>NC_090931.1:433053992-435747145 GCF_040938575.1 Ambystoma mexicanum | reverse complement strand
CCTGGCGGTAAAGCTACCAGGATATCACCCAATACAATCAGAATTACCGTAACTTGGTAGCACCAGATCACAACTTGCGGTGGTGGGGTAAGTCCCCATTTTGTTTTTGAGTCCATGGGGTACTTGCACCACGGTAATTGTGCCAAAAATGGGGGGAAAGTTGGCACATTCACCTCCAGCTCAGTAATACAGCGGTAATAGCGTTACTGCTGCATTTTTACTGCTCCACCCAACCCCTGATGAGGCCCCGTGCCACTCATGAATCAACTGACTACTTTTTTGAGGCAAAATATTCAATGGTGTCCCGTGTAGCTCTCCTGTCATTCCTTTTTATATCTGTCAATAACGAGGACTTGTCAGAATTTCACCTCAGAAGAACCCTACCTCGTTCACTCTACGTTGCTCTCAATTAGTGACAAATAAATAATAGATATGAGATAGTATTTTACACACAGCTTTGAAAAAATGAAAAACCTTTAATACTGCAATGACCATCTGTTAGGAATGTTTTCCCTGAGGTGCACTTTTCCCCCCCTTTGTGAACACCCAAACTTTTTGCTTTTGTTTGGCTCACCTAACCTGACTTTTCCCAGTGGAGCACAAGCTTCAGCTGCACTCCTCTGAGCTTTTGCTCAGTTGTTATGGGGAAACTGGAATGTCCTTCAGGCTGTCAGTATTGAGAAACTATGTTTCCCTTAGTCTTCGACTATGTTGCCATTTCTTGGTAACTTTGTATCTATGTGCCAAATACCTTACAGTAGCGTACATAGGGGTCCTTTTGTTTTATGGCCCTACCCACACTCTGAGGATTGTTTGGTATTTGTACAAGTGTGCCTAGGACGAACTGGTGGCCGCAGTTTACTTTTACAGTATTTTTACTAAGATTTGGGCGCAAAATGAATCTTGGAGAGAGAAGGGCCTCTGCATCCATTCCAGGTCGATCAACTGAAGTTCAAACCGAACTAGAAGGAGCCAAGTATCCTCAAAGAAATAGCACATTTGAGGAACTGCTGGAAATGTGCTAGGAAGATTTCGCCCCCTGACCCTGCTGTAGTCCCATTGGACCCCTGCTTTTGCATTGTACCAAGGTCTGCAATGGTGCTTTGCCCCTTTGGAGTAGTAGGAACAACTACTCTCAGCACCTCCTGCTTACCCTCGTAAAGAGCCCCTTTAGAAGTGTTCCTGGGCCATCCAGTGAACAGTCCAGCTGGAACCAGGGGTACCGCATAGGAATGCTGCCATCCCGAGTTCAGACTTGAGACTTTGGGAATTGCTTACTTGTGGTTATGGGCCCTCAATGTCGTAGGTCCTCTGGGTTGAGATTTATTAGAGTCAACCACGCCCCAAGCATTTGCAGTCCCTTTGTCGCCCTACTGTGGTGACTGTTGCTGTAAGTGCCTGCAGACCTGCCCCCCTCCCCGTGTCCTGAGGCATGTTGCACTGCAACTATCCTTCTCCTTTCTTCGAGAGCTGAGAAAAGGCTACTGTCCCGCCACAGACGATCATCCCGTCCTGCAGCCGCTGAGAGATGTAGAGTCTTGTAATTGCAGGGGCAAAGCAAAAGCTACTAGCGAAGCGGACTAGACTGGCAAAGTTTGGTTTGGACTGTGTGGAAGGTCGGTGAGTACTTTCATCCCTATCTTGTAGCCCCCTGGCACATCCATATGTTTTTACGCACGAGAATTCCTTAAAAGATACGCACCTTGGCTGGCTAGCCTGCTCTCCCCAGCTATTTCTGAACTCCGAACGTTGCTCTATCACAAGGGTAGACCCTCCTCAAGGAAAAGGACTTTATTCTTCATTGCCTCAACCTCCTTCTTGAGCAGCTACAGCTCTCTGAAGACAACCCGCGTTTTCACGTTACGTACAACTTTGAGCACAAGGCTCCTCACTTCTTAGTGCTGGACTACATAGGTTCAGTGGTCGAAGTGGTGCAAGCGGTTGGAAGCACTCTACTTTTTAAAATTAAGTTTTAATGTTTATTTTAAAAAGAAACCATTCCAGAATGGTTTTGTTTTAAAGTACAAGTGTAGGAAGAAGATTAAACTTGCACTTTTAGTGCACTACACTGAACATTGCCTTAAACAGCAGGTGGAGTCAGGGCATATGGATTCAGTACTGTCCAGCTCTTGCCTCGACATACCTTCTCTGCGTAATCTACACAAGAATTAAAATTTCACAAGCCACTGTAAACACAACCTCTTCCACTCCCCTACACCTCCTCCTAGAAAGATCTGTAACCCACTCTCTCCAAGTATTCCGTTTAAAGTAATACAAAATAATCACATTCAAATCTACCTACTGTTATCACTCTGGCTCTCAGCATTTAACAGTGAGTCGTTCTAGTGGGCACGTTCTCTTGGCCCCTGCTTAAAGAATTGATAGTCTAACCATCCATGAAAAACCATGCACCCCTAAGTCTGGCTCCAGGAGCCAGCCTTTGCTGGTCAGACCTTTATCCATGCTCAATTTTCAGCCCTCTTCCATGCCATGCTCCCCTTGGCTATTGTTAATTTTCTCTCTCTCTCTCTCTCTCTCTCTCTCTTGTATACCTTCATTTCTCTCTTCTGGTATCAATCCCTGTTTGGACTTTTCATCTGTGATTTCGTCTATCACTTAACCTCTCCACCCAAGCATCTGATTCTTTGCTTTATTCAAAGAAGTTAGTTTTTCCCTGATATATGACTTTCAACTTAGCTAGGAACTGGAACATATAGTGTACTTGAATAACTTCGAGCTTCCTTGTAACCGCCTCATATGCTTCCCACTTCTATTGTACAACTTCTGTGTTATCTAGGATGAAATTCATTCTTCTATTCCTCTTTAGATAACCATCCTTCTATGTATCTCCCTTGGATAACTTCACAATCTCTGAAGTTAAGCATGTTGGCAATATTTGGTCTATGTGGGGCCTCTGGGTGAGGGATTGGTAGGCTTATTATTCATCGGTTCAAATATAAGCCATTGTGACCGTTTTTCGCTTCCGATCCAACTGCATCATCCATTTCTTCAAGGTGTATTTCCATGGCAATTTATTTCTCCCACTTCTAGTGCCACCAATAGATGTCTGTGGGATTTCCTGAAATGGCTTTCGGCATCCTCTGTTCAGTTGTGTGGGGTGGTCATCTTACTTTCCAGGTCCACAGCTCTTCTCCACAGATCCTAGGTGGTGTCCCTCATGCAAGAGATTCTGATTCCAGTTTCCTTCATCCTCTCTGACATTTGTGTCATGTCACTCGTCAATGCATCACCTTTAAACCCTCTGCACCAAAGTTCTGGACTAGCAGCTGTGTCACGTCACACAGCTGTCACCTTTTATGTAGTATGCAGTGCTTCCTGGTCATTGTTTGAGTGTTGGTCTCTATTTTGCTTCCCTTGCCCTCCAGAAGAGTATGACTGGCCAAAGGGAAATAGGGCAATGACTGAAGACTGGTCCAACAGACCGAATGTGGACCAATTTTGTAATCCAATGTCATGACTTGATGCAGTGGGCACCTGGTAGTTCTTATCAATGCTACTAGCCAGTGTATTTTAAAATGCAGATTATTCCACTGTGTTTCACTCATATGCGCCTCAATGTACCATTTAAACAGCTAGTTGTGAAATAAAGTTACAAATGCATTTGTGAATGTGGCTAACTTTCTTTTGGTACCCCAGCCCATTTTCTGCTCAATTTCACCCCCTGCTTTTCTGTATGAACCCACCTATTACCCTTATCTTTAACTATGCTGCTGCTTTTGGGTTGTTCCTGTCTTTCACTTTAAAACCACCTCCAATATATCAAGCAGAGGATTAGCTCTGCTTTAGTAAAGAAAATGCCTCAGTGGGTCCACCAATGTACTTTCCTTCATGTCATTGCTCACCAACTCTCACTGCCCTTCTCATGCATTATACAGGAACCCAGCAGGGTTACTTAGCCATAGATGTTCCTAAAAAAAACTTCGACCTTCAATTGCATTCGATTCAGGCTTAGAGCACGTCTATCTACAATTACCCTTCTTCACTTTAGCAGTCAGGCTTCCCCGCTATGTACATTAGTGAACCAGCTGCATTACACATTTTCGAAGATGCCTTAAAGATCCTGGTTGCATAGGTACCTTCCTCCTTGTGCTGTTGGATCTATATGCAATATATGGCGTGATTAACCTTTGTCTCCTGCTGTCCATCTTGGCGCATCACATGGATTTTCAGAGTTGGTTGTTAGACTGATTCTGGTCTTTCCTGATGGTCCCAGCTTGTGAAGATCAAGGCAGCTTGCTCCCTTTCCAGTTCTGGTTTATTCTGGCATACTTTAGGGTTCAAACATATCACCCATGCTTTTTAATAACTATGTGCTTAAATGGATTTCTAGAATTTGTCCTAGTGGACAGATATTAGGAGGCCACCCTAGTTATAGTGAACAGGGACCTCAGAGGGTACCCAAAACTCAATCAGGGTAGCAATGGAGAGCAGTCAATGCTATTCTCGGGAGAGTGTGAGTGTGGTCATGGGCCCTCAATGAGTCCACACAATATAGCACACAGTAATTAAATTTTGACAGGCAAGAATACAAATACAGTTATTTAGCCTAGGCCTTCTACACACACTGAAAAATGAAACAAACAGGTAAGATTATCACACAATACTTCTATGATATAAATATATACATTCACCATAGGTTCATATATGCATTACAATAACGTATTCAGCAAGCAGGTAAGTGAATTACATGCAGTCAATGATGGAACCACATCACAAGTTAATTCCCTAACTTACAAAAATCCCAGCATAAATGCTAAATTAAATTAAATTAAACCCTAAGAAGAACGGGGCCTTGTGCCCAAAGGTCAGAGGGGCCACAATGCCTCTCCCCAGAATGGAGTCTCTCTAGTGAAATGATAATTGACTTGTGTTGGTGATGGATCAAAATACTCTTCAACAATTTTACTAAGGTAAGTAAATGGTCTTTTGTATTTCAGAAGTTACTACCAAGGTTCGACGACCAAAAGGCAGTAGAATGGAAGGTTAGGAGACAAAAGGACTTATCCCAATGTTATCCTATACAGGGCGGGAGGACAGATGGACGGTGTTAACTTACCTCCTGACTCAGATTTTCCCCAGATAACTTTGTTATCGTCTGGGGGTCACTGGGGTTGGATTTCCTGCTGTTAGTTCCTGTGAGAGGTGCCCAGGACTTGTCGGTGCAAGTATACTTCCGGTCGGGGACAGCTGCAAGATGTAACACCTGGCGATGAAGAAATGTAAGCACCACCAATGCAGGCCTCTTCAGGACCCTTCACTGGACTGGAGAAAGTGAGTTCCAGTGACGGGCTCCCCCACACAGGCGATTACAGTCATCCTTCCATTCGCGGTCACAGAAGCTTCTCTAGGACAGGATCCCTTAATGCTGGGATGCTGAAATCCAGAGGGAAGGTGACTTGCGGTATGGGTTGGTGACTACCAAAGCTCTGGGTGTAACCACAGAAGGGCAATGCTTCTGGTGAGGTAGCCCACGAGAGAGCTGGTGAGTCTGTTGGGTGGTCCAGGGACACTTCCGAAGACTCAGGTCAGCTGGATCCTTGAGAGGGCATCAAGACTGGTTGGTCCCAGTAGTCCAAGGACAGAAGCATCGCACAGGGTTTTCGGAGATCAGGTAGTCCACCAGGGCTTCACTGGGCCAGACGTAGGAAGGTATGCCAGCCTCTTCATGAGTCACCTTCAATCTTCAGCCAGCTGCTCTTCTATGAGGCTCCGATGCAGATCTGAGGAAATGGCTACAGGATTCCTCTTCTTATCCAAAACCCAGGCTGGAATCAAGTCCAAGCCTACCAATTGAAGGATCTGCACCATTCAAACAGCCAGTAGTTTTCCAATCAGGGACAACTACTAGTTCCACTCTTGTCCCACATTCAGACGCTGTGGCACCATGGATGTAGAGTGGGACTAGACAGTCCCACCCTTTCCTGGGCCACATACACACAAAGGCATCACTAGCCCACGAAAGCAGCAGCTTTCCCGGGCAAGTACATGACCGTATAAGGGATTTCCTGACCTGGCAAGGCTGGAAGAACACCAAACAACAACATAGCCAAAGAAGAAGTGACAAATCTTGTGGCACTGACATTTTAGGTTACTAGCTATGTTTAGTAGCCGTACACGGTAAACGCGAATGTGCATACTAAAAGGAATTAAAAAATTGTAAAATGCATCTGCTGCCACCAGCTTGCCTTTAGGCACCCAAAATCCCAAGTGTAACTAGCTAGGGTGATATAAAGTATCCCCAGTACACTGTATTGTAAGATACTGTGTGCAATGCTAAAAAGTCACAGATTGCAAAAGGGAAACATAGTTTCCCAGTACTGATAGTCTGAAGGACTGATCAGTCCCCTGTAACAAATGAGCAACAGACCAGGGGTGTGAGGCTGAAGGCTTCACTTCCCTGGAAAAAGTCAGGACAGGTTAAAAACCAGAGCAATGGGGGTCCATAGAAACTATGGAGGGAAAGTTGCTATAAGAGAACTCTTTCCTAACACTATGTACATCTTCTGGGAGATCTACTAGAGGGAACGGCATCTCTGCGCACCGAATGCGAATACCACCCAGCTATAGCTAAGGGTCTCCTCTGCAGCGGGCATTCTGGCTGTCTCAGGAATATCAATGAGTGGATGGCTGCTTTTCATTTCAAAGTCAACCCATCCAAACCTAAGTATATTCTATTTGCCCCATCTACGGACATGTCTAACATTCAGGACCGACTATCTGTTCACACTTTCAAAATGACCACGCCTAAGCTAATTGACTCTGGGAAATCTCTCAGTTGCATCCTAGATTCTGCTAGTTTCATAGCACTTATCTCTAAAAGAGCCCAGACTGTAAAGCTCCATTGACAAATGAAAAGCTTTAGTCCTCCATCCGACTTTAGTAAGGCTCAATTAATCCACTAATTCGGGTCCTGTGCCTGAAACTGCCCCCTGGGGAGCTGTGACACTTTCCCTGGCGACCTTTTGACTCAACCTACTCAACCATTGTGAGACACCCCATTACTCAGCCCATGGTCTCCCCACATTAAATCCCATGCCTCCAGTCACAGGGCCTGCACACCTTCTTCCACTCTTTTGGCAGCCCCTTTCAAGCATGCTTTACACTCCCTGACACATCATCAGAACTCCCTTAGGACAATTCTACCTCCAGGGCTACTCCCCCACTGCTCGTATTCTTCTCCCTGCTCACCACACCTGCCCCAGGAGAGAGAGTGGGAGAAGGACATCTCATTCCTCTCTACGGCGCAGAGTAGGAATGGGATTAGAGCTAGTGCAAAGAGCCCTCTGTTTCCATGCCCTGGTGTTCCTGGGCCCCAGATCTTCTCCTATACAATGCTCTCTTTCTCCCAGTCATCTCTCTCCTTACTGCATTGAATTCCTGGATCTCTGGCCGGCAAAAGTGAAGGGAGTTGCTGGTTTTCCTTCGCTCTGGTGCGTGGCCCTCCTCTCTGACCCCATTTTATCAGGCTCACAGGGTCAGGAAAGATTCCACTGAACCACAATATGTTTATTTTATAGGCCAATCCATGCCCTAAATGTTCATTGCAAAGCCAAATGAGAGGAATACTATGAGAATGGCGGGCTGTATGGTGAGCGCACAGGGAGCTGTAGAGCCGTGTCCAGATCTTACCAAAAAAGTAGGCCCAGATATTTTGAAGGAGGCCAACTAGTGAAAAAAATCAATCCAGCCCTCTTAACCCATAACTGCATCTTCGACAATCACCAACAATAAGCAATCCGGCTGAATGTCCCTTCGTTTTCTGCTGCATAGTTGGGTTTTGATCTTGTGTTACAGTATTTACTAGTATCCCTGGTGGAAAGTGACATTGAGCAACTAAAACGTATAGTGCATTGCACGTGTAGAAGGAGAATCTCTGCACTGGCCCAGCGCAATTTGTCCATGATACCTTGCCGTGCCGTTCCAAAATTGACTTCAAAAAGGAAAGGAATGTGGGTAGTGGTATTGATATAGCAGCACATTCGATTTCACTGCCCCTGCAACTTCTGTGTATCTCTATCATCTTCTAGCCTTGTGTGAAGTGCAGAAGGTTCCTTATCATTTGTTGCAGACCCCCGGCATTGGTGTGCACATGACTGTTCAAATCTATAACCCACTACACGCTCCCCCACCCTGTGCTGGCTGTGGCCCTAAATCCGCTGATTCTGTGCAGCTATCAGACACAGAAACCATTCAGACCCTGGCAAATCAGGTGAAATGGTAGGGTTAGATTGTGGTAGTCTGGATTGAGGCAGCTGAGATGACTCAGTTAAGCCATCAGGTGATAATGACTTGTGATCCCTTCCGGCAGGTGATAGGTGGCCTAGAGGTCATCGGTGCTCTGGGTGTAGTAGGCTCCTAAACAGGAGGTCAGAGTTTACCCTGATGTGCCTTTTCTCCTAGCGCTTCATCACCCGCTCCTCAGCGTTCTCCCCATAAGGTGTTGCTTCTCTACATCCAAGTGGGCAGTGACGGCCAAGATGGCCATGACCTCTCATGATTAGGGTCGTCTGATGTATACCTTTCCCTCTCAAGGCCAAGGTAGCAAGCACCTTTTGCCAAGTTTCGAATTGTGAAACTGAATATTAGATTATCAGAATGTCTCTTTAATTAAGAGACACTTCAGCATGTTATAATGCCAGAAAAGGGCAAGGTTCAGGCAGATGCAGAAAATAGAGTGGCCATCAGTGCACTACAGGGTATTTGCTGAGGCTCTGGGCTCTAGGTCCCAGTGAGGAAACATTGTAGCCCCAAAGCACTTGAATTCCATGTTCCATAGGCATGACAGCCGAGTTGCCCCGAGGACAACCGAGTGAGGATTGGCTTCATTTTTTAAGTCTCCAACTGAGTACACTGCCCTGTGGCTGCTCTCGTCGCAGCCCCCCTCATACTGACAGTCTTCTTTTGTGGCCTCACCACATTTGTAAAGGCGGAGCCCCTCTTATTAAGCCTGTCCTAGGCTTTTATGGGTGTCATCTGCTATACACCTAATTCCCGCTCGGCTGTAGTTTCCTTCTTGAATTAAAAGGTGGCAGCAGGGTAAGCCCAAATTGTGTACATATAAAGCACAAAATCTGAGTTGTTGGGAGCCCTGCTGTTTGTTCACAAAAGTGCAGGATACAATATATTAGATCAATTAAATGCCGGGATGGAAGACTGAAATACAAGTCAATTATTAACCACCTCAGCAGCCAGAAATTGAAACTGTGCGAGTTAAGGCTCACCAGTTGTGAGGAGTTGAGAGGAATTCTGTTTATCTTTGCGCTTAGCTACTGGGTCGAACTGTGCCCTGCTCAGTCAACATTTATAGGTAGTATACCTACGGACATTAAAGCCCTTTTGATGGTCATGCAAATCTATAATAATCTTAGGTGTTCTGATTGTGGACAATGTTACAGGGAAGGTTTGTGCCTCATATTGTTTATGGCAGTGAATGTCTGATTGTTTTTGTTCATGGAGGGTTTCAGAGGAACCTCCGGGGAAGTGTTCCTCTATTATGGGATCCTTCCCATCAACCAACAAAGGCCAGGGCGACCCCAGTTTGGTCTGCCATACCTCGAAGCTGTGATTTGTGTCACCTGCCTTCAATGGCAAGGGTAAGCTATTTTTTCTGGCCAGACTAGAAGCACTTCCAAGCCTTGGTGCAGAGGGGCGAACTGGCTTATAGGGAAACTATGAGATTTCCTAGCATGGTTGTGCCCATGAAAGGCTGGTAGTTCTAGGCGTGGGACAGTGCCAGCAACATTTTACACTCACTTCTCACTGGATACCTCTTAGGCTACGTGCAAGCCCCAGCCCCAGTTCCGCCCGGCCATATTTTAAGAGGTACTAGCCAATGGAAAAACCCCATGTCCATATTTGGTGCTCTGAAATCAACAAATCACAAAAAAGCAAAATAGTGGGTAACTTGAACAGTGTCTTGTCCATCACATTTACTCAACCAAGTTTTAAAGCCAAGAGCACGTTGCATGCTGGGACACAAAGCCCCGCCTTTGATATTATAAGTGTGGGTCTACAAGACCTAGTGTGCAAAGTGCTTTTGGCTGGACAAAGGTTTCTGCCAAATTGAGTACATGGAATCTTTTCTGGCACTAAAGACACACATCTGCTGGCATCTGCAATTATTTGGAATAGGAACAGAAGCAGTGTTAGAAATATTTGTGCCACCAAATATCTAATTTTTCACATTCGAACGTTAGTTTGGCATCGCAAGCTCATTCACAAGTGCCTTGACTAGAAACCAGGTCCAGGTTTACCTAAAATTCAGGTGCCCTTAAACCAACAAAAGTGTAGGCACATATACAATGTAGGGTGGTCAGTCAAAAGGCCGAATCAATAATACCGAACAACAAAATCTCGAAACAAAAATCTCGAAAAAAAAAATATCGAATAATTTAATTATTTATTTATATGTGTTTTTGGGGGTCAGGTAAGTAAAAAGAAAGGGTTAAAATAAAAAAAAATAGAAAAAGGGGGGTTGGGGGGGAACCCCCCATTTCGAAAAAAAAGTAATAAAAAAAAATTTGATATTTTTGTTTTCGGCCTTTTTTTTTGATATTTTTGTTTTCGAGATTTTTGCGTTCGGTATTATCACTATAAACCACAATGTAGAGGTGGCAGCATGTAGGCGTAAACTAAGAAATCTGATTAGGAGGGTACGTAAAAGATCTGATTTATCATATGCAGAAAAGAAAAACCTATGTAAATCAATTCCTTAACCATCTAAGAACTGGCTGTGGCAGAATCGTGTGAAAAGAACCCAAGATGATGCAGAGGCTATGCTTAAGCTTCTTTCAATTAAATCAGCTCAATTCTTCAGGAGATTAATTAATTAATAACATTGAGTCATCACAAGAATGCCATCAAATCAATGCCGTTTCAGAAAGTGTTTCGCTTTCCCACTTTGAAAAATATATGACACACCCTACATGGACCATGTTGAAATCCCCCTAGACTTAGACATCCGGGAGAAAATGGCAACATACATGTTTGTTCACGCATTGTTTTTGATATAATTTAAAAAATCAGTTCTTCCCGGGCCCCAGGACCGAATAAGCTCTCAAACATTCTATTCAAAGGGAATTTTGACGCCTGGGCTAGTACCCTGTCAAGCCTTTTTGTTTACATAGTTGACTCAGTCTCCTTTCCTGATAGCTGGTAGCTCGACCATGTTGTTCCTATTCATAAACGGGGAGACTGCACCTCCCCTCTTAATTATAGATCGATTGCCATTCTTGATGGCGACAGCAAGGTGTTCTCATGCATTTTGCTGTCTCATCTAGAAATATGGGCTTGTGAGGTTGGTAGGTTACAGAAATGGCAGACGGGTTTCCGGCGAAATGTTGGTTCATCCCATTATGGTGCAGTTGTCAACATTGTCCAACAGCTTGCCTTGGAGGTGAAATATAAAAACGTATATATCGCCTCCATTGATTTGTCCTCCGTGTTTGACGCAGTTGATCGGACTTTGTTATGGTCCAAATTAAAGAGGTGGGGCGTTCCAGACTGTTTGTTACGTTTAATAATTGGCCTTTCCTCCTCCTCTAAAATCCAAGAACGTCTTAACCATCGTGGGACATTGTCATGATAAATTTCCACCTTTCGTCGTGTTAGGCAAGTGTGTTTACTGGCCGCATGTCTATTTAATCTTTATCTTTCAGACATCGATGAGTACCTAGAACCCGGCACTTTCATCTCGCCCAAAATCCAACCTTCTTGGATGTCTTACGTGGATGAATTTTTGCTGTGTCAGTCTGCAGAGACTATTGAATGTGTTTACAATTTACATGAAGAAACATGCCTTATGCGTAAATAAAAAAAAAATCAAAGATTTTGCAGTATACTAAGTCTCGAATGGAAAATTGATGACAAGGTAATTTGGAAGGTCGATTCACTCATGTACTTGGGTCCTCCAAACCAAGCAAAGTCAGCCTGTTTGAATGGTTGAAGACGCATGCTCACAACTTGACCAATCAACTGATAAAGGTTGATCAGAAATATGGCAGATACACTTTAAAGCCAGTCCTAAGGTTCTACGAATTTAGGATTGTTCCAAAACTTCTCTATGGGTGCCGAAATCCATCCATTATTACTTTTGGATTATTTACCCATCTCGGAGGCCTCAATTGCGCAGAGAGTGCTACGGCTGCCTAACTGAGTACCAATTGACGCAATCAGGTATGACCTTAGTATTGTGTCATTACTTGCTCGCGCAATTTGGAAAATGTTATCACTTATACAGAAAATATTGATTCCCTCCGTGGCATCCTTGTTTGAAGATTTGAATACTATGCTTGTGGCCCAGGCAAGCACATGGCTCGGAGAAGTCTACTCTTTTTGTATCCACCTCTTGATAGAACTGGGTAGCTCTGTTTGGGACCTGAGGGTTAATCCAATGCATACTGAAAAAACTATTATTTGACTCAGATTGGATTGCAACTATTAGTAAATTCCATTTGTCTCCTTCACTTAATCAACTTCAATTTGATCATAAGAAGCTCAGAACGTTGGCCCCCTTTCTTTCTATATAAGCAGCCAAATCTACTAGACATAGTTTTTTAAGATTTTGGCTGAATCTATGTAAAACAAAACAAATATTAGCAAGACTCAGGGCCATTAAAGAAGTTGAGGTGTGGTGCCGCTTTTCTAAGATCGCCTCTTAATGCGAGACACGAAAACATCTACTTATCTATTGTCTGGCTCTGCATGGGCTCAGGTGGAATTTTATGAAAAAAATGTTCTTTGGCCAAGAGACCATGTGCAAAGCAGAAAGTATCTGATCCATCTGTCTATCTGGCCACACAACAGTCTTAGTGGCAACTAACTTTATTGCCTCACTGGCTCTGGAGACTGAATCTCAAGTATAATAGAGTAAAACACTTATTTATGACCTTACACTAAATTAAGAATTGTACACTTATCGTTGTGTGACCAAGAAAGTAGAATGTAGAATATCCTTTTATCCTTTTAGCTGGTGGTTAATATTAGTTCGAAGATTTAGTAAAATGTGTATTATATTTAAGTGAATGTTCTTAAGATGTGATTGTTTTTATGAAACTGGTGATTGATGCTTACAGTTTTATATCTTTACCTTTTCATGAATTGTAATGTTTTGTAATGCCTATATGTTAAAGGTTGTTTTCAACCAAATAACATTAAAACAAAAAAATAACAATAAAATAATAAAAAAATACACCCCTCTTGTGACACACCACATGATATATACAAGTTACTCTTTAATATTGTACAAACCAATCAAGGGAGGGAAGACATGTGACGGTTATTCTAAATGCTCTCTGTTACATCTGTGAGTGCAGAGATGTAGTTGCCAGCGCAGGATTACACTCTGCTAATATGGTGAGGCAGGACCTGACTTACAAAGACCCATGCATTAAAAATGTGCACGCAGCTTTTGAGTAGCAGACAACAGCCCCTTCTGGAAAGCAAGAAGACCATAACATAATGAGGGGTTAAGAACTATTACAATTATTATGGAGCCATTTACTTTGGGAAAATCAAAACTGGGAATTAGATATTTGTACTGCTTGATAGTAGGGTGAGTTACACAGATATAGTGGTAGGATTTGTTTATTAGTGGAATATGCCAATCTCTTAACAGGACTACGCCTCACAAAGGCTGCTAGGGCTAGGACAAGGTTGCTTATTTCAGCTTCTCTGCCCACTTGTAAAAACCCAGCTGTAGGAAAATGGAAGATTTCTCTGCCCGCCTTTTTGCACAGGAACAACATTTGTATTACATTTTCTCAGATACAAGGGAGCCTGTCATGCTCCTTATAAGGAGATAGCTGAGAGAAACTAAACTAACCAGCTTTTCTCCTTGTAAATTGGCACTTGTTTCATTATCAACCTCCTGGGGAATATCAGGTTTGGGAAGAGGCTGTGAGTCACCTATGAGTCATTTCACCCTGACGATCCCCAGTCTGACATAAGACACAATGAGATCTCTGATCCTGCCCATTTTATTGGTAGAGTTACCAGATGACTACATAGCACACCTGGCCGCCAACCCTTTGGCTTTCCTTCACCAACCTGTTGGATTCTGGGTGTTGCAGTCCTGTCTAACTCCATTGGATTAAACAAGAAAGATGGCAATGGTTTGCAGAACGGAACCCCAGAATTGGAACCTTGAGCCACATGGTAATCTTAATTATAAGACGTGTCTATCACACAAATGTTTTGGTCGCTTTTGGGCAGCCTATAATCAAGGTTCAACTGATGTCAGGAAAATTCTGTCTGTCTTTGAATTACTACATCTCCAAAATAAAAGCAACCCACAAATAGAAAAAGGGCTAAGAAAAGGAAGATGAAAAAAGAAATGGAAAATGTGACACGACAGGCAGGGTCTCTCCCCTTTATTATCAGAAATCCCCCCATGTGTGAATGCAGGCTCTCAACGTATTACTTAGTCGTGTGATTGTGCCATCTTCTTTCCCCTGAAAGGCTTCACTAGAATTCACCAAAGCCGGCATATCGTTAACCAAGAAACGTATGTTCACGCTTTCAGATGTTGGACGCAGTGCAGTGTTACAGTTTAGACTCATTTCTAGGTGAGGCCAAAAATAGGACTGCATCTGGCGGTGTTTGTTGTGGA
Organism: Ambystoma mexicanum; assembly: GCF_040938575.1. NCBI lineage: Eukaryota > Metazoa > Chordata > Amphibia > Caudata > Ambystomatidae > Ambystoma > Ambystoma mexicanum. The sequence goes on along the minus strand of NC_090931.1, from coordinate 435,732,516 downwards.
TCATAGATATGTCAGTTGGTCATTGGGCACTGCTTCAGCTGTTGGAATGCGCGAGGTATTTCTTTATAGAGACCATGGATAGCCTAAGCTTCTACCTGGCGTGCAGAAATGCCGGCTCCCTGGCGTTACTTTCCTCTGAACCTCGTGTTGAGTTAGGGAGGTTGTCAACCAGCTTTCTTTGATCTTACCCTTAAATTATGACGTGCCTGCAGCATAGCTGCTCTCTCTCACCTTATGTAGTCATGGGTACTCTGTTTTTGGTAAAGTTTTGTGGCCGAAACTATTGTGAGAGAGGGAAAGGGGGTTCTGAATTAAGAATATCTGGTTTGCATAGCAACACGCAATGCCACGGCAGAAAATGGCCAACTCACTGAAATGTATTTTTCCCATACTCCTCTGCCTTATTACCCAATGAGGAGCTCCCTAACAAGATTTGCAACAATCAACAGTGTTGTAAGAAGCAAGTCGGTGGGCTTTCCATTTTTCAGCTGTGTAGGCTATTTTTAGGATACTTATGGCTGCAATCTTTTTTTATTGCTCCTGAGGCTGCCTCTCTACTACCACCCACCCTATGCCCAATCTCTCTACCCCCAACCCCGCCCTCTCGACCCTCAAGCACCCCACTCGTACTCTCTCTACGCCAATTGATCCCGCCTCCATTACATGTGTTGGTTGGGTTATGAATGGGCTACAAAAAAGGAGCTATTGCTGTAATTGATATCACAGGCCTTTCTGTTCATCTGATTATCAACAGGTCTCTGTGGCATAAGCAGTTAATGCATGTGGGTGGTGCCTGAAAGGTTGGGTGTTCGAAACCCCACCTACAAAGGCAAAGTTCTGAGTGTGTTAAGATGTATATTGACTTTATAATTGATTACGATTATGTTAAATTGTCAACCTCCCGTTTCACCTGGACAGAGTTAAAAAAAAAAAACATATGGGGACAAAGACCCCAATAGCCAAACAGTCCTGGTAAAATAGGGACATCTGGTCACCCTAAACTACCACCAGTCAGCCACCCTACTACCAATCTCTCTGCCCCTACCCACACACTCTCTACCTTCACCCACCCACCCTAGCCCCATTTTCTCCACCCTACCCCACTCTCTCTACCACCATCTCTGCACCTCCTACTGACTCTACCTCTTTCACCCACTCTCTCTATGCCTACCCACCCACCCTACCCCCACTCTCTCTACATGCAGCAACCTACCACCCTCTCTTTCAACCACCTGCCCACTCGCCCGATGCTCTCTACCCTACCCCACCCATCCACCCTACCCACACTCTCTACCCCACCCACCGTCAATCTCTTTACTGCTATTCACCCATTATTTTGTATTTGTTATCTGTATTGTTTAAAGTGCAGACCTAGCTCGAAAGCAGCAGAGCGCTGTACAGAGTGTGGGTAGCCAGCATTTGGGCTGCCATCTTTTAACATTAGTGCAATAGTGTGAGGTCTGTGCGTCGGTATGTGCATCTATTGGAATCCATCCTACCCCCACTCACTCACCGCATCCACACTCTCTCTATCCCCACCCTACCCCCACTCTCTCTAGCGAAACCCACCCACCCTAATCCCACTCTCTCTACCCCCACCCACCCAACCTAGCCCCACTCGCTCAACCTGAACCCACACTCTCTCCCCAACCACCCACCCTACCCCCACTCACTCAACCCCACCCATCCTATACACACTCTCTATCCACACTCACCCACCCTAACTCCACTTTCTCTATCCCCACTCTATCTATGCCACACACCAAACCTACCCCCATTCTCTAAACCCCCACCCACCCAACCTACCCCCTATCTATACCCCACCCTACCCCCACTCTCTGTACTCCCACCCTCTCTAACCCCAATCCACCCAACCTATGCCGATTCTCTCTACATGCAGCAACCCCTCTCTCTCTAACAACACCCAACCTACCCCCATTCTCTCTACCTGCACCCACCCTACCACACCTCTCTCTCCCCTACCCTCTCTACCCCCGCCCAGCCTACCACCACTGTCTGCATATACCCCTCTCGTTACCCCCACCCACCCTACCCACTCTCTATACACCCACTCATGCTACCCCATTCTATCTACCCACCCCCCCTACCTCCACTCTCTACCCCACCTATCCACCCTACCCCCACTATCTATAACTTCAATCCACCGACCCTACCCCCACTCTCTCTACACCCATCCATCCCACTCTTTTTCATCCACCCACCCTACCCCCACACTTTCTACACCCATCCACCCCACACCCACTCTTTCTACACCCACAGAACCCCACTCTCTCTAACCGAACCACCTACCCTACCCCACTATCTCTACCACCACCCACCAACTCTTCCCCACCCTAATCTCTCTAAAAAACACAACTCTCTCTGCCCCCACCTACCCCCTTACCCACCTCTCTATACCCCCACACACCCAGCCTACCAACTCTCTCTACCCACACCCACCCACCACACCCCCACTCTCTCTATTCCCCACTCACCCAACCTACCCCCACTCTTTCTACCCCCACCCACCCACACTACCCCCACTCTCTCTCTACTCCCGCTCTCTCTAACCACAAACCACCACCCTCCCCCACTCTCTCTACCCCAATCTCCCTACTCCCACCCTCACTCTCTTTAAATACCCCCTCTCTCTACCCCCACCACCCACCCACCCTACCCCCACTCTCTCTACCCCACCCTCTCTACTCCACCCTATCCCCACTCTCTCTACCTCACTGACCCTACCCCACTCTCTCTACCCCCACCCATCCATCCAATCCCCACTCTCTTTACTCTCACCCACCCAACCCCCACTCTTTCTACCTCCATCCATGCTACCCCACTCTTTCTACACACACCACCCAATCCCCCTCTCTCTACCCTCACCCACTTAAGCCCCACTCTCTATACCCCAACCACTCTACCCCCACACACCCAACCATCCTCCACTCTCTACCCCAACCCACCTGGTCTCCCAACTCTCTCTACCCCCGCCCAGCATACCAAATCTCTGTACCCGCACCCACCATACCAACTCTCCCTACCCCCACCACCAACTCTACCCTCACCCCTCTACCTCACAAACCCACCCTACCCATTCTCTTCCTAACCCCACCAACCCCACCCCCTCTCTCTATCACCACCCACCCACCCTACCCCTCTCTCTTTACCCCACCTCACACTCGACCCCCCCTCTCTCTAGTCCCACCCACCCTACAGCCTTTATTCCCCCACCAACCCACCCTCGCTTCCCCTCTCACACTCTCCCTTTATTTCTTACCCTCTCACACTCATATTTTCTCGCTCATTTTCCCTCTTGCTCATCATCAATGGCACCCTCCATCAATGGCTTCCTCCCTTCCTCTAGTCCCCTTCTCATTCTATTGTACACTTGCAACCCTTATCCTATCCTCCTTTGAAATGTTGCACTCTCTTCCTTGCACCCTGGTGCCTATAAATGTAATATACAAAGAACAGCAGTAAATACCAAAACTGTTGGCACTACTGTTTCATGTATATATGGAAAGCATTGTCTGAGTGCGATGGATCCCGTGCTGCATCACACATCCAGTTATAGGCCTCATTGCAAGTTTGGCAGTAAATCGGTGGTAAATGTGCTGGTTTAGCAACTCATTTACCATTACTTGCATCCATAGGACACCATGTTTTTTTTTGTTGGCACATTCATCAAGAGTGGTAATACTGTGCGGTAAATTCACCAATTTTTGTTGTTAAAGTAGAGGACCCCTCCTTTTTACCTCCAAACCTGGAATTCAGCAGTGCAGTAAATATTCTATGATTGTGCTAACTCTGACTTGACCTAAACTGTCAAGATAGGACCAGACTATAGTGTGGCTATATGTAGAAATATAGTATATACATTTTATAAAGGGTAATTCATTGGGATTTTGCAAACTGGGACAATACATGAATCGTGCAAAATAAATAAATAAATGTATACTCATAAAGGGGGAGAGCGAGAGAGCAAGCAAGAGAAAGCGACAAGGGGGAGCGAGAGAGAACACCATTGGTGTTACTATGGGTTTAAAAAAGCAGTAAAACCCTTAGTATCTGAAATGTGAGAGTAGAATAGGCCATTTCAGCTAAAGCACACATGCCACAGCACCACCCAATAGCTATCTTTGGACGTTCACCTCCCGTGCAGAGGTACCGAGCAATGGATTGTGGGTATGACATTTGCTCGAAGAACCTGTATTTGCCATATAGGGCAGCAGTATTTTATGCATAGCTTTTACAACACAAAGACGGACAGCTTTAAATGCAGACAACCACATTTACATTTCACCCTAATTAGGGGTCATCAGTTTGGAATAGCGAGACATCTATGTGGTTGGCTCATTGGGGTATGTTTAGCAATGTTTAGTTGTTACACATAGCTTTATTCAGCGTTAAAAACCATAAAAGCATCGTGTCATTACAAATAAAAACACCATACATAAAATAAGCAGTTCATATTTAACAATACACAGTAAAATAATGTAAGACATGTTAAGGCGCACACTTGTGCTAACCACTTTTCGCCCTATGAACACATTTTGCAATAAAATAGATTAGGTTTACATCAGACATGCTCTTTCTTGCAAAGGGTCACAGCCATTTCTTTCATTCTAATTTCCTTCAAACGGAAAACTGGCAATTAATAACACTTCCCCAGTCTGGTGTACCCTGGGCAAAACAATAACAAATGCTTAATTGAGTCCTCGGGGTTACCGCACACTTTACAATGCATTTTCCCAGGACTTGTCCACCTTATGCGGATTTGTGCGTAATTCAATAAATAAAGCTCCGCCATACAGGAGACACACAGTCTGAATAGGGTTCAAATCCTGCTATCTGTTTCAGCATTATAGCACTGTCTTACATACGTCCCGGGAGGATAGCACAACGGCAACATGCTCACCTTGGAAACAAGATGACACAGGTTCGATCCCCGGGTCCGCGCTTAGAAACCTCTTGGTATTAAGCGTGTTATAAATACCCAACTAAGACATATTCCTGTGAAAGCGGCTTGATTGCCCCCGGGCTGTGTGAGTGCTTTAAAAATGCAAATAAATACATAAAAATAAATATATATACCGGTGTTTAGCAAGCTTCTACATTGCACGAGTGAAATATATTCAGCAACAATGTGAAAAGTCCTCTAATGAGGTGAACACAAAAATAGCTTGTCCCATGTGGTGTAACCCAATAAAGAGTATCTCAATCACATTTTAGCTCTGTGGGCCATACTAGAGGAGTGGGCCTTAACATTGCCAAGGAATCGACAGAAGACACATGGACAAGGTACATTTCACACAAAACAAGATTAGATTTAAGGAACAACAAAGCCTACCCTCCTTTGGCCTGTGGTCATTAGTGATACCCTATTTCCTACGCCAGGGTTGCCCTCTCGCTTGCAGTAACTCACAGTATTTGGGTTTTCAAGTATCCATACTTCTTTCTTGGGCTTCGCTTGGACTTTCTTGGCTGTCACTGGATGGACCATGATGTTATGCTTGCCCTCTAGGACTTGTAGGCGTTGTGACACTAGCAGCCTTGGCACCTTGGGTAGTACTGACAGGGGTTAGGGATCAGGTGTCAGACTCTTGTCACCGTTGGACCACAGAGTGTTCAGATTTTCTTCCACCTTTTCAGGCCTGTCTCGACCCTTGGAATCTCTTTTCCACCACATCAAGAAGTTTAGCAGAAGCTCAGGTGCTTGAGTATTTTACCGTTCTGTGTCTCCTCTTTTGGAACTCACTTCCTCCTTTTAATCCTCCAATTCTCTGTCCTTTGTCTCTCCCTCTTTTATGATCTTCATGCTTCTTGCCTTCTCCTCACTTTGATTAAGCCACTCCTTTTCCTGTTCTTCCTTTTCACCACCTTTGCGCATCCCCCGCTTCTGTGAGGATATTGCCTTTCTTACGTCCTCCAACTCCAGTTGGATGGTAGTTATCTCTTCACTATTGCTTGCTCTCCCCATCGTAGTAGCTTTTTCTCCCATAATATACAAATCCCAAAAGTGGGTCAGCCACATAGATGGACTAATATCAGTATTGACACCCCCCCATGCCTTCGTTTGAGCCACTCAGAATTTTCCAAAATGTACCGACATCCCCTGCTTGCGCTGCTACCTGCATCCTCTCCCAATCCGAGCGGACATCATCTTTTTTTCCTTTTAATAGAGCTTTATAGGAAGCCCTAAGAGCTCTCAACGTGAATTTGTCTGGCATGTGACGATTTTTTAGACAGTTAAATACGTCAGATTTTGCCAACCTGCAATCTTCGTCATACCATGGTTGGGTTTTGATAGTATGTTTTTTTGCCTTTTTTCCTGGTTTAGAGAAAAAGGGTTGGATGATCTTGACTAGATCTTTAAAGGAGGATAACATTTCGACTTCCCCCGCTTCCATTGTAACAATTGCTTCGAATACAGGAACAATTGCTTCATATGTATGCGGTTTCACTTCTATAATGTCACATCTTGACCATTTAACCTGCTGCTTGGATACACCCTCTAAATGTACAGAGAGGCTATGGTTTTCAATAGAGGCCTCCCCCTTTCCAATCTGCCAGTTTAGCTTCAGTGTCAGGGGCCGATGGTCACTGCCACGGGTATGTGTGACTTCAAAATCAAGGGCTTTCCCCCATAGTGCAGCTGAAAGAAAAATATGATGAATATGAGAGGTTCCGTTATTCCCCACAAAATATATTTAGGCGGCTGGTCTTTGTGAAATCGTCCATTACAAGGCCTTAGCCCCAGGTTCAATAGCCTGGAGGCACAGCAAAGGGCCATCAAGTGGGTTCTCCCCATTTTGGGTGGTACTACAGCTGGAATGTCCCACGCTTCATCAAAGTCATTCCAAGCCCCCTCTAAATCCATCAGGGGTTCTATTTGCAGGTTTAGATCACCCAACAGTATTACATGGTGATTGACTTTATCTTGGCTCAGACTAGTCTCTATTCTAAGCCCAATCTCTTCAGTCACGTTGTTACGATTCATCTTACCTACGTGGTTATACACATTACACAGTGATATGGGGTTAGATCCATGAGAGCTCAAGACCAGGACCCACAGTCGACCTTGGAGGTTTGAAAATCTAGGGCTGTACTAATCCAAATAGCCAGTCCCCAAATGGTCTCCCTTTTGGCCCCTCCAGGGCTGGTTCCCAATGGACCTAATAACCCTAAAAAATGATGGGACCCATTTCCCAAGTTTCCTGGAAACATATCAGGTCAAACTCACGAATCCAGTCGCACCAGACTGGATCAACCAGGGGTTTCTTAAGGCCCGCTATGTTACATGAAATTAGGCTGATCTCTCTTACTATCTCTCTGGGCTGGGGCCTCTGGTCATGTGTCTCTTTATGTCAATCCACGGCTTCGAGGTACATACAGTCCCTCCCACCACATTCATTGTATGACCTCCCGAACCTTTGTGTGATAGCTCCTAACAGGGATGGCATTTTATGGGTCTGGTTAGATTTAGGTCGAATGGCGGGTGATGGCATAATGGATAATCTAGAGCCCGGGGGTGGATAACTGTGGGACTATAGCCAATAGCCCATTCATTAGTCACTCACCTTTTAAATAGACCACTATTGTGTCCTCCTTTTTATTATAAGGCACGTACCTCATACAGCTCGCCATGTCCCTTCTTATAATAGATTTACATCCCCTTGTAAATCTAAGATAATGTATTACTTTATTTGTGAGTGAATCTTCTAATTCATAAGATCATGGGGTTAATCTCCCCACATTGTGCAGGGTGAGGGATGGACCATTGTTAGTTACAGATTCATTTACATTGACACTTCGAATTTTCTCCCCCCGAAAGGCCCCACATGTATGGCATTTGAAGTTCATAGCCAAGGGGGCGGGAGATTATTTGAACTTGGTGGCCAATGGGGTAATGTTGGCCCTCTTAACTCCTGTTGTGCCCCTAACCCTTTGCTCAGATCTTACTGGTTACCAATATTATTATGAGGTGCGGTACCAAATGAGCCTCTCTCATCTCCCCCACTGCTTACTTGGATCACACTTTTGTGCTGTGGTTTGCTAAACAAGCCCGACGCCACCTTGGAAGGCCTAGCAGGGTGATTAGTTGTCACTACACCACTTTGGGGGGTCTGTGATTTCTGGTACTCCACGGCTGGTAGGTCGTGCATTCTCATTTTTTAACAAGGCTATATCTGCAGCAATTTTGGCAAAGTGTTCACTCATGAATGATTCCAATTTCTCATATATCTTAGCCATAGGTCCCATAGGAACCCGTGCCGGGTTCCGATCATCTGCATCCCCGGACCCTTGAGGTATAACAGCAGGATCAGGGATAATTTCTGTTTGGGTCCCTTTTTCAAATCCTATTTTACAGCTTTTACGCCCAATGGTTGTCTGATGAGTTATTTTTGCCACCTTCATGGGTCTAGCATGAACATCCAGCTCCTTGGCTGTTTCCTTAAGGATTGTTCCATGGGGGCCTTCAGCCAAGACACCACAACTATTTGTTGTGGGGACCATAATTTTTAACTCCCCATCTTCTGCATTTTTGGGGGACCGTGGGGCGTTACCTCGTTTCCCCTTACGGATTAATAATGGTTCACCCTTTTCAGTTGTCTCTGGAGCCCTCTTAGATGTAACTAAGGTGCTGTCCAGTTCAATATGACTTAATGCACCAGATTGGGACAGGGGATATTTATTAATTGGGTGCAGTTCTATAACTTGCTACCCTTTCTCGCCGGCTGAAAATATTGGGAGAGCAATGTTTCTCCCTCCCTCTTGTCCGTCAAACGGTCCCACTTCGTAAACGCCCAGATGGTCCTTTTGTCTTTCTTGGACCCTAATGCTATGGGACTGGGTTTGAATTGTGGTCTTGAGGACGGGAGCAATATGTTCAGGCAAAACTTCTGTGTCATCAGTGGTTAATATGCAATTATGTGGCGCCATGGTGCTAGTGCTATTGGGGGTTAATTTTGTCCGAGAGGTCAGGGCCTTTATTTCATGGAGGAAGCCCTCAATCTCAATAATTAAGACTTCTACATCCTCTATGGTCTCCATCGTTTTATGTGCCCTTTTAATCTCCGCACCAAATGAAATCGGATGAGATGCCTTACGTTTTGTCATGTTATAAAATGGTTAAAAATGGGGTGATCCGGTAGTAAACAATAATTATGTAGACAATTAAAAAAATTAGGTTGCAACTTTGAATATTAAAATGTTTTCCAATATAAACCTCTAAAAATCAAATAATACCTCCATGCTACTTCATAAATACATCATAAAACATTAAGCTGAAGAACCATGTTATAAAATCACATTAATTCAAAACTTCATGGCAGTTTAAGCAATTTGACTGATAAAATCAATATTAGAATCAATGGTTTGAGACACTAAAAAGGAATGTGTCCAGGGTCTTACAGATTGCAATTGCGATTGTCTAGTGTGAAAGAGGATACACTACACCCCCAAGCGATGGTAAGGAGTGGGATTGTTCTGTTAAGGTTAATCAAGATCAATTTGTGGTGTACAGATTGCTCGTCACTTTGGGCAGATAAGCACGCCGAACAGCTTAAGCAACACGCATAGTCCGAGGCTCCCCCCCTCTCTGGCCTGTTACCTTCGGTTTGCTCCTCGTCGTCCTCTCCTCCCTGCCAGTCCGCAAGACCTTCTGACCTTCAGTATTACTTAGGAGGCTCGAGAGCGGATTAGTAAGCCTGGTTGGGGGTAAAGGGGATTGAAGGGAGCACAGTGTATTGCAGTCTATCAGCAGCAAAATGACTATCGTAATCAGACTCTGGCCTTTTGCGATAAAGAGCAATGAATCAAATTAGGCCCCGCCACTTGGTCCACAACTGGGACAGCCCAGCTCTCAACACTCAGGTCTCGTCTCGTCACTCACCCCCTTCGGCGCTAACACCCTGCAGCGCCAACACTGCCCTTACTCACACCAGGCTTACAATTTTCTACCGCAGGCTTTACTCACAACCCTGGTTATGCACAAAAGGGTCACCTTTGTTCTAACATGATGGCTCCTTTCGTTTTTTGCCATTTCTAATGGGGTTGTTCTTTGTTAGCCCTTCTTCTGACATTCTGGGAGTGGGAGGTCTTGATGTGAGTTTTGCCTTTGGCGAGAACCCTTTGTGCACCTACCAAAGCTGCAGTGTGTCTTTGAGGACAGGAAGCAGGGGAGGAGTCCAAAACTCCCCTGTCCTTTGTCTGCTGGTGTGTCTGAATGAAACTAGTTCCACTGGTGGGATGGCTGACCTGATTGGACAGCCACCAACCCATTTCTGTAAACTGCAGGGAGAGTTTGCATTGGAATGAATGGGAATTCCTGATAAAAAGTGAGGTTCCTGAGGCAGAAGGCAAGTCGACCACTGGAACAGAAGATCCAAAGCAGAAGACCACCACAGATACCGGCAGACCCTTGCAGTAACTGTGAAGAGCCCACTGCTGTCCTGACCCCGTTTTCTGAAATGACAGAGGAGCTCTGAAGAGGACAACTCCTTCCCTTTGGCTGGTGAGACCAACTAGCCATTAGACGGGTTGCATACTAATTGACCTTTTCACAATTGACCTTGGGAGAATTGACCTCGGGAGAATTGACCTAATTTAGAAGGTCAATTAGGACATATATGCGGGGGGGAAACCCCCCCGAACCCCTCACCCAATCCAAAAACCCCTGCAATCCCCTTATATTATTTATAATCCAAAACCAACCCATGACATATATAAAATAGCTAAAATAATATAAAGGTCAATTAGGACCACTATAATTAGGTCAATAGTAAAAGGTCAATTTGGGTAATACCATTAGACTAGCTGATAAATGAGCCATTCCCTGACATGTTGTGTCCTTCCAGGGCTGCCAACCGTCCATATCAGGGGACCTCCAACCCAATTGCAGTACATCGTCTTTCCATGAACTAATCCTCCTAGAAAATTGGTGAGCTCCAGTTGGATCCCCCTCCTCAAAGTCCCCTCACCAGAGTGCAGGACTTCAGAATTGAGGTGGATCGACTGTGCGGTAAGCGTTCACTGTTGGAGCTTGCAAAAAGGCGCCAAAACTGCAGACCGACTTGGGAGACCAAAGAAATCCTTGTTGAGGGTCCTTTCTCACAACTGGTGCTGCTACATCCCTTCCAGAGTCCCTCTTTTCATCACCAGGTCAAGGCACCAGGTGACCGGGTTCATCGCTGCTGCACAGGAAAGAATTCAGCTGCATGTTCTTCAATACTCATAAGATTCTGTGGGGCTCAAGTAGTACTTTCCTCAAGCCGAATTGTCGCTTCACTGTGACTGGAGTGAGATATAAGGTGGTTGGGTGGTCACCCATACCCCTTGCCCAGGCCTAACAGCTTGTGCGTCTAGAGGGAGACCTTTGCAGGGTCCCTACCAACGTTTGTATTCCCCTAAAGCATTAACCTTATTGAAAAATATTACTAAATTACTGATTGCTGTTGCTAGTGCTGAATAACCCTTTTTTTCATATAACTGAACTGTCATTTACTGATTTCATTGCTGGTGCAAGTCACTACTATTGAAGCAGTTGAAATGTCATTGAACTGTGCTTGTTGCTGGCGCAAGCCACCACTAGTTAAGTATTTACCTGAAAAAGTGTTGCTTATGTTTTCTATGTGTGTTGGTTAGCCTAAATAGTATCTACTTACCTTTGCCTTGTGTATATAAAATAAATGTATATATTATTATAACTACAAGTGTGTGAGAGGTTCTTTGGACTAATGCATTTACTGGGTTCTCTGTACTGACCTACAGCTCATATACTCCTCATAAAATAAGCCTGGCAGCTCAGCCATTCCTCCAAACCTTTGGGCAGTACAGACTTATTGGGGCCTGCATACCAAGGGATAGTTTTAAAGAGTCTCAACTGTTGGTAGACTTTAGGAAAACTCCCCTAACGTTCAGTAAAGTTGAAAAAGCAATCTGCGTTCCTATGACTGTGCCAACACGCAGCCAAGACACAGAAGGACATCCTTTTGAAGGCAATTGTAGAGTAACATTTTCAGTGAAATTGTGTTCCCCATAAATATTACTCTATTGCATATTCAACGCATTGCGGCATGGGGCAACTGTGTAGGTCCACACCCCATACACTTGAGGTAGCATTTCTTGCAGTAATACATGGATCTTTAGACTCTTTTGAATTTTTCATGGGAGCCTGGTTTTGTTGTACCAGTTACAAACCGGCATACTTTGAATAGTTGCAATGTCAAGTGTCAGGAATGACAATGGCATGCACCTTGCTACTTCACCACAGTGTTCATGTTCAGAGCATTGTGCACGGTGGAGATGAATGCCAAAAAAGTCCTGCAACCTGGGGAGATTGTGCACACATGCAGGTACACCCAGAATGTCCAAACTACGGGCTGCACTATCAGCTGGGAATGATCCCTACAAATCAAAACGAGCCTTATAGAATGGTATTCAGAAATGTTGGCCATCTGACATATAGACGTATCTGCGTCTACCTAGTAAAGCGAACCAGATCTTGTGATTTTCTTGGGGCACAATCAGCAGCATTAAAAGGTATTTTACAGTAACATTGCTAGTATAGATTGTTGACACACTGCTCGTGATTTTCTTTGGGCACGTCCAGCATGAAAGGGGCAGTGCAGGAATTTATTTTTGAGACAGTTCTCGTGGTTTGCGTCGTGCAAAAGCATCATGAACAGATGTTTCAAAGTGGCAATGCTGGCATATACTGCTGAAAAAGTTTTTGTAATTTTCGCTCTGCGCATGCAGCATAAAAATGTGTTTTACTGTGGCAATGCGTGGATATATTGTTCATACGTGCCTGGTGTTTTTTTCTTCAGCCACAAGCTGCATGAAAGTGTGCTGCGGCATGCCCCCGGGTACTGTTTATGACCTGGCACCTATTTGAGCATTTTACATCTTCGCTAAGGAACAGATTCTAAACGTATCTCATGTTTACCCGACTTGCTTGCATTTTGTGCTACAAGGTGCACCACTTGGAAGCATCATTTTTGAAGAATGTACAATTCATTGTGCTCACTAGGCCTAATTTGGTCAAAACAATTTCACCAACCAGTTAAAAAAATAACCAGCCGGCAGTGTCACAAATACACCACACCTACTCAAGCAGCAATCATACATCTTCAGAGCTTAGTTATATAACATCTAAAAAAATAATACACATCTGCAAGTAAACTGCTCATTAGTAAACCATACCTCCTCACTTCCTTAATACAACCATACCATGACCCAATGCCTGAACATTAGATCTCACATTCTCAGCTCTAGCTCACAGTTTATGTACATTAGATCACACCTGACAACCATTGGAACCCATCTTCAAACATTTAGACTACAATGCTTCACTGCTATATAATGCCTGCTCACCTTTAGAGGAAAACTATGCAATAACATGGGTTCCATGTGATTTCCTTGTAGGCCATTTTTGACAAAGGCTAGTTTACCTGCTCAGGCATTAGCGCTGTGGGGAATTACTTTTAATGCTCCCATTGCTCTGTTGGCCCTCCTCTTGTTTGGGGCCACCCCTGCAACTCCCCCATAGGCACCTCCCCTCCCCACCACTAACCTCACACTTCTCTTATGTGGGCGACGGCCCCCCAGCAACCCTGGAGTCCTGCGATGGCCCACTCCCATGCCTTCGGCAATACCGCCGCTTATCCCGGACTTCCCTCTCTGCCCCTCCATGGCACCCCCTCATGGTCGCCATTCTTGTCCCTCACCGTGACCCCCGGCATTACCTCCTCAGCCCACCTGCCTGCCGCCGCACTGGGTAAGCGAATGCATGTACAACTTTGGGCGTGTGCGATTCCGGACTGCCCGCCGTTCAGCAAAGATGGACTGTTGGGATTTTTCACATTAACGTAGTCCTAAAATGCGCGTTACCCCTTTTCTTGGCCTTTTAAAATGTTTCCTTTTAAAGGCGAGGCCCTGCTATTTTCCTTTGTCAAATTCTTGATTAACACATTCTCTGCAAGCAAACGACCACCTGATGAGTTATTTCTGCCAGTCCTTTAAGCTGATTTGCTGGAATCTTAAAGGTCCTTTCATTTGTCCCAGCTTTGCCGACTTGCACTGGAAACAGCCATTTACAATCCCCACTGTTTACCATGATCTGTTTGACACCCACAGGTCCAGCACCTCGTAAGCCGATGCACCTGTCCGGTGCAGTTCTCCATGATCAAGGTCTCCGAGGGCAAGTACCGTGTGGGAGATTCCAGCACCCTCATCTTTGTCAGGGTAAGACTGGGGTACAATGTCTGCTGATGTCCTTGTGATCCAAGAAGAGGTCAGGATAACTGCATGAAGAATCTAATCTCAACGCCAGTGCAAATATCAAAGACTGAAAGGGTGGGGATAGGCCAATGAAGACATTGGGGGTCAGTACGTGTTTGGAGACTGCCTCCAAACCCGTGTCCGGGTCCGGGTAGTCGGAATGGGGACTTACCGGGTCATTCTAACCTTGGAGGACCCGGTAAGTCCCCATTCTGAAAACCATTCCCCATTCCCATTCGAGCCCCCATAGGGCTCAATGGGAATGGGGAAGGAGCTAATAACGGGCCCGTAAATAGCGGGCCCGTTATTAGCTCTATGGTACCTTAGCGGCTCCTGCTAAGGGACCTCGGAATGTGGCGGTAGGGGGTTAATGGCACCGGCATCCTTACCGGTGCCGTTAACCCCTTACCGCCGTACTCGTAATGACCCCCATTGATGTTAGGGACTTGAGACCATTACCCAGGAGGGAAACAGATTGAGATATGCACGGGGCTCTTGGCGGCATTGGCTGTACAATGCTGACTAGGAGACCTATCCATTCAGAGTAGACATGGGCTACGGGTACTCGAGGGCAAGAAATAGTGGTTAATTGCCATTAGACTCCTAAGCGTAGGGGAAGCTAAACACAGGTTTGTTCTGGAGACACATACATTAATACAGGAAAGTGTAAGGGATGACATTAGCTTAGGGACTAGGGTTGCTGACCACGGGAAATGTGTGATCGGTCCCAAGTACAAGGACTTAAGATCCCTCCTGTGGGCTAGACAGAAGAGGCGCCTGGGCATAAAGACTAAAAGAAAGTGCTTGTAGCACTCAAATAGTAAGGTAACGTCAAAAGAGAGCTTGAGGACAAAGGCTAGATGGTAATGATTAGGGCCACACCACATTCAAAAAAGGCAGATGCGGGATAGGAGCTCAGGTTCTAGACCTCTCTCACTAGGGGAATCACCCTTTCAGGTCCAGGGAAGAGTCTGCGCTCTAGGAGAATCATACCTTCAGTGTGGCCTAGGTTGAGCCGGAGTCAGAATCTGAAAGGTCTACAGCGTGCATCAGAGGCCAGAGGCTTGAAGAGAATGCTCAGGAGAGTCCCTCTCTGGATAACAGATGGATGACATCCATTTAGGATGAGAGGATGCTGTGCAGGAGTATCAGGCATCCAGGATAAGCTCAGTGACTGGTTGGATGGTGGCGACTAGAGGTAATCATTTAAAAGGGCGTTGGCGCCAGCAAGCCTTTAATACACTGCTGGTTGTATCAGTAAACTCCACCGATGTGGAAGGGTTACCTGTGCACACAAAACCGACATTGAGTTGGAATGCACAAGACACAAACATTGGAATATCCTAGGCTACTTTCTCAAGTAACCCCCAGTTTGGGAAGTCAGGCTTATGTATTCATGTTTATATTTGAACATATGTATGTGCGCCGAGAGGTGACCTGATCCACCTCTAGGATCATGGAAGGCTATTCACAGAACACGTTGTGATGCATGGATCGGTTACTGCGCACCAATGGCCTTAATGCTTAGGTACCGCCCCATTGCTGCACAGGCCATCACTGCGAATCCTAAAATGTCGATTTGGTTACCGCTACTTTATGTGAAAATATAGATGGGGTTGGGGTATTCATTCAAGTGAGTGGATATGCAGGGGCCTTCGGGAGACTTTGGGGGCGGGGGAGGGGGTCTACCCCCGCATTTAATTTCGCATAAATTAGTTGTAAAAAACTACATTTTCGGATTCGAAGTGATGGATGCAGTATTTTCAGGTAGATCCAATGCTTATATGGATGTGTAATTCACAACTGGTTGGTGTATGCTCACATACGTGCACAGTTGCAGGATGAATTGTGCACAGGTAGCACTAATTTTCGGCTTCTGTTTTCTAAGTGTAACCTGCACAGTAGGTTAACGGCACTGGTTATTAGCTGTCACTGATGTCTGTCTGTTTTCCAGATTCTGCGAAACCACGTCATGGTGAGAGTAGGAGGTGGCTGGGACACCCTGGAGCACTACCTGGACAAGCACGACCCCTGCCGCTGCACCTCGCTCTGTAAGTATGAATGCAGCACCTCACTCGTAAACCAAGCATGACCCGTGTTAATGCACCACCCTTTATAACCATACACAGCAGGCATGAGTCCATTCATTACACATCTTTTCCCTCAATACACCTGCATACCGAGTACAACCCCAGTGGCGTGTCCAGGGAGCGGCCTGGAGTGGCACATGCCAACCCTGGAATCTGATTGGCCACCCCAGGTGCCACCCCCTTATCCGAAACTATGATCGTTATGTGTCTGTGCGCTCATACTTCATGCCACCCCTGCATAAGTAGTGCCCCACTTGAGCCACCCCAGTCAAGAGAGCCTGGCACGCCATTACCACACCCCACGGTGTGCACAAACAAAACATTTGTGCTCACACCGGACTCTTGGCCTGTATACCAAATAAGTGCTCAATCCCAACGCTTTGCACCTCTGAATAAAGCACCCCATCCTGTTAAAATGTATTCTAAGCATAACCCATATTGCTACCTCTAACCCCAAGTATGTAAACCAATCAAAACCTGCCGCTGTTCTTCACTCGGCATGTGCGTATACTGGGCACGACGTCTGCAACGTCAACGTGTACGTAAACGTGCATCTCACTCTACGTTTTTATGCCACAAATACCCCCTAAAACTACACTGCATTCCTTAGCTCTGTATACCCAGCACGACCCCGTCTCGGCAGCTCACTCTCTAAAACTAGATAGCAAGCAAGGCCCCTCTCGCTTCAACCGTATTACGTCACCCCATATCCCGTTTCTCTGAATATCGCACCTGACCTCAGTGTATTTACATCCATGGCCGCTGTCAATGCATCCCTCAACGCTAGTTCTGAATACAGCACCCCTTTGTCTAACAGTGTCCCTGCACCCAAGCACCACCATTCTGCTGTCCCGCCCTTCCTACAGCTCTGTCAAATGTACAGTTCAGGTCTCCACATCTCATGACACGTTCGTGTAGAAAGGGCGGCACTTGTCATGCCCTCACGCAGTCTGCACATCAATAAAAAACACTGTAACTACCGGACCTGCCTGTAAACCAGTCCACCAGGCAGGGGCCCTTCCACGGTGCTTCCATCACAGTCTGAGCAGGAAATACAACCTCTGCCACTGCCCCTCTTTCTCCGAGTCTGTACAAGAACCGTGCCGCTGGCCCTCAATATGCACACCCCGAAGCCCACTCCGTGTCGCGTCACTGCATTTCTGAAAAGAGCATCTCTCCCTATATCTGGCTATATACCAAACATGACACGTGAAACTAAACCCCTCTCTGTACGTCTCTGTAACAAGCATGCTCGTAAAATGACACCCCACTCTCCTGTCATCCTGCACGTCTGTATGCCAAACATGACCGCCTGTGCCTGCACCTCCCTCTGACTTCTGCATGCTGCTTCATCCAACTGCACCCCGAGTGGTGGGCCACTGCATTCATTCTGCACATCGGACATCACCTGTGTAATTGCATCGCAATCTCATGTTTGTACACAAGCAAAACCCATCACTGTTACGTCTGTATAGCAAGGACAACACCTGTCACGTTTCACTCTGTACTAATGTATATGGACCAAATATCCCTTTCTCTCCACTTTGCTCTATGCATTTGAAAACAGCACCTCCATCTGTAAGCATGAATAGCCAGCAGGAACCATAGTCCTACACTGCATTCAAAATCTGTATATCGAACAAGACCTCACTCACACTGTACTGTATACCTGGATAAGAAGCATGACCCAATTTGCGCCACTGTACTTTGAGCAACCCACTCTAAGTCTGCATAACTAACATGACCCCAGTAACTTCACCTTTCTCTGTACTACTATATGACAAGCACCCTCGTCTATAAGCATGTATACCAAGCACGCAGCTCAACCTCTCTGCCTGAATGAAGCAGCTCACACCGAAAATGAATATTCCCTGAAAACAACTTTATTCTTTTCTGCAACTCGTTCCAGCGAATACGCAGAGGCGGCTCGTCCATTTATTTATTTATTTACATTTTTAAAGCGCTCACACAGCCCACGGGCATCAAGGCGCTGTTACAGGAATAGTTTTTTTTTTAGTTGCTTAATAGTTTTTTTTGTCTTAGTTGCGTATTTATAATGTGCTTAAATACCCAGAGGTTTCTAAGCGCGGACCCTGGGATTGAACCTCTGTTGCTTCCTGTCGTCTTGCTTCCAAAGCGAGCACGTTGCCGCTGAGCTATCCTCCCGGGACCATAATTGGTGACAGAACACTGAGTCAGCCTTGGACAGCCGATTGTGGATTCTGGCTCGGGAACTGTTGGCTTAAATGTGCGTAGGGAGAATCCTACACCTCCCTAAACACGTAGGTCTCCCTGGGTGGCGCTCCAGCTCCATCGTGCATGTGCAGGGACCAGAACACTCTCTGCGCTTCCTAATTCTTCATGCGTGCTGCGCGGAAGCTGGATGCAGGAGTTAAGAGAAAAAGAAAGTGTGTATGCGTTTATGTATGCAGGTGTGTATGTGTGTATGTGAAGGTTTGTGTCTATATGTACGCGTGTGAATGAGAGTGTATGTGTGTTCAAATGAGAGAGTGCATGTTGTATGTGCATGCAAATGAATGAGATAAATGGATGACTTATGAATACGTTTGTGCTGGGAGCGGGCCTCTGATTGTAGGGGGGTGGTGCTTTTGTGCAGCATCCAGGACATGTTTTTTTACTGTTAAATTGTGTTTTAATTGGGCATCAACAGGATAAAGCCAGTACGACAAGTGCTCTTTAGTGGCCATATTGGCCTACATTGGTGGTTGGACGCTGGCATGGCATTTTTACTGTACATCAAGGGTAAAACAGATGTGATCATTGTTTTTTACCTGGCTATACTGACATAATGGTTTGCTCATGTGTTTTTATGGTAACATGGCATTTTTGACTGGGCATCAGGGGGTTTAACTAACATGCTAAGTGTTATTATTTGACTAGCCTGATCTACATTGGTGCAGCCATTCTGCACATATTTTCTTATTATGTCATGGCATTTTTCCAGGGCATCAAGGGTAAAGAAACATTATGAAAGTTTTGAGTGGCCATACTTGCCTACATTAGTGTTGCCAGTCTGACCATATATTCTTACTATGGCATTTATATTACTGGGTATGAAGACTAAAGCAAACATGATAAACATTATTACCTGGCTAGACTTGCCTATGTTGGTGGCAGCAGTATGGCCATGTATCCTTACTGTTCCATGGCATTTTTATTGGCGATCAAGAGTAAAGTAAGTATGGTAAGTGTTATTTTGTGGTAAGACTGGCTTACAGTGGTGACACCAGTCCAGCCATATATTCTTACTGTACCATGGCATTTTGTAATGGGAATCAAGGGAACAGCAAACATGATAAGTCTTATTACGTTGATAGACAGGCCTTCATTGGGGCAACCAATCTGGATATAGTTAATTATTGTGGCATAGCATGCGTTACTGGGCATCAAGAGTAAAGAAAACATGCTTAGTGTTGTTACGTGGTTAGACTAGTCTACATTGGTGCAGCCCATCAGGATATACTTTATTACTGTGGAATTTTCCGAAAAAGGCAGAGGCCCTACTCACTGAGAAGCTGAGAAAAATCCATAATGCAACGACAAATTGCTTCCTCTGGAACCAACTGTTTTTAGAAAATTCAATAGACACATTTTATTATTCAAATATTAGTCCAAACCCATCTCAAAGATTTGAAAATAACTATCAAATCATAAAGGAGAATATATTTTAAATGTATTGAATGCATTAATTTATAAAGTGCAATATATCATATATTAATTAATAAGGAAAACAATTGGGTCTCATTATAAGTTTGCCGGTCCAAGAACTACAGTACCAGTAAGCTTGCCGGTACCATAGTCTCCCGACCGGCAAACTACGAGTTGTGCTCGCAGATGCCTTTCTGCCCCCCAGGTCAGACCTGGCGGGCAGAGAGGCACCCGCGAGCACAGCATGTTGGATGCACCGGCACCGTTATAAACGGTGCCGGTGCATCCGACCTCCCCATTCCCATTCAGCCCTATGCCGCCGAATGGGAATGGGGAGCATCGTTTTTCCGGCGCCTGCAAATGGGCAATTACCGGGTCCGTCAGGGCCGTATTGACCGGCAATTGCCGAATCCCAGGTGCAGGAAAAAAATGACACCAGCGGCAGCCGTGCCTATATTACAGGCACGGTTACCACCGATATCATAACGAGGCCCAATATATGTGAACAAATATACACATTTACATCCTATTAGCAAAGAAACTAAATATAAATAACAACATACATTAGATCATATACTCAAACACAAAGAAGAAGGGAAAGTCATTAAATCAGAATATTTACATCCAATCAGCAGACAAAAAAAGAGTCTCTTCATATCATGTTGCAGGATTAGAAATGATGAAGAACACTGTATATTGTTTTGGCATATGCCAGCCCGATGATAAAACCACTGTAAAAGCTGGACACGGTCTGGGGGTTGTTGTGGAGGGCGAGGGTTACCACAGTGGAATGGTGGTCAAAGATGGCTGCCAAAACTAGGGACATTTGATTCAAGGGAAGGAGAAGAAGCAAAAGGGGCTGAATGGGGTAGGAGTTGCAGGCATTGCGATTTTCACAGTGATTTGTGGGGTTTCCCAACACTAAATAAGCTGGTAGGGAAGAAAATACAACTGCGGCAGACGAGCATGCCAGCGTAAGATCCCTGGAAAGAAAACTGAAAGTTGAATTGAGAAGGAGATACCACTCACAGCCTTAGGAATGGGGTGCAGCTTACAGGCTAATGAGTTATTGCAGCTCACGTGTAGATTGGCGGCTCTCACACATTGGGAAGCAGGACACAGCTCACAGGCTCAGGAATAGGCACAGCTCATTAGGCGCAGAGACGGGGTTCTGATCACAAGTTCAAGAATGAGGTTCAGCTTACATACTCAAGAATGGGGCACAGCCCACAGACTCATAGATAGGGTGTATCTCCCAGGCACTGTGAAAGGAACCACATTGAGCCTAAGAATGAGAAAGCACAAGCTCTGGCGGGGAATAACAAATCCAGGTGGAGGACAAACGCTACTGATATGAAAATAACACTTTCAGACAGGAGGATAACAGTCCATTGCAGGACAGGCAAAATGCAGAAGGCAATGATGGGGAAATGGGCATGGTGGTTGCCCTCTAACAGTGGCTAGACAGGAAATAGCAGTCCAGATGGTGGGCATGAGGAGGGTGCTCTGCTAAACAGTAAGACACCTGGCCTGGCCCAGCGATGACACCAAGGATGTGACATGTCGGTGGGAATTGCGCAATCGGGGCAGTTGACCCTACTTTATAATGAGAGATGAGTGCATCCTGTGTGCCTGCAGCTGCTTGTGAGCATCCATCTGCTCATTTGGTATAGCTTTCGTTTGTGCAATTAACATTTGCTGCACTGTAATATTCAACGAGATCTTGCTGCCTCTCTCTCCACTTCCCAGGTATGTTAGCGTCAAGCCTGAAGAGGCGAGTGTACCCTGTGTGCCTGCAGATGCGTGCGAGAATCCATCTACTCATTTGGTATAACTCTCGTTTTTGCTTATAACTTTTATTGCCTTGCCGTAATCCATTGATTCGCTTGCCTCCGATGGCAAGCTTCTGTGTTTTCCTTCCCCAGCCTCCCCCCAGCCATCCCTCGTTGGCTGATTGAGCCTCTAGGCCTCTGTAATATCCCCGAGGGCCTTGCCCCTCTCTCTCCACCTCCCAGGGATTTTAGCTTCAAGCCTCAAGAGGTGAGTGCACCCCGTGTGCCTGCAGATGCATGCGAGAATCCATCTGCTCATTTGGTATAACTTTCATTTTTGCTTATAACTTTTATTGCGATGATCCATTGATTCTCTTGCCTCTCCATTCTTCCCTCCAGACTGTACACACCTTGATTGCTCTCATCTCTGCAGACGTCCCCATCTCCAACCCTCTCATTACTCCTACCTCCTGGTCTGATCATTCCTCTCCTGTCCTCCCACCTGGACCTCCGCCCGCACTGACAGTCTCCTTCTCTGTCATTCAACCCATGAAGCCAGTGTCAGTTGCTGCTTTTGTCGCCACCTTCACTCCCTCTCCTACCCCTGCCATTGACTCTCACTCTGACACAGTCCTTACAGACCTTCAACTCTCCATCTTCAACACTCTGGACATCCTTGTCCCTGTCATGAGGACCCACATGAAACCTGCCTCCAAGTGCAACTCCTGGTATGACTCTGAATTGGCCTTTCTGAAATGCAAGTTCAGAGCAGCTGAGCGGAAGTGGCAGGCCTCAAGCACATCCTCTGACAAACTGGTCTGCCTCCTGCTCCAAAGGCAATACAGACTGTCCATCTGCTTGAAGAAGAGGTCCTATATCCAAGCCTGAATCTCTGCAGCCACTAACAACATGGCTGAACTTTTCAAAATCTGCAAGAAACTCGCCAATCCTACTGCAGTCTCCATTTTTCCTCTGCCTTCCCTGGCCCTTTGTACTTCTCTGGCCTCTCACTTCATTACTAAAACTCACCTCACCCTTCCTCCTCACCCACTCTCAGGCCTCCCTTGGCCATGTACCCCTTCCCGCTTACTCTCCTCTTTCTCCCCCATATCACCTGATGAGGTCTCTAGACTAGTCCGCTCTATGAAAGTCTCATCCAAACAGGTGCTTCCCTGCTCGTCCAGAACTATCAAGGACAACACAACATTGTCTCCCTAGCTCCAGCCTTGACTGATTTCTGAATCACTCCTTTGCCACTGGATCTTTCCTGTCTCTACTCAAGCACTCCCTTGTGCACCCTCTCCTCAAAAAGCCTTCTGCCGACCCTTCCTGTCAAGCTAACTACCACCCTATCTCTATTTCCCACTTCCTGTGCAAACTCTTGGAGGAGCTGGCCATCTCCCAGCTTATCCACCACACTGAATCGGTTGGTTGTGTCCACGACCACCAGTCTGGTGTCAGAGCGGCCAGAGGCACAGAACCTGTACTCCTGAACACCCCTAAAGACTTACTCTCTAATCTCGATTCTAACTCTCCTTCCGTTCTCATCCTTCTTGATCTCTCCTCTGCCATTGATACAGTCAATCATGCCACCCTTATAAATCGGCTCTGTGATAACCTTGGCATCATGGACGTGGCTCTGGAGTGGCTGACCTCCTTCCTTTCTGAACGACCTTCCCAGTTTCAACTGGGCCCTTTTCTCTCCTCCATCTCACTTCATTTGTGGTGTCCCCCAGGGCGCCATCCTCTCACCTTGGCTTTTCAACATCTACCCTGCCCCCTTAGCCCATTTGATCTCTGCCTTCTCTCCTAACTTCCAGTGTTATGAAGACGACACGCAACTCTCCTTCAAGCTTCTCTCCTCTGCCTTCTCCTCATCATCTCTCATACCTTACTGTCTGTCTATTATTCAGGCATGGTCTACTGCTAACGATCTCTGCCTTAATGCCAGTAAGACTGAGATCCTTCTCATTGGGACACCAGCTTCCCCTTTCCCCCAACACTCTGGCTGCCCGCCATGTGCCCCCTCCTCTTACCCTCCTATGAGGCAAAAAACCTTGGTGTCTTCTTCGACTCCTCTCTCTCTTCTCTGCTCACATTACTGACCTTGCCAAGAAGGCTCACTTTCAGCTTCACCTCCTCAGAAGCATTCTTCCTTTACTCACATTCCCCCAGAAAATCAATGTCTCCAGAGCTGTTGTCCTCTGCAGGCTCGACTACTGTAACAGTCTCTTCCTCAACCTACCTAACTCCTCCCTTCGCCCCCTTCAACTAATCCAGAATAGGACTGCAAGACTTATCCTTGGCCTCATGCCCAGGGACCGCATTTCTCCACCTGGCGCACTTGCTTAACCCTCCGGCAACCCCCTCTCCCCTGCACTTCTATTACTGTACTTGCACGATCCGAATGTCACAGGACCTGGTACGACAATTTTTGTTTTGTCATACCTGCCCCCCCTTGCCTTGTGGCGCCTTGAAACACATTGTGTATAGGTGCATTATAATAACCCAATAAATACATTAAATAAACCTCATCAAAAGACACAGCTTCTCCTGCTACAACTACACAGATTACCCAAATCCTCTGCAAAGTCGGCAATGAACAAGAGGAGAACACAAGGCTAATAGACGGTCTCAAATAACTCTACCAATGGATGAACACTAACATAATAGGTGTGTTTGTAAAGCGCACGGTCACCCCGAAGGGGTATCTTGGCGCTAATACCAGATATTCACTGTTACCTAACTTAATGATACTCATTTCATCGACCTCGGAAGTATGAAGGGATGAGTGGACTTGCCAGGATGTTAACCAGTGACCACGAGTTCAAACACAGGTCCCTGTAGTGGATGCATTAGTCTACTGAGCCACAGCCCCGGCTGAATGAATGAACACTAACAACCTCAAACTGAACCCGGGCAAGATGGAAATCATGATTACATCCAACAACCAAGGATGCAACCAATACATCCCATGGCCCAAAGAACTGAGTCCAACACCCACACCATGCAGAATTGTCAAAAACCGTGGAATCCTACTGGACAACGAGCTAACCTTAGAACTGCAAGTAAATGTGATGATTAAGAAATGCTTCTTTCATCTACATATGATCAAAGATATTCTATCATTCCTCTCCTTCACGCACAAAACACTGCCCATCATCTCGCTCATCATGTCCAGGACAGACTGCGCCAACACCTACCTACAATACCTAGGAATGCTGGACTATATAGTGAAGAAACTGCAACGTATCCAGAACTCTGCTGCCAGACTTCTCCTAATACTCTCACAAAGGGACCACATCACTCCAGCGCTAAGGATGTTACATTGGCTCCCAATCCAAAAATGAATCACCTTCATAACTATGTGCATAACACACAGAGCAATCCATGGCCTAGGAGTGGAATTCATACATAAGAAAATCACTGTCTACAAGCCAACTAGAAAACTCAGATCCAGCGACGACATCCGCCTAGAACCAAAATGGTACACAAGAAAAATACTTGGTGGATCAGCATTCTCCTGCTTAGCCATAAAACGTTGGCACTCCCTCCCCAAAGAAATAACAACTATGAAGGACCATCTAAAATTCAGAAATCTTTTAAAATCCTGGCTCTTTAACTCTGAATGGGACGAAAACGAATAAACAACATTGTCTGGCCATGAAATGAACGCACAACAGAGAAAGACTGGAGGGCATGCCGGGCCGGAGTGGAGTACGGGGAAGAGGAGAGCAGTCCAAATGGGAGGGAGACCTAGGTGTACCTTTCCCTATAGGGGGTCAAACGGGAAGCGGGGGACAGAGATGGCTCTGACCTGGTTGGACCACCGGTGGAAAGCCTGAGTTAATGGGGAGGGGAGGTGTCCAGATCGGAGCTGATGGACTGCAGGACACAGGAAGCACATCCCAATCTCGAGGAACCCGTTGGGGTGGTAATTGCCGCACACCAAAAATATACTGGAGGGGAAGATGCAGCCCTTTGAGGACCCACTATTCTTCACACATCAAAGGGGGGCAAGTGTATCACACTGGAAACACGATGGAAAGGAATATGTGCAACAGTCAATCAAAACCTCATGCTTCTGCAGGTGTCCAGTCATTTGGTCGACTACAAACTGGTCGACTGCAATTTGGTCGACGTCATTTGGTCGAAAACCAAATGGTTGATTTTTTTTTTTTATTTATATATGTGTTTTGTGGGTTTTCGTGTAGAAAAAAAAAGAAAGAAAAAAAAGGGGGTAAAAATAAAAAAATAAAAAAATTCGACCATTTGGTTTTCGACCAAATTGATTCGACCAGTTGTCCAGTCGACCAATTGTTTTCGACCAAATGACTGGCAACCGCTTCTGCACACACCTCTCAAACGCCTAACTCAACATAACCATACCTCTATAGCACAACAAACTGCACACACTTCACTACACCACAACAACGAAACAAAGCACACATAGCCTTGCACAACAGCACATGACGGCTACCAACCTAAAAACACACCCATGTTCATCGGCAGTGTCAACCGAACTGAAGCTGCCAACAGCATATCGCAGCTCCCTTGCTCCTTTTTCCCGCTGAGTCCTGCTAATTTACCCCCACTCTCTTGCTTTACAGAGCCACCAGAGCACCAAGGAACCACGCAAGAGGCGACAGTGTGCGGTATAAGAACCTTTAACACAACATAACATGACCTGTATTACCTGTATTTCTTGCCTCGCGTCCTTTTAGCTACTTAGCATGTCAATTCACCTTACTATGCAAGTCTATTTAACAACACAGCCTACCACTGTCTGTATGTTTGAATACAACACCTCTCTCTATGCCTGTATACCAAGCACAATGGTGTCTTAATCTGTATATTTGTATAATAATCACAATCCCTCTTACTACACCTCACTATGTAAGTCTATATACCATACACAACAGCAGTCGAAACATCTGATTCTGTACATCTTTATACCATGAACCACCCCCATCACTGCTCATCATTCAAATGTTTGCATATAAACCAAAACCTCTGCAGCTGAACCTTACTGTAAGCCTGCATACCAAAGATGAGCCCCATCACTACACTTTATTGAACGTTTACAGAATATCTGCAACTTCATCTCACTGTCTAGTGTGTATACCAAGCAAGAACCATCAGTTTGTATGTCTATATACCACGTTTAAGCCCTGTTGTGGCATCTCACTTTAGGCAAGTAGCACTTCTGCCACTTTACTGTATTCCTTATGTCTGAAAACAGCATCTCACTCTAGAAGTCTGGACATGAAGCACCACCTGTGTCACACCTCACTCTAAGTCTGTTTACCAAACATGGCTAGACCAGATTCCGATGGTGCACCCAGAGGCGGACTCTTAGATCTGGAAACTAAAGATTGGTCCTTATCCCACATTATTAGAAGGAAAAGTAGGGAGGACGTACCTGCTCAGTACAGGCAGCTAAACTATGGAATACGTTACCACTAATAATCCAGAAAGAAACTAATCGGCTGCTCTTCAGGAAGCGACTTAAAACCCACCTATTTAGTTAGTTCTAATATGTGTCTTAAGGATTAATGCCTCACGAGGCCTGCCAGTCTGCCGTAATTTCTGACGGAATGGTCCTCAGTTTCAGGTGGTTTTGCAATAACTCTATAGCACCAAGATACCTACGGGTGAATGTAGACACTCAACAAAACCCCCATACAATATAATCCAATGGCCCTGCTGCTATTTGCAAGACTGTCAGCCAAATATGACCCCTGTTACTATAGCCTTATAGACCAAAGGAGAGGACATTATGACAGGATAATGACCCACCACCAAGTTATGGCCTAAAGTGATAATGAAACCTTCCGATGCCAATAAGGCTATTAGCACATACTGTTAGCAGCAATACTTATTTTGGTGCTTTGGTGCTGAAGTAAAAAACATTACTTTAAACATTTGAAAGTAAATCAACAAACTGAGTTAGTAAATTAAATGTGGTTTTATTTTGTAGTATTTAAATAAGAAGCTTCCCTTCATATATGAAGCATTTCAATTGCAAACTTGTTTAAACCGGAGCTGTTTTAGCATGAGCATTCATTAAACAGGTTCTCGATAGAAAGTGAAACCATTTTCACATATTTTAGTTGGTGTGTGCGAAATAGAGTGTTTCATTCATTCCTGGATTAAACCCTGTGGAGGCCCCTAGCCAGTCGAAATTTCAGAGGTGCCCCCTCGAAAATGATCTCCTAATATCTTTTTAATTTTCTGCACTGCTTTATTTTGATCCGTTGTTGTTGGGAAACCTAAAAGGAGTGGGGCCCATAGGCCAGTGCCTACTTGACCTAATGGATAATCTGGCATTGGCGGCAATGAAAGAGAAGGTTCTCTTAGTGAGGAATTGTGGTATTGAAAGCATCTTGCCTAGAAATTGCATTATTGTTTCCTTGTCTGCTTTTGAAGTCAGAATGTTCATAAGGCAGTCAATACCAGTAGTTATTGACTGCACTCTGAACATTGCGATAGGCTGAGAGAAGGTCAATAGTGATTTCCATGTGCTAATTAAACTTGCTGTGTAAGCCTTTATAGATAACACAGCCCCTAATACTGCACCTATTTAAGTCACTAGACATAATGTAGACCCTGTAACCTAACATATAGTGAGCGTGCAAAGAGAACTAAACAAGTGAATGGAATGTTCGTGAGGGTCAGGGCACGTCCCTTTCAGGTAATTTCCCTGGTGCAAAGGTTATAGAGCAGTCTGTGGGCAGCATGGATTTCTCCTGCAAGTTCCTTGGGTCTGGTTTTCTCTGACCCTAAAGCAAAGCAAAGTCTCTTACATTTCTCTGGGTCTTGATTCATGAGACCCTCAGCAAATCGTAATCTCTACATTTCTTTCTGATTTATTGCTCTTGAAACCTCTCAGGGGGTGAGGGTAATGACTAAAGGTTCTTATCAGCTACTGATGATCACCGATTTCTTCCCTGTCAGTCTCACTTATTTTTCAAGATTCTAAAACCCACTGCAATAAGCAATGTCACATGCTGAACTGATCGCTGGCTGATCTCACAAGTCTTGTGCTTTGGGTTATCAATTTCGTTGGAGCCACCACAGACTCATCTCCCTGTAGAGCTTTCTTCAGCCCAGACTCAGATCTCTGGGAAACCCCCAGAGCTTAGGTTCCTCTGGAAGCATCTGGGGTTGCATTTTCTGACTTCTGATTGCTGTCCAAGTATTTTGTCTTTCCTTTAGTGGGTGTCATGATCTCTGCTTCCAAAAGGTCAGGGTTTTCCCAACTCCCTTGGAAGCAAATCCATAACCCAGGTTCCGAGTGCCAACCAGTCCCAATTGGGACCTTTTGGACCCAGTCCTGGCGCCAGTGGCACCAGGCTCATAAATATGCCCAGTCCCAGCGCTGGAAGCGCCGGGCTCATAATGCTTGGGTGGATTTACCTGCAGCAGACCATGCTGCTTACTTGCCTGCCAGTTGAGTCTCTGATCCTCTTCTGTTTGGAACTACTTTTCCTGTTGGGTGGGGCAGGAGCCACTCCCTAGATTCAGAACACTGGAACTCTTCTGGAAAGCAGGAACTCTTTTCTTACCTAGGCGTGGCTGTGGAAGGAGACACCTAAGCACTACAGGAGGCTATTTAAACCACACCCGATGGATGAATCTTGCTTTGCGTTATTCTGCATCTTCAGCAGCAGAACGCTCATCGTATCTTCTGCATCTGATCCTGGGCCTAAGGAAAAAGGCTTACCATCCTGAATCCAGTCTTCAGCAACACCTATAAAGACAAGAAAGAACAGGTTAGCATTACGGTCTTCAGTGACAGCTCTTCACTTACCTGGTCCATCGGCTGTCACCAACGCCTCGCGCTGCATTCCGGCATCTGAAAGACAAAGGCTTACCTACTCTTCGTGCGCTCCGGAGGTCTTCACACTGCATTCCGGCATCTGAAAGACAAAAGCTTACCAACTCTTTGCACGCTCCGGAGGCCTTCGGCGCTGCATCCCGCATCTGAAAGACAAAACAAGGTGCGTTTAAAGACATTGGGGAACTTTAATACTCACGTGCCATTACTCCTTTCCACATCTAACCCAGTGGGTATTCCGGCACCCTGCAGCCGCCCCGAACTTGTACCTGCAAAATAAAAAGACAGTTAGAGCGCATCGTGAAGCAGGCAACAAGCGCTTACTTACGTGCTTCCAGGCGCTTCTATTCATCACACGGGCTCCATCTTCAACTCACTTCAGCCCGCCATCCGCCATCGCCGGAACCCTGCAAAACAAGAGACATCATTACTAAAGACTTTAAAGACATTAGAATTACTCGAAACTTACCGTTCGTGCAGTAAACGACGGACAGCAGTCCTCTGAAGTCAAGAGGCCTGCTTCCCTTATCCAGTGAAGAAACTGGTTACAGCACCCTGCCTCGAGGCAGATGGAGAGCACGGCGTTCACTTACCTAAGGTGAGAGCGTTAACCTTTGGGGTTCTACAGGAGAAGAGAAAGGGAAGAAGAGAGAGACATTCAATAACCCAGTTCATTAATCCCACATTTTCTATCTGCAGACATCTTACCCTTCGAGCCAGACATACAGTGCACAGTCGTCCAGCCCAAAGAGCCAGCCGTGGGTTACACATCACCTTTGAAGATACGGTATACGCCCAGTCAAGACCGGCGCCTCTACGGGAATCAGGTGAGCGTTACAGTGGGACTGCTAGGCTCATTGGGTCCAGACTCTGGGTCCCAGCTAGTCTCTCTCTGATCTCTTATCTGCCAGTAGGTTTGGGCCCTACCATTCTCAAACCACATGACCAGAGGGATTTCAATTGTTTTAGACATGGCACCCTGGATTCTCCCTAATTTAGGCCCACTGGTTCCACCTTCCACCTCTTAACACCCCATCTACCCTATGGCTATCTTGGCTTGTCAATGTTGGATTTTCTCTCTGGACTTCACTGCCCACTACTTCCTTCTGCCACCTTCCAGTGAGTCTTATGGTTTTGGCTATTTTCCTTCATCTTTCCATTCTCCTGTTATCATGGTATCTGTTAGGACAGATTTCGTAATTGTAGGTAATTTTCCTTCCATGTGGCAACCCCTAAACTTTTGCTGTTGTTTTTCACCTTGTTCTCGACTTTGCCAGAGAAGTGCAGCCTTCTGCCGCACTCCTCTGGGCTTTCGCTCCTTTCTTACGGGGAAACTGACATGCCCTTAAGACAGTCAGTACCGGGGAACGCTGTTTCCCGTAGTTTCTTTTATCATGTTGCGGCTTTCATGCAACATGACACAAGAGGGCACTGTAAGCTAAGTTACAGCTCTCTTGGGTCTCTAGCCTTCTACAGGCCCTAGTTACTCGTTTAGGATTGTAACTGATCGGTGCAAGTGATTCAGGGACGGGAATGGTGGCAGCGATCGTTTCTTGTGTTTTGAGCTCCTTTTGGCGTTCTAAGCGCGTTTTCCGCGCTTAACCCAAAATGTTGGCCTGGCTCCCAAAATGGCCAGACCACGAGGCTCCTTTGTCCTGTCCGCTGGCCGTCTTGCTCCCTTCACCTTCCCCAGGTCGAGCCGATCCGGGGCCTTCCTTATTTGGGCATGTACTTTCCCGCGAAACACAGATGCTTTTGCAGGCTTCTACATGTCTTGTGTGTGCCTCCAGGATGTGGGCTGGGATGTCTGGTCCCAATACACATCCTGGGTGCCAGAGAGTCTAGGGTGGTGTGAATGCCTGGGACCACCGTGGTCCGTGATTGGTCCACGAATGGTGTGAGTGTTGATGAGCGGATCTCCCATTGGGTCCCCTCCGTTTTGGCGCGAAGGGAACCGTGGATAAGAGGGGGCTGGAAACACTGCTACCATGTCGATCTCCTGAGTTCTCACGAACGAAGGAATACAGGAGCCAAGTATCCTGCAACCAAAAGGCTGGACCGAGGAATCGCTGGTGACCCGCTGAAGGACTTCTCCTCTGCACTGCTGTCGCCTTGTGAAACCCTTTTCACCTTTGATCGAACCAGAAGGCCTGTACTGGTACTTCGACCCTTGGAATAGCGGGAACAGCTATTCTCGGCATCTTCACCATCTCCTGCCAGTAAGCCTTCGGAAGCGTCTCTGGGCCATCCAGCTGACTGACCAGCTTACACGGGAGTCTTGCTCTGTAACCGCCGCCAGGTTGTGTAGTATTTCGAGTCCTTGTCACTCTCACACGCTTCGTACACTTGGCGTTCCCAGGTCTGAAGTGAGTAGTGTACATTTGGCTCAGATACACACGGCCGCTCCGTTGCCCTGCTGTGGTAACAAACTGTGCGGGTTTCTTCGATTGGGACGTCTTTTTACTCAACACGACAACGAGGCGTTCCCTGCTCCTCTGAACCTTCCAGCGACTGAAACTGACGCGGAGAAGCCTGGGTCTGCTTGCATCGGGGACCGGTGAGTAGCATAGCTAGGATCTGGTTGCCCTCCTGCAGGAGCCCATTGCTTTTCCCCGCTGTGTCAAACAGCACCCTTTTCCGTACTCGCGCTCTGCTTCTGCCCACTGTGGAGGCTGCGCTTGAGTCGCGGAACTTGTTCTTCTTCTTTTGTGCACTAAACTGAACTGCCTGATTTCCCTCGAAGAGCTTCTCCTTTTGCCCGTTGGCACCAGCGTGTGCAGGTACTCTTGAGCACAAGGCTCCACTCTTCGCAGGGCTCGGACTTCCATCTAGTTAGGTGCCTCTGAAGGCGAACTGGGTCTAAGCATTATTTCGCACTGCCTGTCTTCCTTCCCTTTTAGGTGGACTACCCATTTCGTGCAGATAACGCTTGAGACTGTCGTATTTGTATATATATTGTGTTGATATGGTATGTGTTGGTTTACTATCGTTATATTGTGATTTTCTCGCTACGGTCATTGTTTTAAAGGCCTTGGAATAAATGTGTATATATTTTTAATATAACAACTGTTTGGAGTAGTTTGTAAGTGTTCTTGCTTTGTGTGCTCATTGCGGGCTTTCAGTCACCCTCACCCCTCTTGAGACCTAGTCTTGACCGCCGCGATCGCTACCTTGATTGGTCTGGCTCGTCCAGAGGTTACCCTGTTCCAAGTAATTAGGTTGGCTTTCTGAACTTCTGCGCCACCAGGACAGAGTTCAGAAATCCGTCTTAACAAATTGGTGTACAGCAGTGGGATACGACTGAAGGTATCCAGTGTTGCGCACAAACTAAGGCATTTCAGGTTATTCCAACCAGGACACGTAGTGAATTGTTGTAGTATAACTTTAAAAAGGCCATAGTCCTATCTAACAGTATGGAAACAAATACCTTGTTAACTTTAAATGCTTCCAAATCAGAAACATTGAAAAAGATGTGTGCGGAGAGAGGTGTTTCCTCTCAAGGCACGAAATTGTAAATGATCCAAAGAATCGTGGCGTGGCAAGAAGCGCAGCTTGACGCTATAACTTCTGAGGACAGTGCGGAAGGTGGTGGGGCTGCTCTCACTGGTAGAACCGACGGTTCTGCCGCTGCACTGATCCATCGCTACCACGAGGACAGGGAGGACGAGATGTCTAATGTTTCCTCTGCCAGTGCTGATGGGGAGGCTATGCTTGAATTCAAGAAGTAAGAGCTGCGGTTTAGGCAGCAGGAGCTTGAATTCAGCATAGCCAAACTAAAAATCGAACAGGCAGAAAAACAAAAAGACAGGGATCACCAGTTGGAACTGGCCAAGCTTCAGGTTGCAAATGGGTCCAAGGGTCCTGGACATGGGTCTGGGGCCTCCTCTCATCCACGGTTTCTGAAAGACCTGCTCAGTGTGTATGAAGAAAGGAATGACATTATGGACTGGCTGAATGCGTTTGAGTATGCATGCGAAGTTCAACAAGTTGACAATGCTGATAAGATTGCATGGTTACTTAGCAGACTGCCCCATTCTGGCTGTAGTGCCAGTATGGAAATGTCGAAGGCTGAGCGAGCTGATTTCGCAATGTTAAAGCAAACTCTCATTTTAAAGTTTGGAAAACTTTGAATATTTGAAACGTTTCAGAGAGTATAAGAAAAAGGAAGGTGGTACTTGGGTATCTTATGTCACTGAATCCTTGAAAAACTTAACTGGCTGGGTCGAAGGTTATAAGGTTTCTACCTTCGAAGGCATGATAAATCTTGTCATGCTGGAACACATTTTTGCATCTTCTTCCCCGGAGCTTAAGCAGCATTTGGCCGATTCGAAGGAGATAGATCCTAAGAAGCTGGCCATTGCAGCAGACTTATGGGTGTCACATCGAGTGTCCCATAAGGACAAAACTCATCCTGGTAAGCAGGAGGAAGGGAAAAAGTCCAAAGATATGGAGGGTGGAGAATCTGATAAATCTTCTTCTCATAAGGGCCACAAAAAGAAAAATAAGGGTAAGACACAAGAGAACTCACAGGGTAGTGGAGTTCAGCCTCCGAAACAGAACTCTGGTTACAATAAGCCTCCCTATGTAAACAGACCCAATGGATCTTGTTTTGCTTGTGGAGCAACTGACCACGTGAAGGGGGATCCCCGGTGTAAGGATAGACCTTTGGGGGTCCACTCCGCTAATCTGGCCTTCTCCTCCTACGAGGAAGAAGAGATTACAGGAGCATCCTTCTCCTCAGACTCATTTCCCAGCGGGATAGAGGCTGAGGTAGTTTTAGTTTCCCTGGGTTCCTGGGAGCCTAAAGTCGCAGAGGCTTATGCTAGGATTCCGGATAATACCAAGCACTACTTTAAAGACAGTGTGATGATCAATGGAGTAGATACTCCAGCTCTTAGGGCTAGTGGGTGCAGTCGCACTGTAGTGGATTCTACCTTGGTAGACTCAGAGGAAGTTGCCAGAGCTACTCTGATGCCCACTAAGTTGGCTGACGGCCCACTCCGTATGTTCCCAGTAATACCTGTAAATCTTACTTTAAATGGTACAGCAGTCAGGATTCCAGTGAGCATTCAGAGAAACGTCCCGGGAAAGGTCTTGTTAGGTAATGATCTCAGAGCTCTAGGGCTCGTAGGGGACACTGCCGAAAGACCCTACACACGGTCTCAAGCACGGGCAGCATTGGCCAAGACCAATACGCCGCCCCAGCCGAAGGGGAAACCCAAGGCGAAAGGAGTCGACAAGTCAAGACGAGGGAAAGAGAATATTCCCCCGAGCTCGCCTACCACTGCGGTGGAGGAAGTTGGTCAATCGCCCGGGCCTGACGAGGAGGTGGCGATGCCTGAAGTATTTGACCCCAATGATCATCCTGAACTAAAAGACTTGTTAGTTGAAGGAGGTCCTGATAGGGACGAATTCAGTAAAGGCCAACGTGAGTGCCCATCTCTGGAAGGCCTAAGGAGACAGGCCTGCTCCCAGCTTGAGGGTGAACCTCCTGGGACGCATAGGATTTATTGGGAAGGTGGACTCCTGTATAGTGAGCCCACAGAGTCTACAGAAGGAGACCATAGGAGGTTGGTGGTTCCCCTTGCTGTTAGGCCCTTCCTCCTGCAGTTGGCGCATGAAGTTCCCCTTGCTGGTCACCTTGGTATGAAGAGGACCAAGCAAAGGTTATCCATGCACTTCTACTGGCCCAAGATGGGGGTGCAAGTAGAAAGTCACTGCAGGAGTTGCGCCTCCTGCCAGTTATCTGGTAAGGTTGGCTCGACAATCCAGGCTCCGTTGGTACCGCTCCCAGTTGTGGGGGTACCATTTGAAAGGGTAGGGATCGACATCGTTGGTCCCCTTGACCCGCAAACATCCTCGGGCAATAGGTTTATCCTGGTGCTGGTCGACCATGCAACCAGATATCCTGAGGCCATCCCATTGAAGACTGTAACTGCCAAGTCAGTTGCAAAAGTTTTACTTGGCATATTTACTAGGGTTGGCTTCCCTAAAGAAGTTGTGTCGGATCGTGGCAGCAACTTTATGTTGAAGTATATGCAGGCTATGTGGAAAGAATGTGGGGTCACCTACAAGTTCTCTTCTGCATACCACCCCCAGACCAATGGTCTGGTGGAACGTTTCAACAGAACATTAAAGAGCATGATTGGGGCTCTGGAGGAACCTCAGAGAAGAAAATGGGATCTTCTTTTACCATGCTTACTGTTTGCCTACCGAGAGGTACCACAGGAGGGTGTTGGCTTCAGCCCCTTCGAACTTCTGTTCGGTCATCCCGTACGGGGACCCTTAGCCATCGTCAAAGAGGGGTGGGAGATGCCCACTCCCCCTGTTACTACCAACGTAGTTGATTATGTGCTAGGGCTCAGAAAACGGATGGTACTTCTGATGGGCTTGGCTAGTGATAAATTGAAGGCAGGACAAGCGCTGGTGAAACATTGGTACGACCAGAAAGCTTCCCTCATCAACTTTACACCTGGTCAACAAGTCCTGATCATGAATCCCATAAGGCCTCGCGCTTTACAGGACAAATGGTCAGGCCCTTACACAGTGGTGGAGCCCCTGGGTGAGGTTAACTATTTAGTGGACCTTGGAAGGCCTGGACAGGCTCCAAAAGTGTTTCACGTGAATAGGCGGAAGGCTTTCGTCCCAAGAGTCGAAATCGCAGCACTGCTACTGGCTTCAGACGTTGAGGAAGAGGAGTCTGAACCTCTCCCCGACCTGTTCCAAAGCGGTCCTTCAGATAGCTCTTTTGAGGGTGTCCGAGTGGCCCCTCACCAGATTGGACAAGCCTCAGTGGTTTACCTTGGACATGAAGTAGGTGGAGGGAGGATACAGCCTCTTCCCAGTAAAGTACAAGCAGTACAAGACTGGCCTACCCCCACTACGCAAACCCAAGTGAGAGCCTTCTTAGGACTCACGGGGTATTACCGCAATTTTGTGGCAGACTATGGCACCATAGCTGCCCCTCTGACTGCCCTCACAACTCCGAAGAAACCCAAGAAGGTAACTTGGACCGACGAGTGTGAGAAGGCCTTCAATGGCTTAAAAGTCTCCTTGTGCCAGGCCCCTGTCCTCAGGGCCCCTGATTATCAAAGACCTTCTATCGTGCAGACGGACGCCTCTGACACTGGTATAGGAGCTGTACTATCACAAGTAGATGAGAAGGGTAAGGAACACCCTATTGGTTTTATTAGCCACCAGCTTAAGGACAGAGAGCTCAGATGGTCCACGGTAGAGAAAGAATATTTCTCTGTTGTGTGGGCCCTAAGGAAGCTGAGGCCCTACCTCTATGGGACCCACTTCACTGTGCAAACTGACCATAAGCCCTTAAAGTGGCTAATGAACATGAAGGGGGAGAATCCAAAGTTGCTTAGGTGGTCCATAAGTCTACAAGGCTTCGACTTCACTATTGAGCATAGGCCAGGTGTCCAACATAGCAATGCTGATGGGTTGTCCAGAATGTTTAACCGACCTGAACAAGAGACTCATCCAGGGGTGGATTAGTTCCCCCTGTCCATAGTCTGGGAGGGGCGAGTGTTAGGAAAGATTTCGTAATTGTAGGTAATTTTCCTTCCATGTGGCAACCCCTAAAC
Organism: Ambystoma mexicanum; assembly: GCF_040938575.1. NCBI lineage: Eukaryota > Metazoa > Chordata > Amphibia > Caudata > Ambystomatidae > Ambystoma > Ambystoma mexicanum. The sequence goes on along the minus strand of NC_090931.1, from coordinate 435,695,267 downwards.
TTTTGCTGTTGTTTTTTACCTTGTTCTCGACTTTGCCAGAGAAGTGCAGCCTTCTGCCGCACTCCTCTGGGCTTTCGCTCCTTTCTTATGGGGAAACTGACATGCCCTTAAGACAGTCAGTACCGGGGAACGCTGTTTCCCGTAGTTTCTTTTATCATGTTGCGGCTTTCGTGCAACATGGCACAAGAGGGCACTGTAAACTAAGTTACAGCTCTCTTGGGTCTCTAGCCTTCTACAGGCCCTAGTTACTCGTTTAGGATTGTAACTGATCGGTGCAAGTGATTCAGGGACGGGAATGGTGGCAGCGATCGTTTCTTGTGTTTTGAGCTCCTTTTGGCGTTCTAAGCGCGTTTTCCGCGCTTAACCCAAAATGGTGGCCTGGCTCCCAAAATGGCCAGACCACAAGGCTCCTTTGTCCTGTCCGCTGACCGTCTTGCTCCCTTCACCTTCCCCAGGTCGAGCCGACCCAGGGCCTTCCTTATTTGGGCATGTACTTTCCCGCGAAACACAGATGCTTTCGCGGGCTTCTACATATCTTGTGTGTGCCTCCAGGATGTGGGCTGCGATGTCTGGTCCCAATACACATCCTGGGTGCCAGAGAGTCTAGGGTGGTGTGAATGCCTGGGACCACCGTGGTCCGTGATTGGTCCACGAATGGTGTGAGTGTTGATGAGCGGATCTCCCTTTGGGTCCCCTCCGTTTTGGCGCGAAGGGAACCGTGGATAAGAGGGGGCTGGAAACACCACTACCATGTCGATCTCCTGAGTTCTCACGAACGAAGGAATACAGGAGCCAAGTATCCTGCAACCAAGAGGCTGGACCGAGGAATCGGTGGTGACCCGCTGAAAGACTTCTCCTCTGCACTGCTGTCGCCTTGTGAAACCCTTTTCACCTTTGATCGAACCAGAAGGCCTGTACTGGTACTTCGACCCTTGGAATAGCGGGAACAGCTATTCTCGGCATCTTCACCATCTCCTGCCAGTAAGCCTTCGGAAGCGTCTCTGGGCCATCCAGCTGACTGACCAGCTGACACGGGAGTCTTGCTCTGTAACCGCCGCCAGGTTGTGTAGTATTTCGAGTCCTTGTCACTCTCACACGCTTCGTACACTTGGCGTTCCCAGGTCTGAAGTGAGTAGTGTACATTTGGCTCAGATACACACGGCCGCTCCGTTGCCCTGCTGTGGTAACAAACTGTGCGGGTTTCTTCGATTGGGACGTCTTTTTACTCAACACGACGATGAGGCGTTCCCTGCTCTTCTGAACCTTCCAGCGACTGAAACTGACACGGAGAAGCCTGGGTCTGCTTGCATCGGGGACCGGTGAGTAGCATAGCTAGGATCTGGTCGCCCTCCTGCAGGAGCCCATTGCTTTTCCCCGCTGTGTCAAACAGCACCCTTTTCCGTACTCGTGCTCTGCTTCTGCCCACTGTGGAGGCTGCGCTTGAGTCGCGGAACTTGTTCTTCTTCTTTTGTGCACTAAACTGAACTGCCTGATTTCCCTCGAAGAGCTTCTCCTTTTGCCCGTTGGCACCAGCGTGTGCAGGTACTCTTGAGCACAAGGCTCCACTCTTCGCAGGGCTTGGACTTCCATCTAGTTAGGTGCCTCTGAAGGCGAACTGGGTCTAAGCATTATTTTGCACTGCCTGTCTTCCTTCCCTTTTAGGTGGACTACCCATTTCGTGCAGATAACGCTAGAGACTGTCGTATTTGTATATATATTGTGTTGATATGGTATGTGTTGGTTTACTATCGTTATATTGTGATTTTCTCGCTACGGTCATTGTTTTAAAGGCCTTGGAATAAATGTGTATATATTTTTAATATAACAACTGTTTGGAGTAGTTTGTAAGTGTTCTTGCTTTGTGTGCTCATTGCAGGCTTTCAGTCACCCTCACCCCTCTTGAGACCTAGTCTTGACCGCCGCGATCGCTACCTTGATTGGTCTGGCTCGTCCAGAGGTTACCCTGTTCCAAGTAATTAGGTTGGCCTTCTGAACTTCTGCGCCACCAGGACAGAGTTCAGAAATCCGTCTTAACAGTATCTCCCTCATTCGACTCCTTACTTTCCCTCCTCGTGCCTCCTTCCTCCTGCTCACCTACTGTCCAGCTCTGCTCTTTTACCTCAACTCCAATCCCCTCACCCCCAAATGCCAGTCCACGTAATTCGTGTGAGGTAAGTTGAGGTTTGCTGTTAACTGGCTTGCACATATCCTTTCTTCCTCCAGTTGTCTCCTGCTGGCAGGCTGAAATCATTAACTGCATTTGTGTGCACTGGTAATCTCTATGTAAACAATATTCCTCTTTCACATGGGGCATGCCGCAAGCACTGTAACAGTGAGGAATTCTACCATCCACACGATGGACATTTTTGAAATGTTAAATGAAATTGAATGATGGTAGATCAGCCTCCGGAAAATGTGTGGGGCTAATCCTCAAACATTTTCCTATGCTCACTGCACGACATACGCATAGACCCATGTACTCTAGGTGGACACAGCTTACATGCGCAATCCCCGCTGTCCTATTTAGTTGGGATATGACAGAAGGAGTACACAATGCATCTCCAGAAGGGGGGGGACAAACCTTCCCCCTGCCATGGCCAGCCTAATTAACTAACAAAGGCTCCACAGATCCACCCTTTCCTTTTGTTGGGCTGTGTAGCTGGTGGCAGCACCTTGCATACTAATCAGAAAGTAATTCAAACAGGCCCACATGGGGCCTGGCTGCCGACGCTAAAAAAGGAGATAGGAAACTCCAACACCCTTTCATATGCACTGTGTCAACCTGAAGCCAGCTCCCGCCCTCAGTATTCATTGACAGTGAAATGTCATGTCTGGGACTGCATGTTTACAGTAGCCCTCTCCAGAGGGCGACCCCATTCAGAAGGTACGAGCATGTGGTTTGGCAGAGTGAGAGAGTCTGGTCTCACTGCAGCTTCAAGGTACACCTGCCGCTTTAATCAGGGACCACAGAGAGCTCCATTAACCAGAAAGACCCTTTGATCCCCAACAGACAGTACGATGGGTGGGACTTAGTATTACATGTTTTCACCCCTTATCTTTTCTGTTGCAAAGCACTGTGGTTATGAGTTTATGCATACAGGAGATTGTTGGTGGGGACCCAGGTTTGGTTCATTAAGGTAGGCTTAGCATACACCAATCACTGTGGCCCATTTGGCTTTAAAGGAGGCAGAGCCCCTCTTTTGGGAGATCATCTGAAGGCTTCACCAAAAGCAGATAGAAGAACTCATCATTTGACCCTGGCTGAAGGTACAGTGTCCCTTACATCTTCCGCCAGTGAAGGAAGGCTCGGACCTCCAAGAGGGAAGCAAGAGCCAAGCAAATCCCTTGAGCTGCAACCAATTACAACGCTGGCCGTTGTTAAGTGCAGTCGCTTAAAGACTTTTCCAAGACTTCTCAACCAGTGCTTCAGAACTGCCGACCAGCACCGAGACGATTTCTGACCCGGAGCCGTCATGTAGACCAGCCTGTAGCCGTCCATCCAGCATCGCTCACCAAACTTCCTGCCGCCTGATACCCGCAGATGTCTCCCGCCTTGAACTCTGTCGCAGAAGCTGCAAAGCACCCTGAAACCGACCCGACCCTGTCATGCACCAAGACGACCTACAAGCAGCAGGTACATTGTGGTTCTGCCCACCTGGTCCTTCTCCGAAGGCCCCTAGTGACATTTTATGTCCCCTTGCTCTCTTTGTAATGAAACCAAGTATTCTTGAACGGTTGTGATTATTTAGTATACCGACTACGCTCCGGTCAATATCCAGAGTGCATTGATTTCCTTCTTTGAAACGGTCTGTCCTCTGCATTCCTTTACAGGGTGAGTTGTATTTCATAGTGTGCTAGAATTGTGTGTTGTGATAATAATAAAGTAGATATTTGTATACGACCTTGACTGGATAGTCTCTTTTATCATTGGGTAATAATTGTATTTTTGCTGTGTTGCAACTAACCAATGATCCACCACCTTTCGCAGATAAGCCTGCTGATCCGTCCACGTTACCAAAATTGGTCAAGAAGGTTTATAATTTGCTTGCGTTTCCAATCCATTCAGATCCCTTCTGGTGCACTACAGGTGTGGGGCTGATTGATGATTTAGAAACCGATATTCATCCCTGGACCACTGGTGCCCCGGAAGTTGATTTTTCACAATACCAGAGGCTGGGAACAGAGAAGAGGCCCTGGGGAATCTTCCATATACCATATTCAGGGCTGGCCTCATGGAACGGATGGCCTCTCCCAGACTCCAGAGTCCCTTTCATTCTACTTCCTAGTCTTGCGAATCCTACATGGGACTTTGTCACAGTATTCCACACATATCCCCTGACACTGCACCTCACTCTAAGTCTGCACACCATTTACAGCCCCTATAACTGCACCTCTTGACTTCTGCCTTTCTTTGCTTCTTGGAATCCTTCTCAAGTATCTGTAACTCCCCCTCTTCTCTATTCCCACTGTTCCTTTCATGAGGCTGAACGTCCCTGGAAGAAACTCATTCCCATCGCCTGTTCAAAGGGTTTGATCATATTCTTTGCTTTCCTTCTCCAGATCCCTATCTTCTTCTCTTTACGGATTATTTCACCTCAAGGGTCATGCTTTTTAGTACTTCTATCTCTTCCACTCCACATTCTGATTGTTCTGCTCCTCCTCTTGCCCCATCGCCACCTCCTATCACTTCCTTTCTTTCTTGGTATAAGAAAGAGGTTGCTACCTATCTATCTAGGGCTCAGCCTGCGGCTGCTCGTTCCGATTCCTTACCTTCCTTGTTGATTCCAATAATCTCTCCTGCTCTCCTCGCCTATCTAACAATTCTGTGCAATAGCTCTTCATCCACTGTTACTTTTCCTTCTGCAATTAAACATGCCCCTATTCTAAAGAAATCTTCATTCGACCCCTCATTACCTTCAAGCTTCCATATTATTTCTCTTCTTCCTTTAATCGCTAAACTGCGTGACGCATGGTTAACACCAAAGTCTCAGCTTTCCTAAATCACTTCTCATTCCTACCCTTACATCAGTCTGGTGTTTGTCCCCTCTGCTCCACTGAAACAGCCTTACTCTACGTTTCCACTTCTCTTTGCGCTAAACACTCTTCACGCCTGCGCTTTTTTAGATGTTTCTGCTGCTTTTCACACTGTGGACCAGGACCACACTGTTCTTCTTTCCACTCTCTCTCTCGTGTTCGCTTTCAGGGGTCTGTCCACAACTTGTGTTGGTCCTACCTCCCTCACTGTACCTTTTCTGTCACCTGGGTTGGTAACACTTGCTTGACTAGTCCATTACATTATGAACTTCCCCAAGGGTCAGTTCTTGCTCCTCTACTTTTCTCCCTCTACAGGATCCCTCTATTCTCTGTAATATCTTCCTTTGGTTTTTATTATAGTTTCTATGCTGTTGATTATTTTTTTCTTTTACTAATTCTCTTGACTCCACTCTTTAGGTCTGTCTATTCGTTGTTCAGTATAAAATGTCAACTAATTTCCTTCACATTAATGCTTCTAAAACGGAGCTCTTGTATTTCCAAGTTTCAACTGTCCCACCTCCTTTGCCTTCTATTTCCATCTCCTTGCATCCTTCACATCTCTCCAAAAAAGTATTCTGTCTAATTTGGGGATAGTCTTCGATTCTTCGCTTTCTTTCTCCTTACTTATGTGCACTGTTGCCCGATCTTGCCACTTTAACGTGCTCAATATCTGGGATGTGCGCTCATTTCTCTTTTTTTCATGTTGGAATACGTTTGCTCACTGCTCCAGATTTTTCTCATTTTGACTATTATTTTGCTCTTGTTCTTGGTACCACTGAAAATCATTTGGCTTCTTGTTGCTCTATTTGTCTTTCTTCCTTGTGTATGATGTTTTGCATCTCTCCTTGTGGATCTGCACACCCAGCACTGTCTTCTCTTTGGTGACCGACTTTCAAATCTCGTTTATTCGTCCACTTTTTTGCACTGGTTTCGCCTTCACTTTCTGCTTTCATCGCGTTCTACTCTGCCCTTCTACTCAAAGATCCCAATTGCTTTTGTCTGTTCTTTGTCCTTCAGGTGCCCAGTCCCGTTCCATTCCCCTTTACCCCTAAATATTGAAATAATCTCCCACTAGTTTTCAGATCGCTTTCCACGTTTCCTCTCTTTCGTTCACAGCTGTAATCTTCTGTCTGTCTCTCTTTTTCACTTTCGTGACATAGTTTTTCACACTTATCATTGGACAGTAAATGAACGCTCAGCGCTTTGGCAAAGTGCTTTGTAAAAAAATGGGTATGCCTCACTCTGTAAGTCTGCATACCAAATATTACTTCTTAAGCTGCATCTCACTCTATAAGGCTATATGCCAAGCACTACCCCTTACACAGCACCTCTTTAAGTCTACATACCAAGCACAATTCCTGATCCCACACCTTACTATAGGAGTCTGCATACGAAGGCCTTCCCTGACACATCACCTCACTTTTTAAGTCTGCATACCAATCACAGCCCCTAAAGCCGCCCCTTGCTGTAAGCCTGCATGCCAAGTGCAACGCCTGGAACAGCAGCTCCCTCTGTAACTCTAAACGCAAAACATTACTGCTAAACCTGCATTTCACTCTGTAAGGCTGCTACCATATCCTGATCTTTCTGTCCTATATTGAAAACATTTTGTAACTTCTGTTTCACCTCCTGCCAGGGCTTTAAGTGGCCCGAGGCTGGCTGGGGTGGCAGGCTCAGAAATATGGTTGTGAGGCGAGGACCTGCCGGGGCAGCCCCGGCCACTAGCGGACAAGTCTTTTTTTCTAAAGCCTGAAGCTCTCGCTCATATGTTAGAGCTCCAGGCTTCAGAAAAAAATGCCTTTTCTCCATAATGGTGGCGCCACCACCTGCAGGGCATCCCTTTAATCAAGAGATGCCGGTGGGCCGGTGCCACCATTATGGAAGCAAAGATGAGGTGAAATGCCTGGCGAGGGGTAGTGCCACCATTAAAGCTGAAAACATGTGGCTGCTGTCCCTCACCAGGCATCCTTTTAGGTAATAGATGCAGAGATCATCACCCTCTCCCCATTAGGGGAGAGGGTGGTGAGCTCTATAAAGAGCTGCCTGGCGGAGGTGCCTGTAGTCCATTAAGCCGGGGCTCGTCAGTAGGGCATGGCTTATGAGTCGGCAAGCGACCCCCTCCCGCCCCACTGTTAGGCCACGCCCCTTGATCCCTGGCTCATTTTTCCATGCCACCTAAGGCACTGCCTCCCACCTTTTTAACCTTTGAAGCATGTAAGGTGCTCTGACACCATCTGGGGAGGGCCAGCGCAGAACAAAAATACAAATAAATAAATATTGCTGCACACCAAGCACTACCTCTGACACGGCAACTCTAAACCTGTACAGCACAGCCCGTGACAACGCAGCTTATTCTCTAGGTCTACATTCCAATCACAGCCCCTAAAACTGCACCTCGCTGTAATTTTGCATGCCGAGCACAGCGCCGCCGGCGGTTAGTCTGCACAGTAAGCGATGCCGCTGAGCAGCACCTCAGTCTGTGAGGCTGAAGCAGAATCTCCGAAACTCCACCTCAGTCTGGGAATTTGTAACCAAACAAGACGCCTGCAACAACATCGCCCCAGAAGGAAACGTCGCCTCACAGCCATGCAATGGCAAGGATAGGACAAATCGTTACTTTTACAAATGTTCAAACCCGGGCTTTCCAACAGACGGGGTGTAGCACACAACTGAGCAACTTCTCCTTCCTTCGTACCAGAAGGATATTCTCACAGAAACATGGGCGTCCTTCCCATGCCTCCCTTTCTCCCCTCTCACCATCCCTTGCCCAAGACGGAGACCTCGTGTACCAAAGTGACGCACTAGGCCTCACCTAGAGATGACATAGTAATCAGACTTCCATTAGCGGCCCACTGTCTGCCTGTGCCCCCAGCCAGCCCCATGAGTCAGCCGCAGACATTCCACAGCCACTCCAGGCCAAACAAACGGTTATATGGCTTTCTTGGCTGCACCCGAGTTCAACGTGCCCTGGCCTGTCGGGCCGCAGGACAAGGCAACCACATTGCAAATAGAGGCGTGCAAGTGTTCCGTGTACACTGTGTAAACGCGCTTGTGTGCCTACCTGCCACGTCCAGGTGGTTGATTAACACCAATGCGCCGGCTAGCTCTTCATGGGGGAAAGGAGCTATGCTTCTCATCAGTACAGGCAGCGAGGATTCACTCTCCCTCACTGTCCTGGCACACAATGAGGAAGCCCCTCTCACTTCCGGCACCAGAACAGAAGGGGGGACGTCTATCTTCTTGCCTGACACTATCAAAGAGTGACAGACACCTCCCCAAATCTCACACAGCTCAAACTGAAGACACCACCTAGTGGTTGGTTCTTGTATGGAAAAGGCCAGTCAAGTCCAAATAGGGCCTTGGCTCTGGGCCCCTGAGGGGCCGGGCTGCTAAATGTACAGGGTCCGTGGAATCCGTGGGCATAGACACAGTACAACCACTGTTAATTGGGATTGCAGGATCAGTTTCAATGTACTCACCTGGGAGAGCATTCGAGACAAAGAACAGAAAAGCCTGATTATCTCTTTCTAGGTCCGCCAGAATAGGCCTATAATGCTCTACAGGTGTGTCATATTTTGAAACAAATTAGACACATATGTCAAAACAGATTGGTCAGATAAACACGTTAAAACAAAATGTATTCTAATCATGAAACATCACATTAATAAAAACAGTATACCTAAATCATGTGCACTTTCCGCAAGGCATATCTAAGAAACAACACACATTTGTCTACAAATTAAAAAAAAAAACAGAATGGAATTGGGTGGTGGGGTTAGTATGTGACAGTTCTGCATATGAACATGGCATTGACTTTTGAACTTATCAACTCCGTTGTGATTTGGTCAATTTTTTCATCTAATGATTTCAAAACAAGAGAAGGTAATTCAAATCTCTCTAAAGAAGTCGGACAAATTCCTTTCAATGTCCAGATTAAAAATTTGACCAATTTGTCAAAATGGCCCCAGTCTTCTTTTTTCACCGTTTTCTGTTTGTGGGGTTTTACTTGGGTTTTACTCTGTGCATCGAGGCAGGTTTGAGCCCTTTATTCCGCCTCTGGATCCGGTGAAAGGCAGTATGTGAGGGGGGTTCCCGAAACTCCCCTGTCCGTTGTCTCTAGGAATGCCTGAATGCACCCAATCCTGCTGTTTGAGTGACAGCCTTGGCTGTGCATGAATGGGAGAAACCTGCTTAAAAGGCAAGGGTTTTTGGACAGAGTCGACCACCTGGAGAAAGACCCGACGAAGAAACTGTGAACGAAGCTTGCTGCATCCTCCAGGACCTTTGAATTGCCCGGTGAAGCCCTGCTGCTGTGCCGAAACTCCTTTTTCTATTCGACAGAGAAGCTCCGGAAGGGACGTCTTCTCCCCTTGGGTTAGTGGGACCAACTAACCCAGAGACGAACTCCACTGGACTATCTTCCCCAACTGGCTGTACTTCTTCATTGTTGCAAGAACCGAGTGCCAGGGGTCGAGTAAACTGTAATCGAGTGAAACGTCTGAAATCTGGCTAGAAGCTCCAGGACTCTCCTAAGCACCCTCCAGAAGCAGGGTCTAGGGTTGCTGTTGGTACTCTTGTTCAGAGGAGAATTGCCTAGCATTTCGGTGCTGGACTGCCCCAGGGCAGGACATAGACCGATATGTTTTGAATATTTCTCCTCTGTGATAGATAGTGAGCTAAAGACTCTGGGTAAAGCTTTCGTAACCAGGACTAATGTCTGGCAGAGTGATTCCCAGGATTCCCGTTGTTTTTTGTATATTTTATGTAACGTTGGGTATAATGGTATTGTTTATTCATAAAGTGCCTATACACAGGCAAGTATTTCAAAGAACTTAAGGAGGGTGGGAACACAGGGAAAAAACAATAGTCGCTCAGAGCCCTTGAATTTCTGAAGCGATAACGGTCTGCACAGGCATATTAAGTGGATATGCTACATTTAACCGTTAGGATACAACAAATAGGCCTGACAGCGATTCTGTGGTTTTTTCAAGTGCACATTAAGGGGTAAGACAAGAAAGGACAGAAAGATCTACAGTCAGAGCTGTAGTGCAAGTGCAGGCATGATGAGGCAGTGGCAGGGGACCAAGTGCACCCAGTCAGTAGAGACTGGGGAAGTGCAGAGAGAGAGAAGCTCTCAGTATGTATTGCAAGTGCAGTGAGTGGGTGGGGTACATGTCCATGAGGCAAGTACATAACGAATGGCAGGGGTGCCTGGGACCTGTGAGACTCTGGGGTACACCAGGCGGCCAGTCAGTGAGCTGTATGGAAGGAGGGAGAGAGGGAAGAGCAGAGAGCTAGGTTAGCAGGGTGAGAGAGAAGGAAGAGGAGAAGAGGAAGGTCTTGATGAGTTTTTGGAAAAAGAATATCAGGCTCAAGACGAATGGTTGCAGGGAGGCTGTTCCAGAGGGAGGCGCCTGCTGAGGAAAGGGATCTCCCTCCAAATCTCTGCTTGAGAACCTTCTCACTCGTAGAAGGTTGGAGGTAGATGAGCGGAGGGCTCGGGAGGGACAGTATTTAGGAAGGCAACGTTGAAGGTAAGTAGGTTTCAGGCCCCAGAAAGCCTTTTGGACAATGCAGAGGGTCTTGAATTTGATCTTTGCAGCCACAGGGAGCCAGTCGAGGGATTTCATTGCTGGAGAGATGCGGTCCCTGGGCTTGAGGCAAAGGATAAGTCTCGCAGTTCTATTCTGGATGAGTTGCAGGGGCGCAGGGCAAAAGCAGGGAGGTTGAGGAAGAGGCTATTGCGGTAGTCCAGCCTAGAGAGAACGAGGGCTCTGGAGACAGTGAGCCACTGGGGGAAAGTGAGAAACGGTAGAGTGGCTCTGAGGAGGTGTAGTTGATGTTTAGACTTTTTTGAGATGTCAGAAATGTGTCAGGAGAAGGAGAGATTGAAGTCAAAGATGATATGAGTGAGGAGGAGGCGGCGGCCGAGGGGAGCCTGAAGGATAGTTGCGTGTCATCTGCGTAACACTAGAAATTAGAGGTGAAAGTGGCACCTCTACTGTCTAACCCTAAGTTACTAGGGGAATCCAGACGTGGATCCCTTGCTCACGATTCTTAGAGAGGCACAGCTCCACCCTACTGATGAGGTCCAACCAGACCAAAACACGTGTCTGGGATTGCTGTTGGTACTCTTGTTCAGAGGAGAATTGCCTAGCATTTTGGTGCTGTACTGCCCAAGAGAAGGACAAAGACTGATATGTTTTGGATATTTCTCCTCTGTGAAAGATAGTGAGCTAAAGAATCTGCGTAAGGCTCTCGTAACCAGGACTCATGTCTTGCAGAGGGACTTCCCAGGACCCCCCTTGTTATTTGCATATTTTAAGTAACTTTGGGTCTAACCCTAAGTTACTAGAGGTATCCAGACGTGGACCCCTTGCTCACTATTCTTAGGAGAATTGCCTAGCATTTTGGTGCTGTACTGCCCAAGGGCAGGACAAAGACTGATATGTTTTGGATGTTTCTCCCCTGTGAAATATAGTGAGCTAAAGACTCTGGGTAAGGCTCTCATAATCAAAACTAATGTCTGGCATAGGGACTCCCAGGAGCCCCCTTATTATCTCATTATGTTAAACCACTATTGAATATCTGTTTGGTTGAACACTGTGGTGCCCAGTGGCTGCTGATCCCTTGTAGGTCCTTCTGTCTCAGCTTGAGAATAATGTGATGTCATTGTTAAGTTATTGGGATTTATAACATCAATGGCATTTCCATGTCCTCCAGGCGCTCACATGAATATGAAAAGGAAATGTAGGGAGAAGTTAGAGGAGCAGAGCAAAAGACAAGGTGCTGGTGCGACTGGTATCAGGGGCAACTAGCGTCTGTCTGAGAGTTTTGGTTGGTAGTTGAGGTTTGCATGTTGAATCCAGAGAAGTAGAGTTGTGAACATTTGGTGTGGTTTTGTTGCACCATTTTTGTTGCTGTTGGTCAGAATGGTGATTGAAGGCGACAGATCATGAGGTTGTTAGTGCAGACGACAAGCAGAGCTTGACAAGTGATATTTAAAGCATGTTTGATTTGCTCTAGGCATCTGTTTCTCAAAGGGGCAATGCAATTCCGACAGACTTTGATGTGTAGTGATGCTCTGTTTATTTCATTTCTACAGCGCTTACTCCTAAGTGCTTTACAATCATTAATGATTTAGTACAATTTAAGAAATGCTGAACAATACACAAGAGAGAACAAACAAAGGCAGAGCAAGACCAAAGAAAACCAATACAGCAGGATAATGCCATGATGATCCAGATCAACAGGAACAATGAAAGTCCAGCAACCTGCAGCACATCACAGGACCAAAATTATAGCCAACCCACTACCCAACTTCCAAAGCACATCATGGGAGGGAAGCAGTGTCTTAAATTCTAAAAGTCATATAATCTGAAACAGTCCACAGAGAACATACCTCTCAGATGAGAAGGCAAGATGGAACAGCCTTGCATACCTCAATAACTTCCCAGAAATCGAATTCCTTTTTGGTCCACAGATCATCGGGGTTATTGCCGAGTATGCAGTCCACCACTCGCTCTGCATGAAAGGCGAGGAAACACAGAACCGGGACCTCTTTTCCCCCAGCTCCATTGGAGACAGTGCACAGCAAAGAGGCCCCAGTCCATGGCTCCCACTGTGATCTCCCGCAGCCATTACTGCAATGTCAACACAGCTGGGGGAAGGGAGGGATGAAAGAAAGAAATTCCAGTGCTGCCCCCACCTGTGGAAAGGCAGAAGAGATGAGTCCCAAGGGTGCCACCAGATGTGCGATCAGCAGAGCCCCAGGAAGCAGGACCAGCGTGAATAGATGGGGTCAGCGCTCCAACGCTGGATGCCAACAATCTGGCAAAAATATTTTCAGGCAACAGATCTTCCTGCTTTGGGCAGGCAGGACTTCCAACATGAGTCTGTAAAGAGGGTCGATGTTGGGCCACAGGGACCCTTCCTTTATCTGTAAGCCCTTCCTTACACAAAGGGTGATGGGTTCCAGCCCCCGTGTTCTCCCTGGCATCATCTACTGACACTAAGCATGGGAATCAATCCTACAGTCCACATTCAAAGGGGTGATTTGAGTGACGTTCTGCCGACACACGTTCAATGCTACCCTGAACTCAGAACAGATGACTCCAGACCTACACCCAGTCCTTGCACTAAACCTAGGAATCCCCTTTTCCAGGCCTCTCCATGCTCTGATAATATCATGTGCTGGTGACTCTTCTCTGTCATAGGAGGACCTGATGACACTACTATTAGTATTTTGGGAGCTGTCATCCTAATGTGGGTGTCATCATGACCTCGTTGCTCTCCTGCCTGAAAGTATTCAGATGGCACTACTGAGAACAACTTGGTAACTGGTGCTACTCTACTTCCTGTGGCATTTCAAAGACTGCTTACACCACTCAGGATATGTCAGCACTACTGAAAGGATGCCCTGTGCTGACTGCACTGAATGGCATTTCATTGGCTGATGGCACACTGGGGACTATTTGTGGGCCTTAATAAGAATGGGATTATGGACAATACTGTTTTATGTAGAAGTTTAGGTTGTGTGACACCATCACCTTTTAGGGTGGTGGCAAATTGGCCGAAGCTCAATGCCTCTAAGACAGAGGTGTTGGTTGTAGGCACCCCCAGTCCTCTCTCTTTCTGGGTGCCCGAGTTCTGGCCAATCTCACTTGGCTCCTGCCCCATGCCGTCTGCCGCAGTAAAAAATCTAGGGATTATAATGTCATCTTCTCTATGGCTTTGCATAAAGTGCTTCCTTTTCTTCCAGCTAAATACCATGCTCCTGTGGTGGCCGCGTTGGTGCTAAGCACTACGGATTACTATAACTCGCTGTATCTGGGCCTGCCACGTTACCTCAGTAATTGGCTCCAGCTACTTCAAAATGCAGCTGCCAGATCAGTGCTTCACTCACCCTCACTTTCGAGCACACATGTCCCCGCTCCTTAGGCAGCTTCACTAGCTCCCCATTGAGAAGAGGATCATTTTGTTTTAAATCTGTGTGTCGTGCACCGTGCTTTTTATAAGCAGGGTGCGGAATACATCCAGGAAAAGTTCCCCTGCTATGTTCTGTCCCGTCCTTTGCAATCTCAGTCTATCATCTGTCCCCTGCTTCAGACTCTCTTGCATAGGCAGACATGCTTTTTCAGTGATTGCTGCAAAAGCCTGGAACAACCTCCCTCGGGCTCTTCGAGCTGTTGATGACCATCTGATCTTTCACCTGTCTCTGAAGATTTATCTATACTAGGCTTTTCTCTCTTCCGCTGCCCCTCCTCTCCACTAAGCGCCACGATGGCCTTGGGCGTACGTGCACTTTAGAAATATACATAACCCTTGTTCAACCAATACCTGGCACTTCTTGCCCACTGCATTGCCGCGCTCTGCCCCAACTTGCAGCGCTATGCGGATGACACTCAGCTCATTTTCAGGCTACCCTCAGCCACCTCTTCTCCCTCTCTCATCTCTGACTGTCTGTCCACCATCCAGGAGTGGTGTGCCGCCAATGATCTGTGCCTTAATGTCAGGAAGACCGAGATTCTCCTCATCGGCACACCGACACCCTCCTTTCCTGTCAATCTCTGGCCGGCCTCTCTTGGCCCTCTTCCTGCTCCCACCTGTGAGGCAAAAAACCTCAGGGTCATCTTCGACTCCACACTCTCCTTCTCTCCTCACATCTCTGACGTCTCGAAGAAGTCACACTACCAGCTGCACCTCCTCAGAGGTATAGTTCCTTTCCTCTCCTTCCCCCAGAAGCTCACTGTCTCCAGAGCTCTGGTTCTCTCTAGGTTGGACTATTGCAACAGTCTCTTTCTAAATCTGCCTGCTTCTACTCTCTGCCCTCTGCAACTCATCCAGAACTGGACTGCGAGACTTGTGCTTGGCCTCAAGCCCAGGGATCGTATCGCTCTAGGACGGAAATCTCTGCACTGGCTCCCAGTGGCTGCAAGGATTAAGTACAAAACCCTCTGCATTGTCCACAAGGCCGTGTGGGGCTTGGGGCCTCAATACCTTCAACTCTCTCTTCCTAAATATCTCCCTTCTTGAGCTCTTCGCTCATCCACCTCCAACTCCCTCAGGGTCAGTCGCTTCTCCAAGCAACAAGTTGGTAGGAGATCTCTTTCTTCAGCTGGGGCCTCCCTCTGGAACAGCCTCCCTGAAACTTGAGGAGAATCATCTCCGGTTCCGGAAGCACCTCAAAACCTTTCTCTTTGCTTCTGCTTTTTATCCTCCTCTTCCCTGCTGACTTCCCGGCTGAAACTGCACTGGTTACTAGGCCAACCTCTGATCTCAGGCCCAGGTCCCCTCCCCCACCAGTCGCACACCTGCACTGCCTTCCTGGCAACCCCTGCACTTAGGGACCGTTTTCTGTATCCCTACAGTCCCACTACCAGCACTGAGCACCTGATGCCTGCACTTACCCCTGCACTTGCCAGCTGCTGGCCTTACTTTTACTTATTGTTATTTATTCTATTATCCCATGTACTACACTGTCCCTCCCCCCCCCAAACTTTCCCCCTTCCCCCTTCCCATGCACTTGTGCGATCTGAATGACACCTGGCCTAGTAGGATAGTTGTCTGTCTTCCCTCTGTTCCCCCTCCCTTGCCTCGTCGCGCCTTGAAACACTTGTGTATAGGCACGTTATAAATGTCATATCATAACTAAGTGACAATAAAACAGAGATACTACTGATCGGATCCCAAAATTGATTAAACCAACTACCAGAACAGTTTAAATCCTAAAAGTCTCAAAAGAAGTCAACACTTTAGGGATTTATCTTGACTCAACCCTCTCTCTCACTAAACAAACGAATGCAACAGCATCTGCGGTGGCTTACACTGCTAAGCTTATCACCGCCGGTAGGCCTTTCCTCTCCACTGAAAGCTGTATTACCATGGCCAGAGCACTTATATTATCTAGATTGGACTACTGCAATGCCCTATATATTGGGACTAACAGTCGCAATGCCCCTCGAGCGGCATTAAACATCTCTAAAGCCAATCACATCACTTCCGCCAAACAAAATGCCCACTGGCTACCAGTGAAGGATAAAATTGCCTTTAAGACTCTCTCACTAACCCACAAGTGCCTGTCAAACAAAGCCCCCAAATACCTGAACAATAAGTTCACAATCAAGCAAGCCAACAGACCTGCTAGAGCCTTGTTGCTTCCATGCCACGGGACCACAACTGACATCTTCATGCCTCTTTCGCTTTAGGACCTTATGTTTTCATAGTACCTTATGTATGGACAGATGTATGCGTCACATTGTAAACAGTACTGTTAACTGTCTTCATGCACACGTATTACAACATGTCTCCCAGCTCAAATTATGTATCTATCTTGTTATATGTAACAAAACCTCTTGTACCGTACTGTAACCTGCAAACTAGTGCCCAGATACCACCCGGTTAGGTGTGCTTTATAAATAAATATCCCAATAACAGTAATGTAACATGACGTGCTAAAGGATTGCATGAAATGATGGCATTATTGGGGAAAGGTCTCTTCTAGGGCTGACATCATTGCTGGACATATTCCATGGGTTGATGGCATTACCACGCACATAGCATCAGTTAATCCTGGGATTTTGCAGAAGTAAATTGCACTACAGATGGATATGTATGGGCTAATGACTATAATTAAGGATTTCCATGGTCATAGATTGTGTTTAAAAGTGTGTCTACAGGAGATTTCACGGCTTTACATCAATACAGATGGAATTTAAAGCATTGCTCGTGCATTTCATGAACAGATGAACTGATGGAATTATTTGAGCCCTGTGCGAGATGGGGGAAGCAACATTTAATGGGAGATTAATGTATTCTGGTGATAGCATTAATTCAAGCATTTTATTGACATAAGGAATTATTGCATGCAATTCACAGTGATTTACTGGTATATTAGATAAGCAGATAGCATTTTGTGGGAGAGTTTTATGGCAGATGTCAAAATGTTGCACATTTTTATGGGGCAGTTTTAAGGTATGTTGACGTATTTTTCAGCCGGAGCCTACAGAAAACGAAATATTTTGTACATTTTAATGAAGTATTCCATATTATGGCTTTCAAATCTAACATTTTTTTTTACTAAGACTTGAGTATTTTAAACATTCCACCATTATACTGCATTGTTTCAAAAAAGTTATTGAGCCTGTGAATTATCCAAGTTATTTTGAGGGTGTGGGGGAATAGCCACATTTGCATACTGTCGCTCCACAAAGTCCTACAAATCACAGTTTGGGGCTTTTAAATGTCGGTACTTGTGCTACTTGCACTCAGCATGAGAACACAGTTCTGGGGCCCTTTCATGCATTCTGCTCCATGTGCCCCTACACCGACAGCCTACACTGTGACCCTCCCTCGCTACTCTCCTAATCCTTTACCTCCCTTCACTATCTCTGCGTCCTCTCACCCTCCTCCTCTCCCCGTCTCTTCCCTCTGTCCTCTTACCTATCTCCACCACCACGTTCACTCATTCCCTCTCACCTTGTCCTGTCTCTTTCTAGTTTTCTCTCTCTCCAACACCTCTGTTACTTCTCTCCCACATCCTCCCACATTTCACAGTCTCTCCATCTTTCCTCCTCGCTGCACCGCCTTTCTCTGGACTGCACCCCGCTCTCTGTACTCCTACCTCGCACACCTCTCCATTCTTCCACTTCCCTTTTACTGTTGCCTGGATCCAGGCCTAGTATGTCTGATTGCTAAAATGGGTAAATCTGGGAGGACTATGTGAGTGTGCATGGTGACCACTCTTCCTGGGAACTATGAAATTGCCAGGTGGTACCGGTTGGCAGAGTGTCCGCCCTGCGCTACACCAACCGACATTATTGTGATTCATAGGGGTTTGTCTAGAGGGGCCGCCCCGTGGTAAGTCCGCACAGCTAGAGTTCTTAATAAAGGAAACACACACAGATCAGTGGCTTACTCTGCACTGCCCCATTTTGACAGCTTGTGCTCCTTTATTCCTCTTTTCTTCTCCCCTTCCTCCTCATTTCATGTGGAGCGGGCTCCCCCTCTCTGCAATTGACACTCTAAGTTTGTTGAAATACCACACTCTTCCCAAACTTGCATTTATAAAACAAAGTAGGTAACTCTTCAACAGAGGTGTAAAGACTTCAAACGTTTATCGGCTTGTTCTTGGTTATCATGGCAGTGCTTCTTGCCGATGGTATATGCCATCCAACACGAAACCTTGTAGTCGGGATGATGGTGGTGGACGTTCCCTTAGTACGTAGTACAACCCCCTCCCTCTCTCTGGTATCTCTGGTTGACCCGCTCCGCGACCCAGATTTGCCCTCAGGCTGGGGGTTTCGCTTGTGCCGGCTGTTTCATCTGTGTCGCCAGGAGTTTCATCTCTTCCATCCGGGTCCCTCGATTGATGGACAGCTGGTACACTTTCTTTGGGCAATTCTGTTGTCTTTTCCCTTCACATCTGCAGAGGTACCTTGTGGAAGTGCGATATGTTTCGGGTGACAGATTCTTTCCCTCGAGTTGCCGTCACCATGCTGTGGTTGGTGTCGGCCACCGTCCATGGACGAGACTCATAAGGAATCATCAGTTTCTTGAGGGATGACCTGTTTTTGACAAGCACTTTGTCTCCAACTTGTAGTTCTCTGTGTTGGGCTTGCCGGGTGCTGCTCTCTTTCTCGTTGTGCTGTTATTTGTGTCTTTCTTCTTGCTTAATGTCTATTTCGGGTGTCACTCAGTTGCGGTGAATGGGGAGTTCTATCTGGATCGGCACTCAGAACCTCAGAGCTGCTGGGCTCGCTTGCATTGCTGCGCGGGGGTCTGGCGGTAAGACCACAGAAACCAATACACTGCTGGGAGCCAGGGTTGTTGTTGGCCTTTAGCAATCCATATTGTCTTGTTGAGGGAGCACAAAAATCTTTCAGCAACCCTGTTGGCTTGTGGCCAACACAGGGTGATCTTCTGGCGCCGCACGTTTAGGTTCTCAAGGAAGTTCCTTGGTTCCGACTGGTGAAAGGAAGGCCGTTGTCAATGTTGAGGTTCCTGGGCAAACCATGGGTGGCGAAAATCTTTTCTAGTGCTGTTATGGTTCTTCCTGCGTCTGGGAATTTTCCGGGCTCCACTTCTGGGTATCTGCTGAATTCATCTATTACAACCAGAAGGTGCCGCCTGTTGCAAAAGTCCACACTTACAGACTCCAATCTGTAAGGGAGGCATGGTATCACAAGTATGACACTTACACAAGAGGCTCAAGTTTCAAAACCTTTATTGAATTCTTGGGGTTTGGAAAAACTCCTTCTTTGCCCTATAGCTATGATGGGAGTAGTCTCTACCATCAAATAATACAGAAAACACAGTTCTAGTCAGTCTCTGTCAAATCAAAATGGCCTATACTAAAATAAAACGAATGCCTGCCATATCTCTTATACAAAAAGTGTGTAAAGGGAAATATGTATGCAAAGGAGCGTCAGTGTTATAACAAAGGATCAAGATGGCTGAGTCAGCTCTCCTCCCCACGTTGGACAGCATGGAGTAAGGCAGCCCCTGTAGACAGGATGGCGCACTCTGGGTCAGGTTATCAAAAAAACAGCAGTTCAAAACGGGGGTTGAGGGCCCGCTTGGCCTTCCACGTTAAAGTCACTTAAGTTCACAAAAAAGTTCTTTCACGATTCAACAAAATTCACGTAGGTCTCCCTCTGTCGGGCTCAGACCTCTCAAGGCATCAATAGTTCACATAGGTCTCACTCTGTCAGGCTCAGACCTCTCAAGAAAAGGGTTTTACCCAAATTGTTTGTTTACAGTTGTTCGAATGAACAATTGACCGAATTTAAAGGGTCACAACTGACCTTTTCACAATTGACCGAATATATATATATATATATATATATATATATATATATATATATATATATATATATATATATATATATATATATATATATAGGGGTGTTGGGGGGTTTGGCATTGGGAGGGGAGTTGTGGGGGGTTTCCCCCACATATATGGTACAATTGACCTTCACAATTCGGTCAATTGTGAAAAGGTCAATTGTCATTCGAACAGTTGTAAAATGAACAATTTGTATACAACCCAAGAAAAGTACCTGATTAAACGTAGATCTCCCTCAGCCGGGCTCAGACCTCACAATCAAAGCACTTGCAGGGGCTACCTTCCCCAAGCTTTATTCACATTCAACAAAAGCACTTGATTCAACGTAAATCTCCCTCAGCCGGGCTTGGACTTCACAATCACAGCACTTGTAGGGGTTCCCTACCCCAACCGTTATTCACATTCATTAGGGGGTTCCCTTCCCCCAACCTATTTCATGTTCTAGGTCTCCCTCTGTCGGGCTCATACCTTTCACTAATATTAAAGAATGTGCAAGTCTTTTGCACAAACCTCCACAGGACCACTTGGACTTCCACTTCAGCTCGTCCTTCTGATATTTGCCCAAGTGTCACTTGGTCTGGGTAGTTCCACAGCACAATCAGAATAGTTCAAAAAAGTATTTCTCTTAAAGCAATCATCTTTTAACTTCCCCTTTTGTCAGGGTTAATCTTCACTATTGGTATTTCAAAAGTTCATTCACTTTGTTGCTTTATAACAAACATCAAACATTGACAGAGACTTTAGAGTGGGCCGTTTCCTGTTGCCGGACCACTCCACTACTGTCTTCACAGTTACTGCTGCCTTTAAGGTTCACTACATGTTTGCTTTCTTTCGTGTCTCATCAGCACACGAGCAACCTTCAATTGTGAGATACACTGTTGCAGCTTCAATCTTTCCTTGGCACAAACTGGCCTTTCATGTCTTTTACTAACTCACCATTTTTGTGCTTTCTTCGCTATTCTCTGCTGCTTGGGTCTCGAGTCAAGGTTAATACCACAGGCTGGACCTCGCCTCCCCAACTCTGACGTTCACCCGGGAGGGACAGTGGTTTCGTTTTTTTGGGGTTTTGGCTTTCTCCGTGCATCTTTCACAGTTTCCCGGAGGCAACGACCTCCTGCAGGGATGTTCAGGGTTTCCCTGCCCCTCACTCTGGCCCCTTGATCGGTCGTCCTGCTCCAGTGGGTTTGCCTTCACCCCAGAAGATTTGCTCCTTCTCGTGTTCCACATTGCTCAGAATGTGTCTCCATGTTCTGCCTTATATCCGTGTGGGGGGAGCTAATGGTTATCAGATGTATGTGATTAAAGTCAAGTGCCTGACTTTGCTGGATCATATCAACAGAGCATGTCCAATAGGATATGTAAGGGTTAGCCTCTTTTCTCTCATTCCTCGTCTTCTTCTGCCCATTGTTTGTGTAGACAGGCAGGGAGTTGGGACGTCAGAGAATCCTATAGAATAGGATGGGGCATGGGTATGGGACATGGGGGAATACAGCATCTCACCATTTGTTGTCTCACCCCGAATTACTGAAGATCCCTCACCCAGGTGATCCTCCTGCACTGGTCCACCCCCAGAGTCGGGATCCAAAGGCGATGGCTGAGCCCTGGCCACCTAAGAGAGAGATTCCCCGGGGACTAGCAAGTGAGACACTCTTTGGGTTCTCACACATCTTTGCTGGCTCCTGGGGGTGTAAGCAATAGGGTCTGGTGCTGGCTGGCACCACAAGGACTGGCATGCTACACAGGCTTAAATCAGGTTTATTACCCTCTATTGTATGCTGAGCATCCAGATCTGTGACTTTAGATATGTCTGGGTATTAACCACCCCCTGATGCCCTTCATCGGCGGGTCTCAGTGCCTGTTCTTCCAGTGTTGCAGGAAGAACTATTTGATGTCCTTTTAGGACTTTGCCTTTTTAGAAGAGATTGTTAGTTTTGAACAGATTCCGAACAGGGCTTGGAGTTTTTCTTGGGCTGCGGCTGTTCAACATGAGACTCCCATTAGGAAGTTCTTCCAATCACCTGATTGTATTGTTGTTGTCACTTGCTGGAGACACAGGTCTTGTTTTGTTTCCTCAATTTTTTCCGCCAGTGTCATCGCCTTTGTTCGAGCACATGCTATCACGTGACACATGTTTTCTTCAGTCTCACGCGCGTGCTCTTCTTCCTGGAAGTGTTATAACATAGGGTAGTCCTCATAGATAATTTCTGAGATAATTTAAGATTCTCTATCATTTAGTCATCCTTACATGGTGTACCTAGTTTAGTTCCCTTTCAGATGAATATTAAACCAGTATTGCCAATTACTGTCACTCCATAACTCTTAAAGTTATCTTCTTTTTTCATTTCTTTCCTTTAAACATAGTATGATATGATATGATATGGCATTTGTAACGCGCCTATACACAAGTGTTTCAAGGCGCGACGAGGCAGGGAGGGGGGAACAGGGGGAGGACAGACAACGATCCTACTAGGCCAGGTGTCATTCAGACCGCGCAAGTGCAGGGGTAGGGGGAAGGGAAAAGTGCAGTACAAGGTAAGTAGAATAGAAATAAATAGATAAATAAATAAATAGGGCCAGCTGGTGGCAAGTGCAAGGTAAGTGCAGACAAGTGCTGGGAAGGGGGGGCTGTAGGGATACAGAGACAGTCCCGCAGTGCAGGGGTTGCCAGGGAGGCAGTGCAAGTGGAGAGTGGCTGGGCCCAGGACCGAGGTCAGTGAGAGTGGCCAAGTTTCAGATTCAGTGCAGAATTTAGTGAAGAATTTAGCAGGGGAGAGGGAGAGAGAAAGCAGAAGCAAAGAGGAAGGTTTTGAGGTGCTTCCGGAACCGGAGATGGTTCTCCTCAAGTTTCTGGGAGGCAGGAAGTCTGTTCCAGAGGGAGGCTCCTGCCGCGGAGAGAAATCTACCCCCAGCTCGTTGCTTCGAGAAGCGGCTGACCCTGAGGGAGTTGGAGACGGATGAGCGAAGGGCTCGGGAAGGAAGATATTTAGGAAGAGAGAGTTGCAGGTATTTAGGCCCCAGGCCCCAGAAGGCCTTGTGGACAATGCAGAGGGTTTTGAACTTAATCCTCGCAGCCACTGGGAGCCAGTGTAGAGATTTCAGTCCTGGAGAGATACGGTCCCTGGGCTTGAGGCCAAGGACAAGTCTCGCAGTTCTGTTCTGGATGAGTTGCAGAGGGCGGAGAGTGGAGGCAGGCAGATTAAGATAGAGACTGTTACAGTAGTCCAGCTTCGAGAGAACCAGGGCTCGGGAGACAGTGAGCTTCTGGGGGAAGGAGAGGAAGGGAAGAATACCTCTAAGGAGGTGCAGCTGGTAGTGTGACTTCTTAGAGATGTCAGATATATGAGGAGAGAAGGAGAGTGTGGAGTCAAAGATGACCCCGAGGTTTTTTGCATTGCAGGTAGGAGCAGGAAGAGGCCCAAGGGAGGCTGGCCAGAGAGCTGCAGGGAAGGAGGGAGTGGGTGTGCCGATGAGTAGAATCTCAGTCTTACTAGCATTAAGACGGAGGTCGTTGGCAGCACACCATTCCTGGATAGCAGACAGACAGTCAGAGATGAGGGCAGGAGAAGAGGAGGCCGAGGGTAGCCTGAAAATGAGCTGGGTATCGTCCGCATAGCACTGAAAGTTGGGGCAGAGGGCGGCGCTGCGGTGGGCAAGAAGTGCAAATCAAAAGCAAGACAAAAGTAAATATAATGTGCAATAACAAGTACAAAGATCAATGAAAGCATAAAATAACATTCATAGACATATCATGAAAAAGTATTAAGAAACAAATAATTGATTCTGGCATCTACATCTATAATGTGTCTGTGGAGCCACAGACTAAATTAAGTCGTTAGACAAAATGTCTGTGTGTTGGTGCAAGGGTACTCATTTTCCTCTGATAAGCCCAGTAAAGAAATAAAATTAGAACCCAGGACTATTTATAGTCTAGTGTCTGTTCCACTAGTCTCTGAGACCAATCCTATAGTCGACGTTGCTAATATTTAGCAGCAAGTGAAAAAAGCAGGGCCAAAAGTCTGCAGCGTTCGTCCTACCTTGAGATGTTTCGGCAGGGGACATTCATTTCTACTGCCTCCTTCTGGACTGGATTGGATGCCCCAACGATAGAAGAGGTGCACTCTGAGTTAGTTGTAGTGATTCTGTACAACATGTGTGCTTGTTCACTGACAATCTAATAAAAAAGATAAGGGAAAGTAAGAAAAGGGATTCATTTGAAAAAAGACAGGCTCCATTCTGTCCTGCAGTACACTGACCTTTACTGAACACCCTGTTGTTTGATTTTGGGCTAGTCTTAACGCATGTTCCCGAAATATCGATGTTGGGCCAGAGATCAGCGTCTAGAATAAGCCTCATGTGTCCTGATAGGTCATCGGCCGGGGGTGTTGTGACAAGTAGTCCGCCGGGTTGTCTGCCCCTGCCCGATAGATGACGTCTCTGTCAAATGGCTGTAGTTGCAGCGTTAATTTCTCCAGCCAGGCCAGGGTGTGTGGTGTCGACCTACGGAAGATGGGGATCAAGGGTTTGTGGTCTGTAAATACTTTCCCTGGCTGGCCAAGGAGGTAAGACTTGGAAGTGGGGTTGCTACAGACTCCTTCTCAATCGGCCTCATTACAAGGTTGCCGGTATGAAATTTGATTTTCCGGCATGCCAGTGCCACTGTGTCCGGCAAACCTGCGATGCCGGAAACTCCAGCTGATTCTGTGTTGGCGTGCACGCACATTCTGGGATGATGGACACAGTGGCACCAGCATGCCAGACATACCAACAAAACCCCCCCAAAATGGCAACACCGTCGTGCTCGGTGCCAGTGACTCTGAATCCGGCAACACGGTTCCAGAGCCACCGGCACCTGTAACAATGGTGTTGCAAATACTGTTACCGGAAATACAATGTTCGCCGGAACAGGAAATAGTCCGGCGGCCATTACTAAAACACAATCAATTGCAATCCTGACAGCACAGGCGACATACCACAATCCTGACCACAGAAACTCCACCCTTAAAATAGCATCAAGAGTCTGTCAGACCCGGAGGCGCAAGACACGCTTCGGTGAGGCGGTGCTGAACATGTTGTCGGACACCATAGTCCAGCATGCTGATGAGCTTTTTGCCAATTGCCAGCGCAGGCAGGCTCAGCTGCGGAAGAAGACCATCTGGGAGGAGGTTGCCCAGAAAATCTCAGCAGTTGGCACAAACCCCAGCACTGTGCGAGACTGCCACACGAGGTGGGACGACCTGCACTTGAGAGTACGCAACCTCCTCTCGGCCCAGCGTAGACAGGGCATGGCCACAGGAGGCGGGAGCACCTCCCCAACCCACCTGCTACCCTGAAAGGAGACGTGCAGCAGTGTGCTGCACCTCCATGCAATAGGAGGGGTCGGTGCTGCGTAGGCTGGAACCAGGACACCGGAGGAGGCTGGTGAGTACACGTAACCCCAATGTAACATCAACCACCCTGTCCACCCTGCACCCACTACTGCAGCAAATGAATGTCAAGTGCGTCGTGCACAACACCAATAAAGCCATGCCTGACCCCCCCCAGCCTCCTCACCCCCCCCCCCCCGAGACCTGCAACCTGGGTGCACACACTGACATACGCCTTCCCGAAAACCTCACTCATACCACTAATACACCTAGAACACAGCACAGGCACCATGTACTGCCAACAGAACATGCTTCTGCTGCCACTATGACACACATCCACCTGCCACAGCAAAATTTGCATGTGTCCGCTGTGCTTCCCCTGATACTAAGTCACATCAGTGCTAAGCCCTTTCACCACCCACAAATGACCAGAGTCACACACCAAGGAAACATGTGACTCCCTCCTCCCAGCCAGCCCGACCCATGAGCAGAAATTGCCACCGATCCCTGTAAGTGCTACAAGCAGCAGGTACATGGTGACCCCATCCATGGCAGACCCCTCCCCAACCCAACATCACATAGTGTGTAGGCCACACCCCTAACACTCTACCCAGCAATTGTTAGTACACCACAACAGTATCTCCGGCACACCACCCTACCATGTCCGTACATCACACATCCACCTGCACAGTACGCATGACACAAGCAGGTGTGCACCATGCCATGTCCCCCGCCATGTCCCTGACACAGCACCGTCACAAAAAAGATAAAGCTTGAATCTGTGCCTCATTAATCCACACTCCTCACTGACAACCTGCCTTCTGACTCCCTCAGGCACATCATCTGACAATAAAGAGGCCCATCCAAGCAACTCAAGGGGCACCAGCCGTCGACGCTGTCGAACATAACGCACCACCACCACCACCTCCACCCAGGACTCCACAGCCTCAACAGGCACAACTGCCACTGTGACCCCAGCTGCACCCATCGAGCCATCTCCGGTCACACCAGTGCAACCCACCCAGCCACCTCCGGTCCCACCGGCGCAACCCATCCAGCCACTTCCGCTCCCACTGGCGCAACCCATCCAGCCACCTCCGGTCTCACCAGTGCAACCCATCCAGCCACTTCCGGTCCCACCCGTGCAACCCATCCAGTCACCTCTGGTTCCACCGGTGCAACCCATCCAGCCACCTCTGGTCCCACAAGCTGCACCCACCCCAGAAGCCCCAGCTGCAGCAGTACCACCACCACTCCAGCCACAAGCACGTACACATGTGGACGATGTTGCAGTGGACACAGGGGGTACCACCGACCACAGCACTGATGAGCCCTTGCTATTCAGCCCCATGGGCCCAGTTGCCCACAACGCCCACCCTTCCCCAGTGTGAGGGAAATCGATGGCAGACTCAGCTAAATGGAACAACACCAGGATGCCTTGACAGCCCTGGTGCAGCAGAACCTCCAGTAGGTGCAGCTCATGCATGAGAGCGTCCAAGCTAGTGGACGCCGTAATGCCCATGCACTTGGCCGCTGTTCACATGCTATTGTACAGATGTCCAGGTGGGTACCGTAGGGGAACAGTGTAATGTCATCTATAGCCGAAAAGATGGCCATGTTCCTCAAGGCCTTCCTGGACCGATGGCCCACGGCACTCCCCCACGCACCACCCACAAGTACAACGCCTGCTAGTTCGGTGCAGAGCAGCCCAAGGTGGCGTTCATTGCGGCTGGCCCGCTCGGCACAAAGCTGCATGCCTAACCCAAAAAGGGGACGAAAATAGGCCATGAACACACATGTGCCCTGTCTGTGACTTGTTCAAGTCATCTTTGCCGAACATGGAGTTACATAGAGACAGTTAGGGGGAGTGTTAAATGTTAAATGTTAGAGATATTTGTGAACGTGCACCCTCACCAATGGCACTGGTTCCCAGGCACTCAGGCAGATCTGCAAACGAGAAGGTGGGATGTGTTAGTCAGGTGAAGAGGGAGTAGGATAGTGAGAGGAGTGGTGTTCTGTTGGCAGCTTCAACTCGGTATGCAATGGATGCTGAGTTTATGGTGCGAGTATCGGGGCAATGTCAGTCCTCGTGTGCTGTTGGTGTGGTTTATGTGTTGTAGCGGTGTGGTGAAGTGCATGCGGATTGCGGTGCGGGAGGTGGTTGTGTTAGTTTGAGTGAGATGAGTCTGTAAAAAGTTTAGAGTTTGGTTAGTAGGTTAAATGTTTTGCAGCTAATCACAGTATGGCTGAGTGCCTGGGTTTCGGGAATCCTGCCTGGTGCGGAAACGGCTAGACTTGAGAGACCTGCATAGTGGTGGAGAGGCCCAAGCCAGTTCGGGAGGGGGGAGTGTGGAGGGATAGTATTGCCAGTTATTTCGTTCCACATTTGTAAATATTTTAATATCACAAATTACAGTTGGTGTTGCATATAAATCATGACTTGACATTGCTTTTTCAATGTGAGTGATTTATTTACTGTGCACTGCCCAGTGCGCTAGCTGCCCTGTGCCACGTTTGTGTGTTAAGTGATCAGAAATAGTGGTGAATAAGTTCCTCTCGTGCAACACGGCCATCCATGCCATCACGGCGATGTGCAATTGGCAGTTCATCATCACTCACATCCTCCTCCGCCTCTGGTGGGTGCATGTCCATGTCAGGGGACAGTGGGATGTTGCGCATGATACACATGTTGTACAACAAGGCACAGGCAAGGACTATCTTTCCCACCTTCACAGGGCTGTACCTAAGTGCGCCCCCTGATCTGCTCAGGCAGTGGAACCTCGCCTTTAACATGCCATAGGTCTGTTCAATTGTACAACGAGTACAGATATGGACATGGTTATATCCCTGCTTGTGCTGGTTGTGTGGTTGCCTCACGGGGGTCATCAGCCATGGAATCAGTTCATAACCAGCATCACATGCACGGGAGCAATAGAAAGTGTAGAATGCCATACTTGTGCCCGAATCATGTTGGTTCAGTCTGTATTGTGTTCACTAAACAATGCAAAATTGCACATGCAACTTGCTGGTTATGTAGCAAATGTCCTATTTTGGGCAGTAGAATTGCGCATTGTCAGTGTGATGGGATGTCCATGCATTGTATGGGCCATTTTGAGTAGGAGCAGGGTGATGTCAGGGATATATGTCTTCAGTCATCAATGCAAATGTATTGACAAGTGCTAAATGCAATTGTGGCTTGTCCAGGTGTAATTGTGTGGGTGCCGTCACCAGGTGGCATTGTTTAACTGCCAGGAAAATAATCTTCAGACTGATACAGCCGGTGGGCCCGACATGGCAGACCCTGCTGGGTGCCGCAGACCTAGTAGGCATGGCTGACACGGGTAAGGACGTTCATCTGCGTTGATATGTGCTTCCAAATTTATGTGAACTCTGTACATGTCTGAAGGCGTACTTGCATTCTGAGGTACATGACGTGCTGCATAGGAGTGGTTGAACAACTGATTATTGCAAAATGATGGATGTTGACATATTCACTGAGAGATACCATACTTGGAATTTGAAGGATGGAGAAGACGATGACAGCCTGATGATTGACATGAAGCGAATACGCATTGTCAATATGCGTGTTGGGTGTGTGGTGTGCAGTCGCTTTGACATGGCCCATTTACAGCCACCATGACCTCTGACCCTTTCACTACAACACACACAAATGAGACTGATGTGTGTGTTATTATTGTGTTCAAATGCAATATTCCTATGATGGCCATGTGTCTCAATCATAGATATGTGTGGCTATCATTTCAATTTCAGGTGCACTTCAAACAGGCAGGGGACCTGGCTACTTGGTATGCGGGACACTAGTGGTATGTAAGTGGGGTGTTATGATGCATAAGTATTATCAGTCTGTGCATCAGGTGGTGTGGGCTCTGGTGATTGTGTTTGTGCTTGATTTTGTCACATTGGTGTGATGCATTCTGGTACATGGAGTGCTTTTGATATTGCTGTACGGATTTGATATTGCTATGCATGCACAGGATCAGTTTGGTCAATTGAGACATGCCTGGCAAGGCCTTGCACTCAGGCATGCTATTACTGTGTTGCACATTGCATGCACACATCCAATACTGAAAGGTGTTGCACATACCCCCAATTCAACAGTGCACATGCCCTGGTTTTTACACTGACCCAACAGCCAGGTACGCTATGATGTTTTCTGGCCTCCCCCCAATTCAACAGTGCACATGCCCTGGTAGTTTCACTCACCCGACAGCCAGTTACGTTCTCCACTGTGACGTGCCATGTACCATGGCAGCGTGGAGTTGTGCAGCACCATGGAGTCAAGTGTTGAACCAGGAAATCTGGTACAGCAGTGGGTGATGAGGTGGCGGGCATCACACAAAATCTGCACATTGAGTGAGTGGTAGAATTTTTTATTCTGGTACACTGCCTCAACATCTTGCCTGGCCACCAGCCCCACATCTGTACAGTCCAATGCACCTATCACATTGGGCATGGAAGGCGATTTTAGTGACATTGACCTGGTCAGCTGTCCTGGGTAGGTTGATGTGATCTGCAACATGATGCAGGAGTGCATCGATGACCGGAAACAGAACATGCGAGAAACAGGGTTATGATAGCCCATGCAGGTCACCAAAACTGTGTTGGTAGGTTCCCGTAGCTAGGAAGTGTAGCACAGACACTATCTTGAGCAAGGAAGGGATGGCTGTACGGATCTGTATCAGGCTGACCAGGTCATCATGGATCAGGTCCACTATGGAAGTGATGGTGTCCCTGTCTAGCCGGTACAGGGTGTGAATCTGGTTTTGGCTCAGGTTGAAGGGTGTGGCCCTTATCCGTGGTATTGGTGGCTGCCTATGGGCTGCAACCTGCTGGCCATTGTTGTTTTGCTGGGCCATCTTTCTCCTCAAGCGCCTCCGCCGCATCCTCTGCCTCCTCAAGTAGTAGGCCTGCATGAAGGGCCTCCAGCTCCAGTAATGCTACTGCTAGCATGGTAGTGTTGTAAGGGGTGTGAGGTGTGGGAGTGGTCTGTTTGTGCTTTTGCAGTGCTCATTGGGGCCACCTGTGCTGATTCTGGCCACCTGTGGCTTGTTTCTACACACCTGACTCTACGTAACGCCTAGTCCGCAATGCCCATGTTTCCAGTGCAATGCTCACATTGCTACCGGCATGTCCATGCTGGTGTTTCCGTGTGCATTGAGCTCAGAAAGTGTACTTACTAATGCCATGCCGGTGTCTCAGGCACGGCAGACGCATCTTGCTGCAGATTCCGGGCACGGTGTTGCCGGATACAGTGGGTCACTTGTGGTGACCGTGTTAGTGGCATCGCAACTCAGAGTATGCTGGACTGAAAAAAGGTGCCGGTACGAAGCGACCGGCACCACTATTTCCGGACCGGCATACCTGTAATGAGGCCTAATGTGTGCATAGTTCTGTTCGGTCTTGGCGAGTGCTCGATTAGCGAAGGCAATGGGGTATGTGTTGCCCTTCGAGTCAACCTGTGTTAGTACGGCCAACAGGGCTAGCATCCACTGGTTGTTCGGTGCTCTTTGTAACATCATACAAGACATATTTGCCTTCTTTGTGAGAGAGTCTTTGATTAGTTTGAACGCTGATCTTCTCATGGCGTCTCTTTTTTTGTAAGCGTCTTCAGTGGGGCTGCTACGGTGGGCAGGTCTGGGATGAATCTTGCACAGCAGGTCGCAATTCCCAGAAAACTCCTGACTTCCGATACCATGGTGGGAGCTTTAGCTATCTGAATGTCATCGACTTTCGCTGGGTCTGCTGATATGCCCTCTTTGTTGAAAACGTAGCCAAAGAACGCCAGTTTGTTCTTGGCGAATTTGCATTTTTCTGCATGCATAGGGTTTCCGGCTTCTTCTTGTCATTGTAGAACGGCACTGAGGCAAGCGTTATGTTCCTTTTGGGTCGTTCCGTAAATTAAGATGTTGTTGGTGGTGCCAGTCAGCCAGCCAGCCCCTGTAGTACCCTCCAGATCTCGTTCTGAAACACCTCGGCTGCAGTGGATATCCCAAAGTTGAGCCTGCAATATCTCTTGAGGCCAAGGTGTGAGGAGAAGGTTGTGATGTATCTGGTATCTGGATTCTCGTGCCAGGTGTATTTGATGGTAGCCTGATCGTAGGCCGAGTTTGCTGAAAACCATGGCACCGGTCAGGTCTACTATCAGTTCATCAATCATTGGTGTGATGTGTCATTCTCGGCTTATGGCGACATTTAATAGTCTCATATCGATACAAATGCGCACAGCATTTGGTTGTTTCGGCTTTTGGGTTACCACCATGGGTGATACCCATGGGGTGGGGCCGGATGTCTTCTCAATGATTCCTAGTTGTTCGAGTTTCTCTAGCTCTGCTTCAATGGCTCCCTTAGATGAAATGGGACCCGCTGGTGCCTTACTGCTCTTGGCACAATGGTCTGATTGATGTGCAGTCTCACAGTTCATCCTGTCAGGCATCCGATTCCCTGGAACAGCTTGCAGTGCGTTTTCCAGTAGTTTGCCAATCTCTGGGAGGTGGATGCTGAATGTGAAGTGTACAAGCTTGAGCTTCTCTGTGGTTTTGCAGCTCAACAGGGTCTCTATTCCAACAAGTAACGGCTTCTTGCATCGATATGAAAAGAGTTGCACCCTCTCGTCCTGAAGCTGTGGTGCTGGTTTCGGTTCCTTACATTTTGCTAGCGGCATCACATTCACTGTTGCCCCGGTGTCCATTACTACTTTTGTGGGGGTTTCATCGGCTACAACTAGGCAGGTAGGTCTGACGGTCTTCCTCTTGCCTGTGGATTTCTTGTTCCATTTGACAGCAGAAATCAGGTGCACTCATTTATTTTGACTCCTGGGTCGCCCTGGCTGCAGGTCCTGAGATGAGTCACTCCTGGAGGCATCTTCATCTTCACTTCCACTTGTTGCTTCTTGGTTTTCCACCACATCTCTAGCCTTCCCTCTGCTTCATCTGCCATTTGGGGCAACTGGGGTCCGTTTTGTGTCTTTTGTAGCTGAAGGGTTGAGGCAACCAACTGCAAAATGGTTCAGCCACTTGCATTTTTGTCACGTGGCACCTGGGGCTGGGCAGGGTTTGCCCTTGTGCCACACCCCCCACTCATTTGCATGTGTCTTGTCGTTTGCTGGGTGGCCATCGAGGTCTATCAGGGGTTTTCTTGCGCTCTGGCCGGGAGCTAATAGCTGCAATGTTCTCTTCTTCTTTCAGGGCATCTATGGGTAGCCAGGCTTGTTATGTCATCTGCTTTCCTGCATGCAGCCCATTGAATTCCAAACTCTCTGCCAATTACATTCTCTGCTCTAGTCACTTACTCATTTTACCCACCAGGTCACTCAATCCTTTTACTCATCCAACCAATTCTCTCCTGCCATTCGGTCATGCTCCAGTAACGCAGTCATCATCCTTTGGTGGCACTCAGTTTAAATGAATGTTAACATTTCTTTCCTTAGCACTGATGCTGTCCTCTCCTTCTTTGGGTCATTTCCTCCCTCTGATTTTCACTGCACTATTTCTCTGCATTGCTTCCTACAGCCCACCTTCCCAGGGACATCAAAATGTATTCTGTATTCCCTGATTCACAATCTGTCTGCCGATTCCAAATGATATTGTGCCACTTATTTTCATATGCACTGCTTAGCCAACAATTCCAGTACATATGTTTACTTTATGTAAGTTTGGGAATGTGTTCAAGGTATCCCTTATTGACACATGAGACACAAGTGCTTTGCAAACCAGTACAAATGCAATAGGACAAATAAAAACCTATTCACGGCTGACCGTTGCTGAAGGAACTTGAATTATAGCTAACATCTTCCTTTAATTTCCATAGCGCACAAGCAAGCAATGAAATTGGGTGGATCCCAGAAACAAACAGCCCCAGTACATGAGATCCGAACACGTTTGATGCCGAAGTCAGACAGTGGAAGCAAACTTCAGACGACTCTGATTGTGAGCCGATCACAGAGTCCTCTGCCGCCAGTGGATTGGAGTACATACAGTACTGGAATGCCTGGTTTGAAGACCCAGACTTTCTCTCCATCCCTGGAAGGAATTGAGAGGACTCCGGGACCACGGACAACCCAGGAGCCATCTGACATCAAGAGGGGCTCAACAATCAGGTAACTCACTAATTAGAATAACA
Source organism: Ambystoma mexicanum (assembly GCF_040938575.1). Classification (NCBI taxonomy): domain Eukaryota; kingdom Metazoa; phylum Chordata; class Amphibia; order Caudata; family Ambystomatidae; genus Ambystoma; species Ambystoma mexicanum. Next base: position 435,661,886 of record NC_090931.1, on the reverse strand, counting down.
GGGAAGATTAAAACGAACTGGGATCACCAAAAATTGCGTGAGAGGTGAAGGTTTGGGAAACGTGGTTATTTTAGGAGACATGAGAAAGCTTGGGGTGTGCAGATGTTAAAGGTTTGAGGATGCAGTCAATGGGACCCCATTCATTGCAAAATTGATGAGGTTGAAAAAGTATCTCCATTTATATAAAAAAAATAAAAAAAAAGAGAGAGAGAAGGGCACCAAGAGATGTCAAGTCATTACAATCTGGAACATGGATCAAGGTTTCGCAAATTGTTCCAAGATATGAGGGGTCAAGGGACTGCCAAGTATTACAAAAGAAGAGGAGCCAAGTGCTCTCCATACATTGCAAGAGACATAATAGGGGCCAGCGTGGCATCTCTTTGTAATAGAATAGAGGGGTATGGACACAAGCAATCTCAAATCTGTGGATGACTGAAGAGCAAGGTCAGTGGATCGTAATTCATTACAGGAGAGGTAGAGCAATTCATCTCCTCTATTATAACAAGGCTGAAGGGTCAACGGAATGTCCTTCATTACCAGAGAGGTGTGTGCTCAATGGATTTAATTCACTACAAGAGTGTCCGGAGGCAAGTGATCACTATTCATAACACGAACGAGGAGAGGACATGGGTCCCTGCTTTTTACAAGCAAGGAAATGGATGCATCTAAGTGTGTTCACCAGCTGTGAGATGTACTCTGCATCCAATACCTCATAATCTTTTGGGGGTACCTAATGTCCGTGGCAGTAGTAAACTGTCTGCACTTGCCATGTTACGGCCAAATAAGATTTCATATGGCGAGTATCCAGTTTCTGAATGTTGTCTGGATCATAATCCATATGGTACTAAAGGAAAATGTATGTCCCATTGGGCACCTTCTTCTTCCATTTGTTTGAACACTTCCTTTTTTAGCTCCTGGTTGAGTCATTCTACCATTCCTGCTGATTTGGGATGTTATTGCATGTGAAACTTCTGCTCGATCCTCAATTTGGCGCACAATGTCTGTGTAAACCACGTTGAGAAATGGCTGCTGTTATCAGACGTCATTTTCTATGGTAATCTACATTAGGCTACTTAATCCTTTATTAGCAAATCCACAGTCGTTTTTGCAGAGCACTTTTTGTGGGGAAAGCTTTGGCCATCAACTAAATGTGTCCACAATGTTTGTATGTAAACAATGTATGTATCTGTTACCCCTAATGTTTTTGGATGCCTCCATACATAAACCAAGTATATATGTTGCCATGGCTCAGTGCTCTTGGGTTCCTGTCGCAACAGGCCCATCTTCTCCTTGCTCATTTGGTCTCTTCTGAAGCACGTTACACATTTTGTGGTGTAAGCTTGCCAATCATCCATAGCTATCGGCCACTAAGCCATAGATGTCAGGCACTGGTACCCATTTTCTCATCGCTCATGCGTTCAATGACCGTGGGCCCACCTCATCACGTCTTTCCTTAGGGACATCGGTAGCATGATCACCCATGTGCCATGTCACTTGTACCACTATGATCCTGCCACTTCTGTTATGAAGTCGTGATGGTTTTTCTTATTGATATACTGAATCAGGTGTTTATCTTCACATTGTAGGTCAGCCAGTAGTTTATCCCTGTACTGCATCAGGTGTTCATCTTCTTGGTGGGAGCCAGCCAGTAGTTTATCCCTTTGGCCTTTTCATAGTGCTATTTTGCAGCTGTCCACCTGTTGCATATCTACGACATCTTGTTACTACAGTATTGCCATGAGCTCCATTCGTGCTGGCGGCGTGTAGTTCTTTATTGCTTGTTTTGCTGCTAAATCTGCCACATTGTTGCCTTCTGCCCATTTGTCTTTCTTTTTATGTGCTTTTGTCTTTACCACCCATATTCAAGGATGGTCTCAGGATAGGTCATCTATGCTCTTGCACTCATCCGTAAACTTAATGGCTGATCCATCCGTCCCTTTGACTTTCTGTCCTCTTCACCAGTGGAGGTAGATTGTTAGTCTTTTGAAATCCGAGTCCACCACTATTGTCATTTGGTAATTTCAGTTTTTGTATTTCTGCCAAGCATAGCAATATAGATTGTAGTTTGCCATATTGTGCATTTTCTCCATCAAATACAGCAGTATTATACTGCTGCTGACGACCTCTTTAATATATTACAGCGGCAGAGGCGCGTAGTTAGCTATTTAAATAAGTTGAGCTTCCATCACAGTAAAATAAGGGCCCCCGACTGTCCGTTTCTGGTGCACATTCCCTGAATACGTTGTGTAAGGTGTTAACTGTTTCAACCCTACATTCGTGCACCTCATCCATTAATATTTCTTCCACTAGCATTGTACTCCCTTCTTCCGCAAAGTGTAGCGTAATCGTTGTTAGTAGAGTTATCCATTTCCCTATCCTCTGCGCACTGACATTTCCCTGCTACATCTTTGAAGATGGGAGCATTTCCAACAGTTTAAGGTTGCTCTTTCCAATGCATGCATCCACTCCTGTACTGTATCGAAATGTGTTTGCAGCCCAGTACAGCGTGCATAGCTGACACTCACATTTTTAGTATTTTAGTTCTGTTGGTTTGTAGTTTTGTGAGTTTACATGCTACTAGGTGGTGTATGTCCCCGTACTTATGTGTCTAAAGTGGTACCTGCATGCTTTCAGACACAACTGGTCATATGCAGTTTTGTAGATCAGGGTTTGGGTTTACCAGGATGGGTGCTCCATTTAGTAAACCTTTTAATTTCTCAAATGCTTCTGTATGTTCCTCTGTCCAGTCAAACTTCTCTTTTATCAATAGTTCATACAAAACGGTGGCATATTCAGCAAACTATGGTATAAAGTTTCTTGAGAATCCCAGTATGTCTATCGCTCTGTGCAAAGCTGTGTGGTCTGTGGGCAACAACATGCAATTTATCAACTGTATCCTGTCCTTACATATTCTTTCCCCTTTTCCCGAAGTTCTTACGCCTAGAAAAGTTACTTCCGACTGGCATAGTTGCGCTTTGTGACCATTCAGTTTGAGCCCTCCCTACTGTAACAAATGTATTACTTTTGCTGGATGTTGGGTTTGTGGATCATCGTTTTCACTGCATATCAGTACATCATCAACATTTTGTATGACATTGGCCTGACACCTGATGTTGTATAATATGCGCTTAATTGCCTTGTGAAAAATGGTTGGGCGGTCCTTGAGACCTTGTGGCAAGACATTACACACGTATGCTATGCCGCCTGCTACAAAGGCCGTTAGCTCTCTGGGCTGTGTTGCAAGTGGCAGTGAGTAGAAATCATGTATGTCATGTCTAATGCGCGGCAAATGTGCATCCCTGTCTGTGTTTTTGCCATCATCTCTGCAGATGAGGCTACAAGCTGTGACCTAGGTTCTAAATATTTATTTATTATCCTGTAATCAATTGTTAGGCAGAATGATTTATCCTGTTCTCTTACAGCCCATACCGGGGACACGAGGGTATGCAATCTGCATGTTCGCTAATGGCGTTACTTCCTTTGAGGGCCGTTATTATCACTTAAATAGGCTCCACTGGATCTGGGGGTAACCCTGTATGGTTTTATCCACTGGGGTGTCATTTTCAAATGTAGAAGCACACATTAGGTGGTCCTGCCAAATTCTGATTTGTTCTGTGACCATATATCCAGGAAACTGCCCTACCATTCTGTTAGCACCCCAGTTGTTTGTGTCGTAATATGTAGTCATAATATGTATGTAAATGTCATAATATGTATGTAAATGTTTGTAGTTGCTGTTAGTACAGCATGGGCATAACATGTAGGATGCCTTCATTGAGCTGTAATCAGAGATATCTATGTGCCAAGTCTACTGGCGCGCCATGCTGAAATAGTATGTCGATGCCCATATCATCTTCCTGGCCTCCCGTGGCACACTGATGTAATTCCTAAATTCTGTTTGTGTAGGGTCATCATTACTACTTTTATTGGAGAAGTTAGTGGATGACCTCCTAACCCTTGCATTTTTGCTTTTCTTGTGTACAGTGTCTCGTTAAAAGTAGCTGTTGTCAGAGTTAGTGCCGCCCCACTGTCTATTAGTATGGGCGCTTCATGTGTGACTCCACCAGCTGAAAAAGAGCCCTCTGCAGTCATGCGACCCCACCTGTCCTGTTGTAGGGGTATTACTGCAGCGTTTAACCCTGCTGGTTTGTCCCTATCCTAGCATATATTTCCTGTCCCTATATCTTCTTTTACTGCTTCGACCGGGGTCGCTCCTGATTGAAGTACTTGTTCCTGGAATCTGTCCGCCTTTTCTTTTATATCCTTTCATTCCTGTTGTTGTTCTCAGTAGCTCACCCATGGGCGCACATCTCCAACCGCATTTTGATACTTTTTTGCTCCTGTTTTAATGTCGTACAGTACCTTTCCTGTCATACCTCATCCTCTTCCCTACCTCCTCTTCCTCACCCACTGAAATAACTGGAGTCCTCACTGTAGCGCTCCTTGTCGTATTCTGTACTTCATACTGGGAACAGTGGTTCACAGATTGGCTCCTCCATGTATTTGCCCTCTGACCATTGCTTACACTCTCTAACAGATCTCACCTTCCCTACTGATAGCCATCCATTATCGCCTGCATTTAGTATGCGTGCCCAAAGCTGCTCGCTCTCCAATTTCTCCTCAGTATCCACTTTTCCATCTACTACCTTTGTTACCTCATCTTGCAGTGACTGCCATATCATTGCCTTTTCTTCATGTCCCTTGCCCTTCATAAGGGTCTGCTCCAACATGTCTGCAAAATCCGAGAGGCTTTGGTCCCTGCTTCTTTGTATCATGTGTATCAGCTTTGGCAGTGCCAGTACCCTATGGTGTTTCTTTAATACTGCCATTATGGGTTCCAACTGTACCCTCCACCTTTTCCATTCGTCTGATTTATTGTTCACCAAATGTCCCTATGCTATATCTGAGAACCCTGGGATGCTGAGGCGGTTAGGGCCACACACCGACTTAAGCATTAAAATCTGTTTGAACAGTGCGAGTCTAATATTTTAGATGTGGAGTGCAGTACTGTCAACAATTCCATATGTGACGTCTCAGGATAGCGAGGCATTTCTTTCAGTAAGGCTGTCGTTTTGATAATATCCTGTGGTTTTGCTTGTTTCTTCCACTCTCTCTTGCCCCTGGAGTTCCCATTTTCTTCCATTCCCTGTAGTATCTCTCTTATCCGATGCCCTGCATCAAGTAGTTAATTCTTTGTGTTGAGTGTCATCTCCCGGTCTTTGTGTGCCATGTGGTGTAGTTTGTCCCACTTCTGTAGAGTCTCCTGTAGTTTGTCAAACTCCTTTTTATTCAGGGTGTTGCCTTCCAAACTCACAAGTTGTTTGTCGTCTCGAAGTTCCTGTACTCTCAGTGTGTGTAGTCGGGTGGTCCTCTGGAACATACTACCTTCCACTGTTTACAATACTATCTGACCCATTTTGTTATATGGTGGCAGTCTCCCATATTCTTCACTGCATTGTGTCTTAATCAGTAAAACGGGGTACATCCAATCTTCACTATCTGGGTTCTGCTGTCTGTCAAAGTGTGGCCAGCTGGTGGCCAGTGCAAGGGTAAGTGCAGACACCAGGTGTCAAGTGCTGGTAGGGGCTGTAGGGGTAGATAGACAGTCCCCGAGTGCAAGGGTTGCCAGGGGGGCAGTGCATGTGTGCAACTGGCGGGGAGGGGAGGGGACCTGGGTCCGAGATCAGAGGGTAGCCATGTAACCAGTGCAATTTCAGATTCAGCCAGGAGATCAGCAGAGGAGGGGAGAAAGCAGAAGCAAAGAGGAAGGTCTTGAGGTGCTTCCGGAACCGGAGATGGTTCTCCTCAAGTTTCACAGAGGCAGGGAGGCTGTTCCAGAAGGAGGCCCCAGCAGAAGAAAGAGATCTACCACCAACTCGCTGCTTGGAGAAGCGACTAACCCTGAGGGAGTTGGAGGCGGATGAGCGAAGAGCTCGAGAAGAAGATATTTATGAAGGTATTGGGGTCCTAAGCCCCAGAAGGCCTTGTGCACAATGCATAGGGTTTTGAAGTTAATCCTCGCCTCCACTAGGAGCCAATGCAGATATTTCAGTCCCAGAGAGATACGATCCCTGGGGTTGAGGCCAAGGACAAGTCTTGCACTCCTTTTTTGGATAAGTTGCAGAGGGTGGAGAGTAGAGGCAGGCAGATTTAGAAAGAGGCTGTTGAAGACATTTGCATACACTGAGTGTTTGCCATCTGTTTAACCCATGTGTTTTGATCCCTAATGTCACACAGTAGTCTGTTCTGTAGTTCAGTACTATACGTCTATTCCTTTGACACCCGATACATTTTCACTATTCATGCAATGTATAAGTGTATCTTGTCTTTTTCATTGTATTTCTTTGTATTCGTGTATAACATTTCCTGTAGTGTCTTCAATACTCAGGGGGTTTGTCTATGTTGTACCATCTACATATGCCTCTTTTACTTCTCAAATACTCCCCAATCAAGTTATTTACCTCTTCTTCTCGCCGGGTCAGTGGACAGGCGACCTCTACTTTAAACAGCCCCTTTGTTCAACCCTGCCACATTATACCAGAATTTCGAGACTATACTTTCAATATGTGACTGTACAGCATTTACCCCACACTCTTCTAGTGCTCTGACTGGGCCGCATTCACTTTTTAGTGTTCTGACCCGATCGTGACTCTGTTGTCCACTCAACCCTATACCTTTGAAGGTACTCTGAGGCAGTAACCCTAATAGGCGGTACTTCTGTTATGCCCCAGATTCCTTAGGAGTCTGGTGTCTCCCTCATCCGTCGTGCAAGCCGAGCATGTGTACCAGGTATAGTGAACAAATAGTTTTCACTTACCTCGATATCCATCAGAGTCTCACACGAGTAAAGGGATCTCCTGGGTTTCCGCACCAAATGATACCCATTTGTCCTGCTCCCCACCACTGGATCGTGCACCCAGACACCAAAATAAGACACTGGAGACAGGAAGTAGAAGAATAATCGTGTAATGAAAGCAGAAGCCAACACTAGAGAGGAGCGCGTCTACCCTTCTCAGTGAGGCATACATCCTTATATACAGGAGGAGTGTCTATCCCAGTCTCCACCAATCATAACGCGCATGTCTACATATGGACATATTCTGGCCGACTGAGCCCTCATATCGTGTGATAGGCACAGCCTTGTCCATGAGGTTTCCTTTGTCTCAGATCGTCTGTGTGTCATGCCATTAGTCACATAGGCTACATACTTCTCAGATGGCGCTCCCCAGTCCATCATCAGCCTCAGGTAAAAAACAGAAAACTAATGTAGAGTCCCCTATCTGCCCAGTCTATTGGCCTAAAAACCCAACAGTCTTTCCAAGACCCTGAACTCCTCAGCCATTAGCATCCGTAGGGGCGGGGGAGTGGAATAATACAATTTCCACCATCTAATGACACGTTCACAGAGGTAAAAGGAGACCCAAGGCCCACCCGGACACTGGGGAAAATGTGGCATCCTGTTCACGAGCCCTGAAGAGTTTTGCGGCTACAGGCCCCCCTCTGCCCATTTACGCAACAACCCCTACGATGATCAGGAGTTTGCTCCAAGCCACATTGAGAGACATGACATTTATAATGTAAGACCAGCACTTCTGAAAAAGCCAGCTGAGACACTGCAGCAGAGGACAGGCTTTTGTAAGGAGGAAAATACTTTGAACAAGAGGGTTTCCAGCCTGCATCTGCATTGGGTCTCCACAAACCAGAAGTTTGAATGTTAGGATGGTGGCGCAGGTTCCAAATTTGGAGAATAATGACAACCTGACAACGTCTATGCAAGCCAAGCATCCAATCACAAGAGACAACGAAACAGTGCTGGGAGACCTAAACTCCAAATGACTGAGTGAATTTTTGATCGCTTGCAGGTGGACCCCAAGAAAGAAAGAGAGGAGGGCTGACAGATCAAGGTCCTCCAGAAAACCGGAGTTGCTTATTTATTGTATTCTATTGAGTTTCTCACTATATTTTCTATTGACCCCATTGCCGTGACTGGGGCCATACGTTAGAAGTTAAATATCACTGAAATGTTTTAAAACAGCAAGTCAGAGTGGAGTACGTGAGGCCATTGATGAGTGAATGATTGTGATGTGTGCACTGAACCAATGGTCTTTAAACTGTAGAGCTGGCTGCCAAAGAGGGCCAGAAAGATGTCCAGGGGGCACAAGGCACTTTAAATATGGATTAATTATGGTAACTATAACATACAAAAATAACTATTTATACAAAGCTGTGGGAGCCCCTCTACCAAAAACGAACACAGCTAAATAACCTGTTCTATGGGTAGGTTACCACTCAGAAGGGTCTACAACCATGGTTTAGCTCACTGCGCCTTTCACAGAGGAGAAATATCATTTGCATATCATTCTGGTCCCACCCACAAGGGCGGTCCAGCACTGAAATGCTAGGCAATTCTCCTCTGAACAAGAGTACCATCAGCAACCCCAGACACGTGTTTCGGCTTTGTTGGGGCACCCCAGTAAGGTGAAGCTGTGGCTCTCAAAGCACATTGATAAAGGTGCCATGCCTGAATTACTCAGGGTTACAGGGTGAAACCCCAAGACCCTAAAGATTTATACAAAGGTCTGGGAGTCCCGCAAATGACAAACATAGCCAAATAACCTGTTCTATGGATAGGTTCCCACCCAGGAGGGTCTACAACCATGTTTTTTGCTCACTGCACCTTTTACAGAGGAGAAATACCCATGTTAGTCTGATCCCAACTATTAGGGCAGTCCTGCGATGAAACGCTACGCAATGGAATGGGAATTCCATAGAATAGGTTATTTGAACCATGTTCGTTCCTCGTAGAGGGGCTCCCACACTCTTGATACAATTTTAAAACGCAGTGTTTCGCCCTAAGTAACCCGGGGTAATCCAGACGTGGAGCCTTTGCAAATGTATATCTGTTCTCCGTGAACGGTCAGTTAGCTAAAACATGGTGGTTGTAGACCACCTTAGTGAAAGAAATTCCATAGTGCAGGTTATTTGAGCCACGTTCGTACTCACTAGAGAAAATATAGGTTGGTGGGTTGTGCCAGAAACAATCTGTTTACTCAAGGAGAGCTCAGTGTAAAAAATGTTCTTCAGTGAATGTAGTAAATGCGTGACAGAAGAAGAAAACTTTGGATGTAACCCCAGTGAGGAGCATTATCCAAAGCTATTGGTCAATTTTCACAGTTCAATTCATCATTAATTGCGATAATTTTACAAAATAGGATTACAACTATTCGTAACTTTGACTGATAGATTAAGAGAGAGACAGAGAGAGAGAGAGAGAGAGAGTGTGTGTGTGTGTGTGTGTGTGTGTGTGCGCGCGCGCACACTAAAAAGAGTGCCCATTAATTGTGCACACATTTTCACAGTTTAAAATACTGAAATACTTAAAGCCTCATTAAGATTTTGGCGGAATTTCGAAAAATATGATGGGTTGGACGTAATGGACTGGTATTTAAAGAAATAATCCATGCAGTATTTATGAAAATCTACATCCATTCATTTTCAATTATTTTTTACATGCATTTGTATTCTCATTTAAAGGGAATGGCATTGGATTATATGCAGTAGCAGTACATACATTACATATGCAAAAGGGTCATACCTGACCTGTAAACCCCTTTGCATGTCTCCATGCAGAAAAAACATTTTTTAAAAACTATGGGGAATTTATAATTGTTGTCTTCACCTCTTGGGTAGAGGTAAACATTGAAGGCGTTTTAGGAGGCGGTTCAACTCATAATCAGACGGCATTTACCCCATGTAATATTCCAAGGAGTACTAGATGTACTTAATGCCCTGCACCTCTTCATTTGGCAGGCTGTGAAAACAGACAGTTTTTGGAAATGTGGCCTCTTAAACTTACCTCCAAACTCATAAGGAGGAACTGAGTCATGAAATAAAATGTAACGAGAGGATGGTATGCCACTGGTTCCTTTGGAAATACTGCCAAACTCAAATATCATGGCCGCGTGCTGTAACAGGAAGTGACTGTGTGATTTAGTGTCATGCGCACCCTACAGTTATTTCCTATTTTGGAGTCCCGTAGAACTTAACACGTATTTTATTTTCCAGCACACATTAAAAGTTTCAATTTTGAAACTCTAAATTTGGCAGTGCGGTACAAGTGGGGGTAATCCTGTTACTGCCACTTTTTTACTGTGCTGCCAAACTCTAAAGGAGTAGTATGTATAGTATTAGCAGTCCCTCTCAAGTTTTAGACATTTAGGCTAGACAGGTCAACAGGTTATTACAATTCCCCTAAGTAGAGTAGATGATTCGGTGCCACATTCTGAAGGTAAATGTTTGGTTTAGTGTAAGAGAGATATGGTACTCCAGAGTCATAATATTTTAGTTGGTTTCCTTAGGCTACGTAGTTTTGGTTTCTAAGCCACTAAGTGATGCTATATATTGGAGTTTTAGGATCACCATTAGGCTTGGTCCATAGTTTTCCTTTCAGTACAATCTAGTGAGGATACATCATTTTGCCTCGTATGTGACCCTTTAGGGCCACCACTAGTTTTGGCTCATGAGGGTCACTTTAGCGCCAGAGAGAGCCAAGGATATTTTACGGATCTATGAGATGTAGCATGAGTGGAATTGCTTAGTGCAAGGGCGAGGCACTCCCCTCTATAGGCAGTGTTCCTTCAGAAACCCAGATAGCCTCCCTGGTCCCTCAACATGTGACCTTTTAGAACGTCTTCCCAGTAAAAGGAGTTCCCTTTAGTTGGAAGGATTTGCCAATGCGTGTTCACACATGGAATGGAAATGCCTGAAATCGTGATAATCTGGGCCAAATACGTATGGCTTTTTAATGAAACAACCACTGCAAACTCAATGAAGATTCTCTCGGATTATCTGCTGGAAGGTTTTTAGACACCTAGAAGATCAGTAGAAGATGTGTAAGTTCCTGTGGTCAAATGAGAAAAGGGATGTTTTGGAAGTTTAAACAACTGAAACAGAAACCTAAATATATTTGGCTGGATAACAGGGCAATCTTGTTCAGATTATGCTATGATGACCTGCATGCATTGGCCTGAGTAAATGCAGGGAATGGGTGCTTTGATATACTTTATCATAATATGGGAGTGATTGGTTTTTTTCTTGGTCATATTTTCATAGTCCATAAATATTGGTATCAGTACTGAATGTTTTTGTTTTAGATGTTAGGTTGCACCGTAAATGCTGTCTAGAAGACACAACTATTGGCATGGGAAGTGAAGAAAGGAGAAAGATGGGTTACGAGGAGGACAAGGTTTATGGGTGTTGTATAGATTTTAACCCGCCCATTCATCCCGCATTTTCATTCTAGTCCCTATGGCCATTCCCACACACTACCCGCCCATCCCTGCCCCAAACGTACCCTCTGGGGACTCTGAATCACCTCTGTGTTTTTAAGCCAATGGCAAATGGTATTTCTAAGAACACCAATGAAAGGTAATGACTTAATGGCATCTATAAACCAGCTCCCCTTTTGCCACTTGATTTATAAGCAGTATAGGCGTCTTTACATCTGTTCCTTGCACTGAATTCGTGTTAAAGCAAGCATTGACAAAGCCAACAGTTTTGGCTCTTGTATAGGTATTAGATCATAATTTGACAGGCACTACCGTAATATACCCTGGCTAACAACAGTTACCAGCTGTTGCCATCAAATACCCAGGTAGTATCTTTATGGAAGTACCTGGAAAATGGCTACACAAAAACTAAAACGGTTGGCTTTGCCAGCAGTGGTTTCTTTTCTTTTGTGCGTTTGTATGAACGTCAGCAACTGCTTTGTCAGTACATTCTGGGATTATAGCAAACACACCTAGCGCAGATCAGATTCAGGATTTCATAACCAAGGTACTTTGATGCGGAACACTTTTTGAGCCACTGGATGCATAGCACAAAAAGTGACGGACATACATGGGAAAAGGCTGGTGTAAATGCCCAAACACTGATAGGGATGGCATGCAGCAAGATGCCCCTGATCCCCTGGGGCATCGGTGGGGGCAGCAAGCGGGTACATTAGCAATAGCTCCTTTTTGGGCAAGGGAAAGGTGGGTGGTTTTCTTTACGTTCCGGCTGTCAAAGCAATTCAGGCAAATAACACGCGTCCCCATCCTTATGAGAATGCCATATGTTGCGTGTGCACCGCCTGGCCACATACCTCCTAAGCATCATTTTACCCCAAAGCACTGGCTAGCACTGCTAGCCTCCCCTCCTTCATTCGCCTCTGTTAACGCTTCCACTTGCAAATGAAAATCTCATGCAGGTGTACAGCAAGTAGTGCTTTGAAGACGGAGGAGGGAAGCACTGTGGAGAGCTTAACTCTGCTGTGGGGCCTTGATAATGGGGCAGAGCAGAACATGAATGCCTCGACACATTATGCCTTGTTTTTATTCCTTCCATTCCTGCCCTGGTCCATGGAAAATTACCCCAGGTCTGTTTTGAAAAGGTAACGCTTGAAACACATTTGATATTCTGTCAGTCAGTCAATACGTGTATTCGGCAAAAAAACAAAACATTAAGTACAAAACTGATATTCACAAATAGTGGGGGGCTCCGTTTTTTGGCATCCCGGTCTATTTTTGTTTCAGTCTGACCCGGAGGGCGTGGGCTACAACGTGGCCACACGCTTGGTGTCTGTTTAATAAGATGCATTGCGTGTGAATGTCTGATGGTCACATGTTATTGTCACAAGTGTACGTTCCACTCTCTACCCAGACCGTGTCCCCGGTACCTCCTGCCTCGTCCCCTCGCTGTGGGCGAGAGCAGAGCAGTGATTCCGAAGGAAATAAATGGGTACGGCAGGCCCAAGCAGACTATAAATTGCTTCACACCAATTGCTCAGGCTGCCACAGTTCCCACTCCAGCTGACAGAGTCCTTTGTGCAAGCATACAGCTCGGCCTCGTTACCATGGAAACCCTGCAAGACCCCTCAGTGACAAAAAAAAGAAATGAGCACAATTATTTTGCTGGAGCCAAATTCCTTGATTATATAGTGTTAGGAATGGCATAGCACGAATGCCAGTGCTGCCAGCCATCCGCCTTCAGGGTGAGAGAAGCAGACACATCCTCTGGGTAGGTCAGAAACGCGGCTTATTTTCTTCTGAATCTAATCCACACATAAACCTTTTGATCAAGGCTTTACACTTATGTACAAAAAAAAAAAGGTTTGCAACTAACCTTCAGCTTCCAAGCAGCTCATCATGCAGATTAAAGTCTCAAAGAAGCATGTGGCACCAGGCGTCTTTTTCAATACAAAGAATTAAGGCTTCCAAGGTTTCAGTTCTTCAGACATGTTCAAATACCCTTTACTAAATGTGATTTTATTCAGTAGTATTTAAATAACGTTGACTTCATAAATTAATTATTTAATTTGCGAACTTGGTTATACTGGAGTGGGTGTAACTTGCGCAAGCATTAGGTGCCATGTAAAAGTAAGACATTTCTACATTTCTCGATAAGAAAGTGAAAATATGTTCACATAGTTTAGCTTTCTCTTTGTTGTGTTAAATAGGATAATTCAGACAAAAAAAAGCTTCTCCCAGAGAGAAAGTGTCATGTTAACAATATTATTACCAGGAAATTGCATAGTTGTTTCCCTGTTTGCCTTTGAATACAGATTGCAGTCAATTTTAGTAGTTAATGACCCTGAACATTCTGGTTGGCTGAGAGGAGGTCAATAACAACCTCCATGTGGTAATTTGCTTTAGGTTCTCCCTGAAAGCTCCTCAGCTCAAACGCCCATGACCCTTCTCACCTAACTACCTCATGAGGAAGCTCGATCTTATTTAAAGTGGAGGTAAATGGGATTGTGGATTAACACAGATAAAAACATTGAGCAGTGCAAATACCCCATAATTTACATTAATCAATAATTAAAAAGTTAGTAAAGTGAGACAACATTAAAGTGAAATCTGTTCATGGTAGGCTTTGCCCCAGGGTTACTCCTGAATTCCAACACATCCCATTGGAGTAAAATAACTCTACCCTCAAAAGTGTTGTGAAAAAGGCTGATCAAAATAAACCTGAACAGGCCAAGACCATTCTGTGTGAAATTCCTGAATGTTAAAGGATAGATTGTTAAACATTTTAAGGGGAAAAAGTGAAATCCCTAAAAATATATTTGATATTAATTACATTATTACTACAAAAATTTGAACATTAAAATAGAATTATTTTAAAACATTTTTGAACAAAACAGCCATTTACATGTTTTTTAACCACCTAATGGTTCACCTAATTCCTGCCAAGCTTATGTCTACACTGAGTCAATTTATTTTTCTATCAGACCTTCATAAATGGAGGAGAATTCTAGGCTAGTTGGGTTGACTTATTAATTTTTGAATCAGTTTGAATGCCGAGGAACAAAAAACTGACTGTGGAATCCAGCCTATGAAGGTCACCCTTCTCCCGAGCCCTTTTCAGCGGGTCCCCACCGGATCCCCTCTGCGGCACACCCCTGTCTACTTCCTCGTCCACTTACCTTCTGCTGTCACTGTCTGCTTCAGTTCTGAACCTTATGTGCATCACGTTTCTTGCTCCACAGCCTGCAGACCATAAATGGATCCTTTATTATTGAACAGATATGAAGTGAAGAGGGGATTGCAACAAAGTTCCCTGCTTGGTTTTGAGACCTGGCAGTGCGGTGACCGTAGGGCCTGGACCACCTCGGGCCCTCCCCAGGCTTCAGGATAGTGGCCCCAGAAGAACTGCACTGTGGCCTCATCGCTTAGCTGGGGCCAGTTACATGGAGAATATATCTCCCATAATGCCCCAGGAACCGAGTCAGAAATTACAACTCCTAACCTCCGTAGCCATACTCGCTGCCCAGACAGATTCCCTGGAGGATGGCCCTAGAGAAAATAACATACTTGTGATTTCAAACACAATCCAGGTCAAAATGAGCAAAGGATTAACTGAATATATGTACTACTACTACACAGTCCCCCCACAGAACCAATGGGGCAGACAGGGGACCGCCTTTTAGGGAATCAAGAAGTATTGGTACAGCAAAGCTGGCAGCACATGCATGATCTGCTCATCTCGTGCGGGTACACAGTCTGCTCTGAAATTTGTGAAGAAAGGACCAACCAACCCATACCTATGCCATCAGACTAAACAGGAACAGGGTGTTGTGAACTCTAAGATGGTGGCCGCAGTTCCTAAGGCTATGGTCCAGCATTCACTGAAGACCCACCCGGGCCCAGTAAACTACAACTCCCAAGCCTCCTACCCCAAGTCACCACACCTGACTTCCTTTACCCTAAAGAAAGGCTAGAAGGAGGGACTAAGGCACCTTATAAGCCAAGCTCTCAGTCAGTCAGTGTGGGAGTTAGGGGGATGGCGGCTGGTGGCTGGTGCGGAAGCAGGAAGAATGCGTTTGGAGAGAGCTAGAGGGTCCCTGGAGTAGAATACAGAAAGGAAGAGGTAGGAGGCAACAGCTGGA
Organism: Ambystoma mexicanum; assembly: GCF_040938575.1. NCBI lineage: Eukaryota > Metazoa > Chordata > Amphibia > Caudata > Ambystomatidae > Ambystoma > Ambystoma mexicanum. The sequence goes on along the minus strand of NC_090931.1, from coordinate 435,646,459 downwards.
GAGCACCCTGGTGGATAAGTAGGTGGTAGGTCCCTTGGTGAGGATAAGTAGGTGGTAGGTAAAGTTACATTGTAAACATCAAGAAGTGTTAAAAAGGCTGAGGAATATGTATTTCTGGAGGTGGTGATATATAAACGAGGAGACTGAAGGTTTGTTGTTGGAGCAGATTAGAGAATTTCAGGAGAAGGTGGGAGAATTTAAGGAGGGGGTTGGCAGAGTTAAGGAGAACGTCTGGTGATTGTTGGAAGAAGTTGAAAGAGGAGGCTGGGCAAAGCAGGAGGACGACATTGGAGACTTGGCGGAGGGGTAAGCGATGTGTTAAAGGAGGTGGCTAGAGGATGGATTTAGGAGAGTATCATTAAAGAAATCCAGTATAGACATGAGGAAGGTGAGGTTCAGAGGAGTGAAGAGGAGATGGAAACTGAAGAGGGCGACGAGGCAGGAAGAGGTGGACAGTGGTTGAGGAAGAAGACAAACCTTGAGGAGAGTGATAACGAGTTTGTGAGGGAACTGATACGAGAAATAGAACATGGCAAGATTACACAAGTAATCGGAGGAGATAGCTAGGATGTTGAGGCAGAGAGTGGTACAGGGGTGGGTTAACAAGAACGAAGAAGAGAAGGTTGTTTGGGAGTTTGAGGAGGCGAGTGCTGTGTTTATAGAGTAGGTGGTTGATGATGAGCTAGAGGAGGAAACAGCCAGAGGAGTTAGATATTGGAAGGCAAAAGAAGAGACGAAGATCAGGAGGTGAAAGGAGCTTGAGAGAAAGAACAACGAGATTAGATGGATAAAAGAGCTGGAACCAGAGACAATTCAAATCAATCAGAAGGAGACGGTAGGAGAGGGTTCTGGCCGCCCTTTCCCTATCACCGCTCTAGGATAATTTCACTCCTCTGCGCTTCACCCCTAGGCCCTAATGATGGGGAAAGGGTAACCAGAACCAGGAAAAGCTTGGCCACCCCATTAGGGAGGCCAGGATCCTCAGAAGGCCTTCAACTCAACCTTTGGCCGGCCCTCACTCCATGAGTAGCTGCAAAGCTCCTTTCAAGTGGCTCAGAAATAAATGTTTGGACTTTACCTAAGTAGGCTTTGGAACCCCTTTAAACGTGCACTGGGCAGACCCAATGAGATACCAGAACAGTTGAAACCCCAACGACAGAGGATACTGATTTGGGAAATGAAGCCTGCAGAATGGGGTCCTGATGAACGTTTGGGAAAATGTGTTGTTACCTTTAACCATGCTGTTAGTTGTTTTGGCCCAAATCCCAAATAAACCTTTGCTGTACTTTAAGTTTGAGTCTAGTTGCTAGTTGAAGCATGACAGGATTCATTATTTTGGATATCATGTTTTGAAATATACGTTGGTAAACACAAATAAGCTAGATATGACACATTGAAAAGTGCAGACAGCCTCTCGTTGTTGGTGAACCACAGTGCCATGGCATGCTCGTCATCTCCCTTATAAAGTTACTGGTCAAAGAAAATGTTTTGATGGACCGTGGTGTTCTTAAGGGAAAGTGTCTGGTGAAACTGGTTCAAGATATCTCTAATGGCAAGTAAGCAGAGCTGTTATCTCACACAATCAAATCAACATTTGACCACAACCATTTTGGGACTGTCCATGAGCATCTGCTTTCTGGATGAAAACATTCACTAGGGGGAACATGTCTCTGGGATCTTACTCTATTCACTTAAGCCATCCAATCCTTCTATATGGACTGCTCACTGGGGGCGGTTGAGTGGGTACAAAGAAACTGCTTTTAAGTTCAATATTGGTAGATAAACAGGTTATTCTGGAGCTTTGGAAAACCCCAGTAACCTGAAGATTGTCTAATGGACATGAATACCATCGATAGCTCTGAGAAGTTCCAGTTCACTCATAGGAAATCTCTTGGAGCTATGAGCAAACGTGCCAACTTTTTCTTGAGAGTCATGTGTGACCCCATCCCTAACGTGGGCTTAAGCAGTCGACGAGTATCTTGCCTGTTGTGTCAAGCATGTCTCGCCCTCCCCAGTCATCCCTGGATCCTCGGAGTATCTTTCCATCCCAGACCATCTCACCACTCCCTTAATGTTCCCTCCCAGTATTCTTATTGTCATGTGGTGGTAAACAGCAGGGATGATAATAACCAAGAGATTGCTCATATTATTCAACTTTGATGCTAAACATTGTACTCTAGATAGAGAACCTTTGGCATACTCTTTTTGGATGCACTCTACACCTTGCAAAGTATGTTTGTCATTGCTCTGTTGCTCATATGTAAGTATGAGCAGTCTAATAAATGCGTGGAATTAAATATAGACTAATGACTCTTGTGACTCTAATGATAAAAGTCTGTTTAAAAATCTCCAGAATTGCTGGGGAAAGGCTGAACGCCTCTTAACAGGAAGGAGCTCTTGTTAATTTTGACATGTATGAAATTAGTATCGAGTGGCTAAAACTCTGAGAAAATACAAGAGAAATAGTTTTAAAAAAGAATGGGACCTCAGAATGTGAACCTCCGTTCTTTCACGAATTGTGAACCAATGGACAACCATCAAACCCATAGATCACATTTCAACAAATGTATGTTCAAGGAACAAGGCAGCATTCTGAACAATTTGCGGCTTGCACAATCTCAGGGTTGAGAGTCCATCGTAAAAAGAGTTATGAAGTAATCTGGGGTGCCTGAAAAAAATAATAGTAATATAGTGCATAGTTTGCAAGGAGTAACCAAACAGCTAATATGTCTTAGAAAGCCATGAATCACAAACCAGCTGAGGTAACAGCGTTAATCGGAGTAGAGTCTGAGAGCCTGATTACTAGCTTGGTGGTAATATGGACAATCTACATTACTGTTCCCTTATCCGTTACACATGCAGTATTGTCAAGGGTAGTCATGATTTCAGGTCATGCAGATCTTGTGTTAGTGCCCATTTTGGAGTCCTTGGTACTCCATTGGAAACATGCAGTATTACGGCATGAGTAATTCCACATGACGTAGTTCTTTTGTGTGCAGGAAAGTGGAATGAGAGAGTTTTGGCTCTGAAACTTGTAGCTTGGCAGAGCAGTTAAACACTCAGTATTCAGAAACCGTGTGCTTCACCACTACCGCCAAATGTATAATCCAGCCCATAGACGTACTTAATCTTCACCTCTTTTTTTGCTCTGTTATTGCATGGGTTGCCTGTGGAGTCGGTAATCTTGGCAATTATTTTGTTGAGACTGACCGCTGGTACTTACCAAGACCAGCTTTCATATTGAGATATATAATCAGAGTTTACTGCTGTGCATCCCATTTATGTCCATTCCCACATCATAAATTCCCAACAATGTCAAGATGCAGCATCTTCACGCTAAGCTTCCGGATGGTTCTGTGTGTGCTTGCACACTGCCTTACATACTTTAATAGTAGAAACTGTGTAAACAAATGAACATGTGATTTCATGTTTTTTGTATGATTATATATTTTCAAGAGTAAAAATGAACATGTGTTTCGCATTATCCAATCCTTCCTCGGGACTTGAATTCACACAAACATTTCTTCAGGAACTTTCTCCAGCAAGAGTCTATGGTAGCCATAACTGAGCTCTAGTGAGCCTAAGTGGCGCATGCCCGGATTGATCCTTACGGACCTACTGGACCAACAGAACATTCATTGTATTCTCCTGAGCCTAAAGTAGACTCCAGCTCAAATGTAAACACTAATGGGGGCACTTATGAGATTCTCTGATGACAGACAATGTTCATTTAAGTGTACATAGCCCTTATACTGGTAGTTAGATATGTTCAAAAACATAAACCACCTGATTGTGAACTCAGTTCCATGAACATATCATATTATGTTAAATATTTTACCTGGCTCATGTACATCCACATCTCACGTGAAGCCCGATTTCATTCAATGTTTAAATTCTAGTTGACCTGAGTATTGCGGATTCCAAGATTCTGAAAATCTACAACACCCCTATAGAGTTGTACTGCAACGAATAGTGAACCCAACACCAAGAAAAGGTTGGGCAAATTTGCGAAAAGCAATTCATGGCTTTTTGCAACACAATGAGCAGTCCTGATGGAGCATTTTGGGGATATTTGAGTCAAATGGTACATTTTTAAAGCCCACTGGTCGAGTAATATCTGTTGAAACAACCAGCTACACAAATCACTGAGGGTCCGATTTTGATGATGGCACTGGATTCTACTTTAAGAGTACTGTGTCACCATCAAAGTTTGTCACAACTACAAGAAGAAGGCATGCTTATTTTTGAATGATGAAGAAAGAAGTGGTTTGTGTGGTGCAGGTAGAGCAGAAACACAACATGGTGAAGAACCATGTTTTTCACCGCTTTATTTCCTTTTTTTTTTACTTTGCATGGGCAGCGCAAACCACTTATTGTAGCCCATCCAAAAAGAACCGCTAATGTGTGCGGATGAAGAAGCAGGGTTAATGGTGTAGTCATTGCCTTGGGATGGTATTACCCTAAGGAGGTCCCAAGTCTCAATTTAGCAGAAGGGTGGGGGACCTTGTTGTTCTCTGCCTGAAGTACTCCGGCAGGCAAAAAATTGAGAACAAACCCTTTTCCTTTTGCCTACGTACCCTCTGGCAACCACATCGATGTCCCTTTGACCACTGCCCTACCAAGATGTGGCAAGTCATTAAATTAGCCTTTTTCTAGTGTGAATATCTGTCACATTTTGAACAGTATCCCAGCATCAAAATACCCTGGGTACCTGTGCTAGAAATGGTTTTCATGAACACCAGAGACTGTTGACAGTGCAGTTTCTAGTGTTCACACAAATGTTCGCAAAAAGTAAAAAAGTACCTGTAGCACCACCGTGCAAGAGAATCATCTCTCTTGAAATGATTAACTCTGCAGGGTTATCGTTATGATTATGGTAAGTATCTTTATTGTTGGAACAGTGTAACGGAGCAAGAAAAAGGGTCACATCCGTTTCACTTGGAGCTCCGCTAACAAGTGCGTGCCTGACTGCCACTTGCGCCTTTTACTTTGTTGGTCTCATGAGACTCCAGCAAATCTTTGGGTCATCTCATGAAACTCACAACACCACATACCTTGTTCCCTTTGTTTGCAAAAAGGAATATCAGTTAATAATATAGTCCCAATGTCTTTTTGGCTTTTTTTCCGGTATGGAATGGCCTCCTTGCCTCTGAACACAACCCAATCGAACTTGAACCAGTATCTTCTTCTCCCAAAGTCGCCCTCCATTTTTCTGAAAACTGAAGTACAATTCTCTTTGCTGACATTGCTCTCTTCTATGGCCGGTTCCTCTCATTGGGGGTTATTGTCATATTCAGTGGACTTGCCTTTAACAATCCCATACTTTACTGGTCTTTCTCCAGAGAGGATGCAGGACCAGCACCTCCAATCCTTTTTACATATAGTTTACTCGTTCTATGTTCCATCTACAACCATCAGTGCTGAGGGCAGGATTGGTTTCTTGGTGCGTCATTTTCAGGGGCGTAGGACTCTAAGAACTATGGACATGGTCTTCATGATCTAGCTTTATTTTTAGCACATCTCCCTCACTGATTGTGTTTCTTTCAGTGCCCTTCTGCCATCATACCACTTTTTCTGTTTGTCCTTGGTTCTTCTTATTGTCCATACTACATCTCTCATGCAGATTGGGACATCTTCTCTTACCTTTGGTAACCAGGCAGGAACGAGAGTTGACACTGCTTTGCTGCCTCTCATCATGCAAAAAGGCGATACCCTTGGTATTAAACTTTGAGGAGCCACTGCTTCTCGAGCTGTCTTAAGGGGCAAGTCCTGAAGTCAAAGCCAACTGGAAGCTGCCTTTTATGAACATGTTGGGTCATTCCACCAACCAACTGGCTTGAAGTTGATATAATGCAGCCCGTATGTGTCGTATATTGGCCTTGTCTAAACATGACTACATTTCTCCAGAGGTAATTCTTCTCTCATGAACATTGATTTTAAAGTCTTGATTACCATGGACGTGGCGATGTTAGGCATACATTTCGACTCAGTCCATTCAGAGATATACCCCATCACCATTATTCCAAAGCTGTGTTCAGGGTGCATGCAATCTAGGGAGCTGATGAGGTTCAAAGCCATTTTCAAAGGTTCCAATGGTATCTCTCTTGTACACAATTGAGGTTACTTGGCTTGCACATGCTTGTCCTAGTTAAGCCTCCATGGCAGCTCTAAGTGAGAGACACGATTTCAGCATCCATGCTGAGCCACCCATACATTTCTCTGATCCTGCGTTTTGTCATCGAATGGCCCAAATGTTCTTCTTGTGCTCTATCCATGATATTTAATCCCTTGTGATAGTATGGCTTTGTCGCCCCTCAAGGGTATTCCTCTTTCAAGAAATAGCTCTTCATAATCTTCCAATGTGGACGCACCATATCTGGCACTGACCATACAATAGGCCATCCTGTCTTGATCGATTTTTCCATTTTTGGGATTGCCGGGTTCCTATTCTTTTCTTACTTATGGCGTGGGAGTCTTCATCGCAATGGATACTGCTATGCACTCCTAACTGTGACAAAAAGTCTGCCTGTGAATTCTTCCATCCAGGAGTATGAAGCATTTTGCAAGTGTATTCTTGGAGCTTCGCTGATAATCAGGCTAACCTAGGCATTGCCGATCTCGCCCCCCTGGACTCAAAAAGTGTATCAGTGTTTTGTGGTCAGTCGCCAGAAAGAACTTCATGCCCAATACATATGTACAGAAGTATTCCGATGCCCAGGCACATGCAAACATGTATTTCTTGATTGTGGAGTAGTTTTGTGCTGCCATGGACAAGGCTTTAGAAGCAAATAGTACTGTATTACCTCTGTTCCCCGATGTTTAGATCAGGGTAGCTCCCACCCTGTACACATCGGCATCTGCAGTAATGTAAGTGTACCATTCATGATTGAATATTTACAATGAGGGAGCATCTTTGATGTTTTTCAATTCCTTTTGATGTTTTTCTGACCACATATTTTCAAACTTTCCTGAGTAGCATCCTCATGTGACAGGTCCTTTCTAAAAACCTGTATGCAAATTGACATCATATTCAGCAACACTTAAGTATGATGTGAGTTTGTCTTTATAGGGTGCTTCTGCCATTGCTTTTAGCGGATCTGATTCAGATTTGATTCCCTCCGAAATAATGGCATATTCCAAGTACTCCACAGAAGGGGTTTTGAAAACACACTTGTCATGCTTGAGCCGAACACCTGTAATTTCCAATTACTGTAGCACTCTTGCTGTCACTATATCGTGTATTTCTTCACTGTCCCCATCACTCAGTATGTCATCCTGGAAGTGTAGAGTAAAGCATAGGAACACTGCCACAGACAATGATAACCCAAAATGCATGAAAGTAAATTGGAAGCTCCTGTTGGGTGTTGTGAACGCTGTAAAATGCTTTGAATCTTCCTAAAGCTTGATTTGGTGAAATGCAAACTGCATGTTTAATCTCAAGAAAACATTTGCATTTCTTAGAATCAGCATAAGTTTGTTTATACTGGGCGGGGGATAACTGCCATCATCATTATCGTGCATAACGCTGGAAGGCATTGATTACAAATAAATTCACATAAAATAGGGATTAAACATTTCTTCCTGGAAACCTTATGAAATGGGCAAAAGAAGAGAAAATGTAAAATGGACTCTGTTACAGTGATGCAAAAGGGACAAAGACCCAACACAACCATATCACTATTCAATTTCGCCCTTAGAGCATTAAGCTTCAGATAGTTCAAATGAAAACTGGTAATTATCATCCAGTGCCCTGTTAAGAGGGACCAGCTCAGACAATCTTGGCCTCAGACTGTTTACCAATTTGGCCAATTGAGTTGATTCACATGTGTTCGAGAAGTTCACCCATGAAACTGCGACAATTTTATGCAAATTGGCTTTAGCAGAGTTACTGAGAATACAATATTTTGGGCCTGATTCATAAAGACCGTGCAAAGATCCCACAAAAACCCCTACACAGAAATGGTCTTTACGTGCACGATCGTGTGAAGTCTCCTCTGCGTGCTCCACATATTTTTTTTCTTTTTTCTTTATTCTTTTTTTTAATTTGTTTTAGTTGAAATGAATCAACCTTTCAAAAAGAGACAACATTGATTACATCATAATATTTCAACAAAGTAGAAAATACTTAAGTTAAAACATTTAAGCTTACAAAATAAAAAACAAATGCGCGAGTTAAAACATTTAGTGTTAACATATAAAACATATAAAATCCCTAATCATAAAACAAATCAGTGCAACTACAAAATGTAAACAATTCATATTAATACATAAAATAAAATCCAATTACGCATACAATTCTCCTTTTTTCCCCTTTTTTTTCCTTTAGATTCCATTTAGTCGTTCTCGAACTTATCTTATGCAATACAGTTCAACCACTATGTCACAAACTGATTATTCTCCCTTGATTGATCTAGTTTCAACCCATTTAAGAAGTTTATCGTAGATATTTGAGTCGGTAAGTACGAACAGTCTAAAATTATAGCCCAGCATTGTTTCTGAACCAAACTTCTCAGATATCTACAATGCCCTGAAAAATGAGTTTCTCTCTCAGAAGTTAATTGTAAACATTGTGTGATCAAATGTTCTAAGGTTTCCTTTTCCATTGGGATATTACAAAATCGACAAATGTTCAGTCCAGGCTCTATAAGTTTCGGTCTAGCGCTAACATCCTTAGTTGGCCACAAGTTAAATCGTAGACGTAAAATTGCTGAGCGATAGACCAGCGATGGGGCTTTCATCAGATATATCAGTAGTGTTTTCAGTTTTTTGGTGGAAAATGATATAAGTCTCCCTCTCTATGTTGTAAGCATCTTTCATAGGTTTTTATCCAATCAGTGTTATATATCTTTTCTTTCGCCTTCATTGGATTATTAACCAATAGATCGATGGTTATATCCGCATCAGCCAATTTTTGATATATGCTCTTAACCCAGGTGGTTACAAAGATATGTTGTGATGAAAATATGTATCTGGTCAAAGTTTTTAGTATCACATCCAGAGTAGTAGACATCAAACATTTTCTAAACAATGAACATAGTCGCCAGGTGTAATGTGCTTGCAATGAGGTCAATCCCAATTCATAAAGGATCCACAATATTGGGACACTTTGTGGCAGGTGCAAGATTTGCTTCCAATATCTCCCTTCCCATTTCTCAAAGCAAAAACGTGTGTTAATTGGCAAGGATTCTAGGCCATATATTAGGCTTGGTACAGCTTTCTGGATCCAATAATGGAGAGCTGGTTTAATAGAGAATTTCCCAAACCTATACATAATGATTTTTGCTTGAGAGATTGCAGTCTCTAGTTTGTTTCCAACATGTTCTATATGAGCACTGTTGCTTGTATTACCTTCGAAGAGTATTCCCAGGTTAGTGTATTGTTTCACTAAGCGCAGGTGTATATTGTTGATACTTCAAACAAAGGACATCCGAGCAATTTTATTTGGATGGCAAACTAGTATCTGAGTTTTATTAGGGTTAACTCTTAGTTCATTCTGAACAATATAGGTATTAAATGCAGTGAACAGTTTCTGCAATCCTAATTGCATTTTTGAAATTAACACTAAATGGTCCGCATACATCAGACTTTTAACAAACTGATCATTGAATTTTGGGGAGTCGGAGGGTGTGGCATCAAAAATATATGTTTTAGGTCGTACATAAAATAATTAAAGATTGATGAGGCCAGTAAACAGCCTTGTTTCAACCCACGCGAGGTAGAGATGGGTTCAGACAATAGGCCATTCAGTGATAGTCGAATGCGGACAGAGGTGTTGGAATCTAAAGCAAAAATAAGATTTTATAAGGTTGTAGGACACTTATCTCTTTGTAGTTTCTGAAATAAAATTACACGAGAAATTGAATCAAAGGCAGAAAATAAATCAACAACGGCAAAATAGACCGGCTGTTTAAATGTCTGGCATTGGGTCTTTATTGCATTTAAGCACAGTAAATTGATTTGTGTGCCCATGCATGAAACAAACCCTGTTTGGTGTGGGTCTTGCAGATTATTGTCAAGGGTCCAAGCATTAAATTGTTTCAGCAGCAGTTTGGTAAAGATCTTTCTTGGGGAGTGAAGCAAAGTGATTGGTCGATAATTGTGGGGTAGCGTCCGGTCACCCTTCTTAAAAATTGGGATTATAATAATTGATGTCTTTCAGGTTGGTGGAATCATCTGGAATCGTATTACTGATTGAAAGATGTTATTCAGAATTGCGGCCCATTCTTTGGGGTTAGCTTTTAACATCGCATTGGGCCGCAGGCTCTAGATGGACTTGCCTGTTTTATCAGCTCTTCAATAGTTACAGAGGAGAATTCTAGAGTTCATGGGTGAGTAACCTTATGTAGGAATTGAGTTTTATCAAACTCATTATCAGCATAAAGGCTCGTGTAGTAGTCAACCCATGCTTGTTGGTGAACCCCATTAAGCTGTGCGTCAGCTTGTAAATTTGTATTGTGGCTGTTTAATAACTGCCACATCTCTGCCAAATTCTTGTTGGCAATAGCTCTCTGCATTCTTTCGCTATCTTTTTGGAATGTCATTGCTTTATGACTTTTTAACCAATTTATATATCTAGTTTTGGCATTTTTCAGGTCTTGCCAACATGAGGTTGTGCGTCCTGCTAATATGTTTCTTTTTTCTTTCCTATATTCAGCACACCTGGTTTGAATGTTGTAGTCAAAAGCATGTTTATGGATCAAGCTGTTTCTACAGGTTTCAGTAAATGTATTAAAATATGGTAATAACAAATCTGGATATTGCATTAGGGTGTTTGAATATGCGTTGCTCTATACCGCACATCCAAAGGATTTAAGGTTCGTCTCGGTCCACCTTAATCGTATTCTTGAACCAATCGTCACAAGGGATTGGGTGAGATATTTCTTACCAACAACAGTTATGTCCCAATTTAAAACTAATGAAAGAAGATTATGATCACTGTGTATTTGTGGACATATGTCTAATCCCTGGATTTGACGGAAAACCTCCCTATTGATATAAATGTAATCAATAGTACTATAACTAGCCTTCCTTTGCCATGTGGGTTGGGATAGTATATCGCCAGGAACTGCCCCATTAACCATCTGAAAGTTTCTTTCTGACATAAATGAATTCCAGGTATTTATATTGTTGGACGTCCGAGAGATGTTACAACGATCCAAGTTTAGATTTCCCATAATTAGGGTATGTGTGGTGTTTGCATCCATACAAATTATATCTATCAATTTGGTGAGACCTGCATAAAAGATAGTATCTGCGATCCCTGCTGGGTTACGATAAAAGTTTATTAAAGCAATTTTTTGATGTTGGCAGGTGATTTTTACTAATTGTAAGAAAGCTGTCTCTACTTCTCATGGTGTAATAGTCAAGCCTGATTCAGAGTGTACTGCTACAAGTAAACCTAAGGAGGGTCTACCAGCAGTAGTTAATGCTGGAGAAAGTAATATATCATAACCATCCCATGTTGGGTTGTTAATCAACTAGGTTTCTTGCAGTGCAATTATATTATATAATGTAGTAAACTTTTTAATCGAGTCATGCAGATGAGAGTGCCCTTGTGTGTTCCAGCTTGCTATTTTTATAAATTGCGAATTAACTGATGGTTAATTTCTAGTAGTACCAGAGCCTCCCGATAAACCACCAGACCCATTTTTCAGGCTTCGATATATATTTAATTGCATTGGTGGGCCTTGCAGTTGGTCAGGAGTCTGCTCAGGATCGTGTGCCAATAAAAAACCCATATCAAACAGTGTCATTCTTGATTGCTAAATCACATTGAACACAACATTTGAAGGAATCCATAGTCTCACTACCGATTTTGATACATCAGACACAAACTCAATCTGTGCTATATCACTGGAAGTTACATCTTGGAATTCTGTTATGTCACTAAAGATGTTTAACACACTTCTACTGTTAAGATCATATGTTTCAAAATTACCACCTCTACTTTTTAAAATGAGGGAGTTGGCCATGCTTTCCACAGGCTGAGTATGCTTTATTGAGGTTGTGCAATGGGAAGGTTTCTTTGCAGCCCAGCAATTGATCGGTTGCGGGAAAATTCCCTGTCAAACACACCCTCTCGTCTATTAGTATTCTCAGGCAATTCTTCACTACTTAGAATTGCTCTTTTCATGTTATTCATTTCTAAGAGTTCCGAGTTGTCAGCGGATATCGGTAATAGACATTTCAGTATATAGTCATCAACGGCTTGTCTCAGTTTTTCCATCGCCTCCTCACTTTGGCTCTTAGTTAATGAAGTCGGCAGAGGTAAGGTAGGTTACGATGGGTTAATATCTTTCGTTGAATGCTCATTGTCAAGTGTTGTTTTGGGTTTATTTGAGCATTCAATTGTATGAACAAGTGACTTAATGGAGAGTATGATAAAGGGCAGTCAGCAGATATTTGGGGGCCGGAAGAATCTGCCTGAGTTGTAGGAATGCTGGGTCTTTCCTTTGTTCTTGATGGTGTTTCTACTTGTATTTGAGGTTGATCGTGCACTTGTGTCTTTTGGGGTTCACGATCAATCAATATTGGTGCTGTCCTGCCTATGGCTTTGAAAAACGCATTAAGCAAGTTTTTTGAGGGCCTTCTGCCTGGCCTATTTTTTTATTTTTTTGAATGTGTGGCGGGGTCCTTTTATCTTTGGGCAAGTGATTTTTTTCTTCTCTGGTAGTGTATTTCCACATTTGAGTGAAGGTGTTATTCACTCAGGACGCCACTAGGGCAATCAGAGGTGCCAGCAAATGGAGAAGCAATGTTATCAGCTGTGGCAATGGAGATATCAACCGGTCGGATAACATTCACAAATTCAGGTAGTATTTGTGTCTTTAAAGATACCAATGGTGTCTGCACAGGCAAATATTGTAATCCTCTCTGTAAATGCGTGCTTTCATTTACTATCACAGAGTCGGTCCCTGCAATCAGAATACCATGAGCATATCTATTTTTTTCCATAATGGTTCTACAATTATTATTTAGCCATTTGGATAAGGCGTCTAATTGTAGGGACTGTTAGGCAATTTTGGCTTCTAAACTTTCAAATAGTTTCAACATACTCATTATAGTTGTATTAATCGCAGATAGAGTAAGTTCAATCATATTTTGAGAGGGTTTGGTACCATAAGTGCGAGCTAGTGGACGAGGAGTTGGTAAAGCAAATGATGGTATGTTAGAATGAACATTAGACAGAGGTGGATTAGATCTGTCTAGGACAACTGAAGCATTTGTCCTTTCCTCAACTATGGAAATTGGGGATTCGCATTGGCTGGCATAAATTGATATGCCAGTCGAGTTAGAGTCATAATGCGCGTAAGGAATTGGCGATAATTCAGAAGGTATGTATGCATTATTATGCAAGACATTCTTTTTTGTTGTTTCCAAAAGAGTGTGGTCTGATACTACTTGAACACCATTATGTTCAGCTAATGCATTTAAACCGTTATTAGAAACAGGTGTGTGAACTACGGCCCTATTAGCATGCTTAACAAGATTGAATACACAAGTCGGCATGAGCGGCCCTAATCTGTCCACACTTTCTGTTTGGTGCTTGGTCTTACAATTCTGAGCAACAATTGGGGTAAGAGTAATTGACGTATGTGAAGTATGCGAGTTCCTGACCTCATTCTCATAGGGAGCAAGTGACCCATTTGTGCAGGCATACCAGTTTTCAGAGAGTGTGGAGCAAACATCACAGCCATAGGGTAACCAACAGTATATCACTGTAACATCTTGTTACTTAAAAGAGAAGAAAAAAAAAAAGAAAGGAAAAGTAAAATAGCAAATACAAAATCAAACTATTTCAAACAGAATATAGTATCCGCTTTCCGCGACAACGTGGCGAAGCAGTACTTACACGAGTACTTCCGCGACTGTGCGCGTGCGTGCTTGCTTTATAGTAAGTGCTCAACCCGCGGTTCCGGGAGGCGGGACAAGTTCAATGGCCAATCAGGCTGAAAGGGGAAAAGGAAACAAAAAAACATTGTAACCGTTTGTCACAAAGTCACAAATTCCTCCAATAAAGTGTGGTCTCTGTTGTGAGTCTGAGCCCAAAAGTCACCTTAGTCAGTCCCTTTGACAGCTCCAAATCTCCACCAAGACAATCCGGCACAGGAGCCAGGGAGCAGATGCAGTAACGTCTGAAGTGGAAAAGCAGTACTTACACAAGTACTTCCGCAAGTGCGCGTGCGCTGTGCGCGTGCGTGCTCGCTTCATAGGAAGTGCTCAACCCGCGATTCCGGGAGGCGGGACAAGTTCACTGGCCAATCAGGCTTAGTCAGTCCCTTTGACAGCTCCAAATCTCCACCAAGAAAATCCAGCACAGGAGCCAGGGAGCAGATGCAGTAACGTCTGAATCGGAAAAGCGGTACTTACACGAGTACTTCCGCAAGTGCGTGCTCCACATATTCATGGAATTTCAGTGGCAAACAAACCAGATGTGCAAAGTAAATCGAGTTGCCTGTGCACGCACCCCAAAATTGCTGATTGGTCTTTACCTTTGGCAGTGATTCCTATTCGATTGGGACTTTGCGTCGCGGTGTGATCGGGAGCTTTCCATGCTGTTTTCCCCAACGTGATGTTGCGTGGTCAGATCCATGAATTTGCTTGGTTTTGTGCAGTGCTGAGCATGGTATTGCCTTGCCGTCCCTCGACAAACCCATGTTATTCCTCATTCTTCCTCATTCTGCGTGGAGAATGGGGAATATACATGTTCCGCCACCTATCTAAATCTCAGGCCCACACACATGTGATGGACCTGCGCAAAGTCCCTGCAAGGTCCCAAAAATGCTTGCAAAGTCGATTACATAAAGTGACCAAGGGTAGGGTGACCAGATTTAAAAAGTAAAAAACCGGGACAGGGAAACTAACATAAAAGAAGTACCAATTCTTGAAAGTTGCTGTCAAGGCACTACACTTCAGTATCGTTTGGAGGAGAAGAGAATTAAGTGTTACTGTTCAAAGAAACACACATTATAATTAATTTATCACAAACTAACACTAGCTTAAGTTGTGAAATGCAGCATTTCTGCAGTGTGAGATTGTGCATTCCTGCCTGTCAGTGATGAAGACCTGCTACTAAAAAAACCGGGACCGCTGCAATTTCTAATGGGAACATAATCTTGAGAAAGGGGGACAGAGCACCAAATACCAGGACAGTCCTGGCAAAACCAGGACGTCTGATCACCTTAGTGTGTGCAACACGCATTTCAGGTGAGGGGGTCGCCATTAATATTTTGTGTCATTGGACAGTTTCGGTCTTATAGAGCAGATAATATCATCAACAGTGTACTGTGACTGTGACAGTGGAGAGTATCCGTTTTTGTAATGCCGCTTAGGTGTACAGTCCAAGGTTACACACGTGTGTTAGGTCAGTTTCAGTCATGTGTTCATGAGTACTGTGTACAGTTGCCCTTCAGTTACTTAGAGGCCAGGTCCAGCAACAGGGCCCTTAATCAGGTGGGAACATGTAGCTGTTCCTCACTGGGCCACGAGTTTACCCAGGGAATCTTGACAGGCGTGTGCAGTGTGGATCAGAATCTCTCTCCAAGTGGATGTGGTGGCTGCACTGCGTTCTCCTGTTTTGGAGCACCTGCTCTCGGGCCTTTGGTGATAATATGGCAGCAGCAGTGCAGCCCAGCCCACCTTTGAATTAGTAATACAATGCGGCTCAGAACGTAACGTATCAAACATCCATATCACCGCTTTAATATTCTAAGTTGGAAAAGCAGAGACTAAAAATGACGTTTATCGACTGCTGTTAAAATAATAGGGGCGAAGACACCAACCCCGTCGTTGGGAAATGGTAAACTCTATGATGCAAAATATTTGGTCATGTAAATCAGGGAATGTGCAGGCGATTCAGAAGGTGATCTGAATGCGGCTGACCAGATTTCCAGAACGAAAAACTGTGACGACCAACAACATACAAGAGGGACTACGTCACTGCAGTTTAACACTTACCGCCCCTCCCCCAACACGCCCCCACAACCACCACCCAATCATATTTCCACCACTCCTCCTTTCTATAAACTGTATATGATCTAATTTGTGAAGTTTTGTCTGTGAATCTTGGCATGTTAATGCAAAATAAGCGTTTGCTCTAATTGATATTACATGGCTTGCTGTACAATCATTTCCAAGCCAATCTCTGTGGCACAGTCAATAAGTGTTGTGAATTGTACCTAAAAGGTTGGGGGTTCGAGCCAATCTTCAAAATTCTGAAAGTGTTGTGAAAAATAATTACATTTTAATTACTGTAACCACCCAACCATGCAAAACCTGGACAGGGTTTCTAAAATGAAAAACTCCTGGGACCCTGGGTGATTTCCCCGGACTGTCCCGGGAAAACCGGGACGTCTGGTCCCTCTAACGAAGGAGGTTTTACGCGCTGAATGGCGCATAAAGGCACTATTCAGCATGCAAAAAAATCCATAATTCAGGCCCCTTGTGTACAATTTACATTCCCAGAAACCAACGCCTTATGCACAATAACCATGGTATTCTAAAAGCAACATCCACAACCAAAAGTGATTTTAATAGTAATTGGAATAAACTTGCATTGTCATTGAGCAAAGAATGTATGACCTTAATAACTCGGGCAATAAGAAAACAGTCCTCTAAAAAAATCGAAGCTAAGTTCCAGATTTACTGCAAGATTACTGGAGTGGGTAGACCTAAAAGGCACTTTAGATCAATTAATGAGGAATGAACATTTTAAAACCCCAAATGGAAGCAATAGCACAGGCTTTTGCCTAATATATTTTCAATATGTGGTTCACTGGTTGCACCTTTCATTTTATACAAAAAGTTAATACACACCAACCGCTTGATTTATCCTGCCCTGTTGCTTAGCCAGATGACCTATATTCGGTCAACTGCAAATATTTGACATCCCAAGTAATTAAACTTGTAAACACTGCATCAGTATGAACAATCTTTATTGGCTTGTTTCATTTACTTGATGTTAATGTCATAATGCAGATTTATTTGCGCTTAGCTTTAGCACCAAATCCTTCACTCATAAAGCATACATGTACAGGAAAATCTGCAGGGAATTTGGGGACCTGGCCAACAATACAAAGTCATCTGCGTATGCCAACATAGGCACAACAAACCATCCAGTTCTTGAGGCATCTCCGCTTGCTGCCCGTAAGACATCATATAGACCATCTCTAAATATATTAAATAAAATGGGGGCCAGGACATAGGCCAGTTTCACCCCACTTCGCACAGAGAAGGGATTGTTGTCAGGCGATCAGAACGATACCGTACCACTGTTGAGATTTTTCATGTATTTTAATACTAATTTTCAATATGCACCAGGGCACCCCCATTCTGTTCAGAACAGACCAAAGCTTGACTCTATCAATAGAGTAAAATGCAGTCGTTAGCTCCATAAATGCTGCCTGGATAGATTATTTCTTAATATATAATGATGAGGCGAACAATACTGATTTAGACCTTGGTGTTGTGTCCCCAAGCCCTTTATAAAACCAAGTTCGACAAGTGAAAAGGTATCGTTAGCTTTGGCCCATTCAGATAATCTGTCCAAAATGTGTAGCACCAGGATGAAGGAAATAGTGTGCACTCTATGCTACTAAAAAACAAACATAAAACTCTGGACCACAATACAATGCCATGGAACTATAAATCAGACGGTATATTATCATTACCTGAACTTTTTTTTTTACTTTTGATGGCTACAATAGCTCTAATTAACTCTTCTACTGTAAAAACCTCAAATAACACTGTTTTAAGAGTATTGCATGTCATGTCCTACACTGAAAGGTCTTTATTGCCACTATAGAATGCAGAGTCATATGTATATCATAGGCCAGGGGGACTATTGTTCTCTGTTTTTTGAGTCTTGTAACATGATGATTCATCTGCAACAATTTTCCAAAGCACATGCCAGTCTAAGCAGGCACATCACTGGTCACATCTATATTTCTTCCTCTTCTTTATTATATCTGTTCTAGATGTTTGGGGATTCTTCAGGGAGGTTACAAGTTCTCTTTTAGCAAATGTACACTTCTCATCTAGTGAAGTTCTACACTAAGATGTTCTTGATAGGTTACATTTTGTACTAAGGGTATCACCAATATATGTTTTACTAAAATATCAAAAACAGCTATACTTTTTAAATATAAATCAGTCGGGTATAAACAGTAGTTAAACAAGGAACTATTATTTATCATAATGGAATCCACCAAATTACATTCAAGAACAACATTCCATTTTATTCTGCACCTGGTTGATAGGAGTCAGCCTTCTGCAGTTCCTGTATCCCTAACATAACTCATGCATACCCAAGGTATTGTCCGAGTAAGTGTAAGCGTAGTATGGCCGCTGTCCCATCCTAGGCTGACAACGATATCAACCACCACACCCATTCGTCAAATATAATAAAAATCCAATCAGATATAGATTAACCCTGGGCCCTGATAAAAGTGTAATCCCTGGCTTGCCATGAAGAGGATCGCCTATTAATGAATCTAACTTTCTATTGGTAAATGGAATAACTTAATACTGTCCTTTAAGGTAACTGGAGGAAGACCATACGCATGGTCGTCTTCTGTGTCAAAGAAGCCTAGACTGTTCAATGCTCTTATTGTTGCTTTAAAATCCCCACATAAAATTATAGATGCATGACTGTTGCCATTTATTTTGCTCACCTAAAAAAGATTCTGTCTAATTTTTCCCCAGTCTTGGATACAAATTAATTAAAATAAGATGAGTATTATTGCACAACACTAGCTTAACTAGTTAAAACTGGGCAGTCCTTATTTGACACATCCACACATGCACATGATCTAAAACTAAACATGGATGCCAATAAACAAACCACCTGAGCTTCTACTTTTGGTGTTAGATATAGCCAAACTAACAACAGAGAAGTAACCCGCCAGGCAATGTGTGCATTTGTACCAGGTTTATTGCAGACGATTTACATTGTTAGATTAAATCAAATAAAGAAAATCCAAATTTTCCATCTTAGAGCTCAGACTAACTAGGATTCAGGAAATAACTTTTATCAAGTTGAAATCAGATGGGTTAGGCATTGCAAGCATATTTCCAGGTAGCCGGACCTTACTTCCCAAAAGTGAGCTTGAAGCCCTTCTTTAGATGATATTGATAGTCAGTCAACCTCTTCCAAATCGTCAAAGCATAAACGTCAATACCATGGTTATTGTGCATAAGGCTTTGGTTTCTGGAAATGTAAATTGTAAATTGTACAATAGGGGCCTGAATTATGAATCTTTTTGTGTGCTGAATAGTGACTTTGTGCGCCATTCAGCGCGTAAAACCCCCTTCGTTAGGGGGACCAGACGTCCCGGTTTTCCCGGGACAGTCCGGGGAAATCACCCGAGGTGCCGGGAGTTTTTTCATTTGTATCGGTTATTCAAAGAAAGGCCCAGAGGATGGAAAGGGTTTTTCTCGATAAGAGTGTAGAGTATCTTCTTTGCAATAAGAGTCTCTTTTTCATTGTTCATAGATACTGGATTCTAACAATAGCCAGGTGATACTAGATGAATTCCTTCTTTCAAATTGTGTGCCAATTCCGATCTAATCAGATAGTGGCCAATATGAATGTTATCATAGGTGAGAATAATTGTATCACTATCCGCTAACTTTAAGCAAGGCCCCAGCTATTTGGTTCCTCTGGCCATTTTAATAAGACGTGGATTTATTAGAGGACCATTTAGATTGGTATTTATCCAGGGGGTACTTGTTTTTTATCAGTTTCAGTGGGCTCAAATCAATGTCCTACTATCTTTGGAAATTGCTGCAATACTACCACATAAGGACCCTCAGCATGATCTAGGTTCATCAAATTGTTTGTGTTAAACCATGGGACTTTCCGTCCCGGGTTGGAAAAATGTATCTAGGCTAAGAGATCCTCATGGCTGCACAGCCTTTTGGAAGGACGGTGTCATGATGAGTGCTTTTCTCAGGGTTAGACCCCGTAATTTGTTTGAGAAGCATGCCTGGTTATTGGCTTTGGAAATCCTTCCAGCTTAGTTTTCAGAAGTGTCCACAGAAATTCACAGAATCTAAAGGTGTTTTATTGTGAGCCTTGGCCTTGAACATTCGTTGCTCTAGTTCCAACCCCAACACACATATTAGCAATATCAGATTTATCCACTTTACAATCGCTCAGCCTGGATTCATTGTTGAGGATTCTTTCTGATGTAGACATTAAAAGGGAAAGCATTAGATCAAGGGATTTAGCTATTGTACACTCCAATGGATAATCTTCCACCATCATCTCCATGGAGAGAGTGGTAGAAGGGGCACCAGGGATTTTACTCATGATCAGTGTTGTATATCCTTTTAATTGGCGTCAATGCACACACTATCTTTTATTGTTATTCATTTGGAGCCTTTAGTCATCCCCTTGATTTTGGATGGCTTAGGTAACTTAGATGATTTCATGTATTTTTATAGTTTCTCTCGCTTATCAACGCTTAGACATCTTTGATGAGGTTCTTCAAGAGATTCATAAGGTTCCCAGATATGTCTTATTGGCTCATACTCCGGCACAGGCGTTTCCAGGCCGAGGAATATCAACATCTGGGGCAGCCACGGGTTATCTGCCTGCGAATATTGTGTTCCACTGTGTCAATCCAGGCATCTCCCACACCCACTATTTTCTTTAAATAGGTATCGAGTTGACTAAGATTACTAAGTGAGTTGCTTGACTTGATAGGCTGCTTGGTAGCTGTGGTCGGAATAGAGAAGTCATTCGCCTTGCACTTTCCCATGACAGAGATCAACCTACAATAAAACTGTCAGTTATGATTTCCCTTTTCAGACATTTACATTGATACATAGATGCAATGCTGAATGATTGAGGTTTCTATTTCATAACTCCCAGCCTCAACCATTCAGATGATTGAATTGGTTTTATGGTTCCTTCCTTTATTAGTTTTACTGACTGGGTTTGTAATGCCTTGTGAGTGGAGTCTGGCACTGAACAAACTTTGTTTTTCCCTGACAATGCGTCTTTTAAACAGAGGACACGTACATAGCCATTTACAAATGCCAATGTGTTGGAAATGAGTCATAGTATGCTTCCTTTTCAAATCATTGTTACCTGTGTTGTGAAACAATAGTACTTGCTCAACAGTATGGGCGCCAGGTTTTAGATCTAACTTTGCTTGATCGTTTCACCCCATTAATGATGATTCATGTTCCACAAAGTAGATCTTGATTGTTGTAGACTATCCTTTGAACTCAATTTGGCACTTGCGATATCCCAATAAGGTCAACGTTGCTCATGTCACTATCCTCTGCCTAGAGGCAGGCACTAAGTGGGGGTGACCAGCGGATCCTTGCCACACCACCCCCAGGCCCATCATTCACCAGCTCAGGGAGTCACCTGCCCCCTTAGTCACCCATCTAGAGTCCCCAGAGTTAGGCAGGGGACTTCATCACACTGCCTTGTGCATCAGCTCTAACAATATTGTCCATGAAAATATTCCACTTTTGGTGGTGATGTTCGCTGAATGACCCTAGACAAAAGTACCTGTCAACCATTAGCACCATGGGAGAGGGCACTGTCCAATCAGGATGCTTGGAACACAGGCTGTATTCTATGGTACAAATTGTGTTCTGAGCAGGCTCAGTTGCCAGTGCCCCCCCCCTTCCCCGCTCCCATAACCTTAGCACCCATGTAGTTTCTTACCCGGGTGCATATGGAGTCTTTTTTTTTTTTACACATAAAAAAAAGAAACATACCTTTCCTGCACGGCCCAATCCGGCGTCACACACTGCTGCTGTCCTCTCAGTCCGTTTTCATGTTGATGACTTGACAGTCATCAACATTGAAAACAGACCTAGTCTTACGGCAGTACTCCATGGCACTGGGCCAGGCAGGAAAGGTAACTTTCTTCTTTACACATCATGTCGTTGAGGTAACAAAGGAGGTTACAATATGTGGCATGGGATGTTCAGGCCCTGGGGGTGCGATGAAATTGGGAACACAAGGTGCATATGTGGCACATAAGTGTTGACTGCACAGTAAATTCATGAGTTCCTTCCTGAACTGCAAAAGTGTTGGCATGGTCCTGATTGCCACTGGGATGGTGTTCCCATATTGTGGCCATATGCCCCTAGGCAGCGGGCTGACCCTGTCGGTAACAGCCTGTTGCCCAAGTTAAGGGCGAAGCAAGGGTCCTTAACACAGGCAGTGGTGCCTTTACCGGTAGTGTTGGCCAGCTGCCGAGGGGCATATTGCATTAGCACCCGTGTAGTTTTCTACACGGGTGCTAATTTCAATTTCATTTTCTTTATTTGTAAAGCGCGCCTTGCCCTCGAGCATCTGGGCGCATATTTTGTGGTTACAGCAGAAATATAAATGGCGGCATTGTACATCATATAAGGAACGTATAGTCTCTATTTACAATATTTACAGAGGTGAGTATATAAACGTCATATGCAGGGTGGCTAAGTTAGCAATGCAGAGATGGAACAGGAAGCGGTGCTAGTTGTCACTGTTCTGGAGCCACAATTTAGTATTGCGTTTGAAGGCATACGGGGAGGGTTGGGACCTGCGTGTGGGAGGCAGTGTGGTACATAGTTTGGTTGCTAGAACAGGGAAGCTACAGCCCCCCGCTTTCTGTTGCTTAAATTTAGGGAGGGTCAGACAGTTGGCTTGTGCAGATCTCTGCGGTCGAGTGGAGGTGCAAGGTGCAAATCGATTGGAGAGATATGTTGGAGCCTGGTTGGAGAGACACTTGTGGGTAAGTGTCACGGTTTTTAGGGAGATTCTTTGGGTTACTGAGAGCCAGCCCATGTTGCGTATGGTGGCTGAGATGTGGTTGTTTCTAGGAATGTTGGGAGCTGCTCTGATGGCATTGTTCTGAGTGATCTGCAGCTTATTTAGGTTCCTTTGGCTAGTACACAGGTAGAGCGCGTTGCAGTAGTCGATCTTGGACATGCCAAGGGTTCTGGCTAGGATGATGCAATTGGCCATGGAGAGGAAGGGGCCACACGCGGTGATCAGTTTGCACGTGTAGGCAGAGGCAGATGTAACCGAGTTGGTTTGTCTGGAGAGGAACAGAGTGGAGTCAAGGTAGATCTTAAGGGTTTTGGTGTCTTTAGAAACCTTGATAATGTTGCCATCAATGGGAAAGGACTTGAAAGCAGGATCCTGTTTGCTGAGGTGGTAGTGTGAGCCGAGGATGAGGAGATCCGTTTTATAGTCGTTAAGACATAGCTAATGGTGTGTATTTTCTTTTAAAAGAAACTCAGCGCTTGGACTTTTGTAGGCTTCAACATCAAAAAACATCTAAACTGCAGGTTAATCCTATGCAATGTGTGAGGCAGGCATGGTATCACAAGTAAGGACACAGACTTAAGAGGTAAAAGTTTCAACACCTTTATTAAGTGTGACCGGGGTTGGAGACTTCCTAACTGGCCCTAATGCTATAATGGGAGTAGTCTCGACCATCAAAGTAAAATAAAATGGTCCAAATCAAGTCAAACAAAGGAAAAGTCTGTGTCAGAAACCTATACTTGCCCTCACGCTTCACAATAACTAAGTGTGAGAAAATGGATGAAAATAAAGAATTTGTCAAAAGAATGTCAGAATAGCAATGAAAGTGGCTCACCACTTCCTTCCTCAAGTTCAGTTCACTGAGGGTCTTACAATGTTCCTTCAAGGTGGGTAGTATGCACAGATCAAAGATTTCCCATGAATTGGCTAGGTTTCCTTCGCCTATTTCAATGTCAGTTCAACATGCATCACAGTTCTCTTGAATGGATTCTTCCAGGCTTCCCTCACCCAGTTTCACAATTCTCAAACAAACAGGTATTCACAAAGTTCCTTCTTCATTACTTTCACAGGATGCCCTTGCCTGTCTTCAAACACTTAAAAGTGGCTGAAACACTTTCCAACTAAACATCTCCTCTTCAAAGAGCTCCGAGAGAACTCCCTTCCCCAACCCACTTTCACAAGTTAATTTGTCAGACACCTTTGCAACCGCATAATATTATCACCCTCATGCGTGACCATTGCGACAGCAGGGTCCTTATTAGTTTTTCACAATGGTAATCTGTCAGAGACCTTCGCAACAGCACCGTATTCTGACCCCTATGCATGACCACTCTGACCATAGGGATGACTTCTCAATGTCTGTGCCTCTTGCACTTTCTTTTGCAGAACGGGCCCTTGTCCACTCTGTTCCTTATTTCACAAAACCATATAGTTCATTAGAACGGGCCCACAGCCACTCTGTTCTTCGTTTCACAAAAATATCAGTTCACTTTGACTTCAGCATTTTGGGATCTCTGCACACTCTTTCCTTCATGCCCTTTCATGCAATGGCTTTAAACACATTTCGTTTTCAACATTAACTGTTCTGTTATCTTTCAAGAAGTGTTTAAAAATGTGCCTTCTCACATGGCACTGCTCTGTTACTTTGTTTCTCATCAGCTCCCTTGCCGGCTAAACACATTCAAGCTTTCAGTTCAATGTCTTTATCCTTCAACATGCATCCTTCCGTGTAAAACTGTAGCTTTCCACAATCGTATCACAAACCGAGGTCTCCCTTTCTTTGAACTCTCCGGCTGTGATTGCTTTCACGCGTTCTTCAATTTTCAATTCATAGGGGTCTGCCCCTCAGACACTCCCGGGCAGACTAGCGGCGCCTGGAGGAAACTAGCAGTATGTTGCTGCATGGAGGAAAGGGATTCGCCGGCCCCTCGACTCCCTTCTCTGAACTCTCCTGGTTTCTTGGAGACACAGCTCCCTTGCCACGCTTTCTCCTGCCTCAACTTGCAACCTGATGGAATCTCAGCGTGCCATTCTCCCTGGCCTGGTTCTCGCCAGCTCTCTCTCAGCTGCTCCTCCATCTCGCCATCCAGCTTGTCTTTCTTCTTGACCCCTGCCTCACTCTTCGTGTCTTTCTGTGCTCTGCCTTTTATAGTTTGGAAAATAGTCCATGAGTTTCAGGTGTGTGTGATTGGGACTGAGTGCCTGACCTTGCCTGGCCTTATTAGTGGGACAAGGCCAGTGCATGTTACTAGTGTTAACCTTCCTAGTCTCAGTGTACCTCTTCCTCGTCTCAGTAGTTGGGCTGAAACAGAAAGGAGGAGAGTTATTGGAGTTGTAGTATCCCATAAAGGAAGAGGGAATATGGGATAAATAACAGTCAAGAAATGAGGGTACCAGGGGTGTGGCCAACTGCGAGATGAGAAGGACGTGAGCCTCTTAGGCTCCCGCGGCTAAAATCCTGTCTCCAACGCCTGGATTTTCATACCTGCTGACCCCCAAAACACACCTGCCGAAAGGTGGCACCTTGGGGCACAACTGTGCTCAAGCTGACCTTAAACGCAAGTGTAGGGTGGCTCAGAGGAAATGGTTGGCATCTTGTACATCCTGTGACAAACTGGCCTGCCGCCTGCTCCAAAGGCAATACCTACTCTCTGTCCTCACTAAGAAGAGAGCTCACATCCAAGCCTGCGACTCTGCTGCATCTAACAACACGGCCAAACTCTTTAAAATCTGCAATGAGCTGGCCAATCCTGGTGCAGTCTCTACACCTCCTGTCCCCTCCCAGGCCCTCAGTATGGCCCTGGCTTCTCATTTCATCTCTAAAACCCAGGACATCCTGTCCACCCTCTCGTCCTCTCCTGCTTCTCCCTCCACTCTCTCCTCTTCCTCCGGCACCCCTGCTGCCCCCCCCTTCCACCCTCCCCTTCCTTCTCTGCCTTTCCTCTCTTCCCCCCAGATGAGGTTCTAGACAAGTCTGATCTATGAAAGCCTTGTCAAAACAGGTTCTTCCCTGTTCTTCCAAAACCATCAAGGGCCACATTGACACCATTGATCCAGCCTTCTGGCTATTGCCAATCTCCATCACTCCTTTCCTGGGCAAACTCCTGGAAAAGCTGATCAGACTCTGGCCTGGCTGACTTCTTTCTTCTCGGACCGGCCCTCGCACATCCAACTTGGGTCCTTCCTCTCCTCAATCTCTCTCTCTACCTGTGGTGTTCCCCAGGGGTCTAACCTCTCTCCCTGGCTCTTCAACCAATATCTGGCACCTCTCGCCCACTGCATTGCTGCTCTCTGCTCCAACTTTCAGTGGTATGCGGATGATACTCAGCTCGCTTTCAGGCTCCCCCTCTGCTGCCTCTTCTCTTTCTCTCATCCCGGATTGTCTGTCAGCAATCCAGGAGTGGTGTCCTGCCAATGATCTCTGCCTGAATGCCAGTAAGACAGAGATCCTCCTAATCGGCACACCTGAACCTTTTTTTCCTGCCACTCTCTGGCCAGCCTCCCTTGGCCCTCTTCCTGCTCCCACCTGCGAGGCTAGAAACCTTGGGGCCATCTTCCACTCCATACTCTCCTTCTTGCCTCACATATCTGACGTCTCTAAGAAGTCAAACTACCTCGTCAGAGGTATTCTTCCCTTCCTCTCCTTCCCACAGAAGCGCTCTGTCTCCAGAGCTCTGTTTCTCTCTAGGCTTGACTACTGCAAAAGCCTCTTTTTAAATCTGCCTGCCTCTTCTCTCCGTCCTCTACAACTCATCCAGAGCAGGACTGCAAGACTTGTCCTTGGCCTCAAGCCAAGGGATCATATCTCTCCACCCCTGAAATCTCTCCATTGGCTGCAAGGATTAAGTTCAAGACCCTTTGCATTGTCCACAAGGCCTTCTGGGGCCTGGGACCGCAATACCTCCAACTCTCTCTTTGGAAATATCTTCCTACTCTTCACTCCTCCACCTCCAACTCCTTGTGGGTTACGCGCTACTCCAAGCAACAAGTTGGGGGCAGATCTCTATCTTCGGCTGGTGCCTCCCTCTGGAACAGCCTCCCTGCCTCTCTGAAACTTGAGCATAACCATGTCCGGTTCCGGAAGAATCTCAAGGCTTTCCTCTTTGCTTCTGTCTTCTCTCTTACTCTTCTCTGCTTATCTTCTGTCTGATACTGCACTGGTCACCTGGCTACCCTCTGAACTTCTGGCCCAGGTCCCTGCCCACCCAGTTGGACACCTGCACTGCCACCTGGCAACCCTTGCACTTGGGTCTGTATCTGTAACCCTACAGTCCCCCTATCTGCACTTATCAGACACTCGTTGTCTGCACTTAACCCTTGCACTGCGCCCGGCTGGCCGCACTACTAGTTTTTGATCCTGTGTTCTGCACTTGCTCTTCCTCCCTTTCCCCCTGGAACTTTTCCCCTTCCCTCTCCCCTGCACTTGCACAATCTCAATGTCACTAGGCCTAGTAAGATCGTTGTCTTGTCCTCCCTTTGTTTCCCCTCCCTGCCTCATCGTGCCTTGAAACACTTGTGTAGAGGCGCGTGATAAATGTCATATCAAATAATTTAATCTCACTGTGCATTGCCTAAAAAAATGTTGAGTTCTCATAGCCTGCAATTGTTTATACATAGCAATACCACTGTCAAAACAGGACAAAATCAGTTTGTGATTGATGAACGTCTTTGAGCGATGGGTTGCAAGTGTTTTAAAATATAGAGTGACTGTGCCCACCGGCCAAGGCCAAAGGCCATGGCTAGTGGTTTGGCAGCATTTGAAAATGGACAGTGGGCATGGCTAAAGTCTGTGCCCACTCACCATGGCGGAAGATCATGCTAGTGGTCTGGAAGCATTCTAAAAATCTTTGGAATAACAGACCCTTGAAATTCAAGGAAAAAGGTTTCATTGCAGGGACGTTAGGGTGAGCAATACATTGTAACAAAACCTTTGAAAATCAAGGAAAAACTTTAGTTTCAGGGACGTTAAGGTGAGAACTTAACATAGCCAAACCCCTGAAATTTAGCTAAAGCCACCTTAACTTTACACCCCCTGTTGCACAGCCTATGAGACACAAGGATGAAATCACAGATCACATCACTGGGGACAACACTAATTACATTGTATATAACTGATTACATCAATAATGGAATTAGACATAACATAATGTATAAGTCAGCTCATGAAAACTTTGATTACCTTAATAACAATTTAGGCCGTGGACTTGGCCATGACCAAGGCTGGGGTCACTGGCCAACACCAAAGGTATACATGTTTTGATATAAAAGTCTATGTATACAGAAGTCTTCTATTGCCTAGTATAAAGCCTGGAGCATCCTCCACTGCAAGTGGTCGGTTAGTGTTAAAAAATACCAATGTGCATGGTTAAAAGTAATGCCTAGTAGCCCATCACTGTTTTAAAATATACAGTGGACAACATTGAAAGCTGTAGTCAGTGGCCATGGCTAAAGGCCATAGTTAGTGTCCATTAATATGTTAGAATATACAGTCGGCACAGCCAAAGGCCGTGGCCACTGGTTAGTATGGAGTTGAAGACCATGGCTAGTGGATGTTTAGTGTATTTAATATCCAGTGGGCACGTCCGAAGGCCATAGCTAGTGGCTGGTTAGTGTTGTATAATACACAGTGGGAATGGCTGAAGGCCATTGCCTATTGCACTTTATTATTTTAAAATATACAGTGGACATGGCCAAAAGATGTACAAACTACTCAAGGTCAAAGACCATGGCTAGTGGCCCATTTATATGTGATAACATAAAGTGGGTACAGCCAAAGATTGTGGCCACTGCCCAGTATTGTATTGGCTAGTGCCTGATCAGTGGTGGACATGGTTGAAAGCTGTATCCACTGGTAAAGGCTGAAATCTATAGTTGGTAGCCTGTTAGTTTTAAAAAATATTCAGTGCACATGACCACTGTCCAGAACTAAAGGCCATGACTAGTACCCATTCATGTGTTCAAATATATTTGGCCATGCACACTGACCATGACTGAAGACCATGCTTAATGCCGGTTACTGTTGTAATTTAATTAGTGTTGCCATCAGTGATAAGATCTGTGATGTCATCATTGTGGTCATAGGCTGTGCAACAGGTGGTGCGAAGCTAAGTTGCTCTAGCTGCATGTCAGGGTTTTTGAGCAACTTAACTATACTGTAATATAGCCCCAATATGGTTTAAAGATCTTCTATGTTCCCGGTGTTCTCTAAGAGACCATTTATGGCCCTTTGCTGAATGTACTCTCTCATTTAAGATGTACTCTCTCATTTAAGATGAGGGAAATAATGCCACAGTTGTGCACTTTTTTCCTAACATAGTTCTATAAGGATTCATATATTTGAATGACACTTTGGTATGTGTACTTTTCAAGTTATCTTTATAAAGCAGAGTATTGTTGAAAGCGAGACATGGGGCTGCGGAGGGGAAATGATGAGAGGGCAAGTACGTCATGAGAATTTGTGCAGGATGTGACAAGAGAGGTTGCAATCCTGGAAACTGGTGCAGTTATTTTCCCCTGATTGTAGCTGTTTTTCAGGGTACAAGTAAATGACACGTGTGGGTGGACAGAGGGTGTTTTTTCTTTGAGGTTGCCAAGCTTGCTCAAGTATGTGTCTACCAGGATTTTACTCAGGTTGTCATGCTCCCAGTGCAGACACTTACCCACAAGACCACAAGCACTTGTTTTGTTTTGGGATTTTGTTTTCCAGGGAATATTTCTGGGTTTAAAAGGTGAGCACGTTTCATATTAGAACATTTCCTCTCTCAGGTTTATTTTCTGGTGTTCATTACTTTTTTTTAAAGTCCAATCCTATTTTGTCTTGCACACTTTATTCTAAGGGGAAGGTCAATTGAACTACATTTGTATATTTCACTTTAAAATATATGTTCACTTATTTTGTGTATATTCACGAGTGCCAGCTTTTGATTTTTCTATGGGGGCAAACGTACCTGGGCATATGTTATTCTTGCAGCTGGTAATTTCTTTCCCTTTTCCGTGCTGTTTAAATGTGGTTAGTTTGGGTTGTGCGATGTATCACAACAGTCACCAAGAAACCGGCAATAAAACAAGGGGCTTATAGCACGCTGTTTAACCAAAGTATGTAATCCTTGGCAAATAATTTAATCTCACTGCGCATTACCTACAAAAATTGTGAGTTCTCAAAGCCTGCCATCTTTTATACATAACAATACCACTGTCAAAACAGGTCATAATCAGTCATAATCAGTCTGTGATTGATGAATGTCTTTGAGTGATGGTTGGATTAGGGTGGATTTCAAGGTTAGCCTCTCAAACCTGGGCATATGTTATTCTTGCAGCTGGTCATGAGAGATATTGCCCTACTTATGCACGCAATGAAACAATAGAATATTTGTGTGTTTACACTGGAGAAAATAGTTATCCATGATTGTTTGAAGGGGAAGACCCTGATAAACACAGAGTCTGACATTTTTGGAAAACACTAGAAGAACACCCCAAAAGTAAAAAAGTAAACACTGAAAACAAGAAACCCTAATTATAATTATTCCTGCGGCTATGGCAAAAAAGTAATTAAAAAAAAGGTTTTTAGTAATCTTAACAGATACAGCGAGGTTGGGTGTGAAAAATCACTGGCCATGGCCAAGTGATCTGGTAGTGTTTTAAAATGGACAGTGGGCACGGCCGAAGGCCATGGCTAGGGACCAGTTAGTGATTAAAAAAATAAAGTGGGCATGGCCATGGCCAAAGCCCGTGGCTAGTGATCTGGTAGTGTTAGAAAATATACAGTGGGCATGGCCATGGGCCGCTCTAAAATATACAATGGGCAAGGCCGAAGGCCGAAACCACTGGTAATGGGCATAGGCCATGGCCAGTGGTGTGAAAAAAGTCTATGGAATAATAAAACCCTCGAAATTCAATGAAAAAACGTTAATGATTAGTTAAGGTAAGAAACGTATTGCAACAAAGCTCCTGAAATTCAACGTATTGGGAAACTCAGGACCAGCTTAACTCGGCACGTTCTCATCGCAAAGCCCAAGAGGACACATTTATTAGAGGATGAGGGGTTCACAGTGTAATAGAAAATGCCATTATGGGGGATATAGTATTATAGGGGAGATCAACAGGAATGCCCGAGTTAAACCGGTCCTGAGTTTCACGATGCGTTGAATTTCATGGGGGTTTGTTGCGATATGGTTCTTTTCTTAACTGATCATTAACTAAAGTTTTTCATCTAATATATATATATATATATATATATATATATATATATATATATATATTCAATGAAGAAACGTTATATTATATATATGGAACACTGCATGTTAGATCATTGTTCATGTGTTCAGACTCTCTCAAGCCATCCTATAGACAAGATAGCTGCCAAGCCTTTGCCTGGTTTACTTGAATGATAATCACAAGGCAGGACTATAATGGTGCCTCCACAGTGGAAAGCGCAATTCAACATGGATTTTAATCCAGGACAGAAGCTCAATGGGATGCCTGGGGCTTGGAGGGGGGATTTCAGAGGAACACATTGATGCATGCCCTCTTGTGCACATGATGACGCACGCACAAGCTGCTAGTTACAGGACTTCATAAAGTCATGCCTGTAGCTCCCAGTCACTCATCGATTTAGGACCCCTGTCTGTCCAGAAGCAGGTGTACCCACTGCCCATGGAGGTCCTGTGAGCTGGGACACAGCCCTCCATTGTTTCCTCTCTTTTACCATGCTAAAGGTAGACTGGAGACTTAGAGACATGCGTGTTAGGAAATTAGACTGATAGCCTAAGGGATAATTCTGCAAAGATAAACATATTCTAGACTCTAGAGTGTCTATCAGCCTGTTTCCACCAGGAATGCTGAGATACAGATTGGCGCAGGGCCCAATGAACCAGGGAAGGGTAAAAGCCATGCAGGGTTTGCAGGATTAAAATGAATATATACAAAGTGATCTGTACATGGAATACATTTCTGGTGAGACTACTTGTATATGTTGGCCTTTCTGGATTTGGACTCAATTTTGCTATCTGGTGCGTCCACCAGCCAAACACCACTTCCAATACATGGAATCCACTGGCAACAGATTTACTAATGCAGTAACATAACAGCTTATTATCTTCCCGTTACTGAGCAGGAACTGACTTGTGATGGGTGAAGGAGGGGGTGGTAGTCCCTGAGTTACCATTTGTGCCATTCCTAGAAAAGGTACTCTTGATTAAGCTATGTCTATGAATGCCAACATTTACCCACAAGACAGGTGCTCTTCTGTATGTTTCACTGAAGAATTAATTCTGTTGCTCTTATTTTCAGATCACGAGATCGTCCAGCCACTCCATCTCAGAGGAAGTCCTTAACAGAGGAGAGAATCGGCTCCAAGCAGATAATGTCACCCCGGACTGGGAGAGATCTTCTCAGTAGCTCAACATCATCACTGGGTTCGCAGCTCACTGAAAGTGAGGAGGACGGCACAAGGTCATCAGAAGTCATCGCAAGGACGCAATGTAGGAGAGATACTGGAAGAAACATAGTAACAGTCCAGAAAGAGCCTTCTGCAAAAGGCAAGCAGCTAACGCAGACCATGTCACAGCCTGCCAATCTAAAAGACACCACCCCACAGACACGCATAGGTACCCAACGGCATTATAAATCTCAAGAACATAGTACCAGAGCTTCTGTTGCAATAACCCGCTCTTTGAGCCCCACTAAACAGCTTTATAATTCACCCAGACAGCAGCCTAAAGGACAACAGCAGAACCTAAATGCTCGATCAGGAAATGTGGGCAAAAATGCATGTGTGCCGTCATTAAGGCCTCCTTCACCCTCAAAATCAATGACCAGTTTATCAAAACAGAATCTTAGTCCTAACAATCAAGTTCAAGAAAGCTCAATGTCCATCAGGCCACCCACGCCATGGAAAGGTGATATGGGAGAACACCAGTTTCGAAATGGAGGTAAATTCCATAAAGATGATACTTCCGAATCCAATTCCTATCAAACATCACAGGGAACATGCAGTGTGGAAAGTAGTTCTTTGGATCAGACTGATGACCGCACTCTCAACCCAATACCAGGGATGACCAAGAAGGTGGGTCGGCCTCACATGGAGATTAGCATGAACAATGCACGATGTGAAACTGTATGGGAAGATGAGTCTACGGAACGTGAAAACACCAACAGTGTAGATCACGTGGAAGGAGAGCGTGGGTACACACCATTACCTATAAATCCGGAGCAGGAACAGGAACTCTACCGGAGCCTGGAAGATGAGATCTTCTCCAACATTAAGGAGCTGGAAGGGGACTCGGATGAGAACAATTTGGAAAACCGGCTTGGTGACTTTACCCCAGATCGCAGCATTGCAAGTGACACTGCAGTTCACGACTTCAGTGCACTGTCCTCTGTTTCATCCTTTCCAAGCACTTTGAAGACTTATGGGCAGAGTGGTGTAGTGCCCCGAAGTGGTGTTTACATTAACACAACGTGGCCGACAGAGGCAAGCTATGACAATGTGGTCTTGGAGCTATCAAAGGGACACAAAAAGCTGAACAGGGTGGATGTGGAAAACTGGATTGCCAAAATTCCCCAGAAGGGGGAAGAGGGTTTTCTCACAGAGGCAAAATTGACAATTTCCAATGGAACACAGGACATTTCAGAGCCTTTGGAAATGGAAAGAACCTATACAAGGAGAAAAACACCCAGTGCTGAAACAAAAGGCACAAAGTTAAGAAGGGTCCCTTCGCGTCGAGCTCGTGGAGTGTCCAAGTCGATCAGCAGAAATGAACCAAAGAGTCAGGGGACATGTGAAGACCAGGGAAATTCCATCAACCTTCCCCCACAGGAAGAAGACTTAGATAAGTCTAATCCTGCTCCAATAATTAAACCTAAAAGATCCCTAAAGAAGCCAGAGAGGGTGCCATCCATCTACAAGTTAAAATTGCGCCCCAAAATTAGGCCACGGCGGGATAACAGACCTGAAAAGCAGCCATCAAGAATTCCCACCCCCAGGAAGTACAGACAGGAAGCAAACACAAGCAATGCCAAAGAAATCAAGAAATCCCTGCTCTGCAATTCCTCAAGCAGTCAAGCTCAGGAACCCCACAGGTCTGTACACAGGACACTGGTGAAGAAGGTAGCACAAAGTACAGAAAACCTTAGGTCTGATGAAGAAGCTTGGATGTCAGACCACAGCAACTCACCCCAGTCCAAAACTTCGGAAAATAAAGGTGATCAAGGAAGAATCCAACCAGCAAAGGCAGACGATGATGAGGAATCATGGGTGTGAATGCAACATAATGCAACGGGAGGATATTGATGGATCTCTGCAGTGGTACCATGGATGCACCAGCTACAAAAACATCCTCAACTTAGTCCCAGGCCCTAAATGCTCCTTTGACGGATAGTATTTAGTGACAGGCAGAGCGAGTCATTTTTCTTTTCTGTCCAACTTGGAGAATCCCTGGGGCATAGTGTCATTTTCTCGGTGGGGACGTAAGAATCACAAGTCCTAAAGCCATCGTTATGGCAGTTACATAAAAACAAGGACACCATCAGACAAACCTCATAGAATGTTTCTGATGATCAAGTTACCTCTTGTCAGCCATGGCAGCTGGCTTTAGTAGTATCTCACATTTCAAGTGTTTATCACATACCATGAACAAATACAATATATGCAGGTATAAGCTAGCTATAAAACATACTTAATAATTCAGATCAGAAAAAGTCACGTAGATTTGGAAGTCTGACATAAATATGGGTACCGTCACAGATCTATAGTAACACACCTTGTGATGTATGGGGGGTATTGGTTTGCCTACCCACATGATCTGGACAAAGCCCTGTTGTCGTTGGCCTCAGCAGCAGTCCAAACACAGATGAGAAAGGAAAGGGAAAAGGAAATTAGTGTATTCTTGCAAATATGTTGCTCTTTCCATTATTTCAATGGTGGATAAGCAAGTGAGCAAATACCAGGTGTAAATGGCTGTCATCGTGAATACAATCAACTACTAATATGACAAAGGATTCAAACTTTGAGATCGCAGCTGGAGGAGTGCATCCAGTTGTGGGTGTATGAGTGCAAGACAAGGAGTCTCATTTTATATGTGATACTTGTTAGTGGGATGGATGCTCACACGTTGCCCAAATGCAGGATTTGTCCTTTTCATTAGGCATGCTATCCTGTTTGAAAAGATATCACAGACCAGAAGAGCTTGGGCTTGCTGATTCTACATGAAACCTTTCCTGCATCCCTTTGAGTGGCTATTGTTGTCATATTTTCCAATGCTCCCTACAGCCACTTTAACTATTGTTTGTCTTCAAGAAGCATCTGGACCAATTTTATGTATGCATTGGACATTTGTATGGCGCCTACACACAGGTGTTTCCAGGCGCCACAAGACAAGATGGGGGGAGTTGGGACATGGGAATCAAAAAGTAAAACAACAAAAACGGTTATATTGGCCTTGTGACAATCCTACCGTGCACTGAGAGCAAAGACTCTCTCGCCAAACTAGATATGCTGTTCTTCTGCAATACACTGGGCCCTGAAAAGCCGCATTTGAAGGTCCTAGTGTTTGCCCGATGCAGTATGGATGACTTGGAGAGCATCTCCCTGCTTTGGAGCCCTCTTTCTCTACTAATGCTACAAAGATACAGAAATGAAAGATGAGATATGTAATACTGTAAGATGTCCCATCTCTGTGATTAGAGGACATTGAATAATGTATGAGGACGAATCAATGATCGTGAATGCCTGCCATTACAGGGAGTCTCGGAGGTAGCAATGAGCGCATACTGGTAATGGTAGAAACCCCTTTCTTGGCCTCCTATATCAGGCCCATCATGTTTCTCACATGGACAGGAATCAGTTCTGGAAATCAAACCTTGAAGTATACATGCAGGGATTACTGTGCAAAACATGTCTATGCCAAGCCATCTTTCGAGCAACTTTTTTGTGCGCTTTTTGCAGGTTGGGAGTGGGGATGTGTGGGGTGCGTGCCATTGTATACTGACCAGTATGAAAAAATGATTAAAATACCATGCAGCTAGCATATAAATAGCATTGTTTAAAGTGGCAATGGGTATATGTGGCACTGAAGGGCAATTACCCCTGGACAAAAACATGCTTGTAATTACACAGCGACGTGCAGGCTCCTGGCTTCTGTGCCTTTCTGTTGTGTCCCGACTGTAGTACCACCAATTTTTTTTCCATGGTCTGGTTTGTCTCCTTTTTTTAAAAATGTCAGTTTAATATGGTTTACATTAAATCTGTTATACATTCATACAAACTAATGTACGATCCAATACAAAATAACAGAATCACAAACTCTGAACACTAAAATGTTAAGAGCAATTTTTCTATTTTCTTCCACCGATGTAAAATAGTAATAATTATTTCCGCACCATCACCCTTTCATCAATACAGGCCATGAATCTTCAAGTAATAGTTTATTCATTTAGTTCATTTGTATAGCTCATTGATTCATGCAAGGTGAAAACTGTGGAATTAGGCCCCTAAAAGGAGATCACATAAATGCTAACTATTTTGATCTGGTAGGCAAAACATAGTTGCTTATGGGCATAGTCACCATGTACTATTATTAGGGTGAGTTGTTTATACAGAGGGGGTTCAATATCTTTTGATGGTCAGAAAGGTTTCTTTCCCAAGCCAGGCTGTTTTCAGGGACCGGCCCTCAACAGGCTCGGCATTAAGGTCTTACATTTTCACCTGGGGGGGGGGGGGAGGGCTGTGACTCTGATAAAGAAAGCTTAAGAGCATTTCTTGAGTGAACATTTAAGGTTCGAGTTACCCTGCTGGCTGCCTTTCTTTGTTCTGCTGTGTAGAGGCTAATAAACCTGTCCCATGATCACCCATAGTCACTCACAACCTCCCTCCAGTGCTTCATCTCGGATTTTGCCACAGTATGAAACCATACAATGGGGCTAACAGTACGCACAGACTCCCTGATAAAGAGTCAATCTGCACAGGCTAGATGCTATGTCACTTTTGTGCATTAGCTTGGCAAAGATAAACAGCTCAGAAAGGTGTTTAGTTTTCACCAACTAGTTTTGCCCTGCCTTCAGATTTTTGGTGTAGGGCCAGAGGTCAATGAAGTCCAAAGTGAGGCTCAAGTTCTGCACCCTGAATGATAAAACCAGGGAACTCCCTGCTTGCAAATTGTCTAGTAAGCATATTCTCCAGTATAATCATCCACCATATATTGAAAAGTTAATTCATTTCAGCTGGATCAATCAATAAAAATAAAAAGAAATCATCCACCATGCCTCCGCCTCCCCAATGGAAGTCGTTTACCTTTGTTTCACGGAATTCATTCTTCCATTCCTCATACTGATTGAGTGATCAGACATGTGCTCCGGTATCAGGTAATACATCGCGGCAAAAATATCGTGGTAAAAAAAAATCGCGGCAAAAATGCTGTGGTTTGACCGGTAAAGGTATGCCCCATTAAACCATTTAAAGGGACCAGAGGATGCGGGGGGGGGTCCCCCGCTCCCATTAAATGGTAAAATGGTTCCAGTGGTTGCGGGGGTGTCTCCCGCTCCCATTAAATGGTAAAATGGTTCCAGGGGTTGCAGGGGTGTCCCCCGCATCCTTTACATGGATTGCAGCGGTAAAACCACGGCATTTTTGCCGCGATATTTTGTAATCACGGCAATTTTTGCTGCGATTTTATCACATGGAACCTGTGCTCCCAGGATACAAAACTGCACCAACTAAAACTCCATGTGCCTCAAAAACGTATTTACCATTGTGCCACTGCCGTAGCTCTCAACCATTTGTGTCCCCAGGGCGAGTGAAAACACCCGATTTTGTGTTTGGCGGGGGGGGGGGGGGGGGCATTGAAGTTTATGGGGGCGTAGGGGTCTTGGTTGATGGGTAAAATGAATACAGGGCGGGTGGCACCCACCAAAAGCGTGACAGTTGAGAGGTGTGCCACTCCCTTTTGAATTTAAATATCCCCAAACGCATAGCTGCCAATTGACCCCCTGCACGCAATTAAACACCAAACATTCAAGACCACAAAGGCCCTACTAAACCCACGAGCAAGGCAGGCTGAGAAAACGCACCTTTACTAAAGGGATGATTCTTTGAAATGCAAAACAAGCTTTACATCTGCTTGAAGTCGCTTTATTGAGGTGTGCTACTGTAAACAGTCACAGGTATTTGCCTTCTGCTTTGCAGGCTTTGGCATGGGGAAATGCTTCTCTCTCTCCTGGCAGGGTC
Source organism: Ambystoma mexicanum (assembly GCF_040938575.1). Taxonomy (NCBI): domain Eukaryota; kingdom Metazoa; phylum Chordata; class Amphibia; order Caudata; family Ambystomatidae; genus Ambystoma; species Ambystoma mexicanum. The sequence goes on along the minus strand of NC_090931.1, from coordinate 435,608,462 downwards.
TTGTATCACCCCTCACCTCCAAAACCTTGTAAGGAAGGCTGAGGTGCTGTTAGTGCCACACCCCCCATATCCGGCATGAGGGCCTTGCGAATCACTTAACTTTTCTGCACATTTGAAAGGACAGGAAGTCTCCAATTTAGAATGAATCCTTGGGTAATGAGAGTTGCAGTTATCTATGGACATCTGCATCTTCCTTCAAGACACTTAAATGGAATCATAAATTGAGCTCGTGGGGCATTTTAAGGCGTCTAATTTATTTCCATGATTTCATGGACAAAAAGGGTTTTCTTTTTCTTTGGAACTTCACATTTTCTTTAGAGTGTGGGTAATTAGAAGCGGCAGGTTGGGTTCCCTCAAGGCAGGACCAAGAGGAGAATGATTAGTCGTAGGATACTTTGCATTCCGCTACTTGTATACTTCCATTCTGAATGGGGAAAACAATGCTGCAATCATTATCTTTTTGCATAGAGTACTTATGCAAGGATTTATATATGTGTCAGATTGGTTCATTATATATTTTAGACGACAAGTGGTCCGGGAGGGTCCTAATTTGTAGACGTAGCTCAAATGCCAGCTTCGTCTCTTAGAGTGTGCGATCTTGGAAAAATCATTCTCATACTGTACTGTATCTGCCAAAATGTCTACTCTGTAGAAAAAAGAAACAAGTGATTTAAGTGTTGTCGAGTCATTTTCACAAGTTATTGGTAGGGCCCAGTTAGAAATAAAGCTAATTTCTTAATATAATAAAATAAGCATGAACTGGGGGACCAGATATAAAATGGTACCAGACATACAATTGTGTTTGCTCCATTGTATCAATGTTGTTTCAATATGTCAAGAAAGTCACCGATCGTGTGGGCCTGATTCACAGAAGTGTTTCTGTAATGGTGCAATCCCATTGGAAAATGCTCTGTGAATCAGGCCCTTAGCTCAGAACAGTGTTTTCCCAAGATTACAAGGCACTACAGTGCAATGCCAGCTCTTCCCAATCCTGATTAAAGGGTAACTGAAATGTGTAATGCAGCGCACACTTCCACTGAGTGATGCAAACAAGATGAAGTGCTTGCATTTCAAACTAATGGCAAAGGACGATCATCTCCGGGCAAATACAGTTATCCACACTGCTCAGAACTTTTATAAAATGTAAATTAATGTGAACTGTGCTTGTTCCTGATTTGAATGCAGTTTGCTCTCAATGTGGTGGGTCCATAGAACGTTGCATCCTTATTAGGGTGTGTGTGTGTGGTTATGCAAATAAGCACAGTTCTCGAGGTTGGGGGTGTGGGCAAAGCACAAGTGACCCTCGGTCCCACTCTAAAAAGTGGCCATCTATGCAAACTACTAGACCCAATCAATGCATTTTTGTTGTTAACATTTGCAGGTACGGCTTCCCAGCTGTAGGGAAGGGGAACCCCAAAAATAATTTTAAAATTTCATCCAAACCACCTTGCCCGAACATTTTCTGAAATCCCTACCTGTGGGCGGCGGTGTGGAAAACTAGTTGCGTCACAACAGCTGCGCGCGCACACAGAAACTCGGGCTTCCTGATTGCCCAGCATCCCAATGACAAAAGATATGGGCGTCACAGACTGCACGTTGTCTATTTATATGCTGGCTTGTTGTGGGTCATGTATTACTCTTTCTTCAGTATCGTCTAAGATGTGTGTATTGCCATGCAATGATTCAGTTCAGTTATTGTTCTCCAGAGTAAATTATTTGATGTGTTTGCTAACATCTGCCTCGTTTCTGATTTGGCGCGCGCACTTCAAGACTTCCGATTGGTTCGCGCACTTCAGCATTTCTGATCGTCTGATGGACAGAGACTTGTCAGAGATTCTGAGGTGTTGTCCTGTTTCATGCAACCCTGCTAGTCTTCTTCCAGATACTTTTATTATATTATAATAATTATTATAATAGTTTATTTACTATGTGCGTAATACCCAGAGGTTTGTAAGAGCGGACGCAGGTGTTGCTCTGTGTTGTCTTGCTTCCAAGGCGAGCGCCCTACCCCCAAGTTATCCTCCCGAGACAACGAGTGAGGTCGGATTACGAACTTCCTGAAGCACTGTGATTTTGTAGACACATTATTAGACTCTTAATATTTATCAAAATGTTGTTTTTAGCCTCATCTCACATTTGAAGCTACCAGTGTGAAAGCAACACTAAGAATAGCCGGCCACCATTTGAAAGGTGCAATGGCTCCATGGATACCTCAGTCATATCACACATATCTGGGACACCTTGAATCTACATACCAATGAGTGAGAGAGGACATGCTCACTTCTCTTCCAAGGGGGATTTCATAAGGGTGGTCTCTCTCCCAGCTCCCAGTTTAACTTTTTGTACACTCCCGAATGGCACATGTTCTCGGTTTCGAGGGGGGGAGGGGGAGCGCAACAGTGATGCTCAGTGAACGTTCAAGAGAAACTTGGCCAAGTCAGAGTTACAAATAAAACAGGCAACATTGCAGGCCGACAGAAACAACAGCACGGAATTAGACCCACGTCATACGCGTGTAGCTCATCAAGCACTCTATGTTTTCCCTTAAATCGTGGCCTTCTTTCCCGGATTAAAAAATGGGAAAGGGAAAACTAAACACTACAACATAGCAAAAGATCGAAATGCGTATTAGATGGGCCTGGCCTGGGTCTGGTTCAGTGTTCTGAAAAAGAGATGCACCTAGAAGACTAGATAGCCAGCAGAATGTTTTGTTTTGCCAAAGGCGTCATCCTATAGGCTAGTCTTCAAATAGCAATGACCCATATTTGGAATTAGCACTAGTTATCATCTCTTCTAGGCAAGACATCAAAATTAAACAGTATTAAGTGTATTGCAGTGAGCAGCCAATACAAATCTAGATGCTGCTAAAACATTCCACCATCTCACAATATTATTGGGGGGTAGTCAATATGCAAATATACTAATAAACCCAGTGTGCTGAAGAATACGCGAGGATGATTACTGTAACCTAAGGGCGATGATTGATAGGAGACCATGCTGTAAACTATGATAAGATGCTATAAAATGAGCCAGGCAACCCATGCTGCACCCTTCCCAGTTTACAAAAGCACAGTAGACTAGATACAGTGGTCTCAAATTGCACAATGCTGGGCGTGATCTAGTGCCAGTTCTAGTATTAGATTTTTAGGAAGAATAGTTTTACATTTCACTCTATGATCACAGAGACAAGAGCTATAACCCACGTGTGACTATTTCCTCACATGACACCAGGTTAGAGATCACTATTCATATGGCGGCCTCCTGTAGCCAGCTTACCTTGAAGATGGTGGCTCATCACATGGCAAACGTCCACAATTTGTAAAAATAGCAGCCTCAGTTGTAGTAAGCGCACTATACAAGTATTGTTAGGTTAGGTTAACATTGTGAGTTAACATGTGATAAGGAACCCCTAATTAGTGATATAATTCTATTATTTATAGCACGAGGAGGGAAAAGGACCTCGGGCCACACAATTAAGGCTGTTACTTTTACAAATTGCGGACGTTTGCCATGTGATGAGCCACCATCTTCAAGGTAAACTGGCTATAGGAGGCCGGCATATGAATAGTGATCTCTAACATGGTGTGATGTGAGGAACAGTCACACGTGGGTTATATCTGCTGTCTCTGTACATAGACCCCAATTTGGAATCCAACTGAGAGTCTGATAAAGGATGTGACGTCAGGAAAAGAACTAATGGCTAAATCGGGAAACTGCACAGCGAATAAGGAGGTCACTCCAGGATAGTGAACCACCCACCATTAATCTACTCTGAATCCTCATCCAAATACCATCACCAAAATATCTCCATGGGGCACGGATGAGAGGTAGGACAGTCCTTTACAATGCATGTACATTATAAAAATGAATTGTCTAAAAAAAAAAACTTCACTAAAACGCTATAATTTCTGTTACCTTTTACTATACAAATCACTCTGAAGGAATCAGAAGAATATTAGGAACAATGAATACATGATACAGCACTTCTTTTGCTCCTGAAGAAGGGAACTAGAGTCCCGAAACGCGTTGAGCTATGCGAAACATATGGACAAATATGTAATGGACAATACGCGTTGAATATTGCACTAACCTTTTGTATGGAACTGGACAATTGAATCATTTGTTTTTCGTTTCTTGATTTGAGAATAAGAATGTTGTATATGAATACATTTCTAGTATAAAGAAAGTTTTTGACAAGTACATATGAGATAACAAATTAAACACCTGGTCTAAAGGTAATTCACTCTCATCTAAGGAACACAAGCCGGGTGTCCGCTTACTAAACTATTCTCTACGCTTCATTCTAAAATATAGGGGCTATACACCCAGGAAGACAATCACTTATTGTTTGTCCTTTGACAATACACCCGAGTGTGCAGGGGACGTGAGTGTTCCACAGCCCGTGCACCAGCAAGCACCAGGATGCAAAGAAAAAACAGGATCGGGCATGGGCCAATTGAGCTCTGTAGACATTGTTACCTCAATATGTCCTAGTATGTTGCTTGTCTCTACAATTCCAGTTTATTTTACATAATGCCTGGATATTTCGTCTTTGACAACCAATGTTGATATATTTCCAGTCTCGCTGTAAAACTAATTTTGACAAAGTTTCCAAGATTGTCCCTAGATTCCTTTCCCTGTGTAATCTTGGACACTTTTGTGGATTCGGGTCAAGGGGGGACAAGATGCTGTAATCTGAAGCTGTCCCTGAAAAGTTTGGATGAATTCTCACCTTAAATTGCTAGCATGAGAACCCGGTTATCTACTTTTATAGGTTCACCCACATGAATATGTATGCAGTCATGGCACTAGTTGAGCAGCAGCACAAGCTTGGATCTGGCGCAAAGTTTGCAGGTGCTGACCACTACTACTTGAGGAGGAGATATTGGGCTTCATTACGAGTTGGCCAGTATTTCGGCGGTAAATCCGCTGCACTACTGCCCAACGGAATTACTGTTAGCAACACTTTTTTGAGAGTCCATTGGACTGTATGGTATATTTTTGGGTGGAATTACTGCTGCAGTCATTCTGCTGATGTTGTCGATTTTCAGCAGAAAGTGGGGGGGGGAATTTACCTCCAAGATGATGTTGGAGGTAAATACCCCACTCTAGGGCCATACTCGTAGTATGTTGGTGCAGGAAACGTGGCGGTAATTCCGTTACTGCTTGGTTTTCCCTGCACTGCCACAATTGTAGTAAGCCCTACCACAGTGTACTGTTCAAGTAGAAGTACATTCTAAGCACACAAATGTTACTGTATGGCCATTTCTATGCATCTCCCCAAAAGAGGACCAGACTAGTTCCTAGTAACACACATTTTGGTCAGCAAATTAGTCATGAAATGCTAATACGTGAGTATTAAACACCACCAACACATTATGAAATTGCACTGATAAGCCACCATTAACTGGCAGCAAATGCAGCACTAAATTTAAAAATAATATGAATGAAACTGGCCTACCAGCATCACAAATTGCTTTGTAATCAGAAAATAATCCATGTCTTTATTTTGCCTGAGCGGTTGTTCCATCAGTCGAACAAAATATTCTTAGTGCCATAAAATATGGCCCACCATTACTTGAGAACAAAGCCCATAACATGTACTTAATATTGCCCCCCAGTCTCACATTGTAATGTTTATGACTGCAGACTACAACATAGTTATATAGAGAACTGGCATGCAATATTACCCATAAATGCAATCTAGTGATTTATTCATTGATACATTGATTAATAAAAGTTATATAGCTAACTGGTACCTCACAGGGTCTCGAGGTGTTGTAAGATGCAGTTTAAGTATTCACAATTCAGTGTGAAACAATATTGCACTTATTCAGAGAGGATTTCTACTCAAATGTATGAATTCTGGCAATGGTGTTGGGGCCCCATAGCGGTCAGAATTCTGGCAATGGTGTTGGGGGGCCCCTAACTGTCAGAATTCTGGCAATGCTGTTGGGGCCCCTAGCTGTCAGAATTCTGGCAATGGTGTTGAGAGCCCCTAGCTGTCAGAATTCTGGCAATGGTGGTGGGCGTCCTTAACCGCCTGGATCCTGGCAATGGCATTGGGAGATGCTGTTAGGATCCCCTAGCTGTCGGGACCCTTGTCAGTATCCTGGAAATGCTGCTTGGAGCCCTATGACAGAACCCCACTGTTCGGCCCGATTCAACAAAGGGAAATCTGGGTGGGAAGAGCTGTCACACCCATGGCCGCCAGTCAATGTTTGCCCAGTGGGGAGGAGAAACTGATGTGGGGCAAGCTCCATCTATGCCCACTTGTACTCTTCAGCAGCAGCAACAAGTTGTGTGGGAAGGAAGGTGGAAAAGAGGAGCGCGCTTACATGGAAACAAAGATGGCAGCGGCCATCCCAAGCCCAGGTTTTCAATGCTGAGTGAGGAGAGTTGTAATTCAGGCAGTTGGCATTGGCGTTGGCACTGGAGGCAGCAACATGAATGCTCCTGAAGCACGATTTAGCGACAAGTCATTCATACGAATCCCGACATTCCAAGAGTGTGGAAAAATGGTAGAAATTCCAACATCTCTGATGAATTGAGAGTAGAAGTGAGCGCTCACACAAGGCTTTCTTTCACGGGATGACCCACATGGAGTTGGTTACCCAGAGAACAGGCCGTCCTTTCGCAATGGATATACATTCGCCGGAATGAAGCTGCCCAGGACTCTTTGGGGCTCAGGTGCTTGTAGCACATGTGTTGCAAAATAAAACAAACAGCAGGCCACTCACTACCACACCAGACCTAATACAGACCTGAAAGATGCTGGTTCTTTCTGCTCTTCATCCAACACTTTGAGCAAATAAATGTTTCTAATGTGCAAAGCCAGCAGACCGCTGCAATGAACTCCACTGCTCGTGCCAACCGAGTAGCGGGTACACAGATCTCGCTCAAGTTTATTCCGTGACCGAGGTCTAGATAATTCGTCCACTCCCCCATACTAACTTCTAGCCGAGCATGTAATGGCCAAATGAAATCTGGATACAAAATAGTATTTGGTTCGGTATAGTCAGATTACAAGGGTCAGTAACGGCTGTTTGTCATGCTCCAAGAAGCATGCGCTTGCCTCCTTGTGTGTGGGTGACACTGCCTCCACTCTCATGCTTGAAGTGTGTGTGCCCGCTTCTTGTAACCGCCAGGTTGCTTCAACACAGGTGCAGAGAAGCATTCCCCTTCAACCCTTGGAAAACCAATTCTTCGCTCTCTCCCCCCACCCGGACTGCACAATGTTCTGGTTTGCCTGGCAATTGTGGCACCAAGGCAGACTCATTTGCAAGGCTCGGCTATAGAGGTTTACAGATCGAAAAACAAGTTCAGCTTATTTGTCACATTTCTTGTAGTACGCAGTCTTGCACCGGGTCTATTTTACATGGATCCGACGCAACCCTTCTAAGAAAAACACATATCCCATGAACGCCACTGCTTGGGCCCGATCCTCAAAATATTACACATCCTAGAAGTCTCACGTCGCTACATTCCCAAAGGCGACTTTAACTTTTCTAGTGGGCTGTGCCCCGCCGCAACTGTTGAGCTGTCCAGCCCCCTTGCAGAGACTAGTTGTTGTGGCCTGAATGGATGACAGGACGCAGTAGGGTTTCTGACAGTCTTTATTGACTGAGAACAAGGGAGAATGTCTTAAGGTGGACTGGTGGGGCAGGGCGCTTACTCACTGTTAAACTGACCAGGTCCTGTGCTTCCCCAGTTACTTCACTGTGGAAGGGTTGTGCTCACCGGTGGCACGCCGTAAACTCATAGGGCCCCCATGAAGCCTCCATTGGCTGTGGTGTTATGCCCTATGAGCTGTAGAGCAGGTTCTGGAGTTGATTCTCCTTTTTGTGTAATCAGGAGCAGCGCTCCTGTACGACCGCTCTAGCTGGCAGGGCGCCAACTGTGAAGCGGGAACGTTTTCCCGCGGAGCGTGGGCTCGCGAGATCCCGTGTATCGAGATCTCGCGAGAACACGCTCCCGCGATCACGTGATGTCCCCACACACCTCCTCTGCTGGAAAAAGGAATGGGAGGTCACTCCATGATGAAGTCCGCATATTTCCCGGGCTTCCTTCTCTCTCTCTGGGGCCTGCCAGGATCCGGGTATGTAGCGGGATCGATGAAGTGTCCTTGGGAGGGTGCTGGTGAATCGGGATCTCTTTGTCCAGCTCCTTGCTGTGATCCCCTGGGTGTGGTTGGGAAAAGGGAGCTTGCGAAGTCGTTGCGATGTTGCGGCTCTATGATGTCTCCACTCGGGAGATGATGGTTCTCGTATGGCTCTTGGCAGACCTGATCTCCTCCAGTGTCTCCAGGGGAGTGTACAGTATCATCTTTCCTGCAGTACATGGCTACCCTCTCTAGATTCCATCTCCTGCCATCGCTGGTGCGGATGTGGTTTGTCCCTCTCTCCATGACTTCTATGGGACTGCTGTATCTGGAACCTGTGATGGTGTCCTTGTGGGGAAGTCGTATCTTCACCAGATCCCCTTTGTTGACTTGTGTGTGTCGAGCGGCTCGGCGCAAGTCCCCCTGTGCTTTCATTGCTTCTTTGTTGCGCTGCATACGGCACGTTACGTCAGCCATGTCGACGTCTTCGTCGGCCCTCACTTGCTGAAGCCATGGTGGTACCAGTGAGGATGCCGCCCTTCTCCCCCTCAGCAGATGGAACGGAGAAACACTTGTGACGGCGTTGGGGGTGAGACGGTGAGCCGCTACGGCTTCTTTGACCGTCTTGTATGGGTCTAGGCCCGAGGCGTGGGCCAGTTGCAGCGCCCCTTTGATGAGGCGGTTGGCCCGCTCGACTAGGCCATTTGCCTGTGGGTGGTATAGACTTGCTTTCCGCTGTTTGATGTTGTTAAGCTTGAGAAATTTTTCCATTTCCCTGGATACTAGTTGGACTCTGTTGTCCGTGACGAGTTCTTCGGGCAGGCCCTCCCGCTGAAATATGGCGGTGAGAGTTTCAATGACTGTTCCCGTAGTGATGTCCGGGGGCGCTTTGGTTGAGGAGCCTGGACATGCAGTCCGCTTGTGCGTTTTTCCAGCCCGCAATGTGTTGTATCTCGTAGGTATACTCTTGGAGCTTCGCGGCGATCCTGGCCAGTCTGGGGGTGGCCGTCCTGGTGCCGCCCGGGCTCAGCATTTGGATTAGCGGCTTGTGATCGGTGATCAACTTGAATCTTGTCCCCCATACGTATGATCTGAAGTAGTCGACGGCCCAAGCGCATGCCAACATCTCTTTCTCTACCGTAGAGTAATTCTTCTCGGATGAGGATAATGCCTTGGATGCAAACGCCACAATGTTCTCTGTGTCGCCCTTTTTCTGGGTCAAGGTGGCCCCTAGGCCGTATGCGCTGGCGTCAGTGGTGATGTAGGTGTCCCATTCAGGGTTGTATGGTTTAAGGCACGGCGCGTGTAGAATCCTATTCTTGATTTCGCCGAAAGCCTCATCTTGTTCTGGGCCCCAAGAGTACGCTGCCCCCTTCTTCAGAAGCTCCCTCATGGGAGACGTGGTCTCAGAGAACCTGGGGACGAATTTGGCATAGTACTCAGCTAGGCCTAAGAATGAGCGCAGTTCCTCTTTAGACATCGGCGCCGGCGCCTCAGTAATGGCCTCCATGAGGTTCCTTTTGGGGCTCACCCCATCACTCGAGATGCAGTACCCAAGATACTCTACTTTGTTCACCCCGAAGACACACTTTTCATGGCGTAGGTGAATGCCTTCCTCCTGAAGTCTGCTTAGGACTGACTTGAGCGCCTTGTCATGGGTCTCGCTGTGCTTGGCGTATACCAGAATGTCGTCTTGGAAGAATGAGACATTGGTGAGGCCTTTCAATAGGGAGTTCATCATCCTCTGGAATGCGGATGCTGCGGACGATCACCCGAAAGGCATGCGGGTGTATTGGAAGGTGCCGAAAGGAGTGATGAACGCCGTCAGGGGGCGGGAGGACTTGTGTAGGGGAATCTGGTGATAGGCATCACGCATGTCCAGCTTCGAGAAAATGGCCGCCTCTTTCATCATGAGGACGATCTCGTTGATGCTGGGGAGCGGGAAGCTATCCGTGATCACCTCCAAGTTCAGGCTTCTCAGGTCGATGCAGATCCTGAGGTCGTTGCTGGACTTCTTCTTAACTAGTACCACCGGACTCAGCCATTGCGAGGATTCCACGGTTTCAATGGTTCCTTCCTCGACCATCTTCCTCAGGTGAGCGTCCAAAGCTGGTCTTGCGGTGGCAGGTACCGCCCTTACTTTGTGCTTGACTGGGGTGGCGTTGGGTTTTAGTCGAATTTTGTGTACGAAGTTTCTCACTTTTCCCGGTCTCTCGGAGAACAGGTTTGGAAAGATCTCCTTATAGTTTTGCGCTGCTCCTGACGAGATCATGAGCACCTGTTCTGGAGTGCTGGGATCTAGTTTCATGCTGAGTTTGTGTTGGTCATCCCACCCCAGCACGGCTGGACCTTTGGGGGAAAAATACACCTTGGTGGTGGTAGACCTCCCCTTGAAATCGATGCGGGCCTTGATGTAGCCCAACAGGTCGACCGTTGACCCTCCAAACACGGTGGGTTTTTGCCTGGTGGATCTAATCTCCACTCTTTCTTGTCCCATCATCTCCTTGTACGTGTCGATGGGCAGAATGGTGAGGTCGGATCCCGAATCAGCCATGACGCGCGTTTCCATTCCGTCCACTTTAATGGTGCAGTGGGGCTTTTCTCTCCTGGCATGGGGGGCATTGACCATGACAACCATGGGTCTGTCCAGCAGTTCATCCTCATCGGTGGAGGTGCAGTCACCGTCGACACGGGACACGGTTTTCTCCCGCCACATGCATGCTGGAGCCACGTGGCCAATGCGTCCGCACTTGGAGCATTCTCTATTCCTGGCGGGACAGTCGCGGTCGTTCGCCATGTGCTTGAGACTGGCGCATCTGTAGCATTTCAGTGCCTCCTTTTTCCTGGGACTTTTGTCCTTGGGGCCGTCGCGGGATTGCTTGTCTCTGCGACCTCTCCATTGTAGCGCCGCCATTTCGGGCACAGGCAGGTGACTTCCCGCCTCCTTGCGTCTGCTGGAGGTTTCTTCCTCCGCCCTGGCAATCTGGATGGCTTTATCGAGGGTGACCTCCTTCTCCTGGATGAATTTGTCCTGCACTTTCCTAGAGTTGGTGTGGACGACGAGCATGTCGCAGATGACCTGTTCTGCATTTTCTCCGAAGGCGCACAGAGAAGCGAGTTCCCTCATCCTGGTGATGTAGTCATCCACGGTTTCGCTCCCTTCCTGTTTGCGAGTGTAGAATCTCAACCTATGCAGTACAATATTCTCCTTATTAGTGAACCTCTTCATGATGCGACGCGTGGCTTCTTTGTACACGTCGTCGTCATCGGCGTCTTCGTCGGCCGCCGGTATTTCTTTAAGGCCTGCAAAGATACGCTGACCTTCAACCCCTAGCGCATTCAACAGCATCGCCCTCTTCCTGATGGGGGCATATCGCGTGCCGCCCACCGCTTCCAAGTAGGTGGAAAAAAGGGGTTCCCATTGCATCCACGGAATCGCCGGTGTCCCTGGCAGGGGGAGAAACGCAGGGGGTGGCGTGGCGCCTTGCATGGTGGGTCCGTGGGACTTCAGGTATCCTCGTCGCCAGTTATGTTGTGGCCTGAATGGATGACAGGACGCAGTAGGGTTTCTGACAGTCTTTATTGACTGAGAACAAGGGAGAATGTCTTAAGGTGGACTGGTGGCGCAGGGCGCTTACTCACTGTTAAACTGACCAGGTCCTGTGCTTCCCCAGTTACTTCACTGTGGAAGGGTTGTGCTCACCGGTGGCACGCCGTAAACTCATAGGGCCCCCATGAAGCCTCCATTGGCTGTGGTGTTATGCCCTATGAGCTGTAGAGCAGGTTCTGGAGTTGATTCTCCTTTTTGTGTAATCAGGAGCAGCGCTCCTGTACGACCGCTCTAGCTGGCAGGGCGCCAACTGTGAAGCGGGAACGTTTTCCCGCGGAGCGTGGGCTCGCGAGATCCCGTGTATCGAGATCTCGCGAGAACACGCTCCCGCGATCACGTGATGTCCCCACACCAGTGCAATGCAAGACTGGCTCCCAGCATCCACAAGGGCTCTGGTGAAACACAGTGATGGGCCCAGCAAAGGATTGTCAGTTTATCATCTCATTGTAAAATGAGGCAACAAAACAAAATGAGATCACTGTTTGATGGATAAAAAGGCAAGTGGGACAGGAGTGGTTCATGTCATTTCTGTTACTCTTATAAACAAGCATTGGTAAAGAGAACAGTTTTAGCTTTTATGTAGGCACGGGTAGATGCTGGCCAAGCACTGCCATAATGGTAATACCTGGCCATAAAATTGGACCAGCTGACAAATGGTTTGGGTAAGTGAGCTTATAATGGCGCTGCTTGGTAAATGCACAATTAATGCCTGTAAATAAGCCAAAGTGATTGGCTTTGCAAATGTTTTGTTTTTAACAGAAGTTCAGTGCAAGGGAGAAATGCAAGGGCACACAAATTGCTTAAAAATCAAGTGCCTAAAGGCATACTTGGCTCAGAAAACTGCTTGAAATATCAAGGCCTGCTTTATAAATAGCACATACTTCGCTATTACTGAGTGACTGAACTAGCTCAAAGAGATCTCAGGAGGGTGTGTTTTCAGCAGGGTATATGCTAGGTTATTTTTAACGTGCTTATTACCCAGAGTTTTCTAAGCGCGGACCCGGGGATCGAACCTGTGGTGCTCGGTGTCGTCTTGCTTCCAAGGCGAGCACGTTGCCCCCTGAGGCAGGAATGTCCACAGGAATTAGCATGCCCATTGGTGAGTAAAAAGCTAAACACCCCTCTCCCCACAGGCTGTGCCCCACACCCCACATCCCATCTCCCTCCTATGTGTTGTCCTATGCTAATTTTTTTTGAATTTATAGGTGGAGCTAAAGTGCTGCCTAATAGCCTAGACTAAAAGTTCATGAAGGGCAAACCTATCCTCTGATACATTGTGCATACCATTGTACCTGTTCCAAACCAACGCAGGGAAAAGTACTTTTTTTTTTTACGTTGCAAAGTGTATCCTGTTTGTGCGTTCAGGGTGCGCTTTGCAAAGCGCAGCAACACTCCCGTCCGGGCTCACTTGCAGATGGGACCAAGGACATCTGAATGCGTGCGACTTTGATGTGCAGGTTCAGATTCATTTTTTAATGCAATGCTTTTGGTGCACGTGAACGGGAAGCGATAGTGCATCCCACCACTCGCATCAACAAAAGTTTTACGAATTGACCCCAATCTTTAAGGAATGCACACCTCTCCAGTTTTGCATACTACACATTCTTTTATAAGCAGGTATCCAACATCTCTCACATGTTCTTCATGATCCTTTGAATTACAAGAAAAAAATGCAAATAAACCATCTCAACAAATTACTATAGATAATATTTTAAAGGTCTCACATGATGTCCTAGATGAAATACTGACAAGCGTCCAGGAACACTGCCTAGAACAGAGGGAATTACTGTATGTTCAAATCACAGGGTCTTGCCTCGAATGCCATTTACCATTCAACCCCTTCCGTCCTTCTTCCCAATTTGAAAGCCTATTGTAAAGCCAATCTGGGGAAAACAGTTGCCTCATGCAATGGAACCAACAACTTCAATGCTAATGTTGGGACGCACGTCCAGCTCCTGGGCCCCCCACCACAGGCGATTTAGGTTGACGAAAAAATATGAAATGCAAGCGAAGATAGATACGTGCGATTGCAGGGCGGTGAAACAAGCAAAGCAGGGGTGGAGCGTAGGGCATCTTTGTGGCAAGATTTGGAACTATAGGTAGGCCCACGCCTTGGGCGCATGTCTGTGTGTTAGTAGAATATAATAGCTGAGCGGCACCGCAGAATAAAGTAACGACCAGTCCTAGTCCCCACTGTGGGGAACACTGAAGTACTGCCGTATTAGAGCAAGGCCTTCTGCCGCAGGCCGCGGTGGAAGTAGCAGCCCAACATGGCAACGAGCCCCGAATCACTTTCCCATCACATTCCACAGCAAGGGAGCTGAATGAGAAGGCCTTCAGGCCCGACAGATAAAATATAACTGTATCATGTTACAGGCCTGCAAAATTAGAAAGGAATGTGAATGGCCGAACACGGGTCGGGCTGTGCATGTCCCGAAGGACAAACCAATGGTAGCCGGGGCACAGACCCTGAGCTGCCAAATAACGCAACCCAGATATAGGGCACTAGCACCCCCAGAATAATGGCCGTCCTATTTGAACTGCCAGATGCCCACAAACAGAACACCTAAATCCTTCACAATTTGTCTGATTAGTGTGGTCCTGGAGAGTCCTAGGTAAGCCAAGGTGGGGGGGTACAGAGCAAGATGTCCTATGATTTGTACTGCATGGTGATGCCAGCAAATCCAGTTTTGCGCCGGGGATGCATGGCAGGGGCGCCTGCGTGTTTGGGATCATAAGAAGCTCTTCTTTATTCCAGAGGGCCAATTTGACGTCAGTGAGCTCGTGTCAGCGACCAGGTGCACATCACGTGATTCGACCCATGGTGTGGGTAATATTCTCAGATTGCCGCCATTCATGCAAACAGAAACGAGGGTGGCACGTGGTGAAGACTACATGGTAGGAGCCAGAAGAGAGTAGATGCGGCCAATCAGTCAACATTTTAAAGCATTTTGTTGCCACTTGTGACACACAAAGTATACAATACTGATTCCCTATCTTCATTTGCTATGCCCTTTGTACATACTGTTTGCTTTGAACTAATCAAGTGAGCTGTACCACAGTTGGGTTCTACGGGACCCTCCATCAGCTTTTTTCATTTTGTATACAAAATAAACCAAGCAAGAGGTGCACAGAGGCTTTGGTGACCCTGAAGTGATCCCAGACCCTCCGCAGGGAAGGAGGATTCCTGGCCACACATCCAGAGGGGCTGTGTCCACCTGCAGCGACCCTGTGCACAAACGGGAGAAGTTTACAGAAGCCGTGTTGCCAGAATTCCTGTCTGTTGTAATTGTAATTGGTTATTTATAACGCGCTTAATACCCAGAGGTTTTTAAGCGCGGACCCGGGGTTCGTACCTGTATTGCTCTGCGTCGTCTTGCTTCCAAGATGAGCGTATTGCCCCTGAGCTATCCTGCGGAAAGGGGCAATGTTCTTTGGAGCAGGGCGCCGCTCCCGGATTGTGCATGCCATTGATAGGACGCTATGATGGAGGAATTCAGGAGAGCATGTAGATATAAGTGGGCCTTTTGTGGGAGAAAACAACGTGGGTGGAGGGGAAAGCATGAGTGTTGGTGATGTGTAGGGGAGTGATGATGTAGTGACAGAGGTGTGGGTGTTGAGTAGGAAGACCACGTGGTATTTTGTTTTTTGTGACTTATTTTTATTATTTTAAGGAGTAAAGAGGATAAAGGAGTAGCAGGATCCATCCAGAGTGGGGAAAGAAGACATTGTTGTATAACTAAAAAGAGAGAGACAGAGAGATAAGGGTAGGGCTCTGTGTATTGAGTGCACCTGGGATCTTCCTGCCCGATATAAAGAGGGCGTGGGAACAGAAAGTAGTATTTTTATGTTTTTGCATGGATATTGTTGTTGTAATGGGGTTGACCAAGGAGGGGTCTTGGGTTGTTGTGAGGAATTTTTTAATTGGAATGGAGTGACTGTGTGGGTGATGTGCGAGGGAGCGTGGGACATAGTGGTATGAGACAGGAGTGAGGGGTGTACGTGTGGCATGTGATGAGGGGAACGGGTGGGGTATTGGAACTGGAAGGGGTGGGGTAGCAGGACGCTAAAGTACAGCTGGATCGGAACCTGGAGGTAGTAGAAGGTTTTACATTATGATCAAACAGGGGCGGCTACCATGGAGCTGACAATCCCACTGGAGTATATGTGTGCAGCCCTCCCACTGTATACTGTATAACAATAAAATTAGGAAATATTATCGGGAGTGGGTTGCCAAGATGAGGGGGGTATGTTCAAGCCATGGCAAGAACAGGGGACAAACTAAAAAGATGTTCTAGGCCATATGTACACATTTTTAGCAGCAAAATATAAGGGGAAGAAACTGAAAAATAAACAGAAAGTATTGGAGTTGTGAATGATGATAGAGGATTTAGAAGTTGTTCTTCCTGGCCCTGCGAAGAGAGCGGCAGGACCATCTCTATTGTGTGCCGCAACTCAGACCACGCACAACACCCCCTTCCATGCAGGAATCACCTGCCCCATCAATCAGGGCACCAGCAGTGTGTCATGAACCCTCTTGGTTGGCGATGGATGCCGTTGTTACGGCTTCGCCGCCATTAACACTGCCACCACGTTTTTTTCACGTTTCTCTGTTTACGGTCTAGTGTTTTTTCCTCTGTTCTTCGTCTCGCCTATTTACTTCCTGCTTCCCATGATTCCTTGCGTTGCAACCGTCTCCTTTCGTTTTCACGGTGAGACGCTTCCAGTGCTTTTCTCTCGCTCGCTCTTGTTCCCCCTTCTGGGGATTTCTCTCCCTTCTTTTCTCCTTCCTTCCCGCCTCCCTGGCGGCTCCTCTTCTCCGCTAGTTTCCCTCTGCGGCTGCGTTTTGACCCTTACCGGCTACACGCCAGTGTTCTTTCCTTCCTTGTCATTTCCTCTCCGGAAGGATCTTCGATTTGTTTACCTAAAGGATCCCGAGGCAATTGAATTCCACTACCGCTACAGCGACTACTACATCTCTCATCGCAATCCACGACTACAACTCAGGGGTTTTTTCCGCCTTTGGGCTTTTTCCCCTTACCCGCCTGCATACGGGAACGGAGCCAAGGTGGTAACCTATACAGAGTTACACCACGGCTTCATTCCGTGTCAGAGCATTCACAACGAAGAGTAAAAAGGATTACCTTGCCCACAGACACGGCGTCGGAGCCTCAGACCCTGAAGACTCAGGTGAGGAGAGTGGTGCCTCGGGTGGGAAAGTGAAGCATTTGGACAATACCCTTACGGTGACTTCAAGTCATTCTCCAGATTGTGACAGTTTGCAACGCCCGAAGATACCAATGGCTACTCCAGAACAGTTGCAGGATCAAATCCAAGAACTATGGAAAGCTGTACAGTCCCTTTCTCAAGAGCTTCAGACTGTTAAGGCAGAAAATGTGGTATTAAAACAATTGGTTTTGGGCAAAGAACCTTCCCCTCCCCCAGAATTGCCACCTATGGCCCTATCTTCGGGGAAGTTCGACGGTTCTCCCAAAAACCTTAAAGAGTTTCTGGAAGCTGCCACTATTTACTTCACTTTCCGCCCTCATATGTTTTCTTCTGATCAGGCTAAGGTTGGCTTCCTCATTTCAAATATGGTGGGCAATGCCCTTGCGTGGGCTACACCTCTTGTGACAGGAGAAGACCCGGTTCTACAGAATTACGGGAATTTTAAGATTCTTCTCAGAGAATCCTTTGAAAGACATGAACTCACCTACACTGCTTGTGAGGATCTCCTGGATGTTAAACAGGGAGCCTCAGATCTCCTCACCTACATTACTAGATTTAAGACTCTGGCGGCAGGGGCCGGTTGGCCTGAACAGGCACAATTTGCCATTTTTCGTAGAGGTCTCAAAGAGGAGATAAAGGACGAACTAGCCCGGTCTCCCCGACCTGCCTCTTTTTCGGATCTTTTATCCTCGGTCCTACAGATTGAACATCGTCTCCATGAGAGACGTAATGAAAGAAGACGTTACAGAGAAAATCCCTCTACCATAGGGACGTCATCCAACACTCTTCCTCCATCTTCTAAACAGAGTGAAGAACCTATGCAGATTGGAACCACCCGAGCACCACTCACCATGGAAGAAAGAAGAAGACGAAGAGAAAGAGGGCTTTGCGCCTACTGTGGGTCTGACAAACATCTGCTCAAGGACTGTTCCGAACTACCTCCACGGCGTTCGGGAAACGAATCACCCCGGTTTTAAAAGGGACAGAAAACCGGTGGTTGTCTAAATCTTCCAGTCCCTACGTTTCTTTGGCTGTTTCCACAAAGAAGACACCTGAAGATTCCAGACTCATGGTTATCAATATCAGCGTGATGATCCAAGATCAGCTCGTAGAGACTTTGGCACTCTTAGACTGCGGAGCAGCCGGTAACTTCGTTGATACCTTATGGGTTGACAAGGTGGGCCTCAAAAGGCTAGCTAGACTCGAAGACCAGAAGGTGGAGGGTGTAGATGGTACTCCCTTGTCTTCAGGACCCATAACGCAGACGACTGAGGAGCTAGAAGTCCGAATT
This sequence comes from Ambystoma mexicanum, assembly GCF_040938575.1. Classification (NCBI taxonomy): domain Eukaryota; kingdom Metazoa; phylum Chordata; class Amphibia; order Caudata; family Ambystomatidae; genus Ambystoma; species Ambystoma mexicanum. Next base: position 435,590,231 of record NC_090931.1, on the reverse strand, counting down.
TCCCAGCATGTGGAGAGTCTTAAATTTGACATCATTAGAGCTGCCCATTTTCCAGTTATTTTGGGAATCACTTGGCTCAGGAGACATAACCCACAAATAGATTGGGTATCTAATTTGCTACGTTTCGAGTCTGAGTTTTGCAAGAAGCATTGTATTCCTCAACAATCCTATCTACAACTACAGGTCACCCCTGCTTCTTGTCAGGAATCCTCAACTGTCCATAATATGGCACATCTTGGCGAGGCCTTCAGAGAGGTTTTCACAGAAGTCAAGCCAGCACCTCTACCACCCCATCGTCCTGAGGACTGCTCTATTGATCTTGAGCCCAACGCACTGGTTCCGTTCGGTCGTATGTTTTCCTTGTCCAGATCCGAGAAGGAGGTCTTACGAACTTACCTGGATGTGAATCTGCACAATGGCCTCATTCAACCTTCAAAATCTCCTGCCGGAGCTCCCTTTTTCTTCATCTCCAAGAGGGATTCCAAAGAATTACGACCTTGCATTGATTATAGAGGTCTCAACAAGGTCACTGTCAGAGACCGCTATCCTATGCCACTCATCACAGACATTCTTGAGGCGGTTCAAGGTGCTCACATTTTCACTAAGCTGGATCTTCGCAATGCATACCATTTATTGCGCATTGCTAAGGGTGATGAATGGAAGACGGCTTTTCGAACACCCTTCGGATTGTTTGAATATAGAGTCATGCCCTTTGGGCTAGTCAATGCTCCCGCAGTTTTCCAAAGATTTATGGACCGCATGTTTTCGGATCTCTTATTTGTTTCAGTGATCATCTATCTAGACGATATTCTTGTATTTTCCATCAACAAGGAAGAACACGAAGAGCATGTCCGGACAGTGCTTTCTCGACTTAAGGAGAACAGTTTACTAGCCAAACCTGAAAAATGCCAGTTCGGGGTCTCGAGCATTCCCTATTTGGGGTTTATTTTGTCTGACCGGGGTATCTCCATGGACCCTCGCAAGGTGTCTGCCATTTTAGAGTGGTCTTCTCCCACCTCTGTCAAAGAGGTTCAGAGATTCTTGGGTTTAACAAACTTTTACAGAAGATTTATACCCCGGTTCTCCGAGATGGTGCTACCTATAACCACACTTCTCAAGAAATCATCTGGAACCTTTGTGTGGTCATCGACGGCAGAGTCTAGTTTCAGACATCTCAAAACTTTGTTTTGCTCAGCACCCATATTGCTCCAGGCCGATCAAACTAAACAGTTTATCGTGGAAACTGATGCCTCTTCCGCGGCCATCGGTGCTGCCTTGCTCCAGGAGTTCGAAGGTATAGAACATCCAGTCGCCTACCTCTCTCGCACTCTGACCATCAGTCAACTTCACTATACCGTCCTTGAAAAGGAGTTACTAGCTATGAAATTGGCCTGTGAGGAATGGCGACATCTGTTATTGGGTGCCAGTATTCCCTTCATCATTCGCACGGATCATAAGAATCTAAAGGTCCTGCAGTCCCTCGAATGTGCCAACTCTCGCCAGGCGCGATGGGCTTATTTTTTTTCCCAATACGATTTCACCATTACCTATTTACCAGGCTCTCAGAATGTCCTAGCCGACGCCTTGTCTCGCAAGGAGTTGGTTGCTGGTTCGGGCCACCTCTCAACCGAACTTATGTTTCCATCTACTCGCATAGTGGCACCTCTTCACACTTTTCTACAGGAGCTCAAAGAAGCTTCAGACTCTGAACCCTGCTGTAGAGACAAATGCTTGGCGTCTCAGTTTCATACCAAAGATGGCCTCTGGTTCTACAAGAACCGACTTTACATACCTTCAGGACATCTCCGCAAGAGGATTCTCTACTGGTGCCATGACAGCCGAGTTGCAGGACATCGAGGCCAGGCAAACACCATTGAACTCATAAAACGCTCGTTTTTCTGGCCCAATCTTCGACGAGAAGTCCAGTCATACATAAAAGCATGCCCAGTCTGCGCTATGGCAAAGAATCCAACAGGCAAACCGTTAGGTCTCCTTACTCAGCCTGACATACCACAAAGGCCATGGGGGAACTTGTCTACTGACTTCATTGTGGATTTACCCTTATCAGAGTCCTGTTCTTGCATCATGGTAACTATAGATTCATTCACCAAGATGGCCCATTTCTCTCCACTGGAAGGCTTACCTACGGCCAATCGCATGGCCGAAGTTTTTGCCAGAGATATATTTCGTCTTCATGGCTTGCCCGATAAGATTACTTCGGACCGGGGTAGCCAATATATTTCTAAATTCTGGAAGGCTTTGTGTTCCCGGTTAGGTATTGACCGTGCTCTTTCATCTGGCTACCATCCCCAGACTAATGGTCAGACGGAAAGACTCAATTCCACTCTGGAACAATATCTCAGATGCTACATAAATAGACTCCAAGATAATTGGGTACAACTCCTCCCCACGGCAGAATTCACCTACAACAACTCCAAACACTCTGCCACGGGTATCTCTCCTTTTTACTGCAACTACGGACTTCATCCCAAGTCCATTTGGCCCATTGCTTCTCACACCAGTAACTCTCCTGCTGCCGAAGCTGCTTTATCGGAAATTTCTGAGGCTCACCGGACGGCCAGAGACAGTCTAGCGAGGAGCCTTAGAACCTACAAAACCCTTGCTGATCAACATCGCCAAACGGCCCCCACTTGGACTAAAGGGACGAAGGTATGGCTTTCGACCAAATATTTACCAAGGTGGATCAGGTCCTCCAAGTTGTCTCCTCGGTTCCTGGGTCCGTTTCCCATCCTAGAAAGAATCAACCCGGTGGCTTACAAGATTCAACTACCCTCCTACCTTCGCCGGGTGCACCCGGTGTTTCATACCTCCCTTCTCAAAGAATCACGAACTGAACCACATTTTAGGTCTAAACCCTTGCAAGACATTTCACCCAGAGACTCCCAGGAGGTGTATGAAGTTTCTAAAATCCGTGACTCCCGCTACTACCGGGGACGTTTACAATATCTCATTTCCTGGAAGGGGTATCCCAGGTCTGAAGATTCCTGGGAACCTGTGCATTTTGTCAAAGCGCCCCGCCTAGTAGCTAAATTTCATCAGAGCCATCCTGGTAAGCCGGGCGGGGTGGGCAGTAAGAGGGGGCATACTGTCATGAACCCTCTTGGTTGCCGATGGATGCCGTTGTTACGGCTTCGCCGCCATTAACACTGCCACCACGTTTTTTTCACGTTTCTCTGTTTACGGTCTAGTGTTTTTTCCTCTGTTCTTCGTCTCGCCTATTTACTTCCTGCTTCCCATGATTCCTTGCGTTGCAACCGTCTCCTTTCGTTTTCACGGTGAGACGCTTCCAGTGCTTTTCTCTCGCTCGCTCTTGTTCCCCCTTCTGGGGATTTCTCTCCCTTCTTTTCTCCTTCCTTCCCGCCTCCCTGGCGGCTCCTCTTCTCCGCTAGTTTCCCTCTGCGGCTGCGTTTTGACCCTTACCGGCTACACGCCAGTGTTCTTTCCTTCCTTGTCATTTCCTCTCCGGAAGGATCTTCGATTTGTTTACCTAAAGGATCCCGAGGCAATTGAATTCCACTACCGCTACAGCGACTACTACATCTCTCATCGCAATCCACGACTACAACTCAGGGGTTTTTTCCGCCTTTGGGCTTTTTCCCCTTACCCGCCTGCATACGGGAACGGAGCCAAGGTGGTAACCTATACAGAGTTACACCACGGCTTCATTCCGTGTCAGAGCATTCACAACGAAGAGTAAAAAGGATTACCTTGCCCACAGACACGGCGTCGGAGCCTCAGACCCTGAAGACTCAGGTGAGGAGAGTGGTGCCTCGGGTGGGAAAGTGAAGCATTTGGACAATACCCTTACGGTGACTTCAAGTCATTCTCCAGATTGTGACACAGTACAGCTGCCACAAAAACACAGCAGTCCCCAATAGGATGTTACCCCCACAAGTGCAGCATCAGGGTACACAAACCCAATCTATGTCCCCTTGCCCACCACCACTCCCCCCTCCATCTTCACAGGCCCAGTATCAGAATATCCTGAAGCCCATAGCGTCAGTCGCAGCTTGCACTCAAGAACATGGGGGCCTAGCTTGTAAGCCACAAGAAGTGTTGGAAGAAGCATTGAGCAGGACACAGGAGGAATTGGCAAGGTTAAGAGTGGATAGGAGGGATGGACAGAAAGCACCTGTTGGGGTGGACGAATCATGGGCAGGAGATATCTTGTTCAGGATTGACAGAAGCGCAATCAGCGATGTGCATATTGAAAAGAGGGACAATAGAGGACGCGGAAGACAGCGGCCAACCACCTTGGATTACGGGATGGTATGGTCAGAGGAGAAGATGGGAGGAGCAGGGGAAGAGGAGTGGGATACGATCAACAAGTTGGAAGAGGCCCCACCCACGGTATCACCATGGGTGGAGAACTTGTGTGGTCCCAGGTTGAGAAACCAGTATGGGCGTATGGCGGTGGCCAAGAGAAAGCAGATGGAGAAAAAGAAGATGACAAAGATGGTGCAGGCACTGTTCCGACTGTTGCAAAAAGGACCAGGGAGGGTACAGTATGTGCAGTGGCCACACATGGCCAAGAATAATTTGATAAAGACGGCTTTATAGGTGGCAACATATGGAACAATGGGTTTCAACCGCAATATCAGGGATGGCATCTGGTTGGGTACCGCTGGGGGAGAGGTGGTTTTGCAGGAACCCTGAGGTGGACGGGGAGGTTTCGGAGTAATGGGCCCAAGAGGGGGAAATATGGGGCAGTGTTGCACATGCGGAAGGGTGCAGCATTTCTCACAGGAATGCAGGAGCAGGAAAGTGTCTATGACAATGATTTTCCTGGCAGTGTGCGTTCCATGCAAGATCATGATACAATATCGACATGCCCCATGTTCTGGGCAGAAAGCATCCCACCCTTTGCGCAAAGTGATTTAGCACAGGTACCCATAAACGTTTGGACGAACAACTCTCATGATGTAGGACTTTTGTGGAGTGTTGCACTAGTACACATTACGCTCAAACCGGAATCAGTTTTGCCTAGGGTCAAATGGTGTCCCTTTTCCAAGGAAGCAGAGGACGGAATAAATAACACTATCACATCACTCTTACACCAAGGCATCATGGTACCATCTAATTCTCCTTGCACACGGCTATATACCATGCCAAAAAATTGAAGGGCTCTACATGGAGGATGCTTCAGGATTTACGCCCTATGAACGATATAGTACAGCCAGAGTTTCCAGCTGTGGCCAACCCTGTGACCATATTATGTAACATACCCACCACAGCAACTCATTTAACGGTCATTGATTTGAAAAACGCGTTCTTCTCTTTCTCGTTGCACCCCGACTCTGAATACCTTACAGCGTTTACACGTATGGCAGATGGCAACTCCCTCACACAAGGCTCCCACAGGGATACTGTGAATCCCCCAGTACTTGTAACAGAGTATTACATGCAGAATTAGGCAATATTCACATGCCGAGTACCATCATTCAATATTTAGATCTGCTAGGGTGTAGCGCTGATGAACAACAGTGCCTCGACGACTCTATCGCCTTGTTAAAACTACTGGCTGACAAGGGATATAACATAGATAGAGCAAAGTTGCAGTACTGTCAACAGGAATTACGTTATTTTGTTCAACTGATTTCTGTCCACAGTAAAAAAAGTGACAGCACAGCGCGAAGCAGCAGTGTGCAGCACACCCCAACCAGTGATGGTTAAGAACATGCAAAAGTTATTAGGGTTGTGTAATATTTGCAGAGCATGGATTTTCGATTACACAGCATTCACCCGACCACTATTGCAGGCACTCAAAGAGGCCCAAAAGACAAAGAGCGCCACCACATGGACTGAAGAAATGCTCACTAGTTTTCAAGAGCTCAAGGATGTTATTGCCACTTCCCCAGTTCTAGCAACACCTGACTATACCCAAGAGTTCTATCTCTTTTCACCCTGAGACGGCCAAATGAAGACAGCGGTGCTGACATAAAAGAACGCTATGGGCCACAAACCTTTAGCGTATTACAGTGGCAGGCTGGATTCAGCTATGCAGGGGTAACTCCCGTGTGCACAAGCTCTTGCTGCAGCGCCTTTGCTATAAAGAAGTTGGCCACTATCGCAATGGGAGGCTTGGTAATATTATAAGTAGAGCACACAGTATTTGCCATCCTAGAAGGGTCTAATTCCACCCTCATTAAACAAAGGGCTTCTACATATAAGGGCATGCTGTCCAGCCCATCCATTCACATTGTCTGATGTAAGACAGTGAACACAGCCACCTTCCTGACTGATGCAGACAAAGTGCATGGCTGTGCCACTTATGAAGGTCCCAACGATGATATTGTAATAAAAGAAATCTCAAGAGCTTACTAAATTGCAAACCCATCTATGGCACCTACAAATGTGGAAACTGTAAACTCTGTCCACTAATAGTAAATGGGATGTAGAGTATCACTCTACCAAATGGAAAAGAAAAACCTGTGAAGCAACTAATTAATTGTAACAGCAAGTTTGTTGTCTTCGTAATCTTATTGATGTGTACAAAAACATATATAGGGAATACCATCAGATGGCTGAAAATGAGAATTTTTGAAAATTTACAGGCAATCAAAAATAAAGACCTTAAATATCAATTGGCAATGCATTGCATTACGGAACACCCACAATTGAAAGTTGACCAACTAAAGATCTATGGACTCGAGCAAATAAATGATCCACCCCAAGTGGAAACAAGGAACTATTACTGCGACAAAGAGAATCAAAATGGATCTGTTTTATGGACACTCGCGACACAGGTCTCAATTGTGACAATGAGTTTTTTAATTGGCTATAATACGAATTACATTACAGACATGGGGTAATCACTTATATAATGTGGGTCCTTCATTATAACCCAGACCTGTCAAATATTTGAGTAAAAATCAAGTTTCATTTTTTTGTTTATTCCCTAGGATGCTTGTTTCACATCAAACTCAAATGATTTAAATAGGCGCAACCTTACGAAATATAAAACCAATGATGATATACATACCCACAATATGGAATAGTTAAATACCTTTCAAATCCCCTACAAAAACAAGCTCCTTTTCTTACCAAGGTAGGAAAATATCCCTTTGGCTTTTCTTTCAAGCAATAACTCCAACAAAAAGATTGCTTGCATATTTATAAAAAAGAATCTTTCATTTGCCTGCTTCATCACATATAGACCGTTAAAACGGTACCTAACATGGCTGAATTGATGCAGTGCATGTGAAATTTGTTGGAGCGTTGTGCAACTATCCTGATGCTCCCGGATAGGGACAATCTGATCCCTCTCCTGCTCACAGACTTTTCTCCACTTTTTCGACTGAAAGCACTCTAAGCGTCCCTCTCTATGTTTCTTTGGGTATATGTTTACCTGATAAATTCTACTTTAGTTTAAATTCAAAAGTAGCTCTCTCCAAACACATTAGAAACAAAGTGGTTGAAATCTCCTATTCTTTCCATTTCAGGCCAGTGAATATTTTAAACTGGATCCTGCAGTATTTCCTCTATTTTTAGTAAGAAAAGGATAAATACTCAACTGGCAAAACTACTTAGTTTGATTTACAGCATAAGGACATGGTGATTAGCCAAAAGACCCTATTATTTAAAGTTTTACCTTAAAGAAATGCTCAACATATATGCCAAAAAATGTATTGCGAACAGAATGAACACTTTCCTTTTGTTTGTTTTGGTTTTTGATTGGCACTGATTGTTTTATGGTCACAATTTGATTTGCATGTAAAGTAACTAGTTATTTTCATTTAAGTGAAGCTTTGATTTATTTGCCTTGTTTACAGAAACTCTCCTGAGGATCCCTTTTAATCTTAAAATAAGGGTGAAACACGTGTAGTGAGTACAAATCATTTGCGAATAATAAAACCTTTAACTACTCTCATCAATAGTGTGAAATACATTATTTTGGCTCTCACCGACTCAAGTTCAACAACAAATGACTGAATTGGCGAAATTGGGACTGTACATTTCACTGAATTTTTAACTCCTGTGTGAACAAGCTCTGTCTGCAGCAACCTTTGCTATAAAGAAGTCTGCTGCTATCACAATGGAAAGCTTGGTTATATTTTAAGTAGAGCACGCAGTATTCGCCATCCTAGAAGGGTCCAATTCCACCCTCACTACACAAAGGGCTTCTGCATATAAGGTCATGCTGTCCAGCCCATCCATTCACATTGTCCGATGTAAGACAGTGAACACAGCCACCTTCCTGACTGAACCAATCACTGACGCAGACGAAGTGTATGACTGTGCCACTTATAAAGGTCCCGACAATGATATTGTAATAGTCATGAGACTGCGCTCTTGATGACGGTGAAGTATTCTTTGTTGTCGGGTTAGCGACTATTGACCAGAAGACAGGAAAAAGGCACACAGGTGCACCAGTTGTCCAGTTAGTGGATGAGGAATATGAGATACTAGTGCAGAAGACACTACCCGTGCATTACTGGGACACAGCTGCAGAGCTTATTGCTTTGATAGAAGCACTATGGGTTTCCCATAGATGTAGAGTTACCATCTACTCTGATTCAACCTATGTTACTACTCTAGTCCACTCAGGGCTGTCACGATGGAAAAGAAGGGGATTTAAAAGAGCAGGTGTGTCCCCAGTGCAACATGCTACCCTGCTAGACAAGTTCATTTATGCTCTTTCACGCCCCAATTTAGTAGCAGTGGTCAAATGCAGCATGCACACACAATTTAAGGTCCCCAGTACACATCACTACCAGTCACACAGATAATAGAGCTACAGGGTCAAGCACCCCAGGCCGAAAAGCTTCTATGGCAGAAGAGGGGGTGTGAACAGTCTCCCACCGACCTCATCTGGAGGCAGGGTACCACAGGTAAGGTAATAATGCCCCGGGAATTGTCGATGGTAGCATTTGAGCAGCTGCGCCAACCCCGCAATGCATCGAAACAGCACATTGTTGCAGGCATAGAGGACTATTGGTACATGCAAAAACTACAGGAGTTGCTGAATGCATTAATTTCATATTGCATGGTCTGTCAAATGTACAACACTGGGCAAACATTGCAGTCACTGCAAGGAACATTGAGTCGGCCCAGTGGGATGTTCAGAGAGCTACACATTGACTTTGCTGACATGGGAGAACGGTGCAACACTTCATTTTGATTTGTTTGCCCCTTCTACCATTGGGTTGAGGCTGGACATTGTGCACATCCAGAAGCTAAGTCAGCAGCTACATTTCTAGTACGAGATGTGTTTCCCCGCTGGGGAATGTGCAAAGTACTTAATCCGATAATGGCACCCACTAATTTAATTAGCTAGTTAAAGAAATCGCAGCTCTTTTAGCGATCAAACCAAATTTGTGCTCCACAAACCATTCTCAAGCCAACCGCGTTGTTGAGTGGATCAATGGCTTTCAAAAGATAAACTGTCTAAACCATGTGTCACGTTTAAAAAGAATTGGGTCCATTGTTTGCCACTGGCGCTCTTCACTATGTGGACACAGCCCGGCAAGGACAATCACCCCCCGCCCCCATGCAAACACCACTTTCGCGCATGTGAAGCGCCTGATGCTCATAGGTCTGCGTCCATTCTGGGTGATGAATTTAAAATGTATTTGTTTAACCTGAGCAAGACAAAAAGGATTATCTCTTGACAGATAACGCCAAAGAGAGCAGAAGAAGACAACAGCACTGCACCAGAATCTGCGAGCTCACCACCCCTTCAGTTGCCACTGGGAGACTTAGGGTATGTTCGTAATTTTGTACGCAGGTGGAGTGAACCAAGGTACAACTGACCATTCACAGTTGTCTAATGCCACTCCATTTGCAGTCAAACTTAAGGAGCGGATGTATTGGGTGCACCTTTTGGATGTCTGGGGGGCCCCCCATACGCACCTCTATCACCCGAAATTGCAGCACCAAATTGATTGACATCAATAATATTTGTTTACTATGCACCCACAGCAGGTTTTTATTTTTCATCGATTGCTTTCTGGGTTGTGTTTCCATCTTCTCTCACTCAAGTATTGTTCCTTTCCATTGTATCAATGGTACTACCACAATACAGCACAGCTACCTCATCTCACCCAGCATCAATCATCTTGCTATCACCATAAGATGTGGAATTCTCCTGCTATAATGTTCACTAAATGTTATCAGACAATTATTGCTGCATTTGTAAATATGAACAATGCCTTAGGAATTGGTAACTTGACTAATGCTTTTCACTCTTTACAGAATTTGCATCATACGCTTCGATTGCTCTACATGTTCTTATATATACCCGTTTTGGTTTTATATTAGGTTTCAGCATCTATAGCTTTAGCCAGGGTATATGGTTGAGGCATGTAAAGGGGGGTGGGGGGTGTAGGGTAATATAGGCTGGTGTATAAAAAAGCAAACAAACAATCTGTTTGGGTTTGGTACCGTCCGCATTGATGGTCGTCCGGACAATTTGATGAACGTGCAAAGGACACAGGTAATTGACAGTCACATGGCAATGGAAACACAGAGGGAAAAGGGGGGGTGGATGAAACGAGGGAATATGACGAGTGTAAAGGGGTTTTATTTGACACAATGTCAGATGTGCACCATTCAGAATTCAGTAACGTATGGTACAGTCACATGTGCTCACTGGGGAAGCAGAGGGCGAATGGGAGCCGTCATGTTTGCTTCCTGATCCCCGGGTGTCGGAAGCACCCAACAGGTTAGTACCCCAGGGAATGCCACCTCTGGACGCCCAGTGTTTGGTTCATCTAGCACTGTGCCGAGTCCACAGCTTGTTCGAAGGGCATTGAGTACGAGCTGTGTTGATGGACAAAGATGAAATAAAGTGTGCAAACAACGACAAAGACACACAATGTAAGCCGTGCCCACTGGTAAAAGTGGACGTGTGTTGTTTGAATCAAATAGGTGGCAAAAAGCGGTAGTGAGCTGCATGGCAGGAGGGTTGGCGGTGTTTGACGAATAAGTAATATGGAACCTCTTTAAGAACTGTCTCACTATTTGGACCACAATCGTTCCAAAACTGATGTGGATTGAAACAAAAGAAACGTTGGTGAAGGTGCAGGCAGTGGAAGAATACAAGTTCTGTTTTTGAGGACACAGAACTGTTCCAGTTGGAACTAAATGCAGCAAGACATTAAACATTAACTGATTCAAGCAAGGGCACAGCAGCCCTCCTGGACATCTATTGGGTGTGCGTCCAGCAAGCGTACATGCATCTCCCACCATCATGGAGAGGCACGTGTTCTCTGGCAACATCAAATTCAGCCACCCTCGTGGTTCCTGAAGTACACTTAACTATAACACCAAAATATGTCACAACACAGTTGAAGTAACCCCATCCCAGCCCCAGGAAGTAAGAAGAAAGTAATGCTCACTAAGAAGATAGACAAGGTGATCAAACTATCTATCCGAAGATTCATCCACACTGTTGAAACAAATTCCAGACAAATATCACCTGTACACCAAGAAAGATGTCTTCTTCATGTCCCTTTTGCTGCCAGGGGTCCAAGCCTCAGCAAATGCAAAATGGCTATAGATTATCAGGTCGGAAATTATCCAGTTGGCGAATTACACAGAGCAAGGATTGAACATGATCGAGAGAGAGAGATGTGTGCAATCTGGTTGATGACCCTTCAAAACTGGTACCTTTTAGACTTGCTGATGGACATCGAAGGGGGCTTGTACAAGCAGGTAGGATTGTCATGTAGCACATACACCCCCCCCACTCCCAAAACAATGCAGACAATGGGTCCTTGGGGCACATCATAAGGCCTCTGCACAAGCAAAAGACAGGTATGGAAAGTGAAACAGGAGTTGAAGATGAAGACTGTTTTAATACACTGTTCTTGTGGGTGCCAACATGGCTCGGAGCAGTGGTAAATATATTGGTCCATATTGTGGTACTCCTGCTGATGATGTTTTGCACATGCCAAATGATACTCTGGTGCTTCGTAAAGACACTCCTGAACAGTGCTATGATGATGGTCTCCATAGGGGCGGGTATGGCAACTCCTAGTACAAAAGATGGGTACATTCAAACAGATGATCCAAAGAAACCTTGCATGGTGGGAATTGACAGGCCCATAGATCCCTGAGGGACTGAGTACATACCCACCAGATCCAGAAAATGAGTTAGAACACTGGGTCAGCCTAGCAGGTGATGGGGGCTGTATTTACCTCATGTGTACCCCAGAGAAATATGCCCAATGAGGGGATATCTTGCGTCCTGTGTGCAGGGTATGGGTACCCAAGGATGAGGAGTATAAGGACCGGGAGGCATCTGGGTTAGTGGATGGAGGATTAGCTAAAGGGAGGAATGTTGGGATGCACGTCCAGCTCCCTTTCCCATCCCATTCTCCAGCAAGGGAGCTGAATGAGAAGGCCTATCGTGTTACAGGCCTGCGAAACTAGAAAAGTATGTGAATGGCCCGAACACGGGTAGGGCTGCACTGTCCCAAGGACAAACCCATGGGAGTCAGGGCAGAGGTCCTGAGCTGCTAAACACCTCAACCTAGATTTAGGGCACTAGCGCCCCCCAGAATAATGGTTGTCCTATTTGAACTGCCAGATGCCCACAAACAGACCTAAATCCTTCACAATTTGGCTGATTAGTGTGGTCCTGGAGAGACCCATGTATACCTCTAGGGAGGGGCAACTGCCAAGGGGGGAATAGAGAGCAAGATGGCCTGTGATTTGTACTATGAGGTGCAAGGGGTGATGCCAACGAATCCAGTTTTGCGTCGGGGAGCCATGGCAGAGGCACCTGCGTGTCTGGTATCATGAGAAGCTCTTCTTTATTCAAGATGGCCAATTTGACCTCGAAAGTATCCACTGAGCTCATGTCAACGACCACAGGCCATCACGTGATTTGGCCTATGGGGAGGGTAATATCAGATGCCCGCCAATCATGCAAACAGAACCCAAGGAGGCGGGGAAGAATACATTGCATCAAGTGAAAATCAAGTTATTCCATTCTATAAAAATATTCATACCCTAATTAACTGTATTAAGGGGCTTTATCATTTTGGTTCGATTCTTCTCAAAACGAGACCCATGTTACCTCCTCTGGAGTATGGTATTTTCTGGTGATCACCAACCAGAACAAATAATTTTCCCTATGTTTATTTTCAATCAAATTATCTACCAAAGCTTAGTCTGATTTCATAGACAGGAAATATGTTCTGAAATGTTCTCCTGTATTCGTGTGTATGTCCATAGGGATGTCTTTTTGATCTACAGGAGGCCGCATAACTATGTTATACAGTAGTCAGAATTTTTATTCATATAGTTCTTTTATGTGTGCAGAAATGCAAAACCATTTTGTTCACAATTCCTCATGTTATCATTTTTTTTTTATTTGCATTGGCTTATACCAAACCTTTCACATTATAATATCAGATTAAAAACACAATTCATACATTAAAAAGTGTTAAGCTATTTTTAGATATTAATAACCAAGGAATATATTCTTATAATTATTATATACAATATTGTTGATCATATGCATCAAGATTCTAAGGATACATTTCTTTTTTAGATCAATTACATAATTAAGTAGTAATGACCTAAACATCAACATTAGTATGTGATAAACAGTGTTGTATAGTGTACTACAAGGCTATTTCTAGATCATTAAACTAATCACACAGTAGCTGGCCTTTAATCTCTAAAAATGGGAACATATAACATGTATTCAATAAATTGCACCTTACTGTCCTATTAGTATGCCCATTAATTATCCATCTCAAATTCCTTAGTTGAATAGCCCCCAATATTTGAAAGATTTCCTTTAGAAAAGTTATTAATGCTACAGAAAAGGAGATGTGCCTTGCGTTCATTAATGTAAGCAATAAGGTATCGGAGAAAACTTACTGAGTGTTTGTATTTCTCAAAGTACAAGTGGCACCTTTGAACAAGAACAGAACGTTCTAAAGTTAGATGACGCAAGATCTCTTCTTGGCTAGATTTATAAATTCTAGAAACCTGTTTTCCTTGTGGGATTTTAAGGTGGGGTCAACCACTTCTAGTGTCTAATATATTAAGACTAAAGCATAAAAGCCAAGTCCTCAGTGAGGAAGAGGGACATTTTATGATGTAGGCCATTGATGAACGTAGCCCTCGGGACTCTCAGACGTAGCCATAAACAACTTTAGACTACATGGTGCCAATTTTGTATATCATGATATCCCTCTGTTTATTTTTCAGGAACCTGGGATTCTCTCTTGCAATTGAGATGTCTATATTTAACTCAATTCACAATCCAATTTAAAGTTCAGCAGGGCAACCCTGCCCCTTGTTTAACCACTTCTTTTAGTACAAAGAAAAACATGTTTTTTCTTCATCCAACAGATTAAAATATACATTTAACATATTCCAGAAGAGCGTCCACTTCCATGATCAAAGCCAACCAGGGCATTGCTATTGGTAAAGAGGGTGGGAGGCACAACACAGTACGCCATCAAGTGCCTTCCATGACATTTAAGCCGTTCCAACTGGCTTCATTTAATAATTCCAAGCTATATGCTACGCTTGGAGTAACCTTGGTTTTAAAACATTCTATGAACATTTGGACTATGAATGCACTGGTGTTGTTCTCCAGTCTATCCTTCACCACTTTCAAGTGTTTTTTGTTTGCGATTGTGTACCCTAGTTAAGTTATCCACCTTCTCTATCATAATGTTATGTACAAACCAAGCACATTTCTTCTTATTACATTCCCACTTAAAAGGTAATTTTTTTTTGATTTACTGGGTTAATTGCCAATTTATAATTTTTTACAAAATAACCAAAGTAGTTAAAACTTCTTTGTAGACCTATTGACGTAGCCTCCAAAAGATTTAAGTCATCGCCTAGGATAGCCATGCAACCGGGATGGAATCTATTTTTGGCAGAAAGAGATTTGACCAAGCTAATGCCGGTATCCAGTCAAAATATCTGAAACAAGACAGAGTGGAACATTTCAGAGTGAACAAAAACACTGAAAAAAACTGCAACCATTAATAAATAACGGTAGTGGGGTAAAGGGGCTAAAATGGGTCAGGTCGGGTGGTGTTTTAAGGGTCGCAAAATGGGGGCTTGAAGGTGGGATCCCGTGAAATAAAAAAAAAAAATTAAAATCAGTGTTTTTTGGGTTTTTTCCATGATGAAATTTACCACTCTGTAATTATGGTCGGTAAAATCACATCTAATCATTAATGCTTGCTTATCTGCCATATGTATTTAAATATACTAAGAGCAAGAAAGCATCCTTTTCTCAGGCCTTCATTCACTTTAATGTCATTGGAAAGAGTACCTCCAATGTCTAAGTGAATTTGAAGGCTGATATTAGTATTGACCATTAAAAGCAGATTTAATAATACAAGTGGGATTTTTCATGCAACTAATTTCCTCCACAGAAGATTTATATCTACCCTATCAAATGCTGCTGTCATGTCAAGAGTGGTTGTATGTAAGGCAGTGTCTTTACTTCTTATACATTTCTGCTGGCACACCAGGTTTAAAGACATTTAGGGATTTTTCCATCTTTTTTTTCGAAATACTGTTTGATACATACTTAGATGACCGGTCTCTTCAGACCAGTCTGAGTTCCTTCAAAACAAACGTGGCAAGACATTTGCTAGAGGTGTCATTCAAGCAAATTGGTCTGTAATTTGAGGGAGAATTTCGGTGTCTCCTTTAATAGAGGGTGACTATTAAAGCTTTACACCACGTTAGAGGTGTTGTCAAGGTAGAAATTACCTGTGAGAATAAAAGCTATTAAAGATTTCCCAAAGAATTACATTCCTTTTACAGAGAATGTTGGGCAGACCATCTGGCCCGCAGGCCCCAGAATTATTCAGCTGAGTAAGGGCATATTGTAGATCTTCAATTTCAAATTTTGGTGAGCATCTATAAATTGTATCTGGCGACTCAAAGTATGAGGTCTCATTAGGATGGTAGTAGAGTTTCTGAAAGTGTGCTTGCCAGACTGATTCCGAGATGGAATTAGTTTGTATGTTATACTGAGTGTCCTCATCATTATTTAACAGCCCCCAGATTCCCACAGTGTCCTTTCTGGCCAATATGTAATGATATGCTGGCTCGCTTCTATGTAAATGCTTTCTCTATATTGTTTGAGCCAGTTTTTATATTGAGTTTTGATCCATTTAAGCAATGCAGAGCAGACCTCATGCTCAGAATCCTTAATCCTTTTCATTCTTCTTAATTCCAGTCTCATCTACCTTTTTCTATTGCTAATTTTAATATCAAATGGATGTTTATGTTGGTAATCTTTGGTACCATCTGACAGATACATTCCCCAACCATTTCATTTAAGTTTACAGGGGAACATCTGTACAACCTTCCATGTTGATCCCGGTTTTCTCAATGTCCTTTTAAGTTGTTATTCATTGGTGATATAGCAAAATATTCAGACTTAAGGCCTCATTAAGAGTTCGGTGGGTTCCCGTAGGTAAATCCACCAGCATACCACCCAATGCAATTACCATTAATGCCAACTTGGTCCAGTGGTATTACCGGCAGATGTAAAGTGGCGGTAGCAGTGTAGCTAGCCATTTCTTTTTTCGTCCACAGGACTCAATGGGGCATTTTTTCAGTGGAATTACTGCAGTGGTAATTGCCCCCGATAATTGCACCAAAAATGGGTGGAAAGTTGGCACATTCACCTCCAGCTAATAGCTGGAGGCGAATCCTCCAATTTTCCCCCAAACTCGTGATTGGGTGGTGCAATAATGCAGTGGTAACACTATTACTACTGCATTTATACTACACTGCCCAACCTCTGGTGAGGCCCTTGGTGTTACAATACATGTTCACTAGTAAAATATTTCTACTGATAATTATTTGATCATCTTCAAGTATACCTATTTAGATAAAAGGAGAATTTGTTTGGACTATTTCAAGTGTAGCTCCCAAGCATTCCTCATGTTATCAGTAAATCGCCATGCTACACAGTTGCCACAATTATAACGATGCATAACTGGACGCAGATCCCATAAAGTTGTAATCGTGGGGTACTTTCTTTGGATCGGATAGGTGTGTACCAAGGACTTTTTAAAATATGTATTTCATTCGGAAGCAAAAATAGCTTGGGTGACAAAGCCCAGGATTGCTTAATAAAGTAGAAATTGTTTCGGAGGGCCCTTTTTATTAAGTTAATAATGCGGCTAAAGGTTGTGACACATTTTATTCTTTGTTGTCTTTGGCTGTCTTTTCTGGAAACCTATTTCCTGATTGGTGTGGAAGACTTTCTTCTTTGACTGTTTTATGATCTATTAGTGGATAGACATAAATTTCTAGCCTCATCTGTAAATCGTGTGCATGTTTTTTCAATATTCTCTCAAATGGTACAATTCCATTTAACCCTAAGGAAATGCTCATATGGTAAGTTTGCCTTTAAACCTTGTGGATGAAAATTCTTATATAGTGTAGTAAAGTATTTATATCAGTGGGGTTGTGATGCAACCCACAATGCAATTTCTGTTGATCAAAAATAATGTACAGATCAAGGTAAGGTAGTCTCTACTTATCGACCATAATTAATTTCAGATTAAAGCCAATATTGTGCAGTCAATGATGAAAAGCAACAAACATTTGGTATTGCCCCTTCAGACAACAAAGATATTGCCAGTGTATCCTGTCCACACCCTGTAATTTTAAAAGGATTGACTATCTAATATTTATGTGACTTCTCAAAATTAGCTATATATAGTTTGATACAATCTGGAACAAAGATTGCTCCTGTGTTTCTTCCTTTGATTCCTTTAGAAATTATCTTTCAAAGGGAGGCATTTTCTGTTAAAGCTATACATGCACACTTCAAAGTTGGCACTAAAGTAGGTAGTGTGTGGGATGTTCCTATAGAGGGCTTCAACATCAAATGATGCAAGTTGTTCATTTTTAGATACAGCTGTAGAGGAGGAGCTAAATGCCTCTACCAGAAGTTCCTCCCCCGTCTTGCCTATATGTTGGGAACCGGAAATTATGACAAGTAAATCACCAGTAATGATGCCTATAACACGGAAAGCCTTTGAGATAAGGTATCCATTGAGAAAACCTTTTTTCATGCATCCTCGGAGAGCTGACGGCCTTGTGTGAAGATGAATGAAAGAGAAGCTGGTGACATCACATGAAGTAGAGACAATGCAACAAGAAGAGATGCCAAGGAAGAAAGTGCTTAGACCTTATAGAATCTGATGACGAAGTAAAGAATCAAGTAGCCTTTCTTGTGCAGAATGAAGATTGCATGTGTAAAGAGCACTGCAGAAAATGCAAGCCGTTCTATAATTGTACAGATGTTGAAACACAAGTAGACTAAGTAATCATGAAGGCTGGCTAGACTGCAGACAGCGGCGGTGCTGCCAATATATGTATATAAGATCAGCTGAATCTAGTTGGAGGAAAGTCCCATCCATCTCCACAAAGAAAAATTCTCTCTGACAGCAGCCACATTGAAAGCAGCTATAACTAACGCAAAAAGAGATTATCAACACTAGAAACCACAACTCAAAATCTGGCACGAAAGAGTTATTTTCCATCCTAAGAGAATTGGAATCGCCTGTGCCCCCTACTGATGATTGCATCAAGGATAATACCTGGTGCAATAACATCCAACAAGCACTATCTAATAAAATAGCCCTCTGAACAACACACACAATGCACCCCAGCCAAAATGCCCCCTCTTCCACTTCTCACCAGTCACAGAGAACGAAGTAATCAACATAATTGCCAGTTTAAAACCTTCCAATTGTCTAGGTGATCTATGTCCTGCTTCACTTATCAAGGACGGAGCCAAAGATCTTGCCCCCTTTATCACCACACTGATTAACTCATCTTTTAAAAATTCAGCAGTCCCTAAAACCTCAAAGAGGCCTGGGTCCTACCTCTACTTAAAAAAAACAACCTTGACCCCAATATACCCACAAACTATAGGCCCATCACAAACGTCCCATTTGTACTAAAAATAATAGAAAGAGCAGCATACCTCCAAATACAACAACATTTGGAAGACAACCACCTTCTTGGCCTGCAACAATCTGGCTTTAGACCCAGTCATGGGACAGAAACAGCCCTCCTGGACCTAAAAATACAAATGGATGAAGATAGAGAGAAAGGCAACTTGGCCATCTTGCTCCTGTTAGATCTGTCTGCTGCCTTCGATTTAGTCAACCACCAAATACTTTCTGAGCATCTCTCTTTGGCTGCCACATTCTCCCAGGATGCCGCCAATTGGATCCAGTCCTTCCTCTCGGACAGAACAACCAGGGTCTTCGTCCCATCAGGCGGCGCTGCAGCTGACCCGGTCCCTATCCAATGTGGAGTCCCCCAAGGTTCCCACACTTTACAACGTCTTTACCAAGCTCCTCTTTGACCGCCTTGAAGACCTGGGAGTCACATACACAAATTAGGCTGAAGATACCCAGGTCCTCAAAGCACTCACAGGGAACTACGATGAAGACATTGCAAAATTGAATGAGATCTACCTTGAAATCCAAACATGGATGGCCACCCATGACCTCTGCTTAAACGACAACAAGACGGAACTGCTGATCGTCGGTTCACAGGCCCGTCTTAATAAACTTGACTCCAGATACCAATCCTTCATTATTGACAGCAACATTATAAAATTCTCAAAAGAAGTTAAAACTTTGGGTGAATATCTTGACACCACACTCTCCCTTAAAAAACAAATCAATGCCACCATCTCATCCACAACATACACCAACAAACTCATCAATGCTTGCAAACTCTTCTTATCTACTAACAGGTGCCTCGCCTTGGCTAGGGCCCTCATATTATCTAAACTGGACTATTGTAACACCCTTTTCCTCGGCTCCACAAACCACAACCTGAACAGACTTCAGATACTCCAAAATAACGCCCTTAGATGCGCCCTGAATCTTCTGCACAAGGCCCACATCTCCGCGGTCAGGAAAGAATATCACTGGCTACCCATCCGTGATAGAATTAAACTTTGAGCATTATTCTTCACACACAAATGCATTTATCTGACAGCCCCACACTATCAGAAAAAGGTACAAGACAGATCTCTACTAGACCCACCAGATCTCCTTACCTACACTAACTCAACATCCCTAGGTTCAACCTAAAAACAGCAGGGAGAGCTAGCTTTCCTGTGCTAGCACCCAAAGCCTGGAATGCACTACCGATGACTATCAGAGCGGACATATCATTCTGGTCTTGCCGATCCAAGGTAAAGGAACTACTCAGGTCTCAGCAGTATACTGTAGTAGACACTCAGTATGACACCTGCCTTCTCTGCATTTTATGCTGCCTGTGTTTCAAAGATGATTCTGCAACTAATTTATTCCACATCAAGGACCAACCTTTAACCAGGTTCTTCACACTATCCACTGTATTGTTTCACCTGCCTTTATATTGTATGTGCAGCTTTCTGTAACCACTGTTGATCCTCATGATAAAGCGCCCAGTTACCCCAGGGTTTGTCTGCGCTATACAAATAAAGAAACTAAACACTAAACTATATTTATATATATTATATTATATATATATATCCATATTTATATTACACGGCCTGCGGTAGCGGCCGTGCAGTTATGGTTAAGTTGCTAAATCCATAGAAAGAGCGCTTTTTGGGCGGCTTATAACTTCGCTCCCCCTGGACGAATCCTCACCAAACTTTGTATAAAAGGTATATTGCCCGCTCTGAATTATATTGCAAGGTATGGTGAGGTTTGGTCAAGGGGGGCAAAGTTATAGAGGGGTCCCAAAATTTCTTTTTTCCCCCATAGACTGAATGGAGAAAAACTTTGCTCACGCCTACAGCTGAAACCGCTGGATTGATTTTCACCAATTTTTGGGCAGGAGTGGCAGCTTGGACTCGAAAGCGTGCTTTTGAAAATTTGGTGGAAATCCATCCAGTAGTTTCTTTTAAAATGACCAAAAAGTAGGTCCAAAAAAATTAGTGACACACTTCCCTGTTCACTCCGTGGACAGGACACCGGTTGGTCAATGGGCTTGCATCATGTCCGCGGACAAGCAACGTGTTCGCTGATTGGTTGGAGTGAAGCATGAGGTGCATCACATTTTCCCGATGTGCCGCCATGTTGACTTTGTGGATTTCTGCAGACAGCGCGTCCTGGAACAGAGCAGAAATCTAATTTTGGGGAGTGTGTTGGTGTGGAAGAGTGGCTGGAGAGGGTGGAAGAGTGAGAGATGGCTAAAATGCTGCATTTTGTTTAGGTGGAAGAAGGCTGTGATGTGATCGCAGTGACCGCAGTTGTCCGCAGACATATCAACCACTGACAGCACTACTGGGTATTTTGTTATGCTTTGATGTATTGGTTTTGGGTAGTTTGTCGAGTATTGGATGGAGAGAGCATGCATTGAAGAGTTTTTGCATTGGCTGCAAGTACTGTCTTAGCATGTCAAGTGAAGTGGTAGGGTTTGAGGTGGTTGTGTTATGTTTTTGGGTTGTGGTCAGTTGGCAGGCTGAAGGCCATGCACCCAAGACTCTAGGCCCTGGCCACAACCACTGCAGCATAACACACCCACGTTCATGGTTGTGTTATGTTGCAGTCTTTGTGACTCCAATCATTGTATACTTACTGTTTGCTTTGTTGAGGTTGTATCCAGTTTTTTCATGGTATGGGATATTGGAGCAGCCAATGTTTTTTCATTCTCTGTGATAAAAGAAAAGATCACATGCTAGTTAAGGTAGTTTGTAATGAGTATTGCATTGTATAGTAGACATTTCTGTACTTTGTTGACCCTCATAGTTAGTACTTTACAGGCACTATGCTTCAAACCAGTGTACTGTGCAATTTGCCCAGTTCCTGTGTTTGTTCGTAAAATCATTGGGTCTGTGGGAGAAAAAAGATCCATGCAGGATTAAAAAAAAACTTTCTACGTTATGGTATAATATTTTTCGGTGGTTGATTTCAGTAGGAGGAATTGAATAGGTTTATGGTTTGGAAGTGGTGGTAATATTGTTGTAATTAGATACCAATTGGTGTATTCTAATTGTTTATTTCTTGTTTAATTTTAGCAGTATTCATTTATCTGTTTGGTTGTTGCTGAATTTTGGGGCAGTTATATAGCTGTTGGCGTATTTTAAATGTTGATAGTTTTGAAGTTGTTGAGGGTATTTTTATACGTAATAAGTGTTGTAGGGTTTCCTTAGAAATATTTATATTGCAGTTTTTCGGTTGTAGTTAGATACCAGTTGGCGTATTCTAACTGTTTATAGTTTTTCACTGTTAGATAGCTGTTGTCTTATTCAATTCGTTTATGGATTTAAAGGTTATTGAGGACATTTTGTGGATGTTTATACTCAGATTAGTGATAACATTTTGGTTTTAAGAATATTAAGTAAGCATTTACAAGATTTGCTGGTAATCTTTGTTTTAGAGTAATGGAAGTATCATTAAATTTGAAACATCCACATTTCTTTTTTATGTATGCAGTATAGTGACCTGCATTGGTTGTGGCTCCTGCCTGGTAGATTATGCCTACTGTTGTGAAGGTTTTCTTATCAAGTGATACTTGTCCTTGTGTGAATCCAGTCAGAATGCAGTTGTTTTTTGTACCATCTGCATTGTAACGCGAAAGCATTACTATTACGTATTCACTATGTGACTGTATTTGTAAGGTGGAACGATTATCAAAAATGCAAGTAGTACGTAATCTGCCATGGTTTGCATTTTGTACAAGTTTCTGAAATGGAATGGATTCACAGTTAGGTATGGATACATACACAAAGCGTTCATTAGGGATGTGTTCCTGTGCCACATGGTTGCTGAAAGTGCATGTATGTTTCCATATGTATGAAATCTGGAAGATTTCATTTATAGGTATGTTTTTGTTTTCGATTACTTGTAGTAAGTACATTAGACATTCTTGTGGATCTTCTTGTGTGTTTATAGTGAATATGACCATTCCAGCACAGTAGTCCAATTCCTGCCTTATTCCAGAAACACTGTAAGTGTTGTCAGGATTGTTGGTTGTATTTCTGTGAAGGACTAACATTTGCAAACATAATTGGTCTGTCCCGTTTAAGTAGATGTTTTCAATAATTGGTGGCAATTGGAATATAATATTGATTGCTACATTTGCATAGAAATTTACACCAGTTGTATTTGAAAATTTAAATGGACCAGACAGTTCTGTGTCTAAGTCATTTGTTGGACGTGTGAGCTGTTTCTTTAAAGAGGTTGTTGGTCTTGTTTGTGCCGTAGGTCCTTCTTTGGTTGTGGTCATTGATGAAGTATTAGCTTCTTTTAATTTCTTTGGAGGTATGGTTGTGAGATTCTGTATAATTTGAGTCTGAACTAGTTTTCTTTTACAAACTTTTGCTTTTTAAGGAACAGGTTAGGTTTTGAGATGGGGTACGTAGAGTGCATGTAGTCTATTGTAGTCTATAATGCAGGGAATATCAGCATTTACTTTACTTGCATCAAAGTTGACTAGAAATAGTCCCTCAAGTGTACGTAGGCGTGATAGTGCTACATAGCTCATGCCTTCTTTAAACACTGTGCTGCCAATATCTATCAATGCTTGATCTAGGGTAAGACCTTGTGATTTATGAATGGTGACTGCATTTGCTAGAGTTAGAGAAAATTGTTCTCTGCGTACATACATGTCCTTGAAAAGAAGAAATCGGGCTGTTGAGCGTCCTGTCCTTTTAACTTCTGACAGTTTATCAAAGTGAATATTGACAAACTAAATGTTGTTGTCACGTGGGTATGTTTGAAAGCCAACAATGTTACCAAGTGCTCCATTAAGTAGTCCTTGCTCCACGTCAAGGCTTGAGCATTACTCTAGAGTTTAAAGATAAATTTAATATAGAGTTTTCTAAGATATTCAGTTGTGCTGTGGCTTGTTCACACATGGGTAGTGTCATAACACATCATTATAATTATACGGTGCACTTCCAGTTTGTCTGTGGAGCAAATTTGAACTATTGGTTGCATTTCTTTTTTCAACATTGTTTCATTGAATTGTGCACAGCTTGCAAGAGTTGGCATCAAGGATGTACAGTTTACATTTTTGTGCGCTAATTGTTCCATGACATCAGTAGCACATGAGTTATGGCCATTTAGGTCATGGATGCGTCTGGCATTCAAGATACTCTGTGCTTCCTTAGATAGTACACCAATCTGAATACTTTTCAAAATGCTGGCATTGGTGAGGTCTGCAGACTGACGCATGTTTTCAGTTAATTCTTTGTATTGGAAATGTTGCCAAAGATTAACATTTCCTATGCTGCCAAGATTAACATTTCCTATGCTGCCAAGAGTTTTCCGGCATAGTTTGTGCCCTAAGGTTCTAAATAGGTTCACCTTTAACTGGTGTTAATTGAAGAAGATCTCTGAAAACAATAATGTGTTTTCCTCCAAAGAGCTCTTCATAGTCTGTTTTGAGGACCTCTTGTAATTTCAGGTGAATCAAAGCCAACATTAGGTTGGAGACATGCTCACCTCATCTATTAGCAGCATTTTCATTTCTTTAAAAACTCTGTGTAGTTCCATTGCAGCTTCTGGAGAGAGTTGTGGTAGTAGTCTAATTTGTTTTGGTGTTCTACTGGAAGGATAAGTAATCTGTCTAAAGTGACACCGTCTGTGTTGTAGGCAGCTAAACCTGTGGGGGCAGTTACAACAGCTGACAGTTTGTTGTTTGTCAATTGTTAGAGGAACTTGCTGATGATTTGTATTAAGAATGTTTTCCCTGAACCAGCTTGACCACTCACATATACCAGTATAGGTTTGTAGTCTTGGCAAGTACACATTTTAGTTTCGTGCTGCATACCATGTTCATTTTGTTTTGTTATTTCTAGGAAAATGGTATGCTGTTCATTGTTCAATTGTGATTTAAGTATAGCAAAGTCTTCTGTAGACCCTTAATACTGGTACATGGTGTTTTCTACTTCAGTCATGGCTAATTCAGCCTCATTTCCTATGAGTGGCTGTCCAAGTGGTTATTGGCTTCATGTTAGAGTAGGTTGACTGCTGTCAGGAGTGTCTATATTTAGTTGTGCCTGGAGTAGTTCTTGTTGCTGTTCATTGTCTAACATTGTTTTGTACTGGGTAAAGTTTATGTCGGTTATAGTGCTTTCATTTGCTTTGAAAGCATCTTCACAGGAGACATGGGTATCTAATAAATAATCTTCTTTTCTCCATGGTTTAAAAAGTTGTAGTACGGACATGTAATACAGTTCTTTATGTTGAGGAGTTTTTAATGACAATTTCATATGACTAATTAAGCTTTGTTTGGTAAGTTTCACTAGGCTGCCTTCACAATATTCGACTCTGTATCTACCTTTCTTCTCATCTGGTTTAATATTTTTCTGTATGTGAAGTTTTGGGCTACGGAGTATAGACACATGGTTTCCAAAGTGGTACTCCTGTTTGGGTAGTATGTGTCTAGTAAGTTGTTTTTCAAAATGTCTTAGCTATTGGGATCATTCTTGGCTATTGTTTCTATGTCTTCATACGATTTGATAACTCTTTTTCTGGATTTAGCAGAACCAATGCTTAGCCATACTGTTTTCAGACTTTCCATACAAGGTAGTACTGGTTAAACAGTCTGTGGCTTTGTAGCAGCCACATTCTCTATGGGAGAGCATTTTTACGTCTAAGCTGTACAATTTCTGTGACAGTGTTTTGTCAGATGATATGTAGTCCCAGAGGTCTTTGAGCTCTGTTTTTTCTGCTTTGGTTAAGTAGGCTGTGCACAATGTATTGCACATCTATATTTGCATTCCATAGGAGGGCAATGATTGCATTATAAGCATGTATATACTTTGATCCTTCTGTTCTTTTTATGCAGTATGTGTTCTTAGGTGATTTACCTTTGACACTATGTCTGACTGAAGACATGAAGTTGTTCATTTGACCTGTTGTTGAAACTGGTCTAGGGAAACCAAAGCGGCATTTGGTGTAGTATTTCCCTTTGTTTTTGTATTAGCGCCAACAATATTTCCCACACTTCTGTCTTTAAAATGGTTAAATTTGTGCATGTAGGTCACTATGTGTAATTTGTGAAGGGATTTCACAGGTGACATATTTCAGAATGAACTGCAAAACAGTGGCATCACTGTCCTGACCAAATTTAGGAGCATCTTTAAACCACAAAAGCATGTGGATGTGTGGTACTCCTCTGGCTTGGTATTCTTTTCTCATAAAGAAGTGTTGCACATATCCGAAGGGAGGCACTGTTTTATTACAAATGAAGTATAGTATGGCAATAAAGCAATGATGGAAGTATCTTGATACATTTACAGGATCTAGAGAGCAGAGTTCTCCTGGTGCTTTTATATCTATATTTGTTTTGTTTTTGTTTGCTATGCGTAGGAAGTCGTGCAAATCTTCCCATGCGTAATCTGCACAACTTAATGTCACAAACCATGTGGGTGGGCCAATGTTTATCATACACCACGCATGTTTGCTAAAAGATCTGTAATGCTTGACTGTAAAACAATCTTTTTCTTGCACTTTTTGTAGTAATTGCAGAGCAGGAATTAAGAATTTGGTATTTTCCCTCTTTTTTGTTGTTGTCAGGGACCAGTTTTTAACGGGAAAAATACAAATTAGGCACTCAAACAGAAAAACTGGTTACCCCTCTCTCTGTCCATGTTATGTTTATTGATTAGCCAAACACAATATTTCTACATTTCTCTGCCATGAAACATACCTGAGACGATGTGAAGTATTTCAAAACATTTACATTTTATTTTTCACCTAAAAAGCATTTTTTTATATATGAGTTTTCAACATCACACACAGTGTGATTAAACAATACCAATAATTAAAACACTAATATACACACAGATCACAATTTACAAATAGAGACAAACAATCATAATGGTAAAACACAAACAAACCATATGATGGGGTGAAAGGAACAGTGCAACAGTGATTTTAGAATCACAGAGAAGATAAATGATCTCTGTTTGTTAAGTTTTAAAGCGGTCATCAATATCTTTTGTGTTAGTCTTGCACCGCTAAAAGAGTGATGTTCCATCAAAAAGTGCAAAAACACAACAAGACTTGTTATTCAAGTCTTATAAGATTGTCGACATGTTTCCGCCCTATTTCTTAATGAGACACCATCCCTGATGTCATTTTCGAGTTGTTATACTGGCCTTCTTCAGGACACACAAGTATGGTTTATGTTGTATTGCATAGATCTTCTATACCCCCATGGTATGACAACGATCTTGCTAAAATGGTAAAAAGCTAAAGTCACACTTTTATAGTTCATGGCATGACTCATAATTCCAAAAACAACAGTATTATTATCTGTGGTTGGTTAAATCAGTCTGATAATAATAACACATGGACATGAGCAAAATTTGGCTAATTCCAAGCTAATTGGGAATTACACAGTTTTATTTTGTGGAAAAACTAAATCTAATGATGCACCCTAACATTTTATATATTTCCTAGTATTCGTAAAGGGAAAAAGATTGGTCCAACTGATAGTCAGTCACAGGTTGTACTTCTTAAGGACATTTCTATGTGGCCCAATACTTTAATTCTTTAACCTGTAAAAGGGGACCACAGCGTTGCAGACCTGCCACATACAAAGGGTCATATCTAGGTTAAGCCTGAGTGTGTAGTTATTTTGTGAAACATTTTTTTAAAAAAAAGAAAACATTATTTAAAAAATTAATTAAATGCTTAATTGTCCATTTCCGTTATTTACATCATTATATATTTTATTTTCACCAATAAAGTTTGCAATACAATCAGAAATAAACAATCGTCATAAAAGTACAAACATGGTCACAAGATTGAGTACAAAAGAGAACAAAAAGAAGAAAAAAAACATCTCATAATGCATAACCCAATATAAATAAGATGAAAATGTAGAACAAGAAAGAAAACTGAAAAGAGACCAGAAAAGGAGAAGAGAAAGAAACAGAAGAATATCTAACTGTATCATGTGGTAGTACAATTTATAAATAATCACAAACCACATCTCTGTCATGGGCGCTACTCCCGAGGGGCCAGGACTGGCCCAGCGCCCTCGGAAGCAGACCCATCTTCCACTACTCCGGACCCAGCAGACCCCTACAGGGGCCCTTTGGACCGTGTCCTGGCGCCTTTGGCGCCAGGCTCATGAAGGGTTTCAGTCCCAGCGCCATAGGCGCCAGGCTCATATTGATAAACAGTGTAATAATGCTTGGGTGGACTTACCTGAGGCAGACCATGCTGCATACTTACCCAGAACAATCCAGTCTGGTTGAAGTCCCCAGCCATCAGGGCTGGGAGGAACTATTCCCTCCATTCAGGAACTCTTTTCTTACCTGGGTGGAACCGGTGGAAGAATACACACTGGAAGCACTTCTCTGCTCTTTAAATCACGCCCCGATGGAAAACACGTGCTTCGCGTTATTCTGCAGCAGCAGCAGGATGCTCACCGAGTCGGCTCCTGCATTCCAGGTCCAGAGTCATCTTCAGCTTCCGCGCAGCAACCTGTGGATGAAGAAAGACACAGAACAATACTTACCAGATCCCGGAATCCAGTCACCGGCAAAACCTGCAAAGAATAAACATAAGGTTAGAAAAGTGCAACTCGCTTACCTGATCCATCCGTGATTCCAACGGAGCTAACCGCGGCCTTCTCTTCGGCAGCTTCTCTGCACCTGAAAGGCAAAGGACATAATTAAAAAGGGGTTCGGGTGAAGGCAGTCGCATTCATCTTAACTTACCAGTTTTTGCACGCGCAGAAGCGGCCCCATCAACCGCAGCATCCCGGCACCTGAAAACTAGAAAAAGGACATTATTAGAGGTGCCATTAAAAGCGGCCAACGAACATTATACTTACGTGCATTGGCACGTGCAGAGGCAACGGAAAACTACGCCCACAGCATCCTGAGGCCTGAAACAAAGGAAAAGGGACATTATTGAGGTGCCCATCTTTTAAAGCCTAAAGACTACAGTATACTTACAGGCATCCACTCGTGCAGTAACGGCGGCATCGCTCTTCAGCATCCCAGCACCAGTGCCACAACTAAGGCTGCAAAAGACTTGAGCCTCAACACTGAACTCATCCAGTGACGTAACTGGAATCCACGCACCCCTGCACCAGACGCAGGATGGAGAGCTCAGCATTTATACACCTAAGGTGAGAGCTCGCTGAGACAAGTAGAAAGCTAGGCTGTGGGAGAAACTGGCGATTGGTGGGAGAAGGAATCCCATCAAACGGTGATTAACCCTTTTTCTTCCACCTGCAGCAAACTTACCCTGCAAGTCAGTCATTCGATAAGAGGAAGCCCAGTCCTGAGAGTCGTCCGAGCTCTACGCTTCTCAATTGAAGAAACGATAGCAGCCCAGCCGGGATCAGCGCCTCCGTGGGAATCAGGTGAGCGTTACAATCCCCACATAACATTTCCGTTATTTACAAGACAGGATAATACCGCCAGATTATTGTACAGCTAATTGCACTTACTATTCAAAGAATTTTCTGAAAGTGACAGGCCTATTTCATCCAGTCTTAGTTTTAGAGCCTTCTTATTTTCTTATATACAGATGATCCAAGGCAAGGAACTCTCTGGAATCTAGCTCCATTATTGGCCATTTCAAGTGTGGACACTGTTCAGTCTGCTCTTTGACGAAAAATATTAAGACCATCAAAATAAATGGTAAATATTGGAAACTACAGAACTTCACCAATTGTGGCACAGCGTGGGCGATATATGAGATCCAATGTCCCTGCAACATGACCTACATAGGGAAAACTGAGCGCCCAATAAAACAGAGTATGCGAGCATCGCTCATGTTTAAAGAACAAGATCGAGAAGAAACCACTAGTTGCCCACTATGGCTCACAGAAGCACAAACACACCGACATGTTCTGGTTTGTCATTGAGGTTATTAAATCAACTGTGGGAGGGGGCCATTGAGATCTTGCACTAGAAAAAAAGTGAACATCATTGGATATATAACTTGGGTACAGTGAAGCACAGTCTGAATTTAGCCATCGAGTGGAATAGCTTGATATGAGGTGATATTACAAAATGTTCCACTTTTAGATTTTGCCTTTTTAATAAGGTAACCTGAGTCAGCTGCTGATACCACATCAAGGAGCAGCTAAGAATATCAAATGTGAAGGTAAGTGATTAGTTACTTCAGTTAGTATTCATTGTTGTCTTTTAGTGGGTGTGATGTGAAAGGAGAGACTTTGGCAGAAAGTCTGTCTCATGGGAGGAGAGCAGATAGCTATGGCTGTGTCTTTCAGAAGGCAGATTGTCTGGATTTTGGGTGACTAGGATAAATTGGTTAGAGATGCATGCAGATCGCTGTGGAGTGGCTGCACGTCTTTGATTCCCTCATGTGATTGTGCACTGGCATGGAGTGTGCGGAATGAAGTGGTTAGATTTGGTTACTGTTTGTGCCACTTTGATAACACACGGTCATCCAGACATTATTATTATTCATTGTGGAGGGAACAGTTTAGGACATGTCTCTGGAATCTCCTTGCAATTTGCAATGAAAGAAAGACTTGGGGAAAATTATAGACATGTTTCCAAACTCCCGAGTAATTTTTTCTGGTATTGCGCAGAGACAAATATAGCTGCTTTCTTCTTCTTTCTCTCCACAAATGGAGAAAGCGAGACACAATGTCAACAAAGGCTGTTTGCGCTTTTTTCAGAGATGTTGGTAGGCCCTCTTTTCACAATGAAAATATGTTTCGTAGCACATACGTTTTTCGCAAAGATGGAGTCCATCTTACTCATGCTGGGAATCAGATTTTTCTGCGAAATATACAGAATGCATTGCAACCATTTTTGAAAGTATAGCAATCCTTTTTTCCAGTAGGTGTTGACCACTTGAAGTTTTAAAAACACAAAAAACCCCACAAAAAGGCTCTTTTCAGAGCCACCACTTCCTCCCAGAGAAGAGTGCAATGGTTTTGATAGCATAGTACCCTAAAAATGTGAACGTCCGTGGACTTCTAAAAATGCACAGGACCCTGTAGCATTTCATTGGCACTTTTATTTTTAAACTGTGAAAGGTGGAGAGATGAAGATGTTGGGTGGGCCTTAATCAGGTAGGTGGCAGACTTTCTCATGCCCCCGGACTGTAGCCTCGAAAGCACTTTGAAGTGTCTCCCCCTGCAGAGTACCGCGTCGTAGTACATACACAATACAGTGACCCTCGAAAGGTAAGGGTCTTCTGCGGGGTGTATGGCCTGCAAGGCTGGTTCAGGGATGCGCTGCCCCACAAGAGTGCTTCTTGTGGTGGCAGGAGCAAAAACAGAGCTTGCTGTAGAGGAACTCAATCTACTACCTTTATCGCAGGGGACGACCCACCGAATTGCCACTGTGTGGAATGATCTTAGGTGTCACCGCATGGAAGAAGTCCCATAGCTGTACAAACCTGGTTTGCCACTACTGAGCTCCATCTGGCACTCAGTGCAGTGCACCTTGTGTGCACAAGCTTTGGGTATCCCTTCAACGGTAGTAAACAGCCTCCAAACCCAAGATTCACGGTGGCTGTGAGTAGTAGGGAATTCCACTACCTCAACCTCGTCATCCACTTCATCACTCTCTACATCTCCATCCCTGTTCCCCTCTACAGGCCCTTGGGGAGGTGGTGCTGGTGGAGAAGGTGGGTATGGTGCTGAAGCCGAGGCAACTGCAGAGGTGGAAGCCATGGTTGCCATCTAGAATGTAGCACAGCAGGCAGATATTGTTCTCCAAATGGCACAGCAGACACAGCACAGCAGGCAGTGGTCAGCAGCCAATGCAGTGTAGACAGCACAGCAGGTATAGCACACCAATATTAAGCAATGCTCTCTCTGGTAGCCAAACATAGAATGAGGAGCAGCTTTGGGGTGTGGCCTTTCATAGGGGTGCTGGTGCTTGCTTTGCGGACAGCCGTGCTATCCGCGAACACTTTGAACACCAAAAAGGGTTCAAAAAGTTCCAAATAATATCTAGATCGCTAGGGACATGGTCGGGGACATGTGCAAGGGTGAAGTTCCAGAGTAAAAAACTTTGGATTGCTCAAAAAAAGCACTTTTTTTTGTGTCCAGGGGCCCGGACTGTGTCCGCGGACAAGGGCTTTCGCTTAGCCGAGGTGCAGTCACATGACAACACCACGGACACATTCGCAAATGGGACGTGTGTCCGTAGGACACCTAATGCACAGGATCGGTTGTACGCATGCGCACAGGTGTTCTACGGAGAGGGCTTGGGGCCCCAAACTAATTAAAAGTGCGACCCGCATGCACCAGACAGTTATGGACAGGCACAATGTTCGTAGGACCCAGAGGCTGGGATGCGCATGCGCACAAGTGTCCGCCGGACAGGGTTCAGGTCCCCGAACTAATTAAAGGTATGTCACAACTTTGCAGACATGCGGACGGGTTATGTGTTCTATGGACACCTCCATTTTGATTGCAGACAGTCCGACCAGGGAGAGTGTCCTTAGGACACCCCATTTTGGTTAATTGCGGACATCGGAGACAGGGGCGCCGTCCGTGGACACCAAAATGGTCAAAAAAAAGATGAAGAAAAAAAAGACATAGGAACAGTGTACATAATACTTTATTAATGTACAAAAATATAGAAATGATGAAAGAGGGGGAAGCAGAAATTGAGACATATACAGGGGAATTAGGGTTTTCTACATGTTGGATGGTAGGGGAGGAAGGGCTTGAGGTCTCATAACGTTTTTGGTAATGGGGATTTTTTGGGGGTGGTTGACTGGGAGATGGAGAAGGAGTACAGGTGCACGTGGGACAGTGATGTTTAATTTTTTCCATGATATGATTTTCTACAAAGTTCTTCAAAATAATGAAATTGGTCATTAATTGATCAATTTTTTGTTCTAAATGCTGTAGATGATTTTCCACAGTGTGTTTGTTGTTCCATTAGTACATGATGTACTGTTTGAGAATTATTCTTATTTTCTGTATGTACTGTTAAAGTAAAAACAATGTTTTAGGTACATATAACAAAATGTGTATCACTTGGCTTATTTGAAAATTGCAGCGTCTACCATTCGTTTTACTGTTTTCACTCATTTCATCCCAGGGAAAACTTTCTTCAAGCGACTCCAGAGTGCTAGCCATTTCTGTGTAAAAAAAAAAGATGCATTAGATTTTAGTGTATCCTACTAAAGAAAGTTTATAACTATAGGAATTAATGTATTGTACTTACCAGTTTGTTTTTCAGGTGTCCTGTTATTGCTTAGTAGGTGTGCGGTTGATATTTGCTGCGCAGTTTCTGTATAAAGTATCAGTGAGGTAATGAACATGTTCAGTGTGTTTGTTGTATGATACAACAATGTAAGATACCCCTGAGCTTTTGGACAGTGTTGATGTTAACCGAATCCGTCCGCGGACATTCGCATGACCCGCAAACTTTGCAGCCACTAGCATGAGAAAGGGGGTTCAGTATGTTGTATGGTATATCTATTTAAACTAAGGGTATCCTAGTACAAACCTATCAAATTCATGATATCTATATCTATATTCAGTGAAAAGAATGTTTTATGGTTAAGTTGCGCTACTAAAAACCTATGAAATGCAGTGGAAAAACTTTGTTAAAGGGACGTTATGGTTACAAGTGAAACCGAAACCCCCTGAAATTCACCAGTTATGGTAAGCTAAGCAACCATAACTCGCGCCACCACTGTGCACTGCTAAGAATAACACCCATGACATCAAAGAGAGAGAGACATATTTAGTCTCGAGCATAGAGCACTGTCTTTAGACAGGCTGACATTAAATAAGGGGACGAGAGTCACACTAGCTGGGGGCTAGATATGTCAGATGGAGAGGGAATCCTTTCGCGGAGAGGAGGGAGGAAGCGCACGTGGTCCCGAGGGATGCCCACATGCAGACAAGGAAGTAAGATGGTCTGATCTAGAGCAGCCTAAAGATGGATGCTAGATCCCATGCCATATCCGGAACACCGTAAAGGACGATCACATAGCGAGAAGGGAGAGTCACCACCATATGTGAGCAGGCTGGGGTCATTGCCAGGTAGAAGGCGATCAGGAACCATTGTCCCAACTATGGATAGGCAGACGAAGGGAGCAGATTGTGGATTTTGGTTCATGCAGTTCCCTTTATTGGAGAAAGGAGGGCCAGGCTGCAGTATATTCCATGGCCACAAATGGATTAGAATAACTTGAGATGCAAACTTCCCAGTTTAACGGCAGGTGCAGGAAAATAGATCTATGAGCTAGAGACAGGGGTAAATACTTTAGCAATATTGGACGTTAAGGGTCTCCTAGCAGCCATTCCTGGGGAAAGGGCTGATGACATTTGGACGAGAGCAGGCCATTCAAGTGTCACGGCACAGAACACATCACACGATGCAGTGCCATTTAACAATTGTAGAGCAGATGTCTGGAGAGCTCTCAGGGTGCAGTATCCCGACACATAAGACATGGGTGCAATTATGGCACGCAGGATGAAGGAAGACATAGATCCACTTGCTTATATTCAAAGTATTCAGGAACAGTGGACTCTTGAAATGCGGGAACCACGGGGAAAGACAGTGGCAGTATTTTACCACATCTTATGCCAGGGACTGCCGAGCAGGTACAGAGGCAGCTCAAGAAACTAGTGGGAATGGAGGAGAGACCATGGGCAGAAATAGGGTTGGCCATAGTGCATCACTGTCGGCTGTTGCAAGAGAAAAATAGGAAGAGGGAAGATACCAGAAAACTTGAGAAAGCCAAGTTAGTTCATAAGAAATTGTCAAAGTATGCCATAGAAGGGGCCGTATTGAGAAGCAGAGAAGGACTGGGAATACAACAAGCAGTGGGTACATCGCAGGCGAATAATCAGTGCCAAATGGATCAAGGAGGGAACAGGTTTTTGCCATGAGGCAGAGTAATGGGCTACAGAGGAAGGGGTGGTTTTCAGAATAATCAAGGTGGTTTTCAGAATATGCAGAATGAGAATCAGAATGTGCAAGAAGAAGCATTTAACCAACGGGAACAAGTCAGAAGAGCTCCCTCTGTATGTTGGACATGTGGGATGACAGGGCACATTGCTTGTATGTGTGGAAGCTAGGGGTATGTACAGAATGGGCAATTCCCAAGAGGAGGACCGCTTATCCTCCAGCATATAGCTCACAAGCTAGGGACGGGTTTGCCCAAGATCAAACAGTATATCAGACACAAGTGCCGCACATGCAACAGGCATTGCAGCCACAGCAAGCACCACTGATTCCACCACAAGGATAGTCACAGCATGCACCCATGCAGATACTGCAGAACGAAACAAGGGACAATTATTGACACCTAGAGTAGGGGGTATCTCTGTGGTGGGAGGAAGTCCTTTCACAGGTATGGGGATATACATGAATCCACAATAGGACAGCTCACAGGGTGACTTGATGTGTTCAGTACTATCAGTAACACCAGACCCCCAAGAGGAACCAAGGGTTGATTTAACGCTAGGAGGAAAATCCTTTTCTTTTTTAGTAGACACTGGGGCTACTCATCCATGTATACGAGAGGGAAAAGACCCAATGTCAGGAATTGCCATGAATGCTCAGGGATTCTCTGGAGCTAAGAGTCAGTTTCCTTTTACTGACAAATTACCAGTCTCTATAGGAGAGTGTGACTTGTCTGTTCCATTACTGTATTCAAGGCAGACACCAGTTACCATTCTAGGACTAGATTTAATGACGAAGCTTAATATGACGATTTATTTTACTGATTAAGGCATAGTGTGTTCTACTCCAGGGATATATTATATGAACTTGGGCAAATTTATATTGACATTTACAGGGCAAACGGCTCTGCGAGGAATTCCACTGGAACCATATGTTTTATGGGGTATGCATTTTGTTGACATGGCTACCTGGCTTAGTGGGAAAGACTATGAGAATACCCAATGAATTCTTTTTCAGGCCACAGATACCTATGGACAAAGATTATTCCCCTAGAATTAGATGCAACCATAGTACGAGGGGAAATGTCCATGCTGGGAGGAACAGATGACGAGGGCAGGCCATGGAGAACAGTGATTGCCATTGGGGAAGGGTATAGACTGACGTCATTGACAAAGACATGTTTAGAGATAACCTAGCAGATGATGAAGTTGTATTTGAGATGAGTATTATATATTGGATCAGAATAGAGAAAAGAAAGATCCCACAGCGAATGTCAATAACGCGGCAACAACCAGCATTTTTTGACGAAGATTTGGAAAAGGTGCCAAGTTCTTTATTAACCACAGGCCCCTATGACCTAGGCCTATTGATGAGGGTAGGGGAGGTTAAGATAAAGCTGAAGCTAGGAGCAATTTTACCTCGAGCAAGACAGTTCCCCATGTCTCAAGAGTCGGATGAGAGTATTTTTAAGACTATTTCAGCTCTGATGCAACAAGGTATCTTAGTAACATCAGATTGTAGAGGCAGAGTTGCCTTTAGTTCCTAATCCGGCAATAATATTATGCAGCATCCCAGCAGAAGCATGATATATCACGGTGATTGACTTGGAAAATGCGTTCTCAATTCTGTTGCATAAGAACTCCCAAGACTTGACGTCATTTATGGTTCACCAAACCAGACTGAAGAGCACTTGTTTGCCCCAAGGGTACTGTGAGTCTTCATCAATCTTTAATAGGGTCCTCCAGGTGGACGACAGAAGATGAGTGCAGACAAGACTCAATTCAGTTAATGACTATCCAGGGATATAAAGTAGAGAAAGAGAAGTTGCAAAATTGTCAAGAAGAGGTGTTGTATATAGGCAAGTTGATCTCACATGAGGAAAAGAGGGTCACGCCTGAAAGAGCTGAAGCAATTATGAAAAACCGCAAAACCGCACACAGTAAAACAGATGCAACCGTTTTTGGGATTATGCAACTACGTTAGAGCGTGGGTGTTTGATTACAGTTTGTACACAAGACCCCTTTTGCAGGCTCTAAACAAAGCACAAGTGAATAAGGAAAAAATAGAATGGACTGAGGAAATGGAGGAAGGGTTTGAAGAACTAAAGAAAGCAATTTGTACAGCTCCCATTTTAGGGATTCCCAATTATGCTGATGAGTTCTTTCTGTTTTCACATATGAACGTGACAGTCATGACAGCAATGCTTACACAGACGACTACATTAGGGTACATACCCCAGGCATATTACAGTGGGATTCTCGATCCAGTTATGAGAGGGTGCTTTCCGTGCAAACAGTCGCTGCCAGCAGCCGCAGCCGCATTGGCAATTGAGAAGTCTACGAGTATTGGGATGGGGTGTTCTATGACACTTTTTGTAGAGCATGCTTTGTTTGCCATTTTGGAAAAACCTAAGGGTACATTGACATCTCAGAGAGCATCGGCATATGAGGTGGTTATATCGAATCCAGCAATCAAAATAGTCAGGTGTAAAATAGTGAACCCTGCCACATTTGTAGCCGAGCCCATGGTAGAGGGTGATCATGTGCATGACTGTGCTAGTAATGAGAAGTTCTATCATGACATACCGTGTGTAAAGGAGAATGCGCTGTCTGGAGGGGAAATTCTCTTTATCGATGGGTCTTCAAAAATTGATCAAATAGATGGGGAAAGGAATTCTGGTGAAGCTGCAGTAAGGCACAGAGTAAAAGGGGAATTTGAGGATGTAGCAAGTGCGAGACTACCATCTCATTTTTCAGCGCAAGCAGCAGAATTGGTAGCACTTAATGCCGTGCTCAAAAATCATGCAGAATGAGAAGTGATGGTGTACAGTGACTCCGCCTATGTGACATCAACTGTGAACAAAGGGGTAACATGTTGGAAAAGTAAGTGCTACCTCTGAGTGGACGGCACTCCAGTGAAACATTCAGCATTATTGGACAGGCTTATTAAGGCACTACAACTGCCAGTAGCCATTGCAGTATTTAAATGTGCAGCACATACTAAGAGAACTGACTATTTCTTGCAGGAATGAAGCCGCAGAAGCAAAAAGGGTTGCATATTCACCAGATATTTTGAGTTTTTATACTCCAGATGTTAAGGAGATGGTAGTCCCAATTATGATAGTAAATGAAGGGTTTAATCATTTATCGAGAACACAGTTGATGGAAGTTCAAGGCAATGCACCACATGAAGAGCAGGAATTATGGAAATGGAGGGGCCTTCCTTATCCCCCACAGAAGCATTATGGTGATAGGACAGCACTTGAAAGCCGGTGATGCTGGTAGCATTGTTAAGGGTAGCGCTTCAACAGCTGCACTACCCTACGCATGTACTAGGGAACGCCTTGCAGCAGCTATTGCAGAGGACTGGTTCGTACCAAACCTGTTAGAACACATTGCATTTTATGTAGTAAATTGCATCGTATTTCAAAAGTGCACTGCTGGGCATACACTGCGAATGATCAGAGGAGTGATTCCTCGACCAAACAGTCCTTTTCAACATTTATATAATGATCATATTGATATGCTGTAAGTGTGTAGTGGATACAGGTATATGATAGTGGTGGTGTGTCCTTTTTCAAGGTGGATCGAAGCAGGTCCTTGTATACACCCAGATGCCACTTGCGCAGCAATGTTTTTAGTACAAGAAGTTTTTCCAAGATGGTTAGTGTGTGAGGTTCTGAGATACAATAATGGGCCCCATTTTGTTAATTAAGTATTTGAACAGATTAGCCTACTGTTAAGATGGATTTCTGAACTCTGACCTGGTGGGCAGAGGTTCAGGAGGCCAGCCTAGTTTCTTGAAACAGGGTAACCTTCTGGACAAGCCAGATCAATCAAGGTTGCTTGGCGGCAGTCAAGACTAGATCTCAGAACGGGTGAGGGTGACGAAAGACCTCAATGAGCACACAGAATGAAGGACACTTACAAATCACTCCCAGTCAGGTGTAGATATATTAAAAATACATATACATTTATTTCAAGGCCTTTCAGTTTCAACACACAAATCAAATCACAGTAATACTATTAAGCCTACACAATCCTGTCTAAATACACATATACAAGACCATTGGCGTCTAAAGGGTTAATGCATGAAATGGGTCCACATCCTAAAAGGGGAAGGAAACAGGCAGTGCAAATAGTCTTTAGTCCCTTCTGCATCCAACACACTCCTAACTAAGAGGCAGTCCAAACCCTAAGAAGAGTGGAGCCTAATACTCAAATGTACATGCAATGCAAGTGCACGTGGTTGTTCAAATGCATAAAACGGGATCTCTTCAAGGGTCTGTAGCAACTCAGGAAGGTGGGTGAGGCGATGAAGAATAGGTTGCCACTATTTGAGGAGGTTCTCCACTTGAGGGAAGGTGTTAATTGAGGAAAATCAAAGACTTACATTTTCACTAACCTGGGCAGACAGAGACTTGCACTGGAGGCAACAGGCAGAAATTGAGGAATCCCCCGTGGAGGTCCTGCTCTCTCTCACTCCCCGGATTGAAAATCAGAGAGGAGGGAGGCAGAATCCCCAGGGAAACCCTCTTGGTGAATAAAACCCTGAATCGAGATGGCTCTTCGGAACGGTGAGTAGAAGCTTGGACGGTCCCTCTAGGTGAGCTGGAGTGCGAAGAGGATTGGAAACCTTTCCGGGGAACAATATAGAACAAGTAAATGCCAGGTAGTAAGAAGTGAAAGAACAAGAGATGGATAAAGAAGGGAAACGTACGTGAATTTCAGAATGTAATTCTCAATGGGATGAGGACGTTCTTGGGAGTATCCGAATGGCTGGAAGCCATAGAACTGTGGTGCTGAATGAACGGAATAGAAAGGGTATGAATGTTAGTAATGGGAGGATAGAATGACCTAAAGAGGACTCTGAGTTTAAGGGACTTACAGACACGGGCGGAACTCCTAGCTGGAAATCTATGGTGGAAACTGGATACGGCCTGAGAGTAAGCCTGTATGTATGAGAGGCGGAAAGACAAGAGTAAAGATTAGATTTTAAAGGAGAATGCAAGCTAGCAATGTCGGAAGAAGGAAACCTAGTGGCAAACTTACGGAGCGTCTGTATGAACAGTAGCGACACGTATGCTACTAGCACTTCCTTCCTTATCAGGAGTCACGTGAGTAGACGCAGGAACATAAGATGTGCGTGTAACAACTAGACCGCGGTCTTCCTCACAAGGAACTGTCACTTTAGGAGCCTGCGTTATAACGCTATGTGCTGTTCTTCCTAATCTCCTTCTTTGCCACAATGACCAACGCTGATAATGTGTTACAGTATGCCCCTTTCTCAGGGCAGGAGAACCCGGCTTTCCGGGGTGGAAGCGATAGAATTTTCTCACCAATTTGGGGGCATGGACCCCTGAAGCATCTTCCCACGTTCTTTCTGAAGGTGAGTATCCTTTCCAATCAATCAAAAACTGAAGGTGACCTTGTCTGTATCTTGAATCACAGATGTTGGCCACTTCGTATTCCGGACCTGTCTCAGTGTTCACTGGCGGGGGGTGTGACAGATGAGTTCTAGCAAAGCGGTCCGGAACGGATAACTTAATCTGTGAGAATGAAAAACTGGGTGAATTCGAGACCAGGAAGGAGGTAACTCTAATCGCACTGCTGATGCTCCTACTAGGGAGAGGATCCTAAAAGGTCCAAAAAATCTAGGAGACAATTTGGAAGGAACCAGGTGTTTGGGGAGAAAACGAGAAGATAACCAAACCAAGTCTCCCTTCTGAAGTGGAGGTATCTTTCTGCGATGACGATCAGCATATCGCTTAGCCCGATCCTGGGCTGCTTTCAAAGATTGGCGAGCCAAACGGTGACCTTTCTGAATGTCGCAAACCATGCGGTCGACTCCCGGGCATTGTGAAGAAGGAGGCGTGATGGAGGGTAAAAAGGATGGGTGATAAACATAGGAGCAGTAGAACGGGGTTGATTTCAATGCAGAATGATATGAATTGTTGTATGAAAATTCTGCTAGTGGAAGTAACTCCTTCCAATTATCTTGAGCTGCGGATACAAAGCACCGAAGATATGTTTATGTTTATTATTTGATAATGCGCACAAAACCCAGGGGTAGCCGGGCGCAGCAGGTACAAGGATACTTAAGCTTAGGTTACATACATGTGATAAGAAGCATTTCAGTATAGTGCATACATGTCAATACAAACAGTTGAACTGAGAACTAGCATGTTACAGTGTAGAGAGTACAAATATACAAAAGGTAGAAGGGTAAAAGCAAAAGAATAGTCTTAGAGCTGGGTTTCAGAGGTAACGCAGCATTTAGGTACAGTGAAGATTAGTTGTCGCTGGACCAGAGCCAGTTTTTTACCTTGCGTCTAAAGCTGGAGTAGGGTAGACCGTCTAAATCTAGGGGTTTCTAGCAGGAAGTGGTTAGAAGCCCTAGTGTGGTGGCTGGACGATTTTCTGGACAATCTGGCCGAGATGTAGGGGGTGCTGTGTTGTTGAGCCCTTTATGGGTGAGAGATAGTGTCTTGAGAAGGACTCTGTCGCTAATTTTTAGCCATTGGTGGTCTTTTCTGATGTTGGAAATATGTGCTCTACAGGGTATGTCAAGGGCTGCTCTAAGAGCGTGGTTTGAAGGATTTGCATTTTATTTATGATAGTTTTATTAGCACCTGCATAGAGGGCATTACAATAGTCCAATTTCGACATTACTAGTGCGTTGGCTAGCGTGATGCAGTTAGTTTTGGAGAGGTACGGTCTGCAGGTCCTGATTAATTTACAGGTGTACGCTGTAGAGGATGCCACGGTGTTGACTTGTTTTTTGAGAGAAAGAGTGGAATCAAGGTAAAAACCTATTGTTTTTACCTCAGATGCCACCTTGATTGTGTTACCATCTATGTTGAAATTGCGATAGTTGGGACTAAGTTTTTTTAGGTTAGAGTCGGAGCCCAAGATCAGTATCTCTGTTTTGTCGTCATTTAGGCAGAGGCCATGGGAGGCCATCCATGCCTGAATGAGGAGGTACATTTTGTTTACTAGAGTGGTGTCTTCGACAAAGTTGCCTGATATGAGAATCTGTGTATCGTCCGCGTAGTTGGTATAAATTACCCCTAATCTGTCAAGTTTGTCGAAGAGTGGCTTAGTAAAGATATTATACATTGTCGGGGAGACACATGAGCCTTGTGGGACACCACAAGTGATATGGATTGGGTCCGCTGCAGCTAGAGGGGAGAACACTCATTGTACGGTTAGCTAGGAAGGATTGTACCCATGCTATAGCTTCACTTGAAAAATGGGCGGCAGACGCTAAGTGGTTGCATAATACTGCATGGTCCACCAGGTCAAAGGCCGCCGATAGGTCAAGGAGGAGGAGAATAGCTGTACTACCTTTATCCTTCAACTCGTCGATTTGTGTCTTGAGGTCGATTAGGGCCGTTTCAGTACCGTGAAGTGGTCCAAAGCCAGATTGCCGTGAACCTAATAGTTGGTGTGACTCCAGATAGTTTTGGATCTGGAGGTAGGCTACTCTGTCAATGATTTTAAGGAGAAATGGGACCGTAGTGATGGGCCTGTAGTTCGTGGGATTGCTGGGTCAAGTATCTGTTTTTTGAATAGGGGCAGTACCCAAGATTCTTTAAGGTTTGTGGGTACAGTATTCGTATTGAAAGAGGCGTTGATAAGTTTCGAAATGAAGGGTGCTAGATCTCTGGCTGCATCCTTGATGATTTGCGCAGGGCAACTGTCGCCTTGGCAGTTCGATGGTTTAAGGGATAGAATAACCTTTTCAGTTTCCAATATAGAGATGTTGGTAAATCTGAAGGGTTTACAGTTGCTTTGGGTGGAAGTGCTAGCTATCTCTTTCAGTGGGGTGGTGTGAGTTACACTAGGGCTCAAGGAGGCTTTTTTCTTAGCAATTTTAGATTGAAGGGTTGTGATTTTATTTGCTAGGGCATTTTGGAGGCTGGTGCACCAAGATTTGTCCTTGGGGACATTGTCTGTAGGGGCAATTGGGTTTTCCAATTCCCAGAGAATAGTGAAGAGTTCTTTGGAATTCGAGTTGGCTTTACTGATTCTTTCCTTGAATGCGTCTTTTTTAGTTTGAATTATTTCATTTCATTTCATTATACCCTTCTAATGTCTGGTTTAAACGCTCAGTTTGACCATTGGTCTGCGGGTGATATCCGAAACTGAGGGACCTCTTGATTCCCAATTCTCGACACAGATATTTCCAAAAATTAGAAGTGTATTGGGACCCACGATCTGAAACAATAGCATCTGGAAGTCCATGGTTGGAGAAGATTTCTGTCAAGAACACCTTTGCCTTCTGTTCTGCACCAGGAATCTTGGTGAGAGGAGTAAAGTGGGCCAATTTAGTAAAGTAGTCGATGGTAACCCTTATAGTGTTGTGTTGGGATGAAAAAGGAAGATCAACAATAAAATCCGTAGAAATACATTTCCAAGGTTGATCTGTGATAGGCATACGGGATCGTAAGCGGTAAAATGGAACACGAGGAGTCTTGGACTGTTGACTCACCACACAGGCAGAAACATAATCACGGACATCAGATCTTACTGTAGGCCACCAGAAATGTCTAGAGATGAGTTCCAAGGTGTTTCGATAGCGAATAGATGGTCCATAAATCTTTGAAATATTGCCGGTGCGTTGACCAGTCCAAAAGGCATAACATGATTCTGGTAGTGTCCGAAAGGAGTTCGAAAAGCTGTTTTCCACTAATCCCCAGGGGTAACTCTAATAAGATGATAGGCTCCTCTGAGGTCCAGTTTAGTACAGAATGAGGCTCCTCGAACAACCTCCAGGATATCAGGAATCTGATATCCTGGAGGTTACTTGTCTGGAATAGTAATCCTGTTTAAGCCGCGATAATCTATGCAGGGTCGTAATTCTTCCAAATCTTTTTTCGGGATAATGAACAATAAAGCTCCAGCAGGAGAAGTGGATTCAGAAATTAGACCATTTTGGATATTTTGCTGAAGGTACTCCTTCAGAGCTGCTTTTTCCTTCTGGGAAAGCACATACATGTGCCCGCATGGGATTGGCTGATCGGGCATTAGATCGATGTGACAGTCGTCTCTACGATGTGGTGGAAGAGTGGGAAATTTGGGAGTGGAGAAAACTGAATGATAGAGCTGATGGCATTCAGGAATCCTGCTGATGTGGCTAATAGACGGAACTTTCTGGCAACTTTCCATTTCCGACAGGATATGTACTCCTACTGAAGAACTGGACAAACAATGAGAGGTGCAGTATTCGGAACCCAAAAAGAGAGTACTTGCTGACCAATTGATGAAAGGATTATGTAATCTCAACCATGGTAATCCCAAAATTACGGGGAAATGTGCAGTTCTGATAAGGTCGAATTCCATGGTTTCCTGGTGAGTCTTAATCTGAACATTTAAAGGTACAGTCTGTTCTCGAATGGGACCAAACTCCACAGAGTTCCGTCAACACCTTCAATAGGAGT
Organism: Ambystoma mexicanum; assembly: GCF_040938575.1. NCBI lineage: Eukaryota > Metazoa > Chordata > Amphibia > Caudata > Ambystomatidae > Ambystoma > Ambystoma mexicanum. The sequence goes on along the minus strand of NC_090931.1, from coordinate 435,545,958 downwards.
TACCAATGGTTTGGCAACTCTAGGGATCCCTTTACTGGATGCTCATTCATCATCCAAGAAGTTCCCCGCCGCCCCATAATCGATGAGTGCAGGTACATTCTTTAGGATAGAATTTGGGAGGGTTTTTGTAAAGAAAATCACGACCAAGAGTTGGTCAACCACCCCAGGTTCAGAGTAAGATTCATTGTTATTCGGGGAACCCTGTCTAAACACTCCTACCGTGGTTCCCCCTACGGTAGGCATTTGGCGTTTCTCGAAACCTGGGATTGCTTCCTACGAGGTGGTACTAAAGGACAGTCTCTTAGAATGTGTACAGATGATCCGCAATACATACACAGTCCTAAATTCTTTCTCCTCTCCCTTTCTGTGCTTGATAAGGGAACTTTCATAGTCCCAATTTGCATGGGCTCTTCCGTAGAAATAGGTTTAGTGTTTCCGGGAAGAAACTCCAAATGAGCTCGAGGACTCTTACTCTTCTTCCTTTCCTGATGGCGTTCTTGCACCCGGTAATCTATCTGCATGGTAATTGAGATCATTTCTGCCAAATTTGTTGGTCTAGGAATCTTTGAGACTTCATCCTTGAGCTCTTCAGATAGTCCTCTCCTAAATAAAGTGATCAGACCATCATCCGGCCAACCCGTCTCAGAGGACAATTGTTTAAAGAGCATGATATAAGAGATAAGATCCTTAGATCCCTGTCTCAAATCTAGTAGTCTTTCTTGTAGAGATACCGAAATTTCTTTTCTGCCAAACATGGTTTTCAGACTGTTTATGAAAGCAGGATAGGAATCAAGAATAACATTTCCTGACGTAACCAAAGGGGTAGCCCATGCTAACGCTGGACCCGATAAATGGGAGATCACAAATCCCACCTTATCTTTCTCTGTGGGAAATAATCTGGGCTTAAACGTAAACTGAATAGTACAGCTTTCCAAAAACTCTTTCAGCTTAAGCGGGTTCCCATCAAACTTTTCCGTGTGAAAAGTTGATGGTGGAGTTTCAGAAAAGGCACGACCTATCTGCTGTTTTAAATGTGCATTGTCTTGTCTTAGGGTCTGCATCTCTAGCGACATGGACTGCATTGCAGCCATGAGTTGTTGCATATGTTGTTCCATAGCCTATCGCCGTCTGCCCCAGTAACGATACCAATGGCGTCGCTATCTGTTAATTGAGGAAAATCAAAGACTTACATTTTCACTAACCTGGGCAGACAGAGACTTGCACTGGAGGCAACAGGCAGAAATTGAGGAATCCCCCGTGGAGGTCCTGCTCTCTCTCACTCCCCGGGTTGAAAATCAGAGAGGAGGGAGGCAGAATCCCCAGGGAAACCCTCTTGGGGAATAAAACCCTGAATCGAGATGGCTCTTCGAAATGGTGAGTAGAAGCTTGGACGGTCCCTCTAGGCGAGCTGGAGTGCGAAGAGGATTGGAAACCTTTCCGGGGAACAATATAGAACAAGTAAATGCCAGATAGTAAGAAGTGAAAGAACAAGAGATGGATAAAGAAGGGAAACGTACGTGAATTTCAGAATGTAATTCTCAATGGGGTGAGGACATTCTTGGGAGTATCTGAATGGCTGGAAGCCATAGAACTGTGGTGCTGAATGAACGGAATAGAAAGGATATGAATGTTAGTAATGGGAGGATAGAATGACCTAAAAAGGACTCAGGTTTTAAGGGACTTACAGACACCGGCGGTACTCCTAGCTGGAAATCTATGGTGGAAACTGGATACGGCCTGAGGGTAAGCCTGTATGTATGAGAGGCAGAAAGACAAGAGTAAAGATTAGATTTTAAAGGAGAATGCAAGCTAGGAATGTCGAAAAAAGTAAACCTAGTGGCAAATTTACGGAGCGTCTGTATGAACAGTAGCGAAGCGTATGCTACTAGCACTTCCTTCCTTATCAGGAGTCACGTGAGTAGACGCAGGAACGTAAGATGTGCGTGTAACAACTAGACTGCGGTCTTTCTCACACGGAACCGTCACTTTGGGAGCCTGCATTATAACGCTATGTGCTGTTCTTCCTAATCTCCTTCTTTGCCAGAATGACCAAAGCTGATAATGTGTAACAGCAGGGTCTATTCCAAGAGTTGGGAATAGTTCGTACTAGCAGTGGAAAGTAGAGGGGCCCTGAGGGGCCACTCATGCGTAAAGATGAATGGAGGCGCTAGGAGCCAGCGGTTAGGGTTGCGATTACTCACCGACCTCCGGCGCACTCCAGACCAAACTTCGGCAGTCAAGTCCACTTCGGTTGCAGGTTCAAGTGTGGCAATTTGGCAGCTATGTAGCTTTGAGTGACGAAGATACAGCGATGATTCCCAAATGGCAGAGAGGAGCTTTCTCTGCTCCTGGTGGATGGATCATGCCAGTTTTACCGAAGTAGGCTCCAGGGGCAAGAGGGGCACAAATGCAGCGCACCTGCAAAGTTCGTCACCACGGCCGGGCGACACAGTAACCGTGTGTACTGCGGTTCCGGCGCACTTGTCTCACCTCAGACCTGGGAATGCCAAGTGTACCTAATACGGTGTGAGGGTGCCGTGAACACAGAGCTATCGATATACCAAGTTTCGAGGGCCTCTTCAAAACAGCAGCAGAATCAGGGCAAAGATTCTGCGTAAGCTCGTCAGCCCACTGGTTGGCCCAGGGACACTTCCGAACGTCTTTGCAGACCTTCTAGGATGACCAGATGCAGAGCGGTCCCACGGGACGACAGTGGCTCAGGGTGCCAAACCTTCCAGTGGGTCACGAGTGGTTCCTCGACTCGGCTTCTTAGTTTCAGGATACTTGGATCCTATCCTTCATTCAGTGAGAACTCCAGAGATCAACATGGTATGGGTGTTTGGGGCATTCTCTTATCCAGAATCTCCTTTGCGCCAAAACGAAGACGACCCAATGGGAGATCTAATCACATACAGGCATACCATGCGTGGACCAATCACAGACCGCGGTGGGGCCAGGCATTCACAGCACTCCAGACTCTCTGGCCCCCAAGATGTGTATTGGAACCAGACGTTCCAGCCCACATCCTGGAGGCACACACACAAGGCATGCACAAGCCCGTGAAAACTTGATGTTTCGTGGGAGAATGCATGCCCAAATAAGGACTGACCTGGGTCGGTTCGACCTGGGGAAGGTGAAGAGGCAAGATGGCCAAAGGACAGGAAAAAGAACCTTATGGCATGGCCATTTTGGAGCCAGGCCACCTATTTGGGCCAAAAGCGGTAATCATGGTTTATCTGGCAGAAAGGGTTAAAAATATATGAAATGATAAGCTGCCACCAGCCCTGTCTGAGGCACATCTGCAATTCTCCTAAAAAATCCTTCAGGAGTATCTAGGGCCTTTGGAAATGACTAATAGACCCAAGTGTACTGTACTAGAAGGTACATTGTACGCTTGTTACATGTTGCAGAAAAGTTGCAACATTGGAAAGGGCTAAGGGAAACAAAGTCTCCCAGTAATGACTGTCTTAAGGGCATGTCAGTTTCCCCATAAAAAGTGAGCGAAAAGCCCAGAGGAGAGCAGCAGAAGGCTGAGCTCTTCTGGTGAAGTCAGACTATGGTGTTTAACATCAGCAAAAAGTTTTGGGGTACACAACTGGATGGAAAATTACACATAAATGGGAATCTTTCCTAACACTCATCCCTCTCAGACCAAGGACAGGAGGAATTAATCCACCCCTTGATGAGTCTTATGTTTAGGTCGGTTATACATTCTGGACAGCCTATCAGCATTGCTATGTTGAACACCTGGCCTATGCTCAACAGTGAAGTCAAAGCCTTGCAGATTTAAGGAACCAACTGAGCAACTTTGGATTCTCTCCCTTCATGCTCATTAGCCACTTTAAGGGCTTATGGTCAGTTTGCGCAGAGAAGTGGGTCCCATAGAGGTAGGGCCTCAGCTTCCTTAGGGCCCAAACAACAGAGAAACATTTCTCTACTGTGGACCATCTGAGCTCTCTGTCCTTAAACTGGCGACTAATGAAGCCAAGAGGGTGTTCCTTACCCTTCTCATCTACTTGTGATAGTACAGCTACTATCCCAGTGTCAGAGGTATCTGTCTGCACAATAAAAGGTCTTTGGTAATCAGGGACCCTGAGAACAAGGACCTGGCACAAGGAGTCTTTTAAGCCATTGAAGGCCTTGCCACACTCTTCAAACCAAGTTACCTTCTTGGGTTTCTTAGGAGTGGTGAGAGCAGTCAGAGGGGCAGCTATGGTGCCATAGTCTGCCATGAAATTCCTGTAGTACCCAGTGAGTCCTAAAAAGGCTCTCACTTGGGACTGAGTAGTGGGGGTAGGCCAGCCTTGTACTGTTTGTACTTTACTGGGTAGTGGCTGTATCCTGCCTCCACCTACTTCATGTTCAAGGTAGACCACTGAGCCTTGTCCAATCTGGCACTTACTGGCCTTTATGGTCAAGTGGGCCTTCTGAAGTGTCTGCAGCATAATCCTAAGGTGTTTCACATGGTCTTCCCAGGTGGCACTGAAAACCACTTTATCATCCAGATATGCAAGACAGAATTCATCCACCCATGCAGCACATGATTCACAAGCCTCTGGAAAGTGTCAGGGACATTTTGGATTAAAGCGCTATATAAACCTAATAAACATAAATAAACATTCTTCAACCCAAAAGGCATTACCCTGAACTAGTAAAGACCCTCTGGTGTTGAGAAAGCGGTCTTCTCCTTGGCATGTTCAGCAAGAGCTATTTGCCAATAGCCTGCAGTGAGGTCAAATGTGCTGAGGTATTTGGAGGCACCCAATGTATCCACCAGCTCATCTGTTCTATGCAAGGGGTGTGCATCTGTCTTGGTGACAGCATTCAGAGCCCCTAATCCACACAGAACCTCAACTCAGAGGTACCTGCCTTTGGAACCAAAACCACAGGGCTGGACCAAGGACTACTAGATGGTTCAATCACCCCAAGATCCAACATTTTGTTGACCTCTGTCTTAATGCAAGACCTTACTTTGTCCGTCATCCTGTACCCCTTACTTTTGGTAGGTACACTGTCTCCTGTGTCAATGTCATGTTTGCACCAAGGTGTCAAACCAGGAGACTGTGAGAATAAGGGGGAAAATTACCTCAGCAAACCTTTCACCTCTGCTTGTTGAACAACAGTCAGGTGAGGGGCCACTTGGACACCCTCAATGGAGCTGTCAGAAGGACCGCCCTGGAACAGGTCAGGGAGAGGTTCTGACTCCTCTTCCTCAACATCTGAAGCCAGCAGCAGTGCAGCGATTTCAACTCTTGGGATGAAAGCTTTCAGCCTATTTACATGGAACACTTTTGGAGCCTGACCAGCCCTTCCAAGGTCTACTAAATAGTTGACCTCACCCAGTGACTCAACCACTGTGTAAGGGCCTGACAATTTGTCCTGTCAAGCTCTAGGCCTTATAGGATTCATGATCAGGACTTGCTGACCAGGTGTAAAATTGATGAGGGAAGCCTTCTGGCCATACCAATGTTTCACCAGTGCTTTCACTACCTTCAGTTTCTCACTAGACAGATCCATCAGGAGTACCATTTTCTGATTCCTAGCCCATAGTGTACTACGTTGGTAGTAATGGGGGAGTGGGCATCTCCCATCCCTCCTTGACTATGGCCAAGAATCCCCTTACAGGGCGACCAAACAGAAGCTCAAAGGGGCTGAAGCCAACACCCTCTTGTGGTACCTCTCTGTAGGCAAACAGTAAGCATGGTAACAGAAGATCCCAGGTTCTTCTTTGGTGTTCTTCCAGAGCCCCAATCATTCTTTTTGAGGTTCTGTTAAACCTTTCAACTATACCATTGGGTTGTGGGTGATATGCAGATAAAAACGTATAGGTGACACCACATTCCTTCCACATGGCCTGCATATACTTTGACATAATGTTGCTGCCCCCATTAGACACAACTTCCTTAGGGAAGCCAACTCTAGTAAATATGCCAAGTAAATCTTTTGCAACTGACTTGGCAGTCACAGTCTTCAATGGGATGGCCTCAGGATACCTGGTAACATGGTTGATGGTCGACCAAATCAAGGATAAACCTATTGCCGGAGGATGTTTGGTGGTCAAAGGGACCAACAATGTCGATCCCTACCCTCTCAAATGGTACCTCTACAACTGGGAGTGGTACCAGTGGAGCTTGGATTGTTGAGCCACTCTTACCAGATAACTGTCAGATGGCACAACTCCTGCAGTAACTTTCTACTTGCACCCCCATCTTAGGCCAGTAGAAATGCATGGATAACCTTTGCTTGGTTCTCTTGAAACCAAGGTGACCAGCAAGGGGCACTTAATGCACCAGCTGCACGAGGAAGGTCTTACAGCAAGAAAAACCACTATCCTCCTATGGTTTCCTTCTGTAGACTCTGTAGGCTCACTGTAGAGGAGCCTACCCTTTCAATAAATCCTATGCTTCCCAGGAGGTTCACCCTCAAGCTGGGAGCAGGCCTGTCTCCTTAGGCCTTCCAGAGATGGGCATTCACTTTGGCCCTTACTGAATTCATCCCTGTCAGGACCACCTTCTACTAACAAGTCTTTTAGTTCAGGATGGTCCTTTAAATCAAATACTTCAGGTAACACTTCTACCTCGCCAGGTCCAGGTGCTTGATCAACTACCTCCACCTCAGTGATAGGTGATTTAGGGGGAATGTTTTCTTTCCGTCTTTTGTCTTTCTTGGCTCCTTTAGCCTTGGGTTTTCCATTTGGCTTGGGCACTGCAGTGGTCTTGGACAGTGCTGCCCTTGTTTGAGACCTTGTGCAGGGTCTTTCAGCTGTGTCATCTTGCTGCTGTGTTAAAGCTCTGAGATCATTTCCCAGCAAGACATTTCCTGTGACATCTCTCTGAATGCTCACTGGAATCCTGACTACTGTACAATTTAAAGTAAGATTTACAGGTATAACTGGGAACTGGAGAGGTGGGCCACGAGCCAAGTTAGTGGGCATCAGAGGAGCTCTGGCAACTTCCTCTGGGTCTACCAAGATAGAATCCACTACAGTACAACTGCACCCACTAGCCTTAGAGCAGGAGTATCCTTACTCACTGTCCTTAAAGTAGTGCTTGGTATTATCAGGAATCCTAGCATAGGCCTCTGAGACTTTAGGCTCCCAGGGAAAATAAAACTACCTCAGAATCTATCCCACTAGGGAAGGAATCTGAGGTGAAGGATGCCCCTGTAATCTCTTCTTCCTCATAGGGGAAATAGGCCAGATTAGCAGAGTGGACCCCCAAGGTTTTGACCTTACATCTGGGGTCAATTTCACATGGTCACTTGCTCCAGAAGCCACACCAGATCCACTGGGTCTGTGGACATAGGCAGGCTTTTTGTAACCAGAGTTCTGTTTTGGAGGATAACCTCCAATACCCTGTCTGTTCTCTTGTGACTTAACCCTATGGCCCTTCTGGGAGGAAGTTTTATCAGATCCACCACCATCCTTATTTATGGGATTTTTCCTCTCCACCTGCTTACCAGGATGAGTCTTGTCCTTATGTGACACTCTACGTGACACTCACAAATCTGCTGCAATGGCCAGCTTCTTAGGATCTAACTCCTTTGAATCTGCCAAGTGCTGCTTAAGCTCAGTGGAACAAGATGCAAAAATATGTTCAAGCATGACAAGACATATCATACCCTCAAAGGTGGAGACCTTATAGCCTTCAACCCAGCCAGTCAATTTTTTTAAATAATCAGTCACATATGACACCCAAGTACTTCCTTCTTTCTTTCTGTACTCTCTAAACCTTTTCAAGTATTGGGCAGGAGTCTTCCCAAACTTTAAAATGAGAGTTTGCTTCAACATTGCAAAATCTACTCTTTCAGCTTCTGACATTTCCATAATAGCACTGCAGCCAGAATGGGGGAGTCTGCTGAGCAACCATGCAATCTTATCAGCATTTACAACCTCTTGAACTTTGCATGCATACTCAAATGCATTCAACCAGTCCATAATGTCATTCTTCCCATCATACACACTGAGCAGATCTTTAGGAAATCTAGGATGAGAGGAGGACCCAGACCCATGTCCAGATCACATGGATCCTGGTGAAAGTTGAAGCTTGGCCAGTTCCAACTGGTGGTCCCTGTCTTTCTGTTTTTCTGCCTGTTCTATCTTCAGCTTAGCATGTGAAATTCAAGCTCCTTCTGCTTAAACAGCAGCCCTTGCTTCTTGAATTCCACCATGGCCTCAGCATCAGTGCTTACAGAGGAAACACTAGACATAGCATCTTCCCTGTCATCATGGGCACCACTGATGAGGGCAGTGACAGCACTGTCAGTTCTGCCAGTGGAAGCTGCTCCACCTCCTTCTGCACTCTCATCAGAGGCTATGGCACGGAGTTGCAACTCTTGCCTTGCCTTTCCATGATTTTCTAAATAATTTCTGATTTTTTACCTTGAACAGGTAAACCCCTCTCAGTACACATCTTTCTCAATGTTTGTGATCTAGAAGCATTTAACGTTATAAAGGTACGTGTTTCCATTATATTAGATAGGTCTATTGCCTTTACAGTTATCACTACAAAATCACTGTGTGTCCTGGATAGGAATAACTTGAAATGCCTTCACTAGTGTGCAACACGGATACCTTCAGTCCTATCGCACCGCTGCCACCAATTTGTTAAGATGGATTTCTGAACTCTGACCTGGTGGGTAGAGGTTCATGAGGCCAGCCTAGTTTCTTGGAACAGGGTAACCTTCTGGACAAGTCAGACCAATCAAGGTAGCTTGGTGGCGGTCAAGACTAGGTCTTAGTAGGGGTGAGGGTGACAAAGACCTCAATGAGCACACAGAGTAAAGGACACTTACAAATCATTCCCAGTCAGGTGTAGATATATGGGGATAAGCAAGTGTTGTGAGCACAAGGGTTTCCTCAATTTATTAAGGGGGCTGTGATATGTGAGGAGAAATACAGCAGACAAAAACGTACCTATACCACTAGCTACCCACCTCTAAAACACCGAAAGGTGGCTACTTGTCAGAAATTTACCTCACAGTAGGAATTTCATAGGATTATATCTCCCACCATAGACAAAGAAATGTGTTTAGCATATTTTAATTATTATATCAAACAACATGGTACAACAACATAAAAAACCTATTTCCAGCGTTCGTTATTTGTAGAAACACAAATGGGCGGAAGAAGCAGACACCAAAACATTTGCAATGTACAATTTGAGTGATGTTAGTAATGGTGTATTTTGATCGCATTTTCAATTATAAAACAACATGGTATAATAGCGTCAACATTTGAATATGTTTCTAGGGAGAAGGACAACACTGTTGCAGTTTACAGCTCATCAGTAAAGTCCAACGCCCCGTCTTCAGGACGCAATAGGTTAAAGAAACACGTTACACTGGCAACATGGCGCCTATGTGTCAGTGTAGTGACCTAAAAAGATTAATAAAAATTGTTTTACTCAAACATGATAAAAACGGTGATGGTGGTGTTTGTGTGCATACAAAACAAGTAGCCAGGTTGCTAACCTTAAAAGTGATTTCTTTTGGTGTGATGGGCAAAGCGATTGCATGAATCAATTTAATTGAGGCGGCAGACCAGTCCGTCTTAAGAATTCAAGCTGTAAATCAATACGTAAATTTATTTAGATTTTTGTTGAAACAAGTAACATATTGAACCAACAATAGTTACATTTTGATATATGAATCAATCATATTTACCACTTTATGTGTAAGGCAGGGATTTTTGTTTCAAGCCCTGCAGAGAAATTTCAGTGGTGTACCGAGTTTCTATGGTATTCCGGATACTACATGTCCCATAATGCATCATGGAATCTAAAGGAAATGCGAAAAGCCTTTCAATTTCACAGGTTTCACCTGATTTACGTTTCTTTCAAGCATTTAAGTGGCAGGGAGTAACACTTACTTGGCCATAATGATCCCCAAGGCTGTCTTGCATTGTTATATATTGGGTTAGATATTTTAAACCGCTCGCGTGTCAGTGAATGGCTCTGTGTGGGAGACAAAGGCACCAGAGAGTACAATTAGACTCTGTACATGTTTGAGCAACAATCAAGTGTGGCATGGATTTCAAGGAAACCCTTGTGCTCACAACACTTGCTTTTCCCTTTTAGGACAACCCTTTTGGTCGGTTGAGCATAATTCAGATCATAGAAAAAGTTAATTATATATCTTTTTCTGAGGATTTATACCAAAGATGTTTGGAATTACCTTCAATCTTAGGTCCATCCCCAGGACCAACAACAGCAGTAACAGCTCCAAAAAACACAAATGATCTTGATCTCCTGACCCAAAAGAAAAAAAGCTGATACGCACTGAATCACACGGACAACTTATGGTGGAATACCTGAGGGCCGGAGTGATCCCAGAGGGCCTTCAGGTCAAAAATATCCCCCTTGTCTTTCTGGATAATCCGAAATCTATGGGCACCTTTAGCGGGGTAGCTAATAAATGTTCCAGAGACTGGGTGATATTAGTCATTGAGACAGCTGAGGAGGAGTCAAAGAAACAAAAAGAAGACCTGGATACTTTAGAGAAAAAAAATAATGATGAATCTGCCATTCCAGACATAAAAATACTATTGGAAAATATAGAGGACGAAATGAAAAAATTGAAAACATTTACCTTGGATAAAAATTATGGAAGTTAAAAAAAGATATACTTAACTACAAGGAAGAGTCCACCTATCCCAATCTAAACCCAACCTTTTTTCAACAACAAAATGCCAACCAAGTGGGAGGGAGGGGTCCATCCAATAATAGAAACCGTGTAAATAAATTTGTCACTTTCTCTAACTCATCCAACAGCAGTGACTCTGATTCCTCTACAGCACAACCCTCTACTAGCCGTGGAGGCTTAGCGCAAAGAGGTGCCCAACCACAGTTTTTTCAGGGACAGCGGAAACGCGGGAAGAACAGACAATGGGGCAATCGCACGATGCCGACCAGACAGTGGCAACCGCCACAGAACAACTGGTAATCCCGGTTTTCAATTTTAGTTCCCACCATCTCACTGAGACAGAAACCAGTGTCTTAAGTAAGGGACTATCCTTTGTTCCAACCAAAGCTGCCGATAAATTTACCACTGAGGAACAGATGAGAAATGTCTTCAGACTGATAAGGCTCAAGTATTTTTTCCGCAATCAGAAAGAGGGGCTGACTCCAGACGATAATATATCAGGACTTAAATGTCCTTCGTCTTTTACACCAACACCAGCCATGATCTCTCCAGAAATTCTCACTTTCGAAAACAAAATAATAAGAGAATTAAATTATCTTTTTAAAAACAAAAACCAACAAAAAGATAATCTAACACAAGCAGAGCGAAGAGCTCTAAAAAATCTCAAAAGCAATACCTCCTTTGTAGTGAAACCCGCTGACAAGGGGGGGGGGGTATCGTACTGTGGGATGTGAATGCATACAATCTGGAAATTGAAAAACAGTTAGATAACCAACTCTGTTATTGGAAACTTGTGGGCAACCCTACTACGGGATTGACTGAAGAAATTCTGAGCCTTATGAAACATGCACACGATCAAAAGTGGATCTGTAAGGATGAGCTGATGTTCCTGACTAGACCCAATCCGACCACTCCTGCCTTTTACTTATTACCCAAAATACATAAGGATGCGATTCATCCACCTGGTCGCCCGATTGTCTCAGCTATAGGCTCATTGTTGGAGCCCTTGTCCATCTATGCAGACTCTTTCCTGAGACCATTTGTGGCCAAGATGAAATCATATGTGCAAGACACTACAGCTATGATACACATCGTTGCCAGTCTACACCCAGGGGCCGATGACATCTTGGTCACCCTGGATGTAGAGTCGTTATACACTAACATCCCCCAGGACCACTGCATTGAAGTATTACATCAATATCTAGAGACAAGAGCTGACCGTACAGTGCCATCCAATTTTATCATCAAATGCGTGAGGCTGGCACTGACAAAAAACTTTTTCTTGTGTAATCAAACCTTTTACCAACAAAGGCAAGGGACCTCAATGGGTGCTACATTTGCACCAGACTTAGCAAATTTATACATGGATCACTACAAATCTAATTTCATCTACAGGGCGACTAATCCCTTCCATGAAAACATTAGTTCATGGCATCGTTACATAGACGATGTATTCATGCTTTGGCACGGAAGCCAGGACCAACTAGATCTCTTTTTAATATGGCTCAACAACCAAACTCTAACCATCAAATTCACCATGTCATCAAGCACTGACAATATAGCCTTTCTTGATCTGAAAATCTTCAAAAAGGAAAACCAACTGGGTACTACATTATTCAAAAAACCCACAGACAAGAATACGCTTTTATTGTTCAGTAGCTTCCATCCGTCTAGTCTACGGGAAAATTTACCCTACAGACAATTTCTTAGAATCCGACGGAAATGAATTGGCTGACTTTAAAATCAATAGCCAGTTCTTGAGCGAAAAACTAAAACAGAGACAATATCCTCGGAAAATAATCAAGAGATCTATGAAGAGAGCACGTAACGCAAATCGCGAAGTGATCCTTCAGAAACACACAAAACCACAAGATGATAGAATTACATGTCTCATCTTTTTCGCCCCCGAGTAATGACCTAAGAAGGGTGATACTAAAAAATTGGAAAATCATTCATACTGATGATTTTCAACCCAATTGTCCTAGATTTGCCTTCAAGCGGATGCCTAATCTGCGGGATAAATTAGTACACACTTACCCTATTAACAACATTGAGACACCCATTCAATCTACATTATGGGGACTGCCACCAGTCAGTGGTCATTATGCATGCGGACATTGTTCAGTCTGCCATTTGACCAAGAATTTGAAACAGATTGATCTGTATGACAGGCTATGGAAATACCAATCCTTTTCAAATTGCCTGACTAAATGGGTGATCTATGGGATAAAATGCCCTTGTGGGTTAATCTATATAGGCAAAACGATCAGGTCAGTGAAATTACAAATTGGCGAACATCGCTCAGCCATATGGAATGGTACTCCGGATAAACCATTGGTGGCCCATTATTTACAAGCGAAACACACATGCGAAGATATATTTTGGTTTGTTATTGAGACATCTAAAGCTCACCCACGGGGAGGGAATAGGGATCCGTTCCTTAAAAAAATGGAGCAAAAATGGATTTATAATCTCAATACAGTCCAGTCAGGTCTAAATATTGCCGTAGAGTGGAGTCTGTTTATCGACTAATAGCTCAGACAACCAGTGGGGGGTTAATGAAATATGATCTCATTGCCATTTATGTCTATCATGTCTGCTGGAGGGTGATGCCTTGTCTAAAATTGTCATATAATGCATAACCATTGTGTGCACAAATTTGCTCTATAAGAAAAAATGTATTTGACACACTATACACACCCCCTTACTGAGAACTAGCAAGCAGATCATTATTTACTGCAGTGTTAAGTATACCTTCATAGGATCCATATACACTCAAAAATGGCCGACCCCTTTCTAATACTGAGGAAAGTCCTTCCTCTATTACACACACGAATGGACTGGACTTGGCAGTCCTCTTTCGATGTCAACGAATGACATTTGGCTTAAACCAGTATTCAACCAAGGAAAAAGCCACGAGGTAAAGCGATTCTGTGAAGGCGAATGCACACACGACAGGTAAGCTTGCTTTGAAATCCATGCCACACTTGATTGTTGCTCAAAAACGTACAGAGAGTCTAATGCTACTCTCTGGTGCCTTTGTCTCCCACACAGAGCCATTCACTGACATGCGAGCGGTTTAAAATATCGAACCCAATATATAACAATGCAAGACAGCCTTGGGGATCATTATGGCCAAGTAAGTGTTACTCCCTGCCACTTAAATGCTTGAAAGAAACGTAAATCAGGTGAAACCTGTGAAATTGAAAGGCTTTTCGCATTTCTTTTAGATTCCATGATGCATTATGGGACATGTAGTATCCGGAATACCATAGAAACTCGGTACACCACTGAAATTTCTCTGCAGGACTTGAAACAAAAATCCCTGCCTTACACATTAAGTGGTAAATATGATTGATTAATATATCAAAATGTAAATATTGTTGGTTCAATATGTTACTTGTTTCAACAGAAATCTAAATAAATTTACGTATTGATGTACAGCTTGAATTCTTAAGACGGACTGGTCTGCCGCCTCAATTAAATTGATTCATGCAATCGCTTTGCCCATCACACCAAAAGAAATCACTTTTAAGGTTAGCAACCTGGCTACTTGTTTTGTATGCACACAAACACCACCATCACCGTTTTTATCATGTTTGAGTAAAACAATTTTTATTTATCTTTTTAGGTCACTACACTGACACATAGGCGCCATGTTGCGAGTGTAACGTGTTTATTTAACCTATCGCGTTCTGAAGACGGGGCGTTGGACTTTACTGATGAGCTTTAAACTGCAACAGTGTTGTCCTTCTCCCTAGAAACATATTCAAATTTTGACGCTATTATACCATGTTGTTGTATAATTGAAAATGCGATCAAAATACACCATTACTAACATCACGCAAATTGTACATTGCAAATGTTTTGGTGTCTGCTTCTTCCGCCCATTTGTGTTTCTACAAATAACGAACGCTGGAAATAGGTTTTTTATGTTGTTGTACCATGTTGTTTGATATAATAATTAAACACATTTCTTTGTCTATGGTGGGAGATATAATCCTATGAAATTCCTACTGTGAGGTAAATTTCTGACAAGTAGCCACCTTTCGGTGTGTTAGAGGTGGGTAGCTAGTGGTATAGGTACGTTTTATTCAGGTGTAGATATATTACAAATACATATCCTTTGAGTTTCAACACATAAATCAAATCACAGTAATACTATTAAGCCAACACAGCCCTGTCTAAATACATATATACAAGACCATTGGCGTCTAAAGGGTTAATGCACAAAATGGGTCCACAACCTAAAAAGGGAAGGAAACAGGCAGTGCAAATAGTCTTTAGTCCCTTCTGCAGCCAACACACTCCTAACTAAGAGGCAGTCCAATCCCTAAGAAGAGTGGAGTCTAATTATCAAATGTACATGCAAAGCAAGCGCATGCAGTAGTTCAAATGGGTAAAACAGTGTCTCTTCAAGGGTCTGTAGCAACTCAGGAAGGTGGGTGAGGCGATGAAGAATAGGTTCCCACTATTCGAGGAGGGTCTCCACTTGAGGGCCGGGTCGATTCCAAGAGTTGGTAATAGTTCACTGGTTCGCACTAGCAGTGGAAAAGAGAGGGGCCCCCAGGGGCCTCTCGTGCATAAAAATGGATGGAGGCACTAGGGGCCAGAGGTTAGGGATGCGATTACTCACTAACCCTCCAGACCAAACTTCGGCAGACGAGTCCACTTCGGTTGCAGCATCAAGTGCAGCAATTTGGCAGCTCTGCAGCTATTAACAATGAAGATACATCGATGATTCCCAAACGAGACAGTGGCGATTCCTCCGCTCCTGGGGGATGGATCAGGCCAGTTTCACTGCAGCAGGCTCCAGGGGAAAGAAGGGCACAAATGCAGCACACCTGCAAAGTTTGTCACCATGGCTGGGCGACACAGTAACCGCGTGTACTTCGGTTCTGGCACACTCGTCTCATTTCAGACCTGGGAATGCCAAGTGTACAAAATTCGGTTTGAGGGTGCCATGAACACAGAGCTAGCAATATACCAAGTTTTGAGGGCCTCGTCAAAACAGCGGCAGAATCAGGGCAAAGAGTCTGCGTAAGCTCGTTGGCCCAGGGACACTTCCAAGAAGGCTTACTTGCAATGTTTGATTAAGGTGCCGGGAATAGTTGGTCCCACTATTCCAATGGGTTGAAGCGTCTTCACAGACCTTCTAGGGTGACCAGATGCAGCGGGGTCCCACGGGATGAGAGCGGGCTCAGGGTGCCAAACCTTTTAGCGGGTCACCAGCGGTTCCTCAACTCGGCTTCTTAGTTTCAGGATACTTGGATCCTATCCTTTGTTCAGTGAGAACTCCAGAGAACGACATGGTATGGTTGTTTTGGGCCTTCTCTAATCCAAAATCTCCTTCGCGCAAAAACTAAGAAGCCTGTGAGAGCTTGGCGTTTCGCAGGAGAATGCATGCCCAAATAAGGACTGACCTGGGTCGACTCAACCTGGGGAAGGTGAAGGGGCAAGATGGCCAAAGGACAGGATAAAACACCTTGTGGCATGGCCATTTTGCAGCCAGCCCACCTATCTGTGCCAAACACGGTAATCAAGTTTTTTCTGGCAGGAAAGGGTTAAAAATATACGAAATGACAAGCTGCCACCAGCCCTTTCCGAGGCACATATGCACGTCTCCAAAAAAAATCCTTCAAGAGTATCTAGGGCCTTTGGAAATGACTAATAGACTGAAGTATAATGTACTGGAAGGTACATTGTAAACTTGTTACATGTTGCAGAAAAGTTGGAAAGGACTAAGGTAAACAAAGTTTCCCAGTACTGACTGTCTTAAGGGCATGTCAGATTCCTTTCATTTGCAAAAAGTTCAGAGGAGTGGAGCAGAAGGCTGAGCTCCTCTGGTGAAGTCAGACTATGGTGTTTAACATCAGCAAAACGTTGGGGGGTACACAACTGGAGGGGAAATTACACATAAATGGGAATCTTTCCTAACATCAACTATTGAATACTAAGCACAAGTTTTCTTTTGCTTATCACCTGCAAGCGAACGGGATATGTGAGAGACTCAATGGTCTACTTAAAGAGAGGATCGCAAAACTCAAATTGACCCTGAAGAAGGGATGGCTATATTGCCTGCCTCTTGCCTTACATGCATTAAGGAATCAGCCTGGGTCGGACCACCTCCTCACACCCCACGAGTTACTGACAGGGAGGGGAATGAGAATGCCTCCATCGAGGAGCAGAAGTGATGCCCAGAAGACTGCAGACATGTTAGGAAATGAGCTACATGCTTATTTGACATGTATGACTGCTAGTATCTTTGTCATTTCAGATCAACTCAAGTGCCAGGGAGGGTCGGTCTCAGAACACAGATGAAGACTATCCAGCAACCGGAACTTTAGAATTACTATCTGTACCTTGACTTTTTTTTTCTGGTGACGCAGTATTAATTCGTAACTTTATGTGAAAGTGGCATGAGCTGTGATATTCTGGACCTTACATTGTGGAGAATGTTACTCCATCAGAAGTGAAAGTACAAGGAAGGAGAGCTTGGATACATCTTAATGACATTAAACTTTATATGGGCGAGGCCGCAGCAGCCCTGACAATTGATTCAGAAGCAAGACAAGAAGAAGTAGTTCAGGAAGGACGACGCTGAGGTTGCTGTTTAAATAAATGCAAGTGTGCATTTGGACTGTGGCTCAGCCCGGACACTCTTTATAGATATTATAGCAGGAGTGCAAACTCAGTTCTCGAGTCACAGGAATCTTTTGAATTGAACTTTAGCAAGTGTTGACGTACTATAAATATGCCAACTTTGAGTTGCAATTTGACGACTGGAAACGCAAACCGTTTCCAGACTCGTTTATCACTGAGTTTCTGTTTGGTTGAATCTATGGTCCTGACAGATGTCGATGCCCATAGGCTCCTTCTCGCCGTTTACATTTTTATTCTTAGAGCTTATCCTGCTCTTGTTGGGCACAGTGTATATATATGCACTTTTCTGCATGATCCTAAAAATTGCCATGCAAGAAGATTACTTGTGGCAATAATCGAACAGATCCATCAGTTACCTGATTATTTAACAGGGTTCCCGGATTAAAAAGATTTTCTTTTTCTTTAAAGCAGTATACAGGCACACTGTGGAATGTTAAAAATGGTACAGTTTTTGAAAGTGAACAAGCCCAACGACGTTCAGAGAATCAGAAGTGGTGAGGATCAATTTATTGGTGCATAATATATGCATGCTCAGCATTTATTGCTGTTTTCCTGTTCCTTTCGGTCCATACGGTTTACTTCATTGGTCCAAGCAAAGTAGAAGGCCCCTTGATTCTTCCCACTCCAGTGACTCGTGTGGAGTTGCCCACTACTGAGAAGCCAAGACCTTTTGTGTTATCCCCCTACAGCAAAGCTGCTTTGGAGTTATTTCCATGGGTTGCTGACAAATTAAGAGGGAGATATAGGAGAAGCACAAGGGAAGATGATAATTAATTCAACAATTATTTAGACACTACAGCACACTTGGGGAATAACATGTGGTATCAGCACATGAAAAAGGTAGGAGAGAGAACGTCCAAAGCGAGTTGCTCTGTTTGTGCTCTCTTACCTTATGCTATAGGAACCTCTAAGATATTTATATCTATAGAGATACCAGTGATAAAAGCTCATTGCATGGTGCACCTTGCACTCTGCCATAAGAGAGGTCAGTTCCAGGGTCAAACAGCATCCTTGGTAAGGGTTACCAAAGCGACAAATCAAAGAGAAGATAATTATGTGCAAGATTTGAAGACAAGAGAAGCCAGAAACAAGGAATCTAGTGATAAGTTATGAACATCCTGGAATAAACGAAGCAGGAATCAGAAGAGAAGAAAACAAGATGCTAGATTGTCAAGGCAAAAATCAAGAGGAGATATGAATATGTTGGCAAAGAGGACAATTGCGAAGAATGGGCTGAAGGACTGGTTTTGTGCATGCAAGGATCAATGGCGAAAGATTCCAAAGTTGCTGACATGGGTTGATGATAAAGGAGGACCATTGCAGATAATACCACTAGCTAATGCATCTCTGTATTTCAGAAACAATGACACGAGAAAGGTTGGAATGAATCAGCAGTGTGGTTGAATTTTTTATGCACCAGGCATGAAGGATGGGGCAGTAGGGATAATGGACCACTACTTGGCCTGTGGATCCAGAGCTTATATGAAGTTGCCCAAGGATTGGAGAGGGCTGTGTTCTTTAGTACTTATTCATGTTCCAGCACTAGAGATTCCAAAGAGTGACCTGAATATTGGAGAGTTTCCAAAGGCAGATGCTCATATGAGGAAGAGGAGATCATTTGAGTTTCTCAATTGGACAAAAAGAGAGAATTACTTGTCAGCTAAATCAATCGAAGCCTTTAATTCGATTCCGTATGAACACAGGTTGTTCAGTCAGACTTTGGCAATATTCGCGACTATCTTCATGCCAGGGATCCAGATGATGGCGAATGCAAAGTGGTTGCAAATCACTCGCTGGGAGCTTCTGCATATGATCAACACTACTATAAAGGGATTCAACGTTATCAAAGAAGAATTGAGAGCCATAAGACTGACGACTCTTCAGAATAGGTATGTCCTGGACATGATTACAGCAATGGATGGAGGTGCCAAAATCGGGAAATCATGTTGCACATTCATAACTTCTCACGATGACGAGAATGGGACCTTGACAGAGGCCGTAACTTTGCTAATGAACTAGCACATCAATGTGGAAGATGAAGTAGACGATATTGCAGATGACAGCTGGTTTGCATCGATCTTCTCATGGGTTCCGCAATGGATGTCAAATATCTTCCAGTTTCTTGGAGCACTATTGATAATGATCATGTTTGGATTCTTCGTGATCAGAATAATAATTGCACAATGCAAGAAGACAGCAAAGAAAGCAGTAGGAATGAAGATCATGATCGATGTTGAATCAGGACTAGGACCCAAGGAATTGGCAGATGTAGAAATCAGAAAATATATAGAACCAAGTATTTTAGCACCTGAGGGAATGAAGTTCCTGTATCATAGGAACCACAAGAAGTATGTGGGATGATGGATCTACTCCAGCACAAATGGACAAGGTAGACACATGACCTGGAGTGTTGATGACCATGTCAAATCAGCAGGATCGCTAAAAGGAGTAATGAAAATATGGAAGCAGTTTTTCAAACAAGGATGTCTAGATGTGAAGACTGATGGGAGAGTGGTCGATTAATCGACCAGAGAGGGGAGGGTAGAGGAGGAGCCAAATGCCTCTACAGAAGTTCCGCCCCGTCTTGCCTATATGTTGGAAACCGGAAATTGTGACAAGTAAAACACCAGTAATGATGCCTATAACACGGAAAGCCTTTGAGACAAGGTATCCATTGAGAAAACCTTTTTTCATGTATCCTCGGAGAGCTGACTTCCTCTTAGGAGAGATCCCTGAAGACGTGTGAAAATGAATGAAAGAGAAGCTGATGACATCACATGAAGTAGAGATGACGCACCATGAAGAGATGCCAAGGTAGAAAGTGCATAGACCTTATAGAATCCGATGATGAAGTAAAGAATTAAGTAACCTTTCATGTGCGGAATGAAGATTGCACGTGTAAAGAGCATGGCAGAAAATGCAAGCCATTTTATAAGTGTACAGATGCTGAAACGCAAGTAGAATAAGTAATCATGAAGGCTGGCTATACGTAGTGAATAGACAGCAGGTGGTGCCGTATATATATATCTATATAATCTGGATGTTCCACGTCTCATTTTAGCAAACCAGGACCTCATGAGCAGAAGGGCTGAATGTGCGCTGCAGCAGAGAAGAACAGCTGATGGTCTAAGAAGAATTGAGAAGGATACCTGGCCCAGTGTCAAGGGATAAGGCAGCCAAAAACTGGTTTTCTATCTTCAAGAGATACAAAGGACGTGAGAAGCGAGATGAGCCCCTGCTAAGGTACATGGAAAAACACTATGAATGCCAAGTTTTATTCATTTCATATTTTTAAATGTGAAGAAAGGACCTCAAACATGGTCTCCTGACACATGGGGTAGATGGATACAGACTTGTGGCAACCTGCTTAGAGACTTGAAGATAAGAGCATGCTTGCACTCCCTTCTATTCACAGGAGCACTGATACTTTGCAAATCCGAGTTCAAAGACAATTCGAATGGCAGACTGCAGGAGTGATGATGGATGATGGGCTAATTGGGTGGGGAGGCACGGTCAAGTCCACCCACCAGCACCTGGGGTACCAGCTTGCGTGCTGCTAGCGAGTGGAATATTCCAGAAGAGTACAAGCGTGCCAACCAATTATAGAGAGCCATGTAGCAAAGAGCCCTATAGTTTGAGAGCCAATGAAACGTTGTGTATTTGATGACAATGAAGATGACATGCACTAGGGGTGGGCGTAGTTGTCCAAATCACAATCCTATTCCCCATAGAAAGTATACCTAGATGTTCCACGTAGACCTATCACAATCCCAAGTAAGTTTTCTAAGCTTGCCACTTAGTATGACGTGAATGATGATGAGTTTTTACTATAAAAATGTATTTTTTCATCTGATACGTTGAGAGATTATGCTGTGCGACGTCGATTGATGTCCGTTGTACTCCCTGTTTTAGACAATTGAGTATAAAACAATTTACGTTTTGGCAACTTCCTGAGTTGGTCTTATTATTTGGTGTAAGAGTACATTCTGCATCCCCATCCATCTAATAAAGCGGTATCTCACTTAAAAGGGCCATAACGGGTCACAGCCAAACCATTAACCAAATTAATTATGTCTGTGGAGTCCTTATGGCATTTATATAACAAATGGTTGAAAAGAACATCGACTTGTGTGACAAAGGCTCTACCTATGAAGTCAATTGCTGCAACTATTGGCCTCTGTGGTGGCTTCTCTATATATTTAAGAATCTTTGGGAAATATAGAATGCTGGATGTAACAATATTGCTACTACTCTACATGAGGACGAGGATGATTGGTGAATGAAACTCCTACTCAGCACCACTACTACTAAACAAGTATGGACCCCCTAATAAAAGTGAAACAGGCACAACATGAATGGTACACCTCCTTCACCTCTTTAAGGTAGTATGGGGCGAAGGAAGGCTAAACTCTTCTAGAGGGTGTAAGCTAGCATATAAGCATTAAAACAACAATAGTACTATAATACAGAAATACTAGGATAGACATCTTTAATTAAACTACAAAAACACAAAACAAAAACGAATGACCCACCTGCAAAAATGCAGGCTTTGGAACAAAAGGGGGAATTCTAGATCTTAAGATAGGGCTGGCCAGGCAATCATTTCAGCACATTTCAAAGATGTCTTCAAAAAGGTTAGGGAGATGGGTCTTAATGTAACTGGGGCCCCTTAAGACAAGCCAGGGAGGAAAAACACTTCCAATACCTTTTAGACTTGTTCCTGAAGCTCAACAGCATCGATCTGGGAGTCTGAGAGCTTTTTGAGGGAGTGTTTGGCATTGGGCTGGTAAACAGGTTGACACAGGGGTGCGGATCAACAAGCAACAACAGTACTTTGCACAAAGAAGTTTGGGACAGGCAGGTGATGTCTGGGTCAGTGCAGCTCACAAGCTTGCTCAAAGAGGGAACCAGAACCCTGACAGAGCTATTCCTTTATTGACGTGTTGCTGTCATAAAAATTGGCTGAGCCAGCACAAATTGCCACTAAATAGAATTCAATGGCTCCCCATGTTCCGCATTGTCAGACTCTACGATAATTATAGGTTTTGGTCACACTATAAAGTACATTTGGCTGGCCAAGCTCCAATTGAATTAAACCCTATATCCGAATCCTAACTTATTCTTTTAAGACGGAGAGGACCTTCCCATCACCACTAGTTACGTCCCCGTTACTTGATTCTCTGGGAAAAGCTGTGATGTTGAGGACATAACTATCATTATTAGTAAGCTAAAACCTTCACGTGCGCCTGGTCCAGATGGCATGGCCAACATAACTTTGAAATCTAACCCAACCTTCTGGGCGAAGGCATTGTTGGAATTATTTAATCAGATTGAGCATACTGGACAGGTCCCTGATAGCTGGTTAAAATCTATACTTACACCAGTATACAAAAAAGGCGGAAGGCACGATCCTCGAATGATAGACTCTTAGTCATGCTCGACTCTAGTACTATACAGTTCTCCTTAAAAAGCTTAATTATCAGATCAGGAGTGATCTCCTGAAATCTTTTCAAACTGGTTTTAGGAAATCGAATGGAACATTGGACAACATTTGTGCAATTCAAACACTCATGGCTGACACTACTGGTCATTCTGGCTCCAATCTTTATTGCTGTCTGACTTCAGTAAAGCTTTTGACATGGTATCACATCCACTTCTTTGGGCAAAGCTGTCTTCTTGGGGGATTGACCTGCATTTACTACACTTCTTAAAGCTCTTATACACTAATACAACTGTCACTGTGCATCTTAGTCAAGAGGGAGCCATCACCGGTCTGGTGAAGCATTTGCACCCCTGCTTTTCTTTCTTTACATTACAGCCATGCCCAATTATCTGGAAAAGGCGAGAATCTTTGCATTCAAGACGAATGTGTTGCCATTACCTGACTCGGCTATGCTGATGACATTATACTTTTTGATCAAACCCCCATTGGCCTACAGTGATCCTTTGATGCGCTGACCATCATATGATTAACACTAGAAAAAATAAGGTCATGTATTTGGGGGGTACCCTACCAAAAAACCCACAATTTATTTGGAAATTGGGGAAAGAGCCATTAGAAGTCGTAGTCATATTTGGGATTTCCGCTGAAGTTGAATCAATCCCCATCTTTTATAAGAGACTATACAACTTCCAAGATTTGGAAGAAATGGTTGGCCATCAAACATTATGTTGACCAAAAAGGGGAAATAACCTGGAGTGTCTCTTGACCATTTATCGTGCCAGCCTTATTCCATCTATACTATATGGCCTACAGGTGCTCCCCCTGGGGCCTGATGAAATGGCTTGATGGGATTGAAGCGAGAATGTTATGTTCCATGATGAACCTGCCGTCCTCTGTACCTGTTGAAGCATTAAGGATGGAACTTGGCATACATTCTCTTTCGTCTACCTGGCTTGTTCAGCGCGCCACCCTCTACCTCAGACTGACCTCGTCGACTTGTGAAACTAATAAACTGTGCAATATCTTGGGCTTCATCACATTAGACCATAAGAGCACTCTTTTTATTCGCGTAATGGCACGCTCAGCAAATTTTCATTTGACTACACTGCCCATGCCGTTGGCTCTCGTTCGTAACATGCAAAACAGAACAAGTCCTAAAATCAAAAACAAGAATCTGCGATAGAGTATGCAGCATGGACAAGCTGTCAATGAAGAAACGGTACAGGCAATAATCCACACAGGGCTTTAGACCAAACTACGTGGCTAATTATCTCACAAAGCCTTGCGATCCGGATTTAAGGAGCTTCATAACATATTTATGCTTCAATTTATTACCAACACTGGAGTATAGGGGGACTTGGCAGAACATTCCAACTGACCAAAGATCTTGTCATCTCTGTGGCAGGGCAAACAGAAACGGATCGCCATATATTGACTGTGTGTCCTGCTTTAGCACCCATGTATTTGAAGAGCTATGGAAAATACACACAAAGAATAGATTCTATTGTGTCAGACCAATTTTGGAACACTCTATATGGCACACCATCCCTGGTTATTACTGCTGCACCTTTCATGTATGGAAGGCAGTGCAGAAATTAATAACATGAAATAATTTGATACAACATTTTACTGATCTGAATATTTATCAAATTTAATAATTTTAACATGAGTTGGTTGCGTTTTAGCACATTTTTATCGTTTATAAGAGAAAAGTCAATTTGCTAATTTTACTCATTAATGTAATTTAATGTATTTGTATTTTAATGTGCTAACTAAAAGCACAATAAAGAAAAAAAAGACTGTTTAATAGTATTCTCCTTAAAACCTCTTTGTGAGGATCTCTTCTCGATTAGTTTACATTCCATTTCAAGTAATGCATGTTCACTGCAATTCCTAAGTGCTCTTATAAATTCCCTGTGGGAATATTGTCCATTGTACAGTTTCAATGTAACGTCAGGTCGTTCTCGATAAGTTTTAGTATATGATTTGTTTTCCTTTACATACATATTCTAGCACAGAAATGAAATGGATTTACAGTCATAGTAGTTTGATCCTAAGTTATTATTGTTCAGAATCACATATTTTGCTTTATTCATTATTTGTACCTTTCCAAAATACACACATGTATCTATATATCAACATCATATGACTACAAATTGTGAATTGTTTGTTTTGTTGTTAAGGCACATGTCTAATCATATTCTGCCATAAATAGATTGGCCAGCCATGATGGGTAACATGCACCTATCACTGTTCCTTTTGTATGTGGTACATTTCTCAGTTGTATATAAAGATATTATTGACAAGAGTAAATGCAAGCATCCTTTAATCATCTCATAGTGTAACATATAGTAATGCAGAAATAATCAAGGGCCTGAATAGTGAGAGTGTGCTCTATCGGGGTATAAAGCACATTCACATTAAAGGACACCAACATGCATTAATCTTTCCAAATAATTGTATCAAGTTTATAGAAAATATCCATGGAGTCCATAACAAAACAGTTGTATTTGAAAACGTTGGGTCATTGAAATACATCTATATATTATTTTGGGGGGATTTCATCAATTATGGTGCAACCACGGACATAAATCTCTCCTTTACTAATATGTATCACATTCACAAGCTAGTGTGATGAATCCAAGAATGTCATCACTTTTTCCCTTGGGATAACCCCACACCCTCGTGTGACCAGGGGATGGCAGCCGCTATCTGATCCTGAGCCTGGGGGTGGCTTTATGAGGGAGGACCATCTGGGGGGAGGTGACTCGCAGGGAGGCTCGATGGCATCAGTGGAAGAAGTCACATATCCTCCCTTTTTCCTGAAGGAAGTTTGGTCAGTCCTCCATGCCCTAATGGCATTTTGTTGTCCTCATTCCCCACCTCTATGTAATGTTGGCGTATCTAAACTTCAAATCCCCACAAGGGAGATTGTGCGGCCTACTGAGATGAGGAAGAGGCAGGGAGGGGTGAAGATCACCTCCCAGGCAATTCAATATCCATTTCCTCGGAGTGATCTACTTACCCTTCAACATAACTGAAAATGCTCCTTCGAAGTTCAATATACAAGTCGTCAAACCTATCATATACAACTATTGAGAACATCTTAAAAGACTCCGTTTATAAGTTGTCACAAATGGACTTCCTGTTTGCCGAGGATAAAAGTACTGCCACGAGGAAGCTGAATCAAGTTATGAAGATCAATGTGGGTCCAGAAGTAAAGCTGTGCTCTAGTTGTTTTGGGCAAACATTGGCTCGTGGGACATTTAAACAGGTGAGCCAGCTGACTGAGAAGCTGTCCGGAGAGATTGAGTTCTCTCTGTGCTGACCGAGGCACTGGCAGTGGGCAAATGCGATGTCCGTGGAACTGACTGGCTTACGGGGGGAAACTGAAGGAGGCAGACTGCAGAGATCAGTACACAAAAGGAAGGACGGCATCCTGACGTGGAGCTGTATCGAAAAGCGACCTCTGTGCTGTGAAAGCCCAGGCCAATGCAGAACCAGCAGACAAGAGCTGCAGGAAGGACAGGAACCACAAAGCAAAGAAGGCGAGCCTAGAGGAAGGAAATGGGACGCCGACAAGCTGCTGCAGGTTCCCCGCGGGAGGAGCTGTTCCCACTACAGACAACCAGTGAGTCTGCTTGAGAGAGAAGGGGCCAGTGGGGCACTTCGGCAATGGGACTGAAAGCAAACAGAAGCTAAGTGTGAGCAATATACACATGAGAATCTGCCTAAGAGAGAAGGGGACATTGAGGCATTTTCACAACGGGACAGAAAGCGAATGGAAGTGAAGTGTGAACCACGCACGCATGAGAAAGCCCTGGCAGGAAATTATACCTGGCAATTCAAATCTTAAGTGTTTTTGCACAAAAGAACAAGTGTTTGTATTCCAGGAGAAAGCTCTGGGAGGAGAGCATACCAGGCAAACTTAAAGTGTAGAAGTATGCATATGAGAAGAGTGCTGGCTGGGGCATATACCAGGCACTGCAAGTCATAAGTGTTTATGTTTGATGAAAGAAGTGTTTTGCATTTGAGAAAATCCCGAAAGGAGAGTACACTGGATGAAACAAATTGAACACTTTATAAAAAGCACTATATGAGAACATCCTGACAAGCACATATCAGAAAATGATTACAAGAGTATGATTGATTAAGTAATAAGAAGAAACCTGGCAGGAGAGTATACGAGGTAGTTTATCTAGAAACAGACTGACAGCCAAATCACTTTGTATATTTATTATAGTTTGAAATTTAAGGACCAGTAAAAATCTGTGTGAAGAGAAATCCAGGGGAAGGGAAACACCCTCCCGAATTGATGAACTTTATCATCTTGGAAATTTTGAGTTGGAGTTATAGCATTTTTCTTTAAAACATTTGTGCACCTTCCAAGCCCAAAAGACATTTCACTTTTCACTAGGATCAGAATAGTACTTTGGACACAGGACGATTGATCTTGGCCATCTTGACAAAGTACAGACCCACTAGCAAAAACAAAATAAGATCAATATGATTGATCATACACACATCAATGGATCAAATTATAAACTAACCAAAATCCTTAAAATTATAATTATAGCAATAGCTATCATGGCATTTCGTCTATAACTTTGAATATCAAATGCCTCCCACTAGAATATATCAATAATTGATTTTATGCCGTTAACAACGCAAAAAAAGTATTGTTTGGCTTGAATCAATGAGACGTAATGTCAACATTCATGCAAGTCAAAATGATGCCAGTTTATGGGCCTGCACTCGGTCATTGACCCCATCTCAAGACATCTGAATCAATAGCCAACTTAACAAAGTTTGGAAATCACAAGTAAAATAGATAAAAGCCCAAACTGATGCATTTACTCCCATTCATGATGCTGTTTTGGCTGGGAAAAATTTGTAATGCACAATTCTATTCAATTAGTCACAAGAGAACACACTGGATCATCAAGAATGCAATTGTATGATTCACCAAATATACATACAATTTAAAAATGGCAAAGTGTAGATAAATATTCTGGGAAGACTTAGGCCCTGATTCACAATTGGTCATTTTTTAACTAAAAATAGCTCCATTGAAATAAATATCTAAGACCAAATGGAATTCCTATATACATGATCTACATGAAAGAAATGTACCTAAACAGCAATACCTTTTTTGGGTCTTTAACACAGGAATACAAATGTGAGGGCACTATGAAGCTCATAGATAAACATAAACCTTTCCATGCACCAGGGCTAGATGGAATGGCCAATGCTGTATACAAAAATGCCCCTAACATCTGGGGACCTTTATTGCATTGCATATTTGGGAAAGTATGCACACAGGGTTTACACCAATCTTTGAGAGAATCGCTCTTGATCGCAGTATTTGAAATAGATCTGATCCCTGTAATTATCGCTTACTAACAATGCTTCATGCAAACAGTAAGATCTTTGCTACAATAATATACAACAAGCTAAATAAATGGGCTAATGCAAATAGCGCTCCATCAAGATTTCACATAAGCTTTCATACAGGTTTCTTCACCCTTGACAACCTTATGATTCTACAATATCTCATGCAGCAGGCAAGTGGCATTCATCGACTACAAGGCTGCTTTTCGACATGGTAAATCGTGACCTCCTCTGGAGCAAACTAATAAAACTGGGTGTTTCACTTAATCTCCTAAATTTAATTCAACAATTGTATTCAGAAATTTCAGTGAAGATTTGCTTCAACCATCTATGAGCATATTTCAATTTTATTCTTACTAATCATGGGCTCAAACATGGCTGTATCCTTGCTCCCCCTTTTAGTCAATATTTATGTGATGGATTTGGTAAATTATGTGGAAGTGTCTCGAAACATTGCTCCAACAATTGGTGATGCGCATATTTGTCGCTTAGGATACACTGATGATGTAGGTTTAATAGATCAGAATAAGGTTGGAATAAAAAAACTATTGCAGCTTTAATTAGATATGCAAACTGCAATGAGCTCCTTATGAACTTTGAACAATCTAAGGCATTGGTTTTTGGTGGTAAGAAGCATTGGTATGGTAGGGTAATGCTTATTTGTGAAGCACTTATGCACAAGGCAAGCGTTACAAAGCGATCAAGGCGGGAGGGGAAAAAACAGTTATTCATAGCCCTTGAATTTCTGAACGATACAAGTCTGCACAAGCAGAGTAAGTGCATATAATACAATTAACAGTGTAGATAACAGCAAATAGGTCTGACGACAATTCTGCAGTTTTTCCAAGTACATTGAGGCATCACCATGCAGGGAGGGGAGACAGGGAAGGTAGACGATCTTCAAGGCATGGTCCGTTCAGATCGTGCAAGTGCACAGACGGGACAAGAGTTGGGCAGGGGAAGCCAAGAGCGCCCAGTTAGTCAGAAACTGGGCAAGCGCTGAGAGATGCCATTCTCATGGGTCATTGACCAGTGCAGTAGCAATGGTGCAATTGCAGGCCCGCAGGCAAGTGCGAGGACTGGCGAGGGTAACAGAACCTGTGAGACTCACCCGGCGGCCAGTCGGCAAGCTGTGTGGAAAAGGAGGGATAGAGCAGAGAGAGAGGTTAGCAGGGTAGAGGGAGAGAGAAGGAAGAGGAGAAGAGTAATGTTTTATGGAGTTTTCAGAACTTAAAAGGAGATCAGGCTCAAGATGGAGGGCAACAGAAATGCTATTCCATGCTGATGATAAAGATCTCCCTCCAAATATCTGCTTGAAGAACCAGCTCACTTGCAGAAGGTTGGAGGTAGATGAGCGGAGGGCTGGGGGAGGGGGGACAGTATTTAGGTCGGCATTGCTGCAGATAGGTAGGTCCCAGGCCCTAGAAAGCCTTGTGGACAACGCAGAGGGTCTTGAACTTGATCCTTGCAGCCACGGGGAGCCAGTGGAGGGATTTCAGCGCCGGAGAGATGCGGTCCCTGGGCTTGAGGCCAAGGATAAGTCTTGCAGTTCTGTTCTGGATGAGTTGCAGAGGGCGCAAAGTAGAGGCAGGAAGGTTGAGTAAGAGGCTGTTGCAGTAGTCCAGCTTGGAGAGAACCAGGGATCTGGAGTCAGTGAGCCACTGGGAACGGTGAGAAAAGGTAGAGTACCTCTGAGGAGGTGGAGCTGGTAGTTGGACTTTTTAGAGATGTCTGAAATGTGAGTGGAGAAGGAGAGAGTGGGGTAGAAAATGACCCCAAGGTTCTTTGTCTCACAGGTGGATGCGGGTTTAGGGCCAAAGGAGACCGGCCAGAGAGTGAGTGGGAAAGCAGGAACAGGAGTCCCAATCAGAACAATCTCAGTCTTACTGGCGTTGAGGCAGAGGTTGTTTGCAGCACAACATGACTGAATTGTGGACAAACAGTCCATTATGAGTGAGGTAGAGGAGGTGGCTGAGGGTAGCCTAAAGGAGAGTTGCGTGTCATCTGTATAACACTGGAAGTTCGAGATGAAAGTGGCAATCACACGTGCCAGGGCGACCAAGCAGACATTGAAGAACCAGGGGGATAGGTTAGAACCCTGGGGAACGCCGCAGGTTGAAAGAGTGATAGTAGAGAGAAAGAACCCAAGTTCCACCTGGGATGGGCTGTCAAAAAGGAAGGAGGTTTACCACGCCAGAGCCTGCCCTGTTATTCCCAGGGATTCAGGGAAATGTGCGATTAGGATGTTGTGGTTTACTGTATCAAGACAGAGGGAGTGTTAGTGTCAAGATTTGAGAGCAGGTCTTCATGGGTGTTCAGAAGAGCAGAGTCCGTGCCTCTGGATGCTCTAAAGCCAGACTGATGGTCGTAGAGGCAACCAGCAGATTCAGTGTGACGGGTAAGCTGAGATAGTCAACTTCTCGAGTTTGCCCAGGAAAGGGTGATCGAGATGGGGCGGTTGTTTGCCAGGATGGATGGGTCAGCAGAGTGTTTCTTAAACAGAGAGTGAACAAGTGAGTGCTTAAGAGAAGTTGGGAAAAATCCAGTGGCAAAAGAGAGACTGCAGAGATCAGCCAAAACTGGAGTGAGAGAGTCAATGTTGTCCTTAATTGTTTTGGAGGGGCAGGGGCCCACCTGTTTGATGAGGGCTTCGTAGACCGGATTTGTCTGGCGACCTCACCAGGTGTGATGGGAGTGAGAAAAGAGAGAAGTGGTGGAGGGGCCAAGGGAGGCTCCAGAGGTGTTGGTGTGTGTGGTGTGGAAGTGAGAGAGGAAAGGATGTCCTCGGGTTTTTGTGGTGAGGTGTGCAGCCATGGACAAGCAAAGGTCCTGGGTGGGTGTGACAGAAGAGGAGTCTGCTGCAGGATTGTCCAGTTTCTTACAGACTTTGAAAAGTTTGGGCATGTTGTTTGATGCCGTGGAGATGCAGGCTTGAATAAAGACTCTTTTCTTGGTGTGGATGCAGAGTCGATATTGCTTTTGAAGGAGGCAGCAGGGCAGTTTGTCAGAGGGTCCGTCTGACTCATTCCATTTCCGCTCAGCTGCCCTACACTTGTGTTTAAGGGCAGACAGATCAGAGTCGTAACAAGAGTTTCACTTTTTGGAAGGCTTCAGTTGGACCCTCATGACAGGGGCAAATCAAGAGTGTTCGAGATAGAGATATTGAAGTTAGTGAGGGCTGTGTAAGGGTGGGAGTCAGCCAGAGTAGGAGAGGGAGAGTAGGTGGAGGCAAAGGCAGCCGCTGTCACTCTTTTCATGGGTCTGGTGACTTTGAAAGCAAGTGGCCGCGCCAGGTGTGCCGACTGAAGGGGAGAGGAGAGCTTCAAGGGTGAGAGAATCGCATAGGTTATGGAAAGGTCCTGAGGAGGCAGCAATAGTCCAGATGGATGTTGAGGTCACCCAGCAGGAGGAGCTGAGAGGAGGAGGAGAGTAGAGAGGAGGCCATGACAGCCCATTCGGTGAGTAAGAGAGTGGACTGTCCTGGTGGCCGATAGAAGGTGGCCGTGAGGAGAGAAGATTTAGGAGAGAGTGAGAGCCTGCAGACAAGGCATTCCAAGGAGGAGTAGGCCTGAGTGGAGATGAAAGACACAGGTATCCATTCTGGGAAGATCAACACCACTCCTCCTCCTTGGGCCTGGGTACAGAGAGGATCTTGTATCATTCAGGGAGGAGTGTGTCAAAGCTTGTGACAGAGCTGTCCTTGAACCATGACTCCGTGATGGCGGTCCATGCATTCATGGAGGTTGCAGATCTCAGATGAGTGTTTGACAGCAGAGCGAGAGTTAACTGTGGCAATATGAAGCAGCATGACATCTTTGAAGGTCTTCTGCGAGAGCGCAGGGGACGGTGGTCCCCCCCCCCTGAGAGAGGCAAGAGAGCCAGCAGGATAGGGGAGGATAGTGGAGGGGCCAAGGCCAGCAAGGTAGCCTGGACAGTGAGGCAGGGCAAGGGTGCCTGTGCAGAGAAGGAGGATGGCACAGCTGGCAAGGACGCCTGTCCAGAGAAGGAGGACGGCACAGCAGGGGAGGTAGGAGCCTGTCCAGGGGGAGAGGTAAGGCTTGAGAGGCGAGGTAGGAGCCTGTCAAAGAGAAGCAGATTGGGTTGAGGACCCTGAACCATGATGCCTCCATTCAGATAGACATTAACGATGACCCTGGAAATATTGAAGAGGTCAAGGAGGACCTCCCAGCGGGTGCCAACATTAATAGGAGAAGAGACGATAGGAGAGAGAAAGGCGACCATGTGCCGGGTCCATAGGTCGGGTGAGGTAACGAAAAAGAGGATTTTTGCGAGAGTCTCTCTGGTGGAAGCCGTGACATATGTGTCTTTTAGGAAGGCCTTGGTTGGAGTCCAGTATTCCTTCTCAAGTTTCTTGCAGGCAGATTTAGTGATAGGAGAGGCATAGGAAATAGAGAAGCAGTTAGAGAAGGTAGGAGGGATAGATAGGTAGATAGGGACATAGCTAGCTGCAATGTTGAGGAGGGCACTCACCAGGCTGATGTACTGGCGTGCAGGAATTAGTGCAGGGTGTACTCAACAGCAACCGTCGTTTGTAAAAAAGTAGTAACAGTTGTGAACCTAGAAAGAAGTGATTGTAAGAATGATAACAGCAAGTACACCGCCACGTTCGATTTTAGCTAAGGCAGAAAAAAAAACAGTGCAGTATGTGCACTCAGTCAAGTTCCATCCTAGCTAAGGCAGAAGGAAATACAATGCAACAAGTGCACAGAGCCAAGTTTAAGATTTTACTAAGCAGGAAGACCACAGTGCGGCAAGTAAGTTGAAAAATACAGTTCTGAGCCTATCCACTTGGCAGAGAAGGCCAAATTGGAATAGGAGTAAGGTCAAACAGTAGGATGGAGGTACAGCTAAAAATTACTTTCAGGCAAACATGCACTTTCAAAGCAGAAAGGAGGCACCACTAAAAAACGATTTTCAGGCAAACAGGCACTTTCAAAGCAAGAAGGAGGTACAGCTAAAAACGACTTTCAGGCAAACTGGCACTTTCAAAGCAAGAAGGAGGTACAGCTAAAAACGACTTTCAGGCAAACTGGCACTTTCAAAGCAAGAAGGAGGCACAGCTAAAAACGATTTTCAGTAAACAGGGACAGACGGTGTCACTTCGGCCTCACTACTCTAGGGTATTAGTACGGCGGTTGAATACAACTCTTTCTAACTTTGACACAAATACCCTTTGTGACCCCCTCCAAGCTGGTTTCCGCTCCCGTCACTCCACTGTAACTGCTATGATGAATGTCTCCAACTTTATTGCCTCTGCTAAAGATTTCAACCTACCCTCTATCCTAAACCTCCTCGACTTATCTTATGCCTTTGATACCGCCGATGACGCTGATATCCTCAATACTCTCTTTCTGCTTGGGATTCATGATCAAGCATTTGCCGGATCGAGTACTACCTGGCACCTTGTCAGTTCTCTATTTACTCGAACAACACCTCTCTACTTACTCCTCTTACTGTTGGTGTTCCTCAAGGCTCTGTGTTGGGTTCCCTCCTGTTCACACTGTACACTTCTGCTCTAAGGGCACTTATCTCCTCCTTTGGGTTCTCTTACTAACTCTTCGCAGACGACACCCAAATCGTTTTCTCCTTTTCTGAATGTTCCCCTAACCTATCTACCAAAATCTCTGTCTCTCTCTCTGCTTTTAAATACTGGATGGCCTCACATTCCCACAGAGGTGTTTTTCTTTCCTGCCAAATCCCCCCCCCCCTCTTCTCCTCAGCCTATTCAGCAGCAGTGGCTCGCCTCAATCTCCTACATTTCTGTAAAATCAGGCATGGCCTTCCTTTCAAAACTGCCAAACATACAACTACTCTTGCCTTGTCTAAACTGGACTATCATGCTGGTATCCTCTTTGGTCTTTCAAAGTATGCATTCTGTCCCCTTGACAAGATCATTAACTTTGCTGCCAGACTTCAGTTTGAACTCCCTTGCTTCACGATTACTTCCTCCTATTGACAGTAGCCTGGCTGGCTAACAAAGCAAATCAGGGCCAAATGAAATATCTCCCACTAGTGCATAAAGCCATCCATGTTAAGGCACTACCTTATCTATCCACTTCTATAAACTCCTAAAAACCCTCTTGCAGCCTTTGCTCGGTCTCCTCCACCACGGTTGCAGCACCTCACCCACCCTGTGCTTCCTTTCGCTTCAACTCTTTTACTCTTCTTGTTCCGCTTACTTGGAACTCTCTCTCCCTTCTGCAATTAGAAACACAGTCCACATTGATGTATTCAAAATCAAACTGGAAGCCCACCTCCTTTGTTCTGAGCTATCCTCTTGACTCGCCTCTCCAGCCTTAGTACTCTAACCTTCACACACCACTAACCAGACTCTTGCCCCTCTTTTATCCACCACACTATCACTTCATAGTTTGAGGTCACCCCTCATGCTTAGCTGGCTAGACTGCCTACCTACTGACAATCGTCCTAAATATTTGTTTTCGGTATCTGTCCAATATAGCCCTTCTCATACCATGTCACCCTGCCACTCAAACTCTCCCCTTTATAAGAGGCTCACTGTCTCCCTTTTATCTGCTACATTACTTTTTGTACACTCCTTTGCAAGCAAAACAGCTTGTTTTCCTATACACATCTTTCTATGCATGTGCAAAATAAAGACATTTAAAAACATATCAAACTTGCCCCTAATACCTGGTCGTTGGTAGTACTATAATCTCCACAGAAAATAAAATATTTAGGAGCAATTTGTTTAATACTAAAGTACAATCTGGTATTCAAGTTTATGTCATGGCAAAAGCCCTTGCGAGATTAGCCTTCATAATGAGCTTCATCAAATGTTCAGTGGACTTTTCTCCTGGAGGTGTTAGGAAAGTGTACATTACCAGCATCACCTCTGCCATAAAGTAAGGCCTCGACAAATATTTTTTGTTGATACTAGAGTGGCTAAATATTACGGACGACAAGATACAGAGAACTATTTTAGGACTCGCGCAATGCGTTCCTATTCAGGCCATTCGTCTTGCCATAGGCCTTACATCCCTGAAAACTGAAGTAGAGATCAGGCGTACGTACCATTGTTCATATCAGGATGAAGCCAACTCACTCGAACTTGGGGGTTGTAAAGATCTGGTGAAGCAGGTTAAAGAAAATTATTTACTACCCTTTAAATAACTATGCAACGATTTTCACAAAAAGGTGGATTGGGTTCCATATTGGTCACTTGATTTTATCGCACTCAAGCACGAAATTTAAAAAAATAAGCTCATCTTTGTGATTGGACTATGAATGCCACCATTCAGAGGGAACAACTTTATTGGAACTATGTCATCTCCCTATCCCACTTTCTAAAACCCATTGCATACCTTCTGCTGTGCCCTCATGATAAAATATGCATATTTTTTATACTCCTGCGGTTTAACCTGCCTTCTCTAATGATAATGGGCACTCGCAATAATATTCCCCCAAAAATGTGTAGGGACTGTCACAACGCCTTGCTTTAGTAACCAGGCAACATCTGCTTATACAATGCTCGAATTAAGCACCATATTCAGAAAAGGTGTTAAACAAATATGCACACATTTTTGTTCATAGCTCAACAAACTATGTTTGGTAGTAGTGCATAGCAGGAAGATCATTATCTCTAGCAAATGCACTTTTTTCGCATTATGGAACATCATTGTTCCTAATTTATAGTAGAATTTTAATAACGGTGCATTTTTTGAATTGTGAAATGTAGTTTACAATTAGTAAGTTAAGTATTGTCTTCTTTGTATTCATGTAATCCTACTTGCTATGTATAAGAAGATTGATTACGTTTTTCTGGATATCATCTACTATTGTGATTTGTAAAGTTTTATTATCAACTAATTCACATCCAAATACATTTTTTAAAACTATACATTTGGACAGATTTCTTTTACCCAGCCAATGTCACTAGTTCTAGGTCTTATCTAAGCCAATGGTTCATATTGTTTGTGGATTTTGGGAAGAAAATAAATGGTGTGTATTGTAGGAAAGCCATTGCTTACATATAAGTTATCATCATCAGCGAATAAGCTTTTTTTTGTACCATCTATTAATCAATTCCTTAGCCACAATTATGATTCATTTTAATTGGGCTGCGTTTTCGTCAGGTTTGGTATGACACCCTGTGCTTTGTAAGTGTATGGTACTCTGCTTAATATAATAATCTTGGTTGAGAATTACTATATTTCCTCCTTTGGATGCCTCTTTAATGCTAATGTTAGTGTTCACGAAAGAATGTGTCCGTGGCCCATCGCGGCTCCACATGGGGATTGGCCACATTCGAGCGTGGAGGCGGGGCCGAAGCTGCAAGCATTCCAGCTGGCATCAGGAAGCCGGCCCACTCCACGAAGCCTATCTCGCACAGCGGGCGCGCACTAGGACCCGGGGGAGCGGACGATTCAAATCCTTCCCGTCATCCCCCGGGCCTCTCCTTCATTGTGCACTCAATAAGTGAGGAGAGACATTAATGTCCTGCAGTGGTGCCAAATAATTAAAAAAAAATATATAAAAACAGATTCATCAGAGACACAACACACTTCAAGCTAAAGCATTTAGACTTATAACGTGTCCCAGTGAAGGCCTGATATACATTGCCAGTTTGTGAGCCTCAGCAGCCGACCCTGATTTGTTAGCCCTGCTAACTCAAGTAAGATGGCTCAGTATAGGGAAGACTACTCCACCACTCCAGAATATAGCAAAGAGGAGTGGGTAGAGGAACCCTTCCAGCAAGAGAGTGAGCTCTCATTGAGTTTTAAGAAGGTGCTAGGAGACTCCCTCTCCCAAGCTGTGGCAGAGGGCGTGCAGCCTATAGCACACAGGCTAGACATGCTAGAAGCATGGATGCAGGACAGAGAGAAGATGTCCTCTAAGAAAAAGAGAGCACTCAGCCCAGGTGAGGGCACGTCGGCTGGACACCCCTTAAGTGGGGTTGAACAGGGGTGTACGGCTCGGAAGAGCAGAAGCTCACTGACCCCCCTCCCTCCGAGCAAGGAAAGGAAGGTTCACTCCGACCCACAAGAAGCAGATGACCCTGTCACGAGACTTAAGAAGGCCTTCCTGGCGAAATCAGCTGATCGCCAGCCCAGACCCCCTACCCGAGAGGTGAATACAGGGGACATAGATGAGGGCTATTCGCCCGACAACGAAGGAGGGGAAGAAGAAGACCCCGACCCCCAAGGCGGTGCAGTAGACGCTCCTATCCCTGATGGAGAAGATTATATTAATGACTTTGACCCAGAAGCCATCCGTCATCCCAAGTCGGCAGAGTGGGTCCCTTCTCCCAGGGTGGTGCTCTATATGGCGCAAAACATTCGGAATCCTTTGGACAAGGAGGTACACTTGCGTATGAGAGCAGAATGCCCCTGTCCATAGCTGCCCGATAAGCTGATGGAGACCCCTGAACTTGACCTGAAGATGGTCACTTTTGTTACAAAATTCTCCAGGGATGTCCGGAAGAGCGTAGGCAGAGCATGGAGAGGGTGCCAGGACAAGCTGCTCGATCTGGCCGGTCCTTAAGCGAAGATTATGGATCTTGCCGAGAAAGCCAAGGATCCGGTACCCCTATAGATCCTACCACCCTGGCCAATTGGGCTCAGCGCGCGGTCTGTTTGCTGGGAAACGCCAACTGCACCCTCTCGTCAGAGAGAAGAGGACTTCTACTAAAAATTGACTCAAAGTTGAGTGACCTCTCGTCCTACGAAGCAGGGCAAGGAGCCAAGGGTCTTCTTTTCAAAGAAGTGTTTGCCAAGTAGATGGCCCCGTTCGTAGGGACCTACTCAGCCCTCGAGAAAGCCCAAAGTTCCATACGAAGGATCTTTCCTGGGCGGGTTTTTGCAGGGACCGGACTCCAGCGGGGTTGGGCGTTCGGTCGTGCAGCCTTCCATCGCAGGCCCTAAGGACATTGGTCACAGTACTGGGAAGGGAGACATTAAGACGCTTTCTTCCCTTGCAGAGCGATATATTCAAGAGGGTGTAGGCAGAGAGGAGCCTACAGGCAACCCCGAGCCTCTGGCGGTGAGTACTCCCAGCATGCAAGTGGGAGGCAGGACCCTTCAATTCTTAAGCGCGTGGTATTCCTTATCCAACGATGCATGGGTGCGACACGCAGTAGAGGGAATGCATAGACTTCCTAGGCGACCCCATTCAAGAGCTAGAACCAAATCCGATTCGGATGTCAACGCTAGAAACGGCCCTTCTCCAAAGTGAGTTAGAGAAGCTGTGGCAAAAGAACGCAATAGAGCGCGAGACGCAGGCAGAACCAGGTTTTATCAGCAATATGTTCCTGGTGCACAGGAAGGAAAAGGTCCACCCCGTTATCAATTTGAAGAGCCTGAACGAATGGTTGAGGTACAATCATTTCAAGATGGAAGGGATCCACCTTCTCAGGGACCTGCTGCGCTCGGGGGACTGGCTAGCACGCCTGGACCTCAAAGATGCATACTTGACGATACCAATAGTGAAAATTCACTGCAGATTACTGTGTTTTCGCTTGAACAGGGAAGTGTGGCAGTTCAAATATCTACCTTTCGGCCTTGCCCCGGCACCCTGGGCTTTCACCAAGCTTATGCGCCCATTAGCCGCTGCCATAAGGGAGAGAGGAATCTAAATAATAATAATATATCTATCCTGGTGCTAGGATCAGACAAGTCATCCCTAGACATCGAAGTTCGTTGGATATTCTCTCTCTTGTCCTCCCTGGGATTCCTAGTAAACCTAGACAAATCGCATTTGCAACCGGTCCAGAGGATCGAGTTTCTAGGGTTCACTATAGCTACCATAAAAGCGATGCTAGAATTGCCAAATCACAAAGTGAAAGCGATCCAGAAGGAGCTCAGAGCAGTGTTTGCAAGGAAAGTTCTCTACGGAATCTAGCCAGGATAGTGGGGCTGCTAGCAGCTTCCATCCAAGCCATCTTCCCAGGCCCACTCCACTACAGAGCACTGCAGCGTCTCAAGATCAGACACCTGCACTTATCACCAGCTAGTAGAGCTAGACGACAAAGCCATATCAGAACTTCACTGGTGGCTTCAGAACATGGAGGCCTGTAACAGTCGAGCCATATTCGGTGACGTCCCAGATTTAGTCATAGAGGCCGACGCGAGCAGGGCAGGCTGGGGAGCTCGATGTGAACAAGTGGAGACAGGAGGGAAGTGGTCCAGAGAAGAACTACGGCTCCACATAAACTGTCTCGAGCTGCTGGCAGGCTCCTTTGCAGTGCGAGCAGTCACCAAAGGCAGAGTCAAATGCTGCACATTGTTGAAGATGGACAACATCTCAGCAGTTCGCTACATCAACAAGCTGGGAGGTACCAGATCGAGAATGCTAGCAGAACTGGCAAAGGATTTCTAGCATTACTGCTTCCGAAATCAGATAGCAGTTGCAGTGGAATATCTTTCAGGAGCTCAGAACGACATAGCAGACTGGATCTCATGCTATCTAACTGATGCCAGCGACTGTAAACTTCTTCCCAGAGTATTCCAGAGTCTACAGGAGCTGTGGGGTCCCCTAGATACAGATCTATTCGCATTCAGACTGAACGCTCAGATGCGTACGTATTTCAGCTGGAGAATGGACCCAGATGCAGCAGGCAAGGATGCTTTCCTCCAGCCCTGGGCCGGAGCAGTGCATTACGCATTTCTGCCGTTCATCATGATCACGAGGGTTCTAGCGAAATTCACCAGGAGCAGGCAGAGCTAGTATTAGTGGCCCCCTTCTGGAAATCTCAGCTGTGGTTTCAGTAGCGAAGGAACCTTCTACGGATTTCCTGAGGACAATCCAGTATCACCCAGATCTCCTGATCAGCCCGACAGGACAGAGACACCCACTGGTGGAAGCAGGTTCCCTGAAACTGATAGCCTGCAGAATTTCAGGAAGAGATGGGAGCTGCCGGGCATTTCGCAGCTCACTGCTGACTGTATCAGGAACTCCTGGGCTCCTTCCACCATTAGGAGCTACAGTTCAGCATGGGACACATGGGCGCAATGGTGCTTATGTCAGCAGTTGGATCCCATTTCAGCACCTATAGTGTACGTCCTTAATTTCCTAGCGACTAGGTTCCAAGAGGGTAACGCCTATAGGACTCGGGGAGTTTTTCGATCTGCCTTATATGCAGGGCACGACAGAGTAGTGGGTTGCCCGGTGGGCGAACATCACGCAGTGCATAGACTATCAGACTGAAGAGGCCCCCAGAACCTAAATACACAAATTTATGGGACGTACAAGACGTCTTGCAATTATTTATGAGATGGCCAAAAAACAGGAGCTTGTCCCGATCGCAATTATCAAAGTTGTCCTGATCGCAGTTGACAAAGAGTTTGCCCGCTACCATACTCAGGGAGAGAGGGGACAATATTTGGACACGGGTGGGCTACTCTGGGGTGACAGCACAGAACATAGCTCATAACGGGCACCATTTAATAATTGTACAGCAGCCGTATGGAACGCCCTCAGAGTAAAGTAAACCGACCCATCAGTCATGAGCACGAGCATGTCCTGCAAAATGCGGGAGGATACATTCAGGAGAGTCAGGAGCGTTGGCGCCTTGAGACTCGTGAACCGTGGGACAAGACAGTGGCACTTTTTTTAGCACATAGGTCAGGCATTACCTGAGCCAGTGCAGCGACACTTAAAGAAATTAGCAGGAGTGGAAGCGAAGCCATGGGCAAAGATTCAGTTGACTATAGTTCACCATTGTCGATTATTGCAAGAGAATGCTAGAAACAAATGCGAGGAAAGGAAGCAGGAAGAAGTGAAATTAGTTCAGAAGAAACTATTGAAGTATTCAATAGAAGGGGCTATGTTGACAAGTGGAGAGGGAGTGGATATGCAAGACATACAGCCCAGTCAGAAAATGGCTGATGGGAGCTTCGCAGGAAGGGGAGAATACGAGTACTGGCTCTGGGGAAGGGGTGTGTGTCTAGAGGGAGAGGGTGAGATTTCAAGCTCTGCAAGGAGGAGGAGGAGTTAAAGGGGGCCGCTCTGGCCTATGGGACCGCCCCAACAAGGTTGGCCATGTGGGGAAAAGGGACACATCGCTCAGATGTGTAGAAACAGAGGGGAATGCAACAGAATTGGCAGGACCCGAGAGGGCGGACAACCTATTCACTGGCATACAGTGCAGAACAACCCAATTATTATGACTAAGATCACATAAAGTATCAGGCATATGCGCTGCCGACACAGCCAGCACAACAAGCGCTGAAGCACACACAACAGACACCGGCAGCTCCCCAGCAGGTACCAACAGAGACGCTGCAACCTCAGACACAATGACAAGCACCACTATAACACAACACTGTGGCCACACAGGACCCAAGTATCGAAACGCAGACTGCCACCCCCAGGTTAGATGGAATTCTTCCACACGGAGAGTGAGGAATTAATACCTAAAATAGGACAGCCCACAGACTGACTTGATGTGTTAAATCCTATTTGTTACACCTGACCTGCATGAGGAGCCACGAGTCGGCATGACCATATGTGACAAACATTC
This sequence comes from Ambystoma mexicanum, assembly GCF_040938575.1. Classification (NCBI taxonomy): domain Eukaryota; kingdom Metazoa; phylum Chordata; class Amphibia; order Caudata; family Ambystomatidae; genus Ambystoma; species Ambystoma mexicanum. The sequence continues at coordinate 435,504,322 of NC_090931.1, read as the reverse complement.
TCTTTTCTTGCAGATACGGAGGCAACCAGATTCTGTTGTTAGGGAGCGGAGATACCCAATGTCAGGCATTGCCATGAATGCACACAGCTTTTCTGGGGCCACAAATGTGGTTCCATTAACTGACAAATTGCCCATCACTGTCGTGGAACACGTCCTCAGCCTGCCACTATTGTATTCCCGTCAGACACCAGTCAACATAATGGGAAGGGACATGATGAGTAAGTTCAACATGACCATCTCATTCACTGACAAGGGAATAGTGCGCGCTACACCAGAGATTGATGACATGAATGCACCGGAATTCATACTAGCAATTTGTGGCCGACAGCACAGAGGGGGGCACCCCTGGATCCTGAGGCGTTCAAATAGGGGGCAAATCTTATACTAGAGTGGCTCCCTTGGGATACAGGGGAAAAACACTGACTACCCGCAGCAATTCTGTTTAGAGAAGAGTTTCCCATGGATGAGGAGGAAGGACATGTATTTGCACTAGAACTGGAAGCAGTTATAGTAAGAGAAGAGAGAGTAATGCTCCATGGGGTTGACGACAAGGAGAAAGCATAGCATGCAGTAATTGCTTTAGAGGAGACACAGACTGACAGAATTGACAGATGAAGAGCTATTTCAAGACGTTGAGGAAGACGTTGAGTGGCTTTTTTATAAGCATAACCTACTGGATGAGGGTTGAGAAAAGGGAGGTGCCACATAGGATGGCTCTAGTAAAAAAAAAAAAAACATTCCTTGATGAAGGCTCAGCACAGGTGCCAAGTATCTAATGGACAAATACTCCTATTAAGTTTGCCTATTGAAGGGAGTAGGGGCAGTACAAATAAAATATAGCAATCTTGCCATGAGTAAAGCAATATCCTATGTCCAAAGTAGTAGATGAGGATATTTTTGAGACAATCTCCTCGTTAGTGCAGCAGGGAATCTTAGTGCCCTCAGAATCCCCATGCAGCATGGCTGTATACCCAGTGGAAAAAACAACAGGGATTATCGAGATTTATTCAAAATGTGCACCCCTTAAATAATATTGTTGAGCCAGAATTCCATTGGTTTTCAACCCAGCAACAATATTGTGTAACATGCCATCCAAAGCCACCGCTTCACAGGGATTGATCTTTAAAAAAAAAAGGAAAAAAGAAAAAGAAAAACACACATTTTTCTCGATCCCTCTCCATGATGAGAGACAAGAGTGGACTTCATTTTCATATAGAAATATAAAGTGGAAACATACAAGATTTCCTCAAGTGTACTGTAAGTCCCCTTCTATATTTAACAAGGTCCTTCAGATGGACATAGGGAATGTAACTTTGACAGCACAGTAGTTCAGTATGCGGACAACATTTTGGTGTGCAGTGAGAGGACTCAATTCAGCTGATGACGTTTCTATACACTGGCCAGTTGATCACATAGAAAGACAGGAGAGTAACCCCATAGAGAGCAGAACCAATCATGAAAACACCACAGCCAAAGACAGTGAGGGAGATGCAGCAATTTGTGGGTCTCTGCAACTACTGCAGGGCATGGTTCTTTCCTTACAGCACATACGTTGAGTCCTGCTCCTAGTAGGACTCAAGGAGGCTCATAGAGATGACAGCAAGATAGCCTGGACAAGTGAAATGATAGAAGCCTTTGATGAATTGAAAAGAGCAATATGCACAGCACCTGTTTTTGGAATTCCTGATTACAGTAATGAATTTTATTTATTCTCACACTCGAATGGGGTGATAATGACAGCCGTGCTCACACATAAGACTTCCCTGGGACACAAACCATTGGCATACTACAGTGGGCTTCTAGATCCAGTAATGAAGGGTCATTATCCTTGCAAACAAGCATTGGCGGCAGCAACTTTTGCAGTAGAGAAGTCAGCTAATTTTACGATGGGCTTCAGAGTAACACTGTTATGTTACATTTATTTATTAAGTGCTGCCTTCGAAATCTAGGCCATCATGGCGCTAAAGGTTAAACCCAGATGAAGCCATCAAGGAGGCAGAGAGGGGAGCTCAGGCTGAAAACAGAAAGGTCTTCGGGGCATGCCTGAAAGACAGGTGGTCAGTAATCTCCAGCAGGCACAGAAGGCTGGAATTCCACAGCTGAGCTGTGGCCACAGAGAAAGAACAGCCTCCCAGGAATATCTGAAGCAGGGAACCAGCAACCGCAATGTGGTAGAGGATTGCAAGGAACGGGAGGGGACGTACTGATTAACCTTAGCTAGCAGATTTTCGGGTCCTGTTTTACAGAAGGCCTGATGGACAATGCAAAGGGCTCTGAACTTAGTCTGCTTGGTAACCAGTGCAAAGCGTCCAGAATGGGGGAAACAGAGGAAAGGCAAGGAGCCCCAGTGGCCAACCTCGCTACAGAAATTGAGGATTTGCAATCGCTGAAGCAAAAAAGCAGGTTACCCCAGGATAAGTGAATTGCAATAATCCAAAGATCAAGAAATAAGCGAGGAAACTACCAAAGGGCGTAGTGTGTGGGGAAGATAGTGTAGCACCTTCCAAAGGCTGCAAAGTGTATAGTGTACAGACTGTGTATGCAGGCCCAGGGCAGTACTGTATGCCAGTGAGGCTGAGAGTTTCGCATCCAGGTTTTTTACCACTAGAGAAGGGGCAGGCAGAGTTCCTAGTTCAGGCTGACCAGAAAGCTGAGGACCATCACGAAGACTCAGGTGCGGCACCAACAATAAGGTCCTTCGTCTTATCACCATTTAAGCGAAGCCAATTTTTGCCCATCCACAGATGGATGGCGGACAGACACGAATGACAGAGTTCAGCCGTGGCAAGAAAAGAAAGATCTAGCCGCATAAAGATCTGGGTGTCATCGGCAAAGGAGAAACACCAAAACCCAAAGTAAATAAACTTAACCAAAGGCTGGATGTAGATATTGAAAAGAAGCAGAGATCTGAGCCATGAGGAACACCACAAGTGAGAGGCCTAGGAGGTGAAATGAAAGGAGATAGAGAGAATGAGAGCGGTGGGAATGGTAAGACAAATCAATCCAGGACTGGGCCACAAACACCTGCTAGCGACAATCTCTCCACAAGGATGCTGGTCCACAATGACAAATGCAGCAGAGAGATCCAGCAGGATCAGGGCACCAACACCATCCTGATGCACAATATTGTGCAAATCATTCACCTACGACACCAGGGTTGTTTCAGTACCCCAGCCAGGCCAAAAACCGGACTGGAACATGCCAAGAAAGCCATAGTCTTCCAGAAAGGATCGAAGGAAAGGAGTGACCAGAGCTTCCAGAAGTTTCATAGGATAAGAAAGAAGCGAGATAGGACAGAAATTAGAAGGAATAGAAGAATCAAGATTAGGTTTTTTGAGAAGAGGGATAATCAAAGCGTGCGGGCGGGAATGTGTAAATTAGAGAATGACAGATGAACGGCCATAGTGACAAGATGTGCAATGGCAGGGATGACAACTTGGAGCAGGCTTAGTGGAATCAGGTCTGCTGGGGAGGCGGACTTCATATTGAGTGTGGCTCGAATAACATCTGAATCCTAAAAAAAAACAGAAAGGTGGACCAAGAAAGGAGAAACTGCCAAGGGGCCCGAGTTGACAGGAAGAACAGCCAACGGGGTCACCTGGTCAGCGATCTTCTGCCTAATATTATAAGTCTTTGCGATGGGATCACCTGATTGGAAGAGAGGGGGGGCAGGATTGGACCAATTTTAAAAGTTCCTTCAGGGAGTTCATTTTAACTTCCACACAAGAGGCATAATAGTGGCATTTTGCTTGTACTATAGCATGCTGATAAAGAGTTGTTTTGCAGAATGCAAGACATGCTTTAGGACAGTAAGATATCCGGGCCAAGCAGAGGCTACCAATATCGGCAGTGAACAAAGGGTCAAAGGGACGGCCACGAGGGCGCACAGCTTTAAATGGCTCTAGAAGATTAGCAGCTGTAAGCATTGCTGAGGAAAGAGCCCTAAAGTTGCTGGGGATGTCAGCTGGGAGAGAATTAGTGATACCTGAAGAGATGTCATTACCTCCAATATTACACCAACGGCGTGAGGGGGGTTGAGGGAGGCCAGGAACCAACAAAGTAGGAGACACGTTCACAGAAAAAGAGATGATCACATGGTCGGACCAAATAACCAGCAAACAAGGAAAACGTGTGACCAAAGGAGGGGGTGCAAATAGGAGGTCAAGGGTATTATTGAAACATGAGTAGGGCCCACCACTAGCTGGAACAAACCAAGGCCTGTGCAGGCAGAGATGACACGATCTGCCTGGGCATCACTGGTGTCATTGGGTGGAAGTTAAAGTCCACCAGGACTATTAGAGTCCCTTATTGGAGTCTTATTCCGGCCACAGTCTCAGCAAAAGCCAGATCGAAGCTAGGGTCAGGAGGCTGATAAACCAATAGGAAACAGAGTAAATGAGGAACAGATCAAAACATGGAGCAGATGTGCCTCCATGTTAACTGTATGCTTGCACACAACAGAACAGTAAAAGATTGAGCAATATAGAAGGGCAATCCCCCCACCTGACCAGAGGCAGCCTATCTAACTTACGTATGCCATACTCAGGGCACAGAGCATGGACAAGTAGCAGGGCCGAAGAGTCGTACAGCCACGTCTCTGTAACAAATATCAGGTACGGGGCATGGTCGGCGAGAAGAGCATGACAGTCGGTGGTATGGGCTGCTAAAGAGCACATGTTAAAAAATAAGAAAATAACCTGACCTCACGGGTGAACGGCCAGTGGACTGTCAGCAACAAGGTGCAACAGTCACCCAGGTGGAAACACTGTCAGGCGGGACAGTGTTGATCAGCTCTTTGCATGTATAACAAGTGAAGGTTTTATCAAGAGGATTAGCCCAAGAACGGTCTGACATGCTGATGAGCGCAGAAGGGCCTGACTTTGGCTGTAATTTGGCCAGAATGAGGTGCTTATGCTGCGCCCGTCCACTATGCCTCCGAGGAGACGGTACAGTAATATTGCACTTGAATTGTCAGGAGCCAATCAGCAAGCAGGACACAGGGGCAGTGAGGACAGACTCGCCAAGAACGTGGATGTCGAAAAGGAAATTACGTTCATAGGGAACGTGCCCCATGAGAGTCAGGAGGCCAGGCAACCTCACGCTGCAAGCAGCGAAATACAAGGAAATAAATGAAAGGCCAAATAAATGTAAAAAAGAAGGAGTTAAATTTAAAATTATGTAAGCTGTGTGCAGAAATAAAATGTGACAGAAAGGAGGCCAATCACACGCCTGAGTTCGGGCGGAACCAGTGTCTGTTAAAGGAAATCATCATAATAAGTGCAATAGTATAGAAGATAAAAGCCACCAAGTAGCAAAGCTACTAGTAAAATTTTGAATCTGTATGTGGAGCATGCTCATCTCGAACCTAGTGGTTAAAGTCGTGAGATGCAGAGTAGTGAACCCAGCAATGTTCATAGCAGAGCCAGTGGAGGAGGGAGATTACTTTTGCATAATATACAGAGTATTATGATGATGTATCCCATGTCAGAAAGACTGCCCGCATAGGGGGGTAAGTGCTCCTTATTGATGGTTCCTCGACAATTGATTAGAGTTTGGGGAGAGACACACAGGGACGGCAGTGGTAAAAGTGAGACAGATTTAGATCTTTGAGGTAGTGCGAGATTGCCATCACATTTTTCAGCGCAAGCAGCAGAGTTAGTAGCGCTTATTGTGGCACACGAGGATGAGGAGTTCACAGTGTACTCCAATTGTGCTTATGTGACGTCAACCGTACACGCAGGTCTGTCACATTGGAAAAGTAGGGGCTTATTACATGCTGATGGCATGCCAGTGCAGCATGTGCCCCTATTGGACAGGCTCATAAACGCAGTAAAGTTCCCAGCGGCCAACACCTTGGTGAAGTGCGCAGCCCACACGAGGGAGGAGGACATAATTTACTATGGCAACGAAACTGCTGAGGCAAAGGCCAAAAGAGCAGCATATTTTCCTGAAGTAAATGAATTTGGCACACCACCCAACAGCCATATACGAGTACACAACATGGCATTGAAGGAAGGCTTTAACTCCCTGCCCATCACACAAATAATTGAGCTGAAGGGCACCACTATAAGAGCAGGAACTTTGAAGAGAAGGAGGTGCTCAGTATACCCCACTAATGCAAAGTGGCGGCAGGACAGCCCCGGCAAACCGGTTATGCCTCTTGCATTACTGAAGGTAGCGTTAGAGCAGCTCCATTTGCATTGTATGTCAAAAGTATGCCGCCGGACATACCTTGCCATTAGTAAGAGGAGCAATACCCCGTCCTTCTGCTCCCTTCCAACATTTTCATATAGACTATGTGGACATGACTCAAACTTGTAATGGCTACAGATGTATGCTTTTAGCTGTATGCTCTTTCTGTCGATTGATCAAGGACAGTCCATGAACCCACCCTGATGCCACCTGTGCTGCCAAATTCCTCGTAAGAGAGGTATTCCCACGATTGGGGGGGGGTGTGAGGTCCTCAGATCTGAGCACATCGCGATTCTACTGGGGATTAAGCATACATTCTCCTGCGCTCATCACCCACAAGCGAATGGAATCTGTGAACACCTCAATGGCCTGCTCAAAGAGAAAATAGCCAAACTGAAAATTACCCTGAAAAAGGGATGGCTCCATTGATTGCCCTTAGCCCTGTTTGCATTATGAAATCAGCCCAGCTCAGATCACCACCCGACTCCCAATGAGTAGGTGACAGGACACTGTAAGAGCATATCTCTTGCTCCTCCCACTAGAGCACTAACTGATGCCCAGAATGCCTGTGTTGTTTTAGGAGCTAAAATGCATGAGTACCTAGCAGTGATGATGGCTAGTGTTTCTTTTATTTCCCAACAGATCAAAGCATGGCAGGGGAGGTCGAAGAAGAATGATGAAGATGACACACCAATAGACCTGCAAGACCTTCTCGTACCCCCTCCCCTCTATCAAGGCGACTCAGTACTTTTAAAAAATTTCACTAGGTCATGGCACAAGTACCACTTTGAGGGCCTTTTACATTGTAGAAGATAGTGGGTGAAAGCGGCAAGAAGGAGAGCCTGGTTGCATCTTGGTGAAGTGAAGCAAACAATGTTTGTGGTTGTCGGTGCACACTAATAGATCAAGGTCCTTAATCGATTGTTAATTATTAGAGTTTTTTAGAATCTTAAGGTGCGGGGGAGAAAAAATGGTCTTGGCACAAGACCAATGTTGCTGAAAGTAGAAAGAATAAGAGGATCCAAATTGGGAGCCCTCCCGTCCCTTGCACACTATATAATGTTGTCAATAAAGACATTCAATGAATTGCGTTAAATTTCACAGATACGGAATGTTCAATTCTGGTAAATGATAATCTCAAATACGAAATGGTAGAAACATTTAATTCAAAAGAAGAGGAATAAATATATTTCAATGATTACAGTTGACTGGAGGTCAATTGGCATAAAATGCAAAGGAAAACAAGGAAAAATATCCATAAATTAAACTACGCGTTTCGAGGTAATTCCCTCTTCTTCTTGAGCCTAGTAGCACTGTGACACAGTTGAGGTAGTTAGCAGAAAAAAAAGGGGGGGGAGAGAAAAAGGGAAAAAGTAACTATTGTGAGTATATTTTCCATAATTGTGTATAACTAACATTACAAAACACATGTTAAGAGACATTGACCAGCAGTAGTGATTGTCTAGCAACAATACAGAGTATTGAGATGGTTATCATATAGCATGCTGTTCATTCAATAAGTCGTTCATGGTAAGGACAAACATCAAGCAGTTACAAGACACTGTTTCAATATAAGCGGACCCAGTGAGCACCAATTAGAGAGAACATTAGTTAGCTGGGTGGTAATAGTGGCACTAAAGTAGTGTGGTATCTATAGGAGTGATCACTCGACAGGAAACAACCTGTTAATAAAGGTTAAAAGGATAAAAAGTGCGGGGAGATGAAATATGTATATATATATATATATATATATATATATATATATGTTTAAATTAGTTCTAGGGAGGCAGTAACTCATCAGGCCGATAGTTGTATGGTAAAAAACAGGTTTGATAACTCACATGTCTCAAGAGATTGATAGTAGTGTCTATCTCTTGTCGTGAGGCGGAACAATCCTTGCATCGAAGCGAATAAAATACCAATGTATTCAACTGTGTTAGGTCAACCTAACTACATCTGTAAAGGTGAAAAAATATAAATAAAGAAAAGGATCCATTTCAACTGAAGACTATTAAGTGACTGATCGGTGTATACTAATACATAATACTGCCACGACTGGGGTTATGGAAATCAAGGGTAAAATAAAACTCACTCATGCAACAGTCCCCACGGGCACTAGAATGCAGAGGAAGCTTAGCTGAGAATTTCATGAGCCACGTGATCTGCAGCTTTTGTATTTTCTTGCGAGTCCGTAGTATTCTGCGTGCTCTAAAAAGAGGGGAGTGCAGGTATGAGCTATGTATCGAAGACAAAAACTGGTCGGAAAAAAGTACAACTAAATGTACTTCAAATACCTGATGCGGTCTGATGGAAACTCTGCGGCGGAAATGGCACGGGATGCGCCGGTTGCTTCATGGACGGTCGTAGAAGCCGTTACTTAATGGATGTATTAAGGTTCGCTGTCCTACGGAAAGAAGTCGTTCCCATGCAGTGGCCCTTGAACGATATCTGTAAGAAAGCAAACTAATTTAGATACTGGCAGGATCGCAAAGTAAGCGCCTCTAAATGGTATGTAAAGATGGAATGAATACCTGTTGCCAAGCAGCGTATGCTGTGTCTGGTACCGGTTGCACTCTGAGCGTGGCGGTTGCCACGGTGATCAAGATCAGTGTATCACGTGGTGGTGGCTGTCATGTAGGGCTAGAAAGGTCAAAGGCTGAAAGAGTAATATAATAGAAAATAGAGGCGGACTGAATGCAATAAGTGACTAGAGTGGGTTCCATGTTGAAAGGGGCACTTTAAGCTAAATAACCATACGAATTCTAAACAGCAAACTAATACTCTTAATTGGTGTGAAGCGGGTTCTCTTTCACAATGAACAGTAATTACGTATCTTAAAGTTATGTTACTGATGGAGTGTCACATGACAATGGAATCGTCGTTGCAATGCTTATTAATGTCGTATAATGACAATACATTCGAGCTAGTAAACAATCACCGTATTGAAGTGTATACTTTATGTTGAAGATGCATCAAATGTGAAGATCTAAAGATGATAAAAACATCCTAAATGCTCATACAGTAAGGTTAATGTAGTGATATACAATACTTGTAGCGTGTCGTCATGGCGACAATATGTGATGTTGTTACTAGGGTTACACCGTTGAGTCATCGTCTAATTTGCTGGGAAGTCCTCTAATGTTGAGAACCAAGGTTCATAATGTAAAACAGAAAAAACAATATGTAAGTAATTCGAAATGGGTAAAGAGCAAACATGTTCATAAGAGTTACAATCTCTGAGATCAACATATGACCTCCATGTGGAATAAAGTCAAGTAGTAATCTGGTTCAGATGAAGAATCTTAGTGAGAATTCTTCATTTAAACCTTTAGGATCTAATGTATCCAAGTAGTGGATCCAATACTTCACGTCTTGATAAGATTGATTGATAATTACCTCCTCTGTGGGGCCGCTTCACCACTTGCAGAATTTGGACTTGTTTTCGAAGAAATGTCTTACCAGTGGTGACTTGGTATTTTTGCATCGGATTGTTGATTTGTGCTCGGTCCACCGCTCCTTGGCGGGTCTGGTTGTCTGGCCGATGTACAGAAGTCCACACGGGCATTTAATGGAGTAGATTACTCCTGGTGTGAGGCATGTTGCGTAATCTTTCAAATTAATTTTCTTCCCGGTCTGGAGATGGTTGATGGAGTCACCTTTGATCACGTTGTTGCAATGCGAACAAGACAGACATGGGAAGGTGCCTCTTCTTTTTGTTGTTAGAAATTGTTGTTTTTCTTTGGGCGGTCTCTCCGCCTTCACAGTTTATCACGTAAGTTACAGCCTCTCTTAAATGCCATCATCGGCGCTTTAGGAAACAGTTTGTGGAGAGTTGGGTCAATTTGGAGTATTCCCCAGTGTTTCCTAATTGTCTTGCTAATTTGGAAGCTCTGACGGGAGAATTTGGATATATATATAAGAGTGGTGATTCCTTCTCTTTATTTTTCACAGATAATAATTGTTCCTTAGTTCTCAGGTCAGACCTTTCCTTAGCCTCACTCAATATCGATGCAGGGTACCCTCTTGATTCAAATTTGTCAATCAGTTTGGAGCACTCTGTGTCTAGTCCTGCTGGGTTTGATATGATCCTTTTAAGTCTCAACATCTGGCTGAATGGAAGAATTTTGAGCATTGCTTTTGGGTGAAAACTTGTGAAGTGGAGGGGATTATTGGCATCTGTTGGTTTGTGGTAGACCGATGTGGATAGAGTGTTGTTCTTGATTTCTATATTTACATCCAGGAAATGTAGTAATGGCCTGCCTACCTCCATAGTGAATTTGATATTGTCATGTACTGAGTTAAGGTATTCCAAGAATAATAACAAATCTTCCTCTGGGCCACACCATATGCCAAGAACGTCATCAATAAAACGCTTCCACATCAGTATGCATGCAGACCACCGGGGGTGATCTAATACAAATTTCTTTTCAAAGCGATACATAAATGTATTCGCATATACAGGGGCCATAGAAGACCCCATGGACGTACCTGTAAGAAAAATGTATTTTGAAATCTGAAGTAACTGTTGTATAATATCAGATTGAGTAGTTCCAAAATAAGTTCTGGGTTGCCACTGGAGGATGGAGAATTAAGAATAAGCCATTCAGCTGACTCAATCCCTTCCCTATGGGGAATGGAAGTATACAGGCTTCAGACATCCATACTAAAAAGTATGCAGTCAGAGTCTAGGGCTTTAACCTCATTGATGCAATTTAGAAAATGGGTGGTATCCCTTAGATAAGTGGGGATTCTTTGTATCAGAGATTGAAGGGAGTGATCAATGTAGATAGCAAGGGGATCAAAAATATTATCAGTTCCAGCTACTATTGGTCTGAGAGGTGGAGAGTCTCGATTTTTATGGATCTTTGGAAGACCGTAGAAAACAGGTGTTATAGGATGTTGATTAAGAAGGAATCTGCTCGTTTTCTCACTGATCCATTCATTTTCAAGCGCTTTCTTAATTGTTCTTACAATAATAGCCTTAATCCTGTATACGGGATCACCAACAAGTTTGGTGTATGTAGATGGGTCATTTAAGAGAATCATGCATTTTTTGGTGTAGTCGTCTGTGTCCATAACTACGATGGCTCCACCTTTGTCCGCTGGTTTAATTGTGATCTTCTCATCTTTGGCCAATGCTTCAATATGGTCTAGTTGGCAATTTTTGATGTTATGGGGTGTGGTCCTTTGATAATTAATTCTTTTGAGATTAGTGAGTACATTCTTCTTAAACAGATCCAAAATCAAATTCTGGGGAGGAGGATCAAAGTAACTGTTTGGGCAGAGTTCTAGCTTATCGTCAGCCAATTGTGTAGGTTCTGTGTTGCAGTCTGAATCAAAGAACATTTTGAGACAGAGTTTCCTAAGTAATCTGTGTAAACATATCTTCTCTTCAAATAGCGAAGTATTGCTAGTGGGAACAAACGACAGCCCTCGGTTGAGCATGTCCAATTGTCCTCCTGTTAAAATTTTACTTGAGATATTGACCACTAGGTTCTCACTCATTTTGTTTTTTTTCTTAGATTTTTGCTTGCAACGCCTTGTTTTTCTTTGGATTTTTCTTGGTGAAGTGAAGCCCTGCAAATGTGAGATCCCCCCTGTCCCAAGTCCTAGAAGGTGCAGCGCAAGAAGAAGATGGAGAAACAGGAGTCCAAACTCGAGCAATGACAAGGAGCTGACAGCAGTCCACAGAGAGTTATAAAATACGGATCACACTGTCCTTTTTTACACAGAAAAGGAATCTGCTCTCACGAACTGTGTTGCTAAAGAGACTTTTACCCGCAGCCCAAAAAAAGAAAAGCCCTTCTGATTAGGAAAAGGAGATTTACTAAATGTTGACATATCAGACATTCCTTTATGCTGTTCTCTCATTTGCAGTGAATAGTTATATCGCTTTCAAGAGAGGTAGATTGCCAATAATTGTATTACTAACATATGTGAAGATGCAGTTGATTTTTGAACGGATATTTTTAGCAGTGCTCATTTAGTCTTTTTGTAAGTATTAGGGGTTGGAGATAGAAGTGAAAATGCCATAAAAAGAATATATTATATAAGGCGGCGGTCGCCGCTTTATAATTAAGGTGAGTCAAACTCCCTTAGGAACCCCCTCAATATTCTATCATTAATAAATTCGAGTAACAGATTTGACTGTCATTTATAGAGTGATTAAGGGCTCAGAGCCTCCCCCGCCCCTCCCCAGACTACAAAGTTTCATAACGATTTGTTAAAAAATGAAGTTATTAAGAAGACAAAAAAAATGTTTTGCCAAAAGTGCTGCCTTCTTCCCATTCATTTTCCCATAGACAAACGAGGTACATTTTGCCAAAGTGCACAGCCCAAACCGCTGGGTGGATTTGGACCAGGTCCGAAATAACTTCGACATGAAGTGTTGACTCACTATCAATGCATGTTATGGGATTATTCCGTGCAGTAGTTTTTTAAATATTTGACAGAGAAGGGGGTGTCCCCTTCTCAAAAATAGCTATATCTCTGGGGTTAAGCCAAAACTAGGTGTTTTTAGATATGAAACAGGCGCCATCTTGTTTTTCTCTCAAAGCGAGAGATAACAGCGGCTATAGTCGAGGATATGGGAAAATGAAACGCAGGAAAAAAGCTATTTGCAGGTCAAAAATATGCAAAGACCATCAGACTAAAGGTGACTAGAGGGTACCAAGTGAAATTTGGGAGTTGGAGGGGTCTAGGGACTGAGTTTGCAACATAAAGCTTTCTGTAGCCTCAGCTATAGCCTCAAATAGCCGACATCTCAAAGCAAACTGCATCACAGAAACAGTGTGTGTTGTGGGGCAAGGGGAGAGGGCAGGGCAGGTGAGGAGGCCATCTGGGGAGTCGGGGGAGCTAATACAGATGAGGGTGGCACTTGGTGAGAGCCTGGGGGGCAGGAAAGCATTTTTATTTTGGCTATTTTTCCGATATTCGCTGTTATATTGGAGGCTATAAAGGACTACGGATAGCCGAGGGTATGGGTAGTTACAGTTCTTTTTTAAATATGTTCTTTCAGCTGTAGTGACATCGGGGTGAAAGATCACTGGCCTTTTCAGCCATGGCCAGTGACACAATTGCCATCCAAGTCTCCCATCCACGCAGTAACTAGGACAGACCTTGCTTAGCTTCAAAGTGAGGAAGGGGCCAGCCTCCTCAGTCCATTTTGCCCAATAAATGAGCCAAAGTTAGAAGACCACTTAGAGAAACGTGCCAGCCTTTTCCTGACTTTGAAGGTAAACCGGGTCAGTCCTGCATTGAAGCTAAGCAGGGTCAGTCCCAGTTTATGGCATGGATGGGCGACCAAATGGGCATTCAAATTATTATTATTTTTTAAACTGTGCACCTGTCAGTCCTTGAAGGTTTTGCACACCATTTTTTTTGCCTTTTGCTGAATTGCATTCTGGTATTTGTAGTCCCCTAGTCAATAATAAGAACAACAAAACATTTTTTTTACAGCAAAAGTTGGTTTCACATCCCAGCAGAAACTGGGACGAACCTGGCTTTATTTATTTTATTTTTTTAATTTGTTACATGCCCAGACCCTGGGGTATCACAGCCAGAGTCGGACTGGGACAAGAAATAGGCCCAGACACCCACAAAAAAGTGGCCCACGCCTTGTCTCAAAAAAGTGGCCCCCCCTCGCCTCAAAAAAGTGGCCCATCCCTTGCCTCAAAAAAGTGGTCAACCCCTTGCCTCAAAAAAGTGGCCCTCAAACCATCATCTGTGAATCGCGTCAATAAACGACTTTACAGAAAATGCTACTTATGGAGGGTTCATGTGTCTGTTACATTACAACACATTACCACTGTAACACATTTTCATGCTGCCTGCCTCTTGTCCCAGTTCTGCCCCACACATGTCACTCTTGCTGAAAGCTGCTATCCTTGCTCGAATTCCACCCCATGGCTGCCATTGTGCTGCCCCATATGAAATTCTACCGCTAAGGGAATGTGATGATTTAGTCAATTTGAGTGTAATAACATGTCATACAATGACTTGGATTCACCTAGTAATAGTGAATAACCATTGGGCATGCAAATGCATGTCAAATGATGTGTCTATAAAACGGATGACATGGCTAGAATTAGCGAATCTCCTAAATGGTGTGAACCTGGTTCCTCAGTGTCAGCAGGTTACAGAACTGCCAGTGCCACTGCCAGCTATGACTAGGCCGGATCCACACTGCGCACAGGAGGTATGTCCTGCACACATTTGGGCAGGGGGGAATTCCACATGTTCCCAAAAGTGTGCAAGGTAGGATGCCATATGTACACGGTTGGGAAAAGCGATAGTTACATAAAATGGACAGGGCAGTATGCTATGTGCAGTGCCCGTGGGCGTGTGGGGAAAGAGTAGCCCTCCACATGCACAAGAGGACGCAGGGCATTATACCAAATGCACAAAGAGAGGGAGGGAGCTAGGGTAGAGTTCCACATGAAACCAGAAGGGGTCTAGGGCCTTATATCATGTGCAAGGGGGGTCCTTAATCATCATTCGCCCAGAAGGGAAGGGACAGTATGCCTTCTTTGCACAGAGGGGCGTGCACCGTGTGCACACAAAGGGGCGAGTGAGAGTTCGCCGTGCAGAAAGAAAGGGCAGTATACAGTACACTGCATACTGTCAGGACATGTGTATATCCAGAAGGGACCGAGCAGCATCATGCTACGTCGTGCACAGAGAGAGCATGGGTGCATGCGTCACCTACAGGCGCCGTGATGTGTGCTTGCTTGCTGAAATTGCATACTAAATGCTCACATTTCAGCCAGCAGGACATGTTCATGCATTCAGTGAACACACCATATCTTTAACGGTTTGCTAAAAATGTGGCAGCTTCTCTACTAAGAACAAACTCGGCCAAAGAACCCATCCTCTGGGAATGCGCCCACTCAGGAGAGTTTAGAAGCACGCTTTAGCTTATTGTGCTGCTCACAGGCGAGAAATAAAACTTGAATATCAGTCTTGTCCTATGAAAAAGAGTACCACCAGCAACCCCAGGTTACTATAATGGTGTTTGCTAAAGATGTGCAATGCTCCAATCGCAAGGACATCACAGAGAGCCACACTGATGACCCCCAATGAGCGTGAACTTCCAAAAAGATTTACTGCGAGAAAAGGATTTTCAGGCACTTGGTCCTCCCAAAAAGAGCAATTCCGCCCTCTGATTTACATAACATTCATGCACTAATACACTCAGACACATGGAAAAGTTCACCAAAGGGACATGACAAACAATCTAAACAATATGCGAAAGACAGTGCTGACGTTTTTTCTTTTGGTACTCTTAACGATCCATGTTCAGTGTGTAGGTTTTTTTCCCTGACTCTGGAACAGGCTAGTGAAACCAATTGTATTGCATGTACAGCTGCAGATTCCAATAGCCATTACCAACAGGGATTCCCGCTTTAACAATGCTGACTCCCTAATGTTTGCAATGCCAGGGCCACCAGAGAGAACAGTGCAAACTGATCACAGCCATGCAAACAAAGGGGGGTCTGGGAATCTCTCTACCAGCACGAACACAGCCCAATGACCTGTTCTTGGGTGAATAACCCCTGGGAGAGACTCTACCAAGTCTTTAGCTTACTGTCCTTTTCACAGAGAAGAAATTTCCCCGCATATCAGCCTTTGTCCTGCCCAGGGGCAGTCCAGCGCCGAAATGCTAGGCAATTCTCCTCTGAACAAGAGTACCATCAGTAACCCCATACACGTGTTTCAGCCTTGTTGAGCATCATCAGTGAGGTGAAACTGTTGCCTCTCTAAGAACAGTGAGCAAGGGGTCCACGTCTGGATTGCTCTGTTAACTTAGGGTGAAACCCAAAGTTAATGTATGCAAACAATGGGGGGTCTGGGAATCTCTCTACCAGCACGAACACAGCCCAATGACCTGTTCTTGGGTGAATAACCCCTGGGAGAGACTACCAAGTGTTTAGCTCACTGTCCTTTTCACAGAGAAGAAATTTCCCCGCATATCAGCCTTTGTCCTGCCCAGGGGCAGTCCAGCGCCGAAATGCTAGGCAATTCTCCTCTGAACAAGAGTACCATCAGTAACCCCATACACGTGTTTCAGCCTTGTTGGGCATCATCAGTGAGGTGAAACTGTTGCCTCTCTAAGAACAGTGAGCAAGGGGTCCACGTCTGGATTGCCCTGTTAACTTAGGGTGAAACCCAAAGTTAATGTATGCAAACAAAGGGGGGTCTGGGAATCTCTCTACCAGCACGAACACAGCCCAATGACCTGTTCTTGGGTGAACGCATTCTTGTGCTCTTCGGATATCCCTAATGAAAAACATGGCGGCTACAATTGCACCTACTGATCCTGCCTATTAGCACAGCATCCACTAAAAAGCAAGAAACGTCCAGAGACATTCCTGCGGTCCCGTTTACATGAGAAAAACAAGCATTCTAGACACAGCCATAGTTGTATAGGTGTGGCTGCCGCCCCTTCATTTGTGCAGCGCTGTGGGCACCGGCTGGCACTGCTGCTGGGAGCGGGGAGCCCGCCCTGCCTTTTCCTGCCTCTTGGTCTGCGCGCTGCGATTTCAGGCAGACCTTTGGGACGGTTGCCATGGTGACACTTACAATGCTAGAGAGAACATGGCTTCTCCTCCTCTCTGCACTTCGCAAACACGGATACTACGCCAGAAAGACTGCATGGAACTTGCTTGTGGTACTTAACCCCGTGGCTTATCGCCTTGCACAAATGAGTTGTTACTAGACTAAACTATCGAGAGACAGCAACATGGGCTCACGAGTAACACGCTCGTTTAAGTGTTACCTATACATTTTATTGCCCGAGAGATTTGTTTATTAGCCCCATTTTCACAGATGTACCGGTGGATGTACTTGGAAGCCCCACACCCGTGCTATGGTATTTTTCACAAAGCAAATTAAATAACAATTTTCCCGTGACATTCGCACGCATTCGTTACACACAGGTCGCGTCCAATAACATCCCTCGGAATTCAGATCACGAACATGCCATTTGTATGAAATAGTGGTTTATAGTTCAGTGAATTTAAAATTGATGTGAAACTTAAACACCCCACAAACGTTTCAGCGTTCTGTGAGCTCGCCCAGTCCCAGCACACGCCCCTTCACTGTGCCTTCTATAGTTTGGCGGGGTGAAAGGTCACTAAATGCCTTCTCGTTTTTTGTGATGCCACAGCCCTGCATCATAAAACAATTTAGAGCTCCGTGAGCTTCTGAATGGATTTTGTACCCTCGAGTTTCTGCTGTTCTCAGCCCCATCCCTCTGGAACCGCCATGTGTGGGTGGATGAGGGGCTGGCATGGCACCCGCGGCCATGGCCCAGGCCCCATTACATGGACATGGTCCACTCTTTTACAGCGCCAGCCAGGGCCTTACACGATGTGCAGTGCAGAGAGAGTACTGTCTGCCAGAGCATGGGGAGGGAAGGACGAGGACCAGAACCCAGCAGGCAGAGAAACAGAGAGAGAGGGTAGTGAAAGATGGGGAGAAAGAGGGGAGGGAGAGAGAGGGAAAAGGGAAAAGAGGGAGATGGAGAAAGAGAGAAGCTGAGTGAGAGAAAGAGAGAGGGAGTGTGTGAGAGAGGGCGAGAGGGTGAACGAGGGAAAGAAGAGCAAGGGATAGAGAAATAGGGGAGGGAGAGAGAGGCAGAGACGAAGATCAATATGTAAAAGGAGGCAGAAACCAAAAATCCTCATTTGACAATACGGACGGTGGAAAAATCACACACCCCATGATGCAGCTCTCCTTACCGGGGTCAGTGAGTCTGTTGCTGCTGCTGCTGGGGCCAGGCACAGGGCAGGCTGCTGGCTCTATGGGCGCCGCAGCCGCACTAGTGCTGCTGCCTGCTGCTGCTGGTTTGTGAGTCGTCAGTCTTGGGCAACGGCTGGGCCAGTTGACTAGTCAGCTGGGCCTGGCTGACTAGTGTGGGCTGGCCTGCTGCTTCCTGCCTCGTCGACTTGTGGTGGCCAAAAATGGCAGGGTCAGAGGAGGCCCACTATTATATCAGAGAGAGTGTCTCACCCACGTGCCCATGACGCTCCGGCTCCAAGATTGTGGCGGCACGGAGTCTGTCGTCACCGCCCCATGGCTCCAGCCAGCCCCCACCCACAAGCACACAAGTTGCTTTCAACTTTGCAGTGCAATAAATTCGTTGTTGATACTTCCTGAAAGTTGAAAACAACTTGTTGTGTGTGAACTCTTGGGCAGCCGTGCCCCACCCCGGGCCGGCAGCCAGGCCCCAGCCCTGCAGGCAGAGGATAAGGAGCGAGCAGCCCAGCCATCCTCCCGCTGTGTGCTTGCAGTGGCATGCATGAGGCAGTCTGCAGACCACCCCCGCGGGCCCCGCCGGTGTTGGTAAATTGTATTGTGTATATTACACAGTTCAACTTCTCACAGGGGTTGGGGGGATGCTGCGCCGCCGGCCCTCTCATATGGATGATGCATCATGCATTGCAAATCATCAAAGCAAGGTAACAACAACGTGTGCGTTGTTGTACCTTGCTTTGATGAATATGCTCGCTCCACCCTCCAGGTCAGGAATCCCCCTGGCTGGGTGGGCGGGCGGCCTCAGGGCCCCAGTCCCCAGAGAGTGAGTGAGAGGGCGGGGCATGCGTGACAGGCTGACAGTGTCAGCGTGTCAGTTTCATTTCCAGTTTAAATTGCTGTATTTGTTTCCTTTTCGGACCGGCGCCCGAGGTGAGGCACAGCACGGGACATGATGCACTGTGCGCGCAGAGCACGGCACCGACAAAATAAACAAACACTTAATAAATAAAAACAGGCCCACCTCAAGAGGAAAAACTGGCCCCCAGGTCCCAAAGGTCATTGGCCAGTGGCCGATGGGCCGATGCCGCCAGTTCAACCCTGATCACAGCGTGGTTACAGACAGCTTTGGCATTGGTAATACATTGTACAGAGAACAAGATAAAGGAGTTATTTACAAACAGAGATCATACATTACGCTCATAAACATTTTTTTTTTACATATTCAGCAGATGGAAATTATACTAATATTGGTTAAATAACCAGGTTTTTAGCAGTTTTTTAAAGGTGGGGAAGGATGTCTCTTTTTTGATGTTGATGGGGAGGTGTTTGTGTAGCAGGGTATCACTATGAGTTGATTGTCGTTGGATCTCAGTGATCTAGTGGGTTCTTTTTTCTGTAAAGCTTTGAGGTAGATTGAGGCTTTTTTGGCAAGCCATTTATGCATGATGTATAGTGTTTTAAAGATCATTCTGGCTTTGATGGGTAACTAGTGGGCATCCTTCATGATCTTAGAGGTGTGATCAAACCTTTTTATCCCCAATGCTGCCCTTAAAGCTTTGTTTTGCGTAAGTTGCAATTTGCTGAGGTTGGTGTTGGAGGTCCCTAGTAGTAAAGCATTGCAGTAATCCAACTTGGATAGGACCAGAGCCCTGGCCAGGTTAAGGCAATTTGTAGGTGTCAGAAATTGTTGACTTAGTGAGATTAGTTTGGATTTATAGGCAGTGGATGATAAGAGAGTGCTAATATGTTTGGTCATTGTGAGTTTGGCGTCTAGGTATACGCCTAATGTTTTTACTTGCTTGAGAACGGGGATAAGTGTACCTTCGATATTAATAGAGGAGTAGTCTGAGTTGAGGGCAACTATTTTGGAATGGGATCCCACGAAGAGAACTTCTGTCTTCTCATCATTGAGGCAGAAACTATTCAATACCATCCAGTTTTGGATGATGGCGTATATTTTATTAATGGTCAATGGGCCTCATTACGACCCTGGCGATAAGTTACCGCCTGGGCCGTGACTTTTCCACCATGGCGTAAACTATGTTTACGCCATGGTGGTAGGCGGACTTACCGCCCCATTCCGAGGTCGGCGGGGCTGTAAGTCCCCAATCCCCATTTACCCTTCCCCATTCCCATTTTTGCCCCATAGGGCATAATGGGAGTGGGGAAGGCGTTAATTCCGCCACCGTAAATTACGGTGGCGTAATTAACAACATGGTCCCTTAGCACCATGGATTTTAACACCTGCTGAAAGCAGGTGTTAAATCCGCCATGGCGCTAAGGGACCTCGTACTCAGGCGGTAAGGGTCGGCGCTGTTTACGGCGCCGTAAACCCCTTACCGCCTGGGTCGTAATGAGGCCCAATGTGTCCTAATCATAGTTCCCTGAGATGGGTATGAGGATCTGGGTGTCATCTGCAAAGTTGGTGTAGATGACACCCATATCGTCTAATGTCGAGAAGAGGAGCTTTGTGTAAGCATTATAGAGGGTTGGAGAGAGGCATGATCCTTGGGGTACCCCGATGGGCCCTGGGATAGGATTGTCAGCCCCCGCTGACCTTTTCACCTCGAAATCCTCCCTCTCCTCCTCCTCCTCACCTGAAAGACTGGATTCTGAGCTGGTAGGAATCTGTGGCCGCCTGGTACGGTTATCCTTCTTTTATTTTTAGAAGAGTGTATCGAACCCGGAAGGAAGCCACAATGAAGCTTCAACCTCAGCTCCCCTGGGTACCCCTACCGGGAGGGACTTGACGGCGAAAAAAGCCACACGTGGCACAAAACACCCCAATGGACAGTTGTAGATGTAGAGCCCAGCCGGAACGGAAATACTCCTAGAGGGTCTGTGGAAGGTGGGTTCCCATGGCGTGGTTAGTAGTATTGGCATGTGTCCTGAATGAACTCCAGAAGACCAGTGGACTGATCGAGCACAGAACCGGCGGCGGTTCGTAAGAATAGAAGTGGAGCAGGCAGGTAAGTAAACTGCAGGAAGAGAGAACCGGCACACGGTTCGCAAGTAGAAAAACAGGGCAGGTTGAAAAGTGAACCGCAGGAAGGAAGCGAACAGGGGAGAACCGAGGGACAGCCAACAGAAAAGAAGGTAAAGAGAGAGCACCGCAGCAGTGGACCGGGACGTGCGACAGAGAGAAAGGGTATGGAGCGGATGCACTGGGAGAGACCAGAGTGCCGAGCATGAAGAGAAGAAAACAAGAGGAAGAAGTCCCAACAAGGGACAGAGAGAAAACTAGCGCAATGTAACCAAAGGCAGCGGAAAACATACCGCAATGGTTGCAACGCGCCGATTGTAGCTGGGGGTGGGGCTTAAGTGCACCGCCGTGAAGGCAGCAGGAACACTAGACATCAGCTCCTGCTACGTACAAAAATGTGGTGTGCTTTCTAATGGCCTCGTAGACATGAACGAGGCCACAGGCGCCATGAGGAGGCACATGACAGTATGCCCCCTTCCTAGGCGGACACCACACGGTTTCCGTGGGTGAGATTGGTGGTACTTTCTAAGCAGGTCATGAGCTGAGATATGTGACACAGGTTCCCAAGAATCTTCTGATCTCGAATACCCCTTCCAGTGAACTAAGTACTCCAAACGACCCTGTTTGTATCGGGAGTCATATATCTTGGATACCTCGTATTCATCCTCTGTTGGGGTTGGTGGTAGCAGAGAACATGGGCGATGACCCAAAACCGGTACTGCTCATTTGAGGAGTAAGGAATGAAACACCGGGTGACTGCGTTGAAGGCTTGTGGGTAGCTCGAGCCAGAACACAACAGGGTTGAGTTTGGCCTCTATGGGATACAGGCCAATGTATTGAGGGGAAAGTTTTTAGGGTCGTACCCAGCAGGGCAAATACTTGGTCGATAGTCATACCCTGGAGTCCACCTTCCAATTAGGCACCTCCTGGAGATGGCGGTTGGCTTGGGCTTTGTAGGTCTTCTGGCTGTCTTCTAGACTCAGTTTGGCAGTCTTGTGTGCTTCCGTCAATCGGGATAATGTGTCTTCGATTGCAGGTAAGTTGGACTGTACCGGAGTTGTTGGTAGCATGGTAAGTGGGTGCTGTCCATAAGTGCAGAAAAACGGTGTAAGACCGGTAGCAGAATGGCGGGAATTGTTATACGCAAACTCTGTTATTGGTAATAAATCCACCCAGTTGTCTTGTTCTCGGTTGATGTAACAGCGAAGGTACTGTTCTAAAGTGCTGTTTAGTCTCTCCGTCTGTCTTTTTGTTTGGGGGTGGAACCCTGACGATAGAGCCTGTTCAACACCCAAGTTGGCACACAGTGATTTCCAGAATTGAGAGGTGTATTGACTCCCCTGTCGTAGGTGATTTTGTCAGGAAGACCATGGAGATGGAATATATCCTTGAGGAACACCTTCGCCATGCCTGCTGCAGTGGGTACACCCGGTAGAGGAGAAAAATTAGCCTGTTTTGTCAGTCTATCCACAGTCATCATTATGCATGAGCATGAGTGAGATTGAGGTAGATCAGCGATGAAATCTGTTGTGATGTGACTCCAAGGTCGTGAAGGGACAGGATTCTGTTCTTGCAGACCAAGGGGTCTGGAGGTAACGTGTTTGCTTCTGGCACAAACCCTACAGGACTGTACCTACCTTCTGCTGTCAGCTGCTAAACCAAGCCAATAGAAGGACCTTCGAAGCAATTCAAGAGTGCCAGCCTGCCCTATGTGCCCAGCGGTCTTAGAGTTGTGGCACCATGCTAGGACCTTGTTTCGCAGTTGGGCCATTGGCACATACAAGCGGTGTTCACGGAATAAGAAGCCTTCTCGATCGGCCAGCAAGCTTCCTGTTTCAGGTGGTCCTTTGATTAACCAGGCTTCCTTCACTTATTGTAGGAAGGAAGCTACGTGGGTGATGATGTTCCGAATCTTGGGGATGTTAAGGATTTCAAACATGCAATACACCTGGGTCTCGCCTAGCATGTAATGCACAGATGAAATACTTATTTATTGTGTCTATATGTTCAATATTCTGGGTGATATACCACTCATATCACACCCATCTCAAAATACCCTCCAGGCCACAGTGGATCAAGAATCAGGCTGGTTGGTAAAGGTCAATATTTATTGATTTATTTAAAATTCAAATCAACACAAATTTTATATATGAGGCAGCAATCACCAATGTGGCAACCAAACAATTCAGAAAGTAAGTAAAGCAATAGAATTCATTTATGGCAATACAGAATAGAAAACACAGGCAAAGAACAGTTTTGGCTTGTGAAAAGATAATATAAATCTCTATGAGAGCAACAATGAATGGGTCCTAGCAAACAAACTACAATATGAGAAACAATACACACTTTAGATCAGAATGGAAGTTAAGAAACACTTTGAATGGGAAAAGACACATGTAAAACTTTTGCAAAATGTGAATTTGTGCCTAAATTTCACTATGTGATTTTTAATAAAAACGGGTCAAATATACTGTTTCGCTGTTTTGGTTGTGGATGTAGCTACAGGTCTTAGGTTTAAGTGAGAGTTGAAATTAAGTCTCTAGCTATAAAATTGAAGTAGTTATGTAGGTTTTAATGGGAGGTGTTTTTGAGAAAAATAGAACAGAGAAAGGCAGAAATTCAGTTTTAAAAATGACAGTCATTAATCTAGTTTAAATTAAACCAATCTAAGAACAAGAGAATGCCGCAGTGAATCTCCACAGTTACGCATGGCCGCTTGTAACTCTTCACGTGTGTCGGATACTACGTTTTCTTTATGGGAATTACTTTGGGATTGTAAACAGGGTTGCGAGAATGGTTCTGACAAGGTTAAAGGTTCTTAAGTTAAAGATGGGATAGGACAAGGCAAATATACTATGGGTCACTAGGATTCCTATTGCTACTTACAGTCCACTGTAATTTCAGATTGGACTGTCAGGGTCTGGTCATCATAGATTGGTCTACAGGCAGCAGGGCACCTCTGGCAGAATTGTCAGCTGGACGGTTCTGGCAATTGGACTGCACCTGAGATTGGATTGGATTGGCCCTTCTGGTCACTGGACACGGTAGATTAGTGGGATGGCGAGTTTCAGCGGGCAAGCCTTAATGGTAGCAAGCAAGACTGGATCAGAATGAATTTCCCTTAAGTTTGGAATGGTTCAAGATTTGGGCCTAGCTGAAAAGAGTTTAGCAAATGTTGGGCCTTGGTTTTGCAAAGTAGTCTGGATCAGGACAAGATGAAATGTTCTGGAACAGAATGAAGAAGTCAGGAATCAGAGCGTCACACAGAGATCAGGATGTAGTCAGGAATCAGTGTGAGTCTGTGTGTGGTGAAAGTCCTATATTTATCATGTCAAGTGACATCACTCAGTTTATGGTAGGGGCAGAATTCCAAACCACACCCCACGGCTGTGAGTGGTCAAAGGCACTTGCCTATTTCTGGTTGGAAGTCAGAAAGAGCAGTCATATTTTATGATGTGATTTGTGAACTCCCACATTGATTTGAACCACAATTTAACTTTCCCACAAATGCACATTTCTATAAGTATGCCCTCTAATAAAATCAGACACATACATTACATATTTTGTGGTTATCCTGACATCTAACTGCCATCTCAGTGAAAGCTGTCTTTGTCGTTCTGTGGAATTTTGTCAATTTTAATCATAACGGTTTGGCCGCACAATTCCTAATTCAGTATATATCTGGGCAATCACCCCTAGAACACGGGTATACAATATTATATTTGCAGCATCAAAAGTTTTGCCAATATTATTCTTTTTGTGTAACTTTGGTTTCTTATGTAGTACAGGGTTCACTCACGTCTTCACAGAAAGAGCATACAATTAGATTTATAACTACCAATGTTTAGATTTGTCCTCATTCATGGGGCAAAGTTAAAGGTTTTCAAAGCTTAATCACAAATAGGCATTTTAAACAACAAATGTCTTTTTAGCAGTTTTTTTCTTTGTAACTGTCAACTGGCAATAGCTATCAAACCACTTTGATCAGGATGGGGGTCTATAGGGAAGTTTCCTGCCCCTCCCCTAAAGGGATCGGTGTTCAGCCTGCCACTGTCCTTGGCTGGGTCAGAGATGAAAATCTGATGAGGTCTTTGTTCTAAATATGCGAGAACCTCCAGCATCAATGAACAAGTTACTTTCTTACCTGGTAACGTTCTTTCGATGGGATGGTCCGACAACGTATTCCATATCTATGACAGGTAATCACCACAGCTGTGCTGCTTCGGAAACTTTTTTCGGCGTCTGCGTCCTGCGTCTATGACGTCGATGCGCCATCGTCGAGGACCTCCTCCGATGTCCGACGTCATCTGATGTGATAAGTAGGATGCACGACGCCCGTAGCCTCAGTTGTAGTTTTTTCCCCACAGAACGTGTGACATTAGTCAACTGCCAGTCAGACACAAAGCCTTACGGAACGTAAGCTGCAATCGCAAAAGAAATTCTGCAACGGGGAAGGTAGGGAGGGAGCGATATGGAATACGTCGTCGGACCATCCCATCGAAAGAACGTTACCAGGTAAGAAAGTAACTTGTTGTTCGAGGGGATTGGGTCCTCCGACGTATTCCATATCTATGACAGACTCCCAAAGCAGTACCAGAGCAAGGAGGAGGGAAAGAATTTAGAATCAAAATTTAGAATTGCCAATCAAATAGCAGAGCAAAGGACCGCCTTGCCAAAGGCCAGATCCTGTCCTCGGATGGAAACGAGGGAATAGTGATGTACAAATGTATGTACAGAAGCCCAGGTGGCTGCATCACAGATGTTGCGAATAGGAACACACCTCTGCAGGGCAGTAGATGCAGCCATACCCCTGGTAGAATGGGCCCGCAAGCCAGCCGGCAGGTCATTACCCGCTAAGCGGTAACACTCCGAGATGGCCAAAATAATCCAGTGAGACAAAGTCTGTTTCGTCACAGCCTGTCCCAAACGCTTTCCAGCGTAACCAATAAAGAGTTGATCGTCCACTCTGACCCGGGACATGCGTGAAACATAAAAGCTTAAAGCTCTCCTAGGATCAAGCCTATGGAGCCTCTCCTCTTCCTTACCAGGATGCGGAGGAGGATAGAATGCCGGAAGAACAACCTTCTGGGCCAAATGAAATTCCGAAACCACCTTCGGAAGAAAAGAAGGACGAACTCTAAGGACAACCCTGTCCTTATGAAATACAGTGAAGGGTGGCTTAACTGAAAGTGCCTGTAACTCACTCACTCTGTGAGCGGAAGTAACTGCAACCAAAAACACAGTTTTCAGAGTTAACAGCCTCAAAGGGCAAGAATGCAAAGGCTCAAACGGAGCACCCATAAGAAACTTAAGAACAAGGTTTAAATCCCAACCAGGCACCAGGAAAGGTGACGGAGGGAACACATTAGTGAGCCCTTTCAGAAACTGTGAAATTAAAGGGATTTTAAAGTAGGAACACTCTTCAGACGAGCGCTTAAAGATGGACAGCACCACCAGGTAACCTTTAATGGTACCCACTTGCAAGCCCTTGTGGGCCAAAGAAAGTAAAAAGGACAGAACCATGGGGATGTCACATGCAAAAGGATCCACATTCTGAACTCTGCACCAGTCGCAGAACTTACGCCAATGGCAACGGTACAGAGACTTTGTTGTCGGCCTTCGGGCCGAGAGCAACACCTCCATCACGTCTTCAGGGAGGTCCCAATCCTTATACCTCAACCTTTCAGAAGCCAAGCGTGAAGGTTGAGGGATCTGACCTCTGGATGGAGAACCTGACCCCCCTCCCGTGAGAGCAGATCGTCTCGGTAGGGAAGACGACGTGGAGGGCAGATGGACAATTCGAGAAGGTCCGGGTACCAGGTCCTCCGAGCCCACGCCGGAGCAATGAGGATCATCCGGGAACCGAACTTCCGTAACCTCCGCAGCACTTGCAGGATGACGGGGACTGGAGGAAACGCGTACAGCAGCGGGAATGACCACTCCACCACAAACGCGTCTCCTAAGGCTCCTTTTGGAGGAAATTCCTGCAAGCAGAACCTCTTGCACTTCCGGTTGACACTGGAGGTGAAGAGATCCACTTGAGGGGTCCCCCAAAGGTCGAAGTTCTCCAGGAGAATCTCCTGAGCCAACTCCCACTCGTGAGAGATCGTGCTCTGCCTGCTCAGAGCGTCCGCCGTCACATTTTCGTCTCCGGCCAGATGAACTGCCGAGATCGAAACTTCCTGCTGGATGGCCCAGAACTCGAGCTGCATCGCCTCCCTGCACAGAGGAAGTGACCCTGCCCCCCCCCTTTTTATTGAGGTAGTGCATGGCCACTGTGTTGTCTGCCAGGATCAGGACATTCTTTACTTGCACAGTCGGCAGAAAAGCCTTCAGGGCTAGCCTGACGGCCCTCAGCTCCAACAAATTGATATGGAGTCTGGACTCTGACGGAGACCAACGACCGCTGACTGTCAGCCCGTTGGCATGAGCTCCCCATCCCGTGAGGGATGCATCCGTCACGATCGTCACCTCCGGCCAGGGAAGCCAAAATGGAGCCCCCTTCATCAAGTTGCCTTCGACGCCCCACCACAGAAGGTCCCGGGCGACCGAGGGCGGCACCTG
Source organism: Ambystoma mexicanum (assembly GCF_040938575.1). Classification (NCBI taxonomy): domain Eukaryota; kingdom Metazoa; phylum Chordata; class Amphibia; order Caudata; family Ambystomatidae; genus Ambystoma; species Ambystoma mexicanum. The sequence goes on along the minus strand of NC_090931.1, from coordinate 435,476,826 downwards.
AACCAAGTCCGACATCCTGCCGCAGGACTGCGACCATTGCATCTTGAGTGCCCACTGCAAAGATCTCATCCGCAGACGAGCCTCTGGCACCAGCAGAATGCAGGATGCCATGAGGCCGAGCAACCTCAAGAACTCGAACGCTGGGAGCGTCTGGGCATGCTGAAACTTGTGCACCATCTGCTGAATGTGAAGAGCCCTCACCTGGGGAGGAAAACACTGCCCCAGGGAAGTGTCGAGCACTGCTCCGATGTACTGGAGCCACTGTGTTGGCATCAAATGGGACTTCTTTAAATTGAGGGAGAAGCCCAGCCTGTGAAGGGAGTGGCAGGTGACGGACAGATGATCCAGGACTTGCTCGGGAGAGCTCCCCCTGATCAACCAATCGTCCAGGTAGGGGTAGACGTGAATCCCCCCTTGCCTGAGATGCGCTGCCACCACCACCATGAGCTTGGTGAAAACCCTCAGGGCGTAGGTCAATCCGAACGGCAGGACCCGAAACTGAAAGTGCGAGTCGCCAACCGCGAACCTCAGGTACTTCTTGTGCTTGGGATGGATCGGCACATGGAAGTAAGCATCCTTGAGTTTGAGAGACACCAACCAGTCCTGAAGCTGAAGGGCCTGGAGGACTTGAGATAGAGTAACCATCTTGAACTTGTCCTTCCTGAGGAGTTTGTTCAAACCGCGCAAGTCCATGATGGGTCTCAATCCCCCGTCTTTCTTCGAAATCAAAAAATAAGGGGAATACCATCCCTTGTTCCTCTCCGCTACAGGCACCAGTTCTATGGCGCCTTTCTCCAGCAGGGCTTGAATTTCCTGCGCAAGGAGCGGATCCGGACTCTGCAAAGAGAGGTTCCCCGGTGGATTGTCGCAAGGCCTGTGCCGAAAGGGAAGACAGTAGCCGTGGGTTATGATCTCCAGAACCCATACATTTGAAGCAATGGCACGCCACTCTACAAGATGCTGCGCCAGCCTTCCCCCAACCGGCGAACCATGGGACATGGCCTCATGACTGAGTGGTAGCGGCTGCGGCGTTACCTGAGGGCAAAGAGGCAACTGCCCGAGCGGCCTTGGCACCACGGATACCCTGTCGTCCACCCCTGGCACCCCTGCATTGGCCTCTTTGACTGCCAGCTCCTCTCGCTTTACTGAAGGACGAGTAATAGCGAAAGGAACCACCCCTCCATTGCTGTCCCCTAGGACGAAAAGGCGGAGGTTGGCAAACTGCAGCGCCCAACGACTTCGCTGCAGCTTTTGAGGTCTGCAACCTCTCAAGGCTCTCGTCAGCCTTGCTGCCAAAAAGGTGTTCACCGTCAAAGGGCATGTTGAGGAGCCGGGACTGCACATCAGGAGCAAACCCCGACTTCCGCAACCATGCAAACCTGCGTATCACGGTGCTCGCTGCCATGGATCTGCTGACGCATTCAGCCATGTCCAAACCCGACTGAACGGACTCACACATGGCATCCTTACCATCCTGGACCATAGCAAGGAAACCAACCCGTTGGTCCCCTTCGGGAATATGTTCAGCCGCTAACGCAACACAGTTCCACAGAGTGTGTGTGAAACGAGACAAGGCACAAATGGAGTTGCCCGCCTGAAGCGCCATACCACCAGAAGAAAACACTTTCTTCGCCCAGCCATCAAAACGTTTGTCGTCCCTATCAGGAGGGATGGTAGGGTACGATGCCTGCTTTGCCGGAACCGTGGCCGCCTGCACCACCAAACTCTCCGGAGTGGGGTGCCTGGTCAAGTAGCAGGGGTCACTACTGGCTGGACGGTATTTTCGTGACAAGGACCTGCCCACCGCCGGGAGACTCTCCGGAGCAGTCCAAGCCGCCACCACCCTTCTCTGTAGAGCCATATGGAACGGCAGTACCGGGTCAGTTGGGGTACCAACATCAAGGATGTCTGTGAGATCATCCTGCACAAACTCCCCTGGGGGAGCAGACTATCCAAAGTACTCGGAAACCCTAGCCATAAGGCGCCGGTACGAGGAATCGACATGAGAGCCAGGCTCAGGCCTACAAAACTCCACCTCCGGAGAGGTGTCCAGTCCACTGGCATCATGCAGTGACTGCCTCAAATCGTCAAACGGACTATGGCCCGAGACAATTTCATCTGGAACCTGACTAGGAACCAGGCCATCAGAATCCTCATCCACCTCCGAAATATATTACAGATGGCGAAAAGAGGGCACCCGAGAGTGCTTGCTCTTAACCAGAGCCTTCCTAGAGGGTTCCCTCGTGCCACGGGGTACCTCCGACACCCCGGCCTCGAAAGGCATCGAGGGCGTCGAGTGAATCGGCGCCGGCGTCGAGAGAACAGGCATCGGCGCCGAGTAAATCGGCGTCGACGTCAGATGCAGCGCCGCCAGCATCGACGGCGTTGACACAGTCCTCGAAGCAGGAGCACTGAGCGTGTCCTTCGACGACCTGATCGTCGACGGCTTCGATGACTTCCTCGGAGCCGGAGCATCGAGAAAGCCTGTTGACGCCCTCGACGCCTCAGACGTCGATGTTTTCCTCGAAGACATCACAGGTGCACACGGTCTCGAACGCGTCGAGGACCGGGACCTGGAACGGGTACATCGAGAACGAGTCCCCTTGTCCAAACGGGACCTCTCCCGTGACTCGTACCGACCACTCTTGCGAGCGGTGTCTCTCGACCTCTCACGACCGACCCCACTCGGGGGCGCGGACGGCTTAGTACCCTGCGACTCGAGAATCGGCAGCATTTTCTTCCCAAAGGAAGCCCATTTCTCCGGCGTCGCACGGCTGGTGGGGTAAGCGAGGTGCCGGGGAGAGTCCTCAGAAGAGGACCCGGAAGACGACCGCTGTCGGCACTTCCGAGAATGCCTCGAAGAGGCCTAGGAGTGGCGAGACCGACTCCTAGAAGGAGACCCACGAGACTTCCGATGATGACGCGGAGAGTCTCCTCTCAAATCATCCGTCGAAAGCCCCGCGGACTTCAACTTCCGGGGCTTGGACACCCGACCTACCGACAACTTCCTCTTACGTTCACGTAAGGCTTTGGACGCGAGCGTCTGGCAGTCGATACAGTCATCCGTGTCGTGGGCCTCCCCGAGGTACCAGAGGCAGGCGTCGTGCGAGTCCGTCACCGACATCTTGGACCCACACTCCCTGCACTTCTTGAAGCCCAGACGCGGGGTTGAAGACGAAGTAGAAGACATCTTCACACGAAGGAGATTCACACAAAAACAAACAGGTTCGAAGAACCGAGAAGAACAGAACTCCAAAGAGTCGAGGCGTTAACCGAGATTCACGAAGCAACACGTTCGCGGAAAAAACGGAACTGAGGCTACGGGCATCGTGCATCTCACTTATCACATCGGATGACGTTGGACGTCGGAGGAGGTCCTCGACGACGGCGCATCGACGTCATCGACTCAGACGCCGAAAAAACTTTCCGAAGCAGCACAGCTTTGGTGATTACATGTCATAGATATGGAATACGTCGGAGGACCCAATCCCCTCGAATAAGCCTTACTGCTAGCAGTGGAGTGTCAATCTTTCCCAGGCTGGGCACTGTCCAATCAGAATTAAATAGTTAACTCCAAACTGGGTTTTGATTTTAAGATTCACTTTAAGATCTTTCATTTAAAACCTATAAAAATGAACACAGTTTATAAGGGATTTTGACATTTAAAGAATTAGGGTTTTCACAAAAACATGCTTTTAAACACAGGCGATTTTGCACTTCATGGAAAAAGCACATTTAAACTGAATCCTTTACATCAGAGTTTCCTCTGCAGCACAAACATTGATTAAGTGCCAGTTCTTCATTTAAGTGCTGGGATTTGTCTGCAGTCTGGATGTATGTATCCAGCCTTTGCTTGGAGTTCTCTCTGCACAGCTGAAATTGTTACATGTTTTGCCATTTTTAGCCGCATTTTTCCTGTGGAACTGAAAGAAATGTTGCTGGGCTGGTTTCTCATGAGACACATTTCTCAACTGCTGTCAGTCAAATGAGGCCCGGCTTCTCTGGCCACACTAGATGATCTGTAATACTTTTACTCTCAATGATTCTCTGAAAAATGAATGGATCTAGCGCCAAAACAGCACTTTGAAGGTTGCAAAGCTGCATTTAAAAAAAGGCATTTTCGGTTTTTAGTCCAATTCTGTGGCCTTGCTTCATGTTAACGGTAACAGCACCCACTGGCATTCTCCTACAGTGAGTTCTGTTTTCCCCTCCACTTTCACTGTGTGTGGCAGGGGTGTGCAGCCTTTTGTGATTGTGACCCACGCACAGTTTTGCAGATTTCTGCGCGCACAGGGGTTAGCGCATCCATTTTTGTCTGTTTCTTTCCCCATGGTAAAGTGGTCCATTGGGGCGCATCGGCATGGGTAAAAATATCCCACTTAAGCCCCCCACCCCCGAATTCGGCTTGACTTCCAGTTGTGGGGAAGTCAGGCATGTGGGATTTTTCTTTCTGTCCATGTGAAGAAATCCAGTTTCTTCTCCCGTCAGCGAATGATGCGACATGCTCTCCTCGCCGGCTCTGGTTGGAATGGGAATATACTCCCATCTTCTCTCATGCTTTCTTTTCCAGTGTGGAGCGACACTCCGGATCTCTTGGGTTTTTCCTCCCGGGTCCCCGAGAAGGTCCTCCTTTGTGATTAGGTATACTTGGTGCAATACTGTAACCCGGTCCTTACGCTACCTGTAAGGTCTGGTCTTTTGGGAGTTTCTTGAATAATACTTCGCTGATGAAGCTTTCTTCGCTATTCAAGTCAATTCGGGCGAGGGCAGACTCCTTTACGTCATTTAACTGAATCGAGAGGAAGAGCTGTTCGCCCTTCTTCAGAATGCCAGCTAAGATTTGTGCTGGTTTGATATGAATTTTGGCTATGGAATTGGGATTTTCTGATTCTGAATTAGTGTAGAATTTCAGATCGAATGACAAAATGCTCGAGTCAATTTGACTGAAAACAAAAGGTCACTTTTTTTTTAAAGTATATATATTTTTTTGCTTTAGTATAGGTCAAAAAAAGGTGTTTTAACACCAAAAACAGGGTTTTGGGGGGTGGGGGGATAAATTGACTTGAGCATATTGTCATTCGATTAAATGCATTCGAGCATTTGACCTATAACCGACTGGAGGGAAGGTTGATTTGCAGAAATGGAGAGGAGTTCCCCTCACCAGTTTGTTGTCCCACAGCAATTATGGTAACATCGGGTAGGTCATTGTTTTGAAGGTAAAACTTAATTTGGTCTGGTTTTTGTTCAACCATGTGGCATGTGCCATTAAGACTAACATGCTTGACACTCTGTTTTAATTTGATTGGCCTGTGAGTGTGGGTCCAGAGTACCTTATTCACACAGTCTATAAGGGGAGACAACCTACGGAGGATGTCATTCTCTAATAGACAGGGGTTTCCCTCTGGCGCCAGGACTATGACCGGGTGCTTCATCTTGTGTCACCCAATTTTAATTTCCAGCTCTGCAGACCCCTCAACAGGAATTTCCTTCCCTGTCAAAAGTTCTGGAGTTGCCCAAAGAAGAGGGGTGAGAGGGATCTGGTATCTCTCCCCCCTTCCTGAATTTAGCTGCTCAAAGATCCTCTTTGACAGCAACGTGGCTTGGGACTCAGTGTCCACTAGTGCTGGAATTGCACATTGCCCTTGCACTTGGATGGAGGCGTAGAATCTACCTTCTTTCTCCTCCAATGGGCAAAGGTAATGGGCATTCTTGGTAAGCTGGATGGTCAATTTACTTATTTCTGACTCTGTCACAACGGGATAATTGGGTCAAGAGTCAGTGTTGGAAGCAGGGAGTTTGGCAAAGAATTTTGACACACTGCTATTTGGGGAGTTTCAGGCTCCCCTTGTTCTGGTTCTGGGCTGCCCCCCCCTTTTAGGAGGTGGTCCCCAGTATGGAGTTGGTTGGTTTGGGAATCTGAACAGGTGCTTTCACACTCAGGGATTCGAGGAGTCTCAAGCTCCTCCCTTTCTGATTCGGGGCTGTCCCACCCCTTTTTGGAAACAGTCCCCAGAATGGCTTTGGGGAGCTAAGGAATATTCTTTCTCTGGTTCTGGGCCGCCCCCCTCCTTTTTAGAGGCAGTCCCCAGAATAGGTTTGGGCATGATTCTGTGGGGGAGCTTGGGGATCTGTAAGAAAAATGTGGCAGTTGGATATTGGTGGAGTTTTGGGCTCCCCTGGTTCTGATTCTGGGTGCCCCCCCTTTTTGGAGGCACTCCCCAGAGTAAGTTTGGGCAAGGTGGTTCTCCGGATCATCATTCTGGGGTTCAATGGTAGCGATCCTAACACAGTCCCCACATTCACCCAGTCTTTATTAGGATCTCTTGGGACCCATTTTTCTTTGGGAGGAGTTCTCCCGTCCCTGAAGGAGGAGATCCTTTCCCCAGAGTCCTCTGAGGACACCTCTCCTTCGAATTGGAGGACACTTACCTCCTCCCCAAAATGGGTCTTTTTAGGTCCTTTATTTCTCCTACCTGCCCTCTGTTCCTTGGGTTGCAGACTTTCGGGGGCAGGGGATTTTGGTTCCGGTTCCTGGGTTTCCAGGGGCTTTTCACCAGTGGGTAAGGCAGCTTCCTCTATGGCTTTACACCCCCCTTCACCCCGTGCCTCCTCCTTTGGAACCGGTGAGTTGTCGGGGTTCTCTCCCCGTCATTGCTCTGGAGTACCAGACCCTTGTTTGTGTAGTTCTGGGCCGCCATGTTCGTCTGAGGGTTCTGCTGAGCCCTCAACATGCGACCCAGATCTTAGGACAAGTTCTGGACTTGGCGCTCCAATTGGGACACTCGCTCTGGCTGGTACGGGGGTCTCTGGTCCATCCTAGGTGGATCACGGGAAGAGTAGCTATCCCTTCTCCCATAATACCGTGGGGTGGGATAGTTTGGGTAACACTCACCCCTTGGCCCCCCACTCCCGGATTAGACTGTCTGGGCTCAGTAAAGTGGGGAATGAAAGGAGGGTTGTGTTTTGTGGGTTGCAGTTTTGCGGGTACCGGGGAAAGAAGCTCAACCCAGCATTTGGGGGATTACTGCCCTCCTGGGGAAAGTTAGGAGTGAAGTAACCCGGGGCGGTGCCCACTTGGTTGGATCCCCTCCCCCTTGGGCTGGGGGAGTCCACACATACCCCAGGATGGGTTTGTTGCCCTTGTAACAGGGGCTAATATAATCAGGGGAGTTAGGGGTCCCATTCCATTTGTGGGATTACCTCCCAGACTACCTGATTGGGATTGGCCCGAGGGCCTTCTGGATCTTTGGCTGGAAGGATTCTGTACAGGAATATTTTTAGGCACCCCCATCTCCAGATCTAAAATGGGGGCAACCTTCACCTCCGCCACCTTAGCAGCAGCAGGGGTGTTGCTGGTTTGGGGTATTTATTGGCTGTTTTGTTCTCTACAGGTTTCTGCACTTCATAAATACGGGTCGCCTGTTCAATGACCCAGTCCAGTGATCTCTTCTTGTGAAAGTCCCTCTCCAGCTGGGTCATGATGTATTTAGGGAGTGCATGGAAGAAGGTGTTAATGAACTCCCTACTGTCTGTGTGCACCCTCCTGGAGGTCTGCACAAAGGCAGGGGCGTTGCTAGGGGGGGCTATGGGGGGTATAGCCCCTGATCTTTTGGTTGTAGCCCCGGATAGAATCTCAGGAGCTACAGCCAAAAGACTAGCTAGCCCCCAGTCCCAATAGTTCTGACATCAGCTTAGCCCCGGGTCTTTTCCAGACCTAGCAACTCCCCTGCACAAAGGCACATTTAAGTTCTTGCACAAATTCTTGTGGGGCCTGATCTTCCCCACACTGCAGGTTATAGGCCGCCTTGCGGGCCTCTTGGGGATTTCTATGGACTGAAAAGTGTTTTAAGATGGCTGCCCTGTAGGTGGACCATCTTGAGTGGTTCTGATCCTCCAGCATTGCAAAGTGGCTGGAGTACTCAGGGGAAAATGTCCTTTTTACATATTGGATGCAACTCCTGCTATCTTTCAGATGAAAAGTATCCCTCCTCAGTTCGTATAATTCCAGGTGTTCCCAGGCTGAATACTTGGCATTTTTGTGATAGGGAGTTATAACACTCCGAATGTCCTTGATCTGCTACAGGGGATTTTTCAGTAGAGCCCTCTTAATTTTGTTGGCCTTTTTGGTCTTAGACACCCGTGTCCACTCATCCTCTGAGTCAGAGGCACTACTACAGGAGGTGGCTATTTGATCCTCTAGGCTCTCCCTGATTCTGCGAGCTTGAGAAAGGCTTGCAGAATGTGAGGGCTAGTTTCCTGATGCCTGTGGTGCTCATAAGAGTATTCTGAGACTCCCCTGCTCCCAGGATTGGCGGAGTACACCCCCACTGCCCTGGCTGGGAAGAGGTCTTTAAGATATTCTTTTTGGGCTTCATTTCCTGGGGTTCCCCACCAAATTTGACAAACTGATCCTTTGCTAGGTGGTATTTTTGAGGATCCAGTTCCCTGACGCTCACCTCACAGGAGTCTTCCTGATCAGAGAGGCTAGCCCTAATATTTGGGGATCTGTACAGAGATGCCTGTCCATCAATTTGTGGGTGGCGCTGATCTGTCAGTCCCATGTTACCAATTCTGATGAAGTCTACCCTCCCCATGGCCCTTGGTTCATATGAACAAAAAATGGTTGTTCCTAACAAGAGTATTAGGAACTCCCGTTCCCCTGCACACTGTCTAGTTTCTGAATATCAGAAAAACATTTATAGTAGTATTTTAACAAAGTACATAACAATCATTTAGTGTAATTTCATAAGTGAGAGACAGTTCAATGAGTGCGATCACTAACAAAGAGAGCAATCTTTTTCTTTTTTTAGGAAAACATAGTATTTTATTGTACACAAAGGCCCAACGTGTTTCGAGTAAAATAACTCTTCTTCAGGGGCAAATACAACAATTCTTCAAATTTCTAAAGAAAAAATGGAAAGAGGCATGTCTTAGTACATTAATTGTAAATACAATTTTGAAAAGCATAAGGATATTTCATAGCAGATATGACCACTTTTTAAGAGGAGAAGCCTCCAGTTTCATAGCAAATACCATTACTTTTAAGGAGAGAGACAAGGTGGAAGTCTACCCTACTTTGGTATAGCAACCAAGATAACTCATGGTAGGTATTCAAATTTTTACACATTTAGGGTTTCAACATGGGGAAACAGAAAGCAAAATTGAGCTCATAACTCAAAGAAACCTAATCTCAATTCTTGAGTAATATTTAAAGCAATCAACACTTTTATCACCGCCCAATGCAGTCTGGAGAGAGGTTTAATAGAAAAACATTGTAAAAAGATTGCAATTTAGTACAGTCAGGAAGAAGAAAAAAGAAAAAACGGTAAAGAGGCAAGGTTACAACACTTACCACAGAGTGTGGATGTCGAAAATGAAGACAAAAGGAAGTCTTAATATCTCAAGATCACCAAATTAATCTGGTGGTGGACCAATACCTAATATGTAACCAGAAATAATAATAGTAGTCAAAATAAGGGGAGTGCTACAAATTGAGATTATAAATAGTTAATAAGTAAGGACTCCCCAACTTACTTTAAAAGAGAAGGGGTCCGTCAGAGAAAAATTACGGAGCCGAATCTCCTATCAGCGTAAAGCTGTGGGGACACAGTAAAATAATATGAGCCAGTGGACATGAAGCTGGCAGAGTCTATGGTACTGAAGGGGTTAGAGTCCCCGATTACAGGGGTCCTGATGTTATGCTCAGGGGTGTCTCTGTTCCTCCCTATCTCTTCTCTTTTAGCCCCTATTCCCTGGTGGTATGCCAAAATCTGACTTGTTTGCTCCTCTATTAAGACTTTACTGGTCTCAATGATTTGCTCTTGCATAGCTATCTGTTTGTGGAGCCTTTCATTCTTTTCACATAGAGCCTCATTGTCCCTCTGTGCTTCCTGCCTTGTCTGAAAATACTGGGCCAATTTGTGCTGCAGGAGACTCACCTCCTGAGTTTTAGCATCATTGGTCTGGTTATTCTTTTCCAGAGCATCCTCCACCCACCTGGTGTGCTCTAATAGCTTCTCATATTCTGTTTTAACTTCCTTGAGCTCCTGGAGAGCCAGCTTTCTTTCCTCTAGCTTGGTTTCTAATTGGCTGACTTCCTGACCTAAGGCGTCCCTCTCCTGATTTAGGGTGCCCCTATATGCAGCCAGGTCATCCCTTTGTTTTTTAAATGCGTTGGACTTCTGGCGCTCTTCATCAAATTCTGTTTCAGATTGTAGATCTTCAATAATTAATGTATTGTTTTCCTCTTTTAATTTGCCTATCTGGTCCTGTATGATAACCACCTGTTCTGAGCAGACTCTATGAAAAGTTAATTGTTGTGCCAGCTTCTGTTGACTCTGTTGTAAAGAGTCAACCCTTTCCTGACACTCACCTTTCAGTGCCTGAACTTGGGTATCTTGCTCTGCCTTCTCTTGCTCTAGGAGAGCCAGATCTTCCTTTAGTTTTGTCAGATACTGCCTAGCTTCTGTCTCTGATTCATGGCTCTTTCGTAGCCTTTGCTCTGCAGAGTGTAGATCAGTTTGGATTTTCTCCAGTGTTTCCACTTGATTCTTTTCTAGAACTATGTTTTCTGCATGCTTTTCCTGCATTACTCCTATGTGGGGGTATAGGTAGGCCGCTATTCTGGCAATTTTTGTCTGCTACTCCTTAGCTTTTGGGGCCATGTACAGTTCACTAAGAGCTTGGTGTAATGGGCCCTTGTCCTGCCATGCATCTAGGTCCATGGCAGTGACCTGTTCTTTGATTTCTTGAAGCCAGATCTGCTCATTCTGTTCTGGCCACTCACCCTGACAAACAGTTTGTGCAGGAGGTGTTCCCTAGCCATATTAATGTCTACTGGGATAGCTATTTTGGAAATATCAATTGCCTTATGACTTATTTTAGGGTGAATTTACTTTTACAAACAGGGCTGATTTTTGGAGTATTTATTTTGAGAGGTGCGTGTACAGTGTAGCACAGTACACCAACCCAGCAAGGTATCTGTACCCTGCAGGCTAGTATGTTGTGTTAGACAGTCACAGGTGGTAACTTGAACTCAAAATCACGGCACGAGCCCGCAAAATCTGCTAAGGATTTCAATCATGCAATACACCCGGGTCTCGCCTAGCATGTAATACACAGATGAAATAATTTATTGTGTCTACAGGTTCAATATTCTGTGTGATATACCACTCATATCACACCCGTCTCAAAATACCCCCCCCCCCGCCCACAGTGGACCAGGAATAAGGCTGGTTGGTTAAGGTATTTATATATTTATTTGAAATTCAAATCAGCACACATTTTTTTATATATATATATATATATGGCAGCAATCACCAATGTGGTGACAAAACAATTCAGAAAGTAAGTAAAGCAATTGAATTCACTTATGGCAATACAGAATAGAAAACACAGGAAAAGAACAGTTTTGGCCTGTGAAAAGATAGCGTCTAGGTTAAAGTTTACCCCTGCAAAGTTCTCAATTCACAAATGAGCAACACTACATAGATGTAAGAAAGCAGCATGTATTTAGGAATGAAGAACAGAGTACAGGGTTTGAATGCAATCCTCCCTCCCCAAATAAGTGAGAAAAGTGAATCAACACTTAACAGGCCCTAGCAAACATAAGCTACAATATGAGCAACAATACACACTTTAGATCAGAATGGAAGTTCAGAAACACTTTGAAAGGGAAAAAACACGTGTAAAACTTTTGCAAAATGCGAATTCACGCCTAGATTTGCCTATGCGACTTTTATAGGTCAAATATACCGTTTTGGGTTTTTGGTTGTGGATGTAGCTAGAGGTCTTAGGTTTAAGTGAGAGTTGAAATTAAGTCTCTAGCTATAAAATTGAAGTAGTTATGCAAGTTTAATAAGAAAAATAGAACAGAGATAGGCAGAAATTCAGTTTTAAAAATTACAGATTGGTTTTATTTAAACTATATTAATGACTAAGAAAAAGAGAATGCCATCCCGTGAATCTCCACAGTTACGCACGGCCGCTTGTAGCTCTTCACGTGGTGGATATTACATTTTCTTTATGGGAATTACTTCAGGATTGTAAACAGGGTTGCAAGAATGGTTCTGACAAGGTTAAAGGTTCTTAAGTTAAAGATGGGATAGGTTGAGATTGGGATAGGACAAGGCAAATATATTATGGGTCACTAGGATTCCTATTGATACTTACAGTCCACTGTCATTTCAGATTGGACCATCAGGTTCTGGTCATCACGGATCAGTCTACAGGCAGCAGGGCACCTCTGGCAGAATTGTCAGCTGGGCGGTTCTGGTCAATTGGACTGCACCTCAGATTGGATTGGATTGGCCCTTCTGGTCACTGGACACAGTAGATTAGTGGGATGACGAGTTTCAGAGGGCAAGCCTTAATGGTAGCAAGCAAGAATGGATCAGAATTAATTTCCCTTAAGTTTGGAATGGTTCAAGATTTGGGCCTAGATGAAAAGAGTTTATCAAATGCTGGGCCTTGGTTTTGCAAAGTAGTCTGGATCAGGACAAGATGAAATGTTCTGGAACAGAATGAAGAAGTCAGGAATCAGAGCGTCACACAGAGATCAAGATATAGTCAGGAATCAGTGTGAGTCTGTGTGTGGTGAAGTTCTTATATTTATCATGCCAAGTGACATCACTCAGTTTATGGTAGGGGCAGAATGCCAAACCACACCCCCACGGCTGTGAGTGGTCAAAGGCACTTGCCTCTTTCTGTTTGGAAGTCAGAAAGAGCTGTCATATTTTATGATGTGATTTGGGAATTTCCACATTGATGTGAACCAAAATGTAACTTTCCCACAAATGCACATTTCTATAAGTATGCCCTCTAATAAAATCGGACACATACATTACATATTTTGTAGGTTATCCTGCCATCTAACTCCCATCTCAGTGAGAGCTGTCTTTGTCGTTCTATGGAATCTTGTCAATTTTAATCATAACAGTTTGGCCTAACAATTCCTAATTCAGTACATATCTGGGCAATCACCCCTAGAACATGGGTATACAATATTATATTTGCAGCATCAATAGTTTTGCCACAATTATTCTTTTTTCGTAACTTTGGTTTCTTATGTAGTACAGAGTTCACTCACGTCTTCACAGAAAGAGCACAAACATTAGATTTATAACTATCAATTTTTAGATTTGTCCTCATTCATGGGGCAAAGTTAAAGGTTTTCAAAGCTTAATCACAAATAGGCATTTTAAACAACAAATGTCTTTTAGCAGTTTTTTTCTTTGTAACTTTCAACTGGCAAAAGCTGTCAAATCCCTTTGATCAGGCTGGGGGTCCAGAGGGAAGTTTCCTGCCCCTCCCCTAAAGGGATCAGTGTTCACCTGCCATTCTCCTAGGCTGGGGCACAGACAAAAGTCTGATGAGGTCTTTGTTCTAAATATGTGAGAACCTTCAGCATCAATTAAGCCTTCCTGCTAGCAGTGGAGTAGCTGCAAACAGGCGATTTTGCACTTCTTCATGGAAAAAGCACATTAAACTGAATCCTTTATATCAGAGTTTCCTCTGCCGCACAAACATTGATTCAGCACCAGTTCTGGGATTTGTCTGCAGTCTGGATGTATGCATCCAGCCTTTGCTTGGAGTTCTCTCTGCACAGCTGAAATTGTTACATATTTTGCCATTTTTAGCTGCATTTCCCCTGTGGAACTGAAAGAAATGTTGCTAGGCTGGTTTCTTATGAGATACATTTTTCAACTGCTGTCAGTCAAATGAGGCCGGCTTCTCTGGCCACACTGGATGATTTGGAATTCTTTTACTCTCAATGATTCACTGAAAAATGAAAGAATCTAGTGCCAAAACAGCACTTTGAAGGTTAAAAAAGGCATTTTTGGTTTTTTAGCCCAATTCTGTGGCCTTGCTTCATGTTAACGGTAACAGCACCCACTGGCATTCTCCTACAGTGAGTTCTGTTTTCCCCTCCACTTTGACTGTGTGTGACAGGGGTGTGCAGCCTTTTGTGATTGTGACCCAAATGCAGTTTTGCAGATTTTTGCGTGCACAGGGGTTAGCGCATCCATTTTTGGCTGTTTCTTTTCCCAGGGTAAAGTGGTGCAGTGGGGCGCGTCGGCATGGGTAAAAATATCCCACAGGGACATCTTCTCTGACTGAAAAGAGGCAGATGATTGTAGGTTCGTCTTTCAGGATAAGGCATCTGCAACAGTATTTCGGTTCCCTGGAATTTAAGTAATAACAAAATCATATTGTGTGAAGAAATGGGCCCACCGGGCCTTGTGTGGGTTCACGCAGTCCATGGATTGCAACACCTTACAGTTCTTGTGATTGGTCCGTATGGTGAATGGATAAGCACCCCCTTGTAAAAGGTGGCGCCATTCCCCGCAGGCGAGCTTCATTGCAAGGAGTTCCTTTTCCTGGACCGAAATATTCTGTTGACTCTCCGTGACCAGTCTTTTGGTAATTTTTTTTGTTTTGTAGCAGAGCAATTTTAGAGGCTAGTGCATCTTGTATACTGGTGCACCATTCTTTACTCGAGTTGGCCAGGGTCGTGACTGGGGTGGGATTTTCTAATTCTCCAAGGATAGAGAAGAGTTCTTTAGAGTCTGATGAGGCATTACTGATGCGAGTGTTGTAGGCATTGGCTTTATGGGAGATAATAGCTGTTTTATAGATTTTGTTAGCGTCCTTGAAGGCGTTGGGCGAGTCAAGGGTGGGGTGTTTATTATGGACGTGTTCCAGGGAGCGCTTGGTTCTTCTTAGTGAAGCTAATTCTTCATCGAACCAGAAGTGGGTCTTTTTGTCAGCACGTCGTGTTTTGGTTGTTATAGGCACTACTTGTCAATAGTAAGGATCAGCATTTATGGTAGTAGTCTGCGATGATACTTGGGTCCTTGCTGGTGACCAAATTAGTTTCTAATGTGTTGAGGATGGCGGCAAAATTCTCTACAGTGAGTTTTTGGGGATTTATAGCTTCGTAGGTGTCCATTACTTTGGTCTTGGAGGACAAGGTTCATATGAGGGTGAATTTTATGCAGAAGTGGTTGTTCCAACCATGGGGAGTAATTGAGTCCATAGTTAGTCTGCTATTAAGTGAAAGGATCCAATCAAGTGTTCTGCTCTTGATATGCGTAGGAGTATTCACCAATTGAGTGAAATTCATGTCTTTGAGTGCTGAATGTAAGACTTCAGCTTTTGTGGTCTTAGTTGTCATTGAAGCCTAGATTCAGGTCTCCAAGGATAATGCATTTAGCGTTGGGTTTAATGAGTGGGGCAAGAAGTAGTGGAATGTTTACTTCGGGATGAATATTGGAGCTGGGTGTTCTATAGATCACCACTATATTGATGGTGGTTTTCTCATTCATAGCGAGTTTACCTAGCAGAAGTTCATGCCCTACAATGTCTTCGATGGAACAGGATCTTAGTTGTAAATTACTCTTAGCTATGATGGCTATACCACCTCCTGTGGTGTGGGTTCTATCCGTTCTAAGGTAGAGTATTTGGGTGGTATAACAAGAGCTAGGAGAGGTCCAGATGCTTGGTGGAGCCAGGATTCTGTGATTACTACTAGGTCTAGGTTTTGTTCAATAATTAAGTCATGGATTTCGATGACATGAGCTCCTAGTGATCGTGCGTTGATGAGGGTGCCTTTGAAACTGGTGGGTGGCTTGGGGTCCACAACGGTGGCAGTCTTGGGCTTCTGAGGATGAGCGGCATTGGGGGCTCTTTTGGAGGGCAAGGCAGTAAGTGGCTTGTACTTTTTATTGTACCAGAGAGTCATGCTTAACTTCAAGTCACCCCCTAAAACCATGTTGCCTAATAAATGAGCCCACCTTACAAGACTGTTAGGCAAAGTTTGTATGCAGTAGCCTCTGGGAACACTACAAACAACTCTGACTACAGGTATTTTAAACCCAACCTTTGGTATAAGCTTGTACTACACAGTTTTGGTAGCGTGTTGAGCAGCCAGGCTTTTCTGAAGAGGGGTCAATGTGAGCTGTATGGGAGTTACACAGAGATTCACAGTGACAAGAATTCAAATAAACACTTACACTCAAGGTTTCTTGAATAAACAATTATTAATTGATTCATCAGTCAGTTAAAATAAGCTTTCTTCAGAAGGGAGCATTACAATAGTAACACACGAATACACTTCAATACTGTACCCTCTTAGTTTCTAAATCAGTAAATACACTTTTGGGATGGCCCACAGACACAACCTGCACCCTCAGGTGACTTCACTAGCTAGGGAGCTGGGGACATTAATATCTTACTGTTTGCATTTAGAATACTGTTATAAGTTGGTAAAAGGAAAAGGTTATTAGAACAACAAGAGACCACAAATATTCTTAAGCAGGCAAATACTTTTGGATCCTCACAGCAGAGTCATTCAGTATAACAGGCTAGGCCAAAGTCAAAGGACAAAAGTCTTACATAGGATGAAGCACTTCTGGTAGCGAAGTAGAAAAGTATTTGCACAATGTTTTAGAAGTCTTTGAAGAAAAGAAGAATCAAATGTAGGGCCGCAAGCCGTTAGACTTGTGAGTGGTAGAAGATGCAAGCAACTCTACAGCAAGAGGTAAATTCTCTCAGACTTTGTACAGTACCTTTGAATTGAAGAAAAAGTGTAGCAGATGACTTCTGTTCCTGTGCAGCTCTGCAGATCTCACTGTTCCTGGGCCCCTGTTGTGGGGAAAAGAGGGAGGACTTCTGGGGACTCCAGCACTACAATGGGCCGGTCACCGCTCACAACCAGCAGTCTTCAAATCAGTGACTGTTCAATGTTACAGCTACTCGCGTCTACCGCAAATAGCAACACTGCGGTTCCTGGCTGTTGAGATGAATTACATTGCTTCTGGGGTCCCACACTCTGTTGAGGGGGCTTAGGCTCGGTCAGTCCTGCTTCCTGGAAGTCCAGAGGATCTTCCTGAAGCTCTAGGCCAGCTTAAAAGCAACGCACACAATCTGGTGTTCCTCTCCCTGGCTATACGGTTTCCCGCAGCAACTTTGTAGAAATTCAACCAGCTCCGAGAAGGATGTCCAGGTGGCTTATTTTGGAGTTGATTGGTCCCACCAACTCAAGGGGAGAAGTCGTCCTTGCAGGGGATTCTCTGTCGATACGAATTTGGAGTTTCAGCACAGCAGCATGGCTTCACCGGGCAAACCAACGGTCCAGGAGTTACAGCTGACGTCCTCCTCAAGTTCTTCTTCAGTTTCTTTGTCCAGTAATCGGCTCTGCCTTCCAAGCCAAAAGCCTTGCCTTTTATTCAGTTCTCTCCCATTCATTCCAGCCTAGCTGTCAGTCACCCAGCAGGGTGGCTGTCCTTGCTGGACAGTCAGCCGGCCAATCATTACAGAGTGCATTTGGGTCTCCTAGGAGACTAAGTACAGGGAGTTTTGGGCACCTCCCTCACTTCCTCCCTACCCCAGACAACCTGAAGCCAGAGGCGGGCTTCACTTGTGAATCCCACCAAAGGCAAAGCGAATAATGGGACCAAACATGGTTTGGCATGCAGAATCAATTTCAAGAAGGACCTTTCCACAAAGAAATGGTGAAAAAAGAAGACACGGCCATTTTGACAAAAATGGGACCATTGGGTGGTTTACTGCAGCTGCGAATGTAGCCCACGGTAAATGCACACCACAGTAGTTAAAACGAAACCACTGCCACCAGCCATTCAGCGAGGAAAGGGTAACATAAAATTGTTACATGAGAAGCTAGACAAAGGGGATACTAGGTAACCCCTCCAGCACCCTATTGTAAGATCGTGTGTGCTGGGTCTAGAAAGTTACAAATGTAAGTAAAGTCAATTTCGCTTTACTGCTCTGGGAAACAGTAGTTTATCCCAGAGAAGGTATTTAAACCGTGGGGAAATCTAACAGACTTCCCTCTGCCACTGCACTGACGGTGCTGTATGACACAATGTAAAAGATGATGCCTATGGAGTTTGTCAGACTCCACAACCAAAAGAAACACAAAGCTCAGAAATCACACTAAAATCCATGAGAGAGTGGGAAAAAGGGTCTCACTCTCTCCAGGTTAAAAAAATCAAGTCCTCAAAATCCAGCAAAGTTGCTGGGGGTCTCCAAGGTGGAGGGAATTAGCAAATTTCTGAGGATTCTCCTTAACAAAGACCACTTAGAGAAACATGGCCTAAGGGGGCTGGATCCTTCATCACTTTGAAACTAAGCAGGGTCGGTGCCGGTTACTACATGGATGGAAGACAGTCCACAGTCCTGAATGCCGTGTATTTTCTCGGTTTTAAATATTTTATAACAGACAGCATTTGCATTATTTTTTTTTAAATCGTGCTACTGTCAATTCTTGAAAGTTTTGTTTTGAATAAATTAACTTTGGGTTTCACCCTAAGTTAACAGGGCGATCCAGACGTGGACCCCTTGCTCACTGTTCTTAGAGAGGCAACAGTTTCACCTCACTGATGATGCCCAACAAGGCTGAAACACGTGTATGGGTTTACTGATGGTACTCTTGTTCAGAGGAGAATTGCCTAGCATTTTGGCGCTGGACTGCCCCTGGGCAGGACAAAGGCTGGTATGCAGGGAAATTTCTTCTCTGTAAAAGGGACAGTGAGCTAAAGACTTGGTAGAGTCTCTCCCAGGGGTTATTCACCCAAGAACAAGTCATTGGGCTGTATTCGTGCTGGTAGAGAGATTCCCAGACCCCCCTTTGTTTTGAATAGCTAGTGGTAAGTTAGTGTTGCAAAATACTAATATGCATGGTTAAAAAGCCATGCCTAGTGGCCTGTCACGGTTTCAAAATATACAGTGTGCAAATGTTGAAAGCTGTACTCAGTGGCCATAGCTAAAGGCCATAGCTAGTGCCGATTAATATGTTAGAATATACATTCGGCATGGCCAAAGGCTGTAGCCATTGGCTAGTATTGTGTTGAAGACCATGGCTAGTGGCTGGTTAGTGTATATACTACAAAGTGGGCACGGCCGAAAGGCCAAAGATAGGGGTTGGTTAGTGTTGTATAGTACACAGTGGGCACGTCCGAAGTCCATCGCTTATGGTATGTTAGTAGACATGGACAAAAGATGTAAAAACTGCTCATGGTCAAAGGCCATGGCTAGTGAGGCCCATTTACATATTCGAATATATAGTGGGCACAGCCAATGATTGTGGCCACTGGCCAGTATTGTGCTGAAGCCCATGGCTAGTGGCTGATTAGTGTATGGAATATACAGTGGACACAACTGAAAGCTATAGCCACTGGTGAATGGCAAAGTCTATTGTTGAGGGCCTGTTAGTGTTATAAAACATACAGTGCACATGGGTGAAGACTGTGGCCAGTGTCCATGACTGAAGGCCATGATTCGAACCCACTCATGTGTTAAAATATATTTGCCCATGCACACTGACCGTGGCTGAAGGCCATCCTTAATGCTTGTTAGTGTTGTAATGTAATTAGTGATGTGATCTGTGATGTCATCATTTTGGTCATAGGATGCGCAACAGGGGGTGTGAAGTTAAGGAGGCTTTAGTTGAATTTCAGGGGTTTTGTTGCGTTAAGTTCTCACATTAACGTCCCTGCAACTAAGTTTTTTCCTTTAATATATATGCACGATGATGAGTGTAGTAGATTTTGCCAAGCACAGACTTTTCGCCCACGGACAACGCAATGAACATCTACAGCTGCAGCATATGGATCCAACAACGAAAGCAAATTCAGAATTTTTTTTTGCATTCTGCTGTCTCTACCTTTTTACCCTCCTAGCATTAAAGAAAGCAGTTCTTTATCATGCACACGATTCAATGTCACAAATGTCACCCCTGTTGTCCTGGTAACTGAAGAAGTGACCCAGCCCTTCACCAGTACCACTTAAGAAATAAGATGGCTCAAAAGAAGTGTCAACAACAATTTGAGAACATACAATCGTATAGGACTAGTTCGGCTCACGTGACTAATAATATGTTGTACCAACAAATTACCCGTGTGGGGAGAGAGACATCAAGGGAAAGCTGCTATGTGTGTTCTCTCATTTCCTATGGCATGGCAGCCTCCAGGACATTTGTGCCACTGAAATCCCCGCAACTAGAGCACAGTGCCCAATGCATCTGGCGCTTTTCACAACTAGTGGTCAGTTTCAAGGGTAATGGGCCACTTTGCGGTGGATGTAAAAAAATAAACATTCCGTTTTCAGGATAGTTAAATAAAAACAAAAGCAATGATAGAGGACTACTGGAGCAGGGATAACACGATACAGTACATACTGGACGGCCCAAACAGAGGGGAAACTAGAATAGTGACCAAGAAGGAGTTGCAATGTCCAAGAACAGGAAGAAAAGAGGTAGGGGGCATGACTGGGAAAAGAGATAGGGGGCATGCCTGGGTGTTGGGAAAGACCACAACTACTAGCATACAGACAGGTGTTTACAGGATTGATGGGGAGCAAGGCACAGGCACTCCTGGCTGTGCCAGTAAAATTAGTACCGAGAATGAGGAGTGCCTCAATGAAGGGGCAGAATATTCCAAAACGAAGCAGGATTCGAACCCATAATACCTCTCAAGAATGCATAACTATGTTTCCAGAATGATGGCCAAGTTTGGAGCAAATTAAGGGTGCCAAAATGGGGAGGAATATCGCTGTGGATAAGCAAGAGGACAGGCCTGTGCCAGGCGCGTGACTGAGCGTTGCTTACTAGCACTCTAGGAATTTATTTTTTATTTATTTTAGCTGGTATTTACTTTATCTTCTTTTTTTCCTTGTATTTCATGCTCTAAGAGTGCTGCATCATAGTGATTAGTGACATTCTATCATGCATAAAATAAAGATGCATTTTGCTTTGAAATAATCCGATTCCTGTGTCTCTGTGATCTTGTTATATTTTGTTTCCATAACATAGCATTTTTAGAATTCAAACAACCAGACGTGGAGTGTTGCTATATTACCTGGAGTATGGATGAACATGTAAAGAATCAAGATGATCTGAGGGGGGTGGCGAAGATATGGATCCAGAAGATGCCTTACAGAGGGGCGGGGCCTCTGAGGAATGTAGTAAAGGAGTTGACCAGAGGGGGACATGAAGAGAGACACATTAATGTGTCATTCATTTCGTAGCCCCCTCCTCTGTCCCGATGTTATAGAACTTGAAGATGCACATCAATCGTGGTCTCTGACTCACCTCCACTACACTGCAGGTATGAGAGACACTACTCAGCGAGGCAACCCTATCGCCCCTATCCTGGATCAATTGAAGAATCACTAAACCTGCAGGCTATCCAGGATAAGAACAAGCTGGGAACCCTATGTATATAGTTCATTTCCCCTAACCAATTGCCTCCCACTTTAGGTTTTCAGAAATGAAACGTCAATTGTGATGTCACACCTGTTTTTAAGATTGTGTCAAACCTGGAAGCATTTCAGAGAGTGGAAAATCTTCATGTCCATACCTGTCCCTGTTTTATTTTGGTATTAAATAATACAGGTGTTTGTCACATTTTTGGTCCCTTACATTTTTTGTGGGTGGGATTTCCCCTGGCCTGTCCTCTTGCTTATCCACAGAGATATTCCTCCCCATTTTGGCACACAAATCCCCGTTTCCTTCCTGGGAAACTAACTGTGGGTAAGCAAGAGCGCAGGCCAGGGGAAATCCCACAAAGCTGATATAACTGAGAGGGGGACCAAAGGTTTTGGGGAGTCACATGAAGCTTCCTAAAATATATCTGAGGCGGTACCAGCAAAGGTCCTTGGGGAGGAAACAGAGATTATTCCAGGTGTGGCATTCGCTCAAAGGAATGACCCCTTGTTATTTGAGATTTCCTTCATGTATTATTTGAACAGGAGGGCAGACGAAAAGGGGGACCATTTCTTTTTCTAAAGTCTGGGCTATTGTATAGTGGAAATCTTTGTCCCGATGGTACTCCCAGGTCTAAGATAATGGTTCCTAAAAGCCATAAGAAAATGGTGTTAGAAATGTCCCACTTCCACTTGACAGGTGGCCATTTGGGACAACCAAAACACAGGCACAACTATTATGCCTTTTCTAATGGCCTGGAATTTACACCAACGTGAACAACAAGACCAGTTCTCAAATATCCCCTTCAGCCCCCACTACAGCCTTGACCTATTATTGATGTGGCCTTTTCCCAAATAGGAAATATTTGTGAATTATTATATTGGCGCAAAGCCATGCCCACTCTGGTACTCCTGCCTCTACAAAGATATGGGGCTGCGCACATACACGCACGTGCAACCCAGAGGGCCTCCTGAGTGCCCGTTTGCCTGGACAGGCTGAATGGACTGCCTTTGGACTTTTTTCAAATCCTACTCTATTGTGGATTTAAAAATATTTGTGAATTATTATATTGGCGTGAAGCCACGCCCTCTCTGGTGCTCCCGCCTCTACAAAGATACGGGGCCGCACGCAACCACACACGTGCAACCCGGAGGGCCTCCTGAGTGCCCGTTTGCCTGAATACACTGCACGGACTGCCTTTGGACTTTTTTCAAATCGTACTTAAATTTAAAAGTATGTGGACTCATACACCTATTTATATTTGAAGACCTATCTCCTTAGTACACGTGTAATTGACATGCTCCCTTTCTATTTCTGTAGATATTTGTGAATTATTATATTGGCCCAAAGCCACGCCCACTCTGGTGCGGCTGCCTCTACAAAGATACGGGGACAGGCGCATGCAACCTGGAGTGTCTCCTAAGTGCCTGTTCGCTGTCTCGCGGTTGAAAGAGCTGAGGTTAGCTTTTCTCTGTTCCTTAAGGGGGGTGTGCGTTGATGCAAATCTTGTTAAACATCAATTCTGAGCATAATGAAGCAGCGCTGCTGTCATACTGTGGTGAAATGAAGCCTTGCCTTCGTAACCCAGAAGCAAAAGTCTATGGGGACGCGGATGTATGATGACATACTGCCCGCGCCACTTGTTTTGACACCAGTCAGTAACACTTTGAGACGGGCTCTTGCACTCCCCTCCCCCCTTCTCCGCCCGTCCCCGCTGATTGCATGTTGTTGGAGGTGGAGGACGGTGATTAGTCTCCACTAATTATGGATTCAGGGAGCTCGCCCCTGGGGCATGCTGGCAACGATGGGGACGGCACGGCGGATGTTCGGCCGGAGGGTAGATTAGAGCCTGAGCGGGACCTCTCATTTCTGGACACTCATCCGGCTTTGTGAAAGAAGTCTAAACCTCACAAAGAAGTCTCTAGGAAAGGGGCTAATAAACCCACCCGTAATTCCTGGCGGGACATGGTAAGGGAAGAACTGGTTGATTGCAGTGATTATGGCTCTGGATTGGATATGGTGGTGGAGTAAGAGGGCTGTGCTGGCCAGGAGGGCTTGGGCGCAGCTACTAACACCCTAACTGATTAAATGAAACAAAGGGAAAAAAGGGTTAATCAAAATAGGCCTGTTGCAGGGATAGACTCTGCAAGTGTTAAGAGGGCTGGGATGTATGTATCAACTTTTTTCCAAGAAGTTGGAGATGAGGGATAAAATCAGAATCTCGCCCTCTTCTTGTATTAAGGAACAAAGCAAACAAAAAAAAAATGTGATGAAAGGGGAGAGATCATTACCATAAATGATGAAATTGCCCAGTCTGGAACTTTGAATTCTGCTGTAGAGGCCAAACTTCAATCTCATCTACCCTGGGCCTTAACCACAATTGCCCTCACGAACAATGGAGCTAATGACAGTCTTAACACCGAGGTGTGAAAAGCCTTTCGGTAACCTACCGGTCTATGTGCCTCAGGAGGAAGAATCCCCCCTGAAAAACCAGTGCCTAGAATCAATGGTAAGAAATACCTTGTCCCACATGTTGGGTCACCAGTCATTGTGTTTATTGCCCACTTCTTTACAGGGACCTACGGCGCCCTTGCTGATGAACCAAGTGGATTCCGGGATCCACAGGAAATCAGCTTGTGCACAAACAATTCATAGTGATGCTGGATCCCAACAGGAACTGGAGAAAAAAAATAAGAAAATCATCCTGGACGAGCACCTAATGATGGCCCATTGATACATGGAACAAGGGACTGGGCCTCATTAGCTCAAATTTAGGGACCTGGCACCTAATGGGGGTGAAATTTCCACTAAGATTATGGATACTAACTGCAATGGTGCGAATTCTCTGGCTGCACCCAGGTGTGGGAGGGAAGTGAGGGCGCCCAAATCAGTTTTTAATAGCCAACTAAATACAATACCTTGGAGGCAACCTTGTTACCCAGATGATCCAAGAGTAATCCTGTATTATATGTTTGGCTATGGTGGCCCTGACTCATCGAACAGATGGAGGGTTTTGGCCTTGCTAAATGAAATCCCTAGCCTCAGACTATTTCCTAGGGCAGTGTGACAGTATGTTTAGATGAAGTAGACTCACCTGTACCATAATACCTAATGAAGACATAAACCAGGAAGTCCTACCTGTATAAACAGTGTATGTACTTTCCTCTAATGGCTTGGCTCTCATGTTTTGTTACCTAGGAGACGGTGCCTCGCGGGGAGGAGGGAGAAAAAGACGGTTATTTTTGGGCGTATTGAAGAGGCGTCGTGAAGGGAAGACGCTGTTATTAGCTTCAGGCTGAAAGATAAACAAAGTTGCGCCGTTGTGCGATTCGGCGAAGTTGTGTGTCAGTTTCTACTAAGCGATCGCTGTCGCTTACTCAAGTGGGGAGAAACGCCGCGCTGAATAGAAGAAGGCAGCAGTGTCCGGAGAGGAACAGCTGATCGCAGGCGTCTTTTCAAGAGGGACGCAGTCAGTGAGGTTGTTTGTCAGTTTCTACAAAGCGATCGTTGCCGCTTACTTGAGAGGGAAGAAACCGAGCACTGAATCGAAGAAGACAACCGTGTCAGGAAAGGAACAGTTGATTGTGGTGTCTTTTGAAGAGGGACGCAGAAGGCGCCGTTGCGCCGATAAACAAGTGAGATCAAAGAGAAATACGAAAGAGAACACCGATCGATGTGTTGTCCCTAGCGTTTCGTCCTTGAATGAAGGATATCGTTACAGGCTTCAAGAAACTGTAAGTAGAGGAGCCGCCCTGCTTAAGTGCTATTCCAGTGGGAACCGAGTGCCTGATAAAGACTGTAATATGCGGCTGTGAAGAAAAGCAGCAACCTGAAGAGTTTCTTTAAGAGACTGGCCTTAAAGAGAGAGAGAGTGTGACACTGCATCCGGGGTCTATATAAAAAAGAGCTAAATTGAAAGGGAAGTTTGAAGAAGTATTTATAATTTCATGTGAAAGGAATTACCATGTTTAGGAGAGGCTGCATGATCTGTGGGACTGTGTGTTCTAAAGGGACACTCTCAACCTTAGCCTCTCCAAGCAAACTACAAGATGAGTCATTAAACATGTTTGTGCTAAGCGTAAAACAACCATAGAAGGGAAGACAGAGGAAGAGAGACTAAACAAATTAATGAAAGGAAGACAAGAGAAAGAATAGAACACCAAATGTAGAAAAGGAAAGAGTTGTTTTGAACTGTTTTTACTGAAATAAGGGAAATACCCTCAGACCTCAAAGGATGAAGTCAATGGATGTTAAAGAGACAGATAACTTACCTTAAGCCTGAAGAACTGCCAATCCTGATACCAAGTTGGCAAGGTCCCGCACAAAAGACGTATCCTTTTCTTTGAAACTGCAACGAAAAAAAAAGAGCGAAAATACTGTTAATAAAAATATTTGGGTTCTCGTTGAATTCCATACAAACTACTTGTTGGCTCAGACTTTTATTTATACAATACTGTGGTCAAGCTCTCACAGGCAGACATAAAATTGGTTGATTTTATGTATCTGGATTGCTATGATCATGTGTGCCTGGTTCTGCATTCCCGCACAGTATACAATACCTTACTGCTAAAGGTAAATCAATTTAATAAACTGGGCTATGATATTCTAACTTTTAGCCCCAGATTTTCTAACTCAAAGTACGGTATTCATGGTGTAAGAGATGACAGGGCTGTTCAGGACGGGGAGATAATCCAGAGGAGTGGAAAGGTCCTACGCAATGAAGAACAAGATACTAGCTGGAGATGGTTAGCTCTAACTCTACGTGATGTTCGGTCTGAGCTCGCCTTAAAGGGCTTGAGAGGACGCCCCTCAGGCAGTCTTGTAATCGCCATTAGAAATGGGGAGGACATGGAAATAATAAAATGTATGCATGTATACCACTGTGCCCTGGCTATCTCGCTGGAGGTAAAAGTTTGCCTGCCAGTCCAACTCTTCTTAATCATTAACATCTATTGGAATACAGATTCAAATCTTCAGGAAACAATAGCGAAAATCAACTCCCTTATCACAGATGGGATGAGGACAGCTCCGGGGGATCTAAATGATGCAATGATATGGTAGGGGGTCAATGGGTTCCCAGTGGAAAAAGACTTGGGGCTCCTAACTTCATTACAGGAAAGAGAAAAAAAAAGAGTCTCATAATAGGTGGCCCTCTGGGGTGTAGTAGAAAGAAATTGCAGGGACAACTCTGGTCCAACCTTTTTTCACGATTGACGATATATTTATGTCTAAAACCTTGATTGACGTGACTCAAGTTTTTAATATTAGAAACACTCTGTAGAGTGATCATAGGATACTGGAAGTAGTTTTGTCCTTTAGGCTGGGAATTAACATCCGGAATGCATACTGTGTTCCCCTGGAGCTGAATATTTCGAAATCCAGAATTCTGTGGCACAATGGAAATGTGCAAAAATTAAATGCACTTTTTTTAACCGACTTTGCGTAACAACAATTGAAAATAAGGGGTCTCTATTCACACATGATCATTTCTGCTCCTATGTTGAACACTTATAAATAAATCAGTAAGGAGCCCTGGAACTAGAAAGAGAACTTCAAGACATAATTAAGTCTTTGACAGCTTGGTCCATGTTCAAAAATATTCTTATAATAAAGAAGGACGTTGAATATAAAAAAGTGGCTGTAGGTGGAGGTGTAACTGTTGGGCGTGAGGCAAGAAAAACAAAAATTAAAAAATTGGCTCAAAGGTCATCGAACTGCAATGTATCAATCTGACAGTGAATCCATGCTCGCAGCCCTAAAAAACAAGTCCTCGAGACAATTCTGGATCCTGGTGAACACCTTGCAATCTACCCATATTATGACACAAACCACCTCCATTTTGGGGGTGGTTTGGGCTGGACATTGTGGGTCTCTTTATGCATCCAATGAACGGCCTGCTGTAGGTCTGGACCTCCTAAAACATAACCGTTGTGATTTTGAGTTTCCAATATCCAATGTTAAACTTCAGATACAGAAAGCCGGTTCATCTTGTACGGCCAGGTCGAATCGTCTCTCGAATGCCAAATTTAAAGGGAATCCCGATTTATGGGCAAAGGCCCTCTCAATACTGTTGTGGATATTATTCTGACTGGGAGCATTCTAGCCTCCTGGCATTTTTTCATATGTGGTGCCGATATATATAAAAAGGGCGACAGGAATTGTCTGACAAATTATCGTCCAATCGAGCTTTTGGATGCAGATTCAAAAATCTTTCCAGGGTTCATATTAAAACAGATAGAGGAATGGTCAGATCGAAACACTATTCTGGCGGCTCAGTAATTTGGGTCCAGAAATGAAGTAGGGACGGAAGCGGGTGGTCTACTGGTATCTATATTGCAAGAGAAGGCTTGGAAGGATAATGCCCCTCCCACCCCCTTCTACTTCGCAGCCATAGATCTTTCACTGGCCTTTGATTTAGTGGATAGGGCCCAGTTATGGCTTAAATTGTTTAACCTAGGAATGCCGGGGGAGACTCCTCAATTCTCATCCATCTCCATGGGGGGGCACTCATACAAGTTTGCCCAAATAAAGAAGGTTTACTATACCACCCCAAAAGAAGCATGAATGACCTGCGACAAGGTTGCATTTTTGAACCTGTGCTATTTAATCTGTACATGTCCGACATAGGTAAACGCTTGGATGGTGCCTCTTTCGTGTCTCCAAAAATCGAGGCGTTTAAATTATGCTGGTCTGCTTATGCAGATGATTTTTTACTCATAGATCATTGCCCAAATGGTCTCCAACATTTGATAACTGCATTCTCAACATATATTTCAATAAATGGGTTAAAAATAAACGGTAATAATGAGACTAAGTAAGCGTACATCAGTCACTGTGTACGCGTAGTTTCTGAACCACGAGAAATTGGACATCAGGACCTCAATGCGATACTTAAGCTTCCCAATATTTGATAAGCCAAAGAAATGCCAATATCACCATTACGTGTCGGAGAAAGTCAGTAAGCAAATAGTACTAATGAGAAAAAAGTAGATGGTAAATTTATCAAATACTCAATGTGCCCCCTACTACGCTTCTATAACTCCAAAATTATTCCACAACTATGCTATGATCTGGAACTATTTCCAGTTTGGATAATGGCAGAGCTATACAAGGTGAAATCACAAAACTGGAGAACCATTCTTTATTGCCTACCTAAACCAGTACCCTTAGCAGCGATGAGATATGAGCTGGGCCTTCAATCGGTAGAAAGTATAGTTGAATTAAGGAGACTGTCCATATATAGGAAACTACTTACAAGCTCTGGGAACAATCTTTATGCCCCCTTAGAAAAGAGCCGGCGGTGGGCCCCTTATTTAAACTACAAGAAGAATGTGCCATGACACTAGTTAAATTTGGTCTGGCCAGTGACATTCCTCACTCACGGTGCCACGATGAGCCCAGCTATAGGACAGGACACCTCAAGCTAAAATACAAATCAAATTGAAGTAATTCTACTTCCCTAGCTGTCTCCTCACACGTGATCCGGCCGGCCTGACATGATGCCAAGAACTGGAAGGTGGGACGACGCAGCCATCCCATGTCTGAGACTGAACCTTGCTACATAATTGCAACAATTCACCTACAATATGCAGTGGGACTGGACTGCTCTCATGGCATTAGCAAAGACCTTATTGTTACACATTGTCACATAATCGCACATTATTGATACATATTATACGAGAACAGGTGTATCGCGGGCTGGGAACAATGTTTGTCCCAGGCTTGGGAGCCCGCAGCCTGAACAATCAGGACACGGGGGACAGGGGCTGGCGGCCCGAATCTCCAGGGGTTCTAATTTAACATACTGTCATGGGTACTAGGTTAGGTGACACTATCCAGTCGCTTTCATATCCAGTTCATGATAACCAGAAGAGAAAACGGTCAGGAGCATTGTGGGTAAGAGCATGGAGAGCAAGGTCAGGGTTGATATCCATGTCTCCCCTACGCCCATAGAATAACATGAGACTTCCTGTTCCATTAACATGGATCCCTTTTGTGCCAATCCGGAACAAATACAACGCTCTAGTCTTTGGGCGAGGTCCTCTATAAAAGCCACGCCGAAAGAACAAGACTTGCTTTGTGTGTTTTTCTGTAGCATTGAGCACGCGCTTACCTGGTTCCAGTCTCCGGAGTTTCTCCTACGGCTTTTCTGCAGTTCCGGTGGCTACTACAAGCTCCGCATCTGTAAAGAGAAAACAACAGAAGCATTAGTAAACATCAGATTTCAACTCACCTGTTTCTCGGCGGTTCCTATCGTGTCTGCAACCTCATCTTCCACTCGCGGACCTTCTAGTCACCACGGCTCGTCGGATTCCCTTCCAAAGAGGTATTTTTTGGCAAACCTGCAAAGAGAAAACACAAGGGAAAGGCGGGTTAGACTTTAAAGACATTCGGAGAGCAAAATCCAAAAAGGCAACTCAAACCCGCACTTTCTCTTGCTAGCACCCAATGAAGTAACTGGGCAATCGAGGACACTTGGACATATTGTACTCACCTGATCCACAGCATTAAGCGTCCACTGAAGTAACTGGGCAACCGAGGAAACTTGGACATATTGTACTCACCTAATCCCCAGCATTTGGGTCCAGTGAAGTAACTGACCCTGGGCCATATTATGGGATCTCCAGAACTTTTCCAACTAAGGAAGTGGCGGCGCCTTCTTCCCAGCAGCATAACCACAACTAGCAGTGAGAACAGCATCACTACAGCACGGCAGCCATTCGGCCCCGCACCATTGCGCCCCTGCAGAGCCAGGACAGAGAGCACACCTTTCCAAACTAAGAGGTGAGCCCCTAGACCCAGCGTTTAAACCATTAGGGAGTCGGGAAGGAGGATCTTAGGGTCTGGGCACTATTCATTAACCAGTCCTTTACCTTACAGGTAGAACCCCAGGAGAGGGAGAAAAAGTAGGATTTCGGGCAAGGGAAGAGCAGAGCAGAGGTTGAAGGAATCCATTGCTCCTGCAGAGTTTTCAGGTGAGCGTGACACATACGTCAGGTAGCAATTTTTAGGGATGAACCAAGTGCACCACCTGACACCACGACCACCAATAATCACACACCCTATACGTCTCTATACTGGATCTACCACCCTGGGAGCCAACCCGGCGTGGCGTTAGGTTCGGGGAAGGATTTTGTTAAGTGACGATGATTGTGACATCACGAATGTACAAAATGGGACAGCGAGCCTGAAAATTGCTGAGGTGTACTCGGATGAAACTTGATGCCTAGTATGTTGTCTCTGCTAGTTTGATATAATAAAACGGCAGTTAACCTTTGCTTTTTGTGTGGACCTCGACTTAATTGGGATATTGGAGGGAGTTAGGGCCCTCCGTGAGCTGGAGGTCCGCGGACCCTAGGTAGAATCTACCCTAACTATATGGTAGTGTTCTTTAATTTATACAACCAGCATTTGTATTAAAATTCTATGTATTTTGATGGTAATGTCCAATTTATTCTAAATTTTGATCAACATTTCTGTGGGAACATCAGTCATGTCTGTGAGCGCCTGACCATTGAGTGGCCTGTGCGCTCTTGTTCACTCGTGTTCTTAGAAATATCTAAATTGGTAGATACTGAAAATGGGGCGCTGGTGTTGTCTGATGTATCCGTTGTTAAAGCGTCGGCCATGTCGATGCTGAGGTGGGGCGAGGTCGATGCTTTGTAGGGCTTGATGTCATGTAAATGCGACCAGCGCTATCCCCCTAGTAGAGATTTGGAGTGATGTAGCATCTTTCCATGTAAGGTATTCCATACCTGACTGATTCATACAATCATCCAAGATGGCCCTGACATTGATTGGATGAAATTGTATACTCAGTTTCCAGCCCTATCCGCTTGGCAGAGATTTGGAGTGATGACGCGCGCGCGACATGATGACGTCTGATGTGCACCGACGCCGCGTCTAGGTAATAACAATGGGATGTCCGTGCTCCTTTGCATTAGCTGACTCCTTCCCGGAATACTTACCAGCAACTGAGAAGTAAGAAGCCTAACAAAATATATAAGGTTAAAGGATTTCCTTTGATTTAACTTCCACATTGTGTGGACAGGATAAGGGTTCACCCAACTTCGCTTTTTACCTACAGGTAACGCCTGTTCTGACAAGCTCACCTTCCCCCAGCATTTTGGGTACTGGACTGACCACTGCATACCCTGACCTCACTCGCATGAAGGGGTGAGTGACTCACTTTTTTACCTATACAAGACTCGAATAGTAATAACTGAGAATTACTCAGCCTTGAAGACATTTTGTAAAACTTTAAAAAGCAGAATTATGGACCCATATCCTTTCCTATAGAACTCCTCAGCTCCAGCCTCTACCCGGGACCAAATCACTATATTAGAGGGTTCACCCACCCTAATTACTGACTACTCCAGCCAGAGACACATAGAAGGGGCACCAATGAGGGGTAGAGACACATTTGATTTGTAAAAAATGTAAAAATGACAAAGTATTCATGCACATTGCAATTGGAGAACAATAGACTAAAAGTATTCTCTGTGATTTTCTCTCTAGAGGGAAACAGATTGTCCGGAAGATCCCAGATTATGAAAATATGAAGTTTGAAAGTTATTAACATAGAATATTTTGCTCCTGAAGAAGGGAAAATTACTTCCCGAAACGAGTTGAGCTATTTGGAACAGTAGTTAGGCCTCTACTGTACCTAAAATGTATATATTTTGTGATTGAAGGCATGACACGATATGATGATCAACAATTGGTAATATTGCTGAATATAGACTGGCATGTATTAATAAATTGTATTTTTCTACTGAAATCAATAACCAAGTGACTGCATAATTATTACCTCTACAGATTAAGAAAGCGTGTAAATGACTATTACCAAAGTGCAGATTGAGATAACCCCAGTTGATGGTTAATTAGCCAGTTACTCCAAGTCAACTCTAAGTTATTCCTCTTTGCTATGTAAGCAGTTCAGACCAGAACTGGAGTACTGAAACAGATCCTCAAGAGTATTAGAGAAACATTTTGAACAACAGATTGAACATTTTGGCAATAACCTGAGTGTGCAGGGGATGCAAGTGATCCACAGCCCGTGGACACTTCCTTTTCCTTGTTTTGTACCATTGCCTAGTGTCAAGGCAGTGTTTTTCTCCTCTGTACCTCACTAAATATCTACTAACCCTGTAGAAACGTTTGTTAAAACTTGGTGTGCATACTGTGTTCCCATTCTTTGTGCATGTAAATGCGACCAAACAATTTTATTTTTCAATTTCACCGCCCTCTCTGTGACGTTCTCCACTACGTGGGGGCCTTTAAATCGGGGTGCATTCTATTTACGTGTATAGTTCCGTAGGAGAACCAGGTCTCTTACTTTGATCGCTGAGTCTTTCGCTTGCCCTCGAGTGTCGTTGGCTTCTTGTTGATCGTTCTCGGACCCTGCCCTGTGTTCATTGGATCTGTTGAGAGATAAATGAGGCACTAGTAACCAGTGAAGTGACATATTCATGACATTTCCTTCCCCAATACTTCCACTGCCCCCTCGCAATCATACATGGCCCTTGTGGGTGCAGCCAGTGGAAGGTGCATTTGGTGGCCGGTCACCAACTTGTGAGGTGTGAGGTGGTTGTCCGACTCGGGTTTGTTCCATAGCTCAAATAGACCCAGGGGGAGGCAGTGCAGCCAATTCTTTCTTTTAGAAGGCCGTTGAGGTGTTCACAGACGCCGTTGGCCTGTGGGTGATATGCACACAAACTTATGCTTTAACTCCAGCAACGTGGTGATGTGTTGGAATAGTTTGTTAGCGAAGTGGGCCCGTTGTCTGACCTTAGGACTTCACAGACAATCCACCTTGGGAAGACTTCTCCAACTAGAATGTTGCTGCCCTTATTGCATCAGCATGGGAGCACAGGCCTGCTTCTATCCACCTTGAAAAGGGACGAACTACCACAATCCTGGAACAGTATCCTTGGCATACGTTTATCATGTCGACATAGTAAATTTGGAGGTGCAGAAAGGGACCCTCCAGTCGTGGTATTATACCTTTGATCACCTTAAGTGTATGTCCGGCCGTAAATTGCTGGCAGGTGAGGCAATTACTAATGAAATTCGCTACGTGGGCATTTAATTCAGGACAAAACCATGATTCTCCTCTCTGTGCCGCTATCACTTCCTTCCCAGTATGTGCAGGATGATGTAATTGTGTTAATGCTGTTTGTAATAATGTGAGAGGCATCACTACCTTTCCTGTATTATTTTATCTCCACAGGGCGTCTGTAGGGGACATTGAGCACCCTCTTTTTACCCAGAGTTATTTTTCTGTCATTGATGCGGCTGCATGTATTTCCATTATTTAAGATTCATGTATATGGTTCTAACCTTCCTTCATTAGCATCTGTCTTGCCCCTCCCCTCTCTTTTTGTTTTTCTTGGAGGTCCCAAAACTCATAGAAATCAGCTGCTTCATTTCCTTTTGATATTGGGTCCTCCCCATTAGTGTGTGCTTGGCACTTTACTAATGCAAATTGTATTAGGTATGTCACAATCTCAATTAGTTCCCCTAGGAGGAGTGCGTGCTGTACGGGTGTGCCATCTGCCCATCTGAACCCTCTCCTTAACCACCTTGCTAGACCAGAATGCACTGTTGATGTTACATAGGCACTATCTAAATGGATAGTGACCCGTTTCCCTTCACTCTCTCTAAGGGCTATTATCAGGGCTACTAATGCAGCTGCTTGTGATCAAATCTTGTGTGAAACGCCATGAATCTCTGTTTGCCTTGCGGACAGGGTACAAAGCAGTGTTGCAAGGTGATTCTGATGGTACCAGAATGCCTCGTTCAATGAGGGCGCTTATTGTCTCATAAATGCCCTCACCTGCTTCTCTTGACAGTGGGTATTGTCTAAATCTGGGCAGAATAGTTAATTTCTTCAATTTTATTTTTACTCCCTCTATGCTTTTGATGCACCCCATGTCGTAGGGGCTTGTTGTCCATAAAGAAGATGGCACCTTTGCGAAGTCCTCCTCGCAGAATGGGGGTGGTGCTTCTAGTGCCATTGCCATTTTCTGGGCCAGTTCTCTGTGTGTTAGCTGTATCCAAATGTCATCAGATTCTTGAGTCAATCTACACTGTTCTGCTAGCACTATTACTGCCCTCCAAGCCTTCCCTTCATTATCTAGGGCATGTACTCCAACCCAATCCTCCCGTGCCACTATCCCTTCAATGTCTATTGACACAAACGTTCCTTCTTTCTCATCTGTGGGCGTTTCTGGACTGAAAAGGTTCTCACCTGGTCTTCTCCATACTTTCCCCGCTATCCCTGGTCACCATGCAATTGCCATGTCCATCCCATATTGAAATACTTCCGGGCCTACCGGCTCCTCACTCTACACACTCTTGCCACAATATGCCTGGAGTATCTATCTTGCTGTGAGCATGTGTATACCTAGTGTGGAACACACTATAACCTTTTCTGTGAAGAAGATGGTCATGTTCAGTCAGCTTATTATGTCACGTCCCAAAATATTTACGGGTGCATGTTTAGAGTATAGTAAGGGTAGTAACATGTCATGATCCCCAATAGATAGGGAGAGGTTATCAGTAAATTGAACCACTTCTTAAGCCAAAGAAAATCCTTGAGTGTTCATGGCATCGCCTGACAACGTCTAGTTCCCTTCCCGTACGCATGACCTTGTGGCCCCTGTATCAACCAAAAAGGAAAACATCTTGTCACCAATTGCCACCTTTATTCAAGGTTCCTCTGCAGGGTTAGATGTTACTGATAGGATGGGACACAATAAGGTAGTCTGTGGGCTGTCCTATTGTGGGTATAGTGATTGTCTGTTGCCAGTATAAGGGTTGTGTCCCATTATAGTCACCCCTCCCATTTGTGTTACCGGTACTACCGCCGTTGTGTCCATTGGCTGTTGTATGTCATCCTGTAATTGTGTCAGTTGTTGTACTGTCTGGATGTGTTGTAGTTGTTGCTGCTGTTGCTGGGGTAGCGTTGTGGCTGTTGCTGGGGCATGTCTTGCTGCTGCACCATAGGTAGTTGTCGTGCCTGCTGATAATACCCATTCTGACCCCCCTTGGTTGCTTTGTGGCTCTTGGTTACCCTTATTGTGCTGCTCTGTATCTGCACGTGCGAGAGATGTGACCCACTAGTCTGCATGTCCAACATTGGGGCGGTTCTCGTGCTTGCCATGGAAATCCTCCTCCTCCGTCCCCTTGGCCTTGCCATCCCTGTTGTGGGTAACCCAGGAACCCTCCTCCTGGATAGTGTGCTGGTGGCCCAAATCCCTGCCCCCTATTTACTCCTCCTCTTCCTCTAAAGTTCTGTTGGTACCCGCCCATACCCATGTATTCCACCACATCTGTGGTGGGCACTGTTGTGCTGTGTTGTATTGTATTGTGGCAATTGTTGTTGTGGTATTTGTTGTTGTATTTGTAGTTGTGGTAGTTGTTGGGTCGGGACACTGCTGTCTGAGTTAGCAGTGCATGGCTTATTATTAATGCTCCCTCTAGGGCGTATTTTGACAATTTCCTTTGTACTAATTTAGCCTCATCCGCCTTTCTATCCTCCGCCTTTTGTTTCATCTTTTCCTGCCATAACCTACAATGATGTACTATTGTTAGTTGTATTTCTGACCATGCTTTGGCCTCCATTACCACTAATTTCTCGCGTTGTCTCTGCACAGATTCAGATGGCCAGCGTTTTGTCCCACGGCTCTCGAGTTTCAAGGTGCCAAAGCTCTTGAATCTCTTAAATGTAGCCGACGGGATCCTCATCGTCACGCATCTTGCATGACGTAATTGCTCCTATGTCTGATGTATCGGGGTATTGTACCCTTAGTGCTTGCCACACGGCGTGCATAACAGTTCTCAAATGGGGATCCATCATGTGTAGTGTTTTGTGTTGTTACCGCTGGGAATCCCGCCCTCTTCCATGTCATCTGCTGCGTCAACCAACATTGATACCACTAGCCCCTTTACGTCCCCCACTGCCAATCTGAGACCCGCTGTATGTTTTTCCATTTCGTATATCCACTTCCCTGCCCCCACGCTCAGTGATGGCAACCTATTCATAACGTTGTCCCTGTCTGCGTGTTTCCAGGGTATGTACTGTGGCTTACACCCCTCTCTCTACTAATGGCATCTGTGAATATTCAGCCCTTTCCTCTGGTGTTTGTCGGTACTGTCATATCTGTATTGAACCTCTCTCATCTTCGACGTCTACCCTGATGTCTGTGATTTTTATAGTAGGCGGTGTGCGTGATGCTTTGATGTCTGATATTTCTGGTGGATGTTGTGCATGATGCTTCGATGTCTGATATTTCTGGTGGGTGTTGTGCATGATGCTTCCCGGGGCCCTGTGTGCCCTCCCTGTTGACACGTGTGCCCCCTGTTGTGTGTAACTGCTGCCCCATCTCTTCGGCGCCCCAGGAGGTCTCGGAGTCCATGTATGTAGGGTGTTTGTGGTGCCACTGTTGCTGTCGCGTCCTCTGTAGTTGTGTCAGTGTGTCATCCCCCGTTCTTTTCATCTTGAGTTCTACATTCCCATGACATTCCTGAGCCTGTTTGTGTAATGTACAATTTACTTAACCCTTCCTTACCTATACTATTGTTATCTTCGTCTTCCTAACTGCAAAACCCATCGAGAATGTTAGTTTGCGTGGTATTGGGTACAGCGCTATTCTTTCAAGATCAATGTTTGTAAAGTTTGCTGCTTCCATATCTTCTTTTCCTCTTGCGCTCTGTTGTACGGACCCTGCCTGAGGCAATCCAGTTGTTCCCACGCTACTCACTGTGTGTCCCGTCGGTATCCGCCAAGACTGGTACCCTGCTCTCTCTTCCTCCCACGCCTGCGTCCTATCTATTTCTTCCATTACTTCTTTGTGTATCCTCCGTAGTGCTTCCTCGTCCTCTTCGCTCTTACTTCACGCTTCCTATGTCACTGCTAAGCTGCTTTCCTTGTATTTCCAGGAGCTGTTGAGCAATATCTTCCATCTCCAGAATGCCTTTTCTCGTTCAGCATCAATCCTTTCTTTCTCTAGCGTTCTATACCCCTTTGCTTCCGTACATACCTTCACCTGTCTCCATTCTTTCTTCAGCAACTCCTACCGTTCCCTCCTGTCGCGCGCCTCCCCTTCTCCTCTTTCTGATGCTATCTGCGCCTCCCGTTGTTAGGCAGAAA
Source organism: Ambystoma mexicanum (assembly GCF_040938575.1). Taxonomy (NCBI): domain Eukaryota; kingdom Metazoa; phylum Chordata; class Amphibia; order Caudata; family Ambystomatidae; genus Ambystoma; species Ambystoma mexicanum. The sequence continues at coordinate 435,439,447 of NC_090931.1, read as the reverse complement.
CCTGTGCAGTTCCCTCTGGGACCACTGCAAAAGATTTAAGACTACAGGTGTTTGGCAGTAAACCCACTTGGTAGCAGTCTGTACCACACAGATTCACTTGGTAGCTGTGGTGAGCAGTCAGACTTCCCTCAAGAAGAGTTAGGCAGTATACAGAGTAATCACAATAAGTCACAAGAACACAGTAGAACAAGCAAACACTGACCAGAGCTTGGTGTAAAAGAGATATAATTCTTTATTTAAAACCACATCTAATAAAACACACAGGCATTAATATTAAGCAGTTCAAAAACACGGTCACTAAAAGATATACATTCCCCTAAAAGAATATTAGACAAGTCTTAAGTAAAGCCCCACTTATTTTCAGACAGCGGTGAGCGCTTAACGCAGATGGCACTCTAATAATTCGGTTTAAAAGGGAGAGAAAGGCAGAGCATAAATTGAAACAGATCCCAATTCTTTCAAAAGAACGCAGCACGAGAGGAAGGCAGAGTCAAACCGTGAAGTTAGAGTTCAGAAAGCCGGATCCACTTTAAGAGGATCAGAACGAAATGTGTCCAAGGTCACACGGTTGAAAAGTGCACAAAAGTCTCGGAAAGGTTCAGAAAGAGTTGGACCAAACAAAAGGGACCAGTTAGATGGTCAAGGCGGCCAGCCCAGTTCAGAAGGTTAAGGGATTATTATTACCTTGTAGCAATCTTTAGAAAGGGAGGCCTGGCGGACACGGTACCTTAAAGTGGTGAGAATACTCCAGCGGGGGCAGTTGTTCCTGGCAGCGGATGCAAATCGGTGCTTCATCCGGGGGAAGAGAGGATCTCGTCGGGGAGGAAGACAGGAGTCCGTTGCACTGCCAGGGAAGAAACCAGACTCGCAGAGTTCTCAGTTAAAAAGGAGCGGTCCTTTTATTCGCGGTCCAGTGGTAAGTGGTTATCCGGTTGCCGGGGTGCTTGGCACGGGCAATTCGACCACAAGATGTCCTGGGATGCGAGGAAAAGAAGGTAAACTGGTTGTGCCCACCAGTCAGGGGAAGAAGACTCTCCAGCCGGGAGAGGTTCTCTGTCGTCGGGAAGTGGTGAGTCGGTTCCGCAGGGCTCCACCGGTGGTGTCGTCGTAGCAGGTCGGCTCGGCTTCTCCCTCGTCGGATTCTCAGGTCCTGTGGCGACTTCTGAAGTCCCAGTCCCAAAAGCCCTGCTTTTATGCAGCATACCCCCATTCACTCAGCCTAGCTGTCAATCAAACATGCTAAGTGGTGAGCCGGGTGGCTCACCACTTGGGCCAATCACACAAGAGTGCGACTTGAGTTTCCAAGGTAACTCAGTCCAGGGTGCCTAAACCCCCTCCCACACCCCCTGTGGTACCCAGACAGAGTGGCAGCACTTTTGGAGGCTTCTGTGGAGAAGCCCGCCAAAAAGTGGAACAAAGGGCTCGACTTGGGTTGGAGTCACAGAAGAGAACACAAACGCTATTTTAGAATCGAGTTCTGGCAAAAAATACCAACTGGTGAATTAATATTAAATAAATAAACCGGCGGTATGTTCGAGGCTATGAGAATTAAATAATTAAAGTTGGTAGCCTCGAACAATGGGAAAATCCCATAGAGATATATTCGCAGTCGAATATAAAAAGTAGTATCCACTGCCACCAGCCAAAACTCGATCAGGGGGGACGGAGACGTGCCCCCTCGACTAACAGACCCCGGGGAAATCGAATTGCCCCGACCAGTACGTCCAAAATATGATGGTTTGTACTGGTTTCTGTTCATAATTTGGGTCTAGTAAAGCCAATGGTGACTTCACATGCCCTGGGAGACAGTAGTGAGTCCCAGGGTATGGAGTCTATGGTGGGGTGTCACTATGACACCCCTGTGTCACTGCACGGAGGGTGCTGTGTAACACACATAGTAAAACCACATAAGACCCTATGGAGTAAAGGACCCCATAGCCCATAAAACACATTAACAGTCAAAGGAACACCACAAATCATGTCCAAGAGTGGGAGAAAAAGAGTCTCACTCTTGGCAGGAGAAAAAAACAAACTCCAGAAATCCAGCAAAGCTGCTGGGGGACTCATTAGGTTAGGAAATTCAGCCTAAACAGAGAATTCTCCCTAACACCCGTTCCTTCTTTCAAACTGGTTCACTAACGCGTTCCTCTTCTCCTTCAGCTCCGCTATCTTCGCTTCCAGCTTTGCCTCCTCCTCCTCCCGTAATTGCTACTTTTCCATGTTGTTCATCTGTTTGCTCTTACATCCTTTCCCCAACTTAACTCCTTTATTGCTTATGTTGCCCTTTCTGGTTCTCCCATGGTGGTTCCTTGTAATTTCAAAAGCACTTGCGCCGCTATCCACTCATCTGGGCCTATGCCTGCGAATTCGCTCTTCGCTTGTCTCAGCCCTTCTTCTTCGACATCTGGGCTACCTACCTCTGCCCGTGTTGCGTGCGCCTTCGGGGCATACAGGGGTGGTTTGTATGTGGGGTGCGAGTAGCCTTCCGCTGCAGTTAATTCTCGGGGTTCCATAGTTTCTTTTAGTTCCCTAATCGGGTACAATCCCTGTTCCTCCTCCTCATCTGCATCGTCCGAGGAGATGCTGGGAGGTGCAGGAGGTGGGGCACATGTGTCCCCTGCCTCGTTTTTTGCCTCCTGTAATTTCAACATTCCATGGTAATGCCCCTGGAACATTCTCCACAGTTCAAATATTTCCAGGCGGCTTGCTAATTTCTTTCCCTTGTATGTGTTTTGTACGTATGTGAGTAGTGATTGTAAAGTATCCCTTGAGAAACTGCCATTAGGCGGCCGTTGTATTGATGCTTCCCCTTCCATACCCTTAGTCCATTCTACACTATACTTCACTATTTTATCTTGATAGTTAGGCAATGTATTGCAAATGTGTTGGATTGGGGTTAGTACCATGGCGGGCACCCCGTATGATGTTCCTCCCCCACCCTGTGATACATCATTGTCTTTCACTTGTGTGTTTTACCGGACCTCAAACGGAGGGTTTTGATTTTCCGCTATTAGAAAAAGGATGGACATTTTTTTCGTTATACAGTTCAATGTTCAATTAGTGCTACGTGTGGCTTTTAACAGCCAAAGTACAAATGAGAGACAGAGCTATGATACAGGTGCTGATCACAACAACTATGACCAGAGAGGGACCTGACGCATCTAAAAAGTTACACCATTTTTAATAATAAATCAAGCAAGTTAAAAAACATAATTAAATTCAGCGGTCCACATAAGGAAAATACACAGAACTACACAGAAAAACATAGGAATATGTCAAGGGCAGTAGATGCTAGTTAACACAAATTCAAGAAAAGGCAAGGTACACCACGAACAACTTGATGTGTACAAAGCTCCATTAGGATTAGTAAATCTTTTTATACTTTCTGTGTTATCAGTCCAGAGAGCTATCTACAACTACATAAATAATGAACATTCATCAGGAGAAGGACAATTACAACGAGACACCTAGTTCTTATAGGGTCACAGACTTGATCTGAGTCAATTTCATAGCACCTTGATCGGTGCTTGTGGGGGCTCGCAACTTCAAAAAATCAGTTGGAAAAGGAGAGAAGATCTGTCCTTTACTGCCTGTATAGATGGATGGCAGGTTGGGGAGAGTGACAAGAGTGAAGAAGCTCTCCAGGAACGTCAGGAATAGATAACTGCGCTTCGGCAGCACCTGTCCGTAATCGAAGAACAATGTCCTTGTGCCTGTACAAGGAAGAGTGGGGGCGCGCTCTGACAGCCCAAGGGCTGGCAAATAATTTAAAAATGTAAGAATGAGTAAAGTCCAACTGGTGTGAGACTTCAAAAGACTTATCTCTTGGTATTAGGTAATCTGCCTTTTAATATAGGCCTGTATTACACAAGTTGATAGAGTGAATGAGCAGCCAGGCTTATCTTAAGAGGGGTAATATGATCTGTAGAGCTGTACAATGAAATTAGTAAATACAGGTAATCAAAGTAAACACTTACACAAAGGCGGCATCCTGGCTGTAATACCGACCAACTGTAATCGCGTTAGCGCCCACCGGTCCAGCGGTACTACCGCTGGATCACGGGTTGGTCGTTAACAGTCAAACCCTCATTCCCCATTGGTTCCATTGGACTCAATGGGGAATTTTTGGCGCCAATACAGCAGGCGTTAATACAGGGCACTAAATGGTATTTTCACCTCCAGAAAAAAGCTGGAGGTAAAACAGCCCATTTAGCGCCCAACTCGTGACAGGGCCAGCCCTTGAATGCGGCGGTAATACTGTTACTGACGCATTTAAGGGCTACCGCCCCAACTCGTGATAAGGCCCATAATATAAATATGTATTTATATATACGCAAGGATAATTCGACAATCTTTAGAAAGCAGCAACTAATAGTAACATTAATCCCAAAGTTAAGATTCAATTCAACAAGCATAAAATAGTCCATGAACGACCCTCGGCGAGAACGAACATGGCCCATTGACCTGTTCTTTGGGAAGGTACCCACTCGAGAGTCTGCAGCCACACTTTAGCTCACTGTACCCTTTTGTTTTTTTCAATTCAACAAGAGCAATAAAGTGGGTGAGTAAACTTTTCTTATGCTAAACATGTTCCAACACACTGAGTGACGTTATTTGAGGTCAGTATTAGCCCTTATTTGTGATCACCATTAAAATATTGAGTTTCAAGGAGGGAAAAGTTAGTCAGATCAGAACATACTTTGTAAGTAGAAAAATAGATTATCCCAGAGGCACGTAGGCAGTCTTTTATCCCAGCAATAATAGTGTTCAACAATTAATAAAACCTGTAATGGAACAAGCCAAAGCCATTAGGTTCAGAAGAAGAACTTATAGGGAGCTACGACAGCCAAAGTCAATGGGCCAGTTCAAAGTTCTGATGCACAATGTTTTAAAATAGTCAGTACTTCAGTAGTAAATCACAGAATCTCAAGAAGAACTACCTTGAAGAAGCACAAGCTGAGAGGTGATTAGGGCCTGCTTCCCTGGGTAGCTCATTTGTTTCCGAGCCGCTGTCGTCCGTTCTCAGTTGTTTCAAGACCTCCTTCCGCTTCCTCTCTCATGGTGACCCTATAGTCTTCTCCTTGGTGTTCAAAAGTTAGCACCAATGGGAACCCCCAGAGGTAGCGTATGCCCTTCTCTTGTAGCCATTGGGTCAGGGGTCGACACTCCCGCCTTTTGGTTAGGGTCAATGATTTTGGAAGATTTGGATTTGAGATCCTTCAAAAGGTAATGTCCCCCTTGGCCTTGGCATTCTGCAGTATGTCAATTTTTTGTTTGAAGTAATGACATTTTGCCAGGACCGATCTGGGGTCACTGGGCAGGCTCACTCCTCTGTGGACCCTGTCATAGGAAATCTCTGGGTTTGGTGGGGAGTTCATTTACAAGGGCTTTCACTCGTTGCTGAAGGGCAATTACGGATTCGGCCTGCGGCTCCTTCATGCCCATAATTCTGATGTTGGACCTCTGCTCTCTATTCTCAAGGTCATCGACCTTAAGTGCCAGGTCCCTCTCCTTCTGTTCGGGTTCCTGCATGCAGCCTTCTGATCACATTTCAATTAAGTCCACTGATTGCTAGCAATTTTCAATGGCTTTGATCTTCTCTTCTACCTTATTGACGCACCTGTGCAGGTCTGATATTTCCCCCATTAGGCCTGTCATTATTGATTGGATCTCCTCCAAGAACATCAGTTTGTCAGCATTCATGGAACCTTTTTGTCATCTCCCACTACTGGCTGGTCTTCTGGGGTTTGGGCCATAGTGGCCACAGTTGCGGTCCTCTGGAAGCTGTGCAATAGGGTGGCTGTAACGGGTCCAGTGGAAATTGGGTTATGGTGTCTGCTTTTGTTCTTTGTCGGGCTTTCTTCAGTGGGGGGACCCCTGTGCGCCGGCAGCAATGGGGCGTGGTGTAGCGTGCGCCAATTTCTGCTTGGGCACCTATGCCAGGGTGTGGACCGGCTGATAAGGTTGGTTCTGTCAGAGTGTCAGTGCCAGGGCCAGCGACCACGAGGTTTGTCGACCTCGATGGCTCTCTCTACACTGCAGCGTCGCATCCCAAGCTGGCTTGACCAAGGCGGGTGCACCAGGGGGGTGTTCAGCCCAGCCACTGCCTAGCTTGGGCTGCCTGCGTCCCGCGTTGGTGGTCCACTGTTATCTTTAGCTACTGTTGTCTCTAGCCCCACTTGTGTGTCGCCACAGACACAACGGCCCAAAGAGACCCTGGTGTTGTCAATCAGTCCCGTGTCCCTGCCAGCACCATAAGTGTGGGTGAGCCAGAGCCGAAAACATATTGTAGGGCCGCTTAGTGCCACGCTGGCGTTCCTTCCGTTGGTTGGACCCCATCCATTTGCTAGTGCGTCAGAGAGCAGTGGGGAGGCCCTCAACCTCGCTGATGCAATTTCATTTTCTGGGTGAGGGCCTGGCTTTTGCGTGGCTGCTGGAGCACGTCTCTGCTCTCTGTTCCCCAGTGGCGCTCCACTCCCCAGTGTTTGCTGAGGGATCTGTAGGGTCTCTGAAGGGCATCTGGCTGCCTTTGTGATCCCCCTGTACATGTCTTGTGTCGGCTGCGGCAGGGCAAGTTTCACCCCCCGTAGTGTTTCACAGTCAAGATCACCGGCTATGCTGGTCGGATTCCGTTCAGACTGGCGCAGAGTTTGTATGCACCGTCCGGCAGCCCTCCTTCACTTTGGGTAGAGTTTAGTGAGCCATTTATGTGGTTTCATTTGTTGAGAAGTTGTCGGGCGAGGGAGATGGTGGATTAGAGATCCATCCTGTCTGTGCCCTCTGGTGGTCTACCACCATAGACTTTCATTAAACAAAAAGGGGTTTGGGAAAAGGTCTCGCTGTCCCTACTCCAAGATGTATTTTCCCTATTAAACCAAAACAAATGGGTCAGTCCTTAGTCAGAAGGTCTGAAACAGCCAGTCCTGTGTCAAAAGTCCTATTCTGACCATCACATTCTAAAATCAACTGTAAAGTGAATAGGAAATGCCTCTGGTCTTGAAAGGTGTTCAAAGAAGAAAGGTTTAACTCCAACACAAAGGTTCCCGGTAGATACAATTCAGAGTTCAAAAGGGGTAATTCCCTTCCCCTGGAATTCTCTACACTCAGTAGCAGTTCCTTGAGTTTTCTTGAATTAACAGAATCAGTATGCAAAGTTACTGTATTGACAATTGAACTCTTAGTGGACTGCCTGGAGTACTCTCTGGCCAGGCTTCTTCTACTATATTTCCTTCACACTCCTTGGTTATATCTTGTTGTATCTTTATTAGGATTTTCTTATGTAATCTTCTTTGATATATTGCCCTGCCTGATCTGGTCTGGCCTACTCTCTTGCCAAAATGTTCTCACACACCTGTGACTTGAAATGCCTGGTATACTTCCTTGCCAGGACTTTCTTTACTTGCACAATATAGGTTTTCTCACACCTGTAACTTAAAATGCCTGGTATACTTCACTGCCAGGGCTTTATTTACTTGCAAAACACGTATTCATATCCTTATATCTTGAAATGTCTGGTATATTCCCCTGCAAGGATTTTCTTGGTATGCTCTACGCACACCAGAAAACTTGATAGTCTCTAGCTGTATATTGTTTAGACATATGGCAACCTTTGCTTCATCTTATTCATAAAATTAATAATTTATAAATGTACTTCAGGGTACGATAGCCGGTACACCCCGATTTCCCCCTCTGCCTTTGGGTGGACTCCCCAGGTTTCTGTAGCAGGAAATGGCTCGCTCACTCCTTTCAGGTTTGCTACCTCTGCCTTGTGGTTCCCGCCTTCCTCACAGCTCCCTCTCGTCTGCTGCACGCTGCTCTGGGCTTCTGTAGCGCAGAGGCTCCTTTCCGGTATCGCTGCCTGCCGGGAAGCTGTCTCTCCTGTTTTGGCGTTCCTGTGGTTCACTGGCTTCTACGGTCTGCCTCCTTTGGTTCCTTCCACAAACCCTGCTTAGCCCTGGCAGTCTCACAGTCAGCACCAAACAGCCAGGAGTGCTCTAGACAGGTCTCTCTAATCAGCCGATTCTGCTGTTTAAATGTCCCGCCTGCAAATATGGGTTCACGACAACTAGAATGTGGCCTGTGTTCCCAGTCTTTTGTGATCTTCATTACTCGGCTCCTCTTCCTCGTGGCAGTAGTTCCAACATTAGAAAAAGGCAAGTTAGTATGAAAAAACCAATAAGTAGATTCTGAGGAGATGTCATTAGTAGAATTTATGGGAGAATGAGAGGAACTATAACATGCCATTAAGGCAAGAGGAATGAAAGAGATATCTTTAAAAGGGAAAGGGGAATATCATGTCTCATCCGATGAGGTCGTGAGTCTCCCCTGTGAGTTGCCTCCCCCCACGTGATCCTCCCTCATTATAGCCATACCCAAAGTCAGGATCAGGTAGAGGCTGCCGTCCCCTGGCCACATGGGAGGAGGCCACTCCCGGGAAACTAGTGATGATACCATCCGATTCATCACAAGTGTTTGTACCCTTCCCAGGATCGATAGCCACCTGCTTGGACAGTTTGCACTATCTGGTTGTCTGCCTGGGTGATAGGAGATGTTTATGGATTCCTTAACAGTGATGGTTTTTTCCTATTTGCTAGGGATTTTAACACACATATTTGTGTTTTCCACTTCCGTATCAATCCTTATTAATACCTCAGCAAGGGATGGGCCATCCTTTGACCATAGCTTGGCCCTTACTTTTCCATCCATGCATTCAAGCATAAGCATAAACTGATCTTTTAATCTTCCGTCTGTCTGGGTACCAAAATTGTAGAACCGTGCTAAGCCCTTGAGCAGCATAAAGTATAGCTCCACGGTTGCTCCTTATTCCTGTGTTTTCTTTCCAACATGATACCATTCCAAAAATGTGCTGGTCTTTTTTGTCAGTGCTTTTTGTTCTTTTTGGTACATATTCGTTACGGTTCTTAGATTCCAGATTTGCAAGTTCCAGTAAGTCTTTGTATCCCATAGTTTGTAGCTCACACTACACTGGCATAGTGCTCAAAGGCTTTTTCCATCTTTGCATCTTTGCCAAAGCACTGGTGGATGACACAGGTCAGGAAAAAACTATTTGTGTGGTATCACTTTACATCTCTCTCTATACCAGGGTTGTTCAACTCGAGGGCCGGAATCCTGGTGAGTTTTCAGGATATCCCTCATTAATATTCATGAAAATAAATGTGGATACATTTGGAAATCATTGATCTCATGAAAATTAATGATGGGTATTGTAAGAAACCAAAGGGTGTCTCACCGGCTAGTTCTTGGAGACTTGTCATCCAGGTGGCCCGGACATGGCCATCGCTTTTGGATCCAGTTCCTGGGGTGGACCAGTGCGGGAGGATCACCTGGGTGAGGGGTCTTCATGGAGTGAGGGTGGGACAGCCGATGGCGAGACGCGGAATTTCACCTATTTTGTTTATCCAACCCATCCTATGTTTTAGGATGCTCAGAGGTCCCAACTCCCCCCACATCCCCCCTTTTTAAACAAATACGGGGCTGAGGAAGACGGTGACAGAGTAACAAAATTGTACTGGACATGTCCCGTTAAACGGTTCAGGCAAAGTCAGGCACTTGATTCATACACCCGATACCAATTTGCTCTCCTCGAACGAATAAAAGGCAGAACCCAAAGACACTCTCTGAGCAAGGCATAACACGAGTATGAGTAGGGCTTCCTGGACGAAGGCAAACCTACTGGAGCAGAGCGACAGACCAAGGCACGGGAGCAGCGTTTCGAAAACCCCAAGAGTTCTCTACTGGAGGTCATTGCCTCCGACAGGCCGCAAAAGACACATGCAGAAGGCCAGCTCTCACAAGTGAAGACTGCATTGTGTTTCAGGGACGCCAGCGACCCTCCTGGGTTAACGGCAGAGTTGAAGAGGTGAGGCCAAGCCTGTGGTACTAACCTTGACTCGTGAACTGGGAAGACGCACACAGCCGGTGAGTTGGCAAGCGACCTGAAAGACTGGTGTGTGTTAAAGTTTGAAGTAGCAACATTATATCGCTAGTGAAGGCTGCACACGTGTGAATGAGATGCGACGGAAGGCAGACCTGTGAATGAAAATTGAAGTAAAGACAGCTGTAAAATCAGCGATACCAAGTAACGGAGTGAACAGACAACACCAGTTCAAGTGGAATGATACTGTAGTTCAACCTATCAAAATATTGACAGTGAATTACTAAAAGTGAAGCCAGCAGCAGTAGTCCTTCAAGAGGTGAACCATCCACCTAAAGGTTCACAGTGCAGTAAAGTTGTCTAAAGAATTATTGACGGACTGTCACTGCGCTTGGAACTAGTATTCCAAATGATAATGTTGTGACAATCGTAGAATTAATGTCAGAAATAATAGTCCACACATTAGATCGTGACAAAATCTTCTTTGTATTGGTAGAATTAGTCGACACGTGTTTCGATCCGTTAGGTCGTTCTCAAGGCAGAAAATGTACCTGAGCTTCATAAAGCCTTAAATAAAGAAGTTTAACTCCTAGAGAAGGGGAAAGTGAAAGCTGAACTGTAAACTTTGGGTCGAAGTGGTCCTGCAGTGGTCTGTAAAGAAAGCCATGCAAATTTGAAGGTGTTCCACATCTGAAAGTGGTCCGAGCCCGAAAGAGGGAAACCCGAAGTGAAATTAGCTTGGGGAAGAGATCCCCCCTTGCAAGTTTGTGTTGAACTTTATCGTGAGAGGTCTGAGACCGACAGAGGGGGACCTACGAGAACTGTGGGGTGAAAGGTCTGAGCCCAACAGAGGGGGACCTTTGTGGACTTTTTGGTTGAACATTATTTTGGAAGTCAAGAAAAGAGACTTAAATGTAGGAGGCCAGTCGGGCCTCGATCCACGTTTTGGAACAGTTTATTGTGTTGGAGGCCCAGCCAGAGTGTGTCATCCTGCCTACAGGGGCATCCTTACTCTGTGAGGTCTAACGTGGGAGGAGAGCTGGTTCAACTACATTCATTAATTTGAACACTGATTTTTCCTTTTGCATACATTTCTCCTTTTACGCTTTTTTGTACAAGAGATAGAGCAGGCATTAGGCTTTGTTAGCATAGGCCATTTTGATTTGACGACTCCACTAGGACTGTGTTATTTATTATTTGATGGTCAAGACTACTCCCATCTTAGTTATAGGGCAAAATAGGAGTTTCTCCAACCCCAACATCAATAAAGGTTTTATAAATTGTACCCATTGTGTCGGTGTCATACTTGTGATACCATGCCTCCCCTACAGTATCCTGAAAATCCGACATGGTTCCAGGCCCTCGAGGCCTGGAGTTCGTCAACCATGCTCTACACATTGGGCTATCGCCATGAACCATTTGCACACACTTCTCACTGGTTGGAGAAGTAGGTCAGATGCATGCCTATTTTTCTAATGAAAGGATATTGTTTGCTTCCATTCCTATGCAATTTTATACCTTCATAAACATCTTAAAATCCAATAATGTACATGGCGGGCCACAATTCCCTCTTTCATGTTTTTCCTGCTAGGGTAACCAAAATCCCCAACTTTTCCTTTAAGTTGTGTGCATTCGTTTGCCGACTTCAGAACTTCCCCTTCCTTGTAATCCAGGAACATGAGGGTTTTGTGCGAGTAGGCAATGTTTATGTGTTTCCAAGTAACGTTAGGAGAAATGGAGCGTGGTGTACAGCATCAGTTTGTTGCTGTATTAAGGTTTTGGAGGCTCGCATGAGGTTGAGCGTCCACTTGGTGACGCAGTGGGGCGTGAGTGACTTGCAAAGCATCTTGTAAGATCCTTTCATTATGTTTTACCTTTTAGTTGAACTGAATTAGCATATTCAAGATTAATTTTAGCACTCGGGCACAGGATTGGGCTCCTATCACATTGAAGGAGGGTTCGTCTTGTCCAGCTCGTGCACTCTGCTTTGTGGATCTGCTCTTTTGCCATTTTCCAGCACTTGGCGCTGTTGAGTGGAGCTCTCTTTCCATGCTTGTTCTGTCCCTCGTTGAAAATTTGTATTGAGAGGCGATACCAATCGGAGCAGTTATAAGCTTATTTATTTGGTAAATAGGGCTCTGAGTAATGTCTCTCTCTCTCACTCTGTTCATCTCTACCGCACCATTCATGCATGCCAGACCCACTATGAAATGTGTCATGGACAGAGTTCACACTGTTACTAAATTCAGATTATCAAGATGTTTTTAAAATGGCATCACCAGACAGAGGATACAGAAGTTTTGAAACCATACAAAAAGGCAGATTCAGTAAGTCTCCTTATTGCAAACATGCAGTGTAGACTAAGGGCAGATCACACCAGACTCGAGATTGGGTGGAAACCCATTACCGGCGCATTTAAGGGCTACCTCCCAACTCGTGTTGGGGCCCTAAGTCTTCCAAAGTTATCACTTAACTGGGTTTGCAGAATATTCTTGAAGAACCTCATCTGGCTAAGATCTAGATGCATCCTAAATTACACCATCTGACTGAGACTATGAAGTTCCCTGAAATACATCATCAATTAGAGAATATAAGAGTGTGCTGTATCTGGCTTTGCGTGAGATGCATATGTGTGGCCTACTGAGGTCCACGCCAACTGAGGCTATTTGTAATGAAATGGGCATAACCTTGGGGTCTACATGTATAGGAATTGCCTGTAGCACACTCTAGTTGAAAATGTTGAAGTATAGGAGCAATGGAGTTTCTCTTTATGCCAATTTTTCCAAAATATTAAGTGAAGACGCTCCCACTGGAGCAATTGTAGAATGGCTCCAGGACATTACATCCTTTCATGAAGAGATTGGATTCTCGGTGACCCTACCTTTAAAACGAGGGGTGGCCTGTAAAGAGATGAAAGAAAATGCTGCAAATTGGGATAGAAGCAACAATTAAGAATCTGCAGAATATGTGGTATGGAGTGGAAACGATACAGCATTTATTGAATGCTTGTCCTAAATTAATGAAAATGTTTATCAAAGGATATGGGAACATGGCAAGCAATTTGTTCACCATACAAAACAGACCAATGTGTGGCCTTCTTATATTCAGGAGATTTTTCGATTCTCAATCACGTGGCTTTCATATATGGGTGTAAGTGGAAAAACGAATTTGTGCTAAAGTGTTCTGATTGATTTTATTGTAGATTTCAAATATGTGAGAACGTCCATATTGAGTTTTTTTTATTCTCACATAGTGTTTGGCATTAAAGGTGTGTGTTTTTAAACAAAACACCTAAATAAAAAAATTAAAAAATGTGTTATTTTAGTTAACTTTCCTGCTGGTCATCCCTGCATGATGTTAGAATGTTGGTGAATGAGAGTCAATGACAGCTCAGTTAATGGTAGATTAGTGATGAAGCGTGAGTCTTCTGAGACAGTCAGGTGGGACCTGGAACGTGGACTGGGATGCCGGAGGATTTCTCCCTTGTCTTCATGAACTTCAAGAGTAATTAGAAACTTCAGATTTATGTATAATAAAGCTATATCTTTTGTACTTCCTAGACCTTTCTCCATCCCTGCTAGGAGACCGATCTGAAACATAACAGACTGAGACTAGAGATGTTTCCATAATTACATCATTGGACTGAAACTACAGAAGCCCATGGAGTGTCACCAGGCAGTGATTACTAGAGCTTTCTGTATTGCAAAAATGAGTGAGAGCTTTGCAGGCGCACAGGGATGAGTAGTGGCTAAACTGCCTACTCAGCCCCGCACTAGTACTAAACCAGCTTTAATGGCAATCGTAAAGGTAAAACAGACAGAGCCTGACAGGCAGACCTTCTTCGTCATTGTGGTAACCTGGGCCAAGGGCAGGGAAAACAGGTGTGCTCTTATTCCGTGCCAAAAACTCTCATCTCTACCTCTGCCTATCCACTTCCCACCTGACACTCTTCCCCCTACTCTTCTTCAGCTAGAAAGCACAGCCTCACCTATGACCCTGTTACTGTAACAGGTGACTCTTGCTTTCATGCATCATTCCCAGGGTGCCTTGTCTGCAGGAAATGGAAGAGACAGCACGGAAAGAGAGCCCCACAGAAAAGCAAGATGGTGACACCCTTCTCAGATCTAGTATTCCCTCTCTGGCTGCTCTAACTCCACTCCTTCCCATGCCAGCACTCTTAGGCCCTTTGGTGTGCAGCACCATGGTGTGAGGCTGACCTTTGTTACATGAGGGCCCCTTTCCAGCAGGATACTCTCCTGGTAAGATGTCCTGTGGCCTGAGGCGAGGTGTTAGCCTCCCTATCGGGGAAAAGAGGACAGCAGCCTTATTAATGTCTTGCATGGAGCAATGCAGACAGCAAAGCTAGCAATGAATACACATTGCCCTCACACAGTCGACAGCTATATGATATTAAATTGGGGTTGCTTTAACAATTTTGTGCTCTTATAAGTCACCATGCTAAACCAGGTATAATATATTATATGATATGATATGGCATTTATAATGCGCCTATACACAAGTGTTTCAAGGCGCGAAGAGGCAAGGAATGGGGAACAGGGGAAGACAGACAACGATCTTACTAGGCCCAGTGTCATTCAGATCGTGCAAGTGCATGGGAAGGGGGAAAGGGAAAAGTGCAAGGGGGAAGGGAGAGGGGAAAGTGCGGTACATGGCACAGTAGAAAATGTAGATAGTAAATGGCCCGATGGTGCCAAGTGCAAGGTAAGTGCTGGTAGGGGACTATAGGGATTCAGAAAACAGTCCCCAGGTGCAAGGGTTGCCAGGGAGGCAGCGCAGGTGTGCAACTGGCGGGGTCAGGGCCTGAGATTAGAAGGGTGGCCAGGTAACCAGTGCAGTATCAGCCAGGAATTCAGCAGGGGAGAGGGGGAGAGAAAGCAGAAGCAAAGAGGAAGGTTTTGAGGTGCTTCTGGAACCGGAGATGGTTCTCCTGAAGTCTAAGGGAGGCAGGAAGGCTGTTCCAGGGGGAGGCCCCAGCCGAGGACAGATATCTACCACCAACTTGTTGCTTGGAGAAGCGACTGACCCTGAGGGAGTTGGAGGCAGATGAGCGAAGAGCTTGAGAAGGAAGATATTTAGGAAGACAGAGTTGAAGGTATTTCGTCCCCAGGCCCCAGAAGGCCTTGTGGACAATTTAGAGGGTCTTGAACTTAATCCTCGCAGCCACTGGGAGCCAATGTAGAGATTTCAGTCCTGGAGAGATACGATCCCTGGGCTTGAGGCCAAGGACAAGTCTCACAGTCCTGTTTTGGATAGGTTGCAGAGAGTAGAGGCAGGCAGTTTTAGATAGAGGCTGTTACAGTAGTC
The DNA here is from genome assembly GCF_040938575.1 of Ambystoma mexicanum. NCBI lineage: Eukaryota > Metazoa > Chordata > Amphibia > Caudata > Ambystomatidae > Ambystoma > Ambystoma mexicanum. Next base: position 435,424,227 of record NC_090931.1, on the reverse strand, counting down.
CAGCCTAGAGAGAACCAGGGCTCTGGAGACAGTGAGCTTCTGGGGGAAGGAGAGGAAAGGAAGAATACCTCTGAGGAGGTGCAGCTGGTAGTGTGACTTCTTCGAGACGTCAGATGTGGGGAGAGAAGGAGAGTGTGGAGTCAAAGATGACCCTGAGGTTTTTAACCTTGCAGGTGGGAGCAGGAAGAGGGTCAAGAGAGTCTGGCCAGAGAGCTGCAGGGAAGGAGGGAGTGGGTGTGCCGATGCGTAGAATCTCAGTCTAACTGGCATTAAGGCAGAGGTCATTGGTGGCACACCACTCCTGGATAGCAGATAGGCATTCAGAGATGAGAGAGTGAGAGGAGGAGGCTGAGGGTAGCCTGAAAATGAGCTGGGTATCATCCTCATAGCACTGAAAATTGGGGCAGAGAGTAGCGATGCGGTGTGCAAGGAGTGCCAGGTATTGGTTGAAAAGCCAGGGAGAGAGGTTAGATCCCTGGGGGACACCACAGGTAGAGAAAAAGATATCGGAGAGGAAGGACCTAAGCTGGACCTGGGAGGGTCGGTCGGAGAGGGAAGAGGTCAGCGATGCCAGAGCCTGACCAGTGATACCCAGGTTATCACAGAGATGGTTGAACAGGATGGCATGGCTGACTGTGTCAAAGGCAGAAGAGAGATCAAGCAGGATGAGGACGCAGGGGGTGTTAGAGTCAAGGTTGGAGAGCAGGTCTTCACGGATGTTCAGGAGAGCAGTTTCTGTGCTTCTGGCAGCTCTGAAGCCAGACTGATGGTCATGAAGACAACCAACTGATTCAGAGTGGAGATTAAGCTGGGAGATGGCTAGTTTCTCCAGGAGCTTGCCCAGGAAAGGAGTGATGGAGATTGAACGATAGTTAGCCAGGCAGGAGGGGTCGGCAGAGGGTTTCTTAAGCAGTGGGTGCACAAGGGAGTGCTTCAGGGGGGATGGGAAGACTCAAGTGGCGAAGGAGTGATTGCAGAAATCGGCCAGGGCAGGGGCCAGGGAGTCAATGTGGTCCTTGATAGTTTTAGAGGAACAGGAGTGAACCTGTTTTGACAAGACTTCCATAAATCTGCCTTGTCTAGAAACCTCTTCTGCGGAGAACAGAGGAAAAGCAGAGAATGAGGGAAGAGGGGTGGCTGCAGGAAGGCCAGAGCAGGGTATGGGGGGGAGGCGGGAATAGAAGGAGCGGAGCGAGAGGACAGGATGTCCTGAGTTTTAGAGATGAAGTGAGAAGCCAATGCTGTGCAGAGGGCCTGGGAGGGGACAGGATAGGTAGAGACTGCATCAGTATTGGCCAGTGCCTTACAGATTTTAAAGAGTTCAGCCGGGTTGTTAGATGCCGCAGAGAAGCGGGCTTGGATGTGAGCTCTCTTCTTGGTAAGGACAGAGAGCCGGTATTGCCTTTGCAGCAGGCCAGTTTGTCAGAGGATGTAAATGAAGCACGCCATTTCCTCTCAGCCACTCTACACTTGCGTTTAAGGGTGACAAGGTCTGAGTCGTACCAGGAGTTGCATTTGGCTTTAGGCTTCAGACGGATTCTCATGACAGGGGCAAGGATATCAAGAGTATCAGATATAGCAGAATGTAGAGTGAGGAGGGCTGTGTCAGGATGAAAGTCAGCCAAAGGGGGAGGGGGTTGAGAAGATGGCAGCGAAAGCCTCAGCTGACACGCGCTTCATGGGCCGGATGACCGAGAAGGTGGGTGGCAGTGATGAGGTGGCTTGGTCTGAGGGGTAGGGAAGGTGAGGTGGGAGGAGAAGAGAAAGTGATCACTCCAGGAGAGAGGAGAGGTGAGAGGGACAGAGAGGGGAATGTCTGAGGAGATCAGACCATCAAGAGTGTGCCCTGCAGAATGAGTTGGGCCCGAAGGGAGAATAGTGAGTGAGAGGGAGTTGCAGAGGTCGCAAAAGAGTCCTGAGGGAGGACAGGAGGTATCCAGGTGGATGTTGAAGTCTCCAAGGAGGAGTTGAGTAGTTGAGGCCAGGAGTGAGGAGGAGAGGTCCACCCACTCAGAGAGGAAGGATGAGATCTGACCAGGTGGCCGATAGATAGTAGACACAGTAAGGGAATGGCTAGGGGAGAGAGAGAGGGCCTGCAGACGAGGCATTCAAAAGAGGAGTAGGCCTGCATAGGAGTGACAGAGGCAGGAATCCACTCGGGGAAGATTAGGGCTACACCCCCACCCGAGTGGTTGACTCTTGGTGCGGAGAGGATCTTGTAACCATCAGGTAGGAGTGTATCAAAGCTTGAGACAGAGCTGGCAGTGAACCATGCCTCGATGAGACCAAGGACATCAAGGTCAAGTTCTTCCAGAAGGCGGCAGATATCAGAGGAGTGTTTGACAGTAGAGCGTGAGTTTAGAGTGGCAATATGGAGAAGGTTGCCATCCTTGAAGGACTTCCGGGGAGGGGTACAGACCAGAGGTATGCCCTGCGGAGGTGTAGAGGGAGCCCGAGAAGGGGCAGAGAGCGAGTGGGAAGGCAAGGTAGCCAAGGAAGAGGCAGAAGAGGGAGGCGGGGTAGTCAAGGAAAGGGGAGAGCAGGAGAGGAAAGGAAGTTGATGAGGCGTGGGAAGCGTCTATCAAAGAGGCGAAGGTTGGACTGAGGGTCTTGGACCAGGACGGTCCCATTAGAGTAAACATTGATGATGACCTTAGAGGAATGGAAGGATGCCAGGAGGGCATCCCAACGGTGCTACCATTAATGGGAGAAGAGGAGAAAGGGGAGAACACAGAGACCATGTGGAGTGTCCATAGGTCTGGCGAAGGTGTGTAGGTGTCAGCGATAGGGAGGCCTGGGTTGGAGACCAGGATGTCCTTTTAAAACGTCTTCCTACCAGATTTAGTGAGGAGAGCAGGATAGTCTATAGAGAAGCAGTTGGAAAAGATAGGAGAGACAGAGAGCACCATAGATTGGGGGGTGGGGGGTGGAAGAGGGGACACAACTAGAAAGGTCAACTAATGCAGGTGGACAGGACTGCGAGAGGCAGGCAGCTTGAGCAACGGGTCAGGTGGACACTCAGGATAAAGGGAACCCCAGAGTGCACATATAACACAAGGTGGGGAAAAAAAACTAAGTATGAGAATCCTAGATAGTGTGAAGAAGGCCTAGGTTATTACAGTGCAATTATTGGAACTTGGACAGTCACAAATAACACAAGGTGGAAAAAACCACCTAAGTTTGAGAATCCTAGATAGTGGGAAGACGGCCTAGGTTATTACAGTGCAATTATTGGAACTTGGACAGTCAAATATAACACAAGGTGGAAAAGCTACCAACAGGTGGTAGGGGGTAGGAGGGTGCCTGGCAGTTGGCGAACCCCTGCAGACACCTGCAGACACTAGCAGGGGGCCGCCCAAGTGGGTGCCGCCCTTAGTCTAGGACCCTTAACCGTGGGACTGCCCAGGGGGGGCCTGTAAGTAGGAGAAGGAGAGCCAATCAGGGAGGGGGTGGGCGGGCAGGCAAGCGGGGAGGCGGGAGGAAGACAACATGGGAAGTAACGACCAAGCAAACAGAGCAAGGGGGCAGGAGGCACCAGAGGCAGTATGTTTGGGAGGATCAAGGCACCGGAGGATCTTACCCGAGGAGTCTGGACAGACACAGCCGCCCGCTCAAGCCACAAGGGAAATGGCGAGCGCGGACGCAGGGGAGCAGGCACACCAACACACAGAATGAATCAGCAAATCAGGGAGCGAGTGGGCGGGCAGGCAAGCGGGGAGGTGAGAGGAAGACAACACGGGAAGTAACTACCAAGGAAACAGAGCAAGGGGGCAGAGGGCACCAGAAGCAGTATGTTTGGCAGGATCAAGTCCCCGGAGGATCTTACCTGAGGAGTCTGGGCAGACACAGCAGCCCCGCTCAAGCCATGAGGGAAATGGCCTTATTCTTAGATTGTAACCCGCCACCAGATGGATAAGGCAACCATGATTACATTTTGGATCAGAGGTGTAGAATTTAAACCTTTGGGTCGCAACATTTGTGTATGAGCACGATATAAATAAAATATCAATTTCAATTGCTGCCATGAATGCACATGTCACCTTTGAACCTGTCCTTCACCACTGAGGAGCAGGTGAGGCAGATGTCGAGACTGGTGCAGCAAGGGCACATTAATGCACTATGCTTTTGGCATGAAGCTTCATGAAAGGGGGGTGCGATTAGCAGACTACCCTTTCAGAATCAAAATTACCCACATCATGTTATTGTTTAATAAACATTTTAAAAAGCTTGGACTTTCACACCAGATGGGATTCATTCTATCACAGACCTGCCATATGTCCCCTGAATGTTATTGCTTTGATTGGTCAAATGGCCTATTTATTTGAAAGTCAAAACACTGACTCAAAGGAACTGGTAATAGCAACTATTTACATCATTTCTTGTATTCACCTCCATTGAGCCTCTAACATAAGGGAGTAATATTTGTGAATTGAATCACAAAATTGCCAATGGATTCCTTTGATATGGTTAAAGGAATGTAGACCAAGGACAGCAATGCGCACAGATCTCTTCCAAAACCTCAAAAAAGTATTTGTTTTGCATAATTTAGACATCATTGGACAATCAATTGTGCTTCCCCGGTGAAAAAGAATATTGCCATTAGTGCTACACTAATTATTTAAAATGTCATCAGGGATGAACAAGTTACTTTCTTACCTGGTAACGTTCTTTCGACGGGATGTTCCTCGTATTCCACATCTATGACAGTAATCACCACAGCTGTGCTGCTTCGGAAAATTTTTCAGCGTCTGTGCCCTGCGTCGATGACGTCGATACGCTGTCCCTCGAGGGCCTCCGTCGAGCGCCAACATCACCGGATGTTATATGTAGGACGCACGACGCCCGTAGCCTCAGCTGTAGTTTTTTTCCCCAGAAAGTGTGGCACCAATCTTCTGCTGGTATGTCTACAGAAAGCCTTGCGGGAACGTAAGCTGCAATCGCATAAGACATTCTGTAGAGGTGCAGGCTGGGAGCGTGCAATGTGGAATACGTCAGAGGAACATCCCATCGAAAGAACGTTACCAGGTAAGAAAGTAACTTGTTCTTCGAGGGGATTGTGTCCTCCGACATATTCCACATCTATGACAGACTCCCAAAGCAGTACCAACGTATGGAGTTGGGAAAAGAATTTAGAATATTAGAATGCCCAATCAAATTGCAGAATAGAGGAACGCCTTACCAAAGGCCAAATCTTGCCCATGGATAGAATCCAGGGAGTAGTGTTTTACATAAGTATGGACAGAGGCCCATGTGGCTGCTTCACAAATATTACGAATGGGAACACCCCTCTGCAGAGCAGTAGAGACAGCCACACCCCTAGTAGAATGGGCCATAAGCCTACCGAAGGGTCCTTACCCGCCAAGTGGTAACATTCAGAGATCGTCAAAATGATCCATCTGGACAAGGTCTGCTTGGTAACAGCTTGACCTAAACGCCTTCCAGCGTATCCTACAAATACCTGATCATCCACTCTGACCCGTGACATCCGTGAGAGATAGAAGCTCAAAGCTCGCCTCGGATCCAATCTATGGAGCCTCTTCTCTTCCTTACCAGGATGCGGAGGAGGATAGAACTCCGGAAGAATAACCTTCTGGCTCAAATGAAATTCCGACACAACCTTCGGAAGAAAATAAGGACGAATCCTAAGGACAACCCTGTCCTTATGGAACACTGTGAAAGGTGGCTTGGCGGAGAGTGCCTGCAACTCACTCACTCTGCGAGCAGAAGTAACTGCAACTAAAAATACAGTCATAAAGGACAACAGTCTCAATGGACAAGAATGTAAGGGCTCAAACGGAGCTCCCATTAGGAACTTTAGAACTAAGTTCAAATCCCATCCCGGCACCTGGAAAGACGATGGTGGAAACACATTAGTTAGCCCTTTTAGAAACTGAGAAATCAAAGGAATCTTAAAATAAGAACACTCCTCAGACGAGCACTTAAATATAGACAGCGCCACCAGGTAAACCTTAATGGTACCCACTTGCAGCACCTTATGGGCTAATGAAAGCAAAAAAGACATAACACAGGAATTGAACACTGAAAAGGATCCACATTCTGTACCCTGCACCAGTCGCAGAACTTTCTCCAACGGCAACGGTACAGGGATTTTGTTGCAGGCCTTCTGGCCGAAAGCAACACCTCCATCACGTCTTCAGGGAGGTCCCAATCCCTATACCTCAACCTTTCAGATGCCAAGCATGAAGGCTGAGAGACTTGACCTCTAGATGGAGAACCCGACCCCCTCCCGTGAGAGCAGATCATCTCGGTAGGGAAGACGGTCTGGAGGGCAGATTGTCGAGAAAGTCCGGTGACCACGCTCTCCTGGCCCATGCCGGAGCAATGAGGATAATTCGGGAACTGAACCTCCGTAACCTCCGCAACACTTTCGGAATGACGGGGACTGGAGGAAACACATACAGCAGTGGGAAAAACCACTCCACTACGAACGCGTCCCCTAAGGCTCCTCTTGGAGGAAATTCCCACAAGCAGAATCTTTCACACTTCCGGTTGGACACTGGTGGCGAAGAGATCCACTTGTGAGGTCCCCCAAAGGGCAAAGATCTCCAACAGAACTTCCTGAGCCAGCTCCCATTCGTGAGAGACCATGCTCTGCCTGCATAGAGCATCCGCTGCCGCGTTTTTGTCTCCGGCCAGATGAAATGCCGAGATCGAAATTTCCTGCTGGATGGCCCAGAACCAGAGCTGCATCGCCTCTCTGCGCAGTGGGAGAGACCGTGCCCGGCCCCTTTTTGTTGAGGTAGTGCATTGCCACTGTATTGTCTGTCATAGTCAGGACACTCTTCCTCCGCACAGACGGCAGAAAAGCCTTCAGGGCTAACCTGAAGGCCCTCAGCTCTTGATATGGAGTCTGGACTCCGACAGAGACAAACGACCGCTGACTGTCAACTCGTTGGCATGAGCTCCCCATCCCGTGAGGGATGCGTCCGTCACGATCGTTACCTCCGGCCAGGGTAGCCAAAATGGAGCCCCCTTCATCAGATTGCCTTTGACGGCCCACCACAGAAGATCCTGGGCGACCGAGGGCGGCACCTGAACAGGATCCGACATCCTGCTGAAGGACTGCAGCCACTGCATCTTGAGAGCCCACTGCAGAGATCTCATCTGCAGCCTGGCCTCTGGCACCAGTAGAATGCAGGATGCCATGAGGGCCGAGCAATCTCAAGAACTCGAACGCCGGGAGACTCTGGGACTTTGAAATTTGTCCACCATCCGCAGAATGTGGTGAGCCCTCACCTGGGAAGGCGAACACTGCCCCAGGGATGTGTCGAGCATTGCTCAGAGGTACTGGAGCCGCTGGGTTGGTGTCAAATGAGACTTCTTTAAGTTGAGGGAGAAGCCCAGCTTGTGAAGGGAGTGGTAGGTGTCCGACAGATGATCCAGGGGGAGCTCTCCCGAGCTTGCCCTGATCAACCAATCGGCCAAGTAGGGGTAGACGTGAATCCCCCCTTTCCTGAGATATGCTGCCACCACCAACATTAGCTTGGTGAAGACCCTCAGGGCAGAGGTCAATCCGAACGGCAGGACCCGAAACTGAAAATGCGAGTTGCCAACCGCGAACCTCATGAATTGGCACATGAAAGTAAGCATCCTTGAGGTCGAGAGACACCAACCAGTCCTGAAGTTGAAGGGCCTGGAGGACTTGAAAGTGAGTAACCATCTTGAACTTGTCCTTCCTGAGGAGCTTGTTCAAACCATGCAAGTCCATGATGGGTTTCAATCCCCCATCTTTTTTCAGGATCAAAAAATATGGGGATACCATCCCTTGTTCCTCTCCGCTACAGGCACCAGTTCTATGGCGCCTTTCTCCAGCAGGGATTTGATTTCCTGCGCAAGGAGCAGATCCGGACTCTTCAAAGAGAGTTTCCCCAGTGGATTGTCGTGAGGCCTCTGCCGGAAAGGAAGACAGAAGCCGGGGCTAGGATCTCCAGAACCCACACATCTGAATTAATGGCACGCCATTCTACAAGATGCTGCGCCAGCCTTCCCCCAACCGGCGAACCATGGGACATGGCCTCATGACTGAGCGGAAGCGGCTGCGGCAGTGCCCGAGAGGCTACTCTAGGTGCCATAGCCGAGTGGCTATGGCACCTAGAGTACATTGCTTTCCACCTCTGGTACTCCTACGTTGGCCCCTTTGACTGGCAGCTCACCTCGATCTACCAAAGGAAGAGCAGTATCGAAAGGAACCTCCCCTCCATTGCTGTCCCCTAGGACGAAAAGGCAGAGGTTGACGCACTGCAGCGCTCAACGGCTTCCCTGCAGCTTTGGAGGTCTGCAACCTCTCAAGGCTCTCGTCAGCCTTGCTGCCAAAAAGATGGTTACCATCAAAGGGCATGTTGAGAAGCCGGGACTGTACATCAGGAGCAAACCCCGACTTCTGCAACCACGCAAACCTGCGCATCACGGTGCTTGCTGCCATGCACCGGCTGACACAGTCTGCCACGTCCAGAGCTGCCTGAACTGATTCACACATGGTATCCTTGCCATCCTGCACGAGGGCAAGGAAACCATCCCGTTCTCCCCTTCGGGAATATGTTCAGCCGCCAAAGATACACAATTCCACAGAGTGTGAGTGAATCTTACAAAGGCACAAACGGAGTTGGCTGCCTTTAAAGCCATACCCCCAGATGAAAATACTTTCTTCGCCCAACCGTCAAAGCGCTTGTCGTCCCTATCCGGAGGGATGGTAGGGTATGCAGCCTGCTTAGCCGGGGCGGTAGCCGCCTGCACCACCAAACTCTCCGGAGTGGGGTGCGAAGACAAGTAGCTGGGGTCGCCACTGGCTGGACGGTATTTCTTCAGTAGCAACTTATTCACAGCCAGGAGACTCTCCGGAGCAGTCCAAGCCGCTGCCACCATTCTCTGTAAGGCCATATGAAATGGCAGCACCGGGTCAGTGGGTGGACCCTGGTCCAATATATCTGTCAGGTCATCCTGCAGAAAATCCACAGGTGGAGCAGACCATCCCAAGTACTCAAGACACCCTCTGCATGAGACGCCTGTACGAAGACTCAGCATGCGTACCAGGCTCTGGCCTGCCAAATTCAACCTCCGAGGAGGGGTCCAGACCACTGGCATCATGCAGGGATTGACGCAGGTCTTCCATCTGGCTATGACCAGACAACAGGTCATCAGGAACTTCAGGAGGTACAAACCCCTCCTCATCCGACCCTTCTTCTACCTCTGAGATGTAATCCAAAGGCTGGAAAAAATCCTTGGATGAAGGTACAGAAAAAGGCTCAAACACAGGCCTCACTGACTTACTCATGGCCTTCCTCGGAGGTTCCACAGCCCTCCGGGGCACCTCTGGTAAAGCCTCTACAAAAGGCGTCGATGGAATCGGCGTCGAGTGAGGCGCCGACGACTTAGACAACGGCTTCGAGGACGGAGCACCGAGCGTGTGATTCGATGGCCTCGGCGCTGATGGGGTTGGCGGCTTCCTCGGGGCCAGAGCCTCGAGAGAGTCCCTCGACAGACATGGCGCCGATGGCGTCCATGCCTTCTTTGAAGGCCTCACAGGCTCCAACGGTCTCAGCGGCGTCGAGGACCAGGACCTGGAGTGGGCATGGTGGCGTTCATCCTTGTCCGATCGGGACCTCGACGGTTTCCAATGATCGTGCCGACCGCCCGAGCCCAAAGGCATGCGAGCGGTGGCCCTAGCATGTTCCTTGCCGGCTTCTCTCGAAGGCATGGACGGAACGGTGCCCTGCGATTCAAAAATCGCCATCATCTCCTTGCGAATTGCATCCCATTGCGCCGGAGATGAATGCTTGTTGGGACAAGCCACCCGGCGTCTGGCAGAGTCCTCGGGTGAGGACGGGGAAGGCAATCGGTGACGGCGCTTCCGAGAGTGCCTAGAAGAGGCAGAGGAATGGTGGGACCCACTCCGAGAACGAGACCCCCTAGACTTACGCCGACGTGGAGAGTCACCCCTCGAATCGTCGGTCGAAAGCCCTGCGGATTTCGACTTACGGGCCAAAGGCAGACGTCGTGCGTGTCCGTCAGGGACATTTTGGAACCGCAGTTCCGACACTTCTTGAAGCCCAACCGCGGGGTAGAAGAAGACGAAGACATTATTCACAATATCCAAGTTAGACGAACCGGATCAACAGGAGAAGAACCGAGGCGCGTCGAGATTCCGAAGAGAACACGTTTGCGGAAAAAACAGAACTGAAGCTACGGGCGTTGTGCGTCCTACATATAACATCCGGTGATGTCGGCGTTCGACGGAGGCCCTCGAGGGACAGCGTATCGACGCAGGATGCAGAACATTTTTCCGAAGCAGCATAGCTGTGGGGATTACTGTCATAGATGTGGAATACGTCGGAGGACACAATCCCCTTGAACTATTCATTAGTGTATATAATTAATACATGGCGATAAGAGTAATCTTCAATTCATTAACATTCAAACATGTTAGGCCCAGGTCACAATCAAAGATAGACAAGATAACAGTAAATTTACGCAACAACAAAAAAACAAAGATCTGAAAGGAGGGGAGCCTGGAATCCCGACTTATCTCCACTACTTTGGAAAGAGACTTTACACATACCTTTTAACCACATAGCTTCTGTTCCTTGTACCTAGTCTGACTCTGCCACTTCTCCTGCTGAGAACTGCTTTGCTTGTGCTCAGAGCCCAGGTGATCCATCTGCCCATCTGTCACTGAATGTAGCATTTCAGGACCTAAGGATTTGGGGACTGGAGACGCATCACTGGTCACCTATCAAACATCTGCAGGCAGACTATTACATCGCATAATGGCTCCATCTGCTAACCCACGGGCTCCCAGTAAGAAGTTTGCCACCTAGCTAACAGGAAGGCGCCACTCGTTCGCCTAACAGCTTATGGCAAAACCCCCCAACTACTTACTAAATGGAGGAGTAGTTGCCAATTCGAAGCTCAGGCTCTTAACCTGCAACTCTAACGATGAACTACAAGGACATCTTCAGACCCACTGAAAACCCATAACTGCAAATATGAACACTGAGCAGAAACATACTTAGACGTAACTTGCACACACTGTACTCCTGATCTACAACATTACATCTTAGCTGAAGAAACAGCTCCCTGCTCAGCACAAACTCCTAAATAAAAATAAATATTGAGATCATTTCACCCAGCATGTTTAACAAAAAGTATGTTAGCCGAGCATACTCACAAGAAGACACAGTCCCAGGCTTCCCACTCATCCCAGCAAATAATTAAAATATTGCCACTAACATTGAAGGAGCTTCTCCCCACTGACCAAGCATTCCTGATCAGATAAAATGCAACTGAAGCTAACTGCTCCACAATTTGTGAAAATGCGAACCAAGAACACCACCACTGTGCTGTAGGAACATCCCCCAACTGACTCAAACCATGTAAACAAAGTAATTACAACGTAGCTACACTGAGGGCGCCATACTCGCCTGCATTCAATTCCCAAAAAATGTCACCATAGAGCCAAAGGAACATCCTGCTTAACGGTCCAAAATACCAATAAGAAACAACTTGCAACTAAGCCCCAGTCATAACTAACACTTTATCACTGAGCTGAAGAAATATTTACCCTCTTACCCTAACCTCAAAACCCAAAACAGATCTGCTGAGCAGAATTTATGACGTCTTCGTCACCCTGAGGACCGAACCAAAAACAGTACAGTTGAGCTGAAGGAACATGCCCCCTCCCTGACAAACTAAAATGCCACTCTTGTGGCTGAGAATTATATCCTGTCACTATTCCTTAAGCTTAACTAGAACAACATCAGTGAACAAAAGGGGCAGTTCCAACCACTTAGACTTGCTGCTGAGATACGTTTGCAGTTAAACTCAAATATTGGTCAAATAGGACACCACTTAGCTGCAGGAGCAGATGTTGCTGCTAATTTTTACTTTTTTAACATGGAACTCCACCACTGGCTCAAAGGTATTGACCCACTGGCACAGCCAGGCAGGCATCTTCAAGAGCTTTAGGACATGGGCTCTTAGACTACTCTCAAGTGCTCTACTGCAACTAAGCTTCAGATGCAAGCCCACATGGTTATGCTGAAATCATAATAAAGAATATGGCACAGCTGGGGTGGCGCTGTGGAGCAGCCCAAGATGGCTGCTTAGCTTTTGAGCTCCGTGCGGCCCCGGCCCTCATCTGCCCACATCTGCGAACATCGGAGCTTGCTACACTCCTATTGCGGCCAACCATCTGCCCCTGTCTGCTGGGCAGCTCCTGGCGGAGTCCCGGCCTTCTCTGACTACTGGGAGACTTGCTACTGCCGCATCTCTCTGGAGGCCTACCCGGGCTGCGGCGGTCACTCGAGGCCTCGCCACTCTTTCGCGGCCCGCCCGCCCCTGTCTCCCACCTTGGGGGACCCCGCGGGGCGGATCGCTGCCGGACGGGGGGCTGGGACCGAACCGACGGCTGCGGTGGCCTGTGGGGTGCCCCGCCACATCGACACTCGCCTGGCGGAGGACTGCACTGTCGAGGTGAGGAGCGGAGGGGTGACGCATCCGGACGGGGCACGGTGGGCCCGGCCATCACCTCGCGCTGCCCCTGGACCTGCCCTGTGGGCGCCCCTGCCCCCTCCCCCCTGGTGCGCCCCGCTCTGCATTGCCAGCGTGATCCACGTCCACATCGGTGGAGATCCCCCCCGGGCTTGACTCGACTCCTGGACCCTGTGCCCACCACCTCCACGTGGCTGACACTTGATAACCACGGCGGCCGTCGCTACTCTTCGTCATGCCAAGTAAATCGAAAGGAAACTGCAGGGGAGGATCGATGGATAGATTCGCTAGAGCGGTTCCGAGATCCGACGCTTGCTCATCCCCACCCCCGCCGGAGGAGTCTGGGGTGGAGTCGCAGGCCGGGCCGCCGGGACCAGACCTCACGGTTATCATGGAGTCGATGGCCAAAAATTTCGCTTCCTTCCACGAGAAGTTGGACGATATACATGCCAATGTTGCCTCGCTCAAGACACGTGTAGACCAAGCCGGGACCCGAATAGCGGAGGCTGAAGGCAGGATCTCTACTAATGAGGACGAACTACACGTGCTGCAGGCCACGGTCGCGGCCCTGTCCCGGGACATGAAGGCGGTTAAATCCAAATGCGATGACTTGGAGTCCCGCTCTCGCAGGAATAATCTACGCATCATTGGTGTCCCCGAGAACGCACTCAAGGGGCGCATGGAGGATGCGATCGAGAGCTTGCTTAGGGAACTGCTCGACAACCCGACCCTGTCTCCGCACTTTACGGTCGAGCGCGCACATCGGGCCCTGTCCCCTCGCCCTAGACCGGGTGATCTTCCGAGACCCATCATTGCCAGGATCCTGAACTATCGGGACAGGGACCTCATCCTACGCTTGGCACGGGAGAAGGGAGAGCTGCGCCTGGAGGCCAACACCGTTAGGATCTTCCCCGACTTCTCCGTAGCGGTCCAGCAGGAAAGGCGCCAATTTCTCGGGGTCAAAAAGCTGCTCAGGGAACGCAATGTCCCATACGCCATCCTCTTCCCGGCGCGATTGAAATTGACCCACAATGGCAAACTCTACTTCTTCACGGTCCCCGAGGAGGCAGTGAAGTTCATCGAGCTGGAGATACCATTACCTAATCCGATAAATGCTCCCGTGGCCGCTGAGTGAGCACTCCCTGTAGTGCCCCACTCTCCTCGCCAGCTCTCTCCGCTCATTTTGGATGTGTTGTTAGCAATGCTGTTCTTTACCCCAGCGACTCGAACCCCGTGGATGGCCATCCGGCCTGGGGTTTCGCCCTGGGCCCTTGGACACTACTCAATACTCCTCGTACACTGTATGCTCATGCGTTAGATCGCCTATTGTTTTCCTGTTATCATCCGACCTCAACTCCTGGGTTCGAACTTGGATCCTTCACCGCAGAACTTGACTTGATGGCCCATGTCGGCCTACATGATGTTTAAGATGCCGTCCGCACGGCTACAGCGCCCCCACTGCGTTTGCAATGTTTGTGTTTGTGCTTGGTTTGCTGTTAGGGCTGGGTGGCCACTGTTGGGCCGAATCGTGGGCGCATCCCCGTTGGGTGGTGCCCTCTGTTCCTCCCCGGTTGGGGAGACCCTGTCACTCCCCTGGCTTAGCTGGGGACCTTGGGTTTGGGTGGGGGACGATACCTACTGCAAGTTGCGGGTGGGCAGTGTGGGTGGTGGGTGGTGATGTTGGGGGTGTGTGGGATTGTATTACAAAAGACGGAGGTAGTGTGGCAGAATGCATGACATCGGGGCACCATTGTGGGGCCCATTTTAAACTACTGGCTGGCTCTAGGCAGAGAGTGTGGGATGTACCCTAGTTCGATGCAATGACAACTGTTGTGCTGTCCTGGAATGTACGGGGCCTTAGTAACTACACCAAGGCTCGTAAAATTATGGCTTACGCCAACAGACATTGTTGTAAAATTTTGTTCCTGCAGGAGACCCACTCTGGGGGCCACCTGGCCAGATGCATGGCCCCTTCCTGGGGCCCCAATAGATATTTTACCTCCTACTCCTCCCGGGCTAGGGGGGTCCTGACGATGGTTCATAGATCGCTCAAGTTTTCTCTACATAAGAATTATGTTGACCCTGAAGGGAGGTATGTTATCCTGCATTGTTCTTTGGCGAATAGGGAATACCTGCTGGTCAATACCTATGGCCCTAATGTGGACTCTCCTGACTTCGTTGACCGGGTGGCGGCGATACTGCTGGGTTATGTGGGGGTACAGATTATCTGGGGGGGGGACATGAATTTCATAATGGATACCACGTTGGACAGAACGGGCACTGCCCCCAGATTGCTCTCGGGCGCAGCGCGTAGGCTATTAGCACACGGGGTGTCACTAGATGTTCGAGACGCATGGCGGGCGATGCACCCGTTGGCGCGCGAATATACCCATTATTCCTCGGTACACGACAGCTCCTCGAGGATTGACATGTTTTTCGTGTCCAGTACGCTTCTGGGCAGGGTGGCTGAAACTCAGATCTTGGCGCGTACCCTATCGGACCATTCTCCTGTCCGGATGTCCGTGGATCTGGGAGTCCCGGTTCCCACTATTAATACTTGGCGCTTCAAGTCTGCCGCCCTGCAAGACATAGTATTCAAGGCGGATATTCTTGCTGACATACAGTCCTACTTTGAGTTTAACTTGTCCCGGTCCACCTCCCTGGGGGTCCGGTGGGAGGCCTTCAAAGTCTTCATCAGGGGAATGTCCATATCGAGGGAGGCGGGAGTACTCAAGGCTATACGTGCTGCTCTTGCCCGTTCCGAAACCAAATTACGCGACCTGGAAAGAGCGCATCCCACTTCGGTTGACCCGGCCACCCTCTCCCAGATCAGTGAGGAGCTCCAAGCTTTTAATGACCAGGCCATTAGGGAAGTTCGATATTTCAGTCGCCCCCAGGCGGCTCGCAAGTATGGTGAGGGGGACAGGCCGGGCAGGACGCTGGCTGCTGTGGCCAGGGGCGAGTGGGGTCATTCACAGATCTCCTGTATCAGGGACAGGTTAGGGCTGAGTCAAACGTCTGACCAACGAATCTTGGAAGTCTTCGCGGACTTCTACGCTGACCTATACTCCCAGCCCCCTGAACATAGCGAGTCCCAAATGCGCGATCTCCTCAGCCAGATCCCCACGACACTCATTTCCCCCACAACCAAAGACTCACTGGACTCCCCCATCCTGCTGGACGAAATTGTCGGGGCAATCTCCAATCTACCCAAAGGAAAAGCTCCCGGTCCGGATGGGCTAACGGCAGAATTTTATCAGGAGCATGTGGCCATCTTGGCCCCCAGGCTGCTGGAGGTCTGGAATGAGTCGCTCCGGCTGGGCACCCTCCCTCCATCATTGCGGGAGGCCGCCATTACGGTCCTTCTTAAACCTGGGAAACCTGCTGATGAGTGTGGATCATATAGGCCCCTCTCACTAATGAATCTAGATACCAAAATATTCGCTAAGGTGATTGCCAACCGCTTCCTCCCGGTCATGTCCTATATGGTGCATGATGACCAATCAGGGTTCGTCCCTGGGAGGTCGACGTCCCACAATATTAGACGGCTATTCAATGTCATGGCCCGCATGGATCAGGGAGTTGGCGCCGTGGCGGTTACGCTGGATGCCCAGAAGGCTTTTGACATGGTCTCCTGGAAATATACCTGGTTGGTGCTGGAGACTATGGGTGTAGGGCCTAACATGATAGCGTACATTAAGTTGCTATACACTTCCCCGGTGGCTAGGGTGCGGGTTAATTCCCAGACGTCAGCTCTGTTCCCACTCTCTAGGGGCACCCGTCAAGGTTGCCCGTTTTCTCCGATCTTATTCGCCCTGGCGATAGAGCCGATGGCCGACTATATCAGGGCCCGGCACGCCCACCAGGGGATCCGCCTGAAGGACGCTCCCGAAATCGTCTCGCTCTATGCAGATGATGTTTTACTTTTCGTAAGAGACCCGGATGTGCACCTGGACCCGATTATACGCGGTATCACCCGGATTGGCACTCACTCCGGGTTCACCATTAACTATACCAAATCCGAAATTTTCCCTCTTACTAGCTCCACCGCCCAACCGCTCACGGAGTACCCGCTACGCTGGTCCCCAATGGGGATTAAATATTTGGGGGTCTGGGTGTCTCGGTCTAGGGAAACACTGCTAGCGGATAACTACCGAGCGGTGGCGGAACAAGCTGAGGCTAAAATCACGCGCTGGCGCGCTCTCCCGCTGTCGCTGGCTGGTAGACTCTCGCTGGTGAAAATGATCCTGCTTCCTAAGTTCTTGTATATCTTCTCTAACGTCCCTGTCTGGCCGGGTGGGAGATACTTTACAGACCTTCATAAAGCACTTGCACAATTTCTCTGGCACTCTGGTGCGGTGCGTAAGAAATGGTCGGACATGTGCCTCCCATATGACAAAGGGGGCTTCACGGCCCCGGACCTGCTTAGATACTGGACGGCTGCACAGGCGCAATTCGCCTCGTACTGGTACCCTGGACCCCCACCTCGCCCCCACGTTAAATTGGAGACTCTGGCGGGGGCACCCTGTAACATAATGTCCCTGATTCTAAATAGGAAGTATGTCCCGGACTCGCCTATCGATCCAGTCCGCGCCACTGTACAGGCCTGGGGCCGGCTGTTTAACACGTGTGCCGAACAACATCCATACTACAGGTGGCTTCCCACCTGGAACCTTCCCGGGCTTGAACCCACGTGTGACATTGCACTGGCGCGGCACTGGGAGGCGCTGGGTTACCGTGCCCTCACTGACTTTTACCCAGATGGGCGGTTTATAACACTGCAGACGTTGAAGCCGGGGCACTCCGGTTCAGTCATGGAGCTGCTGCAATTCTACAGGCTGCGCGCAGCCTTCCGCAGCGCGTGGCCTGACTTCCCAGCTGAGCCTCCGGACTCCCCCGGGATCGCATACATCGCCAATTCGGGAGGGGCGCGGGGTGTGGTCTCCTCATTATATGGATTGTTACTAACCGGCCCCTCTCCCCGCCCGTCCAGGGCACGGGAGGACTGGGCCGCCGAACTGGGGACGGACCTTACAGACCAATTGTGGGGGAAAATGTGCTCTCATACCAGTGGGGTGTCCTTGAACTTTCGCTACCGCACCATACAGTATAAATTGCTCAATAGGCTGTACTTTACACCGGGTAGAATTTCGAGATTTGCACGCTCTACTCCCCGGCCCTGCCCTCGCTGCGGAACCGATGGGGCTGACCATCTACACATGTTCTGGGCCTGCCCGGAGCTGGCCACATTCTGGTCCAAGATCATGCAGACGTTGT
The DNA here is from genome assembly GCF_040938575.1 of Ambystoma mexicanum. NCBI lineage: Eukaryota > Metazoa > Chordata > Amphibia > Caudata > Ambystomatidae > Ambystoma > Ambystoma mexicanum. The sequence continues at coordinate 435,406,443 of NC_090931.1, read as the reverse complement.
CGACAATTATTGATGTTGATGTTGACCTCGACCCGCTGGGGGCACTGTTTGGGGTGTGGGGCCTCGGGGAGCCTAGAGATGTGGTCAAGTTCCTAAATGTAAGCTGTGTGGTGGCCAAGAAATGCATCTTGCTGGATTGGAAAAGCTCGACCCCCCCTACATATCAGAAATGGTTGAACCTGCTCACATGGTCTAGGAATTGCGAGGAGGGGTTTTTGGATATGCTCCCGGCCCGGTCCCGCCCCCGTAATATCTGGTCTGCCTTTAATAGTTATTTGAACGGTTTGGATGACATCTCCACGGTGGGCGGATCTCCCCGGCCTTCTACTAGTGTTGTCTAAAGTGTTGGTGTCTCATGTTATGTTACTGATGGTCCCTGACAGCTTATGTTCCGCAGAAAAGCCCTTGCATTAATGTACCTACGTACTGTATTTGCTCTTGCTGTCCTGATGTAAGTGTGTATGCTACCTGCCTCTGTCAACAAAAATAAAAGTATAAAAAAAAAAAGAATATGGCACAGCTCTTCTACCTAACCCAACAAGCGAAACAACATGTACTCCCCTACTCACAGCAGGGAGCAGCAATGTTCATTCACCAGGAGATTGCTCCTGGCGAGTTACATGGACGTTTCTTCAGCTGGAAGTGGGTTGCCGCATTCCCCTTGTTCAATAGCTCGTGACTTTAAACAGATGCAAACTGCAGCGGGAGAAAATCACACAAACACCAAGATCAAACAAAACAGGAGTCTGGAGTTTATATTTTTTTAATTTTAGTTTGGAGAGCAGGTACAGGCTTTTGTAGACACCTGGTTGATTAACAATGTGGCAAGGGAAGAAAGGCAAGAAAAGGTGCCAACAGAGGTGAAAGAAAGTATCAAAGGAAAAGAAATACCCCTCTCATCCCAAATAAGTCAGCACATATTGCAGGACGCTTTGGATGCCGTTGAACTATAAAATCTACCTGGTGTTATAAGGCATTTATATAAACTATACAACCAACACAACATATTATTTAACCCCAGAGTCCTTTACTGGTGTTAATGCAGCATAGGGAATGTTGGCTCTCAGATACAAGTGGGACATTTTCAGTTAGTCTTGTTGCTAAGTGATGGAGGAAGAACTATATTGGTCAGGGCTTTCTTATCACATACTGGCCAAAGTGATAACAATGGTCAGAAGTGGGCTGCCGTTCCATTTCCTACTGATTTCTGGTACCTGTAGTCATCTATTCAATTTGGAGCGTGGTGTCATACCTCACGGAATGCAGTAGTTTGGGGGAAAATGGTTGTCCTCTGGAGTTCCTTGTTCCGTATGCTAAGAATGTTGGTGAGAGACAGACTTGCACATTGTGGAAATGACCATTAGTCACTAAGCAACTCAGTGGAGCTCACTGCTTTGCCAGGAGTTGTGCACCACCTGGCAGAAGGGGAGCTGGAGTGACCAGGACCCTTATAAGACCTAAAAGGCTCTGGTTGAGAGTAGCAGAACAACAAGCAATGATTGGCATCAAGAAGGGGCATCAGGAGTGATGTTGAAGCGGTCTGTACTACAACAGCAGGTGCACTAAATGGCACGATGTTGGGGTGCACATATTACTTATGGGTAGCGGGTAAAGGGGTAATGGCAAAGCCATGTGGGAGTGTCTCAGTACTGGGTTATAACAGATACATGCATTTTCCTCTTTCTCCATCCTTGCACCATTACGAGGAACTGACCACTGCCTTTCCTTGACAGAGCTGAGGGCATGGGTACAATAATAATTGCTTTAAATGAAATCTGCCTTCAGGAGGCCCCAGTTTCACTGTCCCTAAAGTTATCCCCTGCCATCCTCTCCAAGAAAAGCCTTTTATAGAACCAATGATCTAGCCAGAGAACTTTCAATCTACTACTGTTGCGTTTTGTGGTGTGTTCATATATTGCAAATGCCATGGATAGCCGCCATAACTAGGGAAGTGAGAGAAATGAAGATCAATCAATACAAGAGCATAAGCACACTACATAGGTCGACTACAACCTATGGGTAAGGCTGCAAACCTTTCAATAAATCGTATTAATGATGATTCCAGTCTATTGAGAGTGAAGGCCTCCCATTGGTCTGACTATGGCCCTCTTTTGGTAACATCTTTGTTAACAGTCATGTGCTAGGCGTGGGATAGCTTGGGGTGTTAACAGGGTGCTATTCTTATTTCAACTGATGTCCTACCAAAACCAGGCACAGACCTACTCGGTCGGAGCAAGGACTAAACTTGGCATTTGTAATGCAACATAAATAGAGTGTTCTGGCTCAAGTGGGTGGGATATGGTAGCGGACAGGTCTGTAAATGGCAGAGACTAAATGGTTGGCCTATATTTGTTGGTCTTCTTCAGAGAAAGACTCCAACTTTCTCATACTTCATATTTGTCATTCGTCTGGTCAGACCCGAGAGTCTATTTGTTTACATTTTTGCTTGGCATATGACATTATGTGATACTATTTACCAGGATCAATACACAGTTAGGGTTTAAACACACTAGCAGCCCTATAAAAACATGTTCCTTCCAAATTCTCATTTCAATACAAATATCCATGGAACTGCCTAATTTTATGGTCCAAAGACCTGTCAGCTTCTACTTTTCAGAAATAATTTAAACATCTACATAATGCCTAAACCCATAATTTCTTCAAAATGCTGGGCTTATCTATTTTTGGAATGACAAATACTGGGAATATTTTCCTGTAGGTCCATCAAAAAAAGAGCTTGCTTGATGGTTTAATTTATTGATCGGGATGTTTATAAACACTTGCATGAAATGAGAGGGAATACGATTTAGGCTCCAATGGGCTATGGATAAAGTAAAGTTTCAAGGAGTGTGTGCTTGATAGATCTGTGTGCATGTTTGAAATCTATTTGTGGATTTTCTCCAGGACTTATATAAAAGCATGTAGAAAGCTATATAAAGTAGTATGGCATTTTTTTTAAGGTTGACATTTATTTGCCAGGGTTCAAGAACTTGTATCTTTAGTTTTATTGGAGTGATTGCCAAGGTTTCTTTGCCAAAAGTGTTAATGCATTGTTTCGGATGTTTTTGGCTTGGTTTGTGTTTTGTCTGTGCAGCTTATGTAGACTTCATGAACACAGTACAGCTTAGAACTATTGTGAGCTCAGAGTACAGTTGCTTTGTCTTAGATGGGAATGCCATCGGAGGGCATTCTTAGGACTGTTTTCTTCAGTGCTGGGCAACACTAACAATCCAAGATGAATTTCCTTTCTATGAAGTATGACCTAACAGAGTTTAAAAAAAAAAAAATACAAAACTATGTCATCAAACTGACAAGTTGGTAAAGAGTGTCAGTGTTATGCAGGTTCATTTCATACAGGGCCCAGTTTGTGTTTTTTCCTGGTCTCCTTGTGCCCTGAAGATTGGTCTCCTACACTTACTACTCATTTCTATCACCCTCTTTTTTGTGTTCATTATCGTAAGACTAAGGGCCTCATTACACGGATGGCGGTAGGGATTTACCGGTACCAGTAAAATACTGATACCGGTAAATCCCTACCGCCTTACTACGAGGTCCCTTTACGGGTTGGGGGATTTAATGCCTGCTTTTTGCAGGCGTTAAAATCCAACCCGCTAAGGGACCTCGGAGCTAATTACGGCACCGCAAAATTGCGGTGCCGTAATTAGCGCCTTCCCCATTCCCATAGAGCCCTATGGGGCAGAAATGGGAATGGGGAAGGGCAACGGCGGAAAGGGGATTTACCGCCCCTCCAACCTTGGAATGGGGCGGTAAATCCCCTTTCCGCCAAGGCGGTGCCGGTATTTTACCGGCATGAGCCATGGCGCTAATAGCGCCATGGCTCACCACCTACCGGGTAATGAGGCCCTAAGTGTTGAGCCATCAAGACTTAGCTATTTCTTGGCCCCACAAGTATGCTGCACAGCAACATCTGTGACTAAAAAACCTACTTTAATGTTCTATGTTAATATACTTTGTTTCTGCGCCAAATCAACATTGTAGTAGTATCAGAGGGTATGTGATCACACAAGTGGGAGGGTGGAAAATGGCGACTTTTTACTTTTTTTATTAAACCCCCTTTATATCACATAGATATGCGGGGGGAGACCCCCCTGCAACCGCACCATATTACTATAATATCCCATACCCCTCCACATATATATGTGGTGTAAAGGGGTTGTTTAAAAAAAAAAAGCGCGCATTTCGGCTGTCGCAATTGTGAAGGCGACATTTTGGGTCATTTCCGTATCAGAGCACTTAGGATTGTCATTGGAGTGGCACACTGTGCCCTGCCAAAGGAACCCAGGCTTTATTCTGCTCTTGCCAAGTAGGTGCATTAATAAGCTCACGTCCTCTTGAGTCCGCTTTTATTAGTCTGAAAAATGACTTTTACATTCTAACATGCGCCCCAAAAAACACCTCAGCCTTCTACCAATGTTTGACTTCCTCTGGTTTGCATACAGAATGCAAGGAGGTTACACTGCCAACCTTAGCTGAGAGAGTGAAGGTGGATATACACATCATTCCTAAAGAGTGAGGGGTGGCCAGCAGGAAAGGCAGAGTAAGTTTTGAGCTTCTTGGGACCCATCGATTGTGATATAACTGATACTGGAAATAAGCAGCCATGAAGATGGAGCATGACAAAGTTCAAATCATTTGATTGTCTTCTTTAACATCAACAAAGTGTAAATATTGGTTCTCTTTTATCTGACAGCAAAGGCCTTTTGTATACAAAACCTTGAGGTGCAATTTAGTTGAAAGGAGGATTCAGTGTAGGTTTATTATACTAGAAAGTGTTGAGTCAAATGGCAGTGGATTGTTCTGTGTGTTGAGGTTGGTAGGTTGTGGTGGGCTTAGTTCGATATTTCTAAATAACCCATCAAGTCTAATTTGATGGATTTACATGAGTGTGAACAATTGGGCTAGTTTGTATTTCAGTAGTTTGACTTGGAAAAGTTAGTTGAGTTCACTGGCTTTTCTTAAACTTGATCGATTCAATTGTACTAAGGTATATGAACTCTGAAATTCACTGAGACGGTTTTTGGGTTGGTTTAAATTAAATGGGGTGCCATGCTGGAATAAACTGAGTTGGACAAATTACATTTGGCGTTTTGGTTTGAGGTGAGGCAGATGTGGATGAGCTGTGTTGTTGTTAAGCGATTCATGAGCAATTTATTTATTTATTTTTTATTTATTTTATTTTATTTATATTGCGCACCTTGCCCAGAGGCTTGCGGGCGCATGTTTAGGAGGAAGTTACACGTTACAGAAAAGAGGTTACATGTTGCAGAAGATGTGATACAATAAACCGTTACAGATGATATTGACATAGCAAGTAACAACATAGTATCAGCCCCCCGTTACAGGAGAAGGGTAGGACTGTGAACAGTTACAGGTAGCAGGATAAGTATACATCTGATCCGTTTAAATTACAGCAGAATCACAGGCAGGCGAACCTAAGCGCGTTAGGCAAAAGTGAGAGCCGGAGTGACAATGAGCAGACAGCCGTGCAGAACAAACACTAGCCGCCAAAGGATGCAAGGGTGGAAGGTGGGGTATCTTGTTCCCGTAGCCAAAGTTTAGCTTTGGCTTTAAATTCGATGCAGTGCGGAATGTTCCTTAGGGCGTTAGGAAGTGAGTTCCAAAGCTTGGCAGCAAGGACCGGAAAACTCGATCCTCCCGCCGAGCGTAGTTTGAAGCTGGGGATGACCAGAGTGTGGATCTGGGCAGATCTCAGGGGTCTGGTGGCCGTGTGTTGCGAGAAGCGTGATACCAAGTAAGCAGGAGCTGCATTGTTCTGAGCCTTGTGTGTGAGCACAAGTGATTTGAGTGATATGCGGTGGGAAATAGGTAGCCATTGAATGTTGCGTCTAAAATGGGATATGTGGTTCCGTCTAGGTATGTTAAGTGCTGCCCTTATGGCGTTGTTTTGCGTGACCTGGAGTTTGTCCAGATTTCTTTGGCTGGTCCCAAGGTAGAGGGCGTTACAGTAGTCAATTTTGGACAGGATGAGGGTTCTCGCCAAGGTCAGGCAATTGTCCGGAGTCAGGAATGGTCTGCAGGCTGTGATCAATTTACAGGTGTAAGATGATGCAGAAACAACTGCATTAGTTTGTCGAGTGAGGGACAGTGTGGAGTCGAGGTAAATTCCCAGGGTTTTGGTGACATTGGCCACTTTAATGTCATTCCCGTCAATAATGAAGGATTTATAGTTGGTGTCGAGTTTCGAAAGTTTAGATTGGGAGCCCAGGATGATTAACTCCGTTTTTTCATCGTTGAGACAGAGCCCGTGATTAGCCATCCATGCTTGGATGACGGAGTAGACTGTATTGAGAGATTTTGAGTCGGTTACAAAATCACCCGTGATAGGGATGAGTATCTGGGTGTCATCCGCATAATTAGTGTAAGAGACACCCAGATAGTCAAGGATATCAAAGAGTGGTTTGGTAAACACATTGTAAAGTGTGGGAGATACACAGGATCCTTGGGGAACTCCACAAGGGACGTGGGATGGGTCAGCCGCAATTGGTTTGTGTCAGATAAGAATGTAGTTCCTATCTAATTTGTGAAATGATTTTGTCTTGCAACAGTTGAAGTTCATTACATCCTAATGGGTAATGCTGGGGATGGCTGAGCAAGGCTGAACGGTGTTGTGCTAGGATAGCACATGCTGAGCATCAGAGAGGAGGGTCCTGTCCAATTTATTTGTATTTAGATGGGCTGGGCGGTTAAATAGGAATTTGGTGAGCTGAGAACGGATGGGCTAGGTTGTGTATTTTTAAATTTGAAGGAGACAGTGTTTGTGTTTTAGGTTGGAATGTATTAAGATATGGAGGGGTTTAAGTCAGGTTGCATTTGGATGAAGTGGATTGCAGTAATTTTGACCGAGTCGGGAGTGTTGTGCGGCGCAAAATTAGGTTGTATTTACGTAGTATAGCTTGTATTAGAGTGAGTTATATTTCGGTAGGGAGATATGTATCAAGATAGATTTGCTTTGTGTTAGAAGAAATCAAGCTGGGAGTGGTGGATGGGATTCAGATTTTCTACATATGAATGCATAGAGTATGTCGGGCATTCACACACTCTGCTAGAGCTGAAAGTAAAGTTGAGTTTGGCTATAGATGGATACATTAACATTATGCTGGGGAAATGGTTTGCATTGCGTTTGATTGGACACGAGTGGGTTGTGGTATTAAGTTATTGGGGGTCGATATATGTTCGGTATAGGTACATTCTGCTAAGATGTTTAAGGATGAAGGCCATGTATTTGGCTAGTATAGGCTGAAATAGCGAAGGTTGAGTTTTTTTAAATTTTTTTACTACGACCAGCATTTTGAAATTGTGTTTGGTGGACAGGGGTTGCTGTGGTATGGGTGAGTTGGTTTGTTTCATAGCAAGGAATTTTGAAAAGGCCATGATGCAGAGACCAATGTTTGTATCGCTAGCTCGCCCAGTTATTCTCTGTGTTTTAAATTGACTCAGTATACACTGAAAATAATTAAGCATGTACACATACACCCAAATGAGAGATGAGAGAGCCACTGTCACCACTCACTTTCTATTACCACTCCTTGTAGATTTATGTCCACATCTTGGTCTGTGTGTAGCGTGAGTATATGGTGTGGTGTTGCACAGTGCACGCTAATCCAGAGAATCTCTTAGAACATGGGTTTTATCATTAGAAGTAATAAAAATGTGCTGCATTTGAAGAAAATCTTATACACTTAATATGATACAAGGTGTGGGGATATGTCTTCCTTTAGAGAATATTTGAAATGATAGATATTTAATAGAATTGTTACTGCAGTTCAATTCAGAATTTCTAAGTGGAGGGGCAGCAGAAGGAGAGAGGGTTCGGTAGAACCTTAAAAGGTGTTTGAAGGAGTCGTCTTCAAAAGCAGCGGCCTTGAGCAACAACAGCAGATACAAATCCTTAAATTGCCCAATAACATGGTGAGTTATAAATATATAAAAGATATTCACTCAACCTGGGTTTGTAAGGAAATAGTGCTAGCACAAGCCAGAAAAATGCTCAGTGGTGCCATCAGAGAACAGCCATAGAAGCTGTAAAAGGTGCATTTATAGTGAGTGCTTAGATTTGAATAGGCCTTTGTACCTCTCTCCTGCCATGTTATTGCTTACCTCATTCCGGTCAGGTACTGTGCAATGGCAAGTCATTCCACAAAACCCACCAGAGAATAGAAGACTTTCCTGCCTATATATGATGGCATCTCCCTACATCCCCACGGTATAAACACAACTCTTCTGGTCCTGCCAATGTGTAATGAAGGGAGGCACCAGATAACACAAATACTGCGGGGGAGGGATGGGCTGTTTCGAAAAGGCAAACTATGTGAGCAGACTGGCAGCCATCTTGAGTAAAAAAACAGACTCATGTCTACCAGCCTAGCATGTTGTCACTAAATATACTCAGACACGTAATTTCCTGTGACATCTTTTCTTCGGGTTCCTCTTTGTTTACTATTTCTTCATTGTTCATTCCCATGCCAATTATGCAAACAAACTTGCCTTGGTTTTCCTTTTTCTAAACTGGATGTGTGCCCCCAAAATAAATCTTTAAAAAAAAATAGGTTTCCCATTTTGAATCGCGTTGTCGGCACTCTGTCACACATGTCTGTGCATAACGTGGACAAAAGTCAAAAAGTTGCACCGTAGCAAAACAATCAATAGCCCACTTTGATGGGGTGCGAGAAGCCAGCTGATAGCCAAGCCATGTCCTGCCAGGGATTATGACTCGCCATAATATCCACTTTCAAGTCTCACGCGCCAGAGAAGAGTTGTTTCCTGCGTCCTTTTGGTTCCTTCCCTATTTTCACTCCCCAGTTTACAGCGCAATATTTAATATTTGGTGGAGGAGTCGGCAGGGAAGGGGACATGGCCTCCATTCAGTGGGGTCACGTACCACAGTGGGTCCCTTGCTCACATGACAGTGCATCGGTTGCGGCGTAGTGCTCCTTGGAAGCGGATGGCTGTATGCACATGTTTGCAACGGGCACAGCCAACACTCTTAAGCAACTCGCTGAAAAGCAGTAGGATGTGCCAGTTGTACTTGGCAGAGCACTCTATGTAGCCACACTTCCAGGTCTTCTTCACCAAGTTGGAGACGTTCCAGCGGGGAATCACACGGCCCTTCTGCAGATCCCGCTTGTTGCCCACGATGATGATGGGGGTTTCTGTGGTTCCAATTACCCTGGTGTGTGAGAGAGGGGGTGCAAGAATTGGGGCATGGAGAGTAGGGAAAGGAATGATCATGAGAAAAATAAAGAAGAAAAGATATTCAGTGATTGATGATAGAGGGAATAAGGACAGAGAGAAGATTGCCAATGAAAAAGAAAGAGAAAATGAGAGAGAGCATGACGATTAGGAAATAGAGAAGATGGAGTGATTGATGGGAGAGAAGAAGGAATGAGTAATTGGTGTTTAGAGCGAAAAGGATGGAAGCCATTGGTGAAGTAAGAGAAGGGATAAAGGTTAGTTTTTGGAAAACAAATGTAAAGGATGTGAATGAAGGACATTTTTAATGTGAGTCAAAAGTAATGTGATAGCGAATGAAGGACAGATTCAGAGACAAATGAAATAATGGGTGATGAGAGAGAAATAAAGTGGATAGAGAATTGAAAGAGAATATAAGATATACACATATATAACAATTTAAGATTGTTACATGTAGCCATGGGGTGAGACAACAGAAAACATTAGATTGAGTGTATGCAACAGGATGAGGGACCCAAAACAGAAGAGACAAATTAATGTGTGAAAGCAGGTGAGGATGGAAAGCAAACGTATATAAATATAGAGAGGGTTTGGGGGAAGGAGAGAATGAAAATGGAAGTTGGGGGAAAAAAGCAGTACAAATGTTAATCTTTCGCTTGACACATCATTCATCTAGTATAGGTCTCACCTACAAAAGCAATGACAACTAACAAGATCAGCCATTTACACTTGTAACATTAGATTAGCTGGAAGACATTATTTTAATGCTAAATGTTAGCCTTAACTGGTGATGCTAGACCTTCTGGAACATTGGCATAGGTCGAGTTAGCAGAAGTGCAACACAAAGAGAACCATAATCCCCGTTTAAAATTTGCAAAGACAGAATTCTACTGACCACCTAGAACGAGCACAGGCTGAGAAACTCTCTTTACATGTCCTTTCAGAAGAAGCCCCTTCACACTTTGACCATAGTATTGACCGAGAAGGTTTATTCCCAGCTTTTGCTGGTCTCTGTCTAGTCTAATCTAGACCAGCATATGTCTTTCCATGTCTGAAATATGAACAGGATGTTGGAGATACTCTCTTTGTCTGTAAATACATATCTGTTAAAACAGTAGAACCGAGCCTTGTCTCTTCAGTCTTCTCATAGTATGATAAAACACACCTGGAAATTACATCTCATTCTAAAATGACAGATCGGTAAAGGCACTAGTATAGACAGTGGGAGCACTTCTGCATGCCATTACTACTACTAAATGAGTATTATTTAAACTAATAGAGCACATATTAGGGATGTGGAGAATTGACCTAAAGTGGCTCTTGTTTAACTGAAGCTCATGTCAAGCCACCCACAGCTGAATGTAGGGGAATAAAAAGTGAAAGGATGTAAAAATGTGAAATTTGCACCTGGGAAAAACGATCACAATCTGCCTTTCCAGGGTGTGATTGTGCATTCATCGCTGGCGCCAATGGGAAAAAAAGTCAAAAATAATGGCCATGGCCATCAAAATAGAAAAGGAATTAGGTCCCTTTTTGGATGACGGTGGCCCTTTTGGAACATGTTTTCCATGGCCGCCGTCATCTGAAAAGGGATGTAGTCCTTTTTCTATTTTAATGGTGTCCATCTGCTTTTTGTTTCTCTGGCGGGAGATGGGCTCGCGTTGAGCTTATCTCCCGTTGGACGGAAAAAAAAGAGGGTTGTGAATAGCGTTCACCCCCGGCTGGGGAACGGCATGGGATTTAAGGGCCTGCAGCCCATGTCTGCCCCCCAGCCAGGCCTAAAAGCTATATTATTTCATAGTTAATGTATACAATGTATACATAAACACCTGTATCTAGGCTGCAAAGGTGACAGTAAATGCACCTCTTTAAATATTGGTGTTATGGCGAAGTGCTGTGAAGATATTACCCAATACCATTATGAGTCTGGTGCCATAAAATGTACCATAGGGTATAAGTACATAAAAGAAGAAATGCTACTGTGGTAAGATGATTGTATTCATTGACGAGGAGCCAGTAAACCCGTGGCTGTAGAGCTCAAATTCCAGAGTATTAAATTGTGGCAGTAAGAAAAAGGAGAGGTGGTGGCTGCCACAACAGTGCACAGGTTTGCAACCTTTGACTAGCCAGATATGTGGACTACAACTCCCATCAGCCCCAGCAACCAAAGGTGACAAATCATTTATGTTGTAGTCCAGCAAATCTGAAGAGCAACAGATTGTAGACCCCCTGCAATAATGGGAGTTGGACTTTACAACTGAACATAGATGGACTTTACACCCATGAGGATTTCAACTTTATAAGAGAGCAGTTAAACTTAACAGAAGAAGCCTTTTCTCCTCACTCATCGCATGAGCGATGGTCAACTGCCTTTCTCCATAGTGTTCCCCCCACTTACACTTGGGAAGTAGCACATAATTTCAATATCACAGATTTCAAATCATTATCTCAAAAAGTTGAGAATCAGGTGTAAAAGGCAACTTTTCTCAAAGGCTGCGCCAGTAACAGCTTTCTGTCTCCCCGAGATCCACATGGGCATAAACCACAACTATCATGCACTCCTTGCTCTTGTTACAGTAAACCGTCAGTTTGTCCTGTTCTTAGAATATACAAATAGTTATCACTCATAGCAATCATCTAATGTCTTCACTGGGACCAAAAATTGAATTGGCTAACCTATTAATCATAATTTGGCAAAACACCAGTTTTATTTTACCAAACCATCACTTCATTACAACTAAATTCAGTAAACAGCAATAATATGAAAACTTTGCTCAAAATCCTACTTCTCCACTTCTTTACAATCATGGACACTAGACTATCTATGCACATGAGAAGGATCCCAGAAAAGATAGTCTAAGAGGCAACAGGGTTGCTACTTTGTGCCCTCCTTTGACATATCCGAGGGAATCAAAGCAATGAGTTTATGAGACCTTCCCAGTTTGATGGATTCTCACGATTACAATGTGTCCAATTCAATACTTCACAAATAGCAAGAACGAAACTCATGCCGCTCACCTGTGAGCCAGAGAGATTAATTGTTCTACCGCTCAGCCAAATGCTAGAAGAAGAGTTGAAATGTTGCAACTCTGCCCAGCAGAACCCCTGGCAGAGAATACAAATGTAAGGAATCTTCCCACCGAGCTTTTCAGACGGTTTCTTTAGCGAGAAAACAAACTGGGCTCGCAGTGACACACAACAAAGCAAGTAGACTCAACAGAGATTCCATGGAAGGTTGATGAGGGCACACACTTAGCAGGGCCAGTTTAGAATCCAAACTCGCAGCTGGTCCTGATGTTAACTTAGGCCAGCCCCCTGACAGATCACGGTCCCTGAACACGTGGCTGAACCAGCGATCAGCCCATCCAACACTAAAAAGGTCAGTTCATCACTGTGGAGCCCACACGAGGGGAGGCGCAGCCACCCTAGACAGCCAGCACAGTCGGACATTGTCATTCTTTGGGAGCGCTGGCATGAAGAATGCAGCAGGCCATGGGAGGCCTGGACTGTGGAGAGTGTTATTGGAGAGTGCTGCAGGGAGGCAGCCCTTGTGAGTGGTAAAGAGGAATTAAAGCAGGATTCAGATTGTTACAAGATAAAAGGTAATAAAGAGAAGTGGACGTGTAACAGAAAGGAGCTTTGGAGTGTTTAGAGAGAGGGAAAGACATTGTTGGGAAACAGAGAAGTGTACCACCTTTAGAGACAGAAGTGAGGGGTACCAGCTGGGAAATCAGAGCGAATGAAAGTGGAAGAGAAAGTGAGATTGCACAGAATGGAGGTAAGGCAAATGAAGGAGACAGTGTGGGGTCAAAGGAGGAGCCAGAGGAGAGGTACAGTATTGGAGAGCTTGATAAAAAGAGGCCATTTAGAAGTGGTTGGAACAAGGAAGACATTGGACATTAACAGTGCAGCAAGGAGGGTAATGAATGGCAAGACAGTGAAATCCCTGAATCAGCCATTAGTAAGAGCGACAACCGAGATTGAAAAGGTACTCAGCATAAACAAGAGGTAAATAGTACTTCTATTAAGGTAAACAAAAAGGTATTGTTAGTAGAGTGAGGAGGATGCTAAAGCTCAAGAGAGCGGGCTGTGCTCTGGCCATTTGGGAAGGAATGCTAAAGACAAGAACAACACTTTGGAGAGTAAAGACAAGGAGGTTCCTGAGGACCACATTAATTCACGGGAGAGTGTTGAAGCAGTATGAAGTTCAAGACGTCATTATTTCGGGGTGCAGAAAGGAAAGAATAAGAATAGCCAGGAGAAAGGAAAGGCGTGGGGAAGGTCAGAAGAAGAAGAGGGGAGCAACAAAGGGTAGGGTCATGCTTCTACACCAAACCCCACCAGGGCCAGTGAGACCTCCCAGCAAGCATAAGCATAACAACAAAGCAGGAAGAGAAGAAGCTCCAGTTTTGCTCTACTGGGAAAAGAACAGGAGGCAGAGGTCTGGAAAACCGCCAAAGCATCAGCCTGGCCTGGAGCTATGAGAAGGCCCCTTATTGTGAGTCAAGAAGAGGCCATAAGGACCTAACAACTTCTTCACAACTACGTCATGGGGAAATGAGAATTACTCCTTGAGGAAGGATAGACCTTTGTAAGATACTTAAGTTGGGACACTGCAAACTCCTTTTTAACTTTGGATTTCGGTTAACACAGATTCTGTAATTTTGTTGAACTCTGGAGCACTGTGCTTTTCATCTATGGACCATCTGATGCAAGAGGGCAAGTCATGTATTTGAGTCCTTCATTAAGGACTCCCCTCAGCCCCGCCGTCACTTTAGAGTCAGACATTTGGGACATTACACACCACATTGCTTGTGGCCAAAATATAGTCCTGACAACCTTAGTTGTACATTTGGTGAAAACATTTGAGCGCACTATATTTTGTTTGGCAATTTTATAAATAAACACTTAAAATGTATTTTTTTGTATTGATCTCAGTTCTAGTAACGCCACGATGAGGCTCTCGACATGCATCTTCACCACAATACTGAACGCAGTGCAGACCACTAAGCCTCTAATATAACAAAGCCTCAGGGAGCCTTTCATGTAATGCTGTGACAGTTTGGTTTCAGTTCATTTGTTAAGTGACATACAGGAAAGATACATTTATAACTATTTGAATCTACATCTGCAATGGTGGGGAGATGCAGGGGCTGTTAACAAATGTACTATGTTATTTAAGATTAGGATATCCGGGTTCGAACATTAGGATTGCAAGTAAGTAACTTTACCTTCTCCAGGCAACCTCTTCATCATGATTATTAAACACAAGCATAGAATAGAAAGCCAAATCCCTAAACAACCCATGGTTGGGTGGCATGGAGGAGTCAATAAAATAAGCAACTCAAACATTTACACATAGCTGCCACTTTAATCAAACAAATCATAGATCCAGGCATTTGAAAAGGTAACAAGGATCACATGAATGGGCCACACAGTTACGAAGGGAGGCCTGACCTAGCTGAGAATAAACTCTAGAGTCTGAATCTATGGAGTGTTGTTTTGCAAAATGTAAAAAGGTCCTTTAAGTTACCTGTCCTAAAAATGTCTGCTTGAGGACATTTCTTAAGAGAGCATTAGTAGCAGCATTTCCTGTCATATAGAAGGCTTTGGGAGAGATGAACAAGTTACTTACCAACTTTAACGTTCTTTCGACTGGATGTTCCTCCCAAGTATTCCCCACCTTATGATATTCGTATCCTGCCAGCTTTGCTGCTTCGGAAAAAATTTTTTTCGGCAGAAGGCACTGTGCACAAGGTCGTGTTGTTGATGTCCCTCGACAGGCTCCGTACCGTGTTGACGTCACCATCAGTATAAATAGCTTGTGCCGTGCCCGTTGGCTTCAGTTCTCCTTTTTCGAGGAAATATTCAAGGAACACCCAGGCGTGCCTCATGACGGATAGACTCTTCGTGAGAGAAAAGTGTAAGAAACGTAAACTGTACTGCAGGGTAGGATGGGAGGGGAGATGAGGAATACGTGGGAGGAACATCCAGTCGAAAGAACGTTACAGTTGGTAAGTAACTTGTTCTTCGAATGGATTGTGTCCTCCCACGTACTCCTCATCTTATGACAGACTCCCATAGCAGTGGTCATTTTGGAGGTGGGAGTGCTAGTTATTGTTCTCATGGACAGAATGAAGTACTACCTTGGCAAATAAACCCTCATTGGAGGAAGAGGCATCTAAGCAATAATGCTCGATGAAGGTATACATTGATGCCCATGTTGCAGCTGAACAAATATCTGCTGCAGGGACTCCCTTCTTCAGAGCCGCAGAAGTAGCCATCCCCCCTAGTGGAATGGGCTCGCAGCCCATCCGGTGGGTCTTTTCCCGCCAATCTGTAGCACTCAATTATAGCTAGAATGATCTAGCAGGATATAGTTTGTTTTGTCACCGCTAATCCTAATTTATGACCTGTATAACCCACAAAAAGTTGGTCATCTTGATGTCATTTTGACATTCTTGAAATGTAAAAACTGAGAGCCCTTTTGGGGTCCAGTCTATGCAGCCTCTCCTCTTCTTTGCCCAAATGAGGAGGAGGATAGAATGTTGGTAATATGATTTTTTGTGACAAGTGGAAGTCAGAAACTACTTTTGGTAAGAAAGATGGTTTAATCTTAAGAACCACTTTGTCCTTGTAAAAAGTAGCATATGGAGGTTTAGTGAAAGAGCCTGTAGTTCACTAACCCTGCAAGATGATGTTAAGGCCACAAGAAGGACAGTCTTCAATGTTAGAAGCCTAAATAAACAGGAGTGCAGAGGCTCAAAAGGTATACAAGTTAGAAACTTAAGTACTAGATTAGATCCCAAGTTGGGACTGGAGGGTATACATTAGTAAGACCTTTCAGGAATTGAATTCCGGGGCAATTAGGAGCATGGTTTTCCTGAACTTTCTCAACCTCCTGATTACTTGAGGAATCACGGGGACTGGAGGAAACGCGTGCAGAAGTGGAAACTTCCAGTCCACCACGCACGCGTCTCCTAAAGCTCCTCTGGGAGGAAATTCCCTTGAACAGTACTGTTCGCACTTCCGGTTTACCGTGGTCGCAAACAGATCCACTTGAGGGGTTCCCCACAGGGCGAAGATCTCCAGAAGGACTTCCTGAACTAGATCCCACTCATGGGAGACTGTGCTCTGCCTGCTCAGAGCGTCTGCTGCCGTGTTCTGCTCTCCAGCTAGGTGAACTGCCAATAGAGAGATTCCTTCTCGTATTGCCCAGAATCAGAGCTGCATTGCCTCTCTATACAGTGACCCTATGCCTCCTCTCTTGTTGAGGTAGTACATGGCCACCGTGTTGTCCGTCCTTATCAGGACATTCTTTCCTGTACAGAGGGCAGGAAGACCTTCAGTGCTAGTCTGATTGCCATCAGCTCCAATAGGTTGATTTGTAGTTTGGACTCCGATGGAGACCAACGACCGCTGATTGTCAGATTGTTGGTATGGGCTCACCACCCCGTGAGTGAGGCGTCCGTTACTACTGTTATCTCCGGCCATGGTTGCCAAAAAGATTCTCCCTTGAGGATGTTGTTGTTGCAAGCCGACCATACTAGATCCTAAGCAACTGCGCTCGGGACTTGCAGAAGATCGGACATACTCCCCGAGAACTGGGACCACTGAGTTCTGAGGGCCCATTTAAGGGAGCTCATTCTCAACCTGGCCTCTGGCACCAGAAAAATCAGGATGCCATGAGGCCGAGCAACCTCAGAAAATCGAAGGCCGGCAGATGCTGGGCATTCTGCAACATTGTTACCATCTGCAGAATGTGGAGAGCTCTCACCTGGGGAGGCGAGGCTTTGCCTGAGGAAGTTTCCAAAACTGCTCCGATAAACTGGAGCTTTTGGGATGGTATCATGTGAGACTTCTTGAAATTGAGGGAGAAGCCCAGTTTGTGAAGGAAATGACAGGTGATCGACAGATGTTCCTGAGCTTGTTCGGGAGAACGCGCTCTGATCAACCAATCGTCCATGTAGGGGTAGACGTGACTCCCCCCTCTCCTGAGACTCACTACCACAACCGCCATCAGTTTGGTGAAAACCCTCGGGGCAGAGGTCAGCCCGAATGGCAGAACTCGAAACTGAAAGTGAGAACCGCCAACCGCGAACCTCAGGTACTTTCTGTGCCTGGGGTGGATTGGCACATGAAAGTAAGCATCCTGAAGGTCCAATGATACCAACCAATCTTGGAGTTGGAGAGCCTGAAGGATCTGAGAGAGAGTCACCATCTTGAACTTGTCCTTCCTGAGGAACTTGTTCAAATTTCTTAAGGCCAAGATGGGTCTCAATCCTCTGTCCTTCTTTGGAATGAGAAAGTAGGAGGAGTACCAACCCTTGTTCCTCTCCGCTACAGGTAGCTGTTCTATTGCACCTTTCTCTAGCAGGGTTAAAATTTCCTGCAACAGGAGCGGATCTGGATTTTTGACAGAGTTGGTTCCCGGTGGATGGTCCTGAGGCCTTTTTAGGAAGGGAAGGCAGTAACCTTGAGCTACTGTCTCCAGTGCCCAAGCATCTGAAATAATGAATGCCCTGCCATTTTTTCAGATGCTGAGAGATTCTGCCTCCCACCAGGGTTTTGTGTGATAAGGCCCCAGAGTAATTTGGAGGCCGCTGCAGGAGCGGCTGAGGGCAAAGATGCCGTTCCTGAGGCTGGTTTTGCACTTCTTCCTCGTCCACTACGAGCAACATTTCTCTTGACTCTTTGAATGGCCTGTCCTCTTCCTTTACCAAAAGTGGAATAGTACCGAAAGAACAACCTCTACAAGAAGATGAGCCTGGATAAGGTTTCTGAGGCTGTCGCATGGAGGCGCTAAGAGATTTAGCTTCTGCTTTTGAGGTCTGTAGTTTTTTTTTTTTTTTTTTTTAAATTTGTTTTTATTGAGTTTTCAAAATAGACATTGTACATGAACAGAGAAGTAGAAACTGAAAATATAATTTGAAATAACAACGAATACCTGTTCAGATCAGGTTCTTCCTGGTGATAGGAAAGTGCAATTATAGAGCATACAGTAACAGAAGAACACAGGGGAACCAAGAGTATACACAGATACGTCATCTCTTTTCCCCCAACGACACTACATTTGTCTGTAGTTTTTTTAAGCTTTCATCAGCTTTACTACCAAACAGCCTCAAGCCATCAAAAGGCATTTTGAGAAGTCTGGCCTGCACATCTGGTGCAAACCCGACTTCCTGAACCACCCAAATCTGCGTAGCACTCTGCTTGCAGCCATGGATCTGCTGATACTATCAGCAGTATCCAGTCCAGACTGGAGACATTCCCCCATTGCCTCCTTTCCGTCTTTGACAATATTCAGTAAGCCTTCCCTTTCCTCGCCTTCCGGAATATGTTCAGTCGCCACCAAAATGCAGTCCCACAGGGTATGGGTGAACCAGGCCAGGGTACATGTGACATTAGTTGACTTGAGAGCCATGCTACCCGAAGTAAAGACCTTATGGGCCCAAGCATCCACCTTCTTATCCTCTCTATCCAGGGGTGTAGATGGATATGCTGTCTGTCTTGAGGAAGTTGCAGCTTGAATAACTAGACTTTCTGGAGTGGGATGCCTGCTTAAATAATCAGGATCAGAACTAGAAGTTCTATACTTCTTAGGAAATGTACTGTTGACTGCAGCAATAGTATCAGGAACCTCCCAGTTTTTGTCTACCGTTCTTTGAAGTTCCCTATGGAAGGGGAGAAATGGATCCTTCTGGGGGCCCTGATCAAGTATGTTAGTCATATCATCCTGATCAAAAGTGGGTGAGGCTCTACCCCAGCCCATGTATTCCACCACTCTATTCATTAAACTCCTGTACCTTGAATCTGCATGTTCTGTAGGGTCATGTTTTGCAAACTCCAGCTCAGGTGACGTATCAATGCCACTAGCAGAATAAAGGGTATCACACAGGTCTCTCATTTTCGATTCTGGATCGATTAATTCTTCTGAGACCTCTCTAGTGCCATATTGTACTCCAAAGGGAGAAACCTCCTCTTCTTCAGAGCCACTTTCTTCAAAAATAGAAGACATAGACTTAAAGAAGTCTGACTTAGGTAAAGGAGTAAATCTCCTTTCCTGTTCATGAGTTTGGGTCGAAGGAATCGAAGGAACCTTCAATGGTATCGAAGGAGTCTTCGAGGACACTGATGATGTCTTCGACAAAGGCGTCGACAACGCTTTTGGCTTCGATGTTGAAGCAGTCGGTGCCGATGGCGTCAACAAAGTCGTCGAGGGTTTCAACGACTTTTGTTTTTTATACAGTGTCGGGGAAACACTCTATTCTCGAGGAATTTTCGACGATTTGACGTTGACTCGAGACTTACGAGTTTCACCCATACTACTGGGTTTTACCACAGTAGTTCCTGACTTCCCTGTGTTGTCCGACGGAGCGACCAGGGTCTGGCTCTTTTGAGGCTTCTTTGAGGGGTTCAAGGCCGCATACTCAAAGACCTCCATCATCTTCCTTCTAAATTCTTCCCATTTACTTGGGGAATCCAACTTAGTCGGGCATCGTACCAATTCGGTAGATGTATCAGAGGATGAAGAGGGAGATCTATGTCTCCTCTTAACCTTTTTTGAAGAGGAAGATGAAGAGAGCCTCGATCTACTATGAGATCGAGATCTCTCAGAGTGCTTACGATGGTTCGATTCTTTCAAATCGCTCGACTTCCGATGTCTTTTTGACGAGGCCATCGAGGAGGCCTTAGAAGCTTCCCACCCCACCGCCAGTTTACCTTTCCTCTCACGAAGGGCCTTCTCCATCATTGACTGACAGGAGCCACAGTCGCCGGTTCGATGGTCTGAACTTAGGCACCAAAGACAAACGCGGTGAGGATCTGTAATCGACATCTTCGATCCGCAATCGATACATTTTTTTAACCCCATCTTGGGGTGTAGAAGGGGTGGAAGAAGACAACATTTTCAGAAGAAAATTTCAAAGCGTGCTGTTCTCGAGAGCAAAGCAATCGGAAAAACGGAACTGAAGCCAACGGGCGCAGCACAAGCTATTTATACTGATGGTGACGTCAACACGGTACGGAGCCCATCGAGGGACATTGACGCCACAAACACGTGCACAGCGCCCTCTAGCGAGACTTTTTTGCCGAAGCAGCAAAGCTGGCAGGATACGAATATCATAAGATGAGGAATACGTGGGAGGACACTATCCATTCGAAATATCAGTTTTTCGATAACACTGCACGATACTGTTTGGAGGCAGGATGACCAATATTAATGGCACCAGAGTTCATGAAAAGTTGTTTAGACTTTTTAACATTTTAAGGGCCTTCTTTTATGGCCACAGTTTTAAGGAATGTTTCTATTGGTGAAGGGGATCAGGAAACAGAAGAAGGAAACATCTTATTTGCTTGAAAACTAGAGCGCACACCCTGGGAAGAAAATAAAAATGTGCCTCAAGCCTTTTCTGGTTCCTTTGCCAATTAAGTATGGCTCATGAGAATTGAACACCTGAGAAAAGGTCTCTGGACTTCCCATCGAAAATTAATTCATCTAATTCATTTCCATCAAATTTTATTCATTGAAAATAAATGCATTTTCATTGAATAAAGTTCGATGGATTTTAGGTTTAGGGTTAAGATTAGGGCAAGTGTTAGAAATAGGGTTAAGGTTAGGGTTGGTGCCCTTGGGGGTTGGGGGGATTCAGGGGGGGGAACCCCTCCCATTAAATATTAAACACTAAAACGTTACATGAAGCTGGCCAGTGCCGAAATACTTTCCAGTTGTCAGCACTGGACAGCTCCATGTAACGTTTTAATGTGTAAAATAAATGCATGGAACGGCTATCTTTTACATTGCAAAGTACGTATCCATTGAAACTTGTCCATTCCTATATTCGATGGACAAGTTTCGATGGATATGTACTTTTAATAGCAATTCGATGCATTTACATTCGATGCATTTCCTTCGATGGATTTCCTTTTCAATTAAATGTTTTCGTTGTAAAGACCATAAACCTTGAAAAAAGAATAAAAGCACATTTCACTTGCCCTCCTTGTTGATGTTATGGCATCTAGAAAACTGACGGAAAGATGTTCCAAATCTACAAAGTGTATTGGTTCAAAAGGGGAACCAATAAGTCTGTATTTGACCACATGGAGTTCCCAAGGAATGGCAAATTTTCCGATAGGACAAAAACCAGTGTCTTCTATAAACTCTGAAATTCAACCTCTTCCAAGGCACACAAGCGTCTAATCAAAGTATGATTACCTTATTTCATAACGTCATACACTAATGGGGTGAATTAGAATGGTTTGCTGGATTACAGTAACTGGAGGGAAGGCATAAAGAAAGATTCCAGATCTGGAAATCAAAGGTGCATATCCCAGCTAATTGGATTCTGGAAACCTGTTTGCAAGGTTGGAGTATTTCGCTTTCTTTGCCAGTGGAAACAGATTAATGCTTGGTGGTCCCGATTCTTTGAAAATGACAGACAGAACTTTGCTGTTTATTGTTATTCATTTTACGTTTTATATTGTGTGAACCTCGCCTGCGGGCATTAGTAGCTAGTGCAGATGGCGCAGGAGTGCAGAAAAATTAGAACATTTAATTTTACCCAAAGCCAGATTACCTGCTGCATAAAGTGCAGGTCTCAGATCATGTAGTGCAAATGTGTAAGCTCCCTTAAGGACAGCATTCCCTCCGTGGGTATGCGACAACATAAGGGGCCTGCATCACCACTCAAAAAACAAATAAAGGTACAAAATGATTTTATTTAAGCAAGGAGAGTTGAAAATTACAGCTAGAGCCTTTTTGGCAGCATGCTCCTTCAGCACGAACTTCTTTTCAGGCCAAGAACTGGGCAAATTCATTGAAGAGATTACTCCTTGTTTTGTGGGGCAAACAAAATGAATTTGGTTTTTCGTTAAAATGAATAAAAAGGTTGGCTGCAGCCATCCAAATCTTTTTTTAAATTTGTTTTGTTTATTGTGCACATACAATCTTATTAAGACATTATAAACACTTCTACACACTTCAACCAGTTGATCAAGGTAAACTCAAGAGATTTAAAATAACCAAATAAAAATTACATCACCCATCATAAAACTTGCTCAATAAATCAGATATCACCTCAGTAAATCTCAAAATATAAAACAGATTAAAATCATTAGCATTTAAAAATTGTACCTACAGTAAATGCACGTCCACAGTTGTGCCATTATTACAGTATTTCCAGAGGTGGCTCGCCCTTAACTTGTTCAAACGTATACAATTTGTTATTAAATGGCGTATGGATTCCAGTACTTTCCTTTTGATGTTACCGTATGGGTATGCCTTGAGATATTTCCCCGGGGGGCTACTAACCTCAATATGCCACAAAAATTCAACACTGTTAGATTTTAATGCAAGTACGGCAATTTGTTGATCTCTATCCTGTGAGTACAATATACTAGGTAAAACTGTTTTAAAAGTGCCAACTGGCATAATAAACTCCCCCTACTGCAGTAGACTCGATAATTCTCAGCAAGCCCTTTCTAAGAGGGACATTCAAGGTTTTAAAGGCAAGCCATAAGCAATGTGCCAATATATCTCCTTTGGCTGTAACCAGCTTCCTGTACATTAGTATTAACTGGTCGTATAATCGCTGCTTTACAGCGAGCCAGGTTGAGTTCCAGGGTTAGGTATTCCACTGGCCGAATTGGACTTACTTTACTTAGTTTCCTTAAGGTTCTTGCTTCTAATTTGTCTAAACAGAACACAAACTTACTACCCCAAATTTGGTCATAATAGAGCACATTTTTGTTTACACAGTGCAACATGGGCTTCCAGGTTATGACCACTATGAATACCTGAAAAAACATTGATTGCTCCCACAATTTTGTTTACATTTAGTTTGACCGATTCCCAGTGTTTATCCCATTTTAACTGGTCATCTATGGTTACTCCAAGATATATGTAATCTCTAACCTCCTCTAGTTCTTTGTCCTGGAAGCACCAATAGTAGTTATACATTCTCTTGTTCCCTTCACTAAAAACCATTGTCTTGGTTTTGACTGTGCTAATCCTCAGGTCATTTTTCTTTGAGTAGTTCCAAGGCATGCCATTTTTTTTGTAATGCGTGCAAAGTGTAATCCTTAATTATTAGGTCGTCCGCATAGCCTAATCAGGAAAGAACCAAATTCCCACATTTCAAGGGGCACACATTCGATGTTTCAAAGGCTTGCTTAAGATCCGCCAAATACAGATTGAATAAGCAGGGTACCAATAGGCATCCCTGCTGAACTCCCCTCATTGTATTCACCCAGTTAGAAACGTTCCCAGCCTAATCCAGGCACACTCTAAAACTCTGGGTTTGTATGCAACACCACAATTATGCGCAAGAAGCTGCCTGGGATGTTCCAGTCGTGTACCTTTTCAAGACGTTACCTCTGTTCACTGTGTCGAATGTGGCTGAGTGATCTATGTAGGCCACAGACAAAGGAAGCACCCTTCTGCACCAGGTAAACTCAATTATGCTTATAAGGGACATGATGTTATCAATAGTGCCTATTTTCCTCTGAAAACTGGTTTGATTAAAGGGTAATATTTTAGCACTCACACCAGTCCGTGAGTTCTGCAAGGAGAACCCTGGCAACATTTTTAGATGGAATACTAAGCATGGCGAGCATCCTTAAACCCTGGCAATATTGTAGTATCTTGCCAAGCTTTGGGGGTTATTCCAGCTTTGCTAATTACAGCTAGCACTCCAAATAGTGAGTGGGCCATATTAGGGCATCCAGTTTAAATAGAGCATTGCAGGTCCCGTGCTCTAGACACCTTAAGTTTGCTAATTAATTTAAAAAAGGGCTTCAATAGAAAGATTGAATGGCCATTCATTACCACATAAGCTTTCCTCAATATGATTGGCCACTGCCATCGTACCCAGTGAGGAGGTAACATAATCCTCCCATTCTCGGCTCGATACAGTTAATAAAAATCCCTGGATTATCATTTTATATTAATATATTGCCAAAACCACCTATAATCATTAACTTTTTTTATACTTCATATTATAAATGTTTTATTATTGTTTTAGTTGTAATAAAACTTTTTCAATTCAGACACTTATTAGCAAGACATTTTCCATGATTCTACATAGTGTTCAACAAGTTTCTTCAATGAGACAACCAACAATTTTGTGCTGATTGAGTCGACTAGTAACATAGTGACATCCATAATTCATACAATGCAATAAATAGGGTTTGTACAGAATAAATGCAAGGGTTAAGATTCAATCAACTAGACAAAAAAAATGCTAACATTTCTAAAATTATGATAAAATGTTGACTGATGATAATAAAACTTGGATGCAGTCAATATATAAATATTGAAAGATTATCATGTGCTGAGTATTTTCATAAATATTCTGTTTGGTAGTTAGATTTAGTTTGGAGATTAGCTATGAATTAGTAGGTAAAATGTTGGGATTAAGATATTTATAAAAATAAATAAAATCATCAGTTAAATAATAATAGTAGTACACAATTGGCATTTCAGAGTGAATCACACATATGGTTTCACAATTAGGTATTGGAGTGATCACCTAAATTAAGAGTTAATAAAAAAACAATGGTAGCAATAGTTAATGAAATGTTTGCGGCGTTAAATATGTATGACCACATTGCTTCTTTGGTCATCATTCTGAAGTCTTTCAGATGTTTATAGAATACTTGGAGTCTTAGCTCTGTCATCGCTACACATTCAGTCAATAAATGTTGTAGGGGCTCTTTATGTTGAGTTAGTGTACAAAATCTACAGGTTATATCTAAGGCTAAGGGTTTGTTATACCTGGCGGCTTGCATTTTTGGTAGGCCAGAGATTGAATCTTATCCTTAACATCGCTTGTGCATAGTTAGGATCAGGGAATCTTTTCACGTATAAAGGTATTTCGTTTGGTGATTTGAGTATAAATGGTCCCGATTTAAATGAGGAGTATAAATTAAACATTTCCCAAGTAGTATGCCAATCCCAGCGCCAGAGCTTTCATTTGGTTTTGTCTGGAAAATTTATTAATAGGTCAATAGAAATATCGGCTTCCTTTAAGATGTTACACTGGGCTTCCCACGCTTGAAGGGGGGGTGGGTGGATTTATTTTTATGGATAGGATGGCCTTCACAGTTGGTAATAGAGATGAGTGATTGGCCATGGCAGTCAGGAGTTTTCTGTAGGGAGATAACATTTGCCATGCTACCAATGTCACAAGTGAGGTTAGTCCCATTTCAAACCTAATCATTACAATTGGAGTACTCATTGGAAGGGATAAAAACATTTTCCAGTACATAACATCCAATAGGATCCATGTATGGCAATTCAGTGGCAATTTAGTTTGTGCTGCGTAGGTAAAAATTGGTATACCTTTTTGCTCATAGAATAGCCTCACCGGCCTTTAAGAAAATGAGCCAGGTTTATTCTGTATTGCTACTAACAGTTTCATTTTTGTTCTTAATTCTAGTTCATATGGTAGATCCGAGATATGGGTATTAATATTCACACCTAAGTATTTATATTTGTGCACCTGTGTTAGTGAGACTTTGGATAGAGTCCAATAGAATTTATGAGTATGTGCAGATCTAGTGTGACGAAATACCATTGCATTTGGTTTGTCTGTGTTAATTGTAACATGATTGTCTAATGTGTACTTATCTAGCGCTGTTTTTTTTATAGGGGTCATATCTAATATCACTAGGTCGTCGGCATAAAGGAGCCACAAGACTTCTCTTGAGCCGAGTTTCGGTGTGAAGGAGCAGGTGGCTTGGAAGGCCTTATTAATATCATTAACATAAAAATGTAATAGTATGGAGCCCAATAGGCAACCTTGCTTGAGCCCTATGCTCGTTAAAATGTTATCTGAGAGGTGCCCCCTTGTATTAGTTTCACTTTTAAGGAGGTATTAGTATAAAATTGCTGAATCAAGTATAAAATGTGTAGCGGACACTGCGATAAAACGTTTTTCCCATAAAATTTCTCGTGATACAGAATCGAAGGCCTGCTTAAAATCAAAATGCTAAAAAAAACTGGTTGTTTAGATAAAATGGCTGGTTTTTTTATTGCAGTTAAAATGGTTAAATTTAAAAAGGTCCCGATTCCTTCGATATAATCAGACTGATGAATATCTAAAAGACCGTTAGCATTTATCGAGATGGTAAAATCTCTAAGACTCAGTCGTGCAAATATTTTGCCAGGTATATCAAGGAGCGCAATAGGCCTATAATCAGTTGTGTCATTGCGATTCCCTTTTTTGAATATGGGAATCACTATTCTGTCCATGGTGGGGGTATTAGCCCTGTTCGAATAACATTAGTAAATATTAACATGAGAATCTTTGCCCACTCACTTGGTTGAGCTTTGAGGGTAGCATTAGCAAAGGTATCTGGGCACGGAGCTCTCGATGCGCTTAGGTTTTTTATAAGGATGGTTGACTGCAGTCTGGCATGATGGGCAATTGGCAAGATTATTTGTTTTTGGAGCCTGTATTGAGTAAGGTAGCAAAAAGAGCAACCCATACTTGGTTGCTTATGGTATACAGTAGGAGGGAGTCTGCCGCGCATTTGTCTTTAGTGTTTAATAATTTCCATATTAGTGAGATAGATTTGCTTGTAATGGCTAGTAGAATCTTTTCTCCATTTTCTTGCTTTTTGTTGAAATCAATTTGTTTTATTCGATTTCTATACACGGTTTTCAGTGCACACCGTTCTTGTCCGTTTGCGGACGTCAATAGCTTTTGCAAATCTTGACGTCGTTTTTTTTTAGAGTTTGGATATCCATGTCAAATGTATGTTTGTGTTTGAACGATGGACGGGCTTGCTTACTGATTGATTGGTTAATCAGATTTAGACAATTAGTGTATAAGGGAGATGCCCGGGCGATATCTTGTGAAGAAGTAGTCAGTCTGGTATTTAATAATTCTATTTTTTGTAGTGACCATATTAGACAATTCCTGCCTTGACTGAGCTTGAGTGGAACATTTGTAAATTCTCGTGCTAGTAATATGCACGGAAACCCTTTTAGTTGTAATATGTCATGGTCAGCGCTACGTTAGGAATGATCTGAAAAGATATCTGCATGACAGAGTTTGCAGAGTTAAACATATAGTCGATAACCGAGGAGGATGATCCTCTTGAACAAGTCGAGGCTGCAGGGACATCACTTGGCATATTACCATTAAGCATGATGAAATCGCGTATCGACATAAGTGTCAATCACTTATCAGCTCGGGTAGGGGAACTCTTCGTATTCGACTTAATACAGTTGGTATTCAAGTCCCCCGTTATGACAGTTGTCTGAATTAAGGGGTTAAAAAGGATTAGATCGAACATTGCTTCTATACGAGAGAAAAACACATCCTCATTAATGGCTTTAGGTTTCCAGTATCAATTTAATAATGCTGTACATGAATAAAGAGGATGGTACGGGTTTGATGGTGAAAGTTTAACTAGTTCGATTCCAGAACAGGGAGATGCCCATGATTGTAGTTGGATGTCGGACTGTAACTTGACTGCAACGATCTGGCCAACTATAGGGCGTCCTTTAGGTTTTTTTTTTTCCTGGACGTAAGATTTGGAAATCAGGCCAAACTGTTTGGCCAGTAATACAGGTCTCTTGAAGCAAAATGATGTGGTAGGTGATTAATACTTCGGCTTTAGAGGTGAGGAAGTGAGAAAAGCCTCTGGTATGCCATTCTGCTAAGGAGCATGAGTGAAAGGTCTGTAATGAGTGGATCTAGCAATTTTAAGTCTAGAGTTGTTCTGTACAGTTATGGCAAGCCATGTCCATTTAGAGTTGAGAGAGGATAGTACCTTTGGTTTAGTTGTGAGCTGCTTCTCGTTTGACCCTTGATTACAAGTGACTATGGGAGCAGTAGATGATGATGATTCCTCAGTTAGATTGAATTAATCAGACAAAGATCTGGGCTGTATTTGCATCAGGAATCTGCACAATTGGATTCTGTCTTTCATTCGCCATATTTTTTACAATGTTGGACGGGATGTTAAGTGCTACAGTGTCCATATTAGGGGAATTGATAAATCTGATAGATCGGATATCCTCAGAACAAATGCCTTTAAGATCTGGGATGGACTTGAAGACTAACTAGAGTCGTTCTGTTTGAATAAGGGTCAGAACGTAGTCTATCCATCATTGTTAGAATAAGTCTGTCTGAATCCAAGAGTACAATGCAGTTGGACTGGGCACTGTCTTTTGTTATCTGGATCGGCTTTGGCTGTGTCGGGATAGAGATAGATGATGGTAGTTCTAAATGAGGTTGTTGCATGGAGCCTCTGTATTCAGTGTCTGTGATTTGTGTATCTGTGCTCTTTTATTGTCTAGAGATTTGAAGGTTGGATAGTTCACATCAAGACTGACACAAATAATTTGGCGATTGTTAGATGTTTGGGATTTTGGATAATACAGAGTCTGGTGAATAATATCAGTTTGCGCAGGAGTGGAGTTTGGATAAACAGACAAGTTCATAAGATCGTCATCAATCATTTCTACATCTTCATTTGCATTATTTATAAACATAGGATCTGCATTGTTGACATTAGCATCAGACAAGTTACCTTGAATTGCCTACTGGGGAACACCGGCTGGAGAGCAGGACCTTCAGTGTCCTCAAAGGGCTGTGTGGGATGAATAGATGAATCGATATTGACAATTTCGTCGTGATGATTGTTCCTTGGGGGGAGTGTTCTTCCATCCAAGAATTGTTTTGCTTGGAGTTTTTTTGATTTGTAATCGGCTGCTTCTTCGATTTTTTCTGGGGCTGAAGTAAGACCGTCTGATAGCATTTCTTTTTTTTCTTTTTGTGGGTATGCTGATTGAATAGATCAAATGTGGGCCTCTCAGTCTCGTCTTTATTAATAATTTCAGTGTTCAAATTTTCTATATCAGATGTATTCTCCACATGGATAGGGGAAGAAATTGGAGAGCCAGTCGATTCTACAAGTATGGCCACTGGGATTGTGCTGCTCTCCGGCTGGGTAATAGAATGATCTAAAGTAACCTGGTATGGGGATATTGATGGACCATGCATTTCAGAATTAATAGATTGTATAGTATTAGAAAGGCACATTAGTTCTCCGGCAATCCAGTCCGTTTTTAAAAGTAGGGAATGCACCATGGTATTGTTATCATTAACTTTGAAGTCCATTGCTTTATATAGCTCCGCTAATGACATGACACTTGTGTTGAGAGCAGATAGCGTGGTGTCAAGTGCTAGCGAAGTTGGGTGTGGGAAGCCAAAGGATGGCTAGGTTTAGCAAAGGAGACAGGGGATGAATTTCTAGAGTCCGACATGTTTGGGGTCTCCGGGACTTCTTCAGTAGTATACAAATTGGAAGAGTTTGAAAGTCTTGTGAAACTTGCATTAGACGCTTGCCCACAGTATTCAGGGAAGCCGGAGTGACTAGGAAGAGAGGTTAGCAAAACTTGTGGGGGGTTGTATGGGTGGAGTGACACTGCAGCATTGCAGTATGGTTCTTCATTAGTTGGGGAAATGACATGCAGTTCTCTCGTTATGTTGTTTTGAACAACTTGAGAGTATAAAGGCGGAATAAAGGCGGAATGATTCTAGAATCTGTGGTATGAGTTGTGGCAGTTGTAGCATGTAGGGTTTCTGCTGAGGGAATTGCGATTGGGGCAGAGAATACTTCACACTCTTGGTCCATGTACACTGGGGTTAAACAAACCTGTAAAGTAGTATCCGAAATTCCGCATTCGGTGGTACTATGCCTAGGGCCATGTTAGATTGGGCTGTAATGGAGTTTGCAGCAGCTAGAGTTGACAGAGTTTTGTCCACGTTCACTTACATGTGTATTTTTGTTCGGCATGTTAGAAAGACAAAATTGTCCGATATCAGGGCTACCAAGCTGTTTTTGGTTCTGGTAGCGAGGTGCAAGGGGCTTGAGCGAGACTGTAGCAAGTGTAGATTGGGATCAAGGCGGCTTCCCAATTAGAAAGGGTGCTTGTTTTGGCATCGCTGAGGTTAGGCGATACGCTGCCATAAGGACATTTTGGAGGAGGCGATTAGTAAAGGTAAAGCTCGGATGTCGGCTCTTGCGACGGGGAAGGGTCGCAAGCAGTATCCAAGTGATGTAGCAAGGGAATCGCACTGAGGTAAGATAAGAGCTACTACAGTGCAGCGTTTGGCTGAAGGTTGTAAGTTGTTAGGGCTGCAATATCACGTTTTGCGCAGCAGCATTTGGTGTACGAACACCGTTGAAGTGGGTGTTCGCAATGGAGGGGGTGAACAGAGATTTTGATCTAAAGGCGTACTAAAGGCACCAGTTGCTCACCAGGCAGCTATTGCAGAAGAGAGAGGAAGTGAGAGGAAAGACAAGGAAAAGGGGACACAAGATGGTATGTGTAAAAAGAGTAATATAGATGTTTCCTAGGCAACACTAATAAGGTAATTCCAGCTGAATTCAGGTTTACCTCTTGAACCTGCAGATACAAACACATAGGGCCTCATTACGACCCTGGCGTTAACCATGGCGCTATTAGCGCCATGGTTGACGCCGGTATTTTACCAACTCCACCATGGTGAATGGCAGAATTACCACCCCATTCCAAGGTTGGCGGAGCGGTAATTCCCCATTCACCATTGGCCCTTCCCCATTCCCATTATTGCCCCCACAGGGCGCAATGGGAATGGGGAAGGCGGTAATTACGGTACCGCAAATTGCGGTACCGTAATTACCTCGAATGTTCCTTTGCGGGTTCCATCCTTAACGGCTGGTAAAACCATCCGTTAAGGTCGGGACCCGCAAAGGGACCTCGTAATTAGGCGGTAAGGGTTTAACGGCGCAGACACCTTTTACGGCGCCGTTAACCCCTTACCGCCTGGGTCGTAATGAGGCCCATAGTAGCTTGCGGTTTAGTGGGTGCACACGAAGCCATGAGGGCAAGGTGTCAGCTGCTTCATAAACAGCAGGAGCGAGGCAGCTTAAGAGTGTGCACGTGACAAAGTGTCGGGGTAATTTGAGAGAAAAGGGGGGAGTACAAAAGATGAAAGGCAGTGGGGAGGCGATGTGCGGTGCAGTCGCTCAGCGTTTTGCCCGCACGCTCCTGTTCTTCTAGCGTCACGCTAATGAAGTGAGCGTGGCTTGTTCTAAAAGGTAAAAATATAAGATTAGGAGGGTTTGTATAATCAGTTTTTGGTAAATAGAATTGGGTCAATATACCAGTGAGGATAGTCCATGAAGTGTTGAAGTTACAAAGTTGAGGCAAAGTTGTGACTTCACGGTGGAGCGGTGAGCAAAGGCTCCAGCAGGACAGCTGATAGCACTCGCGGTGCACTTCCAGTTGTAATCATTATCATTCAATACTTTTGCCCTACACAAACCACTCTTCCTTTTTCTTATTCCTAAAATGACCTCAGGTGAGTGTGGTTTTTTATCATCTCCTCAAGGTCCCTTCTAAGACGTTTTTTTCTTCTAATTGTACCACTCCATTGTGATCCTTCCTTGTGGATTTATGTTTTTTCTTATATTGCCCTTTTATTAGTTTCATGCTACCAATCTGGAATACCAAGTCTTGGATACTGTTCAGCACCATCTCAAACTCCTCAAAGACCCATTGAGCACTATTATCAACGCCCCAGTGTTCTACTCTCATCAGATAGCCTTTCAGCTCTTACTATGCTATTTTACTAGCTCACTCTAATTTATCAAAACTCCATTGCATCCTATTATGGCCACCATTGACACTTCGGTCTCCCACCTCTGTTACCTCATGCCTTTCTCTACTCGCAACAATAATGCGCACAGAGGCATATGTTTACTCTCCTCTCTTACGACAATGATCATATCCATTATCTGGTCATGGTGGGATATACTAACAAACAAGTAGTCAATCATATAAAAGGATTCTTTTGTGCATTATTCTAAGGGAGCTGAATGCCTGGACCATGCAAGCCCAATAAAGAGATCCCCATCAGTCAGGTTTTGTCGTTGGTCTCGGTACAATTCCGAACATCATCACATTAAACATGCTTCAATCGGATTATGCCACCGGGAAACAGACAATATACCTTGCATTTGTTGACTTCCGGGTGGCATTTGATTACATTGATCGAACACTGTTGTACAATAAGTTGGTAAAATATAATTGTCTGCAATCTCTTCTGGCTTTGATTGCACTATTACACACAAATACAACCATGCAAGTCAGGTTATCTCTAGCAGGTCAAATGTCATCCATATTCCCCACACATAGAGGATTAAAACAAGGGCGCATACTTGCCTCTACTATATTCAATTTGTTCTTGTATGACATGAGAGTTGCACTAAGACAAATTCCAAGTGATCCACCAAATTTAAGTAATCAAAAAATTGATTATCTGATGTATGCCGATGATCTAGTGCTTGTGTCCAAAACTCATGTCGGATTGCAGAACTTATTGAATGGTCTTGACACTTATGTAAATGAAAACCATCTGATAATTAACACAGTCAAAACTCAAATTATGGTATGTAAACCAGTCTGGCACAAGGGTCAAATTGTACAAATGGAAATTACAGAGTGTTAACCTCTTAAAAGTATCCCAATACAGGTACTTGGGAATAACTTTCTCAGATACCTTGGTAAATCCATTTTACGAATCAGAAATAAGAGGCAAACTGCGTACCTTGGTTTCACAAGCAAAAATATTGGTGGGGAAGTATGGTAAATTCTCGGTAAAGCTTGCAATGACTTTTTATCAACAAAAAGTGATTCCGATTCTGACTTATGGCACGGAAGCCACAAAGCCAAAAGATTGTAAGTGGTGGGATAAGTTGGAATCTCTATTCTGGAAGCAAGTTTTGCATCTCCCCTTTTCTACCCCATTACCACTAATTCGCTTTGAATTGGGATTACTTTCCATGTACTCTTATGTAACTTGGAAATAGTGCCCTGTTGCGAAAATGTCTTTTAGGTTTAGACCATCCAAACATTTTGGGCATAATGGTGAACAATTTGTTAGATCGGGATCAGTTTTTCTCTCAAACATGGTGTCAATTTACTTTGAATGCGATGGCGGACGCGTCGATTAGCATAGAACTTCTTGTAGCCAACCAAGGTCGCGCAAAATTAAAGATCCAGCAATATGATTGGTGTGCGAATGAATCCGAATGCATAGAGTATAAGGACTTTGATAGAACATTGTTTGGACATAAACCATATCGAACAACTGCAGACTATTTAATCAAATTCCCTTCACCAAATCGGTTCAAGTATCTCCGCTTTCGTTTGAATCTATGGCCAACATTGGACGTGTTGACCAGAAGAAAACAATTTACAAAAGATCAAAATTGTTGTCGATTTTGCAAAAATGTAAGCCAAAGAGAAATTCTAGAACATTGCATAGTACACTGTCGCCAGACGAATCTGCAACGAAAATTGTATTTTAAGAACTTAATTGGACACCAAAATCAGAATGTGTTGATGAACACATGGCAATGAACAAGTTACTTACCAACTGTAACATTCTTTCGACTGGATGTTCCTCCCACCTATTCCTCATCTTGTGATAAATCGTTATCTCCAGCTTCGCTGCTTTGGAAAAAAATGTTCTCGGCAGAGGGTGCTGTGCTCGAGGTCGTGGCGTCGATTGTCCCTCGACGTACTCCGTCGACGTCACCGATGGTATAAATACCTCGAGCCGCGCCCGTTGCTTCAGTTCTGTTTTTCCGATGAAATATATGGGATACATTACTCACCGTAATCGTATTTCTGATGCTTGTATCTGCTTAGCTTCACATGCTGTGCATAGGCCGACATCTAGTGGAAGCTGCGGAGTATTACAGTTTGTTTTTCGAAACTCGAAAATGGGCGTCGACACAGGGCGTGCCAGTAATACTATCCCTAGTGTGATGTCTACTGTACCCAAGATCCCTCACGCGTCTAGGATCCTCAGATTGTATTTTTTCTGACATGAGGTAGCATGAGGAGTAGCGCGAGTACAGATAATCCAAGCAGATAGACAGAAAGGTAAGACTACAAGCAATCATGCGCCTTCTCTCAGAGGGGAGGAGGGGTGGGTCGCATGTGAATCTAAGCAGATACAAGCATCAGAAATACAATTACTGTGAGTAATGTATCCCTTCTGAGGCTTGTGGGATCTGCTTAGATCACATGCTGTGCATAGATTAGCGAGCAGTACCTGAAGAAGGAGGTGGGATGTGAGAAGGCTCATGAGCAAATCAGTGTCTTAGAACCGCTTGTCCCACTTGTGTATCTGCCTTGGAATGGGTGTCAATGCAGTAATGCTGAGTAAAAGTGTGAATAAAGCTCCAAGTAGCTGCTTTGCAAATGGTGTCAAGGGGTACATTTGCAATGAAAGCCAGAGTGGCCCCAATGCCTCTAGTAGAGTGGGCTCTTGGCGTGAAAGGCAGAGTTCTTTCAGAGAGTGAGTAACACAGCTGGATACAGTTAATAATCCACTTCGAGATGGCACCTTTAGAGACGCGATCCCCCTCTCTGCCTGTAGCTACGGAGACAAACAGTTGATCTGTTTTTCTTAGCGGTCTGGTCTTATTTACATAGTAGAGGACCACCCTACGCACATCTAGGGTGTGTAGTTTCACCTCAGCCGAGCTTTCCGGGTCCTGGAAGAAAGCCGGAAGCTCGATGGACTGGTTTACATGGAATTTAGATCTAAATTTAGGTGAGAACCTAGGGTGTGTGCGTAAAACCAGTTTGTCTGGACAGTAAAGAAAGGATCCTGCACTGACAGAGCCTGAATTTCACTGACCCTTCTTATAGAAGTAATAACTACTAAGAAGGCCGTTTTATAAGTCAGGTGTTTGAAACTGCTTTTATGCATGGGCTCGAAAGGGGGGCCCATGAGCTTGGCTAGCACCACATTAAGGTCTCACCCTGGTGGTGGGTTTGAAATAGGAGGGTGAAGTCTCTTTACTCCTTCCATGAAGGCTTTAACTACTGGTACTTTCCACCACGAAACCTTGCTATGGGACGTGGTGTAAGCAGAGAGGGCTGCCAGGTGTACTTTCAGTGAGTTAAAAACCAATCCTGCATCCGGCAGGTGGAGCATG
Organism: Ambystoma mexicanum; assembly: GCF_040938575.1. Classification (NCBI taxonomy): domain Eukaryota; kingdom Metazoa; phylum Chordata; class Amphibia; order Caudata; family Ambystomatidae; genus Ambystoma; species Ambystoma mexicanum. The sequence goes on along the minus strand of NC_090931.1, from coordinate 435,371,196 downwards.
TATGTAACAATAGTGGAAGGAGTGCAATCAACCGGGTTGATTGATCTACTCTGGCACCAGATAACGAACCTCTTCCATTTATCAAAGTAACAGTGCCTTGTGTTTGGTTTCCTAGATTCCTTTAGGATGTCCATACACCTCTGTGGCAAATTGAGATGTCCAAACTCTATGACCTCAGGAGCCATGCTGCCAGGTTCATTGAGTTGGGTTGTTGGTGCACTGTTTGACCTTGGTGCTGGGACAGTAGGTTGTACCAGGCTGGAAGTTTGATGGGCTCGCACACCGCCATCCTGCGTAGGTGTGGGAACCACGGTTGTCTTGCCCACATGGGAGCAACTAGGACGAGTGCCATCGACTCTCTGTTCATCTTGTTCACCACTTTCCTGATGAGAGGAGTTGGTGGAAAAGCGTACGCAAACATCCCTGACCAGTTAATCAACAGGGCATTCCCCTGGGAGTCTGGTTGGGGGAACCTGGATGCAAATCCTGGGCATTGTCTGTTTTCGCTTGTGGCGAATAAGTCTATAGTGGGGAAACCCCACTGAGAGAAGATATATTCTACGACCTCTCTGTGTAGAACCCATTCGTGTTCCTCTGGGAGGGAGTCTCTGCTCAGAGCATCCGCTAGGGAATTGAGCTCCCCTCGAACATGTTGTGATGACAGGAAGATGTTCCGTCTGAGTGCCCGGATCCAGATTTTCTGGGCAAGCTTGGACAGATTTGGCGAGCGAGTCCCTACTTGCTTGTTCAGGTAGAACATGGCTGTTGTGCTGTCCGTCCGGATTTGCACTGACAGGTTTAGTAGGTGGGCCTCGAACGCCTGAAGCGCTCTGAATACTGCCAGAAGCTCTAGCAGGCTGATGTGGTTCTTGGCCACTGAGTGAGACCAGAGACCCTGAGCTGTGTGGTGGAGATGGTGAGCTCCCCACCCCGTCAGGCATGCATCTGTAGTGACTATTGCCTGTACCTCGGGATCGTAAAAGGGTTTCCCCTGTGCGAGATTCTCTCTTGTCCACCAGTGAAGGCTTTGTACCAGTGTTGGTGAAACGACCACTAGATTGTCCCACTGAACACTTGCCTGAGACCACTGTTTCGCCAACCATTCCTGCATGGGACGCATGCGCAGGCGTGCGTGGGGGACCAGGTAAATACATGACGCCATCATGCCCAGTAGAAGCATTGCTTTGCGTACCGTTATTTGTTGACCGGACTGATAATGCGGAATTTGCAGTAGTATATACCGAATTCTTTCTTCTGAAGGAAAGGTCAACCCCTCTTGGGTATCTAGGATTGCTCCTAGGAATTGTTTTGAGGTGCTTGGCACCAGGCTTGACTTTTTCTCGTTGATTGAGAAGCCTAACTCTTAAAGGAGGTCGATAGTCCTTTGAATGTTTGTCCTGCAAATCCCTGGGGTTTCCCCCGTTATGAGCCAGTCGTCCAGATAAGGGTACACTGGGATTGCCTCCCTGCGTAGGTGTGCAGCCACCACCGCCAGTACCTTGGTGAATATCCTTGGTGCTGAAGCTATCCCGAAGGGCAGTACCTTGAATTGGTAGTGTCGACTGTCCACCTTGAAGGGCAAATACTTTCTGTGCGCTGGGAACATGGAAATATGAAAATAAGCATCTTTCATATCCAAGGTTGCCATGTAATCCCCCTTTTTTAGGAGGGGGGATTACCTCTTGTAGCGTGGTCATACGACATTTTTGGGGCTTGACATACTTGTTGGCAGGCCGTAAGTCCAATACTGGGCGCATTGTCAAATCTTTCTTTGGCACAAGGAAGTAAGTTGAATAAATACCCTTGTTTACCTGGTGTCCCGGGATGAGTTCTATCGCGTCCTTTTCTAGCAGAATGGCGATCTCCTCGAGGAGAATCTTCTGATGTTCTAAAGAATGTACTCTTTGTCGTGGAGGATGGTTCCGGGGACACTGCAGTAGTTCTATACAATATCCTGTGGATACTGTTGACAGCACCCATCTGTCTGATGTGATCCCTTTCCAAGGCCGGGTGAAGTTGGAAATGCGTCCCCCTACTGGGGTTGCGTGAGAAGGGACCCTGAACTGAGCGTCACTGCTTTGGTGGAGCCGTGCCACCTCCCTTGTTGGGGCTGCCTCTGCCTTTACCACAACCTCTCCTATTACCTCTGCCGTAACCCTGGGTAGAATGTTGGTTGTTGTTCCACTGTGTACCCTGCCCCTGGGAATAGGTAGATCCTCTCTGGGAATTTTGGCCGCGTGGGCGACGAAAATTACTATTCCCTCTCTGGTTAGGGGGTTTATTGGTTAGCTGGCCAAGGGACTTGAGTTTTTCGTATTCGTCCTTGGCATTCTTCAGTGCGTCTTCGACCGCCTTACCAAACAACAGATCGGTTTCCACCGGTTTGTCCAATAATGATGCCTGGGTTTCTGCCTTAAAACGAGACTGCCGTAACCACGCATGTCTTTTGATAACAGTGCCTTCCGCTATCAATCTGCCTGCGTTGTCCGCGGTGTCGAAGGTTGCTTTCAAAATGCAACCAGACACGGCTCTACCCTCTGCGGAAATCCAAGCTAACTGGCCCTTTAAAGGTTCAGGAGCAGAGGCTATGAGTGCCGCGACTTCTTCCCACTGATGGCAGTTGTAGCTGGCCAACAGGGTGGTGGAGCTTGCAATCCTTGCTTGATTGGCGGACGTTGAGGCTACTTTTCTGCCGAAACCGTATAGTTTTTTGCTCTCCTTGTCGGGAGGAGGTTCGGACGATGACAAGGGTGTTCCAGCCCTCTTACGAGTGTTGGTGACAACTAGGGAGTCTGGCTTCAGATGTCCTCTTATATAGAGAGGGTCAGACTGGGCCGCCCTGAAAAGTTTTTCAACCCTGGGATTGACTGCTCTGGTGAGGTTCGGGTTCACCAGGGACGGATCTATTCTCCGCTGAATGGACTTAAGGATAGGGATGGTCTGGGCAACAGGCCTCCTTTCTCCCACTAACTCTTCTGCGAAGTCCCTTTCCTCCTGGACACCGTGGGTGTCAATGTGGAAATGTTCTGCTGCGTGAGCGAGAACCTCATTTAGGAGGGGTTGGTTATCGACCGGGGGGGGCGGTAACCGGGGCTTCGTTCTCTACCGGGGAATCTACTCTGTATGTTTCCGGGTCCTCCGCTTCTTCTTCCTGGTCCTCATCATCCCCATAGTAGCCCGTCCCGGTTTGCTCTTCTACCATACCAAATTCTTGGTCCTCACCAAAGGAAGCCTCTCCTTGATACAGTGAGTATGGTCTTGCGTATGGTTGTACCTCGAAGGGTTCTGACCTCATCAGAGTTTCAAACCGGGGCTTTTTACTCGGGGGATAGGATCAGTAGAGCCTGAGGGTGTCGCCCCTTGTGGATCATACGAGAGGAAATGTTCTGGATTTTTATCATAAAAATCAGCCAAAGAAGACATTCTTGACATGACCCTATCTATGTCTTCACTGGACCATTTTTTGGAACTGGGAATGACTCTCTCAGCAAGTCTATGGGATTTATCTTTAGTAGCTTTGCTGGTTTTAGACATATCAGCAGACCTGGTTTTGTCTGTCTGTTTAGGGGGAGTGGTGTGTTTCACAGGTGTGGAAGAGTGCAAAGGTTGTTTCTTCTGCTGTTTTCCCCCCCTCCCCGTGCGTGGAAAAATGTTTTCCCTGTCCTTTAGTGGCTCTGGAGGTTTTCGACACCTGGCGTCGAGGATCGGGGGTGGTATCCCTGTCCTTCGAGCGTGGGGCCTCGCTGGCTTTAACTGCGGGCTCCGACTCCTGGAGCGCGGCCTGGGGGTGGAAGTCGTCTTCGTCTTCCAACAATCGAACTTCTGTTAGCCTAGGGAGCGAGGCACTCTTGGCAAGAGTGGATGATTGCCTGGAGTCATGCGGCGATCTTGATCGAGAGCGCCCAGAGGACACCGAATCGGACCGTTCTGTTTGTGCCTCTTTCCGAGAACTCGAAGTCGTCGAGTCTCGGTTGGACTTAGTGTGTTTAGTGTGTGTAGTATGTGAAGCGCTTGTGTCGCCCTGCCGGACAACCTTCCGAGGTCGGGGACCTGCGCTCGGCTGTCTTTCGACGCTGTAATGCGCTCGCCGTCCGAAAGTACGGCGTCGTTGCCGTCGCTGAAGGCACCCTCCGCTGCCATGGCCGCCTGCCTGGCGTGGTGGGCCCAACGCTTCGCCGAACGGTCCTTAAGTGTCTTAGGTTTAAACCTACTACACGCTCTGCAGTTCGCTTCGGGGTGGTCCCTCGGCAAGCAGAGATTGCACGTGGCATGCCTGTTGACCCAAGGGTATTTGCGATTGCATTTGGGGCAGAATTGAAAAGGGGTACCCTCCATACGCACCTTGAGGCAGCGGGCTGTTAAGTGTAGGAAATGTACAAGGTGTACCTATATACCAAGAGTGTAGAGTATGTACCACCCCCCACTCTCCCTACTTGCAGGGCCGAGGCCAGAGGCCTTCCAAGGCCCGGGCCGAGGCCAGCGGCCTTCCGAGGCCCAAATCCGTCGTACAGCAGCCGACGGTCGATTTCTTCTCCAGCCGGCTTCGAGTGTCGAAGTTCGACGTTGGGGTGGGGAAGGATGTCAATAGATTATTATTTTAAATTTTTAGCAAAAGTATGGCTAAGGGCAGGGGACTCCGCAAAATGCTTCCGACCAGTATGGCGGAAAAAAACAATCTGAGGATCCTAGACGCGTGAGGGATCTTGGGTACAGTAGACGTCACACTAGGGATAGTATTACTGGCACGCCCTGTGTCGACGCCCATTTTCGAGTTTCGAAAAACAAACTGTAATACTCCGCAGCTTCCACTAGATGTCGGCCTATGCACAGCATGTGATCTAAGCAGATCCCACAAGCCTCAGAAATATATATATATATAGGAGGAACACCCAGGCGTGTCCCATGACCGATACATTCTTTGTGAGAGGAAAGTGTAAGAAAACCTAAACTGTACTGTGGGGTAGGATGGGAGGGTCGATGAGAAATACGTGGGAGGAACATTCAGTCGAAAGAACGTTATAGTTGGTAAGTAACTTGTTCTTCGAATGGATTGTGTCCTCCCACCTATTCCTCATCTTGTGATAGGCTCCCATAGCAGTATCAATTTTTGGAGGTGGGAGTACAAATTTCAGTTTTCGTGGACAGAATGCAGAACTGCCTTTGCAAATAAACCCTCGTTAGAGGAGTCAGTGTCCAAACCGTCACTACCGTTATCTCCGGCCATGGTTGCCAAAAGGACTCTCCCCTGAGAATATTGTCGTTGCAAGCCCACCATAGAAGATCCTGAGCAACTGCGCTCGGGACTTGCAGAAGATCCGACATATTCCCTGAGAACTGGGACCACTGAGTTCTGAGAGCCCATTGAAGGGATCTCATTCTCAACCTGGCCTCTGGTACTAGAAAAAGGCAGGATGCCATGAGGCCGAGCAACCTGAGAAAATCGAAGGCCGGTAGATGTTGGGCATTCTGAAACTTCATAACCATCTGCTGGATGTGGAGAGCTCTCACTTCGGGAGGCGAGGCTTTTCCTGATGAAGTGTCCAAGACTGCTCCGATAAATTGGGAGTTTCTGGGATGGTATCATGTGGGACTTCTTGAAATTGAGGGAGAAGCCCAGTTTGTGGAGGAAGTGGCAGGTGGTCAAAAGATGTTCTTGAGCTTGTTCTGGAGAACTTTCTCTGATCAACCAGTCGTCCAGGTAGGGATATATGTGAATACATCCTCTCCTGAGATTTGCTGCCACAACCGCCAACAGTTTGGTGAAAACCCTCGGGGCGGAGGTCAACCCGAATGGCAGAACTCAAAACTGATAAAGAGAATTGCCAATCGCAAACCTCAGGTACTTTCTGTGCTTTGGATGGATTGGCACATGAAAGTTAGCATCCTGAAGGTCCAATGATACCAACCAATCTTGGAGTTGAAGAGCCTGAAGGATCTGAGAGAGAGTCACCATCTTGAACTTGTCCTTCCTGAGGTACTTGTTCAAGTTTCTCAAGTCCAAGATGGGTCTCAGTCCTCCGTCCTTTTTTGGGATGAGAAAATATGGGGAGTACCAACCCCTGTTCCGCTCCGCTACAGGTACCGGTTCTATGGCACCTTTCTCTAGCAGGGTTAAAATTTCCTGCAACAGGAGCGGATCCGGAATTTTGACGGAGTTGACTCCCGGTGGATGATTCTGAGGCCTTTTTTGGAAGGGGAGGCAGTAACCTTGGGCTACTGTTTCCAGTGCCCAAGCATCTGAGGTAATGCCCCGCCATTCCTTCAGATGCTGAGAGATCCTGCCTCCCACTGGTGTTTTGTGTAAGAAGGTCTCAGAGGGATTTGGAGGCGGCTGCAGGAGTGGCTGAGGGTACAGATGCCGCTCCTGAGGCTGATTTTGCACCTCTTCCTCGTGCTCCACAAGGGAAGTTTGTTTGCCCCTTTGAGAAGCCTGTCCTCTTCCTCTACCAAAAGAAGAGTAGTAGCGAAAAGAACGACCCCTCCAGGAAGATGAGCCGGAATAGGGTTTTAGAGGCTGGCGCAAAGAAGCGCTAAGTGATTTAGCTGCCGCTTTCGAGGTCTGAAGTTTTTCCAGGCTTTCATCAGCCTTTCTGCCAAAGAGCCTCGAGCCATCAAAGGGCATGTTGAGGAGTCTAGATTGCACGTCCGGTTCAAATCCCGACTTCCTCAACCACGCAAATCTGCCTAGCACAACGCTTGCAGCCATGGATCTGCTGATGCTATCCGCAGTATCCAGTCCAGACTGGAGACATTCCCCCATTGCCTCCTTCCCGTCTTTGACTATATTCAGGAAGCCTTCCCTTTCCTCGCCTTCCGGAATATGATCAGCCGCCGCCGAAATACAGTCCCACAGGGTATGGGTAAACCTGGCTAGGGTACAGGTGACATTTGCCGACTTAAGTGCCATACTGCCCGACGTGAAAACTTTACGTGCCCAGGCATCAATTTTTTTATCCTCTCTATCTGGAGGAATAGTTGGATAAGCAGTTTGTTTTGAAGTAGATGCTGCCTGACTAAACTCTCTGGAGTCGGATGCTTATTCAAATATTCAGGATCCGTTCCAGCTGGTCTATATTTTCTTGGAAAAGTGCTGTCTGCAGCAGCAATAGTTTCTGGTTTCTCCCAGTTTTTCTCTACAGTCCTTTGAAGGGCCCTGTGAAAAGGGAGAACAGGATCTTTCTGAGGTCCATTGACGATTATATCAGTCATGTCATCTTGTTCAAAAATGGGTGAAGTATTACCCCAACCCATATATTCAACTACCCTGGTCATAAGACTCCTGTACCCAGCATCTGCATGTTCTGCAGGATCAGGTTTGGAGAACTCTAATTCTGGGGATGTGTCAACTCCACTGGCAGAGTATCACTCAGGTCTCTCATTCTAGATTCCTGGTCAATAAGTTCCTTAGGAACTTGTCTTGTACCATAAGTAACTCCCAAAGGAGAAACCTCGTCTTCTTCTGAAGCAGACTCTTCATAGATTGCTGACATAGATTTGAAAAAATCTGATCTGGGTAAAGGAGTGACTCTCCTTTCTTCCTCTTCCATCTGCTTCGAATAAAATGGTAAATCCCTCGAAGTTTTCGAGGTTGTCTTCGAAGTTTTCGAAGATGACTTCGATAATGGCATTGATGACGCATCTGACTTTGGCGTCAAAATTATCGACGTCGAGGGCGTCGACAAAATTGTCGAAGTCTTCGATGACTTGTGTTTCTTATACGGCATTGGAGATGTGCTCGACTCTCGAAGAGTCTTCGACGGTTTTACGTCGACTCAAGGTTTTTTGGATTCCTCGACGCTACTGGTCTTAGCATTGGTAGCCTTGGACTTCCCTTTGTCGTCCAATGGAGCGACTTTAGGGGTATGGCTTTTTTGAGGGTCTTTTGAGGGGGTCGAGGCCGCATTCTCGAAAACCTCCATCATCTTTTTGAGGAATTCTTCCCACTTACTGGGAGAATCCGATTTAGTCGGACAACGAATTTCTTCGGTCGACTCTGAAGAAGATGATGATGATGAGGGAGATCTATGTCTCCTCTTCATTTTCTTTGATGACGACGAAGAGTGTCTCGATCTACTCCTAGATCGAGATCTCTTCGAGTGCCTATGTCGATCCGATTTCATAGAATCAGTCGTTTTCTTATGTCTTTTAGACGAAACGTTTTTTGAGGCCTCCCTCCCTACCAACAGTTTTACCTCTCCTCTCACAAGAGCCTTTTCGGTCATCGATTGGCAGGACCCGCAGTCGTCGGTTCGGTGACTGGAACCGAGACACCAAAGACAAATTCGGAGGGGATCGGTGATCAACATCTTAGATCCACAATCTGCACACTTTTTAAAACCAGTCCTGGGTGTCGAAGGTGTCGAAGATGACGACATTTTCTTTCACAGAAAACAGAAGCGCGCCGTTCTCGATAGCGAAGCGATCGGAAAAACGGAACTGAAGCAAGGGGCGCGGCTCGAGGTTTTTATACCATCGGTGACGTCGACGGAGTACGGAGTACGTCGAGGGACAATCCACGCCACGACCTCGAGCACAGCGCCCTCTGGCGAGAACTTTTTTTTCCGAAGCAGCAAAGCTGGATATAACGATTTATCACAAGATGAGGAATACGTGGGAGGACACAATCCATTAGAAGTATATTTACAAGTACAAAACTGGCGATGCGAGTAGAACAAGTTACTTTCTTACCTGGTAACGTTCGTTCGATGGGATGGTCCGACGACGTATTCCATGTCTATGACATGTAATCACCACAGCTGTGCTGCTTCGGAAACTTTTTTCGCCGTCTGCGTCCTGCGTCGATGACGTCGATGCGCCATCGTCGAGGACCTCCTCCGACGTCCGACGTCATCCGATGTGATAAGTAGGACGCACGACGCCCGTGCCTCAGTTGTCGTTTTTTTCCCCCAGAACGTGTGACATTAGTCAACTGCCAGTCAGACACACAGCCTTGCGGAACATAAGCTGCAATCGCAAAAGAAATTCTGCAGCGGGGAAGGCAGGGAGGGAGCGATATGGAATACGTCGTCGGACTATCCCATCAAAAAGAACGTTACCAGGTAAGAAAGTAACTTGTTCTTCGAGGGGATTGGGTCCTCCGACGTATTCCATATCTATGACAGACTCCCAAAGCAGTACCAGAGCAAGGAGGAGGGAAAGAATTTAGAATCAAAATTTAGAATTGCCAATCAAATAGCAGAGCAAAGGACCGCCTTGCCAAAGGCCAGATCCTGTCCTCGGATGGAATCGAGGGAATAGTGACGTACAAATGTATGCACTGAAGCCCAGGTGGCTGCATCACAGATGTTGAGAATAGGAACACCCCTCTGCAGGGCAGTAGATGCAGCCATACCCCTGGTAGAAGGGGCCCGCAAGTCAGCCGGTGGGTCCTTACCCGCCAAGCGGTAACACTCCGAGATGGCCAAAATAATCCAGCGAGACAAAGTCTGTTTCGTCACAGCCTGTCCCAAACGCTTTCCAGCGTAACCAATAAAGAGTTGATCGTCCACTCTGACCCGGGACATGCGTGAAACATAAAAGCTTAAAGCTCTCCTAGGATCAAGCCTATGGAGCCTCTCCTCTTCCTTACCAGGATGCGGAGGAGGATAGAATGCCGGAAGAACAACCTACTGGGCCAAATGAAATTCCGTCACTACCTTTGGAAGAAAAGAAGGACGAACTCTAAGGACAACCCTGTCCTTGTGAAATACAGTGAAGGGTGGCTTAACTGAAAGTGCCTGTAACTCACTCACTCTGCGAGCGGAAATAACCGCAACTAAAAACACAGTTTTCAGAGTTAACAGCCTCAAAGGGCAAGAATGTAAAGGCTCAAACGGAGCACCCATGAGAAACTTAAGAACAAGGTTTAAATCCCAACCGGGCACCAGGAAAGGTGACGAAGGGAACACATTAATGAGCCCTTTCAGAAACTGTGAAATTAAAGGGATTTTAAAGTAGGAACACTCTTCAGACGAGCGCTTAAAGATGGACAGCGCCGCCAGGTAACCTTTAATGGTACCCACTTGCAAGCCCCTGTGGGCCAAAGAAAGTAAAAAGGACAGAACCATGCGGATGTCACATGCAAAAGGATCCAAATTCTGAACTCTGCACCAGTCGCAGAACTTACGCCAACGGCAACGGTACAGAGACTTCGTTGCTGGCCTTCGGGCCGAGAGCAACACCTACATCACGTCTTCAGGGAGGTCCCAATCCTTATACCTCAACCTTTCAGAAGCCAAGCGTGAAGGTTGAGGGATCTGACCTCTGGATGGAGAACCTGACCCCCCTCCCGTGAGAGCAGATCGTCTCGGTAGGGAAGACGACGTGGAGGGCAGATGGACAAGTCGAGAAGGTCCGGGTACCACGTCCTCCGAGCCTACGCTGGAGCAATGAGGATCATCCGGGAAACGAACTTCCGTAACCTCCGCAGCACTTGCGGGATGACGGGACTGGAGGAAACGCGTACAGCAGCGGGAATGACCACTCCACCACAAACGCGTCTCCTAAGGCTCCTTTTGGAGGAAATTCCTGCGAGCAGAACCTCTTGCACTTTCGGTTGACACTGGAGGCGAAGAGATCCACTTGAGGGGTCCCCCAAAGGGCGAAGATCTCCAGGCAAATCTCCTGAGCCAACTCCCACTCGTGAGAGATCGTGCTCTGCCTGCTCAGAGCGTACGCCGTCACGTTTTCTTCTCCGGCCAGATGAACTGCCGAGATCGAAACTTCCTGCTGGATGGCCCAGAACTCGAGCTGCATCGCCTCCCTGCACAGAGGAAGTGACCCTGCCCCCCCCTTTTTGTTGAGGTAGGGCATGGCCACTGTGTTGTCCATCAGGATCAGGACATTCTTTCCTTGCACAGTCGGCAGAAAAGCCTTCAGGGCTAGCCTGACGGCCCTCAGCTCCAACAGATTGATATGGAGTCTGGACTCCGACGGACACCAACGACCGCTGACTGTCAGCCCGTTGGCATGAGCTCCCCATCCCGTGAGGGATGCATCCGTCACGATCGTCACCTCCGGCCAGGGAAGCCAAAATGGAGCCCCCTTCATCAAGTTGCCTTCGACGGCCCACCACAGAAGGTCCCGGGCGACCGAGGGCGGCACCTGAACCGGGTCGGACATCCTGCCGGAGGACTGCGACCATTGCATCTTGAGTGCCCACTGCAAAGATCTCATCCGCAGGCGAGCCTCTGGCACCAGAAGAATGCAGGATGCCATGAGGCCGAGCAACCTCAAGAACTCGAACGCTGGGAGCATCTGGGCATGCTGAAACTTGTGCACCATCTGCTGAATGTGAAGAGCCCTCACCTGGGGAGGAAAACACTGCCGCAGGGAAGTGTCGAGCACTGCTCCGATGTACTGGAGCCGCTGTGTTGGCGTCAAATGGGACTTCTTTAAATTGAGGGAGAAGCCCAGCCTGTGAAGGGAGTGGCAGGTGACGGACAGATGATCCAGGACTTGCTCGGGAGAGCTCCCCCTGATCAACCAATCGTCTAGGTAGGTGTAGACGTGAATCCCCCCTTGCCTGAGATGCGCTGCCACCACCACCATGAACTTGGTGAAAACCCTCGCGGCAAAGGTCAATCCGAACGGCAGGACCCGAAACTGAAAGTGCGAGTCGCCAACTGCGCACCTCACATACTTCTTGTGCTTGGGATGGATCGGCACATGGAAGTAAGCATCCTTGAGGTCGAGAGACACCAAACAGTCCTGAAGCCGAAGGGCCTGGAGGACTTAAGAGAGAGTAACCATCTTGAACTTGTCCTTCCTTAGGAGTTTGTTCAAACCGCGCAAGTCCATGATGGGTCTCAATCCCCCGTCTTTCTTCGAAATCAAAAAATAAGGGGAATATCATCCCTTGTTCCTCTCCACTACAGGCACCAGTTCTACGGCGCCTTTTTCCAGCAGGGCTTGAATTTCCTGCGCAAGGAGCGGATCAGGACTCTGCAAAGAGAGGTTCCCCGGTGGATTGTCGCGAGGCCTGTGCCGAAAGGGAAGACAGTAGCCGTGGGTTATGATCTCCAGAACCCACACATCTGAAGTAATGGCACGCCACTCTACAAGATGCTGCGCCAGCCTTCCCCCAACCGGCGAACCATGGGACATGGCCTCATGACTGAGTGGCAGCGGCTGCAGCGTTACCTGAGGGCAAAGAGGCAACTGCCCGAGCGGCCTTGGCACCACGGGTACCCTGTCGTCCACCTCTGGTACCCGTACGTTGGCCTCTTTGACTGCCAGCTCCTCTCGCTTTACTGAAGGAAGAGTAATAGCGAAAGGAACCACCCCTCCATTGCTGTCCCCTAGGATGAAAAGGCGGAGGTTGGCGAACTGCAGCGCCCAACGACTTTGCTGCAGATTTTGAGGTCTGCAACCTCTCAAGGCTTTCGTCAGCTTTGCTGCCAAAAAGGTGTTCACCGTCAAAGGGCATGTTGAGGAGCCGGGACTGCACATCAGGAGCAAACCCCGACTTCCGCAACCACGCAAACCTGCGTATCACGGTGCTCGCCGCCATGGACCTGCTGACGCATTCAGCCAAGTCCAAACCCGACTGAACGGACTCACACATGGCATCCTTACCATCCTGGACCATAGCAAGGAAACCATCCCGTTCGTCCCCTTCGGGAATATGTTCAGCCGCTAACGCAACACAGTTCCACAGAGTATGTGTGAAACGAGACAAGGCACAAATGGAGTTGGCCGCCTGAAGCGCCATACCACCAGAAGAAAACACTTTCTTCGCCCAGCCTTCAAAACGTTTGTCGTCCCTATCAGGAGGGATGGTAGGGTACGACGCCTGCTTTGCCGGGGCCGTGGCCGCCTGCACCACCAAACTCTCCGGAGTGGGGTGCCTGGTCAAGTAGCAGGGGTCGCTACTGGCTGGACGGTATTTTCGCGACAAGGACCTGCCCACCGCCGGGAGACTCTCCGGAGCAGTCCAAGCCGCCGCCACCCTTCTCTGTAAAGCCATATGGAATGGCAGTACCGGGTCAGTTGGGGGACCAACATCAAGGATGTCCGTAAGATCATCCTGCACAAACTCCCCTGGGGGAGCAGACCATCCCAAGTACTCGGAAACCCTAGCCATAAGGCGTCGGTACGAGGAATCGGCATGAGAGCCAGGCTCAGGCCTACAAAACTCCACCTCCTGAGAGGCGTCTAGTCCACTGGCATCATGCAGTGACTGCCTCAAATTGTCAAACTGACTATGGCCCGAGACAATTTCATCTGGAACCTGACTAGGGACCAGGTCATCAGAATCCTCATCCACCTCCGAAATATATTCCAGGTGGCGAAAAGAAGGCACCCGAGAGTGCTTGCTCTTAACCAGAGCCTTCCTAGGGGGTTCCCCCGTGCCACGGGTGTTAGGAAAGATTTCGTAATTGTAGGGAATTTTCCTTCCATGTGGCAACCCCTAAACTTTTTGCTATTGTTTTTAACCTTGTTCTTGACTTTGCCAGAGCAGTACAGCCTTCTGCCGCACTTCTCTGGGCTTTCACTCCTTTCTTACGGGGAAACTGACATGCCCTTAAAACAGTCAGTACCGGGGAACGTGGTTTCCCGTAGTTTCTTTTATCGTGTCGCAGCTTTAGTGCAACACGACACAAGAGGGCACTGTAAGCTAAGTTACAGCTCTCTTGGGTCTCTAGCCTTCTACAGGCCCTAGATACTCTTTTAGGATGGTATTTGATCGGTGCAAGTCATTCAGGGACTGGAATGGTGGCAGCGATCGTTTTGTTTATTTTGAGCTCCTTTTGGCGTTCTGAGCACATTTTTGCACTGAACCCAAAATGGTGGCCTGGCTCCCAAAATGGCCAGGCCGCGAGGCTCCTTTGTCCTGTCCACTGTCCGTCTTGCTCCCTTCACCTTCCCCAGGTCCGGCGACCCGGGGCCTTCCTTATTTGGGCATGTACTTTCCCGCAAAACACAGTTGCTTTCGCGGGCTTCTACATGTCGTTTGTGTGCCTCCAGGGTGTGGGCTGGGATGTCTGGTCCCAATACACATCCTGGGTGCCAGAGAGTCTAGGGTGGTGTGAATGCCTGGGACCACCGTGGTCCGTGATTGGTCCACGTATGGTATGTGTTTTGATGAGCGGATCTCCCATTGGCTCCCCTCCGTTTTGGCGCGAAGGGAACCGTGGATAAGAGGGGGCTGGAAACACCACTACCATGTCGATCTCCTGAGTTCTCACGAACGAAGGAATACAGGAGCCAAGTATCCTGCAACTACGAGGCTGGACCGAGGAATCGCTGGTGACCCGCTGAAGGAATCCTCCTTTGCACTGCTGTCGTCCGGAGAGCCCCTGTCCTCCTTTGATCGAACCAGAAGGCCTGTACTGGTGCTTCGACCTTTGGAATAGCAGGAACAGCTATTCCCGGCATCTTCAACCATCTCCTGCCAAGTAAGCCTTCGGAAGCGTCTCTGGGCCATCCAGTTGACTGACCAGCTTACAAAGGAGTTTGGCTCTGCAACCGCCGCCAGGTTGTGTTGTATTGCGAGTCCTTGTCCCTCTCCCACGCTTCGTACGCTTGGCGTCCCCAGGTCTGAAGGGAGGAGGGTTCATTTGGCTCGAATACACACGGCCGCTCCGTTGTCCTGTGCGGCAACAAAACTGTGCCGGTTTCGTCGATTGGGACGTCTTTTTGCTCTACACGACTACAAAGCGTTCCCTGCTCTTCTGAACCTGCCAGCTGCTGAAACTATCGTGGAGAAGCCTGGGTCTGCTTGCTTCGGGGACCGGTGAGTAGTATATCTAGGATCTGGTCGCCCTCCTGCAGTATCCCATTGCTTTTCCCTGCTGTGTAAAAACAGCACCCTTTTGCCGCGCTCGCGCTCTGCTTCTGCCCGCTGTGGAGGCGGCGCTTGAGTTGCGGAACCTGTTCTTCTTCTGCTGTGCACTAACGTGAACCGCCTGACTTCCTCCAAAGAGCTTCCCCTTGTGCCCGTCGGCACCGGCGTGGCAGGTACTTTGAGCACAAGGCTCCACTCTTCGCAGGGCTCGGACTTCCATCTAGTTAGGTGCCTATGAAGGCGAACTGAGTCGAAAGCATTATCGCACTGCCTGTTTTCCTTCCCTGGCAGGTGGACTACATATTTCGTGCTTTAAACGCTTGCGACTGTGTATTTGTATATATATTGTGTTGATATGGTATGTGTTGGTTTAATATTGTGATATTGTGATTTTATCGCTACGGTCATTATTTTAAAGGCCTTAAAATAAATGTGTATCTATTTTTGATATAACAACTGTTTGGAGTAGTTTGTTAGCGCTCTTGCTTTGTGTGCTCATTGCGGGCCTTCAGTCACCCTCACCCCTCCTGAGACCTAGTCTTGACCGCCGCGATCGCTACCTTGATTGGTCTGGCTTGTCCAGAGGTTACCCTGTTCCAAGTAATTAGGTTGGCCTTCTGAACTTCTGCGCCACCAGGACAGAGTTCAGAAATCCGTCTTAACAACGGGGTACCTCCAACACCCCGGCCTCGAAAGGCGTCGAGTGAATCGGCACCGGCGTCGAGAGAACAGGCATCGGCGCCGAGAGGATCAGCGTCGACGTCGAGTAAATCGGCGTTGACGTCAGATGCAGCGCCGCCAGCTTCGACGGCGTCGACACAGTCCTCGAAACCGGAGCTCCGAGCGTGTCCTTCGACGACCTGAGCGTCGACGGCTTCGACGACTTCCTCGGAGCCTCGAGAAAGCCTGTCGACAGCCTCGACGCCTCAGACGTCGATGTCTTCTTTGAAGACATCACAGGTGCACACGGTCTCGAACGTCGAGAACGAGTCCCCTTGCCCGAACGGGACCTCTCCCGTGACTCGTGCCGACCACTCTTGCGAGCGGTGTCTCTCAACCTCTCACGACCTACCCCACTCGGGGGCGCGGACGGCTTAGTACCCTGCGACTCGAGAATCGCCAGCATTTTCTTCCCGAAGGAAGCCCATTCCTCCGGCGTCGCACGGCTGGTGGGGTAAGCGACGTGCCGGGCAGAGTCCTCCGAAGAGGACCTGGAAGACGACCGCTGTCGGCGCTTCCGAGAATGCCTCGAAGAGGCCGAGGAGTGGCGAGACCGACTCCTAGAAGACTTCCGACAATGACGCAGAGAGTCTCCTCTCGAATCATCCGTCGAAAGCCCCGCAGACTTCGTCTTCCAGGGCTTGGACACCCGACCTACCGACAACTTCTTCTTACGTTCACATAAGGCTTTGGACGTGAGCAACTGGCAGTCGATACAGTCATCGGTGTCGTGGGCTTCCCCGAGGCACCAGAGGCAGGCGTCGTGCGAGTCCGTCACCGACATCTTGGACCCACACTCCCCACACTTCTTGAAGCCCGGACGCGGGGTCGAAGACTAAGTAGAAGACATCTTCACACAAAGGATTCTCTCACAAAAACGAACAGGTTCGAAGAACCGAGAAGAACAGAACTCCAAAGAGTCGAGGCGTTAACCGAGATTCACGAAGCAACACGTTCGCGGAAAAAACAGAACTGAGGCTACGGGCGTCGTGCGTCCTACTTATCACATCGGATGACGTCGGACGAGGTCCTCGACGACGGCGCATCGACGTCATCGACGCAGGATGCAGACGCTGAAAAAAGTTTCCGAAGCAGCACAGCTGTGGTGATTACATGTCATAGATATGGAATACGTCGGAGGACCCAATCCCCTCGAAGCAGTAGTACAGTTCTTGGATTCAATTTATCCAGAAATAGCATGTTAAATTTGAAAATGGAAAATGAATTGTGTAATTTTTATAGGAAGTTAATTTTATTGCTATTTTTTTATATTTTATAAGAAAAATTATGATTTTATAATTTGTTTATCTGAAGTATGAAAATATCTGCATTTTATTTCAGTAGTTATTGAAATGGAAAATTGTAATGTAAGTTGAAAGGTTGATTTTATCAACTAAACAAATAAAAATAAAAAATAAATAAAAAGAAAACAATTTTAAGCTAGCACAGGTGGTATCCCTCTGTTGGTCACTCTCACAGTTAACATTCAACATTCCAAATCCATTGAGCAACAAAAGGTGCGCCCACGAATGGCCCTTCTTACTATGTTTCAAATTACTAGAAGTGGCCTGTGCCTCCATTTCCATATCGTCTGCCGAAACCCTGGGTATATTTGCATTGAAATTGCCCCCTATAATGGTCATATGCGTTAATCAGGAAAATGTGCTTCTTGGTTGTTCCCTCCCCACAAGGGCCCCAAGTCCAAGGGTGGCTCCAACAGAGGCGGCTCCAAGAAGTGTTAGCCGGTGTCTGCAGGGGAAGCAGTGGCCGGCCGTCAACCATCATCTACAAGGACCAGTAAGGTAGGAGTGGCCTGGGTCAGGAGTAGAGCAACTACTCTACCCCAGACTCCGAGCCACTTACCAAACCAAAAGTATAGAAGATGATTGCATTGTATGATGTTTAGATTGCACTGATAGGACTCTCCCCCACTATACAGGTCTCAAATTTAGCTGGGGTTCCGCCTCCAAATTGCATTGTATGATGTTTAGATTGCATTGATAGGCCTCTCCCCCACTATACAGGTCTCTCAAATTTAGCTGGGGTTCTGCCTCCAAATTGCATTGTATGATGTTTAGATTACACCGATAGGCCTTTCTCCCACTATACAGGTCTCTCAAATTTAGCTGGGGTTCTGTCTCCAAATTGCATTGTATGATGTCTAGATTGCACTGATAGGCCTCTCCCCCACTATACAGGTCCCTCAAATTTAGCTGGGGTTCTGCCTCCAAATTTCATTGTATGATGATTAGATTGCTTTGATAGGCCTCTCCCCCGCTATACAGGTCTGTCAAATTTAGCTGGGGTTCTGCCTGCAAATTGCATTGTATCATGTTCAGATTACACTGATAGGCCTCTCCCCCACTATACAGGTCTCTCAAATTTAGCTGGGGTTCTGCCTCCAAATTGCATTGTATGATGTTTAGATTGCATTGATAGGCCTCTCTCCCACTATACAGGTCTCTCAAATTTAGCTGGTGTTCTGTCTCCAAATTGCATTTTATGATGTTTAGATTGCACTGATATGCCTCTCTCCCACTATACAGGTCTCTCAGATTTAGCAGGGGCCCCATCTCCAAATTGCTTTGTATGATGTCTAGATTGCAGTGATAGGCCTCTCTCCCACTATACAGGTCTCTCAAATTTAGCAGGGACCCTATCTCCAAATTGCTTTGTATGATGTCCAGATTGCACGGATAGGCCTCTCTCCCACTATACAAGTCTCTCAAATATAGCAGGGGTTCTGTCTCCAAACTGCATTGTGTGACGTTTAGATTGCACTAATAGGACTCCCTCCCACTATACAAGTCTCTCAAATAATCTAACTGCGCATAGTTCAGCACTGTATCAATCCCGGAAACCCACCACAACCTAACTCAATTAAGTCCCATTCCAGATAGGCCTCTCTCCCACTATACAGGTCTCTCAAATTTAGCTGGTGTTCTGTCTCCAAATTGCATTTTATGATGTTTAGATTGCACTGATATGCCTCTCTCCCACTATACAGGTCTCTCAGATTTAGCAGGGGCCCCATCTCCAAATTGCTTTGTATGATGTCTAGATTGCAGTGATAGGCCTCTCTCCCACTATACAGGTCTCTCAAATTTAGCAGGGACCCTATCTCCAAATTGCTTTGTATGATGTCCAGATTGCACGGATAGGCCTCTCTCCCACTATACAAGTCTCTCAAATATAGCAGGGGTTCTGTCTCCAAACTGCATTGTGTGACGTTTAGATTGCACTAATAGGACTCCCTCCCACTATACAAGTCTCTCAAATAATCTAACTGCGCATAGTTCAGCACTGTATCAATCCCGGAAACCCACCACAACCTAACTCAATTAAGTCCCATTCCAGCAGACCGTTAACACCCTAACCCCCCCCCCCCCCCGACAGTGCACCCTTAGGAAACACACCCTACCCACCGACAGGAAAGCAACACTGAGCCAGAGAACACCCCAGCGGAATCCAGAGAAGGAAAAACCGAGGGCACTGTGACTGCAAAACATAGCATAGAGGACCAACTACCTTACTACGCCTGCACCTAAACTGGAAAATGGCCCGACCCAGAAAAGGACGCAGAGAAAGAGAACAAGACGTGCAACAAGAGACGCGAACACACAGCACTGACAGAACCCACAAGAAGCAGCCCCACTGGAAGGAAACACGGCCAACACAGCCATAACCGGAACAAAATCTACAAGAGAAAAATCCTTATACCTCACAACAACCACGGTACACCAACACCCCAACACGGAAACCTCGAAACATGCAAAGAATTTCCTGAAACACGCGAAAAACAATGGGAACACTCAACAAGAGAGTGGGAGGGCTCCGACCTATCACACCTTACATCACAAGAACAGAGGGGCAACATCGATTTCCACTACATCCCGCACAATACGGCGAAGCACCGACAACCAGCAATGCTACCTCCCACCCAACAATCGGACTCAATGAAGAAACCACCGCTGATCTTCATCCGAACAGCATCACATCAGAAACACCAAGACTAATCAGCCCTGTTACCAACTTATTGGACCGCTTCAATGAAGAAGCAGCTGTCGCCGTTCTTCATCCTACCGACATCAAATCGGAAACACCACGAACAGACAATTACAAACTTGAACAGCAAATACCCTCAAAACAAAATCTCACCCAGAGAATCCACTGTAACCTAATAAACGCAAGGTCAATGTCCAAACACTCAACTGAAATATACGACCTCCTTTCAGAAGGAGGCATAGACATCCCATTTGTAACCGAAACATGGCTAGACGACAACTACAAGATCACCCTCAACAACTGCCTTCCTGAAGGCTTCAAATGCATGCAAACAAACAGAAAATCTAAAAGAGGGGGGGGACTAGCGTTCATCCACAAGGAACAACTGGCCATCAAAATGGAAGATCCTCCAAACATCGAGAAATGCGAATCCTTAATACTACGACTTTCAGTAAACCCCAAAACTAACCTGAAATTCATACTGATATACAGACCACCAACCTACGATGCAACTTTCATAGACGCTTTCACGGAAGCAATCACTGCCCTAGCCATCGAGTACAATCATCTGATCATCCTTGGAGATTTCAACATCTGGTTCGACGAAGAAACCACAACCACCCAAAAATCCCTAACCGCCCAACTAGCAGCCATTAACCTACAACAACTAGTCAAAGGAGCAACCCACTCAGCAGGGAACACACTTGATGCAATCTTCGCCAACAAGGATCTCATCACCGCGGCACCCCCAATTCAAATACTTTGGAGCGACCACCTCATCATTCCATTCATAATCACAACGGCCGCTCCAAGAAAAAAGCAACAAAAAAAACGACCCATCATGATGAAAAGAAATTGGAGAACCATAAAAAACTCCAACCTAACCGAACTCCTAGAACTCAGCAAACCACAAGCATCAACCATGGAAGAAGCAGATCTAGACAAAAATGTTGCCCTACTTCATACCTGGATCGCAACAACCCTAGACGGCAACGCCAAAGAAAAGCCCTTCACCCCATCACATAAGAAAACCACAGCAAAGTGGTTCACCCCACTACTCAACACCATGAAAAGAAAACTAGAATCTGAATGGAGGACCAACAACACCTCCGCAAACAAATTGAAATTCCTACAACAGATCTGCTCATATAAAAAGGAAATACAAAAAGCGAAGAGGAAACATTACGACAACCGAATTTTCAGAGCACCAAACGCTCAAAAAGAACTATTCAAAATCATAAACGAAATAAAAGACCCACCGGGCTGCAACAACACGCCAATTCCATCTATGAAACTCTGCGAGGACCTCGGAGACCACTTCAAAAACAAAATAACCTCCATCCAACTCACCATACAAAACAGGCCAAGCGATCACAGCTCAAACCCCACCGACACCGACGAGGAACACGCAAACAAGCTACGAAACTTCCCAGAAATATCAGTTGAGGCTTTCGTCAAACTGGTAAACCAAAGCAACAAAATCAGGCTCTCCTGAAGACCCCTGCCCCCCGGACATATACAAAACAATTCTCAAACAAGGAACCCCCATGGAATACCACAGGAACCTCCTCAACCTCTCAATCTCAACAGGTAAAGTACCACAGGCCTTCAAATCAGCCTACATCTAGCCGCTACTCAAAGACACAACAATAAATGTAGACGACTTATCTAATATAGACCCATCTCCAACATACCCTACATAGCCAAACTGCTAGAAACGTACGTCTACCAAATAACCCAACAATTCATAGAAGAGCATTGCCTACTAGAACAGGCACAAGTTGGTTTCAGACCTATGAGAGGAACAGAATCGGCTCTCCTCTCAATATGGGACGACCTAAAAACAAACGCAGACTCGGACAACAGTACCGCCCTGATTCTCCTTGATCTGTCTGCAGCTTTCGACACTGTCAACCACACCATCCTCAAAGAGATTAGAAGGACTAGGGATAACAGACACTGCCCTACTATGGACCAAATCCTTCCTAACAAACAGGAAAGAAACAGTATGGATGAAACCTTTTAAATCCAAACCCAGAGACTCCACGTGCGGAGTACCACAAGGTTCATCCTTCTCCCCGCTTCTATTCAACATCTACATGTACCTATTAATCAAACTCATCAAAAAACATGGCCTCACATGCTACAACTACGCCGACGATACTCAAATAATCTTCAACATACAAGATACCTGAGAAGAAAACACCACACTAGAGAATTGCCTTCGTGACATATTCAACTGGATGAACCTCAACCATCTCAAAATCAACCCAGGCAAAAGAGATAATGATTGTTTCAAAAAAGACATCAACTACATCCCCTGGCCAAGAGGGCTCGGCACCACACCAGAACCATCATCAACTGTAAAAAACCTAGGGGTCCTGATGGATAACAACCTCACTCTAGAGCCAAAAGTAAACTCGGTAATCAAGAAATGTTTCCTCCTCCTGCGAGCAGCAAAAAGGATCCTACCGTTCCTGCCGTTCGGCAACAAAACACTTACCATCATCGCTCTGATCATGTCCAGAGTAGACTATGCCAATAGCCTATACCTGGGCATGCCCGAACGACTTCTAAAAAAACTACAACGCATACAAAATGCAGCAGCCAGACTCCTCCTCAAGCTACCCCGAAGAGAAAACATCACACCCGCGCTAAAAATACTACACTGGCTACCACTAAAACAGCGAATAAAGTTCAAGTCCATGTGCATCACGCTCAGAGCAATGCACAAACAAGGCGCAGAATTCCTAAGCGACAAACTACGCCTACATCAACCGACCAGAACACTAAGATCAAGCACCGACATACGCCTGGAACCAAAACCCTACAACAGAAAAAAACTCGGAGGATGCTTTTTCTCCCACCAGGCACCCAAAACCTGGAATGACCTACCTAAGAATATACGGAACACAACAAATCACCTAGCATTCAGGAAACTCCTCAAATCATGGCTCTTCACAGGGTAACCACAATAGAGACGCACTAGAATGCGCAGACATTAAAACAACGATGAAAATAACTCCAATCCCGGCCTCTCTCAATTTGGACATACACTCAAACCAAAGAACTAACCACTTGACTGAGCATAAGATATCATGGAAAATAGCCACAAAAGGAAGGCTCCAGAGACTGATCACATACTTAGACCCAGACGAAAGCCCTCAAGGGACTCACCCACTCGTACGTACTGGACAGACCATATCCAGGCCGGCAGACACATTTAAATAGAATTGTGAATATTAGCATGACCACACTTGGATGGAATTGTGGACAATGACCTGCGTCGCATCCAGAGGGGACTTTGAATGCTAGCATGCCCGCCCTTAGAAAGAATTGTGAATATTAGCATGTCTACACTTAGATAGATTTGAGAATATTAGCCTGCATCGCATCTAGATAGGACCATGAATGTTAGCATGCCCGCACCTATGCGAAAACTGAAGACTAGCACAGGCCACACTTATAATTGTAGATATTGGCCTGCGTCGCATCTAGATGGGATTGATTGAAGGATAGCAAGCCCGCACCTAGATGAAACTTGAATGATGGCGTGTGCCACACTTGGAATTGTGAACCCCAGCCTGCGTAGCATGCAGATAGGGTTGTGAATGATAGTATGCCCACTATCTGGACAGATTTCTAGATGCTAGCCTGCGCCGCATCTGGATGGGACTGTGAATGTTGGCTTGCCCACACCCAGATAGAGTTCTTGACATTGGCCTGCGCCGCATCCAGATAGAGTTGTGGGGGTCGACGGGTGCCACACTTGGACAGAACTGTGAATGTTAGCATGCTAAAGGTCAGGTAACCCACTAACCAATATAAGCTCAAACTCTGCATACTTATCTCACTCAAAAACTCACACAACCATCTCTCGCACAACAAGCCGCACGCACTTCCCAACACTGCAACAACACATAAGCCGGACCAACAGCACACGCGGCCTCACCACGATCCAATACCCGCACCAAAGCTCAGCATCTGGGTATAGTAAAGTTGAAGCTGCCAACAGAACACCACTCCTCTCAGTATCCTACTCCCTCTTCACCTTTCTAACCCATCCCACTTTATCATTTACAGATCCGCCAGAGCGCCTGGGGACCAATTCCACTGGTGACGGTGCGCGGTACAAATACCTTTAACATTTAACACAATCAAGCAGGCTACCCAGTAGACATTCCATACTTTGGGGGTGTTTTGCAATCTGCCATTTGTTATCCACTGAAATATGGAGTCCTCCCTTGGGCCTCCTTCTTTCGATCTTAATCGCTAAAATGATAATTGCTTCCTCACAAATTCAAGCTCATCTGCCATCCATGTCTCTGGCAGTAGGATTATGAAGAATAAATTACAGACTTCATTCAACCCTCCTGTGTCCCAAATGTGACTATGGCCTGTTGAGTTCCAGGAGTACAGCAGTGACCAGCTATCAGGATTGATTATTAAGGTAACTCTGAATGGCAGTTGGGATCCATTGTAGGAAACCTTCCCAAGCTCAATTATCATCGTCGTACCTGTTTTGTCCGAGAGCATTAGGGTACTGCTTTGCCATCACGGGCTTGGATTTCTTGACAATGAATCTTTGATTGGTCAGGGACCTCTGGACCTTTTTCCTTTTAGTTCTTTGGAAATAAAGACCAGTTTACATTTATAGCCATGCTTAAATAGATCTACATGCTTCAACAAAACGTAGTATATCATTAGAACTAAAAACAATATTGGAGACTGAGTTCACGGTATCCTCTTCTTGGTATGTCATCCACCTGAGATTACTCTTAATAGTATGCAATAACTGCATTGTCGCATTGTTGATTTATTGGAGGATGAACATCATTCCTCGAAATCCTACTGACCTGTAGGGCCATGCAGTCACCCACCAATTCCTCTACTTGGTTTCCATTTTTCATCACTCCGTCTGTCATACTCAGGGATTTATGATTCAATTCTATACCCATATTAGGTGACTTTTGCATCTCAACCTTTTTCAAGTAACCTCCTATATCTTCCTTTCTTCCCTCACTTCGATTTTCCACTCTGCCACCAATGACAGGAACTGGGTCTTCCTCAATCAGTTCTATATACAGCATATTTTGTTTATCAGCAATCAAATTGCTTCTGTACACAACAGCATGCTGATTGGAGTCAGATACCTTTACCCGTTCCCCAGTGGCCACCAACTCACTGATCACTGGATTAGTCTAACTTCCTCCAATTCTGCCACAAATGGAGGCCACCTCTAGTACCTTGTACTTGCCATCTGCAGTCTCTACCAGAGTCCACGTCTCAGAAAAAAAGACACTACCCTGGACATTTCTTCTTCCCATGGCTCTTATTGGCATACACGTGAGCTTGGTGAATAGGGGTTTGTTTCTTCTTTTTTTCTGTTAGACCACCCTGCACTCCTCATTTCCACTTGGCCTTGCGGCCCTATGACAGAGTGGTGGTTATCAGATGCACCCTTTATCTCAATTGCCTCCTGCAATAATCATCTAAAACCATCCCTTCTGCCCAAGTCCTCAATATAGATGTACCTCCGTTTATGCCTTCACTCAACAATGTTACTTCTTCCAGTAAGGCAGTGTGACTATCTAATTTGTCTTCTAACAATACACATTTATCTCTTAATTCAGTACAAGTGCTAATTTGTTTATTTTCCTGTGTACAAAGTGATTTAAGAGGACATAAGTCCTTTTCTTGTGTGGCCAACTTCAGTTCCATATGATAACATTTCACTAGAACCGCCGTTAAAAGTTGTGCCAAGTATTGGGTGGTGGATGACTCACTCTCCCGGTCACTAGCCAGAGAGTCATCCGCACAGTGTGTCCACCAGTCTAGGTTACCTGCTCCCATTGTCTCCCCATTCTCCATATCTAGTACCCCTGCCAACTAGCAGTAGATATTAAGGGGATCTCTGAGCTTAATGGTGTGTGGCAATGCCTATCTAAACCCCTATCCATTGGTAGGTCATATAATGCAGCACTCAACATCTTATTAGCAGCATCTCCTAATTCCGCATCTTGGGGAGTGTGAATGTCAAGGTCGAACTGGTCGTAATTAAGTCACCCAAGTCCAGGAGAGTCTCAGGATCTTTCACCAGATCTAACAAAGCATTTGCCCCATTCAATTGAGCTACTTGAGCCATCCTACCCAGCATGGGAGGTTCATTAGCTACCCTATCTGTCGGGCCAACACTCCTTCCAAGCTTTCCATTATTTGCTGCCAAGGCTCGACAGTGATGTGGCAAGATCTAGCGAAGCGTTCTGTCTGGTCATCTTCTGTTCCGCCTCTGCTGAAAAAAGTTTGTAGTTTTGTTCACAGGTCCACCTAGTCCATGGACCATAGATTTCTTAGATGGAGCTTTAATAATTTTTGGTGTACATATTCAGGGTTGACGTAGCGGATAGTTACAGTCTGCCAATGAACAGTTTCCAAAACCGCCAATTCTCCTAACAAGCCCTCTTGGGCGACACTCCCAGGTCCATCGGGTCTGAGCATCACACTTTTCTCCTGACCACAGTTCTATGCCCTTCTTTTCTTTTTTTTTGTGAGGTAATGGCGGCTCCAAGGCACCAACTGCGCCTGGTCACCGCCTATAAATCCCTAGACTCCGACAAACCCCACAATGTTCTCCCGTTAGTAGAGTGAGTGAGTGGCTCAAAGGCACCACAGCCCACAGTCACAGCCTATAAGTCCTTCGAGGTCCTTAAAGGCCTCATAATCAAGCTCCACACAGAGCGTGTGCCTCCAACAAACCCCACAGTATTCTCTCATTATTGAGGGAGTGAGCAGCTCAAGGGTACCACAGCACGCAGTCACTGTTCCTGCTCCTAAACCCAAGTATATCCAAGTTTTTCTGGAGAGGCGTGGTCATACCCTAACCAAATCACTCCTACAGTTCCTGGAAAGAGATTTAGATCAGTATTAACTCAAACACAGTATTCTCCCGTTTGTAGAGGGAGTGAGTGGCTCCAATGCACCACAGCCCGCAACCACCGCTCCTACACTTAAGCCCAAGTAAATCTGGAAAGGTGTGGTCGTATCCCAATGAAGTATCCCAACCAAGTAACTCCTATAGTTTCAGGTGTAAGGTGTAAGTTCAAGACATAAATAAGTTCTAGTTTAATTCAGAAGTTAACCCCAAATGGTAACTTACGGTGCGCAAGTGCTGAGTGCTCAAGTGGACGAACTCACTGACTGCCACCCAACTCCATGCTCCCAACACTCCAAAAATGGAAAACACTTCACTTCCACACTTCGTGCCAACGCTTCGCAAGAGCTGGATGTTTAAGAAGTGTGGGTCCAGGAATGAAAAGGCCCGATGCTCTTTCCAAGAATAACTGGTCAGGTGAAAATGCTCTGCACACCGCTGACACCGAACGCTGAACACATAATGTTAATTTCTTAATACCATTGTCTGATGACAATGTCAAGTTGAGTGTTGCCTGCATATTGGGGCTGATCACATGTATTAAAACAAGAACGCCAGGGGTTCCAGGTACTAATTAAACCATATACCACATGAAAAGATATAAAGGAACAAATAGATTTTTTTTTCCCTTTAAAAAAAAAAAGTGGAGGAACAACCTGTTATGTCCGTAGCCTGAAATCTGTCAGTCAAAAACAGAACAGGGCCAGTTTAACAGTGGACATCCAATTCCCATATGGGCAGCAAGGATAGAACAGAAATCCATTTGCAATGTTATGCTACTAGGATTTGTATTGTCCACCACTGCTATTTGCATGTCAAATCTGGAAGAGTGGCTTGGTTTGGTTTAGTTTGAAGACATAGGCCCATGTATGGCCCTCATGACCCCCACACAACTCTCACCCCAAAGACTGAGACACGACAGATGCACCTTAGTGGTAGACCATTCACTGCCATTGTCGATGCATCGTAAATGTTATAAACGTTACTCTATCAGACAGCCATTCGGGCCATACCCTTTAATGATCTGGAGGAAGTAGAGATGCCATCAATCGAACAAGTTGACTGACCGCAAATCAAGAAATAAATGATGTCATTATGACGTAGCCGCACTTAGGCATGAAGTATATAGCCATCCATTCACAGAGTTACATGAACATGCACTAGCCTATTGCATATGCACACGAAACACATGCTTATGATTTACACATACCTCTCTATATATAGTCACATTCTTCGCCAAAGCTGAACCGCAAGACGCCAAAGTATACGTATACCAAGCTTGCACATGCTTGACTGCCACTAACATGGAAACGCCATACAGACAAATATGGAAGCTATGGGCCCACTTAAGTGAATGAGGAAGTGGAGACAAACTTCGAGTAGATGGAAGGGCTGTGATGATTGCTGCAGCCACAGGCAAGCAGAAATGATGCACCCAGCCAAGGACGAGTGCAGATGGAAAGTTCCTGCTTACCAAGCCACTTGCAAGAAATTCAGACTAAAACCCTCAATTACAGGCAAGAGAGCTCCATTTCGTGGTCTCAACACACATAACCCAGCAGAACAAGACAATGCCTATTCAATCGAGGTGGGTGGAGGGAAGCTGTTCCCACCAAAACAGAGGTAAAAGGATACAAGTGTTGCTCACAAACTGCCAACTGAATGCACTCTCCCAGGCTTAGGTGATCAGAGATGGCAACATTAGAGAACAGACAGCCCCTCCATGCTCATTCTCATTATCTTGGGAAGGTACACTCAAGCCTAACCGTCCAGGGTCCCAGGGCTGGGAGGACCCATTCTACCCAATCCAGAGTCTCCTTTCACGTGGGGATATAATATGTTGCAGGAGCCAATGGTCTCCCTGCAACACTGTCGATTGAAACATGCAGAGGTGGTCCCAGGAGGAGCCACCAGATATGGCCATCCAATAGTAGAATTTACCCCTATAGGACCTATATCTAGTTCTCCTAAATGACCAATGTGAATGTCCGATGATGAGAACCCTTAGAAATTCATGTTTTTTTAGTGCCATCCCGATCGTTTAGATAATAAAGAGAGTAAACTTTGCCCCATGGCTGAGTCTGCCGTTCTAGCGGTGGGGAGTTTTTAATGGGCTGAGAGTCTCTCTGCTGGTAATTGGGGTAACTTCTACAAAGCCCCCGCCGCGCTCCTTAACAAGTGGTAGCAGAGGGATGGTTGCTAAGACCTTTTGGCAGTAAGCCACCTCATCCCGCCGCATGCCGAAGGGGCTCCGCGGCAACCCACGGAAATCGACCCCTAAATACAACGCATGGGCAAAAAGAGAAGAGGTCCACAGTAGACCCCTTTGGAGGAAATTCCTGCCCGCTTCCCGTGGGACGCCTAGCAGAACGGATGGCAGAGTGCCAGGTTGTGGGAGAGTCAGTGTCCGAGGGGCTTCAGCAAACCACAGAGTGTAAGAATCGACTCAGCTATATGGCAAATGGGGAGGGGAGGAAATATTCTGCTTGATGTTTTGTGTTGCGGTTTTGTTCTGTGTAAAGGTTTATCCATTCTTTAGTCGGTCAGTTTGGGCCGTTAGCTTAGACGAACTAGTTACTCTTACCTTGTAACGTTCTTTCGATGGGATGTTCCTCCGACGTATTCCTTATCTTAGATATATATCCTTCCAGCTCTGCTGGCCTCGGAAAATTTTTTCAGTAGAGGGCGCTGCGCGTCGACGTCCCTCGAGTCGATGTCCCTCGACAGCCGCCGTATTGACGCTCGACGTCATCCTGCCTATAAAGGCCGCGCGCAGCGTCCGTTGCTCAGTTCCGTTTTGTAGTCCCCAGTAATGTTTTTGGATTAGACTAATCACCTTGAAGGAGCATAGGCTGCAAACCCACAGGAAGTCATACTGCGGGGATGGATGGGAGGGTCGATAAGGAATACGTCGGAGGAACATCCCATCGAAAGAACGTTACAAGGTAAGAGTAACTAGTTCTTCGAAGGGATTGTGTCCTCCGACGTATTCCTTATCTTAGATAGACTCCCATAGCAGTGGTATTGTGACTGGAGGCGGGAGTAATAAAAGTTATGTTACCCTTCCAGAATGGACAGAGTGTAACACAGCCTTGCCGAATCTAGTTTCTTGACTAGAGGAGGAATCCAGGCTATAGAATTTGGTAAATGTATGTGCGGACGACCATGTGGCAGCCGCACATATATCTCGAATTGGCACCCCTCTTTGAAGGGCTGAGGATGTTGCGATACCCCTGGTAGAATGAGCCCTTAGATTTTGAGGAGGCTCCTTTCCTGCCAATTTGTAGCACTCCAGAATGGCTAAAATAATCCATCTGGAGATGGTTTGTTTTGTTATTGGAAAGCCCAACTTATGTCCTGCATAACCTACAAAGAGTTGGTCTGCTTGTCTGATCTTAGCCAATCTGCTGATATAGAAGCTCAAGGCTCGCTTAGGGTCCAGCCTGTGCAGTCTCTCTTCCTCCTTCCCCGGATGAGGAGGAGGGTAGAAAGAAGGTAATATAATCTTCTGAGTGATGTGAAACTCCGAGACTACCTTCGGGAGGAAGTTAGGCTTCACCTGAAGAACAACTTTGTCCTTGTAAAAGATTGTATGTGGAGGTTTACACGATAAGGCTTGCAACTCGCTAACCCTTCTAGCAGATGTCAATGCTATTAGCAAAACAGTTTTGAGGGTGAGAAGCTTCAATGAACAAGAGTGTAGTGGTTCAAAAGGGGCACCCTTTAGGAAGTTTAAAATTAGGTTTAAATCCCATAAGGGAACTTGAAAAGGTTTCGGGGGATAAACATTAGTTAATCCTTTTAGGTATTGTATTACCAATGGAATTTTGAAGTATGAAGGCTCCTCTGCAGTGCGCTTAAAGATTGATAGCGCTGCGAGATAGCCCTTAATTGTGCCAACCTGTAGGCCTGAATTAGCCAGGTAAAGTAAGAATGACAACACCATAGGTGTACCACAAGAAAAGGGTTCAATATTCTTTTCTCTGCACCAGCTGCAAAATTTGTTCCAACGGCAGCGGTATAGAGTTTTAGTTGCCGGCCTTCTGGCCGAAAGCAACACCTCCATAACATCATCCGGAAGGTCCCAATCCTTGTACCTCAACCTTTCAGACACCAAGCGTGAAGGTTGAGGGTCTTGATGGCTGGATGGAGAACCTGACCTTCCTTCTGCGAGAGAAGATCCTCTCTGTATGGCAGTCGAATTGGAGGGCAGATGGACATGTCTAGAAGGTCCGGGTACCACGTTCTCCTGGCCCAATCCGGGGCAATTAGGATCATGGTCTTCCGAAACCTTCTCAACCTCCTGATCATTTGAGGAATGACAGGGACCGGAGGGAACGCGTACAGAAGTGGGAACTCCCAGTCCACTACGAACGCATCTCCTAGAGCTCCTCTCGGGGGAAATTCCCTTGAGCAAAATCTGTCGCACTTCCTGTTGATACTGGTGGCGAACAGATCCACTTGAGGGGTTCCCCAAAGGGCGAAGATCTCTTGAAGGACTTCCTGAGCTATCTCCCACTCGTGAGAGACTGTGCTCTGCCTGCTCAGAGCGTCCGCTGTCAAGTTCTTCTCTCCGGCTAGGTGAATTGCCGATAGAGAGATTCCTTCCTGAATTGCCCAAAACCAGAGCTGCATCGCCTCTCTGCACAGTGGTAGTGAGCCTACGCCTCCTCTTTTGTTGAGGTAGTGCATGGCCACTGTATTGTCCGTCATTATTAGGACGTTTCTTCCCCGTACAGACGGCAGAAAAGCCTTCAGCGCTAGTCTGATGGCTCTCAGCTCCAACAGGTTGATATGTAGTCTGGACTCCGATGGAGACCAACGACCGCTGATGGTCAAGTCGTTGGCGTGAGCTCCCCACCCCGTGAGTGAGGCATCCGTGACTACTGTTATCTCCGGCCATGGTTGCCAAAACATTTCTCCTTTCAGGATGTTCTCCCGACAGGCCCACCACTGAAGGTCTCGGGCTACTTTGACCGGGATCCGAAGGAGATCTGTCATCCTTCCTGAGAACTGTGACCACTGAGTTCTCAGTGCCCACTGGAGGGATCTCATTCTCAGGCGAGCCTCCGGCACGAGGAATATGCAGGATGCCATGAGGCCTAGCAACCTCAGAAAGTCG
Source organism: Ambystoma mexicanum (assembly GCF_040938575.1). Taxonomy (NCBI): domain Eukaryota; kingdom Metazoa; phylum Chordata; class Amphibia; order Caudata; family Ambystomatidae; genus Ambystoma; species Ambystoma mexicanum. The sequence continues at coordinate 435,339,630 of NC_090931.1, read as the reverse complement.
TAGGCTGGGAGATATTGGGCATTCTGAAATCTGATGACCATCTGCAGAATATCTCGAGCCCTCACCTCTGGTGGCAAGGCTTTTCCCAGGGAAGTGTCCAGGACTGCTCCAATGAATTGGAGTCTCTGTGATGGTATCATCTGTGACTTCTTTAAATTGAGGGAGAAGCCCAGCTTGTGAAGGAAGTGGCAAACATAATCTAGTTGTCTCTGAGCCTGTTCCGAAGATACAGCTCTGATCAACCAATCGTCTAGGTAAGGGTAGACATGAATCCCTTCCCTCCTTAGACTTGCAGCCACAACCGACATTAGCTTGGTAAAGACCCTCGGGGCGGAGGTTAGCCCAAATGGCAGAACTCGAAATTGATAATGAGAGCTGCCAATTGCGAACCTCAGGTATCTCCTGTGCCTGGGATGGATCGGCACATGGAAATAAGCGTCCTGGAGGTCTAGAGATACCAACCAGTCCTGAAGCTGGAGGGCCTGAAGGATCTGAGAGAGAGTCACCATCTTGAACTTGTCCTTTCGGAGGAATTTGTTCAATTCCCGTAAGTCTAAGATGGGTCTCAGTCCTCCGTCCTTCTTCGGTATTATGAAGTAGGGGGAGTACCAACCCTTGTTCCTTTCCGCTACAGGTACCAGTTCTATGGCACCTTTCTCTAGCAGGTCTAAAACCTCCTGCAAGAGGAGCGGATCTGGAAGCTTCAAAGGGTTGTTCCCCGGTGGATGACTCTGAGGGATATGTAGGAAGGGCAGGCAGTAACCTTGGGCCACTGTCTCCAGAGCCCAAGCATCTGACGTAATAGCCTGCCATTCCGTCAGATGGTGAGTTAACCTGCCCCCTACTGGTGTTCTGTGAGGGGAGACCTCAGAGTGGTTTTGAAGCGGCTGATGCAGTTGCCGAAGGTAAAGTGGCTCCTGCTCCTGCGGGTGCGGCTTTCTTTCCCCTACCCCGTCCACCACGGGTAAATCTTCCTTGGCCTCTTTGAGCCGGTCGTCCCCTGCCCCTTCCATATGAGGAATAGTAACGAAAGGACCGTCCTCTCCACGATGATCCCGAAGGACGAAAGGTATTCTGACGGATAGCAGCTCCCAATGACTTGGCTGCTGCCTTGGACGTTTGCAGTTTCTCCAAACTGTCATCCGCCTTCTTTCCAAAGAGGGTAGAACCGTCAAAGGGCATATTCAAAAGCCTGGTCTGCACGTCAGAGGCAAAACCAGACTTCCTCAACCACGCATGCCTGCGGATTGTGGTACTTGCCGCCATGGCCCTGCTGATACTGTCAGCAGAATCTAGGCCAGTTTGTAGGGTCTCGCACATCGCATCTTTACCATCCCTGATGATGTTTAAAAATGCGTCCCTTTCCTCTCCTTCTTGGAGGCAGTCAGCCGCTGATGAAGCGCACTCCCAAAGGGTGTGGCTGAACCTAGCGAGCGTACAGGTCGCGTTAATAGACTTTAACGCCATGCTACAGGCAGAAAAAAACCTTCTTAGCCATGGCATCATACTTTTTGTCATCCCTATCCTGCGGAGCAGTGGGGTATGCAGATGTGCTGCCTGATGAGGTTGCAGCCTGTACAACCAAGCTCTCAGGAGTAGGGTGTTTTGACAAATATTCAGGGTCAGAACTAGCCACCCTGTATTTTGTTGACAGTTTTTTATTTACTGCCGGGATAATTTCTGGCGTTTCCCAGTTTGTCAAAATCCTTCTCTGTAGAGCAGAGTGAAATGGAACCACAGGATCCTCCTGTGGGCCCTTGTCCAGTATGTCAGTGAGGTCATCCTGCTGAAAGGCAGGAGAAGGTGCAGACCAACCCATAAATTCTATGATTCTAGACATCAGAGCTCTATATGGAGTCTCCGCATGTTCTCCTGGGTCTGGTTTGATAAATTCTGCTTCAGGAGAAGTGTCCAAGCCACTAGCTTCCTGAAGTGCATCCTGAAGATTTTTTAATCTTCCTTCCTCAGAGGCGAAAGTCTCTGGCTCTGGTGATGTGGTCCTCTGTAAATCAATATCTTGGTCTGAATCCTCCCTTTCCTCAAAAATCGAGGTTAAAGGGGGATACATTGGTTTTTGGAATGGTATAAACCCCATTTCCAATGCAGAAGGAGCCATCATCACAGGCCTTGAAAACGTCGATGTCGTCGACACCGACGTGAAAGTACTCGAAGGCGCCGTGAAAAGCGTCGAGAAATGTGTACTAGGCCTCGAAGAACTCGAAAGGATCGGAGTCCTGCTCGAGAACGACGTCGACGTTCTCGGCGTCGAGTCGGAGGTCTTTTGTCTAACCGTTGGCTGTGGAGTAGCCGTGGTTCTTTCCTTCACCGGCGTCGATATCGGCGTCGACGTCGGCGTCGACTCGATCGACTGATGCGCCGATGAATCCTTCGACAACGGCGTCGATGGCGCCGACCTCTGTTTCGAAGGAGTTTTCGACGATGGCGTCGATGATGCTTTATCTCCCGATGGCTCGAGGCGCTTTCGGGTTGACTTTTCCGCCGGGTACTGCGACTCGCGGCGTTTAGATTTTTTGGGTTTTTTACCCGGGGTATCACCCTCAGCTGTCTTCGAGGGGGACGAGGCCGCTTTCTCGAAGACGCTTAGCATCTTTTTCCTGAATTCCTCCCACTCAGCTTGCGAGCTGCGTTTTGTGGGGCAATGAACTCTCTCAGGAGAACTCGACGAAGATGACGAAGGGGATCTCCTACGTCTCTTCTTCGAGTGTCTCGATGTCGACGAGTGGTGGGAGCCACTTCGTGATCTAGATCGAGAGTGTTTTTTATGGTGAGGAGACGAACGTCTCGACTCTACCGAAGAAGCTTTCGAGGAAGTTAAAGTTGACCTACCTCTCTCGAGCTTCCCCCTACGCTCCTTCAAGGCTTTCGCCGTCATGGAAAGGCATTCCTCACACTCCGAACTCTGGTGCGTGATTCCCAGACACCACAAACAGACCCTGTGAGGGTCCGTCAACGACATTTTCTTCCCGCAGTCTCGGCACTTTTTGAAACCGGACCGAGGGGTCGTCGGGTCGGAGGAGGATGCCATCGATATCGAGGTAAATAGTAGTTATTATATACGTTATCTTGACGAGAACTGAGCAACGGTGTTCCGAGGCACAACGAAGCGCGGAAAAACGGAACTGAGCAACGGACGCTGCGCGCGGCCTTTATAGGCAGGATGACGTCGAGCGTCAATACGGCGGCTGTCGAGGGACATCGACTCGAGGGACGTCGACGCGCAGCGCCCTCTACTGAAAAAATTTTCCGAGGCCAGCAGAGCTGGAAGGATATATATCTAAGATAAGGAATACGTCGGAGGACACAATCCCTTCGAAGGTCAGCTTAGATTCTGGATGAAAAACCGCACTGCGGAAGAGGCTATGCCCCTGGTAGAATGAGCCCGCCAACCCTCTGGTGGGTCCTTGCCCGCCAATCTGTAACATTCTGAAATACCAAGGATGATACACCTCGACAGAGTCTGTTTAGAAACCGCTTGTCCTAATTTTCGTCCAGTGTACCCAATAAAGAGTTGGTCGTCTACTCTCAATTTGGAGAACCTGAAATATAAAAGCTTAGAGCTCTTCTAGGGTCCAATCTATGGAGCCTCTCCACCTCTTTGCTGGGATGCAGCAGAGGAAAAAAAGCTGGCAGAACAATTTTTTGATTTAAAATCCAATAAAACTTTAGACGGGATGGAGGGTTTTACCCTCAACACAACCCTGTCCTTGTGGAATACGGTATAGGGTGACCTGGAAGAGAGTGCCTGCAACTCGCCCACTCTACGTGCATATGTTAGTGCAACCAACAACATGGTTTTAAAGGTTAATAACCTCAATGGACATGTGTGCAAAGGTTCAAATGGGGCACACATTAGAAATTTGAAAACCAGGTTAAGGTCCCAAACTGGAACCTGAAAAGTAGAAGGCGGGAACACGTTTGTGAACCCTTTTATAAATTGAACTATCACGGGAATTTTGAAGTAAGAGCATTCTTCCGAAGAGTGCTTGAATATGGAAAGCGCTGCCAGGTACCCTTTAATGGTCCCAATATTAAGACCTTTGTGTGCTAACGATAGGAGAAAGGATAACACATCCAGAGTTGAACATAGAATAGGATCAACATTCTTTTACCTGCATCAGTCGCAAAATGTATTCCATCGTCAACGGTACAGAGAGTTTGTTGCTGGCCTTCTTGCCGAAAGCAACACCTCCAGCACACCATCCGGGAGGTCCCAATCCTTGTATCTCAACCTTCCAGAAACCACACGTGAAGGTTGAGAGTGTTGACCTCTGGATGGAGAACCTGTACCTCCCTTTGCAAGAGAAGATTATCTCTCTGTATCTGTTAGGAAGAATTCTCTGTTTAGGCTGAATTTCCTAATCTAGTGAGTCCCCCAGCAGCTTTGCTGGATTTTTTGGGGTTTATTTTTTTCTCCTGCCAAGAGTGAGACTCTTTTACCCTCACTCTTGGACATGATTTGAGTGTGTTTCTTTGAATCTAGATGTGTTTAATGGGCTATGGGGTCTTTTACTCCATAGGGTTTCATGTGTTTTGGTGATGTGCGTTACACAGCACCCTCCGTGCAGTAACATAGGGGTGTCATAGTGACCCCCCAGTATAGACTCCATACCCTGGGACTGACTACTGTCTCCCAGGGCATGTAAAGTCACCATTGACTTTACTAGTCTTAAATTCTGAACAGAACCAGTACAAACCATCATATTGTGGACGTACTGGCTGGGGCAATTCGATTGCCCCAGGGTCTGTTAGTCGAGGGGGCACGTCTCCGTCCCCCCTGATCGAGTTTTGGCTGGTGGCAGTGGATACTACTTTTTATATTCAACCGCAAATATTTTCCTATGGGATTTCCCATTGTTTTAGGCTACTATCTTTATGTAATTATTTACGGTAGCCTCGAACATACCGCCGGTTTATTTAATTAATATTAATTCTCCGGTTGGTATTTTTTGCCAAAACTTGATTCTAAAATGGCGTTTGTGTTCTCTTCTGTGACTCCAACCCAAGTCGGGCCCTTTGTTCCACTTTTTGGCGGGCTTTTCCACAGAAGCCCTCCAAAGTGGTGCCACTATGTCTGGGGTACTTAGGAGGGGTGGAGGGGAATTTAGGCACCCTGGACTGAGTTGCCTAGGCAACTCAAGTCGCACTCCGTCCTGATTGGCCCAAGTGGTGAGCCGGCCGGCTCACCACTTAGCATGTTTGAGTGACAGCTAGGCTGAGTGAATGGGGGTTTGCTGCATAAAAGCAGGGCTTTGGGGACTGGAACTTCAGAAGTCGCCACAGGACCTAAGAATCCGACGAGGGAGAAGCTAAGCCAACCTACCACGACACCCCGACCGGTGGAGCCCTGCCGGACCGTCTCACCACTTTTTCCCAACGACAGAGGAGATCTCCCGCCGGAGAGTCTTCTTCCTTTGACTGGTGGGGATAACCAGTTTCATCGTCTTTTCGCTTTCCCGGCGTATCTCGTGGCTGCCTTGCCCGTGCTAAGCACCCCGGCAACCGGGATACCACGTTTTACCACGACCGCGAGACAAAGGTACCACCTTTTACCGGAAAACTCCACAGCTGGTTTCTGCCCTGGTAGTGCAACGACCTTCATCTTTCCTCCACGTCGAGATCTTCTCTTCCCCTGGACGACGACGCAACTTGCAACCACTACCAGGAACAACTGCCACCATTGGAGGATCCTTCCCACCTAAGGTACCGTGTCCCGCCTGGCTTCCCTTGCAACCGACTGTACGGGGTAGATGTAGCCCCCGGCTTTCGAACCTGGGTTAGCCTGGGACACCTTGGCTAAACTTTTCTAAGCCTCTCTAAACTCTTTTCTGAACCCTCTGCAAGACTTTCTAAGCCTAGTGTAACTGTGTGATCTTGGACGCATTTGTGCTCTGCTCTCTCTAAGAGTGGGCCCAGCCTTTGGACTTTGGCTCACCAGTAACTTTTTGCTCTCTGCCTTGCTAATAGTGTTCCTGAATCGTAGAGTGGTGTAACCCTTCATATTCTGTCTTTTTTCCCTCCCTTTTTCACAACCTTAGTAGAGTGCAAGCTAGTTAAGTGCTCACCTCTGTATGAAAATAAGTGGTGTCTTACTGTGATTTTCTAATAAGGAAAAAGGGGTGTATATATCATAATAGTAACTGTGTTTAGAATATTTTACAATAAGAGTGCTGGAGTGTTTCAACTGTGTGTTTTTAAATAAATAATTATATACTTTGATACCAAAGCTCTGGTCAGTGTTTGCTTGTATTATTGTATCTGGGTGCCTATTGAGTATACTTTACATACTGCCCAACTCTTCTTGAGGGACGTCTGACTGCTCAGCCACAGCTACCAGGTAAATCTGGGTGGTACAGACTGCTACCAAGTGGGTTTACTGCTAACACCTGTAGTCTTAAATCTTTTGCAGTGGTCCCTAAGGGAACTGCACAGGTTTCTGCCTAACAGTATCAGAGGACAGATGGACATATCGAGAAGGTCCAGGTTCCACGTTCTCCTGGCTCAATCTGGGGCAATTAAGATCATGCGGCTTCCATACCTTCTCAACCTCGTGATTACTCGCGGAATGACGGGGATCGGTGGAAACGCATATAGCAGTGGGAACTCCCAATCCACCACAAACGTGTCTCCTAGAGCTCCTCTCTGAGAAAATTTCCTTGAGCAGTACCTTTCTCACTTATGGTTGATTTTGGTCGCAAATAGGTCTACTTGAGGGGTTTCCCAAAGGGCGAACTTCTCTTGAATGACTTCCTGAGCTAGTGCCGGTTAGGGAGAATTCTCAGAAATGTGCTAATTCCCTCCACCTTAGAGACCCCCAGCAACTTTGCTGGATTTTGAGGACTTGATTTTTTTTTTACCTGGAGAGAGCGAGACCTTTTCCCCACTCACTCATGTATTTTAATGTGATTTGTGAACTTTGTGTTTCTTTTGGTTATGGAGCCTGACAAACTCCATAGGCATCATCTTTTACATTGTGCCACACACCACCTTCAGTGCAGTGGCACAGGGAAGTCTTCCAGATTTCCCAAAGGTTTAAATACCTTCTCTGGGATAAACTACTGTTTCCCAGAGCAGTAAAGTGAAATTGACCTTACTTACATTTGTAACTTTCTAGACCCAGCACACACAGTATATTACAATAGGGTGATGGAGGGGTTACTTAATATCCCCTTTGTCTAGGTTCTCATGTAACATTTTTATGTTACCCCTTTCCTCACTGAATGGCTGGTGGCAGTGGTTTACTTCGAACTACTGTGGTGTGCATTTAGCGCGGGCTGCGCTCGCAGCTGAAGTAAAGCACTGAAGGGTGCCATTTTTGTCAAAATGGCCCCAGTATTCTTTTTTCGCCATTTCTTTGTGGAAAGGTCCTTCTTGAGATTTACTCTGTGCGCCAAACCCGGTTTGGTCCCTTTGTTCGCTTTGCCTTTCGCGGGATTCACGAGGGAAGCCCGCCTCTGGCTCCAGGGTGTCTGGCGGGGGCAGGAAGTGAGGGAGGTGCACAAAACTCCCTGTGCTTAGTCTCCTAGGAGAACCAAATGCACTCTCTAGTGATTGGCCGGCTGACTATCCGGCAAGGACAACCACCCTGCTGGGTGACTGACAGATAGGCTGGAATGAATGGGAGAGAACTGAATAAAAGGCGAGGCTTTTGACTTGGAAGGCAGAGTCGACCACTGGACGAAGGAACCGAAGAAGAACTTGAAGAGGACGCCTGCTGCAACTCCTGGACTGTTCGTTTGCCCGGTGAAGCCCTGCTGCTGTGCTGAAACTGCAAATTCGTATCGACAGAGAAGCCCCTGCAAGGACAACTTCTCCCTTTGAGTTGGTGGGACCAATCAACTACAAAGTAAGCCACCTGGACATCTTCTCTGAGCTGGTTGAATTTCCATAGAGTTTCTGGAAACCGAATAGCCAGGGAGAGGAACTGGACTGACCGGGCCTGAGCCCCTTCAACAGAGTACAGGACCCCAGAAGCAAGGAAAGTCCATCTCAACAGCCAGGAACCGCTGTGTTGCTATTTGCGGTAGTCGCGAGGAGCTGACACACCAAAGTGCCACTTGTTTGAAGATTGCTGGTTGCGAGCCGTGACCGTCCCATTGCAGTGCAGGAGTCCCAGAAGTCCCTCCTCTTGTCCCCACGGTCGAGGCCCAGGAACTGTGAGATCTGCAGAGCTGCACAGGAACAGAAGCCATCTGCTGCACTTTTTCTTCAATCCAAAGGTACTGTAAAGTCTGAGAGAACTTACCTCTTATTGTAGAGTTGCTTGCATCTTCTACTACTCACAGGTCTAAACAGCTTGTGGCCCTATATGGATTCTTCTTTTCTTCAAAGACTTCTCCAACATTGTGCAAAGACGTTTTCTACTTACCTACCAGAAGTACTTCAGCTCATATAGACTTTTGCCCATTGACTTTGGCTTAACCTGTTATACTGAATGACTCTGTTTAGGGGATCCGAAAGTATTTGCCTGCTTACAAATATTTATGATCTCTTGTTTGTTCTAATAACCTTTTCCTTTGACCAATTCCTGAGAATGTTCTAAATGCTACAGTAAGATATTAATGTCCCCCAACACCCTAGCTGTTGAAGTCACCTGAGGGTGTAGCTTGTGACTGTGGGCCATCCCAAAAGCGTCTTTACTGATTTAGAAACTAAGAGTGTGAAGGTTTGGAGTGTATTTGTGTGTTGCTTTTATATTGCTCCCTTCTGATGAAGGCTTACTCTAACTGATACATGGTTAATTGTTTATTCAAGAAACCTTGTGTGTAAGTGTTTATTTGAATACTTGTCACTGAAACGTTGTGCAACTCCCCTACAGCTCACATTGACCCCTCTTGAGGTAAGCCTGGCTGCTCAACAAGCTACCAACCTGTGTAATACAGACTTATACCAAAGGTTGGGTTCCTATTGCCAGGAGGTCAGGGTTGTTGTAGTGCACTCAAAGGGTACTGCATACAATCTTGACTAACAGTTCCCACTCGTGGGAGACTGTGCTATGCCTGCTCAGAGCGTCCGCCGTCGTGTTCTCCTCCCCGGCTAGTTGGACTGTTGATAGGGAGATTCCTTCTCGAATTGCCCAGTACCAGAGCTGCATTGCCTCTCTGCAACAGTGGTAGTGACCCTACGCCTCCTCTCTTGTTGACGTAATGCATGGCCACTCGGTTGGTTGTCTTTCATTATCAGGACATTCTTTCCTCGTACAGAGGGCAGGAAGGCCTTCAGCGCTAGTCCAACTGCTCTCTGCTCCACAAGGTTGATGTGTAATTTGGACTCCGATACAGACCAATGACCGCTGACTGTTAGACCGTTGTAATGGGCTCCCCACCCTGTGAGTGAGACGTCTGTCACTACTGTAATCTCCGGCCATGGTTGCCAAAAGTGTTCGCCCTTCAGAACATTGTCCTTGCAGGCCCACCACAGAAGATCCTGTGAGACCCTGGTTGGAACCTGAATTCGGTCCGACATCTTTCCTGAGAATTGGTACTATTGTGTTCTTAGAGGCCATTGCAGGGATTTCATTCTCAGGGGGCCTCTGGCACAGAAAAATGCAGGATGCCATACAACCTCAAGAAAACGAAGGCCGGAAGAATCTGGGAAGTTTGAAATTTGTTAACCATCTGAAGAATGTCTTGAGCCATCACCTTGGGTGGCGAGCTCTTTCCCAAGGATGTGTCTAGTACAGCTCCGATGTGCTGGAGCTGCTGGGAAGGGGTCATCTGTGACTTCTTGAACTTGAGGGAAAAGCCTAGTCTGTGAAGGGAGTGGCAGGTGAATTTGAGATGATCCCAAGCTTGTTCGGGAGAACGCGCCCTCATCAGCCAATCATCCAGATAGGGGTAGACCTGAATCCCCCCCCTCCTGAGATTCGCTGCCACTAACGCCATCAGTTTGGTGAAGACCCTCAGACAGAGGTCCACCCGAATGGTAGTACTCGAAACTGATAGTGCGAGCCACCAACGGCAGACCTCTGATATTTTCTGTGCTTGAGATGGATTGGCACATGAAAATAAGCATCCTGAAGGTCCAATGACACCAACCAATCCTGTAACTGGAGGGTCTGAAGGATCTGAGAAAGTGTGACCATCTTGAATTTGTCCTGAGGAACTTGTTCAAGTATCTCAAATCCAAGATGGGTTTCATTCCTCGGTCTTTCTTGGGGATCAAAAATACCAACCCTTGATCCTTTCCGCTACAGGTACAGGTTCTATATGGAGGGTTAATCTTTCCTGCACAAGCGTGGATCTGGAATCCTGAAAGAGTGTTTCCCTGGTGGATTGGTGTGAGGCTGCGTTATGAATGGGAGGCAGTAACCTAAGGGTATCGTCTCCAGAGCCCAAGCTTCTGAAGTAATGGCTTGCCATTCTTCGAGATGCTGAGACAGTCTGCCCCCTCACCGGTGACTCGTGACGCAAGCTCTCAAAGTGGTTTTGGAGCAGTTTCTGCAGCTGCTGATGGCAAGGTAGCTGCAGCTGGAGCTGGCTTTGCACCTTTACCTCATCCACCACGAGGGAATTTTTGTTGGCCTTTTTGACTGGCCATTCCTCTCGCCTTTCCAAATGAGGAGTAGTAGCGATAGGATTGTCCCCTCCATGGATGTCCCGTCGGACGAAAAGGCTGAGGTTGTCTGCAACCACTCAAGGCTCTCATCAGCCATTCTGCCAAAAAGGTGAAACCCGTCAAATGACATGTTGAGAAGACGAGCTTGCACATCCGGTGCAAAACCTGACTTGCAAAACCACGCAAATCTGTGCATTACGGTGCTTGTAGCCACAGATCTGCTGATGCTGTGCGCAGTGTCCAATCTGGACTGAAGGGACTCCTGCATGGTTTCCTTGCCATCTTTAATGATAGCCAAGAAACCTTCCCTTTCTTCCCCTTCTGGAATGTGCTCCCCCACCATGGATATGCACTCCCATTGAGTGTACGTACATTCTGCTAAGGCACATGTGGAGTTGCCAGACTTCAGGCCCATACTTCCAGCTGAAAATACCTTCCGTGCCCATCCATCCGCGCGCTTCTCGTCCCTATCAGGAGGGATGGTAGGGTACGCTGCCTTGTTCGATGTAGCCGTGGCTGCCTGGACCACCAGACTCTCCGGAGTGGGGTGCTTGGACAGGTAGCCGGGGTCGCTACTGGAAGGGCGGTATTTTCTTGTGAAAGATTTGTCCACCACAGGATTGGTGTCCGGGGTCTCCCAATTTCTGGCCACCCTATTTTGTAGCGCCACATGTAAAGGTAGAATCGGATCTGTAGGTGGACCTTGGGCCAGAATATCCGTTGGGTCATCCTGAACAAATTGTACTGGCATGCTCTCCAGGTTTTGGCCTGCCAAACTCCAATTCAGGAGAGGTATCAATGCCACTGGCTTTATGTAGAGTATCACAAAGATCCTCCATTTTACTTTCTTCCAATATGAGGCATTCCTTTACGGTTGGGTTCCAAATTGAAGGGGCATCCTCCCCATCCGAACTTTCTTCCAATTAAAAGATGGAAGAAAGGGATTTAAAATACTCCTTTCTTGGCAAAGGAGTGAATTATTTCTCAGGAGCACTCACAGGTGCTGTAGTCCTCGAAGAAGGTTTTGATTTAGCCTTCTTATGAGTTTCCTCATGAGGTGGAGCTGAAACGACCGGTACTTTTGGCGTCAATGGTTTCTGCATCGACGTCGATGTAAATGGCACCAATGGCTTGGATAATGCCGACGAATCAACTGACCCCTTTGAAGATTTTGACTTTGTGGGTTCTGCAGGCTTCGACGATCTCGAACACTCGTCACGTCTCAAGTGATTTTTACTCTTTGGAGTCGTCGAGGGCTTTCAATGAGTATCCTTTTCGAACACTCTAGAGGGCACGCAAGTGTCGAGTCGAGACCGCTCTCTGCCAGCTTTAATAGATGGCGCGGACAGAGGCTTACCCACTTTACAAGTATTTTGAGCATTTCTAAACGGAATGCTTCCCACTCCGCGGGTGTCGACTGTTTGGTGGGGCACTTAACTCTCTCAGGGGTTTCGCCTGATGAGGATGAAGAGGAGGGCGACCGATGGTGCCTCCTTCTTGATCGCTTTGCCGAGGATGAAGAATGGCGTGGGCCACTACAGGACCTCGATTGATTTTTATCTCTCTTGAGTCGAGGAGAACGATCGCTCAACTCGGCGGTTGAGGAACAATCGGGTTTGGTCTTACGAGGTTTGGACAACTTTCCTACCTGTAACTTCCCCTTTCGTTCTCGCAGGGCTTTTCCTGTCATAGCCTGACATTTTGAGCAGGAATCGGTGTCATGGCTTTCCCCCAAGCACCACAGGCAAGAATGATGTGGATCCGTGATCGACACTTTCGAGTAACACTCCTTACACTTCTTAAAACTGGTGCAAGGAGTCATCGAAGTGGAGGAAGACATCTCAACAAGGATTTTTTCGAAACTGCGTAGTCAAAATGACTAACAGAACTGAGGCCAACAGGCGCCGTGCGTGCTATTTATACCACCCGATGACGTCACCCTCGACGGAGGCCTCCAACGGACATCGACGCTATGCCATCGACGCAGGGCGCCCTCTGCCATAAAAGATTTTCAGAAGCAGCCGAAGCTGGACATGATTATCAAACATGAGGAATACATTGCAGGACACAATCCATTCGAAGGTGGTTTCCTGATTTATCTCTCCGAGATGCATTTCTATAAGGCAACACTAAATAAGAGGGACCACATGACTTAATGGTTTACCTGTTTGTTAGGCAGGAAGATGGCTGTTTATGTGTTATGTCATGTTTGTTATTTGGGTAGTTAATAAGCGGACATATATGCTGAAGAGTCAGGCATCATGAATTCCTCCTCGAAGGTATTGGTGACCTCACCAGCGAGGTTGTGTAATAAGACTTGAGGTGCACTGGAATTGATGGATTTCAGTGGTTAGGCTGTTCATTGAGGTCGGGAACTAGTGTTGGACCCTCGGGGAGGAGCATGAGACATGCACAAGCAGATTTGGGATTTGAGCCTTCAGAGAGAAGGGCTGCAGTGGGGCGGTGCGCGGAGCACACCCACAGTGATGGTGGTGAGCCAGAAAGGCCAAGGAAAGGATTTCATTGCATTGTTATGATTTGAACACATGGTATTTGAGAGGCAACATTGAGATTGAGAATTGCAAAATTGCTAGGTAATTATGATTTGAGGTCAAGTAAGTATTGACAAGTGTTACATAAGGTGACAAAACGAGGGATACATCGCTCTAACACTTATGCAAGTCTCTGCCGCGGTATGAAGACAAAATACACAAGTACAGAGCGGAATGGACTTGCAGTACCGAGTGCAAGTTGGCAAAGCCATGGTCCAAAGACTAATGTTTTTACAAATGTGTGCAGCAACAATTGACTACTTATTTACATATTATAGTTATCAAAAATGTTTCAGGACAAGGAAGGGGGCTTGATCCAGCAGCATTGGATGCTGTGTCAATGGGATATGGAAGGCGAACGGCTTTCAGCTCCCCCCTCCTCAAACCGCTGGCGTAGATGAAGCAACAGAAAGTAAGTATTTCACCCTATAAAGGAGTTTGGCAGGATAAACCAATCCCACCTTCGCACCTCCAGCGTACAGTGGCAGAGATGCACTTAGTTGCGCAAAGCAAGGGGGTAAAGAAACGTGCGATATTAGCAGCAAATATAAGGAGCGCAGCGAGCTGCAAGCAAAGCTAAAGGAGAATGAATTGGGGGAAAACAGGGCTTAAGAGCGCCAAGAACTGATAGTCCAGAATGAATGGGTAGGCAGAGAGATATATCTCAAACTGGATGGGAAAGTCGCAAGTGAGACAGGGCACGTGGGGAAGGAACTACCGAGTAGTAAAGACGCAGAGAAGGAAGCTAGAGAATGGGCAAAGATAATGGAGGAAGTACATAGAAGGGAAAGGGAAGAGAAGGTAGAAAGCAAAAGCGTGCGAAGAGAGAGGGAGAGCGAGCAGAAGCAAGAGAAAGAGAAGAAAGGGAGAAGAGAAACCACAGAGAACTAGAAGACATAGCAAGGAGGAAAGCGGAAAAAGAGTGGGAAAGGCAATTGCAAATAAAGAAAGAGAAAAGGAGTTTAGAAGTCGAGCGGCTCATTAAAGAACGTCGACACTGAGAAAAGGAGGCACAGAGAGGCGAGCATAACAGAGATTAAGATGGATTTGGCACGTTTAGATGATGAGGATGGGGAAGGGATACAAAGAAGGTTGGGGGATCTCTACAAAAGTAGGAGAAACAGTAATACCCAATTTGATTAAAAATATGTGTCCGTATGGACGTTTTTATCGAATTGTGTTACAATTTTGTTCGTGGCCAAAATAACCGAACATGAGGAGCAGGGGCTGCGGGCTGTCCCCCGCTCCCCATGTTCAGTATTTTGTGGTTTCTGTGGTGTGGGGGTGAACAAAACGGGGACAGAGCAATTAGGCTGCATGCAGTTCAGCTGCAAACAAATGTGGCACGAACAAACAGCCCAGATCCGGAGAAGCTGCCCTACTGGCACATAGGACTGCTGCTGGACCCTCACAGAGTGAAACGCAGGAGTACAAACGAACAAAGGGAAAGCAGCGGAAAGGCTCAATGTCACAGAGGCTTAGCTTTGTGGACAAGAGATAAAGGGACAGTGACAGAGGTATGCGGATTATGGGGTCAGACGAGAATTTGCAGGGGAGTGAGGATGACGAAGAGGGAAGACCCTCTCACCGCTCCAGGGAAGCAAGCCCCGATAGATACACAGTATGGGGAGGCGAACAACACATGGACAGAGGAAAGGGAGGATATTGAAGGGTGGACGTGTAGCACAGACAATTATCGTTCCGTATGTGCAGAGGCTCAGGGCCCTGCCAGGACGGAAATGGACAGCGATAGCAAGGGCTTCTTTTTAAATGCACACTTCCTTGGTGATACAGAAACGTTTAGTGAAGCAGAAAGAGAAAAGGAAGAGGACCCAAGTACATCAGGCAAAACACATGAATTTAATTTTTTTGCAGAATTCCGAAGGCACAAGTCGATCACGAAATCGAATTTTCAACAAGGCACCATCAATACAAAGGGCACAAGACCCGGTACAAACGAAGGTATATCAACCAAATTACCAAAAACAAGAGAGGAAAAAGAGGAGGAACGCAAAAACAAAGGAAGCGGACAAGGGGGAATGCAAACCAGATCACAAGACAAGAGGATGAAGTAAATTTAGTCATGAATTTAACTGGACAAGAAGTTGACACAACAATTAACAAGGTGCTGAATAAAGGACTAAATTTCAGTCCATCAAATAAGGCAGATTATTTTCACACCAATGTAGACCTATTCAAATTTTGTAGAAAATTAAAATTGAAAAAATACTTTTCCGAATCAATATTCGAGAAACAAAAGAAGACGAATCAGGATATTTCACCTCTGTCAGTAGAAATTGTAGAAAAGACAATAAATATCATGAATCCCACAGAGGAAAATTCCACTACAGAAATGTTCCTGGATGAACAAAATATAAATCCATGTTTATCGGAAGAATCGAACTTAAAACTAAAATCCAAGTTCATTCCTAAAATGGCAGAAAACAATGTAATTGATGTCTTTCAAAAAATGGTGAGTGCAGATCTGAGACAAAATTTTCTCAAAAATAAACAAACGAAAATGAAACACAATCTTTCACGAAAAGAATCGATGGCTATTGAGACCTTATCAAAAAATACACAATGGATAGTTAAGAGTGCAGATAAAGGAGGCAATATTGTTCTGATGCAAAGAAAAGACTATATTACTGAAGGAAACAGACAATTGAATGATAGGAATTGTTATTGCCTACTACAGATGAATCCAATTATGGATTTGCAGTCAGAATGGCACAGCATGATTAAAAATTGGGAAGAAATCGGTTTACTGAAGATGAATATCATTATCTGAACAATACTCATCCAATCATGCCAATAATATACTTTTTGCCAAAGATCCATAAAACATTTGAACAATTTCCAGCCTGTAGACCAATCATCAATGGCATAGGTTCATTAACAGAAAGAGTTTCCCAATATAATGATTTACACCTTCAGCCTTTAACAACTAATCTGTCATCATACCTGAGAGACAGCAAACACGTTAAACAACAACTGGAAGAAATACCTTGGGAAGAAAGTTTTCTTTTTGTAACTATGGACATGGTATCCTTATATACCAGTATTGACCATTTAAAAGGGCTTGAAACAACTGAGTTTTTTTTTAAAAACTAGATCAATTTCGTTCCTGCAACAAAACTCAACGATTCTAGAAATGCTGCATTATGCTTTAACCAACAATATCTTCTTTTTCAATAAACAAATCTACAGACAAGAACGAGGCACAGCAATGGGGGCCAAGTTTGCATCGTCCTATGCAAATCCATTCATGGGACACTTTGAGATTAACCACGCATGGCAACACACAGCATTTACAAATGGATACATAACCTATTGGGGAAGATATATCGATGATATTCTTATGATATGGAATGGAGATAAAAAATAACATTTTTGACTACACCAGATATTTGAATGCGAATGATTATAATATTCAATTTACTGAAAAAAAGAGTTCTGAAAAAATAGAGTTTTTGGATCTGCTAATCTACACAGATGGGGAAAAGATCCTAACAGTTCTATATATAAAGCCAACTTCAGTAAATAAAGTACTACATGCTGAAAGCAATCATGTGAAGCATATAATTAAAAACATACCATATGGAGAAATTCTGAGAACAAAACGGAATTGTAGTTCAAATGCAAAATACGAAAATCATGTTCAATTGCTCAAAGAAAAATTCATACAGAGAGGTTACAGAAATCACGATGTGGACAAAGCTATCTACAAAGCTGAAAAAGTACCTAGAACTGAACTACTAAAGGACAAACCAAGATTGGTGAAGAAAAGAGAAGAAAGGGTAGACTTCATAACGACTTTCAATAGTGAAGCTCATCTTTCGAAAAAACTCCTGACAAAACATTGGAACATTTTGCAAAGCGATGAAATGTTAAAGCAGTCCCAGTCATATGAAAGAAGAAAAAATAGAAGTTTTGAGTCAATTCTTACAAGTACCGGCACCAACAGGAACCCACAGTTGTGGGAGACTACCAAATGGAAAAATTCACAAACTAAGACAATTTATTAATTGCAACACCAAGTATGTGATCTATACAACCACATGTATATGTAATAAGAAATACGTGGGAAGTACTATCAGAGTACTGAAAATCATATTACAAGAACATATTAGAGCTATTAAAAATAAGGACACAAGATACCCTATGGCAATTCACTTCAATCAAGAACATAAAGCAACTGATATTAAGGGTATCAAGTTTCCGGGCATAGAAAAAATTGAAAGCATGGAGAGAGGAGGCAACAAAGAGCTACAATTAAGGAGAAGAGAAGCGAAATGGATTTGTACCTTGGACACTTGCAATACAGGGTTAAATTCGGATAATGAAATGAGTTATTGGTTGTAATGATTTTCTTTTGAAATTCTGTTTGAAATTTAAAATTGTTTGTAAGCTTGTGAAAATGTTTAACAAAATTCAAAAATGAATTGCTGATATAGGAGAATCTAAGAAATGTATTTTGAGAGAGTGCACATATTCATTTACACTTATGAAAATTAGAGATATGTGATTGCAATACCACGAGTTATAATTATAACCTCCCTGCCTAATTAATTTGGCTAAAATGGTGGAAAAAACAATTTTCACCCAATATATAGACAGTTATACTGTTGTCGTTTCTAATATATATCCAAACTCACTTTTGGTAAAGTCCCATGACCTTGAATTAGTGCGTTTGAAATGAAGCAAAATACACGGCTTATTCAAAAGCTAAGATGGTCGCCGGCCGTGTAGGAAAAACGTGTGACGTCATCGCGCAACGTAACGCATGACGTCATTGCGTTGCGCAGCGTGATGACGTCACACATAGCGGGCCCGCGAGTATAAATAAGAGGATTCAAATCACTCTCACAGCAGCACGGACTGAGAAGGATTGAAGGCAATCGTACTGGGATAAATAAGATGAGGAGAGCAGAAAAAGGGATACTTTATGACACCAAAACTATAGGGATCATTTAAACTTAACCTAAGCTTTAAACTTTGTTTATTTTCCTTCTGGTTTTCGCAGAAATCCCATATATTTTTTCATCTGGAAGATAAGAAAGGATAAATGTTTTGCTATAAATGAAAGAAATAACTTTTAAAAAAAGGGGATTTAAGAGTTGAGAACATTACCGAATTCGAAAAAATTGATGACTATGCTAGATGAATATATTAATTGGTGGTTTGCCTCTACCACCCCAATTTGTTGTACAAAAACAGTTTATTTGGGTTTATATAGTGAAGCAAAAAAACTTTTTTCTTGTTTTATATTAGAAACTCTCCTGATGAACCACGTGCGGTAAACGTGAGAAACACGTGTTGAGAGACAAAAAGGATATGATTATTTGAAGAAGAAAGTTTATGTCTGAAAGGAAATAATAAACAAAGATGTGCATAACCATCCAAAGATGTATTTTTGTATGATTTAAAAGTTCAGAAAAGGAATACCGGAAGCGCACTCCAAGGAAGTGTGCATTTAAAAATAATTGTTTGTTTAATATTGCAGCAGCCGCAATATACACTTCAACAGGTGCAGCATCCAGGTAACAAAGAAATTATTCATTACTGCACAGTAAGAAATCTCCAATTATAGGAAATCAAAGTCGCAAAGGACTGCAAAATTTATACAAAAAGATATAGCAAGGGCGTTCAACCCCACTTATGACATGGGGAGACAGGGCGGAGGGACAAGACTGACACAGTTCCCATTATTGTAAAAAGGCAACCGGCGGACTCGGTGTACTCCGTGGCAGCAAATGAACAGGGAAAATTTAAGATGCAACCCACCATCGTTGACTGCGGGGGCTGGGAAATGGATTTATGAGCTCGAAAGACTGACAGCAGGGACAACATTAGCAGTGGGTGACATGAAGAGCTTGCTCGCAGCCGTTCTTGAAGAGGTAGCAGACACTGTATGGAAAAGAGCAGGGTATGCTGGAGTGACTGCACAGAACGAGGCACATAATGGTGCGCCGTTCAATGGCTGCCGAGCTGCCTTGTGGCATGCCCTAAGGGTGAAATACCCAAACACTTCGGATATAAGCACGATTATGGCATGCAAAATGCATGAGGATGAAGGCCCACTTCAAAATATACAAGAGATTCAAAAACGATGCGCCTTGAGATGAGATGGAGACTTGGGATAAAACAGTGGGGTTGTTTTACCACATATGTCAAAGGTTACCTGAGCAAGTGCAAAAGCAGCTCAAGAGGCTAGTGGAGATGGAGGCTAAGCATTGGTAAGAAATTCAGTTAACCATAGACCACTACTGTAGGCTAATGCAAGAGAACATGAGGAAGAAGCGCGAGGAAAGAAAAAAGGAGGAAGCGAAGTTAGCGCAGAATAAATCATCCAAGCACACAATGGAAGTGGCAATGCTAATGAGTGGGGAAGGATTAGTCGCTCAGCACGTGCAGAATAGACCGCAGATAGCAAGGGGAGGCTTTGCAGGGAGAGGGGATAGGAATCAGTGGTCACAGGGATGAGGAGGGGCACCTCGGGGGAGAGGTTTTGGACATCAAATGCAACAGGGCGCAAAGA
The DNA here is from genome assembly GCF_040938575.1 of Ambystoma mexicanum. Classification (NCBI taxonomy): domain Eukaryota; kingdom Metazoa; phylum Chordata; class Amphibia; order Caudata; family Ambystomatidae; genus Ambystoma; species Ambystoma mexicanum. Next base: position 435,319,962 of record NC_090931.1, on the reverse strand, counting down.
GGTTTCATGGAGGCCAGCAAAGACAGACGGGTGTCCCATACAATGTTGGGTGTGTGGGAATGGGCCACATATCTCGAGTATGTAGAAACAAGGATGGGGTGCACCAGAATGTGGGTATACAGCACCAACCCACATATCAGAAAGAGCAGGCGGACTATTATGCCCAGCAACACACGCAAGAGCAGACATACATTCTGCGACAAACGCACACACAGGACATCAAACGGCACAGCAGACCATCATGACCACGACACACGCAAACTCCACAATGTCAACTCCCAATGCAAAAGCTGGTGGGAGCGACAGTTGTAGAGGGGACATCCATTCACAGGGACGGGAATGTCATTATACCCACAATAGGACAGAACTCGGGACAGACCGGATATGTTTAACCCTATCCGTCACACCCAAACTGCCTGAGGAACCACATATAGGAGTGACCATAAGTGACCAGACTTTTTCCTTTCTCGTGGCTACAGGGCAACTCAGCCCTGTATTAGGGAGGGAAGATACCCAATATCAATACACAGGGATTCTCTGGGGCTACGGATTTGGTTTCTTTTACAGACAAACTTCCACTTTCCATAGGAGAACACGACCTGACCCTGCCACTGTTATATTCCCGACAGACACCGGTGAACATAATGGGTAGAGACATAATGAGCCGACTTAACATGACCATTTAATTCACAGACCAGGCGATAGTGTGCTCGACACTGGGAATTCATTACATGAAAATGAGAGAACTCATTCATGCATATTACGGGCAGACGGTACAGAGGGAGTGCCAGTAGATATTGAGTTGTTTCAATATGGAGTAGAAGTATCGATAATGTGGCTCCCAGGGCTGTTGCGCATACCGAACAAGTTCTTATTTAGAACACAGATTCCCTTGGATGACCAGGAAGGAAAGGTGATCCCAATAGAACTAGAGGCAGTCATAGTAAGAGACAAGAGGATAACATTGCATGGGACTAACAACACAGGATGATCATGGATTATAATAGGGGAGGGATACAGGTTGACTGATGTGACAGATGAGGAACTATTTCAGGACGAGCGATCAGATCACAAGGTGGTTTTTGACATAAGCATTACATATTGGGTGAGAATACATTATAGGGAAGTGCCACAGAGAATGCCTGTGTTGAGAAAAGCACCACCACCATTTCTTGAGGATGACTTGGGGAGAGTACCCAGCGTCTTATGGGCCAGTAGTCCCTATGACGTGGGTGAACTAAAAGGGATAGGGGCGGTCAGGATAAAGCTCAAACCATGGGCTATTTTACCAAGGGTGAAACAGTATCCCCTATCCACGGAAGCAAACAAAGGCATTTATGAGACGATCGCCGCGCTAGTGAAGCAAGGCATTCTGGTACCTTCATAATTGCAGTGCAACACTGCAGTATACCCTGTAAAAGGCGACAGAGGAATTGTGGTGTTTTATTGAGGATTTGCATCCCTTGAACCAAATTGTTGAAGAATTCCCATTAGTTCCTAATCCAGCGACAATTCTGTGTAGCATCCCGACGGAAGCTACCCACTTCACGGTAATAGATTTGAAGAACACCTTCTCTATACCGCTCCATGAAGAGTCACAGGGACTGACCTCGTTACTATATAGACACCGGAAGTGGAAACACAGTGGATTACCACAGGGTTACTTGAGTCACCTATCTTTAATAGGGTCCTCCAATGGACCTTGGCAACATACAGATGGAAAGCACCGTCATTCAGTATGTGAACAACATTTTGATTTGTAGCAAGTCAGAGGCACTGTGCTGAAACGACTTGGTATAGTTGTTGACAGTTTTAGCAGAAAAGGGTTACAAAGTGATTAAGGCAAAGTTACAATATTGCCAGAAGGAAGTGCTATATATCGGACAGTTGATAGCACAGGAAGGGTGAAAAGTGAATCCAGAAAGGGTAGAGGCAATCTGCAGAACGGCAATGTCAAAGACAGTGAAATGCAGCACTTTTTGGGCCTCTGCAATTATTGCAGAGCCTGGGTGTTTGACAAGAATACATATACAAGACCCTTGTTAAGAAGACTCAGGGAAGCACAGAGAGGGGACGGCAAGTTACTATGGACACATGAAATGACAAAGCATTCGAGGAGCTAAAACAAGTAATATGCACAGCTCCAGCGTTAGGGATCCCAGACTACCATGACAAATTCTATTTGTTCGCACACTCCAATGGAGTAGTGATGACCGAGGTACTCGCGCAGAAGACTACCCTGCGGCACAAGTCACTGGCCTATTATAGTGGACGTCTAGAGCCAGTAATGAGAGGACACTGTCCATGCAAACAAGCTCTGGCTGCTTCCGCATTCGCAGTAGAACAGTCAGCGAGTATTTTGATGGGATGCAGCACCACGCTTTACATGGTGCATGCTCTCTTTGCAATCGTCGAAAAGACCCAAGAATATGCTGACCACACAGATAGCTTCTGGATATGATGTAATTTTCTCGAATCCAGCGATAAAATATGTAAGGTGCAGGACTGTAAATCCGGCTACATTTTTAGCTGAACCAGTAGATGGAACAGTATGACGACCTTCCCAGGGGGAGAAGCCACTTGAGGGGGGATAAGTGCTTCATATTGACGGGTCCTCAACGATGGAGCAGGCAACGGAAGAAAGACATACGGGGACGGCAGTGGTGAGAAAAGAGACGGATGGGACAGCCAAAGTAATAGCAAGCGCAAGGTTGCCTTCAAATTTTTCTGCACAAGCAGCAGAATTAGCGGCTCTCATAATGGTATTAGAAGCGTGCAGGGACCAGGATTTTGCAGTGTATTCGGATCCGGCCTATGTGACATCTACAGTACACTCTGGGATGTCACGATGGCAGAGGGGCTTCCGGCGTGCTGATGGCACACGGTGCAGGATGCGCACCTATTGAGCAGGCTCATAGATGCGTTGCAACTCCCATCAGCCATAGCGGTCGTGAAGTGCCAGGCACACGTGATGGGGAGGGACCCAGTCACCTGGGACAACAAAGTCGCAGAAGAGAAGCGCGCAGCAATTCTCTCTTAAATCACAGACTTTGATACCTCATCGAACACTCGTACCCCCGTGCGCAGTAGGATTCTAAAGGAAGGCTATAATACCTTTCCAGCCATGCAGATAATGGAATTTCAGAGAAGGGCACTGATAGAGGAAAAAGAATTGTGGATGAGAAGGGGATGCTTTGTGGCGACATGAGAGCACAGGCAAGCAATCGATTCCCTCAGCACTGCTGCAGATTGCATTTACGCAATTGCACTATCCTACTCATATGGGTAAGGATGTACTTGTTGCACACATTGGGGGAAGAGTGGTTTTGTCCAAATATGGTGGAGCATTTAGCCGCATTCATGGAAAATTGTGTCACCTGTAAGAAGTTCACAGAGGGGCATACTTTATGTGTAGTGAGAGGAGCCATACCGTGGGCCATTCCAACACCTCCACATAGCTCTGTAGACATAATCCAGGTGTGCTAGGGCTAACTCTGCATGATATTGGTTGTGTGTCCATTTTCCCGATCGATCAAAAGCCGGTCCCTGCTCACACCCCGACGCTTTTAGAAATTCCTCGTTAGAGATGTGTTGCCATGATGGGGGTTGTGGAAGGTCCTGCAGTCTGACAAAGGACCTTATTTCGTAAATGAAACTTTTGAGCACATCACAATCCTATTGGGGATACAGCACAAATTCTCCTGTGCCCATCACCCGCAAGCGAACGGGATCTGCGAGTGCCTCAACTGTCTGCTCAAAGAAAAGACTGCAAAAATAAAAGCCACCTTAAAAAAGGGATGGCTCCATTGTTTGCCGTTAGCCCCTTTCGCACTGCGAAATCAGCCTGAGTCTGACCTCCATTTAACACCCCATTAGGTGGTAACTGGACGGCGCATGTGGCTCCCCCTGGCTCCTCCCACTAGGGCATTGACAGATGCCCATGCTACCTCTTGCACGAATAGGTCACTTCTTTGATGGCTAGTGCCTCTTCTATCTCGCCAACTGCAGGCACAGCGGCTGAGGTCGAAGAACAGTGAAGAAGATAACACCCCAGAAACAAATAAAGAACTTCTAAAACCACCACTACTTAACCCTGAGAACACTGTCCTGTTGAGAAACATCATTCGGCCCTGGTACAAGCCCAGGTTCGACGGGCCGCACATTGTAGAGCAGGCCACATATCGTGCAGTTCAATTTAATGGTAAAAAGGTCTGGAACAACATCAGAGATGTTAAGCCCTGCCGAGGTGAGACCTCATCCCGCCCGAATGAAGATGATTTGATGCATGATGAAGAACAAGACAAAGAACAAGAAACACAACCTTGGCGAACACGGTCCAGGACTAAAGAATTAGAGAAGGGCAATATGCACACCTAGATTAGGCAACTATCTTTTCCTTACAATAGGTATTCATTGAGAAAGTATAGACTGTCCGAGATATATGGTCCCCAATCGACATATGTCCTTTCAAGAGTATTTCATGAGATTCTTGATAAAATCAGAAACCGAGCAGACCTTTACAATTGCTTTTTCACGCTTTTATGCTTTGTGTAGCTCAGACCTACCCACGGTTAACCCGCAGGGACATACTAAGTGACCTGAGGATTTGCATAGTGTGGGAATGATTGTTCTATACACTCGCCCAATACTATAGATGTAGAGCTTAACCTAACACGTACTAACCTCAAACATGCATTTCTGAGGCCTGTAAGGTGAATTCTACAGATCCTCGGAGCAACAAAAGAACACACCGAGTGATAAAATGGGAATGTAATTCGAAATGCTGTGACGATGCTTTGTGCCTTCTGCTGTCTCCATCTCGTTACACTCCTTGTTTTGCGAAGATTGTTATTTTCACATGCACAGGTTTTAATCGCAACTAACGTAACCCCCTTATCTATGCCATCAGGGAAGCCATATCGGGGCAGGCAATAAGCACTGCTAAAGAAGTAAAGAGACTTGGGCGCAATGCAGACAAGACTTCAGCAGGTAAATTCCTAACTGATTTGGCCTGTATTTCAAATATGTGGTACAAGTACATAGCCACGGTAGGGAAACAAATCATCAGAGAGAGCGGTTAGGTCTGCTCTCTTATCCCCTATTCCGCGAGTGCATCCAGGACATTCGTAGCAACTGAAAATCCAAAGGCCAGAGCACGATGCCTCTTGCATTTATCACTCTGCACCACAAAAGGATGACTTCAAGGGGGACGAGCTATGTCCAGAAAAACGTTCCCGTATAAAGATAGTTACATCAAGACTAAAGAAATGAAAAAGTCCTGCGAAATGGAGAAACAAGGGTAGTAACACAAAAAGAGTTTTTCTTTTCTGTATCATGAATTCATTGTCTTTTTATCTGTGTGTATTATGGTTGACTAACCGAAATAAAGTTTATTATGATGATGAAAAAAGAGTTACAGTGCCCCAAGACAGGACCAAGGGAGATAGGAGGAATGCCGGGATGCTGGGAACGACCGCAGATGCTAGTATATGGACAAGTATACACAGCAAACAGGTGAGAAGAAGGAGTGGTTGGGAGAAAAGCACATGTGCTCCTAACAGTTCCAGTGGAAGTATTGCAAAGGGAAAACACCAACTGCCTCAAGGAATGGGAAGCAAGTGTGAAACTGCTCACATGGGTGGAGAAAGAAGCAGGCCCATGCCCATCAAACCACTTAAAGGAGCTTCTTCATGTTTCCAGAATGATGGTCCACTAAGGGTTGGAGAGAATAAGGGTTTTAAGCAGACGGAGCTACCAGGCATGACGGTCAGAAAGGCGCATTCGTGAAGTGCGGTCGAGGAAGTGTGGTCGCTGCTGTCTCGCTGCTCCCCGCTCCGCGTCAGAGAATTTGGAGTTTTGTGAAAACCCGCCTACACGAGAAAGGAGCCATCCAATTGGTCAATCAGCTGGGGAAATGTGCCCCGCCTTTTCTTCCTGACTTCCTTATCACCGCCGAATCCGCACATTCGTGCGCGCGCCTTCATGAAGTGCGATCGAGGAAGTGTGGTCGCTGCTGTCTCGCTGCTCCCAGCTCCGTGTCAGAGGATTTGGATTTGGTGTTTTGTGAAAACCCACCTACACGAGAAAGGAGCCATCCAATTGGTTAATCAGCTGGGTATGCGTAACATGGACGTTATTTGATTACGCATCTTTTGTTGTATTAAGTTAAACGTGCTTACGTTGTGCACGTTAGTAATGAACAATTGTGCACAGCGCACCCTTTCACTTTGTTATTTCGGTTGTTTTTATGGAAATTTGCCCCGCCTTTTCTTCCCGACTTCCTTATCACCGCCGAATCCGCGCATTCGTGCGCGCGCATTTGTGAAGTGCGGTCGAGGAAGTGTGGTCGCTGCTGTCCCGCTGTCACGTGTGAGAGCGCGAGGGCAGAGGTAGTACTATAGTATTGTATTAATTAAGCTTTTTTCTTTTTGTGTGGCCCCACCATTGGGGAGTTTGTTAATTATATCTTCTAAAGTATACACCTTAAAGACAGGCAAGCCGGCTGATTTTGTTAATAATGTCAATAACGACAGCCTAAACATGGTATGTCCGTTGGCTAAAAAATATTTACCGGCAAAACAACAACGCTCACTCTCATTGTCAACTGACATTAGAAAGTTTTGTACCTCTAAAAACAAACAACCAACTGAGACCAATGTAAGTTCGAGGGGTCAAACCATTGATTCATCCCCGACAGGCTCTACTACAAATGCTGAATATGTTGTACCTGGGGTGGTTAATATAATTGCTCCCATAACAGCTCATGTTTCCATACTCCTTAAAGGTCAAGAAATATCTGATTCCATTTTGGAATCAGTGGTTCTATCAGGCAAAGCAATCTTTATGCAAGATCTACAGGGGGACAGAATCATGCTGGCCGAACCCCCTCGTTGTTCAATACAAGCCCAACACAAATTGCCTAAAGCCTACGATTTGCTAACAGCTGTAGGCGAAATTGACGAAGAAGCTATTGAATTTATGAACCTGTCTCACAACAACACTCCCGATTCTGAGGAGATTTTATATATATGTTCAAATTCAGGTGACTTAATTCAATTACAAGAAGAGTCTACTGTGCATGCAACCGTAGTGCCGGAGATTATAGGACAAACAATTCACACCAATGAAACCTCAAGAGTCCAACATGACCTTTCTAAATCTCCGGTCATGTTTGATAAATCTGATATTCACTCATTGAACAAATCCATTTCATTTATAGCCCCAACTCCCCGTCGTTCTAAATTTACTGAACTGGCGAGAGATCGCCAATTCTTTATTCAAACCACTAACTCCCAACGATTTTCCTTCCCAGAAGCCCCTGCACTTAATAATACACTCAGTACAACGAATACGGCTCTTCTCATGGTAGCATGTCTATATGAAGTATTGGAGCAAAAATGGTATTACAATCTGAGTTAATGACCCAGCTACTAAAGAAAGTTTGCTAACAAAGTCTATGTGTGAAATTCAAAATCAATCACTTACATCTTTAACAACTTTGATTATGCAGGAACAAGAATTGGATGATTCGTATTCCATAGCAAGTAATAAGAACCTACGATGTAAGGGAAGTCTTGATTGTAACCAACAATCGGAGCGGGCAACTACTTTGGATTTACTGTCCACCCCAGAGTCCATACAAGTGGCGGGGGATAAAGGGGAAGATGTGAAACTGGCTAAGGAGAAAATAATAACACCAACATTGGAGCCATTGGATCAGGCACAGTCAATAGGTAATGAGATAGAACCTATGCAGAATCATTATCCATTCACTTTGTTTACCAAAACACAACCGCTTCAGCCTAACTTGGCAGTTAAATCACTTAAAAGAGGGAAGAGAAAAGTTCAGTCTGCAAAGGCCTCTCAAATGGCTTCTCAAAAATCTAAAACTCGCAGATTTATCAAGTTATTGACTAACCGGGCCAGAACAAAAGTGCCAGTGGGAACATCCCTATCGAGTAAATTGCCTCAATCTGATAGTAAAAAAAGATTGCTGCCGACTTAGTACTGGAATATAAACCGCTGAATGACATAGTGAGTATGGTGGATCAAGCCAAGATGCCTTTACATGCCACCATACAGGTGTCCGACCGTCTGCCATTAAATAAGGTGCCTGTTCCTGTAGCGAAGGTGTCACTTCCCAATTTGCAGCATCTGAGAGAAGAGATAAAGCTCTCAATTGCTCAATATATGGGTGACGTTCAGGTTCTGACTCCTCCTGACCTTGAAAAACAATTGCAGATGACGTGTGTTACCCATGCTAAGCCTCTTCACCGAGAGGTTGTGATATCTGATTTGGGAAATACACAAATAAATAAGGTTGATAACATCAGCAATCCAGTTAATGAACTGCCAGAAGAAGTTTTGTCCACCTTACACATTCAGCAAATCAGAGAAGAAATTAAAAATTCGATTGCACAATAGATGAATGGAACACAAGCTCCTTCCCCCATTATTCCTGAAAAACAAAATCAGAAGGTACCCAATTCTCTCTTAACACCTCTCTTGAAAGGCCCTCCCTCCCTGCAAATAGGGTGTACTCAAAGTACTAATGCCTGGAACTTGAATAACTCTGGAAAGAATGTGACCAAGAACGAAATTGGTTCAATCCAGGGGTAAATTACCAATTTCTTCTAATTTAAATCAACAGCAATACAAGAACTGCCATCGACTGTTGATAAAATCTAGAAAGTACCCCGTTGGTCAATATGATCTCAATCGAGCCAGCATACTAAACATCTGTAGAGATATACCAAGTTTAACAAATCTACTTTCAACAGATATTGATTTGGTGGAATTTATGATCATAACTTGACAGGGGCAAGATTATTTGTTAAATCTGGACTCATTGCAGGTATAATATGGGAAGCCAGAGTACGGTTGTTTGACCTGGGATTTGTTATATCACATGATGTGGAGATAAACACTCTAGAAGGCCCCCAACATGAGCCAATAAATATGAGAATATATAAGCCATCAACTCACACCCAGAATATATCTGAAGGTAACAGTAATAATCTCCGGTTCGAACATACTTATGACAGGAGACTGTAACAATTCTTGCCAAATGAGCGGGTGTCTTTAATTTCTTGGAACACGAGGGGTCACAGGCATTTTGACAATTCTAAGGAAAATGAGTTAAGTGCATATGATATTATTGATATGATATTTGTTTTGCGGTTCCTGCAGTAAGCAACAGAAGAGGCCGCCTATGGCAGGTCTCTTAATAGCACTTGAACAATCCATGAATTTCAAGAGTAGTTCATACATCTCCAACACCCCTTATATACAGAAGGTCAAACTCCAAAGAAGCAAACTGACCATAATTATTATAAACATATATTGGGGTCTGGCCAATTTATCATCAGAAGACTTCTTTGAGCAACTTAACCTAACGCTAGATGAAACATCTGCTGATTCGACTGTTAATCATTTTCTAGTAATGGGAGATCTAAATCTACATTTAATGCCAGCGGCAAAATCTTATACTGTGGACGAGCTTCAATGGAAGTCACTGATGCAAAGCAGGAACTATGTGATGCTAAATGGTACCATAATGGGCGATATCCCCCCAGTGTCAACGTGGCACAGAGGCTCGCAAGAGGCCAATCTTGATTATATTTACAGTGATGTTATATTCATGAATTTAGCGACATCATTAGTAATTAAAACATCTGAGCATAGCGATCATAAGCAATTGTGTCTATCTTGGTTATGGTCTAAAGATTGTTCATTGGTGTATAAGAATATAGATCTTATGAATATAACGACTAACAACTCAAGGTCTTGTATAAGGTGGACAGAATCTAAATGAACTAAGTTTGAACAACTACTCATTGATAATAACGCGAGTAATAATTGGTTAGAAGAAGGCTGTTATACTACCTCAATGCAAAGATTTGTACAGAAAAAATCATGCGGTGGTCTGAATAACCACAGACATCTGCATGATTTTGATCTTGAGTTGAAGCAAATAAAGGCCGTTCTAAGACAAGACCTGAGGAATTTAAAATATATGCCTGCAATCAGCAGGCAGCCCCAGATGAAGGCCCTAAAAGCAGAATATAAAAGATGGCTAAAGAGTCGGAAAGCCTCTAGATATCAGAAGGACGGGGAATTAATGATGGCCCAGATTAAACTTAAATCAAGAACCGCAGTGCTCATGGACCACTACTGGGCCTGCGGGTCGAAGGCATACCTGCAACTGCCACCTAACTGCAGAGGAATATGTTCACTCGTAAAGTTGAACACCAGCATTGGTAGAACCCCGGAAGAACATACAAGCAGACGGATTCACCAAGATGGAATACTCGCCAAAGGAAGAAGAAATCTGTAGGGTTGAGCAGAGTGAAAAGAAGGAACTATGCATCATAAAAAAATGAAAGAAGCCCTGGACGCAATGCCACCAGTGCGCAGACTGTTCTGCAGAACGGAAATGTTCTTTGTGTCCATCGTTCCAGCAGTCCAATCTAGCATGAATGCCAAATGGCTCCAAATAAAATGTTGGGAGCTGATGCAGACGATAAATTCAACAATCAGGGGGGTCAATGCCATCAAGAAAGAGCTGCGAGCAGTGAGGATAATGGCTCTCCTGAATAGATCTTTTCTAGACTTCCTCACGGACATGGAGGGAGGCTTTTGCACCAAGAACGGATCTTCTTGCTGTAAATTCAGGCCTGCCCATGATGAAGACAATGGGACCCTGACAGAGGCCATTACCCGGTTAGCAGAGCTACATGCTAAGATAGAGGCAGAAACGAATACTATAGGAAAGGAGCAAGGCTGCCTGTCATATCTTTTCATGGATGCCAACATGGATGGCCAATGGACTGAAGGTACTGGTGGCAGCCCTGGTACTAGTATTGTTCGCCTTCTGTGCCATCAGAATAGCCATCACACAATGCAAAAAGACCACTAAAAAGACAATTGGGATGAAAGTATTGGTAGGCTTAGAGGCTGAAGAAGATGGAGACAAAGATATGGAATATACTAAAATCACAGTGTCCTCTGTTCCCAGCAGGAACGGAGTTCGAGTTCCCATTCAAAACACGTGACTAGTGGGGAAAATGGGTTTGGAGCAACCCTGGTGGAGACTTCAGTTACTTGACATGGGGCCTCATTATGACTCCGACGGCAGCCGCGTCAGTAAAACGTGCACGGCTGCCGCCGGAGTCATTTTTTATCCGGTGCCCAGGAACTGGCAATTATATCGCCCATTGAAGCCCCGGCGGACCCGGTAATTGCCCCTTCCCGGGAGCCGGAAAATATTACTCCCCATTCCCTTTGAGTCCTATTGGACTCAATGGGAATGGGGAGGTCAGATGCACCAACACCATTTTGTGAATGGTGCCGGTGCATCAGACATGGCCTGCTTGGGGTGCCGGTCCGCCCGCCAGGTCAGACCTTGCAGGCAGAAAGGCACCCACGATCAGAACTTTTGGTTTGCTGGTCTGGTAATAATGGTACTGGCAAGCTTACCGGTACTGATGTTACCGGACCGTCAACCTTATAATGAGGCCCATGGAGTTTGGATGACCATGCAAAGCACCATGGACATCTCAGAGGAATAACAAAGGTTTGACTCCCAAAGTTACACGCAAATAGAGATAGTCGTCTATCTAGTTCGGTCGACATGTCGATCAGAGGGGGGAATGAAGCATGGTCCTCATGACCCCCACATAACTCTCAGCCCGAACACTGAGACATGACAGATGCACTTCACTCGTAGGCCATTCACCACCATTGTTGATGCATCGCAGATGTGAGAAACGTTACTCTTTTAGACAGCCATTCAGGCCATACCCCGTCGATGATCTGGAGGAAGTGGAGATGTCATCAATCGAACAAGTCGACTGACAGCAAATCAAGAATTCAATGACATCTCTGACATCACGACATAGCTGCACGTAGACATGGCGAACAAGCACTAGCTCACGAAACACATGCTTATGACTCACGAAGGTAGACGACAGAGACACATGCATATTTCTATACATAGTCACATTTTTCGCCAAAGCTGAACCACAAGATGCCAAAATAAACATATACCAAACTTGCACATGTTTGACTACCACCAACATGGAAAAGCCATAAGGAAAAATATAGAAGCTATATGCCCACTTAAGTGAATGAGGAAAGGGAGACAAGCTTCAAGTCCTTGGAAGGACTGACATGATCGCTGCAGCTAGAGGCAAGCAGAAACGATGCAGCCAGCCAAGGACGAGTGCAGATGGAAAGTTCCTGGTTACCAAGATAAGCCACCTGCAAGAAATTCAGACTAAAATCCTCATCATTACAGGCAATAGAGCTCCATTGCGTGGTCTCAACACACATGACCCAGCAGAACAGTACAATGCCTGTTCAATCGAGGTGGATGGAGGGAAGCTGTTCCCACCAAAATGGAGGTAGAAGATTACAAGTGTTGCTCTCGCAGGCTTAGGTGATCAAAGATGGCAACATTAAGGAACGGAAAACCCCTTCATGCTCATTCTCATTACCTTGGGAAGGTACACCACTCAGACCGGTACCTGTCCAGGGTCCCAGGACTCGGAGGACCCACTCCAGAGTCACCTTTCACATGAGGATATAATATGTTGCGACCCTGCAACACTGTAGATTGAAAGATGCAGAGGTGGTCCCAGGAGGAGCCACGAGATACGGCTATCCAATAGTAGAATGAACCCCTATACGACCTATATCTATTTCGCCTAAACTGACCAATGTGAATGCCCGATAGGTTTCGGGGACGGAGCTTGGTTTTGTGACGTCACGAGATGCATTGTTTGAAGTTTGGTGAGAAGGCATTTTTAAATCCATGTGTGAGTTGCTAGTTTGAGCTTGCGTGTGGAAAGTAAGATGGAGAAATTGAGGGTTAGGGCTGATGTACTGTGTTGCATTGATATTAAAGATGGGGAGTGTAGTCTTAAAAATGTTGGTACCCAAAGGTGTGACATATTCTAGTCACTGGTATCTTTCTGTGAGCGCCATTAGTTGGTTTGGAAATAGGCAGTTGGGAGAAGTATGGCATTCCCTCAGGTTGTGTCTGTGTGTGGGGTTGGTTGGTTAAGAGAGTCTGTATTTTCTGTTTGAATGTTGGCTAGTTACCATTAATTATTCTTTCAAAGGCCATTTATTCCAATTTTTCCTGATTTTCAAGTGGTCTTGTAATGTTTCTTTTGGTAGTGCATTCCAAAGTTTGTTCACTATAGTAGAGAAGCCAGTGCCTCTGGGTCTTTCTCTGCAGAATCCCCTGGTTGTTATAAGCACATCATTTCTGGTTCTTAGATCTTTACTTGGTTGATAATGTGAGATTTTGCTTTGGATGAATTCTGCTCTTTGACCAAAGAGAGCTCTGTGGTTGATTCAGAGGGCCTCGAATTTAATTATGTTTTTGACTGGTAATCAGGTCACAGATCTAAGGGCTGTTGTTGTAGGTTTTCTCCTGTTGAAGTTGAGTGATCGTCTAGCCACTGTGTTTTATATCTGTTGCAGTTTTTTGTGAAGAGGTTCGGCACACCTAGAAAGAAGCTGTTGGCATCATTGATTCTTGAAGGAGCCAGATAAATGACACCCATGGTTCTGTGTCAGAAAGGGAGATTGATAATGGTGGACTGTCAAAGTAGGAATATTACTACTGTAAAAGTTATTTAGAATGTCTCTATACAAACTAGATTAGATTGTGAAGATGAATGGTAGAATGGTGTGTTAGTGATATACACATAGGAGAAATGTTTACACAAAAATGCGATATTTGCACAAAAATCTTTTGTTCACAAAAATATATGTTGATTGGAAATGAACTGTTGTCTTATAACTGTTCAAAAATGATGTATTTTACGAAATTGTAACAGAATAAAATGATATATTTTTTAATAAGAGCGCACTCTCTGGTCCTCAGCATGCGCTTTCTGAAACACATTTATTGAATTTTTCAGCACATAGGGCATCCTCTGTTTAGTAGAAAGGGAGATAGGCCATAATATGTCTCATTGAGCGTAGAAGATAGAGGCAATTTTTGTGGTTCGACCATGCAGCAATTGTTCAATAGTATGCACAGATTCTTAATCACTGTAGATTTTCTAGGGAAGTTACCCATTTCTGGAGGTTATTTTAGATGTGTTTTAGGTTGATGGGAGACAATTATTTCGATTTTGTCTGGGTTGAGTTGGGGTTGTTAGACATTACTTAATAGTTTGTCAGTTGCTGATGGTAAAGAGTTTTGCTCAACAGTAATTTTTATATATAATTTGAGTAGCATCCAAGTAGTTTTTAATAAGTGATCCCATATACTTTAATGATTGTCAAGAGTGGGGCAACAGATGTTAAAAAGGAGCGGTGAGAGGCACGATCCCTGAGGAACTCCACAAATTATGGTGTATGAGTTTGTGCACTCTTCCCATGTCCCCGGTTTTGTAATTGGGTAAATGCTGTCAAAAATGGCATCTCTGTTATTGACACTAAACCATCACCTGTTTAACATAGGAAATTATGTACAAGAGTTGCTACTGAACGAAGCAATTATGCAGCTAGTCCTCTGATACAACCATACCTTTGAAAAATTGGACTACTCCTGTACTCCAGTGTAATAACAACCAAAGTTTGTAAGAACTACATGGCAATTAGTACTTCTGTTGATAAAAGGGCACTACCTACATCATCAGTCAATGTGCTAGACAATGGTGAGAGATTTTGAGATGGAGAATATTCTGACCAGTCAGACTTTGCTTAGACTTTGCAGCCAAAGGCCTTTGAGGTTTCATGGATTCTCCATTTGGTGGTTGTGGCTCTGAAATGTGGAAGGTTTTGGTCGGGAAAATGTCCTGTGCCTCGAAGGTGTGGATCCCTTGTCTGAATGCTGATGTTGTCTTGCCCTTCCCTCTCTTGGTGGAGCTCTGCGAGGATCTTGCAAGAAAATTGTAGCCAGTATTGGTGGAGGCAATTGTGAGGTGTCCACTACGTGTGAAGGAAAAGGAGACGCAGGCTCCGGAAAGGGGCTTCTCCAGATGGCGATCCAGTCCTTGGGGTTGAAGTCCAAGATGAGCAAACCTCTGATATTGAGCCTCTAAACATCAATAAATTGGGCTTTGAAGAAGAAAACCTTGATACACAGATCTCCAATGGTTAGGGTCTTGATGTCGAGAAAGATGCTGCCACAGAAAGCATTGAAGAGATGGAACATGGCACTTGCAAGTCTCTAGATGTCAGAGCATGGCAATTGTTAGGAAAGATTTATTTCTCCCTTTGGCAATTTTCCCCTCAATATTCTGTGGACCAACAAACCTTTTGCTTATGTTTTGGACCCTGTCCTGACTTTTTACAGAGAGGTATGGTGAGCATGCATGAGTCAGACCCACAGTGGTCCCTGATAGGACCGCTGCTGACTGAGTGAGTGGTGCAGATCCTTGCTATTGGAGGGCTGTGTTTGATCACTCACCAGAATGTAGAATAAGAAGACGAGTCTTGCAGCCATTCCTGCAGATCAGAAACAGAGCCAAGTATTCTGTGTTGCTTTGCAGCTGACTGAAGACACAAGGACAACTTCTGAAGAGGCCTGGTGACCTTTCCTGCAACTGTCCCTGATATCAGAAGGCCCTGGTCAGTGCTTCGCCGCTTGACTTGAGGGAACAAGCAGTCTCAACGCCTCCTCATAATGCTGCAGCCTGGAGCCTTCGGAAGTGTCCCTGGACCACCCAGTGGACTGACCAGCTCTGAATTGGGCTAATGTGCCAGAAGTGTCGCTGTTCTGTGTTTTCATCTGGAACCCTGGTGGTCGCCAGCTAGTCCTACAAGTCGCCTTCCTGCCAAGTTTCAGCTTACCAACGTCAAGGGATACTGTCCTGGAAGTTGGTATTTGTTTGCGACTGGAGAGAGGCCTGCTGTCTCCGTGTGCAGTGACTGTTGCTGGTAACGGCCATCCCCAGTCTGGTAGAGTGTCCTGAAGATCCCTGCATTGGCCCCTGCTGCATTTCTTCATCAGCTCCTGGACCCGACCGGAATGTACCCACAGCTCCTGGGCATCTTCTACTGGATCCAACGGTGGAAAAACCTACCTCCAGCGACTTCCATCCGACCTGGCAAGTCCTTCGGGAAAATCACAGTAACAAACACCATTTGTTGTATACGCGCATTATAAGTACCCAATAAAAAATTCAATAAAAAATAAAATAAAGGGCGGTGAGTAGTTGCAATACTTACCTGTGCCCCTATCTATCCCATTATAAAGGTTAGCGAAGAAACATGTTCTGTTCTAAGTGATAGAAAAGGTATCTTACTTAACAGTAAAATCCTTTTGAAGTCTCATGGAACTCCTTTCACCACTACACGAACTGTTCCTGCCTTTGACCCCTGCCCTTGCGAACTTTTGTGCACAAGAGATTAGACTCAAAGTTAGGGCATTTATTCTTGTGGACTGGTTCTCTCATTTCATAACTAATTCCCTCCTCTTTCAGGTGTTTAGGTGAATTGTGCGCTTTTCTATAACCAAAGGTAACTGTATATATGTTTTATATTTACAGTCTTGTGTGGTCATATTATCTGCTCGATTCATTTTCCTAGGTTGTTTTGGGGCACATGATAAATATAGTATTGTTGTACTCACCGGTCTAAGTAGAATCATTGTGTATTTCACTGTGTGGACTCATTATGGACCTCTGACCCCATTCACCTCTCCTGAGACTTATCCTTGACCATCTCCAGCCTTGACCTGATTGGGTTGGCTAAACTTCCAAAGTTCCCTTGCTCACTATAACTGGGTCGGCCTCCTGAAATATGCCCACAAGGCCTGATTTGTGAAATCCAACTAAACAGCAATGGCCATGGTGTCCCTTGGTGCTAACTGGGGAACCTCACACGGCACCAGGAAGGCATAAGCACAGCCAGAAATAATAGCCGCATCCCTTCTTTGTCTCTTGGATGGTTATGAAAAGCCAGGGGATTTCAATATGCGATGTTCCAACTTGCCCATTCTGAACCAGAACTTCTCTGCTTTTCTTTGCCTCTTGAAATGCAGGTCCTGAAAGTCTTAGCAATCACCAATGCATTGGTCCTTGGGCAAACACTACCAGCATATCATACTTGTTCTGTTTTATTATTTTACCACTGCATTTTGGGCTCTTATTTAAGAGGGCAGGCAAGGCCAGGGATTGAGGAAAAGAGAGGGTCATAAAAACTGGAGAATCTAACAGAAAACATGTTGTGTGTGTCAAGGAATGATTAACAACAATACATGCGTTCATGTGAAGAGAAAAAACTTTCAAAAAGGAACAAAATATGCCAAAAAAGGTTGCAATAAGAGTGTTCAGGAATCCTCATGCACTAGAGAAAACAAATTAACGCTAAGGCCAACGGTGACACCAATGGAAGATGGGGGTGCTTTGAGGCCTTGCTTTCTTTAAAGGACAGTTTTCTCCACTGTTTGTGCAGCGCAGTAGAAGCATTTATTTAATCTGTGATGAAGACATTTTCGGAAACAGATTGTCAAGGACTTCAGAGAATCAGGGAGCCGGATGATGGCAGACAGCGGATCTTGAAGCGAAAGGTGGGTTTATTAGGAGAAAGACCCTCAGGCATGGCCACACAATCGCTGCTGGAAGCGCGGTTCACGTATCATTCGCAAACACTGGCGGCTCTTGAACGATACAGGAGATCAAACCACAACACCTTCGTCCCCATAACAAACAAAGAAAAGGGAAACGAACCAAAGGGGTGAGGTAAAACAGGAGGGAGAATGGAGAGGAGATATGGGAGAAAAAGGAGCGAGGGAAAGCATGAAGAATGGACAAGGTGAGCATAGAAAAGGTAGAATCAGACACATCAAAGTCATCAAAGACTGCGCAGAACCACTCGCCCCTCTTCTCACAGCCTTCATCAATGCATCCTTCAAAACGGGCATAGTCCCGGACAGCCTCAAAGAGGCCTGGGTACGCCCTCTCCTAAAAAAAAACACGCTAGACCCTGCTAACCCCAATAACCACAGTCCCGTTCCTCCTGACACTACTCGACAAGGCCGCCCACAAACAGATTCAATTTTACCTTGAATCGAACGCAATCCTAGGTAAACGACAATATGGGTTCCGCAAGGGACACAGAACTGAAACCGCCCTTTTAGACTTACAAAACGAAATTACCAACATCCTAGACAAAGGCAAGCCCGCCCTCCTCCTTCTCGTTGACCTTTCAGCTGCATTTGACCTGGTAGACCACACTACCCTTACCAGTCACCTGACACACGCCGCACACTTCTCAAAGGACGCAGCATCCTGGGTAACATCATTCTTAGAGGGAAGAGCGATGAAAGTGTTCTCCAACATAGCACATGCAGCACCCTCATCATCCACTGTGGTGTGCCACAAGGTTCCTGTACCGCCCCCACGCTCTACAATCTTTTCACAAAGCTACTATTTGATAAACTAGATTCGCTGGGAATCACCTACACAAACTACGCCGACGACATGCAGGTTCTCCTCCCCCTGACAGGGAATTATCACCAAGACGCCTCTACCCTTCAGCAAATCTACTCTACCATACAAGCATGGATGGCTACTAACGGCCTCTGCTTGAACGGGGACAAGACTGAAATCCTCATTCTAGGACAGAAATCTACCCTCTCCAACCTCAACCCACTGTACACCAACTTCAATATAGATAATTGTATCATCCCAGTCCTATCCTCAGTCAAAACACTGGGGGTTCACATAGACGCAACACTATCCATGGACAAACAAGTCAGCACCATAGTCTCGGCCGCAGCACTGAGTACTAAACTCATTAATGCAATAAAAACCTTTCCTAACCAAGGAGGGCTGCCTCTCCATCGCCCGAGCAACTATAGGAGCGAAACTAGACTATTGTAATGCGCTCCTAGCCGGCACCTCCCAAAAAAACCTATCTAGGCTCCAAACAACCCAAAACAACGCCCTCCTTAGCATACCAAAAAGAGAACACATCACACAAGCCAGAAAGGCAGCTCACTGGCTCCCAGTCAAAGACCGGATCTCCTTCAAAATTCTCACAACCACCCATAAATGCATCAACCTCAGAGCTCCCTCTTACCTATCTGACACGATAGGTAAATATCAATCCACAAGACCAAGAAGAGCTCAATACACAAACCAACTAGCAATACCTCGCATCAACAGAACCAAAGCAGGAGGCATAGGCTTCCCCTTCCTGGCACCTAAGCTCTGGAATTCCTTACCTACGGACCTCAGAGCTGATGCTTCTCTCTTCTCTTCCGAAAAAAGCTCAAAACTACCCTTTTCAACTAACCCCATTCTCACGTGTCTTTATGCTGATCTTGCATGTCTGTAAAAAAAAAAAAAAAGTATATCTCGTCCAATGTAACCGCACGGACATGAATTGTATGTAACCAAGTATAAGCAACACTGTAACTAGCGCCACGATGCCTTCGGTCTGATGTGCGCTTAACAAATGCGAATAAATAAATAAATAAATAAAATAAACCAAACAGATGAGATCATGATAAACAAAATCTTCTCTCAAATTCGGGGCGATCTTCCTCCCCTTCGCAGAGACATCCATGAAATTGGAACCAAAACCAGACACATTGGGAGCAGTCTCATCAGACGACAGGTCACAATTAGACAACAAGTCACTGCTTGGAACATCTCTCACATTGGGGGTGCAGTGAACAAATTTGTCAAAAGACCACTTCTTACCATCGTCCAGTACCACATTCTTTTTTCCTACACTTTCAACTCTCTGTGGGCTCCCATATTTGGACAAACCCTTAAGCACTTTCCTAGGGTTTTTTACTCTGACCAACTACCCTTCCTTAAACAATATGCCATGGGTGCCTCTGGTGCGATCATAATATCCTTTGTATCTAGTCTGCTTCTCTCTCACTTTCTTTAACACCTCCTCGATGTCCACAACCTTAACATTCCTTGTTGACAGCCAAGCCAGACTAAACGACTGCACACAGCTCTCTCTCATCATGACAAATGGCTCAACCCTAATGGTGGAATGCGCAGTCAATAGATAGGCATTCAATGACTCCTTGAGGATAACTCTCCATGGTAATGAGTTCGCAAGTGCCAGCTATATCGTACTCTTCATAAACCCATTCATATGTTCTACCATGTGCGGCCATCTTTGTTGTGGCAGGCAGTGCAAGGGTTTACCTCATCTTCCTCCTTCAAGTACGTTTGGCAGCATCACGCTCATCTTGCTTGTCCGGGTATTGCTGCAATTGCTTTCTTATAAGTTTTATGCAGGAGTGAAAAAGATGACGCAGAATGTGCCTGCCCCCCTGCTCTTTCCTCGCCACCCGAGGAGATCCTCAAATTCCATGGGAGCAGTTTACAGACTCCTTCAAGGTATATCTCAGGGCCATTGGGGTACCAAAATGTTATGATGATTTGAGGGAGGCCTCCCTCCTGAACTCCATAGGAGCGCAGGCATTATGGATTTTTCACACCCTACCTGAAGTGACCAGTTTAGATGGTGCTGGCGAATCAATACGCCCAAGAAAAATGAGGTGGCCCTGGTGAAACTTGAGAAACATTTTGGGAACAAAACCGACGTCGTCCTGGAGGGGTACTATTTCTTCATAAGGAAGCAGAAAAAGAAGGAGTCTGTGGACAGCTATGTTGCTGCTCTGAGAGGACTGATTGCCACTTGCAAGTTTACAGGTGTTGCTGACAAGTACCTGAGAGATCAACTTATGCTCCATACCACTGACCCCCACATCCAACAAAAGTTATGGGAAGCAAAGGACCCTACGCTGGAGCAGGCCACTTAAATGGCTTGGGCAATGGCATTAGGGAGCAAGTGTATGAAAGTAGTCCAGCAGGAGTACACTGCTCAGAAGTGAAAACGATAGAGAAGAAAGGAGACGACGATAGCTATGACATCACTGTGGCGTTAGTCAAGATGTGAACGGTGTCTGCACCAGGACACAAGTTGAATTCAAGTGACAAATTCAAAAAAGACAAGCCCACTGCTGGAAATGTTCAAGGGGCAAGTGCATATATTCAAGGATCTCGCCCACAATGGAGATGTCATAGGTGTGGTTGCACCAGGCACCCAAATGGTGAGAGGGACTGTCCAGCAGCTACTGCCGAGTGTTTCCGGTGCGGCGTGGTTGGACACTAGGGTTTAGTATGCAAGAGCGCCAACGGGAAGAACAGTATTAGAGATGTTGAGATTATAGGGGGCCCACAGCCTCCTTACGAACTCGGATGCAATCCTGTTCACATACTTACTGTTGGCTCTACAGGTAAGAGAGGGCAGTGGGTGCACATGGAAATAAATGACATTCCTTTAGATGTAATGGTGGACACTAGTTCACCGTAACAATAGTAGATGCCTGCATCACATTTGTGCATGAACTGAAAGGACAGCTACATGAGTTGAGACCCTTCCATTTAAGTGTCATAGGTTATGGCAAGAGTCTTATCATAATACTTGGATATACAAGGGTCAACCTCAGCTTTGGAGAGGGAAGCGTTTTCTGAAAAACGTATTTGGTGGAGAACGGATCAACAGAAGTAGCATGGGAACAGCAAACTGCTCTACAGATCAAAATACATCCTGGTGAGGAGAGACCATACTGTGTGTCACAACACATGATTTCTTATCCAAGGAGGGTTTAGTAAAGACGTTTCCCCTCGTGTTTAACGACAAGATAGGCATGCTTAAAGGATTCATGCATCGATTTGTGCTCAAGAGGGGAGCAAAGCCAGTGGTATATAAGGTCAGGAACATACCTATCGGCACAAGGGATTCTCTGGAACAAGAGCTAGGCAAATTGTGTGAACATGATATCATTGAGCACATTGGAGTGGCTAGCTCCTATAGTGATTGTGCAAAAGAGTGACAATTTCATAAGGAGGTGTGTAGACCTGAGAGATCGAAATTATAACATCTGAGTTGATAGGCACCGACTGCCCAACATCAATGAGATGCTGACTACCATGAGGTCCACAAAGTACTTCTCAACTTTGGATCTATCCTAAGCCTACTACCGGGTTGTTCTGGATGATTATCCGAGGCACCTGACCTCATTCGTCACACCTTTAGGAGCTTTTAGATACAAAAAGCATGCCCTTCGAATTAGCCCACAGTCTTTCAGAGACTTTTGCAACAACTTTTTGGTGGCATAACATGGGTTTATTTTTAAGATGATAATCTTATAGCGTCTATATCGGAACAAGACCGACGCAAAAAGAAAAAGGACACACTTTGAAGATTGACAAGTGCAGGTTTAAAGTATGTGAAGTAACATATCTGGGGCATGTGATCAATGGTGAAGGGATTAAACCCAAGAATGAGCTAGTTGAGATGATATCGAATGTGCCAGCTCCTGTTATTAAAGATCAGTTGCACTCCTTCTTGGGGATGGCAGAGTACTACTCCAAATGTATTCCACATTTCACTGACTAGACGTTAAACATGAGAGGAATGATGAAGAAATATGCAAAATTCAATTGGGCACCCACTCTCAGTATGTTCAGTGCCACTGCCAGCAGTGTCATTACAGTGGATACCAGCAATGTGGGCCTGGGAGGGGTACTGCAGCAAGTTCAAGAAAGTGCAGCAGTAACGATTGCATTCGCCTCTCGGTGTTGAAGGATGCAGAGCTGAATTACTCGATTATTGAAAAGGAGGCCTTAGGAGTAAAAGGGATTTTGCAACATTTCAGGACACTTATCTGGGGCCTGCCTGTAGCTTTGAAGAATGACCACAAACCTCTGATACACATTAGGAATTCCAAACGTCCACATTTGGTGTCCCCGCGGATACAAAGGTAGATGATGGATATTATGGCATACAATGCCAAGATAGTGTACACCCCAGGTGTGGGGAATGCAATAGTGGACTGTTTTTCTAGACTTCCGTGGGCCAGCAATGAAGGGGAGCCAAGTGACAGAGACAAGGGTGAATACATCATTGCACAGATTCTGCAAGGGTTTGCTAAATACTATAGGATCAGAGCTTCAGCCGAAGACCCAAAGCAAAGATTACTACGCCGATCTGTCCGAGAGGGATAGAATGAGATTGGAGATGGCTTTACAAAATACGCCTAAGTGGAGAACTCACTGTGTGTGATGAGCGACGATGGCATCATTCCGTCAACAAGATTGAGAGAGAAGACCCTGGGTATTGCTTGTGAAGGACACTTGGGAAGGAGCCTCACCAAGAGACATTTGAGAGAGATTTACTGGTGGCCCGGAATGTTGAGCGACGTGGAAGAACTTGTAAAAAATGGTCATGCCTGTGCCATCAGCGATAAGTCCAAACAGCCTAATGTAATGTCGCTACAACTTATACAGGTCCCAGATTGCATTTGAAAGAAACTGGCGATTGACATCGAGGGACCTTTCGGAACCTTGGATACCTACAAGGTTTATATAATTGTGCTAATGGATTACACCTGTAAGTGGTTGGAATGTGGTGTTGTGCAGGACTCAGTGACATCTCAGAAGATTTTCAAGTTCCTGGAAGCCATTTTTAGTAGCGAGGGAGATTGTGAGGAGGTAATTACTGAGAGTGGTGCACAATTAATTGCTGAAGAGATGCAGATATCCATGAAGGATTGAGGGATCCAGCATAAGCGTACCTCACTTTATCACCTCATGACAAATGGTTTGGTAGAACATATGAACGGGTGCGATACAGCTGGCACTTGAAAACTCAATGCCATTGAGAGATGCACCCGGAAGTGCACAGCAAGTGCTGTTGTGCTGTCCTGACCTGCTGCCTCAACCTGCGTTGTGCCGCAGTATCCTCGTGGGACCTGAGTCTGCAAGAGGAAGCTTTGTCGTTTCTGCATACAGCGATACACTCTCTGGACTTCTTTCTTCAAAATCACTATCCACTTTGTGGCCCCGCCCCCAGACTCCCACCAAGCCTTCATAGTGCACGGTGTGCGCGCACCCGGAAGTGCACTGCAAGTGCTGCTGTTCTGTTCTGACCTGCTGCCTCGACCTGCGTTGTGCCGCAGAATCCTTGTGGGACCCTAGTCCCGAAGAGGAAGCTTTGCCGTTTCTGCATATGGCGAAATGCTCGCTGGACTTTTTCAAAATCACTATGCACATTGTGGCCCCGACCCCAGACCCCAGACTCCCACCAAGCCGTCATAGTGCACGGTGCATGTACACCCGTGTGCGGGCCCGGAAGTGGACTTCAAGTGCTGTTGTGCTGTCCTGACCTGCTGCCTCGACCTGCGTTGTGCCGCAGAATCCTCGTGGGACCCGAGTCCACAAGAGGAAGCTTTGTCGTTTCTGCATATGGCAAAACACTCTCTGGACTTCTTTCTTCAAATAAATATACATCTGGGACTTAGGACCTATAATTACGTGTTGGGACCCTTACATTTTGTATGCTCATGTTGTCAGAAGTACCCCTCTGTCCTTCTGGAAACATTGGAAGATTCATCACCCTCGTCATGCCCAATGGAAACCAAGATGGCGGTTACTCAGTTCTATCACGAAGAACTGTTGTTACCAGTCTAGTCTTCCATCCAAGATGGCGGAACCCGCTCTACAGCTCCTTTCATTTCTATATCAGCCTCTGGGAAAGACAGGTAATTGTGTTGCTACTCCGTTCATTCTGAACTAGCATTGCTTCTGCTTTCCCCCATGATTGCAGCATTCCCTTGCGTGATATTACTATCTACGTTATTTCTTTCCCCTTTTTTCCTCTATACCCTTCAGCCCTGTTCTTGACTCCCGCTTCTACGTTCCAATATTCCTTTTTTACTTTTTCTCCTATTGCTTCCTTCTCAGCCTTTACTTATTCCTTCTCCCTTCCGTTTCTTCGTTCGCTTCCTTCTTGCTGCGGCTGCTCTTACTTTTCCTTTCGCCGCCGTGCTACCTGCAGTTGTTTACTTTCTTCCGCTGTTGCTCTGGCAGCTTCTTTCCTCTGTGCCTTCCTAGAATCTTTTTCCCCCCTTTACTATTCCTGCCGCGGCCAGCTCTGGGACCGCAGGCCCTACCTTCCGGAGCCACACAGCTGATCCTTTCTAGAATCCTGCAAGCCGCTACAGGTTACTTCCATCAGCGCTTCCAACTGCTCACCATCACTAAATCCCTTCTGTTTTTCTTGATCTGCGCATTGCCGGACTACAGTTTAGTTCTACCTTGGATTGCTGGAAGTTTTCTCGCAGTAATTTCTACTGGCCTTGGACTGCTTTCATCCTCCATTGCAACACTCATCCTTGAAGACTTCATCTACCCCTTTCTTCTGGGTTTTCTTCCCCAAGAGGGTTTCCCAGGGGGCGCCCCCTGGGTGGCACAGAGCCCAGTTTTCTGGTCTCTGTCGACTGGGGGGACGTTCCTGCGTTCAACAAAGAGCGGTCTACCAAGGAAAAGAAGACCTTTGAGTACCCCTTTGAAAGAGTACATAAGTTATTAAGTGATTGTTAAAACATGTTGGCTTTGTTACTTTAATTCTAGAATCACTATCCACATTGTGACCTCGCCCCCCAGACTCCCACCAAGCCTTCATAGTGCATACGCACCCAGAAGTTGACTGCAAGTGCTGTTGTGGTGTTTGGCTGTGCGCGGGGCACTTATTTGATCTGTTAACCAACACAGCTTTGATTCATCTATCTGGTTTATGGTGTGTCGGTATCTACCTCTCGCGACCCAAAAGCTACGGTAGCATTTAGCACAAAATCTATACTGTGTGCCCTTTGATATATCTTTGCTGATAAATTTGTATCATTGTTCCAATTATTTTGCATATGCGCAATGTGTGTTGATCTTGAAGTTCGGACTCATCACCTGGTGTTTTCCTGTGATTGCTCATTACCAATTTAAACTCCTAAAAGGTCTGTCTTTGACGTTTCTCCTCTATTCAATCTAGCCGTGAAAGCTCTCGTCTCAACTTTGAAAGAGGGCTTAGTGAACCTGTGACATACGCTGCTCTTGACAATTTGGTAGTACATATTAAACATCTCTACAAAGGAGTAAATCCTCTGTCATGGTGGGTTGATTACGTAGTGAGTGCGTATGAACCCCTCAGTTCAGATTCCTAATATGCCCAATACTGTTTAGATGTCAAGGGAATCTGCACCCAAATCACCTCCCGATGAGGGGCTCCCGGTAGCACCCATCGCTACTTCTGGTAGCCCGCGCGCACCTGTGAGCCCCTCTTATGAACCTGAAAATAATGCCTTGGGGAACCCCGGACCCTCCAAATTGTTGGATGATGCTGTGATTAAACGCACCACCCTATTTCGTCTACATGAGGCTCATGACATAGAGCTTCCTGCACACCTAACACTCTTGCAGCACTCTTCCAACAATGTACCACAACCATTTACTCAATACTGCAATAAATCAATTTCGGACGTCTCTATGTTCGCTCCCGCCGTGTTAGCAGAACTTGGAAAACGAGTACAGCTTTCTTTGGGTGCCTCAACACTGGTTATTGCTTCTCGCTGAGGCATTGTAGAGATGCATTTATTTACCGAGAGACATCCTCAACCGAATCCAAGGTTTGATCCCAATATATCTGTAAATCTCTCTGCTAAAAATGCATTTAATCCCTCTGCGAGCTCTTCATTTCCTCAACCTAAAAATAAGCTTGAGGAAAGCCTGAATCACGACCTTCCCACCCAGCCAACAACTTTCCCCTCCAAATACAGTGCCCACAACCACCAAAGTGACATTCAAATGCTTGACCCTCGGACGTTTCCCGATTTCAACCATTCTGATCATGAGTTTCCAGTGTTAAACAGAATTCTAAACCTGCTTGACAAAGGTCATAAACTTAGACACTTAGAACTCAGAGATGAACAAGTTACTTTCTTACCTGGTAACGTTCTTTCGATGGGGTGGTCCGACAACGTATTCCATATATCTATGACAGGTAATGTCCACAGCTGTGCTGCTTCGGAAAATCTTTGGCGTCTGCGTCCTGCATCAATGACGTCGATGCGCCGTCCCAGAGGACCTCCTCCGACAGCCGACGTCACCCGATGTGATAAGTAGGACGCACGACGCCCATAGCCTCAGTTATAGTTTTTTTTCCCAGAACGTGTGCCACCAGTTTTCTGCCAGTCAGACACACAAGGCCTTGCAGAACGCAAGCTGCAATCGCAAAAGAAATTCTGCAGCGGGGAAGGCAGGTAGGGAGCGATATGGAATACGTCGTCAGACAATCCCATCGAAAGAACGTTACCAGGTAAGAAAGTAACTCCGGCGTATTCCATATCTATGACAAACTCCCAAAGCAGTACCAAGCAAGGAGGTGGGAAAGAATTTAGAATACAAATTTAGCATGCCCAATCAAATTGCGGAATAGAGAACTGCCTTGCCAAAGGCCAGATCTTGCCCTCTGATGCAATCGAGGGAGTAGTGACGTACAAAAGTGTGTACTGAAGCCCAGGTGGCTGCATCACAGATGTGACGAATAGGAACTCCCCTCTGCAGGGCAGTAGACGCAGCCACTCCCCTGGTAGAATGGGCCCACAAGCAAGCCGGAGGATCCTTACCCGCCAAGCGGTAACACTCGGAGATAGCTAAAATAATCCAACAAGACAAAGTCTGTTTCGTCACAGCTTGTCCCAAACGCTTTCCAGCGTAACCAATGAAAAGTTGATCGTCCACTCTGACCCGGGACATGCGTGAAATATAAAAGCTCAACGCTCTCCTAGGAACAAGCCTTTGGAGCCTCTCCTCTTCCTTACCAGGATGTGGAGGAGGATAGAACGCCGGAAGAACAACCTTCTGGCTCAAATGAAATTCCGAAACCACCTGCCGAAGAAAAGAAGGACAAACTTTAAGGACAACCCTGTCCTTATGAAACACAGTGAAGGGTGGCTTAACTGAAAGTGCCTGTAACTCACTCACTCTGCAAGCGGAAGTAACTACAACCAAAAACACAGTTTTCAGAGTTAACAGCCTCAAAGGGCAAGAATGTAAAGGCTCAAACAGAGCACCCATAAGAAACTTAAGAACAAGGTTCAAATCCCAACCTGGCACCAGAAAAGGTGACGGAGGGAACACATTAGTGAGCCCTTTCAAAAACTGCGAAATTAAAGGAATCTTAAAATAGGAACACTCTTCAGACGAGCGCTTAAATATGGACAGCGCCGCCAGGTAACCTTTAATGGTCCCCACTTGCAAGCCCCTGGGGGCCAAAGAAAGCAAAAAAGACAGAACCATGGGAATGTCGCATTCAAAAGGATACACATTCTGAACTCTGCACCAGTCGCAGAACTTACGCCAACGGCAACTGCACAGAGACTTTGTTGCCGGCCGCTTGGCCGAAAGCAACACCTCCATCACGTCTTCCGGGAGGTCCCAATCCTTATACCTCAACCTTTCAGAAGCCAAGCCTGAAGATTGAGGGATCTGACCTCTGGATGGAGAACCTGACCCCCGTCCCGTGAGAGCAGATCGTCTCGGTAGGGAAGACGACGTGGAGGGCAGATGGACAAGTCTAGAAGGTCTGGGTACCACGTCCTCCGGGCCCACACCGGAGCAATGAGGATCATCCGGGAACCGAACCTCTGTAACCTCTGCAGCACTTGCGGGATGACGGGGACTAGAGGAAACGCGTACAGCAGTGGGAATGACCACTCCACCACGAATGCATCTCCTAAGGCTCCTTTTGGAGGAAATTCCCGCAAGCAAAACCTTTTGCACTTCCGGTTGACACTGGAGGCGAAGAGATCCACTTGAGGGGCCCCCCAAAGGGTGAAGATCTCCAGGAGAATCTCCTGAGCCAGCTCCCACTCGTGAGAGATCGTGCTCTGCCTGCTCAGAGCGTCCGCCGTCTCGTTGTCGTCTCCGGCCAGATGAACAGCCGAGATCGAAACTTCCTGCTGGATGGCCCAGAATTCGAGCTGCATCGCCTCCCTGCATAGCGGAAGCGACCCTGCCCCCCCCCCCTTTTGTTGAGGTAGTGCATGGCCACCGTGTTGTCCGTTAGAATCAGGACACCCTTTCCGCGCACAGTTGGCAGAAAAGCCTTCGGGGCTAGCCTGACGACCCTCAGCTCCAACAGATTGATATGGAGTCTGGAATCCGACAGAGACCAACGACCGCTGACTGTCAACTCGTTGGCATGAGCCCCCCATCCCGTGAGGGATGCGTCTGTCACGATCGTCACCTCTGGCCAGGGCAGCCAAAATGCGGCCCCCTTCATCAGATTGCCTTTGACGACCCACCACAGAAGGTCCTGGGCTACCGAGGGCGGCACCTGAACAGGGCGCGACAGCCTTCCGGAGGACTGAGACCACTGGAGCTTGAGTGCCCACTGCAAAGATCTCATCCGCAGACGAGCCTCTGGCACCAGAAGAATGCAGGATGCCATGAGGACGAGCAGTCTCAAGAACTCGGACGCTGGGAGATCCTGGGCAAATTGAAACTTGTTCACCATCTGCTGAATGTGAAGAGCCCTCACCTGAGGAGGAAAACACTGCCCCAGGGACGTGTCGAGCACTGCTCCGATGTACTGGAGCCGCTGCGTTGGTGTCAAATGGGACTTTTTTAAATTGAGGGAGAAGCCCAGCCTGTGAAGGGAGTGGCAGGTGACGGACAGATGATCCAGGACTTGCTCGGGAGAGCTCCCCCCGATCAGCCAATCATCCAGGTAGGGGTAGACGTGAATACCCCCTTTCCCGAGATGCGCTGCCACCACCACAATGAGCTTGGTGAAAACCCTCGGGGCGGAGGTCAATCCGATCGGCAGGACCAGAAACTGAAAGTGCGAGTCGCCAACCGCGAACCTCAGGTACTTCTTGTGCCTGGGATGAATCGGCACATGGAAGTAAGCATCCTTGAGGTCGAGAGACACCAACCAGTCCTGAAGTTGAAGGGCCTGGAGGACTTGAGAAAGAGTCACCATCTTGAACTTGTCCTTCCTGAGGAGTTTGTTCAAACCGCGCATGTCCATGATGGGTCTCAATCCCCGTCTTTCTTCGAAATCAAAAAATAAGGGGAATACCATCTCTTGTTCCTCTCCGCTACAGGCACCAGTTCTATGGCGCCATTCTCCAGCAGGGCTTGAATTTCCTGCGCAAGGAGCAGATCCGGACTCTTCAAAGAGAGGTTCCCTGGTGGATTGCCGTGAGGCCTCTGCCGAAAAGGAAGACAGTAGCCGTGGGTTATGATCTCCAGTACCCACACATCCGAAGTAATGGCTTGCCACTCTACAAGATGCTGCGCCAGCCTTCCCCCAACCGGTGAACCATGGGACCCGGCCTCATGACTGAGTGGTAGCGGCTGCGGCGTTGCCTGAGGGCAAAGAGGCAACTGCCCGAGCGGCCTTGGCACCTTGAGTACCTTTGTTTCCACCTCTGGCACTCTTACGATGGCCTCTTTGACTGCTAGCTCCCCTCGCTTTACTGAAGGACGAGTAATAGCGAAAGGAACCTCCCCTCCATTGCTGTCCCCTAGGACGAAAAGGCGGAGGTTGGCGAACTGCAGCGCCCAACGACTTCGCTGCAGCTTTGGAGGTCTGCAACCTCTCAAGGCTCTCGTCAGCCTTGCTGCCAAAAAGGTGTTCACCGTCAAAGGGCATGTTGAGGAGCCGGGAATGCACATCAGGAGCGAACCCAGACTTCCGCAACCACGCAAACCTGCGCATTACGGTGCTCGCCGCCATGGACTGGCTGACACAATCTGCCAAGTCCAAACCCGACTGAATGGCCTCACACATGGCATCCTTGCCATCCTGAACCATAGCAAGGAAACCATCCCATTCGTCCCCTTCGGGAATATGTTCAGCCGCTAATGCAACACAGTTCCACAGAGTGTGTGTGAAACGAGACAAGGCACTTATGGAGTTGGCCGCCTGAAGCGGCATACCCCCTGAAGAAAACACTTTCTTTGCCCAGCCGTCAAAACGTTTGTCGTCCCTATCCGGAGGGATGGTAGGATACAACGCCTGCTTTGCCGGGGCGGTAGCCGCCTGCACCACCAAACTCTCCGGAGTGGGGTGCCTAGACATGTAGCAGGGGTCGCTACTGGCTGGACGGTATTTTCGCGACAAAGACTTGCCCACTGCCGGGAGACTCTCCGGAGCAGTCCAAGCCGCCGCCGCCACCCTTCTCTGCAGAGCCATATGAAACGTCAAAACCGGGTCAGTGGGGGGACCAAGATCAAGGATGTCCGTGAGATCATCCTGAACGAACTCCCCTGGGGGAGCTGACCAACCCAAGTACTCGGTGACCCGAAACATAAGGCGCCGATATGAAGAATCGGCATGAGTGCCAGGCTTCGGCCTACAAAACTCCACCTCCGGAGAGGTGTCCAGTCCACTGGCATCATGCAGCGACTGCCTCAGGTCATCAAACTGGCTATGGCCCGAGATAAGCTCATCTGGAACCGGAACCGGAACCAAGCCGTCATCAGAGCCTTCATCACCCTCTGAAATGTACTCCAGGCGGGGAGAGGAAGACCTCTGGGGACCAAAGCAGTGCCTGACCTTAGCCAGAGCCTTTCTAGGGGCCAACCCCGTGCCACGGGGCCCCTCCGACACCACCGCCTCGAAAGGCGTCGAGGGCGCCGAACGAGTCGGCGCCGGCAGAAAAGGCGTTGACGTCGAGCGAATCGGTGTCGACGTCAGCTGCAGCGCCGCCAGCATTGGCGGTGTCGACACAGGCCTCGAAGCCGGAGCTCCGAGATTGTCTCTCGACGACCTAGGCGCCAACGGCGTCGACGACCCCCTCGGAGGCGGAGCCTCGAGAGAAATCGTCGACGACCTCGGCGCCACAGGCGTCGACGTCTTCTTCGAAGACGGCACAGGATCACGCGGTCTCGAGCCTGTCGAGGACCGGGACCAGGAACGAGCATGGCGAGAACGGCAACTCTTGTCCGAGCGGGACCTCTCCCGCGAGCCGTGCCGACCACCCGAGCCTGAAGGCATACGAGCGATGTCTCTCGACCGGTGCCGACCGACCCACTCGGAGGCGCGAACGGACCGGTGCCCTGCGATTCAAGAATCGCTAGCATCTGCTTCTCGAAGGAAGCCCATTCCTCCGGTGTCGCTTGCATGGAGGGATAAGCGACCCGCCGACGGGCAGAGTCCTCGGAAGAGGACAGGGAAGGCGACCGATGCTGGAGCTTCCGGGAATGCCGGAGGAGTGGCGAGATCGTCTCCTTGAAGGAGACCCACTGGACTTACGACGATGACACGGAGAGTCGCCCCTCGAGTCATCTGTCGAAAGCCCCGCAGACCTCGACTTCCGGGTGCTTAGACACCCAGCCTACCGACAGCTTCTTCTTGCGTTCCTGCAAGGCCTTTGCCATGAGCGACTGGCAGTCGACACAGTCGTCCGTATCGTGGGCCTCCCTTAGGCACTAGAGGCAGGCATCGTGCGAGTCCGTGACCGACATCTTGGACCCACAGTCCCCACATTTCTTGAAGCCCGGACGCGGGGTTGAAGACGAAGAAGACATCACCACGAACAGGTCTTCACAACAAACCGAACAGGTTAAACGAACCGAGAATCAAAAACAGCAAACTCCAACGAGTCGAGGCATACCGAGATTCACGAAGCGAACACGTTCGCGGAAAAAACGGAACTGAGGCTATGGGCGTCGTGCGTCCTACTTATCACATCGGGTGACGTCGGCCGTCGGAGGAGGTCCTCGGGGACGGCACATCGACGTCATCGACGCAGGACGCAGACGCCAAAGATTTCCCGAAGCAGCACAGCTGTGGACATTACCTGTCATAGATATGGAATACGTCAGAGGACCCAATCCCCTCGAAATAAAGATCTCAATGGTTGAAATACTGGCAATGGTCAACACATTAGAAAGATTCACATGTGCTAAGGAATTCATTAATGCTTCCAATGCATTAAATACACCATCTCTACCAAAGCCAGTGCTATTACCTAAGATCACTCAAACCTCAGTACATGAGACTAACTTGGCTATAATTGACAAAACAAACTTAATGCAAGGTGAGGTGACAAAAACGTATGCCCAAGCCCTCATGGCTCCCATATCTGACCCAGGACTGACACAGCATAACGAAATGAGGGATTTATGGCATAATGTCTTAACTAATTCTGCGAAAATTCACGAGATGGAAAACAAAACTGAAAGACATAAGGATTCAAATTCGATGCACTCACCAAATGGACTGTTGCAAAATGGCACGATGGTAGAGGGGATAGTATCACCCATCTATATTGTAGATAGTCCCTCTGCACTCACAAATTTAATTGACCAAGAGACTCCTTCAATGGGGTTAAGCGGAACTGGTGAGGAGCTTAATGGCGACTCTGAGGGAGCTATATCGCCCAATCGATATCTGTCTTGAAAAGCCAGACGACTACAAAATCGAGCCATAAAAAGATTAGCTCTCAAAAAATTCAAAGGGTACAGGCTCTTACATTTTTTTTTTTTTTTAATTTTAAAAAAAAGAAAAATTGAAAAACCAAATTATACCTAAAATGAAGTCACACAGCTCAAACCTCAAAAATCTTTTGAATTAGTCTAATGAAGACTTACTGCTTGATCTAAACCAATTAAATAATGAAAGTCACTTCGCCCTTCAAGTAAAAACATCACCTTCCACTTCTGCTGGAAAGACTCTCCTTCCCAAAAAGGTTATTCCTCAAAACCAAATGGAAAAAATTCTGATACTGGAAATTATCCCAATACAATTAATACCAAGCCTGTTGTCCCCCCAGCAACCTGTCATGGCTCCGTTCCTGAAGATTCACCTCCACTGATTGTATCCATGGTTTATCCTCTCACGCTGCCTACAAAACAGTCTCAATTGTCATCTTTTTTTATCTAATTACATCAATAAAAAGAGTTCGTTTGAATCGGAAGATGACTGGTGCTTTATCCAGAGAAACAAAGTAGCAAAAGCTCAATTACCCCTCTTTTTCTCCGCCTTGCAACAGGATCTGGAACCAAGGGATTTTTTGATAGATATCTTTCTTATCTATCTAGGAGTCGCATAAAAATATATCATTGTCCAGAGAGAGTTCAGAATAAAAAAACATAATATTTTAATAGGTTAGATTACACACTTCTATAAATGGTCGGTGCTTTCCACAAGGCACCTCCAGACTTCAGAAACAAATTAGAACACATAGAATTAAAAAGTCCAGCAAAAAAACACACACATATTCTATTCGTGGTGGCTAGGGTTAGTAAAGTGACAGTTCTTATGAACCACCTTTCCAAATCAATTGTTTAGATTTCTGATTCTGTTTGGGGAAACTAAAACATTAAATGCGCAGCAAGAGAATTTTTGCGCTGCAAAAAAGGCACATCTATTTTTGTGTCAGGATGTCAGATATATTTATCACCGTTATATGGGGGTCTTCCTGGTGCGCCATCTAATAGCGCTAGGCCAAATGCTGCTTCTAATGCAAATGTTAACATCGATATTACTTACCCTGCGGAAGGAATCACACCAGTTGCGACCACTGATTCTGGTCGGAACAGACTGGAGATTCACGCTCAGAGTGCGGATATTAATCAATCTGCTGTTGGAACCTTCCCTGTTGGAATCACTGGCCCGGGTCCCAACAGCCTTAAGACACCTCTTCAGACACCCTGTCAGTGAAATACTGATTTTCTAATCGATCTATAAATATTGCAAATAAATTTACCTCAGATACTATCAACACCATTGGTTGGGCGAGTGATCCAGCTATTAACGGCGATAAGAGAATAAACAGAGCATTTATATTACATGCCTTTCATGACATACCACCCCTGAGAATTCTTAATTCTGCAGATCTTGATTGGCAAACTCTTAATAACACAAACAATCATCGAATGATTTCCCACTTTCCTTCTAATATTGCTAAATTAGTCTGGGACTATTGTGCAGATCTAACACAGTTGGGTTTAACACCCTTTCTGTTTTCTTCAAATAATGAAGCTAATGAATGAATTGCCGATTTAGAACCTGACCGCCCTTCTTTGGTGGATGTTTCAAAAAAACATCCTGTTTTCTGATCTTACGGATGCATCCACTATGGCACACCTGGTAACATATACCAAAGTAATAAAAGACCTTGCCTGGCTGGAACCACATGTAAAAAGTTTAAGTCTTACAAAATAGGCCAAACTGCCGTAGACACTCTAATCTCATAATAAGGTCATGGAATTCTTGTGGATCTAATAATCTGCTAGCGTGGCTCAAGACCAGACCATTGGCCACAGAATTTTCGATTCTATTTTCTCAAGAAACCATGAACCTTAACAATGGTCATATCCATGGCTACACCTGTACTCTGTTCCAGCCAAAATTGGGTCTCTGGCAAGGCACTATGGTGGATTAGCTATCCTTCTTAATAACATGCAATTTTCCTCCAGATTAGTGAAAGCCCACAATGATATTCTAGCGGTTGAACTCATTTTATCTCACGTGGACAATACCACTCTTCTCTTAATTTCGTTATACTGGAATCCCGCTAAACAATCTCTTGTCCGAATTTTTGCAGCTCTCGACACTCTACTTGGAGAAGCATTTATTCTCAACTCTAATTATAAGATTGTTGTTGGCAGTGATTTTAATTCGGTATGTTCCGCGGAACTGACTAACCAACCATATATTTTTGACTAAGGTGGTTAATCTGCCTCTATCAAAAGAGGTGAAAAGTGGGTAGAGTATTTTGTCCAATGGGATCTATTCTTTCTTGAAAAATATTTGAATGATCTTCCCTTCACTTGGCAGAGGGGGAAGTTGAACTCACACATTTACTTTTTTGTAGTTTCCACTAACATCAGACAAGCCTATATTCCACAACGGACTATAGCGCCAGGCTTAGGTGATCGTCTATTATATCTCTGACCATAAATACACCGTACTATTTTTTCCATTTAAATAGAAATGTCACACACATTGAGATTGAGAATGGATTCCATTTGTTGGAATCCATTACTAGCTAAGAAGCAGAATTGTATGATGCAGAAAGAATATACCTCTGAAACGACTGCATACGTGAACGACAACACAATACAAGCCTTAGAAAATCACAATGTGTGTCTAATTCAGGAAATGC
Organism: Ambystoma mexicanum; assembly: GCF_040938575.1. NCBI lineage: Eukaryota > Metazoa > Chordata > Amphibia > Caudata > Ambystomatidae > Ambystoma > Ambystoma mexicanum. The sequence goes on along the minus strand of NC_090931.1, from coordinate 435,284,000 downwards.
TTGTTCGACTTCATAAAAAATACAAGACCATTAAAACCAAGCATACTAATTCATTGAATCGACAAATATTCTACTTAAAGGAGGAAAAAAACTTGCAGATAAGAGCCCTCAAACGTGCTAACTTATCTTGCAGGCATTCATTGCGTAGAAGAACTAGATTGTAAATGCTTATGGGAATAGAATGAAAGCAATAAAATACTCTGTACACACTCACGATAACCAAAATATTCTATGTAATTTATGTAAAAATAGACAATCTGTTTGGGTCGATCTAAGAAGAGTCACGTCTTCTACTGTTTGTGACTTCCAAACCTCCATCTCAGGTGATATTTGGACAGCCTATATAACCAACAAATTTAAGATCCCTGGCGACTTCACACACGTTATACTTGATCAGAGTTTGAGGAGCCCTCTAGGAGTTTGCCCATGGTCTTTTATAGACATACAGTGGGCAATCACCCAACTGAATAAGATTTATAAAAAAAGGTGCCCCAGACGATCCAGACAATTTTCACCCCATTTCCTTATTGGATGCATCAGCAAAAGTTTTTGCAATCTTGATTTTGAATCAAATTGTGACCTATATTGGTAAGAAAAAAACTTATATCATGCTACCAAGTTGGCTTCAGAAAGCAAGTGGGAACATCCTTAAATGCAACCATACTGGCACATATTTTACATAAGTCTAAAACTGCGAACATGGGTCCGGTTTATATGGCATCACTGGACCTTTTGTCTGTTTTCGACTGTATCATCCGCAACATCCTTTGGAACAAGATGGTTGCCTTCGGTTTTCCCCTTTACCTAATTAATCTTATCGTGAAGCTGCATTCCAGCACAAGCATTAGGATAAAGAGGGACCACTTACTGAACCCATACCGACCTATGTGGGGGTTAAACAGGGTTGCAACTTAACAGCAACCCTGTTTAACCTCTACTTGTCTTATATGGATAAAATCTGGGATCTCGCAATTTCCTTTCATGTGAGAATCGGTTGTTTAACACTTAATTGGTTGGCATTCGCAGATGACATCTTATTATTTGACCACACTCCTCCTTCAAGCTAAACTATACTTGATTGCAAAGTATGTGAATTACCTCAACCTGATATCTAAAGCAAAGAAGTCTAGGATCGTTATCTTTAATAACTTAAAACGAAAAGTGGTGTCCTACTCGTGGTCCATCAATTAACTGTCGATACCACGTGCACAGGTGGTTCACTATTTGGGTTGCAATCCGACAGATGTACAATATATGGTAATGTGGAGGGATACTCTCAACTCTAAAGCTAAACCGTTAATATCTCAAATGATGATCATTTATAAAACTATGCAAATTCACTATGGGGCCGCTCTTTGAATCATATCTATTAAAAGTGGAAACCATAATACTGTACGGCCTTGATATATGTTTAGCTAAAATTCACCCTTTCTTGGACCAACTCCAAGCCAAAATTTTGAAGCAGTGTCTGAACTTGGCAAATTCACTTCCTAATGCTGTACTCCGACACAAATTGTGACTTGTTTCCCTTTCTGTACGATTCCAGTGGAGGCTTTTAAATAATTACGGCAAAATGAATGCCCCTCCTTCCAACTCACTCTATGAGGAATTCCATACAATGTTAGAACTAGGCCAACCCCCGTCTATTGCTTCATTTCGATTGAACATGGAAAACCAGCTCACAGAAATAGCTTTAGGGCTAGACGATCTATTGATAAGACCTGGACATGTCAAGAAAAATCTTTTTGATTCAGATTGATGCCGAACAGTAGACTCTTTGAGTAAATACACATGCTATGAAGAGAATGCAATTTTTACTCTCAAAAGACATCCACGTCAGCTATATCTTTTACGCTTTCCATCAAACAAGGCACGTGAGATTCACATAAGATTTAAGATCAACCAGATGTTGACTTATGAAAAAATAAAACATTGGCCTCATATGCAAACATTCTTGACTCTAGAGCACTGCAGGTTTTATAAAGCAGTCAATCAGCTAGAAACGCAAAAAACATTTAGTGATCTTTTGCCCATAATTTAACCATCACAGAATCACTGCGCTTGGACAAGAGTGCATTGGTCATTCTCTCTTGTCACGTGAATCATTATGGGCACAATGTATGACCGGTAGTAATCTTAAGATCATGTTGGCACTAACACAGTTACTTTCGCATATTAATGAGGCACTGGCCCTAAAAGTCAATCTAACAACCAGTTAGAGTGCTTTCTTCTTAGTTCAACAACAAACGTACCCTGCTGACTCTAACCTACCTTTCCAGTAGGTGCATACATCTTACAAACAGCAGATGATTTCTATCAAAGCAGGACATCAATGGCACTAAAATTCCCATTTGTTAACTCTCTGATACTAAAAACTTCCAAATATTCATTATGCTACTGGTATGCATCATAAACAAATCAAATACCTACACATTTTTACTTAGTTCACACCACAATCCTCCTGTGGAAATATGATATGGAAATGTTAAAAAACAACAAAATCTTAAAGCGTTCCTATGAATTCTGATTATATTTGTTAAAGATAGTTCTGTGTTTACTTTAAATTGTCACGTTTCTCTAATGATCATCCTGCAATAGATTTAAAATGAAGAATGCACTCTTTTTGTTTGTACTAATGTTGTATGTATTGTTCTTGTTTCAAATTCATACCTTTAGGATGAGTACTTTTAATGTTCACATTGAGGATAATTCACACATATTTTGTTATGTTTGTAAAACTGTCTGCTATTTGCACAACAAGTTATACACTGTGCGATTTTCTTTGCACCATTCACTAGCTTCTATGTAAACTAATTGTCAATTAAGAACAAGCCATTTGAGGGGTTCTGTGAAAAGGTTTTACACATTGTCTTTCTGAATGTGCATCTCGGTTTTACTCCAATGTGACAATATGTTGATGGATGTTTGTAATTTTGGGATGATATATGTCATTGCATTATACGTAAATGTTGTAAAGGTTTTGGATTTTAAACTAAATACAACTTTAAATAAAAAATGAAAAAAAGATGATATGACATGTATTACGTGCCTGTACACAAGTGTTTCTTGGAGAGAGATACTGTCAAGGATTCATTGAATGCCTATCGATTGGCCCTGCATTCCAGTAAAAGGAGGGTTTATTAGGAGAAAGACCCCCTGGCCTAGCTGCACTAGCGCTGCTGGAAGCGCCGGTTCACAAGTGCTCTCCCGTATTGTTTGCGAACGCTGGAGGCTCTCGAACGATACGGGAGATCAAACCATAACACCAGCTTACCTTTGTCAAACCCTAAAATGGTGACTAGGCACTTTAAACCCTGGGTCACGGTCTGTCTTACAATCAGTCAATTACTACACATGACAATAAGGGGAAGCTGCTGCACATGAGGGCGAGGGGTAGAAGAGGGAAAACGCTTCATAGAAATGTGGAACTAGGGACTACTGACCAATCCCAGGTCTAATAGTAAAACATCCAGGTATAATTGTGGTGGTTAGGGCTAGTAATGCAGTATAAGAGGGGGCAGAAAGAGGGAAATTGTTTGGGAATTAGGAAGGGGATCCAGAGGGATGGTGAAGGAGAAGAAAGATTGAGAGGAAATAAGAGGAGAGGTTTGTGGAGTGTGGTAACTCTACCCCATCAAGACTCACAGAGGAAGGAGAGCAAGCTGCCAATTATCTGCTGGGGGCTGTTAACATCCTGTCTGGGGCCACAGGAACTTGAATGATAAAATATCGGCTTGCAAGCCTTCTGGGAGCTATTGCCCAGGACTTGGCTAGAGCCAGAGAATCAGAACTCAGAAGGAATACACACAGGGCCTTTTGCTGGCTGAAGCCTAGGAGGGCAACTCTTGGCTGGAGCGTGAGAATACTTTCAGTCTGACAAGCACCCAAGGAAAGAGTGGGGTGGGAGGTCAAAGAGGGGGATTCCTGCTGGTAATCATTTTGGGTATCCTGCAAGACAAGATATAATCTCAAGTTCTTGCCTGTTTGACCTGTGAGGTGCCTACATCCCAGAAGACAAGAAAATTACCTTTGAGTCAAGAAGCCATCTAAGAAGGAGTCAAGGCAGCTTGCTCGGGTGATACAAAAACCTCCCTACGGAGTGGGCCAAGGACAGGGCAGGGGGCAAGAGCAGGGGCCTATATCTCTTGTACTGTTTTTAGTAGAATAGGAAATTGCACTGAAGTGTTGTAGGCCTTTTAGGTGTTCAGCCAACTCACTTCTTCTGTAGAAATAAAGTTGTTGAACTTTGTTTATAAAGTGAGCTGTTGGTCACAACACACCTCTCGTTTTTTCATTTACACTTTAATGAGTACAAGCACGTAGAAATGATGACCTGATATATATATATATACACACAAAACATACAAAAAGAAGAAAAACGTTTACAGGGACATTTGGCATGTTTTTTATTTAGCTGGATTACAATAATATTTCTCTCTTATGATAGACCTTTGGGGACCCACCTCATGCAGGGAGATATCATAATGTAATGATTAATAACTGAAAAATGGGAGATTCTTATGGTCCGATTATAGATTTAGATCAGGGTCTACAACCTTTGGCTCATCAGATGGTTTGGGCAAACTCCTATCAGCACTAGCCAGCACAGACAAAGATGAGGGATCATAAGAGTCACAGTCCAAAACATCTGGAGGTGGCAGATCCCCAATTTAGAAGGACAGAACTCATGCTCACAAAGGCACCCTATATATCAGGGATCAGCAACCTTGGGCTATCCATATCTTTTGGACTACAACTCCCATCAGCCCTGGCCAGCATAGTCAATGGCAAGAGATCATGCAAGTAATTGTTCTAAACATCTGGAGAACCTTAGGTAGGTAGGTTCCACTGCTATATATTACATTTATCTCTCAGATTACTCTCGTCACTTACATATTTTTACTTAATATATTTGTACACTTTTAGAGAGTCAGATGTTGTTTCACTTACTATTTTGAATGTTTGGGAATCCTTAAAAGTGCATGGTTCAATTCTCAAAACCAAACTATCAGGCATCTTAAATAGGAGAGAAAAACAGGATGCAAATTGTTCTGGAAATGAAAAGCAAACATCAATAAGACGATTCAAAGGGAGCCTCAGGAATGTCACTGCTTCCTTCTGTCTGGCCCCCTCAGCAACCAGCCATCCAGGTACAGGTAAATTTGCACTCCCTGGAGACAAAGTTGTGAGGCAACTGATGTCATTAGCTTGACAATACACTGGGTGCTGAGTCCAGTCAGAATGGAAGCACGCTTTACTAGTTTGGTTTTGCTCCCGGGAAGAACACAGGACACTCAAATGGGACACCTTATCAAGGACAAGGAGGTATTCATCCAGGAGATTAACCATGCAGAACCAGTTGCCCCAAATCAGAGCTTACTGGTCTGTGCCGATGAGATGGTCTTAAATCTTTCTAGGGTAAGAGAGAGACTGAAGAAGGACAGATCAGGATTGTATTCAAGCCTGCCTGGTTTGGGGGATCTTGAACAATCGGGAGAAGAAGAGTTGCCCAGCTGAAATTCTGGAACTTTTCCCCACTGTGCCCTGGCCAAACAACTTCTACATTTCTTGAACTGAACTACCAAAGTGCGGGCTAGGAAGGAGAGGAGGAAGGAGGAGGAGGGACAGAAGGCTGGCGGTGGAATCTCCATCTCAACGCACAGAGAAGCCAGGGATCCATACAGATAGCTCTCCAAGACTCCAAATGAAGAGATGCTCTGCCCACCGACCCCCGGTGCAAGAAGAGGGCAGACAAGCCCATCATGGTTTAGACCTTGCCTCAGATGAGGCAGAGGAAGACCCTTGAACCCGCCCCCGTGGGGTGGTGACAGTGATCTGCATCGCTATCTGTGCCGACGTTCTTATAGACACTTGAATCCCCTAAAGGTCTTGGATCCCTGCTTTTCCTGGAAGACAAGAAACGGCTTTTGAAGGGGTTTGGTCAGAACAAGCAGAGAGCAGTGTGGGTGCTGCCTTTCTTTATTCACAGCTCCACCTCCTCATCGGTAGTAGCATTGAAAAAATCCTTCACCTCAAAAGGAGGTTTAATGATTTTATTCTCTACATCCAGCTTGAATTTCATAGGCCTCATATTGGCCTAATGTCTAATTGATTCTGCACCTGGAGTATGAATGTCCATATTGTCCTATGGCTGCTGTTCATTTGAAGATTCTGCCCTTATGAAGGACTTTTCAGTCCGAAATGCATTGGCATTCTGGCTATTGCCTCAAGCACTCGCTGATTAAAATATGTTTGACTTCTCAAATTTAAAAAGAGTTGTGTATAACCTTTTAGATTGAGGGCCTCATTACGAGTCTGGCGATAACCGTTAAATGCGGCGGTAGCGCTATTACCGCCGCATTTAAGGTTCCACCAGATCATGGCTTTGGCGGATTTCCCCCTAGCTCTGAGATGGGGCAAATCCGCCGTAAATCCTACAGTATTCGCGCCATTACTGCAGGCGGGAAATCTGCCGGCGGTAATAGCGCAAAAATTCCCCATTGGGCCCAATGGGGAATGGGAAATAACCGCTCCGCCAAACCCGTGATCCGGCGCTATTAGCGCCGGGGGGTTTGGCGGTAGCGCTAATAGCCCCGGCGCTTCCGCCCAACTCGTGATGAGGACCTGTGTCTAATAGACAGGAATACGCACATTAGGATTGAAGGAATGTTATATAGCTTTAGGAGCTAGACAAAGGGAGTGCAACCCTCACTGCTGGCTTTTCAGCCTAGGTCCTGTTGTATGTATGTGAGTGCCCAGTGCAGAGGCACTTTTAGAGGGTGTGCACCCCATAAGATATTGAATGTAAAATATTTTTACGAATTGAGATGTTAACTGAAATAGTGCCGGCTCAGCTTTTGCTTTTGTCACACCCGTGCTTACCAGCATGCCTTGAGTTGCCACATGAATATGATCCATGAAGAAGTTCATGATGTCCTGTGTCACCTGGCGAGCATCAGCAAACCGAGACATGAAACAATCCAGCTTGTCCTGCAGGAGAAACTCAGCAGGATCCTTCTAAAGCTGCTAATTCGCAGCAGCTAGGAGTGCATCTACATCTGCTTGCTGCAGGTGAAACAGGCAATTTTGGAACACTTTCTTGCCTATGCTTCCAAGCAGCTTACCATCCTTTCCTAAGACCGAATAAGAAAAGGTCCATGCAGTCACACTAGAGAACAGCGATGCAGCTTCCCCTACTGACCAAAGCAGTTTCAGTTGCTAAGCGAGACAAACCTTTGCTGGAAGTGGCCTATACTGCACATCCTACTCCTGTTGACCACCCTTGTAGTATGGGGTTTCCTCCAAAGCTTCTGCACTTGGGCCAAAATGTCCCTCTGCATGGGATCTTCTGTGAGCTCTTGCACTGTTGTAGTTAGAACTGCTGATTGGTCCCCTGTTTCCGATTGGGGAGTCTCTGGCAAGGGTATGTCCAGCAACTCGAGGAGGCCAGAGATTCCCTTGTGAAATGCCCTGGCCAAGGACATAAATTCCATCTTGAGACTCAATTAATCATTATCCCCCTCTCCCTGGTCTGCTACATCCATATTTATCATAGGAGATGCCATCAACAAAGGAGAAGCCAGTGAAGGCATCAATGTTGGTGCCAGTATAGACAACGGAAACTCTGATGGCAATACAGTGGTAGGCGCAGGTGGTGAAACCGGGGCCTTGGACCCCATCTGCAAAGTTTTGGGTCAGGGACGTTGGACCCAACAGAGGAGGCTGCAGCAGTATCTCTCATATAATGTCGTAGAAATATCCCTTTATTGAGGGTAATTGCATTATTGCCTGAAACTTTCCCAGAAAGCGGTCTTCTGCCGAAGGCTGAAGTGGCTGACGTAGGGGAAACATGCAACCGAGGCGGGTATCCATGATGGGCCATGAATGAGTCAGGGGTCAGAATAAACCAATGGTGATACATTTTGCGGAAGATCCACCATAGGGGTTGACCACATTCTTGTCAGAACCGACCACTGCACCAAGAGGGGGAAGGGATCCCTGCCCAAGCTAACCCTGATCTCCAATCTGGATCCAACTCTAGAAGGTCTGCATGGACATGAGTGATTTTGTGGGGGCTGACAGGGAATATTCTGTTCTTTTACCAGCTTGTCTGCCATTTTGTGGACCTGTGGGGGAGAGGATAAGCATTGTTTTCCAACTTTCTCAGTGCCTTAGCTGGCATTGTGTGGTGGTGACACTTCATGAAGCCCTCCGACTTATTTGTGTGGGGTCTAGATGCTTTGGGAGCCCCCGATATGCCTTCGCTAACTCTGCTGCTTTTTGGGTAACGTCAAGCTGCTGTGTTAGCACCCCAGTGGGGATCTTAGGAGGACAGTCCGGGTTTAAACCCTCTGCAAGGATCGACAAGTCATGGCTTTAGCTCCTCAAAGGGGATCCTCAGACCATCGTCCAATTTTAGCCCCTGAACAGGGGAACCTATGTGGGCCTCCCCAGTAGTGCAAAGACCATAGGAATTCCTCTAGAACCAAGCAATCCCCATAAAGATCTCCCCGAGCTGGCATAAGCTAAAGTAAGTAGGGTTGCTTTCCTGAAGCCATTATTTGGAGCTCAAGAACTCCCTGTGGTGCTGGGGAGTAGGCTTGGCAAAGATTCCCTCCCAGCAATGCAGGAACTAGTCACTGCCCTCACTGAAATGTCATCACAGGACCAGCACAGATACCAACGATGGTTAGGCTCAGGATGTGATGTCAGCTGCAAGAATCTGACGATTTCAGCTAGTGCAAATGCTGAAACCAGTTTTACCCGGCATATGCAGATGAAACTAAATAATGGGATGCAGGCACTAGAGGGAAAAGTAATATACAAAAACAAAAAAATGCGGGGGGAAAAGCACAGGATAAAAGGGTGCCAAACCTGTACTGCACTGGAAGCTCCAGTCAGTCTGTTGCAGAAAAGGACACTGGGGTGCGAGGCCAAGGGCGGTGCCTGGATGGTTGTGGCAACATGCATGCATTCCACTTTACGCTGCAATGTGCTACATTTCAATAGCACAGCTTTATTGCTGGAAAATGGCTCTAGTTCCATCCTCCCATGGTGTCCCAAGAGTATGGAGAAAGGGGGGCGAGAAGTAGGATAAAATGGTTTAGGTCATAGTGCCGAAAAGAATGCTCATAATTATGAACACCCTGCTGCAGTGGAGAAAGATGGAGGCAAGGCTAGCTCACATTCACTTGTCTGAGACTATAGTCAATCGTATAGAAAAGTAGTTCCTAGCCAAAGTTGGACCTCTCCTAATAGCAAGTTTTGGAATTGATCAGCATCGAGTACTTGCTTACCACTAAGACATTATAACAAACATGGATGAAATACCACCGACTAATACATAAACTTCCCTTTTAACAGAACATTTGGTTTAGGATAAGGTCCAATATATTGGCATGTAATGATGTGGTGAATGGAATTAAATATATATTGGACTCAAAGACAGTGTAAATAGTGGGAACATGTGAATTCCTTTTGCCTCACCCAACGTAAAGAAGGACCTCTTCATTTGCATAGACTACATGCATAAGCATTCGATTATGGCGACAAAGGAAGCCATCATAAGTGGTCTAACAGGAAGTCTGTGGATTTTCATTGTAGATTATTTTTTATTATTAGTATTATTATGGTATTTATTGAGCATGAACCTAGCTATGTGTGTCTTGAAGAAGAAGTGTTTGTCGATGTGGAGTCCAAGGGACTTGGCGCAGGAGGTGAGCTGAGGTGTGAAGCCCTGAGAGTTCATGGTTGATAGTCAGGTCTGTATGTCTGGCTGTTCGTTGTTGTTGGTGAGGAGTAGGAATTAGGCCTTAAAGGGGAGGGCTCCCAGCGGATCCATGCATAGATTGAAGATCACTGGGGAGAGGATGGAACCCTGCGGCTCTCCACAGGCGATGGGTAGCATTGGCGATGTAGCGGAATCCATCTGAACAAACTACTTGCGGTTGGCGAAGTAGGACTTGAACCAGCAAAGGACAAGGTTGCTGATCCCCATGCGCCGATAGTGCCTGGTGGTCTACTGTGTGGGAAGTGGCAGATAGGTTGAGTAGAACCAGGAGGCAGGGGTGGCCATAGTCAAGGATGTTTAGGGTGTCGTCGACCACCTGTATGGTTGCTGTCTCTGTGCTGCATCTGGGTCTGAATCCGGATGGGTAGGTTTGGAAGAGATTGTTGGTGTGGATGTGTTGCTGCAGTTGTGAGGCTACCGCTTTCTCGATGATCCTACCTAGAAAGGTAAGATGGGTGATGGGGTGATAGTTACCTAGGTTGTCGGGATCTAGAGTGTGTTTCTTTAGTCGAGGGAGGATTTGTCCTATTTTTAGGGTCGAGTGAAGGTGCATTGAGTTAGGGAGCCTTTGATGATCTCCAGGCAGGGAAGGAGAGCATCTGCGTGCAGGGTCTTGAGGATGGATGCTGGGAGGATGCCATCTGTATATGATGTGACTTTGGGCGGCCAGGGTTTCTACCAGGTCCTCTGTCGAGAGTGTCTTGAATGTTATCCAGGGTGTGGAGATTTTGCAAGGAGGGACGTGAGGTGGGTCTGTGAATGCAGATCTGGCATCTATGTGCTGGCGAATCTTGCTGATTTTGTAGATGAAGGTGTTGATGGTGGTGGATTTCTTGATGGAGTGTTGACTGCTTTGAAGAGGGCTTTGCTTTTGTTGTCCGCTTCTGCTATGGTATACTGACAGTAAGGAGGTCTTGGCTGTGTTGATTAGTTGCTGACGGGTTGCTCGGAATTCCTTGAGAAGCGCCAGCTCGGATGCAGTCCTGGAGCGGTACCAGGCTTTCTCTTGTTTCCCGATTACTCTTTTCCTGTGGTGAAGTTCTTGCGAGCACTGAGGTGCTGCTTCCAGTAGAGAGTCACAGTTCGATTGGGGGTGTTTGGTCCATGTAAAGTTTGGGTTGGCGAAGTCTTCTGAGGGCTTTAAAGGACCTGAAGGTTTGTCTGCTGGAAGTGCTTGACTGGGGTGACTATCACAAGGTCATATTCGACCAAGCACAAGGTCATATTTCAGCCGGGCACAGGAGATCTTGAACCTAAATCTCCCACTCACAAAACTCATTTAGACTCTGAGTTCATCAAAGTGTTTCTTAGAATGCTCTCACTTATGGATGAGTTATGTTTTCTATATGCTTATGCTCAGTCATAAAGCCTTGAAATAATGATGTTTGTGGATTGCACTTTGGGCACTACTGTTTATTTGTTGATTTGTTGAAAAAAATCAAATATCCAGCTTAATAATAAAAAGCTATGTCATTTCATCTGAAAGTATATATGTTTTCACAAGTAGCTTGCTAAATGGAAAATGCCTTAAACCCCATTTAGATGTGTGTGTTCACTAGGGTTTGAACCTACTTGCATCAGATCATTGCATAGATTTAAATTCCAGAGGGTAGGACCACCCCCCAGTTTCAGTGACTGGGGTGGTATGCAGGATGTTGAAAGGCAAGGCTAGGTGGTCAGACCAGTCAAGCGGGAGTGGAGAGCTGTAGTGGAGGGAAGACAGTGTGGTGATGATTATGTCAAGGATGTTACCTTTCTCGTGTGTTGGGTCTTTCGTGTGCTGTGTGAGACTGAGGGTGTTGAGAAGGCTGAGGAGAGCTTTCTTCATTGGTTTGTGGCCCTGTAGCCTGGGAGGTTGAAGTCTCCTAGGAAGATGTTGTTTACGTGCGCAAGGGTGATAGGGAGAATTCTCAAAATGTGCCAATTCCTCCCACCCTAGAGCCCTCGAGTTCTTTTGCTAAACTTTGGGACTTTGAACTTTTTTATTCTGTTAGTTTTCTGTGTTTATTTTCTTTGATTATGGAGTTTTAGACAACTCCATAGGCATCATCATTTCATTTGTGTCACACAACACCCTCAGTGCAGTGACACAGGGGAAGCCTTTTAGGCTGTCCCAAAGTTTAAATATCTTCTCTGGGATAAACTACTGTTTCCCAGAGAATGTAAAGTGAAATTGACTTTACTAGTCTTTTCAAATTCCTAGGCCCAGCACACACTATCTTACAATAGAGTGCTGGAGGGGTTACTTAGTATCCCCTGTGTCTAGACACTCATGTAGCAGTCAAATGCTACCCTTTCCCCTCGAAACGGTTGGGGGCAGAGGTTTTACAACGAACTCCCATGATTTTTACAGACCGCGAACACAGGCAGAGTTAAATTGCACAAGGCATGTTTTTCAAGATGGTCTCAGAGCCTCCTTTGTTTAAACGGGTCCCGGTCTTCTTTTTTCGCCATTTCTTTTTGGAAAGGTCCTTCTAAAGTTTGTCTCTGCGTGCCAAAACCAGGTTTGGTCACTTTGTTCCTATGCCTTTGGCGGGCTTCAGGACTGAAGACCGCCTCTGGCGCCAGAGTGTCAGGGGTGGGCAGGAAGTGAGGAAGGTGCCCGAAACCCCCTGTGCTTAGTCTCCTCGGTGACCCAAATGCACTCTGGCATGACTGGCTGGCTGACTGTCCGCCAAGGACAGCCACCCTGCTGGGTGAGTGGCAGCTAGGCTGGAATGCATGGGAGGAAACTGTTTAAAAGGCGAGTCTCTTGGCTTTGAAGGCAGAGTCGACCAGTGGAACGAAAGAACCGAAGACGAGCTGGAAGAGGATGGCTGCTGCAACTCCTGGACCTTTGATTTGCCCGGTGAAACCCTGCTGCAGGTCTGAACTCGCCAAGTTCATCTCGACAGAGAAGCCCTTCAAGGACGACTTCTCTCTTGAGTTGGTGTGACCAATCAACTCGTAAGCCACCTGGATACCATTCTCGGAGCTGGTTGTATTTTCCTCAGAGTGCTGCAGGAAACCGAATAGCCAGGGAGGACACCAGTTTGTGTGCTTGACTACAGCTACCGGAATCGAAGAATTGCTTTTGCCAGATTTTGACCAGTCCCAGTGCAGTGTAGGAGTCCGCCGGCGTCCTCCCTCTTGTCCCCACGACTGAGGCTCAGTAACAGCGAGATCTATAGGAACTGCCAGGAACAGACATCTTCAGCTGCATCTTTTTCTTCATTGTAAGGAACTGTGAAAACCCGACCGAGAGAACTTCCCTCTCACTGCGAAAGTGCGTGAAACTTTGGCAACTTGCAGGCCTAGTCAGCTTGTGACCCGGCATATGAATCTTTCTTTTAAGAGCTACTTCTTAGAACTTTGGCAAAGACTTTTCCGTTTAACGTCCAGAACTGCTTTATCCTATACAAGACTTTACCCCATTGACTTTGGCCTAACCTATTGCATTGAATCAACTCTGGTGAACTAAAATTATTTGCACTGTTTTTGGTTTACTGTAATATTGGTTTTTATTAACTTATGCCTTTTTGCTCCTACATCAAATGCTCTGAATGTCATTTTGCTCCTCTTTCAAAGTAGTTTAAATGCCTCAGAATCTGATCTTGTGAAGTACTGAAGTATTTTTTTGTTTGATATAGATTGCCTCCTTCTAGTGAATGTTTTATAAATGACTGTGAAATAAATTAATAAGTGTTTTACTATGAAACCTTCAGTATAAGAGTCTATTTGAATACTTGTAATTATAGACCTCTGTGTAACACCCTTACAGCTCACATTCCCTCTTGAGATAAGCCTGACTGCTCAGCAGCGCTACCACAAAACTGTGTAGTACGGACTTATAGCAAAGGTTGGTTTTGCTTACACCTGTAGTCCTAGTTGTGTGTAGTGGTCCCAAAATGGTACTGCATACAAACTTTGCCTAACAGAGGAGCATGGTGGTGACCAGGTCAGTGAAGTCTCTGATGAAGGCAGCATTGGGTTTGGGTGGTCTGTAAATGAGATGGAAGGTGACTGTGTCCGTCGGGGAGAGTGAAATGTGTCAAAAGAGGGCTTTGAAGGAGACAATGTTGTCAACGTCAAGTCTGGTGCAGGGCAACAAGGTCTTGTGTATGACTGCAAGGCCACCGCCTATCTTGTTCGGCCGGTCTCTCTGTTGGATGCTGTAGCCGTCGAGGACAAGGACATCTAGGATGTGGGTGGAGGTGGGTGTCATCCAGGTCTGGGTGATGAAAATGACGTCAAGGTTGGGTGTAGTGATGAGATTGCTGATGTCTGCTGCATGGGTAATAGCTGAGCATCAACTTCTGTGTTGTAGATGTTGAGGCAGTCTTGATGGGCTTGAGGCGGAGGTGGGTTGTGATTGTTGCATTGCAGAGTCCATGCTTTAGAGGAGGAGCGATGTCATTGGCGTTGCCGGGTGATGGCCTGTGGGGACGGAGTTGCATATGTTGAATCAGTGATGTTAATAATATCAAACACAACCTGACCTAAAACACTGTTTCATTTGGTATCACAATCTTTTTTTGTGTGAATGCCATTAGTCTTGTGTAAAACCTTTAGCATACTAGAGGCACAACCTTTCATATCTTCATTGCGTTTGTCTGGTAGCAGGCCGATCCTTCAGAAAATACCATGAAAAACCTCAGTCTGTTTAAGCAACTCTTGTAACATAAGACCATTATGCAACCCTAACAGAGATATCTCCGAAATATTACCATTGACGCAACAATCATCTTCATTTTTGTCAGTGTGTGTAGACATCCCCAACAAAGATATATCACCATCTTGAAAAATAACTGCGGTATCAATAAATGATCTATTGGGACTATTTACTATGTCTAGATTAGCTCCCTTCTCCATATGTTTACAATTAAATTGAACTGTCCCCCATTCCTTTTCGCGATCTTCACCAAATAGCGATTGAGAGCAGCCTTCGTGGTCAGATTCGTTTCCGACCTTTTTGTTTGTTTTGAGTTTGTTAGATCATAAGAGTGCACAGTCAAGTAGTTCTTCCTCGTTATTGCAAGCTACTGGCAAGGGTATAGCAGCAGCTCTAGCCAAACCTGCTCTACGCGTATGCATAGCCGCAAACATTTCAGGTACTGTATCCTTTTTGCCCAATGTTGATTTTTTCCTCATTTTCGTATACACTTCACCTGTCACTCACTGTATTTACCCACAATACCCTATCACAAAAGGCAAGTTACAATCCAGTACACTGTAATACTGAGTGGTTTATATGGTCATAACTGTAATATGTTCACAGACAATTGGGGCCTAAAAGTAACTGTGCAGGTTCCACAGTAATTAAATGTTATCTAAATTGCATACATATAGGAGTCCGACACCCTATCAATTCAGCATGATTCTCCAAATAACTTTTCTGATATTGACAAAACAGTATGAAGGCAGACACCAACTCAAAGTAAAAAGTACATAGACTTGTGCACGCCCAATCAACATTAGAAAGTTACTGCCTGACACACACATGTATCCCGTGAAACTCAGTGAGGCTAACCCATTAGTTGGGAAGCTCAGCACTCAACACGAGATAAAGCAAACTAGTTAGGCGAGCGTACAGAGTATTTCGTTAAATACGTATAACAAAATAATACCGTAACTAATATTGAATAGCTCCGGACTCCTCTCGCCACCTCACTGTCGTCCGCCCGAACAGCCGAACAGCCTACTTAGGACTTAAATCGGGTGCGTGCGCAGATGCGCTATACATGAGTAGTTGTAGGCTTGCTGGGTAATGAAAGGGTAGACCCAGGAGGCACCGAGAAACATTATGAGGATGGAAAGGGAAACAAAATGAGGCGTGGGGGCTAAGAATACCAGAGTCCTCACAACAAAGTTCCAAAAATCAAAATAAAGTCTGATGATTACTTGGTGTTATGTCACATCAGCCTTGCAGCGTTTCAACGCAGCACGAACTTCACCTTACGGACAGCAGCTCCTTCAAGTTGACCAGCGTTCCCCAGAGTACCACAGCCAAACAGCCTACTTAGGGTTCACTCTAGGGGATACCTCCATCCAAAAAAACGGAACTAGAAGAGAATCCCACGACTGCAGAGTCTGTTTCGGACTGGGGAAGGGAAGCGCCTGAAAAAAATATAGCATCCGGGGTAACACATTTACCTTTATAACCGCTATCTTACCAAACCAGGATACGGGTAGGCTACCCCATCTTTCCAGGTCATTCCTTAAACTCCTTACCAGTGCCGGGTAATTGGCCCCAAAGAGCTCCCTTATTTTGGCTGGAATATTAATCCCAAGATATTTCACCGACTTAGAGGGCCATGCCTCTGTCTGTTCCAATTCTGCCTTCAAGAGTGGGGTAATATTGAGTCTCAGTATCTCAGACTTAGTGGTATTAATCTTAAACCCAGATACCAGTCCGTAACACTGGATTTCTTACGCTATCCCTTGCAACAGGGTCATGGGGTCTGTAACGGAAAGAATAACATTGTCTGCAAAAAGGTTCATTTTATGCTGTGCACTGCCAGATCTAATGGCCATTATTCAATCTTGTCGCAAATGGTTCCATTGCCATCTCGATTAGTAATGGTGACAAGGGACCCCCCTGCCTAGTTCCCCTGCTCAGATTAATGGGATCATTTAATGCCCCGTTGATCATTAAGCGGGCTGATGGCGATAAATAGTTGGACATAATCTTGTGGCACATCCTTGGGCTGATGTTGAATTTGTGAAGCACCTCCCGCAGGAACCGCCATTCAACCTGGTCAAAGACTTTTTCGGCATCTAATGCCAAAAACAGAGAATGTGCCGTGTTCCGACCAGATTCATCCACCAGATGTAGTACCCGTCTAATGTTGTCCACAGCGCCCCTTCCCCACACAAATCCAGATTAATCTTTATCTACGAGGGCCAGTAGGAGCCTCTCTAATCTAGTCACCAAAATCGTATTGAATATCTTGGCATCCAGGTTCAAGAGAGTGATTGGCCTATATGAGTAGCACAATGTGGGGTCTTTCCCCGGCTTACGTATCAGAATCACCTGGGCCTCCCTCATCGATTGTGGCAGTTCTCCCTCCTCCCATATAGAGTTAAAGAGGTCACACAGGGGCCTTGCAAGAACCTGGCACAGTGCTTTATAGAATATGGCCGTCAGGCCGTCTGGACCCAGGGCTTTGTTATGCTTAAGCGTTTGAATGGCTTGTAGGACCTCTGGGGTGTCTATCAGGGCCTCCAAAAGCTCACTATCACTTTGGGTCAGTTGTTTTAGTTCCATGCCGTTTAAATATGCTATCTGCTCCTCCCATGATGGAGAGCCCGTCGTATGAGGGAGTCATAAAAGAGTTTCCTTTTCTGATCTTCTTCCGCCAATTCCTTCGCTCCCCTGTCCCTCACTGTATGAGCAAATGAGAGGCTCACCTGCTGCCTACCATCTTGCCTGTTCAAAATATGTGTGCCACTGCCCCAGCAATACCCGGTCCATCCTCTGCCTCAACAACACCTTCAGCTGCTGTTTGGATGCACTCAATAGCTTGGAATTGTGGCGGGTCGGGTCTGCAGCGTAAGTGTTGTCAGCCTTCTTAACCTCCTCTACCAAGTCCCTTTCTACTAGCCCCCGATCAGTTTCACTGCCGCAGCACTGGCTATGATGCTTCCCCTAGCCACCACCTTCAGAGAGTCCCATCTGGTCCCTTCACTATTGTCCCCTACAGATTGTGACCCAAAATGTCCCGCACCGTTCTCTTCAGTTCCTCCAGGCAGACCGGATCCCTTAGAACCCTGGGGGCAACCTCCACTGGCATTGTAGTCAATAGCCCACCAAGCCCCTCAGGTGTAGTCACACCATGCTATGATCTGTCAAGGTCATGGTTTGAATAACCGAGAAGACGGTCCTACGGGCTAGCCCGGAGTAGATGAAAATATAGTCAAGGCGTGATGCTGAGGTGTGTACATGTGACATATGGGTAAAGGCAGTGTCAGTGGGGTGGTTTGTACGCCACACGTCTATATGATTGCAGGCGGCTATCCGATCCCTAACTGTGAGGTGGCGCCGGTTATGGAACATTGTTTGACTCGACCTATCCTTCCTACCATCCATGACCACATTCATGTCTCCAATCACCAGAAGCTCCCCCTGCACACTTTGTTACAGCTTCTCTATCACCTGCCACATAAACTGCTCTTTCCCCATAATGGGGGTGTATCTGCCTCCCATGTCCCGTTTCGTGACAGTGTTTTTGAACCCTAGGTCATTATACAAGAGGATCGCCACCCCTACCCTTTTACTAAAGACTGAGGAAAAGAGTGAATAATTCCTATTCCTAAGACGCAGCTGGTCCTTAAGTAGCAGGTGTGTATCTTGCACTAGCTGAAGCTGCATACACTTCGGTTTTCGAAAAAGCGGACTGCGTTTGCTCAGGGTGTTAAGAACCCGAGCGTTTATGGTGCCTATCCTAATCATTATCTCCCCCGAGCTTTCGTCCCTCCTCCTTTGCACTTCATGCCCCCATGCCATCATTTCCGCCCTTTCCTCTGGAATCCACATATTGTGGCCTATTCCCACGAAGTATTAGAAATGCTCTTCTATGCACACCCCTTTCAGATGTTTACCACTGGATACACAAATAAATCATGCACTCCTGCAAATACCCATGTGCATCTTATAATCCTCCACAACATTGAAGTAGAAGATGTGGTCCCGCCCCTCCCACTCGACCAGACCCGCCGCCCCACAGGCGAGCTCCGGCGAACTAGATTTGTAACCTTTCAACTGCAAGATAAAGAACACCACAAAACAAAGCCTCTGAGGTCTGGCAGCTGGCCTAACACCTCAAGCAGGATTCTCCCGCACACCAGAATTGCCCACACTCCAGTGCCTGGGCTCCCCTTGGGAGGCAACCAACTGTATGCTAATATACGAAAGAAAATGTAGACTGTAATAAAACTGTTCATGTGTCCATCAGTACTCTACGGGTTTGATAGAATGTCCAAAACTTTACCTGGGGTTCTAGCAGTCACCTTCCAAGTCTTAAAATAAAAATGTTTGGATCAAAGCCTGTCAAAGTGTTGGTGTATGTTAATGAATGTATTGTAATTCAGAAGCCTTAGTAGTAGGAGAGTGAAGGCTTGATGCAACGTATCTATTTGAGGACAAAATGTATTTACAATGTAGCATGTCACCTACAGACTGAACTGCATCAAGGCGAGAGGGACCGAGCAGAACGAAACTTGCATGAGCAGCCCTTGGACAAAATCGGCAAACAGGGGAATTAACAGAAAGGTATTGACAGAATAACCAAGTTATAATGGCCTTGCGTAATGGAAGACATGTATCCATATCTCAGAGAAATTGTGGTAAAGAGTCTGGTAGCTGCAACCAAAAAACGTCGGTCTCCCTATTAAAGAAATTACCTGAAGGAATAATCAACATATGTTTTGGGGATCATAAGACTCTTGATGAAGAATAATGGAAAACTGTACTTTGAAGATAAGGATGTAGCAAATCGTGGAGGCATTTAAAGGTGAGGCACAGTGTTTTCAAATCAATGTGTTGGTTTGCAAGGAGCTAATGAACGGAAAGGCATGGGACAGAGATATATTCAACCCAGTGACAATCGGAAAATAAGGCGAACAGCAGCTTTTTGGACTGCTTGAAAAAGACTGATCTGGTATGCCGGGAGGCCCAAGTAATGTCAGTTGCAATAGTAAATTTTTGAGTTTATTAAAAACCTACTATACCTCGCATGAACTCAGAATTAATAAATGGCACCTCTCTTTGTAGAAGTCAACATTTAAAAATGAGGCTTTAACCACTTGATTAATTTGAGTATCCATACCTAGGTCTCGTTGCCAATATATTCCAAGATGTTTTACTTCGATCAAGTATTTCATGGGAATGTCAAATAGGGTGGGAGGTCCTGGGGGGATGCCTGACCACAGAAATGTGTTCTTTGGGCCCAGAAGGGTGACTTCTGTTTTATTTGGATTAAGGTGAAGGGCATTCTCGAGCATCCAGGATTCCACCTAAGCACTTGTCATAGGTCCAAAAGCTCACAACAGCAGCACTGATGTGTGCTGTGTTCTGGGTATTACAAAAGAGTTACAAAGTGGTCATTCCTAGCCCTATGTTTCTTTAGCAAACAGACAAAAGGTTAATCCAATGAATCAGAAATAAGAAAATAAATTGCAAACCTAAATGTCTTATGGTGAGTGATCCCCAACGTTTTGGAGACAAAAAAGAAGCTTGTCGTGCCTATTGGAAAAGTATGCAACTCCAAAACGGACAGTTCCAAGAATGATAGTGTGAGGCATGAGGATTAAGGTAAAGGTCATGAAGACACCTAGTCCAATATCAAACCAAAAGCCCCAGCGGTCCACCCATGAGAGGGTTCAGTAAGTCGCACAGTCTCAGGGAGTTAGAGTATCCTAGTGCACTTCATGATTTAGCTGCTGCACAAAGCTGTGCAAGGAATTTGGGCAGAGATGCTTACTTACCTAGCAAGGGACCAGAAAGACTGCAAATGTGAGATTGCAGTGTTATTGGACTGTCCACCCTATTGACCACACCTAAATGCCTTTTCTCACACTGCCAGTATGCTTCCATTGTTGCATTTTACCTACCTGTACCTGCATACGTGACGTAGCCCCTTCACCATAGGGTGAGGTTTTCCATTGTTGAATTTGACCGACTTGTTCCTGCATGCTTGAGCCCCCTGCTCCTTAGGGTGAGGCTTTCCCAATTTGTGCACCCACTCCACTGTTGTTTCTTCATGTCCAACCTTGTGCTTTGTTCAGCCTGTCCACTTGCACTTAATGTACGATCCTCCTTCCTCCCGCCTAAGCATTACACTTCCTCCCCTTCCCACAAGTCTCCTCCTCCACCTCTCCCCTCATTTCTGTTACTGCACGTGCATGCTCCAAATTGTCTCAGGATCGAGTAGGAACGTTATTGTTTGTCCCTCTACCCTGTTCCTCCCCTCCTCCCCCTCTCCCCTGCACTCTTGTTACTGCACATGCACAATCTGAATTGCTCAAGACCTGATAGGAAAGTTATTGTCTTGTTGTATTTCTTCCCTGTACCTCCCCTTCCCTTGTCTTGAAGCGCCTTGCAACACCATTTTGCTGTATAGGTGCATTATAAATACCCAATAAATTAAAGAAATACACACAAACTTTGGAACTCACTCCCAAAAGATATCCAGCCAACTGAAGGCCATCTGACATTCAGGAAACAATTAGAATCCTAGCTAGACAATGAACCCGAATAGATGAACATCTACAGCCCAAAGATAGGAAACAGACCACAACAGGCCACCACCACAGCGCCACCATAACACAACACTTTTCCAACGAATGACACATCATAAAAATCACAATAAGCAAAACACCCTTTATGGAACAATCCAACACAACACCTTTTCTTCAACGAATAACGCATCAAAATAAACACAATGACCAAAACACCTATTAGCGAACAACAAACCAAACCTCCAAAACAAATCATCACCACCAAACAGGGTTAGCTTTCCCAAGCACCTTTTCCTTCCAGGAGTCCACTGCCAGAGTATGTGGATTTGTACAGAGAATGACGATGCAACAGACATAAACCTGCAAGACAACAAAAAAACGCTCCCACAAAATCTAGTGCAGACGATCTGTCCGAATAACGAAACCTACTAACAACCTCACCTTCTCAAACACTGCACTCGACACACGCTCATCAAACGGCCAGCACAAAATACAGCTAAAACAAATATGTTGGCCCATCACGACGTAGTCAAAACTCTACACCTCTCAAAGCAACTGCTAAAAAACCTTCCCCAATGCAGAAATTCCAATGCCTCTTCCGTCTAGAAACACAGAAGGAGAATCACCACAAACCAACTAGAGAACTCACCCACATGGGTGCCAGTTCCTCCTGGCTCTGCCATCACCAACATTTGAACACACCTTGTCTCTTCCCACTAATCACTTAACCACTCCCTCCACCTCCTTTCTCTTTCAGTTCCCCAAGAGCACATGGCGACCACGAAAATGGCTGTGGTGCGGGGAACAAATCCCAATAATGTAACATAACATGTAAGTTATGGCAAAAGTAGTTACCCTTGACCCTCAAGTGTTTAATATCCACCTCAGTTTGGCATGACTAGTCATTCTATGGTTGGCATAGATGGCAATCCAAAATCCCTCAGAGGGATTACCAACAAACAAATATTATGAAAATATGAGCATAGTGAGTAGTTACTATGGGCATCCATTTTGGCGTTCTTTCAAGCTGACTTGAACCAATAACAATTCAGCTTTACAGATATATACGAAAAAACCACAGGTCTGCACCTACTCTTCTCTCTTAACGGTAGTGGCTTAGACCAAGAGAGTCTCTTAAAATTTCTCACTATAATTCACTGTTTCACACTTGAAGCACCTTGCTATGTCTGACACAAATACTAGGCAAAAGGAGCCACTCTCCCGCCTTGCCCACACACACACGCAACCTGTTTTCCTGGCAATCCTCCATCAAGGACTTTAGGTTTTACTGTTTGACATCAAAGGATCAAGGATCCTGCTCCTCACTTCTAGAATGGATTGAAGGAATCTGAATTTCCATGTGAAACACAATGCTGGCCTTTCAGGATTGGATTGGATTGGGACAAAACTAATGGCCAAAAAGTGGCCCTCGTTTGAAAATTGCAATTTGGGATTTTTTGTGACAAGTAGTTGGTTTAATTTTTGCTAACATTTATTGCAGGTGGAGGTTGTAAAGTACATTGGGCTTTTAACATTGGTCATAACTAACTGATGCATTACACGGAAAGTAAACCTACTCTTAATAGCCTTCAAAAATGAATGGTCCACAGTCCCCTTTGGGGACTACCCTACTGAAATATAGACTGGTTGGAGCTCATGCTTACCTGGTTTCCAGGATCTGTTGTCGAATAGTTTTGATGTACTCGAAGCTGTCAAAGCAGCAGATGTCATAGACAAGGATATATGCATGGGCACTACGAAGCCCCCTGCAGCAGGCATCCGCCCACTCCTGAAAGAGAGTAAGATAGAGAATGAGAGAGAGAGAGAGAGAGAGAGAGAGAGAGACGCCAGTCACTCATATGGACGACTCATGAGCAGATTTATCTCACAAATCAAACAGTAGAGCAGAATAAACAACCGTTTAGGACCTGGTCCAATAAGAGACATGATTATGCCTTCTTGAACCTATATGATTCTTTATAAACGTTGGTGTAGCCACTGTAATCTTTCCCCACACTTGCTGAAAATTATAATTATTGGGATTCAATGAAATATTTACATTTAAATCATTTTGATTTCGTTTTCACATAATGTCCAACTTGGCTTAGGGATGTTTCATCATGTGTTCCATCGTGAAAATGAACCTCTTGTCCACTAGGCATGCCTTGATCCAATTTCTTCATGCCTAAGAGTTGAGATTCGACCAGTTTTTGTGAAGAAGGCATTGTAGGAGAAGGCACTGAGGAAAACAACTGTGGCTGCAGCTCAAAAGAGTAAAAGGAACTAGAAATCCCAATTGGGGATCAATGAGAGATCAGATTAGTCTGCTAACCACATTCTAGGTGGAAAGCCTTATTAGCTATTTTATGCAGACCTCTGTAAAGAAAGATTTTTGTTCCTGCACCTAATCAAAATGTTTACATTATATTGATATTCGTGGAGTGTATGGGTTGGAGAGCCAGAAAAAGATGGAAGTCATGAATGAGAAAGGGAGCGTTTATTGGGGCGGACCTTCATAACCATTGTTTTGTGTATATCGATATTTAATATGAGCTGTGGGCAGAATTTGGATATCAGACATTTCAATTTAGATAATACAACTTCACGAAGTGCAGTAACCCATTAAGATGATGTGCTTGGCCTATAATTATGAATGATATACAAGGTAGATCATCTTAAATGCTGGATGAATTGATGGTTGACCACACCAAGTCAGTAGAAACAGAGAATGTGACGCCAAGACATCCAAGGCTGTACAACCTGCCCATTCCCATGCCTACTCAACATCTTGGGTCACTGATCTACTGATTTGCACTGGCCTGCTTCTTCTTCCCTGGGTTTTTGCAGATTTATCTTGAACAGTTCCACATACGTAATACATTTTCTTTCCTGAATATATATTTTCAAAAGCCACATCCTCTTGTTTCGTTCTGTGACATTTAGCCCTGCAAACAGTATTCGACTGACATATGACTACCTTTTGTGCCAAGCTTAGACACATTAGAAATGTGAATACTTTTGTCAGATGCCCTTGGTCCCTATATTATTCCATTTAGGTAAAAAGATTTCAATATAGCAAATCTCAACTCTCTGCAACTAACTCAGTGCTGACTTTATTTAACAGATATAACTTTTGAATACCGCACACATATGGCATCAATCAATTCAGTAAATCGAACAGAAAAAAATCATTGTGCAATGGGTTTAAGCTGCAAAGCTATGGCACAAAATGTGTTTACAATGCCTCTGAAGGAGAAATATCCTTAGACTGCACCTCTGCACAGTCGCTAATTGCTGGCAAACGATAGGAAACAACAACTCTGAAGAAATGCAGAAGGTTAGGATCATAGATTGACCCAAGCAATAAATACAACAAAGGGTGCTGCTTAGTAAATGAGACTTTCTGGCAAAAGAAGAGCAGAGCAAAGCTATAGGTGCTAGCATGGCCAGTAGGAAAGTGGAGAAAAAAGGTAAAGATGCAGGTCAACTTGTGTAAACACTAGGAAAGGAACCGAATCTAACAGTAGATGGTTAGAGTAAGGTGTAGGGCTAGCTTCACAATGTCCCAGATGATATGGAAACAAAACAGAACAGAAGGAGCATGGTAAGGCAAGATGTGGTTGTACACTGTACCTCATTCTGAATCATAAGGATGTTTGCATATTGTAATGCACAATACTTCTTGTGCATAGTGATACAAACATGTTCTGTAGTAAAGACGAGGGCTTTGGCACAATAACGTTGAGCACCTCACGACATTGAGGACTTAAAGAGATTCCACAAGTAACTCATACCTCTTCACGTTGAACCAAGGATACAATAAACGAAAGGGTTTACATACACAAATATCAGTTGATTAGTAAAATCGACTTTATTATAAGCTCTTACACCAAACATTGAAGACATTTGCCTTCTTACATTCCCTGATCTGTGACCACCTCATTATACCCTGTGTGCTCCAAGCAGTATCAAAGGCATCCAACAAGCCCCACAATAACCCCCTGATCTGGAAAAGAAACTGGAGAATCATCAAAAGTAGGGACCTGGACGAAAAACTAGAATCCTCAATGCCATCGATGACACCCTGAATGCAACTGACAGACAAAAGAACAGACATAATGCTGAACTGTATCATGAAAACAACAGATAACATCTCACCGGGAAAAACCCATTGCAAAAGAAATTGATGGCGAGGTTCATGCCTCACCTCAAGGCAATGAAAAAAACAAACCGGAAACTAGAAGGAAAAACTATGATCAAGACAAAAGAATACCATATCAAAGACAGATCCGATCAAATAAAGCAGAAATTCCCAAAGCAAAAAAGAAATACTACAACGAAAGGATCATGAAAGTCAACAACACTCAAAGAATTGTTCAACATCATAAATGAGATGAGAAATCCCTCCCGGTGCAATAACACACCAGCCCCCTTGCAAAAACGATGTTATGATCTTGCAGATCACTTTAAGAATAAAATCAACATAGAACGGATCAAACAAAGTAGACGGACCTACCAGACCACCTAAATCAACTAGCCCACAGACCAGGCTGAACCTCTTTCCCCAAATACCAAGAGAAAAATGAATCAGCCTGGTGAACAAAAGCAACAAGGCAGGCTCCCCAGCTGATCCCTTTCCACCAGGCATCTACATAGATGCTTGCACAGGGAACAACATCGGAATACTACCAAAACCTCTTCAACCTGTAACTTTCAAATCAGCCTACATCAAAACCACTCCTCAAAGTTACAACGGGCGATATGGAAGACCTCTCAAACTACAGACCTATCTCAAACATTCCATACCCGGCAAAAGTAATAGTGACCTATCTTTACGAACAAATACTGGAACCCTCCGAAAACAACCAGCTTCTGGATCAGGCACAAGTGGGCGTCTGACCCATGAGAGGTATGGAAACGGCACTACTCTCTATATGGGACTACCTAAAGACCAATGCAGACTCCAACACGAACTCGCCACTGAAACTACTCGACCTCTCCGCAGCATTTGACACAGTCAACCATAACACCCTCATCAAGAGACTTAAAGACATAGGGTTCGGCAACACAGCACTCCTATGGAATAAATCTTTCCTGTCAGGAAGAAAATAACAATATGGCTAAAACCATTCAAATTCACACCGCGGGACACCACTTGTGGAGTACCACAAGGCTCCTCGCTAACCCCACTATTGTTCAACATCTACATGACACCCCCAAACAACCTCATCAAAAGACACAGGTTTACATGCTACAATTACACAGAAAATACCAAAACCATCTACAAAATCAACATCAATGAAGAGAACCCCACGCTAAAAGGCTGTCTCAAAGATTTCTACCAATGGATGAACACTAATAACCGTAAAATGTACCCGGACAAAAATGGAAATCATGATTTCACCCAACAACCAAGGAATCAACCAGGACATCCCAAGGCCCACAGAACTGGGAACCCCACCTGAACCATCCAAAGTAGTCAAAACCTTGGCAACCTAATGAACAACAAACTTACACTAGAACCACCCGTCAATGTGATAATTAAGAAATGCTTCTTCAATCTGCACACTATCAAAAAGATACTACTCTTCTTTTCCTTCACGCACAGAATACTTGCCATGATCTCCCTTATGTCCAGGATAGACTTCGCCAACAGCATATACCTTGGAATGCTGGAATACTTGCTAAGGAAACTACAACAAATACAGAATGCAGCTGCCAGGCTTCTACTCAAACTCTCTCGAAGAGACCACATCACACCAGCACTAAGGACGCTACTGGCTCCCAGACGAAAACAAATCACCTTCAAAACAATGTGCATAACACACAGGGCAATTGACAGCTAGAAAGCAGAATTCATACAAAAAGAATCAGCACCTACAAACCAACAAGAACAATTAGATCTAGCAACGACATCCGCCTACAACCTAAACTCGACGTGAGAAATAACTTGGCAGGATCAGCCTTCTCTTGCATAGCCGTAAAACAGTGGAACTCCCTCCTGAAAGAAATATGAACTATGGAGGACCATCTACAATTCTGAAAACTTGAAGGGGATAAAATGCCTGAACAACATCAACGTGCCATGAAATGAGCAAATATACAGAGAGGAAACCCACGAAACCAGGTACTGACCAAATACACCCGACATGAACCGAGACAGAGCAAAGGGACCTACCCCCATCAACACAATCCAACACGCTAAACCATGCAATATTTGGCAAGAGAAACCACCTAGAAAAGCGGGGAGTACAAACACTAATGTACTACAGAGATTCCCTCTACTCTAAGTACTCACTATCATTTAATAACCTGCATTTGGCTTACTCACATAGGGCAGCCTTATCCTGCATGTAACCTAACAATGTAAATTAGTCACTTCCACACTTAGCCTGTATGTGTAGGTTAGCCACATTCTGCATCTGGCCCAATAGTATAGCTAAGCATTATGTTCCCTGCCGTGCCCTGAGACAGGCACGATGTAACATCTGTATTATGCTGGGTTCGTCTCCCGTAGACTGATTGTTTAGGGTGGTAAATGCATTGCACTTTGATAAACTGTAGGGGCAAGAAATATATCACACCCATATGGATTGTTTAGGGGTGGGAAGTGCATCACACTGGGATGGATTGCGGTGGATTGAAGATGTGTCACACAGTGTTGAGCACTTGGATGGAGTGTTGAGGGGGGGAAGTGGGTATCACTTGGATGGACGGTTAAGGGCGGGAGATGTATTGCACTTAGATGGACTGCCAGTGTTCAGAAATGCGCTGCACTTAGAGGGATTGGGTTGGGGGCTGAAACCATGCCGCACATGGATGGCATGATGGGGACAGGGAATGTGTCTCACCTGGATAAATTGCTTGGGGGGGCAAATGCGTTGCACTTGAATAAACTGTTGGGGGTGGGAAATGTATTGCATTGAGATAGAAGGCTGAGTGTAGGAAATGGATTGCCACTAACTGTGCTAAAAACCCACCTTCCTGCATACGCACCCTCAAACTCTAAACTAAACACACCCATACCTCTAGCGCACCACAAACCATACACCCTTCACAACACCTGACATGCAAACAAACCATACACAATCACACCTCAACACCACATGACAGCTACCAACCGAAAAGACACAAATGCTCAGTGACCGGTTTCTCCGAACTGAAGTTGCCAACAGCACATCAAAGCTCTCTTGCTCTTCTCCCTCTCAATCCCACTAAAAACCCTGCAACCCTCCTTCCATTGCAGATCCGCCAGCGCGCCAAGAGACCATGCAAATGGCAACAGTGCGTGGTATAAGACCCATTAATTTTAACATCAACATCAAAATATATAGCAGATGCTACTTCTGGTAGGTGTGTGTATTCTATATGTAAGTTTTCTCCCATGTCTATATTTGAAGCTGTGGGTTTCAAAGTACCAGCATACTTCTTACTTAGTGAGCTGCTGAAATGTTTGAACATATAATTGTGATCAACTATGTGAAGCAGGTTTATATTGATGGATGGGAAGAAATGTGATACAGGGCTTGATGTCTGGCTGCTCCAGATGTTGTCTGAGCCTCTCTATGTCATTCTTTTAGTTTTCGAACCTATTTTTTAAATGCATTTATTGGTGATTTAATGGATGTCCTATGTGGTAGGGAAAAGCCTTAAGGAACCGCAGGTCGTATAGGCCAAGAGGATCTGAGAAGGGTATAAGGAGCGTAACAACCTTCCCATGGATGCAAATTCAACAAAAGAGTCACTATAGATGAGCCCTGAAAATACAATATCAACACAAAATTACAGCTAGGAAAGCAAGTTGATCGAGTACAGTTCGTGATCATAAATTGAGGCATTAAAAGACTTTTTAAAGAGTTCATTTTTACACTTTTAATGCACTTCTTGTGATCTTCTCCCAGTCTTTTTGCCAGAACTTCGGGCTACACACTGCAAGAGTCATTCCTCAATGATGGACTTGATTATTAATAATCATAATAATAACAATAGTATTCTTAAATAGCGCAGCGCGCCCGGTGACTCACGCTTCTAAGCACTGTACTAACAGGTGCTGTTATTACCCAATTTCAAGGTATCCAGCTGATCAGCCTTGGAGGCATGAAGAGCTGAGTTGGCCCTGCTACGGGATTCGTACTTGCGAAGTTCAGGCTGGCCTATGTCTGGGGCAAGAACGTGGTAACTATCCACTATCCACAATAAAAGACGCCTCATTAAAATAACATGCAATAACGTGCACAGAGACCTTCATTTCCTGGTAGGCAAGTAAAGGCACAAACTATGGAAAGTGTTTCCCGTGGCCTCTTCTCCCTCCTTTTGGTGTTCTGCCTGTTCCCTTTACTGCAGCTGCGTTCCACGACGTCGCAGGAACCTGCACAGCCATGCCTGGCTCTGGACTTCCCTCCCCACATCCTGACAAGGCCAGGAGATTGGCCTGGTCACAATAGACTTTTACATTAGTCACATCTGGATAGTACGGACGCTGTTACAACATCAACCCTGTATGCCAAAGTCAGGAAGGGAAGGAAACACGTTAGACTTGTATATAAGAGAGGGTTCTGAAAGAGACAGAATTGATGTGTTATATCAGAAGGAGCTCAGAGTTCAAATCTCTCCTCAGTTGACTTGCTGCAGCCACCACAGCTGGGTCTGGTCTGGGCTCATAGCTTAAGTACAGGTGAAAGGCAGGAGCTGATGGTTACTCAAAAGATTATCTGAGTTATTTGGCCTCATTATAAGTTTGCCAGTAAATGTTAAAAGTGCTTGTAGTTCCGTTTCCAGCCACTTTTAACGTTCCGGCAAATTACAAGTAGGTGAAAACACTGTTGCTGGTAATACCGGTGCCTAATACCAGACCTTCTGGAATTACTATTGCCAGTAATACCAGAAATGGAATATCAAAAGTCAAAAACCCCGGTGCAACGGTATTACCCTTGGTTTACCAGCGAACTCGTAATGAGGCCCATTGTCTTTCATCAAATCCTGCACTTTGGACAGGCATGTACTGATGTGAGGGTTATCAAATGAATTACGTAAAGGTGACAAAGCTGGAGGAAGTGAGTGTAAATGGCAAAATGTTGGAGGATAAATTAAGTATATAGGTGAGGATAAATTAAGTACATAGGTGTTACCAATCACTAGAACAAGGATAACTCTTGGAAAACCCACATGTGTGGTAAAGTACAAAGTTTCCCACATTCTCCTGTCTGGTACTTTTGTGCAAGAAGATCGAATACCGACCCTGTCAGGCCCACAGAACAACTGGATTGGGCCAAGTTAAATGTGACAATTCCCCTGAAGCAACTGACTGATATCTCTGTGGAAAAAGATGGTACACCCACTGAGGATGTCACCTAAATAATGACGCCTCAAATTTTCCAATTTAGCCCACCCCTACTGGTAATAAAAGAGGCAAAAAATGATATTGCCCGGTAGTCGGTGGATCAATGAAAGGTGGATTTGAGGAGGCTTTCTGGGATTTTATATTTTTATGGATTCTACAGCGGCTCTCTTGGAAGGTTACTAATTTGCCTGTTAACTGTTGTGTTGGACAGGGATCAATACAATTATGTGTCATGAACTCGAAGAAAATTATGAGGTTAGTCGGGATGCAGACGTCACAGCCAAATGTGTACATTGTCAGGTAGGCGGTCTGGAACTATTGTCTTTTTTCACTCATTCCCCCATTGTGATCTAATTTCCCCAGTTCTGCCACATAACGATCGTATTTCGCAAAGTATGCCCCTTTTTCATTCTCATTGCCCTAGTTAAGCCCCATTTCACTTTCATTGTCCAACGTCCGTCCCATGGTCACTCTCATAGACCCGGTTCTGCCACGTGCCACTCTCACTTCTGCCCTTATGTCATTTTCACTATCCCATTCTGCCAAAGATGTACTCACCGCCACATGTCACTCATTGTCCGAGCTCTGCTGCGTTTCCATCTAACTGCCGCAGTTCTGCCCCAATTTCATTCTCACAGTCCCCGTGCTGCCCTATTTTGCTGTCATTGAACCCTACGCACGGGCGCACACACACTAAACATGGCCATGCTTTCTTAAGCAGCCACTTCTCTCTTGGCTCATGGCTTCGACATGTGCACCTCAACTAGAAACAGTAGTTGGGAGCATTCCACAGCTCTGAACAACATAATGCGCTTGCCCTTTCCATTCACTAAGACAGCCTTCCTCTGGACTGGGACTCGCAAGTGCCACCCAGCGTCAAAGTGCCAATGCAGGTCATACATGAACGGTGCCCCATCACACATGGGGAGTGTAGAACGGATGGCCCTGTAGGCATAGAGTGGTTCTCTCTCAGTCTGCAGAGTGGTACCCATCACAGATGGCCACATTGGAGGCTGTCTCTGCCAGGGAGTGCTCTGCATTTCAGTCATCCCCTGTGACCGCTCATAGAGGGGGGTTGGGTACATACCCATTGCCCATTATGGATGGGATGTCACTGACTGCATAAACCCAGGTAAAAAAGGACTAAAATGTTAAAGAAATGATAACTTGTTGGAAGTGTAGCAACCCCATCTTCAGTAAAGAACTGGCTGTTCAAAACAGGACAAATTGTTAAGCACAATGTTAACATCCACCCCCTTAAGATTACATTTGCACCACGAGTTGGTCTCCCTTTCTCCTGCGCCGTTTCTCCACTCCCACCATTTGCCAGAATGAATTTGGCGTTGTTTAGACTGCTACTTTATTCCCCCTTGGGTATTTGTCCCAGTCTTACAGTGGGCTTCTAGCCTCAGATAGAGGGACCAGAGTCCTGTTTGGGGGTACTCCTGTAGACACTAAGGGCCTGATTCACAGAAGCATTTTATAATGGCAAAACCCCATTGGAAAACGCTCTGATAATTAGACCCTAAGACTTTAAGCAGGGGAACAGATTTGGGGGGACTTAGAAGGAAGAGGGAACAAGTTACTTACCTGTAACTGTTCTCCAGCATGGGTCTGGCATGGATTCACATGCTCATGAATATTCCCCGTCGTCAGGCTGGGAATCCTCGGTTAAGAAAAAATCTGTTTAATTTTCGTTTCTGAACTGTCTTTCTCCTAATAACCAATCACTGGTCTCTGGGTCATACTGCCCCCAGCCAATGACTGCCCTCTACCTAAGCCCCTCCTCTGGCAGCCATCTTCAGATTTGGTAGCACGTAAAATGACAGTAGGACCAAGAGAAGAGCCGCAGAGGGGTAGGAGGGAGGGTTCACATGTGAATCTATGCCAGACCCATGCTGGAGAACAACAGTTACAGGTAAGTAACTTGTTCCTTCTCCAGAATGGGGTCTGGCATGGATTCACATGCTCATGAATATAAGAATAAATAGCAGTACACACATGCACAACCACGGCAGGTGGCAAGGCTCAACATTAAGCAATTACATCAACTCAACATTAAGCATCTTTCACCCCTTCACCAGGCCCACCTTCAGGCGAACAGGTTGCGCAGCACTGCCTGGCCTACTCCGGACTCCTCCCTGGAATCCCAGTCGACGCAGTAGAATCTCGTGAAGGTGTGCGTCGACCTCCATGTAGCAGCCCTGCAGATGTCCAGCAGGGGCACACCAGATAGGAACGCCGTGGTAGCAGCGATCGCTCTGGTGGAATGGGCTCTCGGACGGCCGGGCAACAGTCAGTTTGCCAACCGGTGACAGTGCATGAAGCAGCCGGAGAGCCATCTGGAAATGGAAGCCCTCGAGAGGGCCTTACCTTGGTTCACAGGTCCAAAGTTCACAAACAACTGTGATGTCTTCCGAAAACTCTTCGTGCGGTCCACGTAGAACTTCAGTGCTCTAGCTACATCCAGCGAGTGCAAAGTCCTCTCGGCCGGCGATGAAGGCGATGGGAAGAAAACAGGTAAGACCAAGGGCTTGTTGAGATGGAAGTCCGACGGCACCTTGGGCATGAAGGAGGGGTGCATCCTCAGCACCACCCTCGTCTCGTGGAAAGTCAGGTATGGAGGCTTGCAGGAGAGGGCCTGGATCTCTCCCACTCGTCGTGCGGAGGTGATGGCCACAAGAAACGCTGTTTTCCACGACAGGAACTTCAACGGTGGCGAATGCAGAGGCTTGAATGGCGGCCCCATGAGCCTGATTAGCACCACGTTGAGCTCTCACACCGGGGCCAGAGCCTTCACCGGCGGGAACGATCGGAACAGTCCCTTCATGAACTCCTTCACCAGGCGATGGGACCACAGGGATGAGCGCCCCGGAGTTCTGGTGTAGCGGGATATAACCGCCAGATGGATCTTGATGGAGGCATGGGCCAGCCCCGCCTTGGCCAGAAATAGCAAGTACGGCAGCACTCGAGGGGCCGTAATCCGCAGAGGGCTAATCTTCTGTGCCCGGCACCAGACAGAAAACCTCTTCCATTTGTGTCCATAGCACTTGACAGTTGAGGACGCCCTGGCCTTTGCAAGCACCTCCTTGCAGTCCGCCGGGATATCGTACCCTCCAAACTCTAGTGCTGCAGGAGCCAGGCCTGCAAGTACAGCGACCAGGGTCGTGGTGGAGGATGGCGCCTCCTTCTCTGACGAGGAGATCCGCGTCCGTCGGCAGTTTGACTGGTGGGGACGCTGACATGTGTCCAAAAGGTCCGGGAACCAGATCTGTCTCGGCCACACCGGTGCGACGAGGATCATCCTGCACCGGGACCGTCTGAGTTGGTTGATGAGTCGCAGCAGCAACGGTGGTAATGCATACAGGAACAGGCCGTCCCAAGGGAATGAGAAGGCATCGCCAATGCTCCCCGGCTGGGGAAACCTGCTGGCGAACCTCTGACACTTGGTGTTCGTCGCCGTCGCGAATAGGTCGATCTGGGGATTGCCCCATCGTTGGAATAGCAGATCCACTTGATCGTGACGCAGTTCCCACTCGTGGCACGAGCGCAGCTCCCTGCTGACTGAGTCGGCGATGGTGTTCTTTTATTCCTGCCAGATGGAAGGCTACCAGAAACATCCCTTGGGCAACGGCCCAGTGCCACAGATACTGGGCTTCCTTGGATAGGGCTGGGGATCTGGTGCCTCCCTGCTTCCGGATGTAGAACATCATGGCGGTGTTGTCGGTTAAAATCATTACCACCTTGCCCTTGAGGGACGGGAGGAAAGACCTGAGGGCCCAGAACACGGCTCGGAGCTCCAGGACATTGATGTGTAGTGATCTCTCCTCCGGGAGCCAAAGGCCTCTTGCGTGGAGATCTCCGGTGTGCGCTCCCCATCCCTCCAGGGAGGCGTCCGTCGTCACTGTCTCCTGATGTGCCGGGGTCTGGAAGTCCATACCCGCCGCCAGAGGCGCGCGGGTCCCCCACCACCGGATCCCTTTGCGGAAGGTCTCGTTGAGCGGGATCCTGTCTTCGAAGCTGCTCGCCGCCTGCATCCAACGGGTTTCGAGGAACTCTTGCAGTGGACGCATCCGCAGCCTGCACAGGCGCATGAGGTAGCTGCACAAGGACATCATGCCAAGAAGGGACTTGATGGACCACACCCTGGCCACCACGTCCATGGTCAACAGCCCTTGTACCTTGCCCAGGATGGCCTTCGTCCTTTCCTCCGACGGAGAGGCCAATCGCGCCACTGTGTCGAGCCTGGCTCCCAGGAACAGGGCGACTTGCGACGGTACCAAGTGGGATTTTGCGAAGTTGATCGAAAATCCCAGATCCGTGAGCAGCTGGACGGTCTTCGCTGTGTGCCCGACAGTGAGTTCTCTTGTCTTTGCTCGGATGAGCCAGTCATCCAGGTAGGGGTAGACTTGGATCCCCTGCAGGCGCAGCCACGCCGCCACCGGTGCTAGGCACTTGCTGATACCCTGGGCGCCGACTTCAATCCGAAGGGAAGGGCCTTGAACTGGTAGAGTGGCCCTTGGACTACGAATCTGAGGAACTTTCGATGTCCTTTTAGAATGGGGATGTGAAAGTAGGCATCCTCCAAGTCCAGCGACGATAGGAAGTCACCTTCCTCCAGCTGTCCCAGCACGTGCTGGAGGGTGACTATCCGGAACTTGATGTACTTGTTTAAACGACGAAGGTCCAGGACTGGTCGCTAGCCGCCGGTCTTCTTTCTTACGAGGAAGTATCGTGATTACACTCCGGAGCCTCTTTGGGACGAGCTCCATGGCTCCTTTCTTCAGCATCGCCCTTACTTCCAGCAGCAGTTGAGGGATGTGGTTTTCCTTCCTGGCCACGGGTGGAATGCGGGGGCACTTCTTTAGAAACTCGAGAGTGTGCCCGCGGGCCAGGGCATCCAGCACCCATCGGTCGGTGGAGATGGACTCCCACATGCTGACGAATTTCGCCTGCCGGCCTCCCAACGGGGTGCTCAGGTGGGGGCCCGATGCTACGGCCGGTTCAGTCCTGCTTGGCAGTGGCCTTGCCGCCTTGGCCTCCTTGCCGACGAGATCCTCCTGTCCTTCCGCGTCCTCTGTAGGCATCTGGCGATGAGGAGCAGGCCGCCTGGCGGTACGTCGAGGAGCCGCCACCGAATCCTTTGGAGGTACCTTGCTTGACTCCGGAGTTCTGAAAGGGCGGCCGTCGTTGCTGCAACACTCCCTAGGCCCGAGCCGTCTCCGTGTCGGCCTTGATGGCCTGCAGTGACTCGTCCACTGTCTTGCCAAACCAGTTGTTCCCGTCGAAAGGCATGTCCAGAACTCTGGTCTGCACGTCTTGGTGGAAATCGGTTGCCTTGAGCCAACCACACCGGTGAAGGCAAACACTGTTGCCCATCTGGCGAAAACCGGTGTCAGCAATGTCTGTGGCTACCGTTATGACGTGGTCCGACGCCACCTCACCTTCCTGTAGGATCTCCAGGGCCTCAGCCCTCTTGTCGTCCGGGAGGAAGTCCAGCAGGGGAGCGATCTGAAACCACAGCTCCCTGTCGTAGCGGGCCATAATCGCGAGGGCGTTGGCCGCTTTAATCGTTGTCGCAGACGACGAGATGACCCGCCGTCCCATGATGTCCAGTTTCTTCCCCTCACTGTCCGGCGGGGAGGTCGAAGTTGAAGCCGTCGCCCCTGCCGCTTTCTTCTCGGTCGCCACAGAGACGACCGAATTCGTGGTAGGCTGCGCCCTAAGGCACATGGGGGCGGAAACCAGGGACCCGGTACTTCTTCTCGTACCGGTCTCTCTTGGCAGGAGTCGTGGACGGGTTTCTTCAGGAGCGACAGCCCCTCGTCCCAGATGTCATCAAGTAATGGAACCGAGAGGACAGTCTTCCTCTTGGCCTCACGCCGTTGATAGAGGAAACCTTCCTTCTTCTGTTCCTCGGGGCAGAGCTGGTAGAACTCAGATGCCCTGGCGATCATGGCGTGGAAGGAGCCAATTTCGTCGGGCGGGGAGGCCCGAGGAGGTGCTGATGGAAGGCCCATCCCGTCGTCATCCCGTCGTCACCACCGTCGCCATCCGTCCCCGTCGTGGCCGTCTCTGTTCCCGTGTCATCACTCGGATCAGGGGAAGGAGATGAGAGCTGCGAAGGCCGTGAAGGCTGGAAGGGCGGGG
The DNA here is from genome assembly GCF_040938575.1 of Ambystoma mexicanum. Lineage (NCBI taxonomy): Eukaryota > Metazoa > Chordata > Amphibia > Caudata > Ambystomatidae > Ambystoma > Ambystoma mexicanum. The sequence goes on along the minus strand of NC_090931.1, from coordinate 435,247,503 downwards.
GGGGGGTGAATTCTCCTCCGCTTGCTTGGAGGGCTTCCCGACGGATCGTCTGTTGGGGGTAAGGGCAACCTTGTCCATCAAGATTGCTCCCGAGTTGTCCTGTGGCCCAGGTACCGGCTGCGACGGGCGCAACGGTTGGGGAGTGGAATCCTCCGCCTCCACGGGCTCCTCATCGGCATCACCGTCGCTTTCTTCGTCCACCTCGTTGGGATCCCTCCCGTGGGACCGGACCTCCTCGAACTTCTTCTTCAGGATCTTCGCCACTCCAGCTAGCTCCCCCTCAAGAGGCTGTATCTGTGTCTGTGATGGCCACCGCCCCCCCCTCTTTTTCCACCAGGGTTTCACGGGGTTCGTATCGATGGGTTGAAAAGAGGATTCCCTCCGCGGTGGCAGGGAAACTCTGGGCCCCGAGGTTGCCTCCACTGGGGTAGCCTCCACAGGCTTCGCCAGGGCCGCCACGACTCCCTCTATAGAGGCCTTAGCCAGGTGAAGCAGGGCCTTCACGACTTTGGACGCGCTTGAGGCCTTCACCTTGGGGGGGGGAGGTGGGAGGGTCACTGCCTCGCTCCCCCTCGGCTATCTCCGTCGGGATCGACCGGGACTTCACCCGAAGCTTACCAGGGTTCTCCGATTTCCTCTGCCCCGAGCCAGAGCGTTGGCTCGTGGTTGATGGCATTGGTGAAAGGGCGCCCTGCCTGACAACCGAGGAGCCCGACCGATCGGTGCTCCCGGTGCCCGTGGACTCGAAGTGCTTTGCCTTTTGTTGGGCCCCCGTCGCCGGAGCGCCCTCAAAGGTCTTAGAAGACCTCTCGGACTTCTTCTTCTCACCTACCGCTGGGCTCTTCCCTTCCAGCCAGTTGGTGAGGCGGATACTCTGATCCTTCATAGTCCGTTCCGACATGTTCTTGCAAAACGCACAGTCTTTATCCACGTGCGTTTTGTCTTCGTGAAGGCAGTGGAGGCATCTGGAATGCTCATCCTCCTTGAAGACATTCTGCAATCCGCATCCAGGGCAGCTCCTGAACAGCTTTAATCCGGGCGTCGTGTTTCCTTTGTCCTGGGCCATGTCCACGCAGGGTAGGCCTCAAAGATGTTCCGGAATCCTCCAAGAAGTGAAACTCGATGAAAACTTCGCCCTTGAGGGGTGTAGAAAATTCCGAAACGGGTCCCCGTTGATCATAGGTAGTAATGGTGGAGCTTGAGGCTCGATTGACGAAAAAATTACATTAAACTCTTTGAAAAATCGCAAAATGCAGTAAAAGCTCGAGAGCTATAGCACGAAGACTCCCAACACTTGAACGTGCGGTAAAAATCTGAAGATGGCTGCCAGAGGTGGGGCTTAGGTAGAGGGCAGTCATTGGCTGGGGGCAGTATGACCCAGAGACCAGTGATTGGTTATTAGGAGAAAGACAGTTCAGAAACGAAACTGAAACGGATTTTTTCTTTACCAAGGATTCCCAGCCTGACGACGGGGAATATTCATGAGCATGTGAATCCATGCCAGACCCCATGCTGGAGAATCACAAGCCTAGGTGGCTTGCACTGTTTTTGTTATCTTGTGGTAGCTTGTCCATATGGCGCAAGGGGGCGCTGACCCACCAGTTCACTCGCCCATTATGGAGGAGGCGGACTAGCCAGGCCACTTAGCGCTCCCTCGGCTGCTTTCTGAAGCCGAGGCAGCACTTCTGGGCTCAGGACTAGCACAATTTATAAACAGGGAAGACTAATGTTCCTGAGCTCAACAACACGGACAAAAATGGTCAACAAAATATCTGTGGAGGTGTGACATACCGTTAAAAGGAAGCTACTCCTGAGTCCTGTCCTATATCTGAAACACAGATCAACCTATATTCATTATTAAACTATCAGCTCACGTTCCTTATCGAAGACCTCTGAAACGTTACTCTTTTGCTTAATATTCCCTCTTACTACAAAAAAACCTTTGCATGAAAAACTCAAACCATAACCTTAGAACTATGTAATGGCAACTGCAGTTCCAGATAAAGTTCCTCCAAACCCTTTCAATATTTTAGGAGGGTGTCATTTCTACTGACGTTTTCCGGAGTGTGCTAGTGGCAAATGTATTGGGCACTGTCTCAGTGATAATATATGGCACAAATAGAGATTTGTCAACTGTACAGTCATTATTTCTATGTGGTGTATAATTTTCGAATAGGCACCGAATCGATTTTCTGCAATGAAATGCTCCTCTGTACTGTTGGCAATTTGTCTGAAGTATTGCAGTATTTCTCAAGTTCCCGCTCAGAATTGCTTTAAAATGATTTTACTTTGTGCCCAACTTTTCATGGAATTTGTGCTTTAAAATGAAGCCTATCGACCTTTTTATACATTTCTTGACAGTCAAATCGCCTGGGAGTCCATCTAATTTGTTTCCAATGGACTCACTTCGTGTCTTTGCAAAAACATGTATGGCCCACCACTTTAATAATCCACTAGCCACCGGTGATGCTTATTAGTGTCATAGTTCCACTTGTGCCGGCCAGCAGGTGGTGTATTTGAATCCAAACAGGTGTACTGTCTAATTGGGCTTGAAACCCATAGTTTAGAGCTTAACAAATGTTCAAAAGAAGAGGGACATCTACACCCACAGGCATCTTATTTGTAGGATTTCATCTTGGAATGGAGGTTTTGCAGAAGCTATCAGTAGCTAAATGTCACTGTGTGACTTCAATTTTGAGTTTTATATTTCCACGCAAAAGGCCAGAGTCATTTCGCGCGCTAACGGCATTGGCACTGTAAAGATAACGAGACCTACTGGTCTTGAAAATGATCAACGATCACAAACACATTTTAACCTGTGTCAAATGCCGGACATATGGTTTAAGAAGCACGCCAAGACGGACTTCTCAAGTTCAATTTGTTTATTCAGTTAGTGTTTCTCCAGTCTCTACCCACCAAACCCCCACCCTTTAACCCCTCCCACCCGTCTCTTTGCCGCTCTTCACACTGAGGAGGTGTGGACAGGACTCCGTTGCCTCAGTTCTTGAGTTACAGTCCAGTTCTGCACTATCTTGAGGGTTCACAAGACCCAAACCCCAGTCGTCTGTTCAGGAGAGCCTACGTGTCGGCTTTTCGGGGTCTCGTACTGAAAGACTACAGTAGTTCCTGCTATCTGGGAGGACACTGTGGGCTTCCACAGCAATGATGTGAGCTTCAGGCAAGCAAGAGGTACAAGGATCCTTCTCCACTAGCCTTATTGTGTAAGCCTGTCCTTCCCAACTCTTCTCTAAACTTTCACTGGATCCCCTGATCCCCGCTGGAACCTCCTTCTGTCATATAGACCTGCTTAGGTCGTGGCATGGCCCCCCATGGTTTCCAGCTTCTGGCTGACTGATCTTCCTGTCCTTCCCTCAATCTCCTGTCTCTCATTTTGTTCCTCAGCCTCTGATCAACATATAGCCATTTCTCCTTACTCGAAATCTCTTCATCTGAATACGTCCCTTCCTCCAAGGAGATAGACACACGCACGCAAACGCGCCTCCCTGATTGTGCCAGGGCTGCAGGGATGTCACGTAAGGGTTGTACTCTGCTATTCGATTTTCTTCTGTTCATTGTTTTTGTTTATCGCGCCTTCACGCCTCCGGGTCCTATGGTGCGTTATACAAACGAATAAAAGTAAAACAAGTAAAGTAAGCCCACTTGTGCTATGTTGCGCTTGTTAAAGTCAATAGAACATTAGCGTGTCTAAAGTGTATCAAGTCTACATTTGTTTTTGCATGGGGTAAAACATTCGTACATTGCTTTTACATTTAGCATGGTCAGTCGTAAAAACATGTATGTGAATGACATACATTTAATTAGTAAATGAAGTGAATCCATATGCATGCCGTAATCTAAAGATAGTAATGTTGAGCAAAGTGCGTATGCAATGCTGTTTACTCCTATCATTGTTTTTTGCCTTTTTGAATCATCATGTTCCTTTAGGATAGATCCCACCAAGTAGCACTAGATGGTGCACTCCACTATTGAAAGCAAGTCGAGACGGCCAGTGGATGTGTGACGATCTCTTTTTCATACCTCCTGAATGTGAGGAAGGCAGACTGTTTACACGTTTCAACTGTACTGATACAGAGGACATATACGCAGTGCTTAAAGTGGGCCGTGGCCTGCCCGGCAGTCTCCAAAAAGTGGGACTGAGCCGGGGCCCCGTCCTACCGCAACATTGGCGGGCTGCAGCCGCGAAGGGAGATGCGCCTGCAATAAAGTCAGGCAAGCTGACAGAAGTGGCAGCCTGCCACAGCGACGCTGTGACTGGCTGCCACTTCCGTCAGTCATAGTAACTGCATCTGGTGACCCCTCGCGTGAGAGGTCACCAGAGGCAGTTACTGTCCCTTTGTTTCCCCAGGTCACCGAGGCGTCTTTAACCCTTGACAAACCTGGGGATTCCTCGACATATTTTCGAGGTTTATAAAAGATGGCTTTGAAAGTACACATTTCAAGCCATCTTTTATAAAGCTTTGCAGATGGACAATTTTGTCCGTAGTCAAAGCTTTATAAAAGATGGCTTGAATTGTGTACTTTCAAAGCCATCTTTTATAAACCTGAAATGTTTAAAAAAGATGGCCTGAAAACTAGGCAAACCGTAGGGTATACACACAAATATATATAAATGTTATATATTTGTATGCGTACCTTACTATGGTTTGTGTACTCTGCAAGCCATCTTTTCTAAACGTAGAAATATGTTACATATTTCTATGTTTAGAAAAGATGGCTTGCAGAGTACACAAACCATAGTAAGGTACGCACACAAATATATAACATTTATATATATATTTGTGTGTATACCCTACGATTTCCGTACTTTTTAGGCCACGCCCCTCCCACAAGCCACGCCCCCAAATGAGGGCCCCCCTCGATTTCTTACCCCACTTAAAGCCCTGCATATACGTATGTGCATTCCTCGAGATGTAACCAGCCTTACGTACTCATTGTAAATGTGTACCGCCTGTTAAAATATACCCATGCAATCTTAAATGCTTGGCTGCAATACTCACTGGGCCCAAGCTATGTGAACACCTACAACTACATTAAAAACAAGCATCGGCAAAGCAAACAGTTTGGTTTTTTTTGGGAAGGTATGGGATAGCAAATCGCTGGGCACTGATATACTGGTTCTACCTATTTTTTTTTTAATGGTGTAGTTTATTTATAAACTTTTTCATTATACAAGAATGTTTAGAAAGGATTAGAGTTAAGAAAGTATTAATCGCTTCATTTGTTGAGTTCGAGGATGGTTTGGAGAAATAAGGCTATTGTGTAGGTGTATTTGTTATCTTGTCCGCTCAAGAAAGTAGACCATCTTTCTTCTGTGTCCATTTGCTGCTGTGAGAGATCTATAAGATCACAACTGCTGGAAAACACAGCGATTAACTGGGCATATGATGACAGTACCTGGCAAATGCGTGTATAATACCTTGAACCAAAGCTGTTGGCTTTGTCGCTTGTTTTTAACAGGATTTCAGTGCATGGAAGACAAATTAGCGACTGAAGACATACTTCGTTAAGACATTTTTATTACACCAGTAGTAATTTACAGCTGTAATTTAGCCATTAACTCCCACCAGCCTGTTAGAAAAAACACTGGCAGGCTAAAGACTGTTATTACTGCTTGATAGAGCAAGCGCAAAGAGATCCCAGGAGGGTGTGTTTAGGGCAGGGAGAGGTTGGTTTGAGTGTGAATGGCCATAGGCCGTCAAATGGGTGGATAAATACCCAAACACCACCCAAAAACTTTGTATCCCTCCTCACATGTCATCTCCCTCCTACCTGTACTCCAATGCACCCTAATAGCGCAAACTAAAAAAGTAAAGTTGTGAAGGGAGACCTACACAAGAAAATGATGTTCCTTCTGTTTAAATGTGCGGTGACAATTACATTCATATCGAGGATTGGTTTAACATTCCCAAGATATCTGTGTACATGCGGCAGGGCATTAGCATCAGTAGTAGTACCCAACCCTGCCTGTGATCATATAAATCACCAGCAGCAGTTGTTACAGTATTACTGACATTCGAAAAAGCACTCTACTGATTGGTAAATCACAATGTTTTGAACGAGGGCGCCAACTGGTGACAAAGGAGTGCTGTCCACAAGTGAGTCATGTGCTGCAATACCGCCTATTAGCTAGGCTATAATGGTGGGTTCTATGGGTCATTCCAAGCAGTCATTGTCTGTTAGACCGAGTTCACAGGCCTGACAGAAGCGTGGGCCTTCTACAGAGCCCAATGAACATAGTCACCATCCATCAGCACACCAGACAACCAGCTGCGGTGCTAAGATACTTTTTTGTGTAAAAGTAACAGTTTACGTAGAGGGCGCAAACCATATCTTTTATCCAAAGAAACACTAGTGGCAATGGCAGTGAAAGCAGGCGATTGTAGGTAAGTGGGATGGTGGGAAGCAATAGAGGGGGCGGCTGGTTGGGGAAGGGTTTTAAAGATCTGCGATGAATGCAGGTGTCAGAGAGGGCAAGCGGCTGTGAATATGGCCGGGAGTGGGAGAGTCCCCAGCAGCAGACATGGAAGGTTGCCTAATACAGGGTAATAAAGCCTGCACTCCTAGTCAGTGGAATGACTGAGGCCCCGCCCCCTACTGCAGAAGTGTTCCAGTCCATGACAAGGGGTAGTTAACGTGTGTTATAGGCCTGCAACCGAGATCTTTAGTCACAGACTGATAACATTCATTACACCTTGCTTTCACGGGCCAGCAGCGCCGCATATGCATGCTTTACACCGGAGACACAGCCACCCGGAAGTGCGTTTTGATTTTCTACATTTTTTTTTTTTTTAACATTTGTAGAGCGCTCTACAGCCCAAGGGCATTGAGGCGCTTACTTAAAACAGATCGTAAGAAGGCATATTTAAGGGTTACAAAAGCCGCCCATCAAGTATTCTTGAAATTACATGTTACAGAACACATTGGTACATACATTAGCAGTAAACATACAGATTGTTTAGGATGTGCACGTGGGGCCTGCAGGTTTACACAAAGAGTTTGGTTTTGATGGCCTTACGAAAGGCACCATGGGATTCAATTAGCCTAAGATGTGGTGGTAACGCATTTGTTTTCTCCACCGTTTCCTCCCCAGTCTGCTTACACTTGAGTTACCGCCTTTCCATCCCGTTCACCCTCTTCACTGAAGTGCATGTTCTCACACAACCACCCAAAGTTCCTCCAACTTTCACCAGACTGTGGAAAGAGACAACTGGACACCCTCCTGGAAAAACTTGAAGCAAAACAAACCCTGCTTTACAACCAAAAACAGAGCAGAACACTGGATGACGAAGACTTTTATAATCAGGCCAAGCTAGAAACCAACCTGGACAGCGGGTCGGAAACTCACGAAAGAGTGGCCGCCAAATGGTTCACTCCCAAACTGAATCACACCAAAAACGAAAATCGGAAACCTGAGAAGATGCGGTGGAGCAACCTCCGGACATACAAACGGGCACATCACTGTCAATTACGCACTACAGGGCAGAAATGATACAAGCAAAATAAGCGCATTACTCGATTCATATTGAATGAGCCCAACGCTGCGAGAAACACATTCTTCAAAAACCGGTAACAAGGGGCACGTCAATTCACCAAAATGCTAGGGGTGGCAAACGGGACATCACAGGGCCTTTTGCTTCAAAGGACACAAGAGGAAGTTACATCATATAACGTTTACCCCCAAAGACAGCCCAGGAAGTGATGCTTGACCAAGGTGACATCAGAGCAGGTCACATCCTTCTGAAAGGATATCATTACCCAAAGCACCTAGGTACGGGAATGGTCATGTGTGGATTATATACACCCATACGCACTAAGTACACCAGATGTGCTACATAGGTAGATATGAGTCCATTTGCATATTTTAGGGAAATATTTATATTGGTGACTAGATGAGAAGTGAAAACGGATGTAAGTCCAAACATGAAATGTCCTTAGATTTCACAAGTATACACTTGTAGCTGGCCATTGCTCCTCGTTCCAAAGTAATGAAAAGTCACCTCTAAATTAAACGTTTCAATTACTTTCAAATAACAATAAGCCAAAGAAAATTAATTTTAAGTTAAATTTTTGTTTGTATTTGACAACAAAAACTTGGCTGTGCCGCATGATTTTTCGGTCTATAAGGTGATAAAATCACAGCACATCAGGAATCATTCTTTATTACTTAGAACGTGCAGAAAAGCCAATAGGTAACCTGTGCCTGGAGTTAGGCAGAGCATTGCAGAGACATCAACCCATTGGGCTCTTCCTGCAGTCTTTTGCACCACTCTTTCCTTTCCATCTTCTCGTATACAGCAGTGCCTATTCAACTTTCAGTTGTTGGGAAAGCATGCTACTCAAGGGCGTTTCTGGAAGTAGCTCATCAGAGCCCTCTATACTTGTTCTATATGTTCCCGACTCATAAAAGATGCACCACCCGAAGCAAGAGAGCTGGACAAATTACAACCATATTTGACACAATCTCCAGACCAGATCTCTAGACTTTTATATTTGCATTTTCGTTTAAACCTCTTTTTGACTAAAGATCGAACAAGCACTTGGGCATCCAAAGAAACCTCTGATCTTATTTGTCGTTTCTGTGAACATTCTATAGAGAACTTAAAACACTTGATCTTGTTTTGCCCAAATTTCTACTCACTACGAACAAAATTGTTCGGACCTCTCTTTGAGGCCCGTCAAACTTATTCAGCCAATGATTGGTGGAAAGCTATGTTTGACGGTTCCGATCGCAAAGTCTTGTTTGGTCTAGTTCTGTTTTTGAAAGACCTAAAACTCAACTTGGCTGAACCGAATCCCACACCAGTAAGGAACTGTTGAGTTGAACACCAACGATAAGTGGTGTGGGTTCGTATGGAACAATATAACTGCGATGGTTTAATAATTCTTTTTTCTTGTTTTTCTTTTAAAGGTTTTCTTTTGTAAACCGAATAAAACATTTTTTTTAAAAAAACAAGCAGTGCCAGAGGCAGCAGGGAACAGTCAGTGATAGCAGCTGCTACCTCTGGTGACCCCCAAATGACTACATCGCAACACACTTCAGCAAGACAATTCTACAACTCAAAGACCAGATATATTGCAAAAGCTTAACTGCAACATCCCAATTAAGTAAACAATGCCGACAAAACCTTCCGCTCTGTCATTATCAGATGTCCTCAGGGCTTTCTCTTCACAATCAATTCCAGCAGCCCAGAATGCTCCCCAGAAGACCTTTGCCTCCCCAACCCGAACTACACAAACAGAACTAAACAAATGGGACTAACACCTGCCTACTTATCCCTTCTTAACGCCTCCACTAAGCAGCCTTTCTTAAACCTCTCATTAAAAGATTAACATAAATGAGTTAGTCCCCGTTGAATTTAAACCATAGGGAACTTGACCAAATACAGCGCAAGTAAATATCTGTTAGTCCCAAACCCATGGAGACCCTGGCACACTATACCAGCCTCTTATGGTGCGACACCCTGAAATAGGCCATTACAAATGCAAACTCATCAAGGAAGGCCTCAGAGGCAAAGCAGTGGAGTGCTGTAGGTCTACTTTATGCATGTCTCTCTGCTATATCACCTCTCCGATGCAGCTCAGACCTTTGACCTGCAGGGCACCCAAAGATTAGCCCTATTTTTCAGCATCTACTTATTTTCTTTAATTCTTCTGACGCCTCCCCCGGCATTTCCCTGTACAATCCAGCAGCTGAAATTCAGCTTCTAACTTGTGAACAGCTACGTCAGAGCCCAATGCTCAGCGTTTGAATATGTGAGTGAGTGGTATCTAATAACATAATGAAGCATAAACTCAGAGACAGTCTCTCATCACAGTGCTAGATGCACACAATGTGCTCCTTTGTTCGGGCCAACCTCTCTTTGCCAAAGTCCAACTGAAGCCACTGAAGGCAAGTCCCTTTTTGCGCACACACCAGAATAAAGATAACCCGCAAGGGAAATAGGCCAGGAGATAGCCTTGCAAGTATAACCAGGTGTAATTGTACAGAATCCAAATATCAGCAAAGGACTCTGCTGCTCGAGAGCGCTCCAACTATTAGAGTTACAGCCAAGGGCTTAAATAACCCAAACGCGTCATAGTATACAGTCCAAATGCGTGCCCCTGATTGGCGTTACCCTTCACATGGGCATGCGCCATAGGGGATGCCAGGCGGTAATTGGTTAGTTCTTCCCCGTCAGTCTGGATCCATGTGGGTCAGCTGGGCTCATCCTCCCGGTGAAGGTCAAATCTCACATTAATACATTGTTCCCATCTAAACTAAACATGCTAAGCCTGAATATTAACTAATTTTGGCAGGCACCTGGGCGGCACAGGAGATGGTGCCAGGGAGGATAAAATACAGTCATGCTGACCCACACATTCAGGGCTTAATTGATACCGCAGTTCCCAGACTCAAGGTCTCCACCCTTGGTTTTGATCTTTAATGTATCGCTTCTGGTAGCTCGTGTTACAAGGATATGTGTTTATGCTAGAAAGAAGAACAAGTTACTCTCTTAACTGGTAACGTTCTTTCGCTGGGATGGTCCGACGACGTATTCCATATCTATGACAGTAATCACTAAAGCTGTGCTGCTTCGGAAAATCTTCGGCGTCTGCGTCTTGCGTGGATGACGTCAATACGCCACCCTCGAGGACCTCCTCCGGCGGCCAACGTCACTGGACGTTATAAGTAGGACGCACGACGCCCGTAGCCTCAGTTGTAGTTTTTTCCCAGAACGTGTGGCACCAGTCTTCTGCAGTCTGACACACAAAGCCTTGCAGAAACGTAAGCTGCAATCGCATAAGCAATTCTGTAACGGGGAAGGCAGGGAGGGAGCGATATGGAATACATTGTCGGACCATCCCATCGAAAGAACGTTACCAGGTAAGAGAGTAACTTGTTCTTCGAGGGGATTGGGTCCTCCGACGTATTCCATATCTATGACAGACTCCCAAAGCAGTACCAATGCAAGGAGGTGGGAAAAGAATTTAGAAAACATAAATTTAGAATGCCCAATCAAATTGCGGAGTAAAGGACCGTCTTGCCAAAGGCCAGATCCTGCCCACGGATGGAATCGAGGGAGAAGTGATGTACAAAAGTATGGACCGAAGCCCAGGTGGCTGCATCACAGATGTTATGAATAGGAACACCCCCCATTAGGGCAGTAGAGGCAGCCATACCCCTGGTAGAATGGGCCTGCAAGCCGACCGGTGGGTCCTTATCCGCCAAGCGGTAACACTCAGAGATAGCCAAAATAATCCAGCGAGACAAAGTCTGTTTCGTCACAGCTTGTCCCAAACGCTTTCCAGCGTAACCAATGAAGAGTTGATCGTCCACTCTGACCCGGTACATGCGTGAAATATAAAATCTTAACGCTCTCCTAGGATCAAACCTATAGAGCCTCTCCTCTTCCTTACCAGGATGTGGAGGATGATAAAACGCCGGAAGAACAACCTTCTGGCCTAAATGAAATTCCGACACCACCTTGGGAAGAAAGGAAGGACGAACTCTAAGGACAACCCTGTCTTTATGAAACACAGTGAAGGGTGGCTTAACTGAAAGTGCCTGTAACTCACTAACTCTGCGAGCGGAAGTGACTGCAACCAAAAATACAGTTTTAAGAGTTAACAGTCTCAAAGGGCATGAATGCAAATGCTCAAACGCAGCACCCATCAGAAACTTGAGAACAAGGTTCAAATCCCAACCGGGCACCTGGAAAGGTGACGGACGGAACACATTAGTGAGCCCTTTCAGAAACTGAGAAATTAAAGGAATTTTAAAATAGGAACACTCTTCAGACGAGAGCTTATATATGGACAGCGCCGCCAAGTAACGTTTAACGGTACCCACTTACAAGCCCCTGTGGGCCAAAGAAAGCAAAAAAGACAGAACCATGGGAATGTCACATGCAAAAGGATCCACATTCTTAACCCTGCACCAGTCGCAGAAGTTACGCCAACGGCAACGGTACAGGGACTTTGTTGCGGGCCGTCTGGCCGAGAGAAAAACCTCCAACACGTCTTCAGGGAGGTCCCAATCCTTATACCTCAACCTTTCAGAAACCAAGCGTGAAGGTTGAGGGATCTGACCTCTGGATCGAGAACCTGACCCCCCCTCCCGTGAGAGCAGATCGTCTCGGTAGGGAAGACGACGTAGGGGGCAAATGGACAAGTCGAGAAGGTCCGGGTACCACGTCCTCCGGGCCCACGCCGGAGCAATGAGGATCATCCGGGAACCGAACCTCCTTAACCTCCGCAGTACTTGCGGGATGACGGGGATTGGAGGAAACGCGTACAGCAGTGGGAATGACCACTCCACCACAAACGCATCTCCTCAGGCTCCTTTTGGAGGAAATTCCCACAAGCAGAACCTCTCGCATTTCCGGTTGACACTGGAAGCGAAGAGATCCACTTGAGGGGTCCCCCAAAGGGCGAAGATCTCCAGGATAATCTCCTGAGCCAACTCCCACTCGTGAATGATCGCGCTCTGCCTGCTCAGAGCGTCCGCCGTCTTGTTTTCGTCTCTGGCCAGATGAACTGCCGAGATCTAAACTTCCTGCTGGATTGCCCAGAACCAGAGCTGCATCGCCTCCCTGCACAGAGGAAGTGACCCTGCCCCCCCTTTTTGTTGAGGTAGTGCATGGCCACCATGTTGTCCGTCAGGATCAGGGCCTTCTTCCCTCGCACAGTTCGGCAGAAAAGACTTCAGGGCTAGCCTGACGGCCCTCAGCTCCAACAGATTGACATGGAGTCTGGACTCCGACATAGACCAACGACCGCTGACTGTCAACTCGTTGGCATGAGCTCCCCATCCCGTGAGGGATGCGTCCGTCACGATCGTCACCTCCGGCCAGGGTAGCCAAAATGGCGTCCCCTTCATCAGATTGTCTTTGATGGCCCACCACAGAAGGTCCTGGGTGACCAAGGACGGCTACTGAACAGGGTCCGACAACCTGCCGGAGGACTGAGACCAATGGAGTTTGAGGGCCCATTGCAAAGATCTCATCCGCAACCTGGCCTCTGGCACCAGAAGAATGCAGGTTGCCATGAGGCCGAGCAATCTCAAGAACTCTAACGCTGGGAGACTCTGGGCAAGCTGAAACTTGTGCACCATCTGCTGAATGTGACGAGCCCTCACCTGGAGAGGAAAACACTGCCCCAGGGACGTGTCGAGCACAGCTCCGATGTACTGGAGCTTCTGAGTTGGTGTCAAATGGGACTTCTTTAAGTTGAGGGAGAAGCCCAGCTTGTGGAGGGAGTGGCAGGTGACTGACAGATGATCCAGGACTTGCTCGGGAGAGCGCGCCCTGATCAACCAATCGTCCAGGTAGGGGTAGACGTGAATCCCCCCTTTCCTGAGGTGCGCTGCCACCACTACCATGAGCTTGGTGAAGACCCTCGGGGCGTAGGTCAATCCGAACGGCAGGACCTGAAACTGAAAGTGGGAGTCGCCAACCGCGAACCTCAGGTACTTCTTGTGCTTTGGGTGTATCGGCACATGAAAATAAGCGTCCTTGAGGTCGAGAGACACCAACCAGTCCTGAAGTTGAAGGGCCTGGAGGACTTGCAAGAGAGTAACCATCTTGAACTTGTCCTTCCTGAGGAGTTTGTTCAAACCGTGCAAGTCCATGATGGGTCTCAAACCACTGTCTTTCTTGGAAATCAAAAAATAAGGGGAATACCATCCCTTGTTCCTCTCCGCTACAGGCACCAGTTCTATGGCGTCTTTCGCCAGCAGGGATTGAATTTCCTGCGCAAGGAGCGGATCCGGACTCTTCAAAGAGAGATTCCCCAGTGGATTGTCTTGAGGCCTCGGCCGGAAAGGAAGACAGTAGCCATGGGTTATGATCTCCAGAACCCACACATCTGAAGTAATGGTGCGCCACTCTGCAAGATGCTGCGCCAGCCTTCCCCCAACCGGCGAACCATGGGACATGGCCTCATGACTGAGCTGAAGCGGCTGCGGCGTTGCCCGAGGGCAAAGAGGCAACAGCCCAAGCGCCCTTGGTACCTCGAGTACCTTGTTTTCCACCTCTGGCACTCCTACAGTGGCCCCTTTAACTGGCAGCTCCTCTCGCTTTACCAAAGGATGAGTAATAACGAAAGGAACCTCCCCTCCATTCCTGTCCCCTAGGACGAAAAGGCGGAGGTTGGCGAACCGCAGCGCACAACGACTTCGCTGCAGCTGTGAAGGTCTGCAACCTCTCAAGGCTCTCGTCAGCCTTGCTGCCAAAAAGATGTTCCCCGTCAAAGGGCATGTTGAGGAGCCAGGCCTGCACATCAGGAGCAAACCCGACTTCCGCAACCACGCAAACCTGCGTATCACGGTGCTCGCTGCCATGGACCGGCTGACGCAATCTGCCATGTCCAAACCCGACTGAACGGCCTCACACATGGCATCCTTGCCATCCTGAACCATGGCAAGGAAACCATCCCGTTTGTTCCCTTCGGGAATATGTTCAGCCGCCAAGGAAACACGGTTCCACAGAGTGTGTGTGAAACGTGACAAGGCACATACAGAGTTGGCCGCCTGAAGCGCCATACCCCCTGAAGAAAACACTTTCTTCGCCCAGCCGTCAAAACGCTTGTCGTCCCTATCAGGAGGGATGGTAGGATACGACGCCAGCTTTGCCGGGGCCATAGCCGCCTGCACCACCAAACTCTCCGGAGTGGGGTGCTTGGTCAAGTAGCAGGGGTCGCTACTGGCTGGGCGGTATTTTCGCAGCAAAGACTTGCCCACTGCCGGGAGACTCTCTGGAGCAGTCCAGGCCGCTGCCACCCTCTTCTGTAGAGCCATAAGGAACGGCAGTACCGGGCCAGTTGGTGGACCTTGGTCGTGGATATCCGTAAGGTCATCCTGAAGAAAATCCCCTGGGGGAGCAGACCATCCCAAGTACTCGGTGACCCTAGACATAAGGCGCCGGTACGAGGAGTCGGCATGAGTGCATGAGGCTACAAAACTCCACCTCCGGAGAGGTGTCCAGCCCACTGGCATCGTGCAGGGACTGACGCAGGTCCTCAATCTGGCTATGGCCCGAGAGAATCTCGTCTGGCACCGTATCAGGAACCATGCCATCATCAGAGCCCTCATCCACCTCTGAAATAAACTCAAGATTGCAGTAAGAAGGCACAGAATGTGGAACAAAGCCATGCTTGACCTTGGCCAGAGCCTTTCTAGGAGGTTCCACCGAGTCCCAGGGTACCCCTGTCGAAACAGCCTCGAAAGGCGTCGAGTGAATCGGCGTCGACGCTGAACGCGGCGCTGACAGCATCAATGGTGTCTACACAGGCCTCGAGGCCGGAGCCCCGAGCGTGTCCCTCGACAGCCTAGGCGACAATGGCATCGACGACTTCTTCGGAGGCGGGGCCTCGAAAGAGTCCATCAACACCGTCGGCGCCACCGGCGTCGACATCTTCCTCAAAGACACCACAGGTGCACACGGTCTCGAGCGCATCGAGGACCGGGACCTGGATCGGGCATGACCAGAACGATTCCCCTTGTTGGAGCGGGACTTCTCCCGCGAATCGTGCCGACCACCCGAGCCCTAAGGCGTGCGAGCAGTGTCTCTCAACCGATCACGACTGACCCCACTCGGAGGCGCGGAGGGACCAGTGCCCTGTGATTCGAGAATCGCTAACATTTTCATCCCGAAGGAAGCTGATTCCTCTGGCGTCGCATGCTTGGTGGGATAAGCGACCCGCCGACGGGCGGAGTCCTCGGATGAGGACGGGTAAGGTGACCGATGACAGCGCTTCTGGGAGTGCCTCGAAGAGGCAGAGGAGTGCGGGACCGACTCCGGTACCGAGACCCACAGGACTTCTGACGACGATGCGGAGAGTCGCCCCTCGAATCGTCCGTCGAAAGCCCCGCAGACCTCGACTTCCGTGGCTTGGACACCTTTCCTACCGACAACTTCTTCTTGCGCTCCCGCAAGGCTTTGGACGTGAGCGACTGGCAGTCGACACAGTCATCCGTGTCATGTGCCTCCCCGAGGCACCAGAGGCAGGCGTTGTGCGAGTCCGTCACCGACATCTTGGACCCACAGTCCCCGCACTTCTTAAAGCCCGGACGCGGGGTGGAAGACTTGGTAGACATCTTCATGAAGAATATACTACACAATACGAACAGGTTCGAAGAACCGAGAAAGAACAGAAACTCCAAAGAGTCGAGGCGCGCCGAGATCTCGGAAGCGAACACGTTCGCGGAAAAAACAGAATTGAGGCTACGGGCGTCGTGCGTCCTACTTATAACATCCAGTGACGTCGGCTGTCGGAGGAGGTCCTCGAGGGCGGCGTATCAACGTCATTGACGCAGGATGCAGACGCCGAAGATTTTCCGAAGCAGCACAGCTGTGGTGATTACTGTCATAGATATGGAATACGTCGGAGGACCCAATCCTCTCAAAAAAGAGCCGTGCAGGCTTAGATCCTTTGTGGACACTTGATTGGTCTTGGGACCTGGAGGTCACTTGCTTATCAGGGAATGCAAAGGTGTGGGGTCCAGTCAATGGTGTGGGACTGGCTCCGGCCTGGCTGGGTGGGGGTTAGAGGCCTAATGGCAGTTTAGTGGAGATGGAAGGACGCAGCGTGGAGCCTGGGGTTGTCTCACGCTCTTGCAGGGCGCATTCCTTTGGAAGATGCTAAACATTCGCAACATTGAAGGGACAAGAGGGAAGTGGACTTCCGTGGGAACAAGGCTCTAGCAAACCCAGCATGTTGTACAGAAATTAGGCCTTCTGAACCAGGAACATG
The DNA here is from genome assembly GCF_040938575.1 of Ambystoma mexicanum. Taxonomy (NCBI): domain Eukaryota; kingdom Metazoa; phylum Chordata; class Amphibia; order Caudata; family Ambystomatidae; genus Ambystoma; species Ambystoma mexicanum. The sequence continues at coordinate 435,230,751 of NC_090931.1, read as the reverse complement.
CCTGAAACGTATCCCTTCTGGGCCTAATACAAATTGGAGTCAAGGGCTAAGGGTTTTCTAGTGGCATGCATCTACTTCTAATCGCTACAGAGCCCCTAAATATTGCCTGATCGTGCGGATTACTCTCCCCTTGTACGTTATATCATCTCATATGGTGTTCCCTTACTTGGAAGCACCTAGGGGGGTGGGATAGGCTCATTTCCATTCCAACATTTCGCACTTCTGTTACTTCTACAGTAACAAATCCCCCCACCCCTATATTTCCATTCATTTGTGTGCCTTTCTGCCTCGTCCCATGCTGGTGTTCCTTTTATGGGCATCCATGCTCTGCACAAATGCCTCACACTCTCCCCATGCTGCTCATACTGTTCAGGTGTGCAGGTCAAGTATATGCATCCCCCATCACCCGCCAAATCCACCCACACTTTCTTATAGTTTACAGAGGTATAATGGTAGTGTGGTACAAGTTGTCAACTACGTCACCAATAGGGAGGGGGACCATGCAGTGTGCAGGGCAATTACTTTGCTCAGTTTGGATGTCTACTTCTTTTGTATCACGAGGTACTTTATTATTATTATTATTCCCAATAGTCACCATCATCATTGCACTATTAGGCACAGCTTTAGCACAACACCAGAGACCCAATTAGCGCATGCAGAAGATTACCATGATAACCACGATGATCGGAACCAGCATCTTCATTAATGTTCCAAGCCACAATGGGATCCAGCTGAAGGCCAGGGCGAAACCATCCTCTACTTTTACCTCATCTTCTTTCTTCATTTTCACCCCTAGCTCTTGTACAGCAGCGATGACGTGTTGTGGGATACACTGACCCACTCAGCAGAATTCCCATCCATAACCAAGCTGCACTTCAGCAGTTATCAGCAAAATGGCTGCACTAGCTCCTTTGAGCACCACTGCCTCGCATTAAAACTGCGTTTTGCAGCTACAAAAGGATGTCCTACACTGTTTTGCCAAGCACCATTGGGCAAGTTCAAACAGGGAGCACCCCGAGAAAGGCTGCCAGGGTGTGTTCTTGTGTGTACTAAAGAAGCAAAGTGAAAAGCTGCGCTACTTTGCTGCTAGCCCAAAGTCTCCTATTGAAAAAGGGAAATATTTTACATTTAAAATCATGTCGCTCTGATGCTCTTTTCATCTGTTCTACATTACTCTGCTTTCATCAGTGAGGCCCTGTCATGCCCATCCATATTCAGATTGTGCTCCAGCAGAAGAGGGCATTATCCCTGAATAACAGGCTGTGTCAGACCAGATCCATAATCTACAGAAGCTTTACTTTCAGCCACACGGACCAACGCTTGACTTTTGGGTTACAAAATGTCAAAAATCACTGCTTCAAAAGAAACCCTAGCTCGAAGGGCACAGGTCAATTTCAGTGGACCTGTGTCTTAAACAGATTGCTGTATAGGTGAAACTGACTAGGGCTGCAAGTCAGAAGGAAGAGAAAACCTTTTTAAATGGTCAGCACAGCAGACTTTACCATGTGTTAAAATGCGCTTTTGCAAATAAGGAAAAATGCCCGTTTTAAAAGTGTAATGTTGAAAGAAGGCCGTGCCTTGGCCTAGCAATGTAAAAGGGGTTATGCTGGGAAACCTATATGGGATGTTTTATTTCAACAGGCTTGCTGCTGATGCAGAACAAAATAAAATAAAGAAATAAAGGCATTGACTATACTGGAAAATTAGCCAAACAGGGTTCTACTATGGCTCAAGGGACAGTTGGGGGCTGGGTGCTTCCCCCAACAGGAGCCAAAAGAGAGTTCTGGGACACCTACATATTAACTGGTGCCTTTTGAAACTTTGAATGACCAAGAGAAAGAAATATTACACGCTCGTCAAACTTCTGTCTGGGGTTCAGCTTGAGACAATAGATCTGGGACACCTACGTGCGATTTCTGGAAGTGAAAACCACCAGTCATTCAAGCTGGGGAAATTCCAGGGCAGCCTTGGATAAAACTGACATTTGATGGTAACCTGAAGAAAAAAGATGGTCCCAGTTGGGGGACAAAGGCCATCCCATTTTGGCTCTAAAGACTAGTTTATTAATAAAACCTTGAGACTTTTATCTCCGCAATTGGAAAACACAGAAATGCAAAAGTTTCACAATCTAGATGCAATTTTGGTGGCTTTAATTCAAGACATGGTAGCCTTCACTGGCATATAAGGGACAGAATTGGCAGAGAATTGGATTTTCTGAGGAAAGTGTATATGGTGCCACTTTCAAATCCAGGATTAAAATGCCTTATGATAATACACATGTATAAAGTTATAGAATTTTGGTTGAATATTTCTCACTGAAAATGCCCAACGATTATTAGACAGACAAAACAAAGTCTTACAAACTTGGGAGTTGGACTGCCATGCTCTTTATAAAATGTAATTTGCCTATGTAATTTGCAAGAGAGCCACAACTGTAAAAATGTGCCATTTATGTCAAAAATGAGTTGTGGCAAAATTAAAAGCTGATGTCATGCCTCTCAAAATCCAACCGGCTAACAAGAAAGTGGTAACAACAGACCCTGACCAATCCAGTTGGTTAGAGGCATGTCCAGCCAAATCCTGCCCCCATAATAAATCAGGTGATGTCACCATATGTTATAAATAAGAGGGGCTGACAGAACTCTACACACACACTCTACTGAATTTCCAGTGCCTGCGTATCCAGACATACCAGATCCACCTTTGCAAGATTCCAGACCCTACTGCCAGGCCAAAGCACTGCTGACCCTATCCCAGCAAGGCCATTGATTCAGAAACCCCACAAAAATCCCAATAACAAAGGGGAAAAGCTGTGGTACCCTTTGGGAAGTATCCTGTGACCAGACCAGCTTTTTGCCCACTACCTGCATGCCCGCTGTACCCTTGCCATTCAGTGACCAGACTTGCCCAGCTGTTTGCTGTAAGGGGCACGCACCTTGCTGTGACCAGAGCTCTTTGACTCCAGAACCCGGTTGGTTGTCCCAAATTCAAACTCAAGTGTGGATTGTGAGTATTTCCCCCATCCCATAGCCACACATAGTCTGCCCTATCTTGATACTTTGTCTTTGTCCTATTTTCCAAGTAATTCTATCCATACCCTGGTAACTTTGTTAAGAGTGTTAGAATTTTCTGTGCATCCTGTCCTTGATTTCCCAGCGTTAGCCCCACTTTTCTATTAATTTCTGTTTTGCATAGATCACAAGTCTTTAGTAATATTTTGAATAATCAAATTAATTCCCACATAAAGTTGAACGCGGGGTGAAAAGGTTGACGTCGCAAATCAACCTTGGAGTGCACCGTGTCTTTCTTTAACAATATAGTCTTGATAATCTAGTTTAAGTAAAACTTGCCTTTCTTCCCAAACCGATTTTCTCTTTTAATTGCTTTATTTTCCTAAAACAGTCTGCTTCCACCTTGAAAATCTCCAATTACCCAGCTACAGTCACTCTTTCACTTCTATATTGTCCCTATGATGTGCATCTATACCCCAGACTAAAAACTGCATTCCGATTCTGCTTATTTCATCAGTTTAAAAAAAAATGTTTTGACATTTAAAACTGAAAAAAGGTGAAAATGCAACTTTTACACGTGTGATTTTGACACCAGTGGGGTTCTCACTTTCAAATTACTTTTAAACTGTATGCCTTTTGTGATACATTGCTTTATAGTTGCTAGTGATATTACATCCCTGATGCTGTGATAAAACATATGTACCTCATTATTTAACCACACATATAATCAATTATTTGTCAAAGTCAGAGTGTCATTTTAAAGGGTTTTGAAATCCGTTTTTGCCTCTTATTTTGTGAGGGAAGGTCAGATTTTGATTCTGTTTGCTTGGATATGTTCTTGTAGAAGGTTACCCAAGTGTATTTCAGTGGTTTTCATAGTAATTATCACCTCATTGATGATTGCTGCCCAATATAAAAATTGTGATTTTTTTCAAATTTAAAATAAATAAATATTGCGTTAGCACCCTTCGTCCTACCTCATGGTACATTGTGACCCGAGGTATTTGTAAAATGGGGGGTGAGACGGGTTGGGTATCGGCTCAATTCAAATTCGTAAAAAAATCAACAAAAAGTATGCAAATTGCGCGCTACAACTAAGGCTATGGTCGAAGGCCCTGGTCTGGTGTGTCACGCCCGATTGGAATCCTTCACAGTGTGACAATGTCCCGTTTTTAGCATCCTCAGGTACGAATGTGTAACATGAACTCCCGATCTTTTTACCAAAACCGCTCTCTATAGCTGTCAAGAGGTCCAACAAGTATCTGTTTTTCATTGTCATGAGTATTAGGGCCCTTAATTCCACCTTGATGACGTTGAACCCCTGTTCAGTGGCGTTTGCCAGCTGAATTAATTCCCACCGAACTATCTGGCGCCACTGGACATTGGCCCTTGTCTGCATGCTGGGTACCAAGGATGCAAAAAATGTCTCAGCTGAATTGTAGAGCATGTATTCTTCAGATATCTGGGCTAGTAGTTTCTGACGAGTCGTTGGAAATGTAATTTGATGTTGTTTTTCTTTTGCATAGTTGGTCATAGGGCCCTTTTTCAGGGAGAATGCGAAAGATAGGTGGTGGCTTTGTGCGTCGAGCTTCGAAGGTAGGGGGTCAGTGGTTGCTTCGAACAGGAGGTCCCCCCGTTAGGTGCAGGGCAGAATGCAGCCTTTCTAGCAAACAGTAGCCCCTCCAAAAAGGCAGGAGGTCCAAGTACGCTTGCTGGCCGCAGATCCAGTAATAGTCAATAAGTGCAGCTGTACCCTTCTTGAGGTCGGGCATCAGGACGACTCGATTGCATTGTTCATTCGACCCAACAGCCACTGTCCCCTCACTGAAAAAACAAAGTGTGTATGATTTCTGTGGGTGTACCTTCACTGGTTTCTCGAGCGCAGCAACCCAAGTTAGCTTTGTGATATGATCTGTCCATGTTTGCTCACAAGTTTGCTCCAATAATATTGCAATTTGCTCAGCCCCAGAAGTCCTTCGGCGTGCAAGGTGAATCAGACATTGTGTTTCTATCATGGGTAATTCTTGTGGTACTAAGACCTTAGGTGCCCCAGACGCATGCAGTATTAAGGAGCAAACGTAGCAACTCCCATTGGTTGTTCGCCTTCCCATTGCACGCATGTCAGAGTACCAACTATTTGAGTGTTCGGGGTGGCGAGGGAGACCTTCATAATTACGTTGGCGCACTTGTCTCCTCTTTCTGTCACTATGCAATGTGAGCTTTTACCTTAATGCTATTATTTCCTTAGTACTGTAACCTTACATAGGGTTTGTTTTACCCCTGGCCTCAATAGTCTGAACATTGTGGTATTGCATATTGTGGTTTGGGAGCTTCTACTATTCACAAGGCTATTCTTAAACCCAGTATCATTTGTTGGCGTTATGAAAACCTCAGCTGTTGCCGCTGACATACTCACATTCATCTTTTCATTCGAATCAGGAAAGGGGGTAGGGTTGATTTCAGCTTTTGTAGAGTACATAAACATAGAACTGGGGATACTGGGTGGCATTGCAGTTACATTTAAAAGAGTTGCAGTAACACTTGAAAGCATTTTTGTTTCATCCAAATCTAGGCCTGTTATGTTCAAGGGTGTACTTCCATTCCAGGTCCATTTGTTCCCATTCCAAGTCCATCTAAACCCCTGTCCCCTTCTTTTAGATGGCCAGCCCAGATAAAAGATGCCCCCAATAAATACCCAAGACAGACATACATATTGTCAACAGAATCGCTGTGAAGTGAAGGTCACAGTTATAGCTGTAGGCCCTAGTAATGATAATTCTACTTCTACTACTATCTACATTTGAAGAATCTCTTAGTGGTCCCATCTCCATCATCGTTGCACCTGCAGAAATTGGAAAAAACGGAGTGGGTAGGAGATGGGGAGGGATGACGAAGATGAACAAGTGAGGAAGAGAGAAAGAGAGAGAGAGAGATAGTATTAGTTTCTGTAGCTCGTGCTCTAGCAGCAATGCATGTATTGTACTCATTTTCACATGCACAAATATGGTCAGCATAGAGCTACTGGTTTGAGGTAGTGGTGTTGTTTTCCGTCTGGGCGTTTTGTGTGGTGTCCTGCGGTGCCCCTCCGGACATCAGAGTGGTGTATCCAATATCTCAGCCCCTTAACCCTCACTGCCAGGGGTGGAAAACACCACTTCATAGGGGCCATGGAACCTAGGCGTGTTCCATTTTCAGACAAAGATTCTGACATAGATCCATTCCCCAGGCAACAATGGTTGGATCGGGTGTTGTCTGCTAGTGGGGTAGTTGTAGTTTCTCTGTCCTCTGTGTGGAGTGGTGTGATTTGTTTCGAGAGGCATCTGATCGCAAGTTGGGTTAGATATTGTTTAAACCCTTCACCCAGAATCGTAGCTGCTCTATGAGCATCTGATGTTCTTACTGGTGACAGAGGTGTCTGCATGCGTCAGCCAGTCACCATCTCATGGGGGGACAGGTGTTGGTCCTTACTGGACTGTGTGTGCAAATGGAACAATGCCAGGGGCAGGCAGTACACCCACTTCTTTTTTAGAGTGTTCCATAGTTTGGAAAGCCTGCTTTTAAGAAGGCTGTTGATCCTCTCTAGCACCCAGTTTGCTTGTGGGTGGTGAACACTGTCAAGTTTCAAAATGGAAATAAAGGCAATCACTCTTGATAGTCTGTAAAAACGGTCAACTTTTATTCAAACTAAACACAAACTTTTAACTGCAAGATAGATTCTCTGTAGTTGTTTAGAAGTCTAGCTTCTCCTCCTGCTGAAGTGAAATTTCTTCAGATTCTTCCAGAAGCTGTGCCAGAATCAGTCTCTCAACTTGTCACTTAGACAGAATCTTTCTTATCTACTAAATTTAACTTTAACGTTCTCCAGCCACTTTCAATCTCATCTTAAAAGTCTTTGCATTCTTTCTTCTTTGTTTTTATTTTTCTCTCCTTCCACTTTGCACTCTATTTCTTATTATTAAAGTCTGGCTTTCTCTTTATCCTTTTGTTTGTCTCTTTTCCTAGCTGCAGTTCCACTGATGACTCCTAGAGGTCCTCGCAGCAGGCTTAACATTAAATCTTGGTACCTGCAGTTCCACTGATGGCTCCTAGAGGTCCTCGCAGCAGGTTTAACACTAATTCTTGGTACCTGCAGTTCCAATGATGGCTCCTAGAGGTCCTCGCAACCAGGGCCTTTCCTTTCTCTACATTCGGGAAGTGAGATCAACTGTTTCAGCTCCCCCGATCTCTCAGCTCGGCTCAGTCCCTTATCACTAGTCCGTTTCACTTCTCTGGGTGCTCCTCGCAAACTCAGCAGTCAGTTATCAGCTGTTTGTGGAGCTTCTCCTTTCACGGACCACAACAAAGTCAATGTCTATAAGTATAGCAATTTATTTCGGCGGATTTGACTTTAGGCTTCCTTCCAGCGCAGCTCACACTCCGATCAATGTTTTTTCCTCTAACTATTTAAAACACACTCTTTAACTGAAGATCATTTTTCAGGGCTACCTTCAAATAAGCCCATGCATAACGGCTCTCGCTCTCTATTCATCCTCCTTAACCTGGCAACCAGAACACACAGCTTAGATAAAAGCACCTACAAAGTGAATCTCTTCTCCCATTCGCCAGTTAAAAATGTCCTTTATCATGTATATGTCCCGCCTTCGTTCACTCATTCCTTTATTCTGAATAATGCTCTGAGGTGCTGTGAGGACGGATGTTATCAGATAACATCCCCTGGTTTCATATACTTTAACCCCTTATGTGATTCACCCTTTCACAGACACCCCCCCCACTCCTGAGCCCTTACGTTCGGGAACGGCATGAGTGTGCGAAAGAAGCCAGCCTGTTTTAGCAACCGACCTGGGCAATGGATAGTTTGAAAAGAGTAAGGTTGCAAAGACAGAAACCATCTTAATATCCTTGGATTGGTATCCTTATTCCTTGATAGCCATGCTAATGGTGCATAATCTATCACCAGTGTGAAATTCCTCCCCAGTAGATAATATCTGAGCGCTTCTATAGCCCATTTGACGGCTAAGCATTCCTTTTCAATAGTTGCATACCCTAATTCATGAGGGAGTAACTTCCTGCTGATAAACAGTATGGGCCTTTCTTCATCACCCCTACTTTGAAATAATACTGCTCCCAGTCCTGTCCCTGAAGCGTCTGTATGTAAAAAGAAAGGTGCTGTAAAATCAGGACATTGAAGCATGGCTTTGTCAGACAGTGCATTCTTGAGGGCATTAAAGGCTCCTTCTGTTTCTTTGTTTTTCCATTCCCTTTTTGGAGGGGCTGATGATCTTAACAAGTTGGTTAGAGGTGTTGCCATAGTGGAGAAGTGTGGGATGAACCTTCGGTAGTACCCCACAAAGCCTAAGAAAGCTTGAACGTGTCTAGTGTTAGCAGGGAACTGTAACCTTTGTATAGCTGCCATCTTTTCTTTTTGTGGTCTGATAATACCTTTCCCCACAAAATATCATAGGTATTTAGTATGTAAATTGGCCACATGTGTTTTCTTAGGATTGATATGTAAGCCTGTCTGTTGTAGGGTCATCAATACTCGCTCTAAATGTGTCAGGTGTTCTAACCAAGACTGACTATAAACAATAATATCATCTAAGTAGGCTCCTACATATTGCTCATGTCCTTTGACTAAGGAGTTCATTAACCTTTGAAAGGTAGGTGGTGCGCCATTGAGCCCAAAGGGGAGAACTGTGAATTGATAAAGGCCTGTTGGCATCTCAAAGGCTGTCTTCTCTTTATCCGAAGGCCAAAGAGGAATTTGCCAGTATCCTTTTGTAAGGTCAATGGTAGTTAAGAATTTTGCTTTCCCCAATTTATCCAACAAGTCTTCAATTAGTGGCGTTGGAAATGTGTCAAACTTAGACACTTCATTCAATTTCCTGAAATCCATACAGAATCTTGAACTCCCATCCAGTTTAGGGACTAATTCCATGGGGGGGAAGGGGGACACCAAGCACTGTGTGAGGGTTCAATGACTCCCAAATTAAGCATTTCTTTTACTTCCACATCAATGGTTTGTATCCGAGCTTCAGGTATCCTATAAGGTCGAAGACGTACTGTAACTCCTGGAGAAGTATTTATGTGATGATATGTTAAAGTGGTTCTCCCAGGAATGGATGAAAATATTTCAGCGTATTTGTCAATTAACTTGGAAAGATCCGATTGTTGCACTAGAGACAATTCTTGGTTGATCTTTAAGGCTTCTTTCCCCACTTCTTCTGATGCTTGTGGTAAGTGTTCAGTTGACACCTCTTCAGTGTTAATCATGGATACTATAGGTAAAGGTTCGATCAACTTCTTTAACAGGTTCACATGGTAAGTTTGTAGAGGCATTCTCTTATCTGATTAGCATATTTTATAGGTTACTGGTCCTTCTAGTACTTCTTCCACCGTATAGGGGCCTTGCCATGTGGCCAACATTTTATTCTCAGAAGTTGGAAGAAGAACCAGTACTTTGTCCCCTACTTGAAACCTCCGCATTCGGGAATGCGAATTATATCATTCTTGATTCCCTTGAGCTTCTAACCGGTCATCTCGGGCTATCGAGCGGAGATTTTCTATTCTCTCTCTTAGTTGCGAAGCATATTCAGTCAGGCTTATTTCTTGATCTGGTTGTTCCTCCCATCCTTCTTTTAATATATCAAGTAGTGTACTGACTGGTCTACCAAAAAGAAGTTCAAAAGGGGCACAGTCTGTTGACGACTGTGGTGTATTTCTGAGAGTCATCAAAATCCAAGGTAATAAGATAACCCAATTTCTTTCTCCTGGAGTGGTAGTTTTTCTTAACATGTTTGATTGTTTGATTATATCTGTCGACTAATCCATCTGTCTATGGGTGATAGATGGCGGTCTTGAGATGTTCAATATTTAACGTTTCACACACCTGTTTCATTACTGCTGACATAAATTTACTTCCTCTATCAGTCACAATCTCTTTGGGGATTCCCACTTGAGCAATGAAGGGAACTAACACATCACATATCTGTTGTGCGTTGGTAGACCTCAACAGAAAAGCCTCAGGATAGCGTGTGGCATAGTCAATACTGATATGTCTTTGTGCCCTCGACTAGTAGGATACAAAGGGCCAACTATATCTATACCTTTTCGATGGAATGGTTCCACAATTAAAGGCATCGTTTGTAGTGGAGCTTTTGCGACTACTGCCTTATTCTTCTTCTGCATTCAGTACATTGTTGACAATGTCTGGTCACTTGACCGTATATTCCAGGCCAGAATAATCGTGCTAATATCTTTTGTGTTGTTTTCTCTGTTCCAAAGTGACTTTCTCCCACTTGCACATGAGCCACTTCTAATACAGTCCTATAATACTTACTGGGAATTAACAGTTGTCTAAGTGTTTCACCACCTTGGTTTTGTGTGACCGGGTAATATAGACCTTTGTCCTTAATGAAGCTTGGCCTTTCCCTTCCTGGCGTCCTCCTACACATTCTCATGCATTTTTCAAGACCAGATCAAATTCTTGTGCATCCGGAAACTGTCCCCCTGCTCGTTGAGCCTCCAATCCACCGTGATAGGGTACACATTCTGCTCTAGCAACTCTTTATTGTCATTCTGACGTTTGGTTCTGCTTTTCTGTTCCTTTGTTGGAGTGGCCACAATTGCTTGCTCATAGAAGGGGGCAGTCTTCAACCACTCTTTCATAATGTTTCGTATTAGTCGTGGCAGATCGGGAACATCCGATCCGACTAATAGGGGTTCCGGTAACATCGGCATCACAGCAGCTTTTACCCCAATTTGCTCCTCCACCACCTTAATCCTGATCTCCTTAGTGTGATACCTTTTCACATCCCCATGCACACACCTTTTTTGGATGCTAACACTCGACTCAGGCACTTCGCCTACCAGATCAGCTGTAACTGCTGTTTGCAGGGTCCCGGAATCAATCATTGCTCAGGTTGGGCGGCCCTCCACTTCAGCTTCACAGGTATAAACATATGGCGATTTGATAAGCTGGTGCTCTTCATTGTCCTCAGTTTCTTTTGAAATTTCAAAAGTGCCAACGTCCATCGGCTCAGACTTGCTTTGCTTAGGACAGAGTCGTGCTAGATGTCCCCACTCACCACATTCCAAACATTGGGGACCTTTGAAGGATTGACTAGTGGGTCTTGTTTTAACAGTTCCTGGAATACCTTCACTGCCAGATTGGTATCGTGAACCTTCCCACTCAGATCTGCGTATCATTGAATTTTGCCACCTTGTCACATTTGTTGATCGATTGACAGTGGTCTAGGGTCCATTGACCATTCTGTTGGGCGCTGCATACGTCATCATTTTACTTTGACCTGCCTTTTGGTAGGCCCATGCAATGTTCACTGCTTCCATCAAACTAGGGCGGTGGTGCTGTCTAACCCATCGTTGTATCGGAGGTGGTAGTGCATCTATAAATTGTTCTAATACAATCTTCTCGGCCAATTCTTGAGTTGAGGTGGTTGAGGTTTGTAGCCACTTGTCGCCTAATTCTTTAACCCGATAAAATAATTGTCTCAGGGTTTCCTCACTTTGTAATTTGATTCCTCTGAATGTAATCCGGTATGCCTCCTTTCATCATGTCCCAACCTTTCAAGTACTACTCTTTTCATGTCGACATAATTGGGGTCACCTGTCGGATTGGCAGCCTGATATGCACTTTGCATCTCCCCCGTCATCAGGGGAGCAATGAAATGACACCATCGTTCAGCTGGCCACTGGGCATTTCTTGCCACCCTTTCAAAATTTACAAAGAGGTGGGGTGGATCTTCTCCGGGGGTATATTTTTGTAGTACAGAGGCTGGTACCGGAGCATATCTTCTTAGGTTAGTGGCGTCAATTAGTTGTGCCTGTTGAACTTGTAGTGCTTGTTGGAATGCCTGGCGGTCTGCTTGTGCCTGTTGACTCTGTAACTGCAGTGCTTGTTGTAAAAGATACTGCCCCTCACTTAAAGTCTTTATTAGAGCTTCCATTGCGTTGTGCCTTATCCTACAGCTGCCACCTAATGTCAAGTTTCAAAACAGGAATAAAGGCAATCACTCTTGATAGTCTGTAAAAACTGTCTTTTATTCAAACTGAACAAAAACTTTTAACTGCAAGATAGATTCTCTGTAGTTGTTTAGAAGTCTAGCTTTTCTTCTTCTCTTTAGATTCTTCCAGAAGTTGTGCCAGAATCAGTCTCTGAACTTGTCACTTAGACAGAACTTTTCTTATCCAGTCAATTTAACTTGAACGTTCTCCAGCCACTTTCAATCTCATCTTAAAAGTCTTTGCATTCTTTCTTCTTTTTTTTATTTTACTCTCCTTCCACTTTGCACTCTATTTCTTATTATTAAGGTCTGACTTCCTCTTTATCCTTTCGTTCATCTCTTTTCCTGGCTGCAGTTCCACTGATGACTCCTAGAGGTCCTCGCAGCAGGCTTAACATTAATTCTTGGTACCTGCAGTTCCACTGATGGCTCCTACAAGTCCTCGCAACGCGGGCCTTTCCTTTCTCTACATTCACGAAGTGAGATCAGCTGTTTCAGCTCCCCCGATCTCTCAGCTCAGCTCAGTCCTTTATCACTTCTCCGCTTCACTTCTCTCGGTGCTCCTTGCAAACTCAGCTGTCAGTTATCAGCTGTTTGTGGAGCTTCTCCTTTCACAGACCACAACAAAGTCAATGTCTATAAATATAGCAACTTATTTCTGCGGATTTGACTTCAGGCTTCCTTCCAGCACAGCTCACACTCAGATCAATGTTTCTTCCTCTAACTATTTAAAACAAACTCTTTAACTGAAGATCATTTTTCAAGGCTACCTTCTAATAAGCCCAGGCATAACAGCTCTCCCTCTCTTCATCCTCTGTAACCTGCCAACCAGAACTCACAGCAGACTAGCTTAGATAAAAGCACCTACAAAGTTAATCTCTTCTCCCATTCGCCAGTTAAAAATGTCCTTTATCATGTATAAGTCCTGCCCTCGTTCACTCATTCCTTTATTCTGAATAATGCTGTGAGGTGCTGTGAGACCACCCCCTGGTTTCATATACTTTAACCCCTCATGTGATTGACCCTTTCACAAACACATGCAATGTTTAATCCCTAATAGGGCAGTCACCTCCTTGAAGAGTTCATTGAAAAAATGTGTCCAACTGTCTGATCGTAGGACATCACACACTCCCCAAAGAGGGAAAACTTCTCTAACCAGAAATTTCACGGCACACTTGGCGTCTGGGTGGGCACATGGGCCAGCCTCAACCCATCGAGAAAATGGACACACCACCACAATCAGTTATCGTGCCCCGTTGCACCTCTCTCCCATGTCTGCATTGTAAATGCGCAGCTCACAGAAGGGACCCACAGGGTGGGGCAATGTCCCCCTTAGAGTTATCAGTGTCATTCCTGTGATGAACACTTGACATGTTGTACATTGAACCACCATTTCTGCCAGGTTGATTTGGGATAAACCAATCTTCCTGGAGGTCTGCTGCGATGTGTTGCTTACAGCTGTGAGATGGGAAATGTAACTGTTCAAACGCTCCACTGGGATCACTACTCTTCCTGTGGCCTGCTGTCTCCACAGGAGGTCTGTGGGTGATTTAATGCACCCACGTTTGTGCCATAGATTCTGTTCTTCTGTGGGTGCCCTATGCTGTAGCTCAATTTGGGCAATAGGGAGGGCTGTGTATGCATCTGTGTGTTGTTCTGTGTTGGATGTGGCCACAACATATTCTGCTGATATGGATACTGAGAGATATGCTGCCTTTCTGGCTGCCACATTGGCGGCTGCGTTTCCCAATGATATTTTGTCTGCGTTGTTGGTGTGCGCTCTGCGAGGGACACAATCAGTTTGTTGTGTAATGCTGCATGTTGTACCGATGAGCCATCTGCTCTTTGAAACCCTCTCCTCCAGTGCGACAGACCTGCATGCCCCGTGGTGGTGTCATATGCAGTCTGAAGATACGGTAACACAGCACCCCCTTTGAAGCCCAGAGGGCTTCAATGAGCGCTACGAGTTCTGCTTCTTGTGCAAAATAATGCCTGGGCAATCTTTTCATGATTAGTGTTTCGTACTCTCCCTTTTCTAGGTGCACCACTGCTGACCAACATGTTTTTCACCCGTATCCTGGTCAATGGATACTGACCCATCAACAAAGAATATGTCTCCTTCCTGTAAGGGGCTGTCTTTGGAATTGGGGATATCACCACCTTCCCCCTCATATGAAGCGCAGTCATGCTGTTGCATGTACTCAGCTGTGCCTGGTTCGATGAGAAACGTGGTGGGATTTACTGTTCTACACCGCACCACAAGGATATGAGGGATGGACAGTATTATTTTATATGAGTCGAGCGTGCCAATGTAGTAAGCCAGAGGTTTGTGGCCCATTTAATTTTTCTGTGTGAGCACTGCTGTCATGAGTGTGCCGTTTGAGTGTAAACATTTTTTAAATTCCTGTGTGTAATCAGGGGTGGCAAAGACAGGAGCTGTTGAAATTACTTCTTTTAGGTCATTAAAGCTTGTCGCCATTTTTGATGTCCACTGAATTATGTTGCCTTCTTTTTGGGCCTCTTTGAGGCATTGTAGGAGTGGTCTGGTTATTGCTGCGTAGTCTAGGATCCATGCTCTACAATAATTGCAGAGCCCTAAGAACTTTTGCGTGCCCTTTACTGCAAGTGGTTTGGGAGTGGCAGGCACTGTGGCTGCCTTGTCTGGAATTATCCTTTTGCCATCCTTGGAGATAAGTTGCCCTAATTAGAGCACTTCCAACAAACAGTACTGGAGCTTTCTCTTGTCCACTTTGTACCCTTTCTTTGCTAGCAACTGTAGTAGTGCAATGGAATCCCTTCGACAGCTCTGCTAGCTGTTGCTGGAGACCAGTAGGTAATCTACGTATTGAATGATCATGCTGGGTACCTGCATGTTCCCTAGATCTTCATGGAGTATTCTGTTGAAGATACTGGGGCTTTCACAGTACCCCTGGGGCAAGCAACAGTGTTCATAGCGCTTTCCTCCCAGGGCGAATGCTATAAGATACTGTGAGTCCGGATGGAGGGGGCACTGAGAAAAATACATTCTTCAAGTCTACCACCATGAAATGGGTAGCTTCTTTGGGAATGCTGCATAAAATTGATGTCGGTTTAGAAACAAGTGGAAACTCTTTCTGTACAATGTTATTAAGGGGTCTTGAATCCTGAATCATCCTCCAACTGACCCCCGTTGCTTTTTTGATTGGATATATAGCCATACTGCATGGTGATGTTGAAGGCACTATGATCCCTTGCTGTAATAGGGCCTGCAGTGTTTCCTGAATCCCCTCCTCTGCTTCTATGGAGAGGGGGTATTGCTTGACCCGCGGCAGAATGGCTCCTGGTTTGAGTGTTATCTTTACCGGTGTTACCTCTTTCAACATACTTGCATCAAGCAGGTTTGTTGTCCACAAATAGGTAGGGACATATTGTAAATCACTTTCACCGAATGGGGGTGGTACACTGACAACAGCCAAAAGAAATGGTGCTCTGCACCTTCCCGTATTGCAACATTATGTCACTAAATATACACATTTCAAGGATTATTTCACCATCACTACTGCCATCTTCAAAAAGGTCCTGGTCTGTCACTTCTTGTATAGGTACATTGGGGTCAATACACAACACAGTGCACCATTGGCACCCATCGAGGTCAGTTCCTAGCACTACAATCCTTCTAGCAGACACAAGCAAGCCTTCCAGATCTAATAAGATTGTGCCAACAACCACTTTGGGAAGCGCCACAAGTCAGAAAATTAAGTCTGCAGGTATTCTCCACTCTTTTCGGGTAATCTGGGGGACAGCTCGGATGAATAACTTGGGTCCTTCCTATCATCTACCTTCCTCTCTACCTGTGGTGTTCCCCAGGGGTCTACTCTCTCGCCCTGGCTTTTCAACCAATACCTGGCAACTCTCGCCCACTGCATTGCCATTTTCTGCTCAAACTTCCAGTGCTACGCTGACGATACTCAACTCATTTTCAAGCTTCTCTCAGCCACCTCCTCTGCCTCTCTCATCTCTGATTCCATAACTGCCATTCAAGATGTGTGTGGCGCCAATGACCTTTGTCTGAATGCCAGCAAGACGGAGATCCTCCTCATCGGCACACCTTCACCATCCTTTCCCCTCACTTTCTGGCCGGCCTCCCTTGGCCCACCAACCCCCACCTGCGAGGCTAAGAACCTCGGGACATTTTAGACTCCAAACATTCTCCGCCCACATCTCTGAAGTCTCTAAAAAGTCTAATGTCCTACTGCACCTCCTCAGAGGTACTCTGCCTTCCTCTCCTGACCCCAGAAGTTCACTGTCTCCTCTGGTTCTCTCTAGGCTGAACTATTGTAACAGCCTCTTTCTAAATATACCTGCCTCTACTCTCCGCCCTCTGCAACTAATCCAGAACAGGACTGCAAGACTTGACCTTGGCCTTAAGCCCTGGGATCGTATCTCTCAAGCTCTGAAATCTCTCCACTGGCTCGCAGTGGACTCTAGGATTAAATTCAAAACCTTCTGCATTGTCCACAAGGCTTTCTGGGGCCTGGGTCCAAAATACCTTCAGCTATCCTTCCGCAAATACCTCCCCTCTCGAGCTCTTCGCTCCTCTACTTCTAACTCCCTCAGGGTCATGTGTTTTTCAAAGAAACAAGCTGGGGGTAGATCTCTGTCTTCGGCTAGGGCCTCCCCCTGGAACAGCCTCTCTGCCACTCTAAAACTTGAGGAGAACCATCTCCGGTTCCGTAAGCTACTCAAGACCTTCCTCTTTACATTTGCTTTCGCTATCCCTCTCTCCTGCTGAACTGCTCTCATGGCACTGTGCACCTGGCCACCCTCTGTCCCCTGGGCCCAGGTACCTGCTCACCCTGCCACCCTCCTGCACTGCCTCCTGGCCACCCCTTGCACTGGGGACTGTATCTGTACCCATACAGTTCCTCACACCCCCATTTTCTTCTTTTTTTTCTGCACTTATCAGACTTACCCAGTCTACTGCCTTAAACACAGCACTTTGACTGCACTACCACTGTTTATTGCCTCTATTATCTAGTTATTTTATTTATGATTATTTATATGTTCTTCTCTGCTCCGCACTTTCCACTCTCTCCCTTCCATGCACTTTTCCCCTTTCCCTTTCCCATGCACTTGCGCCTTCTCAATGTCACTGGGCCTAGTAAGATCGTTTTGTTCTTGACTGTTCCCCTCCCTTGCCTCGTCGCACTCTGAAACACTTGTTTACGAGCACAATATAAATAAATCATCATATCATCGCATAGCATCGTTCGGAGGGAGCACATGCCAGGGGTGGCACAGACAATCCCTCCGTCTGTGAACGATATTGTCATATTCAGTTTGCTAAGCAGATCCCTACTCAGTAAGTTAACAGGGGAACTCTCAGAGTAGAGGAGGGGTGCTTGTACAACCTTCCCTCCCACCTTGACCTCTAAATCTCTTTTGTATGGAACTGTTAATACAGCCCCAGAGAAACCCTGCGCGTCGAGAGTTTTTCCTGATAGCGGGAAGTTTCCTTCGCTAATGCACGACTTCTCTGCTCCTCAGTCCACCATAAAGATGAATTGTTTATTTCCCATCTCTGCCCCCACCAGTGGTTCCTCTTCTGGATGCAAGGTCATTGACAGTGCTGGACACGCAAGTGCTCTCTGTGGGCTGCCCTAGTTGGGGTAGGTGTCTGTCCCTGGGAACGAGAAGGGATTCCCGCCTACCACCGTGGCTCCCTGGCATGCGGCTGCTGCTCCGTGGGGCGCAGTAGCAAAGGGGTGCCTGATTTCCATGGCTTGTAGGTTGGGGTGGGGTTGGTGTGGCTGCATGGTCTGTTACTGGTGTGGTGGGTGGTGAGGGCTGGGGATTTGGGGAGGCAACTGCGTATATGCCTGGTGTATTTCATGCAGGATTAAGGGCGTCCCCTGAATGGGCTCTTGTGTGCTACCTGGGTGGGGGTATCCATAGGGCTATTGATTGTAATGATAGTTTCCTCCCTGCCTGCTGCGACATTCTCTCGAAAAAAGTTCCCCCACCTCCCGCATGATCAACAATGCCTCGTCTGCCACCCCTTGGTCCTTGTCCACGGAACCCACCTCATCCTCGTTGCGGCCCTCCTTGCCACTGGGGCCCCAAAAAGTGTTGGTTTCCTCCCTACTGTCCTTGTCCATTGTCTGCTCATACCGCTGCCATCCTCGCCTATGTTGAGACGGAGGCACACCCTTCCTCTCCCATCTGTACTGGGGCAGCACTGCCGATACCGCTGCTACTTCCACTAGTTTATTTTGAACTAATTTCACTTCCTCGCTTGTCTCTCTGAATAGTTTCTTTCTCGCGTTTGTTGATCCTTCCACAATGGTGCACTATAATGCTTTGAATCTCCGGCCATGCCTCCACCCCAGCTAGCTTATTGAGTGCCTCCTGTACCTACTTAGGCAATCCTCTTTTCACAATAAAGAAAAAAAACAAAGGCGTTGACTGATCCCAGGCGCTGTCCGTTTCTGCTCTCCACATCTCTTGAACCCTAAGAATATACTGCTCAGCGTCTTCCTCATCCTCCATTGTGCATTGCATTATTGATTGTAAATCAGGGGTGTCTGGGAACGTTTGCCGCAGTCCATCCCATGCCGCGTTCTGATCTCATTGAGCGATGCCCCATCATGGATGCCATTACTTAGCGTTACTCCCGAATAACCAGCTTTAATACACACTGTCTCTGCCTGATCTCCCACTGCCGCTACTAGCAATCTCTTAATGTCACCTATGGCTAGGCGGCACCCCCACAGTGTGTTTTACAAAAGCATAAATCCAATTCCCTGCTCCCGCGGTGAGTTGGGGGAAGGGCCTTGAGGACATGTTTTTATCCATTTGTGCCAAGGAACTAATGGGGTTGTCATGCACCTTTATGTATGAAGAGCATTAGTAATTGTGTCTTTCCTTTCCCTCCCTTGATAACACTTCCCTTGTTCTTTGCTACTGCTATCCTCCCACATCTTTCTCTTAACCTTCCGTCCCAGAGACTTTCTACTCTCTGCGTGCTCACAGGTGCTTGCTCTGCCCATCCCTCTGCGTCTTCCTCAGCGTCATTGAAATCACTCCAATATTCCTCATCCCCCACACCGGGACCCCACATTCTCATACCCCCGGCTGTCTGTTTCTTCCTTACGCTCTCATGGGGGCACTGTAAATCCTGAATAAGAAGTCACCTGACTTCGATTCATCCCCAGGAGGCTGTGGGGGAGATCCTGGGGGAAACATTGGAACCTCTAATGCCCGTGTTGTTTCACAAGCTGCCCTCAACATGGACAATTCTGTACGTCTAGTGGCCAATGCTACTTCAAGGTCTCTTGCGCTTACCCCTGTAAGGGTGGACACCTCAGGGGGTCCGATATATGGCGGGGCGGGCCGTGCTGGGACCGGCCATCATCGTACCTCCGGACACATAGGTCGGGTTGGTGTATTCTTCTGCTGGGCGCGTGTCGAGCGGATGAATCCCCTTTTCCGTCTCCCCACTCTTCCCAGTCTCCTCGGTAGTCATTTTCTTACTATTGTCCAATTTCGCCCCATTCCCTTCAGGGGCCTCTGCCTCCTCAAACATTCTCCAGAGGTCCAATATATCCCTTCTATTCTGTAATGGTCTTCCCTTATCCCTTGCAGTTAAGTACGTGGACATATGGTCCAAGGCGCAACTATCAAACGACCCCCACTCTGGCCAGGAGTGGGGCATTCCTTCCCCTTTAGTCTTGGTCACCCATTGGTTGTGGTACTTCTTGATTTCTTTCACAGTAACGGGGCAGGGCTCTACATATATGATGTAGGGGCGTGTCTGTCCCCATAGCTATGTCCAGTCAGTGTTGTGTGTCGGAAAGGTGTTTGTAAAGTTGTCCCCCAACTTAACCCACAAATACAATCCATCCAATATTACATGTATAGTCTATACTCTCAGTCAATACTGTCAAAATGTTCATAACAACAATATCAATGTCACCCTTTCTCCACTAGAGCATCTTCATTCACTCCCCTCACACTCCCCTGATGCACCCACACACACCGTACACCATACACGGCCCATTCTGGGCTTCCTCTGTACATATAGAAAATACATAACAAAACAATAACACTACTTTTCCCGAGCTCTCTAATTATATATGGAGCTGCTATTTTTCTCCTTATATGCATCTCTCACACTGGTCTGGACAGTGCACCGTGGTGCCACCATCTCCCCTCACTCGGGGGAGGCTCCCGTATTCCTTTTTCCTTTTCCTCAATATATCTGTAAAAAAAAAATGAATAAAAATGGTCAGAAAATAGACATTCCCAATCACCACATCAAACTATGCATTCACTTTCATTCCATCCATGTTCGCCTGTTTCACACTGCTCTACATCCCCACCTGAACATTGTAATTCCTTACAGGCTATACTCGTGTGTTTGCATTCTTCCGAAAGCCTCTGTTCACTGGGATTCCACAACAGGCCTGGGCCTCTCCTTGGGGCTGTACCCCGCTTCAACGAGCAGGCGGGAATTCTGCAAAGACGGCACCCAGAAGGGCCACTTCAGCCTACGTATTTTGGGACTGGTCACCGTAGATGGGCACGGCCTTTCCGGAGCGGCCGACTGGATACCACTGCAAGTACGGGAGCGATGGAATCATGTCATAGGGGTCACCAAATTAAGGCAAGTCCCTTTTTATGCACACTCCAGAATAAAGACAGCCTGCCAGGGAAATAGGCCAGGAGATAGCATTGCAAGGATAACAAGGTTTAAATTGTACAGAATACAAATATCAGCAAAGGACTCTGCTGCTCGAGAGCACGCTAACTGTTACAGTTACAGAGAAGGGCTTAAAAACCCCAAACCCATCATACTATACAGTACAAATGGGTGCCTCCGATTGGTGGCACCCTATATATGGGAATGCTCCATAGGGGATGCCAGGCGGTAATTGGTTAGTACTTCCCAGTCGGTCTGTATTCACGTGGGTCAGCTGGGCTCATCCTCACGGTGAAGGTCGGGTCTCACATTAATACATTTTTCCTATCCAAACTAACCATGCTAAGCCTGAATATGAACTCATTGTGGCAGGCACCTGGGCGGCACGGGAGATGGTGCCAGGGGGAAGGAAGGATTAAATACAGTCATGCTGACCCACACATTAGGGGCTTCTTGATGCTCCAGTTCCTGAACTCAAGGTCTCGACCCTTGGTTCTGATCTTTAATTTATCCCTCCCGGCACCTCGTGTTACAAGGGATATGTGTTTATGCTAGAAAGAAATACAGCTGCGCATGCTTAGATCCTTTGTGGACACTTGACTATTGTTAGGACCTGGGGGTTGCTTGCTTATCAGGGAATGCAAAGGTGTGGGGGTTGAGTCAGTTGTGTGGGGCTGGCTCCGGCCTGGCTGGTTGGGGTTAGAGGCCTAATGGCAGTTTAGTGGAGCTGGATGGATGCAGCGAGGAGCCTGGGGTTGTCTCACGCTCCTGCAGGGCGCATTTCTTTGGAAGATACTAAATATTTGAAACACTGAAGGGACGAGGCGGAAGTTGACTTCCATCGGAACAGGGCTCTAGCGAAGCCAGCATGTTGTACAGGAATTAGGGCTTGTGAACCACGAACGCGCCTGCAATTTTTCCCTTCTGGGCGTAATACAAAATGGAGTCAAGGGCTAGGTGTTTTCTAGTGCCATGCATCTACTTCTAAGCGCTACAAAGCCACTACATATTGTCTAATAGTGCGGATTACTCCCCCCTTGTACGTTATATCACCTCATATGGTGTTCGCCTTACTTGGAAATGCCTGGGGGGGGGGTGGGGTTATTTTCATCCCAACATCACTTAAGGAAAAACATGGATGTTCTACACAACCGTGAGCCGCCTAAGAAACCTAAAACCACAGCAGATACTAAAACTGCTGTTCTACCTTTCAATTTAACAAGTTGTTTCCCGACCTAACAAAAGGATTGTGACATTGTTCTTTTACACTCCATTCTTGATTACATGAAGCAATCAGCATCATCACCGCCTACATCATCTTTAAACACAGGATATCACCTTCTGCTGGTCCTATAGAGTTGGCGCCGCCAATGAAGCCATTTACCTCGGCATCGCCCACATCATCTGCAAACACAGGATATCACCTTCTGCTGGACATATAGAGTACACACCGCCACTGCAGCTATTTACCTCGGCTTTGCCCACATCTGCAAACACAGGATATCACCTTCTGCTGGTACTACAGAGCAGACGCTGCCACTGCAGCCATTTACCTCGGCATTGCCTACATCACCTGCAAACTCAGAATATCACCTTCTGCTGGTCCTATAGAGTAAACGCCGCCACTGCAGCTATTTACCTCTGCATTGCCTACATCACCTGCAAACCCAGAATATCACCTTCTGCTGGTCCTACAGAGTAGACGCCGCCACTGCAGCTATTTACCTCTGCATTGCCTACATCATCTGCAAACACAGAATATCACCTTCTGTTGGTCCTATAAAGTAGATGCCACCGCTGCAGCTATTTACCTCGGCATCGCCCACATCATCTGCAAACACAGGATATCACCTTCTGCTGGTCCTATAGAGTAGATGCCACTCCTGCAGCTATTTACCTCGGCATCGCCTACATCATCTGCAAACACAGGATATCGCCTTCTGCTGGTCCTATAGAGTAGATGCCACTGCTGCAGCTATTTACCTCGGCATCACCTACAAACACAGGATATCACCTTCTGCTGGTCCTATAGAGTAGATGCCACTCCTGCAGCTATTTACCTCGGCATCGCCTACATCATCTGCAAACACAGGATATCACCTTCTGCTGGTCCTATAGAGTAGATGCCACTGCTGCAGCTATTTACCTCGGCATCACCTACATCATCTGCAAACACAGGATATCACCTTCTGCTGGTCCTATATAGTAGACGCTGCCACTGCAGCTATTTACCTTGGCATTGCCTACATCATCTGTAAACACAGAATGTCACTTCTGCTGGTCCTATAGAGTAGATACCACCGCAGCAGCTATTTTACTGGCTACCATTGGCTCAGCGCATCACACACACTTTTTTTTATTGTAGTGGGCCACTATTACTAGGTCAGAACAATATAGGGGTCACACACATTAAGCTTCCCGAATGGTGACTATTTCATTCAAGAGGCAAATCCATTCACATTCTCGTCCAGGAAAAATGTAACCATAATGAGATACCTTGGCTTTTCTCCAAATAACATTCTTTGTCCTTTTGCACTGCCATTTGTTCTTGGCTATGCCAAGATAGCCATCAGTGCCAAATGTGCATAAAAAATATCTACTTTATCACTTTTAGAGCAATATCATTCTGGCAATGTGGAAGTGACTGAGCTTAGCTTACTGCTATCGGGCTTCAAGTTAGGCACTGCATTTCATGCATACGCGATCCATTCCCTACCCTCTTTATTGCTTCTCCGCTTCTCAAAAGTTTCATTGACAAAAGTGAACATATATTTCAAAGGATAAGACACTTTTTTACTGCACGACTGAGCAGCAAACGCTGGGAAATGCACGTCAGCAGTCAAAGTTCTGACTTCAGAGAGAGAAGCTCTGCGCTCTTGGCAACGTGCTATCTTGTTACTCTCCAGCTAGGACTCTGGGTGCCAAAAAAACCTTAGTAACACCAGGTTTTAGGGGAGTCACACCGGAAGCAAAATCTTTAGCAGTAAGTGTTGCTGCCTCATGGAAAAAGCGTTCTTCGGAAATTAGAGATCTGCCAGATCAGCTGCCGATCTGTCGAGTACTGGAAGGCTGGCCGCTCTCCAAGGCCTTTTCCCAGAATGTTCGTCTGTTTTATAGCCAAGTGCAGTGATGTGTGTGTACATTTTCTCTCTGTTCTTCCTGGGTGAGGGAGGCAATCTGAGTAACAGTTACTGTTACACCAGTCTCATATGGACATTCTAAGTTAGGGGCATGGGAGCGGCTCGTGTAGATCAATGGCTTTAAAATCCAATGTACGAGTCGGTTTCCCGCCATGGCCAGAGAGGCCTCACTCTCATGATGCCAACTTATGAAATAATATAACGCGTACATATGTCGCAGAATATTGTAGTACTAGAGTACAAGGTTGTTACATCGAGTTTTTTTTTTAGATGGATTTTTTTTACCGAAATAGTGTTTTCGAAAAAACGAATCGAAACATATATGGGGTAGTGGTTAAGGGTATATGAGGGGTAGGGAATAATGTTAAATTAATAGCGGAGGTGGGGATTTTGTGGGGGCAAAATACAAAAATGTCCAGTTTTTTCGAAAAGATCGTTTCAGTAAAAAAAAATAAGACTGTCGTTGTAATAACATAGAAGCTCTACATTCCTTTGCTACACCTTACAGTGCACCTTGAGAGCAGCTACTTGGTCTCGGGTGTTGGACCCTTAATTAAAGGGAAAGTCTGCAGACGCACGATGCTTCTCAACGGCCTTTCTACCCTATGGAATTTCCTACCTGATAATATTGGCCGCATTCAGAGTCCCACTTTGCGAGGAGTGATGGAGGATGCTGAGACGTATGCAATCCATACAGCCGTTAAGAGTGTGGACAGAACATTAAATCGATGGGGATACATGAGGCCAAGTGTTCTGTACACCCAGCAACCTTCTGAGCAGATATGTAGGGCAGCGGAGATGGGAACTAGTGCCACTACTAAATGATAATGATGCCATAGGTTATGTATATAGCGCTTAAGCGCTTCACATAGAACATATTTACATACAATATCACCCAACCAAAGGTGGCACTCATTTATCGACCTCGGAATGGTGAAAGGCTGAGTTTGCCTTGCCAGGGTTCAAGCCTGTGACCCGCAGATCACACCGATCGCAGCAGCAAGGGTTTAACCCGCTGAGCTATCTTATCAGCAATAATAACAGTAGTAATGACAACTGCCAAGAGGATAGGTTGGGATTGTGGGGAAAAAGGGAGAGCATTTGGCAAACTTTTAAGATGGAAGAAAAAGAAGATGGCCATGTTGTTGATCAGTGCAGCATTAAACAACAGTTGCATTTAGAAAACATTGCTGTTAGCTGGGCTATTCCACTTTATGGCAAAACCCAGCCCTGGGGCTTCAGTCGGGCGTGCATTCAGACTCAGCCAATAGGTACAAATCCAAGAACTAATGGCAAGATCCACGAGTGGGGGAACTTGCTATACAGTCTCAATTTAATTTGAGCATCGTTGGTTTAAGGTTAGACTGTAAAGCAGAAGAATAAGCCGTTCATAAACTCAACACGACAAATAAACATTAAATAAGGGAGCAAAGCCTGCATTAACCACCGTTAGACAGATATAGAGCACATGAATTGCCCCAAGAACCAACAGTTTGTTGGAATAAGCTCAGATCTACAGCTGCCAGGTCTAAAATGATCAGAATCCATATCCAGATCTCTTCCAAGATGATTAAGAATATAGATTAGTACTAACTCAGTAAACGTGGCTTACCTGAGACCATCCTAAAAATTGTTCTTAAGCCCTTGATTTTCAATAATATTCAGGAATTGCCCGGTAACCGTATGCTGCAATCACTTCATTGCAACGGGTGCCAAGAGCTACGTTGGAGGGAGATCTGAGAATCCAGAAACTACTTTCAACAATCACTGGCAATGCCAACAGTTTGGGCTTTTGTTTAGGCATGGCAAAGGGACTTGACAGGCACTGACATAGTGGTATTAACTACCTATTGATAGTATCAGGTGCAAATTGGTGCGTCTTATATCAGTGCCTGGTAAATGCCACTTCTGATACACAAGCCAAAGCTGTTGGCTTTGTAAATGTTTGTTTTAACAGGACTTAGTGAAGGACACGCATAGTGCTTATAAATAGAGTGGCTGAACGCAGACCTGGTTAAAATTTTTATTACACCAAGAGCATGTTTTACAGCTCTAATTAAGTCATTAACTCTCAGAGGAGAATTGCCTAGCATTTTAGTGCTGGACTGCCCCAGGGCAGGACAAAGACCGATATGTTTGGTATATGTCTTCTCTGTGAAAGATAGTGAGCTAAAGACTCTGGGAAAGTCTCTCGTAACCAGGACTAATGTCTGGCAGAGGGACTCCCAGGACCCCCTTGTTAATTAACTCTCAGACTACTGATTTGAAAAAACACTGTCAGGCACTTCCAGAGTCACAAGTTTCATGGCAAGGCTTCATTAAGCAAGCTTAAAGAGTTGCCAGGAGGATATGTTTTGGAGTGGGAATGGCCATAGGGATTAGCATGGCCATGGGCAGTCAATGGGTGGGCAAATAACCAAACAACACCTATACGCTGTGTATCCCTCCTCATATGCCATTTCTCCCAATCTGTACTCTAATGCAATGGTTTCTGCTTAAAGGTGTTGCAAGGTACACCTAGTAACCCAAACTAAAAAGGGGACAACCACAGAATGCTTCAGCTGCAAACAGAATGAACCACATCTGATATTAAATTAGAAGGTGATCTTGAGCAGGGTGTTATGGTTAATGCAAAAGTCGGTATTGTTTTGTTGGCATGGGGTTCAGAGGAGAGCCATAGGTTCTGCACCCTGAATAAGTGGCACAGCTTCCTCCAAGGTGAGCTAGAAGACAGCACTAGAACATTAAGTTTTAGTTTTTGCAATCTTAATTCTATTAGTGAAATCTTTAGCGTCAATAAACTAGCAAGGTGTTAGAGATCAAGAGATGTAGCAAGGATTGAGGCAGGAAACTGAGGTGTTGGAGAGCTCCTCAAGAAAACACATTGTCTAGACCTATTAAAAGCATGGCGGGTATAATCGCCACATTAGGCTAGTTTACTGACTTGTAATTTATAAGCCTTGATTTGTAATCCAGAGATGTGGAGAGCAGTACGTAGATCTACATGTTGGCGTCACATCATGGGTGCTACATTTTATTTCCGTTAAATGAGGACTAAACAGTTTGGCTCCTTTGCGAGTAGCTGCTGTGTGTGTGTGTATCTTAATAAATAATTGAGATGTGGTAGTGGTGAGGACTTAAGGAGTAATGTGTACTAAGAACTGATATGAGCAAGAGAAAGTGTGCAGTTTACTTACAGCTTTGTCTACTTAAGATGGGGGATATTGAAGGGGAAATTGAATAACCTCATGACTTGGACTTGATTTGTGCCCCCCCATTAGTAGAGTGAATAGCAGCAAAACTGTCAGCTGTGAAAATAAGGCTTGTGATTTGTTCTGTCTATAGGATGGGCTTCACAGTGATTGGGAGTGAGAGAGAGGGAGGCAAGTGGAGGGGGAGAGGGAGAGGGAGACTTTCTCTTGTAGTTGCTAAGAGGGAGGGAGGAAGATATTTCTAGCCCAGTCGTTGAAGTCCCCAAATGCTATTAGTTGGCCACTGGCAAAGGAAATTAAGGATAGAACATCAGCATGTCTAAAATGTTTACAATTATCCAGGGTTCCATACACAAGTGCACATTGGATTGTAAGAGTGTCTGTGACTCTAAACGCACCGGCAAGTGCTTCCAAATGAAATTGTTTTATAGAAAGGGAGAGTTTGACACACAATTTGACTGGTTAGATTAGAGCCACAACCAAATCATTAGTATCACTTTCTGTACGACATAGCCTTTGGGCACCAACTGTACTTTGGATGCTTAAATGTTCCCATTATAGATACGGGACTACAAGTACCAGCATGAAAAGTGATTCTGACTTAAAATCCAGGACTGGATAAAAGTAACCTTGATGACATGGGACAAGTTGGAAACTGTGTCATGATGGTCCAGAGCCTCTCTTCCGCTACCTTTCTATTACCTGACATTTTTTCTGCCACCGTTTCCCTACTGGTATTTCTTGCTGCTTCTCATATACTCCTCAACATCCAAGCCAAATTCCAGAGAGGGACATCCAACAGCGGAGAGGATCTTCATGTCCAGCCCACACAGAAGTCCCAAGCGCCTTCTGCTTCCACTAGCTTCAACTCAACAATTACAGAGCCTGCAGGATCCCCGCTATCAGGTCTGTTGGGCAGCCATTGTGGTCACATCAAATTTCATCCTGGCCGGAGAGTGCAGAATGTATGCCCATGAGATCTGGCCAAACCTGTGAGCTTTGCCTGGCCCCCACCACAGTGTGAAATAAACATGTGAATTAGCAGAAGCTAAGAATAAATTCTGTTTATAAGGCTTCAAGCACCTAGCAGCAGCTACATATGTGGTACAAGTAGCTGATAGCTTGCTGCACATCTAACAGCCACACAAGCTGCAAAGTATAGCTTTTTTGACATTGTATATGGCCTGTTATGGTTTAAGTCTTCTATACATACCCAATACTCCTTTCTACACTGTCACAAAGGCATAATGACTTTTGTATGGGCTCAGTTAGCTGGGGAATCAAACGCCTGGTACCTGTTTTTGTCAAGCTAACAAGAGTCTTCTAGGCTACAAGTAGGAGCTAAATAGCTCAGAGCAATTGCGAAACCTGTAGTGCAACCACTTATTGACAGCCCCACCCTGCTAAAGGGAACATACCCAGTAATGGAGGGGAAGAGAGCTTAAGAGAGAGATCTGCAAAGAGACAGAGCGAGAGATAGAGAGAGAGAAGGTTGTATAGGTCTATTACAAATCCTAAATAATAGGGATCTGAATAATCAGAAGGGTTTAATTTAGGTAATTCAAGTAGGTGAAAATAATTACTTCGGTTTATCTACTTCCAGGTCAAAGAACAAGTTACTTACCAACTGGTAATGGTCTTTCGATTGGATGTTCCTCCAACGTATTCCTCATCTTAGATGTATTCCATCCAGCTTTAGCTGCTTCGGAAAAAAAAAGAAAATCGGCAGAGGGCGCCGTGTGTCGATGTCGTCGAGTCGATGGTCCCTCAAAGGCCTCAGTCGAGGGTGACGTCATCGGGTGTTATAAGTAGCACACCTCAGCTCTGTTTTTCCCCTTTTACTATTGATTTTGCACTGTGTAGATTGTGCCGGCAGACAGGCATTCGCCTTGCGAGAGTTGAAGTGGCAATAACCCGGAAAAATCTACAGAGGGTTAGGTTGGGAGGGTGATGAGGAATACGTTGGAGGAACATCCAATCGAAAGAACGTTACCATTTGGTAAGTAACTTGTTCTTCGAGTGGATTGTGTCCTCCAACGTATTCCTCATCTTAGATTGACTCCCAAAGCAGTATGGACAATTACTCTGGAGGAGGGGTTAGATTTTTCGATACCCATAGATGGCTGAATATAGTACCGCTTTACCAAAATTCAGCTCCTTACACTGGGAAGTATCCAGACTATAGAATTTTGAAAAAGTATGCAGTGAAGAGCAAGTTGCTGCTTCACAAATGGACCTTATAAGAACACCTCTTTGTAGGGCTGTCGAAGAGGTGATGCCTCTGGTGGAATGAGCCCTTAGACCTTCTGGTGGGTCTTTTTGTGCTAATCTGTAGCATTCTGAAATGCAAAACACAATCCAGTGTGATATTGTTTGCTTTGTCACTGATTGACCCAATTTCCTTCCTGTGTAGCCAATAAAAAGTTGATTGTCCACTCTAAGCTTGGAAAGCCTAGAGATGTTAAAGCTTAAAGCTCTTTTTGGATCCAACCTGTGTAATCTTTCCTCCTCCTTACTAGGATGAGGTGGAGGATAGAAAGCGGGTAAAACAATTTTCTGACTTAAATGAAAATCAGACACCACTTTAGGTAAAAATGAGAGGTTAACCCTCAACACAACTCTGTCCTTATGGAACACAGTATAGGGTGGCCCAGAAGACAGTGCCTGCAATTCGCTCACTCTTCTTGTAGATGTTAAAGCAACTAGGAAAGCAGTTTTCCATGTCAGTAATCTTAATGGACAAGTGTGCAAAGGCTCAAAAGGAGCACACATTAAGAATTTTAGGACCAGATTGAGATCCCAAATTGGCACTTGAAATGGGTAAGGAGGAAACGTGAGTCCTTTTAAGAATTGCACTACCAAAGGAATTTTGAAATAGGAGCAATCTTCCGACGAGCGCTTAAAGATGGAAAGTGCCGCAAGATTACCTTTAAAGGTTCCAACATTTAGACCTCTATGTGCTAGGTACAGGAGGAAGGACAGTACTTCCGGAATAGAACATAGAAAAGGATCAACATTCTTTTCTCTGCATCAGTTGCAAAACTTTTTCCAACGGCAACGGTATAGAGACTTTGTTGCTGGCCTTCTTGCCGAAAGCAACACTTCCATGGCGTCATCTGGAAGGTCCCAATCCTTGTATCTCAGCCTTTCAGATACCAAGCGTGAAGGTTGAGCGTTTTGACCTCTGGATGGAGTACCTGACTCTCCATTTGTGAGAGAAGGTTCTCTCTCTGAGGAAGACGTACTGGGGGACAGATGGACATGTCTAAAAGATCCGGGTACCACATTCTCCTGGCCCAATCCGGGGCAATTAGGATCATGCAGCTCCCGAAGCGTCTCAGTCTCCTGATGACCTGAGGAATGACGGGAATCGGAGGGAACGCGTACAATAGTGGGAAATTCCACTCCACCACGAACACGTCCCCAAGGGCTCCTCTCGGGGGAAATTCCCTTGAGCAATACCTTTCACACTTCCGGTTCATTCCGGTCGCAAATAGGTCCACTTAAGGGGTTCCCCAAAGGGCGAAGATCTCTTGAATGACTTCCTGAGCCAGTTCCCATTCGTGGGACACTGTGCTCTGCCTGCTCAGAGCATCTGCCATCATATTCTCCTCCCCGGCTAGATGAACTGCTGTTAAAGAGATTCCTTCTTGAATTGCCCAATACCAGAGCTGCATTGCCTCTCTGCACAGAGTTAGTGACCCTACACCTCCTCTTTGGTTTAGATAATGCATGGCCACTGTGTTGTCCGTCATTATCAAGAAATGTTTTCCCCTGACAGATGGCAGGAAAGCTTTCAGCGCTAGTCTGATTGCTCTCAGCTCTAAAAGGTTGATGTGTAGTTTTGACTCTGATGAGACCAATGACGGCTGATTGTTAGATCCCATCTATTAAAATAGAGGGCAAAGTGGTTTTCTGTGCTGATTGGTTTCTAGGAGGTGTTCAATGGATAGCTCATCTGTTTAAGGATGGGGTCTGGATGACGGCGAGAGAACTACAGATGTGTTATAACATTGAGAATTTCAAAGTTTCAGACTACAGAAAGCTCAGAAGTGCGATTGGAGATATTGATTTGGAGAAAAGGCTTAACCTAGACTTGTTTACAAGGAAGGCAATAAGGGGGGAATGTGGGTTAGCCAGCCGTGTTTACAATATGATTGTGTCTGAGTACAAATGAAATGACTCATTAAGAGAAGAATGGAGTAGAAGAATTGGTTCGGATATCTCGGTGGAGTTATGGAAGCAAATGTGTCAGAATGTCAGGCTATGCTATTTGGGACTTACAGAGAGATCAAGACAGATTAAGATCCTAAATCGAGTTTATTGGACACCCAAAAGAATGTGGAAGCGAGGTCTGTTGGAGAATTCAGACTGTTGGACATGTACCCATGAATCGGGTACCCTGGAGCACATGTTGTGGGACTGCAGGAAGGGGAGAATGTTTTGGAGGGAGATAGGTGTAGTTTGCGAAAAGGTGATTGAGGGAATATGCCTGTTCTAGACTTCAAAACAGTGGTGTTGGGGAGCGATGAAACATTGGAGGATCTTAGTCAATGTCAGAAAAAGTGGTTGTTCAGAGGAGCTATGATTGGAAAGAAAGGAATTTTGAGCAATTGGAAATCTGCTTTGAACTTGAAAATTGAGGCTTGGACAACGGACATGCATGCACTAGCAGAAATGTAGAATGTACTGTACAAGAGAGAAAAAAAGGCTTGTTTGAAAAAATCTGGGGAAAATGTCTTACACTATACTAAACTATGTATTATAAGGAAGTGTATCTGAAGGGGTGAGTGTTTGGGTGGGGTGATTGGGGAGGTGGGGTGGAATCAATTGTAAGATGATGTAGTAATTGTATCCTTCAATGTAAATAGTTGTATTGTTTATTTGATCCATATGATATTATTCTGACCATTTGGGTAGCATAACTATGATTTATACTATATTTTGTTAACTAGTAAATAAAAGTTAAAATAATAATAATAATAATAATAATAATAATAATAATAATAATAATAATAAGAGAAGAGAAGGACTTGATCTTCTTGGAGGACCTAACTGGGTGAAAGCTGTTGGGTTTACCAAGTGTGTACCGGTCCCGGTATTCTGATATGAACTAGGTCTTCTATCTTTGAAGGCGTGGCTGGAACGGAAGTCTTTATTCCTTTTTTCGAAGGCTTTGACTTCCGCCTGGGAATTCCCTCCTCTTGAAACTGCAATCATTGATTGAAAATAATACTTGCTCCTTTTTCTCTAGTCGCGTAAATGAGAATAAGAACATGCTGAAGTAGCTGGATTGCTCGGCTGAATGTCTCGAACTATAACCGCTGAAGATCAAAAGGGCAGTTGGAGAAAGGGATAAGATACACACTGGAGAGTTTGTTAAGAAGTACACCATCTTTAATAATATGGTAAACAGTATTAAATCCCTATCAGAACCAGAGCCATACATTAAGAGTTTCCCCGGCCCGGTTTGGAGAAATACATTTCTGAGATTCAGATTAAACTTGTTACCACTAGAGAAGTAGAACAGGCAAGAAATGGGATTGAGAGGGAAAACAGGTTATGTAGATATTGTAAGGGAGAGGGCAAGATAGAAACAGACCATTTGTTGCTAATTTGTCCTCATAGATTACGGATAAGACAAATATTTTAATCTGTTTATAAAGGATTTAAGGTTGTATGCTCATGATTGCTTGATGACACACATTTTAAACAGAACGCTAGTTTCTTTAACTTTGGCTGTCTTATGATGTTTTGATGAAATTGTTGGATTTTAAAGGAAATTTTGGATTTTATGTATAGAGAGTCGTGGCTAAAGGTCTAAGTTAATGAAATGTAAATTGATTTATTATGTTTGTATGATGTGTTTCTGAATGTGTACTGTGTAAGGTTTAATTGTGAAACCAAAGTACAATAAAAACAAATAAAAAATGAGTTCATGTTTCGTGCTTCCACATTTTGCAATGTATGCATGAATGTATATCTCATTCCATCCCATCTTTAGTTATGCATACATGTTATTTTGCATAGTTGTCATTCAAGAAGTTCTCTGTTTAATAAAGCTACATCAAAAGCATAAAACAACGTGGCCAATCAACCTAACAATATATGGATATTCTTAATAGAAACATGTTAGTAAAGGAAGTATCCTTCAGCCTGAAAGTGTGTGTGTCTGCAAACTTATTAGAAGGCAATCCAAAAAAATTAGATTTAAAAATGAAAGCATGTTGTCCTCCACAATGCAATTTCAAATACAAGGAACAACTTAGTGTGTAAGTTGAAATCAGTGACCTCCACTGATTTACTATAACTACTCGAGAAGCAGAAACTTGGTGGAATAAAAAATACACTTCTAAATATGAATTTGTGATTGTTTTTGTAATGTGTTCCAAGGTATACTTATATAAGGATATACCTTAACATGTGCAACAATAATGGTAATATAGCCTACTGCAAAGATCTGTGTTGCCTCCATACCACAAATGTGAAACTTAGTTAAATAACATGGTAATTTATCGCCCAAAGTCAATCAAATTACTACTTTGGGTTGGGTAATAATATTGCCCCATATTGACACGCCACTGCACCACATTTGTGTCTGTTCATATGGTCAAACTATGTTGACACTGCCCACCTGCAAAAATCTCACTTTCCATTAACAGGATCTACTAGATCCAATCCCTCATACTCATGGAAAAGTCTAAAGGATGAATGTGGTCTACCGGTCAATGAACTGCTGCCAGGGATATATCTTAGCAAAGGGTGTAAATACAATATTTCCAAAATAGCAGCCTAGGGCAGTGATATGCAAATAATTGATTGGCCAGAGAGTAGTAAGCTGCACATGAAGTCCCGCTCAGTAAGAGCATTTTTGATGGTCAAAAAAGCTAATAATGTTGACAAACTGCTGCCAACTGTTGGCATCTAACTTAACTCTTTCATTAAAACGTATCAGATAAAATATGCCAAAGCAGCTCCTGTATTGTTGTTGTAGGATCTGAGATGTTCTGCTGATGTTGGTGTTTTGGGTCCCGTAATTTTTCTTTCTCATACACCGCTGGCATTGAAGTAAGGACTACATTGAGCAGTTTTGCATAAAGATGTGGGCGTGGATGCAGGCACAGGCTGCATGTTTAACATGACATGAGACAGACTGAAAATCTATAAAGGGGGAACTAAATTCTAACATGGTTTTTAGTATTGCTAAGTGGTCACGTGCAAGCTGCAAATAGCCCTGGCTTTTCATTCAATAACACTTTGCATTCTGGGACTTGTAGTGTTGCTTTCCCCATAAGGTTAGACACATGAATATCCAAATGCACAGTGCTGCTGTATAAAAAATAAACATGTGCACTTGGCAGGTACTTTACTACAACTATCCAGTCCAAACTGTGTAGAAGGGCTGCAGGACTGCATGTGCTCTTAAACCATAGGACGGGGCAACTTGAGATTTCTATAAACCGTTCAGTAATGCATTACCAATATAAAATCACTTCATTTTGTAATTGTTTGAAACGGCATTCATATTGCTATTGCACACTTTGTGAATAAAGTGAGTTGCACAAAGTAAAATCTATTTTTTTTATTTTAAAACAGGCAGTTGTGTGGAGATTAGCATTTCCTTAATTTACGTTTTGTTCTGGAACTTAACCGCAGGATGAGGTGATCATTTTATTTTAAAATTGCTGCAGCAAATCATACAGTGACCTAGACGTTCCAATTATATAAGGAATTTGACAAGTAAAAGGGTCACTGAAGATGGCCTTCGCCTCACAGCCACGTCCCAGACATTTCTGCCATGTGGATCTCACTTGACAGACAATGGAACACAGCAAGAAACGTTAACATGGGTGCACAACATGGGTGCACAGAAGTCATGTCTGCTCCTAAGGTACCCGCACCAACAGAGCTGCACATAGGAAGGGGTGTGATCGCCTCCGTCATGCCCTCCCACACACGCCCCTCTGCAACATAAGCCCCTGAGGAAATGCCACCAATCTGCGGTGCAGCCGTTGTCTTCTCTGCAGCGTTGCATTACATGGGTGGGGGGGTGGGGGCTCAGTCCCCATGTAATGCTAAAACACTTACAGGGTAAGTCATAGAATTTCGCACAAAAGTGGCGCACGCGGCTGGCGCACAGTGTGCGCGTGCGAATGTCTGCGCCAGCCGCGTGCGCTAAAATCGATTTCCGCGCACAGCGTATTCATGGATTTTAGCCTCCAAAACCAGCCATGGCGCAGAGTGGCGCAGGGACCCTGCAGCAGCGCCAGTTGCGCCCCCAAGAACGCCCTTGCGCAAGGAAAAGCCATCAAAATTCCCAATTCAGCGCAAAGGGCTGCGCTAACCCTGGACCAGTATACAGGGCTGTCAAACAGCAAACGCCGAGCGGGGAACGTGTATTACTGGAGTGCGCGGGAAGTTCCACATGCAATTTCAGCAGGGTACGTGTATTTCTGGGGTGCGGGGAAGTTTAACACGCAATTTCAGCAGGGTACATGTATTACTGGGGTGCGCGGGAAGTTCCACACGCGATTTCAGCAGGGTACGTGTATTTCTTGGGTGCGGGGAAGTTTAACACAAGATTTCAGCAGAGTACGTGTATTTCTGGGATGCGGGGAAGTTTAACACAAGATTTCAGCAGGGTACGTGTATTTCTGGTGTGCGCGGGAAGTTCCACACGCGATTTCAGCAAGGTACGTGTATTTCTGGGGAGCGGGGAAGTTTAACACGCGATTGCAGCAGGGTACGTGTATTTCTGGTGTGCGCGGGAAGATCCACACGCGATTTCAGCAGGGTACGTGTATTTCTGGGGTGCGCGCAAAGTTCCACACGCAATTTCAGCAGGGTACGTGTATTACTGGGGTGCGCGTGAAGTTTCACACGAGATAGGCCCTGTGCGAGTGGGCTACGTGTATTTCGGGGGTGCAGGGGCATCCTACGCGTGAATTGCCAGTGTGGGTCCTCCCAGGTGTTCCCTCTTCACCCTCCACGG
Source organism: Ambystoma mexicanum (assembly GCF_040938575.1). Lineage (NCBI taxonomy): Eukaryota > Metazoa > Chordata > Amphibia > Caudata > Ambystomatidae > Ambystoma > Ambystoma mexicanum. The sequence continues at coordinate 435,194,696 of NC_090931.1, read as the reverse complement.
CCCCTGCAGGCAGCCCACACCACAGGGGACTACCCTGCACCCCTGGTCATGTCCTGCAGGCAGCCCATCCACCATGGGCATGCCCCCCCAGCCAAGCCACATGTCACCTTGCACTAGTGATCACCAACGCATTACCCCCTTGCACTCCCACCCCCCCAGCAGTGCAGGGCAACTGCCAGCAGGCCCCCACTCATGTCCCACTCATGTCACCTTGCACCACCACCCCCCAAGAAGTGCAGGGCACCTGCCAGCAGGCCCCCACTCATTTCCCCTAGCACCCCCACCCCCCAGCAGTCAGGGGCACCTGCCAGCAGGCCCCCACTCATGTCCCACTCATGTCCCCTTGCACCTCCACCCTCCAGCACTGAGGGGCACCTGCCAGCAGGCCCCCACTCATGTCCCCTTGTACCCCCACCCCCCAGCAGTGCAGGGCACCTGCCAGCAGGCCCCCACTCATGTCCCACTCTTGTCCCCTTGCACCCCCACACCCCAGCAGTGCAGGGCACCTGCCAGCAGGCCCCCACTCATGTCCCCTTGCACCCCCATCGCCAAGCAGTGCAGGGCACCTGCCAGCATGCCCCCACTCATGTCTCCCAGCAGTGCAGGGCACCTGCCAGCAGGCCCCGACACATGTCCCCCAGCCAACACGTCATCACAATCTAGATCCCTGGCCCTTATGGCCAGCCTCCACATACCAAAGACCCACCCAAGTATTGCATCCACCCACATAGAAATGCCAATTACATGATACAACCCCAATGGCAAGTATGTAAATGAACACATGTCCATCACACACACACAATGGGTGCAAGTGAATGTCAAAACCCATATCATGACATGCATGAAACCAATGAGATAATACCACAAATGGAAGTATACAAAAATATATATTAAAGATATCATGAACGTAAATCAAATTAAACACACAACAATGGGAAAAACAAAAGAAATGGTCCATGTCCGATAAATAATGAAAATCAAGAAAACCTAAGCAAAAGAAATCCCCAAAAAAATTGTGTCCAAAGTCACAGTCCAAAAAATCAAATCCAAGGGAAAATAAAAAGTAAAAACCATTGCTCCATGGTGAACACAAAAAAAATATTAAAAAAGATTAATCCAATGTAGAACTATGTACAATTGAAGAATCCAGGGTCCATGAGCCCAACTTAAGAAATGAAACCTACCAAAAACCACTACCAAAAATGTGGTGCATTGTCCAAGCGGGTCAAAATAAAGAAAAAACGAAAGGAAACCTAATACTAACGAACTATTTACAAGGGCAGCAGGCAAGTCCAACAGCTCACTTGTTGACGTCCCGGGCCTGGGCATCATCGAACTCCTGCTCGATGTCCCGGAGCCGGTCCTCTTCCATGGCCCGAGGGTTCGCAGGGACGATGACATCTGGATATCCAGGTCCCTGCGAATGGCCTTGAGGCACTCGGCCCGCCTCAGGGCCCTACACATGGAGTTCTCCACCCTGACCATAGCGAGCCGTGCCTCTTCCACCCGCTGCTCCGCATCTATCGCATGGCCCAACAGCTGCCACACGGAAGACACTCCCATTCCTGGGTCCTCCTGCCCTATGGCCGATGCCTGCCCCTCCGATGTTGATGGCCCCGAGCCATCATTGCTCCCACCAACAGCCTGCTCCTGCTGCTGCTGCTGCTGTCCATGTGCCCAGTCCGATGGTGCCTGCACATCCTGCATCTGCTGGTCTCCAATTGTGGTGTCCACCCCTGCTGGGCCACCAACTCCCGACTGTGGCAGGGATGGGATCGCCACCAAGCTGGCTGCGTTGGACAGGCCAAGTCCACAGGGGGCCCTGGTGTAATCTGGGCCGGGAGACGATGTGGAGAACGACCGGCGCATAGCCTCCACAGAGGAGGAGAGGTCCGCCAGAGTGCGCGTCACATGTAGGAACCCACCGACCAGGGCCCCTCCCAGCAGTGCCACGTCACGACGCTGCTCTTCGTGATGGCGTGCGTTCTCCACCCAGGAACAACGCACGTCATCACGAATGTCACGCGTGCGCAATGCGACACCCACCAGGACGGATCCCATACGGTCGCGGGACCCCTCGCCCGCAGGTAGTGGAGAGGCAGGTGATATGGCACTTTCCCCTACCTGCGGACGGGCCTGGGACAGGGCCTCCCTGCTGGTGCATGATGGTGCAGTCACAGGGTCAAGGACAGCGACATGCACAGGCCCCTCCGCGGTGACCTGTGCTGCCTCCTGACCCTGACCCTGGACTGCACCACTTGCACCAGTGGTACTACCCCCACCAGGCCCCATGTGCGGCTCAGTAGCGGGCTCCTCCTCCTCTGTGGAGACCACCAACCTGGATGTCTCCACACCGTCTTCCGCCATTGGAAGCCCCTGTGGGGGCTCACCCGGCCCTTCCACCACAGCCGTTGTGGCAGACGCGGCACCAGCCCCCTCGCTCCCGGATGATGGTAATTCCTGGGAGGGTGGCTGGGCCATGCGTCGCCGACCGGTGGAGGCATCCCCGCTGCTTGGCTCCACAGCGCCGTCTCCGCCCTCTTCTTCACTTGACGCTGCATAGAGGGAGACATAGAACACAAGCATCAGGGTACAGCACAAAATACCCTAGACAGGAAGCAATAACACATGAGTGACACTGCCAAATGTCACTTCCATCCTGTCCTTCCACAACACATGGGTCAATGCATGCAACACACATGCAGAAACACTCCCAGCGCCTGCAATCACACCCATGTACAAGGGCCCCTGTAAACCAAGATGGTGCCTTCAAAGTCACATGCATCCATGGTGTTTCAAAGTCAAACACACACTTCTCTGGCGCACACACACACACACACGTGCACCATGCATGTATATGACATGAGCACCCATTCCTCACCCCCCCCCCTCCATGTCCTGGAACACAGACTGGCATGCTTTCAGGTGTGCATTCTGCATAGAGGTCCCCATGTTGCATTAAAACACATGCACCTACCATGTGGTTCACACATAACTGGTCCCACATGCATGACCATGATGTCCCTGCACACACACATCCATACATGTATCAGACTACCAGCACACTGCAACATGCCCTGTCTCAAACAGCAATGCTTGGCCACTTACCGCTCAACTCCAGACGGGTCTGCCTCCGAAGGGTCTGGGCGTGGAGCGCTGGGCCTACGCTTTCCAGGACCCTCATCTGGATGTTGCTCAGGCTGACCCAGCCCCCCTCTGCGAGGCGCCGGGCCTTGTTGAGGGTCCTGGACCTGAAGTCCTCCAAGCCCTTCTTGACATGATGGAATTCACGGACTGCCACCCCCTCCGCGTTGATGGCAGTCACGATGTCCGTCCAGATCCTGGTCCGTCCTAACTTGTTGGCGCGTCTTGTTCCGAAGAGAGCATCATAATGCCCCAGGACTTGCTCCACCAGGACACCAACTTCGGTGGCAGTGAAGCTGGTGGCCCTCTGCCTCTGGCTGGGGGTTGCCAGTGGTCTCAGATGGTGGCGTGCCCGACATGGCAACCCCAGAGGCGGGAGCGGGTGATCAACTGGGTCCTGGGGCTGGGCTGTGGAGCGATGGAATCCCAGTCGGGAGTCTTCGGTTCCAGCAGGGGCGGTCACAGCAACAGCACCCCTGGCTGACATGCACTCAGCAAATGGCAGGGCACGTGGGCAGCAGGCAATCAGGCAGCAGCAGATGGCAGGTGGGAGCGTGCTCGGGGCTCTGGGGGGCAGTAATTCGGCCTTCTGGGCAGGAGCGGGGTCTTCCGTGTGTGAACGCATTGGCCAGCTTGATACGGAGTGATTTGGCACGTGAAAATCTTGCAAGTCAACGTGTAATTCGAGGAAAGGCCCTTAGCGCGTAAGTGCGTCAGCGCACATATGCGATTTCATTCGACCAAAGGCCCTTAGCGTGTAAGCGCGTCTGTGAAGTGACGCGCGCGGATGTTTCCCTCATAGCATGTGATGACAGAACACTCGTGGAAAAGCTGCACGTCCGAGTGTCAGCGCATGTAATTGGAGGAAAGGGCGCGTACACGCGGAAGTGACGTGTACGTGTGGGCCGGTTTAAAAGGTACGTGTAGGACGCCATTTCCTTGTACGTGCTTTTTGTGGAGAGCGAGTGGGTGGATTCTGTACTTCTTGTCGGTTCACAAGCGATTACTTCACAGCGTTTCAAGTTCGTACTCCCCGTTACCTCTGACAGTTTTCATTTTTCTACTTTTTTTGGGCCTGTTTCCTCAAACAGTGTTCACTTCTCCTTTTGTCCCGTCTCCTCAGACAGCGTACAATTCTTCTTTTGGCGGGGGTGTTGCCAACGCATATTTTTTCACGTTCTTTTTCCAGGCAGACGGTGAGTTCCGCACTTACTTAGCAACTGTGCTTGCCCCGTGTGTCGCGTACCCCTTCAGAGGTCATTGTAGGCTGCGTGTATTACGCGTACGCTTATTTTTGTGTTGCTGGGTGCCACAGCGTAGTGCAGGTTCATTTTTCCACGCACGTGGTCTACGAGGGGTTGCATGCACGTTTATTTTTGTTTTTGGGCTGCCTGTGCGTTGCGTGACCTGTCATCTTCCCCCAGGGGTCACAGACAGCCTTGTTAGAGCACTAGGGTACGTATTCCATCTAGTACCCTACCCCTTTGACCCCCAATTGCCCAGGACAATAGTTTACTGCTCCTCCCATACGCACAACAACATCAGTGCCATGGTTGGGAGGCGAACAAGCGGTAAGGGAGGCAAAGGTGGCCGACCTTCAAAAGGTGGATGTGGTGGGCGCGGTAGGGGACGTGGCCAGGATTTGCAGGGTCTCTGTAGACCCCCATGTTTGGAGGACCAATCAGGGACACCCATGCCCCCCCCAGGTTGAGGGAAACGTGGCTGAGACCATCCCAGCTCAGTCCCTGTTGGACCAGCCCATTGTGGCACCTGACCTGGCACAGGATGACTCCCTGGCTGACTTCCAGCTCAGCAAGTCTAGGCCACGTGTGGCGGTGTAAGTTGTCACCAAGGCACGTGGATCTGAGGCAGCTATGTCATCTGCTGCCCCAAGTATGCAGGGAGGTGAAACTGCAGGGGCAGCTGCAGCTCCATCCGCCCCAGCTCTGACTCTCCCAGCCAGGACAGTGTCGGTCGTGGTCCATCATACTGATGTTCCCCCTGCCAACATCACACTTCAGACAATCCCTGCACCAAGTCCTATGGTCAATGTGCATTCGCACACTCCAACAACCCAGTCCACCGGTGATTCTGCCCCTACTGACCAGAGCGGCGTTAGCCACTCCGGCTCCGCTCCACCTTCTAAAAAGAGGAAGAAGGGTGCTCTGGCAAGACAGGCTGAGACCCCAGGCACAGCTACACACTCCGGCACGTCAAGGAAGCCTTGCTTTAATGACGCAGAGCTTAATGCACTTGTGAGCTATGTGTTGCAACATAGCCACGAAATGGTGGTGACTGCAGGGTCCAAGACCACACCTGGTCAACGTAAGGCACACTGGCAGACCATCGCCAACAACATAAGTGCCCTTGGATTTGTGAGGCGCTCAGCTGATGATTGCTACAAGCGGTGGAACAACCTGAAACGCAGAGCAAAGGACAAGCTGGCCTCAAGTCATGCCGCTACTCTGGTGACTGGCGGTGGGTCTCAACAAGAGGACAACAAACTCACTGAACATGAGTCTGTTGCTGGGACCTTCGTCACAGAGGAACAGATCCGAGGTGTGGGAGAACTACCCGATTATGAAACATTGTCCGGTGAGTGCCCATGCGTTTGTGTGTGTAATGCATGTGTATGCTGTTTGGGTGACGGGTTCTGATTGAATGGCAGGTGAGGGTGTGTTTGACTGAGCAATATGGGTCACCCATGTGCTTCATCCAAAACATTCTGCGGCCTTGAATTTGGGTGTGACACTATCCCTTCTGCCCACAGTAGTAATATAGCGCAACATCACGGCAGTTGCCCTTGAGGTGGCATCATGCAACAACATTGTTTGTATTTTTCAGTGTTCTTTCAGGCTGATTGTTTCAATTCTCCCACTTTTGCAACACATTCCTCAGCCCTATTGTGACATATGTGACATGCTTCTGTCAGTGAAGAACCCCACATAGGCCCACATGTGTCACCTTGGTAGTTGAAAGACTTGATCATTCAGGCTGAATGAGTATTGTCCTGATCACATTATGTTTTTGGGCCTATTTGAATGTGGAACATGCTAGTTGTTTCCTGTCATGTTGAAGTGCACAAACATTGATGTGTAGATGTTCCTGTAATCACTTTATTTTTGTACACAGGATGTGTTGCAGTGTGTGGCACATAGCGTATCTTTTCACACTATGTGGCATTTTTCATCTCTTCATGTCCATCTCACATGGATGGGTGACAGTACTCATTCACTGACATATGGATGTACTTGTGGAATGTACCATGGCTATGGTACATGCCATCTGTGTGATGGCATGTGCCATTTATGTGTGTAGGACATGCCACTCACAGGCCAATGTGTGATGGCAGTGCTACCCAGCATGCAGCAAATGTGTTGCTCTTCCATCTTGGTGTCATCAGTGTCAGACTTTTGCCTCCCCTTCCAACTCTGTGACAGTGCATGCATGGGAGGGTTATAGTCATGTGGGACATGTGTAAATCATGTACTGGTTCTGTAGCTTATCAGGCCTATTTGTGTGCTATGGTGCTAATGCCTGTTTCCATTTTTTGTCTTTCATGTTTTTGCAGGGGATGTCGCACTTGATGCTGGTGAGGTTGAGGAGATGGTGCAGACCCAGGAGGAACCTGAGGCACAACCGGCCACCAGTGGGGGACGTGGTGTGGTGGTGGGTGAGAACCCACTCTTGCTGCAGACGATATTGTCAAGGGGTGTCTCTTGGTGCACCTCCCCAGACCTCTATTCAGGTGTTGCTTCGGATGATGAGACCTATGTGGCGTTGCAGGTAAGTGTTTCTGGAAGGGGTTCTGTTCTGTCCAACCTACCTGCACCAGGGGTAGAACCCTCTATGGGGATGTCAGTGTTGGGTAGTCAGCCTTTGGCGGTTAGGGGTGCAGGGTCACACTCCACAACATCTGATCCTGTTCCTGGGCCAGCAGATCAGAGGGGGAATGCAGTCCTGCAGCCTCAGGCAGTGCCGGCACAGCAAGGCGCAGATCGCCTTGCCCCAAACAGGTTTGGTGCCCGCCGATGCGGTGGCCGTACGCCACCAGGCAATACCGCATGGGAACAATCCATTTACGGTATGGCAACCCAACAAGCAGCATCAGTTGAGATGATGGCTCAAGCAATGGAGAGGGTGGCCACTTCCATTGTCCCCCCTGAAAGGCAGATGGAGCTACTACAGCAGGCAACAGACTCCATTTGCCAATCACACAGGGAGGACATGTTGGCGTCCAACAGGGACAGACGGGCGGCACTGGAGACTCTACACCAATCGATTTCAATAGAGTCCCAGGGCCACAGGGAAGGCCTGAGGGTAGAACTCCATCACCTTAGGGAGACAGGGAGACTCTTGTTGACCTTGAGACTTCCACTAAATTGAGGACAGAACAGCAGCTGGAGCGACACACACGTTCACTCTCAGCTGAGATGCAGGCAACTCGGGAGGAGATCCGGGCATCATGTCAGGTGCTGCATGGGGATCTCCGCACTATAATCCTCCAGAACGAGAACTTCCGCACCCGCATGCTTGCTGCCATGGAGGACCATACCAGGGCTTTGCGTGGGCTGCCTCCCATAGCACCACCACCTCCTGTGGCAGCAGCAGAGGGTGTTCAGAGTGACAGCAGCAGTTCTCGCACATTGGCATAGCCGTGCAGGCCATGAGCCCATGGAGGTGTTTTTTGTTCCCCAACATCCACACAGGCGGGCTGGTGCGCACCCTGTCCTCGGACCTCCTGGGTGGCCTCCCCCCCCCTGGCCCCCACATGGGCATTTTTGATTTTTGATTTTTTTTGACAGTGTGTTGCCTTGTGTGGCTCCCGTGGACATGCACTGTATTCCGGCTGGGCACATGCAGGCTTGTCCTGAGTTTGGGTTCGATGCTTGGGTTCGTGAGACACACACCACTCCTGCTTCCCGTTTCCATGGGCTTTCAAAGAGTGTGACCAAGTGACAGTGATGTACACAGTAATGTTGGGCTCCCATGAGCTGTGTGGGCAGTCTGTAGTCAATACAGTGTACACATTCCTTGTGTATATTGTAGTTGTATTGTACACTGCATGTTGGAATTATGTATGCTTCTGCTTCCATGTCTCTCTCTGAATTTGCAGGTTCATTCCTCATGTCTTCACAAGGCCGTCTACTTTGGAGATGGAGTTCATGTTGTATGCAGTACACAGACAAGTTTTGAAGCCTGCAAGACTACAGTTGGAAGGGGGCGATGTGGTGGCATATTCAGGTTGTAAGACTATTACTATTTTAACTTAGTACTGTCATGTTTTAGTTATGTTTGAGCTTGTGTAGCTGCATTGTATTGTTGGTAAGTATTTGGTCATGTGTGTTGTTAGTTCAACATTACTGGGAGCATATTGTTTGTGGCCAGTTTCCATTAGGGACACTGTACTTTGTGACACTTGTGTCAGGTTTTCGGGATTGCTTTGTTTGCTCTCACATAGCATGACATGCCATGGTGTGTTGGGTGGTGGTGCCGGGGAGGGGTTGGGTGACATGGCACTGTTCTCATGTATTTTGCAAGGGGGTAATGCATTTAGCAGCATATGTGTCTTTTGATGACACAGCATTGGTGGTGTTTCTGTAGGTAGGTATGCACACATTGTGACACTTCCAGGTGACCAATCTCAGGCTGGTATGGTAGTGACAGTTGACTGTCCCTTGAGTCATCATCATTGATTGTCAGATGGTATGTGCCAGGGCTGTGTGCACTCCACTGGGGTGTGATTCTAAGTGAAGTAATTAGCCACCAGCTGCGTTCGGGCTGCCTCACCCCGTGCCCTTTCCCCTCCCATGCGCAGCGGGCCTGCATGTGGTTGGGGATGTGGGGGCACCACCATGTCCACCGGCAGGCCCCGGCGTGTTGCAACGTTGTGCAGGACACATGCTGCCACTATGATCCTGCACACTACTGGGGGAGCGTATAACAGCTGCCTGCCAGAACGGTCAAGGGAGCGAAAGCGTGACTTGAGCATTCCGAATGTGCGCTCCACTATGCCCCAGGTTGCAATATGGGCTGTGTTGTATCTTACCTCGGGTGGCCTGGTGGGGTTCCAAATTGGCGTCATCATGTGGGTGCTCAGAGGGTAGGCACTGTCCCCTAGGGAGGTGGTGATGGGTATCATTAGTAGGGTTGTGACATTACTCAGTATCTGGCATGCATGCATGTGCTGTGGCACTTATACTCACCGAGCAGCCATGTATCGCCATGCCACCCAGCTTCTATGTCCCGGTTTAGGGTTGACATTCTGTAAATGAAACTGTCGTGGGTGGACCATGGATAGTTGGCATATACTGAGGTGATGATTCCCTTGGCACAATCGCGTGTAAAACCTCCCGCGAGCCCCTGAAGTACACGTACCCCGCTCACCCAGGCACAATCGCGTGTGAAACTTCCCGCGCACCCCTGCAATACACGCTATTTTTGACACAGCGGGTGTCCGTGTTTGTCGCGTACCCCTTTGCACGTCATTTGTCCTAGAGGCGAACAGTATGGGACATTCATCAGAGCTGTATATACAGGCTTTTTGTTAGCGCAGGGACGCTACCGCCTGCCTTCGTGTGGCGGACATGTGTTGATGTACATAGTTGACTTTTGGTTTGTGTCATGAGATCGCCATTTCACTGCTGGGGTTTGGGGGTGCAAGGGGACATGAGTGGGGCATGAGTGGGGGCCTGTTGGCAGGTGCCCTGCACTGCTGGGGTGTGGGGGTGCAAGGGGACATGAGTGGGGGCTTGCTGGCAGGTGCCCTGCACTGCTGGGGGGTGGGGGTGCAAGGGGACATGAGTGGGGGCCTGCTGGCAGGTGCCCTGCACTGCTGGGGGGTGGGGGTGCAAGGGGACATGAGTGGGGGCCTGCTGGCAGGTGCCCTGCACTGCTGGGGGGGTGGGGGTGCAAGGGGACACGAGTGGGGGCCTGTTGGCAGGTGCCCTGCACTGCTGGGGGGGTGGGGGTGCAATGGGACACTAGTGGGGGCCTGCTGGCAGGTGCACTGCACTGCTGGGGGTGGGGGTGCAAGGGGACACTAGTGGGGGCCTGCTGGCAGGTGCCCTGCACTGCTGGGGGTGGGGTGCAAGGGGACACGAGTGGGGGCCTGCTGGCAGGTGCCCTTCACTGCAGGGGGGTGGGGGTGCAAGGGGACATGAGTGGGGGCCTGCTGGCAGGTGCCCTGCACTGCTGGGGGGTGGGGGTGCAAGGGGACATGAGTGGGGGCCTGCTGGCAGGTGCCCTGCACTGCTGGGGGTGGGGGTGCAAGGGGACATGAGTGGGGGCCTGCTGGCAGGTGCCCTGCACTGCTGGGGGGTGGGGGTGCAAGGGGACATGAGTGGGGGCCTGATGGCAGGCGCCCTGCACTGCTGGGGTGTGGGGGTGCAAGGGGACATGAGTGGGGGCCTGCTGGCAGGCGCCCTGCACTGCTGGGGGGTGGGGGTGCAAGGGGACATGAGTGGGGTCCTGTTGGCAGGTGCCCTGCACTGGTGGGGGTGCAATGGGTCATGAGTGGGACATGAGTGGGGGCCTGCTGGCAGGTGCCCTGCACTGCTGGGGGGTGGGGGTGCAAGGGGACATGAGTGGGGGCCTGCTGACAGGTGCCCTGCACTGCTGGGGGTGCAAGGGGACATGGGTGGGACATGAGTGGGGGCCTGATGGCAGGTGCCCTGCACTGCTAGGGGTGGGGGTTCAAGGGGACATGAGTGGGGGCCTGCTGGCAGGTGCCCTGCACTGCTGGGGGTGGGGGTGCAAGGGGACATGAGTGGGGGCCTGCTGGCAGGTGCCCCTCAGTGCTGGGGGTGCAATGGGACATGAGTGGGGGCCTGCTGGCAGGTGCCCTGCACTGCTGGGGGGTGGGGGTGCAATGGGACATGAGTGGGATATGAGTGGGGGCCTGTTGGCAGGTGCCCTGCACTGCTGGGGGGTGGGGGTGCACGGGTGTTAGGCAGAAACCTGTGCAGTTCCCTTGGGGAACACTGCAAAAGATTTAAGACTACAGGTAGAGCAGTAAACCCCTTTGGTAGCAGTCCGCACCACCCAGATTTACCTGGTAGCTGTGGCTGAGCAGTCAGACTTCTCTCAAGAAGAGTTAGGTAGTATGCAAAGTATACACAATATGTACCAAAACACAATAGCACAAGCAAACACTGACCAGAGCTTGGTTTCAAAAGTATATAGTTATTTATTTAAAATACACATAAGTTAAAAACACTCTAGCAAAATATAGTAAACACTTCAAACACAGTTATAATGAAAGTAGATTCAATCCTTTCTCCTATCTAGACAACTCTAGGTTAACACCACTTAATTAAAACAGAGGTGAGTGCTTAACGTTAGATGACACTCTAGTAGTTTCCAAGAAAGGGAGAGAAAAAGCAGAAATGGGTTAAACACACCACTCTAAGGTCCAGAACACTTGCAATGGGCTCAAAGAAGCACAAAGTCACAGGTGAGCAAAAGTCACTAGGCAGGGCCCACTCTTAGAGTAGCCGGAGCGAAAATGTGCCCAAGATCACACTGTTAGTTAGAGATTCAAAGTCTTGCAAAGAGTCAAAAAGAGTTTAGAGTGGCTCAGAAAGTTTAGCCAAAGTGTCCCAGGCACTCCCAGGTTCGAAAGCCGGGGACTAAATCTACCCCGTACAGTCGGTGGCAAGGGAAGCCAGGCGGAACACAGTACCTTAAGCGGAAAGGATCCTCCAGCGGGGGCAGTTGTTCCAGGCAGCGACAGCAAGGCTCGACGTCGGTCAGGGGAGAAGAATATCTCGCTGAAGAGCAGAAGAGAAAGGTCGTAGCACTGCCCGGGAAGAAACCAGCCGCGGAGTCCTCCGGTTAAAGGGTTGGTACCGACTTTCGCGGTATGGGGGTAAAGTGTGGTATTCCGGATGCCGGGGTGCTTGGCACAGGCAAGGCGGCCACGAGATACCTCAAAGAACGGAAAGAAGGCGAAAACTGGTTGTCCCCACCAGTCAAGGGAAGGAGCCACTCCGTTAAGAGTTCTCCTCGGTCGTCGGGAAAAAAAGTGGTGAGACGGTTCAGCAGGGCTCCACCGGGTGGTGTCGTCGAAGCAGATCGGCTCAGCTCTTCCCTCGTCGGATTCTTGGTCCTGTGGCGACTTCTGAAGTCCCAGTCCCCAAAGCCCTGCTTTTATGCAGCAAGCCCCCATTCACCCAGCCTAGCTGTCACTCAAACATGCTAAGTGGTGAGCCGGGCGGCTCACCACTTGGGCCAATCAGGACGGAGTGCGACTTGAGTTACCAAGGTAACTCAGTCCAGGGTGCCTAAATCCCCCTCCACCCCTCCTAAGTACCCCAGACAGAGTGGCACCACTTTGGAGGGCTTCTGTGGAGAAGCCCGCCAAAAGTGGAACAAAGGGCTCCACTTTGGGTCAGAGTTACAGAGGCGAACACCAACGCCATTTTAGAATCAAGTTTTGGCAAAAAGTCCCAACCGGAGTTATAAAAATAAATATATAAACCGGCGGTATGTTTAAGGCTACCGTAAATAAATAATTAAATGTGTTAGCCTAAAACAATGGGAAATCCCATAGGGAAATATTCGCGGTCGAATATAAAAAGTAGTTTCCACTGCCACCAGCCAAAACTCGATCAGGGGGGACGGAGACGTGCCCCCTCGACTAACAGACCCTGGGGCAATCGAATTGCCCCAGCCAGTACGTCCACAATATGATGGTTTGTACTGGTTCTGTTCAGGATTCAAGACTAGCAAAGTCTTTGGTGACTTTACATGCCCTGGGAGACAGTAGTCAGTCCCAGGGTATGGAGTCTATGTTGGGGAGTCCCTAGGACACCCCGGGGTCACGGCACAGAGGGTGCTGTGTGACCCACATCACAAAAATACATGAGGCCCTATGGAGTAAAAGACCCCATAGCCCATTCAACACAAGGTTTAACCAAGAAAACACACTTCAACATGTCCAAGAGTGAGGGTAAAAGAGTCTCACTCTTGGCAGGAGAAAAAAATTAAACCCCAGAAATCCAGCAAAGCTGCTGGGGGACTCACTAGGTAGGGAAATTCAGCCTAAACAGAGAATTCTCCCTAACACTCGCCCCCCCCAGACTAAGGGACAGGAGGATTTAATCCACTCCTGGATGAACCTCATACCTCTAGTCGATGATATACATCCTAGAGAGTCCATCAGCATTTTGATGGTGACACCCTGACCTGTGCTCAATGGTGAAATCAAACCCTTGCAGGCAGATTGACCATCTCAATAGTTTTGGATTTTCCCCTTTCATTTGCATTAACCATCTCAAGGGTTGGTGGTCAGTCTGAATAACAAAAGTAGAACCATACAAGTATGGCCTAAACTTCTTCAGTGCCCACACAATAGCAAAGCATTCTCTTTCGATAGTTGCCCACCTTGTCTCAGGATCCTTCAGTTTCCTACTGATGAAGCAAATGGGGTGCTCCCTACCCTTCTCATCCAGTTGGCTTAGAACTGCACCTATACCTACATTGGAAGCATCAGTTTGTACAATGAAAGGTTGGTGGTAGTCAGGAGCTCTCAATACTGGAGCCTGGCAAAGAGCTCTCTTCAGTTTTTCAAAGGCCTGATTGCACTCCTCATTCCATTTTACCTTTTTAGGGAATTTGGGAGAGGAGATTACATTCAGTGGAGAAGCTATGGTCCCATAGTTCTCAATGAAATTCCTGTAATATCCAGTGAGGCCTAGAAAAGCTCTCACTTGGGTTTGAGTAGTTGGTGTTGTCCAATTTTGCACAGCTTCAATCTTGCTGGGCAAAGGCCTTATTTCTCCACCTCCTACCTCATGTCCAAGGTAGACCACTTTACTTTGACCAATCTGGCACTTACTGGCTTTGATTGTCAAATGGGCCTGTTCCAGAGCCTGCAACACATGTCCTAGGTGGTTCACATGTTCTTCCCAGGAGTGGCTGAAGACTGCAATGTCATCCAAGTATGCCATGCAGAAATCTTCCATCCCAGCCAGAACTTGGTTCACCATCCTTTGGAATGTGGCAGGTGCATTTTTTAGTCCAAAAGGCATGACCTTAAACTGGTACAAGCCAACTGGGGTTGAAAATGCAGTTTTCTCCTTGGCATGGTCTGTCAGGGCTATTTGCCAATAGCCTGACGTCAGGTCAAATGTGCTGAGGTACTTGGCTGCACCAAGTTTATCCACCAACTCATCTGTCCTGGGCAAAGGGTGGGCATCAGTCTTGGTGACTGCATTTAGAGCTCTATAGTCCACACAGAATCTCAAGTCTTTGGATCCTGCCTTTGGTACTAACACAACTGGGCTAGACCATGGACTAGTAGAGGGCTCTATTACCCCGAGATCAAGCATCTTCTTGACCTCTCCTTTGATGTGGGCTCTGATATGTTCTGACATTCTGTATCCTCTGCTTTTGACTGGCAGACAGTCACCAGTGAGTATCTCATGCTGGCCCCAAGGGGTCAAGCCTGGTGACAGTGAGAACAGGGAGGCAAACTGATTTAACATAGATTTGCACTCCTCTTGTTGCTCAGGTGTCAGGTCTGAAGAGAGATTGACTCCTTCAACTTTTTCATCTAAAGGTACACCTCTGAGGAGATCAGGGAGAGATTCACTCTCTTCCTCCTCTGCAGCTGAAGCTAGAAGCAAGGCTCCTACATCAGGTCTGGAGATGTATGCTTTTAGTCGGTTGGTGTGGAAGACTCTAGGAGCTTCCCTGGGTCTGCCCAGATCCACCAGATAGTTGACCTCTCCAAGTTTTCCCACAACCTTGAAGGGTCCCATCCATTTGTCTTGCAAGGCCCTCTGCCTTGTTGGGAGCATAACTAGAACTAGCTGGTCTTGAGTAAACTCAACCATGTTAGCCTTCTGGTCGTGCCAATGTTTGACCAGGGCTTGACCAGCTTTCAAGTTGTCACTTGCTTCTGCCATCATGTGTGACATTCTCCTCCGGAGACCTATCACATAGTCAGTCACTCTGACTGGCTTGAGGGGAGGAGCACCTTCCAACCCCTCCTTAATCAGGGCCAATGGACCTCTGACTGGATGGCCATAGAGAAGCTCAAAGGGAGAATAACCTACTCCCTCCTGAGGGACTTCTCTATAAGCAAAGAGAAGGCATGGCAGTAGAAGGTCCCACTTTTTCTTAAGGGGTTCTTCCAAAGCACCTATCATGCTCTTCATGGTTCTGTTAAACCTTTCAACCAACCCGTTTGTCTGAGGGTGGTAGGCGGTTGAGAACTTGTAGGTAACTCCACAGGTTTTCCACATGGCCTTCATGTAGTGGGACATAAAGTTTGACCCCCTGTCAGAGATTACCTCCTTAGGAAACCCAACCCTGGTAAAAATACCAAGGAGGGCCTTAGCCACAGCCGGAGCTGTAACAGTCCTCATAGGAATGGCCTCAGGGTATCTAGTAGCATGGTCTACTACAACAAGGATAAACCTGTTGCCTGAGGAGGTTGGAGGATCAAGGGGACCAACAATGTCAATCCCTACCCTCTCAAATGGGACTCCCACAACTGGGAGAGGCACTAAAGGTGCCACATTCTTGGAACCAACCTTACCAGAAGTCTGGCAGGTATGGCAGCTCTTACAATATCTATCTACTTCAGCCCCCATCTTTGGCCAATAAAAGTAGAGTGAGAGCCTTTCCTTGGTCTTCTTGAAACTCAAGTGGCCAGCCAAAGGTATCTCATGGGCTAGTTGTAAGAACTGTTGTCTGTTTTCTTGTGGGACTACAAGGCGTTTGTAGTCTCCAGGTTCAGACTCAGTGGGTTCACTGTAGAAGAGGCCATCTTCCCAGTGCAACCTATACTTCCCAGGCTCTTGCCCATCAGCTTGAGAAGCTGCCTGGTGGCGGAGACCTTCCAGAGTTGGACATTCTCTTTGCCCCTTACGAAAAGCTGCCCTGCTAGGCCCACCTTCTGCCAGTAAAGACTGCAGCTCAGGATGGTCCTCAGGGTCCAAATCTCCAATAAGGTTGGGGCCTCCTTCTAGCTCTTCCTCAGAGTCTAGCTCAACCACACAGGGTTGTACCTCCCTCTCAGCCTCAGCTGGAGGGGGAGTTACAGGTGTAACTTTGGACAACCTAGGGGAAGTCCTTGTTGGAAGCACTGGAGTGCTTGCTGCTGGCTTTTTCCTAGGAGTCTTGGGTTGCCCCTTTGCTCCTGATCTGGTAGTTACTGCAGTAAGTTGCTCCAGTGGTAGAGGAGTGATTTCTGTCATCATCTCCTGAGATAACCCTCTCAGGGTTTTCTCCCTTGCAGGTTTTGTGAGTTCCTGGAACCTTTTGCTAGGAGGTCTGGGGGTATGAGATACAACTCCAAGAGCTTTGAGGTCATTACCCAACAGAACCCTACCTGGCACTTCACATTGTACACTGACAGGTATTTTTACAGCCATGTCATTACATTGGATGAGAACTGGTAACTGGGGACACATCTGCACAGGCCCACCAGCTAACTTGGTGAGGCATTTGGGTGCCTTAGCAACATCCTCTGCCTTGAAAAATGATTCATCCACCACAGTTATGCTGGCTCCAGTGTCCCTAATGGCAGGAGTCTCCTGACCATTCACCTGGACACTGTCC
The DNA here is from genome assembly GCF_040938575.1 of Ambystoma mexicanum. Lineage (NCBI taxonomy): Eukaryota > Metazoa > Chordata > Amphibia > Caudata > Ambystomatidae > Ambystoma > Ambystoma mexicanum. Next base: position 435,177,980 of record NC_090931.1, on the reverse strand, counting down.
TTATAATACTCTTTAGTATTATCTGGGATAGAGTTATAGACATCTAAATTCTGTTGCTCCCACAACCCCAGAGAGACTAAAGAAACACTAGCTGAGACTCCAGTGGGTTCATCAGCTAGTAATAGAAAGTTTCCACTTGCCATATGTACTTCCTCTTCTGGAGCGAAGGCTAAGGAGGCAAGCTGGACCCCTGAAGGTTTACCCTTACATCTGGGATCTCCTTTCACATGGTCAGTAGCCTTACAAACAAAGCATGAGCCAAAGGCTCGCTGGAATGGAGGCTTGTTCTGACCTCCTTCTGGTCTGGGACCAGAAGGTACACTAGCCTGATTTGGTTTCCCTTGTGGCTTACCCTTATAGTTTTGTTTGGGGCCCTCTTTGGAATTTGTAGTATTAGAATTCTCTTTGGAGTCCTTCTTAGACTGTTTTTCCCCATCCTTCTTCTGAGTTACCCCAGAATCCTTGTGAGTGGCCCTGTTGGCAACCCACAAGTCAGCAGCCTTAGCTAGTTTCCGGGAATCCAATTCCCTGGAATCAGCCAAGTGTTGTCTGAGCTCAGGAGAGCAGGCATCATAAATAGTCTCCAACATAAACAAATTCTTCATACCTTCATAAGTGTTCACCTTGTAACCCTTAATCCATCCCTCTAAGTTTTTCAAACATTCATTCACCCAGGTAGCCCAAGGGGTACCATCATGCTTTTTGAGGCTCCTAAACCTCTTAAGATACTGGGAAGGGGTCTTCCCAAACCTAGCTATCAAAGCTAGTTTCACACATTCATAGTCCTTCCTATCCTCCTCCCCCATCTCCATTACCACATCAGTTGCAACAGGGGGAAGCCTAGAGAACAACCAGGTGAGTAAGTCATTTCCTGTGATGTTCTGGAGCCCATGATTATATTCAAACAGAGACAACCAATCCAACACATCCAACTTAGGCTCATACATACCAACCAATTCTTTAGGCATCCGGGGTCTTTTAGGACTGGAACTTCTAGAGGAGCCAGAGAGAGAAACATTCTCAACAGATAATTTCTTCATTTCTAAGTCATACTTGAGCTCCATTTCCCTTAGCCTTAGTTCTTTGTCAGTTTGAGCATTAAGTTTCTTATACTCCAATTCTAGCTTCATTTTCTCCAGTTCAAAGTACTGAGGACTAAATGTGGGACCTGGTAAAGGTCCAGTAGGCACAGCAGGTAGAGCAGGCAGAGGCCTAGGGGGGACAGTTACAACAGCCTCACCCTCCTCTTCTGACTCTTCCTCAGAATCATCAACATTTTGCTCCATGTTAACTTCAATACTGTCATCTACAGTTGCTGGAGTGGTAGGTTCCTCTGAACCATCACCCAGACTTTGGTTAGCCAACAATCTTTCAATCAGCTCCATTTTCTTGCCCTTAGTCAGGAGATCCTTATGTTTACAGAGCACTCTTAAACAATCAGCAGTTTTGGCTGCAAGGGACTCTTGACTATAGCTTTCTATAACTGACATGTTAGAGGATTACTTTTACAGTGCTAAGCTTTGTGGTTAGTTGCACTAAGGTATCTAAAGCACAATAAAATGTATACTCAATACAAATCCCACCGCTGTACACCAGTGTTAGGCAGAAACCTGTGCAGTTCCCTTGGGGAACACTGCAAAAGATTTAAGACTACAGGTAGAGCAGTAAACCCCTTTGGTAGCAGTCCGCACCACCCAGATTTACCTGGTAGCTGTGGCTGAGCAGTCAGACTTCTCTCAAGAAGAGTTAGGTAGTATGCAAAGTATACACAATATGTACCAAAACACAATAGCACAAGCAAACACTGACCAGAGCTTGGTTTCAAAAGTATATAGTTATTTATTTAAAATACACATAAGTTAAAAACACTCTAGCAAAATATAGTAAACACTTCAAACACAGTTATAATGAAAGTAGATTCAATCCTTTCTCCTATCTAGACAACTCTAGGTTAACACCACTTAATTAAAACAGAGGTGAGTGCTTAACGTTAGATGACACTCTAGTAGTTTCCAAGAAAGGGAGAGAAAAAGCAGAAATGGGTTAAACACACCACTCTAAGGTCCAGAACACTTGCAATGGGCTCAAAGAAGCACAAAGTCACAGGTGAGCAAAAGTCACTAGGCAGGGCCCACTCTTAGAGTAGCCGGAGCGAAAATGTGCCCAAGATCACACTGTTAGTTAGAGATTCAAAGTCTTGCAAAGAGTCAAAAAGAGTTTAGAGTGGCTCAGAAAGTTTAGCCAAAGTGTCCCAGGCACTCCCAGGTTCGAAAGCCGGGGACTAAATCTACCCCGTACAGTCGGTGGCAAGGGAAGCCAGGCGGAACACAGTACCTTAAGCGGAAAGGATCCTCCAGCGGGGGCAGTTGTTCCAGGCAGCGACAGCAAGGCTCGACGTCGGTCAGGGGAGAAGAATATCTCGCTGAAGAGCAGAAGAGAAAGGTCGTAGCACTGCCCGGGAAGAAACCAGCCGCGGAGTCCTCCGGTTAAAGGGTTGGTACCGACTTTCGCGGTATGGGGGTAAAGTGTGGTATTCCGGATGCCGGGGTGCTTGGCACAGGCAAGGCGGCCACGAGATACCTCAAAGAACGGAAAGAAGGCGAAAACTGGTTGTCCCCACCAGTCAAGGGAAGGAGCCACTCCGTTAAGAGTTCTCCTCGGTCGTCGGGGAAAAAAAGTGGTGAGACGGTTCAGCAGGGCTCCACCGGGTGGTGTCGTCGAAGCAGATCGGCTCAGCTCTTCCCTCGTCGGATTCTTGGTCCTGTGGCGACTTCTGAAGTCCCAGTCCCCAAAGCCCTGCTTTTATGCAGCAAGCCCCCATTCACCCAGCCTAGCTGTCACTCAAACATGCTAAGTGGTGAGCCGGGCGGCTCACCACTTGGGCCAATCAGGACGGAGTGCGACTTGAGTTACCAAGGTAACTCAGTCCAGGGTGCCTAAATCCCCCTCCACCCCTCCTAAGTACCCCAGACAGAGTGGCACCACTTTGGAGGGCTTCTGTGGAGAAGCCCGCCAAAAGTGGAACAAAGGGCTCCACTTTGGGTCAGAGTTACAGAGGCGAACACCAACGCCATTTTAGAATCAAGTTTTGGCAAAAAGTCCCAACCGGAGTTATAAAAATAAATATATAAACCGGCGGTATGTTTAAGGCTACCGTAAATAAATAATTAAATGTGTTAGCCTAAAACAATGGGAAATCCCATAGGGAAATATTCGCGGTCGAATATAAAAAGTAGTTTCCACTGCCACCAGCCAAAACTCGATCAGGGGGGACGGAGACGTGCCCCCTCGACTAACAGACCCTGGGGCAATCGAATTGCCCCAGCCAGTACGTCCACAATATGATGGTTTGTACTGGTTCTGTTCAGGATTCAAGACTAGCAAAGTCTTTGGTGACTTTACATGCCCTGGGAGACAGTAGTCAGTCCCAGGGTATGGAGTCTATGTTGGGGAGTCCCTAGGACACCCCGGGGTCACGGCACAGAGGGTGCTGTGTGACCCACATCACAAAAATACATGAGGCCCTATGGAGTAAAAGACCCCATAGCCCATTCAACACAAGGTTTAACCAAGAAAACACACTTCAACATGTCCAAGAGTGAGGGTAAAAGAGTCTCACTCTTGGCAGGAGAAAAAAATTAAACCCCAGAAATCCAGCAAAGCTGCTGGGGGACTCACTAGGTAGGGAAATTCAGCCTAAACAGAGAATTCTCCCTAACAACGGGGACATGAGTGGGGGCCTGCTGGCAGGTGCCCTGCACTGCTGGGGGGTGGGGGTGCAAGGGGACATGAGTGGGGGCCTGTAGGCAGGTGCCCTGCACTGCTGGGGGGTGGGGGTGCAATGGGACATGAGTGGGGCCCTGCTGCCAGGTGCCCTGCACTGCTGGGGGTGGGGGTGCAAGGGGACATGAGTGGGACATGAGTGGGGGCCTGTTGGCAGGTGCCCTGCACTGCTGGGGGGTGGGGGTGCAAGGGGACATGAGTGGGGGCCTGCTGGCAGGTGCCCTGCACTGCTGGGGGGTGGGGGTGCAAGGGGACATGAGTGGTTGCCTGTTGGCAGGTGCCCTGCACTGCCGGGGTGTGGGGGTGCAATGGGACATGAGTGGGGGCCTGCTGGCAGGTGCCCTGCACTGCTGGGGGGTGGGGGTGCAAGGGGACATGGGTGGGGGCCTGCTGGCAGGTGCCCTGCCCTGCTGGGGGGTGGGGGTGCAAGGGGACATGAGTGGGGGCCTGCTGGTAGGTGCCCTGTACTGGTGGGGGTGCAAGGGGACATGAGTGGGACATGAGTGGGGGCATGCCCTGCACTGCTGGGGGTGCAAGGGGAGACATGAGTGGGGGCCTGTTGGCAGGTGCCCTGCACTGCTGGGGGTGGGGGTGCAATGGGACATGAGTGGGGGCCTACTGGCAGGTGCCCTGCACTGCTGGGGGTGGGGGTTCAAGGGGACATGAGTGGGGGCCTGCTGGCAGGTGCCCTGCACTGCTGGGGGGTGGGGGTGCAAGGGGACATGAGTGGGGGCCTACTGGCAGGTGCCCTGCACTGCTGGGGATGCAAGGGGAAATGAGTAGGACATGAGTGGGGGCCTGCTGGCAGGTGCCCCTCAGTGCTGGGGGGTGTGGGTGCAATGGGACATGAGTGGGGGCCTGTTGGCAGGTGCCCTGCACTGCTGGGGGTGCAATGGGACATGAGTGGGGGCCTGTTGGCAGGTGCCCTGCACTGCTGGTGGGTGGGGGTGCAAGGGGACATGAGTGGGGGCCTGTTGGCAGGTGCCCTGCACTGCTGGGGGGGGGGTGGGGGTGCAAGGGGACATGAGTGGGGGCTTGCTGGCAGGTGCCCCTCAGTGCTGGGGGGTAGGGGTGCAAGGGGACATGATTGGGACATGAGTGGGGGCCTGCTAGCAGGTGCCCTGCACTGCTGGGGGGTGGGGGTGCAAGGGGACATGAGTGGGACATGAGTGGGGTCCTGTTGGCAGGTGCCCTGCACTGCTGGGGGGTGGGGGTGCAAGGGGACATGAGTGGGGGGCTGCTGGCAGGTGCCCCTCAGTGCTGGGGGTGGGGGTGGGGGTGCAAAGGGACATGAGTGGGACATGAGTGGGGGCCTGTTGGCAGGTGCCCTGCACTGCTGGGGGGTAGGGGTGCAATGGGACATGAGTGGGACATGAGTGGGGGCCTGCTGGCAGGTGCCCTGCACTGCTGGGGGGAGGGGGTGCAAGGGGACATGAGTGGGGGCCTGCTGGCAGGTGCCCAGCACTGCTGGGGGGTGGGGGTGCAAGGGGACATGAGTGGGACATGAGTGGGGGCCTACTGGCAGGTGCCCTGCACTGCTGGGGGTGGGGGTGCAAGGGGACATGAGTGGGGGCCTGCTGGCAGGTGCCCTGCACTGCTGGGGGGTGGGGGTGCAAGGGGACATGAGTGGGACATGAGTGGGGGCCTACTGGCAGGTGCCCTGCACTGCTGGGGGGTGGGGGTGCAAGGGGACATGAGTGGGGGCCTGCTGACAGGTGCCCTGCACTGCTGGGGGTGCAAGGGGACATGAGTGGGACATGAGTGGGGGCCTGATGGCAGGTGCCCTGCACTGCTGGGGGTGGGGGTGCAAGGGGACATGAGTGGGGGCCTGCTGGCAGGTGCCCTGCACTGCGGGGGGTGAGGGTGCAAGGGGACATGAGTGGGGGCCTGCTGGCAGGTGTCCCTCAGTGCTGGGGGTGCAATGGGACATGAGTGGGGGCCTGCTGGCAGGTGCCCCTCAGTGCTGGGGGGTGGGGGTGCAAGGGGACATGAGTGGGGGCTTGCTGGCAGGTGCCCCTCAGTGCTGGGGGGTAGGGGTGCAAGGGGACATGATTGGGACATGAGTGGGGGCCTGCTGTCAGGTGCCTTGCACTGCTGGGGTGTGGGGGTGGAGGGGGTCATGCGTTGGTGATCAGTAGTGCAAGGTGACATGTGGCTTGGCTGGGGGCGCATGCCCATGGTGGATGGGCTGCCTGCGGGACATGACCAGGGGTGCAGGGTAGTCCCCTGTGGTGTGGGCTGCCTGCAGGGACCGTGGAGGGTGTAGAGGGAACACCTGGGAGGACCCACACTGCCAATTCACGTGTAGGACTCCCCTGCACCCCAGATATACACGTACACCACTCGCACAGGGCCTGTCGCGTGTGAAACTTCCCGTGCACCCCCGAAATACACGTACCCCGCTCGCCCAAGGCCAATCACGTGTGAAATTTCCCATGCACCCCAGATTTACACGTACCCAGGCCAATCGCGTGTGAAACTTCACGCGAACCCCAGGAATACACGCACCCCACTCGCACAGAACCCCAGATTTACACGCACCCCGCTCGCCCAAGGCCAATCGCGTGTGAAACTTCACGCGCACCCCCGAAATACACGCACACGCTATTTTTGACACAGCGGTTGTTCGTCGCGTACCCCTTTGCACGACATTTGCCCTAGAGGGCCACAGTATGGGACAATCATCAGAGCTGTATATACGTGCTTTTTGTTAGCGCACATTTTGGCGCACATTTTTTTCATGCGCAGGGACGCTACCGCCTGCCTTCGTGTGGCGTACATGTTTAGGCCTGTGCGCGTCTTCACCGGTGCGCTGGTTTGCCCTATTCGATTCCATGAATACGTGTTGCAGGCGAGCGTGTGGGCGTTCCGCGCACTTGCCTCCTGTACTTCCCCCGTGACGCCCACATTTTCACGCGTTGTTCCCCATTCCACGTGTCACGCCTACTTTTGTTATGTGCGCCGCGCTATGTGCACTTTCGCTGTGGCCGAGGCGCACGCCGTTAGATGACCTGTGCGCCGGCGTGCGCCACGCAGATTTTCAGCGCACATCCCACATTTTACGCGCGCACGAACTTCCATGAATCGATGTGCGCGGGTTTTGCTGCGATTTTCGCACTTGCACTGCGATTCGCACCGTTTCGCACGCTTGCGCAGGAATTTGCAGCGCACATTAATTCCATGAATCGGGCTGTTAATTCTTATGGTGCTAGTGGTGCTGCAGAGCGAGCACAGTTCATTTGAAAGAAAGTGGTCTCACGCGCCAACACAGAATGGAGGTCCACTCCACCCTTCCCCAACGTAGGCCTGGCGGCGCCACAGAGACCACAAAAACAGACAGCGTAGTGGATGATGGGTTGTTTTCAGTCGCATGGCATGTCATCATGTTATTCTGAAATACAGTAACTTGCCACGTTACTGATAGCATAGCTTAAACTCACATTGCCAAACCCAGAGACCCCTACTGATCACGGATAATCCAATTAGACTGCAATCCTGGGAGAGGTAGGCATCCCACCTCCCTCCGAAGCTACGCCATGTAATCTGTGTGCCACCTGCACTCAAAAGTTTGAATCTTGGCAGCGCAAACTCAGTACTTCATTCTTCGGGGGATGTTTTGAGTACTAAATTAGTTAATAACACCTACTGCTGTACTTCGAGATGGAAGTGATACAATATTAAGCACTTCATAAAAATGTACAGCACTAACACGCACAATTTATATGTTACAACAAAAAACATGCATACCAACTAAGCCACCCAAACTTGGCAACTGAACACCCATATCAATACGCATAACAAAACTGCTGTACTACTCCAACCAATTAAAATAGCACAGTCCCACCCATCCTCACACTACAGGCACTTGACATGAAACACATAGAAATAGACCAGGGATGGTGTCAGGTCCTTTCAACCTTTTCTGTTGAAATGGCCCGAGACTCAGCGGGGCCCCCGAGCAGCTGCCCTTATATAGACAGTCTTATGGCACAGCATCATCTTCTAATACTAGCACAGCAACATCATTAAATCTATGGCTTGCAGAATACATTTGACAGTCTGCTTTTGCAGCTAACCTCAGGCTGTCACCCCAACCTCACCATCATTGGCATTTTACTCAAGTTTTGTCAACATTAGTGCCATGCTGAGAGAGGAATGAATAGCTTTTCAATGGACATTTACTGTTTCAGCACCCCACTGGCTGCCTGTCCTGAGAATGATCTGCTCCCATTAACTCCTTGCTGCATTCCTTTGGGTCTGTTATAATTTAAGCACCACACGGGTGCCTCAGATTGTTTTCCCCACACATAGCAAAGGGGCCCACAAACATAATGTTGAAATGGACCCCCACACATCTTCAGCCGTCCCTAAAATAGTACCCATCGACTTCTGAGCTACACACGTCAACACAACAAAGCTACCTTGCATTTTACCACTTTACACACTAAAGAAATTCAGCCCAACTCCAGATGCAGCAGAGCACAAAGAGACCATGACAAAGGCAGCAGAGCGCTGTATAAAAGCCAGTAACATAACAAACAATGGATACATAAAGGAAAAAAACACAATTAACAACAAAAAAATGGTAGCGTTCTTTCGACTGGATGTTCCTCCCATGTATTCCTTATCTTTGATATTCCCATATCCACCTTCTGATTCTGATTTATTTTTCAGTAGAGGGTGCAGTGCGTCGATGTCTATCGAGTAGATGTCCCTCGGAGGCTTCCACCTTGACAACATCATCACGGGTATAAGTCACGCGCAGCGTCCATTGCTCAGTTCCGTTTCGAAGTGTTAGTCATTGTCCAGGATGAGACGGTTACTACCCTTGAGAGAGCGCAGACTGCAATTACAAGGGACGTTTTACTGCGGGCAAGGATGGGAGGGGTGATAAGGAATATGTGGGAGGAACATCCAGTCGAAAGAACGTTACCATGGGTAAGCAACTTGCTCTTCGAATGGATTGTGCCCTCCCAGGTATTCCTTTTCTTTGATATACTCCCAAAGCAGTAATGTATATAAAAGGAGGGAGTACAAATTTAATTCTTTCAAGTATGCACAGAATGCAATAATGCCTTCCCGAATTTAGTCTCTTGGCTAGTGGAGGAATCCAGACTATAAAATCTTGTAAAGGTGTGTGAAGACGGCCATGTGGAAGCTGTGTAAATGTCCTTTAGTGGAACTCTTGTTTGAAGAGCTGACGAAGCTGCAATACCCCTGCTTGAATGAGCCCTCATATGCACTGGAGGGTCTTTACCGGCAAATTTATAACATTCAACAATAGTTATAATAATCCATCTCGAGATGGTTTGTTTGGTGATGGCTAGGCCTAACCTATGACCTGTGTAACCCACAAACAATTGGTCATTTTGTCTTAATTTTGCTAGTCTGCTAATGTAATAACTCAAGGCACACCTTGGATCTAGTCTGTGCAACCTTTCTTCTTCTTTACCTAGATGTGGAGGAGGGTAAAAGGAAGGCAAAGTTATTTTCTGGGTGATCAGAAACTCTGAAACAACTTTGGGGAGGAAGTTAGGTTTCACCTGTAATACCACTTTGTCCTTGTGAAAGACAGTGTGAAGATGCTTGCAGCATAGAGCCTGTAGCTCATTCACCCTTCGGGTAGATGTTATAGCCACCAAAAAGACAGTTTTGAGGGTAAGAAGTCTTAATGGGCATGAATGAAGGGTTCAAAAGAAGTACCCATTAGAAATGTTGAGACTAAAGTCCCACAGGGGAACTTGAAAAGGCGTTGGGGGGTAAACATTAGTTAACCCCTTCAAAAATTGAATTACCAAGGGATATTTTAATGTAGGAGACTTCCTCAGCAGTGCGCTTGAAGATGGACAGCACTGCTAGGTAGCCTTTTATCGTGCCAATCTGGAGTCCCAGATTTGCTAAGTGCAAAAGAAAGGATAACCCCACTGATGTATTACATGTGAAAGGGTCAACATTCTTATCTCTACACCAGCTGCAGAATTTGTTCCAACGGCAGAGGTATAACGATTTGGTCCCAATCATTATATCTCAGCCTCTCAGAAACCATGCATGAACGCTGAGAGTCCTGATATCTGGATGGGGAACCTGACCCTCCTCTCGCGAGAGATCTTCTCTTGTGGAAGACGAATCGGAGGACAGATGGAGTTGTGCAGAAGGTCCAGGTATCACGTTCCAATTAGGATCATGGATTTCCGGAACCTCCTCAACCCCCTTATTATGTGAGGAATGACGGGGATTGGAGGAAATGCGTAAAGGAGTGGAAATTCCCAGTCCACTACGAACCCGTCTCCTAGAGCTCCTCTCGGAGGAAATTCCCTGGAGCAGTACAGTTCGCACTTCCGGTTGACATTGGTCGCGAACAGATCCACTTGAGGGGTTCCCCAAAGTGTGAAGATCTCTTGAAGGACTTCCTAAGCTAGATCTCACTCGTGGGAGACTGTGCTCTGCCTGCTAAGAGCGCCCGCCGTCATATTCTTCTCTCTGGCTAGATGAACTGCTGACAGAGAGATTCCTTCTTATATAGCCCAGAACCAGAGCTGTATTACCTCTCTGCACAGTGGTATTGACTCTATACCGCCTCTTTTGTTGAGGTAGTACATGACCACTGTGTTGTCCATCATTATCAGGACATTTGTTCCCCGTACAGATGGCAGGAAGGCCTTCAGCGCTAGTCTGATTGCCCTCAGCTCTAAAAGGTTGATTTGCAGTTTGGACTCCGATGGAGCCCAACGACCGCTGATGGTCAAAGCGTTGGTATGGGCTCCCCACCCCGTGAGTGAGGCATCCGTTACTACTGCTACCTCCGGCCATGGTTGCCAAAAAGGTTCTCCTTTCAAAATATTCTCCAGATAGGTCCACCACTGAAGATCCAGTGACAGACTGTTTGGGATTTGTAGGAGATCCGTCATCCTTCCTGAGAACTGTGACCACTGGTTCCTGAGAGCCCATTGGAGAGATCTCATTCTCAGGCGAGCCTCTGGCACCAGAAAAATGCAGGATGCCATGAGGCCGAGCAACCTCCAAAAAATCGAAAGCCCGAAGATGTTGGGCATTTTGGAATTTTGTCACCATCTGCACAATGTCTTGAGCCCTCACCTCTGGTGGCGAGGCTGTTCCCAGGGATGCATCCAGGACTGTGCCGATAAACGGGAGTCTTTGTGATGGTATCATGTGGGACTTCTTGAAGTTAAGGGAGAAGCCCGGCCTGTGGAGGGAGTGGAAGGCATGGTTTAGATGATCCAGGGCTTGTTCCGGGGAACTGGCCCTGATCAACCAATCGTCCGGGTAGGGGTAGACGTGAATCCCCCCTCTCCTGAGACTCGCTGCCACAACCGCCATTAGATTGGTGAAAACCCTTGGGCGGAGGTGAGCCCAAATGGCAGAACACAAAACCGATAGTGAGAGTTGTGAATGGCGAACCTCAGGTACTTTCTGTGATTGTGATGTACTGGCACATGAAAGGAAGGTCCAGAGATGCCAACCAATACTGAATCTGGAGGGCCTGAAGGATCTGAGAAAGGGTAACTATCTTGAACGTGTCCTTCCTGGGGAACTTGTTCAATTCTCTCAAGTCCAAGATGGGTCTCATTCCTCCGTCCTTTTTTAGGAATTAGAACGTACAGGGAGTACCAACCCTTGTTCATTTCTGCTACAGGTACCGGTTCTACAGCACCTTTATCTAGCAGGTCTAAAATCTCCTGCATAAGGAGCAGATCTGGAAACTTCAAAGAGTTGTTCCCGGTGGATGACTCGGAGGTGTTTGTAGCAAAGGCAGAGAGTAACCTAGTGCAATTGTTTACAATGCCCAAGCATCTGAAGCAATAGCCCGCCATTCTGTCAGATGTTGAGTTAATCTGCCTCCTACTGCTGTTTTGTGATGTATGACCTCAGAGGTTTTGGGGCGGCTGACGCAGATGCGGAGGGTAAAGTAGCACCTGTTGATGCGGACTTAGCACTTCTACCCCATCCACCAGCTGTCCTCTGCCTTTTCCGAATGCGGAATAATAGTGAAAGGACCTACCCCACCCAGGGTGCACCTGTGGGGTGGTTTGGAGTTTGCCTTATTGCAGCACCAATTGATATTGCTGCCGCCTTGGAAGTTTGCAGCTTCTCCAAACGGTCATCAGCTGTCTTACCAAATAGATGAGTGCCGCCAAAGGGCATATTCATAAGTATGGACTAAACATCTGGGGAAAATCCCGACTTCCGCAAACATTCAAATCTGCGAATTGTCGTACTAACCACCATGGCTCTGCTGATGCTGTAAGCAGAGTCGAGACTGGTTTGGAGGGATTCGCACATAGCGTCCTTTGCATCCTTGATAAGGTTCAAGAAACCTTTTTCTTCCCCCTCAGGGATATGGTCAGCCGCCATTGAAACAATCCCAAAGGGTGTGCGTAAACCTTGCCAGCATGCATGTGGCAATAGAAGACTTTAACGCCATGTTGCATGCCGAGTAAACAGTCTTGGCAATGGCATCAAACCTTTTGTCATCCCGATCCTGCGGGATTGTGGGATATGCATTTTGTTTTCCAGAAGAAGATGCAGCACGTACAACTGGGCTTTCTGGAGTTGGGTGCTTTGACAGATAGAGAGGATCTGCAGTTGATGCTCTATATTTAGCTGTCAATTTTTTGTTCACTGCAAGGATCACATCCGGTGTTTCCCAATTGCTACACACCCTTTTATGCAAAGCATTGTGAAAGGGGACAATAGGATCCTCCTGTGAACCCTTGTCAAATATGTCCGTTAGGTCATCTTGTTCATATAGAGGTGTGGGCCTAGACCACCCCATATACTCCTTCACTCTAGTTATGAGCATTCTGTAATTGCTTTCTGCATGATCCCCTGGATCAGGCCTACCAAAGCCAACTTGCGGGGAAGGAACAAGTTACTTACCTGTAACTGTTGTTCTCGAGGATGGGTCTGGCATGGATTCACATGCTCATGAATATTCCCCGTCGTCAGGCTGGGAATCCTCGGTAAAGAAAAAACCAGTATCAGTTTCGTTTCTGATCTGTCTTTCGTAGTAATAACCAATCACTGGTCTCTGCGTCATACTGACCACAGCCAATGACTGCCCTCTACCTAAGCACCGCCTCTGGCAGCCATCTTCAGATTTGGAAGCACGTGAAGTGGCAGTATGACCAAGTGAAGAGCCGCAGAGGGGTAGGCGGGAGGGTTCGCATGTGAATCCATGCTGGAGAACAACAGTTACAGGTAAGTAACTTGTTCCTTCTCCAGCATGGGGTCTGGCATGGATTCACATGCTCATGAATAAAGAATACATAGCAGTACACACATGCACAACCACGGGAGGTGGCAAAGGCTCAACATTAAGCATCACATCAAACTCAACATTAAGCATCTTACCTCCTCACCAGGCTCACCTCAGGCGAACAGGTTGCGCAGCACTGCTTGGCCGACCCTGGACTCCTCCCTGGAATCCCGGTCGACGCAGTAGAATTTCGTGAAGGTGTGCGTCGACCTCCACGTAGCAGCCCTGCATATGTCCAGCAGGGGCACACCAGAAAGGAACGCCGTGGTAGCTGCGATCGCTCTGGTGGAATGGGCTCTCGGACGGCCAGGCAGCGGTCGGTTTGCCAACCGGTGACAGTACATGATACAGCCGGAGAGCCATCTGGAAATGGAAGCCTTCGAGAGAGCCTTCCCCTGATTGACAGGTCCAAAGTTCACAAAGAGTTGTGACGTCTTCCGAAAACACTTCGTGCGGTCTACGTAGAACTTCAGCGCTCTAGCCACATCCAGCGAGTGCAAAGTCCTCTCAGCCGGCGACGAAGGCGACGGGAAGAATACAGGCAACACCAAGGGTTCGTTGAGGTGGAAGTCCGACGGTACCTTGGGCATGAAGGAGGGGTGCGTCCTGAGCACTACCCTCGTGTCGTGAAAAGTCAAGTACGGGGCCTTGCAGGAAAGGGCCTGGATCTCTCCCACCCGTCGTGCGGAGGTGATGGCCACAAGAAACGCTGTTTTCCACGACAGAAACTTCAACGGGGCCGAGTGCAGAGGCTCGAACGGAGGTCCCATGAGCTTGGTCAGCACCACGTTGAGCTCCCACGTCGGGGCCGGAGCCTTCACCGGCGGGAACCATCTGAACAGTCCCTTCATGAACTCTTTCACCAGACGATGAGACCACAAGGATGTCCGCCCCGTGGTTCTGGTGTATCGGGAGATCGCAGCAAGATGAATCTTGATGGACGCGTGTGCCAGTCCAGCTTTGGCCAGCGTCAGCAGGTACGGCAGTACTTGGGGAGCCGTAATCCGTAGAGGGTTAATCTTCTGTGCGTGGCACCAGACAGAGAACCTCTTCCATTTGTGTCCGTAGCATTTAAGAGTCGAGGACGCCCTGGCCTTTGCAAGAACCTCTCTGCAGTCGGCCGGTATGTCGTATCCTCCAAACTCTAGCGCTGCAGGAGCCAGGCCTGCAAGTTCAGCGATTTCGGGTCGTGGTGGAGGATGGCGCCTCCTTCCCTGGAGAGCAGATCCGCGTCCACCGGCAGCTTGATTGGCGGGGACGCTGACAAGTCCAGAAGGTCCGGGAACCATATCTGCCTCGGCCACGCAGGTGCGACGAGGATCATCCTGCACCGTGACCTCTTGAGCTGGTTGACGAGCCGGATTAGCAGTGGCAAAGGAGGGAACGCGTAGAGGAACAGGCCCTCCCAGGGGAACGAGAAAGCATCGCCCATGCTCCTCGCCTGGGGAAACCTGCTGGCGAACCTCCGGCACTTGGAGTTCGTCGCCGTCGCGAACAGGTCGATCTGGGGTGTGCCCCACCGTCGGAAGAGGCGATCCACTAGATCCTGCCGTAGTTCCCACTCGTGGCACGAGCGCAGCTCCCTGCTGAGTGAGTCGGCGATGGTGTTTTTTATCCCTGCCAGATGAAACGGCACCAGAAACATCCCTTGGGCGACTGCCCAATGCCACAGGTCCTGCGCCTCCTTGGACAGTGCTGGGGACCTGGTTCTGCCCTGTTTCCTGATGTAAAACATGGTGGTGGTGTTGTCGGTGAAGATCCTCACCACCTTGCCCTTGAGGGACGGAAGGAAGGACCTGAGGGCCCAAAACACTGCACAGAGCTCCAGGACGTTGATATGTAAGGATTTCTCCGTCGGGAGCCAAAGGCCTCTTGCGTGCAGATTTTCGGTGTGCGCTCCCCACCCTTCCAGGGAGGCATCCGTGGTCACTGTCTCCTGGTGGGCTGGGGTCTGGAAGTCCATGCCCGCCGTCAGATGCGCGCGGGTGCCCCACCACCGGATCGCTCGTCGGAAACTCTCGTCGAGTGTGATCCTTTCCTCGAAGCTGCCCGTCGTTTGGATCCAGCGCGCATCCAGGAACTCCTGCAACGGGCGCATCCGGAGCCTGCACATGGGAATGAGGTAGATGCAGGAAGACATCATTCCGAGGAGGGACTTGATGGACCTCACCTTGGCCGCGTCGGCCACCAACATCCGCTGTACCTTGCCCAGGATGGTCCTGGTCCTCTCCTCCGACGGGGAGGCCAGAAGGGACACTGTGTTGAGCCTCGCTCCCAGAAACAGAGCGTCTTGCGCGGGTACCAGGTGGGATTTGGCGTAGTTCACGGAGAATCCCAGGTCCGTGAGAAGTTGGACGGTCCTTGCCGTGTGAACCACGGCGAGCTCCCTTGTCTTGGCTCGGATGAGCCAGTCGTCCAGGTAGGGGTAGAGGTGGATCCCTTCGCGGCGCAGCTGCACCGCCACCGGTGTGAGGCACTTGGTGAACACCCTGGGTGCCGACCGTAGTCCGAAGGGGAGGGCTTTGAACTGGTAATGACGCCCTTGGACCACAAACCTGAGGAATTTTCGGTGCCCCTTCAGGATGGGAATAGACGACAGGAAGTCTCCTTCCTCCAGCTGACCCAGGACGTGCTGGAGGGTGACCATCCGGAACTTTTGCGCCTTGATGAACTTGTTCAGACGTCGCAGGTCCAGGATGGGGCGCCATCCCCCCCGTCTTCTTCTTCACGAGGAAGTATCTCGAGTAAACTCCGGAGCCCTGAAGCCTCTTTGGGACGAGTTCGATGGCGCCCTTCCTGAGCATCGCCTTTACCTCCCGGAGAAGTTGAGGGACGTGAAGTTCTTTCCTGGCCACGGGGGGGATGCGCGGACATTTTCTTTGAAACTCGAGCGCGTGGCCCCGGGCCAAGGCGTCCAGCACCCAACGGTCGGTGGAGATGGACTCCCACACGCTGACGAAGCTCGCCAGCCGGCCTCCCACTGGGGTGCTTCGGTGGGGGCCCGACCCCACGGCCGGTTCAATCCTGCTTCGACGAGGCTTTGCCGCCTTGTCCTTGGCGACGACGGCGGGGTCCGCCAGACTTGCCTCGTCCTCTGTAGGCCTCCTGAGACGACGAGCGGGCCGCTTGACGGTAGGAGGAGAAACCGCCGCCGGAACCTTTGGAGGCGCCCTTGCCCCCGCTGCTCCGAAAGGGCGTCCGTCGTTGTTGCAGAACTCCAAGGGCCCGGGCCGTCTCGGTGTCCGCTTTAATGGCCTGAAGGGAATCGTCCACTGTTTTCCCAAACAGGTTGTTCCCATCGAAGGGCATGTCCAGGACTCTGGTCTGAACGTCTTGACGGAAGTCCGTAGCCTTGAGCCATCCACGCCGCCTAAGGCAAACGCCGTTGCCCAACTGGCGGAACCCAGTGTCGGCGATGTCCGTCGCAACGGTAATGGCGTGGTCCGAAGCCACCTCACCTTCCTGCAGGATCTCCAGGGCCTCTGCCCTCTTGTCGTCCGACAAGAAGTCCAGCAGGGGAGCCAGTTTGTACCAGAGCTCCCTGTCGTATCGGGCCACGATAGCCAAGGCGTTGGCAGCTTTAATCGTCGTCGCTGCAGACGAGATGACTCTGCGTCCCATAGCGTCCAATTTCTTTCCCTCGCCGTCCGGTGGGGAAGTCGATGTGGAGGCCGCACCCCCCGCGCTTTTTTCCTGGCCGCCGCGGAGACGACGGAGTCCGGGGTAGGCTGCGCCCGGAGGCACAGGGGGGCCATGTCCGGGACCCGGTTCTTTTTCTCGTACCGGTCTCTTCTAGCTGGCGTTGTGGAAGGGTTCTTGAGGAGGGTGAGGCCCTCATCCCAAATGTCATCCAATAGAGGCACTGCGAGGACCGTCTTCCTCTTGGCCTCGCGCCGCTGATAAAGGAAACCTTCCTTCTTCTTCTCCTCAGGGCAGAGTTGGAAAAGCTCGGATGCCCTGGCGATCATGTAGTGGAACGATCCAATCTCGTCGGGCGGAGAAGCCCTGGTGGGAGGCGACGACGGTACATCCTCGTCGTATACCTCGTCGTCTGTACCCGTCGCTGCCGTGTCAGTCCCCGTATCATCCCCTCGGGTGGGCGGGGAGGAGGGCTGGAAGGGGCGCGACGGCTGAAAAGGAGGAGGAGGGTGGGTCCTTCTTTTCTTGGTAGGGGGAACCCCAGAAGGTCCCGGTTCTGGGTCCCCCGACGGGAGAGGTTCCGTCGGCAACGGTAGTCTCGTCCTTATCTCTGAGCATAAGGACTGTATAGCCAACAAAATGGCCGCCGAGCTGTCTCGCGGCGCTGGCAGAGGGGAATCCGACGGGCGATCAGGGGCCCCGTCGGTACCCTCGACGATGTCGTCGTCACCTGCGTCGGGATCCATCCCGACGGGCCGGTCTTCTTCCACGCCGAGGCCGTGGCTTAAGACTTCGACCAGCTCCTCCTCCGAGGTTGAGGCCGAATCTACGACGACGCCCTGCCCCCCCTTTTTCTTCCCCACGGGGGGTTTCACGGGGGTCCTATCGATGGGCACAAAAGAGGACTCCCTCCGAGGTGGCAGGGAGACTCTGAGCCCCGAGGTCGCCACCACTGGCGTAGCCTCCACAGGCTGAGCCAGGGCCGCCGCGACAGACTCGATAGAGGGCTTGGCCGGATGGATTAAGGCCTTCACCACCTTAGGTGCGCTCACCGCCTTATCCTTGAGGGGGGGGGACAGTGCCTCGCTCCCCCTCCGCCTTCGAGCTCGACCGGGGCCTCTCTAGGAGCCTCGCCGGGTGCTCGGCCTTCCTCTTACCCGACCCAGAGCGTTGGCTCGTGGTTGATGGTGCCGGGGAGGGTGCGCCCAGCCTGGCGCCCGTAGAGCCCGACCGTTCGGCACTCCCGGTGCCAGCGGACTCGCGGTGCTTGGCCTTATGTTGGACCCCCGTCGCCGGGGCGTCCTCAAAGGTCTTAGAAGACCGCTCGGATTTCCTCTTCTTCTCGCCGGACGGGCTCTTCCCTTCCAGCCAGTTGGCGAGACGTTGATGGCGGTCCTTCATGGTCCGCTCCGACATGTTGCCGCAAAACGCACAGTCCTTCTCCACGTGCGTCTTGTCCTCATGTAGGCAGTAAAGACAAAAAGAGTGTTCGTCCTCCTTGAAGACGTTCTGCAGCTGGCATCCAGGGCAGACCCTGAACAGCTTTCCGGGCGTCGAGCTTCCCTTCTCCTGGGCCATGACCGGGCCTGAGAAACTTCTGGAGTCCTCCAAAAGCGTAGCTCGACGAAATCTTCACCCTTGAGGGGCGCAGACGAATCCGACACGGGTCCCCGTTGATCGGATGGAGAGTCGGTGGAGCTTGAGGCTCTTTTGACCGAAAAAACGAAGTTTTTGAGAAAAAACGTGAAAAAAATAGCACTAACGCTCCAGAGCAATAGCACGAGGATCCCAACACATGAACGTGCGGTAAAAAGCTGAAGATGGCTGCCAGAGGCGGTGCTTAGGTAGAGGGCAGTCATTGGCTGTGGTCAGTATGACGCAGAGACCAGTGATTGGTTATTACTACGAAAGACAGATCAGAAACGAAACTGATACTGGTTTTTTCTTTACCGAGGATTCCCAGCCTGACGACGGGGAATATTCATGAGCATGTGAATCCATGCCACACCCCATGCTGGAGAAGTATCAATTCCACTTGCTTCATGCAGGGAGTCCTGCAGATGTTTTATTCTGCATTCTTCCGAGACTAATTCTTCTGGGATAGAAGGTCTCTCCAGACCAAAAGGTCTTTCATCATCAGAAGTTTCTCCTTCCTCATAAATTGAGGATAAAGTCTTGAAGTAATCTGAACGAGATTGTGGTATATAACTCTTCTCAAACGAAGTAGGAGTTAGGGATGTCACTATTGGTGCTGAAATAGTTGAAATCATCGAAAATGATGTCAGCGGCTTTGATGAAACAGTTATTGGCTTCAAGGTCGTCGATGGAACCGACTGTGAAGTCGAAGTCTTCGACAAAGTTGTCGAAGATACTGCCTTTAACGGCGTCGAGGAGGTCGGCGCTCAAAGCGGCAATGGTTTCTCCTTTGCTGGAGTCGCCGAGGGCGTCGATCACGCAGTCTTGGGCTTCGCTGTATGAGTCCATAGTGACGATTTCTTGTGCGTCACAGAGGCTTTTTCTCGACTCAAGAGTTTTTCACGCTCTCAAGGAGTTTTTCCTGCCGAGGTCAAAGACTCACGACTTTTATCTTTGCAGGTTTTTCTCCTGGAGCATCGCCTCTAGGTGTCTTCGGGGGGAACAAGGCCGAATTCTCGAACACCTTTAGCATGCTTTTATGGAATTCCTCACAATGTGCCGGGGAACTGTGTTTGGTTGGACATATAACCCTCTCCTGGAGGATGAGGTGGAAGGCGACCTATAAGGCCTTTTCTTACTATGTTTCAAAGAGGATGAATGATGTGATCCACTTCGAGAACGTGACCGGGAGTGTTTTTTGGGACGAGGAGAGGAAGGTCTCGACTCATCGGAGGTGCATATGGATGGGGTAATGGACTTTTGGGGCTTACCTCTCTACAATATCCCCCTGCACTCGTCGCACTCTGAACATGTATGCTCTGCCCCAAGGCACCTAAGACAGACCCTGTGTGGATCTGTCATGGACATCTTAGCCCTGTAGTCACAGCATTTTGTTAAACCGGACTAGGGCGTAGATGGAGCCGCTAAAGGCCATTTCGATCGAAGTTATTGAGAAGATTTTCCACAGGAAACTCAAAGAATTTCGATGTTCTCACAGAACCGAGCGTTACGTTCCCGAAGCGGTGAAGCGCGGAAAAACAGAACTAAGCAACAGATGCTGCACGCGCTACTTATACCGGTGATGACGTCGACGTCAAGACGGAGGCCTCTGAGGGGCATCGACGCGCAGCACCCTCTACTGGCAACATTTCTTCCCAAAGCAGCAAGCTGGATATTAGGAAATATCAAAGATAAAGAATACATGGGAGGACACAATCCATTCGAAATATATTTTACTCCCAACTTAAAAAAATTGTGAGTAAAATACTCCCACTTTGAAATCTTATCTGAAGCACAAGCCCTATACATGATCATATTGTTTTAATCCATTGATCAGCCTAGGCTAATTGCCACATCTAGGGCCAGCAATGGCGGTCAGGCAGGCCCCACCACCCGAGATCACTGGCTGGGTAAGCTGCGCTGCTCTGTGGCATGCCTGTTGGGGTGAATCTACCCACCTGCACTTCTTGTGGACCTGTGAAGAAAGCTGGAATATAATATAAAAAAAACAAAAAATATTTTATAAATGTTTTTTTTTTGTTGTTTCTTAATTCAATATTTTCACTGCGAATATCCCAACATCAAGACTGAGCCCTCTGCTGCCTTATTTGTACGTGGCAACTCCACAGAGGCCTTATCTGCTTGAAGGCTCATCCACATACAGCAGCTGTGCTATGTGTTGCAGCATTTTTCGAAATTCCATGATGGCCACCGCTTGTTTGCAGCACTGGAGTGCTTGCCGTGCCTAACTTCATTGGCTTTGCCCTTCTTCTTAGAGCCAATCACTAAGCCGGCAAAGCGAACACCAGTCCCTTACCAAGGCCCACACTACGGCCCCCTGTCTGTGCCGGTCCGGGCCTGGCTGGGCTTCACAGTCCCCTCTCCTACTAATGCAGGTAAAGGTATGCTCCGACATACACACTTGGACTATGGCATCCCTCTCCTGCCATCACATGAATGGTGACTGCTTCTTGGTGCCGACCTCATCTCTCCTTGACTCACTCCCTCTGCCTCTCCAGTCATTCACATTGCCCAGCACTGCTGGCAGATGTCCCCTATACTACATGGTCAAAGTTCGCATTGCTTTTTCACTCCCTGAGCCTCACCTCCACTCAACCCATCTCTGTGCTGCAACACCTGGGTCATCCTGCATTGTATGTGTCTGTTACGTGTATACATTGATTTTAGTTGTGCCTTCATCCTGTATGTGGCTGTTAGTGTAAAAATCAAATTTAGGGGTGCCTTCATCCTATAACTATTTTGTTATTATTACTCTTAACATCCACTTGGCCGACTGTGTGTCAGGTTCAGAACTGCGTATTGCAGTACACCCCCACCCTGCCCTCTTTTCTCTCTGCCTCTCACTTCCTCCTCCCGCTCTGAGATGGCACTCTCCATCCCTCCAATCTACTCCAACTGCTGCACCACCATCTATCCTCCCTCTCTCACAAAACCTGGACAGAAAAAGAATTTAAAAAAAAAAGACATCCTTGCTGCAAACCCTGGCCTCCCAATTGCAGTCACCTATGTCAGTGGATCCTCCAGAGAAATCTTCACTGACATCCTTTTCTTTGTCCCATATCCTGACCTATGTACCTCTCACCTCATTTCCACTCTTTTCCCTTACTCTTCCACCACCACTAATGGCGGCACCAAGTGGGAAGTCCTCCCGATGGGTTTCTTCTCATCTCGCTGATGCATTAATGTCTACCTCACGGGCACAATCCTGGTTCAAGGCCCTCAGGCCAACCTCCTTCTCTTTGACCGGATCCTGCCGTCTCTCATCTACTTCCTTCCATCTCCTGTCTCTCCCCTTTCTACCCTCCCTGCTCCACCACTTCTGACTGAAGCTCCACACCCCGACACTCCACCTCAAAAAACCTTCAAAGGCAGCGATCATCTCTACCTGGCGACCCTCAAAGCACGCTCAGCCTTCAAACACTCTGCTGACATCTGCATTCTCATTGAAGACACTGACCTGGACATATTCACACTCACTGAGACTTGGTTCAATGCCAGCTCAGTTATTTAGTTTGACTCACTCTTACCCGATGGCTTGAAGATCACCTCCAAGCCGTGCTTGCAGTGGGGTTGCCTTAATCTTCCCCGAGTGGATTCCTTTTTCCATCCTACCCACTCAGCTCTATTCGTCCTTTGAGAGCCTAGTATGCAAATTGGTCATCTCTCCTTCCTCCACCCTGACCATTGCTACCATCAACCAGCCTCCAGATGCTTCCTCTCTGTTCCCCTCTGAGTGGGCAGACTTCTGTTCCTCCCTACTCTCTACCACCTCCAACCTGCTACTCCAAGGTGACTTCAACATCCACTTAGACTCCCCGTGCACAGCATCCACCCTCTTCATGACCTCTGCGGCTTCCTCCCCCTCTCCATCCTTCCCTCTGGGCCAACCCATTCTGTCGGACAGACGTTAAACACCATTATCCATTCCAAACTTCCTCTCTCCCCTGGTCACCTCTCTTCTGGTCTGACCACCCTCTTCTCACCTCCCACCTGGGTCCCTATGGCCCTGTGACAACCCCTCAAAAAGCCCTGCCAACCTCGTTCACGAACATCCGTCCGATGAAACGAGTCAGCTGCTGCCTTCAGTTCCACCTTCAGTCCCCCTTGCCCACCCAACAGACCCTACCACTGATTCTGCCCTCAGCAACCTCTATATTTCCATTACCAACACCCTTGACATCCTTGCCCCAGTCATGAAAATCCACCTGAAACCTGCCTCCAAGCAAAACACCTGGTACAACTCCGAACTTGCAGTCCAAAAACCTAAGTGCAGGGCTGCAGAACGGAAGTGGCAAGCTTCAGGTTCACCCTCTGACAAACTGGCCTGCTGCCTGCTCCAAAGGCATTGCAGACTCTCTATCCGTGCCAAAAAAAAAGCCCACATTCAGGCACGAATATCTAGCACGTCCAACAACACGGCTGAACTCTTCAAAATCTGCAGGGGACTTGTCAACCCGTCAGCAGTATCCTCTACCCCTACTCCATCCCAGGCCCTTTGCAATGCACTCGCCACTCACTTAACTTCCAAAACCCCGGGCATACTGAGCAGCCATGTCACGCACTCTCCCAACCGAGACCCCTTCCCCCCCTGACCACTCACCCTCCACCTTCTCCTTTGCCCCAGTCTCTCCGGAAGAAGTCACCAGACCGGTCAACTCCATGAAAGTCTCTTCCAAACAGGTTACCCCTTGCTCATCCAGAACCATCAAGGATAACATTTCGATCTTTAAGCACTCCATTGATACTGGTTATTTTCCATTCTCCCTCAAGCACTCTTGTGTGCCCCCTCCTTAAAAACCATCAGCAGATCCTTCCTGGCCGGCCAACTATCACCCCATCTCCATCATCACCTTCCTGGAGAAACTGCTTGAGAAGTTGACCCTCCCCCAACTTAACTCCGACACTGAACTTGTTGACGGTCTTCACAACCATCAGTCTGGATTCCGAGCATTCAGAGGCATGGAAAGTGCTCTTCTGAACACATGTGAAGAACTGCTTGCATCCCTTGACTCCAACTCCCCTGCTGTCCTCGCCCTCCTTGATCTCTCTTCTGCATTTGACAGTGAACCACCCCATCCTCATAAAAAAGCTCCATTACACCCTTGGTATTTCGGAGCGTGCACTGGACTGGCTTACCTCCTTCTTAACCGATCGCTCTTCCAAAGTCATACTGGACTCCTTCTCCTCCCTTACTTCCTCCTCCACCTGTGGCATCCCCCAGGCCTCCATTCTCTCACCTTGGCTCTTTAACATCTACCTTACTCTGCTGGCACGTCTCATTTCCTTCTTCTCCCCCAATTTACAGTGCTATGCTATGACACACAACTCTTCTTCAAACTTCCTACAGATGCCCTTGCACCCTCCTTCATCCCGTGCAGCCTCTCAGCACTTCTAATGATCTTTGCCTCAAAGCCAGCAAATTAGAGACCCTCCCAATTGGGACCCCAGCACCCTACTTCTTCCCTTCTCTCTGGCCTTCCTGCATGGATCGTCTCCCTGCTCCATCCTCAGAAGCCATGCTCAGAAGCCAAGAATCTCAGAGTCATCTTCGACTCCTCTCTCTCCTTCCTCCACCATGCTCAAGACATTATCAAGAAGTCCCACTTTCAGCTCTTCCTTCTGAAAGGAATTCTACCTTTCCTCACCTTCCCGCAGAGACTCAATGTTACGCAGGCTCTGGTTCTCTCTAGGCTTGACTATTGCAACAGCCTCCTCCTTAATCTACCTTCATCCATTCGGCGACCCCTCCAGCTAATCCATTGTAGGGCAGCAAGACTTAACCTTTGCCTTAAGCCCAGGGACCGCATCTTTACTGTCCTACAAAGGCTCCACTGGCTCCCGATCGCAGCACGGATTAAATTCAAATCCCTCTGCATCATTCACAAGGCTGTCTGGGGCCAGAGTCCACTCTATCTGCAACTATTTCTGACCAAATACTCCCCCTCTAGACAACTGCGTTCCTCTGGCACCAACTCCTTGTGTGAAGCGGTTTGCTAAACAGAGAGTATGTGGTCGATCGCTTTTTCTCAGCGGGCTCCCTTCCTTGGAATAGCCTTCCCCTCCCTCTTAGGCTTAAGCAGGACCTCCTTAAGTTTCAGAAAAGCCTCAAGACCTTCCTCTTCACTTCCTCTCTCACCTGCTAATCGCACAGTAGCTTGACTGAAGTGCAAGGCCCTAATGCATCCTCGGGGGGTGCTGACCTCCCACTTCTTCTTATCTCAGCTGCTGTCCATCCTCTGCACTTGCTTCGGCTCACCCTCTCCAACGAGGTTGCACTTACCTCTTCTTCATAGCACTTCACCTGCTTCTCGCATGAGCACCACAGCACCTATCCCATTACCCCTCTTCGCCACTGCACTTGCACATTCTGAACACTCAAGGCATAGCAGATTTCTCTTCCCCTCCCCACTTCTCTTCTTTTTTTGTATTTAATTAACTTAAGTATTTATCGTTGTTGTAATTACATTGACTATCATCCCTTTCCCCTCCCTGTTGCCCTGTGGGCGCTCAAGTGAACAATAAATAAGTGTTTGGGCAACAATCCAGCCTTGAGCTAGTGGTGAGTAGCCCCACAATTAATTTCCCTTAACAGGCATGGGTGCAATTTTAGGGGGGCAAGGTTGTTTGTCCCCCCACGCCCAACTTTTGTGGCACACCATTTTGTATCACTCATTTGGCAGGGGCCTCTTTCATTTAGATGTCATGTCCCTCCAACATTTTCAGGAAAGTTACTCCAATGGTAACGGGAGCGAATTATAGAAATCTATTTGTTTAATATTTGGTGAAACACTCAGCCGACTGCAACACTGACTTGTAATTTAAGTGTTCGTTCTTTGTGCATGAAGCGCTTAGGCGCTATTTAAATAAACTATCAATCAATCATGTTCCTCCCGTCCCCGCCTCCCTCTGGGAGAGTCAGTCCGTTGAATGTAGATAATGGGCTTGTTACCCCATCAGGATAACTTGAGCTACTCAGCATTTATCGTCAACCTCCTGTCGCTCAACTGTTTTTAATCCTTTGGTAGCAGTCGGTTTATTTTATTTATTGCATTTGTTACACTCCCAAACCCGGAGGTATCGCGGTGTAAGTTTCTTCAAATGCTTATCTGGTATCAAGCTTTGTTACAGTACAGGCAGAACATTTCAGGATACAGTGATAACAATATGCACAGAATGGAAGGGGTCAGACTGGCAGGAAATCTAAGGACAGGGTGGAGACACTTCCAGTTATATGTTTTAAACAGCCATGTTTTGATAAGTCTCTTAAAACGCTGGTGCGAAAGCTCACTTCGAATGTGCATGGGAAGGGTGTTCCAAATCTTGGGTGCAGCTACTGGGAAGCTGGCACGCACCGCCCTAGAACTCTTGAACCCCGGGAGAAATAGGTGTGTGCTAGATCCTGATCTAAGGGATCTAACTGATCTTTTTTGGGTGACATAATTATTAAGGTAAGAATGGGGTATCAGTGGTGATACATTTACGTGCAATGATCAGGGTCTTAAATAGAATTCCAGCTTGGATGGGGAGCCAGTGTACTTCACTCCTAATGTGAGAGATGTGTTCATTTCTTTTCAAGCCAAAGGCTGGCTTCTAGGGCTTTGTTCTGTAGTAGTTGCATTTTAGTCAGGTTAGTTCTTGTAGGTTCCTAGTAGGAGGATATTACAGTAGTCAAGTTTTGATAGTATGAGGGCAACAGCGAGGGGGAGGTAGTTTTGTGGTGTGAGGAATTGGCAGTTAAGTGCGATGAGTTTGGCCATATAGGCAATGGAGGAGGAAAGGGCACTGATGTGTTTAGTCATAGTAAGGTTGGTGTCTAGATAGACACCCAGAGTTTTAACCCGTGCGAGTACTGGGATGGAGGTCCCGTCAATGGTGATGGCCGAGTAGTCGGCGTGTAGAATTTTTAGTCGGGTGGGCAAACCTACAATGAGGATCTCAGTTTTTTCTTCGTTGAGACACAGGCTATTTGTGGCCATCCAATTTCGTATGATGGCATAGATCCTATTGATTGATGTGGAGTCTTGTTTGTGACCTCCCGTTATGGGGATAAGGATCTGTGTATCATCGGCAAAGTTGGTGTAGATAACTCCCATGGGTCAAGTGCAGCAAATAGGATTTTGATATATGCGTTGTATAAGGTGGGAGATAGGCAAGAACCTTGAGGGACTCCTAGAGGTACTGGGATAGGGTTGGCAGCCTCATCACCAACAGAAATTCTCGAGGTGTGTTCCGATAAAAATGAGTTAACCCATAAGGTGGCATCAGAGGAGAAGTTAAAGTTTTTTGATAGAGCAAGGCATAGCGAGTCATGGTCTACCAGGTCAAATGCAACAGACAGATCGAGTAGGAGGAGCACGAACATATAACGAGAGTCTCGAATGATGTCCATCTGGATTTAAAAGGTCTAGTAATGCTGTTTCTGTGCAGTTAGAAGCAGGTAAGGTATGTCTTAATGTTAGGCTGACTGAAACCTCTTTCTGTTGTCGTGTCTACATGTGTTTAAATGAAAACACGCTTTTTATCTCAGAGACACTTTTTGAATATTGCTCATATTTTTTATTTTTTTAAAGTGCCCAAGGGAGAATGTCGGCTTAAGGATGTTGAAGGTACATACGATTTTGGGGAAGAACATTTATTTTGACTACAGTTGGGCATCTACATAACCTCTAAACTTATGCTTTTCCATCTCTTTTCCTCTGCATCTGTTGCAAGGAGGTTGTCCAGATTTAGGCTAACATTGTGAAGTCTCTGGGTATTTGTTTATTTCCAAATATACACAATATGTGAGTCTGCCCATTCAACTTTCCATATCAAGAGGTCTACTCGGCTTAATCTCATCTTCTCCCTGTTAATCATAGTCTCACGTGTGCTATCGCAGGTATTGGTGTAGCCTGCTTCCCAACTAGGAGCTACATATCCTTTTATATTCTGCTTCTTTTACTGTTTTACAATCTGTGTTAATTCTAAGGGATTTAGGTAGTGTTTCAATAATCGTGATGCATAGTAGAGGGCACAGCAGTTGCCCCAGTTTAGGAACCCCTCAACCAGAATCTGTCAGAGGGAAGGCTATTTATCATGATCCTTGATTAAGCTCATGCGTTCAGTGCTTCAGGAATTAGTCTGAACCAGCAGAATCTATATAAAGCAAAGAAATGTGCATACAATTCGAGTACATGTTAAGGTGCTTACCATTTGTATGGATTACAGAACCTTTTATCTCTTTAATCTCATCTGGGCATTGTTTGTCGACACAAGTGTCGCACAGTTTAGTTCTGCAACACTTTATCACCAATCTTGCCTATTTACAGAATTAACTTGGAAGGCCATCAAGTCCAGGTAATTTTGCCTTAGAAAGGCTTTTAACGCTATTTGTGGCTTCCTACTATGTCAAGTCTTTGGGCATCATTACAAATTTGGTGGCAACTATGGGCTTGTGGTGGTAACGGTAATTGGGTTTGGCCCGCAAATTTGCCATCCAAACTTGATTACTGTTAGAGTCGTTTTGAAAGTCCATAGGGCTTCATGGGGATTTCAGTGTAATTACCTATGGCAGTAATTCTCCCCATTTTGCCAATTGTTGGCAATAAGGTGGAGGATTTACCCCTCATTCTTTGCTGGAAGTAAATCGTCCACCGTACCACCAAATTGTAGTACAGTGAGAAGGTAATGCAGGGGTAATGTAGTGGTAACGGAATTATGGATGCATTACAGCCATTTAAACCCACACTGCCGTACTTGTAATGAGGCCCCTTGATCCTTTGAT
This sequence comes from Ambystoma mexicanum, assembly GCF_040938575.1. NCBI lineage: Eukaryota > Metazoa > Chordata > Amphibia > Caudata > Ambystomatidae > Ambystoma > Ambystoma mexicanum. Next base: position 435,149,862 of record NC_090931.1, on the reverse strand, counting down.
TATTTTTTAGTCACAGTGTTAATTTGAATCTGTACAAGTTAGTCATCGATTAGCTGTAAATCAACCTATTTCCAACACATAAATCGCTCAGAAATTACTTTAATTCTTTACAAATGTCATTGTCTTTCCTGGTTACAGGACAATCTTTTTGCATTGAGTGTAACGCTTTGAGTGTAATTCATTGGTTGTGTATTTTAACTAACATTCCTAAAACTGAGATCAATCAAAGTGACAGACTTCAAAACACCGGCATTATTAGGATCATTCAAAGATGTACATGCTTATACCAATACATGTTATGTTATGTTTTTTGGCATTTATATAGCGCTCTATATATCACTGGTATGACCTCAAAGCGCTTGCAGGTTGAACGCCCTCGGGGACCGTAGTCCAGGTCAGTTGAGAGAGTAAGGTGTAATAGGGTACTTGGGCGCACCAATTATGTGCACAGCCGATGCAATTGCCTGATGGTAGCTGCAGACTAGCATTAGGTGTGGTGGTATTTGATAACAGTTGAATGTGTGCAGTCAGGAGGATGGACACCAAGACTGGGTTCTGGCTGAGTTAGGCCTGTGTAGGACGCTTATGTGTGCAGCTAGGCCGGTTTTCATGGAGTGTAGCTGCGTTTTATTAGAATGATGAGGTGTTCATGGGGTAATGTTCGTATGTCAGTATCTAGGCCGAGATTGATTGAGGGGTGTAGCTGCACTCTAATTGTGTGTTGGAGTAGAGAGTAAGCATAGCGATATGGGAGGTGAATGTTTGTGTGAAGTTGTGATCCAAGAAGCTTGCTATTCCCGATTTCAAGGGCGCGTTTGCTTAATAGTGACTTAATAAGCGTATTCAGTGGCGTGATTGCTCGGGATGTCATTGAGCATTTGTTATCGGTTGCAAGGTCTTAGTTGCCTCAGATGGTCATAGTCTCCATTACGGAAAGAGCCATGTTTTTAGAGCTTTGCGGAAGGTCATATAGTCTTGGGTGTGTCAAATATGTGGGGGGATTTCAAGGATAAGACAGCATTCTGAACACTAGAGGGACTTTACCAGTTCGAGGTAATGCCCTTTGGATTGAATAATGCACCTCCTACTTTTTAAAGGCTTGTGAATCATGTCCTTAATGGGTTGGATGAATTCTGCTTAGCATATCTGGATGATATAGCAGTCTTCAGTGCCACCTGGGAAGAACATGTGAAACACCTGGGAATAGTACTGCATGCTCTTCAGAAGGACCACTTGACCATAAAGGCCAGCAAGGGCCAGATTGGACAAGGATCTGTGGTCTACCTTGGAAATGAAGTAGGTGGAGGGAGGATTCAGCCTCTACTGAGTAAAGTAGAAGCAGTACAATACTGGCCTACCCCCACTAAACAAACTCAGATGAGAGCCTTCTTAGGTCTCACTGGGTACTATCGAAACTTCATGGCAGCCTATGGCACCATAGCTGCCCATCCGACTGCTCTCACCACTCCAAAGAGACTCAAGAAGGTCTCTTGGTCTGAGAAGTGTGAAAAGGCCTTCACTTGCTTAAAAGACTCCCTGTGCCAGGCCGATGTATTCAGGGCCCCTGATTATAAACATGCTTTTATTGTGCAGACAGATGCCTCTGACATTGGGATAGGTGCTGTACTATCACAGATAGATGAGAAAGGCAAGGAACACCAGATTGGATGTATTAGTCACCAGCTTCAGAACAGAGCTCAAGTGGTCCACTGTAAAGAAATGTTTCTTTGTCATGTGGGCCCTAAGAAACTTGAGGCCCTCCGTCTATGGGACCCACTTCACTGTGCAAACTGACCATGAAGCCTTAAAGTGGGTAATGAACATGAAGGTAGAGAATCCAAAGTTGATCAGGTGGTCCATAAGCCTGCAAGGGGTTGACTTCACCATTGAGCACAGATCAGGTGTCCAACATAGCAACGCCGATTGGTTTCCCAGAATGTTTAGTCGACCTGAACACGAGACTCATCCAGGGGTTGATTAAGTCCCCCTGTGCTTAGGTCTGTGAGGGGCGAGTGTTAGGAAAGATTTCACTTAGGTGCAATTTTCCCTCCATTTGTGACCCTCCCTAACCCCCACCAAATGTTTTGCTTTTGTTTGGAGTACCTAACCTGACTTTTTCCAGTAAAGCACAGCCTTCAGCTGCACTACTCTGGGCTTTCGCTCATTTGTTATGGGGAAACTGACACATCCTTCAGGCTGTCAGTACCGGGAAACTATGTTTCTCTTAGACTTCGACTTTGTTGCCATTTCTTAGTAACTTTATATCTATGTGGCAAGTACCTGACAGTACCGCTCATAGGGGCCCTTTTGTTTTATGGCCTTAGCCACCCTCTAAGGATTGTTTGGTGTTTGTACAAGTGGGTCTAGGACGTACTGGTGGCAGCAGTTTACCTTTAAAGTATTTCTACTTCATATTTAAGGACCATACCGCATTTGGCTCAAGACTGTGGCCAGTGCCGAAAAGGGCTTGCCACAAGTCTTTTGTTCGATCTATCCTTTGGCCATTTTGTCCCTTTGCCTTCCCTCAGGGCGAGAGACCAGGGTATTCCTTATTTGGGTATGCAGCCTCCCCTGAAAATCACAACTTTCTCGTGGCTCCTGCATGTCATGTGTGCTAGATCCCAGGAAGAGGGTTGGTCTGGCTGGTCTCAATCCACACTATTGGTGGCAGTATATCTGGTAGGCCTGAATGACTGGAACCAGTGTGGGCCACGATTGGCCCATGCTTGGCGTGCATGCAAGAGAGCAGATCTTCCATTGGCTATCTGAGATTTGAGTGCAAACTGAATCTTTGATAAGAGGAGGGGCTCTGCATCTATTCCAGGTCAATCTACTGAAGCTCACACCGAAGCTCATAAGGAGCCAAGTATCCTTAACAAGAAAGCAGACTCAAGGAACCGCCGGTGATGTACTTGGAAGGTTTGGAACTCTAACCCTGCTGCTGTCCCGTTGGACCATTGTTTCTTCATCGTACCAAGAAGGCCTGCAAGAGCGCTTCACCCCTTTGGAGTAGTGGGAACAACTACTCTCGGCTTCTCCTACTTGGCCTCGAAAAGAGCGTCTCCGGAAGTGTTCCTGGGCCATCCAGTGAACTGAACAGCTCAAACAAAGGGTATCGCACAGGAATGCCGCTGTCCCGAGTTGAGACTCGATCCTCGGGGAATCGCTAGCTTGTGGTCTTGGGCCCTCTCCCCACAAAACTCATTGTCCTAGCTCCGCTGGGTCATGATTTATGAGAGTGAGCCACACCGTGAGCATTTGCGGTCCCTGCGTCGCCCCGCTGCGGTGACCATTGCTGAAAGCGCCTGCAGTTCTTGAGTACCGTGTCCTAAAATGTGCTGCACTGGAACTTTCCTCCTTCCTTCAAGGGCTGAGAAAAAGCAAACATATCATCACAGACAATCGTCCCGTACCGCAGCCGCTAAGAGCCGGAGCGCCCTGGCACTGCAGGGTTAACACCAACAGGCGAAGTGGGCTAGACTGCCAAAGTTTGGTCTGGACTAGGTCGAGGGTCGGCAAGTACATTCCTAATTTACCAGTGGCCCGTAGCACATCCATTCACTTTTATGCATGAGTGTCCCTCAAAAGATATTCACATTGGCTCGGATAGCCTGCGCTCCCTAGCTATTCCGAAACTCCAAAAGTTGCTCTATCTACAAGGGTAGACCTCTTCTAGGAATAGGATCTTATTCTTCATCGCTTCAAGCCTCTTCCTGAGCAGCTACAGCCCCCTGAAGAGAACCTGCTTTTTTCGTTAACGCATGACTGCGCGTTGTCAACGCACAACTGTACTTTGAGCACTAGGCTCCTCTCATCATAGGGCTGGACTACATAAGTTAGGGCTTGTTGATGAAGGACTGCCTAAACTGGTATCTGTGTTGATTTAACCCCTTTGTGTTACAGGTCGTGGTTATGTTCTCCCCATCATCAGCCTTAGGCTAATCACATTATTGTATATATGTTAGATAGTGTATGATCGCGTGTGGTATTGTTTCTTTATAACTGTGGTTTAATTGCGTTTGGATTATAAGGCCTATAATCAATATACTGTTGATACAACTGTCTAAGAGTGATCTGTGGAGTTTTACTGTGTGTGCTCATTGTGGGCTTTCGATCACTCTCACCCCTCCTGAGACTTAGTCTTGACAGCCTGCCAAGCTACCGTAGATTGGTCTGGTTTACTAAGAGGTTTCCCCTGTTCCACTAAACTGGGCTGTCCTCCTATATTTCTGCCCACCAGGCCAGAGTTTAGAAATCCATCTTAACAAATATGTCAAAGATTTTGATTTTCCAATCGCGTGGACGTGTTTCAGAAGCTTATTCCCCGACCATCAGCTTTACTGGGCCAAATGTGGATTCAGTTTCTTGGAATCACCAGCACAAGAGGTATTACACATCTTGTAGAAAATAGGATATGAATACAACTAAGAAAAATTGCATCAGACTGAAGGAGATGGATGACATTAAACCTCACATTAGGGGTCATGACTGGAACAATTAAAATGGCCGACTATACAAATAGTTGTATCTGTTTAGCCTGCTCCCACTGCCTCTGTCCCAACAAACGGCTAAATGGAACATTTAAAACCTTTAATGACTACATGTGGGGGTTGTAGTTAGACCATGGATTCCAACTTCGATCCTATCATGTTTGGTGAAGGACGGTGGGTGTCATGCAGCATTCTCCCTGCGTGGTCTACATCACTGGATTAATGCAGATTCCGGGGCTACACCTATCTCATCATTTATTCAAAACGACTGAGAGTCCTCCATTCCTGCAGACATCCTGCTAACTACAGAGAAGAACCTGTCAATCAACACATTGCCACCCATACGCCATAATCTGATGGTGTATAAAATGCAAATAAAGACTTGTTCCTCGAATAGCGCCTGTCTGGGGAATTATGCTTAGGGAGGAATTCCTGCGATTATACTACAAAGGAAACAATTACATTGGCGGTCATGGCAGGCCACAGGCATTTGAAACCTTAAACATGTCGATAGGCATTCACTTGTGGACATTAGTTTCTTATGTTTCAAATAGAAGTTGTGCGCCTCCTAACTTTCAAGGCACTCTGTGCTCTCAATCATAAGTACAGCTATTTTCTCACCAATTAACACTTGCATGCATTGACTACTAGCACTCTACCACCGCGAGCAGAGGTTAGCTCTCACAGCACCAACGATCTACTGCTGGCTACTCCAGGTCACTAGACTAGAGCAAGTAAACTGAACTAAGCTATGTGATCAAAGAACAAGAATGGTTAAGAGTGTGCAAGAGTATTAAGAAAATGAAGTTAGAGCAACTACCTACGATGCACCCTATGAAAAGTTATTAATTCTGTATAATGATCCGCACAGAGGATGAAACCATGTTAAATCCTACCACCTAATGTGTGCTGGACATGTAAGAGTGGCAGGCACAGACCTACACGTTTTAGGGATGTGATTAGATTAGTCAATAAATGGATGACGTTATTCAAGGGATTGGAGTGGTAACCAAGAGTATAGTTCAATGTACCCATTGTTTACATACTAAGTCTTTTCCCACTGGACTAACATCTCCCTTCTGAGACGAGGAACTGGATATAAAAGGGCCTCATCACGACTTTGGCGGTAACCCTTAAATCCGGCAGTAGCGCTATTGCCGCCGGATTTAAGGGTCCGCCAAATCAGGACTTTGGCAGATTTCGCCCCAGCTCTGAGCTGGGGAGAAATCCACCGGAAATTCACGCTCATACCGCCCGCGGGAAATCCGTCGGCGGTATTAGCGCAAAATTTCCCCATTTCCCGAATGGGCTCAATGGGGAATGAGGATTAACATTATCGCCGAACTCGTGATCCGGCGCTATTAGCGCCGGGGAGTTCGGCGGTAAGGCAGATAGCGCCGGCGCTAATAGCGCCAGCGTTACCGCCCAAGTCGTGATGAGGCCCAAAGAGTGCTGATAATGTCGAAGAAGCAAAGCCTTAGAAAGTGGAAGTACACTGAAAAAGCCTGATGGAAGGATTAGATTCAAGGAACACTAACCTTATCAGCAAAACAGACGGTGTTCTTTGTGAAAATACAATCTTTGGATGACTATATGTCAATCTGAGGCCCATTAAATGAAATAAATGTTAGACATCTTGGCTTTTTAACTAAAACGTCACTCATTAAGTCTCTGTTTAGCTTGGTTGACCATGTGATCCCGCAATTCACCTTATGCCCTTGCCCTCACCCTGTCTTGCCTACCCCCATGAGTAAATGTATGCAGCCCGCAGGCTTGGCTACAGTGTAGACCAAGAACCTCTGGGATGGAAGGAGTGGTTGTGTTGCAATGGTCTTAAACAACAAATGTGCTGAAATATTTGGATTACAGGTATGGTTTAGTTCGAGATTTTAATCTGTCAGTGTTTGGATGCTGTTATCAGATATATGTGGTTTGAAGAAACTTGATACAAATATTTTGGAAAAAAAGAAATACGGCTTCTGGTTGTGGAACATCAGGGGCCAGTTTACAGAAACGTTACACTAGTGCAAGTGCAAAGTTGCACGGTATTAGCGCTGGTGCAAAGTTTCTGTAATCTGGCCCCAGAAGTATTTTTAAATGTTTTTTTAAAATTTGATTTCAATGTCACTCAGTATCCCTTCCTCCCTCCCTATCTCCCTCCCTCCCTATGCCCAGATTGGATGTTTTACAAATCTATTTTCTCCATTTTCCAACTTTTTCTTCTCAGACTTGAAAAGCAGGAGTATTCTACCCATCTTCTTACCTATCGATTTACTTCCAATGTGTTTGTTGGGAAATCATGTTCTCCCAATGTTTTAATCATGCAAGTATTTCGACTTAAGAAATAATTGAATGATTTCCACATTTTGGGAACTGTATTACTTTCTTTCACAAAATGTTAACTTAAGCACTAGAAGCAAAGTGAAACAAACATTTAGCAAATGAAAAGAGTTTGTAGTTAGACTGGTGCAGGGCTTCTCAGTGTTATGTCAATGCGAGGAAGGCAAGTCCCAAATTGAGAAGTATGTTCTTTTTTAGTTCTTGGTGCAAGGAGGGGAAAGTCTGGAGTAATGGTGAAAGTAAACGCCACACACCAGTACCAGACTTGGGCAGAGCAGTACCCTAGTACCATGATGGCAGACAGACAAACAATTCTTCCGGTCACGTGATCCTTTAAATATGCATTTCCTTTATTTTGTTTCTCCATTAATGCGAGTATTCTGCAACACTAATATGTTGTTTAGCTAAAATTAATCCTGGTTTTGATGTTCATTTTTAATGTGTGCCTTTGATTGTCAAAACACAGTGAACACTTGAGCACTAACTTACTCAGTCCAGTTGAAGCTGCTTTCCTGCTTCTTGTTTTATTGCTCCATGGTGCAAGCAGCACTGACTTTAAATACTAAGGCGCTCATTTTGGAAGTCCCTGTAGCGTAAATGGAGGTGCTAAAAGCAGGTGTAATATAGCTGTACCTCTCTCCAAGCCTCCATTCATGCTACAGGGAACTTTCATTGTTTTTGAAGGTGGAGGGCAGGGTCATAACTGGAGTTACGTTTCCGTCTCCCGTTTGCACTGTGCCTTAAAAAACAACTTGGTTTCTGCGAGAAACCTGAAGGTGTCTCCCTAGCTATTCCCCCGGGATCTGTCATCCAGGTGGCCAGGACACGGCCATCGCTATTGGATCCAGAGATCATCTGGTTGTGGGGTCCTCGGGAAGTGGGAGACAGACGGGTGAAACACGGTGTCCACCTTCTTCCAACACCTTTTCCCTATCCTACTATGCGGACATTAATTCTGACAGGAGCAGTCTCGCACAACACGAAAGAGAATGGACTAACACCCGAGCCGTTTACCTGACATGTCCCAATACAAGGGTCAGGTAATTGACCAGAATCACACACACACACACACACACACACCGGACGACCCTTTCCTTTCCCCACAGGGATAAAGGGTGGAGCAAGAGAGCACAGTATGAGTAGATGTCAATGGTTGATTAGACCCTCCTCTGCTGATAACCAAGGCAGGGAGAGACTCTTGTCTCCGTGGCACCAACCTTGACTCGAAAGAGAAATCCAAGCAGTTCATCACAGCTGGTGAGTCGAGGGGAGAATCGATAAGAAACCGAACTGTGTTGAACGAAAGACGCAAAGTAGCAATTTAGGGAAAATCAAAGAACTGTTAAGAATAAAGGGGAGACCAGCTGCAGAGGGATTCAGCACCACGTGGGTGCTCACTCGAGAATCTCTGGTCTATCCCATGTTTCTTAAAACTGATGATACCAGAAGGCCGTAGGAGAGCCGCTAAAGCAGGTCAAAGTGGTCATACAGGAAGTCTAGCAAAATCCCTGTACAATCAAAAGTCTTTGACCAACAAACTGTTAAGAGAAAGTGAATCACGCATCAAGAGAAAGCAAGGGAAGTGAATCCCAAAATCATTGACAGCAAAAGGAATTGTAAAGTGGCAAGAGTGAACCCAGCAGAGGGATGCCAGTAAAGAGGGACAAAGTCTAAAGTCTCAAGAAACAGTGTGTTGACAAAACTGAACCTGGCAGAGGGATGTCCATGGAGAACTGTTTAAAAGGACATTAAGATTCACGTATACAAGAAAAGCCATAGTGAACTCAGAGGGAGACTAAGAATCGAGAGGAGTCTGCGGACGGAAGAGGAGGACCCAGGGGTGAAGAATTATCATCCCAAATACACGTTGAAAGAATTTGTTTGTTATTTTACCCATGAGTAGTAGAAATGAGAGGAATCCTCTGGAACTTAGGTGCAGATGTTTGATGTGCAGGACAATGAGGGAGGGATAGGCCTTGATCTTCACAACATCAGTTTGATCTATGGGACTGATACTAAACCAGACCTGTTACAAATTCTGAAATAGCTACTGAGTCTTTATTCAATAACGTAGAACCTAAGTGTTACTTTAAGCTGGCCTGATGAAGTACAGTTACAGGAAGCTTTGAATGTAGTAAAAAATGTTAAAAAAAAGAATCCTGAGGAATTAGAGGACCGCTTTTAGTTATAGTCCATATACTCACAATTTGCGATTTGCTGTCAACTATTATTTCTTTTCAAGCCACAGTTACTAAATACTCCTTTTAAATCAGTTTTGCAGTGCCGTTCTTAATATATAGAATGTTACACACTCATTACGATTTCAGCAGAGTGACAAAACAAGTGGTGCACATTCCATTACTCCCAAATTTTTTGGCAGTAATAGAATTATTGCTGTTTTACAGCACCACTGAATTCTTGTTTGACCTTGAAGTGGAGGATTTACCGTGCGTCATGCTGAAGTTCAATCCACCGCATTAAGGGCCAAAAATCAGCAGAATTACAGCTCAATGAAATTCTGCCCAAAATCCCCATGGAGTTTTACAGACTCCAAAAATGGGGGTTCACATCGCCCTACAACCACTCAATCCCGTGATAAGCTCACACGATTGAGTGGCGGTAACAGTAAACCAGTTTGTTGGTAATTCGCCGGATTACTGCCAAACTCATCGTCTTAAAGGACTAATGTCCCTATGTTCCCACTAAATACTAAACGTGGTGTACAACTTAGCAAAAACATTGGTCAAATTGGACGGGAGCGGTGCGCCTCTACTTTTTTAAATAAACTTTTACTGTTGCTATACTTTCATTTTAAAAAGAAACAGTTCCAGAATGGTTTAGTTTTAAAATAAAAGTGTAGGAAGAAGTTGAAGCTTGCACTTTCAGCGCACAGCACTGAAAGTTCCCTTAAACAGCAGGCGCATGTGTTTGGGGGTTTGTATTGTGGGTCAGAGGGGATGTGGCAATGGGATTTGTGGGCAGTCGGGGCAGGCCAGTAGGGTACATAGTTCAACTACTTTTTTTTGTACACTTCGACCACTGAGCATAAAGGTGTTCCGCTTGGTTTACTGCCACTTTTTTCACCCAAGAGTAGCTCTCCTTCGGTGTTGCAAACTTGGGTTCCTAGAGGAGCAGCCAGAGAGGTTGCAGTTTTTTCCTGGAAGGCCAAGGGCAGCTATGAAAGAGCCTGCAGCCAGGCAAGCAGAACCAAGACTACAGGCAGAGTGCAGGTACCCTCAGTGCTGGAAATGGAAAACATTTATTGGGGGAACCGTCTCTTCTTAGGAGGGGCGGGGGTTTGGGAAGGAGGGGGTGGGGCCAAGGGGCGTGGCCCCCGACAGGTTGTGCAACACAGTATCTCTTTATAGAACCCAATCCTGGCGATTTGCATAAAAGCAAAGAACATTATGTGAACATAATGTCCACAATTTTAAGTGTTAAACAAGTCTTATAGTAATTCATTAAAAACACCTGTTAAACAAATAATGGACTTGTTTATTTTAACTGGTCACAATATTCACCCTAATAAAGAGAGTTCTGTAAAATGCAGGACATATATACCAGATTGAATAGCTGCAAACATGGATGTGAGGCTTCAGCAGTTTCTGTATACAGGCTCTAGTACTTTAAAGAATGGGTTGTGCAGAGGGAGCAGCCTGCGCTACGAGTAGACTGCTTTCAGAAAACTCTGCACGAACGCCGAGACTTCTGAAAGCGTCATGAGTGCTTCATCCTCACATGACTGAATCACACCCAAGTTGGTTAACACTTTAATGAGTGGGCCTGAGTATATGCTCAAAAAATGGGCGATAACAGTGAGCTTTTTGGCACTCTTCACCATTGTACTCATACTTCAAAGAAAAATGTCCCTATGCTATTGTACAGCTTCTAATAATAATAATATCAACCATTGTGCAGTAGAAAGACTCTGTATGGCTATTAATGTGAATGATCAGAAGATGAAAGTTTCATTTCATTCCATACTTGGATCACAAGGGTGAGAGGTGCTTCTGTCAACTAGGATTTAATACAACACAAGGGGTGGGGGCATAGCAAGAAGCACTTTCCAATCCTACTTCTAAATACAAGTCTAATCTAATAGTCTTTAATGGTACCAATTTGGAGCCTCAGATTGGCTAGAGATAACATAAAGGAGGATAAGACATCCAGTGTTTTACACAGAAAGGGATCTACATTCTTTTGTCTGCACCAGTCGCAGAATTTATTGCAAGGGCAACAGTACAAAGACTTGTTGCTGGTCATCTGGCCGAATGCAAAATCTCCATTATGTCATCCGGGAGGTGACAATCCTTGTATCTCACCTTTTGGAAACCAAGCGTGAAGACTGAGTGTTTTGACCTCTGGATGAAGAACCCGACCCCTGCTCTCGCAAGAGAAGGTCCTCTCTTTATGGAAGCCTTATTAGAGGACAGATGGACATGTCCAGAAGGTCCGGGTATCACGTCCTCCTGGCCCAATCCGGGGCAATTAGGATCATGTGTTTCCCGAACTTTCTAAACTTCCTGATGAAGTGAGGAATGACAGGGACTAGAGGAAACATATACAGGAGTGGAAATCCCCAGTCCACCACAAATGCGACTCCTAGAGCTCCTCTTGGGGGAAATTCCCTGGAGCAGTTTAGTTTGCACTTCCGGTTGACACCGGTCGTGAACAGATACACTTGAGGGGTTACCCAAAGGGTGAAGATCTCTTGAAAGACTTCCTGGGCTAGTTCCCCACACGTGGGAGATAGTGCTCTGCCTGCTCAGAGGGTCCGCCAATGTGTTTGTCTCTCCGGCTAGGTGAACCTCAGACAGAGAGATTCCTCTTTGAATTGCCCAGTACCAGAGCTGCATCGCCTCTCTGCACAGTGGTAGTGACCATACACCTCCTCTCTTGTTGAGGTAGTACATGGCCACTGTGTTGTCCGTCATTATCAGGACATTCTTTACCCGCACAGGCGGCAGGAAGGCCTTCAGCGCTAGTCTGCTTGCCCTCAAATAAATCGAAGCCCGGGAGACACTGGGCGTTCTGAAATTTGGTAACCATCTGAATAATGTCTTGAGCCCTCACCTCGGGTGGCAAACTCTTTCCCAAGGAAGTATCCAGTACAGCTCTGATGAACTGGAGTTTTTGAGAAGGGGTCATATGGTACTTCTTATAATTGAGGGAGAAGCTTAGTCTGAAGAGAGTGGCAGGTGATGTTGAGATGATCCAGGGCTTGTTCGGGAGAACGCGCCTCGATCAGCCCATCGTCCAGGCTGGGGTAGACATGAATCCTCCTTCTGCTGAGACTCGCAATCAGTTTGGTGAAAACCCTCGGCAGAGGTCAGCACGAATGGCAGAACTCGAAATTGATAATGAGAACCACCAACTGCGAACCTCCGGTATTTTCTGTGCTTGAGATGGATTGGCTCATGTAAATAAGCATCCTGAAGGTCCAATGACACCAACCAATCCTGGGGTTGGAGAGCCTGAAGGATCTGAGAAAGTGTGACCATCTTCAACTTGTACTTCCAGAGGAACTTGTTCAAGTAACTCAAGTCCAAGATGGGTCTCGGTCCTCCGTCCTTCTTGGGTATGAGGAAATAAAGGGCATTCCCTCCCTTGTTCCTCTCTGCTACAGACACTGGTTCTATAGTACCTGTCTCTAGCCGGGTTAAAATCTCCTGCACAATGAGCGGATCTGGAATCCTCAAAGACTAGTTCCCCAGTAGATTCGGAGGTCTTCTTAAAAAAGGAAGGCAGTAACCGTGGGCTACGGTTTCTGAAGCCCAAGCATCCGAAGTAATGTCTCGACACTCAGAGGTTTTGAGTTGGCTGATTCAGCGGCAAATGGTAAGGAAGCCGCTGCTTGAGCTGGCTTTGCACCCCTTCCTGGTCCACCACTAGGAAAACTTTGTCCACTTTGACTGGCCATTACCCTCGCCCTTCCAACTGAGGAGTAGTAGCAAAAAGATTTACCCCTCCAAGATTGTCCATTAGGTCAAAAAAGGCTGAGGCTGGCTAATAGCGGGGCATAAAGACTTGCCAGCCGCCTTCGAGGTCTGCAACTTCAAGACTCTCGCCAGCGTTTGTTGCCAAAAAGTTGAGACCCGTCAAACGGCACGTTGAGAAGTCTGCATTGCACATCCAGTGCAAAATCCGACGTCCGCAACCACGCAAACCTACGCATAGCAGTGCTGGTAGCCATGGCTCTTGTAATACTATCAGCAGAATTCAAACCTGAATGAAGAGACTCGCTTATTTGCTGCCTCCAACTATGGTTAAGAAGCTGTCTCTTTCAACCCCCCCACACCCGTAGGAATGTGCTCTGCCGCCATGGAATTCCTTCGCCTTAGAGTGAACGTAAAGGTAGCGAGGGTACATGTGGAGTTGGCAGATTTGAGTGCCATACTCCCTGCGGGAAATCCCTTCCTTACCCGTCCTTCTACTCGTTTGTCGTCCCTATCAGGAGGGATGATAGGGTACGCCGCTTGTTTAAATATCGTACTAGCTGCCTGCACCACCAGACTCTCTGGAGTGGGATGTTTCGACAGGTAGTCGGGGTGACAACTGGAAGGGCGGTACGTCTTGGTCAAGTTCTTATTAACAGCCGGATTGGTCTCCGGTGTCTCCCAATTTGTCGCCACCCTTTTCTGCAAGACAATGTGGAATGTTAATATGGGATCCAACTGTGGACCCTCGCCTAAGATGTCAGTAAGGTCATCTTGTTCGTACGGCAATGGAGTTCTACTCCAACCCATGTAGTCCACTACCTTTGACATGAGTTGCCTGTTGGACGCATCAGCATGATCCCCAACCTCTGGTTTCCCAAACTCCATTTCAGATGAGGTATCCACCCCACTTGCAGTCTGCAGGTTGTCATAGAGGTCCTTCTTCCTGTACTCCTCTGCAATAAAACTCTCAGGTACATTAGGCGCACCATATTGTAGGCCAAATGGGGCTTCTTCATCAGACTGCTCATCCACTTCATAGTTGGAGGAAAAAGACTAGAAATAGTCTTTCCTGGGTAGTGGTACATATGTTTTCTCAGGAATAAGTCAGTAATGGGTTCAACACTGGAGTAGTCGTTGAAACTTTCTTTATCAGGGCCATTGATATAACTGGGGCGCTCAGTGGTGATGGAACAGCTGGCAATGGTGGCGCAGCTGGTGTCTATGCCTTCGGCGTCAATGTCGACATCGAGGGTTTGGCTGCCGTCAATTGCGCCACCGAAGGCGTCAACGACCGCGACTTATGTTTGTGGCTCGACTGATCCTTTGATGAGACTTCATCGAATAGAGGCCCCGAGGGCTCACGATGCAGATGGGGCCTTTGTCCCAGGCTCGAGGGCGAGCAGGATTTAGGTTGAGCCCTTTACTTCCCGGCTTCTTTCGAAATCGCGGTAGGAGCATGGCTTGCAGGCTTTTGTTTCTCGAATATCATGAGCATCTCTGCTCAGAAGGCCTCCCACTCGGCCGGAGTGGACTTTTTGGTTGGTCAAGCAACTCTCTGAAGCGCCCAATGACTAAGTCGACCAGCAGTGCCTTCTCTTCGATTTCTTCAAGGCCACTCCTTGATCTCGACCGCTTGCCTTCTTCCTCGGATGAGAGTCGCCTCTCGACTCGTCAGTCGAAAGTATCACAATCATGTTAGGAGATTTGGCGATTTGGCCAACTCTCAACTGACCCTTACGTTCCTTCAAGGCCTTTCCAGTCATAGATTGGCACTTGGAGCAGTCGGAGGTGTCATGGTTCGCCCCGAGGCACCACAAACAGATTTGGTGGGGATTTGTCAGAGGCATTTTCGACCTGCAATCCCGACACTTTTTGAAACCAGACTTCACGGTCGTTGGTATCGATGATGAAGACATCTAAATCACGAAATAGCAAAGGTGTCACAAGAGTGAAGAAATGTGCCGTATTTTTTCGAAGCAAACGCTGTAGCAGAAAAACTGAACTGAAGACAACGGGCGCTGCGCTTGCTATATCTGCCTTCGATGACATCATCCTTGACAGAGGCCTTTCGAGGGACAGAGTCGATGCCATCGAAGCACAGCACCCTCTGCCGAAACAAACTTTCCGAAGCAGCTGAAGCTGGACAATACATGTCAAAAGATTAGGAATACGTGGGAGGACACAATCCATTTGAAGGCAGGTTTTCTGGTCCTTTGCTTTTTGCATCAGTGGATTTCAAGTCTGCGCATGTCATGTCTTCTGGTGGTGCGCTGTCCACCAGAGATGCTGAGTTTTTCCACAAAGTAGTTGGGTGACTTGAGGCCGACTGCCTTATAGATGATGCATCAAGACTTGATGGTGATTTGTGCGTGCAGTGGGAGACAGTGAAGGTCGATGAGAGTCGGGGTGATGTGGTCATATCTGCGTAGACCCTTGATGAGGTGTGCAGCTGTGTGTAGGACACTTCTCAGGGGCACAAGGGATGAGGACAGGAGACCTTTGAGGAGGGCATTGCCCCCATCCAGGTGGGATAGGACCAGTGCTTAAAACGGTGGATCTAAAGCTGTCCGGGGGGAGTAAGAGCTTGACTATCCACAGGCAGGAGCGCCGATACCAAGCTGTCTGAGGTTTCTTAGCTATGTGTGTCTTGAAGGAGAGGTGTTTGTCGATGTGGGACCCAAGGGCTTTGGTGCAGGAGGTGAGCTCGGGTGTGAAGCCCTCAGGGTTCATGGTTTATAGCCAGATCTGTATGTCTGAATGGTCAGTGTTGTTGGTGAGGAGTAGGAATTTGGTATTGGAGGGGTTGAACTTCGAGTGCGCACTGGCCATCCAAGACCAGATCAGTGAGAGGCAGGTTTTGAGCCTATGGATGTCCTTCATGGAGTCCATCTTGAGGCATAGCAGCGGGTCATCAGCATATTGGTGGATGTGGATGTTGTGCGTGGCTAGGTGGGCTCCAAGCGGCTCCATGTATAGATTAAAGATCCATGAGGAGAGGATGTAACCCTGCAGGTCTCTACAGGTGACAGGTAGCATTGGTGAGCTAGGGAGGTCCATCTGAACAAACTGGTAGCAGTTGGTGAGGTAGGACTTGAACCAGCATAGAACAAGGTCGCTGATCCCCATGCGCAAATGTAGGGTGTCTGTGAGCGCCTGGTAGACTACTGTGTCAAAAGCCACAGAGAAGTCTAGTAGAACCAGGAGGCAGGGGTGGCTGTCGTCAAAGATGGTGAGGGGGTCGACCGTCTGTATTGTTGCCGTCTATGTGCTGCATCTGGGCCTGAACCCGGATTGGTCGGTTTGGAGGAGATTGTTGTTGTCGATGTGTTGCTGCAGTTGCACGGCTACTGCTTTCTAGATGATCTTACCTAGGAAGGGAAGATGGCTGTTGGGGCGATAGACACCTAGGTTGTCGGGATCCAGAGTGGGTTTCTTTAGTAGAGGGTAGATTTATCCTATCTTTAGGGTCGATGGAATATCCAAACTAGCATACCCAGCTTGCCCTTCCGTCTAATGCCTGCCCACACCTTCTCCCAACCTCTGAACTCACATTTGGAGACTGGATTGCCCAATCCTTTTGCAGCAACCCCTCCTTTCCTACTCACTGCTTTGACTCCAACCTTCCTTAACTAGCAGTGATGGCAGGGACGGAAACATGGCTTGCACCCGAGACCACAGCCACTCCTACAGCCCTACACTGAGTCTGACACCTTCTTACACTCCCCCTCAGCATGCCAAGAGAGGTGGTAGAGTGGGGTTTATGATCAAGAAAGATATCCCCCTCCTCCCCTCTTCTCCAGAGCACATCAGGCTTCAATGTTTTGTGCTACTCCTCTTAATAACTTCACCATCTATCAAGCCCTGGCACTCTCGACCTTCTATTCCATTACCTTGATCGTCTACTGGAATTTCTCCCCTCTGAGAGCCCAACCATAATCATGGGGGACTTCTACCTCCTTTGATTGATCAATTCACATTGACTCCTGCTGGACTGATTTCTCTTTCACCACTCTCGGGTCTCCATCAGCCCTCCCATGCCCATGTAAACTCTCTGGATTTCATATTCCTATCCTCCTCGCTCATAGCCTCAGCTCTCTCCACTAACCCCCCTCCCTCAGACTACTCCTTACTCCACGTCACTGTTTCTATCCCCCAGCAATCTCACCCTCCTCTACCAACCTTGATCACCAAACTTAGGTTTCAGCATAATTACCAGGTTACTCACCGTAGTGACCACCTTACTCCTAGTCCATAGTCCCCTTTCCTCCATACTTATGGGACATCTCTCCGTCCTGTGGGACGGGACCGGAGCACTTTTGTAAAAAGCATCCACATTATTTTTCAAAAATTTGTCCCTCCTCGCGTTCCTGCGCAGGGCCCGGCACGCGGCCGTAACCCCACCCACTTTGGCTCCGCCCCACGCATCGCCCAACAGTCCTTTTCTATCGCAGGGTCAAGACCCATTAGCAATAGCAGAGGAACCTTAATAGAGGGGACGGCGGGCGGGCGCATGGAGGAAAGGGGACTATGGACTAGGAGTAAGGTAGTCATTACGGTGAGTAACCTGGTAATACTCCTACGTCGTGTCCCCTTTCCTCCATACTTATGGGAGATTCCCAAGCACTCCTTACAGGAACTATGGGTGGATGGAAATACCCCTTACTGAAACAGGTTCTTCAGCACAGCCTGGCCGAACTGAGCGTCAGCTCTAGAGCTCATATCGAGGCAGTAATGCTTACAGAAAGCAGATGGGGAGGCCCAAGTAGCCGCTCTATCGATGGACTCCCAGGGAACATACTTCTGAAAAGCAATCACGGCTGCCTTGCCTCGCACCTGGTGTGCATGGATACCTTTAGGAGGTTTCAGCTTGTGGACGGTGAAAGATTCTGTGATACAGGCAGCAATCCATCTGGAAATGGATTCCTTAGACGCCTGCTGCCCTGGGGTTTACCGAAGGTCTCAAACAGTTGGGAAGAGCTCCAAAGCTCAGTAGTCCTGTCCAGGTAGAATTTAAGAGCTCTTCGGACATCCAGGCAGTGTAGAACCCTTTCCGCCTCCGAGGCAGGGTTTGGAAAAAAGACCGGAAGGGAAATCGACTGATTCAGATGGAATTCGGCCACTACCTTTGGTAGGAAAGCTGGGTTCGTCCGAAGGACTACCTTGTCCTTGTGAAAGACCAAGAAAGGATGCTCCACCGACAATGCCTGGAGCTCACTCACACTCCTCGCTGACGTAACGGCCACCAGAAAGGACACTTTCCAGGACACGTACTTGAGGTCAACCCTAGTCATTGGCTCAAAAGGTTTATGGCACAGCGCCGTCAGGACTACATTTAGGTCCCAAGGCGGGTGCAGACTACAAACCGGAGGGTAGATGCGTGTGAAACCAGCAAAATGTCTCTTCACCACTGGGTTGGTTAACGAATAAGAACACCGGTCTGTAGAGAGTTAGGCGGAAATCGCAGAGCGATAAGTCTAGCAGAACAAGACATGAACCCCTGACTCTGCTAGGGAGGAGACGAAGGACATCACCGTGTCAATCGTCACCACCCTCTGGTCCAATTCTTTCTCCAAACACCAATGCCAGAACCTAAGCCTTTTACTCTTGTATTGAGATCTGGTCGAGAGATTGTGGGTAGGGGTGCCACATCTGCTGTTCCCCATGGTGAAGAAGATCGGGAGTTACTGGTAACCTGATCGGCGGACACACCGACAGGTGTTGAAGTTCTGAGAACCAAAACCTGGCCGGCCACCACAGAGCTATCAGTAGAAGAGAACAGTTGACAGAGCTCTTCAACTTCCAAATTGCTTGATGAACCAGCGGAAGAGGCGGGAAGGCGTAAACTCATGTTGTGCCATGGGATCTCGAGTGCGTCCCCCACAGAGGAGGCTCCCAGCCCCCCTCTGGAGGCATACTGAGAAAGCTTCTTGTTTACCGCCGTGGTGAAGAGGTCCACCTCCAGTGTGCCCCAACACGAGAAAATCCATGAGAGGATCTCCGCCTTCAACTTCCACTCGTAGCTGACCACTGTCCGCCTGCTGAGGGCATCCGCGGTGACATTCAGGCGGCCCAGGATGTGCACTGCAAGCAGCCAGACCCCATGAAGCACGGCCCACTCCCAAATCTGGATGGACAGATCCACGAGAAGGGGAGACTTTGTTCCCCCTTGCTTGTTTATGTAGTACATTGACACCGCATGTCCGTTCTTATGCGGACCACCTTGTTGACAATGAGAGGTCTGAACGCCTTGAGCGCCAAAAAAAAAAAATCGCCAGAAGCTCCAATTGATTTATGTGCAGGAGCTTGTCCTGAGGTGACCAGAGGTCCGAGACCTGAAGAGGATCTAACGTCGCACCCCACCCGAAAAGGGAGGAGTCTGTCGTGATCGTCACCATGGGGGCTGGGTACTGGAACCCCACGCCCACTGACAGGTTGCTGAGAGATGACCACCAGTCCAGGTCCACTCTCATGGAATCCGGAATCATTATCCGTTTGGAATCCGGGTCCACAGCCTGACGCCAGGAACTCCGAAGAGCCATCTGGGTCTGTCTCATTTTGAGAGGAGCAAGAGGAAGAGCCAGTACACACGAGGCCATGAGGCCCAGAAGCCTCTGGAACCACCAGGCCGACTTGCTCTCCGACTGCGTAAACATCTGACACGTGGCCAACAGATCCGCCATTCTGTCCCCGGTCAGATACACTCGGCAGTCTATCGTGTTCCAACGAAAACCCAGGAAAGTCAGGTCCTGTGAGACCGTCATGGAGGATTTCCGCCAGTTCACCGACAGCCCAAGATGGAACAGGAGCTGAAGGAGAGACTGGAGGTTGCCCGCTGCTGCCAACGGACAAGGGCTGCGTAGGAGCCAGTCGTCCAAATAGGGATACACATGGATACCCTGGAGACGAAGATAGGCCGCAATCACCGACATCATCTTTGTGAAGACATGTAGCGCCGAACTGAGGCCAAAAGGAAGCACCCGAAACTGGAAGTGCTCCTCTCCCAAAGAGAAACAGAGGTATCTCCTGTACGGGTTCCAAATCAGGATATGCATGTACGCATCCTGAAGATCCACCACGCTGAGCCAATCGCCTACCTGCAACGAGGAGCGAATCTGGCCGGGCGTGATCATCTTGAATTTCTCTTGGGGTAGGGAAAGATTGAACTGGGAAAGGTCTAGGATGGTGCGCAGGCCAGCCTGTTGGGTTTGGGCACCGTAAAAAGCCGGGAGTAGAAGCCCCCCCCCTTCGCTCCCCAAGGGGAACAGGTTCCACAGCTCTGAGGAGCAGAAGTTACTGAACCTCGGCCTTGAGGGAGGGTGAGCCCGACAGCTGAAAAGGAGGGTTTAGGGATGAGGTATACTTTATAACTTCCTTGCCTAAGCCTTGCATTTCCTTTAACTGCTGCGCACTGTTACCCTCGGGTCTGGTGCGCATTATAAATGAACAAACAAACAAACAAACAAACAAACAAACTACACCTTAAAACACTGGCAAAATCACATTCTCTGTCCCTCCTTACAAGGGGCCTCACACTCACGTCCTCTGCTCTCAACTCGGCCAAATCTTCATAATACACATCCCTCATAGCCTGTCTTTGATCCCACCACAACAAACTAGCCAAAACCTTTCAAACCATGCTTATCCAACCTGAGCCTCTAAACATTCCCTCCTCCCTCTTCCCAGGCAAAATTGCCTGCTTCTCCCCCTTTAAAATCTCAAAGATTTGTGACATCATCACCACACCTCCTCTAGCATCTTTCTGCACATCACCATCCCAACCCCCCAATTCAGTCCTCTCCTGCCTACCTCTACAAATGAACTGCTTCCTTCACTCAGGTTGCCAAACCCTCCCGCTCCCCTATTCATCCATTTACACCTCACACCATGAAGGAGCATGTTCCCTATACCATATTCCATATCTCTTTTAATTTCTCTTGTTCAGAGAGGAATTGCCATAGCATTTCGGTGCTGGACTGCCCATGTGGGCGGGACAAAGACTGATATGCAAATGGATATTTTCCATCTGTGGAAGGTACAGTGAGCTTGCAAGGAACTTGGGGTTGGTCACCCTGAGTTACCTGGGGGAAACCAGACGTGGACTCCCTGCTCACTGTGCCCAGAGAGGCGCAGCTTCACCTCACTGATGAGGCCAACAAGGCTGAAACACGTGTAGGGGGTTGCTGTTCGTACTCTTGTTCAGAGAGGAATTGCCATAGCATTTCGGTGCTGGATTGCCCATGTGGTCGGGACAAAGACTGATATGCAAATGGATATTTCCCATCTGTGAAAGGTACAGAGAGCAAAAAATCGTGTGCTGCAAACTCTTATCTCAGAACAGGTCATCATGCCATTTTCTATCTGGAGAGGAGCGCCTGCTACCTATTTTTGAAATACCTCTACAAATAAACTGGTACCTTCACTCAGGTTGCCAACCCCTCCCACTCCCCTATTCATACATTTACACCTCACACCGAGAAGGAGCATGTTCCCTATACCATATTCCATAACTCTTTAATTTCTCCATTGATTCCATGGGCTTCACAGCCTGCTACAGAGTAGCCACTGTGCTTACTCTCCCCACATAAAACTATGGCTAACAACCGTGCCACGTGCTGACCGGTTTCAACTAGTTGCAGTCCCACCCTTCTGCACTCCTAAGTCACCCTGTGAATGAATTACTCTATAGGCAGTATTTACTTCCCTGAACCCCTTCACATTCAATATATTGTCTCCAAGGTCTCCTCTCTCTGTAGCCCCACCCACTACTACAACTGGTTTATATTCAGACATATGTCACTCGGTAACATTGTAAGACACCCCTTCTGTGATGCACTGTTCTCCTGTGTACACTCTATCACCTTTAGTGTCAAACTTCTATCTTGCAACTAATGAATACAAATGCAGATGTATTTCACTTGAAGATAGGGTTCCCTGGACAGTCCAGTTGACTATTTCCAGATGGTTTCAACTTGACCTAGCTGCTCACATGTGTTTTCTCATATCTCCAGAATTGCCATCATGACTTTTCCAGAGAAGACTTGATAAGTAACAATGGCATTATTGTTTCCGATTGTTATATAACGAAGCCCATGTACCACAAATTGATTCAGCAGAAAACGATCTCTTAGGGGTTAACGGAAAGTCCACTAGCATGAGGTTCTCAAGCTGAAATGTAACCACTTGCATTATTCAAATCCTTCTATAACCAACCTCTGCTGTCTCAGGATTTTTACTTGAAGGGTGTCTTGGTGGAAATTTTGATAAACCATTTTCAAATGCTTTCTACTGGATCCAGTTGCTGATACACCTGGTTTTATACATGTCCCTAACTACTATGAAGATAGTTTGAGTGGTGATTGTTGCCCCCGCACCCTAGTGCACTGCAAGACCCTTGACCACAATTCCAGTAAATCTCTCCACCAGTGCCCTGCTATTTCCAATCTTTCCCTCCCTTTTCCCCACTCCTTCCCCTTGATACTTGCTGGCTCCCACTGACCCTTGCTCCTCAGCTCCCTTTCCCTCACTTCCTCTTTCCAATGCCTATTGAAATGCCAAACCTATTAGCTTTGCCATTGCTCATGTGAAGTGCAACGTGGGCTCTGTATTGTATTATACTAATTTCAGTATTCATGTATTGCTACTGTCTGCTCCCTCATTGATAGATGCTTTCATATCTTATATATAGGTCGATGAAGGCTAGCGTGACTGATTCAAGACTGAAGCATGAATGGAAAATGTGTACCATTGGACGTCAGAGAAAGGGGTTGGCGATTGCACTGAAATGGAGCCCCTACACATGTTGCTTTCCCTAACAACGTAACCGTTGTCAAAGTGTTGGTGTCGGCTCACTGGTATCTTATTAACATTTATACAAATTTACATGAGCATCCTTTTGCAAGACTCCATAATGTCTAGAATATGGCTGTCGACTTACTGCTGAAGCTCGGGAGAAATCGTTTTCCTCTGCCTCTCACTGGCCAAGGTAGAAAGATTTGAGTTAAAGTTGCTCAACAGAACACAACACTGTTTTCATGGACATGTTCTGGTGAGCATGAATAGAGGTGAAATATTTATGGGATGCTGTTCGTCCCACCCTAGCACCTGTGGGCCATTCAGGACCACATACTTGTCCTTCAGGCTTACCGAAATTAATTTGTCACGGAAATCCAATATTGCTATGTATGTATTATGAAACCTCCATGGGCCGATGGAAATCTGTCTGACAACAAGAGTTTCCGACTTTCATTTGGGTATAATGATTTGTGTTATCCTTGAGAAATTATTGCGTAGTCTGAGCCAGAGTTGGACAATAATTTTTTTGCATGTCTTAAAGTAGCAGATAGAAAAATGGCTTCCTCTTTTTTGCCTTGGTAGCATCCATTTCTATGCTGAGGTCAAGCTGACAGTTGTGCTCAGCACATTTGTTTACTTTATGAGTGTTAAATTCAACAGTGTTTACTATAGGAAGTTCTGTACAATGAGGACTTGTACACTCTGGCATGATTGGCAATATGGTTCTTGCGGTCACATCCGAAACACGTACGCAATGTTGCATCTAGCATGTGGTTGTCATACCTGTCACGAGGCACACAGGATGGCTTCTTTTCACTGTGTGCATATTTGGCATAAGCTGAGATTTGATGCATGGTGCATACTTTGTTCCTCATCTCATTCTGTGTTGACTCACTCATGCACAACTACACTACTTTGATATTCGTTGTTGTCATAATAGCATCAAATGAGGAGTCTTTTCGGAGCCACAAAGCTTCTTGCACTTTTACATCGTGACAGTGAAGTACTATCCGATCTGTGATCATTTGATCAGTTATGGCTCCAAATGTGCTGGTGGCCTATAATTCTGTGAAGGCTGGTACAGTCAACAATGGATTCGGGAGATGCCGCCAATCTATTGTAGAACTTCTTGTGTTCTCACTTTTTCTAAAACAATTATCCAAACGACCAAGTGCCTCCTTGTCTACATCATCAAAAGCAGTACCATCTAGTTGGGCCACCAGGGGAACGACGGCAACTAATCATTGACCTTCACAACCCAAAGAATTAAGTAGCAATGCTCTTAGATGAGTGCATGCAAATTATGTAACTTTGATGGCTTCAAAGTATGTACTAAAGGAGTCCTCCAATTGGGCCAAAGGTATGACAGAGGGCCTAGACATTGAAGAAAATCAGTGGGGATGACAATCCTTGCATGGACGCTGGGTAGGTGAAAGTTGGTGATGAGGAGAAGGCATGTTCCATGAAAAGGCAGGTGCTGCTGGGATGTCTCATAGGTGCACGGCGACGGTACCAACTTGTCACCACTGTGGTCTTCAAAATGTCATGCTTCAATAATGATCTAACTCAATAGACCCGCACTGAATAATGTTTATTGCAAGTGAGTGTTATATGACAATCAACAAGGAGTCATCAAAAATGTTGTATGGTCTATTATCGTGAAATATCAATTATTACCATGTAGACATAAAAGAGTCCAAGAACTAAATGTGTACTCTTTAATTAAACATATGAAAATTATTGTATTCATTCATTCTTTTTTTATATAAAACACACGTAATTAAAACATTAAAGTGGCATGTGCACCCCATAAAGTGCATAAGAACAATAATCCCATCCTTTGAAAATAACAATTGCCACATCTACATAGAAGGATTTGTTGACTAGAAATGACATCTATGAACCATCAGCCAATCAATTGACCATTACAGAACAATGGGGTATGACCAGACCAAAAGGTCACACCCCTTTTGGAGGTTGTAGCTGCTGTCCATAGACTAGAAGAACGCAGGAAGTGGATATGAGCTTATTAAGACCGTGGCAACAGAAAACACCAACTGCAATACAGCAATGGTTGTTTATGCCATTTGGTGTCCATGCCATAAATTGTACATCGGGAAAACAGAATGAAAAATAAAAACCCAGATTTGTGAGCATAAAAGGTGCATAAGAAATCAAGTTCTAACAAGTCCCCTAGTGGGCCATTTTATTGCCGCAGAACATCAATGTGAGGAATTAAGATGGGGGGTAAAATTGCACCTAATAACAAAAAGCAGCATCAGAAAAAATTATTTGAGCAAGGACAATGCCTAATGTTCCTAACTAAAAGCCATGAGATTGGGTTAAATGAATGCATTGAATGGCACCATATAACCTCATTGCTGACTGAGAGACACACATAAATTAAGTGGGAAGTTTTATAGCATATGGTGTTTGATGGTTCTAGTATGCATTGTAATGCTTCCGCACATTCCTGCTTTCAAGCATGTTGGTTGGTAGTAGTCGAGTTAGGTTATGTCTTATATTATAACATTTTGTATTAGAGCCAAAAACTCCATGTGATACTTTGTTATCATGGATAAACAATGTGAATGATTGGTGCTCCTCTCGTAATGCCCAGATTGATTGTGGCGCACACTTTAATCTTGGGTGGGACTTATTCCTCATACTTTTATTGGTTCAAGTTAAATACTGAACAACACCAAGACGGCCACTAGGTTCTGATGTAGCTTAATAGTACACGTGTGATGATGCCGTGCATCACATGACTAATTATCAAGTTCCTTAGCGTCCTGTTAAAAGTAGGGCTTCTGACTCCTGGACCTGCTTCGTAGAAGGGATCGGAATGCCAAAGATATCAAGTGATGCCCATATAGAGCGATTAAGCGAGATTCATTGAATTGTGTGAATTAGTTTACAGTGAGTTGATACGCGAGTCAACAGTTGCGAACACCCTTGTGAGCCAGTGCTATCATTTTTACTATTGCAGATACTGATTATTGGAACACGGATGCCTAATTTGTATGAATGCTACGAACAGCACGCTGATATCTAACATTCTGCCAGTCTTTCGTCAGTCTACGTCACATCTTTGAAATAAGTAAGTACTGCTGTGGTTTTGGAGTTTGCTAATGGCACCAGTCTCTTAACATAATTAACATTGGTAGATGAAATCGAACAGAGATGTGATGCATTGGTTCATAGGGATGGACGTGTTGAGAAGTTGATGTCAAAATATGATTCTGCAACACCACAAGTAATCGTAGTAAGCATCATAAAGACATTTTCAAGTAATAATAAAGACTTAGAGGCCGATTCATGGAATAAATGTGCGCTGAAAATTCCCGCGCAAGCATGCGAAAGCGTGCGAATCGCAGCGCAAGTGCGAAAATCGCAGCTAAACCCGCACACAGCGATTCAAGGAAGTCCGTGCGCGTGTCAATCCCTGGATGTGTGCTAAAATCCTGCGTGGCGCACGGTGGAGCACACATCTCCAAACAGTGTGCGCTACGTGCACAGTGAAAGTGCACATAGCGCAGCGCACACAACTAAAGTAGGCGGAACAGGGGGCGTAACACACGGAATGGGGAACAACGCGTGAAAATGTGGGCCTCACGACGAAGTACAGGAGCCAAATGCACGGAACGCCCACAAGCGCGTCTACAACACGTATTCATGGAATCGAACGGGGCCAATGAGTGCGCCAAAAAAAGACGCGCTAATCCGAAAACACGTACGCCAGCAGGCAGCAGGCATACGTGGACCCGCGCAGCATAAAAGTGCGTGCAAACAACAAACAAGCTCAGACGCCAAGATGAATATACCGTTCCTCGCAGCATTGGTCGTGGGATACCGCAGGCGGAGGAGGAGGATAGTCAGGCCCAGAATTTTTACACCCAGAACCAGCCTTTTTGGGATGCCTGATGACCAGGTGTATGGGAGGTACAGGCTTCCACCTCATATAATACTCGAGCTGGTGAGTGAGTGGGAGGATGACCTCACATCACCCACACTGTGCTCCCAAGCACTGAGCCCCTTGAAAAAGGTGCTCCATGTACTGCACTTCTTGGACACTGGTTCATTCCAGCGGACAACTGCCATAGTGGGGGGGGGGGGGTCTCGCAGGCCACGCAGTTACGCTGCCTGCACCAGGTGTTGGCCATCATGACTGCACGCCCATCAGTCCCGCAGGCACATATACCTGCCCAGAACACCTGCAGGATTTTTACGGGGTGGCACACTTCCCCAAAGTGCTAGGTGCCATTGACTGCACCCATGTGGCTCTACGTCCTCCCAGGGCAACTGAGCACATCTACAGAAACCGCAAGCACTGGCATTCCATCAACGTGCAGGTAGTATGTGATGCCAAGGGAATCATCTCCTCAGTATATGCCAACTATCCAGGGTCCACCCATGATAGTTTCATTTACAGAATGTCAACCCCCGGATCTAGAAGCTGGGCGGCATGGTGATACATGGCTGCTTGGTGAGTATAAATGCCCCTGCACATGCATGCATGTCAGATACTGAGTAATGTCACAACCCCATTAATGATACCCATCATCACCTCCCCAGGGGACAGTGCCTACCCACTGAGCACCCACATGATGACGCTAATTCGGAACCCCACCACACCACCCGAGGTAAGATATAACAGCCCATATTGCAACCCGGGGCATAGTGGAGTGCACATTCAGAGTGCTCAAGTCACGCTTTTGCTCCCTTGACCGCTCTGGTGGGCGGCTGCTATACGCGCCCCCAGTAGTGTGCAGGATCATAGTGGCAGCATGTGTTCTGCACAACGTTGCAACACGCCGGGGCCTGCCCGTGGACATGGTGGTGCTCCCACATCCCCAACCACAAGAACGGCCGCTGCGCATGGGAGGGGAAAGGGCACGTGGTGAGGCAGCCCGTACGCAGCTGGTGGCTAATTACTTCACCTAAAATCACACCCCTGTGGAGTGCACACAGCCCTGGCACATACCAGCTGACAATCAATGATGATGACATAAGGGACAGTCAACTGTCACAACCATACCAGCCTGAGATTGGTCACCTGGAAGTGTTACATTGTGTGCATCTCTACCTGCCGAAAGACAACCAATGCTGTGTCACAAAAAACACACATTTATGCTGCATGAATGACTACCCCCTCGCAAAATACAACATGAAAATAGCACCATGTCACACAACCCCTCCCCAGCTCCGCCACCCAACACACCATGGCATGTCATGCAATGTGAAAGCAAACAAAGCAATGCACAAGACCTGACACAAGTGTCACAAAGTGCACTGTCCCAAATGGAAACAGCCCACAGACAATATGCTCCCAGTAATCAATAACAAACAGCACACATGAACAAATACTTACCACTAACACAATACAGCAACACACCATGAAACATTGCAAAAACATGACAGTACTAAATAGTGGTAGTCTTACAACCTGAATAAGCCAGCACATCGACCCCTTCCAACTGTAGAGTGTTGCTGCCACGCAAATGTGTCAGTGTACTGCATACAACATGAACTCCATCTGCTAAGGAGACGGCCTTGTGAAGACATGAGGAAGGAACCTGCAAATTAGGAGGAAGACATGGATGCACAAGCACATATCAATACACCATGCAGTGTGCAATACAACAACAATACCCACTAGGGATGTACACACAGTATTGGCTACAGACTGCCCACACAGCTCTTGGGAGCCCAATGTCACTGTGCAAGTCACTGTCACTTGGTCACACCCTTTGCAAGCCCATGGAAACGGGAAGCAGGAGGGGTGTGTGTGTGTCACAAACCCAAGCATCCAATCCAAACTCAGGACAAGCCTGTATGTGCCCAGGCGGAATACAGTGGATGCCCATGGGAGCCACACAAGGCAACACACTGTAAAAAATAAATAAATCAAAAATGGCCATGTGGGAGCCAGGGGGGGGGGAGGCCACCCAGGAGGTTCGAGGACAGCGTGGATGTTGTGGAAAAAAAATACCTCCATGGGCTCATGGCCTGCACGGCTATGCCATTGTGGGAGAACTGTCGGTCTCTTCACCCTCTGCTGCTGCATCGGGAAGTGGTGGCACTATGGGAGGCAGCCCACGCAAAGCCCTAGTATGGTCCTCCATGGCAGCAAGCATGCGGGTCTGGAAGGTCTGATTCTGGAGGATTAAAGTGCGGAGATTCCCATGCAGCACGTCACGGGTTGCCTGCACTTCTGCACGCATGGCCTCGCGGGATGCCCAGATCTCCTCACGTGTTGCCTGCAGCTCAGCTGAGAGCGAACGTGTGAGCTGCTCCAGCTGCTGTTCTGCCCTAACATTTCGGGAAGCCTCAAGTTCAAGCAGACTCTGCCTGAGGTTATGGAGTTCCACCCTCAGGGCTTCCCTGTGGCCCTGTGACTTTATTGATATGGATTCGCGCAGAGTCTCCAGTGCTGCCCGTCGGTCCCTGTTGGACGCCAACATGTCTTCCCTGTGTGATTGGCAAATGGAGTCTGTTGCCTGCTGTTGTTGCTCCATCTGCCTTTCAGGGGGGATAATGGAAGTGGCCACCCTCTCCATTGCCTGAGCCATCATTTCTACTGATGCTGCCTGTTGGGTTGCCATACCGTACATGGAGTTTTCCCATACAGTATTGCCTGGTAGCGCACGGCCACCGTGTCGGCGGGCACCACACCTGTCTGGGGCAAGGCGATCTGCACCTTGCTGTGCTGGCACTGCCTGAGGCTGCAGGACTGCATTCCCCCTCTGATCTGCTGGCCCAGGAACAGGATCAGATGCTGTGGAGTTTGACCCTGCATCCGTAACCGCCAAAGGCGGACCTACCAACACTGACACTGACATCCCCATAGAGGGTTCTACCCCTGGTCCAGGTGGGTTGGACAGAACAGAATTCCTGCCAGAAACACTGACCTGCGACAGCAAGTCTCATCATCCGACTCAGCACTTGAATAGAGGTCTGGGGAGCTGCACCCAGAGGCACCCCTCGACAGTATGGTCTGCAGTACCAAAGTGTTTTCACCCACCACCACACCACGTCCCTCACTGGTGCCTGGTCATGTCTGAGAATCATCCTGGGTCTGCACCATCTCCTGAACCTCACCAGCATCAAGTGCATCGTCACCTGCAAAAACATGAAACACAAGAAATGGAAACAGGCATGAGCACCATAGCACACATATAGGCCTGACAAGACAGGGATCCTGTACATGGTTAACTCATGTCCCACAGGACCATAACCCTGGCATGCATGCACTGTCAATTATTCTGAAGGGGAGTCAAAAAGGCAGACAATGAGGACACCAAGATGGAAAAGCAACACATTTGCAGCATGTTGTGTAGCACTGGCATCACACATCAGCCTGTGAGTGGCATGTCCAATACACATACATGACACATGCCAGCACACAGATGTTATGTAGCATAGCCATGGTAAATTAGACAACTACAGCGATATGTCAGTGAATGAGTACTGTCACACACCCATGTGACATGGACACGATGAGAAGATTAATGCAGAATAGTGTTGCAAAATATGCATGTGCCGCACACTGCAACACATCCAGTGTACAATTAGACAGTGATTGTAGGCAGATGTACAAATCATTGGTTGGTCACTTCAACATGACAGGAAACAACTATCATGTTCCACATGCAAACAGGCTCTAAAAATAAATTTCAGCAGGCCAATACTCCCTCGCCCTGAATGGTTTAAACATTCACATAAACAGGTAACTAAAGTGGCACAATGTGGGGTGTAAACAATGACAGAAGCATGTCACATATGTGGCATTAGGGATGAAAAAAGCTTATGAAAAATGGGAAAATCTAAACAATCAGCCTGAATGAACACAGAAAAAAATCAGAATAATGTTGTTGCAAGATGATAGTTCAAGTGCAACAGCAGTAATGTGGGGCTAATTGGCTACTGTTTGCAGAAGGGATATGGTCATACCCAAATCAAAGGTACATGAATGGATTGGAGGAAGCACATGGGTGACCCATTACACTCAGGAGTACACACCCTCACCTGGCACTCTGACCTGGAAGTCAGCCTGGGAGTCATCCTGTGCCGGTTCAGGTGCCACAATGGGCTGGTCCAACAAGGGCTGAGCTGGGATGGTGTCAGCCATGTTTTCCTCAACCATGGGGGGGGGTAGCATGGGTGTCCCTGATTGGTCCTCCACACATGGGGGTCTAGGGGCACCCTGCAAATCCTCGCCACGTCCCCTACCGCGCCGACCACGCCCACCTTTTGGAGGTCGGCCACCTTTGCCTTCCTTTACCGCTAGGTCGCTTCCTAACCATGGCACTGATGTTGTTGTGCGTATGGGAGTTGCAGTAAACAATTGTCCTGGGCAATTGGGGGTGAAAGGGGTAGGGTACTAGATGGAATTCGTACCCTAGTGCTCTAGCAAGGCTGTCTGTGACCCCTGGGGGAAGATGACGGGTCACGCAACGCACAGGCACCCCAAAAACAAAAAGTAACGTGCACGCAAACCCTCGTAGACCACCTGCGTGGAAAAATGAACCCGCACTACGCTGTGGCACCCAGAAACACACCCAGAAACCCAAAAACAAGCGTACGCGTGTTACACACAGCCTACAATGACCTCTGAAGGGGTACGCGACACACGGGGCAAGCACAGTTGGTAAATGCGTGCGCGACATACCGTCTGCCTGGAAAAATAACGTGAAACACAACACCCCCGCCAAAAGAAGAATTGTACGCTGTCTGAGGAGACAGGACAAAAGAAGAAGTGAACGCTGTTTGAGGAAACAGGCCTAAAAAAAATAAAGCACGCTGTCAGAGGTAACAGGGAGTACGAACTTGAAACGCTGTGAAGTAATCGCGTGTGAACCGACAAGAAGTACAGAATTCACCCAGTCGCTCTTCACGAAAAGCACGTACAAGGGAATGGTGTCCTACACGTACCTTTTAAAGCAGCCCACATGTACAGCGTCACTTACACGTGTACGCGCTAAGGCCCTTTCCTCCAATTACACGAGCTGAAACTCGGACATGCAGTTTTTGGACGTGTACGATGAACATGCACCGGTGTTGATGGAAATGCCTGCGCGCGTCACGTCACTTACGCGCGTAGGCCCTTTCTTCAGATTACACGCGGACATGCAGTTTTTTCACGTCACAGAAGCGCTTACGCGCTAAGGGCCTTTGGTCCAATGAAACCGCGTACGTGTGCTGACACGCTTAAGCGCGAAGGGCCTTTCCTCGAATTACACGCTGACGTGCAAGATTTTCACGTGCCAAATCACTCGGTATCAAGCTGGCCACGCAACACACGGAAGACCACGCTCCTGCCCAGAAGGCCGAATTACTGCCCCCCAGAGCCCCGAGCACGCTCCCACCTGCCATCTGCTGCTGCCTGCTGCCCACATGCCCTACTATTTGCTGCCTGCACATCAGCCAGCGGTGCAGTTGCTGTGACCACCCCTGCTGGAACCGAAGACTCCCAACTGGGATACCATCGCTCCACAGTCCAGCCCCAGGTCCCAGTTGCCCACCCACTCCTGCCTCTGGGGTTGCCATGTCGGGCGCAACACCATCTGGCACCACTGGCAACGCCCAGCCAGAGAGGCAGAGGGCCACCAGCTTCAGTGCCAGGGAAGTTGGTGTCCTGGTGGAGCAAGTCCTGGGGCAGTATGATGCCCTCTTTGGAAGTTTGCGCGCCGACAATGAAGGACGGACCAGGATCTGGATGGACATCGTGTCTGCCATCAACGCGGAGGGGGTGGCAGTCCGCGACTTACAACATGTCAAGAAGCGCTGGGAGGACTTCAGGTCCAGGACCCTCAACAAGGCCCGGCGCCTCTTGAAGGCAGCGGATGCCAAGGGGCGCCGGGGCCACCTGTCCGACCACCAAATGAGGCTCCTGGAACACATATGCCCAGCGCTCCACATCCAGGTCCTTGAGAGGCAGACCCGTCTGGAGTCGAGCGGTAAGTGTACATGCATACTGATTGGACAGCGTGCATGTGGTGGTGTGCCAGTAGTATGCAGGTTGCACATGTGTTTTGTAGGGCCATGTAGGGATGTGTATGAACAGGGGCGTGAGGCTGCCACATGCGAGTCCTCTTAGGTGTGAGACACATCGATGGTGTATGTGTTGGTAAGCATGCTGTGCAAATGCAGGTGTGGGAGCACACGTTTGATTTTCTGTGTATGTACGTTGGCATGGTTGTGGGGTCACACATGGATGGTGGTTCCTGCTGCATGTATCTGCACTGTGTACATGTGCATGTATTTGACAAGTGTGCAACTGTGATGCAACATGGATGCACGTGACACTGATATGTAGAAGGCTGAATGCCAGATGTGACATGTATAGCGATCGCATCACTGCGACAGTTGGAGATGTAGACATGCATGTAAGTGTGGTGGCTTGTGTGCATGTCTAGTGCACTCCTTGTGTTTCATGTGGGGTCAGGCTCACCTTCGGCTGTTCATGCTGTTGTATGTGTATGGATGGTGCTGCCTGGTGCAATATTGCTATGGAAATGCTCATGTGTGTGAGTTGAAATGACATGTGTGTCGTGGAGTGTGATGCCATGTCTGAAGTTTGACACTGCCACTCATGTGCAACTGCCATGTGTGTATCAGTCCAATGTACTGTGCCCTGATGCCTGTGTTTTATCTCTCCCTGTCTGCAGCGTCAACTGATGAAGAGGGCGGAAAGGGTGCTGTGGAGCACAGCGGCAGGGATCGCACCACCAGCCAGAGACGCAAGGCCCGGGATCCCCTCCCAGATTGTCATCTCGTTGGGGAGTGAGGAGTCTGGTGCCGTGTCCCAGGCCGCAACTGCCGAGGGTAGGTCCAAGAGGCGGAGGTCGGAGGTGGACTCCTCGGCAGCAGAAGGGGCAGCTGAGACCCCACAGGGTCCAACGGAGGAAGATGGCATGGAGTTATCCAGGTTGGTGGGGGGTTTGCTGGAGGAGGACGCCGCGGAAGGGACACACGGGGTCTGGAGGTGGGGATTCCACTGGTGCTAGTGGTGCAGTGCAGGGGCAGGGACAGGGACAGGAGGCAGCACAGGCCGCCGCAGAGGTGCCTGTTTGCAATCCTGTCCCTGATCCTGTCACTGCATCATCTGGCATCAGCAGGGATGCCTACGTCCAGACCCGTTTTCAGGGAGGGGATGAGCACACAACAACTGGCCTTCCTCTCCCTGCTGACGTGGCTATCCGGGACTGTGTTGAGCCTGTCCTGGCCGGGATAGCGTTGCGTCAACGGGGCATGCGAGGTGACCTGCAGTCTTTTCGTGAAGAGACTGCACATCATCTCGGATGCCTCTTTGACCACGTTGACCTGCTGGGAAGGGTCACCTTTGCTGGATTCCTCGGTGTGCTGGACCTTCTTGCGACCCCCTCCTCACCTGAATCCCCTACGCGCCAGTCGTCCTCCATGCCATCTTCCCACTCATGTATCACCTGGGTACCCTGTGGAGCTGCCTCTGACCCAGCGGCCAGGCTGGTGGAGGACACATCCCTGCCACAGTCGGGAGTCGGAGGTCCAGCGGCCACCACGACAACTGCACCCCAGCCGGAGGAGGACATGCAGGCAGCAAGAGACAGGGCGCAGGCACAGGCACAGCAGCAACATGGTGGGAAGCAATGATGGCTCGGGTCCTTCAACATCGGAGAGGCAGGCATCACCCAGAGGGAAGGAGGACCCAGGATTTCAAGTGTCTTCCATGTGGTAGCGGTTGGGCCACGCCATAGATGCGGAGCGGCAGCGGGCGGAAGAGGCACAGCTCACAATGGTCAGAGTGGAGAACTCCATGCGGAGGGCACTGAGGCGGGCCGAGTGCCTCGAGGCAATTCGCAGGGAGTTGGAGGTGAACATGTTGTCGTCCCTGCGAACCCCCGGACAATGGAAGAGGACCGCCTCCAGGACATTGAGCGGGAGTTCGATGATGCCCTGGCCCGGGACATTAAAAAGTGAGCCGTCGCACTAGCCCGCTGCCATTGTAAATAGTTTTTAGAGTTAGGTTTCCTTTGCCTTTTTCTTTGATTTGTGGTGAATGGACTATGCCACACACATTTGTATATAGTTTTTTTATTAGGTAGTTTATTAGGTAGGTTTCATTTCTTTCGTTGGGCTCATGGACCCTTGACAATGGATTGTACATAGTTGGACAATGGATTATTTTGACCTTTTTCATTTGATTTCACAATGGATCAATGGATTTTTCTTTTTACGTTTCCTTTTGGATTTGCGTTGTTGGAGGGAGAGTTTGGACTATTTTTCTTTCGGATTTGTTTGGATTGGTTATACTTTTCATTTACTCATCTTTTGCACATGCTTTTCATGTCATGTTTGCTGTTTTTTTATGCTTTCATATTTTAGTTCCATGTGTGGGATTCGCTCATTGGGTTGATGCATGTGAAAATGTGGGTTTACACAATCAATGCCAACCAGTGTGTGTGTGTGACGGACATGTGTTGATGTACATAGTTGACTATTGGTTTGTGTCTTGAGATAGGCATGTCAGTGTGGGGTGGATTGGGAAATCATTGCGTCTCAAGAATGCGGTGGCATGCTGTGGTATTTTGGTGTAGAAGTGGGACATGATTGTGCATCTGTATTTCATGCCCCCGACTGCTGGGGGGTGGGGGTGCTGGGGGACATGAGTGGGGGCCTGCTGGCAGGTGCCCCTGACTGCTGGGGGGTGGGGGTGCTGTGGGACATGAGTGGGGGCCTGCTGGCAGGTGCCCCTGACTGCTGGGGGGTGGGGGTTCTGGGGGACATGAGTGGGGGCCCAGTAATAAACGTACCCTGCTCCAATCGCGTGTGAAACTTCCCGCGAACCCCAGTTATACACGTACCCCGCTCCAATCACGTGTGAAACTTCCAGCGCACCTACGAAATACACATAGCTCGCTCCAATCGCGTGTGAAACTTCCCACGAACCCCCGAAATACACGTACCCCACTCGCACAGGGCCTATCGCGTGTGAAACTTCCTGCGCACCCCCGAAATACACGTACACCGCTCCAATCGCGCGTGAAACGTCCCGCGAACCCCAGTTATACACATACCCCACTCCAATTGTGTGTGAGACTCCCCGTGCAGCGGTGTACGTGTATTCGGAGGGGTGCGCGGGGAGTTTTACAGGCGTTTTCGTGGTTGGGGGCCTGTGCGCCATGTACAGGATTTGTGCGCTGTGCATGGCGCACGGG
This sequence comes from Ambystoma mexicanum, assembly GCF_040938575.1. NCBI lineage: Eukaryota > Metazoa > Chordata > Amphibia > Caudata > Ambystomatidae > Ambystoma > Ambystoma mexicanum. The sequence goes on along the minus strand of NC_090931.1, from coordinate 435,114,102 downwards.
GAGGGGTTGGGGCGTAACTGGCGCTGCTGCAGGGTCGCTGCGCCACTCTGCGCCACGGCTGGTTTTGGAAGCTAAAATCCATGAATACGCTGTGCGCGGAAATGGATTTTAGCACACGCGGCTGGCGCAGAAAGTCGCACAGGCTCACTGTGCGCCACTTGTTCGCTGAATTCTATGAATTATAGAGTTAATTGCTTGTATGAACAGCAATTATTGTGGTTCCTTTGTTCGTGGCACAGGAGGAGGTGCTGAGAATGCAGTGTTGTTGCACAATATTTGATTCTCATTAACATTGGAACTAATCACAGGTGGAAGAAATTGAAAAGAAGTACAGTGAGATTTGTGTTTATCCACTTCTCCAACATATCATTGACATAAGTGAGGCGTACCAGTTCAATATAGAAGTCGCATCGATTTAAAACCCCTGAAGAAGTTCAGAAAGTTTCTTTATTAAATATCACAGAACAAAACATGTTGGGTTAGGCTGTTACCACATGACTGTGGTTCACATAAATGAGGGCATGATATGGCCTTTATGTCCATGATAACTAGTTCTACTCATCAAATATGGCCACACCATAAATGATAGTTGGACATACATTTACTGTTGACATTATCGAATGTTACTCGTATTTGGACATAACGCTACTGTGTAGCTGTGGCAATTTCTGAGCAAATTGTTATTTTCAAAGGATGTAATTTTTGTGCTTATGCACAAGACACTTTATTCGGTGCACATGACACTTTAATGCTTTTAATTATGGGTGTTTCAATATTAAAAAAACGAATGAATAAATATGTTTTATACAAATTTGGTTCTTGGTTCTTTAGTGCATATGGTCAAAATTGATATTTTGCAATGATAGATCATGACAAAATTTCAGATGAGTTTTGGCAGAACTTTGGGGGTTGCTGGAGTGGAACTTTGGGGGTATGCAAATGTAAGGACACCGCCTACTGTAGAAAGAAAATACATTTTTTTAAAACCCTTCTCCCGTTGCCACAGGGCGCATCTAGCACCTTACTGCACTTCAAAACGAACTTGTGCCTATAGTTATTGTTGCAACAAAACCAATCGTATATTGGTTTCGGCTGCGCAGACCCCCAAACTCACACCCTTTAGGAATGATCTAACTCATGTACTAAGCTTAGAGGGGGTGCATTAACTTGCCACGGGCTGCCCATGTTAAAGAAGGCTTGTTTGATTTGAATGAGCAGGACTTATTTCCCGTCCTGATCAATAAGTGCATGCTCACCAAAATCAAAAGCAAGCTTTCTGTAAATCATTATAGGGAGAACATGGTGCCAGCATGCAGAAACCTGAAGCTGCCCCTCAGTTGCCCAAGGATCAAACAGGACTTTGGCTTTGAGAAATACCTTGTTTTCCTTAACCTTCCATTTGCCCGTGCCCTGGTCATTAATTTCCAACTGGGCACACTAAAGCTGGCTAATTTTACAAAGACACAGGGAGAAGGGAATACAGGTTTATGGCCAACATTGCAGCACTTGTGAGGAGACAGTTGCTCACTGCATCTTCCTATGCCATACAACACAGGGCACGAGAGCACTTTACCTTAAACCCATCTTAGAAATAGTGGGAATACGTATCACAACTGACGCCTTGGACCTTTCCAAAAGCTCGGATTCGGATGACATATAGTATAGCAGTGGCTAAATTCATCCATCAGCATGGCTAGTGAGGCTCAAAACGCAAATTAGGCAGTTACTGTCTAAAGGCAATGATGTTAAACCTGCAATATTGGCCTAATAGAGAGCGCGGGCTGCAAATGTTTACGTTTCCTCGTTCAGCTTGCAGATTACTGTGGCTACAATTTTTGAGGCCCAATTGTGAACTTGGATTTAAAGGCAATTTAAATACCAAGCAGGGTGACTCAGCTTCATAACTTAAAACTTAGTCGTTGGGTCTGCAAGCATATACTCTCCTTCGGTTTGCCCACTGATAACTGTGGACATGTAGATTCGTAAATGTGAATCTGCGTCTTAATTATTTTTAATCTTACTTGTTTTAGAATTTTATGTACATATATCAAGCACTACAATATTTTAGAATGCAACTTCCATGAAATTGTATCGGTCTTGCTGTCTTACTTTTTACGGCCTGAATAAAAGTGGCATTGAATTGAATTTCAGATGACTCCTTGTTATTTGTCTTTTCTAACTCTCACTTGCCATAAACTTTGTTGAGAGATGGTCTATTCCGGTAGATTGTTACGTTCTTCACCAGGGAAAATCCCCTTTTGTTAATGCCCTGGTGTCTCTTGTAGTAAAGAATGTTTGAATATTGATGTGTTAAGGAGCCCCCGACACCATGTTTGCTTTAGTGCTGCTTCGCCTATGTTTCCGATTCAGATGTGTCTCTCCCTGTACTGCTCTGCACCTCTGCCTTCATGCACAAGCGATCTGATGCACAGCATGTTCATATGGACAGGAACTGCATGCATGTCTGAAGCTCTATTAAATGAAGACTAGATTACTCGCTGCCATTTTCTTCAGCCCTACAATCTACTAGCAGCTACAGGCATGCTTGCTGCATCTGCCAGAATGGACGCTGCCCTATTTTGTGTGTGCCTAAATGCCTCTGGGGCCTCTGCAGTGAGCGAGGCAGAGTTCCTTTTGGTACATTTCGCTCCGTTGATCTCTGTACATGCAAAACATGAGTCACTTCCATTGGGTGCTTCTACTCTGGATGAGGCAGAGTGTATTCTGAGAAATGTTATCTTTGTGTGAAGAAGTGTGCTTACTGGCATGCGGTGGACATATCTGGGCTTTTGAAGCTTTCGCTAATGCATGAGGTTATCTATCCTGATATTGCCCCTGACCAAATGAGAACAGGCATACAATGGCTATAGATGGGCACATAGTTATGCGCCAGGCATATGTTGACAATACCTAGGTATGTGATGGTGTCCCTATGCACATGATGTCTGTAACAGACGATATGAGGGTGTTCTTAAGTCAGGCTTTTTTAATGATAGTTTTGAAATACTGGAGCACTGCTCAAAAATATAACAAGGCTTACTTAAAACATGATTATGGCGAGTGCCTAGTCTTCCTCCTTTGAAAAAGTGCATAGTATCTACACTTGTGCTCTGTAAGGTACTTGGACTTAATTACATCTTAGCTTCCATGAGTGGAGCATCAATATTGAGCCTAGTACATATTCTTCTACATTGAGAGATTTTGTGACAACCCAATGTCAGAATGGTGCAGAGAAAGTCACATGTCAGTATTCTAAGTCACAAGTGATTGGCTCTGCCACAGTCCGTCCCATCTTTCAGAGACTGGAGCCTGTCAGGACATCTCATCAAATGTCCCTGTAGTCCAGTGCATCTCAGACTGCCCATCCACGTCGTCTCCACTCTCCCAGAGCTCTCACATTTCACTATTAATGCTTATTTCACCCACTTAAGAAAAGACAGGGAACTTTATCAAGGACATTTTCTGACCACACATTGGACACGTGTTTTGCTGCTTTGAAGATCATTTCAGCACTCTGTTTTGATTTCTGTAAAGGATATCAGCTACCAGCTGTATGATATCTCCCATCTGTGTTCAATCAGTTTACCAAGAAGTGAATGCAAGAGTGATGTTGAGTTTTCTCCAGCTGAGCACACAATAGAGGGCAGTCCCCCAGTCTGCCTCATTATAGGTTTGGCGGTGTGGCCAAAAACTGTGGTATTGCAGTGGTAACAGTAAATCCGTTTGGTGGTATATCAGCCGATATACCACTGATATGCCACCAAACGCCTAGGTATTTGCATAAGTCACAAATATGACCCCCATGGGTAGGGTAGACCTAAAACTCTGACAAATCATGGCACACTGCTGTCCTTCTACAAGTCCTGTGGGGTAAGGAAGTATTTCAGATGGCAGTTGGGCCCAGCATGGCACCACCCACTTATAAGACTTAATCTAAAAAACGTTTGTGGATGAGTAGTTTAGCAAATCACGATTCACCATTTCCGGCCAAAGTGGTAGAGCATATAGGAAAATATAGTGATTTCCAAACAGGTCAGTTCTTCAGAAAGGCCAGGAGATCTGGGGCTAATTGACTTTCAGAATCATTGTGAGCAAGTAAACATCCTCTGGTATCCCTATAGATCTCTGTCTCCGCCGAACATTGACTTACCTGCAAGGTGTTAACTGGGAAGGAGGCAATGGATGGAAAGTCCATGATTTGCAGGTCGTGGACGTGGCCGTTCATGACCACGGCCGGCAGGTAGACGCGACGTGCCTTGGTGGACACACACACCTCGCTGAATTCGTTGTAAAGGAACTGGCGGACGATGGCACTCTTTCCGACCCCTTGCGCCCCAAGCACGGCGATCTTGAAAGTTGTCACCATGCCTCCCTGCCGTGGCCTTGCGTGTCGTGGCAGCCGGCCCCCTGACACAGTCCACTGCGTGTGCGCTGGCAAGTGGGGCCCTGAACTGCATATTCCGGCGGCTGCGGGTTCAGCCACAGTCTGGAAGCATGTCCACTATGCCTTTAGGAAGGCGGGCTGTCACTGGAGGAACAAAAAGAGGACAATGAGAATGAGTACAAAAGGCCATCAACCATAGTGGGTTCAAGGCCTGACCATACATGGGAGGATGCAAAACGAATTAGGGAAAACAGAGCCTTCCTAGTGTTTAAGTTCCAACCCCAAGCCCCAGTATAACATTTCACATAAATGCATCTGGATACGATTCTCAAATTGTATCTACTTCAAAACAATGAGAAACAAACAACCTATTGGTATGATGACCGTAGCAGTGATGCTATTGGCTCCTGGCCATGCTAACCAAAGCCTTACTGTGGCTAGCGTTCTTTAACACTGTTATAAAAATAAGAAACAGCCCCAATCAAATGATGAGCTGTTCAGTCACCAAGCAATTCAAGATTCACATTCACCGTCTTGCTGGACCACTGTGGGGTGCCTGCCACATTTACCCATATCTCACCCTCTTGGGTGTAGATGGGGACGGCTGTGAGCGGGTATAGTTATCTTTCTTATGTGGTATACAGAGGAGTACATTCACAATGACAAGGAAACATATGCACACTTCATAATTTCCACCAAACATGCACTTCACCTCTCCCCTAATGCCAATGCCACAGTCATACTTGCGGGGCCGGAATTATTTATATTTCATGTAGGGCATCATAGGAGATTCCTGGATTGACAGAGCCTAGACCTACCTAGTTTTATTGTCCAATATATAAATCCCGGACTAACGTGGGGCCGGCCACCCGAAGCATTTTAGGGGTACACATTCATGGCTTCATTCAATTAAGCAAATGCGAGCCATAATTGAGCATCACCAAATTCAAGTCAATTAATTTCTTAAAAGCCTTGCCCTAACTCTTGTATGCACTGATGAGACAGAAGATGGAGCTTGGAAAGTTCCAAGAGGGAAGTACTAGGGTATTGTTTTCTGGACTATACTTACAAAAATGTCATGCATATAGAGTGGTGATCACTTAGCGTAAAGAAGGTATACGAAACGGAAACAAATGTTTGACAGAGATATATGAAAAGGTATTACGACTATCAAAAGTAGATGAGGTTAGAATACACATACAAACGGTGTGGCACAGAGAATGTCTTCACCAGTTTGTTCTACCACAAAAATAAGGCACCTTTATATATGGTTCAAGTGGAAGCAGAGACATATTCTGGCAAGCAGATGAATCTCAAAGGTAGATAAGGCATGGACTGTGTCGAACACAGTTCAATTCCCTTAAATCGTGCCTTACAGGATTTCACAGGAAGTGGTATGTAGGGAACCCTGCTGATGTCTCCAAAGGCCAGACTGCCCCTTTGTGTAACATTAGCGATACATGCTTTTCTTTGTGCCATCCCTTACAGCCACTTACGTAATCATCGTGTGCAATACAATGAAAACACTTAGCCTGGGTGTGACAATGAGACAATTAGGCGGCGGTTGAAGAAAGAAAAGTGGTCTTTATTCAGACTTACAACTGGTTGAAGCACAAAAATAAAATAAAAGTGGGTGCAGAGTTCTTTACTGCAGGAATTATTTCTCCTCTCTGTCTGTATTGATGTAGTGTTCTTTGTATGGTTCCTTGCAGGGAATGTAATAAGGACCACTGGCAATTCTTCTCCTCCTAGTCGTCATAAGCCCACCAGCCTTCTGCAGCTCCTGTCTGGCCGTCTGGTTCGTTCTGCAACAAAACCAAGAATGAACACCCCTCCTCCTCTCATCAGTGGCTTTATATATGCCGAACTTCACAGGCCAATCAGGATCTACTTCCTTCTCCAGTTTATAAAAGTTCTCCCAAGCCCCGCCCCTTTCTCCCTTGAAGCATGGCGTACCACATCCTTCCCCGGCTCCAACCATTTCCAGCGCCCTGTTCGGGCCCCATTAAACAGGTACGTGAATTGTTGTGAATGTGTGCTTGTTGGTACGTGGTTGGGGTTCAAGGGTGTTTCGGGCAGTGTCTGCCGAATATCGTGCTCTCCGAGTTTGAGCGGAACTGCTGCTTGGCAGCCATCCAGCGTTTCATTGAACACGGTTCCGCGGCCCGAGTCGCCATTACGGTCGTAACAGCCGGCCACCCGTGTCTCTGCTAAGTTGCCGAAGCGCGGCATTCCGGCCTTCGCATACCCGTCTTGCAGGTATGAATGTCCATGATAAATCAGGACCGGCGGTGGCCCAACAACGCTGGGTTCGGCCGACGAGCATTTATCACCCGCATTCTCCTCTGTATCGGCCATAATGATTTCCTTGCAGGGCTGCACTGTGGGTGGGTCTGTGGTTCTCCATTCATTCCGTTTGAAGTCTGTACAATTATACTGAGTTTTCTCCTGGCCCCACCATTCCCCAAGCATGTGTGAATCTTGTTGCTCTGAGTCTCTGGGAGCTATTTTCTCTTCGGTCTCTAATGGATGGCTACGTTCTTGTTAACATTTCTGACCGTTACACTGGGTTATTTTGAATGAATTTGTAAACTATCTCCCCATCGATGCAGGTATTCGATTGGGTTTCAGGAGGAGACGTGTGGCATTCACTGGATTGATTCATTTTAGTTGATGGATTTGTGTTGTGGATATAATCTTGAATAAAAAAACAGACATGTTGGCAAAAAACAATTTAAGTCTGTTTATTTTTTGCCCGGGCCTGGTGGCGAGCCCTTTACCAATAGTCGAGGGAATCACGCCATACCACCCTGATCCCAAGACCAGCTGTAACAAGAGCTCGAAGTGAACACCCGCAACCAGGCTACGGTGAATATGCTGGTTTGGGTTCCTGTACACTTTCCTATTATTCTTTGCTCAGGTCGCATGCATATATAGGGTAGCACAGCTACCCAAAGTGACCTGCTAGATGACTGAGCAAACTTCACCACTTGATGCCACTGTCCTCAACCATTTCCCATCCCAAAGGGCAGGGCAAACAGAGCTCCAAGGATAGGGGAGAATGAGAGAATCAAGTACAAAAGCGGCTTCTCCTTTTCCTACCATGATTACCCCCACCACATCTGGGAAACAAACAGACATGCCCTAAGATAAATAACAGCTACATAACAGTCCAGGGGCCGGTGGCAGCACAATCAATGAGCAGGTGTAGGGATCCCTTGTCCTTTAAAAAGTTCTACTTTCTGGATTGTACCTGCTGCAGGTGACTGGAACAGCTTAATTCCCCCAAGCCGGGGCCCATGCAGATAATGGTCTGCTCAGAATAGCGTTGGGTGTGTCGTCACCGCAGCAAGACTCTAGCTCTACTAAGTCTCACAATGCCCGCAGGCTGCCACTTGACTGTGGTTCAGCCTTGTACCTTAATGTGGAGGTCCAATGTTCTTGGCACTTTATGGAGCACGTTAGAAGGCCGGATAGGGCCCTGCAATACGTGTCACTGTGTCCACTGCACAGGTCTCCCACTCCCCAGGCCTCAAATCTCCCAGTCGGGGGCCGCGCCTCCAGTACGGATGCATCTTCTGGTGTCCGGCTGCACTAGACCAGCACACAGTGTCCTAGATCCAGCGACTACATCTTTGACACCTGTTGGGTTGCTCCCGACATACACGGCCAAGGCCCAGCCCAACTTGTAGAGCTCAGGGTTTACTCTTGCTGGGCTGCTCCAGCAATGCAGCTTGGCTGCTGAGGCCTCATACTCACTTCACTGCACCCAGGAGCCTCCTGGCACGAGTCCTGGTCCTACATTCCATGGGGCCATACAACACCAGCCCTGAGGGGACAGCCGGTTGGCAGCCATTCAGTGGACCATCCTCCACCTGTTCTTTCTCTCAATTTCTCTCTTTTCAACGTCCTTTCAACCGTTCGGATTCTTGATTTCCAACTAACATAGTTAGTACCCATTGGATATGGATTATGTCAGAATTGAGCTATTAAATTCTTACCTAGCCCAGAACCTCCTTGCTCTGCAGTATCGAACTCTTCCTCCCAGCAATGTTAACATCGAATTGAGGGCATACCCACCTCAGCCCAATAAACGTTGTCCTAGCAAACCAGTAACCAGAACTGATATACATACCCAATTTAGAGATATTTCACAGCAGGATGCTACAATCTTAAGTGATTTCCCACCTTTACCAATTAAAAGTGCCCCAATTTTAACATGTGGGAGCACAAGCCTGAATGATAATGACTATTCTCTAATCAAACGTGCGGTTCCCTTGTTGGACCACGGGCTGCGTCATTTATCCTACTATCATGGGACATCACAGACTTAGAGAAGAACTTTCAATGTAATGAGTGGCGAGAATTTGTCAGAGCCCTCCAGGTGCTCCGTTTCCAGGAAACCTGGGAACTAAGGCCACAGCATCTCCATGGTTACACCACATATACATCCCTGGCATAACAAGGCCCAAAAAGGACGGCCATATGGCGGCCTGGTGACTTGGATCAATTCTCGCTTCTATAGTGAGGTCAGACCAGCTTTCATCAATACTGCAGACATGAAAGAAATCCATATACTTATAAAACCATCAAAGCGCATAATTCTGTTTAATGTCTACAATGGACCTAATGTGGCCAGCGCAGACGATTGTCTTCAGTTCGTCATGGATAGATTGAATCGTCTCCCAGAGTCCACGTGCCATGGCTCAGCGGTACTGCTTGTCTGCGATTTAAACATTCAATTTGAACCTCTGGATGTGAATAAGGATATAAATCGCCGAGGAGGATTTGGCTTGGGATATTCCAAACCTAATAGCCAGTATTCCGCCATCCTCCTTTAGATCTGCAGAACTGAAATAGCTTATCGCAAATCTTGAGCTTAGGGAAGGCAACGGCTGCATGCCAGGTGACCAACCGGCCAGAACAACATTTGTAGCTGGCAGGAGAGAATCGCATACCGATTATATTCTCATCACCGCCAAGGACTAGGGGTGTACCAAAATTGGTCTTCGATTAAGTATTTGGCCGAATTGCAGCTGAAAATTAGGTATTCGGCTTTGGCTGTATACTTAATTATCACTCAAAGCCGAATAGTTTCTCCCACAAAATACATTAAGTATTGCTTTGTCGGCATGCCAGGAATCATTCAGGCATGTCATGTTTATTCTTTAAAAGGATCATCAAACAACCACTCATCACATTTGTAAATGCATTCGATAACCCTGCAATCCATCATAAACCCCATGAAATGTCCTCATTCTCACTACTATAGGGCGGAAACCTATCTGCCAAACCCCCAATGGAAAAAGTGTCACCCTGAAGAAGTAAACCCCCACTGTTCAGAAGCCAAAATGGTAAACCAGACCCACACATAAAGGTATCATAGTATCGGCCCAGGTTCAGCTAAGTGTAATATGATTTGTTTGTTTTCTTTATGATTGATTACTACCTTTTATACACCTTGTGTATTTTTTTGCTTTTCATTTTACGGAGAGTCATTGGTAAAGGAAGAAAAAGCTAAGTTTAAATGGGTATCCATGAAAAGAGACATGACAGACAGGCGTCACCACGCAAACCCGGACTACATCCTAAAGAATGAAGACTGTAATCAGCAAGTCCTGGGGGAGGAGGGAGTTTAAGGGGTGGGGGTGGAGTAGGAAGAGGGGTAACCCGGCAATGTTAAATCTGTCCCCGATTATGTCTATGTTGAAAATGATTCAATAAAGTACATTTTTTTTTTTAAAGGATCATCTAAAACAAATGCTGCTGTAACTTTTTTGATTGAGTACAGGGAGAGCAGAGGTGTGCAAGTGCAAAATCCCTGCCCTTCATGTGCTGGACAGACAGACTTTCATCTGGTGGTTTGCTTGGGAGGGGTGAGCTGAAGTAAAAGTCTCAATATTGTGAATGTGTCTCTGGTCGCACCTGTATTTCACAGTTGAAGACCATTGAAGTGGAACAATTGTTTATGAAGTCGCTATTGGAAAATTGTATTTTGTTTAGGTGCTTATTGATTTCCTGATGACCTGTGTGATAAATCTAAATAATACATTTAAGTGAATTAATATATCTGTTGCAGAGATCCTAATAAGTTCCAAACCCTGAGACAAATAGCTCAGGATGTTGTGTACCTGCAGAAAAGAACTGTATTCAGCCTACAGGACAAGGTTTTAAAGCAAGTAAGATGGCTCAGTGGGAAGTGTGCCTATGGCAGAGATGTGCTTGTAATATCGAAACATAGGTTACAATTCCTGCCCAACTTTCTCATGTTGCCAAAATGAGTCCCTTTGAATTGCGAGAGGGATCTCACTGAAGAACGTGGCTACATTTTTTTAAACAAATCCCCCACCCCCCCACCCCCCGTTTGTGTCAGCTGAAATATTCTTCCCAACATTAGAGAGTTACCAAAGAGGGATATTTGTGTAATAAAGACAGGGAGATACAAGATTACAATTTAGAACTATTGCACCAAATGGATGTACAAAAAGATCTGAAAATCAGCACTGTCCCTTCCGTATTGGATCAGCTGAGAACCATGGAGGACTCAGCATTCCCTATATATTTGTGTTTGGTTTCTTTTACCATGTCCCAAAACACTGCAAACATACCCCAACCGAAACAAAGACTATTTATTAATGAAAAGACATGTTTCAAATGCCTCATCCCCACTCAGTAGCACAATTAAAAATCATGGCTTTGGCATCCCAAAGGAGTGTATCCAGTAGCACTTCAGCATCAGCAGGGTGCTAATAGATGTAATCATTCCTTTTGTGTTTCAGTGCCTTGCTGGAGCCAGAAAGCTAAAGATGGGCAGGTGCAAAAGTAATATTTGAAAGCACAAGCAGACACATCCCAGTCTCTCCTCGCAGTGACTGCAGACATGCATACTATACTTTTTGGCTAGCCTTAGATACTCGAGTCCTGCCCAATAAGCGACTCTTATGAATGCACAACAATACAAACTGTGCTGGTGTTCAACAGTTTATTTTCTGATAATGTATTCCTTTGATGGTTTATGCAAGCATCTTCAATAGACAACAAAGAAATTAAATGCAAAAAAGAATGGATATACATATTTAAAAGTGTGATTTAATTTACAAAATGTTTTTCTTATCTAGATAACCTTATTTATTAAAAAGGCAACTATTCGGCTCTGTATTAAGATCCTCCAATACTTATCCAACTATTCAATATTTCATCAAATAATTAAATGAACTATTTAGTACACCCCTACAAAGGACTGGACCTTATTTGAAGATATGACAGTGGTAAGTCGCAACCGAGAGAGATCATCGGCCGCTGAAAGCCCGAATGAAGCTCCTTTTACAGCACAACATTGTGCATCATACCAGCTTGATAGACATTGGTGGTACTGCCAGGAAACGAGTGAAATGGGATGATCTTCTGACACAAGGGGCCAAAGCCCAGATCTATCCCTTAGTGCTCGCTAGCTTCAATGGATTGTTCTCAATAATTTGAACAAAATGTATTTGGACTCAATTGACGCTTATGAAATCATGATTTCAAATGTTGTACCCTTGGTTACGAAGCCCGGTACAGTGGCTCAAGGTAAAATCTTAAGCCACGCCACATGGTACGATGGCGAGTGTTGCCAGGCCAAATATGACATTACAAAGGAAATTAAAAGGCCTGTGTCCACTACATCTACGTTGAGGGCGTTGAGAGCATCATATAAGAAAACAGTGGCTCAAAAGAGGCAGCATTCAGGGCCAATGAATGGCAGGATTTTCTAGCTGGTGTGAGAAGTAAAGATAGTTCTGCCTTCTGGAAAATGGTAGAGCGAGTTTTGTCTGCAAAGTCCAACACCATTCATGGGTGTATACCTGATGTCACCTGGGTAAATCTCTTTGCTTATATGCATCTAACACAGAACAAGAGGGCTTGAACATTGGATGTCTAGGCAATACCCCATTCGCCATACTTGACACATGCCCTGTTCCCCCCCCCCCCAATCAGTGAAGACACAGATGCAATATCAGCATAGAAGGAAGGGAAAGCGATGTGCCCGGACTTGGTACCAGTAGATTGTTCAAGACTGAAACTGACATCTGGGCGCCCACCCTGGGTGAAATCACTGCCCCAATTGACATCATCCGTGGGATTCGTCAATGGTGTGTCTTAGTCATTACCTTATTTTCCATATACGTTACAAAATTGATCATTGGCTTGGAGCAAGAGGGGACTGATGCACCAAAGATAGGGCCTGATTTTATTACTGCCCTACTCTTTGCTAATGATGCTATCCTATTTCCAAAACTCCTGCTGGATTATGGAAACAGGTGGGAATCTTTCAAAGGGGGTGCATAGAGGTCTTACGATTAACAACGTGAAAACCAAAACCATGGCCTTTTGCCACCACATTGCAAAAAGATGCCAAGACTATGTGTAAAAACAGGGGGACAAGCTATTGAACAGGTCGAGACTTTCCACTACTTGGGGATTTGGTTCTCAGCAAAGGGCACCTGGTTACCCCAGATGGGGAAGGCAGAACTTTCATTAGAAAGATCTTGAAATGCGGATAGCTCATTTGGTGGGACGGTGTGGGGAGGGGTGTTAAACGCGCACCAGGAGGAAGTACCAGAGAATACCACTTTGTCGCGCAGCTAGCGCCCAACGGCTTCTTGATTCCGGTACTCCTGAGACTGTACTATCCTACTAATTTAGGAAAGGTTTGTTTCATTACCATTGGTGTTCCTTAGTGCTATGCACTCCCCCTAACGTACAAACCATGCATGCCTGTGACTTTATATACGCTGAAATCTGACATGCCATCAGACATTACAAATCCCAGGAGGGCTGTGCTCCCGAGCCCGCACTCATTCCAACGCGTATCCAAGAAAGCAATTATCCTTTCACCGGCAGTCCTTAATAAGCACAAAACTCTGATCGCAGACATTCGCGAGTTCTGTCAGCCTCGAGCTACCACTTTTATCACCAGCTCTGCTGTACCCAGAGTCACAAAAATGCCTAATCAAGTCTTACCATCTCCTCCGTCTCGCAATGATGACACAGTCTGTATCAACTCTGACCTGCCGGGGGTCATCGATAATACCTCCTCCCTTTACCAAGACATCCACTCCATTGTTACAATCGATACCGATCAGCCTGCCAGAATCGACTCCCAACCAGTGCGCTCGCTCTCTACCCACTTAAGATTGCTGAATGTTCCTAGTGGCACACTCTATGATCGCATTCTCTTAGCCACAAATTTGTACTTGACAACACTGAGTGCCACCAAACTTACTATCGGTACTAATGTTGACGGAGGAATCAGCAAAGCTGTTCATTCAGACATTTCTCTTCATGCTAGTTTGTTAGACTCAAACATTGTTCCGAACTTATCACAATCCCCTATATTATTTAACCACTGCTCACTTGAATCCTCTCCTCTCACTGTGTCTTATACCCATCCCACTCCACGCAGATCTGTTCCTGTGCAAAAAGGTGATTCTATTCCAAACACTATGCTCAGAATCACTTTGTCTGCCAAGAACTTGGCCATAGCTAGTCTTGCTAAACTATTTGAATCCCTTGATGTGAAAATTACTCAATCTTTACAAATTCAGCACATTGCTGATTGGATAACCCATGAATTGAGCATTAAGGCAGCTAATTGTTCCATCCTTAAAAATGTGCAGCTGAACCAAGTTGAACAGTCACCCTGCTCATCCCTCAATACCCCCATTGAGCACTCCCAAGTCGGCTGTCCTGCTCACATTCACACGAGTGATACGATCTGCTGGCGATAGCACTTCCAACTTGCCGGCAATCGCCATTAATGACTCTGGAGCTTCCACTGTCCATGAACCACATCTAAATTTAGATGATGAAGTTACCAAACCTTTTAACATATTCACATGTCAGAAAAAAACGAAAAAGATATGCAGAAATCTCTTCAAATAAGCTCTCTCCACCAGAGCAACAAAAAAAGCCAAAAAATATGAAATCTGTCCAAACCACTTCTAATAATAGTTCTAAACATTTCATATGTATTATTACTGCCTCTAAAAAACAAACTGTAAATGCTGGTTTGGCAGTTGCAAAGAAATACAAGACATTACCTAAAGGCAGAAAAACACCTGCATCTCAGATTATAGGCCATTCGGTTACACATCCGCTTCTGGATGATCTCATCTCAGCCATCGCTAAACATCCTGAGACAAATGTGAATAATTCTCTAATTGAACGGCCGCTGTCTACTTAGAAAAAGAGCCACCTACAAAAACCTTTGACAAAAGACATTGATTTATCCCTCGAACAGAGCCGCACTGAAATTAGGAAAGCTATGGACTCTTATCTTGCTACTCAATTTAGAGAAAACCACACGCCATTTACTAATTCGAAAAAGAATAAGAAATCTGGTATGTTTGTTGTTGACCACTTGCGCGAACATAATCGCAAGCAAGAAACGCTACCCTTAAAACTGACATTTTGATTCTCAGCCCCATGGTTTTTGTGAACAGATGCTGCCTCTACGAAAAGTGTGTGCCAAGTCCTCATTCCAGCAAATACAGTGAGAGATAAACATGATTTACATTTGATTAAGAAAGGAAAAACACAACCATTCCATCATTCCTTAATTATGAAATGTCACACGAAATCATATCCCTCCTTTGACCTATGTAGAACTAGCATTATGAATATTTTTGAACAAATACCAGCACTAGAAGACATCAAATCGGTCGATATTGACCATTTGGGATTTCTTAGTGAAGACAACCAGTCTATAGTTAAACTATGGATCCCGTTGGGTCTAGTCATGAACACAATATGGAAAGCCAAGATGTATTTATTTAATCTAGACTTTATTGTTGTCCAAGATCTGCGCAATTATCATAACAAATCAGTGAACATCGAAACTGACAGACCCTCATATGAATGTTTTAAATGTGCTCATCATGGAGTTCATCCCACAAATGAGTGGGCTTCACTCAAAGCATAACCACCAGAGTCTATTCATAGTTATAAACTGTGCTTGGCAAGCTGGACTACCCGTGGCCATGTTCACTTATGAGACTCCTCTGACAATTGCATAAACTTTGATATCTTGGCTTTCCAGGAGACATGGTTAGTTGATACCCCTGTATGGAACGACCATGACATTGTATTACTACCTGCAAGCCCTGCCCTCAAAGGACATCCCAGCTCAGGACTTTTAGTAGCAGTCAAAACAAGTGCCGGCCTGACCATCCAACCTTGGATAGCCCCGACCATTACCTACAATTAGTAAAAAATCTTCTGTCACGGCCACGTGATTGCTCTCCTCAATGTCTACAGAAACCCGGCTGGCATTTCTGATGACTCCTTCTTCAAAGACTTAGAACAGCTTCTTCATACTAGCATTACTGATCCCTCTATTACTAACACCATTGTTGCTGGAGACCTTAACTTACGTTGCCTTCCTCACAACACATGCACAATTAACATTACGGTCACTAGATGGATCACGTTGATGAATGAAAGACATATTTTAATGACCAATGACTCGCTACCCGGTGATCATCCTCCACGTAGTACATGTGATGATCCTCCACATAGAGGGACCGTTGAGAGTATCACTGACTTTGTTCACGTAAATGAACGCTTATATGCTGAGGCCGAAAAATGTGAAATTGTCAATCAAATGCATAGCAATCATCATATGATTACCCTTTATTGGACCCGGACTTGCAAACGCACTCAGGCCACTGCTCAATGGTTCACACCTACACTTACAGTTAACAATGCCAAAACTTGTTTCTGGTGGTGTGAAAATTGATTACAGCAATTGAATCACATGGTTTTGCAGACTCAATCAGTTAACAACGAACCATCTTACACGGATGCATTAAAATGCTTTAAAGTCCCATCTCCTTCTCTTTATCCTTCTTTATGCAAGAAGAGACATTATTTTGATCCTTACTTGAAACAGAAGAAAGCTGAATTTCTATGTCTCAGAAAATCACTTAATCAATTACAAGCGGCAGACAGGCCTGCTGCTTTGAAAGCAGCCAAATGTAAATATAGAAATTGGGTACGTGGGCGAAAAGCGCTGATGTTATCAACGTGATGGCGAGATCATGCTAAATTCACTGCCTAATAAGAATTCTGTTCAGATCTTGAGTCTCTTGAATCAAGCCATTCATGTCACACAACCTCTCATTCAAATCAGTAGTGTTACTGAGCAACAGTGGTGTGAGCACTTTGCTACCTTACATGCTGATTCCACTACCATTACTTCTTTACACAATCTCCCCAACCATCAGCCATGACTCTTGCAGATTTCCATAGAAGACATAGAACATTTCATTGCAAAATCTAGTGGATCAAGAGCCCCTGGCCCTGATGGGCTGAGCAATGCAATGCTCAAGTTCCATCCCAAGATCTGGTCCATCATCTTAAACATATTTGCTGAGGTTATCAGAAGTCGCTCTATACCAAATTCCTGGCACAAGTCTGTGATTGTACCTGTATGTAACAAAGGGGACCGTTCCCTGCATCACCTTATAGACCAGTAGCGCTATTAGATGCTCCAGGGAAGATTTTTGCATGGTTCGTACTCCATGACTTCAATGAATGGACATTATCACAGCAGAAATGAGATCCTAACCAGACTGAATTCGTAGCCGGCATGGGCACTGCAATCAACTTGATGACTCTTAATGCCATCAATGCCCAAGCCTTTATGACAAAACAACCCATCTACTTTGCATTTGTAGACTTCCACACTGCCTCTGATTCTGTATCTAGAGGGCTCTTGATAAACAAACTACACAGTGCAGGTTGTCCACCTACACTAATTGACATCATCGGTGCACTTCATTCAAAAACCTCGATTCAGGTTTGATTGACCACCAAAGGCCTATTATCTACCCCCATTCGAACATTTAGAGGACTGAAGCAAGGTTGTAGTCTTTTTTATATTTGACATGAAGCATGCATTTGAGAGTAGTGTTACTGATGCTCCAAAATTAGGCTGCAAGATAGTTTCTGCTTTGCTATATGCTGACAACCTAGTTTTAATTTCTAAGACACCTATGGGTCTGCAAAGGCTGCTTGACTCCTTATCTCGATATATAAGCATCAATCAGCTAACAATAAACCTACAGAAAACAAATATTTTGATCTGCTTCAACAAACATTCTGTTAGTGGTAGTCCTAAATGGACTCTACACAACATTGAAATAGAGGTTGTCACTCAATACACTTATTTAGGTATGATCATGGACACCTTACCACAAAACAGAATCCATCTACCGGCGATGGAGAGAAAACTAACCACTGCAATCTCACAAACCAAGATCATTGTGGCTAAATATGGCACATATTCCCTGAGCCCTACCTTGATTTATTACAATCTAAAAGTCACCCCTGCCCTATTGCATGGCATGGAAAAACGAGCCATTCTACCTGAAACCTTCTTCCATAAGATGGAGGGGAAATACTGGAGACAGATCCTAAAGTTACCCCAATTTATACCTGCTGCATGGCTTAGATACGAATTGGGAATGATATCCATGAATGGGCTGCATCAATGGCGCCTTTGCGCCTTGTTCAGAAAGTGCCTTTTGGTGGACAATTCTGATATTTTACTACAAACATTGTCCAAATACATACTGCTGTCTAAGCACAACTTTGCATCCCAATGGAAAATTAGTGTTTTTCACATTTTGGCCACTGCTAATATAACTATAAGTACACTTGTCTCCGATCCTAATAGGGCTAAAATGAAAGTATACTTAGCAGATTGGATTGAGATGCGGAGACAATGTAATTTATATAACGATTTCAGAGAAAATCATTTCGGAGAAAAGAAATTTAGGACTGTTCAACCATATTTGCTTAATCACCATTCACACATGTATAGATCAGCAATATTTCGCTTAAGACTTAACTTATGGACCACACGAGACCTTATGGCCAAACGCAAAATGATCAGCAAAGAAGGTAACATCTGTCGCTTTTGTATTTAAGATGGCCAAAAAGAGACTTTACGACACTTAATAATAGAGTGCCCTGTACTTGTCAAGGAAAGAAAAAAGTACTTTTCTAAACATCATCTGTACCTGAGCAAGATCGACACAGATACTTTGTGGCTTCCGATTCTTTCCACTTCAAGTACCAGCATTAGAACTGCCACAATGAACTTCTTAATTGCATTGGCTTTAGACAAACAGCCTATAACCGATATCTGACCATATGTGATTGTTATTTTTTGTTCACTTTTCCTTTTCTTAATCTGTAAAATCATGCTGTCACAATATTAATAACAACTCGATGCTGTTATTTCATTGATGCAGACTTTGTGTGCACATATGTGAGTCAGAATGTTTTGTATTTTACCTAGTTAGACTCTGAGACGCCTTGTAGTTGATGAACTACAGTAATACATCTGTCTACAGCTACAAAATGAGAAGGCAGACCAGATGTATGTTTTATGTTTTAAATGAAATTGATTCTTAGCCGATTATTGAACCAAACCTCTAATTTGTTGTTTTAAGATTTTTCTTTTAAATTTTGCGATTGAACATCGTATATTCACTTAATACGTGATTTGTATACTGTGTCAATTTTACATGTGCTTCATGAATTACTTTCATGGTTTTGATACTATGTAATTTGCAATTGAAAAGTTGAATTATTAAGCTGTATCAATAAAAAAAACAAAAATGGTAATAGGTTACAGGTAGCCGAGAACACATTCTTGAAGAAATCCCTATGGCTGCCGAAAACCACTTCAAATATAGCCCTTCATATAGAATTAGCACAACCGCATAACAGATGCATTGGCAAGCAGGCCCATGTATTACTGGATGCAGCTCTAGTTTACGCCAAAGTTATCAAAATATAGTGATGCTCTAACTGATTTCGCAGCCAGGTGCGAGCAACATCCAGTGGCATAGGGAGAGGCAGCAGAGGAAAGCAAACAATATATACAATATATACGAATTAAAAGTGGCACGCAAGGTTACACAGTGTGCGGATCGCATGAAGAATGGCCTTGGCACTTATCTATCTTGGATGTCCTTCAGTTTCAGCCATGAGATTACCTTAGAGCGGAAATTCAGGTGGGGCATGTCTACTCTGAGGTTGGGAGGCAAAGAGTTCCATAGTTTGGCTGCCTTTACTGGGAAACTGTTACCTCCTATGGTGGCAAGTTTGTAGTTAGGGACAGAGGGGCAATCTTTGTAAGCAGTTCTAAGGGGTCTCGCTGGGGCTCGTCTATGGAATCTGTTAATCAAGTAGATCGGGGCGGCCTTGTTAAGGGATTTGTAGGTAAGTGAAGCCGTTTTTAGGAGAATTTTAACTCTAGTGGAGAGCCAGTTGTTCTGTTGGCTAAGTCCTGAGATGTGCTCTCTTCTGGGGATGCCTAGGGCTGCTCTCAGGGCGTTGTTCTGGAGAGTTTGTAGCTTGCTAGTGGTGGCCTTGGAGGTTCCCAGGTAGAGGGCGTTACAGTAGTCGAAGCGGGATAGTATAAGGGCTCTAGCGAGTGTAAGGCAGCTAGTGTCTGACAGAAATGGTTAAGCTGAGTGGATTAATTTGCACGTATATGCAGATGAGGATGCCAGTGAACTCAGTTGTCTTTTGAAGGAGAGGTTAGAATCCAAGTAAAAGCCCAATGTTTTGACCTCCTGTCCAACTTTGATGTTGTTCCCATCTATCATGAAAGAGTTGTAGGCCGGGCTGAGTTTCCTTAGACTATGCGTCGTTCCCAAGATGATGAGCTCCATTTTCTCATCATTCAGGCATAGTCCATGAGTGGCCATCCATGCCTGGATGATGATGTACACCCTATTCAGCAAGGCCAAATCCTTTCCATAATCTCCAGAAAGCGGAAGGAGGATCTGAGTATCATCTGCATAATTAGTGTAGGTGATACAGAGATGATCCAAATCATCGAAAAGGGGCTTGGTGAATATGTTGTACAGTGTGGGGGAGACACAGGAGCCCTGTGGTACACCACAGGTGATAAGTATGGGGTCTGCTGCAGCTGTGGGAGAAAAGACCGTCATAGTTCTTCCGTTAAGGAATTAGGTGATCCATGAGATGGCCTCAGGAGAGAAGTGTGCTGCTGTGTGGAGGTGTGAGCATAGGACAGAGTGGTCGACCAAATCGAAAGCTGCAGAAAGGTCAAGGAGTAGGAGCAAGGCAACTTGTCCTTTGTCCCCGAGTGTATCAATCTGAGCTTTCAGGTCGATGAGTGCATTCTCAGTCCTATGTTGAGGGCGGAACCCTGATTGTCTGGATCCTAAGAGGTGGTGTTCTTCCAGGTGCTTCTGTATTTGAACGTAAGCAACCTTGTCTAGTATTCTTAGTAAAAAGGGAACAGTCGTTATGGGTCGGTAATTGGTAGGTATGGCTGGGTCAAGAGTAGGTTTTTTTAGTAAAGGAAGTACCCAGGATTGTTTTAGATTGCTGGGGATAGAGCCGGTGGTGAAAGAGGCATTGATCAGTTTCGTGATGAAGGGTGAAAGATCGCGAGCAGCGTCTTTGATGAGCTCTGCTGGGCAAAGGTCTCCCTGGCAGTTGGATGGTTTCAGGGACAAGATGATTTTTTCTACGTTGAGAGTATTGACTTTAGAGAACTTGAAACGAGTGGGGTCTGTGGTTGTGCATTTATCCGGTTTTTTGGAAGGGGGCATGTCTTTTAAGGTCGCTTTTTTGCTAGAGATTTTGGTTTGAAGGGTCTTGATCTTGTTGGTCAGGGCAATCCGAATTTCCGAGCACCAGTTTTTATCTTTGGTGCAGGTATCAAGGGGTAGTATGGGAGTTTCAACTTCTTTGAGAATGGAAAAGAGTTCTTTCATGTTGGATTTGGCTGACGATATGCGAGAGTCATAGGAAGTTCGTTTGGCCATATATATTTCTTTTTTGTATAGTGCAGTTATTTTAGATAGATTAAGTTTGTTAGCAGCTGAGGGACATTATTTCCAGGTAGCTTCGCAATTTCTCTTTTGTTGCCTCAGGTTTTTGAGGAATGGTGTGTACCATTTGTTAAGGTGTGATTTCCGTTTGGTCGGTTTGAGTTTGAGAGGGGCGATGAGGTCCAGTGCTGTGGCTATGGCTTTATTATATTCCTCAACTAGGATCTCTGGGTCCGCGTTGTCCGAAAGTGTATCAAGTTTGGGGAGTATGTTCGGGATGAGTCTTTCTGCTGTAATGTTTTTCTTATTTCTGGTGAGAATGGGTGGGGCTGTTGTGATAGGCGGAGGTGTAGGTTTGTCGGTGGTCAACCAGAACGAGACTAGGTGATGGTCGGTCCAGATTAGAGGTAAGATATTGGTGATGTTTGCTATGCAGTTGTGATCGGCCACCCAATCAAGTATTCTACCTTTTGAATGAATAGGGGCCATGCTTCTTTGTGCGAAGCCTAATTCAGCCATGGTCGTGCCTATAGAATTAGATATTGGGTCTGCTGGGTCATTATAGCCTAGGTTAAAGTCCCCCAAGGTGAGGACTTGAGATGAGGTTTTAAGATTGCTAGTTAGAATGGCGTTAAGGTCTTCACCGAAGGTACCGATAGGTCCTGGCGGGCGGTAAATCAGGTGGATGGTAAGGGTTTGGGCATTAGTGAGTGGGACTTTGACTGATAAGTTTTCGCAGGATTGGACATTGGTAGGTGTAGCGAGTCCCATGGGTAGGCTAAGTTTATGTATAATGGCGACACCCCCTCCTCTGGAATTGGGACGATCTTGCCTCAGGATGGTGTACTTGTCTGGGACTGCTAGCATGATCATGGGGCCTGCTGCTGGGTGTAACCAGGTCTCAGTGATAGCGAGGAAGTCTAGGTCGTCTTTGAGAATCAAATCTGCTATTTCTGTAGCATGTGCTACTAAGGATCTAGCGTTAATCAGGGCTCCCTTGATTTTAGGGCTGGCTGTCTTTAAGGTGGTAGTTGTGTTTTCAGTAGTGCTTGTATGGCGTTTATCTTGAGTTGGTCCAGATGTACTCTGGCTAGGGTGGATGAGTATGGGACTAGAGGTGAGGTTGTGATGTGAGCTCGAAGTTTTAATGTTAGGGCTAAGTTGAGGTAGCTGCTTTGAGGATTTTTGTGAGGTATGCAGCGAGCGGGCCAGTGGCTCGTAGATTTTGGCTAGTCTAGCTCTGAGTCCTAGGTTACTGTCTATGGTGGTACGAGGGAGACTGGGTAGTAGCTGAAGGTTGGCTAGGTCTGTATGGGGTGGAATCTGGTCCGTGAGCATAGAAGGAAGGGGCATATTGGACAATAGTGGTGCCATCTTACAATACGTAGCGATGTTTAGGAGGATAAGGACAGAGGCGTGTAAACTTATAGTGGGTAGAGGCATTCTAAATAGTATTGAAGGTAAGGTCTTGACTAAGGTAGGCGCTAGTAGACCAGCGCGTGCTTGCCCTCTGAGCCTGGGAGAGAGGCTGCACAGTGAAGTAGGGGCAGTAGGTTGCTATCTAAGTTTGAGTCCTGCCAGCAGGCTGAGTGCGTCTCTGCTTAAGCGAGGCAATAGGTCTAAATATCTCATAGTTTGAGATAAAGCAAGTTGGCTGAAGACACTAGAAGTGAATTTGAGCAGTATGGCTAAATAAGACTAGATTCGAGAACAGGCAGCATGTCTAGATACAACTAAATTCAGGATCAAGCGGCATCTAAGTTCGAAATTGAACAGTATAGCTAAGTATGAAGAGCAGGCAGCATGTCTAGTTACAACTAAATTCAGGATCAAGCGGCATCTAAGTTTCGAAAATTGAGCAGTGAAGCTAAGTATGACTAGACTAAAGAACAGGCGGCATGTCTAGATACATATAGATTTGAGCGTGTCAGGGGCTAAATGAACAATACGACAATAGGTGTAGATCAGGCCGGATAGGCAAGAGAGCATAGTGCATCTCTGAAACAGATTTAATAGTCAGGAAAAGATACAGATTAACAGGCGGGTCAGATCTGATGCATGTCAGGCACGTGATGTAGAAGCGGTAGATATTGTACATTAATTAGAACAGGAGTAGGCAAAGTCTTTGTAATTATTGACAATAATGTTCGCCAGAAGTTAGAGAGTAACCATCATTCAAAGTTACCTTATGAGTTGTGGTGCCTTGCACTGGTGTATCCGCAGGTTTGGGAACAAAGGGGACCGTCGCTCCTAATATGCTACTTGAAGCGCCATGGAGCGAACAGGGGGCAAACAGGGGCCTTTGTGAGGGCCTTCGTCGGTGGCCGTCGTTTCTGCCTGCCGGCGGAAGTAGCGGGATGAAAAAGCTTCAGTTGATTAGCAACGAAGTCACGCGGCCAGAACCTCGCTCTGGTGCCGCGAAGCGCCCGCCATCTTGGAATCAGGCGGAAGATAGTGAGGGGGTCAGGCGGTGCCTGCTAAGCGGTGCGTTTCGGATCAGAGATAGAATCCGAAGTTAGGTATGCTTAAGGCGCATACCGAAAGATTGATGGTCCAGTCCAGCTAGTAGAAGCCTCACCCTTGTGGAACCCAGGGTGCCGAGGCAATCCGAGGCGCGGCTAGGCTGAGGGTTGTGGGAGCCGCTCCAAGGCTCTCGGGAGGCTGGGCTCCTGCCCTCCCCCGTGGTGTGCTGCGGCTCGACTGAGGATGCAGGGGGTAAACAGGGGCCTTTGTCGGTGGCCGGCGTTTCGTGCAAGGGCACAGCTAGCCATCTCTAATCAATTAATGCCCACCACCCAAGCATGTGAATATCAGAGATGCAAACCAGTGCTAGGGAAGGAGGATTACTTGTATCAAATAAATGTACGACTGACGAGAGGTCTCTATGTAAAACATTGACTGGGCATATGGACTCTCAAATCATCATTGTTTTCATGGCGGGCAGTGGTAGAGGAGACCTGCCCAACCAGTATAATGGACACAGAATCAGTTGAGCACTTGTTTCTTTGCCCTCTTTACTTTAGGAAAAGGTATCTTAGGCCGATCTTGCTGAAGTAGAACATCAGACATCTCCATGAGGACTTACTGTTTATCCAAGAGTACATCCGGTGACCTCGTGGTCTTTGCATTTTCATGTTACACTGGTGGGGCATGGCAACTCAGGAAAAAATGTTTGGGTCACTTATAAGGGCCAGTAGCATTACACAAGGGGAAGATTGTATATAGGAGTGCACATTGTACTTCACATTTTGTTTTTTTATGCAGTTTGACTACAAATGTCTGGCACACATTTTATGAGATTCATATCTGGTGAATGGTTTATATGTTTTTAGCACTATTATGGCAAGATCATGTATTCATCTTTCAATGTTATTGTGTTTTGTATTGCTTTTATGGCCGATGCCGAAATAAAGTTGTATTGATTGATTGATAGTAGTTTCCATTGTCCCTGTCTCCAGAAACAACACCAGCCCTTTGCCCTGCTGCAACCACCCGCATTCCATATGATCCCCACCTTACAAATAGTACAAGACAAGCCACACAGTTTAAGTAAAACACTACAAATGTGCAGGCCCATACGATACGAAATAAACTATATTTGAATAAGTGTTCTGTGCGTTATTCTAATGTCAAAAACTAACATGCATACCGCCTGTAACCCCATTGTAGCCAGACCCCAATCTGGCCAGAGGTTACAAAATGGACAGGTCCAAAGAGTTCTCCATTACTCATCCTGCCACAAATATATATCCTTTTCTTCCTACACTGATAGTTGCTCTTGAGCTGATGACCACTGGCGTTATGTGGAATTCTTTCTATTCGGGCTTGCAGAAGACCAACATAGCCTTTCTGTGTTTTGAGGTTAGAAGATTTACTTGACTCCACGATGCACACAATTTTGGAAATAGGCAGACTGACCTCTACATTGTCCTGTTAGGGGACAAAATGGCCCAAGTGCCTCATTGCGCTATACATGCTCTCCAAAAGCAGTCTGCCTCCGTGATGCCCTATTCAGGATTTCACCTCTTAAGAATTTGGGCATTATATTGACAATGGAGTGAAGGCCCCATTATTGAATCTGACTCCGTTTTAAGGAGCAGAGAAAGGGTCATGGGCTGAAGGCTAATTGCCAAATCCTCAACTGGGAATAGGTAATTTGATCTCAGTGGTATACGCACACATTCAGATCCATGGTCTGCTTGTACATCACAACATTGTAATGGCCTGTTCAAGACATTGCTGTGTTAGGAGAAGAGGGGCAGGATCACACGCATGGATCCAAGAGTCTATGGGGAATGGAGCTATGAGACCATATTTGCAACTGTCACACAGAGCCTTTGTGTTGACGAAACAAACTGCATCGGCACCGAGCGGTCTGACCTGAGCCCAGTGGCGCAGCGCTTTCCACAATTCCAAGGGCACCTTCACATGGGCAGCCAGCCATCACAAACTTTTAAATTGAATAACATCATGACCACGGAACCGAGCCGCAGGCAAGACCTTGCTGGGCTTCCTACTATTCATATAGAGCAGTCTGCTCAGATCAACATGGCCGCCATAGTGGCCTTGAGGCTATAGAGACCTTCTCCGCCGAACCTCCCGCATCCGCAGATGGCAGATTGGCGGAGGCCCGGGTTATCGGTTTCCTGATCTGGGAGCTGCCAGGCAAAGCCAGCCCCCTCAAAGGGCCTCCTTTAAAGGTCCTGCACAACCCCTTTCTGGCCTGTATTCTAACATCTCTACAGGAAGAACAACATGCTGACAGCACCGAGCAACAGATGAGCTGCAGGTGAGCTCTTGCTGGGCTTCGTACTCTTCATATAGAGCAGTCTGATCATACCAACATGGCCGCTGTAGCGGCCTCGAGGCCACAGAGACCTTCACTGCTGAACATCCTGCCTCTGCAGATGGCGGGTTGGCTGAGGCCCGGGTTATCAATTTCCTGATCCGAGAGCCGGCAGGCAAAGCTGGCTCCCTCAAAGGGCCCCCTATAAGGGACCTGCACAACCCGTGTGGGCCTGTACAGGAGCTTCCTGTGCTTCCTATGTATTCCACATCTGATCCCCCAGATTTCTCCAAATGCACCCCTCTACATCATGAGGGCTCCAACGGATGCAACGCCTGCCACCATGCTAACCATGTTTGTAAGGTAAAGGTAAGGAGGGCATTACACCTCTACCTTGCCTGCCGCCTATTCGTACTTGATAGCTTACTCTTGTCTATATTACAGGACAATGCTGCCTGTTTACTGCCAAACCTACAGACTCTAATCCCAAGCTAAATCTATCGCACTATGATGACTGTTCCACTCCCTCAACGCTAGTGCCCACCAAGGGTCAGCCTGATGCTTCTCCTTCCAAAGACGTGTGCATCATGTATGGTACAGCCATCTTTCATTAGCGCTTTTCCTCACTGAATGTTCACACCAATGTTTTCTGCAACTGTTGTAGCCCCTGCCTCTTGGGATTAGACTCCTGGGTTTACTCGGAACGATCCTTGGATTTACCCTCCTCCTTCCTGGTCTGAAAACTTGTACATAGCATGCAGAGTTTGTAACAAAAGTCTCTCACCTGTAACTACCCATTTCTCTATACTGCTGTCGTTTCACCTCCCT
Organism: Ambystoma mexicanum; assembly: GCF_040938575.1. NCBI lineage: Eukaryota > Metazoa > Chordata > Amphibia > Caudata > Ambystomatidae > Ambystoma > Ambystoma mexicanum. The sequence goes on along the minus strand of NC_090931.1, from coordinate 435,087,239 downwards.
CGTTATTGTCTCTGACCTATGCAACCTGTATCCATATAACAATTTCTCTGTCCGCCGTACCACGAAGCAAGGCTTTTTTCAGATGTATACTCACACCAATTATGTCTCTTGCTCTAGTTTGCACCCTGAAGTCCCCTGTACCTTGAGGCAAGGCTTTTCCAGAATGTTTATTCATACCAATTAGGTCTCCTATGCTTGTTTGCCCCGCGTACCATTAGGCAAGGCTTTTCCAGAATGTGTACGGACACTGATTATGTCTCCAATGCTTGTGTGCACCCTGAAGTAGCCCCTGAACCATGAGACGAGGCTTCTCTAGAATGTCAACAGTCACCAACTTTGTTTTTTCATGCCGGTTGCACACCTGAAGCCCCTTGTGCCATGAGGTGAGGCTTATAAAGGGTGCCCCCACCACCTACCTTTATGCTGTAACCCTATATAGGTGAACTTGCACTTCATGAACTGTACTATGCTCTTTCTGTAACTAGCGCATAGATGTATTAGGGCTTTGTGTGCTGAAATAAATTAAAAAATAAATAAAGTTGTCCTGCAAAGGAAGCGAGAAAAGCAGCTCTGTGGTAGATATGAGGTATTTAATTTTCTAGGGTCTACGTTAAAAACCGACAAAGAAACAATGAGACCCAAAAGAGTGAGTTTCTTTTTTGGTCGCAGTACAAAAATGTTTTTTGTATTTTTCCCCCATTTTAAATATTGCTGGTGGAGACGCCCGCATGACCCCACCCCTTCCTTCCCCCAACCTTTATTTACACCCATCCCCAACCACCCCATCTATTTATTTAAAAAATTTACAAAAATCCCTGTAAAATTCAACCAAAAAACCGATCTTTTCGGCCTCGTTTTCTGATTCGTTTATTGGGGGATTACCATTCTCTAGCTACCCTCAGGGGATACCATGGTAAAGGGTAGCCTTGAGAGGTATAGAAAGAAACACATGCATACCCTTAAATATGCCTAGAAGAGCTCCTCTGAGTTAGTGTCCATTTGCACACAACAGATATTGTAGTCCTTCTGACAGAATTAAAACTACCCCTAAAATAAATATGTTGCTTCTTGGAGAATAGAGCATATTGAAGAATTACAGTATGTTTATAGATTAGAGCAAGTTTGCAGCTTTGAGAATATGGTACTCCATATTTAAATAAAGACTGGGACTGATGTTATGGCCGCACTTCTTACAGTTTGGACTAAATGACGTTGCAACAGGGAGTGGTAGAAGGAATGTAAAGGCTGCAAGAGCACTAAGAGGTGGTTGTGAGAATTAGGTTTATGGAGTAGTAGAAGGGAGCATTCAATTACGAAATGGTTTTCAATGGTCAGGGACAATATATGATATCATGTGGCATTTATAACGCGTCTGTACACAATTTTTTCTATGAGCGACAAGGCAAGGAGGGGGAAACAAAAGGAGGATAAAATAACGGTCTTACTAGGCCTTGTATCATTCAGATTGTGCAAATGCGGAAAGAGGAAAGGGCAGAAGTGCCAGGGCAAGGTGGAAGTGCAGTTTACTCACAAGTGCAGCCAGCGGGTGGCTCATAAGTGCAGAGAGAAGGGTCTTTAGGGTTGCAGATACAGACCCTTAAGTGTTGGGGAGCACAGAGGCAGTGCAAGGGCAACTGGACATGCAGGAGCCTGGGGCCGACTTCAGAGGGTGACCAGGTGACAAGTGCAAGGGGCAGTCAGGTGCATCAGCAGGTGTTAGGAAGAGAGAAAGCAGAAGCGAAAAGGAAGGTCTTGAGTGGTTTCCAGAACCGAAGATGGTTCTGCTCAAGTTTGAAGAGAGGCCGGGAGGCTGTTCCAGAGGAAGGCCCCAGCCGAGGAGATAGATCTGCCCCCAACTCTCTGCTTGGAGAAGCATCTGAGTTTGAGGTGGATGAGCGGAGAGCTCGAGTAGGAAGATGTTTTGGAAGAGAAAGTTGGAGGTAGAATGGTTGCAGGCCCCAGAAAGCCTTGTGGACGATGCAGATGATCTTGAACTTGATCTGTGCAGCCATGGGGAGCCCGTGAAGAGATTTCAGACCTGGAGAGATACGATCTCTGGGCTTGAAGCCAGGGACAAGTCTCTCAGTCCTGTTCTGCATAGCGATAATTCCTGCATTTGGGGGCTGAGATGGTTTGTAAGGGTGCACCAGCCTGGGTTTAAAGAAGGTCAGAGTGAGGTGAGGGCCTCGGCAAGAGTTGCAGGATGTTACCTGCTCCTCACAGCCACCTAGACTGAGGGATATCGCTATTGCCACCGCAGCAATTCTTCTGCTGTGCAAAGTTTTTCAACAAAATGTTTCGTTTTTGTTTTTAAGGGAAGCAGATTTCTTGCAACTTGCATGTACCTACTTCCCTAAAACAACAAACTACAGACAAAGGTGAACACAAATATAAATAGTAAAGGGGCATTGTAACTTTACTCCTTCCATGACCAGGACTCGCTGCACAGCTAAGGCGTGGTAGGAGGCTTGCAAGTAAGTAGGGTGTGGGATTGGGAGGGGTGACGTATTTTGTTCATGAGGGAGGCTGGAGTCTATAGAAGATTTTGGGGTTGAGGAAGACACAGGACTGGTGGCAATGGCACTAGCATGAAGGCGAAACAATGGAGGCCTGGAGAAACAGGACATTAGCAAGGAATGCAGGCGGATGATGCAGGATTTTGCCTGCATTTTGGGCTACCTGGTTGGCCAGCAATTCTGTCCGAGATGCCAACGGAATGAATTTGAGACTAGAAAAGGTTTTCCTCAATGTTTAGTGAACCACTTCTATATGAGCATGATACAGATAAAATAGATCATATAACCATGGGGAAATTCCATAATGTGGATCCTCTTCAATTGCTGGAGTTGGGATGGCAAGTTTGGAACTCTTGCATTTATACTACGGTTGTGCTATATGCAGATCAACCGAAGCATGTCAAAAAGTGCCAAGAAATGAGTTTCTCACGATTCCTGCCATCGAAGGCAGAGCCTACCGTTTCGTTTAACAAACAAAAAGTTACAAATGAACAATATATGTAGGTGGAGAGAGAGAGAGAAGAAAGAGAGAAAAGAGAGAGAAGAAAGAGAGAAAAGCGAGAGAGAGAGAATAGAGAGAAGAGAGAGAAGGTGTGTGTGTGTACACCAATACAAATAAATTAAAAGGGCAGTTTAAGGAATGTATATATTGATAAGAACTGCCTTTATGTAGTGCACTCTCTGGCGTGAATTGTCCCTAGAAGCAGAGGTTGTGTGCATCTGCCAGGATTAGAACGGACGACCTTCATATTGTCCATAGTACACTTGAGTGGATGTATTCGAACACTGAACTATTTTATCAGCTTCTTCTAGTGCTTCAGCAAAAGATTGAGTTATGATTATGCAGCTTGCTTTACAATCGTGTTTGTGTGCATAGTGCTTCTAGATAATTGCCCTGGAAATGTAGGTGTACACACCTCAGTCTGGCTTCCACTCCGCAATGGACTGATTAAGCACATTGCAAGTCCATTAAACAGCCATTCAACTTACCAAGCACTTTGAAATCTAACGGACCTCGAAATGCCTTATGCCAGTTCACATGAACAGCTCAACTATGGCAGCATGTTCATATGCATGACATGGCGATTAGAGACAATAAGCATCCACACTCAAACATACGATATCCTACTGCTTCCCTGCACTCCCTTTACCTAATACGACTGACCCTTTTGCCTTTCTTTCTCCCACCCCCTTCGGTTTCCTACCACAAAACAAGTTCTGGAAGCCATACGCATAGGCACAATTAGATTTCTCATAAGGACAATCCTCGGTGGTGTTAGCTACCACAGTACAAATACATGTTGCACTACATTAAATATAATGTAATTTGTAAAATGCAAACTACAGGTGAACAATTCTGTTAAAACCATGGTGTTACAGGGTAAGTTCAAAGTCAGTCATGAAGTACACTTGAACCAGATGTATAAAAGGGATACGTTGTCAATATTCTTACAAGTTAAAGGTACCAGTTATTCCTAAACACGTGTAAACAGACGCCCACCGAACTGTACACACACAGTTATCTCTACAACTCCCACTCAGAATACTAATTCACGTGCATCCGACATTCGATTAACCTTGCTTCCCTGTACTCTTCCTCCGTTTAGTTTCTCTTATACACTCCTATGCAAATTGTTCTATATATTGTTTTTGATAGTTTGTCTCATGTTTTACAATTATGCTTCCATTTTATTCTAATGTATTCTTGTTGTTTAGTGTAAAGCGCTTTGGCGTAAAGCGCTATATAAACCTAATAAATACAAATAAAAATACCAAACTTTCCACTGGCATTCACAATGACCTAATAGACAAAACACAACACACATCCTTCATTTGCACAAATAACCACCAGGGCAAGGCACAGCATAAGACTACAAACAACGGTATTGTACATCAAAGTCTTGAAAATCGGTACAGGATGTCATAGGCCATTTTCTCAGTGTAAAATACAGGGACGGAGACCGTTGCCCATCAAAATTGAGGGGTAACATTTTAAAATAATAAAGCCAAAGAGTAGGCGTGGATTTTAAATGAACCTTCATCACAGTTGTATGCTGCTCACTGTGCCCTGGCATGTATCGCTCCTTTTTAAACAGGCTAAAGAGTTAGAAGGCTGAAACCAGGACATGCCAAACCTGCCCGCGGAAGAACAGGTCACAAGAGAGCTGTGAACGAGAGCCCAGATTTATCCTAAGCCGTGGGCGGAGGTGAAATGCGCTCACTGCATCATGCTATAGATAGACACATATATTGATTAGGTGACTCGACATTTCTATCCTCAATGACTTGCAGGAAGTAAAACAATCAGGAGAAAGATGGTTTAAGGAGTGGAAGATTTTGAAGCCTTGAAAAGGTATGCAAGATGTGGCAGACTGGTCTGTTGGAAAACAGACAGCTCTCCCAACAGTCCATTGTAGGGATCAACATGTATGGGAGTGCGAAGCTATTAAGCTCGTGCGAATAACCCAGAAGAACCTAGCTAGATTGACAACAAGAGCTACAAGGAGCCAGTGATCAAAGTGTGCGCAACGCTCAGAAGTGTTGTTCCACTATTTTTTACGACCATATTCACCATTCTATATAGAGGATTCGTCCATTCATGTCACAGTGCAATTGTAAAGTTGTAATAGGAGCCTTAGTTAGTAGTCACTTGGACTATTGCAATGCCGCAGCCACAGCACCTTGTTACATGATGCACTATGCTTCCGCCTACCTTCTCCCCTGTCGAGACAACAGCTCCACTACTTTTTTCGTTACACTTCTACCACTGCAAGGAGCTACTTTTGAGTTCCCTTTGAAAATGTGTTGGATACATACCTATATGATATAAGGCAGGATTCAGCAAGTGAGGACATGCTACCTTAGAACTGATTACCGAAGCTTGAAACTGGGCAAATCTGGTTATGCATGGAACATTTCCAAGATGCCCTGGACCGAATCCTTGTGACTCACATTTGAACGTTCACGCTATAAGAATATTTAATGTTATATGTATTTTTTGCTACTGTTAAATTATGATTTACTACGGAGCAAATACCGCACATGTACGTCATTTCATTTGTACAGTGTTGTCAGGTGAAACCATGAGTGTCTTCAGGGACCTACGTGATGACGTCACCGCGCAGCGACAATGTCACACGTTCGTCTCCAGTCGTCCATGTAAGGACACACACCAATATAAACATTCAGCCTGACACGCGGCTTTTTCATTCATGCGAACGTGTTCTACATGAACAGCCTTTTCTTGAGTATTTGGTTACTGTTATATAACCCAGAGGGCTTTTGATTGAATTTCTCTTTCAATGCATGCACCTTATCTGTAATATGTGTACCTTACAGGCTGACCGCTTGGCTTACAAGCTCAACACGTGTGATGAGGTATTTTCTACACTGTTAGGTTTACCATCCTTTGGAGACACAATTGCTTCATAAGAACATCTAGTATTGGATATATATTACTATTGTTTTGTCAAACACATACAAATGCTAGATTGTATGTAACCTTGCATATTCTGCATTTTTTGCAGAACTAGCCCCGATGATGGACTTTCAGCAGTGGTTTAAGTGGGGTAAGACATTGAACAGGGCCCTCATTTGGGGGCGTGGCTTGCATTGTGGTCATGGTCTAATACTTGATGGGTGTGGCTTAAAGAACATGTACAAATGGGTAGTGGGGTTTTTGCAGGCACTGAGAACCCTAGGACAGGTGGTCAGGATTCCTGCTCGTGCCAATGCTTTATCTGGAATGTGGTGTTGGTGCTGTGCAGAAAAACCTGATCATTCTCTACACACTAATGCACCCTGCAGTCTTTGTTGAAGATGTAGCCCTCGAATCAAGGTGCCTGCAGCCTCTGAGGGTTTTACACGATTTGCTATGAAAATGTGTTTTTTGTGTAATAATTTCAAGCAAAAGTAAAAAAATAAAAAAAAAGTCCTGTCAAGGCTGGGATGCTTTGCATTATATCGCGCTAGTTGTGTAAAACTGGCGACTGAGGAAAAGCCTTTTATTGCTGAATTTGGTCTGTCGCGCATTTTCTTTGATGGTACGCAGCTTTTGTTTATTATTTTGCCAGCTATTTTGATGCCGGCTTCCTCGTTTCTCTTTGAAAAAGGGTTCCTTCCAGGGAGCGCTGTTGCGCACAGCACCAATGGCCACCTGAGAGGAGAGCTCCGGCCCGTAAACCATCCTCTTTCAGAATAAATCTTTTTCGGGGCCACCTAAATGCTGGAAAATACCTGCAAACGGCAGTGGAAGACCTACGGCACCACTCAACCAAAACCTATGCATTAACGGATACGTATCCCCGAGATATCGTTAGGGGAACTTGCACCGTGGGAGCAGCATTGGCGGCCCCGAATCGCGGCTCCACAAGTAAGCCACGACAGCCCGGGGGCGTGAACTCAGCTGAGCGCCGGGAGGGGGAAGGGCCACGCTACGCACCCGAATACTGAACATCCCGCATAGATACTGCAGAGCTGGCAAGGGACGAGTCCTGCTAATACCCTGATACTAGCCCAGGTGTACACCACCAGAGCGGACTAGGCGTAATCCACGGAAGACGCTGACTCTCCCGGCTGAAGGCTGCGGTCTGGTGGATGCGAACCGCCGTGACAAGACCCTTGTGTCGGCCCCCTGGGCTGCGCTGCCCTCCGCCCAGGCCGTTGGAGTGCTACAGACTGACCCTCTGCCTACACCCAAGATTGCCTGGAGGAGGGCGGGCCCGTGACCTGGGCAGACCTTACGGTGACCGGTGCGCCGACTGCTGCCATCAGTCGGATCCCGCTCTTATCACCCTGAGGCAGGAGCCTATACCACAACTCCTTCATAGAGCGCCCCGGCCGCTCCTGTCTGCTCATGTCCACTACGCAGACCACCATCGGACGGGCTGCGGGGGTTCGATTGGGACCCGGAACGACCTACCCTGGCCTTGTCCTACGCAACGCATGTTGCCCAAACCCCATGTTGAAACCCTGGGAACAATCCAAAACAAATGCCTGCAGTATTGAGGGAATTAGTGTGATACCCGGATTGCGCCACTAGCCAGATCATACGCCCAGGAGACGCTGGCCACCAGCCTCCCGCCTCGGGCCCCAGGAGGGCTAATACCCTGTCGGATCCGGCCTATACACTGAACCTGTGCAGAGTCCACAAATCTAAGGCCCGGACGGCTTGGTGGTGTAAGGTGACCCGACTGGATCAGTCATAAGTGTCGCTGTGCGCCCATATAAATCCTACCTTTTGACTACAAGATCTCCTGACTTCGGACACACCCGCGACGCAACGGACAGGAGGAGTGCGTGCTGTCATCGCCACTGGCACTGGCTATAATCCTAAGCAAGCAGTCACATACCAACCCCGGACTTTGGCAACATACCATAGGTTGGCACCTGTAAGGGGGCATTGGAAACACTGAACTCCAACAGCCGGCGGAGCTTATATAAGCGCCTATACTCAGACACACGGCCCGGCCGCTACAGAGCAACCCTGTCACCTCTTCTTCACTGCGGCTGAGCCAAACAAGCCCAACTCACACGCCAGGAAGGATCGCTTCCAACGTACAGGTGATTGATACACCCCACTCAAGACTGCTGGACAATAACACTATAGAAAGCAGAGACGTGGAAGAACACAAACCACTCGATCCGAGATATGGGCCGCCACGAAAAGAAAGGGACGGGCCCCAAGAAAACCGGCCCAATGGACTCCTTTGCCAGCTCCCAGCCACATGGGTCTACCACAACGCCGATTGGGCCGGCTGACAACCAGCCAGAACTCCCGATGGATGAGAGGGTGGACAGACTGATGTCGATAGTCCAGAATGGCTTCCTTGTGGCCAATAGTAAACTGGACGACACTGGGGCAACAATTAGCTCCCTGAAGGCAAGAGTCGATAAAGAAAGCGCACGCACCACTGAGGCGGAAAACAGGATCAGCGCCAATGAGGACTCGATAACGCAACACAGCCGTGACATCGCCCAACTGAAAGGTGACCTTCAGGGAACCCTAAATAAATGCGAGGATCTCGAGTCTTGATCCAGGAGGAATAACATCCGCCTGGTCGGGGGTATCCGAAACCTTTGGCAAGGGATCCATGGAGCGACAAGTGGAAACCCTCCTGAAATCTCTTTTAGGCCCTGACGCCTTCTCCGATCATTTCCTTGTGGAGCGTGCCCATCGCACCCTGGCCCCTCCTCCCAAGCCTGGAGCACCACCCAGCACAATCATTGCCCGTTTCCTTAATCAGAGAGACAGAGACGCTATCCTGAGAATCTCCAGGGAGAAAGGCTCCCTCAGCTACGAAAATAACACAATACACATATACCCGGATTTTTCGACAAATGTGCAAACATTAAGAAGGTCCTATGAGCCAGTTAAAAAACAGTTGAGGCTACGCCAGATCCTGTACGCGCTCATCTTACCGGCTAAGATGCGGATCCAACACGGGGTCGAGCGCATTTCTTTAAAAATCCTACAGAGGCCATGACGTATGTTGAGGCCTCTATCCCACTTCCCCCGGGAAGCTGGGCAATAAATCAGAACTTGCCGCCCCAGCCGGCAGCGGCACCGGAGGACCATGCTGGCTGACAGGCCTTATCCCACACTGCGTTATCATGAAGTTCGGAAACCTGTTGGCGATGAGGTGGTCCTGACCGTCACATGTTTGAAGTAGGGCCGTGAGCCCCCCTTAGTGGTCGGTCATGTGAGTACGGCTCTCACCCCCAGGAGACTTCCCAAGTTATGTTTCAAGGGATACATCATCGGGTTGGGGTTGATAATGCGGGTGGGGGTTGGCGGGGAAATCAAGAAAAGGTTCATCCTGGCACTGCGCCAGGACTGATATGGGAAGTTATAACGTTAAAATCAGGGGGCTACTTTCTAGCGAGACGCTCGCATTACTTCAGACAATGGCAATACACCTGGCAAACACATTTCCCGATAAGCAACTATGACACAGGCTAAAGGGGGCTTAAACATTAGACTACTCTCCTGGAATATCCGCGGGCTCAATAACCCGGTTAAGGCGAGGAAAATCGCAGCATATATTACACGCCACGACCCCCATATTCTCCTTATACAAGAAACACATGCACTGGGGAATGTTAACACCAAATTCCTGCCACGCTGGGGCCCTCATAGATACTATACGGAATACTCAGCACAGTCTAGGAGAGACCTGACACTTATACATCCCAAGCTGTGCTTCAAATATCACTCCAGTAAGATAGACCCACAAAGTAGATTATGCGCTGGTATGGGGTAGGGGGGGAGTTGGCGGGGCGCCAGATAATCCTGATTAACACGTATGGACCCAATATAGATGACCCACAATTTTACTGTACAATATTGGATATGCTGTCCACATCGAGGGAGGCACAAATAATTTGAGGTGGAGATTTTAACACGATACTTGATCAATCCCTGGATCGCTCATCAGCCGCCTTAAGGGCCCCGTCCAAAGCGGCACTAGTCGTCAAACAATTGATGGAACAGATCGACATAATTGATGCATGCCGCACGTTACACCCATATGAGAATTAATTCACCTTCTATTCATCCGTCCACGATTCCCACTCGCACGTAGACTACTGGTTCACTAGTTCATCCCAAGCTGGGACGATTACCAATTGCGAAATACATCCCACACGCTCTCGGACCACTCACCGGTAACACTCGACATTGGCCTGGATGACTCTCCACCTCCAGCTAGAAGATGGAGGATGCCCCCCACGATCCTTAGAGACCCCCATATCTGTGAGGCACTACGTACTGAAATCGAGGCATTTCTGGAACTGAATGAGGGCTCGGTGAGCACCTATGCCACCCTATGGGAGGCGTTCAAAATTTGGATTCGGGGAACCGTATTGGGCAAGTCCACGGGTATGTTGAAATCTGTGAGAAGGGAACTGGGTGTAGCTGAAGCCAAAATAGATTTGTTACAAATAGAGTATAGCGCCACACTAGATAAGGAAACCCTGTCGAAAAAAATTCACACTACACTAAAGGAATTCAATGAGTTGGCCGACAGGGAAGTCCTATACATGGTTGCCCCGGCTAAAGCCCACAGATACGGGGAGAGTAATAAAGCGGGGACATTTCTGGCCAATATGCTTAAAACCGATAGACATCACAACCCATTCGCCAGCATACAGAATCCGGCCGGGATAGCGGTCAATAAAGAACAGGACATCAATTCCACCTTTGCAGATTTTTACTCCGCTCTATACTCCAACCACGATGTAAAAATCAAAGAAGACACACTCAGGTACCTAGATGACCTAGACCTCCCTACATTAACGCCTGAGACACGAAACATACTGGACCAACCTGTTACAGTCGAAGAACTAATAGCGGCTATTAAATCCCTATCCGGTGGCTGGGCTTCCAGTTCAGGCGGCCTGACCGCGGAACTATACAAAGAATTTCAGAGTGAATTAGCCCCATTATTATTGAAAGTGTGGGAAGAGGCTATGGGCCCGGGGTCCTCCCAGATTCGATGCGCAAAGCAATCATCATGGTCCTTCTGAAACCCCGTAGACCAGCACAAGACATGGCCTCTTATAGGCCCCTCTCCCGGATAAATACTGATGCAAAAATCTTCGCTAAGGTACTGGCCACCAGACTCCTACCGTACATGCCAATCCTGGTCCACCCAGACCAGGCTGGCTTTATACCAACAAGATCTACAGCTCTGAATTTGAGGCGTCTATTCAATGTAATGGCAGAGATAGATCCAGAGGCAAAGGCGGCGGCCGTAGTGGCCCTGGATGCCGAAAAGGCCTTTGATTCAGTCTCCTGAACATACCTTTTCCTAGTGCTCGAGCAGTTTGGTCTCGGTCCATACTTTATTAAATGCGTGCGGTTATTATATTCCCAGCCATCTGCTAAGGTCTTAACCAACAACACTCGGTCCTCTACATTTCAACTACACAGGGGGACCAGGCAGGGATGTCCCTTCCCACCTATCCTTTTTGCACTTACCATAGGACCAATGGTGGAATATATCCGTCAGAACCACTCACATAGAGGTCTCGGGATGACTGGTCCCCCACAGATCATATCATTATATGCGGACAATACACTGCTATATGTCCGAAACCCACAGGAAAATGTGAAACACATCATGTCATACATACATGAGTTTTCAGAATACTCTGGATACAGAATCAATGTCCCAAAGTCCGAAATATTTCCTTTGACCCTAATACAGGTGACCTCTCCGAGATAAAGAGGTTCAAACCCACCCCTACCCAGGTACCATATTTGCGGATCATGGTGGCTAGAGATAGACAATTGCTATATGCACATAATCATGGTGAATTATTGCTCAACCTTACGACCAAGCTCCAGTTGTGGGCTAGTCTTCCACTATCCCTGTATGGCCGAGTGGTACTACTCAAAATGGCGGTTCTCCCCAAACTCCTATACTATTTCAACAACATCCCGATCTGGCCTGGTAAACCCTTTTTCGCGAAACTCAGTCACTCGCCTCCTCTTTTATCTGGAATGGGAAGACTGCCAGGCTGGGATGGGCTAAAATGGTAGAACCATACTCACAAGGCGGTATTGCTGCACCTGATTTTGAACTGTATTACATAACTGCACAGGCACAATTCACGAAACATTGGTTCGACCCCGAGGACACAGCCCCACATATACCCCTTGAAAAACACGCAGTCCATCCCAATGACATACGTTCTGTCATCCTTAACCCCACTTACGGAGACATCTGTCCATTTGACCAGGTATACACCACCACACGCGCCTGGTCCAAAATCTACAAAAGGATTGGCCTGGAGACCCCTTATGACCCAGAAATCCCCCTATGGAACTTCTCTAGTATCTCCCCAACGTTTGACAAGGCCCTCCAACGATCCTGGGACCCAAATAAACTCTTTACGATGCGGGACATGTTCCCAGATGGCACGTTCTGCAAGCTCACACACTTCATAGATGCGGTGGGTGGAGGCCAGCTTAAAAACGCTTTCAATTCCATCGTATGAGAGCTGCCTTTGCTGCTAGATGGCCAACATTCCCATTGGCACCCCAGGCACATGAGTGTATTAGAGCTGTAGTATCCATGGATGGCCACGGCAAGGGGGTCTCGATGCTATACACTTTGGTGCAAACTCACTCCCCTTCACTTAACACAATTAAAGAAACCTGGGAGCGGGATGTGGGCACCCAGATCGATGACATTAGATGGACCCGGTACCGTCAACTCACCAAATCTGTCTCAATGAATTCAGGGCTCCAATTGATTCAATTTAAAATCTTGAGTCAGCTACATTACTCCCCAGCTAAGCTAGTTAAATTTGTGGAAGGTTGTACAGGGACATGTCCAAAATGTAGCGCCCCCAATGCTGGGGCGTATCATATGTTCTGGTCATGCCCAGTTATTGTGGAATTCAGGCGGGTGGTGGCGGGATTCCTGGAGGAGATAACGGCGATCCCGGCCACTCTGTCCCCTTTGAAGTATTTATTTGGTGACATTGGTAAAGTGAAGGAAACCACGAGAAGATTATTTAATATTTCATGCATAGTTGCCAAACGATGTATCCTTAAGTGCTGGAAATCTGCTGCTGGACCAACCCGAACCAATTTCCCAAAAAACCTATGCATGGTAAACGACGATGAGGAACTCTTTGTACTGTCGATTCCGACACCCTGCCGCCCCAAAGATATATGGTCGCTGCTACGCCTATACCTGTGTAATTTGATGCCTGACACAGATGTTACGCCTACATCATCACCATGAACTGTGATGTATGCCTGACTATCATATGTATATGAGTAATGGAATTATGTTTATGTGGTATTGCACTGTTTATGTGAATTGTCTTGATGTGAAACTGCTCCCTCAATAAACAAAAGTTTTTTTAAAAAAAGAAAAAGGGTTCCTTCCCCTATAAGTCAAAGCTTCGGGAAGCAATGGGAACCGTACATACAACCTCCTACTAGGGTATGGGCATAGCACTAGTTGCTAGGAAACACACAAAAGGTACTCACGCGAGCCTACATGCCAAAAAGTTGCATGCTGTGAGGAAAGTGGTCTGTGCATCACGAAAATAAAAATCCTGCACATCGAAACAGCATCCGGAAGAAAATAAGGTTGTGTGTGTGCATTTGAGATAAAAGAAGGTGATAAAAGGGGGAAATTCTCCCCGCCCCGGGCCTAACAATCTTGCTTTGTTTCTAGTGTGGACAGCTCTGCCTTTGAGGGAGGGTAGGGTGTGTGGACGGGGATGGGATCAGGACCAGGTAGGCGTGGGATGGAACTGAGCAACTAATGGACGACATCCAAGGGATTGTGGAGAGACACACATCATCCTTTAATCTTTCCACTCAGTTCGGTAAAGGACCTGTCAAGGCCAGATGAGCTTCACGGACAGCAGCGAGACGGCCTCGCTTCCAGATAGGTGAGATGTTCAGCTATGACTGACAGAAGTGCCAGCCAGCCACAGCATTGCACTAGCTGTGTGCGCAGCGCTGTGGCTGGCTGCCGCTTCTGTCAGTCACAACTGCCTGACTTGATCATGGCGGCGGGCTCATCTCCTGTCACAGCAGGAGATGAGCTAGCCGTAGCGTGGTGGGACTGCTGGGCCCCGGCTGAGCTCCACTTTCTGGAGACTGGCGGGGCTCAGTCCCAGCTGGCCACGGACCACTTAAAGCACTGACTTTCAGTCCAAAATGCATCGGCTGCTGTCTCTGCTGCTTCAGTTATGAAGAAAGCACACAATACACTACTAAAGGATGTCATATTTGACTGTAATGAAGTAGTTCTCGCTACACAGGGTTGTCATCAAATTATTTCTCCAGTTACATTTCCTGAAAGAGTGAGTTTCATGCCTCCGGTGCAACTCAATAGATGAAACATTTAATTTATTTATATACGATGGGGGCCCGCCCGTAACGCCTATTGTTCACATTTGCACTTCGGCATGTCAGAGGTGCTTGATACCTCTCCAGATCTGCTTTAGTTTTAGGTTTTGTGAATCAGCTATAGAAGAGCAAGTGCAAATCGTGCCAAGCTAATCGGTACCATCAACTTTGCACAAGAACACATTTTTTAGAATCACGCCCGTTTCAAATATGTATGAAGGAACACTTGGTCACATCTAGAACACATTTAAAGTACAATTGGACATGTATATTTAATTGACAATAATTAATAGTTTGCATTGGATGTGGAAGTTAGATTTACGCTAGCTTCTCATTCTACAGAGATGGGTCTTTTTGATCGAGTGATGCCCGACAACCAGGAATTGCTTTCAGCTCCTGCTCATCAAATCTCTATTTTGCCCCCTTTATTGACTTTGTACCAATCACACTGGCCGTTTGGAGGCCTTTACATGTCGGGCAGAACAGGGGTAGGAAAACAGAAACACTGGAATATTTAAAAACAAGTACTTGAGACAAGCAGTCAGGTTGAAGTAAAATAAGTTGAGGGTGGCCAAGTAACTGTGGGAAGTGAGAAAGGAATCACAATCCTTCTTAGTCACAGCAGCACACATCGAAGTAAGCATCCAGCAGAGCATAAAGAAGGGGTAGGAATCCAATCACAACAGGGGTCATGTCCCTAGACTTCTGACTTATATTCCAACGTGCCCCTTATGCACTGAATCAGATTGAAATGACAGGGATCGTTTTGCACATACTGTAGACTACAAGGAAGTTCCTGGTTATATATATGTATATGTATGTATGTATGTATGTATGTATGTATGTATAAGGATGAGTGCAGCACAAAGAAGAGGAGGGCTACACAGTATGAGAGAGGAAGGGAGCAGGACAGGACGAGGGCATCGTCAGGAACCGGCCACCTTACACCCGTCCTACTCATCTTCAGCTAGAAATCTCAGCGTCATCTATGACTCGCCTCACACCTTCTCTACTTTCATCTCCAAAACTGAAACAGCAGCTCGCCTCAACCTCCTAAATATTCAAAAAAATCAGGCACCTCCTTCCTTTCAATCCTGCTAAACATCTCTCAACGACTCTTGTCTTCTCTACACTGGACTACTGTGCCAGCATCCTCTTTGGTCTACCAACTATGCTTTCTGTTCTCTCGACAAGATCATTAACTTTGCTACAAGGACTCTCGTTGAACTCCATCATTTCACACCGACTTCCTCGTACCGTCACCAGGCTAGATGGCTGACAATGCAAAACAGGGCCAGATTTAAACAATTTATCCTGGTTCACAAATCCATCCACTGTGAGGTACCAACATATGTATCCTCCTCCAGCCAACTCTACCAGCCTTCTCATAATCACCACTCTGCCTCCTCCACTTCCCTTGTGAGACCTTGCACTCTCTGCGCTTCCTCTCGCTTCCACTCTTTCACCCTTCTTGCATGAAATTCTCTTCCCCCGGACATCCGAGAAACAGTCCACATACATTTGTTCTAAACCAAACTAAAAGTCTACCTCCTTTCCTCCGAGTTACCCTCTTGACCTCCCTCTCATCTGCCTGCTAGCTAACATTTATCCCACGCCTCTAACCTGCCTCTGTCCCTCACTTCCTGTCTCCACTCTAGCATGTATTCATTTCTTTATTTTATGTCTTGTAATGCGCCCCATGCCCATGGGCCTCAGGGTGCACAAGTAACCGAACAAGACAGACAGACATATCAAGACTGATGGCGATCAGGGCCAGAAATGAGAGGAAGAAGCACTAAAGCAAGAAAATCTGGATTATGGCCTGTTAAACTGGTGGGTTTTTACTGTTTTTTTAATGCCACCAGGGAGTTACAGGATCTAATTGATAGTGGATAAGGGCATTCCAAGCCTTAGAAGCCTTTACTGGAAAGTTGGCACCTCCAAACTTGGACAGCAGGAAGCAAGACTGTACAGATTTGTGATTATCACCAGAGTGGAGGGATCATGGTGGTCGATTAATGATAAGCAGTTCTGAGAGATAAGCAGGGGGCAGTAGAGGTCCAGCATTTATAGGCTAGTGCAAGGGTCCTCTGCAATATACTGTATCTAACAGGCAACCAGTGCAAGGCCCTCCTAGAACCATAAATGTGACCCTGCTTGCAGAGGCCAAAGACAGTACGCATAGCGCTGTTCTGTGGGGTCCTTGAGGGCTAACAGGTTAGTTTGTGTGGTCCCGCTCAGGAGACTGTTACAATCGTCAAGTCTTGAGATGACTAGGGCAGAAGCTAGTTTGGATCAGTTGTTAACTGAGATATAGGGCCTGATCTGATTGAGTAGCCGGACCACATAGCCACAGCATGAGCGTGTGTGTGTGTGATACATAAGTTTTCATATTAAGTTCTGCATCAAGGTGAAATCCTAGGGTTTTGGCACAATCTGAGACCTTGATCTGGTTGTTTGTAGGTGGTATAAAGTTTCTTAAGTCTCTGGCTAGTAGTCACAATAAGAATCTCAGTGTTGGAGTCATTGAGAGCCAGGCAGTTTGAGACCATTCAAGATTGTATTGCGGCATAGACATTATTTAGGGTGTTAGAGGTGTTAGAGTCCTTGTCATGATTGCCTACAAGTTCAAATACCACCTGGGTGTCATCAGCATAATTGGTACACTTGACACCCAGGCGGTCCAGTAGGTCAAGCAGTGGCCAAATATAGATGTTAAAAAGTGATGGCGAGATGCAGAATCCCTGTGGTACTCCTGCATTAACAACATCGGGCGAGGATTGAGCATTATCCACTGCCATTCTTGATAGTCGTGGGCCAAGGAAAGAGGAGATCCAGTCTGAGGCCTTAGAGGAGTAGCCTATGTTTTTTAGCCAATCGGCGAGGATGGAGTGCTCGACCAGGTCAAAGGCTGTAGAAAGATCCAACGGCATCAATAATGCTGTGCTCCCACTTTCGATTATACCAGTAAGGGTTGTCTTGAGATCCAGGAGGGCCTTTTTCCATCCTGTGCTTTGCTCTGAATTCCAGACTGATGAGTGCTTAGGATGTTCTTTGCTTCAAAGAAATCCAGAACCTGTAAAGGATTTTGAGCAAGAAGGGTACGTTAGTTATGGGATGAAAGTTCTTTGCTAGGGAGGGGTCCAAGGAACTTTTTTTCAGTAGGGGAAAAACCCACACCTCCTTCAGTGACGATGGAACCATGCCCTCGTTAAATGAAAGGTTGACCATTCTAGTGATCCAAGGTGTCAATAAAGGAAGAGACTCATTGAGCATGGCAGCTGGGCAGATGTCTCCCTTACATGCCGTGGGTTTAAGATTGGTAACTATTTTAAAGATTTCTGCTTTGGTGCATTGTTTGAAGCTGAATTCTGGTATCTGTGGCCTGATATTAGTGATGTTAGGATGAGGTCTATCATCAGATGTAGTGTTTAACTTGAGCCGTTGTATTTTTCTTTGATGACCCAGAATTTTGTTAGAAAATTCATCTTGGATCAATTGACACCAAGCTGAATCTTGAGTGATGGCCTGTTTAATGACATATTTTTCCCTCAATTTAATTTAGAACCTAGAGCTGGATTTAGCGTTGCTGATCCTGGAATTATAATATCTAGATTTTGCCTCAGTAATGGTGGATTCTAAGTTTTTAACTGCAGCTTTGTAATTTATAATGGTGTGGTTGGTAGGATTTTTCTGCCATTCTCATGTTAGTGCCCTTTTCTTGGTTCGTGAATGAAGCACGTCTTCATTAAACAACGTATTCTTTAAGGTTTCGGCTTTAATACGTTTATTCTTTTCTGGTGCTAGGGTTTCTATAGCAGCCAGTAAGGTAGAGGATAAATGAGTGACCAGGGCAGTGGCCTCTTCCAGTGACTCTGGAGGGAGCAGATGGGTTTCCAGAAAGGAATTGAATTTGGGTTGGGTCAGATTCTTATAGTTGCGGCTCATTTTATAGCATCTTGGCAATGTCTCAAAGCGAGAAGATGTTTCAGGGAGGAATATGGTAAAGTCCACCAGGAAGTGATCAGACCATGGACATCTAGAAGAGTGACGTCTAACTGGTGTGTCAGACATCATGGTCACATCCCGAGCACAGCTGGTCGTACCGCCTATTTGCACTTAAAAAAGGTCTAATGTTGGGTGTCCTTAATCTATGTATGTCCACTCATGTATTGTCCCTGGTGACCATCACATTTACTCCCTTCCATAACCGGGTCAGAATGTCTCTCAAACTCATCCCATTGTATGAAGCTGTATGAAGCTCACTGCTTCCCATCAAATCTGATTTCTTATCTATTATACGCTCTTTTGTGTTCAAGAGAGCATTGTGCCTTCATGTATATAAATAAATAAAATAATACTCTATATACAGTGTATATACAGCGTTCCAAAAGGATGCAAGCAGAATATGGGAAAGGGTTACGATTACTCTGCCTTTCCCGCTCTTTTTTGGTGGTAATTTTTGAGGTGCTGATTTCATGGGCTGTCATGAGTGTGTTCATTAATGAAATGTGATCCACTTGTCTCTGTACACAGCAAGTAAAAACAATTCTGGTTAGTCAGATAAAATATGAATATTTAGTCAGGGTCCATTCCTATTTTTGGAATATATTTTTATTAACAATCTACAAGTTCCTATGATGAAGAAACGCATCCCTAGCTCAGGACCTTTTCTATTTTCCCCCATCACACACCCTCACACTTTATAACTATACCAGTAAATATTAGGTTGTCATACTAATTCCCGGGCATTAACGAGGATTAGAAACATTCCCTTCCCCTACTACTTGGTCATCTCTTCCTAATTTGAGGCGTTGCCCAGGAGTGCCAGGAAAAATGATCTGTGTAGAGACCTCCCCCGAGAGTACATCAGACGTCCTCTGAACTTTGTTCCACAGTCTTTTCATATGGAGCAGCTTCAGATCATATAAATGAGCGATGACTCCTCATCTCAGCCTCTCTAGCATGCAGGGAAGTTTATTTTGCTTATTCAGCGGAGATCAAGAGGCTACTAGTATGCTCTGTGCAAAGATTTAGTGGCTATTGAAACAAGTATAATCCTGCATGACTCTAAAGGAGCAGGCTCCTATAAGGACCTGCCTCACACAGGGCTTCATTACGAGTTGGGTGGTGCGGTAATAATGTGGCAGTGATTTACAGCAGGAATACCGCCCAACTCGTGATGAGGTCCATTGTCTGGTATCTGCCTCCCCAGGTCCCTACCCAGATTAAACTCAGACTGGGGAATCTGTACTCAACCTACATTGAGAGAACAGCATAAGCCCATGTGACTGCTTGTGTTTTATTAATGAACCATTTCAGGTATTTCTCATAAAGAGGGTGCTTAAGCCCTGCATCCCCTATTATACTCTGACAGGGATTTCATGACGCATATCAATTAAGGGCAATAAATAATTTTTTGGTGAATTCAAAGATTGCCATTGTGCCATATGGTGGCTCCTGCCAGCATATCAGTTGACATGTTCTCCCTTCTGTGGATCGCCTTTCAGATCTTTCTGGAATGGTGCAAAACTGCATTGATATTTAGGGGGACTCCACCTGGCCAACGAAATGGACAGTCAAAGTTTTGAAAAAAATCTTCATATTATACCCACATTTGGTTCTTTGTGTCCCCCAATTTGTGTATGAGCTTGTTATTCCAGTCTGGCATCCAAGAGGCCAAGCTTTGTGCAATGGTCACTGAGACCATCCAAGAACTTGGTTTTGTAGAGCATTTCTTACTTAATTGTTGCATTGCTATCCCGGGAGAGGGGTGCACAGAGTATCTTGGACAGTATTAGATGGCTAGAATCAATAGAGGCTGGCTGAAGAGGGAAAATCACAAAAGCTCCTTCTAATTAGCGTCACTGGGAGAGTTTTTCAAAAATTGAGGATCTTTCAATGGCATACCAGAGAACACTAGCATTTGTTTCCAACATAGACATTAAGGATCTCTGGAGTTGGATGCCGAAGTAGGTTATCAACTGTATAATTTACATTTTTGGTAAGGTCAGGTTTTCCATATGTACTCCCCTGGAGAACCTTTGTCTTTCACAAAGTTCATGTTATAGATCAAGGGGTCTCCAAATTTCTAAGTGAGTTCTAGGATCTTGAGCAGGTGAGTATTGGTATTTGCAAGGGTTAAGAGATATTGGGGGTCATTACAAGTTTGCTGCTACAGGAACTATGGTACCGGTAAGCTTGCCGTTCCCGGAATGGCAAACTACGAGTTCTGCTTGCGGGTGCCATTACGGTCGCCAGGACCTGGCGGCCGTACCGGCACCCGCAAGCAGGACTTGACGGTAGCGCCGGCACCGTTATTAACGGTGCCAGTGCTACCGTGCTCCCCATTCCCATGGAGCCCTATGAGGCTCAATGGGAATGGGCACTGGCAATTACCAGCACCCGGCAATGGGTAATTGCCGGGTCTGGCGAGGCCGGAATGCCCCGGTAATTGCCCATTGCCGGAAAAAAAACTACTCCCGCGGTAATTACCAGCACAGCTACCGCCATAGTCGTAATGAGGCCCACTGTCTGTGTAGAGCAATAGTTTGCTCCAAGAGTGGAGTATTTGCACGTGAGTCATAAATTAGTATTCTCAGACTTCTCAGCTAGAGGCTGCAACATTATTTCAAACAAAAGTGAGGCCAGGGGGCACCCTACTGTGAGAATTGCATGGATATAGCAGCCAGTGGAGAGCTTCGCTCTCATTATATAGGACTTTGATCCACCATGTAAGTTTCCCATCAAAGCCAAATGTTGAAATGGTGCCCAGAAGACAGGATCCTTCTGCCTTGTCAAAGGGCTTTTCTGTGGCAGTTGAGACCAAAGCCAGCTGTTCATGCATCCATGAACATCCATCATCACAAGTGGTCGATTGATGGCCCCTGTATAATGAACCCCAGCTCGTCGGGGTGTGCAA
Source organism: Ambystoma mexicanum (assembly GCF_040938575.1). Taxonomy (NCBI): domain Eukaryota; kingdom Metazoa; phylum Chordata; class Amphibia; order Caudata; family Ambystomatidae; genus Ambystoma; species Ambystoma mexicanum. The sequence continues at coordinate 435,065,920 of NC_090931.1, read as the reverse complement.
TGTCTCAAATCTAGTTTTGGATACTATCAGCAATGTTCTCTATCTGAAACGTCAGGTCAGTGTTTAGCTTGGCAATTAGCTGGAAGTTCCCTTACTCTGGAGCTTAGTGCCCTGCCTTAGACATTACCACATTCTAGTTACCCGTTTCATCGTTTCTAGGATATTGCTCTGATCAAGAAAGGCGTTGCAGTTTTGCCAGGGGTGACCTCAATTTCATGTAAGGATTATAAAATGTGACAGTGTACTCACCTTGTGTAGTATCTGGAGTATTGGTCTGCACTGGGTGCACACTGTGCAGACAGTAGATTGTAGTGATGTCACCTAGAACACCATGAGACATCAAGGTTCCAATTATTACAGTTGGGATCTTCAGGATGGGAGAGTTTACTGAGAAGATGTGTTATACCTAGCTCCTGTCTCATTTAACCAAGCTTACCCTGTAACTTACAATAAAGCTTCCGTCCCTTTGGTGATTCTCCCGACTGCCGGCTCCTTCGTGCAGGACCTGTGTGGAAAAGACTTGAGCCCTTTAAGAGGAGCTCCGCCTCCACCTGCGACCAGATTGGTCATCTCAATATAAACCGTACGCACGCGCACCCGCGCGCGCGCTTTTGGGGCAAGTACTGGTTAAGTACTGCTTGGCTGCAAGTTCCTCTGCAAGTCCCTTTGGTGATTCTCCTGACTGCCGGCTCCTTTGTGCTACACGTACAACAGGACCCGTGTGGAAAAGACTTGAGCCTTTTAAGAAGAGCTCCGCCTCCACCTGCGACCAGATTGGTCATCTCAATATAAACCGTACGCATGTGCACCCGCGCGTGCGCACTCGGGGCAAGTACTGGTTAAGTACTGCTTGGCTGCTTAGCTGCGCAGCCAGCGGCCGCGGTCATCGATTACGGTTATTTACTGCTTCAGGTGTCGGTAAAGCATATTTTTAACCTTCACCAGCTCTGTGTAGTAAGTGCTTTCTTCATCTAGGTCTATCTAGGTACGCGTGTATGGCGTACTCTTTATAAACTGGTATGCCCGCGAGTATAAATGTTTTGCAAAATGGTATGGTTACTCCGTCTACCCGCGCCTTATGCGCTTCTCCCAAATCTATAACATTGACTCCGGTCAACTCGGCATCTGTTACGAAGGGGTGTCCCATGCCAGTTTTGTCTTTACCGAGCAACAGTATACCAAGGGTCTCTCTTCCCTTTGCTCCAGCACATTTATCACACTCTCCGTGCGGCTCAAATTTTTCTTCTCACCCTCTCTCAGATCATACTATGCTTCATACCCCTTTTCCGCCTATACTCTTTCCCTACAATAGAACCTGTGAGTTCTCCAGCGCACCAGACCTCTTCCCCCTGCTCCGATCCAGATCTCTCTCTTTATGCGAGCCAATGCCAGTCACCTACTTATATGTTTTTTGACTCGCCTTGTGCCCAGACTAGTGTGCCAAGCTCTGCTTCCACTGCATGCTCCCCAACAGTGTCTTTTGTTTACCCCAGCCCACGGAGAGCACGTGTCCCGGCTCCTCATGTTTCAGTCCCACTTATTCCTTCCCCCCCTCAGCCTTCCCCGATGCTTGATGTCACACTGTCCGCCATCAACCTCAATCTGCAAAGCCTTTTCCAGTTATATGAAGGGCTTGATGCAAACATTTTTAAACAATCTACTCGGAGTTAACATGTACTTTCCTTACTGGAAACTCTAGCTTTACTCCCCAAGCCCATTTCTCAAGGTGATACAAATGAAGACTGTGTGCCCATGGATAACATCTCAATTATCACCATAGGCTCTCCTGTGCCCCAACATTCTTCCCATGCTCCTGCCTTACCTTTGTTCAAGGATATTACCCCAGAGGTGGAGGATGATGGTGCTGCCCATGTTCTACCATCTCACGACTCCTGGATTAGTATTCCTACTGCACCAGTCAACACTGAACCCTCCTCGTCCATACATCTTCAACCGACCGCGACCCAAATTGAAGCCGCGGCTTCAATCTCACATCCAACTGCACCAGTCAAAAAAGGTACCAAGGTGTCTTTCCCTTTAAGGAAAAAGAACAAAAATCACATTACTCTGAGACTTCCAAAACAAACCATGAAATCCTTCTTTCACACCTTGAAACCAAGGTCAGATAAAAGTAAGTCTATTAAAGAAGTAGCCCTTGCAACCCAAGTCCCAAACAAAGAAGTCTTCACCACTCTCTCACTCAGGGATGACTTAAAAGAGTCAGCTCTAGCGTTGAAGTCCTGTGATCCCTCTAGTAGCTGACCCAAATCTTCCTCTGGCCTATCCACCCCTAGATGTCCTAATTCGAGAGCTGGACCAAACAGATCCAGCAAAATCTACCAAATATGTTGCATATACACCTGCCCCGATAGGCGAAAATAATACTCCGGTTGTCTCCACTACAACGAGTACAAACGGGGCCCTTGATCCTACAATTGACCAACTACGCAAGGCGGTAGACTCCTACTTAGCACTACGAACCCAGTCAGCGGCAGTTGTCCCTATCCAAGTGCGCAGTGGGCTGGATCCACGATTGCATCAATGGCTTCTAACGAATACTGCTCGAATGAATAGGTGCGATTCCAAACATCCACCTCTGCTTAGTAGTATTAGTCACCCCTTTGCACCCAGGCCCATGAATGTTCATCACCCCCTCTCAAAAACCTGACGATCTGACTATCAACTCAAACACACAAGGTGCTGAACATCTTCTCAGAATTAGTTGGATTAGAAGACATTTCTTCTAGCGACATTGAACAGATTGAGTTTATTTCTGACTCCACATGTTCGGTGGTGCGACCGTGGATTCCCTCGGGGATTGTGCTAAATACAATCTGGAAGGCAAAAATGCAGCTCTTCAACATGTGTTTTCTTTTGGCTCAAGATCCAGCCCTCATGCTTGTAAGAAATGACTTAAAACAGCGCCCAATACTTACAAGAATGATGCAATTACGACAATAACCAATTTTGATTATCCTTACATGTCCTAACCATTAGTATAATCAACAGAATGCTCCTTTTCCATTGTGAGTTGGAATACGCGTGGCCACTCACACCTGCAAGTTTCCATTTCCAACTTTCCTGTAGAATACAATGTCATAGCGCTACAGGAAACTTGGCTTACACAATCACCCATGTGGAATATTTATGAAATTGCATTGTTGCCAGCCATTGCAGGAACCAAAGGTCATCCTTCTTCGGGTCTTCTAGTGGGAGTCAATATGTCTAGGGGTCTCTCTGTTGAGCCTTGGGATTCTGTTACTTCCTATATACAACTTGTGAAAATATCATGTCTACCGCATGTGCTAGCACTGATTAACATCCATCGCTACCCGCTTGGGCTGACAGAGGCTGCTTTTTATGCCGGTACGATTAGACTTCTTGATCTTGTAATAACCACCCATGAGGTTACAGACACAATCATTGTTGGGGACCTTAATCTCAAATGCTTACATCCTAAAGGCAAAAACAATCTTGCCAGAGTTAATCGTTGGTCTTCCTTCATGTTGGAACGCAATTTTCACATGGTTTCTCCATACAAGGCGACATACCAGCTCGACCTACGTGGCGAAGGGAAACTATGAGTAGCATTATTGACTTCATGTATATTCACACCAACCTGAGCGGCCTTGCACAATCTTTTGAAGTCAGACCCCAATTGCACAGCTACCATAATCTGCTAGCATTAAAGATCTAATAGTCAATAATGCTAAAACCCATTTTCGTTGGTCACATACCAATCTAATAGCCCTTTCTAGCTTGATTAATTGCAATAACAGTTATTTTACTCCAACACAGTATACAAATCTATTAATCTCATTTAAGAATCCAACCAAATCCACTAGTTTCCGAGGGCATTTACATCGTCATTCCTTTAATCCTCTAGTCAAAGCCACAAAGAACGAATATCAACGAGAAAAGAAATTCATTTGTAAACTAAATCAGCCTTCTCGGAATCAACAACTGAGAACTGCAAAATGTAGATACCATAACTGGATGCGACAATATTGAGCCCAAATCTTGCAACATGATAGTGAAAACATGCTAAGATTAATTGCAAATAAAAACACTGCCGAGACCTGGGCTGTATTTAATCGGTGTGCCCAGCAGACCCAATCTTTAATGCAGTCTCACAACGTTACTGAGGCACAATGGATACAGCATTATGCAAATCTGTACGCAGAACCCAGTTTTTCCAACACTGCCAATCGTTTAGAGGACCAAGAAAAATGTATATTGGAATGCTCTCCAATCATCTTAGAGGAATACATCAGCATATAAGTCCCTCGAGAGCAATGGGACCTGATGGTCTTAGTAACTTTATGTTCAAATCCAACCCCTCCATGTGGGCCAAAATCTTCAATAATTTATTCCAACATATTATTGCCTCACGCTGGATTCCTCTCTTTTGGAAAACCTCCATAATAGTGCTCATTCATAAAAAAGGTGACCGAACTCTCCCCCATAACTATAGACCCATTGCGCTTCTAGACGCTCCTGGGAAGCTTTTTGCTAAACTAATCCTTCGTCACTTTAACATCTGGACAAAGTCTACTAACAGAAGAGATCCATTTCAGACGGAATTCTTAGCAGGCATGAGCACTAATATCAACTTGCTTTGCCTTAATGCAGTCAAATTTCAAGCACAGGCATCTAAACAGGCAATTTATTTTGCCTTTGTTGATCTTCATACTGCCTTTGATGCAATTTCTCGCCCTCTCCTGTTTTCTAAACTAAAAAGAGACAGCTGCTCTCAAACATTATTTCAAATCATTCAATCCTTACATTGTGAAACGTCCATTCGTATTAGATTGACCTTAGGAGGGCTGTTGTCCATGGCAATTCCAACTGCCCATGGCCTTAAACAAGGATGTCTACTTGCTTCTGCAATTTCTAACTGCTTCATGCATGATGTACGACAATTCTTTGAGGCAATACCGTCAGATTCACCCAAACTGAATAATATTCAGATCCAGACCCTCATGTATGCGGATGATCTGGTGCTCATCTCCAAAACTGGTTTGCAAGAACTACTTGATGTATTTAATATCTATATAGAGAAGAATGAATTTCGTATTAATACCACCAAAACTCAAATTGTCATTCAGACCGAAGAATTTGACTAGAAATAAATCTATATGGACAATCAATCAAACCAATTTGATGATAGTACCAGATTATACATATCTGGGAATGATATTCGATGGTAATGCCTCAATCTCTGGCCACTTTGATGCTATGAACCAAAAATTAGACACAGCCATTTCTCAGACTAAGGTTATATTACATCGCTTTGGCACCTTCACTTTGAAGCCACCTGTCATCTATTGCAAACAAAAAGCGATCCCCTGTATCTTATATGATCTAGAATCCCAACCATCTTGGTCTTCAAAAGTCTTAGATAAGTTAGAGGCCAAATTTTGGGAAGCAGTACTCCACCTTCCTCAATGCATTCCAGGGGTTTGGTTACACTACGAATTAGGTTTAACCTGCTTACATGCACAATATCATTGGAGGGTTTGTGCTCTACTTTCCAAATGTCTAATGGCCACCAACGAGGATAACATCTTGAAGTTTTTATCTGATTATGTATTTAAAACCAACCATAACTTTGTCAAATGTTAGGTGTATGACATTTATACCATTATGGCACAAGCGGAAGTAACCATTGATGTTTTACTCTTTAACCCTGACAAAGATAAAAGTCTAATTTATCGTCATGATTGGATTAATACCAGACATGAATGTCTGCAATACAAAACTGCCTCCATTGACAGATTTAAACATAAAAGTCTCGGCTATATGGAACCGTACCTTCTTAAAGGGATAGTCCAGTAAAAAAAAATATTTCTAAAATAGATAGGCAATATAAAAAAACGAATACTAGCACTAGTTTTTTGTAAACTTCCTGTGGAAAGTTTTGAGCTATTCAAGCTCAAAATTCGCAAAAGCAAGCACATGGGCGCATCCATTTTGTGAAATGGATGCCCGCCTGTGCTGGCTTTTGCTTTTGCGGCACTAATGAAGGAAAAGCCAGCCAGCTGTAGTAAACAAAAGCTACCGCTGGGTGGCTTTTCCTTCATTGGTGCTGGGACTCGGAGGACCGGACCGGAGACCAGAGCAGGAAAGCTGCAGCTGAATCTCGGTAAGTGCTATTTATTTTAAAAAAAAATAAGCACTAGCTGCAGTTTTTTTTCTAAGTTTTCCGGGCTGGAGGAGCCCGGAAAACGTAGAAATAAAACCACAGCTTTAAAAACGTTGTATTTATGTTTGCGGTCGCTTTTGAAGCGACCGCAAACATAAATACAACGTTGTGTTTGAAAACACAGCGGTTTTTCTTTCCAGGTTTCTCAGGCTCCTCTGGCTCGGAGGAGCACTGGAGACCCAAAGTGAAAGCCAAGGCAGGCAGAAACACAACACGGTTGTGTTTACATGCCGCGGTGTTTCTCCCTACAGCTGATTTCCCATTTGGGGCTCTCGGGCTCCCCACGGGAGGCCCGAGAGCCCCAAATGGGAAATGCTAAATGCTGCAGTGTTTCTGCCTAAATCTGCCTTCCCATTTGGGGCTCTCGGGGCCCCCGTGGGGAGCCCGAGAGCCCCAAATGGGGAAGCAGATTTAGGCAGAAACACAACCGTGTTGCGTTTCTGCCTGCCTTGGCTTTCAAGCTGTGGGAGCACCGGAGACCCAAAGTGATAGCCACAGCAGGCATAAACACAACGCGGTTGTGTTTGAAAACGCTGCAGTTTTTCTTTCCGAGTTTCTCAGGCTCCTCCGAGCCAGAGGAGCCTGAGAAACTTGGAAAGAAAAACTGCAGCGTTTTCAAACACAACGTTGTATTTATGTTTGCGGTCGCTTCAAAAGCGACCGTAAACATAAATACAACGTTTTTAAAGCTGCGGTTTTATTTCTAAGTTTTCCGGGCTCCTCCAGCCCAGAAAACGTAGAAAAAAAAAACGCAGCTAGTGCTTATTTTAAAAAAATAAATAAATAGCACTTACCGAGATTCAGCTGCAGCTTTCCTGCTCTGGTCTCCGGTCCGCGTCCTCCGAGTCCCGGCACCAATGAAGGAAAAGCCACCCAGCGGTAGCTTTTGTTTACTACAGCTGGCTGGCTTTTCCTTCATTAGTGCCGCAAAAGCAAAAGCCAGCACAGGCGGGCATCCATTTCACAAAATGGATGCGCCAATGTGCTTGCTTTTGCGAATTTTGAGCTTGAATAGCTCAAAATTTTCCATAGGAAGTTTAAAAAAAAATAGTGCTAGTATTCTTTTTTTATATTGCCTATCTATTTTTTAAATACATTTTTTTACTGGACTATCCCTTTAAGTTTCCCTCTGAAAAAATATGTTCAGGAATTCTATGGCTACGCCTCAATTTGTGGCACACCCGTGAGCTACTTTCCAAGCGTAATCTTATTAAGTTGGATTTGGCCTTCTGTCGATTCTGTTTAAACATCGAAGTTAGTGAAACCTTGGAACATGTAATATCCTTGTGTCCATCTTTGATTCATGAACGTTTGAAGTTTTTCTCTCATCATTGTAATCATTTAGGAATGTTGGATTCTATACAACGATGGTCCACACTATTATACACCTCCAATGTTTCTTTACAAATAGCAATTGTACATTTTCTTTTTGCTGTGAAGTTAACCTTTTAAGTTCATGTTTGTTTTATTAACTATGTCATACTATTTGTTATCGTTTTTTGATTGTTTTAAATGTAAAGTTGTGTATATTGAAAAGTTTATTTAATTCAGCTATATCAATAAAAATAAAAAGTAAGCCATAACAAGGCATGTGAGTGGGTTCCAGGGAAGGGGAAAAAGATGCTGTCAATATGCGAGCAGGTGTGGAGATTGGCATTTTAAGTCCATGGACATCAGGTGGTACAACCTCAAGGCATCCAGTAAGCTATGTTCTCTAATCAGTCACAGGAATGCCCATCTCGTTGGAGAACAGAGTTGTTTAAGCATTCCAGAAAGTACAGAGTTGGATCTCAGCCTTCATTCCAGTCCCTCTCCCAAATGATCAGGCAGTGAGTGTGTCAGTAGGGGTTTGATCGTGTCCATCCTCCACCCAGCATCTGCCCTCTGCATCTGCAATATAGTCCACCATCTGAAAGACGATAGCTTTATGAATGAGGACCACCACTCTGTTTTTCTTCCTCATGCCCGAATTATAGAAGCAGCCACCTTTCCATCTCTTGGCTGTTTTTTGCAATCATCTTTGGTACAGTGCTTCAGACACTGAAAGTCCTAAAGAGTAATCTTGGCAAGAGACCCTTGTGATTTTGGTATTTTCCCTGACAGGTTACTCTACCTTTTCTTGAGGGGTCTTAATCTGAGGCCTCAACAGTGATGCAAATGTGAATGTGTCACTGAGAGACCCCAAGAGTCTCAGGGTCAGGGTACATGAAGTTCCTTATTGTGTTCTGTGTTAGTATGTTCCAACTACTGGCTGTGAGCTCCCTACTGTTTGGTGACAAGACTAAATGTGTACCCCAGGATGTCTCTACTGAGCAGCCTGCAAAAATTGAGTAAGGTGTATTTCAATCAGACCTGATTTGCCTATTTGCACGAAACATGAAATGCATGATGACCAGCATTGTTGTCAGACAGGCATTTATTTTATTTTGGAATTTTATAATGCACTCATTCACGGGGTGATGCACCTGGGAAAACAAAGCAGGACATTGGGCACAATACAAAAAGTGTGACCTATATACCAGGACTACAAAAGATGGGATGAGGTGACAAACCCAAGTTGTCTGCTTAGTTACAGTCAGTATCCGAGATCTGAGCTGACAATTGGGTTACATAGTCTGGTTGATGCTTTTGCTAAGGCACTATTGGTTACGCAAATATTGGAGCTTTATTCATAAAACAACAAACATAAAACATGTGGACATAAGAACAAGTCAAGTGACCTTTTGCAGTGCCAAGCCCGGCAGATTCAAGGTTATATGATATGATATTGCATTTATTATGCGCCTGTACACAACTTTTTTTAGGTGCCACAAGACAAGGGAAGACCAGACAAACAATCCTATTATGCCTTGTGACATTCCGATCGTGCAAATGCGACAACAAGAAGTGCCTCGGGAAGGGGGTGGGGAAAGTGCAAGGGAGAGGGTAGGGGGAATTGCGGTCAGGGCCAGTAAGGCTCTGGGTAAGTTCGACCAGGGCAGCGTAGCTCAGAGTAAGTGCAAGTCGGCAGGGGGGGCTGTAGAGGTTACAGATTACAACCCTTAAGTGAGCAATAGGCCAGGTGGCAGTGCAAGGAGGACTGGTTATAGAGGAGCCTGGTACCCAGTGAGACTCAGAGGGTACCAAGCAGCCAGTCGGCACATCAGGCTGGAAAGGTTAGCAGTAAAGCGAGAGAGAGAAGGCAGAGGAGAAAAAGAGGGTCTTGCACTGCTTCCAGAACTTCAGGTGGTCCAGCTTAAGTCTGAGAGGCCGTTATGAGGTAATGGTTATGGGTGTGGGGTGCAAGTGCTAGTAATAAGTCATAAGGTAAATGTGTGATAGAGTCAAATATAGGAGTATTTGAGAGGGGGATATTTGGTTAATGTACGCTGGCAGATCAGAGTTAGATCTTCTGCTCATGGAGTCAGAGTTTCACATTCCTTTTGAATCTCTTGAGGGTATATTGTGTGTTCAGGGTAATGGGGAGGATGTTCCAGAATTTCAGACCCAATACTTGGAGGGATCCCCTCTGTGCTTCAGCTTTTGAACCTGGGTGTAGTAAGGTTGTTCACCTCTGATGTTAGTTGTCTTTTAGGTACATGTTTATTTATTTACAGAAGTTTAGGTCTTATGGGGATGTCTATTGGAGGATTTTTGATAGTAATAAAGTTAGTTGTAGTTTCTGCAACTGGGAGCAAATGTAGGTTTTTTTCCAGCCGTGAGAGTCATGGCCCCAGGACTTGAGTGCCAAAATAAGGTTTGCTCCTTTATTTTGGACAAGTTGGAGTTGATTTGGCTGTTTTTGTTTAGTCCTAGATAGAGAGAATTGCAATAGTCTTGGCGAGAGGCGAGAGAGAAAAGGGCTATAGGCATACACATTGTGTGTCATTTCCAAATAGGGGACAATTCTCTAAAGGATGTGGAGCTGGAAGCGTGATTTTGGGCTAGTACCGTCTCTGTGGTTGTAATTAGAGAGTTTGGTGATGAAAATTATTCTTAAAATTCTTTACCTGGTCTGACGGGTGGGTGCCATGCCAATGAAGGGTGGCCATTTAATAGGTTGTGTGGCCGCGGCTGGAATCCAAAAGAGGATTGTCTCTGTTTTAGAGTGCTAAAAACTTGGGTCATCATCTATGGTCCCATACTGCATTGTCTGGAGAAGAACAACAAGGAAATTGCCCCTGAAAGGACAATATGGATGACAAATAAGAGTATTAACTGACTGAGCCCTGTTGCTGGGGCTGCGCAGAATATTCAAGGATGAGACTAGTGTGAAAGGGTGTATGTGGGCTTTGACTAGGAATACATATCCCAATTGAAAATGTGGGTAAAGACCGGCAAATTTCAATGTGGCAGCCCTCGGTGATTGCGTGGCTGTGGGGAATAGCCAGCTGCCAAAGATTTAGAAGCAATGGCACTTTTGATTGTTATTCATTAATAAAATGATGCAGGTAATTCCATCTCAGAGAGTTTGATCTGCTAATCAGACCCTGCGTTCATAAGCTCCATGCCAAAAGCTTAGTGGCGTCCACTGCATCAGTATCCTGATCTGCAGCGCCTTCTGTCTCTCCAGTGGCACAGAGCAGGTTCAGCGATCACAGGTGCACTTCGACAGCTGCTCTGACAGAAAAGGCACGTCAGCACAGAGGTTGCATTTAAAGTATGCACCTATTTTCCAAAACCACTTAGTTATGAATAATTACTATTCTGGTGGCAGTTTAATATTTAAACATATAGCTATACCAGAGTTTAAGGCATGTTGGATAGCAATTGACCCAACTATAAAAAGCCACATCTGAAGGCCACCAGGGGGCGCAGGCAGGATGGACGCCTGAGCTTCGAGCTCCGCACCCAGCCCCGGGTAAACTGCGGTCCACCAGCGGAACGAGGATCCCATGACCCAAGCGACCCCCACCAAGAGAAGTGGGAACTTCTAGCCCCCACCTGGACCCAACTCCGGTCCCGATCCGACGCTCCTGCGCGGAGCTTTACGGACCGAGGAGTTACCGGCGACCCCTCCCCCACGGCCTGGTGCGAAGCAACGCAGGAGACAACGAGGAAAGACGTGGCGGCCGCGCGCACACGGGCTGTGCCGTACACGAGTGAGCCTGGGGCCGCGGGCCCGCGGCGCCCCCCCCTGGACACCTAACGCTCACGACCCAGGGGCCCGATCCGAGGAGGGCCATCCACCCGCCCAAGGAGCAACGACATCGCAGGGGGGCCGACGCGGGAGTGCGCCCCCCCCCTCCCATCGCAGCACACACTAGAGCGGCCCGCGGCGCCCTGGGGCTCCACGCTTGGCGCTCCTGACGCCCAAGGCGGGGCTGCCGGGACACCGCCGACGCGGCCTATCCGGACCCCCCGGCCCGTCCCACGGCCCTGGGGCCCGGCCCGGAGAGAGCCATCTTCCCGCCCTTGGAGCAACTGCACTGCAGGGGGGCCGACGCGGGAGCGCGCCCCCCCCCTCCCCGTCGCAGCACACACCACAGCAGCCCACGGCGCTCTGGGGCTCCGCGGCTGGCGCTCCGGACAGTCGGGGCGGGACAGCCGAGGTGCCGCCGGCGCGCTCTGTCATAGGGAGGCCCGGGTCCACCTGCCCATCCCACGGCCCGATCCGAAGAGGACCATCCTTCTGCCCACGGGGCAACGACATCACCTGGGGGCCGACGCGGGAGCGCGCCCCCCCAACACACTCCCCTCCCTTGCCTGAGGAAAGTGCCAGGGGATACCTATAGCCTCGCGACGAGGACTTTCCCCACTGCGGTGAGGCTGGGGGTACAAAGAGAGGCAAGCATAGAGGGTAGGGACACCTGATCAGCACCCCTATGACCCCCCTCCACTGGAAGGGCACCAAAGGGAACGTCATCCACGCTTGAAACACTGTTTGAGTTGGGTCCTCAGATACCCACAACAACTTGGGAACCCCCCAGCTGAGATACCGGGAGATTGTCACCACAGGGCTAACTAACGGAACCAAACAGGGCAGACACACACCGAGTTGTCGACACCCCCGGGGGACGCGCCCCCTCTCCGCGCTGCACCCCGACTGGCCCGGACACGGCTGACCTCCAGGCGGTGCCCGCTAACAAGTAAGCGACACGATCCTTTCATGAGCTGGAAAGAAAACCTCCTGAAATACCAATTTGTGGCCAACAAAAGTGTCATGGCGACTGGCGGCCCCGCTGCCCCACCCCCAGACCTGGGGGCCATCCAGAACAATATCCAAACGATTCTGGAGGAGATACGCGGGATGAGGACTGACATGGGTGCAAAATTGGCTGACCTCACGACCAAAGTCACCACACTAGAGGACCGAATGGAGGGGGTCGAAAGCAATCAACTCTCTGTAACACTCCTTGAAACCCAAATGGACATTAGACTCAAAGACATGGAAAGACGAGAGGAAGAACTCCGGCTTAAGCTCGACGACATGGAGAACAGGGAGAGAAGGAACAACCTGCGCATTTTTGGCCTGGTGGAGCCCGAGGGCGAATCCACACAAGGACTCGAGGGCAAAGTGCACGACATTGTGAGGATCGCCCTGGGAACAGAGGATGCAGGCACGATTAACTTTGACAGGGTGCACCGGGCGGGGGGGGGGGGGGGCAGGGGCCCGCGCTCGGTCTTGGTCCGGCTACATTATTCTAAAGACAAGGCCAAAATTCTAGAGAAAGCAAGAAACCTCGGCAACATACAATATGGCGACTCAAGGGTGTCCATCTTCCAAGATCTGTCGGCCCTCACCCTGTCGATGAGGAGGAAATGTGGCAGCCTCACAAGATGGCTTCAGGGAAAAGGGGTTCGATACCGCTGGGGACATCCCTTCTACTTGGAATTTGAATGGCTAGGGGAGAAACACCACCTGGTGTCGGAGAAGGACATTCGGAGGGCCACAGACGAACTGGTTGGTGACCAGGCGGGCCACTCGGGCGCCCAGGATGGAAGAGCCCGAGACCCCCCCAGGGGTCCTGACAGATTGGCGAACCAGAGCGGCAAATCCAAGGTCAGGGGGGCCCGGAAGTTCCGGAAGACTAGACACCCGTCGACAAACTCTGAAGACCACTCAAAGTCATGATAACACCGTTCGATCGGAGGTGGAGGAAATCACAAGGTGAGCATTGACTCGGGGTCTGGGCACTGGAGGTCCTGGGTCCACGAGATGCCATAACTGGACGCCACGTTGGCGCTACGGCTGGCCCGCCGGACTACAGGGTGGGCGAAAGTTTGCCGAAAAGTTAAACTGTTTGGTTGAGTTACCCCATACACGAGGCCCAAGTTAATGGTTTGAGGGCTGGAGTGGGGGCTCATTGTTCCTGAATTTTATCTCGGGCGCCTGTACCGAGGTTCTGACGGGGCCGATCTATACTGATTCTGAGAATTGGGATTCCCCAACACATGATAATCCCGGGGCTGGGGTTAGAGTCCTTGGTGGTTCGTTGACCAAACCCAACGTATGTTGGGGAAAGTGGACAAACACCTTATATTTCAGGGGAAGGGTGGGAGGGGGGGAGGAAACAGGGAGGGGGGCTTGGAATAGGGGGGAGGGGGGCAGAATGGCCAACAGGGTAGACAGAGGGTTAAAGGGGGAAAGTCAGTTCAAATCACAGAAACTTGCTTGGCAGCGGGCTCTGAAATTCAGATACTATGAGGGATTCAAAGTGCACAACCGAAAAGACGATAATGATTGAAGGGAAGATAGGCAAGTTGAATGTCAAGGGCCTTAACTCTCAAAATAAGAGGTCCCTTACGAGCAATATGTTCCGCAAACAACATCTAACAGTCCTATTCCTACAGGAAACACATTATAAACGAGGGAGAGAGTCCAGAATCAAAGGGAAGGATATTGGCTGTAACTACTGGGCATCACACGCGACCTCAAAGAAAGAAGGGGTGGGCATTCTCCTGGGAAGGGCACTCCAACTCACAGGGGTAGAAACCAAGAGAGGATTTGGAGGTCGTTTTTTAGGCGTCAAAGGGTTTTGCGAGGGACAGCGCGTCACTCTCGCCACCGTATACGCACCCAACTCGGGTCAGGTGGAGTTCCTCACGCGGATCTTCAGTGTCATGGATGAGTGGGCAGAGGGGGCCATGATACTTGGCGGGGACTTCAATCTCATAGCTGACCCCCAACTGGACTGGTGGTCCGCAGGGGGAAGGACACCCAGGGGGATCACTAAGGACAACCTGGCCTTGCAAGCCCTCCTGAGGGATCACTATTGGGTAGACACCTGGCGCAAAGCATACCCAGGCCAAGGCGGTTACACCTTCTTCTCTCCCCCACACTGCACCTACACTAGAATCGACCTCCTGCTGACCTCAGAGGAAGGGGACGGGGTGGTAACCCAACCAAGGGTTGAGGCCATAACGTGGTCGGACCACGAATTGCTCGTGGCTAACTGGACACTGCCCATTGCCCCGAGATCATCCCGATGGCGGTGCAATGACACGCTCCTTAGGGACCCCGTATTCCACGACTTTATGAAACAAGAAATGCTGGCCTACTTTGAGACAAACGACACCGGGGAGACTGACATGTCCATGGTATGGGAAGCGGGGAAAGCCACCTTTAGAGGTCTCCTCATAGCGGAGGGCTCGAGGCGTAAGAGGGAGAGGGGCCTGGTCGAGAGCAAGCTCCGTGCGGAGCTGAAGATCTTGCGGGCCAAACTGGGCGCCCCGGGGGTTGACCGGGATGCACTCCTGGGCGAGATACAGGGCAAAAGACAGGAGCTCCACACGGTGCTCATAGGGGAGGTTATCAAAAAAATGCGTTACACCAAACAAAGATACTATGAACGGGGCGACAGAGTAGGCACTCTATTGGCACAAAGGTCACGGGGGTGCAGAGTGGAAAGAGGGATTGCCCAGCTTGGTGATGAGGGAGGCAGAAGGCATGGGGACCGGCAGAAAATTACGGAATGCTTTGCTGACTACTATAGCAAACTTTATTCCAGGCAAGTGGGCGAATCACAGGAGGATATTTCCTCATACCTGGCAGAACATCCCCTCCCCAAGCTGACCGACGAAGACTTAGAGGCCCTCGAGGGGGAAATCTCAGAAGAGGAGGTGGAGGGAGCCATCAAAAGATTGAAGGCCGGAAAGGCACCTGGCCGAGACGGCTATACAGCAGATTTTTACAAACAGACCCAATCGATCCTAGTGAAACCCCTGGCTAAACTGTTCAACCAGATTAGGAGTCGGGACACAATCCCACCGACATTCCTGCAGGCCCTCATCACCGTCATACCTAAACCCGGCAAGGACCGGACGGACTGTGGGTCTTACAGACCCATCTCCCTTCTCAATTTGGACGCCAAGATTTTTGCTAGAATCTTGGCCTCCAGACTGGAAAACTCCCTCCCACGTCTGATACACCCAGACCAGGCAGGATTCATCCTTAACAGACAGGGTTCCGATAACTTAAGGAAAACACTTCACATACTTGCCACAACTGAGGCCAGAAACGAGGGCACACTCTTATTGGCTCTCGACGCGGAGAAGGCCTTTGACAGGGTCAGTTGGGCCTTCATGAGGGAGGTTCTCACATCCATGGGGATGGGCCAAAGGTGGTTGGGATGGATATCTGCGCTTTACTCCTCCCCCTCGGCCAGAGTGGTGGCAAACGGAACGGAATCAAGAGAATTCCCCCTTGAACGTGGTACGAGGCAGGGATGCCCCCTATCCCTGTTAATCTATGCATTAGTAATGGAACCATGGGCAATCTCGGTCCGCAATGATATGGCCATCAGGGGAATACAGATGGGGGACACGCATTGCAAAATTTCCCTCTTCGCAGATGACGCCCTGCTTTATATCACCAGACCGTCCCAAACAATCCCCCGGTTGCTACAGGGCCTCACACGATATGGAGAGCTATCGGGGTATAAAGTCAACCTGGACAAATCGGTGGCATTCACAGGTGGGAATCTGTCGGACCCAGAGATGACCTTTGTGGGGGGACTCCCCTTTAAACGGAGTGAGGAGGGGTTCCGGTATCTAGGTGTCCAAATCACGCGCGACCTTGAAGACCTGTATATGGCCAACTTCCCCCCCCCTCTGGTCAGCAATCAGGAGAGACATAGAAAGGTGGGCGGGAGCGGGTCTCTCGTGGATGGCACGCCTCAATCTCACAAAAATGGTGATTCTCCCAAAATTCCTGTTCTCTTCCAGATGCTCCCGGTGCTGGTCCCTAAGGCCTTCTTTGAAGAAACAAAACGAGTCCTTCTTAATTTCCTCTGGCAGGGCAAAAAACACAGAATCTCGTATGAGGTATTGACTAGGGCTAAGGAGGACGGGGGGTGGGGTACCCCGACCTGGGGACATACTACAGGGCATCCCAGTTGAGGATTCTGGTTGATCATTTCTCACCGGGAACGAAAAAACAGTGGGTAGCCATGGATAATAGGCCCCTGGCACCTGTCACAATAGAGGAATGGCTCTGGGTTCCTAGGAATAAGATCCCCAGAACCGTCTTGAACCATCCGATTCTGAAAGTACTGTGGTCCCTATGGAGGGAGGGAGGCTACTACAGATGGCTCACAACATGGCCCTCCCCCTTAAGCTGCATTTGGGCCCCTCCTTTCCTGGCCAAAATAGCAGAACCAGCAGCATACCAGACATGGTTCGAGGCAGGCCTTAGCAGGACTGGCCATATGTGGGTGGGGGGCTCTTTCCTACCCCTGAGTGATCTTGAGGAGGCCCTGGGAATAGGCACGCTTTCCCCCTTTCGTTATCTCCAGCTCAAAGGTGTCCTCACTGAGCCATCTTGGGGCGATACCCTCAGGAGGGATCTCACAGACTTTGAAAAGCTTCTCCTAACCACGAGGGGCTCCAAGGGGACAATATCCCGCCTCTACAAGCTCTTTCTGTTCTCTGTCCCCAGAGATCCGCCGCCAGCACGCACACAATGGGGTAGGGACCTAGGTGGGGAAATCGATGACGAAAGATGGACGGAGATGTGCAGACGGGCTAATCGATCCACGGCCTCCCTCCAGTATCGCCATCAGGCCCTCAAGATATTACACCGATGGCACTATCCCCCACAGAGGATAGCTAGGATGAGGCCAGGATATGACCCACACTGCTGGAAATGCAAGACAGAAAGAGGAGACTATATCCACATGTGGTGGGGATGCCCAGTGGTCCAAGATTATTGGGACAAGGTACGGGCCTGGATTAAGGGGGTGGATGGGGTTGAGCGATCTTCCTGCCCTTGGCTCCTCCTTTTTGGAATTGACGATGGGGAAGGCCAAGAGGACATTCAAGACCATATGCTTCAGATAATGCTGGTAGCAGCCAGATGTTGCCTGGCACAGAAATGGAAACATCCGGGAATGCCAGGGGAAAAAACCTGGGTAAACAAGGTACGGGCCATCTACGACATGGAGTTTCTCACACACCTGCTTGATGAGTCCAAATCCAGCATCGAGGAAATCTGGCTCCCCTTTTTTGACAAATACGGCCGAGCGGTCTAAGGTTTAACGATGGTGCCGAGGGTCCCCCCCTCCCCCCCAAGGACATGGGGCCATGGCCCGCGGACCCGATTGCGAACTTCACCCAGTTGGTCCACATGACTTCAACGTGCCAAGCGCATAATGCATTGTCACTTCTGTTTTTTAAAGAGTCCGTTAAGCAAGCTATTAACTAACCCATGAACATTTGAACTGAAGGGGGGTGGAGGGAGGGAATGGGAGGGAGGGAGAAAGGGTGTGTTGCGATTGGTTTTTTCTTGTTAACTCACATCAGCAAATGCAATGTAATTTCGTAATGCACAAATGAAACTTAATAAAATTGATTTTCAAAAAAAAAAAGCCACATCTGATTTATATCATACACATTTCAACATTGTGAGCTTAGGCCACCTGTGGAAGGATTGTGTGTATTCTGGTCAGACAGCTTGGCCCCGCCACTAGCAGGGCACAAGACTGAATGGCTGAGCATCTCCTTTGATCCTTTGTGAGGTTGGGTAACATCTCTCTATAGGGAGGCAGGGGTTGTCCTGGGAAACTAGTATTAAAGGCCACATCCTATTCAAAAGGACTAGCCTCACACTAATGGCTAATCTGCTTACTCGGTCCGCATAAGTCTACAAAACAAGAATGAGCCCAGTCATAAAGGTGAAACGGGCACTGTTAAGAGGTATTTCCCCCTTCGCCTCTTGGGATGATAGTATCATATCACATCCCAAGGTAGGGAGGGATTGTGGTGATAATGTCACAATCCAAGCCCTAGGGCCTATGGATGATAGTGTCCCTTCCCAAACAGAAGGCCGGTTGATAAAGTTCCAAATTATAAGCCTCAGAACCAATGGATGAGAATGTCACATTGCAAGGAACAGGATGGACAGTCTCAAATCCAAAGCTAGAGTGCAAGTGGTTGATAGGTCCTCAATCTATCGATGATGTTGTCCCATTCCAATGTAGAGGACCATGTATGATTATTGCACATGCAAGATTGTCAAAACGAACTGAGATTAGTGTTCCAAACACGTGGCCCATATATATATATATATATATATATATATATATATATATATATATATATATATATATATATATATATATATATATATATATATATATATATATATATATATATATGGGATACATTACTCACCGTAATCGTATTTCTGATGCTTGTATCTGCTTAGATTCACATGCTGTGCATAGGCCGACATCTAGTGGAAGCTGCGGAGTATTACAGTTTGTTTTTCGAAACTCGAAAATGGGCGTCGACACAGGCGTGCCAGCAACACTATCCCTAGTGTGACGTCCACTGTACCCAAGATCCCTCACGCGTCTAGGATCCTCAGATTGTATTTTTTCTGACATGAGGAAGCATGAGGAGTAGCGTGAGTACAGATAATCCAAGCAGATAGACAGAAAGGTAAGACTACAAGCAATCATGCGCCTTCTCTCGGAGGGGAGGAAGGGTGGGTCGCATGTGAATCTAAGCAGATACAAGCATCAGAAATACGATTACGGTGAGTAATGTATCCCTTCTGAGGCTTGTGGAATCTGCTTAGATCACATGCTGTGCATAGATTAGCGAGCAGTACCAGAAGAAGGAGGTGGGATGTGAGAAGGGTCATGAGCAAACAGGTGTCTTAGAACCGCTTGTCCCACTTGTGTATCTGTCTTGGAATGAGTGTCAATGCAGTAATGCTGAGTAAAAGTGTGAATAGAGCTCCAAGTAGCTGCTTTGCAAATGGTGTCGAGGGGAACATTTGCAATGAAAGCCAGAGTGGCACCAATGCCTCTAGTAGAGTGGGCCCTTGGCGTAAAAGGCAGAGTCTTTTCAGAAAGAGAGTAACACAGCTGTATACAGTTGATAATCCACTTCGAGATGGCGCCCTTAGAGACGCGATCCCCCTCTCTGCCTGTAGCTACGGAGACAAACAGTTGATCTGTTTTCCTTAGCGGTCTGGTTTTATTTACATAGTATAGGACCGCCCTACGCACATCTAGGGTGTGTAGTCTCACCTCAGCCGAGCTTTGCGGGTTTTGGAAGAAAGCCGGAAGCTCGATGGACTGGTTTACATGGAACTTGGATATGAATTTAGGTGAGAACCTAGGGTGTGTGCGTAAAACCAGTTTGTCCTTGTGGATAGTAAAGAAAGGATCTTGCACTGACAGAGCCTGAATTTCACTGACCCTTCTTATGGAGGTAATGGCTACTAAGAAGGCCGTTTTATAAGTCAGGTGTTTGAGACTACTTTTATGCATGGGTTCGAATGGGGGTCCCATGAGCTTAGCTAGCACCACGTTGAGGTCCCATCCTGGCGGTGGGTTCGAAATAGGAGGGTGAAGTCTCTTTACTCCTTCCATGAAGGCTTTAACTACTGGTACTTTCCACCACGAGACCTTGTTATGGGATGTGGTGTAAGCCGAGAGGGCTGCCAGGTGTACTTTCAGAGAGTTAAAAACCAATCCTGCGTCCAGCAGGTGGAGCATGTATGTTACAACATTGGAAGGAGTGCAATCAACCGGGTTGATTTGTTTATTCTGGCACCAGATAACGAATCTTTTCCACTTGTCAAAGTAACAGTGCCTTGTATTTGGTTTCCTGGACTCTTTTAGAATGTCCATACACCTCTGTGGTAATTTGAGATGTCCAAACTCTATGACTTCAGGAGCCATGCTGCTAGATTCATAGAGTTGGGTTCCTGATGCACTGTTTGACCCTGTTGCTGGGACAGTAGGTTGTACCAGGCTGGGAGTCTGATGGGCTCGCACACCGCCATCTTGCGTAGGTGTGGAAACCATGGCTGTCTCGCCCACATGGGAGCAACTAGGATGAGCGTCATCGATTCCTTGTTCATCTTGTACACCACCTTCCTGATGAGAGGAGTTGGTGGAAAAGCGTACGCAAACATCCCTGACCAGTTCATCCACAGGGCATTCCCTTGGGAGTCCGGCTGGGGGAACCTGGATGCAAATCCTGGGCATTGTTTGTTTTCGCTTGTGGCGAATAGGTCTATAGTGGGGAAACCCCACTGAGAAAAGAGATCTTCTACTACGTCTCTGTGAAGGACCCATTCGTGTTCCTCTGGGAGGGAGTCTCTGCTTAGAGCATCCGCTAGGGAATTGAGCTCCCCTGGAACATGTTGCGATGACAGGAAGATGTTCCGTCTGAGTGCCCATATCCATATTTTCTGGGCAAGCTTGGACAGATTTGGCGAAC
Organism: Ambystoma mexicanum; assembly: GCF_040938575.1. Taxonomy (NCBI): domain Eukaryota; kingdom Metazoa; phylum Chordata; class Amphibia; order Caudata; family Ambystomatidae; genus Ambystoma; species Ambystoma mexicanum. The sequence goes on along the minus strand of NC_090931.1, from coordinate 435,045,057 downwards.
GAGTCCCCCCTTGCTTGTTCAGATAGAACATGGCTGTCGTGCTGTCCGTCCTGATCTGCACCGACAAGTTCAGTAGGTGTGGCTCGAACGCCCTTAGCGCTCGGAATACTGCCAGAAGCTCTAGCAGATTGATGTGGTTCTTGGCTACTGAGTGAGACCAGAGACCCTGAGCTGTGTGGTGGAGATGGTGAGCTCCCCACCCAGTCAGGCATGCATCTGTAGTCACCACTGCTTGTACTTCGGGATCGTAAAAGGGTTTCCCCTTTGCGAGATTCTCTCTTGTCCACCAGTGTAGGCTCTGTACGAGTGTTGGCGAAACGACCACTAGATCGTCCCACTGACCACTTGCCTGAGACCACTGTTTCGCCAACCATTCCTGCATGGGACGCATGCGCAGACGCGCGTGGGGGACCAGGTAAATGCATGACGCCATCATGCCCAGTAACCGCATAGCTTTGCGTACTGTTATCTGTTGACCTGACTGATAATGCGGAATCTGCAGGAGTATGTTCCGAATTCTCTCTTCCGAAGGGAAGGTCAATCCTTTCTGAGTATCTAGGATAGCTCCTAGAAACTTTTTTGAGGTGCTTGGCACCAAGACTTGACTTTTTCTCGTTGATAGAGAAGCCTAATTCGTGGAGGAGGTCGATAGTCCTCTGAATGTTTGACCTGCAAATTCCTGGGGTTTCCCCCGTTATGAGCCAGTCGTCCAGATAAGGGTACACTGGGATTGCCTCCCTGCGTAGGTGTGCAGCTGCCACCGCCAGTACCTTGGTGAATACCCTTGGTGCTGAAGCTATCCCGAAGGGCAGTACCTTGAATTGGTAGTGGCGACTGTCCACCTTGAAGCGCAAGTACTTTCTGTGCGCTGGGAGCATGGAAATATGAAAATAAGCATCTTTCATATCCAAGGTTGCCATGTAATCCCCCTTTTTTAGGAGGGGGATTACCTCTTGTAGCGTGGTCATACGGAATTTTTGGGGCTTGACATACTTGTTGGCAGGCCGTAAGTCCAATACTGGGCGCATTGTCAAATCTTTCTTTGGCACAAGGAAGTAAGTTGAATAGATACCCTTGTTTACCTGGTGTCCTGGGACGAGTTCTATCGCGTCCTTTTCTAGCAGAATGGCGATCTCCTCGAGAAGGATCTTCTGATGCTCTAGGGAGTGCACTCTTTGTCGTGGAGGATGGTTCCGGGGACGCTGCAGTAGCTCTATACAATATCCTGCGGATACTGTTGACAGCACCCATCTGTCTGAGGTGATCCCTTCCCAAGCCTGGGTGAAGGTGGAAATGCGTCCCCCTACTGGGGTTGCGTGAGAAGGGACCCTGAACTGAGCGTCACTGCTTTGGTGGAGGCGTGCCACCTCCCTTGTTGGGGCTGCCTCTGCCTCTTCCACGACCTCTCTTGTTACCCCTGCCGTAACTTTGGGTAGACTGCTGGTTGTTATTCCATTGTGTACCCTGTCCCTGGGCATAGTTGCCTCTTTGTGAATTTTGGCCGCGTGGGCGACGAAAATTACTGTTCCCCCTCAGGTTAGGGGGTTTGTTGGTAAGCTGGCCAAGGGATTTGAGAGTCTCATATTCATCCTTGGCATTTTTAAGTGCGTCCTCGACCGCTTTTCCAAACAATAGATCGGGTTCCACTGGCTTGTCTATTAAGGAAGCCTGTGTTTCTGTCTTGAATCCCGACTGCCTTAACCACGCATGTCTCTTGATAACAGTTCCTTCTGCTATCAACCTCCCTGCGTTGTCAGCGGCGTCGAAAGTTGCTTTTAAAATGCAACCAGACACGGCTCTCCCCTCTGCCGAGATCCGAGCCAGCTGGCCTTTTAACGGTTCTGGAGCAGAGGCAATGAGCGCCGCGACTTCTTCCCATTGATGGCAGTTGTAACTGGCCAACAGGGTGGTGGAATTCGCAATCCTTGCTTGGTAGGCGGACGTTGAGGCTACCTTCCTGCCAAACCCATAAAGTTTTTTGCTCTCCTTGTCGGGAGGAGCTTCTGATGAAGATAAGGGCGTGCCAGCCCTTTTTCTAGTGTTGGTAACCACTAGGGAATCTGGTTTAAGATGTCCCCTTATATACAGAGGGTCAGACTGGGCTGCCCGGAAAATCTTTTCAATTCTGGGGTTGACGGCTCTGGTGAGGTTAGGGTTCACCAGGGAAGGATCGATTCTTCGTTGGATGGATTTGAGGATAGGGATGGTCTGAGCGACCGGTCTCCTCTCTCCTACAAACTCCTCTGCGAAGTCCCTTTCCTCCTGTACACCGTGGGTGTCGATGTGGAAATGTTCCGCTGCTCGAGCGAGAACCTCATTAAGGAGGGGTTGGTTATCAACTGGAGAGTCGGTAACTGGGGCTTCGCTTTGCACTGGGGAATCTACTCTGTAAATTTCGTGCTCATCTTCTCCCTCCTCCAGGTCCTCATCATCTGCATAGTAATCCGCCCCGGTTTGTTCTTCTGAGATTTCAAACTCCAGGTCCTCTTCAGGGAAACCCTGTCCCTGATAACTGGGGTGTGGAGTAGAAAATGGAGTGGAGTAAGGCTGTACCTCGAAGGGTTCAGGTCTTTCCAACCAGGGTTTTTTACTTAGAGGAATAGGATCGGAGGAGCCTGAGGGTGTGGCCCCTTGAGGGTTATATGAAAGAAAATGATCAGGGTTCTTATCATAAAAATCAGCCAAGGAAGACATTCTAGACATAACCCTGTCTATGTCTTCACTGGACCATTCCCTGGAACAGGGTATAACTTTGGTAGGTGATTTAGTAGGAGGGGTAGATTTGTGTTTGCTTGTCTGCCTAGGGTGGGAGGATGGCTTTACAGGAGTGGAAGGCTGTGCTTTCCGCTGTTTTCCCCCCTCCCCGTGCGTGGAAAAATGTTTTCCCTGTCCCTTGGAGGCCCCAGAGACTTTCGACGCCTGGCGCCGAGGGTCTGGAGAGCTATCTGTGTGTTTCGAGCGTGGGGCCTCACTGGTGTTAACCGCGGTCTCGGTATCTTGGCGCGCGGCCTGGGGGTGGAAGTCGTCTTCGTCTCCCGACGATCGAACTTCCGTTAATGTGTGTAGCGAGGCACTCTTGGCAAGAGTGGATGATTGCCTTGCGTCGTGAGGTGATCTCGATCGAGAGCGCCCAGAGGACACCGAGTCGGACCGTTCTTTTTGTGCCTCTTTCCGGGAAGTCGACATCGTCGAGGTCCGGTTGGTCTTAGTATGTTTAGTGTGTGTTATGTGTGTAGCGCTTGCGTCGCCGGGGGTCTTCCCCATAGCCGCCCTGCCGGACGACCTTCCGAGGTCGGGGACCTGCGCTCGCCGGCTGTCTTTCGACGCCGTAATGCCCTCGCCGTCCGAAAGTACGGCGTCGCTGCCATCGCTGAAGGCGCCCTCCGCTGCCATGGCCTCCTGCCTGGCGTGGTGGGCCCAACGCTTTGTCGAACGGTCCTTAAGTGTCTTAGGTTTAAACCTACTACACGCTCTGCAGTTCGCTTCGGGGTGATCCCTCGGCAAGCAGAGATTGCACGTGGCGTGCCTGTCGACCCAAGGGTATTTGCGATTGCACTTGGGGCAGAATTGAAAAGGGGTACCCTCCATACGCACCTTAAGGCAGCGGGCTGCTAAGTGTAAGAATATATATAATGATGTAACTATATATCAAGAGTGAAGAGTATGTACCACCCCCCACTCTCCCTACTTGCAAGGGCCGAGGCCAGCGGCCTACTAGGCCCGGGCCGAGGCCAGCGGCCTTCCGAGGCCCAGATCCGTCGTGCAGCAGTCGACGGTCGATGACTTCTCCAGCCGTCGTCGAGGTGGAGGGTCGACGTTGGGGTGGGGAAGGGAATGAATAAGAATTAATTTTATAATAACAGCAAAAGTATGGCTAAGGCCAGGGAACTCCGCAAGATGCTTCCGACCAGTATGGCGGAAAAAAACAATCTGAGGATCCTAGACGCGTGAGGGATCTTGGGTACAGTGGACGTCACACTAGGGATAGTGTTGCTGGCACGCCTGTGTCGACGCCCATTTTCGAGTTTCGAAAAACAAACTGTAATACTCCGCAGCTTCCACTAGATGTCGGCCTATGCACAGCATGTGATCTAAGCAGATTCCACAAGCCTCAGAAATATATATATATATATATATATATATATATATATATATATATATATATATATATATATATTGGTGGCATATGCCATGGTAGGAGACAAGCGGAAGGGAGTTTTACATACCCATGCAAAGCACCTACAGTTCATGGGCTAATTATATTCTAATATGTTTAAGGAAGTATGGGGGGGGAGTTGCTTTAAATCTTTAGAAAGCATACGTTTGTGAAGGTGTTGCTTCTCCAACTGTTGCGGATGTGGTGAGATGGTACAGAATTAGTCATGCACACAATAGTGCCAGAACATAGACAATGGTGGTTGCTCCTCAGCTGCACTGTCCCCGTCTGTGGTAGTTGGCTTGTCAATGACAGCTTCAAACAATCTTCTGCTCAAATGAACAAGTTACTCTTTACTCTCTTACCTGGTAACGTTCTTTCGATGGGATGGTCCGACGACGTATTCCATATCTATGACAGTAATCACCACAGCTGTGCTGCTTCGGAAAATCTTTCGGCGTCTGCATCGATGACTTCGATACGCTGTCCTCGAGGGCCTCCGTCGAGCCGATGTCACTGGATTTTAGAAGTATGACGCACGACGCCCATAGCCTCAGTTGTAGTTTTTTTCCCAGAACGTGTGACACCAATGTTCTGCCAGCGTGACGACAGAAAGCCTTGCGGAAACGTAAGCTGCAATCGCATAAGAAATTCTGTAGCGGGGTAGGCAGGGTGGGAGCGATATGGAACACGTCATCGGACCATCCCCCCAAAAGAACGTTACCAGGTAAGAGTAACTTGTTCCACGAGGGGATTGGGTCCTCCGACGTATTCCATATCTATGACAGACTCCCAAAGCAGTACCAACGTATGGAGGAGGGAAAAAGAATTTAGAATATACAAATTTAGAATGCCCAATCAAATTGCAGAGTAAAGGACCGCCTTGCCAAAGGCCAGATACTGCCCATGGATAGAATTCTAGGGAGTAGTGCCGTACAAAAGTATGGACCGAAGCCCAAGTGGCTGCTTCACAGATGTTAAGAATAGGAACACCCCTCTGCAGGGCAGTAGAGGCAGCCATACCCCTAATAGAATGGGCCTGTAAGCCTACCGGAGGGTCCTTACCGCAGGCGGTTACATTCAGAAATTGACAAGATAATCCATCTAGACAAAGTCTGCTTAGTAACAGCTTGTCCAAACATCTTCCAGCGTAACCTATAAAGAGCTGATCATCCACTCTGACCCGGGACATACGTGAAATGAGAAAAACTTAAAGCTCTCTTAGGATCCAACCTATGGAGCCTCTCCTCTTCCTTACCAGGAGGATAAAATGCAGGAAGAATGACCTTCTGGCTTAAATGAAATTCCAATACAAGGTCACCTCTCAGCCTGGCTCAAACAGACCATTCTAAGGTCTTAATAGGATAAGAAATCCCCCTGAAAATAGCATTTTCTTATGAGGTCCATTCTCTAAGCACTAGGTGCAGAACTGTATGTACCTGAAGGACTTAATTTTCTGGGACTCTTTCCATTTCCAACGTTCTATCTACAGTGTTCATAAGAAAATGCAATTCTGCATGTAGCAATGCACTTGTAGTCTAAAATCTGTTTATTCTTGTTTTCCCACATCATATGTGAGAACAATTGACACTGTTATAGCCACATGTACACAGAGCATGAAGTAATGCTGATACATGTGTAGCTCGAGTTTTCATGTACTTGGGTCACTCAACCTTGCATGTACAATGTTGGAATTTTTCTGTTATATGTACTTCTCTATACAGTATGAGATAACCTGCTTCTAATCATATGAACCCTCTTGGGCTCTGCTGTACATTCACGCACAGAATGTGTTTAATTTTGTTGTATGTTTTTAACAATGAATGTGTCCACTACCAGTAAAACAAACTAACTCACTCTGAATGCCTGCACTGCATTTCTTGACACACCCTTGCACAACTTGACAGTTAAAGGAATGGTTTGGTCAAAATATGTTATTGCCCCTACGGGTCGACCACGTGTTTTTAAGCTTAAGTCGCTTGATTTTAGAAAAATTTCCTATGAACCTTACCCGAGTTATTGTCCATTAAACGCACGCGAAAACAGGCATCAGGGAGCTGCCATTTTGTGATAATCCTATCATTTCCCCCACCGCCCTGGCTGACCTGCTTTTGCGGCACTAAATCATATCCCCCGTCCCTGAGCCTGACATCAAAACATTCATATTCCCCGCCTCTCTCCGTGAAGTTTCTGTGCTGCGTAGGCAAACGCGCTCAGTCGTCTTCTACGCGACTTCACACAGAACCCGGAAACCAACACAGATCAGCTCACAACACAGCGCGCCACAATTCGGAATATGAAACTGTACTTTAAAATCAAACAGCAACACAGTAAATTTGGTAAAGTACATTTATTTGACATTAAATGTTTATAGAATATTCAGCAATTGCCATATGAACTCCGAAAGTCATTTATTTTCTTTTATCTCTATCCGCAAATCCGTAAAAGTTTATCGTGAGTCACGCGCTGTTCCTTTATGGTACACAGGGTGTTGGTTTTCGTTCAAAGAAGCACTTTTGTCGCACGTTGATCCGCAAGGCTGTTCCATCGAGTAGGCACTAGGCCAGCGTAAAGGTTGATCTGTTGCTTCTAGCCGCTAGTACCGCGTAAGGGCATATGGGCCCTTGGCGATCGTCCCATAAGATCATCAGGATTGTGCAGTCGTTTACATTAAGCTGCAGCTGGCGGTTAATAAAACATCTGCCGGTGTCTGAAACTGGTGGCAGCGGCAAAAGGGAAGGATATACCTGTTTTGAAAACATAAAATTTATAATTAGTCTCGCCAGCCGATCTTTATTAATATTATTTATTACGGCTGAGCTGAAACTATTTGCTTTCAAGGATAGTGCAATGGAGTATGTTCGGCTCTAAAATCAATGCGAAAACTAACGAAATAAATCGAGGTTAGTACACAATGAGAAACGACTTTTTGTCTACATGCGTGTGGAATGTGGACCTGCATGCCAATGTGCCCGCTACAAGGACGATCCCACAAACGTTTTCAAAGCTCTTCATTCATTCATTTATTCATGCATCCATTCATTAATTCTTCATTCCGGTATAAAAGCGTCTATAGAGTTACTTACATTATATTTGCAATTTCCATTGTGTCTCTGCGTAATGCAGTCCGTAAATCCCACTGTGCTCTTGGCAACGATTTTTCGTATACTGAACTAACATGAAACTCGGTCTAGTTTCAGAATTTTCTGCCTTATCGTCTCTTACGTTATTGCACCCCCCACCCCCCCTTCAAATGAAGTTCTTTCGGCATGGTCCCCGTCTCTCAAGGTAAAAAAACAATAAACCTTATACTGCCAGTGCGAGTTGTGGGCCTCTTCAGGGCGCGAGCTGAAAATCAAAGCTGCTGACCTTCACTACATCCTGTAGTAAAGCCATCTGTGAGAACTTGAAGTTTCGAATCCATCTATGTAGTGCGCCTCAATGTGCAAATGCAAACTGGCTTCTCTCCCATCTGCAACGGCTCGCTTGGCGCGTTCTAAGGCCCCAATTTTGTCCTCGTTGTCTGCGAGCTTTGAAGCCCCAAAGAACCATAACTATTGAGACTTAATTTTTTGGGGAAGGTCAGGGAAAGTATAAAGTACGCGAGGAGTTGAGTTGAAAGTGAGATTTATTGTTTGTTTGTTTTATTATTTGCAATACGCAAGCCTCCCCTCGGTTAACATTGCCCAGCATTTAGAAGAGATTGCGAAAATTAGTTACATCAACAAAAATATATAGATACACATATAGACAAGGTCAGCAATATGAGGTGAATAGAGGGAGAATTCAAAGATGACGCCCAGGTTGTTCGGCACCCAGGATGGTGAAGGTAGGGGTTAGGATTAGTGTACTTTGTATGCACACTGTACAATAACATTTATTTACAAAAAGACAATCGTATTACAATTATTTAAACCGGGATTTATACTTCACAACCAGCTCTCCTTTGGGTGGACATGGCACAGTGGCAATGTTGGGTGGCAATGGATCAGTGCTCTGCACAGAAAGGTTCAGAATTCCCTATCTGTGCTTCTCTAATACAGCAACAATAAGGCTTTTGACAAAGTCGAACTCCATTTCCTCATAGACTGGTTTGATCACCCATTGCTTACTTCTTTTTGAAAAGGCCTTAGTGTAGCAAGGCATCCTTACATTACCCTTAGTCCTAGATTGTTCACAGCCGAGATTCTCGTTATGGGCCAAGACCGCTAGTAGAGTCCCATGTCTCATGCCCTGTATGCTGAAATGCAAGCGCTTTGGCCTGTACTTTAGGCACACATTGTGGAACACCTCCAAACCTCCTGTGTGACAGAATTCTGTCAGTCCCCTCAAATCTCTTGATAGAGTTTTATCGAAAACAATCTTCTCAATGGCTTTGTGTGTCGGTGAAGATGGATTCAACCACTTCTTCTTCCGTGCCTCCAATGGGGACAAAGGGCCATGTTCACATTGGTGGAAATGTAGGTTTTCTGACCAGCGGTGCACGTTGGTACAGTGGTGCATCAGTGACCGCCATTTTTCAAGTAGTATTTCCAGTGACCCTTCACAAGTTTTGGAGCTCCACCAAAGATGGTTGCTGATAGACTGGGACCACTCTGAAATACTTCCCAAACCTTTTTTTTTCCCTGCAGCCGAGATTTTCTTATTGATTGATTTAGCAAGATGCCATACGTCAAATTGATGTTTAATATGTGGGAACTGCTCTCTCATTGTCTTGGCAATTGAAACATGTCTGTCAGTGGCTATGAGGTTGATGTGCATTCCCCTCGATTGCAGATATTTCACCGATTTTATAAATCCTAGTTTCTCCATGGCCACTGAGGATGTACATTGTGTTACCTGCACGACCACCGAACTCACAATTTTCTTACTATCCATGTCCTGAAAGTGGTAGGTGCAGTACTTGGCAGAAAATCCAATTGTTCAATTTTCCAAGCATCACTAAAGGCCGGGAAACAGATAATGATGTTGGTATTTGTAGTACTGCGTTTTTTAAATGAAATGGAGTCCCACAAACTGAAAGAAAGACACTAACTTTCTAAAACTGGACCCACTAAAAAGTGAGGGAGCTGCACACAGCAGCTGCCTGCTGGCAGTTTCCCCAGCATCGGTTGTGCAGACCATGAGAACGTATGATTTAATCTACAGGCGGCATGTATTTTGACGTTACTGCCTTGTTTTTGACGAGTCACATGAATCAATGGCTTCCCACATACTTTCCCTCTAACTGAATGCCCACATTTCAGCATACTTATAATATTCTCAAACAACTGTCGAATACTGTGTATTTGCCCTCTTTCATTAGACTGTCATCCTGCGTCAAAGTTGTTTCGGCCTGTGACGTTGAGGACATATCACCACATTTGAAAGAAATATCGCTGCTATCAAGTTCTGATGCGCTGGTGAATGCAGCTGCTGGTTCATTCTCTGTCATTTCAACATCTGCTACTTCAACATTGATGGGAGAACACAACAATGTTGACAGCTTTATGGGTGGCAATTTTTTGGCGGGTGTAGATTGTGTGAATTGATCTGCGACTACTTCAGAGCTATCTTCAATACATTCAGTATCATCTTCTTGTGGTGGTGCGGTCGCACTGTAGCAATGGTCCTTTACAACTTTGCTGGATTCTCCGGACACATTCATTTCATGTTCTGGCCATTGGACATGAGCATCTCTAGTCTCAACACGCGGCGTCTGAATTAATAGTTCCAACATAGTGTAAATGGTCTGGCAAGCAAAATCTCTCATTCGCTTCACTGTCTGTGTATGTATAGTTCGGACACCCACGGGTAACTAGAGGATAGATTGGAAAAGGGATGTTCAATTTAAACACAAGATAAAGTATAGTACAATTGACTTGAAAAAAACATAAAATAGTTCACAGCACAAAAAGAATTCTAAAGTTATGAACTGTTTGTAACTAACCTTTTTTTGTTTCTTTTATTTGCAACTTTTTTGATTCGACCATCAACATCTGCACGCTGTTGCTCTGATACGTATCCGCATGTGTCTCCTTCTTCTTGCGCTGCAACGACTATATTTTCTGTATCCGCATAGACAGCACGGAATGAGGCTTCATCGACTCCCTGAAACATAGTACTTTCATTACTTTGTATCAAAATATTGTTAGCATAAAACACACGTGAGGACAAACACACATGTACATCTCAATAGCCAAACACGATTTAAACATTGTGTGGAACAAGTATTCGAGCTCCGATGACCTAATTCGATGGAGCTGTCAGTATCCATACCTCTGACTTTGCATGGACTCCCACGAATGATTGTATTGAAGAGGAGGAATCAGCAACTCCCTGAAACACAGTACTTGAGTTAGTATGGTTTTCAATATTGTAAACATAACACACACTTGGGGTCAACGGCACAGGTACATCTAAAGAGATAACCACAAATGTTGCATTGTCTAAAAGAATCAACGAATATTTAAATATGATCAGATTTAATCGACTTATTTCTCCGATTTCTTTACATCTGCATCATCTAAATGGGATCTTGTGAGTGTAGTGGAAGCTCCATCGTCTCCCTGAAACACAGTACTTGCGTTAATAGGGAAGAAAGTATAGCAAATGGAATCACGTTATATGATCACGCTCAATGGAGCTGTCAGTATCCATACCTTGTGCTGCTGAAGAATATCTAGGGCTGTCTTCAATGTGGTGCGCACTTCCGAAAGCTGTTGCGCCGATTCGTATCCGCATGGTCCCGCTTCCACCGGAATTACTTGAATGTCAGGCTCCGCATCAACTGCGTGGTTGACGATTCAACAACTGCCTGAAACATAGTATTTGCATTAGTAAGGATTACAATATTGAAATCACAACACACGCTTGGGGGTCGACCGCACAGGTACATATCAACGGCTAACCACGAATGAAACATGGTGTAGAACAATCAAACGGCAAGTGTTCCAGTCCTGATGATCAAGGTCAATGGAGCTGTCAGTATCCATACCTCGTGCTAATTATAACTGAAAACAAACACCAGGGGACGACAATTAAGGTGTATATCAATTGGAAAGCACTAACCAAACAATTGGTAAAATAATCACACGATACATAAAAACTATTACTTGACATTCATAAAACAAGTCTGTAGCGGAATAGCCAAGTATGATTACCTGATACACGCTAGAAGTGGTTGATAACTGCGAGCACGCGACGGAAGTAGAATGTTCTTGCTTCAGATTCAAGGGATAGTCAAGAAGTTGTAAAGGTAAATTATTGTTTGATAATGAAATGCCAATAATTAAAATTGCCATGTAAGGAGACAGAATACTTCAGTAATACGCAATATAGCACAGTTGCCTGTGCCCATATATAGATTTCGTTTGTGCGTTATGAAATCTAAAAATAATATATTGATAAATGTCATTATTCAAAAAGCTATACACTCATATCAATGTCGAAAGTATTACAAATTGGAAACAACACCTAAAATATCAATGAATCCATTCGGCTACCTACACATTACCGCAAGACCTAAAGCTGAAAATGGACACTTGACTCACCAGTGGCGGATTGTGGACGAATAGAGTGGGAATAGCGTTTGCGAGCAATTTTCGTGTCGATCGCCGTTTATTCTTCTTTGTTACCCAAGATGTGGTGTACATGTTCGAGGGAAAGTGCCGGCTGCAGATGCGGTAGCGATCACCCCTCTTGTCCTCAAAGACTTGTTGGACTCTACTTTCCAGCTCATCCAGTGGATATCCGCAATGTCTGACCCATTCTCTTATTCGGTTAACAGTTTTCGGGAAAACATACATTGTAGGGCCTTCAGATTTAGCATGGGTCTTCGAAGGGCAACCGCTAATCGAACAAGCGGGCATTGTTGAAAATTCTGAAAATTAAATATCAAGATTATTATAAAACCTTGATGAATAAAAATGTCATAAAAAAGTAAATGAACCATACCATGCTCAATGCAAGGTTTGTTTCGGTCGCCCGAACCCTACCAGTTCATCATGTGCGGCTTAGTATTTGCATAAGTTACAGACATTTTTTAAATTATGTGACTAAACTCTGAACATGTGACTCGTCCCTTGGATGTTCTGTCTTGCACGAAAAGGAAACATGCTTACATTATAGACTGGACCCCCGAAGGATGCCATTCGATGACAACTGACACAGATGAAAATAAATAGATCTATTGATAGCATAACAATTGAAACTCAAGTCAATAGCAATGAGACCAATGACCACAGCTCTATTGGGACCTGTAATAGCAAATAGATTGAAATGTAAAAATGACCGAAATATGACTAGGATACATGGCCTTACCTTGACCAACAAACAGTTGGATTCAGCAGGCCGAGCAGTATGTTGCAGGAGAACAGGTAGATGGCCACAGGTTGCACTCTGACGAGTTTGCTCGAAGCGGTCACAGATAGCACGGCGACGAGCAGATTAGCATAGATCTCAGTGCTTCTCAGGTAGAAGGTTCAGGAGTTGACTTGCAAAGCACAAAGATGTTCTCATGAGACATATCAAGTGGTTTATAAAGTATTAGAAACAGGGGTGTGTTTGTGAATGAATGACGTGTGTATGTCGTGGTATTATGTTTATTGCAGCGGTGCGGCCTGCCTCGGGGGAGGCCTGCCTGGAGACACGGGGTCTGAGGAGGCCATGTGAGCGATGGCCCCTGGGCGTGGGATACCTTTTGAAGTGTACATGCTGTTTGGAAACTTGGCCGTTTGCGCCCGTGACAGCCCCCCATGCCAGCGCTCATCCCCGGGTGCGAACCGCCTTTGATAGAGGGGGTGGGATGGATGGGCCTGCGGCGTGCAGATAAGGCACAGGAAGACTGCTGAATGGAGACACACTTATGTGGATTGCAGGGGTGCGGCCTGCCTCGGGGGAGGCCTGCCTGGAGACACAGGGTCTGAGGAGGCCATGTGAGCAATGGCCCCTGGGCGTGGGATACCTTTTGAAATGTACATGTCTTTTGGCACCTTGGCCGTTTGCGCCCGTGACAGCCCCCCATGCCAGCGATAGAGGGGGTGGGATGGATGGGCCTGGGCGTGCAGGCAAGTGTGTGGGAGCGAGGGGCCATCAGGCCCCTCTCATCCTTTACTTCTCAGTAGAAACTCGTACCAAGTGCCTCCAGTAGTGGGTTCGCCCCTTGCCCTTATGTGATGTTAACTTTGGATGACGGAGCAGGACACGGGGCATCCATTTTTGTACCCCCTTTCCACTCCATCTTGGTGACCAGGCCTCACTGCGATAGTACAGCGCGCAGAGCACATGGCCCACACCCTCGTTCCCACTCTGACTGGAAAACTCCAGAGGTATTTGCAACAGCTAATAAATGTAACACATCACTCTCTGAGATCACGGTCCTGCATGTGAACCGGCCTGAACCAAGCACATAGCTTGTTCATCTCCACAAACGTGTCCTTGCCCATGCACCCTCGCCAGTGGAAACTTACTGCCATTCTGACCCTGTGTCCCTGCAAGGTATTCTCTTCATGTGCCAGACCACTGACCACGCCATGATGCCCACCTAGCAGATCCCCAACTAACATTAGACCCCTACTGCAGTATATCGTTGCCTATCAATAACAAATGCCACATACCGGAGATTCTTGTGAGCACAGACCCACACTTCAAACAGTGTATTATAGTGGTCAAGACCCTTGACCTAAGGCCTGTATAATCCAATGTTAATTGATAGTATAGATATATGTGTGACTTTTATAGAGACATAACCGACTGAGACTTTGAACAAGTGTTATTTAGTGCATGCATTATTGATAATATATTATGTTAGCTTAGATAGTGACCACCCCGCTTCACAGCGACCTGAACTTCACCCAATCCGAACACAGATGTCTGACATCCATCCTTGAATGGAGACACACTTGATTCATTTAAAAAATTGCAACAACCGTTGTTAAAATATATGTGGTGTTTTATTTTGTATCTTATTTTGATGACACAAAAAACAAGACTTTAAACATTGTACAGTTCAGGTTGCAGCACAGCGAGAGAAATCCCCTGTACTGACTGCTGTCACTGGAACGTTGTCGCTGGAACGTTTCTCTTATGGCACGAACGGCACAGGCGGGTATCACTTTTCGAACGCGGTGTCCAAGCCTCCCGTGAAGCCACCATGTAAAGGAATGATAGGCCACCAGCCTGTACCACATGTGAAAAGGAATGAAACAAACTGTTTTTAAATGACCAAGATAAGTTTAATAAACGTTTGTTTTCAATGACAATTCTTGTAACTAATGGCATTCTGCTCGGACAAATGCTATATGGACACTGCACACTACTGAACGACTTTCGTGCTTTACAATGATATGCATATGTAATTTTGGATATAGTAGAAGACCATGAAAAAGGAGTGGCATGACAAGCAGAGTATACTTACTCGTTACACGGATTACGAGGACAAACAGTTGCGCGGAGTTCGTGCATAAGCACCATCATTATCCACAACACGGACCGTGTGAGGCAGGCTGCCCTGAAGTCTGGCAGCTCGGTGATGCATTGCGGTCGTGGCTCGCCTTCAGAAATGTAGGCCACGCATCCCGAGTTTTCACAGCAGCAGCAGTTCTCGTCCTCGGTTGGCATTAGCTCGCACCGATTGCATGTGCACCAGGTGGAAACACCGTCCATGCGACTAGGTCCAGGCTCTTCAGCTGTTGAATCGTCCTCCCAACTGCCGTCCGAAGACCCATCGTTTTTGCGTGTTTCCCTTTCCAGTAGTTCCTCCTCTGTATACTCGGGATCGTACATGTAGGGCATTATTGTAGCCATTGTGTGTTAAACAAACTAAAATAATTTATAGCGGTGGTACTGGTATCTGTTCACACGGGCTACAAGCAACGAAGGTAGCTGACCAGAGCACAGAAACGAGTCACAGAATACTTAAAAGTAACACAGAGAGAGGAATGGAATCGAAAATCTGCTGCTGTGTGTTGTGAAACTGTCTGTTTATACTTATTGAGGAAAGAGGCGTCCTGCCATTTCCATGGCGACACGTCATTAGCTGAAGCACAGCGAATGTTGACACGAGACGTGCTTTGGCTTTGTGAAATGGGCGGTACGTGTCTGCTGATGACAGGCTCAGGGGCGGGGGATATGATTTAGTGCCGCAAAAGCAGGTCAGCCAGGGCGATGGGGGAAATGATAGGATTATCACAAAATGGCAGCTCCCTGATGCCCGTTTTCGCGTGCGTTTAATGGACGAAAACTCGGGTAAGGTCCATAGGAAATTTTTCTAAAATCGAGCGACTTAAGCTTAAAAACACATGGGCGACCCGTAGGGGCAATAAAAAATTTTGACCGAACCATTCCTTTAGTAATATGCTGCCAGTGTGCCTTTCATGTAATTAAATTTGCACTATGAATGAGTGTGCAACCAAACAGTATCCTTACAGGCAGGACCCTCTTTTGTGTATAGCCTTCGTTAGCCCACTGTCCTGTGCCTGTCTCGGGCTCCCCCTCCTGTATCCTCTTAAATGAAATTCCGACTCCACTTTCGGACGAAAGGAAGGACAAACTCTAAGGACAACCCTGTCCTTATGAAACACAGTGAAGGGTGGCTTAACTGAAAGTGCCTGTAACTCACTCACTGTGCGAGCGGAAGTGACCACAACTAAAAATACAGTTTAAAGGGTTAACAGTCTCAATGGACAAGAATGTAAAGGCTCAAATGGAGCACCCATAAGGAACTTTAGAACAAGGTTCAAATCCCAACCGGGCACCTGGAAAGGTGACGGTGGGAACACATTAGTGAGCCCTTTCAAAAACTTAGAAATTAAAGGAATTCTGAAATAAGAACACTCCTCAGAGGAGCGCTTAAAAATGGAAAGCGCAGCCAGGTAACCTTTAATGATACCCACTTGCAGGCCCTTGTGGGCCAAAGAAAGCAAAAAAGACAGAACCACAGGAATGTCACATGAAAAAAGGATCCACATTCCAATCCCTGCACCAGTCGCAGAACTTTCTATAACGGCAATGGTACAGGGACTTTGTTGCCGGTCACCTGGCCGAAAGCAACACCTCCATCACGTCTTCAGGGAAGTCCCAATCCTTACACCTCAACCTTTCAAAAGCCAAGCATGAAGGTTGAGGGATCTGACCTCTGGATGGAGAACCTGACCCCCCTCCTGTGAGAGCAGATCGTCTCGGTAGGGAAGACGACGTGGAGGGCAGGTGGACAAGCCGAGAAGGTCCGGGTACCACGTCCTCCGGGCCCATGCCAGAGCAATGAGGATCATTCGGGAACCAAACCTCCACAACCTCTGCAGCACTTGCGGGATGACGGGGACTGAAGGAAACGCATAGAGCAGTGGAAAAGACCACTCCACCACAAACGCGTCTCCTAAGGCTTCTCTTGGAGGAAATTCCCGCGAGCAGAACCTTTTGCACTTCCGGTTGACACTGGAGGCGAAGAGATCCACTTGAGGGGTCCCCCAAAGGGCGAAGATCTCCAGGTGAATCTCCTGAGCCAACTCTCACTCGTGAGAGATCGCGCTCTGCCTGCTCAGAGCGTCCGCCGTCTCGTTTTCGTCTCCGGCCGGATGAACTGCCGAGATCGAAATTCCCTGCTGGATGGCCCAGAACCAGAGCTGAATCGCCTCCCTGCACAGAGGAAGTGACTCTGCCTCCCCTTTTTGTCGAGTTAGTGCATGGCCACCGTGTTGTCTGTCAGAATCAGGATATTCTTTCCTCGCACAGTCAGCAGAAAAGCCTTCAGGGCAAGCCTGACGGCCCTCAGCTCCAACAGATTAATATTGAGTCTGGACTCCGACTGAGACCAACGACCGCTGTCAACTCGTTGGCATGAGCTCCCCAACCCGTGAGGGATGTGTCCGTCACGATCATCACCTCCGGCCAGGGTAGCCAAAATGGAGCCCTCCTCATCAGAGTGCCTTCGTCGGCCCACCACAGAAGGTCCTGAGCGACCGAGGGCAGCACCTGAACGGGGTCCGACATCCTGCCGGAGGACTGTGACCACTGCATCTTGAGAGCCCATTGCAGCAATCTCACCCGCAACCGGGCCTCTGGCACCAGAAGAATGCAGGATGCCATGAGGCCGAGCAACCTCAAGAACTCGAACGCTGGGAGACTCTGGGCACGTTGAAACTTGTGTACCATCTACTGAATGTGAAGAGCCCTCACCTGGGGAGGGAAACACTGCCCCAGGGATGTGCCGAGCACAGCTCCGATGTACTGGAGCCGCTGAGTTGGCGTCAAGTGGGACTTCTTTAAGTTGAGGGAGAAGCCCAGCTTGTGAAGGGAGTGGCAGGTGACGGACAAATGATCCAAGGACTTGCTCGGGAGAGCGCAGCCTGATCAACCAATCGTCCAGGTAGGGGTAGACATGAATCCCCCTTTTCCTGAAGTATGCTGCCACCACCACCATGAGCTTGGTGAAAACCCTGGGGGCGGAGGTCAATCCGAACGGCAGGATCCGAAACTGAAAGTGCGAGTCGCCAACTGCGAACCTCAAGTACTTCTTGTGCTTGGGATGGATCAGTGCTTGAAAGTAAGCGTCCTTGAGGTCGAGAGACACCAACCAGTCCTGAAGTTGAAGGGCCTGGAGGACTTGAGAGAGCGTAACCATCTTGAACTTGTCCTTCCTGAGGTTTTGTTCAAACCGTGCAAGTCCATGATGGGTCTCAATCCCCCATCTTTCTAAGAAATCAAAAAATAAGGGGAATACCATCCCTTGTTCCTCTCTGCTACAGCCACCAGTTCTATACCGCCTTTCTCCAGCTGGGCTTGTATGTCCTGCGCAAGGAGCAGATCTGGACGCAACAAAGAGAGATTCCCTGGTGGATAGACGCAAGGCCTCTGTCGGAAAGGAAGACAGTAGCCGTGGGCTACGATCTCCAGAACCCACACATCTGAAGTAATGGCACGCCATTCTACAAGATGCTGCGCCAGCCTTCCCCCAACCGGCGAACCATGGGACATGGCCTCATGACTGAGCTGAAGCGGCTGCGGCATTGCCTGAGGGTAAAGAGGCAACTGCCTGAGCAGCCTTGGCACCTCGAGTACCCTGTTTTCCACCTCTGGCACTTCTACGGTGGCCCCTTTGACTTGCAGCTCCTCTCGATCTACTAAAGGATGAGTAATATCGAAAGGAACCTCCCCTCCATTGCTGTCCCCTATGACGAAAAGGCGGAGGTTGGCGAACTGCAGCGCTCAACGACTTCGCTGCAGCTTTGGTGGTCTGCAACCTCTCAAGGCTCTTGTCAGTCTTGCTGCCAAAAAGATGTTCACCATCAAAGGGCATGTTGAGGAGCCGCGCTTGCACATCAGGAGCAAACCCCGACTTCCGCAACCACGCAAACCTGCGTATTACAGTGCTCGTTGCCATGGACCGGCTGACACAATCTGCCATGTCCAGACCTGACTTAATGGACTCACACATGGCATCGTTGCCATCCTGCACCATGGCAAGAAAACCATCCCATTCCTCCCCTTTGGGAATTTGATCAGCCGCTAACGAAATACAGTTCCACAGAGTGTGCGTGAAACGTGACAAGGCACACACGGAGTTGGCTGCCTGTAAAGCCATACCCCCTGAAGAAAACACTTTCTTCGCCCAGCCATCAAAACGCTTGTCGTCCCCATCAGGAGGGATGGTAGGGTACGATGCCTGCTTTGCTGGGACCGTAGCCGCCTGCACCACCAAACTCTCCGGAGTGGGGTGCGTGGTCAAGTAGCAGGGGTCGCTACTGGTTGGACGGCATTTTCAAGGTAAAGACTTGCTCACTGCCGGGAGACTCTCCGGGGCAGTCCAAGCCGCCGCCACCCTTCTTTGCAAGGCCATATGGAATGGCAGTTACGGGTCAGTTGGTGGACCTTGGTCGAGGATATCGTCAGGTCATCCTGCAGAAAATCCACTGGTGGCGTAGACCAGCCCAAGTATTCTGTTACCCTCGACATAAGGCGCCGGTACGAGGACTCGGCATGGGTGCCAGGCTCAGACCTACAGAACTCCACCTCCGGAGAGGTGTCCAGACCACTTGCGTCATGCAATGACTGCCACAGGTTTTCAATCTGGCTATGCCCAGACAAAATCTCGTCAGGTACCTCCTCAGGAACCAAAACTTCCTCAGACCCTTCATCCACCTCAGAAATATAATCCAGAGGCTGGAATGAGGGCACAGAAAAAGGGACAAAGAAATGTTTTGCCTTGGTCAGAGCCTTTCTAGGGGGTTCCACCGTGCCACAGGGTACCTTTGACAAAACAGCCTCGAAAGGCATCGATGGAATCGGCGTCTACATCGAGCGTGGCGCAGACAGGTCCGACACAGTCCTCGAGGGCATCAACGGCTTCCTCGGAGGCGGAGCCTCGAGAGAGTCCCTTGACGACCTCGGCGCCGTAGGCCTCGATGTCTTCTTCGAAGACTTCACATGCTCCGACGGTCTCCAGGTCGTCGAGGATCGGGACCTCGAACGGGCATATCTAGAGCGACCAACCTTGTCCGACCGGGACCTCGAAGGCGCCCGGTGATCGCGACGACCACTCGTGCCCGAAGGCGTGCGAGTGGTGTCTCTAGCAATGTCACAGCTGGCGTCTTTCGACGGCACGGATGGACCGGAGCCCTGCGACTGAAAAATCTCCATCATCTCCTGCCGAAAGGAATCCCATTCGGCAGGAGTGGAATGCTTGTTGGGACAAGCAACCCGCCAACGGACGAGGACGGGGAAGGCGACCGGTGACGGCACTTCCATCAGTGCCTCGACGAGGCAGAGGAATGGCGGGACCTACTCCGGGACCAAGACCCCCCCCCGGCCTTCGAAGTAAGCGACTGGCAGTCCACACAGTCATCCGTGTCGTGGTCCCCACCGAGGCACCAGAGGCAAGCGACGTGGGAATCCATCAACAACATCTTGGACCCGCATTCCTGACACTTCTTAAAACCCGGCCGTGGGGTAGAAGAAGACGAGGACATCATAGGTATTCACAAACTAACAGGTTCGAGGAACCGGAAGAACAGAACTCAGAAGAGTCGAGGCGCGCCGAGATCTCCGAAGCGAATACGTTCGTGGAAAAAACGGAACTGAGGCTACAGGCGTCGTGCTTTCTTCTTATAACATCCGGTGACGTCGGCTCGACGGAGGCCCTCGAGGACAGCGTATCGACGTCATCGACGCAGGAAGCAGAAAGATTTTCCGAAGCAGCACAGCTGGGGTGATTACTGTCATATCTATGGAATACGTCGGAGGACCCAATCCCCTCGAAACACACTGTAAATGAAATCCAATATATATATATGTATATTTATGGGTTAGAAAGCATGCATTAACAGTACATTAGCCACTTCCAAGGTTTTGTAATGTAAAAAAGTCCAACTTTTACTAAACACTAAAATCGGCTATAAAGCATAGCCATACTATTCATTAAATGTTTGATATGAACCCAACCAGGAAAGAGCACACTGTGCACCAAAGGTAACACTGGTGCTTGTAGTAAAGGAAATGCTAGCAGCCTGCATGCTACTGCTGATGGGGAGGGTAAAATACAAAATGTGGACATTTATTTTTTAGCCCTTCCTGTCTCCATTTAGTCTGGTGACATCGCACTCAGAAGCATAGAACATAGGTAGGTGTGCTTAAGATCCTAGGAAGCAATGAAAGCCTGGAAATGAAAAAGACTAGTTGTTGCCTATTGAAGAAAAGCGAGGAAAAGGGGTAGGATCTATTTGGCTATAAAAAAAAAAGCATGGCAGAGTGTCAGTAAGGCAGTTTAAGTTTAGGAATGAATTGGAGAGCGCCCTGACATTGATAAACCTTCCCTGCAGCCAAAAGAGAAGCTGCAGAATGCCATCGAGAGTGCTGATTCTCCCCACCAGAAAAGAAATTGTGAAGGGACTGAAGAAGTCTTTGAGAGTGCTGGAATCTCACACCTACCATTCATCCTGAGACCGCTGAAGAAGCCATTGAAACCACTGAAGTTAGGGTATGCTACAAACTTAAAGGGCTAAGGAAGCCCTTGGGAATACTGGAGTCTCACTCCGACGCTACATTCTGAGAGCCTGACATAAGACTAAAAGACTGGTAAATAATATGCTGTCTAAAACGGAAAAATAGGCAGATGCAAACTAAATAGACTGGTGAACCCTATAACTCCTAAAGTGGCAGAAGAGGGCGACATACACCTAAGAGACTGAAAAAAGTAATAAACATTCTCACATTTGTTAACTTCATAATCAATACTTTAAACTTAAATATTAATCTTTCCTCAGGCCTATCTACTGCACAACCCTGCGTTTCTCTTGCTGCAAAGAGGGTTTAATGCAATGCTAACTGTTTTTTAAAGGAGTTCCTAATATGTCAGTTTCCTAGTTTGCCATTTTGGAGCTAATTCGTAAATGTTTCACTGACACGATTTCCCTTTTTAGTTCCTGCTTCTCGCCTGTTTCTACCGTACTTGGAAATACCACAACACACAAAGCATATACTGCCCAGTGATTCTGTGGAATACAAAATCCCAGCCTATTTTCTTTCTGATGACGACCAAGTGTGTTTGGCAACAGAGGCGTTGGTGGGAGGGATGAGGGGGCTATAGCCGTGGCGCCCCCAGACATTTTTCATAGGGGTAGCCCGATGAGGTCACTTGGAATCTTGGGGTGGCAACTCAAAACCAACAGGCGAGCCGGTGGGGGGGGGGGGGGTGGTGGGGAGCAGCGTTTTTATATGGGTGGCCCTGGTGGCACCTCTGGGATATAGCACCGGGTCTTTTGGTGGGAGCCGCGGATAGAAGCTCAGGGACTACAACGAAAAGGCTAGCTAGCCAGAGACCCGACAGTCCCAACATTAGCGTAGTCCCACATCTTTTCCAGACCTTGCAACACCCCTGTTGGCACATGCACGTTCGGCTAGCTCCACCTCCCTGTACTTTTCCTTCGCATTTCCTCTCTCTCTGCAGTTGCCAGCCCAGTTAAGTGCGTTATGAGAACCCAATCCTTCTTCCACACCATAAGTGCTTATCTTTGTTATGGCAGCTCTATGCCCAGTTGGCACCTTTGGCATTCCTCGCCTGTGAAAGGTAAACATGGGCCTGAATACAACATTGAACAGCTAGAATGGACATGGCCATGTTTCTTCTGCCACACCACTGCAGAGGATCTCTGTCCTTTTGCGCATATACGTTTTGGTGCATATTGCCATGGTTACTGATGACGTCCAGTGAAAAGCACATCCTTTCTTCCGTTTTTATGCAAGGTTACGATCAGGTATGGACTCGAGGCAAGCCTTTCTTAGTTGTTGCCAATTCCTGGAGTACCAACACTGTTATCTTCCTGACCCTGGTCAGCCCTTTTTTCCGAACAGTCAGTCCCTCAGCACTGCTCCACTATTTATTCTCTCTGGCACCTGTTGCTTACTCCATCATTCCCTATTTTCCCCTTTTTGGCTGCCTTTCATCTCTTGGTGTTTCCATTCTATTGGCACAATTGTCCCATTCCTTGTCTTCCTCATTGTTGTCTGTCTGCAGCCATTTCTTTGGGACCACCTTCCCACAGTATTAGCAACTGAGCCGGCTGTCTCCTCTCTGCCCCCCAGAAATTTGTTTGCACTGTCCCTACATCATGAATTGTGGATGGCAGCATACAGTCATGTAAGGAAACTGCTCCATCTCAGGCTTCGGTGCCGACAGTGCTGGCATGGTTGCAGCAGGTTTCTTGCATCACATTTGTTCCTCTGATTCGTACCTTCATAGAGACTGGACAATATGTATGTTGTACAAATGTTAAGCACAGCTTGAAAATGCTCTGTTTGAAGAGTATCTTATCCAGTAAACCGTGTTTCCTTAAGCTAGCTGGCATCCCCATACTGCCACCCGTTTAACTAGGAAGCTACAGCTCTGAAAAGTGCTTGCAAAGGAGTGGTATATATATTATACGGCCCGTGGTAGCGGCCATGTAGTTATGGTTAAGTTTCTAAACTCATAAGAAAAAAACGTTTCGGGCTTCTTATAACTTCGCTCCACCTGGACGAATCCTCACCAAACTTTGCAAAAAAGTATATGACCTGCTCTGAATTTGTCCGCCAACTTTGGTTAGGTTTCGTGCAGGGGGTAAAAGTTATAAGGGGGTCCCAACATTTTTTTTCTCCATAGAATGATTGGACAAAAACTTTGCGCACGGGTACAGCCCTAACGGCTGGACGGATTTGTACCAAATTTGCGGCAGGAGAGGGGGCTTGGTTCAGAAAGCGTGCTTGTGTGTGTTTGGTGGGAATCCGATCAGTACTTTCGTTGCAAATAACGGATATGTATGTCTCAAAAAATGTGTGATATCTGGGTCCGCTCCGCAGACCTATTTCCCTATTCGCTCCGTGGACAGAAGGGTCATTGGCTTGCGGTACGGCGTGCTGTCAGAGAAGTTTGGACGCGGCCGGTGGTTGGCTGAAGGGAAGCGTGCTCTGCGTCAACATTTTTTGGCAAACACCGCCATGGTGTATCGGAGGACAGTGCGCCAGCGGATAGGTATGGAAAATATACCGTACGTCATGTGTTGACGGCAAGAAGGGAGGGAAAGGGTAGGCGAGTGAGAAGTGGTTCATGTGTCATATGTAAATAGGTGGAAGAAGACAGAGGAGTGCCTGCAGTATTTGTGCGTAATGCGCCAATTTTCAGGTACCTAGACGGGCGACTACTTTGTGTGGTGATTGGAGGCAGCTGTCGTAACGGCCCGATAACTACTGCCGCGACCTGTTTGCTGCAAACTCTTTCCGTGGTGAGTGGTGGCAGGTGAATTTCAGAAGCGGAGTGAGTTGCATGTGACATAGGTTGGGTGCGAGCGCAGGTGGCTGTGCTATCCGGATGGATAGCGGTAGTTGGGTACATGGTGGCATGCATGGGTGCATGAAGTTGCGTTGGGTCTGTTGAAGGATTAGACTATTGGGTGCATGGCCGAAGGCCGTAGGCCATGCACTGAAGGGTATTACCCAAATTGACCTTTTACAATTGACCTTTTGCACAATTGACCCAATTATAGTGGTCCTAATTGACCTTCTGCACAGTTGACCTTTATGACAATGCATTTCTTACCGTAAAAGCATTTCTGATGGTTGTATCTGCTTAGATTCACATGCTGTGCATAGGTCCGACATCCAGTGGTCACTGCAGAGTATTGCATTTTGTTTTTCGTAGTCGAAAAGGGGACGTCGACAAGGCGTGTCTGTAACACTATCCCTATAGTGACGTGTGTTGTACCCACAATCCCTCACGCGTCGAGGTCCCTCTGTTTGTATTTTTCTGCCCTGAGGGAGCCTTCTAGACGTGAGTGAGTACAGAAAAGAGAGAAATATAGAAAGATGTCTATGTTCCTTCCATCCGAGCGGGGAGGAAGGGTGGGCGCATGTGAATCTAAGCAGATTCAACCATCAGAAATGCTTTTACGGTAAGTAATGCATTGTCTTCTGATGTTTGTTAATCTGCTTAGAATCACATGCTGTGCATAGACTAGCGAGCAGTACCCGGAGTTGGCGGTGGGTTATGAGAAGGAACAGTAGAGAAAAGATGTCTTAATACTGCCTGTCCCACCTGGGAGTCAGATCTAGAGTGTGCATCTAGACAGTAGTGTTTTGTAAAGGTGTGCACAGAACTCCAGGTAGCCGCTTTGCAGATGGACTCAAGGGGAACATTTGCAATGAATGCTATGGACGCCCCCGTGCCTCGAGTAGAATGTGCTCTTGGCCTAAAGGGCAGTTCTCTCTTAGCAAGAGTATAGCAGAGAGTGATGCATTGGACAATCCATCTAGAAATAGTGGACTTTGAAACTGCATCCCCTTCTCTTCCTGCTGCCACCGAGACGAAGAACTGATTAGTCTTCCTCAGTGATCTGGTTCTTTCCATGTAGAACATGACCGCTCTGCGCACATCTAGTGTGTGCAGAGTCCTTTCTCCCAAGTTGGAAGGATTTTGAAAGAACGCTGGTAGTTCTATAGACTGGTTTACATGGAATTTTGAGATGAATTTTGGAGCAAACCTTGGGTGAGTGCGTAGAACCACTTTATCTTTGTGAACTGTAACAAAGGGGTCTAGAACAGAAAGAGCCTGTAGTTCACTTACTCTCCTGATGGAGGTGATAGCTATTAGGAAAGCAGTCTTAAGAGTGAGGTCTTTAAGAGTTGCTTTGTGCATGGGTTCAAAAGGTGATCCCATGAGTTTTGTAAGTACCACGTTAAGGTCCCATCCGGGAGCTGGGTCTGCTATCGGGGGGTGTATTCTCTTTACTCCCTCCATGAAGGCCTTTATAACAGGGATCTTCCACCACGACACTTTGAGTTGGGAAGTGGTGTATGCAGAAAGTGCCGCTAGGTGGACTTTAATGGAATTGAACACTAGACCTGAATCCAATAAATGGGTCAGGTATAGAACAATATGTGTGGGAGAGCAGTCAATTGGGTTGATGCTCTTTCCTCTGCACCAGCTGACAAATCTCTTCCATTTGCTAGAATAGCAGTGGCGAGTGTTAGGTTTTCTGGCTTCCCTGAGGATGTCCATGCATCTCTGCGGGCGCTGTAGGTGTCCAAATTCTACGACCTCAGGAGCCAGGCTGCTAAGTTCATGTTCTGGGGGCATGGATGCAGCGTCCTGCCCCTGTTTTGTGACAGCATGTTGTACGGGCAGGGGAGTTTCACTGGGGGAGATAGAGACATCTCCATCAAGTGAGCGAACCATGGCTGTCGGGCCCACATTGGGGCCACCAGTATCATGGTTACTTGTTCCTGGTGCATCTTGTGCACCACCTTGTTGAGAAGGGGAGTCGGGGGAAAAGCGTAAACAAATTTCCCTGACCATCGAATCGACAGACCGTTCCCCTTGGATTGGTTTTGGGGGTACCAGGAGGCGTAGCTTTGGCATTGTGAGTTCTCCAGGGTTGCGAACAGGTCTATTTCTGGGAATCCCCATTGCGTGAAGACGTCGAAGACGATGTCTTCGTGCAGTCGCCATTCGTACTCTTCGGGCAGGGGGAAATCTCTGCTGAGTTTGTCTGCCAGCAGATTGAGTTCCCCTGGTACATGTTGTGACAGGAGGAACATATTCTGTTTGAGAGCCCACTTCCATATGTTTTGGGCCAGTTTGGACAGACCTGGAGAGTGGGTTCCCCCCTGCTTGTTGATGTAATACATGGCTGTGGTGCTGTCTGTAAGGACCATCACTGTCCTGCCTTGTAGGTGTTCCTGGAAGGCTTTTAGCGCCTTGAACACCGCTAGTAGCTCCAGAAGATTGATGTGTTTGGATGCTACGCTTGGAGTCCACTCTCCGTGAGCAGTCTGATGGGATAGGTGAGCCCCCATCCTGTGAGGGATGCGTCTGTGGTTAGAGTGGCTTCCGCCGCGGGTGTGGCAAAGGGTTTCCCTTTTTCTAGGTTTTCTTTTGTCCACCACCGTAGCGAGAGAACTAAGGCCTGCGAGACCACTACTAGATCGTCCCATAGTCCGCTGGCCTGACACCACTGGCTGTTGAGCCACTCTTGCATAGGGCGCATGCGCAGGCGCGCGTGAGGTACCAAATAAATACACGACGCCATCATGCCTAGCAAGCGCATTGCTTTGCGTACCGTCACCTCTCGACCGGACACATATTGAGGGATCTGAAACAACATGTTTTGAACCCTCTCTTTGGAGGGGAAGACGAGGCCGTCCTTTGTTTGAATTAGAGCCCCTAGGAATTGTTTGATTTGGCTGGGGTCTAGGCTGGACTTCTTTTCGTTGATGGAGAAGCCCAACTGGAACAAAAGGTCTACAGTCTTTTGGGTATTGGAGAAGCATGTTTCGTAAGAATCCCCTGTTATGAGCCAGTCGTCGAGGTAAGGGTAAACTGGGATGGACAAACTGCGCAGGTGGGCCGTGGGCTACGGTGGAAAGTACCCAGCGGTCTGACGTTATACCCTCCCATGCTGGAAGAAAGGATGTTATCCAGCCCCCGACCGGTGTTGCATGGGAGGGGACGCGAATCTTCGCGTCACTTGGTGTTGTTAGGGGCTTGGGAACCTCTGGGGGTGGACCCTCTCCCTCTTCCTTTGCCCCGACGCTGTCCTCTTTGACTGTACTGGCCACTACTGGTCTGGAAATTGGTGGCAGGGTACTGTTGCTGCTGGTTTTGTTGTTGGCGTTGGCCACGAAAAAAGCGTTTATTGCCATATCCGCGCCTGGTAGCGGGCTTAGAGATTTGGTCAAGAGTTTTGATTGTATCGAACTCTTTTTTAGCCATCTCCAGAGCCTCATCCACCGCCTTCCCAAAGAGGTTGGAGTCTTCAACAGGTTTATTTATTAAAGACGCCTGTGTCTCCGGTTTGAACCCTGAGTTGCGCAGCCATACGTGTCGTTTTAGGAATATTCCCTGAACTAGGGAACGTCCCGCAGTTTCTGCCGCATCCAGAGAGCTCTTCACAATACTCTGGTTGACCTGGGTTCCTTCGCCAATAGTTGAAAGCAGGCGTGTACGTAATGGTTCCGGTGCTTCTTCGGCGTCTTTACGCAGTTTGGCCCACTGCGCGTCCGCATAGCTAGCGAGCAAAGAATTGTTGTTGGCAATTCTTGCCGAAAAGGCGGCCGAGGATGTAATTCTTTAGCAAGGGCATATAACCGCTTGCCCTCCTTGTCAGGTGGTGCCTCACTGGTGGAAAGTGGTACCCCTGCCCTCTTTCTTGTGTTGGTTACTACCAGGGAATCCGGAATGGAATGTCCCCTGATGTACAGCGGGTCTGAGGGTGAAGGAGTGAAAAGTTTTTCAATTCTAGGATTGACCCCTCTGATTAGTGCGGGTGTGGACAGCGAAGGGATGATTCTTCTCCTCACCGAAGCGAGGAGGGGAATTGTCTGACTGACCGGGGGTTTCTCCTTAATTACCCTTTCTACAAAGTCTAATTCAGGAGAGAGCTCCCCAGTGTCTAGTTCGAAGTGTGCTGCTGTTCTGCGCAACAGGGCATTAAATGTGGGTTGATCGTCAATGGGAGACGTGTTTCTAACCGGTGAAATGTCAGGAGGATTTAGGTTCAGGACATCAGTGTCGGAATATATTGATGGTGATTGCCAGGGGTGAGAAGGTCCTTCTTCTGGATTTTCTCCGAAGCCTTCTCCTACCGAGTCTGGGCTGTCCTCCAGACCTTCCTCCTGGTTCCGTCCGTCTTCCTCGTCCATAAAATCATCCTCTTCCTCAAAATAATGTTCTTCCCCAGTGAGGTCATACACACTGTGGAAGTCTGAGGCTGTGTCCTGGTGGGGATTGACTAATCTTGGAATTTTGGCCCTGGGGTCCTCCTGAGGCCCTTCTCTTATTCTCTTTGGAGTGGGAGGGTTTTGGGCATTCATAAACCTCTCCATCCTTTCCATGCAGAGATGGAGCCTTTCCATGGTTTTATGGGGTACCCCTGAGCGGTCTAGTAGCTGAACACGGCTCGACCTCTCCCATAACGTCGAGGAAAGTGTCCCGTCGCCTTCCGAAAAGCCTTCAGTGTGTCTTTCGACCTTTGCGTAGCGCTCGACGTGTCTTTCGGCGTACGCTTGTGGGCGTCGGCTACCACGATCCTCGCCAAGCTCTCAGCGACTCGTTTGTCAGCGGGGAGCTGTGGTTTCGACGTTATGGGTGTCGAACGCTCTACGGCGGCATGCGCTTTCTGCTGATGCGCTCCGGCCGATGATTTGGGGGCGGCGCCCTTATTTGCCGAAAGCCCAGTCGCTGGTCGCGGCTGCGGTTGCGAGAAGGGCTTCGAACCCGAACGGTCCGAGGAGGCCGCCGGTGAAACCTGCGTCTCCTTGGGCGCTGATGCTCTCTTTGCCTTCGGCAAAGAAGAGCCATGGGTTGTGTGCTTATGTGTGGTCTTGTGTGCGTCAGTGTCGCCGGGGTGTTCATCCCCATAAGCAGGGCGTGAGCCGAGCCCGTCGGGGCCGGGGACAGACGACGAAGCGCGTGTGCGCTCTCTAGGGGGGTTTACGACTTCCGTAGCGGAGGTCGTGGTATCACGTTCCTCGTCACTGTCGGAGGTAGCGACGGTGGGTGGAGCGTCGGCCTTCGACATAGCATAGGCCGCCCACCTTTTGACCCTACGGTCTTTTAGAGTCTTCGGCTTAAGAAGCCGACAAGCCGTGCAACCTTCCTCCTTGTGATCGAGGGGCAAGCAGCGGTCAAAACCTAAAGGGTGTCCTCTCCATAGCTGAGGCAATAAAACGTGATAACCACCCCAAGGGAAAGGAAGGGGAAAAGGAAAGGCATTCTCAGAAAAGAATTAGAGATGTCCCACGACCCCCACTCTCCCTACTGTATTTGGCCTGCGAGGCCAGGCCACGTGTTCGGCAACGCCGAAGGATCTCCTCCGCTCGTCCCCTCCGTCGAAGATCTTGCTCGGCGGAGAAGCTTCACAACAGCGTCGAGGGGAGGATCGATATGTTCTATATTAATATAGGAAAACGACCAAAGGTCGAGGAGATGAAATCTGCAATGTCTCTCGAGGAGCTCCGCGTAAAGGCGACCAGTATCTGGGCGGAAAAAAACAATCTGAGGGACCTCGACGCGTGAGGGATTGTGGGTACAACACACGTCACTATAGGGATAGTGTTACAGACACGCCTTGTCGAAGTCCCCTTTTCGACTACGAAAAACAAAATGCAATACTCCGCAGTGACCACTGGATGTCGGACCTATGCACAGCATGTGATTCTAAGCAGATTAACAAACATCAGAAATTATTTTAGTTATTTTATATATGTATTGGGTTGGTTTTGGATTATAAATAATATAAGGGGATTGGGTGGGGGGGTTGCGGGTGGTTTTGGATTGGGTGGAGGGTTGCGGGGGGGTTCCCCCCGCATATACGTCAATTTTGACCTTCGAAATTAGGTCAATTTTCCTGAGGTCAATTCTCCTGAGGTCAATTGTGAAAAGGTCAATTAGTATACAACCGCACTGAAGAGCCTAGGGCTTCAGCTCACCCACCGCAGCAATGCATGTCTGACTTTGCATCCGGTAGAGGGTGGTGCTTGCATAGTGTGGTGTGTGCAGATTGGTAGGAGTAGGGGCAATATTGCGAACAGTATGTGGGTAGGTTGGCAATGACAATCCTTTGTGAATGGAAGTGGTTACGCCCATAGTATGTGCATGAAAGTGCATAGGGGTGCCAGAGACAGTGTTTTCTTTCTACATTACGGTTACTGTTGCAATTTGTTGCTGTATAGTTCCATGGCGGTGTGCAGGTTGGATAGGAGCGCTGGTGGCAGTGGTGTGTATGTGGATTGTAGTTGCTGACTTGCATGGTGGCATAATGTTGCGGTGGGTGTGTTCAAGGCCTAGACTATTGGGTGCATGGTCAAAGGCTGTAGGCCGTAGGCCATGCACTCAAGAGCCTAGGACTTGAGCACACCCACAGCAGTAATGCATTTTTGACACTGCATCAGTTAGAGGGTGGTAACCTGTAAAGAATGGTTGTGGAGCACATTTCAGATGCCATAGAGCAGGAGAAGTGAGCTGCCATGCGAAATCAAACATACACGCAGTTGAGGTCACTGTTAGAACATGGTAAAGTTTTTGATGTGTGGTTGGAGATGGTGCAGTGAAAAGTCACGCAGTGTGGGCACTGGGTGCAGTGTTTGCATACTGTTAGTATGGAAGAGGGTATTGTTGAAGTGCAGCTTATATGTCCTTGGATAGTGTGCTGTGTGCAGATTGGTTGGACTAGGGGCAATGTTGTAAACATTTTGTGGTTAGGTTGGCAGTGACACAATACTTTGTGAATGGAAGTCGGTAAGACCATAGTATGTGAATGAAAGTGCATAGGGGCGCCGGAGACAGTATTATGTTTGCAGATTATGGTAACTTGCATTTTAGGCTGTACAGCTCCATTGCGGTGCAGAGGTTGGGTAGGAGTACTGGTGCCAGTGGTGCACAGGTGCATTGTGGTAGTTGGCGACATGCTCACATGCATGGTTGCATTACGGTGCAGTGAATGAGGCCAAGGACCACACCCAGTGCAGCAATGCAAGTTTGACAGTGCATCAGGCACAGGGTGGTGATCCTTGGAGAATGGGTGTGGAGCACACTGTAGAGGTGCTACAGCAGCACAAATTAGTTAAAAAGCGTGTAGTGTGCGTTTCATGGTTGTGGTGATAGTTGGAATATGCTACAGTATTTGGTGTACGGCACGAGATGGTGCAGTGAGAAGTTGTGCAGTGTGGCTACAGGGTGCAGTGTTTCTATACTGTGAGTATGGAAGAGGGTATGGTTAAAGTGCAGCTTATATGTGCTTGGTTACTCTGCTGTGTGCAGATTTGTTGAAGTAGGCCCAATGTTGTGAAAATGTTGTGATGAGGTTGGCAGTGACACAATACTTTGTGAATGGCAGTGGGTAGGGGTGGTGGAGGCTGTGGTATCTTTGTGGATTGTGCCAATTATGACCTGTTTTCGTAATTGGGCGTTTTATGGTGTGGGGGAGTTATGTAGAAGTGCCGTTACGTATGTTATGTTTGTGCATAATGGTAGCTGCCCACATGGTTGCATATATGGATCATAGTGTTGTGCTGGGTGTGGGCAAGGGCTGGATTGTTGAGTGCATGGCAAAAGGTGTGCTGGGTGCGCCTCAGGACCTTTGTGGATGCTGAAATAGTGCATCCTTTTGCAGAAGTTTCTGGTGGAGGGGCTTTGGAAGCAAACGGAACGTGCAATGAGAGTGCTTAACGGTAAATATGGAGTGGCCTACAGAAATAATAGTGTGCAGTGCAGTGATTTAGTATGTGATTGCTGTATGCATGTTAGAAAATTTCACAGCAGCCAATGAGGGAGTGTTGGAAAAATGCCAGTGCAAAGGCAAGAAGTATTGTGTCTGCTTTACTGGGACGTGGCCCTCACTGTAGCTGGGAAAGTACACGTGCCACAACCTGCCCTTCTGAGCATGGTGCCTTTGCAAATGGTTCTGTGGGGATTATCCAATGAGGTGTCGAGGGTGTGGTTCACAGGAAGGGGCAGTGACTTATTTACCAAAACTTCGATGCAGTGAGGTTGGCAGAGATGGACAGACGCTGAGTGCTGATAGTGGGTGATAGCTTTGTACAAGATCTGCACATGTATGCCGTGGAAAGAGGTTTTGATGCTAACTTTCAGTTGGAAGGAGTGGAGGCTTTTTGGGGCACAGTCTATGAGTGAGGTTTCGGTGCCATGGTTCTCCTTTGTACATGTGGCGTCTCTGTCGGTACTATGGATGTTGTGGTCGTGCATTATGGAGGACTACATTTGGGGTACATGTCGTGCTCACATTTGCTCCATCACCTGAAGAAGTTGATGACAGCAGTGATGTGGATTTTTCCCACTGCCAAGGTCATTTTCTCATCCATAGCACCAAGAGGTGCTTGGGACCATACCAATGTAATTTGTCCACAGCCAGAGGTCGGGAGGTGTTTCATAAACAGAAGCATGTGTGACTTTATGTGCAGTGCTGGGATGTTCTGCACCGACTATGACAGTATTAACGAGCAAGATTGGCAGTGGTTTACAAGGAAATGTCATTTTTTTAACCTCTATTGGCAATGCTGTTTCATTTGCCACTCTGCACGAAGCATTGGAGAGAATCCTGTAGCAATGTAAGAGAAGCGTTAACGTTCAGTGCGTACAAATGTCAGGAGGACAAGAAACAGAAAGTGATGGAAAGACAAATTGTATGCAAGCACGTACATAACAAAAACAGGACAAAATATTTAAAAAAGTATTTTGTGAGACATTATTACAGACCCAAACCCCTACCCTGCTTTACACTTACCACTCCGCCCCCTCCCTCCCTAGCATGAAAACTCAGCGGATTATGCTGTACTTTCACGCTTACACGTGCAACATCCAGCCATTTTCAGGTGGTAGCAATGGAAATGAAACAGTGGAGCGAAAGACAGTGCTCTATAAGGTTTATGGTTCAGGTGTGTACGCAAACACTATGGCAGAAGGTCACTTTGTAATAGGGTGGAAGTGTGCAAGGTAAGGGGCAGGCATCCTGGATGCATGCATGAACTGTATGCATTTGTAACATGCATGCAGTTCTCCTTTTCAGCAATGTTTTGTGAAAAGTATGAAGTAAGTGGGGTACTGGGGAAAACAAAACAAAAATGTGCAGTGTACACTGTAAGTGGCAGGCATCCTACTGTTATCAATGTATTGTGTGTATGATATCATATGATGTGGATTTGTATGCTATGGCATTCGTAGTGCGCCAATACACACGTTCAGCAAAGCGCAATGAAGCAAGGGAGGGGGAACAGAGAGGACACAGAGACAATGACCCTACTAGGCCAGGTGTCACTTAGACTGACCAAGTGTATGGGCGGAGGGAGGGGGAAGGTACAGTACATGGTAGGAAGAACAAATGATAAGTGAAAATACAGGCCGATTATGCCAAATGCACAGATAAGTGCACACATCGGGTGGTGGAGGAACTGTTGGGGATACAGAAAACAGTCCAAGTGCGGGGTTTGCTAGAAAGGCTGTGCAGGGTCACCTGGCGGGGGGGTCACACGGGCCCGACATCACAGAGTCGCCAGGTAACCAGCGCATGTTAAATGTACGCAAGGCAGTCAGGCGGGGAGAGGAGCAGAAACAGCAGACGCTAAGAGAAAGGCTTTGAGGTACTTCCGGAGCCAACGATGGTTCTCCTCACGTTTCAGGGAAGCAGGGAGGCTTTTACAGAGGGAGGTCCCAGGTGACAAAAGCATTTACCACCACCTGGTTCCTTGCCGTAGCGACTGACCCTGAGGGAGTTGGAGGTGGATGAGGAAGTAATTGGAAACATTTCAGTGCAGGAGAGATACCTTCCCAAGTTGCGCACTCCTCTTCTGGATGTGTTCCAAAGGGCGGAGAGTCGAAGCAGGCAGATTTACAAAGAGCCTGTTGCAATAGTGCAGCTTGGACAGAAGTACGGCTGTGCAGACAGTGATCTTTTGGAAAGTTTCTTTCATTTGGTACGTACAATCAATGCTGCTTTTAGTGGGGAAAACATTTTGTAGCATTGTCGGAAGGAAAGCAGAGAGTTCCTGTTTTGATATTACAATGTATGATATGGGTAAATCAGAACCTTGCAAGCACATATCACTGCAGTGCCTCTTGATGTTAGGGGATGAGAAAACGGTATGCTTCTAAAGAACTTAATGGCCGCAAAGTGGCACATACCGTGCGCTGAGACACTTATAACTTAATTATAAACAAACTGTCGAAAAAGGTTTTGTACCTCCACTTTGTGGGGATGGGTGCTCATGTACATGAATGTGCCTGCAGAAATCTTGCAATCTTTTACGGAACTTTGCACTGTAAGTCCTCTGGAGTGATAGGACACTTGTACACTGATTTTGTTACGGTACCTATGAAGTGTTCTGCAGAACTGATGGTGTTAAATGCTAACGGCTTGCATGGCATTGGTGTAATCGTGTGTGCTTATTTACCCGTAACCCAATGAGGTAGTGGTAGAGAAAAGATAGTGGAAAGGGAAGAAGGACAGCTCCAGCTTTACAGGGGTGCGGCCCTCGCGGTACTTTGGAAGCGCACGTGCCCCAATCTGCGCTTCTCACCATGCTGCCCAATTGACAGGGCACTGTGGGGATTATCCAATTAGGTACCGTGGGTGTGGTTCACAGGAAGGGCCGGTCAAACTGTTGTACATTGCACTATGCGTAGTGAGGGTGGCTGACATGGCGAAACGCATTGTGTTCACTGTAAGTGATCCCTTTGTCACAGATCTGCACAAGTATGCCCTGGAAAGACAGACAGCAATTTCGGTTTGGAAGGAGTGGGCGCATTGTGGAACGTTGTGTATGAGTGCAGTTTCGCCGATATGCATGCACTTTGCAAAGAGCTGCCCACTTTTGCTACTGTCGATGTCAGCGTCATTTACTACGGCGGTATGCATATGGATTACCTGCATTGCTTACATTTGTTCCATCGACTGAGGACATTGCTGGATGCTTTTTCCCACTGCCAATGTGCTTTTCTCATCCACAATACTACAAAGAGTATGGGGCACTGCGCATGGATGTTGTTCAGAGCCAGGCGTAGGAAGGCGTCTCATCAACAGAAGCATGTGCACTTTTTTGTCCACTCGTGGGATGTTGTTCTGCAACAATGACCTCATTTTTTGTGGAAATGTGGAGTTCTTCCAAGAAAATGGCATTTTGTTGTCACCCATTGGTAATGCAGTTTTGTTAGCCCGTCTACAGGATGCAGTGAGGAGTTTACTGTATAGTGGGAGTACACGAAAGCACAAAGTGAAATAAAAACCGAAAAAGGTGTTTCTCTAGAAGCATCCAAGAAAAATAAAAGGCTCTTTTAAGAGCCGCCCCTTACCATGAACTCCCCCTACCCTGGTTGCAAGTTATTCCCCCACGCCCGCACGAAAGCCACATCCGGGTATTTTGAAGATGGTGGCAATGGAAATTGGACTGTGGGGATTGTCCAATCAGGTGATTAGGGTGTGCGGCAATAGGAAGGAGGACTCCTGCTTCACTCAGGCCCAGCCCTCGCAGTACATGGGGAAGCACACGTGCCACATTCTGCACTTCTCACCACGCTGGCCTATGGAAATGGGACTGTAGGGATTGCCCAATCAGGTGCTCAGGGTGTGCATCACAGGAAAGCGCGCCAATAGGAAGAAGGACTCCTCCTGCTTTACTGGGGCGCTGCCCTTGTGGTACTTGGGAAAGCGAACATGCCACAATCTGCGCTTCGCACCATGCCGGGCAATGGAAATGGGACTGTGGGGATTGTCCAATCAGGTGCTCAGGGTGTGCGACACATGAAAGGGCGGCAATATATTTTCCCATTACTCTGTGAACTGACGGTAGCAGGCAGAGATGGCGAGACGCACAGTTTTCATAGTGGGTGATCCCTTTGTGCTAGATCTGCTCCAGTATGCAGTGGAAAGAGGCTTTAATGGCAATTTGAATTTGGAGGAAGTGGAGGCTTTGGAGGCTTTGTGGTGCGGTGTAGATGTGCGTGGTTCGGCCATTTGCTTGCAGAATGTCGACGAGCGGTCACTTCCGCTACTGTACACGTTGTGGTCGTGCACTATGGAGCCTTGCTTTTGGGTTCCATGGCTTGGTCACGTGTGTACCGTCAACTCAAAAAGATGATGAAAGCAGTGAAGCGCATTTTTCCCACTGCGAAGGTGCTTTTGCCATGTATACCACCAAGTCCAGTATAGAACTATTCCAATGAATGTTGTCGTCAGCCAGAGGTCGGAAGGCATCTTATCAACAGAAGCATGTGTAACTTCTTGCGTGCTGCTGGGATGTACTCCTGTGAGAATGACAACATTGGCCATCGATATGTGGATCTTCTCAATGGAAATGGCATTTCATTGTCACCCAGTGGCAATGACACTTTGCTTTCCAATCGATAGGCTGCACTGAAGACGCTATTGTAAGAATGTGAGGTGAAGTACAACAAATAAAAACACTTATAAAAACAGGGAAAGAAATGGCTTCTATGGAAGCACCTTTAAAAAATGTTTTAAAAAATACAAAACGGCTTTTTGGGGAGCCATCCCTAGAAACGAAATCCCCTACCCTGGTTGACATTTATTACCCCAAATGTTCTTAATGGCACGTTATGGTTCAGTTGCGCTACCACAAACCTTTCACCTTCACAGAAAACACTATGCTAAAGCAACGTTCTGGTTACAGTGCCCTACTACAAACCTATCAAAAAACACTGCTAACGGGACGTTATGGTTATTATGCACTACTGAAAACATATCCCCTTTACTGAAAAATGTATACTGAAGGAACTTTCTGGATACACTGCCCTACTAAAAACCTATGAAATAAACCAACA
The DNA here is from genome assembly GCF_040938575.1 of Ambystoma mexicanum. Taxonomy (NCBI): domain Eukaryota; kingdom Metazoa; phylum Chordata; class Amphibia; order Caudata; family Ambystomatidae; genus Ambystoma; species Ambystoma mexicanum. The sequence goes on along the minus strand of NC_090931.1, from coordinate 435,008,107 downwards.
AAAGACATTGTTAAAGGGACATTATGGTTACCGGTAAAACCGCAAAACCCCAAGAATTCACGAGTTATGGAAGATAAGCAACCATATCTCACGCTACCACTGTGCGATGCAAGAACACCCATGACATCAAAGATGCCATCACAAATGTCATAGATGACATGACTGATGACATCACATGTTTGCCTGCCTTTTTTCTTTGCAGTTACGTATGTACAGCAGATGCTTTTCTTCACTGACAGTCGGGAACTGAAAATTGAAAAGGTGGTATATTTTCATGAACCTTACCCTGCTCATATGTTCTTACACCATTTTTCTTAGGGTGCAGTTGTGACACATACACATAGGGGAAGATGGAAGATGGAAGATGGAACCCCAAAGCACAGCAATCATTTCTGTGAATGAAGGCCATCAGTTAGGTTATGAACACTGTGTGGTAGAGCTGCTGTTTTTGTGCTTACTTTACTTTCCCTGTATATGCTTATATTTGTATGCGTTGTGGTCTCCTTATGGTTTGTGTATAGTAGTAGAATTATGTAGCGAGAGGGACATTCTTAGCTGCTTATTACAGGTTTTACGGTACACAAAACTCTGAATAAAAACAATCATCATTGTACTATGCAGCATGCGCAAAATTTAGATTTCCACTGCTTTGATGGGCGCTGCATATAATGGCTACATTTCTACATGAGTGTGCTCATGTACTGGAAAGAGCTCTGTGCTGCTATGGTGTTTACAGCAATGTATTGGTTACTGAACTATTTGTGTCATGACAGTTCTTCAGATGATCTTCATTAGGTTTCTGCCAACATTACAATGACAATCCCTTGTCGAGGCGTTTCATGTAAACTATATACACATGTGATGTCATCAGTCATATCATCAATGACATTTGTGATGGCATCTTTGATGTCATGGGTGTTAGTCCTTGCAGCGCACAGTGGTAGCGCAAATTATGGTTGGTTATCTTACCATAACTCGCTAATTTTTGGGGTTTTGCGGTTTTCCCAGTAACCATAACGTTGCTGTAACAACGTTTTTACATTGAATTTCAAAGGTTTTGAATAGTGCAACTTAACCATAACGTCCCTTTAACAATGTTTTTTGTTGGTTTTATATATATATGCATATTATTCTCCAGAGGAGTCCAGCAACTGCCTTACAGGGGCCAAATCTACAAAACGCCCAAGGAATGTGAAATGGTGGACCAGGGTCCAGTACGTACAGAGGAGACTAGACCCAGACCTTTTTGTACAGGTAAGCTTTACTGTCTGCTGGTACACCGAGTACATAAAGTTAGTACACCAGGTAGGTTCATAGGAACAGCGTGGGACAGACAAGGGACACACCTCTACCCATCCATACCCACCCAGCATCCAGGTGAAAGTGTCATCCTCACAACATTTACTCACAGCAAACACCAGAGATTCTATCCTGGCATCACAAGCACACTGACATCACAGAGTCTGTCAGACTGAAGCATGACAGCCGGGCGCATCAGACTACTAATTCTCCCCCTCTCTTATGGCGCCCACACCAACGAAGCTCTGGGGAAGAGGAGAACAGCTACTGACAGGGAAATCACATCAAGCAACACGGGCAACAACACACCACCAAGCTCACCACACACAACTCAAGAACCACACCAGCATCAAGAAGGACATGGCCAGTATGTTAACCCTCAGACTACTTGGAGGATCACAACCACAAAGAAGCACATATATTACCTTCCGCAGCGAACAAGTGCCCATCACAAAAGCTGTCAGAAAGGAACCTTCAACACTGTACACTAAAGAGGTGGGGGGATTAAACTATGGACCAAAACACCCCCTAACTTTAGGAACACCTAAACAATATAAACTAAAGAATGGTCCACAGTAAAGTGTCACGGTGTCACGTGTCCAACCTCACTAATAGGAAGGCAGGGAAAGGGGTAAACAGTTCCCACTTAACATAACTTTAAACATAGGTACTTGTCGTTATTAGTACTACGCAAGGAAAAATAGAGCAAGGTATACAATTGGAACCTTCAACACAGAAGATAATTGAACAAGGCAACGGCAAACTGCCTGCAGTCAGGACACTAAACATACAAAAATAGTAACAAATAAAAAACAACTGCCAGGCCACAGGGAAAACAAAGCAGACAGAAACAAAGCAACTGCCCAAAATGTGGTACCAACGGCCACTGCACAAAACATGGTGCAAGTAGCCTGATGACATACACACACACACCACACCCATCACTGCAATCAAAAGAACACTTAACTATGCCACGAAAGTCTCAACCCAGAACTTTGCAGCTCTCCATCCCATAGCGACCACCAAACCAAATCCCCACACAGCATCCTGCTGCCAGGGAACCATGTAGTGCGCTGACACATCCTAAATGAAACCATGCAGCACCCCAATGATGGAGATCCATGCGACAAGCAGCTGCATCCTAAAACAGACCATGTTTAATCCTTGTAGCAGGCCACTGCAACTGTGGCCAACCAGAACTAAACCTAAGGCAGAACAATGCAGCATCCCACTGCCAGTGACCCATGTGACAGTATATTAGAATCCGAAATAGAATCCATGATGCAGCGCACTGCTGATGAACAATGTGGGATTCAGCCCCATCCACTAACAAAGCACCATATGTAGATAAAGAACATTAATAGAACCTATCTGGCCATTCCAGGTGTGCTACATACCTCATTGTGGAACCAGTCATGCTTACACATACTACCACAACATATGATGAACCAAACCCTGTCCCATAATGGCGCCCTAGACACATGCAATACGCACATGCAATGGAGAACCCGTCCCGCCCGTTTCACAGGACAAACCAAAGAGACAAACCAATACAACAAATGACCAACAGCATTAGACAATCTCTCCTTCTAGTAGAAGTCCCAACATGAATTAAGCCTATGCAGACATCCTCCAATTCTCAAATCCAATTACTAACCCCTATATACCTTAACTAGGGATTACCCAAGGTAGATGACAGGGAAACCTATCCCATCTAACCTACACCCGAGACCACGACATAGACAACATAATTTATATATCAGCCCCTCAAACCTAAACATCAAGCCTCTCTGCCCACCTAGAGGAAAATGGAACGCATAACACGTGAGGCTACCAATGAAAACTAACATCAGCATAGTAGAAAGAACACAAGGCTAAAACAACCAGGATTATTATTGCTACTCTCTTTAACGGACAGACCTATTATCTCCTGTATCGGTGACAACAGCTAGGGGTTAAGTCCTGCAGAGCAGATAAGTACGTTTTACAGTCAGGCTCTTCTACAGTCCTCTTGATGCCGCAGTGTAACTACAAATGCAGATCTCACCATACAGCTGCAGGAACCTCATGCAGGGCCACACAACATGGAGGATGCGCCGCCTGCAGGGCCCGAGAACGCCTTGACGCGATTGTGCGTGATATGCTCTTTATCCATTTATACCACTTGGTACACTCCTACACATGATGGCCACCGAACTCCATTGCTCGCTCCACAGGTCATGCCATGCGCCCTTTAACCTCTGCACTGTCGGGGGAATGGTGCACCTCACGCTGCCTCTGTCCCGCAGCCGCAAGGCGTAACAAAACGGTGCCATGCACAGAGCTGTAAATCTGCTGAATGCGGTCGGTAAATGCAGAGGTCAAGTCTCCAAAACAGATTAGCGGTTTGCCAAGCACAGTTCTTCCCACACGATCAAAGGGCAAAGAAATAAATGAGAGCGTAGACTATCCCCTATAGGCTTTGTGCTCGGCTGGGGCTATTTTAAAACAGATTCTTCAATTTAAAAGCTGCACACCTTAAAAGGTGGGGAGCAGCTTTTAAACCAAAGAATCTGTTTCATACTCTGCATGGCAAAACACCAATTGGAGATATTTTACAGAGACAATTAATGCTTTGCTATTGTGGTCTCAGACAGGGTTTAAAGGCGTGCTAAACCATTAATGCAGCAGAAGGAAGGAGACAACTGTTACACCGAAACACAAAAACACAAGGTGGATGGTGACCACGCTGTGAGAAAAGTAGATGGGTGCAGGGGAGCCGACTTATGAATTTCCCGGGGTGGGGGCCCAAATACAGGAAGTGACATCACTGGGAGTTATAGGACCGCAAATTTGCATGTAGTCGCCAACTTGGTTCATCGGCACGCGGGGGGGGGGGGGTGGAGCCGCGCGCAGCGCAGAACAATGGAAACATTGGCTAGCATGTACTGCATATACTAAAGTAAGAAGGAGATTTAGGCCTTCGAGTTGCTTTCCAGTAGGCCATCACTGCCCCTACTCCACCCCTCTATAATCATCCAGGTTGTAGTAGCCCTCAAAAGGCAGAGCAACACAACTAGGATGGGAGAACGAAATGCCGTCCCATCCTGTGAGTGTGTCAAACGTCAGAGCAAAGACTGTGCGTGTGCCTCCTACCTTGGAGCACAATCTCACTAATTTGGTGCAAATCTCGGTAGTGGGAGCATGGGAATCCCCTGCGTGTGTGTGTGTGTGGGCTGCAGACCCCGGATCATATGCTCACTTCTCCAGTGTGAAACTCTGGCAAAGGCTCTTTGGGCAAGCATTCAGGATTGGTCTCACACCTTTAAACAGTGTGATATATTGAGTGGGCACCTCACTCCTTGGAGCATAGTATCAACTGTTGCTGGTAATCTCACAACTGAATGTACAGTTTCACTCTTGGTCATCTCAGTGACCCCATGTATATTAATGGAGTCAGTCTCCCATCTGGGAAGACAATTATATTTCTGTTAAAACACTCCAGTTTTCTCAATCTATAGATACATACCATATTCATTCAATGTGTGTGCAGGGGTGATAACTTGTGTCTGAGAGAGCTCATTCTTTCATTCAGGAGAGATAAAGGGGTAACAACCCCCTGTATGTGGGATCAGGCTCATTTTGCCCCATGGCCCCTCACTGCAGAAAGAGTGAGCAGGTTTTAAGACCCTGCTGATTCTGCTATCCTACAGGCTCGAGCCTTCTATCTCTTGCCCCATCACAGCTTCCAACATCCTGAGCGGCAGCTTATGAACAGCAGGCAGCTCCGGATATGCCTGTTGCCAATTGAATGTAGACAGATCTACTATTTAGACACTGGGAGAGAGCCATGCATCCACATTGGTGGTGAAGAAGCACTCAACATACAGAACACAATGGTATAGTGTTGCAGTCCTGCTGAGAAATGACAATTCTGAGCATGTGAGCAGTAGGCTGGATCAGTGCTGCCCCATAAAAGGTGTAGAAGACTCTGTGAGAAGTGGCAGTACTGTCCCAACGGTGAGAAGTGTAGTATTTTCACATTAACTATGCTTAAGAACATTGGGTTATTGAATGGTGCTGCTACATTCTGAGTAAGTCCATCCCTTTAAATATATGAGCTTTTGTATAAACACAACAGTGTTGAGTTATTCTGATGATGACAGACTTGCTCAATAGTTCTGGTTCTGTATCATTAAATGTACTTCAGATCTTTAGAGTATTGGAAGGATAGCTCAGGGGCAACGTGCTCGTCTTGGAAGCAAGACGACAAAGAGCAACACAGGTTCGATCCCTCGGTCCGCGCAACACAGGTTCGCTCCCTCAGTCCACCCAACACAGGTTCGCTCCCTCGGTCCGCGCTTAGAAACCTCTGGGTAGTACACGCATTATAAAATAACCAATTAAAATAAAAATACATACATCTGTTGTGAAGTGCTCGGGCCTTGTCAATAAGAGTGTAGCAGCTCAACTGAGAAGTGCTGATGTTGTCCCATCAAAAGTATAGCAGCCACACTAAGATGAACTAGCATTGCCTCAACAAAAGCATAGTATTATCGCTGAGAAGATTCAACAATTATAGAAGCCCGGTTACAGCAGTACTATCCCATCAAGAGTATAGCGAGCTAACTGAGGAGTACCAGCATTGCCCCATTTCAAATATGGCAGTTCTACTAGAAAGTGTTGGCTCATACGCCTCCGCTCCCCACCCATAGCATTCACCCTCACCACGTGCACACTCAGAGACATGCAAAGTCTCATTTGCCCTCTCCCTGCCCCCTCCCTCGCTTTGCATCTGTACCTCCATTTCTAAAAATCCTTCTGGGTTGGGTGTACCTCTACATCTGTTCACCCCTCTTGCCAAGAGGGGTGCACAGATGTACAAATACACCAAACCCAAAACGATTTTTAGAAATTGAGGGACAGACTTGCTTTGCATCTGTGCCTCCATTTCTAAAAATCCTTCTGGGTTGGGTGTATTTGTACATCTGTGTACCCCTCTTGGCACGAGCCTCTTGCTTTGCATCTGTCTCACAAGTTCTAAATATCGTTTTTCCCCGGCTTTTACCCAGGCCGCCAGAGAGAGACACAGTATGGATGGAACAAAGGGCCATCCATACAGCGTCTCTTCTCTCCGGCCGGGAGGGCGTGGGCGCTCAGCCCCGACTTCATTCTGCACGGGCGGGCCCCTCAGCCCCACGTACTCGGCACCCCTGGATGGACGCCATTTATCTGCTTGTACCATTGGCTTCTGCCCTAGTCATGTAGCAAGCACACAGTGCTTCGTCGTGGGCTTACTGCTCCCATGCAGGGGTGGCTTGCTCACTCCCACTGCCTAGGATGTTTTAAAAATATGCCTGCATGGCTCAGCCCCCACACAGCTGACACTAACCTCCACTTTTACCATTGATGGTGAAGCAAAGAGCTGCAAAGGTCTATTTGCAGCAACGAACGACAGGAAGGCCAAGGGTGGAAGCAGGCAAAGGTTCCAGCGATGGTCTGCACGCCAGTAGGCTCGGATGACTACAGCCAGTGACGGTTTCAGGGAGACGGTGCAATCTTCTGGCAACAACAGTGTCGCCGACAGGACGAGCCCATTTATACCGGGCAAAGCGCCCATATTGCTGGTTGCCTACTGGCTCTGCATTCGCACTACACCTCGAAAGACACAGACACATAATACATGTGCAGAACCAAAAAAGTGCCAGCAATATTCTCGAACAAACAGACTGGAAACTTTCGTAATGAAAGGCAGCCTGCTGCGTTTCTACTGCTTTTCAAGCACATGAAGCCAGCTTAGTTTCATTATGAAAGTCATCACCCTGGCTCGGAAAGAAAAACACAATATGGCAGGCCGCACATGGCCTGCGGGACGTATGTTGTACATCAGCTAAATCGGGCAAAAAATATTCCTGTCTAAAAGTCGTGTCCGGAGACAGGGATATGTGCATTTCTTATTACATCTTAACATTATTTAAAAGTATGCTTCTACTACTTCAACACTGTGTGTGCAAGGCATTTGATATTCAGGAGTATCACATAAAACAGGGATTATTAGACTTTGGAAGTCACAGGGAGTAGGCTATGTAAGGCCTGAACCTTTGCCCACGGTAGAAAGGATACTGCAGGAGTTACACATCTCTAGTGTTGCAGCTGACCTGGGGTGTCACACCTGACTAGGGAGGAGGGAGCCCACGGGGGCTGAGGGACCAGCTAGAACAACCATTTAGGGCCAGATTCATGGACCTTTTAGCGCGGTCCAAAGTGACTTTGCACTGCCAACAAACACCCAGATTCACACAGTGGTGCAACGTGTATTTTTGCAGTGCAAGTCACATTGCACTGCAAAAGTAGTCTTTGCACCACGCTAAATGGGCCTAAATCACGGTGCAACGAGTATTTTTGCCGTGCAAAGTGACTTTGCATGGCATGGCAAAATTACACTTTGTATCGCTCTGTGAACCAGGATGTATGTTGGCAGTGTGAAGTAACTTTGCACTACGCTACAAGTTCCATGAATCAGGCCCAACATACAACAGCAAAAAACTCCTCGCCACAACAACCCAAAGAATCTTGCTAATAAACACTCTTGCTGGATCTATCGGATTGCGAGTTTCTTGCAGCCATATGTGGTAACAGACATTACACACACATGGATTGTTAGGTATGGTACACTATACATGCTGCCGTTCAGCGCAATTTCCAGACGAAAAATAAAAAAGCTTTTAAACCAAAGAATCCGTTTCATAGTCCCTGCATGCATGGCAAAACGCCAATTGGAGATATTTTACGAGACATTTAACACTTTGCTATTGTGGTCTCAGAGACAGGGTTTAAACGCGTGCTAAACAATTAATGCAGCAGAAGGAAGGAGACAAAGGTTACTCCGAACCACAAAAACACAAGGTGGATGGTGACCACGTTGTGAGAAAAGTAGATGGACGCCATTCATCTGCTTGTACCATTGACTTCTGCCCTAGTCATGTGGCAAGCACACAGTGCTTCGTCGTGGGCTTACTGCTCCCATGCAGGGGTGGTTTGCTCACTCCCACTGCCTAGGATGTTTTAAAAAATATGCCTGCATGGCCTTCAACTCAGCCTCACCCTCACCCTCTCCGTCTGACCCCCACACAGCTGACACTAACCTCCACTTTTACCATTGATGGTGAAGCAAAGAGCTGCAAAGGTCTGTTTGCAGCAATGAGCGACAGGAAGGCCAAGGGTGGAAGCAGGCAAAGGTTCCAGCGATGGTCTGCACGCCAGTAGGCTCGGATGACTACAGCCAGTGACGGTTTCAGGGAGACGGTGCAATCTTCTGGCAACAACAGTGACGCCGACAGCACGAGCCCATTTATACCGGGCATGGCTCCCATATTGCTGGTTGCCTATTGGCTCTGCACTGCATTCGCACTACGTCTCGAAAGACACACAGACACATAATACACGTGCAGAGCCAAAAGATGGGCAGCAATATTCTCGATCAAACAGGCTGGCAACTTTCGTAATGAAGAGCAGCCTGCTGCGTTTCTGCGTGCATCGCTCTGTGAATCAGGGTGTTTGTTGGCAGTGCAAAGTACGCTAAAAGTTTCATGAATCAAGCCCAACATACAACAGCCAAAAACTCCTCACCACAACAACCCAAGAATCTTGTTAATAAACACTCTTGAAGGATCTATCGGATTGTGAGTTTCTTGCAGCCATCTGTGGCAACAGACATTACACACGCGTGGATTGTTCTGTAGAGTACAATATACATGCTGCCGTTCAGCGCAATTTCCAGACGAAAAATAAAAAAGTCATGGCATAGAGTACAGTTGCATTTTCTCTCAAGCACAGGCAAACCTGCCACTGGAAAAACAAACATAATGCGAAGCCTCCCACACATAAAAAAAAAATACTAGGAAAAAACCTGTCACATGACGTGCAAAGACATTATGCACAGACAAAACTCAGGCCCCGAAAACCCACTCATGCGCAAACATGCCGTAAAAAGCACATAAACAAGCACAGTAACCCCCACATGCCACTCACGCTGCGAGAACGTGAGAACGTAACATCAAGAACAGCGGCGCTGAATGCACGGATCCACTGGGTTACTGTAAAGGAAACCATTAGCTATTTTCATTATCTTAGAACCAGCTCCTTTTCGTTCATTTTCCTTCAGTCAGATCTGACCTCAGCTGCAGACTTTATGAACTCCTACCCCCAAAACAATGATAACTTCACCATCTTGGGGAAAACATTTGTAAGACAAACAATCCTAAACCGTAGAGTGGATTTGTTTTATTGCACCATTTCGTTTACTTACGATCAAATAAATGTAGCCTCTTGAAAAAACAGCTGGCGTCCTAGCACGCAATTTCAGATGTTAGTGCCCGAAAGTTTCCTTAGGATCCAGAGGGCTTGAGGTACACATGGTATCATGTTCTCTCTGTTGACCTCCCTGCGACTTAACTTTCTGATTCAACAGTGTCTTTTTTTTGTGACCTCTAGAGATGTTCCTGCAGGAAGATCCTGGTCATGGACATCATTTAGGGGTCAGCAAAGGTACCAGCATCCACCCCTACCACACCTGCAAGCCCTGGCACTGCCTCCGCTACCCGTAGCCTCAGAGTCAATGCCGGTGTTTTGTTATCGGGCTGCACGAATTGCATGCATTTATTGTTACCCAACATACTCTTTTATCGACCTTTAAAGATGAAGGCCAAGTGCAGGGGCGCGAACTTGCGACCATAAAATCAAATGGTATACATAGTCTTTTACCCGCCATCTATCCAGGCGAGCAAAAGAGACTGCATACCATTTCCCGCAGGCCACCGAAAGCCAAGCCCTGCCATACACATCACACGAGTACGCGCAGGGACTTACAGGCCTTTCCTCAGTGGACAAGAGGAAAGCTGTGGGTGGGTGCAAAGAGGGGGGGTGGGGACTACAGGTGAAGAGAAGGTGAAGGGCGGGTGGAGATTAACTTGAAATCGTAATTTCCTGCTCATTGAAGGACACTCAAAATCAGCCTTGGATGCAGTCTTTAACAGGCAGGTTTTAGACATAGAAATAAAGAACTACAGATGCCTGTATGTATTAATCCACTCAGCCAGAGACTTGCTTACCTAGCTCTTCATTGCAAAAACCAAGAGAGTTTTTCATCAATCCATAATTCCTGAACTGCATGACTTCATGCAAACGCTGCGGTATTACATTGCCGCACCACCCAACTAGGAGTTTGGCCTAAAGTTGGTGGATTCACATGAGCTGGAGGTAAATCCGCCACCTTTCTGACACATTTCTGCTGAATTACCTCTGCAGTATTTCCGCCAATTAAATGGGGTATAAACACTGCCGCTTGGAATCTGGCAATAATACCACCGAACAAAGTGGCGTGAACAGTAAGTTGGTGGTCACTTTTTGGATTTACCGGTCAGATTCCACCAAACTTATATTGGGGGCAATTGCTCCCCTGCCTGCAGTAAACTCGACTTGGTCTGTGGAATAAAAGGAGGAACAGGGGTGAGAGAAAAGCGAGAAGGGACTAGGCTACCAACGTATAGACAAATAGAAAGACAGAGTTGGGGATAGTATGAATATGGTTGTGGGACTATGTGTATACTCATTTCTGATCAGAAGGAGCACTGATCAGATTTATGACGATACCTAACTGAGGAATTGCCTGGAATAAGATAGCATTACTTAGACATTTGAGGCTACACTTGCTGTATAATGTCAACCAGGACACATAAGACTACAATTTGAATATGACATGATGGCTATATCTGGATTATCTGGCAATATGCAGGCTTTTAAGGCTACACTTTGCACACATGCTGTGCCTGGGCATATGAGGCTTTTATGGGCATTATAAGTTAGTCTTTAGGCATTGGAACCTGAACTTCTCATAAGATGGCAGCACTTGAGCGTGTGCAGTTGTACCTCACAGAATACCTGGCATGTGAGGCAATAGCTGACATAACATGGCAATAACCTTTTAAATTACTTTTTGTTATTTATCAATCTTGTACAAACAGTATTTTTGCTTATATCGTTGTCTTATGATGTCGTTAGGTGCAAACGTCTCGAAAACTCCACTTATGGGGACACCTTGAGGGTTAAAGTGTCAAGGAGTTCCCCCCTTCTCACCCGAGTCCGATCTTTGCTGGAATTCTTGGTCGATGCCTTCTTGCGGACGGATTGGGTCTTGAATAAGGCTGCACAAGTCTCTTCCGACTCCAGCGTGCGTTAAAAGTTCCGGGATGCAACGATCCAGGAATCCGGGAAATTAAGAGAGTACACTACACAGCACACAAGTCCAGGAAGTAAGAAAGAAAGGAGAGGGACTAGGAATGGAGTTAGTAGGGACAGAATCAGGGAAACAATACCGCGAGCTACGGAGCACACATCTGGTCGCTACTTTGCAATAGCATTGAGACGCGCGAAGCCGCGGGGGGCGTGGTCTATTAATAGAACACGCTACGTCCAACGTGTAGAGCGAGGAAAGTGTTTCACGCTGGACGGCCATGTTGGGAGTACCAGGGAGTGTAAGCCCCGTTGACAAGGACCAGGAAGTCCAAAAGGGTGGCGTTCTGTAGGTCATGACAGCATGCCTCCTCCGAAGACCTGTTCCTCCAGGTTTGCCCGGGTGTATGAGGTGACATTTTCTGAGCAGTCGAGGGGTCTTGAGATTAGAAAGTGGTTCCCAGGTTCTTTCACTAGGAGGATATCCCTTCCATTCAACCAGGTATTGAAGCTGACCCTGTTTATACCTGGAGTCGCATATTCGGGACACTTCATATTCCAGTTGGTTGTCAACCATCAGAGGAGGGGGTCTGCAGGATTTCCGGGAGGATTGGATGTAGGGTTTTAATAAGGATGTGTGAAAAACTGGGGGAATTTTCTTCCAGGAGTCTGGTAGTTTGATCCGGTATGAGACTGGATTTATAATTTCCTTGATGGGAAATGGACCATAGTACCGAGGGGCCAATTTGTTTGGCCGTAGATGTCGGGGTAGTAATTTCGAGGACAACCAGACTTGATCACCAATTCACCAATTGCATAAGAAGGCCATGGTCTTCATTTGGAATCCGCATACCTCTTAGTCTGTGTTCTGGCCTTCTCCAAGTTTTCTTTGGCCTCCTGGTGTACGTTGATGAGGGTTTCGATCCAGGAGTCGACAGTAGGTACCGGTGTGGGATGAGGGAGAACAGAGGGTAGACCCGATGGATGGAAACCTTGGCTACAATAAAAGGGCTGGTTTTAAGTGCTGAATGATCAGAATTGTTGTAGGCGAATTCAGCCACGGGTATCAGGAGTGACCAGTCATCCTGAACCTTGGTGGCGAAACATCGAAGATACTGTTCCAGGGTCTGATTAGCACGTTCTGTGGCCCCCGTTGGTTCGGGGATGATAACCTGATGAGAGGGCGCGTTGGATTCCCAAAATGCAACAGAGATGTTTCCAGAATTGTGAGACTTATTGAGGTCCTCGATCAGATATGATCTTGGAAGGAAGTCCATGCAGACGTAATATCTGTTCCAGAAAGATTCCAGCAAGCTCGGACGAGGATGGTAGCTTACACAAGGGTGTAAAAGGAGCCATATGAGTGAACAAGTCAATGGTAACCATGATAGTCGTGTATCCTCGGGAACGTGGTAATTCCACAATGAAGTCTGTAGCAATGAATTCCCATGGCCTTGTTGGCAGTGTAGGTTGCAGTAGAAGACCCGCCGGTCTCTTGTTATCATGTTTATTTTGACAACAGATAGCACAAGCTTGGATGTACTGCTGTACGTCGGTCTTCATTCCAGGGCACCAAAACTGTCTTTGTATGAGGCGGAGGGTGTTGGTTATGCCACGATGTCCGGAGTGAAGGGTATCATGACAGAGGTTTATTATTCTTTGTTGTCATTTCTGTGTGGGAATGACCAGTGCATTGTCCTTAAATAAATATCCTTCCTTGACTCTTAGATTCCATTGATTCTTCCTTGAAATATCCTTCCACAGATCAGAGGATTGGGTTTGCACTTGATTTTCTTCCAGGAGATTGACTGCTTGAGCTACAAAGATTGTGTGGGTAAACATCTTAGGGTAGGCCCTATCTTCAGTAGTTTCATAGTCAGGACGTCAAGATAAGCCGTCAGCAATCAGGTTTTGTGATCCGGGAACATGAGTGATGTGGAACTGGTACTGGGCAAAGAAGTAGGCCCAACGCGCCGGACGACTGTTCCTACACTCCAATGACTGTAGAATTTGAAGATTTAGATGGTCCGTGCGGACCTGAACTGGATGTCTAGCACCAAGAAGTAGATGTCGCCATTCAGTGAAGGCTTGGGGGATGGCTAACAGTTCCTTTTCCAGGACGGAGTAGTGTGTCTCACTGGGAGTCAGGGTTCATGAAAGGTAAGCAATGGGGTGTTCCAGTTTATCCTCAAATTCCTGCTTCAACACCGCTCCTATGGCCTAGTTAGAGGCATCCGTTTACACTAGGAATGGTCGATTTATGTCGGGTTGGGCTAAGATGGGGGCTTGCGTGAACTCTGCCTTTAAACATTGGAATGCCTTATCATGCGGTGTAGACCAGCTAAAGGGGGTTTCTTTCTTCAAGAGAGCAACGATCGGCTGAACGATCTCGGAAAAGGTGGATATGAACTTCCGGTAGAAGTTGGCAAGCCCCAGGAAGGATTAAACTTGTTTCACAGACGTGGGAGCGGGCCATGCCAGTATGACCTTTACCTTTGAAGGGTCCATACCAATTCCTTCTGGGCTAAGGATGAATCCTAGGTAGTGAACAGAAGTAACGTGAAACAAGCATTTTTCGGGTTTGGCTAAAAGTTTGTGTTCACGGAGTCGTAATACTGCCTTTACATGTTCTTCATGCTTTAGAAGGTCCTTGGAAAAGATCAATATTTCGTCCAGATAGACAATGACGAAGAGCAATAACATGTCAGAGAACACCCTATCCTTGAAACGTTGAAAAACTGCGGGGGCATTAGCTAGTCCAAAGGGCATGACTAGATATTCATAGTGACCAAAGGGTGTTATAAAGGCTGTTTTCCATTCGTCTCCTTCTAGGACACGGATCAAATGGTAGGCACCCCGGAGATCAAACTTTGTGAATATTACAGCGCCTCTCACAGCTTCCAGGATATCCGAGATCAAGGGCAATGGGTACCGGTCTTTGAGGGTGCATTGATTTAACCCACGATAGTTGAGGCAAGGTCTGAGTTCCTTGGTGTCCTTCTTGGGAACAAAGAACAATGAAGCACCCACTGGAGATTTTGAAGGTCTTATGGTGCCATTTTCAAGGTTGGTATCCAGGTATTCTTGGAGGGCCTTTTTCTTAGGTTTGGAAAGGATGAACATTCTGCCGAAGGGAATCACTGCTGAGGGATCTGTATCCATGGCACAGTCTTCAGGTCTGTGAGGGGGTAAGGCCTGGACTATGGCAGTTGAAAATACATCAGCATATCCCTGATAGGCCTCAGGGACTTGTATGATATTGGAAACCATGAGTGGTGTTTGCTGGTCTCTTGGTGGTTCTTTAGGGGGTGTCAAGGAGGGATCCAGGAATAGACAGTGAGACATACAAAACTCTGAGCCTAGGAATAGTGATCCTGATGTCCAATTGATATACGGATTGTGCTTCTGTAACCAGGGCATACCCAATACCATGGGGTAATGAGCCGACTTAATGATGTCGAATCTAATCCGCTCTTGGTGATGGTTTATAGAAAGCTGGATCTCTTTAGTCTGCAGGCTTATGGGCCCTGAAGTGAGGGGTCTTCCGACGATTGCTTCCACCGGCTGCATGGTGCTTCATGTCTCGTATGGAATATGATGACTAACAACCCAGTCTTGATCAATGAAAATTCCCATAGCTCTGCAGTCTACCAAGGCCAAAATGGAATAGGTCTTATTCTTGGAGGGCGATAGGAAGGCCTGCAGTATCTCCAAATTGTTTTGCCCAGGAGAGTTCAAGGATGGAATTGATGTGGAGCAAACATCTCTCTCCCGAAGCTCTGCTCCATATAGGATCGGGAGCTGGTGTTCCCCGAACGCCAAGGAGGGGCTAGAGGACACTCCCTAACCAAGTGTTTATCTGAGGCACAATACATGCACAACCCCGTATGAATCCTTCTCATTCTTTCTTGCGGGGATATAGGTCCACGGAAGGCTCCTATCTGCATGGGTTCTGGTTCAGTGACTGAGCCTGGGTTTGTTTCCGTCTTGGTGGTACTCTCAAAGGACACTTTCAGAGGATTTCCTCTGGATTTCTTCTCCTCTGCCTTCCTTTCCTGGATTCGAAAGTCTATTTGCATGGCAAGGTCCATTAGTGCCTGGAATGAGTTTGGGCGAGCCACTTTGGCCAACTCATCCTTAATCTCCTCATACAGTCCTCTCCTGAAAAGGGTAAAACTCACCTGAGGGGACCAATCAGCTTCCTTGGCTAATTGCTTGAATCAAGTTACAAAGGTGAGCATATCCTGGGATCCCTGCTGAAAGTCTAACAGGCGATCCTGGGTATTATAGACCTGCTCTGGGCTGTCAAACATGGTTTTAAGGGTCTGTATGAACCCATCATAGTCATCTAGGAGAGCATCGCCGGAATTAACGAGGGGCGTAGCGCAGGTTAAGGCATTTCCTGAAAGGTGAGAAATTATGAAACCCACCTTAGCCATGGGAGTCGAAAAGTAGTAGGGCTTAAAAGTAAAGTGGACCAAACATGAATCCAGGAATCCACAAAGGGTTTTTGCCGACCCATCGTATTTGTCAACTATGCCGCCCAGCAACACACTTTCTTTTGTGGCAGAATCACAGGATAGAACTAATTGTTTGAGAGCAGCGTTTTCCACCTTGAGATTCTGTACCTCGGTTGATAGTTCTTGCATGCCACGCATCAGGTCCTGAACGGCCGCTTCCATGTCCATATCGAGTTCGGTCGGGTGGCGGCTCAAACTGTCAAGGAGTTCCCCCCTTCTCACCCGAGTCCGATCTTTGCTGGATTTCTTGGTGGATGCCTTCTTGCGGACGGATCGGGTCTTGAATAAGGCTGCACGAGTCTCTTCCGACACCAGCGTGCGTTCAAAGTTCCGGGATGCAACGATCCAGGAATCCGGGAAATTAAGAAAGTGCACTACACAGCATACGAGTTCAGGAAGTAAGAAAGAAAGGAAAGGGACTAGGAATGGAGTTAGTAGGGACAGAATCAGGGAAACAATACCGCTAGCTACGGAGCACACGTCTGGTCGCTACTTCGCAATAGCATTGAGACGTGCGGAGCCGCGCGGGGCGTGGTCTATTAATAGAACACGCTACGTCCAACGTGTAGAGCTAGTAAGGTGTTTCACGCTGGACGGCCATGTTGGGAGTACTAGGGAGTGGAAGCCCCGTTGAGACAAGGACCAGGAAGTCCAAAAGGGGTGCGTTCTGTAGGTCATGACATAAAGGTCATGTGCTGTCACTTGTTGTATGATGTCGCTTCCTCTACCCCTGGTATTTTGTTGAATAAACTCCCTTGCTGCTAGGAAATTAAACTTGCATATGACAAGAACAACGACAACTTTGCATAAAATGATAATTTTGTGTGCATCAAGCATGCTAGAAGTTCCTACTATCTAGTAGAGCAAACTTCAAATATTCTGTGTAACACAAACCCTGCGAGGGTTTGGGTGACTAATGCTTTTAGAAATGCTTACTTCGTCTAATGGTACAGAAGTCTAATGGTACAGAAGTCAACCACCTTGCAAGGGAAATCTCATAATACTCATCATGTAATGTAAATGAAGAGGAAGGGTTATCAAACAAATGCCAGAGAAAGCACTTTGGTACAAATGAGGGATCTATGTTTTTGTTCTCATAAGGCATGCTCGCTGACTTTCTCGTAGATATATATTTTTAACCAAACTGTCCTTTGCTCATGCCTTGATGATGGGTTCACATCATATGCCTACGTTATAAATAACCCAACCCCACTCTCCCCATCTATATCTGTCCCTGACACCCCATTATATTTTTTTATGACTAACCAAAATGTGTGTGCGTGCGTGCGTGCGTGCGTGCGTGCGTGCGTGCGTGTGTGTGTGTGTGAACCTTTGTGAAATGGATCCAAGCCTTAATTAGAGAGTATGAATTGTGACAGAAACAATGCATTTTCCACTAAATGTCAAGATGGTTTACACATCCTGCTTTCCTGCTATAAATCTTGTAGGCTCACTATGTTGTTCTCAAGCTAAATCATATGGCATTGCATACCAATTCTTTCTGACTATACAGAACGCTTCTGTGCGCTTGTCCTGCTCAACTAACCTATTGCTCTCTGAGAAGACATTGCATTGGCTGTTAGAGCGTGCTCTTGTGCAAGAGTCCCAATTCATACCTTGGTTTATAATGCGATTGGTCTACCCTTGGCATGCTTCCAGCGGGAAACCCCAGCTGATAGAATCCAAGCCAATCCTAATAACGTCACTAGAATGTTCTCATTGTCTAATTTCAAAGTGAATACTCCAAGGATTTGCTCACAGACGAGGTCTTCTAATTAAATACAAAGGTAAACATCATCTCTCTCACCTTCTCCTTATCTCTTTTCCCCACTATAATTTTGCCCTGGAATCCTGCACACCTTCAAGACCCGGAGCCACATGCCAAGAATTTGCAAAGACAGTATAATCTGATCGGAAAGCGGTGGAAGCGCCGAAGCAACTCCTTCCAATGAGTCAAAACAGAGACATTGGACGAAACCCATTTGCACACTTCCGAAGACATCCTAAAGCGACCACCTGAGTGCAGCTACTACAAGCAGCCCAACAGATCTCAGAAACAGTGAACAGAGAAACAGACCACTCTAACCAAACAACCTCTCTCTTGAACACTCCACCAACCAACCCGTCTGCCACAAGGCAACAACCACAAGAGGCAACTTTTCCAGCACCCTTTGCCACAAGAAAACCTACCAAAAGCCATAACGAACCCACAAGGGTTCCAGAAAGATGAGCTCAACACCAAGAAGAACCTTCTCAGCATCTTTCAAATTGAAATACTTGACTAGGAAGGCCTGAGAAGCCAATGCAAGCAGCAAAGAATTACCCACCCACACTCCTGCCCCCAACAAGACTCACAGTGGAATGGTGGGCACCAGATGCCTCTTGATCAATGCTCGGCCAATCGCCAAAAACGCCTCAGACATATTTGTCCACCTCTCCAAGGACTAAACAGATCTACCCTTCATCTAAGAAATGTTGCTCTCTGATGATCAAATGATAGTTACAAAAGTATCCCACCAGGCTATAAGATCAAATGCGCAAATTGTGCCAATGCAACAGGAGAAGGGACACCACTGGTCCTCAGATATTCTGTCAAAGTCTCAATGCCCATTGTCGACAACATCATAGACTGTGAATCTCTGGCCCTCATCTGCCCCATCTCGCTTAACACATCACTAAGCTTTCGCCTCATCACAGACCACCATCTTTCAGCCTGACCTTTGCAACCAAACTCACTGATGTGGCCGCCAAACTATCTGTTGATGTCTAATATCTTATTAAACACCTGTGTATAGGCGTGTTCTAAATGCCATAACATACTTATGGATTTCAATAGCTGGCTAAAACAAGACGACAATCCTACCACAAGATACCTCGCAGAAAACCTTATTGCATTACATCTTCAACAAATGGTTACGGGTCCCACCCACATAGTTGGCCACACACTACATGGAAATTTCTGTAATGAGAACATAGTCACTGCTTGTTCTCCAGTCCAACTTCCCCAGGGTGTTCATCTATCTATTCGGTTCACAATTTTCACAGCAGTACCCCCAACTCGTGGAATCATCCAAAGTACCTCCACAACCTTTATAACTGATACATTCTGCCATGGACACCATTGCACCAAAAATAAAAGATTTAAACACTCACAAAAGAAGAAACTTGCTAAATGGTTCTTTCCTAAACGGATCTGCATGAGAGAATAAAAAAAGACAATTGGAAAAAATCTGAAAGAAAAACAACCTGCGACCAGACAACTTGCCTACCATCATCAGCTACATTTCTACAGGAAAGAAATTATTAAAGCCTCTTGGCACTTTCTTATGCATTACTCCCTACGTGTAAAGTCGGCACAACAACCAAAAGAAAATATTTAAGATAATCCAAGACCTAGCAACCTGTAACATATCCCAAGTACTGACTCAAGAACTCTACAACCAGATTGCTGTGCACTTTAGCAGAAATATCTTATAAATAAAAGAGCACCTGGAAAGTAAAGGACTCCCACCACTCTAAGCAACTAACACTTTCTGCACCAACCTCCCTCCCTCTAACCTCACTCTGTATAGGACCTACTCGCTACCACCCTAAAATTATATACAACTATCACAAAAAAAACAGACAGCTGTTTTCTCATCCTACTTAAACAACTTGATCGCTATTGGGAATTTCACGCTACTTTTGAAGTCAGCTTAGGTTAGGCCAATCCCAGAAAAGCATACAGCTGACCCAAAATGACCCTGTAAGCTACTTCCCCATCTCAAACACTAATTTCATTACAGAAATGCTGGAAAAATCATATATGGTAAATTCCAGGATTTCATTGAGATGAAGAACATACGTCATGATGCACAGCACGATTTTGGACTAATGATGGGTACAGAAACACCCTCTGCTCATTCTGGGACCACTAAAGAACATCACAGGTCAAAACATCAACAGCACACTGAGCAGACTGGACATATCTGGAAGCTACTTCTTCCTGGCCACAGGTGGAACGTGAGGGCACTTCTTCAGGAATTCGATAGAGTGTCCTCTTGCCAGGGTATCCAGCACCCAACGATCGGTGGAGATGGACTTCCACACGCCGACGAACTTCGTCAGCCGGCCTCCCACCGGGGTGCTTCGGTGGGGGCCCGAGGCAACTGCCGGTTCAGTCCTGCTTGGAGGTGGTGGCCTTGCCGCCATGGCCACCTTGCCGATGGCGGCGATGCGCTCCCTGCTTGCAGCGACCCCTGTAGGCCTCCTGAGACGAGGAGCGTGCCGCCTGGCGGTAGGACGACAAGCCACCGCTGGATCCCTTGGAGGCGCCCTGTCTGCCTCCGGAGCTCCGAAAGGGTCGTCGTTGCTGAAGGGCTCCTAGGGCGCGGGCCGTCTCCGTGTCCGTCTTTATGGCTTGGAGGGATTCGTCCACCGCCTTCCCGAACAAGTTGCTGCCGTTGAACGGCATGTCCAACACCCTGGTCTGGACGTCCTGACGGAAGTCGATCACCCGGAGCCAACCCCGTCGTCGTAGGCAAACTCTGTTGCCCAGCTGGTGGAACCCGGTATCGGCAATATCGGTTGCCACCGTTATGGCGTGGTCCGACGCCACCTCGCCTTCTTGAAGTATTTCCAGGGCCTCGGACCTCTTGTCGTCCGGTAGGAAGTCCAATATGGGGGCCAGCTTAAACCAGAGCTCCCTGTCATAACGGGCCACGATCGCCAGGGCGTTGGCCGCTTTGATCGTCGTCGCCGCCGACGAAATGACCCGTCGCCCCATGGCGTCCAACTTCCTACCCTCGCCGTCCGGAGGGAAATTCGACGTTGAGGCTCCTGACCCCGCCGCTTTCTTTTTCGCCGCCAGCGAGACGACCGAGTCTGGCGTTGGCTGGGCCCTGAGGCACAGGGGAGCGGTCTCGGGGACCCGGTATTTCTTCTCGTACCGGTCCCGTTTGGCTGGTGCCGTGGAGGGGCTCTTGAGTACCGACAGGCCCTCCTCCCAGATGTCATCAATCAGAGGCACCGCGATAACAGTCTTCCTCTTGGCCTCCCAGCGCTGATAGAGGAAACCTTCCTTTTTCTGCTCCTCCGGGCAGAGCTGGAACAATTCGGACGCCCTGGCGATCATGGCGTGGAATGAGCCAATCTCGTCGGGCGGAGAGGCCCGTGCGACGGGAGACCCGTTCCGTCGTCGTCGCCCTCAGAACCCGTCGTCGTCGCCCTCAGAACCCGTCGTCGAGCCCACTGCACCGTCATCTCCCGACTCGTGGGAGGATGAGGAGGGAACTGTAGGCCTTACGGGGGGAGAGTGGAGGAGACGGTTGGGTCCTCCGTCGTTTGTTCTGAGGACTTCCCGACGGGCCAGGTTGCGGGTCCTCCGGCCTGGGCCGTGGTAATCTCGTCCTTATCTCAGAGCATAAGGACTGGATCGCAGACAAAATGGCCGCTGAGCTATCCTGAGGCCTAGGTTCCGGCTGCGCCGGAAGGGAAGGCTGCTCTTCCTCGCCATCGTCGTCTTCCTCGGTTATCTCCCGAGGATCTTCCTTACGGGATCGAACCTTCTCGAATTGGACTTCGAGATTCCTCACGGCCTCGGTCAGTTCCTCCTCCGAGGCTGACTCTGAGCTCGAGGAGGCTACCGTGCCCCCCCTCACTTCTTCCATCATGGTGGCCATGACGATGGGCTGAAAAGAGGATTCCCTCCTTGGCGGCAGGGAAACTCTAGTCCCGGAGGCAGTCTCCGCTGGCGGGGTCTCTGCCGGCTTGGCCAGAGTCGCTGCGATCGCCTCAATAGAGGCCTTTGCCTGCTGGATAAGGGCCTTCACCACCTTATGTGCGTCCCGGGCCTTCTCCTTAGGGGGATGGGCGACGCCTCGCTCCCCCTCTCCCGAGATCGGACGGGGCTTCTCCCGAAGCTTAACCGGGGTCTCGGACTTCCTCTTCCCCGAACCGGAGCGCTGGCTCGTGTTTGACGGTGCGCCCTGCCTGGCGACCGAAGAGCCTGACCTTTCGGCGCTCCCGGAGCCAGCGGATTTGCGGCGCTTGGCCTGGTGTTGGGCCCCGGTCGCCGGGGCGCCCGCACAGGACTTAGAAGCCCGCTCAGACCCTTTCTTCTTCTTCTCACCCGTTGAGCCCTTCTCCAACCAGCTGGCGAGACGGCATCGACGGTCCCTCATGGTCCGCTCCGACAAGTTCTTGCAGAACTGGCAGTCCTTCTCTACATGAGTCTTGTCCCCAAGAAGACATTAGAGGCATCGCGAATGCTCGTCCTCCTTAAACACATTCTGCAGCCCGCATCCAGGGCAGCTGCGAAACAGCTTCGGTCCGGGTGACAAACTCGCGTCCTGGGCCATCTCGAAGTAGGCCGCAAATCTTCTGGAATCCTCCAAAAAGTTGATTCGACTAAATCTTCACCCTTGAGGGGCGTAGGAAAATCCCGCAACGGGTACCAGTTAACGGGAGTAGAAACGGTGGAGCTTGAGGCTCGATTAACCGAAAAATGTGAAAATTCACCTGAAAAAGCACGAAAACGCAGCAAAAGCTCGAAAGCTAAGCACGAGGACTCCCAACACTTGAACGTGCGGTAAAAATCTGAAGATGGCTGCCAGAGACGGGGCTTAGGGAGATGGCAGTCATTGGCTGTGGTCAGCATGACGCAGAGATCAGTGATTGGTTACTACTACGAAAGACAGATCAGAAACGAAACTGATACTGGTTTTTCTTTACCGAGGATTCCCAGCCTGACGACGGGGAATATTCATGAGCATGTGAATCCATGCCAGACCCCATGCTGGAGAACCAAAGGAACTACTCCATGTTGTATCACCTCTTTCCTCACTGAGAGCACCTTATCATGCCTTCTGGCCTGTAGAGTACCCAGAGGATGCACACTGTCGTCTCTTGTATTCAATATCTACCCAAACCCACTCCTAAAACCTCAGTCTGTCTGGTCTTGCCTGTTACAACTATGCTTAAGACACACACATGATTTACAAACTCAACAACAACCTTTCAAAAGATTTGCCAGACCTTAAAACATTCCTAGCACATGTGGCCCATAGATGACAGCATACAGACTAAAGGTCAATCCTACCAAAACAAAACTCATGCTTGGTCTTGTGGCTTCATCAAAAACAAATCCTCAATCCCTTGGCCTGATGAGATGGGCCCATGCCTGTATCATTCTCCTTGGCAAGGAGGACCTGCGCACTACAATGGACATCAGCGTCACACTTCAATCGAAGGACAGAACCATTGTTAGAACGAGATTTTTCTAAGTTCGCACTTTGACGCACTATACCTGATCACTACTTCTAACTACTTCTAACAAAATTGGACTACACGCACCTGTAATCCCAGCACGAGTGCGGGAGGCTGAGGTTGTGGATGAGGTTGTGGATGGAGTGTTCGCGGCTGCTGTTCGTATCCACTGGTGGTCTGTGCTAGAACTAACATGAGTATATTCTGTGTAACCTCAAGCAGAGGCGTAGCCAGGATTATCGAACAAGTGGGTCCTGGAGCTAATGAAATTGGGCCCACCACAGTGACATTAACATCTGTAAATGCCTACACATCGCTACTTAGTGGGCATTTACAGATTTTGGGTGGGCCTTGCCCGCTCAGGCCCTACCCTGTCTACACCTCTGACCTCAAGTCAAGAGGCCTGTGTTCTGTCCCTGGTGAACCCCAAGAGAAGGGGACGTGTTTCTGTGTCCTTTGAATTCTACACAGTACACAAGCAGTGAGCTGTGCCTCACAGACCTAACCTAAAAAAAAAGAAAATTTGAAACAAAAAAAACAACAAAAAAAATTGGACTACACAAACAGCTTCTTTTCTTGGGCACCCAGAATACCTAATGGAAAAATGCAAAGAGTCCAAAATGCAACGATCAAATTACTCCTCAGGATGAAATGGTTTGAATACAGCACCCCAGTGCTGCACACGCTCCGCTCTGCCTTTCAGTAAAGAAAAGACTACATTTCAAAACCCTTTGCACTGCACACCATCAGGTAACCCAACTCTAGTGATAGTTCCTATCTTCAGCTGGAAAAGACAAGGAGGATCCTCATTCTCCCTACTGGCTACCAATCTCTTGAACTCCCTACCCAAGTAATTCCACACAGAAGGGAACCACCTGATGTTTAGGCAACAGCTCAAGATGTGACTCTTCAATTATTTTACTAACGGAATTGGTTAAACCGCAACAGACCAAGGATAACTCCAGATCCTTTTGCTCATTTTACAGGGAACGGTTGCTAAAATCCCCAATTGTTAACACTCTACAAGGGAGACTGGCCTGCTGCACCTCCCGCTTAGGGAAAAACAGCCCTGTGAACCCGTCTGCCTGAACCTCACCACCTTCCCTCCTCACCCCCACTAAGGTGAATAGCCACTACAAGTGTCAAATCAAAATCCAAACCATAAAATGGGTCTACTATTATACATTCTGCTTGGAAGCCATGAGCTTCTTATCTATCCTATGACACTCCAAATAAGACTACAACCAAGGAAGCACTTCACACATAAATTTGATGAAGTCTTTGGGTCCTAACCCACATTCCTACTTATCACTTTGTTCCTCCCGCACTGGCTCCACACTGCTAAATTCTTCACCGGTACATCACACACATTCTCATTCAGATGGCCCACAATGTCAAGCGCACCAACACAGACTCCAAACTTGTTCGGATGCTATCAACAACCACCCTGCATGCATCGCTGCTTTCTCAACCCTTGAGGATAACCCGACCTAGTATATCCTCACTGCACTCCAAACAGAAAATTCATACTAGCACACAGGTACTTCCGATTTGAACTCATCAACACAAGTATTCTGCATATGCATTTCCCTCTATTCCCCTAACAGATCCCCACACAATGTTCTTACAGAGCCATGCATAGCAAGGCCAAAATTATTGGGTGAAGGGCACTCTAAGACCACATCCCTTAGCAACACCATGACCTCATTTCGGGAACTCACTTGGTGTTGCATGCTTTTTTATACAGATTTGTACAAGTTCCATGACCAGACCAACAGCCGTAGCTTCCAAAAGGAGCCAAGTACTTTGTTTTTTGCCAGCCTGCCTGTTTTTGTATTTGGGTTTATGAAGTGAAAAGCTGGCTAGGGAGTGAGCCGTCCCAAGAGGTGACAGAGTCTGAGACATTCCTTAGGAACTCCCTGAAGGGTGGGGCCTTGAGGTCCTTCCTGAACTCCTGTTGGAGTGTTCAAATTGTGACAAGGATAGTATTCCAGTAGAATGGTGCAAAACATGAAAATGCTTATTTCTTGTTTTTTTCTTTGCGCACCAGTTTTCTCTTGAGCCTTGAAATAAGACACCTTGAGGTGCACATGCCACTTGACCCAGTGAGATTCATGGAGAGTTAGTTGCCTTGTATGTGAATCGAATAGTATTCTGTTGGCTGGCACAAGTAGCCAGCGCAGTTTCCTTATAATGGTGATCTGGTGATATTTCTTTGACCTGTGATCAGGCGTGCGGCAGTGTATTGGGCTAGAAGTGTGGCTGCGACGCCGATGAGCCACAGTCGAGGTGA
This sequence comes from Ambystoma mexicanum, assembly GCF_040938575.1. Taxonomy (NCBI): domain Eukaryota; kingdom Metazoa; phylum Chordata; class Amphibia; order Caudata; family Ambystomatidae; genus Ambystoma; species Ambystoma mexicanum. The sequence goes on along the minus strand of NC_090931.1, from coordinate 434,982,541 downwards.
GAGATTATTAGGGCTTTGACCATAGTTTTGAAGGTCTCTGGCTAACATCTTCTGGATAAGTACTTGTTGATACCAGGCAGGTTTCTTTGGTAATGGCTATTGATAGTGAACTTGAATGATTTGCACCTTGTGACCAGCAAAGGAGTGAATGCATCCATGTGCATGTCATTTAGCCACCCTAGAATGGCCTTCGGTTTAGCTAGATATCCTAGCATGATGAGATCTGTTTTTGTAGGTCTGAACTTCAGCTAAGTACCTGCATCCATTCTTCAATGGAAGCAAGTCACTGAGAGCCGTGAGATGCATTGAGAACAGCTCACTGTGCAGTACATCTATGTGCTTTCCACATATCGGTCAACTGAGATATTTGGGTAAGTGAACATTTATTCCAGTGGCTCCATTTAGAGAACGAAGATCAGTGTTGAAAAGATTGAGCCTTGGGGGACCCTACAAGTGACCAGACAATTTAACGGAAAGTGTCAATCTGGACCGTGTGGTATATACCCAATAGGTAGGAGGGAAACTAGTTGAGGAATGTGCCTGTGAACCACATTCTGTTAATTAGAAGAATGATTAATATAGCAGGGTTGACGGTGTCAAAGGCAGCAGAATGGCCAAGGAAGGGTTGTGATCGGCCGGTAGTTGGCAAAGTAATCCAGGTATAGTATGGGTTTTCTGGAGTGTCAGATTAGTACCATTTTCAAGATGCTTGGAAAGATTTCTTGATAGAGCAAGACGACTATTTGGGGGAGTGAGGTGAGGGCAGTGCCTTGATCTGATTTAGGAGGTGGACACATAACGTGTCGTCCTTGTATGTGTTTTGCGTGGTGATGGGAGTTTGAGTAGAGAGGGTGGCATTTTAGAGGTATTGTTGTGTTTTTTATTTGATCTATTTTAGCAATAAAGAAGTAAATTATTGAACTATGTTTTTCTGTGCACCCTGAGATCACTGGTTCATAAAATGGGTTTTTGCAGTGTTGAATGCTACCAAGAAGGCTTTGCTCCATTTAGCTACTGCTGTTTTGATGGTTGTGGAGTAATGTGTACCTTTTGTGAGGGGTTTCCAGCATGTGCTGTAGAGGAAGGCCTGATCATCTACCACTTCCATCTTGGTGTGGTTAAAGATTGATACTAGTGTCAGCAGAGTTGATTAGGCTAATGCAGGCTAGTGTTGCAAGCCTTTGTTCGAGAGCTTCCATGAGGAAGTTCTTCCAGGAACTGCATGAAGACATAGTGCCCTGTTAGTAGGGAGTGTGTGGGTGAAATGGGTGGGGATGGTGGCATGGCCTGTCCAGTAGACGGGGCTAGGGGCGAGGCTAATAGAATAGAAGTTTAGACAGAGTGTGTTGCCCATAAATTGAGTAGGGTACAATGTCTATTGGTTCAGGAGAGTATCCCTAGTGCTTTCAGGGGCAAGCGTCCTTGTATGTTGAAGTTACAAAGGAATTATTTTTGTGCATGAGACTAATCCTGATGTGATGAGGTTGGTGATCTTGGCGAGGAATACTTCACACCTTGAAGGTGGGTGATAGATAAGGTAGAAGGTGGCAGTCAGTCTTTGCAATAGGCAGAGGCAGCATGTGAAGAGCTCCATGGCGTCCACTGCCACACAGTTCTATATGGTACAAAACCAAGTCAGACATGTGGATGACTGCAAGGCCTCCTGCGACCTTCCCCATGTGGTCGGCATGTTGGATCCTCGACACAGGAGGGATGAGGAGGTCTAGCACATGGGGGAAGGTGGGAAAGAACCATGTCTCAGTGAAAAGGATAGTGTCAGGATCTTGTATGGTGAAGAAGTCAGAAATATCGGCACCGTAAGTATGGGTAAGTGAGCATTTAATGAACATCGGGTAGTAAAAACTGAGTTGAGGCAGATGTTATGTGGAGAGGAGTGGGATTTATATGAGCTTAAGAGGATTTATTTATTCATTTATAAAGCACCCAAAGACCGGGAGGCATTGATGCGCTGTTACAGGAACCAGTTACATGTGGCCATTTGGCAATTGATACTTTCAAGCAGAAAGAATAACAGCTACATACAAACAAAGGTAAAGACTAGGGCACAGCGGTGCAGGGCAGGCCTTGCAAATTATTAAAAATCTCACCTAGATCTGCAGGGCGAGTTCCGTAGTTTACATACTCGAACTAAGAGAAATGCACTCACCCGAAGGTGACTGGTGACAAAATATTTACCAGTGCTTTTTGTAAAATGGAGCATGTTGCCATAAATACACTTCATATTTGGTGCAATGCTGAGAAGCATGCACAGTGAAACTTACATTTGCCAGTTTCTGCAAAGTGTGTTTGCCATAAATGCAAATAATTTTCTAACACCACCATACTCACCAGCAAGGTCAAGTATCTTGCAAATTGTGTTCACACTTCATAAAAAACTACTCGTCAATGCTAGTGGGCTAGTAGATTTTGCGAGCCCTGAGGGTGTTTGTCCGTTTGTCTGTGACGTATTTACAGGTTCTCCTGTTGCTTCGGCACCAAACACTGCCTCTTGTTCCCCAAATGCCACTGTGTGCTGTCACAGATGACTCAAGAAATTTGCAAAGTTTTTTTTCACGGCCCTAGGGCCGGTGCCTTTCGCTGTTGCCTGACAAGCACCAATCCTCCTTGGTTCAGACTTACCAGCTTCCCATGTTAGCATATACAGCATATTCCACAGTATTGTATAAGTCCTTACTGGTACAAGAAGTGAAGGCCTAAACGCAGACTGCCTTCTCTATCTAAACTCCTTCAGGTACTGCCTAGAGGACTGTCAATACTCTATTCAGAGGTTAGTTATCAAAACAGGGTATTGAATCGTGCCTTACAGACACTCTGCCCAATTCTACAATGCCCACTTACTCCTCCCCCTCGCTTCCTGATACTCTGCTCCCTACTCTCTCCTCCTTCCAACTCCACTGCCTCGACTCGTTCCATTTCTTATGTCTTCTTCTTCTTCTTCTTCTGTCACTCTGATGGCTCGTGCTCCTTCTAAGCCTTGCCTCCACCCTTTGGTGTTAGTACTTTCTTCCTGAAACTGAAACTACTGCTCCCTCTTCCACACTACCGCTTCCTCCTCCATGCTACTACTCCACCCCACCTTTACTCAAACATCCTTCTTTCAATTACAGAAAAACTTCATATTTACATCCTACACTTCCTCTCCTAAACACTCTTACCAGTACTTCATGCACACTCATAATGCAGTACGACTTGCACAAACTAACCAATGCCTCACTTGCTCCAAACATTTTCTTTGCAATCCATTCCACTGGCCTTCATCCTGCTGGTCTCTTGGTCTGCCACCTCCACCTCCCCGGATCTCACACGAACAACCCACACCACCTTGTTTCCTGCTGCTTCTTTAAACCCACTCCTTATCCCCTGATTAGTTGTCTGGCCCAAGCCATCTGGAAGGGTCACTCACAGAATGCTTCATAATGTGGGAGAAGCCCTGCCACTTTTATATGCTCACAGCAGCCGTGCTGGAGGAATGTTGGCCTGTGCTGCCAAGTGTTCATGTTCATGTTAGGGGGCCCACCCTGCACTCATCCCCACGCATCCTGAGGCTGGAGAGCGATGCACAGCTTTGGGGGCACTGCAGCATAGGAGCTCCGGCTCTTATCTCTGAGCCTTCCCCTCCCACTGTGATGACTGTATTGTGCTTCCCTGTGGAAACAATGTCTCTTTCTCTACCAGAGTGTTCAGGAGTCTCCGTGTGGGGCGGTGCTGGTTCTCTACCTCATGGGTGTTGGCCCTTCAGATTTGTTGGGTTTCTGAAATGAGAAGAGAAACCTCTGCCAGAATTTTGGATCATAGGCATGCAGTGATGCAACTCGGTACTGCACATGAACAGACCATCACATGGGGAGGTGACAAAAATGGAGGCCCTACCAAATGCCACTGTCCCCATCGAGGGTGGTGCGGGGGGGGGTGGACTGGCTCAGGATTTCTTCCTGGTACGCCGCCTACCCCAGGCTAAGAGTGGCTCCTGTCCCCTATTGACAAGGTTGGGGTACTGTCCTTGTCACAATGCACTGCTGCTGTTCATTTATGCATGTGTTTTTTGTATGGCACCAAACATAAGCAGAAATTATCCTGGTTCGCAGTGCTAGGGGTAGGGGAGATTGCGGTTGAGTGGAGGGGTCCTGTGGAAAAGAAAGGAGGGGAGCGGCATAATTGAGAGGCATCAAGGCAGGACCGTGTCAAGGGGTAGAAGAAAGGAAAGGCCTAAGCGAGGGAGTGAATGGAAAATCCATATTTAACATAGCTCTGGAGATGCAGTCCGGTTGAACCTAGCTGGTAAGTGGCAGAAGTGCGTAGAGAGATGTAGCAATTCATAGGCAGGGGCCTCAGGATAGCCCAAGTCCCAGGAGCTTAGTATGGGACAGAGATTCCAAGCAGGGCTTCCAGCTGGGCTCAGACCGAGGGGCCAACATTCCTTGAACTAGGTTTGAAGGGAAATGATGAATGCAAGGAGACAGGTATTTGGAGGCCTACGGTATGAGATCTGGGGTGCCCCCCACAAACACTGTTCAATGGGACAGGAGGAGGTCTCCAAGTGCAAGAAAGGAGAAGGCATGATGCCCAGGTCTCCGGAGGGTGGGGTGGGGATTGGCGATAGAGGAAGAATCAAAGCACTAGGGGTGAGGAAAATAATGGGCACAAAGGACAGACAACCCAAGGTTATTCCAGGCAATGGGACTGGCCACTCCAAATTGGCTACCTTCACTTGACTTGTGAATGTACCTAGGTATCCTGAAGTGGTCAGACTCAAAAGATCTCAAGCTTCGTGTGAGGACATACTGGTTAAGAATGTCACACGTAGGTGGGCCCAATACACACAATGGCTAAATGGATTATCCATGGAGGATTGCACTTGACCCTTTATTCCATCAGAAGCTACTGGGGACTCTTAGGGCATGGGGACATGTGTTCATTGGCACAGGATCATTGTAGCTGCCATATTCTCGATGAGCTAAATGTGTTTAAGTGCAGTTTTTGTCAAACTGAAGAGGCTGTTGCTGTAATCCAATCTGCAAAGGACTACCGCCTAAACTTTCTGCACTTTGTGATGTTGAGGAAAAGGAGGATTTCCTGTAGCCTGTGGAGTTGGTAGCTATCCCCTTTTACTGTAGCATTAATCTGTAGGGAAAGCGAGAGATTGGAGTCAGGAAAGTACTATGTTCTTGGCCATTGAGGATAGGGTAGGGGCTGAGCCCATGGATAAGGGCCAGTTGTACTGAGGGTTTGAAATACTGTGAAGTGCACTTAGCAGGATCTCTGTATGTCCCCATTATAGTAAAAGAAGCTTGCAGAAATCCAGGCTTGGATCCAGACAATGTAACTGGACAGGCTCTGATGCTAGCGTTGTTACTTAGCCAAGTTACTTAGCCAAGCAGAACAGCAATTGTGAAGTATCTAATTTTAGAAGGAAGGGTATCCGGAATGATGTGATCATGTAGGTGCTTCATGTAGGCGCTAAAGGCGGAGACTTGTGGGACACCGAAACGTTGATGGTGAGGTTTCGAAGCCTGATTTTGTAGATTGACCTAGTCTTTATATATAAAGCGCAATGTATGAATGATATGATATAGCATTCATAACATGCCTATACACAAGTGTTTCAAGGCGCGACGAGGCAAGGGAGGAGAACAGAGGTAAGACAGACAATGATCTTACTAGGCCACGTGACATTGAAATCACGCAAGTGCAGGGGAAGGGGTGGGAGGGAAAGTAAGTAAAAACCCATTACAGGCCTGTCAGAAGTGGGATGTGTGTGTTTGTGTGTTATATGTGTGTGTATGTTTGTCCAGCTATAAAAATCCACACCGTTGAACCCACGTCTACCAAATTTTGCAGGGATTCCTCTTTTGTCTAGGGCAAGAGCGTAGTCTATGTTTGGATGTAAATAATTCACTCCGTAGACACCCTCATTTACTGATGCTCACCCAGATTCACTACAGTAGCTACTAGAATGAGGCAACATTTGTAAAAGTGCCTGAAGCTAAATATTCGATGTGTTGGTTATTCCTTTGAAATGTATTACTACTGTACACGGGCTGTTAAAGCATTTAAAAGGGAATTTCTAAAAATTGCATTCTTTTTATCACACCACACCAAATATGGGAATTGGTAAGGTTAGAGTCTACATAAGTTCATTCACAAGACAAGAGCACAATCAATCAATCTTTCTTGGGCACTTACTCAAATGTGCTGAAGCCATTGAGTGACTGAACATGCCGCACAAAAAAATGAACATCACTTGGAAAAGCTCCATCTGATGCGAAGTGAAAATCAATATCAAGAGCTTCTGAAACACAACAACAAACAGCAGCACGACTTGCTGACAAGGGGACAAGAGCAACGTTCTCCAAGACAAATGAGATGCCAGAGCAAACTGAAACAAGACTTGCCGACAAGAGGACAAGAGCAACATCCTCCAGGGCACATGAGACAACCACTCGACCAGGACACAGGCAGACCTGGGTACCCCAGCTAGTTCCATATATTGTTGAGGCAGCAAGTAAGTAACATCCGCATTGTGCCCGATATCTCCATCTTCTGGCCCATGCGCTGGATAAGGAAATTGTGCTAAATGGTGTTGTAGGGTGCAGAGAGGTCAAGAAAATTGAAGGCTGCTGGTTGTCCTTTAAAATGTCTTCCCCGATGTAGAGCAAAGTGGTTTCTGTACTTATAAACAAGCGAAAACCTAATTGATGATCATGAAGGAGGATCCTGCTGTGGGCCTGCAATGTGTGCGTCTCATTATAGGCCTGCAACTGGTCAGTGTGTCCAACTTTAGCCCTGCAATTGGTCAGTGGCCACTTTCTCAAGGAATGTGGCTCGAAATTAGAGGTTTGAGATGTGGCGTAAGTTCACCCATATCTTTGGTTGCTGTTCAGTTATTTATTTATTTTTTTAAAAATTGTATTCAAGTGTATTGGTTATAAAAAATAAACCTTCACACTACAACAACTATAATATACACAGACATTAGATATATAATAACAGTATGTCCTTCAAAAGCAACATATAATAAAGACATTAGATATATAATAACAGTATGTCCTTCAAAAGCAACATATAATAAAGACAATTCATACATAATACATAAATACTTTAAAAAAAATAATACTATTCACAATTAAGCATCAAGCACTTCCATCAAATGCTTTCACACTAGCTGTGCCAAATTTAATATGACCCTTGATATCTTATAAATGACTGACATAGTCTTGATAATGCAGGACATAAATATCCACCACTCTAGGTTACTGGGTTAGAAGGTGTCTTGTAGTCTCAAGAGAACCCTTACACAATCTGCAAATTCTTTGATCTTTTGGGATAGCCATTATGACTCCCACCACCATTAAAGAAGATAACAGATTAATTCGGAGTAACGTGATGAATCTCCTCAGGTTACGATCTATCGTATGAATAAGATATTCCTTAGGCTTTAAATCAGGAAAAGCTTGATTGTGATAGCCATTCAAGGACGTTTTACCAGATACATATTGCAGGCTGTTCACTCTATCCCAGGCATACACTTTTTTATCAGCATTTCCCTGGTAAGACTAATGTTGGGCAGTTCATTACAATCCCAGCCGATTTGTCTGTGAAATTTGTCAAAAGCCTTTCATACTTCATATGATAGGTTAGAGGCACTAGGTTTTGACTGTAGGGCTTTGCCATGCCACCGTAGCAGAGAAATCACTGATTTTATAAAATATTTTTAACAGTAAAATGCACCTTTTCATGTTCATCATAGTCGTAAGGGTTACCAACCCCAACACTAGGCTCCAAAGTCACTACAGGCAACGATTGAGGAAGGCCGAGGACGTGTTTCCTTCATTTTCCTTCTAACACATTTAACAAGGGCAACTGGCTATCTAAACAAGTCTCTAAGCCATAAATAATTCCAGGAACAATACTGATTTTATATGCCATCATCATCAACTTTATTCGTCCAACAGGCCATCAAAGTGCATCCTAACATATACATTTACTAAACATACAAAATCAAATCACAACCAAACAACATAAATAGAGGAAGCAAGAGGGAGTAACACAACAAGACAAAAACCACCCGTGTTCAAAATTGGCCCCAGTCAGACAATTCAACTACAGTGAACCCCAGTTCTCTTTATCCCAAAGGAGTTAAGTTTGCACCAGTTAGAGGGAGGGGGGGTTAAACGGGGTGTATCCAAGATGGCCACTGGCCAAATTGTTGGGGGTACTGGCTGGTTGAAATCCCACCCTTTGTCAGCCAACCATCCCATCCAGTTCTTTACAAAATCCCTTTGGCCACTCTCCCATCCCAAAAGACCAATTTAACAGTGTCATGGGGGTTCAAACCCTTGCCTCGGACTCTCGAGCATCCCACCATGGATTTTATCGAGACAAACTCACAGCCTCTCACAGACCGCATCCAATGCAGGCACTTATTCGATAATGCTTCTCTTGGTTCAGGCTTGAGCTCAGACAGTTTTGGGACCCGATGTAAGTAAATTGTGGAAGGTCCAAGCCCACCCTTAATATGGCACCCAAGTGTGTTCCCTCTGTGGTGCAGGTTGTATGGTCCAGGGACCTTTGTGCTTTGGCCAGGTACAGGCCGTGAAGCTTGTTCCACAACTGCGGAAGGCATACGCTTGGGGTTAGCGCATTGCTACAGTTCGGGGCTTGATTCTAGATTCCCAAGGGGCGGAGATGGAGGGCGATCTCTTATGTGCCCTGCAATGAGGGGTAACATGTACTGTACTTAGTACTGTTTCATGCAGCCCTGAGCCTTGGTGCACTCCGGGTTTGATTGCTGGGCCCCTTAACCTTTGGGGGGGTAAAGACAGAATCCTCCTGCACCCTTTTGCCTCCACTCCCCTGATTTCCTACTAAAACCAGGAGTAAGTTCCTAATGGCAGTCAGCTCAGCAAGCACCTCAACAAGCACCGGGTTACAGTTGCACCTCCCAGTGGAACAAACGTCCTCAGCTGACAAGTCAGGAATGTGATCCACCACCTGGCATGTGGGGTTATGGGCTCTGAGCGGGGATAAAGAAAGAAAATAAATTTCCACCGGAGCTTATAGAGGGAAAAGCTCACTCCAGGCTCGGCTGGAGGAGACCAAAGCCCCAGATGAGATGGGAGCAAAGCCAGCAGCAGCAGTGGCACATACCACTGGGACCAAAGGTGTTGGAGCTGGAGTACACATGGGGCTGCCAGCCTGTGAGCCAGTCACCTGTGCAAGGTCAGTGACCAGGGTATGGGGATCAGGTGGTTAGGTGCAGCCCACAAGGCTTTCCAGGGGCAGATTCCCCAGTGCTTATACTAGTGACTTCTCTAGACCGTGGCAAATTGAGTCGAAGGGCGAGTTCAGGGTGGGCACAACCAGAAGCTTGAGGGGATCAGGGTCAGGGTGACATGAAACAAAAGGTATAGTTAAAGCGAAGGGAGAACCTGCAGTTCCTTTTTCTTTGTCAGTGACAACATCAGTGCGGAGGGGATTCCTGCACCTATTCCTGGAACTACTCAGTCGAGGGACTGCCAGTATTCCTGGTTTTTGAGATTTTGGCCAATATCCGGGCGATGATCGGTCGAGCCCCCCCCCAATAGGTAGCCATTCAGAGGCATGAGGGCAACCTGAGTACCCCCTGCATTAAGCTGGGCAGCTCCAGGAAACACCATCTTTTCTGTGCCCAGTAGATTTATTTGCAGTCTGCCCCGATTTCCCCCTCCTGGTGGCAAAGACTATTTTATCCTCCTTCAAAAGCCCAGCCTGGAGGTATTGCCTTTTCACAGTCAGCACCTTGCGTTGGGATTTTGTGACAGGCTGGGCCTGTACATCCTGGAGGTCAATGCCCAAAAGGAGTGGGGGGAAAAGGGGAGAGGAGCGAGGACTCCCTGAGCTCCATGATCGCCTTGGATAGGGACAGGATAGGTTCCAGAAATAGGGCTACAAATAACACCAGTGAACTTCAAACAAACAGTCTTTTGCAGTGGGTGGTCTCTGTACATGCGGGACTCTAACCTCTCTCACCTCCAAGCCTCTGGCAGGTTTCTGTATCATCCAGAGAGGCCTCTCACCTCAGCTCAGAATACCAGCGGCACCAAACACTGCACCCTTGCCCCACTGCGGGCTTCACCGCTGCCGTCTGGGGAAAGAATTTTAAATCCCTGCGGACGTGGCCAACGGGAAGAACCAGCGAGATGCTCCTCGGTGCACACATTGTCTCTAGACCCTCACCCGCGGCACCAAACACTACGCCTTTGCCCCTTACCAATCAAAGCACACCAGAAAAGAGATGTGAACTGCGCCCCTCGATCTGAAATAAGAATTGGAGGCTAAACCAAAAAGACAAACGACATGGTCAAAAAACAAAGAGGCTTATTATGCTGCTTTAGGCATCTTCCGGCAGGGTATAAACCAAGCCATTTTAGTGAAGGTGTCGACCGCAAACAACACTGTAGTCATTCACTGCACAAGAGGCATCTCTATAACGAAGTCTAATGAGATAATGTACCCCGGTTTGTGTGGAATGGGCATGGCTTTAAGGACGCCCCTAATATAGACAGGGCATCGGCTTTGCCATGCAAAAACCTGGTTGGTAAGTCACTATGAAATTAAACATGGCAAAAAAGAAATGCCAGTGGTTGTCGTGAATTGGTGCATTTAGCATGGGAGAGTGCCTGCAAATTAGAGTGATCCACACAAGGAGCGGATGTTTAGCACCCAAGAGATGATGTTGACATTCCTTAAATGTTCCCCTTTTGCCAAAAGCTCCTCTTGCCAAAAGAGATGTGAACTGAACCCCTCAACCTGAAAAAATAATGGAGGGTAAACCAAAAAGACAAACAACGTGGTCAAAAAACAAAGAGGCTAATTATGCTGCTGTAGGTATCTTCCAGCAGGGTATAAACTAAGCCATTTTAGCGAAGGTGTCGACCACGACCAACACTGTAGTCATTCACTGCACAAGAGGCATATCTATAACAAAGTCCAATGAGGTCATGTACCCCGGTTTGTGTTGAATGGGCATGGCTTTAAGGACGCCCATCTGTTTACTTGGCACGGTTTTACATTGCGTACAGACAGCACAGGTGATTAGGTAGTCCACTACATCTTGTTTCATATTAGGCCACCAACACCACCTCTGTAGCGGATTCAAGGTCTTACGTTTAACTGGATGGGCAGGCAATTTGGCATCATGAAACCATTGTAGTGCCTTCAGGCGAATGGCTCCTGTAGGAATGTACAGACAATCCTGATCATACGGCAAACCATCAGTGACATGGGCATACATGGCTTCTAGGTTAGCGGGGCATTTAACCCAAAGTCCAATGGTGTCCAATAATGGGGTGGAAACAGCACAAAACACACACCACTGCATCTTTGGCCAAAATCGGATACTCAAAACGGGGAAGATCACAAAGCCCCTAATATAGACAGGGCATCGGCTTTGCCATGCAAACAACCTGGTCAGTAAGTCACTATGAAATTAAACATGGCAAAAAATAAATGCCTGCAGATGTCGGGAATTGGTGCATTTAGCATGGGAGAGTGCCTGGAAATTACAATGATCCACACGAGGAGCGGATGTTTAGCACCCAAGAGATGATGTTGACATTCCTTAAAGGCTGCCCTTATTGCCAAAAGCTCCTGTTCCATGATGGTATAATTCTGCTCACAGGGTGCGAGTGCAGGAGTTAAATGCTACAGCATACAACTGTTGCATGGTCGGACACCTCTGTGAAAGGATGGCACTGATGGCTACTGCAGAAGCATCAGCCTCCATGATGAACGGTAGCAAAGGGTCTGGGTGCGGAAGGACCGGGCTGCCACGAAGGCCTCTTTCAGTGTTTGAAAGGCTATTTGCGCCTTTGTGTTCCATACAAAGGGTACCAATGGGCGAGTCGACCTTGTGAGAGGAATCGCTATATCGGAAAAGGAAGCAATAAACCGCTGATAAAAATTGGTTAAGCCTATACAGGACTGTAATGCCTTGACCGTAGAAGGGCAGGCCAATCAAGCACTGCCCGTATCTTGCCATCGCTCATTTGAATACCCTGTGGGGTCAGGACAAATCACAGAAACCCCACCAGGTTGGAGTAGAACACACACTTTTCCGCTGTAGCGAAAAAAAGAATATTACTGCAGAAAAAGACTGCCGCAAAATGATCAAGCATGTCCTGAAACACATCATTGATAAAATACTGAAAGGTGGCTGGGGCATTGTAGAGACCGAAGGGCCTTACCAGGTACCTGAAAAGACCACGTCTTGTTTTGAATGCCGTTTTCCATTGATTTCTGTGACGCATCCGGACCAGGTTATATGCCCCCCTTAACACTAGTTGGTAGAAATGACTGAGGTCTGGAACTGGTCCAAGAGCTTGGATATCAAGGGCAGAAGATAGTGCTTTTTTTATCGTCATGACATTTAAGGCCCTTAAGTCATGGTCGTAGTCATCTGTCCTTCTTTGGCACAAAAATGATAGATGTGGCAGGGGAACGGGATGGTCAAATATGACCCAGCTGTAGTGACTTCTCGATAATTCTTTCAGCATCTCTTCCTCTTTGGCCACAAGGGAGTAAATGCGGCCATATGGTATTTATTATTTATTGTGCATTTGTTAGGTGCTTATACATTAAGCCAATTCTGTTTCAAAGTGCCCCGGTATGGTGGCCCACGGCCTCTAGGTCTATAGGGCAATCGTGGTCTATAGGTTGTGGTCATTTTTCAGATTGTTTTTTGTCGAATATGTCCAGGTCCAAGTATTCAGCTCTGGCACCACAGAACCAGGATGTTGGGAAACCACATTAATACTAGGAAGAGCAGACAACATGGCCAAACGAGGAAGGGGGGGGCTTTTGGCAGGAAGCCCCGAGTCAAGACAGTGACAAGTGCAGTACAGTGAGGAAAAGGTGGCAGTCTATAACGGGGTTGTGAAGGCGCAACAAAGGCAACCCTAATATAATACCGAATTGCAGTGCTGCGATGAGGTCAAAAGACAATGATGCTTATGTCCATGAAAGGAGGACATCTGTACCGGACTGGTTTGTTCAATTACTTGACTGGATGTCAGGCGGGACCCATCCATGGCACGCACGGCTTCAGGAGTGGTTTTGGCCTGAATAAGAAATTAATTGGCTGTAGCAAACTGGTCGTCCATATACCAGTTTTCCCCGAATCGATCATTACACAAGCAATCAGTTCTCGAGCATCAGGGAAAGAGAAGGAAATAGGAACATAGATATGCAAACATGAAGGGTAATTGACTGAGCCGAAATCAACAGGAATTGTACACAAAGCTCTCTTAATGGGTGAGTCTAGGCATTTGCCGGATGTTTAGTGAGTCCTTTTGGGCAGACACAGATAAAATGTCCCGTCTGACCGCAATAAAGACACAAATTGAGCAACATGAGTCTTTCTCTCTCTTCCTTGATAAGAGGTCCCCCATGTAGCACCAATCTGCATAGGTTCCCTTGATATAACAGGGAGGAGTAAGGGAGTAGTTTCTTACCTGTAACTCCATTACTCCAGCGTTGGTATCTTTCATGGATTCACATGCTTAGAATATTCCCCGTCAGGTTGGGAACCCTTGGTATACTTATTAAGACGTTTTCCATTGGAAAAAATGTGACACTTCTGTGTCCCATCTACGGCGTTTTGGGGGATGACCCAATAGGACGTGCATTATAAATAGCCCCGCCCCGCGGCTCCCTTCAGATTTTTAACCCCAAAGTAGTAGGAGCAGATCACATTTGCATTCAGGGCAGGCCGGAGGGTGCATGTGAATCCATGAAAGATACCAACGCTCGAGAAATGGAATTACAGGTAAGAAACTACTCCCTTCTCCAGCATTGGATCTTTCATGGATTCACATGCTTAGAATAGATTATATAGCAGTACCCTTATCTGGAGGTGTGAAATGCAAACCAATATTACCAGAGCCGCACATGCAGTTAGCAATACAGAACCCCCAATCATGGTACATTCACAGGAGGATACACCCCTTTGTGGGGCTTACATTACTGAAACAGGTGTCGCAGGACTGCTCGCCCCATCCGCACATCCGCTGCATGTTGTTTTATCTAGGCAATAATGCCGAGTAAATGTATGCAGCACTGACCAGGACACTGCTTGACATATGTCCACCAGCGGGATTCTGGACCACAATGCCGCCGATGGCGAGGTGGATCTTGTTGAGTGAGCCTTTGGACGTCTTTCCAGAGGCTTCCCTGCTTTAGAATGGCAGAAGACAATAGTCGACGACATCCAGCAGGCTAGTCTTTGTTTGGAGATCGGTTTTCCCTTTACCGAAGGCCCATAAGCCACAAACAGTTGTCTCGTACGCCTAAAGTCTCGAGTACGACTGAGATAAAACTTCAAAGCTCTTTTGACATCCAACGTATGGAGAGCTTTTTCCGCGAAAGAAGAGGCCGCTGCAAAGAATTTTGGCAGTACAATTGAAGAATGTTTGAAGAATGCAGTTGGAACTTTTGGTATGAAATGAGGGTTGGTTGCCAGTACCACCTTGTCCTTGAGAAAACGCAAGTATGGGGGATCGATCACCAATGCTTGCAGCTCCGACAGTCTTCTTGCTGAAGTAATAGCTACTAAAAAAAGCCATTTTCCACAACAAACATTTTAAGGACGACGATGACATAGGTTCAAAAGGAGCCTTCATTAGTCCTGCCAGCACCAGATTGAGACTCCAACTAGGAGGGAACTTTTTGGCCGGAGGAAAGGTCCGAAATAAGCCTCTCAGGAAATGCTTAACCAGTCGATCGCTGAACAAAGGAGTTGAATACCTTTCATGAGTAAACCTTGAAATGGCCGCCAAATGAACCTTTATGGAGGAGAAAGATAACCCTCTCTCCGCTAAGTGTAGCAAATATGGAAGAACTTGCTCCGGAGCGATGTTTGGGGGGTCCACCCCCGGTTGGTCCCTGCACCACACGCAGAATCTTTTCCACTTATATGCGTACAAAGTATTCGTGGACGGAGCCCGCGCTGCCTGTAAAATTGGGTGGCAATGTGAGGAAATGTTCAGGGCCCCAAACTCTGAGAAGTCAGGAGCCAGGCTGTCAGGCTGAGGGCGCCCGGGTCGTGATGCCAATCTGCTTCCTTGTCTTGAGATAGAAGGTCCGGAATCTTATGCAACCTCACTGGCTATGTTATCGACAGCTGGAGCAGGTCCAAAAACCACGACTGTCTCGCCCAGTAAGGAGCGACTAGAATCACAAGACATTGGTATTTTTGAACCCACTGGAGGGTCCGTCGAATGAGCGGAAACGGAGGGTACGCATAAGCGAACCTGCCCGTCCACGGGAAGGAGAATGCCTCCCCCAGCGAGCCGGGTTGCAGCCATCAGCTCGCTTAATGTTTGCACTTCTAGACCTTTTCGCAACCCGAGAGAACAAGAGGAGGATGACCCCACTTCTTGAAGATGTTCGCCAGTTGTTGATCGTTCAACTCCCACTCGTGCAGTTGATTCATCTCTCTGCTGAGAGAGTCTGCTTGTACATTGTTCCCCCCTGGCAGATGGTAAGCCATTATTGCTTATTTCCTGCTCGAGGGCCCAACACCATATCTCCTGAGCCTCGCTCGAGAGCGTTCTGGAACGAGTGCCCTCTTGCTTCCTGAGGTAGAACATTGTTGCTGTATTGTCCGTTAATATTCTTACGACTGATCCCCCGTATGCGTGGTAAAAATGATTTCAGAGCCCAATGTACCGCTCTTAACTCCAGCACGTTGATGTGAAGCGTCGACTCTTTTGGGGACCACTGGCCTTGAACCTGCAGGGATCCCAGATGGGCTCCCCATCCTGTCTGCGATGCATCCGTTACCACCGTCAACTGAAAATCCGGTTCCTGCAGTAGCATCCCTCTCGTCAGATTGTCTGAGAGCTGCCACTACTGAAGCGCTTGTAGGAGGTCGTTGTCGATGCTCAACTTGTCGGACCACAATCCGCGACTTTGAGACCATTGGTCTTTCCAGAAATTCTTGTATTGGTCTCATGAAGAGACGACAGTTGTTCACCAACGGGATACATGATGCCATGGCCCCTAGCAGTGACATGTATTTTCTGACTGACACTCTGGTGCCAACATTCCACTCCTTCGCCTTTTGCTTGAGTTTTTCAACTCTTTCCAAGGACGGTTTCACTAGCCCTGAATAAGTTTGGAATTCCGCTCCCATAAATACCAAGCTCCTTGAGGGAGCTAAGCAGGACTTCTCGAAGTTGACTGCAAAGCCTAACCGCTGCAGAAGCTTCATGGTGGTTTCTAGGCTTGCTTGCCCCACTTCCGGCGACGAGCCCCTTACCAGCCAATCGTCCAGGTAAGGGTAAACATGATGACCTTTCTTTCGCAGTCAAGTTGCCACTGGAAGCAAGCATTTTGTGAACGTCCTGGGAGACTATTTTAGTCCAAATGGAAGCACTTTGAATTGGTAATGACTCTGACCGACTACGAATCTTAGAAACATTCTGTGTCGTCAACGCATGGGTATGTGGAAATATGCATCTTGCAGGTCTAACAATGCCAGAAAATCCCCTGCCTGTATAGATCGGATAACCTCCTGAAGTGTAAGCATTTTTAACTTCAGGCTTTGCAGAGTCTTGTTTAGAGCTTGAAGGTCCAGAATGAGTCGCCACTTGCCGTTGGGTTTTTTGAACACGAAGTAACGGGAGTAAACTACCAGACCCCTCTCGCCCGCCGGAACAAATTCTATAGCCCCTTTGTGCAGCATAAGCACCACTTCCTTTTGTAATATGTGAAGATGGGGTTGCGCCAAATACACCGGTGGAATATGAGATGGTACCTTCTTGAACTGCAAAGAGTGGCCAGTTTTACCGTGTCTAATACCCAATGGTCTGATGTTATCCTTTCCCACTCGCCGACGAGACGCGACACTCTGCCTCCCAAGACATCCTGAAACTCGTCATTGTTGGGACTTTGACTGCTTGCCTTTGGTGGACGAAGACTGTCCTCTCCTTCTCCTCTACCACTTTGTAGGGCTCGAGCGATCTTGCCATGTCTGAATTTTCCTTCATACCCTTAAGAGCCTCGTCCACTTTCTCCCCGAACAACTGCTCACCCTCGTATGGCATATCGAGCACCTTATATTGGACCTCTGGTCTAAAGTTCATTCATTTCAGCCAGGCTTGTCTTCTCAATACCACTCCGTTATTTATTTGCTTGAAACCGGATTCGGCCAAGTACACAGCGATATTGATAGAGTGGTTTGATGCCTCCTCCCCCTCATGAACCTTTAACATGGCTGTTTTTCCATACTCTTCAGGCAGGTGTTCCAGTATGGGGGCCAAACAATGCCACATCGCACGGTCGTATCTTGCCATGATAGCAAGCAAGTTAGCTGCTTTTACTGTCGTTGCTCCCACTGACAAGACCTTTTTACAAAAAGCATCCTGCATTCTAGCCTCACTGTCCGTGGTATTGTACATTTTTGCTGAGATCTGGCTTTTCTGGCAGCCGCTGCCGACACTGCCGATTCCGGGGAGGGCTGTGCGGTCAAACATTTAGGAGTAGAATCCGGAGCTTTGAACTTCTTTTCCAATCTGACCTTGTTTGCAAGTTCCAAAAATTGATTACGCATGGTTCGCAGGCCTCCCTGCCAGACGTGGTCCAGAATGGGAACCGAGAAGACTGACTTCCTCCTCTTCCCCATATGGTCAAATAAGAAGCATTCCTTCTTTTCTTCCTCTGGGGTCAGACCAAATTCAATACAGGCTTTCCCCCATCATCGCGTGAAAGGAGCCGATGTCATCTGGCGGTGACGGCTGAGCCGGGCTTCTAGGAGCTTCCACATCAGCCTCCGATTCCCTTGTGGGATCTCATGTGGGATCTCTCGAAGGGGACGACGAAATGTCTGAAAAAGAGTCTCTAGGCTCTTGGCTTGGTCGGACTCTGAATCTTGCAACTCCCCTTCTTCCCGGCGTGCGCAGGGAAGATCCTCGCTAACTGGATAGGAGGCCGGCAACCCGGTCGTTGACATTGACCGTGGAGCGGGACCTGGTTCGTCGTCGGCAGGCATTGCCGGTATCGCTGGAGGTGTACCTATGGGGGGTAGCCTTGCGTCCAACTGGCTCAATAGAGACTGCACCGTGGTCAACACCTGTACCAACTGAGGATTTAGCAAAGACGATCTAACAGGGACACTTTGCATTCCCGAGACCGTCGATGAGCCAACACCTCGCAAGACCAGATCCGTTGGAAAAGCAATTTGTTCGCGGTCTTCCTCCATCGACGATATTGAGAACGTTGATTCCTGCTGCAACAGGGTATCTGGCAAAACTGCATCGTACACTGCAGGTTGCCAAACATCTAATGGATTCACCGTCGACGATGATCTCGGAGACCCTTCAATCGTCACTGCCGTGGTTGATAAAGTCACTGCAGGTATTGCCTGCTCCGGCGGTAATGAACCCGTCGACGACGGAATTCCCTTTGACGATAGTGGTGGCTGTGACGCAGCCTCTTTAGGTGATCCTGCCTTTTTTGAGCTAGACCTATGCTTCGTCGAGTCTCTACTCGAGGAAGACCTGTGATGGTCCCCTGCAGAGGAGGTCTTTAAGGGATCTCTTCTATCCTTTTTTGACTAAGATGAAGAGGAAGATTTTCCTTGTTTGCGGTCTTGGTCCACACGACCATGTTTCAATGACGAAGAGGATTCTTTCGCCGGATGTTTTTCTAGCGAGGGACGTTTCTCTGTAGAACGCGGCTTCTTCGCCAGAGGCTCTGCAGATACAGAGCGGCGATGAACTATCTGAGATTTAGGCCTCTATGCCAAACTGTGTGCAGATCCTACCTCCGATGAAGGGTACTGTCCTTCATTCAGCCACGTCACCAGACGCCTATTACGGTCCCTCAGGGTTTTCTGTGAGAATGCCTTACAAATCTCACAACTGCCTGTCGAATGATGCGGGTGAAGACAATACAGACAATCCATGTGCCCATCCCCTTCATAGACTTTCTTCAGTCCGCACGTGGCACATGGGCAGAACAACGCCTTTCCAGACATTGGGAAAGAAAGACAAAGTTCAACCTTGTAAGGAGTGAAAACACAAGGTACTCCCGCTACTTTGGAGAGGGTTGAAAATCTGAAGGGAGCCGCGGGGGCAGGGCTATTTATACTGTACGTCCTATTGGGTCATGCGTAAGCGCCCCAAAACGACGTAAATAGGACACAGAAGTGTCAAATTTATTCCAATGGAAAACGTCTTAATAAGTATACCGAGGGTTCCCAGCCTGATGACGGGGAATATTCTTAGCATGTGAATCCATGAAAGATCCAATGCTGGAGAACATCAGTTTTCCCTGGGCGCATCTTGGGTGTCTTCCTCTCACCATGCCTCTGTAAAATGCGTGCACCGACCTGTAGGATGAGGTCTAGTAAGTCTGGAAAGGACGAAGGAAGAGAGGTGACTACCGAAAGGGCGTCTTTCAACTCTTCTGACAGGCGCTGATAGAAGATAGCTGCTTTTTTATGCTGAGACTGTGTGGTTTTGGCTGGCAGTTGATTGAAACAGGCCAAAAAAGCAAACGGGGGGGTGGGGGGGATTACCCCATGTCTGGGCCAAGAACTCGAGATCTGAGGCCTGCGCTTTATATCTTGCAATTGAAAACCACATTCATGGCCCGCAGTAATGTATCAAAGTCATACTGGGCAGGGTTGTTAGCCTCCAAAAGCGGATTAGCCCAAGCAGCGCATTGCCCACTTGATTGGAAAGGACAAATGCAGCTTTAGTAGCAGCATCTGGAAATGCCAACGGGCGACACAGGAAATGTAATTTGTACGGATTGATAATCATCCTATATGGTTTCGGATAGCCAAGAAAAAGCTCAGGAGGGTCTAGGGGAAACAGTCCCAGTAGCACCAAAGGTGGAACATTAGGAGCCGGAGAAACAGGTACCGGAACTGCAGTGGCACCATCTTCCAACTCATCGTCAGAGGCTAACGGGTGGACTAAACTTTGGGCCTGATCCATGCGCTGATGTAGCGAAGCATGAGCTGCTTCCATGTCAGTGCGTAGGTCTGTGAAGGCCTGCAATAATGCAGCCATAGGATCAGGGTTCACGTGCATGACAACAGTGGGAGACATAGAAATGGGCTCCTCAATCTGTCATGATGTGTAGCACCTCTGCAAGCACCACTGCACTTGCATGCAAGTATATGAAGGCCAACTGCCCCCAATCTGGGGAGACCTTCCTCCTGAGAACACTGCCTGCAAGGATACAAGTAATTGCGAAGACCACAGGCTCAGGTGAAAAAGGCAGGATTACGTCAGGAACCAGCAGTCACTACAGAGAAGGAAAAGCAGGGGAATAATGTTATAGTAGAAACGAAAAGCAACCCCGGAGGTTAGTCTAATATTTCCACTACCCCCCCCCCCCCCCTTGTAGTACTCCTACCTTATTCTGGATGTAAAAGGGATGATGCACCTATCAATATTTCTACCAGCTGCTGCAGTCCATAGGTCAGAGATGCCCGTCTGACGTAGATGCCCACAGGCATTATAGTACACAGATGAAAGTGCAGGGACCTTACCCGAACAACACAAGGACAGCAGCTAGGGAGTGGAAAACTAATCCAAGAAACAAGGAAACATACTCCAGGAGGTCCAAAGGGCAAAAGTCATCCAGTTAGCAAAAAATGACAAAACAATGGCAAATAAATGGGAAAAAAATGCCACAGTTCCACAAAGTTCATAAGCAGTCCAGAAGAACAACCAAGACACACAAAAAAACAAGGTCAGGATCCAGATGAAACAAAAATTCCAAAGCAACACAACAGGCAGGGAGATCCATGATGCAGTCAACAAAACAATAAAAAGGTACTGTAAGGAAGTCAAGAATGCCAAGTACAAAGCCAGTACGGGGAGCCAAATCAATTCAGTATGAACAGAGCCAAGGTAGTATAAACAGAGTAAACCGCTGATCAAAGAAGTCAAAAATGCCACTCACTGCAGGAAGAATACAGTCTCACAAATGCCTTTTCCGTAAATGTGAGGCGAAAGACCTAGGCAATAGAATAACATTTGCAATGTTGTCCACAAGTAGAAAATCTTTGGCAATGATTCACAAAACCAGTTTCTTTACGATTTATTGATTAGATAGTTGCAGATGCTATAATTGCCAATGCATTTCTGACTATTCCTAGTCCTTCGTCAGGACATAATTCAACCTGCATTGTTACTTGATGTTCATGGCGTTCACTGGCCCTGTGTAGAACAGGGGCCATGGTAACCTTAATGTGCACCACGATCCGATCGTGTACACTTTAGTTGTGCCATTTCGGATGACGCAGCAAGCTGCAGGATCATCCTTGTCACGTGACGAAGAGCATGGCCTGCTTGGTGATGTAGTGTTGTTAGTGTGCGAGGAAGTGAAGGCGTTGGTGCTATGCGACTCACCAGTTTGCATGCATGCGGGACACCGCAGGTAGGAAGGCGTTGGCAAACCGGTGATGCCGATCCTGGTATGCCTGTTGCACTAGGTGACATGGAAGACACCAGTCCCAGACTGGAGTGGGACTTCGCTGATAGCTATGGGGAGTATAGCAAGTCCTGACACGCAGCAGTCAACAGATGGTACAAGTGCATGCATTGATTAAAGATATTAAAATAATTGATGTTACAATGATTCCATAGGACTCTGTTGCCCCTTGTGGAGACATCGTATTGGCCCCTCATAAAGTTAGACTTTTTTGTTTGTTGTACCACCAAGATTGAACCCTGGGTTGTTATGGTCACTAAATGTTGTTACTTTAAGTCGAACATTCACAGATTCCCATTTAGGAGTACTAAGAGTAAATATATAATCAATGTAACTATAGGAAGTCCCATTTGACCAATTATAGCCAGTGATAGGGCCATCAGACAATGCCTCATTCAGGAACGTCAGACCATACGAGTGCAAATAATGGAGCCATGTGTGACCCTATTCAAGTCTGTTTTTGGAAGGTATTACTGCGAACCGTCATACAGAAAGAATTGAAGCCATCCAGATACAATTTTGGCACAAGCCAAGTTTCCTGAGTAGAAAGATGTGGGAGGCAATCAGTTTCCTTAGGCCGCCTTCTCCATGTAAGAGGTCCTTGTTATCTCTATTGTTTCAACCTAGGACGGTTAAGGAGGCTGGATCAATTTTAACTGGTCCTCAATGTTCAGAGGCACGACTTCGCCCATTCGCCCAGCGCTGCTCCATCAACGGGTAGGTAGATCATATTTCCATAATGCAAAGGAACCCTCTTGGCTTCTATGGTTTAACTTTTAGGGTCAAACCTATGGGCTGTTTCAACATTCTCTGGGTAAGAAAAACCTACTTCCAATAAAACACCCATTTTCAGAAAGGGTGCATGCTGCATAACACAATCTACAATCTGCTTACTAAAGAACTGCAAGCATGCCCAGTTCAGCCCAAATTTGGGGTCAGGGAAGATTATGATCTACCTTTTTTTACCCCCCGTTTACTATATATATATATATATACATATATATATATAGTAAAAAGGGGGTAAAAAAAGGTAGATCATATATATATATATATGCGTGATTGTGATCCCTGCAGCCAGCCCTTCATCCATTATATACTGTACCCTTCCCAAACATATATATGGGGTGAAAAAGGGGTCAGCATTTTCGAGGGTTGCAGTAAACGGGGCAACGTAATTGTATAATCCGGAAGATTACTCTTGCAAAATATTTTGTAGTTATAACCCTTTATTGTGGCAGTATGAAAATAAGCACAGTACTTCTGCTCTATTAAGAAATGGACTATCGGCAGTGGCAAAATGTTCTGTTATGGTAATCCTAGTTTATGTTTTTTGGGTAGTATGGGTCAGCCTGCTGTGTCCTTTAGACACCCATTCCCCTGCAGTGGCAAGAGAATTGGATTCCGAAGAAACCATAGCTGGCCCAGTAACTGGAGCAGGGACCTCACTGGTCATATCCATGCTATGGTCATCAAGATTTACTGGCATTCCATTACGGTCAGTATCATCATCGATTACAGAAACCTTTATTTATTTCAAGGTGCGAAAATTATGGGATCTATGGATCCATTCATCTAATGGACCCTTTATTGCACTAGGGACAACTTGATTATTTTTCTTCTTCTTGCCCCTCAGCATAGTTAGAGCTGTCTCAGCCAAGGATGATCTTCCATAGAAATACAGGTCAGATTAGACTTGGGAGGGGGAGAACATTGCTCTAAGGGGATGCTGACAGAGAACTGGCATGTTTTCCCCTTTATGGCTATGTGTCTCAATCTTGTTTTTCTTTTTCAGTGCCTTTGGGTCACATGTGGCAGAGAGGTACGATCAGAGATCTGCAAGGGAGCATACTGTTCTTCGTCGCCTTTCTCATTATGTCAGAATTTGAATGCTTCCCTCCTTTTGTATCTCGTTTGCCTAAATAATTATTGGTGTGCCATGACCATCGTCATTTATTTCAACCTCTTGCTCTACCTTGTCAATCATCGTTGATGAATGTACATTTGGTGCAACTGCTATATCAATAGCATTCATCACCGCGCAGCAAACATTTTCAAGACGTCAGTGCAAATGGCCAGTATTGATTTTAACAAAGAGTACAAAGTTGGCACCATGTTACTTTGACTGGATAGGATTGTCTCACAGAGGCTGGATGGGCACCGCTCGATTCTGCAAATGTCTCCAAGTCCGTAGATTGCGGAGGGTCTGCCCCCAATAATGTTGGAATGAAAATGAGTGTCCTTTGTCTTACGCCGTATGGAATCAACATCAATTGTCTCTCTCTACAGGCGGTAGCAGAGATTCAGTAGAGAGTTGATGCCAATGGCAGCGAGGCAGCAGGGTTAATGAATCCTCCTGTTGGTCGGTATTCCCAGTCTGACACGACTGATTAGTGGTGGTCATAACGAATCCTGCCTTTTGTCATCCACTCTTGCGGATAAAAAGAAGTAATCTTTCCACCTAAAGTGCTGCCTTCCCAGCTTCGTGCCGCAGAGCAATCCCTCTCCCTGGGGGCAAAGTAGTGGCAGTTTTTGCTACTGCAAAAGTTTGTCTGTCAGCTTCTGTGTAGCGTAGCAACTTCTGCCTTTTATGTTTAACTAAGATGGCTGTTGTGCAGTTATCAGGTAAGTTTCCCACCAGAGATAAGAAGCCAATATGATGAAAGAGTCTGCCAATTACAAGCTTACCGATAAGATAGCTTGCTGTGCTGTGCTCCGGTGTCTGTGGTCCACAGACTGCTGACTGCACTTATACGTGCACTATCCAGCACGAGGCACAGGTTGATATACGATCACAATCGGGTGCAGTAGTTCACAGCTCCCAATGAGGATATGCCACAATACTGTAAAGAACAAGTGAAGCAGAAATAGGCAGGGGCAAAATCCAAGCAAGCAGCAGCAAAGAGGACTACTTCCACTGCTGCCTGTATTTATGCATGCACTTCCCCGGGCGCGCGCTCCATGCGAGGGACGGTTTGATATACGATTACAATCAGGTGCAGTGGGCCGGGCCTTCAGGTTCAGAGCTCCCAATGAGGATACAACACACTACTGCAAAAAGCCAGTCAATTAGAAGTAGACGGGAGCACAATCCAAGCAAGCAGCAGCAAAAAGGACTGCTTCCACTGCCGACTTCAATTATACATGCACTTGCATGTGCTCCGTGCGATGCACGGTTTGATATACAATAATGATCAGGTGCAGTGGGCGGGGCATTCAGGTTCACAGCTCCCAATGAGGATAAGCCACAATCCTGCAAAAAGCCAGTGAAGTAGATGTCGGCAGGAGCACAACCCCAGCAAGCAGCAGCAAAGTCTGGTAATTTGAGCACAGTGACATTCTGATGGATTGATTGCAGCGGGTAGTGAGGGGTGCTGCCAGCACACCCACCTGGCCTTTAAAAGGATGAAGGTTAGAGTAGGATTCCATGGGTAAGGATTACAATATAAGGACCGTCTTGTAAGGGATTATTCTGCGATAGGTGCAAGGAAGCCACATTTTAGACAGAGCACCTACTCAGAGAAGCCTTTTGGAGTTTGATCCAAGCACTTCCAAGAGCTAGAAGAAACGCACCAAATGTAGTTCTGAGCATGGGTCTACTTTCTTGAGTGAAATAACTTGCACTCTTGGCTTTAAAGAGCCTCAAACATCTAGGTTGAGGACAAGCACTGAAGGCCTTCTGAGGAGCACCTCTGTTGTTATTTTGGTTGCTAGGAAGTTCTCTGCGTAAGAGATCCTACTACAATTAGCGCCCACTAGCCCCTTCTCCCAAAATGGGGGCTCTAACAAACTTTATTATAAACAACCTAATAATACTGCTTTGTCCTCATCTGGATACAAATTCGTATTAAGGCACAACTTGCCATCTTAGAGAACCATCATTTTAATTTACACTTAACTAGCACTGTAGGCAGAAGTGCAAAGGGCCTGATACTGTACGTCTTTTACCACATAGAATATTGAATTTTCTAATGGCAAAGTGACATTATGCTCTATGACTTTTCTGCCCACGCCGTCATCGTTCGAAGCTATAACGTCTAAACAGTAGGGGACACATGGACCTGGTTTCATTTGACAGATTACAGGTAAATTGATAGGCATCCTTAAATTAAGTTGGACTCCCGACAAGTAGAGCATTTTTTGGCATGCTTAAAATGTTGGCACTGTTAAAGGAATTTTCAAAAAAAGTGCCCTAAAAACCATAGACCAACATATTTTTTGTAACGTTTTGTGAGGATGTTTCAAAGGAGAGGAGGCAAGGTCATGGGGGAGGTCCCAAAACATGCATTTCTCAAGCAATTTCATTTACACCGACGTCTGCTCTCATCTACAGCCAAACCGCTGGAGTGATCCGCACCAATCCTTCATGAAGAAATCGGGCAGAGTGTGATGCACATTCCTTTTGTGATTTGGTGCAAATCTGTCCAGTGATTGTTTGCTATTTGGCCCAAACTGGCCAAAGTCCAATTAGGGATATCTGTGTTCACCCAAATTGTTCATGGACACACTGGGACATTTTAAGGGTCCGGATTGGACAATTGCGGTTTGTGAATGTGCAAATCAGTACATTTTAGTAGGGGAACCAAATGGGACAGTTGAAAAAGTCCAACCTATTTAATGTGGGGCCCACAAAGTGCTTCCCAATGGGTCCCATTGGTATTTGAAGACTTTTTGGGGGTTCTGTCGACCTCTCACTGTATCATTATGTTACAGGGACATATTGTAACATGCTGGGCTACCCTCTCACAATAGGCAAGGTCTGGCAGTCATAGGGGGTGGGGGTGGAGGGGGAGTTGGTGATCTGCTTCTTTTAGATCTGTCAGCAGCCTTTGATACGTTTGACCACTCCCTCCTGCTCACTCGACTATCCTCTGCCGCACTTTCTGGGCTGGTGCTTTCATGGTTCACCTCTCTCCTGGTCGACAGGGGCCAGGTTCTTTCTATCTCTTCTTTTCATTATTGCATTCTCTTCTTTTCATTCTTCTCGTATACTTTCAAGGAGTCCCCTAGAGCACAGCCTTGCTCCCACCATATTCAATATTCATATCCAGCCCCTTGTCCAACTCATCCACTCCTAAGGCTTCCGCTGCAATTCCTATGCTGATGCTACGCAAATTATTGTCGGGCTTCATAGTCTATCTAAGCTGGACGCAGCGTCTCAGCTTAGGAGTTTGGCGGCAGTCGGTTGTTTTTGGATGAGTGGCAATTGGCTCAAATTGAATGAGGACAAGACTGAGATACTGATGGTTGGCCCATCCTCCAGCTATCCACCTTCTTTCCTAAATCCTTTTTGGCCTTCGTAACTTGGTCCTTTTCGTGGTGAAAATTCTTGGCTTCAAAACTGCTGCCTCGTAGTTCACCAAGGCGCAAGTTAGTTCCATCTGCCAGACCAGCCATTTTCAGCTTAAGTTCTTCGAAAGGTTCTCCCCTTCCTTACCTCTCATCTCCGTGCTCCAGTCCTGTCTTGTCTCGAGTCAAATCGACTACTGCAGGTCTCTTTTTCTTGCCCAGCCTTTGTAATTCTCCCTTCGTCTTCAGCTTCTTCAAAATATAGTGGAACACGTGGTTACGGGTATCCCTTATGGCTGCCATATTTCTCATATGCTCTGTTCGTTACACTGGTTGACTGTTTCCAAATGTACCTCTTTCAAGTCACTTTGCATAGTGCATCATGCATTCTATGGTCAGGGCGCAAAATATTTGCAGAATAAGTTTCCACCTTTTCTCCCAGTACACTCATTGCGCTCCCAGGATGGTCTTTTGATTTAAGGTCCTCGGTTTCGGCACACTAGGAGTGGTGGTCACTCCTTTTCTATTGCAGCAGCCAAACTGTGCGATACTTCACCACTCTTTCTTAGGGCCACTGAAAACAGTCTTCAGTTCCGACATCTGTTGAACACCCATCTTTTTTAGTTCCTTTGGGCCTTCTTGTTTTAGCCTTTTCCTGCTGTAACTCTAGCGTCCATATGTCTCTGGTGTTCATGCACTGTATAAGTATGCTTAACATAACATAACAAATAGGGGTGTACCAAAATTCGGCTTTGAATAAGTATTCGTTCCAATTCTGGCTGAAAATTAAATATTCAGCTTCGGCTGAATACTTTATTATCACTCGAAGCCAAATAGTTCCCGTACATGATACATTAAGTGCTGCTTTTACTGCTTGCCTGGAATCATTCAGGCATGTCATGTTTATCCTTTAACGATTTCATTAAACACATGCTACCACTTTTTTTTTATTGAATACAGGCAAAGCAGAGGTGTGAAAGTGCAAAGAAAGTCAGTGCCCTTCATTTGCTGGATAGACTTTCATCTGGTGGTTTGCTGAGGAGGGATGAGCTGAAGCAAAACTTCAATATTTTGAATTTATCTCTGGCCTTACACGTATTTTGTAGTTAAAAACCATGGAGATGGAACAGTAGTTCATAAAGTTGCTACTGAAAATTATATTTTCTGTAGGCGCTTATTGATTTGCCGATGACCTGTGTGAGGAATCTGAAAGTTACAGGTTCCAATCCCA
This sequence comes from Ambystoma mexicanum, assembly GCF_040938575.1. Classification (NCBI taxonomy): domain Eukaryota; kingdom Metazoa; phylum Chordata; class Amphibia; order Caudata; family Ambystomatidae; genus Ambystoma; species Ambystoma mexicanum. The sequence continues at coordinate 434,954,514 of NC_090931.1, read as the reverse complement.
CCAATTTCCAATCCAAATAAATCATTTTGTGGATTAATATAGCAGAGATGTCAGTAAGTTCCAAACCCTGAGTAAAATAGCTCAGGAGGTAGTGTGCCTGCAGCAAAGAACTGTATTTAGTCTGCAGGCCAAGGTTAATAAGCAAGTAAGATGGCTCAGTGGGAAGTGTGCCTGCAGCAAAGATGTGCTTATTATAATGAAACGTAGGCTACAATTCCTGCCATCCAACTTTTACATGTTGCCAAAATGAGTCCCTTTAAATTGAGTAAAAGTGACAGATGTTACTAAAGAACGTGGCTACATTTTATGAACCAAAAGGAGTCTGTGGCAGCAGAAACGTTCCTCCCAATATGAGAGAAATAAAAAAAGAGGGATATTTGTGTAATAAATATAAGGAGATACAAGTTTACAATTTAGAAACATTGGACCAAATGGATGTACATGTGAAACAAATAAGTAAAATAAACATACAAATTAAAGATCTGAAAATCAGCACTGCCCCTTTCCTATAGGATCAGCAGAGAACCATCGAGTACTCAGCATTCCCTCTATATTTTTGCCTGGTGTCTTTTACCATGCCCCAAAACACCACAAACATACCCCACCCGAAAAAGAAAGAAAAATATTATCTACTCATGAAGACATTTTTCACAAGCCTCATCCCTAGTCAGTACCACGGGTAGAAAGCATGGCTTTGGCATCACAACAGGTCTTTATTTAGTAGTACTTCAGCACTTAGCAAGCTGCTAATTCATGTAATCACTCCTTTTGTGTTTCAGTGCCTTGCTGGAGCCAGAAGGCTAAAGATGGTCAGGCCCAAAAGATACAAGTCATTTATAACGCGCCTGTACACAAGTGTTTCTAGGAGCGAACATTTGAAAGTACAACTAGATACATACCAGTCTCCCCCCTACAGTGATTGCATGCATGCATGCATACAAAGCTCTCAACCTTTTTTTGTCACCAGGGCGGGTGAAAACACCCAATTTTGATTTTTGGTGGGTTAGAACCTACTGAAGTGAATGGGCGTACAGGAGGATTGGTGGGTTAATCAGCTGTTCAGAAGGTGGGTGACACTCGCTAAAAGTGTGCGATGTGCATGCTATACTTTTGGGCTAGTCTTACTTCCTTGGGCCTTGCCCAATAAATGACGCCTAGGAATGCACAAAAATACAAACTGTACCATTATTGAGGAGTTCATTTGCTGATAATTTGTTCCTTTCAGGGTGTATACAAACACCTTCTGTAGACAACAAAGAAAATAAAAGAAATGCAATAAAGATTGGATATATGTATTTTAAAGTGTGTTGTTAATTTACAAAAGTGTTTTTCTTGTCTGCATAACTTTATTAAGAGGGCAACTATTCGGGTTTGTATTCGGCTCCGGCCAAATACTTGCCCAACTATTCCTTATTCGGCCGACTACTTAAATCTACTATTCGGTACACCCCTAATAACAAAGAATAGCAATATGTCCCAAAACAGCCTTTATGTTTTACACAAGGAATGGTGGGATGGCCATATGCTAGGGCTGGGTCTCATGGGAGCTCAGCAAGGGCCACTTTAGGCTGTTAATCTGTTAGCAGAGAAAGTGGCAGCCCACAAACCTACCATGGTTATGCAGGATCCCTGGGACATGACGAGTTCATATCATGGAAAGGGACTACAGGCCATGCTCAGTGGCCTGCAGACCTGCAGTGGGACACTAGTGGCCACTTCAGAAGCCTTGGCGGGGCAGGTGCAAGGCCAATGGTCATGCCACTGTCAAATTGGCCACTGGCCATGACAGGGCCTATGAATCCACCATTGGGAAAAATTGGCTACTGGGCATGACCGCAAGTGTGGCCCTGTGGTCACTCCAGTGCGTGGCAGGGCCTGTGATCCGTCATGTCCCTGGTATAAAAAAACTATACTGGTCATGGTCAACGACATGTGGACCAGCAATGGGGACAAAGTGGTAACTGGGCCTGGCTAAAGGCTACATCCTGGGAAAAGTGGCTACTAGCCATGGTAACAGGCTGTGGCCCACTGTCCGTAGCATCAGGCTATTTCAGTCAGCTTAGTAGGGTCCAAAGCTTTGCTGGATGCTGTCTCCTGTACAAAGTGACGCCTGGTCATGACTTGGGGAAGCCTGGGACAAAGCTGAAGGCCTTTGCCTAGCAAATGTGGCCACTGAGCATAGTCAAAGGCTTTATGTAATGGGCCATCAGTTTGGCAGTGCCCAGGGCATACCTATACGACATGTCCAGGCAAAGTGGTGATCCTGTGCATGGCTGCAGACCATCCCCTATGGGCACATATAGTGGCTTGTGGGTGAAGAGGCATGGCTGAAGGCCATGCCCCATGCACAGTGTAAAAAAAAATCCATTCACCATTTATGGTTCCTAAAGAAATCATTACTCAGCTACTGCCATCCGAACAAAACCATAATCCCTGTCCAAAATATCTTGCAAGCCTCCTCACACTGCCACCTTCCTCCAAAATCTTATAAGTCATTTCAGGAAACACTTGCTAGCTCCATAACAGTATAACTGACCCCCACCACCAACGAGGAATCATCTTGCAAGGACTCTCTCAGCCTTCCCAATATGTGTCAGCCAGCCTCCCAATCAACGGTTAAAGAAATGTAGAAGAGCAGATTACGTCATCTCTAATGCTCGCCCCCTCACCTGCGTCATACTGGAAGCAAAACAGGAAGACTCTGTGCATGACACCAGGTATCATCCCAATACCGCCCCGAAGATATGAGAGACGTTATGCACTCAGACAACCATATCAAAAGTACCCTCACACTGACGTGGTTGGAGGATGTCGGCATACATCACTGGATATAGAAGAACTGTAAGAATAAAGTGATGTAATAAAGTAAAGATACAATGACGTACAGAAACTATATGCAAGCGATTAAAGTATAATAATGTAAATAAAGTAACAAGAGAAACATGGATGCAAAGACAAAGAAACCATATATACAAAGAAGATATGTAACCAGACGAGTACGCAAAAACACAGAAGCTTGCTGCAGCAGAAACTATACCGTGTGGAAAGCGGCTATGATGGAAAGATGGACGTTGGATCATGTCAAAACCTCAAACTACCTCAGAGACAAGACAAACCAGGGATGCAGATCAGAAGCGTTGCAGAAAACAGCTTCATGCAAGAAACAAATGATATTTGTTTTGCTGAAACTATGGATGACACAGCAAGACATAACTGGAAAGTACAAAGGGAGTTAACGAGGATAAGCTATGAAGGGTACATTTCTCTTAGATTAAGCAGAAGTGAAAACTCTGCAAGGGCCAAGTATTGGACAATCAAGAGTGAAGAAAGCACATTTAAGATGGAGTAACCAAGTCTACAGAGGCCAAGAGGAGTAATAGCACCCAGCATAATTAAATCAAATAGCAGTAAATAACAGGTCAAAAATGGACAAATTCGAGGTCTACTGACACGTGGTGTAAGACTTGACAACAAGGTCTATTCATTATGCCTCAGACGAAGACAGTGGTGTACCCCGACTGCCTTAAAAATCCCAGAGAAGAAAATAGTCAGCAAGGTCAGCGAGGTCAACTACAAAGGATAAGCCTTGGCTCATGGTCCGACTGATGAGGCTAACTGACCAAAGTGGGCAGTGGTCTGACATTGTTCTCTGCACCTGGGTTTCGATCTGTTCACGTGCTGCTAACGAGTCGAATGTCCAAGGTTGGGAGAGTATGCCAACCAATCATGAGTGGCTGTGTAGCAGCATGCTATACAGTTTGTTTGTTTATTTATTTGTTGTGCGCGCCGGACCCTCGAGTAGCAGGGCGCATAAAACAAGGAAGTTTACAGCTTGGATGCAGGAAAGGTTGCGGTTACAACATGTGACAGAAAACAGGAAATTCTTGGCTCCATAGGGTGAGGCATGTACAATACAGGAAAAACACAGCCACGCATTCAATATATAGCTAATGTTGCCTAGTAACATGTCAGTCTATGGCAGGTGAAATGCATATACTGGTGGGTGGGAGAGTACCCGTTATATGGCATTTTCATTAAACCATTTTATAGCGTTTGTTCTGAATTTGTTGAATGTTAGGTCAGATCTAAGTGCCTGGGGTAGGGAGTTCCACAATAGAGCTGCCTTGACAGGGAAGCTGGAACCTCCGATAGTGGTTAGCTTAAAATGGGCACTAAAAGGGAGTTGGGGCTGACTGTTCTAGTGAGTCTAGTAGGGTTTTTTCTAGTAAATCGTTCTATGAGGTAGTAGAGGCACTTATGTTGTTAAGGCACTTATGGATGAGGGATGCAGCTTTAAGGTTGATTTTTTTCTTGGGTAGAGAGCCATTTGTGTTTGTGTCTTATTTCAGAAATATGTGCTCTTCTCGGGATGCTTAGGGACGCTCTAAGTGCATTGTTTTGGAGCACTTGTATTCTGTTGATTATTTGTTTGGAAATCCCTATAAAGAGGGAGTTGCAATAGTCTAATTTTGATAAGTTGAGGGCTCTAGCTAGGATAAGACAGCTGTCTTCTGATAGGAATTGTTTGCCGGCTCATATTAATTTGCATGTATAGGCCGTGGATGAGACCAGTGAATTACGATTCTGCATTCATCATCGATGGGAACACTATTAAGGTCGCTAAAGAAGTAAAAACCTGGCGTTTTTATTTCTTTAGTGACCTTAATATTGTTCCCATCGATGATGAATGCAGAATAGTTTCGGTTGAGTTTAGAGATGCGGGCTGCAGAGCCCAGGATGATAAACTCTGTTTCGTCATCGTTCAAGCAGAGGCCGTGGTTGGCCATCCATGCTTGAACAATGCTATAGACTCTGTTCACCAAAGCCAGATCTTCCCCATAATCCCCGGTAAGTGGTAGGAGAATCTGGGTATCATCCGCATAGTTAGTGTAGGTGATACCCAGATTGTCAAGATCGTCAAAGAGTGGCTTGGTGAAGATGTTGTAAAGTGTTGGCGTGACGCAGGATCCCTGGGGCACTCCGCAGGTGATGGGTATCGGGTCTGCTGCCGCTGAAGGGGAGAACACCCTCATGGTCCTGTCACTGAGGAATGATTGTATCCAGACTATGGCCTCCCCTGAGAAGTGGGCCGCCAAGTCCAGGTGATTGCACAGAACTTTGTGGTCCACCAGGTCAAAGGCGGCTGAGAGGTTTAGTAAGAGGAGGAGAGCTACTTTGCCCTCGTCTCCGAGTGAGTCTATTTGGGCCTTCAAATCAATAAGGGCAGTCTCTGTGCCATGTAAAGGTCGGAAGCCGGATTGGCAGACGCCAAGGAGCTGGTTCACCTCAAGGAAATTCTGAATTTGGGTGTAAGCTACATTGTCTAGTATTTTTAGTAAGAAAGGCACCGTGGTGATGGGCCTGTAGTTTGTGGGAATGTTGGGGTCCAGTGTTTGTTTTTTCAATAGGGGGGGGGGGGGGGGAGTACCCAGGATTACTTTAGGTTACGTGGAATGATGCCTGAGGTAAAGGAGGCATTGATGAGTTTTGTGATAAAGGGAGCTAGATCTCTAGCAGCGTCCTTGATCAATTGTGCTGGGCATTGGTCTCCTTTGCAATTGGATGGTTTGAGAGCCAGAATAGTTTTCTCTACTTCAGTTACTGAGACCATGGAGAAGCTGAATTGGGTACATTCATTGGGTTTGGGTGTAAGGATTTTGTCCCCGGGGGTTTGGGTTTTGGCTGGTAATGAGGCTTTCTTTAGGGCAATATTGGATTGGAGGTTGGATACTTTGGTGGTGAGAGCCAGCTGTATGTCTGTGCACCAGGTTTTGTCTTTGATAGAGTCATCCTGTACAGGGATAGGTGTTTCCAGTTCTTTTAGGATGGAGAAGAGCTCCTTCATGCTGGAATTAGCTTGGGTAATCCTATTGTTATATGTTTCTTGTTTGGCCAAAATGATGTCCTTTTTGTATTGCTTAGAGATGTTTGTTAGATTGCATTTGTTTTCAGCGGTAGGATGCAAGTTCCATATTGTGTGGCATTTTCTTTTTTGTAGTCTTAGAATTTTTAGGTGGGGAGTAAACCAGACGTTTAGGTGCTTTCTAGGTTTACTATTCCTAAGTTTAAGTGGTGCAATGCTGTCAAGAGCGATGGTCATGGCATTATTGAATCCCTCCACTAGAAGGTTTGGATCAGTGTATTCTGGTAAAGAGTTGAGTTTAGGTAGGATATGGGGCAAGATATTCTCTGCCGTGATATTTTTCTTATTTCTAGTTAGAGTGGGTATGGCTGGGGGGAGGTGTAGGAGCTATGGGTCTTTTAGTTTTGACAGTGAAAGAGATTAGATGGTGGTCCGTCCATATTTGGGGGGTAATGGCTATTATGGAAGGGTTACAATTGTGACTGGCGATCCAATCAAGAGTTCTCCCTTTGGCATGGGTGGGAGTATTCACCTTCTGCGTGAAACCTAGTTCAGCTAAGGTGTTGGCTACGGCGGTGGCCTGGTGATCATTGATATCATTGTAACCTATGTTGATGTCTCCTAGCACTAACGTTTGTGAGGAGTTTTTTTAGCTTCTCAGCGAGAACAGTTGTGATATCTTCGTTAAAGGAGCTGATAGGGCCTGGGGGTCTGTAGAGGAGATGGATGTTTAATGTTTGCGAATTGGCAATGGGTAATTTGATGGAAAGAAACTCACAAGATTGAAGGTTGGGTGTGGAGGTGATTCTCATGGATAGATTAGTTTTGGCGATAATCGTTATTCCTCCACCACGTGCATCTGGTCTGTCAGCTCTGAGGATCGTATAATTGTCTGGGACTGCTAGAGAAAGTGCAGGACCTACTGCATCGTGGAGCCACAATTCCGTAATGGCGATGAAGTCAAGGTCATTTTCCCAGATAACGTCCGCTATATCTGTAGCATGAGCGACTAATGATCTCGCATTAATTAGGGCAGCTTTTAGGTCGGGTTCTGGTGGTACTATAGGCGGCAGTTTGGCAGTAGGCTTATTTCTTTTAGGAAGAGGTTTATGGCTGAGGGGGCCGGTAGTTTCTGGAGGTAGAGGTAGTTTCGGACGAAGGTGGTCCAGGTTGATGTTGTATTTCTTAAAAGGTTCCAATATTTTAGGAAGTCGAGCCCGGAGTCTATGGTTCCTCTGTGCTAAGATGCAGTATTGACTGTATGTGGACTCCTGGGTCCTCGAAAGGCTGGAAGGTTAGCATGGTGATGTAGGCAGTGGTAATGAGTATAATTATCAGATTTGGGAGTGATACTCGGAGGGCTATGCTAGGCATGTAAGAGTACATAGAGTTACTCCTGGTTAGGCTGGGGCCTGTTCCCTGCATTCATCGAGTATTAGCAATGGCAGGGTAGGCTATGTGTAGGGAGGATGGACTGGATGCAACAATTAGATGCTAGGCAAAGTAGGCTAGGAACAACCATCAAGTAGTAAGCTCAGATAATAGGGTAGATGCAGCAATCAAATATTAGGCTAAGTACAATAATCAAATATTAGGCTAAATGCAGCAATCAAATATTAGGCTAAATGCAGCAATCAGATACTGGGCTAAATGCAGCAATCAGATACTGGGCTAAATGCAGCAATCAGATACTGGGCTAAATGCAGCAATCAGATACTGGGCTAAATGCAGCAATCAAATACTGGGCTAAGTACAATAATCAAATACTGGGCTAAATGCAGCAATCAAATACTGGGCTAAATGCAGCAATCAAATATTAGGCTAAATGCAGCAATCAAATATTAGGCTAAATGCAGCAAACAAATATTGGGCTGACTACAGTGATCAGGAGAATGGCTGTCTTAGTGGGGTGCTAGTGGGGGAGACCAGGGCCCTTCAGAGGGCGAGGATTATCATCGTGGGAAGTTAGAAGGTCAGCAAATATACTGGGCTAGCATCCAGTGTAGACTGGGCAAGTGGGGAGTGGGCGTCCTGAGTAAGGCTCAGTATAGGAGGGTTGGAAGCCTCAGGATGCATGTAACATAGCGCGTGTGGTCATGCCATGGCTAAGTGATACGCAGATATTAAGCGCAATTGTGCAGTGATGGCTGGGCCGAGAACAAGAGCCGGGGGAGGTCAGGCAGAATCTGGGCACAGTGTTGCAAAGGACAATCCGCTGTTATCATTTTTCATAATCAGTATTATACGCATTTGGAAGTAGTTTGAGGCACCCCTACCAGATAAGGGGCAGCAACACTTATACATAATATAGGTACATATGTTCCCCTAACCAATCCTTCCCCTTGATAGGTTTGCCAAGTACGATGACATCATAGCGACATACATCGAAGTATAAAGCCTTTGTGTAATCAAAACCTAGATGAAAGTGAGTGAGCTGCATTTGCATGGCCACCAAATTTTCCCAATTTATTTGACCTGACAAAGTAGTACTTTGCCTCATTCTTTGAGTCTTATTTGGGTCCGAGGTCATTTATCATGGTAATTCCCTTCTGTGCATGAGATACGCTCCAATGTGCTACTGCACATTTTGGTAGCGGTGTGGATGGTTTGAGAACCAGCTAACTAGGCCATGATCTAGACTCTCGGACTATAGACAACTTTCGCCAAAAGCAAGAAGATCGTGGAGCTTCCTGTGGAGAGCGGTGTGCAATACATACGTGTGGAAAGAATCGGTCGGCAGCTACCCCTTTGAAGAAATTCAGTTCGGACTGAAGGCATACTGGTCGATTGAGAAAGAGTCTATGCCGAGGGACTCGAGCTGAGCCACGGATGTAAGTAGAACATTGAAAGTGGTAAATAAAAAGGAGGGGCTATAGTGTAAGTGTAGATATATTGTGACAGGATTTGTGTTTAAAGAGATAGATACATCGATTTCAGATTCCAAGGAGAATATGCATTACACTCCAAAATTGAGTAAATAGTGAGATGAGATACATTTACTAAGGAAAAGTAAAGGAAGGTGATCATAGAAAAAGAAAAGTGCACGTTTATTTGGGGTTATAAATAGGTCAGTGTAAAACTTTTATTGTGTATAAACAAAGAAATAACGACAATAGTAATACAATTATTTGTACAAATTGGTTGAGTGCGTGGTGAGTGCTGTCGGCTCCTGCTTACCTGACGACTATATTCATTAAGTGCCTACTAGCAAGCTTCAATACTTTTGTTATGAGGTGGAATTCCGTTGGAATCTATTAACGAACTCGGATTGGCCTGCACAACAGAACTTATTCAATCCACTGGCTTACAACAACTCAGTCCCGCGCCTCGACCAGGAATAGCTTTATCTTCAGCTCCCATGCAGATTGGAGCACGCACATTGCTTGAGTGTGTGGAGAGTGCTTTCCGGTGTCAGCTCGTCAGCGAGTCGGAGAGGAGCCCGACCGGCTACTTTAGGTAAGTCTGTCATTATATCTCTATAGATAAAAATGAAAATGACGCCCAAACAAAGGACCAAGTCAATCAGATACAACATCAGGGGGGACAGGAGCACACGGAAACCACATTGATACCTGAATTAGTATCAAAGGCGGCTAAATCAGCACCTGAACAACCTGAGGCTGTAGTTAGTAAGGGGCAAATTCACTTCATTTTATCCTGCGAGATCTGAGGCCAGCAAACCCAGCCTAAATACAACCCCTACAAACGTGGGCTAATCCTCCAATATGGCCCATGGCCAGCAGAGTAAAGACCTTTTGTCGTTTGTTGACATTGATAATAACTTTACTGAATCTGGTCTATTCCTTGCAGCAAAATATGGCGGCACAGGCCGATATAGTACATTTTTATAATGCCCTAACAACAGTTGTGGAAGCGCAAGTTATCCAAACTGATGCTAGCTTTGAGTCAATTAAAGAAACTAAACGTGTATCTACCTCACCTAATCTGTTAATCCATTCCTCTGCTCACAATTTGAATGAGGAATCAATTCAAAGCCAGGCAGTGTATACTGAGCTACAATATTCCCCATCATCTGTACAGTTCGCTTTGAAGATTCTTTTAAAACTCTGTGGAAGAATCTTCGAGTCAGTACAACTGCAAGCACGTCGTAGCCTGCGAACCAGAAACTGAAGCTGTTTTGTAAAATGATTTGGAAGATCATGCGACAATCGAGAACAATCTCGCAGACCTGGTGGAGATTGTGGACATATGCTACCAATAGTCAAGAGGTGGCAAGTGTCTCAGTCGGAGACGCAGATCCGTTTAATTCTAGAAAACGGAAGTGATTGGCAAAGCGAGTACTAGCAAAGCAGTCAAGACAGCGAGCTGAACCAGAGCGGCCATCAATTAGCAGACATTAGAAGGGTTCTGAACGCACAAAAAAGAAAATTGCATGCAATAAAAACCGACGATAACTGAAAGCTGGCAATTTAACTAACTGGCTGATGACTTCCAAACCAGAAGAAGAGGTTGTGGTTGCCACTGAGACGAACAATCTATCTCAAGACTTGTATGATATCACCAGCTTAGAAGGATCCATTGGTCAGGAGCCACTATCACCTACATTAGTAAATAAAGCACCAGAGAAGCAAGTGGTAATTGCGCAAAAAAGGTCGCTGGCAATAAGACAAAAGAAGCGCCGTCCAAGATTGATGAGAAACTTTTAATAAAACACCTGAATTAAAAAAAAACAGATCAGCTTGGTTGTGTTGCTTTGGATTTTTAAGGCATATGAGTCGCATTCCGCAACTCTGAGTTTTGGATACTGAAGTCTTCGATTTATTCAACCTTTGAAGTGTAACAACCCAAATGTCTATGATTCACTGCAAAAATCCAGGAACAGTTCTATTACTTCGCAGTTTTATAGACCTTCTCCATAGATCTGGGGTAGAGCTTCATGTCAAGCTAGGTCAATTATTGAAAGTTCAGGGCAATCCCATAATTTTTGTTTAAATATAAATATTGTAAATGTCCAACTTTCAGATATCCAGTTGACGAAGTGGTTGGCTGAATCTGCCAGCGGTATTGTCCCGCCAGAACTGAGGCATTCCATAATGATGTGGAATACGCAGGGTTTCATTCATCTTCTTGATCCCGAGGGTTCTGTAAAATTGCTAACTCAAAATCAAGTTTTCTTAATACAGGTGTCATGGCTTATGTCTGAAAAATATATTGCTGGGTACACTATATATCAGATCATGGCGAAGAGGGGTAAAAAGGGTAGACCGTATGGAGGACTGCTGCTGGGTGTTAAGCACCGTTTTAAATCGTGTAGAATGCCAACAACAGATACAGAATATGTTTTAGCTGTTGAAGTGGAATTCCTGAACCATATATTCGATCGTCCTGTGTTGTTAGTTAATAACTACAATCCTCCAGGGATGCTATATAGCGACCACAAACAAGTAGTGCTACAGGATTTATTCTTTGCATGGGCAGCAGATGACGGTGAGGAGATTATTATGGGAGGCGATTTTAAAGCACATTGTGTCTGTAGCAAAGTTTTGATTGGATGGAGTGGAATATGTTCCCAGAGCCAGATAAGCCAATCAATTTGTAATAGGTCTGATCAAATGTGGAAGCAGTTTACAGAAAACTGGGACTTTAAAATGCTTAATGGCCGTGTAGAGGGGGATAAACTGGGGTCTTACACCTGGAGGCAAAGACACAGGAAGGCCACTTTATATTCCTTCTTGGTAAATACATATGCTCTCTCAAGAGTATGTTGCACTGTTGGTGGCGAACTGCCCAGTCTTGTACTCAATGGCAACAAACGCTTAAGGTGCTTGCCTCTGGCAATTCCAGAACTATATGGTTACTTCTCGGAGAAGCTAAGGGTATATGATATGATATTTTATTTGTATTACGCTAGTACACAAGTGTTTCAGAGCACGAATAGGCAAGGGAGGGCAACAGGGGAGAACACAAAAACAACAACGAACTTACTAGGCCCAGTGACATGGCGAACACGCAAGTGCATGGGAAAGGGTAAAGGGAAAAAGTGCGTGGAAGGGGGAGAGTGGAAAGTGCAGAGCAGATAAATAAATAATAAATACCAATAAATAGAAAATGAAGGCAATAAACAGTGGTAGTGCAGCCAGCAAGTGGCAAGTGCTGCGTTTATGGCAGCAGACTGGGTAAGTCTGATAAGTGCAGAAAAAAAATGAAAAGGGGGAGGGCTGTATGGGTACAGATACAGTCCACCAGTGCAAGGGGTGGCCAGGAGGCAGTGCACGAGGGCGCAGGGTGAGCAGGTACCTGGGCCCAGGGGAAAGAGGGTGGCCAGGTGCACAGTGCCAAGAGAGAGCCGGTCAGCAAGGGAGAGGGGGTGAGAAGGCCGTAGCAAAGAGGAAGGTCTTGAGGTGCTTCCGGAACCAGAGATGGTTCTCCTCAAGTTTTAGAGTGTCAGGGAGGCTATTCAATAGGGAGGCCCCAGCCGAAGATAGAGATCTACCCCCAGCTCGTTTCTTTGAGATACGATCCCAGGGCTTGAGGCCAAGGACAAGTCTCGCAGTCCTGTTCTGGATAAGTTGCAAAGGGCGGAGAGTAGAGGCAGGTACATTTCAAAAGAGGCTGTTACAATAGTCCAACCTTGAGAGAACCAGAGCTTGGGAGACAGTGAGCTTCTGAGGGAAGGAGAGGAAAGGCAGAGTACCTGTGGAGGAGGTGCAGTAGGAAGTTTCACTTTTTGGAGACCTCAGAGATATGAGCGGAGAAGGAAAGTGTGGACTCAAAGATGACCCTGAGGTTCTTAACCTCGCAGGTAGGGTTAGGAGGGGACCAAGGGAGTCTGGCCATAAAGTGTGGGGAAACGGATGGAGATGGTGTGCCGATGAGGAGGATCTCAGTCTTGCTGGCAGTCAGACAAAGATCATTGGCAGCACACCAATCTTGAATGGCAGTTAGGCAGTCAGAGATGAGAGAGGGAGAGGAGGTGGCCGAGGGCAGCCGGAAAATGAGTTGAGTGTCATTAGCATAGCACTTGAAATTTGAGCGGAAAATGACAATGCAGTGGGCAAGAGTTGCCAGGTATTGGTTAAAAAGCCAGGGTGAGAGGTTAGGCCCCTGGGGAACCCCACAGGTAAAGAAGATGGATGATAGGAAGGACCCCAGTTGGACCTGGGAGGGTCAATCAGAGAGGAAAGAGGTGAGCCAGGCCAGAGCCTGATCAGTGATACCCAGGTTATCACGGAGACGGTTGAGCATGATGGTGTGGTTGACTGTATCGAAGGCAGAAGAGAGACCAAGAAGGATGAGGACAGACGGAATGTTAAAGTCCAGGTTTGAGAGCAGATCTTCACTGATGTTCAGGAGAGCAGTTTCCGTGCTTCTAGCCGCTCTGACACCAGACTGGTGGTCATGGAGACAGCCAACAGAATCTAAATGAAGGTTAATCTGGGAGATGGCCAGCTTTTACAGGAGTTTGCCCAGAAAGGGGGTAATGGAAATTGGGCGATAGTTAGCCAGACAGGAAGGATCAGCTGTGGGTTTCTTGAGAAGAGGATGCACAAGGGAGTGCTTCAGAGGGGAGGGGGAAGGATCCTGAGGCAAAGGAGTGGTTGCAAAAATCGGCAAGGGTTGGAGCAAGGGTGTCAATGTGGTCCTTGATGGTTTTAGAGGAACAGGGATGAAGCTGTTTTGACAAGGCTTTCATAGATTGGACTTGTCTAGCGACCTCGTCAGGGAAGAAAATCAGAAAGGAAGAGAAGGACGGTGGGGGTGGGGGGGTGGTTAAAGGGGGGGCCTGCAAGCCGAGACTGAGAGGGAATAGGAGGTGCAGGGGAGGAGAGGGTGGACAGGATATCCGGGTTTTTTTAGATAAAGTGCGAGGCAAGGGCATTGCAGAGAGCCTGGGAGGCAAGAGGAGGGGTGGAGACTGCCACAGGATTGGCAAGCTCCTTGCAGATTTTAAAGAGTTCATCCAAGTTGTTAGATGCCGCAGAAACACGGGCTTGAATGTGGGCTCTCTTCTTAGTGTGAACAGAGGGGACACAAAGGGTGCTTAACCCCATTAGTAAGGAGCTAAGTGTGCAACATTTAAACTAGAGAAGCATAATAGTAGGGCTTATAGGTGAGGACATGATGATTTAAGTGGTCCGCTGCTTGATATTTATGAAGACGACAAAGTATAGAATTGGCAGATTAAAATCATTGAGGACGCCTGAGCCCGATGGTCAAGCCATCGTCGTCCTCAAGAAGGACCCAGACTTTTGGGCAACTTTATTGAAGATGATGTTTGATAAAACCTCTATAGAAGGTAGGATACCTCTGTCTTGGTGTACATCAATCATGATCCCAGGTTTAAAGAAGGTGTCCCCCCCCCCCCCATCACCCGACAACCATCGCCTACTATCCATGATTGATAGCACAGGAAGCTGTTCTCAATATTTTTGCTAAGGGGTTTGCAGAGGTGGGTGGACGACACAGATCTTCTAGACAGATTCCAGAGTAGTTTCCGTCCCAGGTATTCGACATCACAAAACCTCAGATTGATGGACTATCTCACGCAGAGAGCATGTAAGAAGGATTCAACTGGGATATACACTCTCTTTGTGGATTTTAGATCTGCTTTTGATTTCGGTAGATAGATCTAGTCTGTGGGAGAAGCTAGAATTTCTAGGTTGGCCACCTAAGATCTTGCATTTTGTGAAGCTGCTCCATGCCAACAATAATGTCGAGTGAAATTGGATGGCGAGCGGGGCCTTAGCTGCACCTATCCCCATTGGTGTAGGGGTGAAAACGGGGTGCGCCCTGGCTCCCCTGCTCTTCAATTTGTACCTGACCGATCTGCCTGTGAGTCTGGAAAAGTGGTTTGTTGCCCTCCTAAGATTTAAACTATATGCTGCCAATATTAGCCTATGTGGATGATCTAGTGTTACTGGATTATACATTCGCTGGGCTAAGACGAGCAGCCGATGTTTTATAGAAATATGCAGAGTAAAACTCGTTAAAAATAAAACTAAACGGATGTCATTTACAGATAAAAAAGTTGCTCAATCCCATTAAGAGCTAAATAATGGAGTATGCTGCAGAATACACATATCTGGGGTTTGAATTAGAGACTCAGAGGGGATATGATACATGCAAGTCTGCCCATATAAGGAAGGCAGCTAAACTGACTTCTCTGGTGCATCGTTTTTCCCCAGCTGTAATATATGTATTAGAAAGTCTGACCATTATTGACCTAGAGTGGTTAGATTGTATCTTACTTGATCTCTCTTCTGCCTTTGACATGGTCAACCATGCCATCCTGCTCAACCATCTCCTTGATAACCTGGGTATCACCGGTCAGGCCCTGGCGTGGCTGACCTCTTTCCTCTCTGAACGACCCTCCCACGTCCAACTTGGGTCCTTCCTCTCCTCTAGCTTTATCTCTACCTGTGGTGTCCCCCAGGGGTCTAACCTCTCTCCCTAGCTGTTCAACCAATACCTGGAACTTCTTGCCCACCGCATTGCTGCTCGCTGCCCCAACTTTCAGTGCTTTGCGGATGACACTCAGCTCATTTTCAGGCTACCTTCGGCCATTTCTTCTCCGTTTCTCATCTCTGTCTGCTATCAAGGAGTGGTGTACCGCCAATTATCTCTGCCTTAATGCCAGCAAGAATGAGATTCTCCTCATTGCCACACACGCTCCCTCGTTTCCTGTCACTCTCTGGACGAACTATCCTGGCCCTCTTCCTGCTCCCACTGCAAGGCTAAAAACCTCAGGGTCATCTTCGACTCCACACTCTCCTTCTCTCCTCACATCTCTGACATCTCTAAGAAGTCACACTACCAGCTGCAACTCCTCAGAGGTATTCTTCCTTTCCTCTCCTTCTCCCAGAAGCTCACCGTCTCCAGAGCTCTGGTTCTCTCTAGGCTGGACTATTGCAACAGCCTCTTTCTAAATCTGTCTGCTTCTTCTCTCCACCCTCTGCATCTCATCCAGAATAGGACTGCTAGACTTGTCCTTGGCCTCAAGCCCAGGGATCATATCTCTCCAGGACTGTAAACTCTTCACTGGCTCCCAGTGGCTGAAAGGATTAAGTTTAAAACCCTATGCATTGTCCACAGGGCCTTCTGGGCCCCGGGGCATCAACCTTCAACTCTCTCTTCCTAAATATCTTCCTTCTCAAGCTCTTCACTCATCCGCCTCCAACTCCTTCACGGTCAGTTGCTTCTCCAAGCAATGATTTGGGGGTAGCTTTCTTTCTTCGGCTGGTGCCTTCCTCTGGAACAGCCTCCCTGCCTCCCTGAAACTTGAGGAGAACCATCTCCGGTTCCAGAAGCACCTCACAACCTACCCACTTTACTTCTGCTTTCTCTCCTCCTCTGCCCTGCTGAATTCCTGGCTGAAATTGTACTGGCTACCTGGCCATCCTCTGATCTCGGGCCCAGGTCCCCTCCCCTGCCAGTTACACACCTGCACTGCCTCCCTGCCAACCCCCGCACTTGGGGACTGTTTTCTGTATCCCTACAGTCCCCTACCAGCAGTTGACACCCAATGTCTGCACGTACCTTTGCACTTGCCACCAGCTGGCCCTACTTCTCTTATTGCTTTATTTATTCTATTATCCCATGTACTGCACTGTCCCCACCCCTCCCACTTTGCATTTTTTCCTCTTCCCCCTTCCCCTGAACATGCGCGATCTGAAGGACACTTGGCCTAGTAGGATCGCTGTCCGTCTTCCCTCTGTTCCCCCTCCCTTGCCACGTCGCGCCTTGAAACACTTGTGTATATCACTTGCCATATCATATCATGGGAAGGTTTTTGAAAAAGATGTTGGGTTTACCTCCATGTGTACCAATGGTCATTATTAGTTTGGAATTTGGGCTGATCTCCTTGAAATCTATGGTCCTGAAAATATGGGTTCTAATATATATGCAGAAGAAGACATGCTTGGAATCACACTTCTTGTATAACGTGGGGCTTGCTTGATTCACGTAACAAAGAACAAAAACTGGGATATGAATCTAGCATTGTCAAATTCATTGAAGTGCTGGGTTGGTCGCCAGATTGGTAGGAGGGGTTCCATGAACTGAAAAAAGAACTATGCAAAGAAATGACGTATGAGATTGGGGAAAATGTTTTTGTCACTTGTCTGCACTAAGTAGCTATGGCTTTGTGTCCGAAATGCTCTATTCTTTCAAGAAAACTTAGGTGTAATTCACCATCTGTCCATCTAAGAATCTGCATCGTTTTATACTTCTTCGCTTAAATCGCCTCGCTGTTGTTACTGTGACGGGCAGCTTAGCGAAGGTTGTGAAAGTTGAGAGGCTGCCCGGAAACCAAAAAACATGTTCTCAATGAGTGCCCGTCCCTGGGTCCTACTTCTATGAAATATGTGGGAAAATATATACATGGTTTGGACACAATTAAGACTACTTATGTTTGGCGACGCTGCTGTAACACTCGAAAGTAAAATTCTGCAATTGGGATCTATACAGGGTTTGGCTAATAGTTTTAGAGAAATTGCACTTTCAAATGGCTGGGCCAGTGAGTATTGTATAACGTGAGGGGACTGTTTGCTGCTAGGTATTAAGAAAAGTTGAAAGTTAAATGAGTTAGATTAGGATGTTTTAAGTATACATTTTAGTAGAGTTTGAAGTATTTTAATCTATGGTTGTGTTATTCTGAAGAAAAGGAATGAAATGTACGGTAAAAAAATGAAATCAAATAAGATTTGATGGAATGTACCTGATGAATTTCAATGAATGGATGTTATGTATGATTTTCTTTTAGATTTTATGTAATTAGCTATGTCATGTGTAATGTTTTATATACTAAAACACAATAAAACAAAAATAAATTTAGTTGAAATCCGGCCTTAAAATCAAGCGTTTGACGTCAAT
Source organism: Ambystoma mexicanum (assembly GCF_040938575.1). Lineage (NCBI taxonomy): Eukaryota > Metazoa > Chordata > Amphibia > Caudata > Ambystomatidae > Ambystoma > Ambystoma mexicanum. The sequence continues at coordinate 434,936,819 of NC_090931.1, read as the reverse complement.
CAGAGAAGGATAAAAGCTGAGAAAAAATAGAAAAGTTAAAATGGTAAAGTTAAAAAAAAAGGTACTTGCAGTAGCAATAATAGAACAGGGCAGCAAGAGCCGATAGAATGATAAATGAAGAAATATAGAGAAACAAGAACACAGGCTTTTTAAAAATTGTTAAAAGGATTGTTCTTTTGTGGTAAAGGAGGGCAATTGATGGTGCTTGCCCAAATCGATGTTTGTATTGTGGGCAATTTAAGAACCCGGTATGCATTAACAGTCAAAATCAATTCATCATCGGGGACACTCCTCTTTTACATCTATGCAGGACATTAACAGGATGCACACCTAAAACAAGGCAGTATCACGCGGAGTGGGTGAAGGGCACGGCTAACAAAAAAACGTATGTCGTTTCATCAAAAAGGAGGCATATGACAATGTATTTGTATGCTACATACCCGGGGTAGAAGCTACAAACAAGATTAACCATTCTAGAATTATGGAATGTATCAAAACGAGAAAGAAGACCCGCTTAAGAAGGAGTGGGTGCTCAATCAGCATAAAGAGGAGTATGAAACGCCCTGTGCTCTTCTTAATCCTCCCAAAAACAATAGCAATAATGGAAGATAAACTGGGAATGTATCCTTTGAAGGAATAAAAGGCAGCAGCAGGGTATGTTAATCCAACATACACACCTCCCGCTTATAATAGTGAAGACAGCATGGAGGAAAGTAAGATTAAGGAACAAAAAGATATTTCGGCACGCAATGAAAATAAAGAGCGTGACGAATGAAGAAGTAGACGGATAGAAATAAAGGAGGAAGGCAAAAGCCAGAAATAGGAGAAGAATAAATCCAAGGAAGGCATCGTAGTGCAAAACAAATGGATGGATGGACAGATACAACTCAAGTTAAACGGAAAGGGAATCAATGGTGTTAGAGAAAGGGAGTAAAGAGAAGCATGGGAAGAAAAAGTACAGGAAAGAATATATGAAGAGGAAAAGGAGAAAGAGGAAACGAAAGGAAGAGCGAAGAAGGTATGAGGAACAAAAGAAAAAAAGGTAGGAGGTCCTGGGAGGATAGCTCAGGGGCAACATGCTCACCTTCGAAGCAAGATGATAGCGAGCAACACAGGTTCAATCCCCGGGTCCACGCTTAGAAACCTCTGGGTATTATGCGTGTTATAAATAACCTATCATATCAATAGAGGAGAAGAAACTTGGTGAAATAGAAGCCCAGAGAACGAAAGAAAATAGGTTGCAAAGAAGGCGAGAGGATGAAGAGAACAGGGAGATGAGGAGAAGGGAAGAAGAAATGAGTAGGCGCAGGGAGCAAAAAGTTAACAGATGCATAGTGCCAGTTGAAGCGTGAGAACGGTGGGAAGAAGAGAGGATCACAACAGCCCTGTAGAGAGCTGCAGGGAATACCGAGAATACAGACATGGGGTGGAGAGCAAGAGGCAGAAGGGGATCTGAATAGGCAAATGATGGACAGGATGGCTATAAAACTAAAGAGGGGTGTGCCCTGAACCCATGCAGTGAAACTTGGCAGCGCCTATCAAGATCCTGAACAGATCCTGCGTTCGACAGCTGTGGGCAACCCTGAACATAAGTAGACACAGCTAACTATTAAGGGAACTATAGTCCTGCAGCTGGAAGTTTCTCCGACTTGAATGGGACGGCTACATCAGAGGAAAGAGCTGTAGAAATTCCGGACCTGTGTGAAGGAAGATGGTGGCCGCGACCGCACTGCAGTGAAGAGAAGAGATGAGGCAGAGACTTGCCCGCTTTGTATAAGCGCAGCGCACCCAGGCTAGTCCAGGAGTGCGGACTGCTTGGGGTGCCAGCTGGCTGGCTGAAGAGGATTGCCAGTCGTCCAAGGCACGTAGTGTGCACTTGACTGGATGCAGACCAGATCCCGTGTGGGTGGACTGCAGCACGCAAGACTGGCCCATGGGTCAGGGTGCCGATCGTAGCGGCGCAGCCGACTTCGCGCTTCATTCCACACAAAGGATGTTGAAGGAGCAGGGCGCGGACTCGAAGCAAGTTCAATGCATGTCTGGTGCTTGAAGAGCAGTGAAGCTTAGGAGAGCAGGCAAAGCGATCTGCATATCCGCATGGACTCCGTGACTGGCTGCCCGGAAGAGGGCTTGGCTGGGGGCCGGGAAGGCACTGCTGCACTGAGGGTCAGAGAGAAACAGGACTTGGGCCAGGACTGGGTCGGCGGCCGGACCATTTAGAACTGTCCGGAGGTGCATCGACTGTCGAGGGTCTAGCGGTGGCCCGCTGGGTCCCCTGGTGAGCTCGGGAGGGCCGCATCATGGCGGAGGTGACTTGCCATTTGCTGGTGGGGCAGACATACGCCTCACCTGAGCTGGTGCTACCAGGAGCGGCGCGCAGACCGGGGAGGCGATTGAGACCGTGCTGCATTACTGAAAGGCCGAGTGGCGTCTGGGTACTCCTGACACATATGAACACCAAGAAAGGTAGGAACGAAACTTAGCTTAACTGTTCCCTCTTAGCGCTACAAAGGGATCTTGTGGAGGCATATTGGTGGAGCGCGGGAAATGCGGAGAGCAGGGACCCTGCTGGACTTGAGGACTACGGGGGTGCACCACTGTGGGGAATGGCTGGCACAGGCGTAGGCAACTGCTGGCATTGATGCCGGAACCTATGGATGCAAAATAAGGTGTGCATGCAGAGAAAGCAGCTGGAACTCCAGCGCCAACATTAGAGACTGTCGCTGCAGATGGTGCGGTTGGCTGTGGACACGACCGCGCTGTCGAGAAACTGGAAGTGGCTAGAACCTTCTGACTCCAGAAACTGGGCACTTAACCCTAACTCTAACAATACCCAGCGGTGGGGTAGTCACATTACTGCTAAAGCCTAAAGTCACATTGGGCGATAGGCATTGACCGTCTGTGCCTTGTCAAGTGGACAGATTCTGGTGCTGCATCTGAGAGAGGGTGAAAGTGATATTGCAGAGTGAAGAATCTGGCACCCACTGAAACCTTGCTGCGTGGTCCCATGCCTGAATTGGGGTAATACATGCTTGAAGGGTGGGGGTCTGTTCCCGGTGCTGATACGGTGCACTGACTATGTGTGACCTGTCCCTCCTGCCTGTTGCGATTGCTCTGGTGATGCTGGGGATGCACACTTGTAGGCCCCCACTGAGGCTGGGACTGCGCTGTGTGCCGCTGCTGTCTGGGGTCTTTGGAGTTTGCTTGGTGTGGGGCATGGACAGCTGAACAGGAACGTCGGAACGCAGGTGCGCACGCTGAGACCTTGACTATTAGCTGCTTTGCCCTCATCTGAATATGTTCCCCACCAAGGGCAAGAGCAAATCCACGATTATGGATTCATTCAACAATGCTGGTAGGCCTCGGCATCAGATGCAGAGTACATCTGCATCACAGACTGAGGAGTGTGCTTCTGGCACGGGAACACAGGAAGATTTAGTGCTGGCAACAATAGCGGCACTAAGGTCCTGGTTGGAGACAAAAATAGATGAGGTCAAGGTGGATGTTCAACTACTGAGCCAAGATGTCTGTATTTTGGCTCAGAGAGTTACATCGGCTGAGACGGAGCTGAAGGAAACGCAAGAGACTACTAAGGGCCTGGAAGCCCGGGTTCGAGACCTACAGCAAAGGAACACCACTTTGGAATTGCAATCCGAGGAGGCAGAGGGGGAAGGCCTGATGAAACAATGTCAGGCTACTTGGGCTTACTGAGGGACTGGAGGGCTCTAACTCCACTCAATATGTTGAGACTTTACTATTGCAAGAAATAGGAACTTATCACAAGGCTTCACGGTCGAGCACGCTCACTGCTCCCTGCAGAAGAGGCCCATGTCGCACCCTAGACCTATTAACGCGAGAATTCTGAATTTACAAGATAGGGAGGTGATCCTGAAGTACTCCAGGGAGGACGGCGAGATCCAGCGGGACTACTCAAAAATTGCCATATAACCGGACAACACACTGGTGGTACAGAGAGCCAGGAACTCTTTTGTGCCGATCAAGGCGAGACTCAGGCACCTAAATATCAAATACATGCGCATGTATCCGGCCCAACTCAAAATGATCTACAAGGGCAGAGCACACCTCCTCGAAACCCCTGCGGCGGCCAACATGTGGCTGGAGCACAAACAACTCATGATATGATGACCGACGCCACTGAGGCGAGTTGGCTTCAATGTTGAAACGATGCACTCGGGGCCCTGGATTTTGGACCCTCTGACAAGTCACATGTGACATGAGAAGTCTCCTTCCCTCTGAACAACTGCTTCCGCATATCATGGGGGCAACACTTGAACACCCACCACTGGACTCGTTGGTCTGTCCTGCGCATAACTTGTTGTTGGCCTGTTGCTGACAACCATTGTGCGACACACAATGGTCTGGATAGGCCTGGGTGGATGGGTACGCCAGAGCACGGTACACACCGAGCCTTTGCTGGAGCGAATGTATATTGTTTGGTTTATTATGTTTTTGGTTTCACGTTTTCCACGCATTTGGGTACAGTGGTTGCACATGAGAATTTTCTGGGTGGGTGGGAGGTGGGGGGTTGGGCATCGGTGGGGGATACAGGATCTAGGTTCGGTCATGAAACACTGGTGGGGGATGGCTGTTCGGTGTGCAGATTGGGCTATAGACATTTGCAATATGGTCTCTATTAACGTGTTCACCTGGAATGTGCGGAGCTAGAACGTACTTACGCAGGAATAGGGTGAAATCTTTCCTAAACCGAAAGAGGGTGTCCATTGCCTTACTACAGGAGACCCATCTGACAGCTGATGAACTGGAGGGGGCCCGGGAAAGATGGGGGGTGGGGTTCCGAGGCTAGAGGGTTGCTAACTAAATACACTAGAAGGGCGTTTACGTGGATAAACGACTCTGAGCCGTTTCAGCTGTTGGAGGTGGACAAAGACAGAGATGGATGGTACCTCGTTTTGCGGGGCTACATAGATCACATCGAGGTGTGTGTATAGTTAACTCTTATTTCCCGAATCACTGCATCCGATCACATGTACACACACTGTGCTCAAGTAGCGCACCACCAGGACTGCTTTTTCATATGGGGAGGTGATTTTAATTGTACCAGAGACCCTATGCCGGACAGATCCACTCCCCCCCCATACCAGCCGAGAGGTCTGCCGCCAGCGTCAGCAGCTCTTAACAAGGCACTGACCAACCTGGACTTGGTCGATGTGTGGAGGAAACTGAACCCGGAGGTTAGGGGTTACTCTTTTTACTCTTCGCCCCATGCTCTGTACACCAGGATTGATTACATCCTTGTTGGGAGGACCCAAATGGTCGATATTGGTGGTGCAGAATACCTGGGTCGAACAATATCTAACCACTCCCGTCTAATGGGGACGTGGAACATACTGAGCCCCAGACCCCGCCCATCCCAATGTGGCGTATGCCCACGGACACCCTGACTGACCAAATCTTCAGGGATAAGCTGCAGACGACGCTGAGGAGTTTTTAGAGCATAATGTGGGCAGTGTGGGGGAATGGGGCACTATGTGGGAAACTAGGGGGGATGCTATAGCCATCACTGGGGGTATCCACAGAATGCTGAGGACTGACCTGGAAAAGTTAGACAATGAAGTTCGGGACTTGGAAGCTCAGAAGGCGGGACAGCAGACTAGTGAAGGGTGGTTGGCTGAAACCCAAAACTGCAGCCGTGAGGCATGGGGAAGTTTAAATTTGATCACACCGCTAGAACTACCAGAGAGCATGCAGAGGGAGAAACCGTGTAGGCTTTTATCGTGGCTCTGTAGGAAAGAATGGCCTAGACATTTGACCACTGTGCTAGTGGAAGGGGAGCACATGTAGGATTTAGCCAGATATTAATGATAACTTTGCGAGGTACTACTCCCAATTGTACAGACACGAGGAGCAGGTATCACAGGATGACATGATGGATGCTCTCTCATCGATGGGGCTGCCCAGACTAAAGGCCGCACACCAGGCAGCACTAAACCAACCCATTACAGTGGTGGAAGTGAGGGATGCGATTGCTTCACTCGCTACCAGTAAAACACCAGGTAGCGATGGACTTTCATCTAAATTTTATAAAACGGATATGTCGGTTTTGGCTTCAGTGTTGCTTAGGGCTTTCAAGGAAGCCTACTCGAGGGGAGTATTAACGGCAAGTATGCGGGACACCATGGTGGTCCCGATCCCTAAGCCAGGGAAACGCACGGAACAACGTGAATCCTATCGGCCCCTGTCCATGTTAAATTATGATATGAAAATGTTGACTATGATACTGGCCGGGCGGCTCCGCAAAGTGTTTGCAGGTCTGATACATCGTGATCAAACTGGCTTTATCCCCCGTCGAGAAACGCCCTGAACTTGCGTCAACTGCAGCACATTATTGCACAGACCAACGGAAGCCCGAACAATGTTTAATGGTGTCACTAGACGCGATAAAAGCGTTTGATTTGCTGTATTGGGAGTGGCCATTTGGGGCGTTGCAGGAATTTGGGTTTGGTGAGCAGTTCATACGCCCGGTAAAGATCCTATACTCATCTCCGATTGCAAGGGTTAAATCCGTGAGACAGGTGTCGGCGGCATGGGATATACAAAGGGGAACGCGCCAGGGCTGTCCGTTGTCGCATATGTTGTACGTACTGGCGCTTTTGGCGTTCTACCTATGCCAAGAATTCCTGGAGGCAGGTATCTGGGTTGGTGGCATTAGAAATCTAATATCATTGTAAACCGGCAACGTTTTGCTCTACGTGGGTGAGCCACAATACAATCTGCCACTGATTATGGAGGTCCTGGACAACTTTGTTAAATTGTCTGGAATAGCTTTCAGCAGGGAGAAGTCTTCCCTATTTCTACTGGCGAGGCTCCGTGGGGTCCAGGGTGACAATCTACTGGAATTGGGACTAGCGTGGAAGGTGGAATTCTTCAAATACTTAAGGGTCTACATCATGCATACGCCTGAAGGCATGCATACATGAAACACAGCTGGGGTGGTGAAAGGCCTGAGGAGGTGAATGATATTCTGGGATAGGCTTCCATTATCACTGATGAGTAGGGTGGCAATTACGAAAATTATTATTTTGCCTAGGTTTCTGTACTTCTTTACTAACGTCCACTACTACATTAAGGTCTCCTTTTTTTGCTTATTAGACTCGCCGATAAGGGGAGTTCTATGGGGTTCGTCCAGCCATAAGATTGCCTTAGATACACTGTGTCTGCCATATGAGGAGGGAGGCATGCAACTTCCGAACCTGGAGCGGTACTACCTAGCGGCACAACTTAGTTTTACTGTGAAATGACTATTGGACAGTGCCACATCGGAGTCGCTAATGCTGCAACAGCTGGTAGCCCCTGCCCATCTTAATGAGGTTCTATGGTTACTACAGGGGTGCCCGGACGGTACACCCCTACTAGTTAACCTGGGTAGGAAGATGTGGCCTCGGACTGTAAAATTGCTGAAGATTGACTGCCCGTACTCGTCTGAGGATCCGATAGCGGAGGATGTATGTAGAAACAGGGAAGATCTAGCGGTGGCGCGACGCTGGGAGGGCTGGGGTGTCTCCACCTGGGGTGACATGTAGGAAAACAGTGTCCTCACTGAACATACTGGGTTTTCAAGTGGCAAATTCTTGAGAATAATGGGGGTGGCTAAACGGAAATGGTCGGGCTGGCCTGAAGAACAGGAGGCATCCCCGATACTGGCTTTGATGTACTCCCTGGAAGATGGTTGGTGACCGGTGTCCAGATTGTACAACAGTTTAGCCAATAGACCCAACCCTTGAAGCTCTAGGCTAAAATCATGTTGGTAAACTGACCTTGGAGTGGACATTGGAGAGCGTTGGTGGGAATGCATACTTGGTTACCCCCGAGAAGTGTCTAGGAACCCCCGTTTCAAATTTATTCAATTGAATATGCTTCATTGCACTTATATGACACCTGACAGGGTGGCCAGGTTTAGCGGTGGCAAGCAGCCGACATGTCCATGGTGCAGTTGTATTGGTGCTGATTTGGTCGATATGTTTTGGGGTTGCGCAAAGGTACAGGATTTCTGGGCCCGCATTGAGCAAGCGTGAGAGAAGGCGGGGGTCACAAGCTACACCTGGAGCCCAAAGGAGTGCCTACTGGGGGCATACCCGAGAAACAGTAAGCACAAGCATGTAATTAAGTTTAGGGACATAGCATGCATTCTGGCTAAGCGGTGCATTGCCATGGCCTGGAAGTCACCTGGGGGACCGCAGTATCCACGCTGGTATAGGGGCTTTGAGACTTGGGCTGAGGCTGAGAGAGTGTGGACCAAGACAGCACAAATGCTGGATGCAGCCTCAATGAGTCTTGAAGTCTATTGATCTGTGATATATTCCACCTCTCGTATGACAAACCGCTGTGAATCCCACGTCACTCCTTAAGATGTTGCACTGTTGGCAGGTCGCATTCCCCCATCACAAGACTCTGACAGGCAATCCAATACCCCTAACCCAAGTATGAACATAAATAACATGCTCGTAGCAAATTAAGGCGGTCCCTGGTAAGTCCTCCCAATCCTGACCCGATTAAAACACCAATATTGCTATTACCTAGTTTACATGTGTGGAAATGTACTATGTTTGTTGACTGACATTGCCTATTCATTTATATAGTGACAGTTTGTGCTGGATGTAAGTTTCATATGCTTGGAACTAACGCTTAAAGTTTATTTCTGTAACAATGTTTGACTATAAATGTCAATTCATCATCCAGAAAAAAAGAAATAAAAACTAAAAAGAACAATGAGGGATCTTTATCAGAAGGAATAGGAAGTAAAATGGGTGAAATCATGACAGACGAACATAGAGTATTGTCTGTAAGTGGGTTAGACCTTAATGACGAGGAGAGGGCTGATAGTCATACAAGTTGGGGTATAATGATGTCAGATGAAGAAAGGAAACAAAATGAGAAGGCACAGAGAGAGGGTACATGTGGTTTTTCAATAGATCCAAGTATAGAAAAAAGCAGTAAAGGGTCCGATTTAGACGACCCTATAGGGAAAACACCAGAACCAAGCCCATATTCTGTACGACCACCAGTGCGATCGCGCTGTGCAGGGGATATATGCCGCCATATGTGAGCAGAGTAAGGTCGTTCCCAGGACGAAGATAGATGGGCAAAACTAGCCCCACCAGGAAAATGAGAAGTGTAGGTGGGTACGATTATGGGCGAGGGTATAGGCAATTGCCATTATTAGAGAAAGGATGACTGCAATATATACCGTGGCCACAGATGAATAAAGATAACTTGAAATGTAAACGGCCTAGTTTGACTGCCGGTGCAGGAAAATGGATCTATGAATCAGAAAGGATGACAGCAGGAATGATGTTAGCAGTGGGTGATGTAGAGGGCCTGCTAGCAGCCGTTCTAGGTGAGACAGCTTACAGCATTTGCAGATGAGTAGGGTTTGCGAGTATAACAGCACAAAACACGACATGACGGAGCACCATTTAATAATTGCAGACCAGATGTATGGAGAGCGCTTAGAGTACAGTACCCCGATACAACAGACATGGGTGCAATTATTACAAGGAAAATGGGGGAGGATGAAGACCCTGTTGCCTTTATTCAAGAGCACAGGAGGCTTGAGATGAGAGAATCATGGGATAAAATGGTGCCATTATTTTACCACATTTTGTGTCAGGGCCTGCACGAGCCAGGGCAACAGCAAATTAAGAAACAGGTAGGAATGGAAGCGAAACCATGGCCAGAAATACAGTTGACTACTGTACATCACTGTTGATTTTTGCAAGAGAAGAACAAGAAAAAAACTGAGGGCAGAAAGCAAGAGGAAGCAAAGTTAGTTCAGAATTTGATTTCGAAGTTTCTATAGAAGGAGCAGTATTGACAAGAGGTGAAGGTGTGGTAACAAAGGACTACAGCCAGCGCAGATCAAGGTGGATACAATTTTTAGCCATGAGGCAGAGAGAAAGCCTATAGGACGAGGGGCACAACAGAACCCTCAAGGCGAAGGAGGCTTTAATGGAGGAAAGCTGCAGAAATGTTGGAATTGCAGGAGAATGAAACACATAGCCCGAACGTGCAGGAGTCGAGCAGAGAAGCAGCAGCAGCAGAACTGGCAGGCTCCAAGAGGGGGATGGGCCATTCTCCGCAGTACAATACGGAACCAAAGGAATATTATGCCCAAGATCACACACAGAATCAGACACATGTGCCGCAAATAAGGCAGGCACAGCAGATCCAACACAGGTGCAGATGCCACAAGGGTATTTACAGCAAGCACCTATACAAGCACAGCAAGTACCAACATAGCACCACAATGGAACACAAATGTAGCGGCCCCAAAAACATCTACACTTTGGATAGGCAGTGTGAATGTGTAGGAGGAAATCCTTTCACGATTACTGGGAGTAATTTATATCCACAATAGTGCAGGCCACAGAGCGACCTGATGTATTCAGTAGTATCAGTGAGACCAGCCCCCAAGAAGAACCAAGGGTCAGGGTAACGATAGGAGGCAAGACATTTTTGTTTCTTCTAGACACTAGAGCGACTCTTTCCTGTGTTAGAGAGGGAAAATACTCAATGTCTGACATTGCCAAGAATGCTCAGGGATTCTCTGGGGCAACATGTTTAGTTCCTTTTACTGACGAATAACCAATTTCAGCCAGTCCAATCCCCGATCCGAGATACCAACGGTATCGTGGAATCTTTGTATGGGGATGGAATGGTTGATTGTCAAATGCAGAGGCGAGATCGAGTAGCATGAGGACAGCCGGGAGTTGGAGACAGGATAGCACTGGAATCCCAGTGCTTCCTCTATCATTATTGAAGGTGGTGTTGGAGCAGCTTCACTACCCCGTGCACACAACAAGAGAGAGTCTTGCTGCTACGAGCGCAGAAGACTGGTGTTCACCAAATGTATTATAACATGTGGCACTGTTTATTGTCAACTATATTGTTTTCAGAAATTCGCAGTAAGACATACCTTAAGAACGGAGAGAAGAGCCATCCCAAGGCCTAATGGCCCGTTTCAGTATCTACATATAGATTATGTGGATATGTTGCAAGTATGCAGTGTATATAGGTACATGCTGGTAGCAGGATGTCCTTTTTCCAGATGGATCGAAGCAGGTCCATGCACACACCCTGATGCTGCATGCCCTTGTGCATGAAGTGTTCTCTAGATGGGCGTGTGCGAAGTCCAACAGTCTGATAATGGCCCGCATTTTGTAAATGAATTATTCGAACAGGTAGTTCAAGTACACATGTTTTCATCTGCCTATCACCCATAGGCCAATGGTATCTGTGAGAGATTAAATGGACTTCTCAAAGAAAGGATAGCAAAATTGAAGGCGACTTTGAAAAAGGGGTGGCTGCATTGTCTGCCCCTTGCTTTGTTCACATTAAGAAACCAGCCTGGTTCAGATCACCACCTGACTCCCCATGAGTTGGTGACTGAATGTCACAGGAGAACACCCCTAGCTCCTCCCACTCGAATATAAACTGATGCCCAAAGTGCAGCAAAGGCTTTAGGTGATGAGATGCACGATTATTTGACAAGTATGACTGCTGGTGTTTCTATTATTTCTCAACAGGTCAAGCAGCGGAGGGAAGGGTCGAAGAAGATTGAGGAAACAGCCAAACCAGTGATCCCCGCAAATTGTTAAAACAGCATAGTTTGTAACCATGGGAAAAGGTGCTAGTGCAAAGCTTTGTGCGCACTTGGAATCAGGCTTGTTTTAAAGGAATGCGCCTAGTAGAGGAGGTCACACCCACATCTGTCAAATAACAAAACAGAAGATCCTGGCTGCATCTGAATGATATGAAGCCCTACAAAGGAGACCCCTACCCCACCGGCAACCGATGACAGGGAAGCAAAAGAAGTTCCACAGATGACTACAAGATCAGCTGCCAAGGGTCAAAACTAAGACTTATCAGAGTAAAGACATTTTCTAAACTTTTCAGCTATTCCAAAGTTTGAATGGAAGTGAACATTGTTCCTTTAGCCTAACAAAAATTGTTATGTAATTGCTGCAATGTCCCAGAAACAAAGCAACAACGTATATACATATATCATTTCATGTTGCCTATAACTGTAACACTGCATACATTTTTGCATGCTTTTTTCACCTATATTCTCCAGTCTTACAGAGACTTGGTAAGACAAAACGTGGATGCCTTTACATTTTACAGGGACTCCTAAAAACAGCCCTGTTATTCTTAAGAATTATCATTGCAATTATCCTGCAATATTTGTTGTAAAAAGAGAAAGAACTTAATAAAAGTGACCTAACCACACATTCATAGGAAAGGAAAATGAGAATGTTTCTGAGTACAAGGGGTACCATGCCTGTAAGAAGACCAATACGTTAATTTGTATTGATGCTTATATTGTCATTCTGTACAATGATTTGTCTTTTCTTCCTCATTATGGTTTTTCTGTAGTTGATTTGTAATAATGCAGATGAAATAAGAAATATGTCTATAATTATCCCTATCAATGGTGCAAACAATGTTTTTCTTATATTTCTGAACAAATTGTCCAATTTAAGAGATATTGAGGGAGATAATTAACATATAAATTCACATTTTGATAATTCTATCCGTTTTACGAATAACATGTGGTATCAACACATGAAGAACGTGGGGAGAAAAACGACAGATGAAATCTGTTATGTATGGTCCCTTATTCCTTTTGCTATGGGAGCATCTAAAATATTCATAGCCACAGAAGTACCAATAAAAAGGCACACTGCCTGACACACCTTGCACTTTGCCTAACTAGAGGACAATTCCATTGTAAAACGGCTTCATTGGTATGGATGAATAAGGCGAAATCCCAAAGAGAAGACAATTATGTACACAATCTGAAGTTGTGAGAAAAGCAAAAGACTATGAACCAAATAAAATAGGAGGAGCCTGGAAATAATGGAGCCGGGATCAGTGTTAAGGAAAATCTATTACAATGCAAGGATAAAACAGGGAAAGAAGTACGAGAATGCTGGGAGAGAGGTCAATCACAAATCAAGGGAACAGTCCTGACTCCAGAGGGATAGGATGATGGACTGGTCGTGTGTAAAGCAATGGCATTCTGGACAATGGGAAACAGTTGTGATGAATGCAGAAAAAGAATGTAAGGACTAATGGCCTAAGATCATAAGGTTATTAACATGGGTTGACGATGAGGGGGCATCCTTATGTTTGAGAAACAACGGCACGATAAAAGTTGGAGAAAATGTCAAGTGTGATCATGTTTTTGATGTACCAGGCATGAAGGGAGGGACAGCAGTCCTGATGGATCACTACTGGGTCCGTAAATCAAGGGCATATATGAAGTTACCACCAGAATGGGGAGGAGTCTGGTCATTAGTATTGATGAATATACAGCCCTAGTAGTACCAAAAAGTCACCTGCATCTCACAGACTTCCCTAAAATGCAGGTGCACCAGAGAAAGAAGAGGTCGCTCAACCTCCTGCGCCTGAAGAGAGAGAACTATTTTTCAGCAGGGGGCGTGGCTAAGCAGCCATGGAATAAGCTGTGGTTCCCATGAGCTCCGGGATCCGACGAATTGATCCGACGGTGAAATAGATGATTCTCTCACTGAAAAGCAACTTCAAGCTTAAGAAAAGGCGTGTGAATATATGGAGCGGAACCTGTGCATGCTGATATCACGTCCTGAGCTCTGGAAGGAGCGAATTGATAGATTGTATTCCACGGCCAGCCGCAACATGAACACGAAGATGGCGGCGGCCGAGAACAAAGGACCCTCGAGACGGGCATTCTGGTTACGAGGAAGCTGCCCCAGCCGCTTGCTACAGCTGCGGATTACATTGACTGATGTGTGGAGGCAGCGCGGATCGAGCGGTCGTGATCACAGGGGGCCTTTGCTCGTGCGGCGGGGGCCCCGGTCATTTACCAGGAGTGCACTGAGTGGTGGGCGGGTCGGGAACGTACTGCCCGGCGCCCGTGGTAGCTGTTGATGGAGGCTTGGTTGGGCGTGTGAAGAGCAGCCGGGCCCTGCTGCGCGGAGAACCGCTGCAGCGACGCATGAACACTGTGTCCCGCGATGTGGATCGGAACGTTCGGGGCGGGCGCTGCCTGCCTCGAGAAGTAGCGCTGGGAAGCTGATCAGTGCATCAGGGGCTGTCCCCGTAATAAACGCAGCGCACACGAGTTACGGTGCGGCGCAGCTAAAGGGGCCCCCCGCTGGCACGGTGGGAGCCCTGGCCTATACTAAGAGCGCACTGAGCGCATGAGTGAGTGCGTAAATTTTGCGGAATGTAAGGGGACCGCAGTGCGCCGCATCTGCATTAAAGATAAAGGTAGATTGTGTGTGCGCTAGGGGTGCTGGAGGCATGAGGAGCGGCTGGACCCTGCTGCACAAGAACTGCTGCAGCGGTGAATGCACGCTGTGCCCCGTGGAGCGGGTCCGAAAAGTTTGAGGCGGGCACTGCACGACCAGAACAAAGAGCTCCGTAGAGCAGATTCAAATACCCAGAGAACTTGATACTGGACTGCCCCGTGAGTGGATTGGGATTGTTTATAGTCCCAAATGGACCCAGCAGAGTTATTGCAGGTAAACGGACTGGCAAGATGCGTGTGACCTGGTGGGCTGCATATGACCTGCATTTGGGCGCTAGTGCACACTTTGATGTCGCACAAGGCGGCCACATGTGATGACTCAAGGCCCAGTTAATAAGCGGGCTTACTATGCGCCTTAGAGGTGCATCTAATCTCTGCCCGCATTACGTGTGCCGACAAGCAGAGCACAGCCCACCTAGAGGCGATTGCGCTTGTTGTGGCGCGAGCAAGCTGGAAGATAGCCACCCTGATGACTTAAGACTCTGGAAGTGCCACAGCAACAGCACATAGCCCAACTCAGAAAGGTTTTTTAAAAAAGGGAGGTGCTATGTCGACGAAGGGGTTGAGGACCAAGACCAAACAACCCACAATGGAGGTTTATGCAAAAGTGCAGCGGACCCCCACAACGCTAGCGCAGAGTATGATTGCGACGCCTGCTGAGGAGGCCCCAGACAGAGATAAGCAACAGATCTTGGCGGCCATTACTGAGATGAGCACCAAATGGGGCTCAATGATGGCGGACCTGCGGACAGCCCTAGAGAATAAGATTGATGAGGTGGGCACTGAGTTAACCCTGCTACGACAAGACGTCAGAGCATTGGCGGAGAGAACGAGTGGGCTGGAAAGCGCAGTGAAGGCCAATACTGAAGTCAGCACTAATAACGCAACTGAGGTTCACGTGCTAAAACATCAAGTTGCTAATCTTGCAAACCGAGTGGAGGAGGCGGAAGGAACGGGCGAGAAGTAACAACATATGGGTGGTGGGCCTGCCAGAGGAAGGCCAAGACCCCACGAACTATGTGGGGAACATGATCCTCCAAGAAATAGGAGCAGACAAGCTCTCACAGGGGTTCACGGTGGTGCGAGCGCATCGCGCCCTAATGAGAAAACCACAACCTGGGGCCCCGCCGAGACTGATAATTGCGAGGATCTTGAACTATAAAGACAGGGAGAAGATCCTGGAATACTTCCGCAAGGGCGGTACGATAGAGAAAGCATCCGCCAACATCACGGCGTACTACACGATGCTGGTGCAGCGGCAGAGGTATAGCTATGTGGCTGTCAAGAGGAGGCTATGTGCGGCTGGCATTAAGTAAATGCTCCTGTACCCGGCGAAACTGAAGGTGTTGCACAAGAGCAGAGCGTTTTTCTTTGATACACCGGAGGATGCGGGGTCCTGGCTGGACCTGCAGGGTTGCCCAGAACAAGAGGCAGATCGAGATCGTCAGGAAAATGACAACTGAAGAGCCTATGTCCGGAACATTGTGGGGGTAAGTGGGAGGGGGCCCTTATTCGGGGGGGAATAGCTAGTCCGGATGGATGTTGAATAACCTTTGGGACTTGTGCTCTGCACGGACTGGAATATAGTGAATAAAATGCTAGTAGGAGCTGCATAGTGTTAACGTTAAGTGTAATATTGACATTAGGAGTAACGAGACGGTAGCAGCCCACCCCTGAGAATTGGTAGTTGAGTGGCCAGTAGGGCGACTTTACTCTACTGAGCCCTGAGCACAGGCTTGTGCGGGACAGGGCTAGATGTGGGGGTGCCTGAGATCCAGGGATGGAGCTGAGCAACAGTTGGGGGGGGGGGGGGGGGGGGTTTGTTGAGGAAGGGTTGGATGGGGGAGGGGAGTTTGGTGAGTTTGTAGTTGTTGGGAGTTTTAGTTTGTATATGAGCCTACATAGAAGAGCCGGGTGGATGAATCTGTATCGCGAGGGCGGGAGGGATCGACCAGAGGTTAGGAGGAATATTACTGAGCCATGGGTGAGTTTAAAGTAATTACGTGGAATGTCAGAGGTCTTAATAGTTATTTGAAAAGGAATAAGGTCATGCTGTATCTGCGAAGGCAGAAGATAGATATTGCACTGTTGCAGGAGACACACCTGACGCGTGAAAAGATGGAGACGGTGGTGAAGAAATGGAAGGGAGTTGTGGTGGGCTCGCCATATTCTGCTTATGCTAGAGGGGTACTTACCTGGGTGGCACCGCATGTCCCGTTCCGGTTATTACAAGAGGTGGTGGAGACGGACGGGCGTTTGGTCATATTGAGGGGGCTGGTTGAAAATAGAGAGATAAGTATCGTAAATGTATATGCCCCCAACCAAAACACAGCAACATATTTTAGAACGCTGTGCACCAACCTTAGTAAGTGTGTGGGTAGTGCGGTGATCTGGGGTGGGGATTTTAACTGTGTGATGGACCCCAAAGTAGTTAGGTCAGATGATAAAATTGACAGGCCTGCCCCAGCGGCTAGGGCACTGCGGACACTGTTGGACGACTTCGGTCTGATAGATGTGCGGAGAACAAAATTCCCCCAAGAGAGGCAATATTCGCACTACTCTGCCCCGCAACAGCTACACACGAGGCTGGATTATGTTTTTGCCACGGCGGATATACTTACTGAGATTACCCAGATAGAATATAAAGCGAGGGTCCTTTCGGATCACTCGCCATTGGTTCTCGGGTGGCAATACTGCCCCCCCCCCCAATCTCCCTCGAGAGCATGGATTCCGACATGGCGGCTTCGTGCAGAGGCGCTTAAAGATCCCGTTTTTAGAGAAGACGTCAGGGAAGAGATCCTTAACTATTTTGAGGTGAACACAGATAGCGTGGATTCTGTAAGCACGTTATGGGAAGCCTTCAAACTAGTGATGCAAGGGGTTGCCATAGCCAATTCAAAGGGTCTGCAGAGCGGGATCCTGGCTGACCTGGGAAAAACAGAAAGAGTACTGGAGAGAGTGTTGAAGGGTGGCAATGTGGATATGGAGCGGGCATCTAAACTACAACAGTGTTTGGAGCACTGGGAAAGGCTTGGCAATGTCAACTATAAAAAATACATAGAGAGACAACACGCGGGTGGGGATAAAACGGGACGCCTTTTAGCATGGCTATATAAAAGTGAAACTCCTAGAATCCCTATCAGAACAATAACGAGAGAGGATGTGGAGGTAGTGGACACTCAAGAAGGAGTAAACAAGGAGTTTGCGGACTACTATAAGGTGCTATATGGGGACAATGAGGGTTGCAGCCGAGAGGAGATAACGGAAACATTGGAAGATATAGGACTGCCTAAAATAAGTGAGGAGGAGAAGGAGGAGCTAGATGCACCGATCACTCTTGAGGAGCTAGAAGAAGTGGTGAGACAGTTGCCTACTAGCAGGACCCCGGGGGCGGATGGGTTCCCGAGTGAATTTTATAAAGTATATAGAGAGGAAGTTCTCCCCCCAATGTTAGAAATGCTTAATGAGGTGTATGAGATAGGACGGCTGCCGGAGTCGCTCAGAGAGGCGATTATAATACCGCTTCCCAAGCCTAATAAACCAGGGCACAGCTGTAGCTCATACAGGCCTTTGTCGATGCTAAACCAGGATGGCAAAATATTGATGGCTGTCCTGGCAAACAGATTGCGGCGAATAATTAGCAAGTTGATACACCCTGACCAGACTGGCTATGTCTCAAACAGGAACATAACCCATAACCATAGGCGACTCGAACAGGTGATAGAATGGGGTAGTAAGAATGATGGAGAGATGGCGATTGTGTCCTTGGACGCAGTGAAAGCTTTTGACTCGGTCAAGTGGCCGTGGCTGCTGGCGGCCCTAGAGGGATATGGGATAGGGCCTGGCTATATTCGATGGGCGAAGATGTTATATAGTGAGCCGCTAGCTAGAATAAGAACGCGATCGGTGATATCCGAAAAGTGGCAACTAAGTAGAGGCACCAGGCAGGGGTGCCCCTGGTCCCCGATGCTTTACATTTTAGCCTTGCAGCCCCTAGCTATATACCTCAGGCAACAATATGATACAATAGGTATTGAGGTAGGGGGAGAACGACACCTGATATCCCTGTATGCGGATGACTTGTTACTATACTTGAGGTACCCGGAAGAAAATCTCCAGTATATTCTGGAGGTGATGGAGAGGTACGCGAGGCTGTCCGGGATATCGGTTAATCCACAGAAATCCAGCATTTTTCCGCTGGGCAGCTATGCGAGCACCCCTGTGAGACGATTACTGGTGCTACAAACACCATGGGCGGTCAGCTCTTTCCGATATCTTGGGGTGGATGTGTACCACAAGGTAGAAGAGGAGCATAGGCAAAATACTGAGGTAGTTGTTGCGAAAATTGAGAAATGCATGAACTTTTGGGTGAAGTTGCCCCTAGCAATGATGGGACGCGGGCAATGTTGAAGATGGTGGTCCTTCCTAGGCTCCTACACTTCTTTAGTAATATTCCGTATATGATACCTAAGAAGTTTTCCGCTAAATTGAATAGTATGTGTAGGGACTTCCTGTGGCAAGGTACCCGCAATAGAGTGGCGTTATGGAAGCTGCAAAACTTTTATGAAAAATGGGGGATCAAACTGCCTAATTTTGAGGTCTATTATGTGGCGAGTCAGCTACAATATGTGGCCAAATGGCTCTCAGACGAAACGACCCCCGAACTACGGTTGTTTGGACGGGACTGCGCCCCATTCCACTTGAAGGAAATGATCTGGTTGCCTGAGTCGGAAATGAGGCGGTGTTCGAACATGATGATGCTTGGGTGGAAAGTGTGGCGTAGAGCGTGCCGGATGATGGAAAATCCATTCCGTGCTCCCAGCAGGTGCCGCTGGCCGCACTGGTAGGGGATGATGAGCAACTGAGGGTGATTATTAGGACCCACTGGGATTCGGTGGGGTTGGTGACGTTAGGGGATACATGGCAATAAGGAACCATTACGGATTTCGGAGTGCTTGAGGAAGAAATGGGGTTGCATTCGGGCCAATATATTACGCATCATAGAATTGTACGGAGAATTCGGAACACGTGGCCTGAAACTGTATTGGAGGAGGAACCAGATGCTTTCATAGGGGCAATATATGACATTTCTGAGGCAGGGCACGAGATCTCTAGACTGTATGAGATGGTGATGCATAAGGTCGGGAAGGAGCCGACGCAGTTAAGATTAGACTGAAAAGCGGAAGTGGGAGCCCCGATGGAAGATGGGATGTGGGAACGTGCCCTAGGATACCACAAAAAGGTGTCTAGGAATGCGAGATTAAAACACGTACAATTGTATGTGACACACAGAGCATACTTGACACCTTTGAGGATATCCAGGTTTGCGAAGGCTGGTAGACAGGCGTGTCCCAAATGCGATGAAGAAAAGGCAGATATGACACACATGTTTTGGTCATGCCCAGTAATTGGGCGTTTCTGGGGTGAAGTGGCACAGAAATTAGCGGAAAAGGGGGTTACGATCATCATAGACACTTCTTGGGCCTGCTTGCTGGGAGGGTTCCCCAGATCACAAAAACTTAAACATGTTGGAAAGCTCAAGGACTTAGCATACATGCTTTCGAAAAGAAGAATTGCCAAGGGGTGGAAAACGTGTCACAAGCCACGAATAGAGATATGGTGGAAGGAGCTGCAGAAGTGGGCGCAGGCTGAAACGGTGGTATGGCAAGAGGCGAGTAGCGCAGGAGGGGGGGGGGTTTGGAGGCAGGAAACCTGATGGCATGGAAGTCATTAATAGCAGAATTATTTGGTACGATACAAGACCTGGCAGAATCCACAGGGAGTGACACCCCGCAACAGGCAGCGAATACAGAGCGGGAAGTATGAATAGGCTCATAAGGGGGGAGGGAAGGGGGGGAGCAGTGAACATGATTATTCAATGAACAATTGAACTATTATACAATGCACTGCATGTTTGGTTTGTACTATTGTTTGGTTTGAAAATTAATAAAATTTGTTTAAAAAAAAAAACTTTTTTCAGCAAAGTCGATAAAAGCATATGACAATATTCCAGATGAGCATAAACTATTTGGCAAGACAGCAATGATATTTATACCCAGATTCATGCCAGGACTTCAGACTGCAGTGAATGCCAATTGGTTACAGATCACCAGATGGGAGCTGCTTCAAACAATCAACGCGACAATAAAAGGATTTAATGCTTGACCCATCCGGGACATGGCCCTCCAGAACAGATACGTCTTGGACTTGATTACAGCAATGGAACTTTTTGTTGGGATGAAGATAATGATCAATATAAATGCTGAAACTGGCAAACATATGCAAAAGAGAGCACCACACGTTAACACATAAAAGGAAGTTCCCTACAAAGCACATTGCGCCTACCACGATTTTTGTATCAGGACATCGTCGCGCCCAGCGAACTACAAACTCTCGCTCGTTCTGCTACTTTCAAATGATCCACTGAAGCGCTATCCGCCATTCTCCTTAAGGGATTGATGGACTACTGCTCTGCATATACACATTGTGATATTGGCGTTGTTCGATTTTCTGCACCGTAATGCATTTACAGGTTTTCTTGCCCGTATTTGACCCTCTGGTACTGTACAGATATGTATTCTCGCAAACCAGAACCTCATTAAAATGGCTTAACATCAAGCAAAAAACAGTTTACAAAACCTTGTCCCTCACTCACAAGTGCCTCTCCAACCAAGCGCCTATCTACCTGGCTAACACCATCTCACGCCACACAACTCAGCACACCAGAACTGCCATGCGGCATTGCGTCAACATACCCCGATTCAAACAACAAGCCGCTTGGGTTAGCTTCCCTGTCCTTGCGGCTAGAAAATGGAATGCCCTCTTTCTCTCCGTAAGAGAAGAACCTTCCTACCATCTATTCCGGAAAAAGACCAAAGCTTGGCTCCAGGAGCAAGACACCCCCTCGATGGTTTAACCATCTGAATTATTTCTCTTTGTTAATATCCTTGTATAATCTGATGTATAGACTAAATGCTGTAACCTGCACTAATCTATGCCCTCATATTGTATATCTGTAAAATGTTGTAACTCACTGTTTTCCTATAATATGCCTGTACTTTATGTAACATGTAAGATTAGTGCCCAGTTGCCTAAGGGCTCGGTGCGTTGTATAAATAAATAAACTAAACTAATCCCCAGGAACTAGGTTTTATTACCCTAAGGATCATAAGAAATATATAGGATGTTGGGTATTCTGTCCACCATCCGGGAAATGCTGCCATATGACTTGGAGTATGGATGAGCATATAAAGAATGCAGGTCTCCTAAGGGGGGCGATGACGATATGGATTCCAAAAAAGCCACAGTGTGAAGAGAAGGTGAAGAAGATTGAGGAGGTGGTTGAGGACTTGACCAAAAGGGGGTCAATGTAGAAGAGCAGATGACTTCATCGCTAGTGCCCACCCCCTCACCTCCGTCATACTGGAAGCAAAGCAGGAATACGCTATGCAGGACACCAGGTATCATCCCAATACCACACAGAAGATATGAGAGACATTATTGCACTCAGACAACCATATTGAATGTACCCTCGCACTGACGAGTTTGAAGGACGTCGGCATACCCCACTGGATATAGAAGAACTGTAAGTGCGAACCAGTGAGTATAAAGTGATGTTATAAAGAGAATATACGATGATGCATAAAAACGATATGCAAATGGTTAAAGAATGATAATGAAACTGAAGTAACAAGAGAAGCAATGATGCAGAGACGGAGAAACCATATATACAAAGACGATAGGTAACCAGACAAGTAACAAACATATATCCGCAGAAACGCAAGGTAGATGAGATAAATAGAAGCCTGCTGCAGTTGAAACTATCACGTGAGGAAAGCGACCATGATGGAAAGATCGACAGAAGATTGTGTCAAAACTACCTCAGAGACAAACCAGGGCCGAAGATCAGAAACGCAGCAGAAAACAGCTTTATGCCAGAAACAGAGAATATCTGTTTTGCTACTAAGGATGACGCAGAACGAGATCATTGGAAAGAACAAAGGGAGTTAACCAGGATAATCTATGAACTAAGGGCACATTTCTCTTGGATTAAGCAGAAGCGAAAACATCTGCAATTCCCAAGTATTGGACAATCAAGGTTGAAGAAAGCACATGTAAGATGGCCCAACCAAGGCTCCAAAGACCAAGAGGAATAATGCAACCCATCAAAACTAAATCAAATAGCAGTAAAATACAGGTCAGAATTGACAATTCGTGGTCTACTGACACATGGTGTAAGACTTGAAAACAAGGTCTACTCATTACGCCTCAGATGATGTTAGTGGTGTACCCCGACTCCCTTAAAAATCCCATAGAAGAAAGCAGTCAGCAAGGTCAACTACAAAGGAGAAGCCTTGTCTCATGGTCTGATGAGAGATGGTAGGCTAATCAACCAAAGTGGGCAGTGGTCGGACATTCTCTGCACCTGGGTTTCGTTCTGTTCACATGCTGAAGCATGTCAGAAACCCATTGGTCACCTTCAGACTTCCTAATTTGTGCCATAATTTCTTAAGATACCCTTTTCACCAGCTCTTGTACATCCCCTCATTCCCAGTCTTCTCAAAGTCCACAATTGAATTCTGTGGCACTCTATAGGGCTCCATCTTGTCCCTGTGGCTCCTCAATGCCTACCTGAAACCGCTGGCTGACCTCATCACCCCACTCCACCCTTTTTCAAAAGTATGCAGCTGATACACAGATCGCCCTTCAGTCTTTGGGGATGTGGATTAGCTTGCCATCATATTGTGGAATTCTTGCTCCAGATTCAAGACTAGATGATAAATAACCTCGGCCTAAATGCCATGAAGACAGAGATGATCTTCTTTGGCAACTCCATTACCTCTGCTGTTCCCTTTGCTTAGTCACTCTTTTTAGGAGCCCTTCTTACAACTTGGTTCCTCTGCCTAAGACTCTTGGACTATATTGTACCCACTGTACCTCTGATGCAAGAATCTAGGAAGAAGTCTCACTTCCAGCTTCATGTCCTAGGCGCTGCCTGCTGCCTACTTCTCATGAACATGTCTCAAAGGGTTCATGTTACTTGTACCATTAAACTCTTACAGCTTGACTTCTTTAATAGTCTCGTATTAGGTCTCCCAATAACATCAGACATCAACTAATAGCTAGCCAGAATAAAGCAAGAGACTGATCCCGTGTCTTAAACACAGGGCACGCATCAAGCCTATGCTATCCTCCATGCATGGGCTACCTGTCAAAGTTCAGTTAGTTCAAATAGCTTTTATTTGACTTATCGTCATTCGCCATAAACCTGCATATACAAAGAATCACTGTGATGCAATAAAGGACAGTACAAGGATCATGTGCAACACAATGTAGGGCTATTAGGTAAGATAGCTCAGCGGGTTGAGCGCTCGCTGCTGCAATCTGAGCGTGATCTGCAGGTCGCAGGTTCGAATCCCGGCAAGGCCAACTCAGCCTTTCATCCTTCCGAGGTCGATAAATGAGTACCAATTTCGATTGGGTGATACCGTATGTAAATATGTGCTCTGTAAAGCGCTTTGGATAAAGTCGCCATATAAATAACACATCATTATCATCATCATCATCATTAGGTAAAATGGTAATTAATCATTAGAGTCCCAATACTAGGCGTTACAATAGTAAACGGACAAACACTTGACAAAAAGTCCCCCTATTGCTATTGACTGGGTTCATTACCCCAATTAAAACATATCAGTGTTAAAAAGGTCATTAGCTTCGTTCAAGGCAGATTTTACTAATCCATTAGTAGCAGTTAGTTAAGCTGCTTGTACACTAGTGTCGATGGAGATTAACTGGCATACCTTACTCGACAATTCCAACTTTCAATGCTTTTGCTCTTATACGCCAGGCTAGGTCAAGGTAATTGGCTACATAGTAGACCACTTTTACTTCATCACATGTTTTAAAAAGTGTGAGGGCGTGCCTTATGTGCCGTATCCCATGGGTATTACAAAGGGTTTTTAGGAACTTGCAACATGCTACCCAGTAGCTCTGGCAAAAAAGGCAAGAAGTGGTCCATAAATTCTCTATCCAAGCCACAGGCTGGGCATGTTTTCTTTCCATCCAATACCCATTATTTGGGTGGAGAAGCCAGGTGTAGTTGGGCAAATCTGAATTTAATGTACATGGTGCAGGCTAGATGAGGCCAGACATAATCCAAATATTTCTCAAAGCCCCTTGTTGGCTTGTTAGGCAGGTAGATTATGGTGTGGGCCAGTTTCATGCAGTCGTTTACCAACTCACCCTCTATTAAGCTCTGTGCCCTTGTTTCGGCTTTGCCTATATCTTTGTGCATCACCCGCTTTGGTTTAGCCATAGGTCTCCCAACTCCAGCCACATCAAGAGTTTTATGACGTGCTGGAACCACGGCAGGGATCTACCACCCTCTATCTCCATGAGGTGTGTCGTCGCCTCCCAATAAACCTGCAACTCAGGCACCAAACACAATCTCAGCCAATACTGCACCAGTTTAAAATCTACCTCACTCTCAATTGGTCTAAGTCCCAGTTCCAAGTAAGCGGGCACACTCGGGCATGGTTTCGGCAGACCTAATCGTTTTTTCAGAAAGGACATTTCGACACTACCCAAGTGCTTAATGTCCGAGTAGCCCCAAATGTACACCCTGTACATTGCTGCAGCCCTGGCCTGGGCCTGGTACATTGTTACTGCTGGTGTGATTGGGCCTTGCCCATGTGAGTAAGAACCTTAAAATACTCCCACCATATTTTTCCAGTGACAGGCTGGATTTCGCCATCTGTAAGGGCTAATTCCCTTGGTCGTTGAACCTCACCCCCAGGTACTCATATTGTTGGACCTGTTCCACAGGGGTGTTGTCAATGGCCATCCAATATTTTTTTAATCTTGTGAATTTTGGACAAAATACAAACATTTTGTTTTTCCCCATATTGATCTCCAGGAGTAACTCAGAGCATATTTCTACAAAGGCCTAAAAGGTGGTCACGAGGCCTTTCACAGAGGTGGACAGTAACACTACATCTGCGAAGAGTAGGATCCGACAGACCTCTTGACCCAGCTTATAGGGATCTAAACACTTCAACCTGACACGTCGAACCACCTTGTCAATGTATAACAGGAAAAGCAGTGGGGCCACTATATATCCCTGTCTAACACCTCTGTTGACTTCAAATGGCTGGGTTAATTGCGCCCCCCATCCCCACCGCCACCTTACTGAGGCAGTATTGTACGAATACAACTAGATTATGATATGTAGGAGCCCCTGTGGGATTCCCTGTTCTGTCCAAAATTGCCCAATGTTTAGCCCTGGAGAAGGTATCAAGCGCGGTCCTGACAGCGACGAAGACTGCAAAGATCTTCATCTTTCTCAGGGCCACATACTTCGATGTGATCAGCTGTAGGCGAAAAGCTTGGTCCATTGTGGTAATCTTTGGTAGAAACCCAGCCTGTAAGTGATCAATGACATTACACTGAGTAACCCACTCTTGGAGATGTAAATGGATTGCTCTAGCAAAGATTTGCCCTACCTTATCTAAAAGGGAGATGTGTCTAAAGTTTGCTGGGTCCTCCCTGCCCCCTTTTCATAAATCTGTATTATTGTGGCGTTTTGCCATGAGAGCAGGACCCTGTTCAAGCTAAGGCAGGTGTTAAAACAGGCGCCCATACTCCTATTTCATCTTTTATTAGATTGTCAGGCAATAGGTCTGGTCTGGGTGCTTTCCCCCACTTCTAGGATGAGATGGTTTTATAAACCTCCTCCAGTTCTAGAGAAAGTGGGGCTATAACATCATTCTATCCACACTGCGGTTAACACTCAACCTCTCTGCCGTTTTGTCACCACTTCGATAAAAGTCCCTAAAGAGATTCAACCACGTATTTGGGCTTATATTGGTCATAACCCCTCCCTCTAGCCCCTCGTCCACTCACTATCTTCCAGAATGTGCTTGAGTAGCTTTCTTGGACAGCTTCCTGCATGCTCTCCCATTCCGAGCGAACATATCCATCTTTTTTCTATTTTAATAAGCTTTCTAAAAGGCTTTGCACACTCTTAACTCTGTTTCATTTAGGCCATGGCGTTTCTTTAAACAGTTCAGTATATCGGATTTTGCCAGTCTGTAATCCTCATCGAACCAAGGTTGGGATTTTATTGCATGTTTTTTTACTTTTTTTGTAACAAAGGGTGGTATAGTCGAAACCACTTTATTGAAAGGGGGGAGGATCTCAATATCCCCCATTTCCCTCATAGCCAAGGCTTCCAGGGCAGGGAGAATTGCTTCATATATATGGGGTTTCAATTCTCTAATGTCAAAGTCAGACAATTTTACCCGCTGCTTAGATGCACCATGCAGGTGCAATGGGAAACTGGTCGTATTATGGTGGGCCTCCCCCTGTCTGCTCCTACGGATGAGCAACAGCGACAGTGGCTTATGATCACTACCCCTGGTGCTCATAACTTCAAAATCATGCATCTTCCCCCATAGATTTTCTGAAAGAAAAATATAGTCAATATGGGATGTTCCATTCGGTCCTGTAAAGGTGGGTTTTGGCGCCTGGTCCTTTATAAAGCAGCCGTTGCAGGCCCTGTCAAAGTGTGCATTGACTTTCATTTCATTTATTGCAATGTGTATTGCGCGTTCGCCAAAGCGCCATTACGACGATTAAAATAACAACGGTTCAGTCATAAATGAACAGTGAGATAAGTAAGTCATGAAGAAGCAGAACGGAATAGAAGATAGGTTTTGAGGCAAGTACGGAAGAGGATTGAAATGCCAATAAAAGGGTGCCAAAAGATAAAAAGAGCGGAAACTGGATGAGGCACGGGGGGGGCGGTGGAGTTCTGAAAAACCAGCTGATAAATAGATGCAGAACGAAGAGATCTGGCTGGAACATACAATAAAATAAGAGAAGCTAGGTAAGGAGGAGCAAGACCGGGGAGACATTTGGAAACAATAGAAAGGAAGTGAACGAGGAGACAAGACTTGAAGGCCGGGAGAGCAGTAGAATAGCAGAATTATAGATAGAACGAAGAAGAGAGAGACAAGTAGATGGCAGTCCAATTAACAGAAAAGAACAATAGTCAATGCAAGAAAAAATAAGGGTTAAAGTAAGAAGCCTAGTGGCTTGAAAAGACAGAGAAGTTTGAGCACGACAGAGATTAAAAAGGATAAAGTAACAATTACGGGCAGTGAGAAAAATGTGGGAAGAGTAGGCGAGAGCGGGATCAAAACAAACTCCAAGATTACGAGCTAAAGCTGAAAAGGGAAGCTGTGTAGGGGGAAAGAAAAGAAGAGAAGAAGGGGAAGAAAAAGGAGATGGTGATGAAGAAGGAAAATAAAAAACTTCTGTTTTTGAGGGATTCAAGTGAAAAAAGTGAGAAGCCACAAGCTTGGACAGCAGAAAGACTGGCAGAAACATTGTAGTGGAGAGCCTCATTGAACTCGAAAAAGAGAAAAAGATTTGAGAAACGTCCACATAGACGTGGTAGGACAAACTGTATGAAGAGATAAGTGAAGAGAGAGGAATAGTGCAGATAGAAAATAAAAGGAGGGTCAAGAACCGAACCCTGAGGGACACCAAGGGCATGGGGTGGAAAGAGCTGACCCGCCAAAGAACCAGAATAGGTACAGCCACAGATATAGGATTTAAACCAAGTTAGAGGAGAACCCGTCGTACCCAAAGTGGAAAGTGTAGATAACAGAGTGGGATGATCAACCGTTTCAAAAGCAGCAGAGAGATCTAGTGGAATAAGAATAGAGGACAGATAATGATGCTAAGCAGCAAGCAGAGAGTCTGGGACATTCAACAGAGTAGTCTCACTTGAGTGACTTGTACTAAACCCAGATTGGAGTGGAGGAAGGAGGGATTGAAGATGGAGAAATGTTGCAATTTGGGAATGGATGATTCTCTCTAAGAGTTTAGAAAGAAATGGAAGTAATGAAATAGGGGGGAAAATAGCAAGTAAGGCTGGATCTATTGATGATTTTTTTTAGAATAGGAATTACAGTTGTATGTTTAAAAAGTGAGGAGCAAAGGAGAGGGATTTAAAAGAGTAGTAAGGTAAGTACGAATGTTAGGATAGACTAACAGAATAAGTAAAGAGGGAATAGAATCAGTAGGAGGCGTAGTTGGATGAGCAGGAGAGAGGAACTGAGCAATGTCAATATCAGTAAGAGGAGAAAAGGTAGTAAAGGACAGATTGGAAACAGAAGATAATGAAGACGCAGGGTCTGGAGGTGAAGGGGGAAAGGAAGCATGGAGATTAGAGACTTTAGTAGTGAAATAGTGAGCAAGATTAGAAGCAGAAAGAGACGAGGATAAAGAGGGATCGGGTGGACCAGGAGAAAAAATGGAGGCAAGGAGCTGATAGAGCCGACAAGGATGTTTAGAAAGAGAAAGGGTCAAGGAGGAGAAATATTGTTTTTGGCTAGATAGGAGAACAGGATCATATGAGGAGTGAGCAGAAGACAGAAGATCAAGTTAATGAAGGGATTAAGATGTTTTCCACCAGCGCTCCAGTCTCCAGAGAGAATTAAGAACAAGAAGAGCAGGGGTAAGCCAGGAACAAGGAGGCTTATGGGAAGGTGTAAAAGGATGAAAGGCTAAAGAGAATCTAGAGTGGATGTAAGAGTAGTTTGGAGAACATCCAGAGCATAATCAGAGTAGCAAAGGAATGAATAGAAAGAAGAGAAGTCGTCAAAATGAAAGTAAAAGAGGAAGAATCAAAGCAGCAGAGATCCGAACGCAAAATTGTTTTTGTAGAATGAGGTTAAGGCGGCAGGGGAAAGGTGAATGGAAAAGGACTACAAAAAATGATCTGAGGAATATACAAGTAAGAAGAAATCAAAGCATTACAAGGAAAATATAAGATCAAGAGAGGAACCAGAGGAGTGTGAAGAGGGACATTCGAGAGCTGAGCGGTGGTAAGAGACCAGCAGGGGAAGAAAAAAAGATGACCAATGAGTAGAAAGAATCAAGATGCAAAATGAAAGAGATGAGTACAAAAAGTGCAGGGATAGAATGGAGAACAGAGGAAAGTAAAGTATCAAAATCAGAGATAAAAGAAAGAAGAGGGCCAGTAGGACGATACACAGTTAAAATGGTGATTTACTGAGGTTTAAGAAAGGAAGCAAAGTGATACTCCGTAGAGCAGGGTTGTCCAACGTATGGCCCGCGGGCCACAATGCGGCCCTACGAGCCATTTCATGTGGCCCGCGAGGCTGAACAAACAAAGGAATCCAAAATGAACAAGCCGGCATGCTGCAGCCGGCTTCGTGTGATGGCAGCTCAGCCCATCCCCGCATCATTGTGACGGAGGCCTGGTAAGTTTGTTATCCTTTGTTTTGTTGCAGGCCACGCCACAGCCTGCTTTATTTATTTATTTGTTCAATGTTTGTCGGGTCCGTGGACCCGATTAATTAATTTATTTCAGCAATGCTGGGTCCGACCAGTATTGCAGAAATAAATAAATTAATCGGGTCCACGAACCCGACAAACATTGAGCAAATAAATAAATAAACCGGGCCATGGCGGAGCACTGTTACTGCCTCTGGTGCCCACTAGAAGGGGCACCAGAGGCAGTTACAGGCCATGTCCTGTTATTATTTATTTATTTTTTCAATGTTGTCGGGTCCGTTTACCCAAATTCTGGGCCGTGGCGGAGGACTGTTACTGGCTCTGGTGCCCCCTGCGGCAGTTACAGGCCCGGTGTTTTTTTGTTGCATGTTTGTTTGCATGTATGAGGTAACGAGTGCTCAGAGTACGGGATGTCCTGTGAGTGCACTGCTTTCCCCCCATTTTGCCAACCTCTGAAGCCTGAAAAGTAGATGCATGCAGGTTTGACATGCTGCTAACTTTGCACCAGACCTGCAGATGAACTTGGTCTGCTGTTAAATCTCAGTTACCAGTTTAATGGTATCCACTACTGAATAATTGCTCATTTTACTATAGCCAATATGATAGCTCAGTGGGTTGAGCACTCACTGTTGTGATGTGTGTGCTTTCAGCATTACGTCTCTATGATGTGGAATTCCAATATGCCCCCGATTAGTTGCAATGGGCCTGAGGGATTTCTTGGAATTTGAGAGTATATTTTACATTGTTATACCCAATGATCCCATATCTCCCTGCACAATAGGGTCACACCAACTAAGCATCCACATGAATTAAACTTGCTTTCTTAGTACTGTTGCTCGCCTAAATTTAGGGTTCTTTTGTATGGGAAAGCATTCCTAAATGACTCATTACTAATATTCTTTTCAGCTGAAAGATGGATTTTGATTTTCCTCTTCTTTTGTATGGGAAAGCATTCCTAAATGACTCATTACTAATATTCTTTTCAGCTGAAAGATGGATTTTGATTTTCCTCTTCTGACCCTGTTCTGCTATTCCTTCCTCTTCTTGTCGCACAACATCCTACGAGAATAAGGGCCAGAATTCATCTCTTGCTATCTGAATTGGTTCCGTTTGCATCAAATGTTTTCCATTAATTTAGTTTGGTGTTTGATGGAAAATTGAAAGCTTGCATCGCAAGGCAAATTTTGCCCATGGCTCAGTCTTTCTTCTTAATTTAGATGACAAAATCATTGCTAACAAAGTGGTGTGGCGTGTTGTGTAGGAGAGGCATGGTATCACAAGTATGACACATACACAATAGGTACAATATGAAAAACCTTTGTTGAAGTTTTCTGGGGTTGGACAAACTCCTACTTTGCCCTATGACTAAGATGGGAGTAGTCTTCAATTGGGTTCACCTTTGGATGATCAATTTTTCACATTTTATCTTTTGAATGGGATTATGCTTCTTTCGTTAACACAGAAGTAATGAATGTGTATTACTGAGATAAGCTGCCATATGTATTGGGCACACTGCACAGGCAGCATCAATCATTAACAAAGAAGTAATTAATGTGTATTACAGAGATAAGTTGGCATATCTATTAGGCACACTGCACATGCTCAGGCAGCATCAATCATGCTTTGTACAGTACAATGCTGGCCTAAATTGGGAACAACAGCATAGACATGTTGCTACAGAGGCATATTTTGGGCACAACCAGTATGCCAATGCGTTACATCAGTGACAGTGCTGTCTTAAACTGTGGACACATTGATCATTAAAATGTACATGTTCCCCTTTAGAACTGATTGTAAACTTATGGCTTTTTTGGCCACTTTTCCTGTAGTAAAATGCACAATTTCAGCCCCATATTTGAAAAATAAATCTTGGGGGGGGGCCCAAACCCTCCCTAGATCGTTATAGCTCCCTCGCTATGCTCGGTCGCCCCCAATATTTCAGAAAAATATCAACACATACACACTGGAAGAAATCACAAGAAACTAACCTTTGATCACTGTCCCTGACACCAAAAGCTATCTTTTGGACTGCATAGCTATCACTGCCTGTGATGCTATTGTGTCAAAGGTCACACACCATCGCTTTTGAATATACTGCTTTGGGCGAGGGTGTTGACTTTTGGCTCGCCGGCCCACCGGATGACAAAAAGTTAATGCTTCAGCCCCACATTCAAAAAGGTTGGCAAGCCTGCCATAGAGGGACCAGGAGAGAGGTGGTGTAACCAGGAGGAGTGAGAAAGAATACCTACCCCAGCACCATGGCCAGTGGGGTGTGTGTGAGAATTAGAGGAGGAGGAAAAGAGAGAAGCCGGAGTGACCGTGTTAAAGGGTGAAATCCAGGTTCCAGTAAAACAAAGAAAATTAAGGCCTAGTCACTGGAAAAGGTCTTGGGTGACATGAGACTTGTTGCACAACAATCTAGTGTCCCAGAGACCAATAGGAATAGGAAAAAGAGACCAGGTAGGAGCCGGGGGTAAATAAGATTCGAGACTGGGCAAGGGCAAGATTAGTGAGGTGAAAAAGAGCGTTCAGAAATATGAACAGGAATGGGGTGAGGCAGGAGAGCTATAGAGTAACAATCAAGTAATAATCAAGACGCTAGTAGCATGATGAATGAGGAAACCGGTCACATCGGGAAGCAGAAAAGCAAAAAACATAGTGGACCAGGTGAGAACTGGGGCAAACAGGATCAGTCAAAGCCCATAGGAGGTCGCCCTTGGATGCCCAGGGCTTAGGATGCCTTAGAGGCACTTCCTCGTTAGAGGTTGAGTGATCGTCACATGACCGCTCCTTTACGTCCAGTTCTCTTCCTTTTCCACAGAGTTTATTGGACAAGGGACCTCCTTATCTGATGAAGAAATTAAACAAATACCTCCATTCAAGGCACATTAATTCTTCAGGTTCCAAACCATTGGTCGTTTCTGCCAGAAACTGGGCGGTAGAGTTTTGGATGCAGTGGGATCCTCCCTCTGGGATAGCCTGCCAACTACCATCAGATCTGTAGAGAATCCTCTCCACTTCCGCAAAAGACTGAAGACTTTTAGCCTTCAGGACATCCTTTAGTCTAGAATCATGAACAATCGTGGGTATATGGACTGCCAAGCCTCTTGAGCTTGTGGTCAGTACCAGGCGTCTGTCCTTATTGTATTATGCTATGCCCTTGTGCCATGTACAATGTTCTTCTCCCCGCCTTGTGCATGTGAAAGATCGGATTTCACTCTCCCTTCACTTTGCTCTGCAAGCACTACAAAACAGATTTGCCTGTTACTTGTGCCTTAATAGAGCTAAATAAATTCAATAAAAAAAACTGTCCCTCCCATCTTCGTAGAAACCTTTCTGTCACAGTTGTCACCACCACACTTTAAAGCCAATTCGTGCCTCTAGTTTCAAAGCGTCAATCATATCGGGAAGGACTTGTGTGCTTCTTCACCCCACAACCTGCCTGTATCTTCACCCCATAACCTGTTTGTGGCTTTTTATAGGAACTTACTTGTCAGGAAATGCTTGCCATTATCCCCACACTATACAACCTGTCCCAGCCGTTTTGGAGGAAGTATACCATATTTAGGTTTAGGCACACTCTGAAAAAAGTTATTCCGCTACATTGGGGAAAGCCTTACAGCTGGGAACTCTAAGACATCCTCACACACCCCAAACTTGGCTTTTGCCATCTCGAGCGACAATTTGGTATATAAGACATCACCTGCCATTGTGTAGGGACTATTTTTTGTTCCTCCAGTTAGCCAAAACATGACATTTTGGGATATGGGCTTTCTTAAAACACCCAGAAAGTGCACAGCCATACCTTTCACCTTGGTGAGTGGGAGAAGAGCATTCGGGTGGGGAGTCGTCAATGAGGTAACTATATGCTACAACATGTCAACTGCCTTCTTGGCAGGAAATTCAACTGCTCCCTCTTATAACAATCTGAATTGCCATTTGGAAGAACTCTCTTGAAACTAGGCCACTCACACCTATAATCTACCCCCTCCATCTTGAAAGGATGTGTTGGCACCTAATCAAATGTTTATGCTCAGGTATCACATCACAGCGTGTCCCCACAATAATCAAAGAACTTTGTCTTGAATCTCTTGGTCGCCTCCTCATGCCACAGCCTACTCCGTTATCATGGATGAACCTTCCCCAATTTTTCTACAACTTTCAAGCTATAACCTCCCCCATCCATCTTGTGGCACCCTTACCGCCTGAAACTCTGATCAGCCCATTCATGAAAAGAACGGCCATGCTTTGCTGCTTCTTGCCAGGAAACTATTCTGGCACTCCCGTGCAGCAACCTCACATCATCTCAGGGGAGCCTTGCTGTCAAGAAGGAGTCTCTCAGCCACACCAAGTCTCAAGCTGTCCCTGCAAACTTAGGAGTGATTCTTCGGTCAACGAAACATGTGCCCCATGAAGGCACAACCTGCCATGTTGGAAGAACCTCTGAGTCAGGAACAAGTTGACTGGCCTATCACACCACAACCTGTTCCTAACATCATGAGGTACGTTTCTGTCAGGAAGCTCTCAGCTACCCCTTTATAACACAACCCCACCATCCACCATTAGAAAAAACTACAAATTGAGATTTTTCAATAGGAAAAGTGTGGTGAAATTTCCAAGTGGGATACAAATTCATTTCAAGCAGTTAAACAATTTAAAATGTCAACATTGGCCTCTTTTGTGCCACCTTGGAGAAACCTTCTCTAAAACCTTAACCACACAAATGCCACAACTGGCTTTAATATCTCGAGGGGACAGGACACAAGTTTTCAATGTTGAAGAAATCTCACTCTAGGGCTGTCTCTATAGCCTTTGATTTGTGTTTTTTTTTGTTTGTTGCAGAAAGAACACATGGTTCGAATCAGTCTAGCAGATTCTCTGAATTTGAGAATGGTGATGATTTGGAAACTCTTCCTAGCTGAAACTTTGAAAACCCACCCTAAACCACAAGTTTCCTCTGCAACCTTCGTTGGAAGGAGGCGTCCATTCCTACACATCATCAGCAGTCCCCTTTCTCTTCCGCCACCCTGAAACGAACCTTCTTCCTGTCAGGAAATTGTTAACTACCTCCTCACGACACTAGCGGCCCCCACGATTTTAGGGAAACCTACCTGTCAGGAAATTCTTAGCCGCCCCTTCAGACACGGAATCTGGAGAAGGCCGCTAGGACAATGAGCACTTTGGTGCTCTCCTTCCCGGCTCCGCCGCCCACAGAAGCCCGGCGCGGAGATACTGCGTGGGCCGGAGATGCGGCTTTCCCCAGCACCGCTGGCAGCACGGAGGAGATCTCCTATGCGACGGTGAAGTGAGCTCCAGAGATCCTCGGAGGAGGGGGAGGGGCACACCGACACAGATTCCACGCAGAAATAGTTCTACAGCTCATAATGTCAGGAAACTGCTTCGGTGTAGGCCTACGGCAAGTGGCGTATAACATGTAACTGTAAATACCCCGGTAAGTGCTCGTTACCAATTGAATCGTCGTAGATCAAAATGTTCTACAACAGTGAACATTACAAATAAACAAATGGATGTCGCCAGTAGTCACAAAACAAGTAACTGCACGCTCATAACAGGAGTGAGAAAAAGCATACCGTGGAAACAAGCGGTTGCTGTCTGGGGACTAACTCTCATCTACCGTATAGGTTACTTAAATTAATGCAAAATAAACTACAAACTGTTAAAGGGAGTTTCCCTACTGGTCTTTCGATGTCTCATATGTCAAGCTACCACCCCTCACTGGAAGCACAGTTTGCGCCCTTGTTAGACATAAGCAGCAGGGACGTTTCACCAAAATGCCAGGGGTAGCCGAAGTGACATCACATGACCCTTGACCGCTGATGACAGACCCCCACCCCGAAGTTACATCACGGGAAGTTATGAAACAAGAACTTTCACCCGTTGACAAAACAGTAATTGGCATCACATAGCATTGTTCCTAAGCACATTACGAAAAATATGGGTATGATATCACTATAATGAGATATACATTAATGGATCACTATATGTAGCGTTAATATCTGTGTGAATAGGCCAATATTACCAAATTAAAGTGAATGCAATCAGATGTCCAAGGCCAAATGATAATGATGTATTATTATATAGCACTTACGCCTAAGCGCTTTATATAGAACAACCTACAGAATCATCCAACCAGTGTTGGTACTCATGTATAGACCTCAGAAGGTCTAAAGGCTGAGTTGAGGTGTTTAAGAACAGACTAAATCAGTGACTCACCCCCTGAAGTGTGCCTGAAATAAACCTTTAATGAGTTTAGAATTACTGTGTAGAATTCTAGAAAGACAAATTATTTGTTATTCTTATTCTTTCGTATTTAGGGTCACTGCTCAAAGCGTTACACTTGTGCAACCCTTCGTTTGTTTTTTTAACAAGAAAGCCAGCCACTCCAGAAAAAAGGGCCACATGGTGCTGGCCAGAGAGCAGGAGTTTAGATTTTAAAAAAAAAAAGCAGATTATCCAGTCCTTTTTTTATATTGCATTCTGCCAATTGGTTTTCCCATAGTTAATAAAAAAGGCCAACAGGCAAAAAAAAAACAAGCATTGGCAAAGCCAACAGCTTTGGCTTGTATGCAGGTATGGCTTAGGGCATGGGGAACAGCTTGACATTGTCTGATTAGCTGTGCATATGATATCAGTGTCTGGCAAATGACTATCAGAAACCTATACACAAGCCAACACTGTTGGTTTTGTCACTTCTTTGCTTTAGCAGGACTTCAGTGCACGGAGCAAATATAAATCAAGTTGCTGAATGCCACCCTGGTTAAGATATTTTCATTTCAATACTAATGCATTTACAGCTGCAGTTGAATTATTTCTCAGCAGACTGCTGAGAAATAACACTCACAGGAGGACATTTGGCGTTACTGCTTGATAGAGTGAGATGAAAGATATTTCAGAAGGATGCGTTTTGGGAGGGCTTGTGTAGGTAGCTGGTTTAAACGTCATAGGCATTAGCGTTGCCATGGGCAGTCCATGGGTCGCTAAATAACAAAATAACACCCACGAGCTTTGTGTCCCTCCGCACATGTACTCTGCCTCCTAGCTGTAGTTGAATGCAATAGTTTCAGCTAAAAAAGTAGTGCTTTAGCCTAATAGCAAACATTAAGAGAAAAAGGAAAGAACTTCATATGGTCAAATATAAAGCACGTTCTCCGTACAGGATGCATATAAAGGCATTTTCCAGAGCAGGTACCACGTTAAAGGATACCTCGTGGCACTAACGAACAATTTAGAAGGAAATGGCAGATGATGCAGATCCTGTCAGCCGACATGAATGTTTGGGGGATCGCCAGGCCGTGAAGTATAAACGGTCTCTACTGGTTATTTGCAAAAAGCCAGGTGTGGAGGGACATTTAAATATCTTTCTCCCGCTGGGACGCGTTACCAATCCCTGCAATCCGCAAATGACACCAAAAATAGCAAAGTATAACACAGATTCTGTTTTGTGCTTTGCCGCTTCTGGTGTAATCAACATTGTCATGTGGAGTAAGCGCAAGCAGGCGTTATTGCAGCCTAGACTCCTGCGTTCTAGGCCACATTCAAAGCCACCTTTGCAAGTCCTCACATTAGCAGCGCAGCGCTCTCGTGCGTACCGGCTAGGATCACACGTCATCAATCCCGTACTTTATGTGTGTGGTTATCTATGTTGTCTGGCATAGAGAGTGTGGAGGGGAGCTGGTGTATTTGTGGTTTGTTACTGTGGTGGTTTGGGGAATTTGAAATAGATTCGTTCTTGGATTGATGTGCGTCCCTTTGTGAATGCGTGTGTTCTGTGGATGGGCTTGTGTGTCCAGATGTGTTTTCAGCTAGAGTGGGAGGTAGAATGAGTTGGAGGGGGCTATTGTTTCCATACTTAACCACTGACGCAGACAACCGCGTCGACTTTGTAAACATCATAGAATTTGAATGTATTTGTTTACATTGACACAACACCTTCTTCAGCTTTTATGTTATGGTATGGTATACAATATGACTAAGGCTAGATCATACTGTTCCAGGATGTGCCATGCCAGTGTACATATTCGGGGATCATAATGTTTAGTTAATTTCCCAGGACCTACCTTATAACAATCTACTGACACCTCAAACACAGCAGCCATCGCGATACACAGGCTTACCTGGGACAATCGCCACTAACTAACAACTGACAGATCCAACCTCACTCCACATCACAAAACACAGCATCACCATGCTAGCAGGTACTAATATAAAAGTGTATTTTGTCGTTAAATCCCATCAAGCTTTCAGGCAAATTCACTGGCCTATTGTACTACATATTGAACCACTCCGGTGGGTGGAGAACAGAAAGGGGTCACATCCAATACGTTTCCCCCCCCCTTACACCAAGTCTCTGATGTAATCCCTTCCGTCAGAATTTAAAGTGTTGGCCCCTCTACTCGGAACGCTTGACCTCATTGCATCCCTGCATATGATATTTTAAAATATGCTCTTCTTTGTATCACACACACGTTCATGAGGCACACTAGCAATCCTCTGCCACAAAAACATACACACCACTGTAAGGGTTTTCTAACGAGGGTAATGCAATGGTAGAGACAAAACAAGCAACCACATGGGCTACCGTCCCGCGATTTACACTAAGTATGCAACAAGTATATGAAAATGTTTCTGTCAGTCCTATGGCTCAACTCTTCCACCTGTACATGCTTAGCATGAGAGGCTACAAGTAGGGAAATATATTCTATCATTGTACTCTTTGTGAGTGATCACTGTTATTGGATGTGACCCTCACATCAGGCATACATAGGCTAGTTTACAGATAACGTTGTGTGCATTTCACCGACATGAGCAAACATGGATATGTTTGGACGTTCAAGCATATCACTGTAAACTGTGTACTCATAAAAAGTAATGCCTGAGGTGCTTGTCTTGCAACTTCGTGCAGTGGTTCCTTAATATTCGCACATAAAGTGTGTCCATGTCAATGGGCATATAGTGTCTGAGAGTCTCTGTCTCATTCTTCATCCAGCCCACTGAGATCAGCCTATGCTCATTGCTAGGAAAGATTTCTTAATTGTGGGTAATTTTCCTTCCATGTGGCAACCCCTAAACTTTTTGATGTTGGTTTCACCATGATCTAGACTTTGCCAGAGAAGTGCAGCCTTCTGCCGCACTCCTCTGGGCTTTCGCTCCATTCCTACGGGGAATCTGACATGCCCTTAAGACAGTCAGTACCGGGAAACGTTTTCCGTAGTTTCTTTATCATGTTGCAGCTCTCGCGCAACATGGCACAAGAGGGCACTGTAAGCTAAGTTACTGCTCTCTTGGGTCTCTAGTCTTCTACAGGCCCTAGATACTCTCTTTGGATTGCAAATGAACGGTGCAAGTGAATCACGGACGGGGTTGGTGGCAGCAATCGTTTGTGTTTTTGAGCTCCTTTTGGCGTTTTAAGCGCGTTTCTCGCGCTTAGCCCAAAATGGTGGCCTGGCTCCCAAAATGGCCAGACCACGAGGCTCTTTGTCCTGTCCATTACCGTCTTGCCCCCTTCACCTTCCCCAGGTCGAGCCGACCCGGGGCCTTCCTTATTTGGGCATGCACTTTCCCGCGAAACACAGATAGTTTCGCGGGCTTCTACAGGCCTGGTGTGTGCCTCCAGGATGGGGGCTGGGATGCCTGGTCCCAATACACATCCTGGGCGCCAGAGAGTCTAGGGTGGTGTGAATGCCTCCCCCGTGGTCCGTGATAAGGTCCACAGATGGTGTGAGTGTTTTATGAGCGGATCTCTCATTGGGTCCCCTCAGTTTTGGCGCGAAGGGAACCGTGGATAAGAGGGGGCTGGAAACGCCACTACCAGGTTGATCTCCTGAGTTCTCACGAACAAAGGAATACAGGAGCCAAGTATCCTGCAACCACGAGGCTGAACCGAGGAATCGCTGGTGACCCGCTGAAGGACTGCTCCTCTGCACTGCTGTCGCTTTGTGAAACCCTTTCTACCTCGGATCGAACGAGAAGGCCTGTATTGGTACTTTGACCCTTGGAATAGTGGGAACAACTATTCTCGGCATTTTCACCATCTCCTGCACGTAAGCCTTCGGAAGTGTCTCTGGGCCATCCAATAGACTGACCAGCCTACCCAGGAGTCTTGCTCTGTAACCGCCGTCAGGTTGTGTTGTACGAGTCCTTGTCACTCTCACACGATTCGTACACTTGGCATTCCCAGGTCTGAAGTGAGTAGTGTACATTTGGTTGAAATACACACGGCCGCTCCGTTGCCCTGCTGTGGTAACGAACTGTGCGGGTTCACTGCGTTTGAGACGCCCTCAACTCAACTTCTGCTGCTGCGGAATCTACACGACGACAAGACGTCCCCTGCTCCTATCTGAACCTGCCAGCACTGAAACTGACGCAGAGAAGCCTGGGTCTGCTTGCATCGGGGACCGGTGAGTAGCATCGCTAGGAACCGGTCGCCCTCCTTCAGGAGCCCATAGCTTGTCTCCGCTGTGTCTAACAGCACGCCTTTCCGGACTCGCGCTCTGCTTCTGCCCACACTGGAGGCTGTGCTTGAGTCGCGGACCTCTGTTCATCTTCATTTGTTCACCAAACTAAACTGCCTGATTCCCTCGAAGAGATTCCCCTTTTTGCCCATTGACACCAGCGTGTGCAGGTACTTTTGAGCACAAGGCTCCACTCTTCGTAGGGCTTGGACTTCCTTTTAGTTAGGTGCTTCTGAAGGCGGACTGGGTCTAATTATTATTCGCACTGCCTGTTTTCCTCCTCATCTAGGTGGTCTACACATTTTGTGCGTCTAACTCGTTAGACTCATTTGTATTTGTATATATGTTGTATTGGTTTGGTATGTGTTTGTTTACTTGAGTTTTATTGCGATTTCTCGCTGCGGTCAATGTTACAAAGGCCTTGTAATAAATGTGTATACATTTTTAATATAACACCTGCTTGGAGTAATTTGTAGGTGTCCTTGCTTTGTGTGCTCATTGCGGGCTTTCAGTCACCCTCACCCCTCTTGAGACCTAGTCTTGACCGCCGCGATCGCTACCCTGATTGGTCTGGCTTGTCCAGAGGTTACCCTGTTCCAAGAAACTAGGCTGGCCTTCTGAACCTCTGCCCCTCCAGGACAGAGTTCAGAAATCCGTCTTAACACTTACACCATATCCACGCCCAGATTCAAGCTACAAAAATCAGGCGGATCTAGTTTCCCAGTCCTCGCGGCTAGACTCTGGAACACACTGACTAATGCACTCAGAGCCGAACCCTCTTACCACTCATTCAAGAGCAAAGCCAAAGCCTGGCTCCTTGCCCAGGACCATGTCCCTACACAAGCCTCACCACCATTCCATCGCATCCTGAACACCTCACCTGTATATAACCTTATGTGACTGCACTCTCTACAACCTATGACAATGTAACTCCCTCCATGCATATATGTATTATACCTACTGTAACCTTTTGTATATTGCGGTCGTCATGTTTTCTTCTGCAATGTCTGCTATTTGTAACCATGTACATTGTGAAGATATGCGACCAGATGCCCCTGGGCCGGGTGCGCACTACAAATACAAATAAAGAGAGGCATCTGCACAGGATGTGCCCATTTTCCTCACAGAGCAAATTGATGCTGCTGATTATCACGAATCACCACCAGATACACACATTTTCCACACAGCTTCATCAGATGCCTTTGTTTATCACACGTCTCCACAGATGCATTTATTTTCCACAGATCTACCAGATACATAATCAAGCCGTTGCCGCCACTGAACTCATTTCACTAACGTTGCAAATATATGCCGGCGGAGGCTTAACAACATTCCAAGCCGCCAAGGCACATACCAGAGCTGGCGGCGGCTTAACATCAGGGACACCAAGCCACCGCCGGCACTGAATTAGTTTCACTAACTTTGCAAATATGTGCCGGCGGCAGCTCGGAATGTTGTTAAGCCTGCCGCCGGCACATATTTGCAACGTAGTAAAACAAAGTCAATGTCAGCGCTGGCTTAAAGCTGACACAGATGCAAATGAACATTATTAAACAAATGGGAGTGCTGGCAGCAGTTCATTTCTCCAATGCTTACCAGAAACAAAATGGCTTACTTGTACAAACACACAAGCACATCCAGTCGCATCACTAACTGCACAGCCAATCAGGTGCTCCTTACATCAAAAACACTAGATGTAAATAGCCATTTTAAACAAAAACGTAACTATTTACACTACCTTGTTTATTTTTAATTAAAAATACAGTGAAATGTGTAACATAAATTGAAAGTTGCGTAAATATATTTTAAAGCAATCAAGTCAAATAACCTTTAAAACACTTTAACAGATGGCGGCTGCCATTTTTTAAGTAATAATGGCTAACAAATTCACCACACAATACAAATTCAGCCAAAGAGTGCAAAAAGAGGTGTGGTTGGAGGGAAAATGGATGGGAATGGGAGGAAAGTCATATAGATGTCAATTAACGATGGGCGTTAAATGGGTGGGACACATAGCCAAACTACATAAATCCATCCTCGTAAGTCATCTGCATTGAAAAGCAGTACAAACCTACATTCAAAGCCCCTATTTCAAGCTCTTATTTTAATGACAATAGTTTCGGCTTTAGAGGTAGCGCTTCCAGTGCCACCTATTAGCCAAAACTAAAAAGAGGACTGAATAAGCGTCTCACATTGGACAACCTGAAAGCTACAGGCTACACAACAACCCAAATATTCCTGGAGAGTTGTTCAAATACACTGAAAATGGATGAAAGTGCATTACAGGCCCCAAAAAAATGTATAAAGGTAGAGCTAAATCTCCCTGAAATAGATATACAATTAATAACACAAATAGCCCTAAAAAAGGATATACATATTCTTGGTCTAGTTGGAAACATATACATATAGTGCAAGCATACATTATATCACATTCCTAACAGGGAGGGTGGTGGAGGCGCCATCAGCTTCTTTTTTTCCTTTGGATTCTGGTACTTCTAGTACTGGATTTAGAATTGGAAAATCCAGGATTAAAAGTATAACATCTCAAAGGAAAAAAAGGCATACGTACTGGCAACACACGGAATGGAAAGATGAATCTTGGCTTGTTATGCTAGGGAGCTTTTATGCTGCATCAATGCCTTCATGGAAATGTTCAGATTACTTACAGGTATTCACATTACTCAGAGTCCACTCCTCTTCATCGAAGTCCTTCAAAATAAGGCAGGCCAACTCTGGCGTTTCTAACCAATTGAAATTTCCTCCAACCCATAACCCCAGACCCATCCCTTGAAGCAGGAGGATACGAGGGTTCCCTTCCAGCCATCATCCGCTTACCAATATTCAAGCAGTGTAGCCACAAACAATTACCCCTCGTGCAAGCGAGAATGGATCTAGGACTGGAACGAGGAAGAGGAAGACTCTGAGTAATGGGATTACCAGTAGGTAATCTGAACATTACCTCCTTGTCCCTCTTCCTTGTCCTTCCAAAATGAGAATATACTCAATACAGAGGAGGTAATTGCACAGTAAACGTAGGCCAATACCCAGAAACAGGGGTGGGGGGCATGACATCCAAATGAAAGGGGCACCTGCCAAATGAGGGGGACAAAATTTTGTCCCACAAATGTTGTGATGGACAAACGCCCTTCTCCCCCCTAACCTAAAATTACGCCCATGGTCTTGGGAGATCAACATACAACTTCTACTATAGAGTCAACTCCCCCTACCCCGCTCCAAGCGCTGGAACGGGGGTAATGACCCAGTAGCTCAAGTTATTGGCCTGGGTGAAGCAAGGGCCTATAACGAAGGCACTGGGCCGTTACCCCGTTCCAGCCCCACGAACAGGGGTTTATGTGGAGAATCCTGTGGACCCCCCTCTAAAACCCTGCCTAAAGTCTCATCTCGGGTGGCCAGCAGAGGGCAGATGCTTCCTGATGCCAATCCTGGGGGTGGTGTATTGCGGGAGAATCACCTGGGTGGAGACAAGTCACAGGGTGGTGGGGTGATTTCGAAGGGAGACACATGGTATTGTACCTCAGATGCTGGTAAAATCATTCCGAGAGAGGTGCCTCTTGCCATTCTGAGGAATTTCAGTCTATGGTTAAAACTAAGCTAATAAAACCTAGAATTAAAATGTCTAAATCTGCCACATCTCCAGAACCATTCTTTTTTACCCCCAAAATAACATATCCTCCACAATGCCAAAGGTATACCAAAAGGAATGACGAACATGTGACATTTCCTGTCCCATCTGTCTCTCAAAAGGTTAAACCCTATAACTCCTCTTTCAATTAGATCAATTGGGGGTGGGGAGCATCCTTGAACCT
This sequence comes from Ambystoma mexicanum, assembly GCF_040938575.1. NCBI lineage: Eukaryota > Metazoa > Chordata > Amphibia > Caudata > Ambystomatidae > Ambystoma > Ambystoma mexicanum. The sequence goes on along the minus strand of NC_090931.1, from coordinate 434,892,858 downwards.
TTTAAATAAGTAAGAAAACACAATTTGAGATAGACTACATGTCCCATAATCCCTCAGACTGTGACGAAGAAGAGGGCTGAAGAGGTATGTAGGAGCCAATGGCAGGCAGGCAGGCCTGATAGCTTTTGGCAAGGTCAGGCAATTAGTCCTAAGGGCCTGTACCTTAAGCCAATTAACCCACGCCCCATGGGCATAAAAGGCTGCAGCAGGAAGGAGCAATAGAAAGAGGCGGGAGCTTGAAGGTCGGTAGAGGTAGCAGTAGAAAAAGCAGAGCACGAGACTGGCAGTTCACTAGGATGTGTGACCACAGAAGGGACCGCGGAGCAGAGGAAGAGCAGATTTCACCTACATGCTTCGAGTTGGTCCTGTGCTCACAAACCTTGTTTGGCTAAGGCCGCATTGGAAGAGACTGGGAGAAACGAGCAGTCTTTCTAGGTGTGCCTAATTGCTGTGATTGCAGGGCTGAAGTCATGCATCCCCCCGCCCCAAAGCCTGTGTGCAGAAGCAAGCCGAGGGAAGCTGGAGAAAGGAAGACACTCCATTAATGAGGCCGGATCGAAGACACCCGTGTTGCAGAGGGTTATGGGTCCCAAGAATGGCTGGAGCAGTAGCAGTAGAAGAAATGAATAGGGAAGTAGAAGCAGCCGGCAGCCGCTGCGATTGTGGTCAGTGAAGAAATCTCTGTACTCTAAATCATTTGGAATACCTTGCCAGTAGCTGTAACCAGCTTAAATTAGACTCGCGGGCGAGTGAGAGCGAGTAAACATTGTTTGCAGAAGGGGGAAGCCATTTTTACGAGGTAATTGTATCGCGGGCTTATATCGTCAAAGCTAAAGTACCTGAGTGAAGAGAAAGCTTCTCTTTTTCCCATTGTTAGCTGTAAACTGTTGCAGAACGGTCATGTGTCTTCTATTAAAGAGGAGAACGTTGCCGGTAGCACTTATGAAGTAGAAGCTGACTTTCCCACAATGTTACATGCCCATTTAACATTGAAAGAGGTCACATGCATGAAACTGTTTCCCAAATTCTTTTAAAGCATAAATCTGACCAAAAAGTGGAAACGCACATCTTTAAAGAGGCAGTTCATCCTCCAAACGAAATAGCGTGTCCCTATTTTCGTTTCCACAGAGAAATTGACTCCTTGTAAATACTTATGTAGCAGTCGTAGAAGTTGCTGAAGACAAAACAAAAAAAAAGGTATTACCCAAGCCAGTAGAGCAAACCCTGTTAAAGTGAAACCAGCTCAATTACGAACGAACAGAACATCATTATCATTAAGATGTTAAAGTTGTTGTAACCCTAGAGAATACAAGGGTGACAAGGTTATTCAAGGCTGGAAGACTGGCAATACAGCCTTGGGAACACTGGAGATAGGAAGGTATATATGACGCTGGGAAAGGGAGCTGGATACTTGTTAAAAAAAAGAACTCCTTAAAATCTGCAGAGCTGAGACTGTTCAAGTTACGAGGAAGAAGCAGTCTGGGAGATAAAAGACAGATGTTCTGGTAGCTGCAAGACAGAAAGGAAAGGCAAAGAGGCTGCCCTTGCTAGCCATGCAAGAGAGAAGAGTGCCTTGCCAACCTGTAGAGGTCAAAGAGTCTTGTTGAAGTTGCCTAAAATACAAAGTCGCAGTAGCAGCAGAACTGTGGTTGTCGATACTTTTTTCAGAACATTTAGCAGAAGCAAACTCTCTAGCAAGGCAGCCTGATTTCACAGTATCAGTGGCAGAAGGGAGTTGCTAGAGAGAAAGCAAGCCTTAAGAAGAAGCATCCTGACAAACTGTGTTCAAATATGATACAGAAGTTACAAGAAGAAAATTGTTTCTAGGCAGAAGTGGTATTTTTGACTTGACCTTTACCAATTCTTTCCTGGATGGTGGTTATCCGGGAATACCACTGGTGCTGTTTTCTTTGTGGAACTTGAAAAAGAAATCTTTTCATCAAACGAAGGAGGAACTGTTACCAGTGGATTTTTGTTAGTGTGAACCATTGTTTGTTTGAAACTTTAAGACTTGATTTAAGACTTTCTTTTCCTTAGAGAAAACGGACTTTGGGACATTACTGGGGGAGCAAGATCTGCCCAGGACAAATTCAAGACACTGGTCAATTTGTAACTTTTTATTTATGTTGTTTATATGTTATTTTGAATGTTTCTGTTTAGTGTGAGGGTTAGTTTTATGTATGCTAGGAGGTTTTCCTTGAGATCCTAGACTAGGTAGGGAATCTCCGGGTAGACTGCATTTAGTTCAGGTTTATTTTCTATGTTTATGTAAAATAAAATATCAAACCTTGAGAAAACTAAACATAGTAAGCCTATGTGCTAAAAAAAGAGAAGGGGAGGGCGCAACACCTTTCACTCTGCAACAAATCTAAGATATGATTTAGAAGCAACTAAATCCCCCTAGTCCCCCCAGCCTGCAGGTAGAGGCCATGGCCATTCAAAAAAAAAAACACATTTGTAGCAATGGAGGGTAATGGGCAGATCCTCCAAGGGCACAAAGCAGGGGGAAGAATGAGCCTTTAAAACTAGAAGTTACCAAGGGGAGGGGGGGGGTTGAGGGGGAGGTAGAATGTACCCATGGCCAGGGAATCTCTATCCTTTGACAAAAGACGAGAAGATAGATACTCAAATGACGATTATCAAGCCTGAAGGGTGGGTTGTGCAATCTCAAGTCCAGAACCCTTGTGAAGAAGTCCAAAATTCAACCCAGGTCAGAAGATGGGGTCAAGATTGGATTTGAGACACCAGGTGCCGAAGGTCACCAATGCCTAGCCTAGGATTTAAGGATAGAGGGATGACTGGGACCTAACAGGGAAACAGCTATGATTGTTCAGGGAGACGCTTATACCCTCCTAGCACAAGGGCAAGGGTCAAGGGTAAATCCAGGCTAGGGGGAATTTCTATTCGTTAAAGATTTGAGTGTTGGCCCGTCTTTGGAAGCATTGATGCCTATTTCTGTAAGGACTGGTAGGAGGAAGAGGACGATTTAGTAATGGTCGACAATATCTCCGGGGATACAAAGAGAATTATGACAAGTTGAGAGTGGACGTATATGGATGTCCTGCCCACAATTTGTACCGGACATCTGTCCCCTTTAGGTATGTATGGGGGGGCAATGTAAAAAGAAGCATCTTTTACTGCTAAAGTTAAGTGAGCAAACAAACAAAAAAGGCAGCAAAGAGACGGAAAGATTGTAGACCGTGGCAGATTTGTGAAATGTCATAGAAACTAGGAACACTGTGCACTGAAGATCGCGGAACATGTATAGAAAAAAGCATGGTGATAGATGAAGGGGGGGTACAAGAAAATATCTAACGAGAAAGAAGGAATTGAAATGAGAGTAAAATATATGATGAGAGAGAAAGAGGAAAGTTCACACCCATTTTCATGGCACCTCAGATGGTTCTGGGTCACTCTTGATTGGGCTTTGGTTGGTATTCCCTGTGTTTTGAGGGCTTCCATGGTGTTTGTGGATTCCTTACCCAATTTCTGTGCACACTCACCAACATTTATCTTCAGGGGACACATTCCTGTATTATGCAGTAGCTTCACATAGCCAATCAAGTGTGACCTAAAACTGGGCTATCAGATGCCCTTGCAAAGGTTTGATGTACCCTCTACCTTTTTTTTGGGCATTCGTGTAAAAAAAAAAAAAAAAAGAGTGACTTTCGTCAAGGCGCACTTGCCTCTCCTTGGTGAAACCCTTGTCTGCATATGTGGTACCTTCACCCTGGTCCCTAATGTTTTCCCACCGCTTTAGGATACACTTGTCTGTATTCAGGACAGTGTGGCAATGTTTAAATTTACAGGGCCGAGTACGACTCGTATTGTGCAACCTTTCACCTGGGCGATGTCATGACAAGTGACATTGGAGGAAGTGATAACACAGCCATGTGTCTGTACACAGTGCAGTGGCTGGGACTTATCTGATTTTAACCATAGCAAAAAAGTGATGGTAGGGATCAATGATTGTGGTCATAAATAATTAAAAGTCTTGTACCAATACCTTTTGTAGTGCAAAGAGTCCCCTCAAATGGAAGAAGCAGCGCTAAACAAAATCCATTTACATTACAATGCATTACTTTTGGATTTTACTCCACTTTCCCCTCCAAAATCACATCTCATTATATATATATATATTATATATATATATATATTTTGAATATAATTTGTAAGGTCCCTCAGTTGGTTGATGCACCTGCTGCAGCGATCTGTTTGCAAGCTGGGGTCACATGTTTGTATCACAGATGTGCAGGCAAATCATGTAATCTTTCTGAGGCTGATACAATGAGTAACATTGAGTTGGCTAATGGACTTATGTCTGGGTATAAATGGGAAAGCAGCAAACAAAGCTACCGGTGGGTGTAAGCCCTAGGGAAGATTTTCATAATCCCACAACAGGCAGAATTGAAGCCAGCAGGTAGCACTCACATCTCCTACATGGTGAGAGAGGGGAGAAAAAACGAAAACATTGTGTGGATGGTAGCAAGTTTCTTCTCCTCCATCACCACACTTAGAATCTGTGGAGCAGATTGAGAAACCAATAACCACTAGCACTAGGCTGATGGGGGCAGGAGTTGGGGCGGTTGCTTACAGAAAGGAGTGCTGGAGGACTTCATGCACACTCAAGGCCCAGGCAAATTCCCTCGTCAACCAAACACTGTTTTACTTAATTTCACTTTTCTTTTACAAGGGTATTTTTGCTCGCACGTGATGGTGCAATGAGCAATGATCAAGCTAATTGACAATTCAGAATTAAAAATGGTAAAGAAGAACTCATAGTATGCACTTGCTCAGGTTCTTGGTGCCTCATAAATATCAGGAGGCCCTCAGCTGTGCTCAGAATGCCCTCATCTAGATTACTGGTGAATCTCCCAGATGGTGGTGATGTCATTTGGCTATCAGCACAATAGCTTGTGTTCTGAGACTTTGTACCTTTTTGTGGATTCCGAAACAATTCTCGGGTTACAGGTTGTGCTATCCCTGGATTTGAGACACAGTAGGCTGGATTCAACACGTTCTTTCATGTGGGTTTGTGGAAACTTATCCATGGTTAGGTTCTCCCTTGATTTTCCATGTTATGTAATAAATCTTTTATACTGCACCAGTCACCACTGTTGTCTTATAATGCCAGTACCTTGGCCTGAGAAAACAGCGATTTATGCCCTATCCTGGGTAATCAGCCCACAGCCTGTGAAGAAATAAAAGGAAAATGGTGCAAAAAGGGGGGCAGGGAGAAGCTGGAGTAGGGTAGGAACACATATAACAAACATATCGTGAAGTTACAGGGGGATTGTGGTAGAGGATATTTAATTGTATAAGTAGGGGTGTGTGTGTGGAATTGGAGGCAGTGTATTAGACAGAATGCCGATTTAGAAAGCAAGAAAATATGAAAACTCATGGTAATAAGCATTTTCTGCGACTGCGGCAGCGAATGGCATAGTAGTATGTTATTGGGGAAGTGTATTATTATGGTATTTATTGAGCGCAGACTTCGCTTCGGTAAGCAACAGAGCACTTTACAGTCATAAGGGGAAGAACACAGTCAGGGAACAAGAGAGCGAAGAGCTAACAACAGGGAGGGCAGCTAATTGGCAGCAAGGGATAAACAAGCAATCAGGGGAGGAATCAGTGAGGAGCAGATCACGGAGTCTCAGGTAGGGTGGGGAGTGGTGGGTGTGTCGACCTAGGCGTTAGGAGGAAGCCATTCCTTAAAGAGGAAGCCGTTGAGCTCTTTTCTGTAGAAGCAATGGGGCAAGTCTGATGTTGATGGGGAGCAGGTTTCAGAGCCTTGGGGCGTAGACAAGAAGGGCCTACCTCTGGTTCTTTACTTCATGCACCTGCAGAGTTCAAATCTGTGCATGTTCTTACTTCTCGTGGATCACAGGCCTCCAAGGATGGTGAGTTTCTCAGTGAGGTAGCTTAGGGACCTCAGGGTGACAGCCTTACAGATGATGCAACAGGATTTGAAGATGATACAGGCTTGCAGTAGGAGTCAGAGTAGTTCAATGATGGTTGGGTGATGTGGTTGAATTTGCAGAGTCCTTTGATAAATCGTGCTGCTGCATGCAGGACACATGTCAGGGGTGACAGGATAATCGCCGGACCGACTTTCAAGCAGGACCTGCAACCATCCATGGTGGGAAGAAGGGCTTGATTTTCTGAAGGAGAGACATTTGGTACCAAGCAGTTGGTTTCTTCCTTGCTAAGTGCTGATTGAAGGTGCGGTGTCTGTCGATGTTGATCCCAAGGGACTTGGCACAGGATGGCAGCTGGAGTGTGAATCTCTCGAGGTTCATAGCAGAGAGCCATGTCTGGATGTCAGGGTGTTTGATATTGTTGGGCAGCAGTAGGAATTCCGTCTTGGAGGGATTGAGCTGCAGGTATGCATGGACATCCATGACTGGATCAATATAAGGCAGTCGTTGAGCCAGTAATGTCTTCGAAGGAGTATACCTTGAGGTAGATCTGCGTGTCATCTGCATACTGGTGAATGTGAATATTGTGTGGAGCGAAGAGAGATCCGAGCAGTTCCATGTAGATTGAAGATCACTGGGGACAGGATGGATCCTTGTGAGACTCCAGAGGGGATTGGTAGAGTTGGTGATCTGGAGGAATACATTTGTTCGAACTGTTGGCGATTAGCAAGGTAGGATTTGAACCAGCTTAGGACGATCTTGCTGATCCCCATACGACAATGTGGATTGTCGGCGAGTGTCTGGTGGTCTACGGAGTCAGGTGCTGCTTATAGGTCAAGGAGAACCATGAGGCAAGGATGGCTATCATCAAAGATGTTAAGGACATCATTGATCGCCTTGATGGAAGCTGCATCTGAGCTGCACCTATGTCTAAAGCCAAATTGGTAGGACTGTAGGAGGTTATTGGCTTCGATGTGTTGGAGGAGTTGCTTACTCAACTAACTTACCTAGGAAGAGAAGATGGGTGACAGGGCAGTAGTTGCTGAGGTAATAGGGGTCCAGTTTCTTGAGCAGAGGAACATTTGTCTGGTCTTCAGGGTCGAGGGAAATGTGCCTCGAGTTAGGGAGCTGTTGATGATTGTCAGGTAGGGGAGGAGTGCTTCAGTTGGAAGGGTCTTGGATACAGATACAGGGAGGATGTCACCCACATAAGATGTGGAGTTGAGCAATGCTAGAGAGGCAGTGAGGTCTTCCATAGTTAGTATCTTGAAAGTTGTTGAGGTGGTTGTGGTTTTATGAGATGGGATGTAGGGTGTGTTGTCAGTTATGGGGTTGGTGTCTATGCGTTGGCGGATCATTCTGAACTTGTTGACGAAGAAAGAGTTGATGCTGTAGATTCTTTGATGGTGTGTGGTACGGGTGGGTCGGGTAGAGCGTCGACATAATGCTTGATGGCTTTGAAGAGGGCTATGCTTTCATTGTTAGCCTTCGCTATTGTTTTTTGGTAGTAAATGGCCTTGACAGTGGTGATCGGTCAGCTATCTGAGTGTAGAACAGAGTTCCTTGAGCAGGGCGAGCTCGGATGCACTGCAGGATTTTCGCCAATTGTTTTCTGATGGTTCTTTTTTGAAGTTCATTTCTTGAGTGTACCATGGGGCGGAACGTTTAGTCTTGAGGGTATGCTGTTGACTGGGGGATGGAGGTTAGTTAATGTTGTTTGTGAGGGTGGTGTTGGGTTCTTGGATATGTAGTCACAGTCCTGGTTCGTCAGAGGTAGATTAGCCCTTTTGAGGTGGAGTTTGGTGAGGTTTTCCACGAGAGCCTCCGGAGGTTCTTGAATGATCTGAAGGCTAGTTTGCTGGGTTTTCAAAGGGTTTGCTTGAGAGGTGTGCTGTGACGATTATTTTTAAATGTTTTTTATTTTAATGTTATATGGTTGAGAACAACCTTTAACTTAAGCTTAAAACACATAAGAAAAAATAAATCTCTTCACAATTAGCAATCGCGTAAAATATTTCATGCAAAATAGTAGAACTAGAATCGCAGTACACGATGTGATCACACATTCCTAATTTTCACAACCTAAAAAGGAACGACCAACACTACATATAGATTTTAAAACATCTAAATTCATTGAAAGTTTCCAATACATATCTTTGATTCATACAATAGTGAAACTTATCCATGTAAATAAAAAATACCTAAAAATGTCATACATTCTCACATCGACCAGCTAGGTATATTGATATATGGCAATTAACATTATAAAGCATCACCCTTAGGCTACAGTCTCCAAATTGATGAAAAAAAATGATGAAATTAGTAACAGCCAGGGATGTAGAAGTGGCATGTCCTATAAACACAAATAGCCTGATTCATGGAATTATTTGTGTGAAAAATGCAGATTTACGCACCTTTGTGCCCGAAAATCCCTTTTTGAAGTATGGGGATTTCCTGGCAGAAAGGCATGCAAATCTGCGTTTTTCACGAAAATAATTCCATGAATCAGGCGGAAAATGGGGAGTCCCCTAAATGAACCACTTTTCTTCTCTTACTTTTGGTAATGAACACATCTATGTAGAGGCACACAAATAAATATGAACAAAGCAATTTTTATTTATTGCGTGGCCCTACCACTTAATAACAAATGCATACAGTCTTGATGGATTTCAAATTTTTACAAAATGATCAAATACTGTTTCTCACGTGGGACATATAGCCACCATTAAATCACCACTCCAAATCTGAAATACAGAATAAGCATTACCAGTGCATAATTCGAAAAAAATGCACTCAGTACAAGTATACATCTTTGTTAGCCAGATACTGAATATCGAAAGGACAAGACCAATTCTTGTTAAAAATATATAGATAAGAAGGAGTGGAGTGTTGCACACACGGGTATGGTAACAGGTATGAGTTAATCAACTTAATGCAGAAACAATTCCAATCCTGTGCTACTGGCCCTATCTAGCCAAGCTAAATAGGATCCATCTATGCCTATACCCCGTGGCATTAGAACAGAAACCAGACGCACATCCCCAAGTCTTATGTCCTGACAGGCAACATGACCTAACAGTCTCCCCAAGCATTTGAGTACATTTTTTTCAAAAAGGTCCACCTGCGGCCCTGCAATTCTGGGAAATAAATTAATAGGTGTTTCAAAGTCTCACATTCCATTGGATTACCACAAAACGACATCTTACTTAACTATATTTTAAAATCCGGGGGGCGTGGCTAGGAAGCCATGTGAAAGGACGTGTCTGTACGGGGGCTCCCGAAGATCCGTACATTATCCGACTGAAAACCATGCAAGGACCGATGTAATTTGGCTGAGACTGATATGACTGCGTACATGAATCTCAGGTGAACGTGTGGACACGTTTCGATACGGGCCTGCACCGTGAGAGCGCAACAGGAAGTTAAAAGAAGACCTGGAGGCGAGAGTGCGATGAACGAGAAAATGGCCGCCGCCGCTTAACGAAGGAACAAAGGGGTGATTGATCTGGGCGCCTGACGGTCGCACTGGAGCGTGGTGGTGGTGAAGGTGCATGACTCGGGTGCATCGTGGTCATTAAAGACACCCAGTCCTGCAAGGCCGACGGCGCGGACCTGGGAAGGGAGCAGGGCCTGGCCGAAGATACTTTGTAACCGGAGCGTGCGGTGTGACCTGGAACTGTGCCCCGGGCCCTTCATGGCCTAAAGTGCGCCTCAAAGGGTGAGACTAGGTAATAGACAAGATGGCCGGGGGAGCCGGAGGACAAAGGAACTTTGTGTCAGAGATGTGGCGATAACGATGGGGCACCCGAAAAGCGCACTGTGACACCCTGCCCTAGATCCGAGCGGGGATAGGAGGACGGGAGACATGTCTAACAAGCCCCTGAGAGCGAAGACCAAACAGCCCACGCTCGACGAATACGCTAAGACGCCTCCCGGCCCAGACGGAGCCAAAAGCAAAGATAAAACGCAAGCCAAGGAAATGGCCGCCGGAGGTGCGAACCAGGAGGTCCTCGCTGCGATCGCAGACCTGAAAGCGACTTGGGAGACCAAGCTCCAGCTCGCTGTGGCTGAACTGAAGACCGCAATGGAACTCCAGGTTGGGGCAGTGCAGGAGGACGTGAACCTCCTAAGGCAGGACGTGCGTACTCTGGCAGAGCGCACGGAGACTTTGGAGAAAGAAATGGGCCCTACCGCGGCGGACTGCGCTGTGCATAAGCGTGAACTCCATGCCCTGGTGCAACGCGTGGGCAATTTGGAGAGTAGGGCGGAGGAGGCAGAAGGACGCGCCCGGAGGAACAACATCCGTATCGTGGGCCTGCCGGAGGGAACGGAGGGCCATAATCCAACGGAATTTATCGAAAACATGCTACTGCAGGAGATCACGGGAGGCACCCTGTCGCAGGGTTTTGCGGTTGAGAGAGCGCACAGGGCCTTAATTAGGAAGCCGCCGCCGGGAAACCCGCCCAGGCCAGTGATAGCCAAGATCCTTAATTACCGGGACCGAGAAAGGATCCTTGAACACTTCCGCAAGGGAGGCACAATACAACGAGGAGCGGCGAACATAACTGCCTATCCCGATTACACCCTGCAGGTACAGCGCAGCCGTATGAACTTTGGATCGGTGAAGAGGAGATTGCGGGAAGCGGGGCTTAAATACATGTTGCTCTATCCGGCCAAACTGAAGGTTTTCTTTCAGGGCAAGCTGCTGTTCTTTGTCACCCCGGAGGATGCTATGGAGTGGTTGGATGCACAAAACTGCCCTCAGGAGCCAGATGTTCAGACGGCTGGTGGAAAATAAAAGACGAGATAAGTAACGCTGTAGGCCCGGTCGGGTCACGAACATTGGGACTTGAATATAGTCATTGAACTCGCTGGAGAACATGCGTGCGTCAGTGGTTATGAAACGTGGTCCGTGAGCATGGACATGGTTGCGAAGTAGAGGAGCCTCCAGAAGCCGCTCTTTACACCCCTTTTTTGTGTTTAGTTTAGTCACTGTTAGTGGGGTGACACCCTGTCGGGTTCTCTATTTGGGTTTTCCAAGGAGGACCAAACACAGGGATGCCTGAGATCCAGGGATGGAGCTGGGCAGTTGTTTGGGGTAGGGGGTTGGGGGGGTGTTTTAGTTTTTGTATGAGCCTGGGGGTGAAACCGGGATTGGGTGTTCGCAAAGTGGGGAGGGATTGCCTCGGATGGGGGGAGGAAACTACTGATAGGCCATGGGAGACCTCAGGATACTAACGTGGAACGTTAGAGGGCTTAACAGTTATCTTAAGCGAAATAAAGTCATGTTGTATCTTAGGAGGCAGAAGATAGACGTAGCCCTGCTACAGGAGACACATCTAAAGCGAGAGAAACTGGAGCTGGTAGGGAGGAAGTGGAAGGGAACAGTGGTAGGATCAACGTACTCCGCCTATGCCAGAGGAGTGCTGGTGAGGGTGGCGCCACACGTCCCATTTAAGCTAATTGAGGAGGTTGTGGAGGAGGATGGGAGGTTGGTTATGGTGAGGGGGCTGGTAGAGAACAAAGTAGTGTGCATTGTAAACACATACGCGCCTAACCAGGAAACGGCGACATATTTTAGGACGCTGTGCACCAAGCTCAGTGTCGGGATGGGGGGAATGGTGATATGGGGAGGCCACTTTAATTGCGTGTTGAATTCCAGGGAGGATAGGTCGGATGACAAGATGGCTAAGCCCAGTCCGGCGGCTAAGGTATTGCAGACGCTGCTGGCGGATTTTGGCCTGGTAGATGTGTGGAGAGCGAAACACCCGGGCGTGAGGCAATACTCGCACTATTCGGCTCCGCATCTACTGCACACGAGGCTTGATTACTTTTTCGCTACGCCAGACATAGTCGCGGAGTGCGACCATATAGACTACAGGGCGAGAGTCCTCTCTGACCACTCGCCCCTGGTCATGCGATGGCAGCTGTATTCCCCACGAGCGCGTATACCAACATGGCGCCTCAGGGCGGAGGTGCTCAAGGACCCTGCCTTCAGAGAGGATATGAGGGAAGAGATAACTGCTTATTTTGAGGTGAATAAAGGGAGCGTTAAGTCGGCTGGCACCTTATGGGAGGCCTTTAAGGTCGTAATGCGGGGGATCGCCATTGCAAAGTCTAAGGGATTGATGGGAGGAGTCCTGGCGGATCTGCATAGAGCTGAGACTGAGCTGGAGGAGGAGTTGAAAGGTGGTGGGACAGATGCAGAGGCGGTCTCCAAATTGCAACAGGAGTGTGCGGAACATTGGGATAGGCTCTGTAATTTGAACTATAGAAAGTATATTGAGAGATTGCATGCGGGGGGAGATAAAACGGGCCGACTCTTAGCCTGGCTGTACAAGAGCGAGACCCCACGATCCCCGATCAGATTGGTAACCAATGAAAAGGGGGAGGAGGTAGACACCCAAGAAGGCGTGAACAGGGCATTCGTGGAATACTATAAGGTCTTATACGAAGATTGCGAGGGGGGCAGCCAGGAGGAGATAGACGAAGTGCTGGAAGATGTAGGCTTGCCTAAGGTCAGCGATGAGGAGCGAGAGGAGCTGGATGCTCCGATCACCCTGGAAGAGCTGAAGGAGATTGTGAGACAGTTGCCCACTAGCAAGGCCCCAGGGGCAGATGGGTTCCCCAGTGAATTTTATAAAGTGTATGCGGAGGAAGTGCTCCCGCCCATGCTGGATATGCTCAACGAAGCGTACGAGATGGGACGGTTACCGGAGTCACTTAGGGAGGCGATCATAATACCGCTCCCCAAGCCAAATAATCCGGGACATGATTGTGGCTCCTACAGGCCCCTGTCGATGCTGAACCAAGATAGCAAGATCCTGACAGCTGTCCTGGCTACTAGAATGCGTAGAGTGATCAGCAAGTTGATCCACCCTGACCAGACGGGCTATGTCCCTAATAGGAACATTACTCACAACCACAGACGCCTCCACAGGGTGGTCGAGTGGGGTTGTAGTGATGACGGTGAAATGGCGATAGTGGCATTGGACGCGGTTAAAGCGTTCGACTCTGTTCGGTGGCCTTGGCTGCTGGCGGTGCTGAGATGGTACGGGATGGGACCAGGTTATGTTAGGTGGGCCGAGATGTTATACAGTGCACCACTAGCCAGGGTCCGCACGGGTGCAGTGGTGTCAGAGAGATGGCAGTTGGGCAGAGGCACTAGGCAGGGGTGCCCCTGGTCCCCAATGTTGTACATCCTGGCCCTAGAACCCTTGGCGATTTACCTCCGGCAGCAATATGACCCGGTCGGCATCGATGTAAGAGGAGAGTGTCACCTTATATCCCTGTATGCAGATGATATGCTGCTATACCTAAGATACCCAGAAGAAAATTTGCAGTATGTCTTAGAGGTGAAGGGGAGGTATGCCTGGTTGTCCGGTATAGCGGTAAACCCCCAGAAATCCACTCTATTTCCGCTAGGGGGCTATGTGGGGACTCCGGTAGAGAGGTTGCCAGTGTTGCAGATCCCGTGGGCGACGAGATCCTTTAGATACTTGGGAATTGACGTGTATCACATGACTGTGGAAGAGCACAAGCATAACACTGAACTTGCTGTGGGGAAGATCGAGAAATGCATGAGGTTCTGGGAAAGATTGCCACTAGCGATGATGGGCCGGGGAGCTATGCTTAAAATGGTGGTACTGCCCAGGCTTCTGCATTACTTTAACAACATCCCTTACATGATTCCTAAGAAGTTTTTTGTGAGGCTACATAGTGTTTGCAGAGAATTCCTGTGGCACGGCACGCGCAACAGAGTCGCACTGTGGAAGCTGCAGAACTTCTACGAGAAGGGCGGAGTCAAACTGCCGAACTTTGAGGCATATTATGTGGCAGCGCAGCTACAATATGTGTCCAGGTGGCTCTCTGACGATGAGACCCCTGAACACAGGCTGTTTGGGAGGGATTGCTCCCCCTTTTATCTGCGAGAGGTGATCTGGGTGACTAATGCATGCATGAGGGAGCGGCCTAGAATGCTAGCTTTGGGACGGAACATGTGGAAACGGGCCTGCCGGATGATGGGTAACCCTTTGCCGTGTGTGTCGCAGTTCCCATTGGTCGCACTGGCGAAGGGAGATGGGCAGCTCAGAGTAATCATCCGGATATACTGGGAGTCAGTGGGGTTGGTCACCATGGGAGATATTTGGCAGGACGGGACCATCTTGGAGTTCGAAGAATTAGAGGCAGGGTCGGGATTGCACAGGGGTCAATATATGACATATCACAGGATAGTGCAGGAGATCCGTAATAGGTGGCCCGAAACTACCCTGGCCGATGAACCGGACGCCACTGTGGAGATACTATATGACACATCGGAGGGCGGGCATGAGGTCTCTAGGTTGTATGAGATGTTGATGACGAAGGTTGGGAGCGATTTAGTGCACTTGAGACTGGAATGGGAAACGGAGATGGGGGCCCCGATGGCAGATGGGTTGTGGGAGCGAGCCCTGGGGTATCATAAAAAAGTATCGAGAAACGCCAGGTTTAAGCAAATACAGCTTTATATAACGCACAGGGCATACATGACCCCCTTGAGAATATCAAAATTTCGGGATGTTGGACGCCAGGCGTGCCCCAAGTGTGACGAGGAGAATGCAGACATGATACACATGTTCTGGGCGTGCCCAGTAATTGCAGGCTATTGAGGTGAAGTGGCGCAGAAGCTGGCAGGAAAGGGTGTCACGCTCAAAGTGGATTCAGCCTGGGCCTGCTTACTGGGGGGATATCCCAGAGCGCGTAAACTTAGACATGCCGAGAAATTGAAAGATTTGGCTTATGTGCTTGCTAAACGTAGGATTGCCATGGGATGGAAGGAGTGTCATAAGCCACGAATGGAGGTCTGGTGGAGGGATCTCCAAAAATGGGCGGAGGCCGAGACGGCTGTGTGGCGGGATACCAGTATTTCAGGGGAGGAGGAAATGTGCTCCCTCGCGGCATGGAAATTGTTGATAGCTGAACTGTTTGGAACGGGGTCGGCTCCAAGTGAATCTGAGAGCGATGACGCCCCCCCGTTCACAGCGGATACCGATGGCGAACACCATACAGGCTAATAGGGGGGAGGGATGGGAATTGCAGTGCTTTTTGTTGTTAAATGTGTTTATTTATGTTCAGTTGTATTGTCGTTTGGTTTATATATAAAATAAAAATATATTTAAAAAAAAAAAAAGTTAGTGGAAGGGAACCCCTAAAAGACATGAGGTAAGCTTGGAGGAAGGGAACCCCTGCACGTATTGTGAACTTTTGCTTTGAAAGGTCTGCACCTGACAGAGGGGTACCAACGTGAACATTTGCTTTAAGAGGTCTGAGCCCGACAGAAGGGGACCGCCGTGAACTTTTTGGTGAACTGTGTTTTGGAAAGTAAGACTTGAACGTGGAAGGCCAGATGAGCCTCAGTCCCCATTTTGAACTGCTTTTGTGTTAAAAACCTGAGCAAGAGTGTGTCATCTTGTCTACAGGGACCGCCTTACTCTGTGCTGTCCAATGTGGGAGGAGAGCTGACTCAGCCACATTAATTCTTTATATTTCAACACTGACTTTCCTTTGCATACATATATTCCTTTTCACACTTTTTGTACACGATATAGGGCAGGCATTAGGTTTTTGTTAGTATAGGCCATTTTGATTAGACAGACTCAACCAGAACTGTTTTTTTATGATGATTTGATGGTCAAGACTACTCCCATCCTAGCTATAGGGCAAAGTAGGAGTTTCTACAAACCCATTGAAACTTCAATAAAGGTTTTACAAATTGTAAAAAAAAAAAAAAAAAAAAAAAAAAAAAAAACTATATTTTAAAATCCCATAGTCTTGCACAGGTTGAGATGAAATTTTAAGAAACCTTGGGCCTCATTACAAGTCCGGCGGTAACCCTGCCGGTGCACCGGTGGGTCGCTGCCAGACTTGCAATATTTACTGGAGCCTGGCTTGCTGGAAACACTGGGGGATTACAACCCCATTGTTCCGGGAAGTCAGGCGCCAGTAATTGTAAATCCCCATTCCCATGGGAATGGGGACCACGGAAGCACCAGCACCGTTCATAATTTATATATAGAAAGAAAAGGTGCTAACATTCCTAACTTTTTGTGTTCTCCTGAGAGGTGACTAAGTGATGGATAGGAGTGACATTTTTCAATTGTTAATATCCAGTCGGACTTAAACAAAGGTTTTTTAATATACGTTGGATTGTCTCTTAGTTCATAAATTGAGCTGCCCATTTCTCTCAGATGGGTAATACTAAGAGAATATACATCTCTTAGCCAGACACTCGCATTCGACTCTAGCAGTATATTCAAATCTTCAAATAGTGAGGCGGCAAATGGAAACAAGATTTTCCTTACTACAAGCGATCGAATTTTCCAAACAGCTTGTGCATGCAGTGATACAATGCCACAATCATACCTAATTGCATCAATAGGTACAGAGTTTCCAGAGCCGTAGCGCTTTCTGCCAAATCAAGGCCTCCAGAATGGGCAAATATTCCAGCGCTTCTCTAGAGTAAATATCAAGTATTCTATAGTATCTTCGGCACAATTTTACATTCATATTATCTTAGTGTAGGCTTAATTGTGTATCTACCAAATCTTTGTTCGACTTTTACTAATTGGTCAGCTAGGCTTTGGGCCCTCGTCTTTAACCATTCTAGTAAGATGGCATGGCCATGTTTGGCGGATAGAAAAAAACCTAGATAAATCAATCAATGAGTCCACCTTTCCAATTGCTTTCTCATCTATTTTCCCCTTATAGCTATTTTTTGACCGACCCTTAACAGGGCACATTATTTTAGACTTTGCTGGATTAACTGCCATAACATTATCTGTCATATAATTTGTAAAAGCATTTACCATTCTTTGTAGACCAACAGCAGTGCACTCAAATAGTAGAAAATCATTGTCATAAGATAGCCAAAATGGTTTAAAATTTTGAATCTTTGATGTTAATAAAGGTAGCGATTTCTAAGCATTCCCCAATGTCTGATACATACAAGTTGTACAGGCAGGCAGCTAATACACATCCCTGCCCGACACCCCGAAAGGTTGGGATTTGCCGTGACATATGGTTCAATCGGACTTAGATTTTGGAACTCGAGTAAAGACCAATCATTAAGCGTAACAGTCCATCAGGAATATTCCATTGTTTTAGCTTGGACCAAAGTAATGTTCGGTCTACTGTGTGAAAAGGTTTATTGAGGCAATATATAAAGTTTCCTATTTCCCACCCCAGACAAGCTGTTGAGCAATGTTGACCATCGCCCCGTTTATTGAGGTGCCTAAATTTCGATAAACCAGTCTGCCATTTCTGGAGCCTGCCGGACTCGCAGGCCCAAGCCTCCAGGTGGGACAGCAAGATACAAGAAAATACCTTGCTGTCCGCTTCTAAAATAGCAATGGGCCTGTAATTAAGTGAGGAAGTACGATTTTCCCTTTTGTAGATAGGCACAACATGAGACAATGACTAGGATGCAGGGAAGGATCCAGAGATAACCACATCCTTGAACAAATTCAATAGAGCATTTGCCCAGGCCCAGAGATGCCCTTTAACAAGAAGTCAGATTACTTGTTAGGCCCTGGGGCTCTCAATGGACTGATCTTCTTAAACATTGAGAACAGTTACGTAGTCAAACAACCTATAGTCCATCTTCTCCTGTAGGTCAAGACTGTTATACACTATTAATCAGTCAACAAAAGGCTTGCGCCGATTTGTTAGAAAGCGTTTGGAAAATCGCATTTGCATCTTGTTGGGCCCTCATTATACACTCAGACCACATCCAGTTTTTATGACTTAGTAAAAGGGATCTTATCTGGTTTTCTTTTCTAATGTTGACATCTCTGGATTCCTCTGTAGCCTCCTGGTCACCTTTCTTAATTCACGCTTATTGAGGGCTACATCTGCGTTGTACACATGCCTATGTTTAGTTGGATTCCCAGAACGACCATATGTCCGATGTAACTGGAGAGGATTCATTAAATCTTGCAAAAAGTTAAAGGTATGGGCCGTGAATGTTAGATACTTCCAATCCTCAGTGATAGAGGTCAAAATTGTATCTAGGGCATTGCTAACCCTGGCCACACGTGAAGCATTCCAAGTCAAGCGATTACCGGTATTAATGCTCACGTATGTGAGGTCCTGGTATTCGACTTTCTTATGGACAATTCCTAGATTGAATTTTGCTACCAACATTGAGTGGTCACCAAGGTGACTAGGCCTAATTGTCAACTCACAACAAGAGTCAAACAGCGGCCCTTAAACAATCAAATAAAGAGTCCATAGGCGCCCCTTTGCGAGAATGAACAGAGCCCATTGACCTGTTCTTTTGGGAAGTGTGGCTGCAGACTCTCGAGTGGGTACCTTCCCAAAGAACAGGTCCTTTAGCTGGGTTCGCTCTCGCAGAGGGGCGGTTCTGGACTATTTTTTGAGTGTTTAAGGGACTTAGGTTTAGTCACCCTAAGTTTCCTAAGGTCAACCTAGAAGCGGACCCCTTGCTCACTGTGGTCAGAGAGACACAGCTCCACCTCACTGATGAGGCCCACCAAGGCTGAAACACGTGTATGGGGTTGCTATTGGTACTCTTGTTCAGAAGAGAATTGCCATAGCATTCGGTGCTGGACTGCCCATGTGGGTGGGATAAAGACTGATATGCAAATGGATATTTCCCTTCTGTGAAAGGTACAGAGAGCTAAAGTGTGGCTGCGGACTCTCGAGTGGGTACCTTCCCAAAGAACAGGTCCCTTGGCCGGGTTCGTTCTTGTAGAGGGGCAGAGCCAATGGACTACACCGCCATTGGACTATTTTTTTAACAGGATTAAGGCATTGGCAATTGAGATCACCCACAAGTAGAATATGTCCCCATCTTTATATATTATGATGATTGCCTTGTCTATTCCATGTTGTTTGTTAGCGCTCCGAGGCCAGCGCTTTACAAAAGTTAAATAGAATAGAATGTCCACCTACAAATTCCTCTCACCAACCTTCTTCGGAGTGCCCCAGATAGTCGAGCATTCCTCTCAGGCCAGATATTATTTCATGCCAGAAGATGTTAATCATGAGAACATTCTCCATCTTAACTGACGCTATTCTTATGTGTGTCAATAATGCTCCAAAGATAGAGTTATCAAATGAGACCACACTAACCCCTTTCCCTGATTTTACAAGGGTAAGCAGCCCTCCCGAAGGTCGGCCCAGATCGGCTTGTCGGGCTGGCTGAAAAATGGTATAGCCATCAAAAGATGGAGCATACAATAACCACATTTCCTGGAAGCATACAACCATATGCAAGAAACATTTGTTGCCCACACTAGATTTTGTAAAGAGTTTCACGTGCCCTCTCGTATTCAATGACAAGATTGACCAGGGTGAATGAGGTATTTCTGAAGGATCCTAATAATAGCGTTATTTTTTAGTCGTCGCCTTCATAAGCCATGACCAGTCCTGTGTTTCTTCAGAGGTTCTCATCGTTTGTCTGAGGACCTCAATTTCCTCACACCTCGGCTCTTGATATGCCTGCTCTCGGACCTCATCCAAGCAAGGGGCAAGATCAAAGCCATATACCCGAAGAGAGTCCCAAGCTTACAATACAACATCATATACAAGTTTTGAATTAAGATAAAGCATACACCCATCTGTCCGATGTCTATATACAAAAAAGACTCTCTCAATCTCTACAGTCGTGATCCCCACTAGACTAGGAATTTGTTTAAGAAGATGTATGGATATTTTACCTGTTCAAGTTCAAGACTTTATGCTCTGGAATCACACTTTCTACAAGTAATCTGTAGTGGTTATCTACTTCAGTTTCCTTGGATTCCAGACAGAATTTTGAATAAAATCGAGCAGCCCAAAGCCTCAGGGCCCACTTGGTCGTCACTCTAAGGGTGCATCACCAAGATTACTCCTACAGCCTCAATGTTCTTTTTCATGTGTGATGTTAGCAGACACGGAGAGGGGTTTGTAGTTTTGCACTGTGGTGGCTTGTTCACTTTCACCTAAAGCAGCACATACAGAGCCCAAATATTGGAGCCAACTGTCGGATGGCTTTATCATATTAGATGGTTTTGGCTGCATAATAGATGCTCCTGGGATTATATTCAACTTGTTAGATGTCGTGGGTGGGCAAGTGAATATTGACTCATTCGGGCCTGTCAAGATTTTATGGGAGGGCAGAATGAATTGCAGACTCCTTGCTGCTTGTATATCAGAAGGATGAGGGAGTAATAACAATGATCCCATCTCCTGCGGCAGTGCTCCCATCCCATCTACCACGGACACTAGCTCAAGCTCGACCGATGACACAGGGGAAATCTGAGCCAACCTTTGGTCACTAACCCCACCTCGGGTGGCTGATCCATTACCAATGTTTTAGAAATGTTTGAGAGAACTGACTTCACCAATGGTTGTGACAGTAAGCACTTTACGAATTGTCTGGATGCATGCGAGTTCACCTTTTTAGTTTGACAATTTTTTGATTTTTGTACTTGCTGTACCTTCTTCCAGGGAATTTTCACTCCTTTTTCTACGTTTGTCAAAGGATGTGAGTTTGTCAGATTTATATGGCTCGTCACCTCTTGGTAACTCGCCCAGGTAGATCACCTCCGGATTCGTGTCCAGTGGTGCCGCCCCCTTCGCACTTCTCATTATTAGACTGATTCACCATCTGGGAGTGAGGGACCTTGATAGAGAACCCACTAAAAGTAAGGGGATCTTCCCTGCAACCAGGTATCGGGATTGTCTCACTAACGTGCAATCAGCTGTGAGCCTCTCCTCCATATTCACGTCTCTTCCCTGTCAAACAGGAATATTAGGGACAGGTATGTATGTTATGTTATGTTATTTTGCATTTATATAGCACCTTATGTACCATTGGTATGGTCTCAAGGCGCTGGTAGGTTGCATGTGAGCACTGGATATGTGTGCAGCTGGTATGGAATTTGTGTGATAGCTGGCTTTCTAGCAGTAGATGTGGTGGTTGAGAGATCAAAAGTATGTGTTCGTTCTGGCAGGTTTTCGTCCAGACCGATTCTGGCTGCGTTAAGCCTGAGGAGAACGCCTAGGCTGGAGGGTGTATAACCAGCAGTGTTTAATTAGAGTGATGGGGAGTATGAGGCAGATGATGTTATGAGAACAGCTATACCGAATGGTGTCATAGTATCGCTGTGTTCTAGTTGAGTGGTGGTGTAAAGAAGAGAGTAAGCATGGAGATGTGATATGGTGGTTTCCCTTATTTAGCCCACTCTAATAGTACCATGTACTCTATCCGTTCCATGCATTATGACCGTTTCAAAAAAATAAATAATAATACTTTTAAAAAAACCTTCACTGCCATGCTCTTTCAAACGTTCCAGGCACTCAAATCATTCCATCCCGCACACCTCACCTGTTTGCTGGACACCCGCTCCGCACCTGCACCATAATCTACATCTGTTCTGCACCTTACATTGGCTCAATACCACCGCACCCTACATCTGGTCATCCCCATCACGCCCTATATCCGTTCAACACCCTAAATCAGCACAACACTCTACATCCGCTCCATTCTATTATCCACTCACACAACCTACATCCGCACCACACTCTTATCGGTTGCATGCTCTTAACTGCTCCATGCCTCATGCATTTTACGCTCTCGTCCGCTCTACGCACTGATCCGCTCCACACGCTCATCCGCTCTACCCCCTCGGCCACTCTAGACACTCATGCGCCCTAGGCACTCATCCGCTCAATGCACTCATCCGCTCTACGCGCTTCATCCACTCGAACGACGAACGACTTCGTCCACTCCACTCACTTCATTCATTCATCCTGCATTATCGGTTCAACTCATCTCCATTGCCGTGCGCACTCGATCCGTTATGTGTTCTCCATCTGTCCCATGCACTACACCCGTCTCATGTACTCGCATCGTCTAGTCTGTACTTTCCATTTATATTATGCACTCATACATTCCATGTCATCTGTCTGTGTATTCGTCCGTCTCCTGTATTCATTTTCCCTCCTCTTCACTTTATTCATTTTGTCTATTTTGTTTCTTTCGTTCATTGCAGTCATTACATCCATTTCATTCATTTCAACCGCTTTACTGCTTTCGTACAATTTATTCTTTTTCACTTCACTCCTTTGATCTACTTTACTCATTTTATTCTTATTGTCCTTTTAGTTTACACTATTATTAGTTGTCAAATTCTTGCTTGGATCTTGATGTTCTTTTGTTTTATTGTTATTTAAGATCTTGTATTTTTGTTTAGTCGAATTGTGGTATCCATTTTATCCTTACGTCCACATTGATCGTCTTGTCTATTACATTTATTTTGACAATTTCCTTAATTTCAGCCACTTTGCTGTTCTCGTACAACATATTCATTTTATCTACTTCTCAGGTTTGATTCTTTTTAACTAATTCTATTTTGTTTGTTTATTTTAGTTAACCAATAGATGATAATCAGTTTTCGATTTCTCGTTTGGATCAAGATGCTGCGTTGCTATTTATGATCTAGTATTTGGTAAGGTCGCGTCGTTGAGATGCTGTTATCCAGATTAAGTTAGTTTCAGGTCAGGGTCGGTTCTAGGGGAAGAGCCAAGTTTTCAGTAGTTTGCGGAAAGACATGAGGTCTTCCGTGAGTCGGATGTGGGGCGGGAGTGCGTTCCACAGCGTGGGGGCCATGGTTGAGAAAGATGACCTGCCTAACCTGACTGAGTTTGTTTTAGGTATGACTAGGAGGCCGGCTGAGCTTGATCTTAGAGTATGTGGAGGGTGATAGGGTTTTAATTTGTCTTGCAGATGTCCGGATTTATGCAGTGCTCGGTGGGAAATGCATAATGTTTTGAAGGTCACCCTTCGGCCAACGGGAAGCCAATGCAGAGTTTTGAGGGCTGGGGAGATGTCTTCTCTCGGGCCGAGCGCTAGTAGCAGTTTGGCTGCGGCGTTTTGTGCACTTTGTAGTTTAGTCAGTTGGTAAGCGTGGACTCCGAGGTAGAGGGTGTTAGCATAGTCCAGTCTTGATATAACAATTGATTGGACCGCGGAGAGTCTGTTTGGAAAGGAGAGGTATGGAAAAATGCGCCTAAGTGTTTTAAGGTGGTAGTGGCAGGACTTTGAGACGTTGTTGACTTGGCACGAGAGTGCTAGGTCAGAGTCTAGGGTGCATCCAAGGATTTTTACTGAATTAGAGGGGGGGGCGGTGAGTTACCCATGGAAGATGGCCAGGGTAGTGGGTGGGGAAGAAGTTTTGGGTTGCCACATACCATGATTTCAGTTTGAGAGGTTTAGCAAGAGGTGGTTTGTGGTCATCCAGACAGAGCTCTATGTCAAGGAGGCAGGAGGCGAGGTCAGGTCGGCAGTTGGGTTTCGAGATCAGAAGTTTTAGAATTAGTTGTGTGTCATCAGCGCAGTTGTAACACAGGATGTTGTGTGAACGAATTATTTGTGGGAGAGTGGCTATGTACAGATTGCACAGGAGGGCTGATCGGCATGCTCCTTGTGGGACTCACGTGTCGACTGGTCGGGCTTGGGAGGAATAGGTGGAGAGTAGGTTATTTGGTTCCTATTTTTGAGGAAGGATGCTATCCATTTGAGAGCGGTTCCACAAATTCCTAGGGAGTGGAGGCGGTCAAGGAGGATCGCGTGATTGATTGTCGAAGGCGGCGGATAGGTCAAGAAGGATTAATGCGGCGCATCCCGCAGAGTCTTCTGTGTTTTTAAGGTCATCCCAGATTGACGTTAGGGTGGTTTCAGTTCTGTGTCAGGCTCTGAAACCTGATTGCACAGGGTCTAGGAGATTGTTGGCTTCGACAAAGGCATTCAGCTGGGAGTAGGCAGTCCGGTCGATGAGTTTGGCAAGGAACCTGGTGTTTGAGATGGGGCGGTAGTTTTTGGGCTCGAGAGGGTCGAGGGAGGATTTTTTTATTAGAGGTTTGACATGAACCGTTTTGAATGCGTCAGGAAAAATTCCCGAGGAAAGGGAGTATGATCAAATGATCTTAGCCAAATGTTGATCCTGCCTCACATCCTGGATTTTTTTCTGTTGTTGATTGAACAAGAAATCCTTAATCGTCATTTGGAGCTTTACATTTTCAAATTTGAAAAGTAATGATTCAAGAATTACTGAATTCAATTTTGTTTCCAACTTTAAAGGGATGGTCTAGTAAAACTTTTTATTTAAAAAATAGATAGGCCACATAACAAAAAATACTAGCATTCTCCGTTTTAAAACTTCCTATGTAAACTTTTGAGCTATTCAAGCTCAAAATTCGCAAAAGCAAGCACATGGGAGCAGCCATTTTGTGAAATAGAGGCCCTTCTGTGCTGGCTTTTGCTTTTGCGGCACTAATGAAGGAAAAGCCAGCCAGCTGTAGTAAACAAAGGCTACCGCTGGGTGGCTTTCCCTTCATTAGTGCTGCAGGCGGAGGACGGGGACCGGAGGGGGCTGGAGGAGCCCGGAAAACTTAGAAATAAAACCGCAGCTTTAAAAACGTTGTATTTATGTTTGCGGTCGCTTTTGAAGCGACCGCAAACATAAATACAATGTTATTGTGTTGGAAAACGCTGCGGTTTTTCTTTCCAAGTTTCTCAGGCTCCTCTGGCTCGGAGCCTGAGAAACTTGGAAAGAAAAACCGCAGCGTTTTCCAACACAACCGCGTTGTTTCTGCCTGAATCTGCTTTACCATTTGGGGCTCTCGGGCTCCCGGGGAGCCCGAGAGCCCCAAATGGAAAAGCAGATTCAGGCAGAAACAACGCGGCATTGCGGAAAACAACAGCTTTGTTTCTACCTGAATCTGCTTTCCCATTTGGGGCTCTCGGGCTCCCCACGGGGAGCCCGAGAGCCCCAAATGGGAAAGCAGATTTAGGCAGACAACTCAGCATTTAGCATTTCCCATTTGGGTCTCTCGGGCTCCCCGCAGGGAGCCCGAGAGCCCCAAATGGGAAATCAGCTGCAGGTAGAAACACTACGCGGCATGTATACATAACCGCGTGTGTTTCTGCCTGCTGTGGCTTTCACTTTCGGTCTCCGGTGCTCCCCTCCGAGCCGGAGGAGCCTGAGAAACTTGGAAAGAAAAACCGTATTTATGTTTGCGGTCGCTTCAAAAGCGTTTTTAAAGCTGCGGTTTTATGTCTAAGTTTTCCGGGCTCCTCCAGCCCGGAAAACTTAGAAAAAAAAACGCAGCTAGTGCTTATTTTTTGTAAAATAATTAAATAGCAGTTACTGAGATTCAGCTGCAGCTTTCCTGCTCTGGTCTCCGGTCCCCGTCCTCCGCCTACAGCACTAATGAAGGGAAAGCCACCCAGCGGTAGAATTTGTTTACTACAGCTGGCTGGCTTTTCCTTCATTAGTGCCGCAAAAGCAAAAGCCAGCACAGGAGGGCCTCCATTTCACAAAATGGCTGCGCCCCTGTGCTTGCTTTTGCGAATTTTGAGCTTGAATAGCTCAAAATTTTACATAGGAAGTTTTAAAACGGAGAATTCTAGTATTTTTTTTTTATGTGGCCTATCTATTTTTTAAATAAAATTTTTTACTAGACCATCCCTTTAATACCTCATACAGACTGACCAATATGCATAGTACTTGATTTATTTCAATAAGTGAGTTAGCCACTGGAATGTCAACCACTATATTAGAAGGAAAGGGGATGTCTGACTTTCTCGCTGGTCTAAAAGATGGGGATGAGGCAAATGTGAGTAGGGAGGAATCAAGGTCTGAAACATAACGCTGCTGGAGATCCAATGGGGCATCCATACTCAGAGCATCAGAATAGGGACTATAGCCCTCTGATACCACTTTGGTCTTGGCTTGACCCTCCATTCCAGGAGAGGTAGCAGGGGTCCTCCCTACTCTCTCCCGTCATCAGTCTTACACCCCCTTTAGTTCTGGAGGTCGCCTTCCCTTCGAGGGGAAAAAAAGGTAGAAATCTTCTCAGTTTGAACAAGAGGCTGCTCGCTAGATACAGTTCACTGCCTGTAGGGTTGATTTCGCTTTCGCACTCCTCGGACATCCCTTGAACTAGCAGCCTTGTTCTCCAATACAATAGATGGGCTTGACAGACGTCGAGAAGGCGGTAGCATCAAATTGATTGCAGCTAATAATTCTTCCTCTGATATCACATTCAAAAGGGACTTTCTGCGCCAAACTCTTTGTGCCACTCCTTAAGTCATACATGCGCGAACAGTCTTCTACAGCGAAAATGTTGTTTTGACTAAATCGGAATGAGACTTACTTCAAAATGGAGGCTCTGCCAAGTATGTTAGAAGTCCCCTCAAACTGCAAATCGCACACTGCCACAACACCAAAACACACTGCGCACGCTCCGCATGTGCAGCAGTCTTTGAACCCGCCTCCAGGCAGGCTCATGGAAAGAGCGGAAAGACTCCAAAAGTTGGGAACTGAAAACAGCTTGCAGTGTAACGTCTCCACTCTCCAGCTCACCAAATCACACTGTGCACACCAGTGTGACTGGTGTCACACCATTGGTGTGACTAATCTCAAAGTTGATTGCCAGATGTTCTGACTAGTCCAGCAGGACAGGAGGTCTGTGATGGACGGTGGACAGTGCAGGGATGTTGAACTCGAGGATATTACCTTTTCTGTGAGTTGTGTCTTTCATGTGCTGCTTCAGGTTCAGGGTTTTCAGTAGGCATTGTAGATCTTCCTTCATGGACTTGGTTGCTGGGTTGCCAGGAATGTTAATGTCACAGAGGAAGATGTGGGCATGTGTGATAGACATGGTGGTGACCAAGTCAGTGAAGTCTTCGGAGATGGAGGTGTTGGGTTTGGGTGGTCTGTAGATGAGGTGGCAAGCCACTGTGTTCCATTGGTGAGAGCGTGAAGTGGCAGGATAGGTTTCCAAAAGAGCCAATGATTGCAATCTCCGGTTGGGTGCATGGCCACGATGCTTTGGAAATGATGACGAGTCTTCCTACTTCTTGTTGGAACAGATCTTTTGTAGAATTCTGTAGCAGTTGGGGATCAGGACATCTTGTAGGTGGGTGTAGGTTGATATCATCCCTGTCTCAGTAGTGAAGATGGCATTCAAGTCATGTCTGGTGATGAGGTTGGCGAGGTCTGCTTCATTGTTGATTGCTCAGCGGACATTGGTGACCATTGGTTTTCATGTGGTTGTGGATGATGGAATGCTGATGGGGTATATGGTGAAGCGGGGTAGGTTGCTGCGATGCACTGTCCATGAGGTTGTTGGCGAGCGGCGTGGGTGGTGATGGTATGGATGGGAGTGAGGGTTGAAACACATATTGAAGGGAGTTTACCTGATGTCAGAGGAGCAGGGGTCTGAGTGCTGGGTCCTTTTGGTTCGAACAGGAATTGCCCTTTTCTTCGACTGCTCTTCACTTGGGACACCCGGCAAGAGACGCCCTTGATTTAAGAGTTAAGAAAGGGAAGAAAGAGCCAGGGCTAAGAAGGTGGGTGAGTTGCCCGCATGGAAGGGGGTAAAACCCACATTGATAACATTAGGGACGCGAGAGGGGCCCAGCATTGGTCAGACCTGCATTTCGTGGAGACCTTTGCGGACTTCTACGCGGCCTTGTACGCCTCCCAGCGCGAGCATATCCTCCACGACGTCAACTTATTACTCGACCAAATCCCTAGGACCTACATCTGCCAAGCCACCCGAGAGCAGCTGGACGCCCCAGTCACCCTTGAAGAGATTACTGAGGTTATTTCTACCCTCCCGAAGGGCAAGGCTTCTGGCCTGGACGGACTCGCCTCAGAATTTTACCAGGAACATGTTGCCATTCTAGCCCCGAGATTACACAAAGTATGGACCGAATCGCTCCGCCCAGGTACCCTGCCCCATTCCCTGCGTGAAGCCATTATAACTGTGCTCCCTAAACCGGGTAAGCCCCTTGATGAATGTGGTTCCTAATAGACCCCTCTCACTCATAAGCACAGATACTAAAATATTCGCCAAGGCATTAGCTAACAGATTCCTCCCTGTAATGTCACATCTCGTCCATCCTGACCAAAGTGGATTCGTCCCCGGCCGTTCTACAGCTCTCAAAATCCGGCGACTGTTTAATGTCATGTCCAGAATTGATCCAAATGCTAATGCGGTTGCGGTCACCCTGGATGCCCAAAAGGCATTTGATGTGGTGTCCTGGCAATATACGTGGGCAGTGCTAAAAAAAATGGGAATTGGCCCATGCATGCCATCCTACATTAAACTGCTATATACAAATCCTGTGGCTAGAGTCTTAGTCAACTCTCCGACGTCGACGCCCTTCACGCTCCATAGGGATACACGCCAGGGCTGCCCGTTCTCCCCGATCTTATTTGCTCTAGCAATTGAGCCCATGGCCGACACACCCGCAAGGGTATACGGCTTGTGACACACCGGAAATTATATCATTATACGCCGACGACGTACTCTTGTACATTAGAGACCCTTCTGTACACTTAGACCCGATCATCCGAGATATTACAAAAATTGGCACGTTCTAGGGTTTGACCATAAATTACTCCAAGTCCAAAATATTCCCACTATCTACTGCAACCCCACAACCAGCCTGCGAGTTCCCCCTTTGTTGGTCTCCTGGAGGCATCAGATATCTTGGGGTCTGGGTATCACTACTTAGATCCCCTTTACTGGCCAATAATTAAGATGCTACTGCGCAACTAGTGGAGTCCAAGCTATCTAGGTTGCGCAACCTCCCGCTCTCCTTATCGGTTAGGCTGTCATTAATCAAAATGATAATAGTCCCCAAGCTTCTTTATATTTTTGCGAATGTCCCGCTATGGCCCGGGAAACAATACTTCTCGTACTTGCACTCCGTATGCACCCAATTCCTGTGGCACTCCGGCGCAGTTCGCAAGAAGTGGCAACATATGACCTTACCCTATGAGAGAGGGGCTTTAATGCCCCTGACTTTTGCTCGGTATTGGATTGCCGCACAAGCCCAACATGCCACACATTGGTATAAACACCAGGATCCACCCCCCTACATGAAACTCGAGAACCTGGCAAGTGAGGAGGTGAACATTATGTCCTTAATGCTCATACCACACCGATGCCCCGGTTGACCCCGTGGCCACGCCACAACCATGGCATAGAAACTACTGCTGCAGCCTCACCCCGAACATGACCCATACTATAAATGGGTACCTATCTGGCACTTCCCGGCCCTCGCCCCCACACACGACAAACTCCTCATGCGACACTGGCTTGCCCTGGGATATCGAGCGCTATCTGATCTATATCCCGAAGGGAAATTCATCACCCGGCTGACATGGCGACCTGGCCACTCGGGTTCAGCTCTTGAGCTGCTACAATACTAATCAGAGCGGCAGTCCGAGCTATGTGGCCCTCTTACCCTGATGAACCCCCTGACTCACCCAAGATCTGCTACATATCCAATTCAGCCGGCGGAAGGGGCATAACATCCTCGCTCTACAAAATGCTGATGGCAAAGGCGGCAGAAGCGCCCGAGACACCACGGGACACATGGAGCACCGAACTGGGCTTGACAATCACAGATGCCATGTGGGGCAATATGTGCATACACACACGCAAGGTCTCACTCAATTCCAGGTTTAGATGAATGCAATACAAACTGCTTAACCGGCTATACTACACGCCCCACATGGTGGGGAAATTTGCTCAGAACCAGTCCCATGCTTGTCCGAGGTGCAGGTCTAGAGAGGCTGACCATACCCACATGTTTTGGTCCTGCAGTGCGCTGGTCCCGTTTTGGGAAGCAGTCACCGAAGCCCTATCGGAAATAGTGGGGATCCAGATCGGCCCAGATCCCCTTGCTATACTATTTGGGGTGTGGGAAGGAGCGGGGACGAAGAAAGCGTCCAAGTATGAACATTGGGGCCAGGGTAGCCAAAAAATGCATATTACAATGCTGGAAGCAACGCCCCCCCCCCTTCGAGATGTGGCTGAAAGCCCTTACTTGGACTCAAATGTGCGAGGAAGATTATATTAATTCCCTCCCCATGAACTCCCGCCCGAAAAATGTGTGGACTGATTTCTGTAGCTATTTGAACAGTAAAGACGACATTGAACTGCTTTCTTCTCCCATGTCGGATGCACAATCTGAAGCATAACCTCGAACTGAGTAAATACTAATGGGCTGAAAATCTATTTTCCTGTGTTTACCCCTGTACATGTCATGCTTTGCTAACCCCAAACATATAACATTATTTGCTAATCTGCTGTATTACGTGCCTGCTACGGTTCCTTCCCAATAAAGTAAAGTTTTCTTTTTTAAAAAGAAAGAAGGTGGGTGGGTCTTACATCACGTCACATAGATCCACTTGCACCTTCTCACCAACTGCAAAGGAAAAGAAGCTGAAGGGCAGCTTAAGTAGGGAAAAGGGTGGCAAAACCAGAAAGCACCAACAGATTATCCTTGATTGACAGGTGGGTGGGGCTTAGGTCACGTAACCTAGGGCCACTTATACCTGCTCACCAACTGCCATAGTATAGTTGTGCGATGGCAGAATTCTCATTTGTGTTAGGGAAGCTCTTGAAATGCGGGGGGCCAGGATTCTCATTTAGGGCTTGATTCACAGAAGCCTTTTATAATGGTGCAATCCCATTGGAAAACGCTCTGTGAATCAGACCCTAAGTGATTTGTTGGTGCACTCTGCAAATCCCAGGTATACAATTTGGAAATACTGAGTAGCCATCAGAGTTGAAAGAGCCAAGGATAGCCGGTTTAAAAAAGATGCATGCAGGGTACCACAATAGGAAAAAGGGAAGAAGGAGGTAGAAACCACCCTCCAAGAGACATACGTTCATGGTCTCTCTATTAGGGTGAATTCAATGATGCGGGCTGTGGAGCAGATGAATTGTCATACTTCTACCGAACATATGCCACATACAAATGATGCTATACTGACATCCAAGGGCAAAGATGTGCCCAGAGTACATGACCAACAAAAGATATAAAAAAGAGAACCTTGGCCATTACGTAAACACACAACCTGGCATGAGAATGGTTGATCCCTGTAACTTGGCACATACCTATTAAATCAACAGTTTTCTCCTAAAATAATAGATATTAGGCCCTAGTACTGTGCAGTAGTAAACTGAAATGTCCACATGATATGATGCATTTAAGATCTTGATAAGGGATGGGTTGAGCTGTGATTTTAGGGATCAATCTGATTAACATGTCCCTTGACGTGTTGTGAATATGGTTTCCACTATCGGACTCAACATATTCTCTGTGAGCATATAGTTTAACGCATTTAATGGACGTTGATTTTTTTAAATCACTCCAAAGTCCTGTGATTTATGCAAATTTCACACTTCAACAAATCCCATCATCAAAGGTATTTTTCCTCCTTGCTATAGTCCGCTAATAGGGAGTGGGCTACATTCAGACGTCCAAAATATCACCTCACAGCATAGTTTATGTTATGGTGTGTTCAGTTACTTGGATTTTAATGCACATTTTGAACTTCACAAAGGGGCACTTTTAAGGTGTCCTACCTCATTGATATTCTCTGTTGAAAGTATGGAAGTCTGCTATGTGGATATAGATGGCTATGCTTGTGTTGGCTGTGCCCAGGTTTAGGGTGCTCTCGTCGGGCTTTGAGGACCCATCTGGATCTAGGGCATCGTTGTATTTAAGTATTTTACAAGCAAACCTGATTACAAGCAAAATAGATTTCACTCTGACCTGATTACTAAGGATTATGCGACAATCCGAGAGGAAGGGATTTTGGTCAGCAGCTGCTCTCATACGGACTTTCGGGAAGGTGGGAGTGAGTGCAGAAGAAAGCAGACGAGGGCAGCCTGAAAAACTAGGCCTTTGGTTCGTATGATCTGTAGGTTAACTTGTTATGCAGAGGTTGTATTCCCAGGGAAATGGCTGACTCGGTTGATGCAACTTTTTAATCGCAGGAAAGAACCTCGGGCAGGGGATAAATGCACCTGCTGCAGAGATCTGCATGTAAGATGTAGGTAATCTGTTCCAGTGCCACATTGATAACTCATTTGGCTAATGTACTTGCTGCCGAGATCTGCAGGTACTCTTCAGGCAACTCGTTTGAATCCTGGTGGCAGATGCAACTCCGTACTATTAAATTGGGTAATTGAAACACCTGTTGTTCACAGTAGCAAGGGGCAGCCAAAGTGAGACTGAGGTATAGGGAAGATAGTCAGGAACTCTGTGGCAGACCTATGTACAGACTGGGACATGGAAGGTAAACTGAATTGGCCAGGTCTATGCATAGTCATACTGGGATATGTGGAGCGGTAGGAACTAGTCTATGGTGTCAGGATTGCACTGTCCCAAGCTACACAGAAGACCTTGCTAGCCCAGAGATGGAAGGACAATAGCTCCCTGGCAACACAGCGTTTGCAGTAACGTCACTGATGAGAGTAATGGAAAGCTTCCTAAGCTTCTATTTTAGCCTCTGGTAGTGCAGGTGTACAAGACCGAGACTTATAGGACGTAGTGGGTGTGCATTGGGACACAGTAAAACGTGTAGCTTCTATTCCAGGTACTGATAAGGAGTAAAGGAGTTATTCTGTGTGTAGAAGCAAACTCATATATACTCCTGGTGCGGGTTGGTTCTGGGTAAAATTATGAGCCCAGGGGGCCGTGGCCGACTGCCATGTAGAGAAGACGTGTCTCTGGTGAGCTCCGCTTGATGTGCCAAAATAAGCTGTTTAAAAGGCTCAGAGGAACCCCTGGACCCTGTGAGCCGCACCACCTTCCGCGGACACCATCTAGAAGCCCTACGATCCGTCTCCTAAACCGGCAAGCACTTTCACTTCGCAAGCTGAGAAGTGGCGGAACGAAGGCCAAAATGGCGGCTCCCACGCATTGATCCCCAGGAGGGGCTGGAGCGCATACACGCCACTGAGGATTTCGCCCGCCATCCGGGGAACGGTCCTAAGATTGCCGATTCGGCATAAGCACCGGAGTGCTTGAGCAGACCAGCCTGATACAGAGACCGGAGTGGTGTGTCCCGAGACCCCACCCCAGAGGGTCCCGACGGACCAGGCGAGTAGCTGTGACGAGGAGCTGCGCCTGAGCAGCAAGCGGGCTACTTGGGACACAGGCGCACCCGAGGGCTGCGGGAGACGGGAGTCAGCCCGCCTGGAGAAACTGTTCGGATTCCAGCAAAGACCTGAGGCGAGCCAGCGCCGCGGAGGTGAGCGGCGTACGGGGGGGGGCCAGCCCAGACACTGACACACTAAGCCAGGCATAGGCGACCCGGAGCCGTGTGCCGCCCCACCCCCCCTGTGCCTCGCTCCGTCGTCAGCACCGAGGGTGGAGCATCACCCAGCTTCGCCGGAAGGAGAGTAGTTTCTTTCCCCTCCGCCCCCGCACTTACTACCCCCGCGGCCCTAGGAGAAGCGGAGGGTGCGGGGATCGCGAGTACCGGCCTGCAGCACCAGAACCCAGTCAGGCCCCGGCCGCCCCTCCAGAAGGGCCCCCCACACCCTCCGATAACACCAGACGGAGGAAGTACACTGTGGACACCTACCGGCACTGGTAACACGCTGTCCGGAGCATAGTGGGCTCACTAGACCTGCAGCGGGGGACCTTAAGCTTCCCCACACTTGCCTAAGCCCACGGACTGGGACCTCCTATACGCCTTACCAGCTGGCCGGGGAAATCAGACCTGCACTCTTCCCTGCCTCGCCACACTGGACGCCTCTGATGCATGGGACGCCAACCACAAACAGTAGATAACCGCAGCTCACCCCGCACAACATACTCCTGATAGCGGATGCAACTGGCATACGGAACTGCGGGAAGAGGAGACACGCTCCCCGGAATCTACAGATAGCGCTCAACGCTGAGCTACCACAGACTAACCCGCCCAGCTGCCCAAGGCCTGTGCAGGCAATCAACTGGAAAGTGCCGGAGTTCCCTGTGTCCCCAATACAAGCACCCTGCGGCGTCTGGCTGGGCCCAAACCACCATCTCATACTGACACAGCGTCACCACAGCCAGATCTGCAGCGGCAGGCATGAGACACCGCACCGGATCTCTTGTTGGTAGCCTCCTACCCGCGCTACCTGCAACCTGAGCAAGGGGATGTCACCATCTGACAAGATGCCTGGAAAGGGGGCAATGTCCAAGCAACGCCAAACCACTATAGACACCTTTACGGCCAGCGGGCGGACCTCCAGGGCCCGAGAGCTCAAACGTGGTAATGCCAGACACACAATCTGACTCCACTGAAGCAGCAGCTGAACCCAGCAACACCCAGATTCTTGAAGCCATCAAGTTGTTCCAGGCAATAAAGGAGAACAAAATCGATGCCGTGGCCACAGACCCCGGCCTCCTGCGTCAAGACGTCCGATCTCTGGCCGGCAGAACTGAAGCACTAGAAACCCAAGTCTGGGAAAAAACGGAAGCAAAAAACCCATCTCCTTCAAGACATGGATGAGCTCCAACAAAGCGTCAAGAACTTGTAGGATAGGGCTGAGGAGGCAGAAGGGTGGGCTCGCCGGAACAATATACGACTCCTCGGTCTGCCAGAGGGTATTGAGGGCCCCGAACCCAACTAACTACGTGAGAACCTCCTGCTGCAGGAAGTTGGCGCAGAGAAGCTTTCTCAAGGCTTCACTATCGAGAGGGCCCATAGGTCCCTAGCAAAGAAACCACCGCTGGGTGCCCCACCCAGGCCGGTGATAGCAAAAGTACTTAATTACAGGGATCGGGAGGTCATACTGGCTTTTTTGCGATCAGGAGGTCAAATCCAAAGAAATTCTGCAAAAATTGCCATCTATCCAGATTACACCTTCCAGGTCCAAATGAATAGGGCGCAGTTCATACACACAAAAGCCAGACTAAAAGCAGCAAGACTGCGATGTATGCTCCTGTACCCCTCTAGATTGAAAGTGCTACACAACAACAGGGCCCACCTGTTCGACACACCGGCACAAGCCCGAGACTGGATGGACGGACAACAAATCCCTGACATTGAGGAGAAGAAGCGGAGACCGCACTGAGTCCTTCCTAGCCATGCACAGAAGGACTCTTGCATTCGCAATTGCCCGCCAGCAGACAAACCGAGCCTCAGCACAGCTGAATGGATCCTCTACATGGAGACACCGGAGCCAAAGGTCACTCCACCCCCTGGAAGTTTCCTTTCTGGGTATATATACCCGCCCGTAGGGCACCCGGAGACCAATGTTTGGTCAAACGGAGCGGAAACGGGACTGTCATAACGAGGGGAACCTCGCTGGACCTGTTCTATGTTTGGGGAGTTTACAGTTAAAGAGGGGGGGGAGGGAAACGGGGCGTTAGCACCAAAGTTGGGAACCTACACTGGGAAACACAGAGACCACGGGAAAGCTCCACATGCGACTCATCACCAACAGGACCTCAAGCACCACCAGAAGCTAATGACAAACCGCACAATACCCATGGCTGATATGATAAAGATCATGACGTGGAACGTCAGAGGCATGAATATCTTTGTTGAGCAGCGCCGAGTCCACGCATACCTGAAAAGATGCAAGGCTGGAATTGCCATGCTTCAAGAGACACACCTAACTGCAAAGAAACTGGATGCACTAGCCAAGACATCATCACAGGTAACAATCCCACCCCGTGGTCTGACCACCACAACATCTCCTTTAGCATCCTCACCACTAGCTCCCCTGCTGCCCCCTTACCTCA
The DNA here is from genome assembly GCF_040938575.1 of Ambystoma mexicanum. NCBI lineage: Eukaryota > Metazoa > Chordata > Amphibia > Caudata > Ambystomatidae > Ambystoma > Ambystoma mexicanum. The sequence goes on along the minus strand of NC_090931.1, from coordinate 434,857,341 downwards.
ACCGCTTCCACCTTGCCTCGCCAGAAGCTCCCGCCAGCTCACTAAGGAAAGGCTACTGCCCTTCCTCCAAGGCCCAGCCTTCAGACCACCTTTTTCATCAGACCCAGAAACACTCGCAACAACCTATGATACTGCCATCAAAGCAGCCATCAACTCCATTGCCCCTCTCAAACCTCGCAAATTCAAACCCACTACCCATTCCAACTCTTGGTTCACCCCTGAGCTCCTCACACTCCGCAACGAGAAAAAAGCCGCACTCACACAGTGGCAAACGTCCCACTCTGAAAAAGACAAGACGATCTTTAAAGCCCTATCCACCAAATACAAAAAGGCAATCACCCAAGCAAAGGCCAAATCCTTTGAATCCAGAATCTCGGAAGCCCAATCTAGCACAAAAGAAATCTTCGCCATTTTCAGAGAGCTCGAGACACCCTCTCCCGCCCCCGAGAATTTCACCAAAGACAAAGACTGGTGTGACAAAATACAAACGGCCATGCAAACCAAATTAAGCCTCCTCAAAAGCAAAATACTAGCCACTAAACAAGCCCTACCCAGTATGCATATCCCCATCCCATCACCTGCCCCGGATCCCCCCCTACCCTTCTCCTTCAAACCTTTTCAAGAAAAAGACATCATCAACATTATGAGGAACATCAAGCCCTCTAACTGCAAAGGTGATGCATGCCCAGCCTCCATTATCAAAGACTGCACGGAAGCGCTAGCTCCCTTCCTAACAGCCTTTGTGAATGCCTCCTTTACCACAGGGAAAGTCCCCGCCTCCCTCAAGGAAGCTTGGGTCTGCCCTCTTTTGAAAAAACCCACTCTCGATCCCACCTCCCCCAACAACTACAGACCCATCACCACTGTCCCATTCCTCCTCAAAATATTGGACAAAGCAGCCTACTTGCAGGTCCAGCACTTCATTGAAGAGAACAAACTCCTTGGACTCCGCCAATCTGTCTTCCGCCCCAGACACGGGACCGAAACCGCCCTACTTGACTTGAAAAACCAAATGGACGATGCTAGAGACATGGGTAAACCAGCACTTCTACTCCTTGACCTATCCGTGGCATTCGACCTCGTGGATCATGGCGTCCTATGCCACCACCTTTCCTCCACTGCCAAATTCTCCCCAGAGGCCACAGCATGGATCACCTCCTTCTTACAAGACAGAACCATGCAAGTATTCTCTGACCTAGCCGCCGCATCACCAACTATTATACTTTGTAGTGTACCCCAAGGTTCCTGTCTCTCCCCCACCCTGTACAACATCTTCACACGACCCCTCTTCCTCATCCTCGACGCTATGGGCATCTCATACACCAACTACGCCAACGACACCCAGATCCTCCTCACTCTCACAGGTAACTATGACACCGACTCCCTGACCCTCAACCACCTCTACAACACCATCCAAGCCTGGATGTCAGACAATGGACTATGCCTCAACTCTGACAAGACGGAACTCCTCCTGGTAGGTTCCCCCGACACGCTAAAAAATCTAGATGCCCAATTCAGTCACTTCACCATTGACTCCATTAAAATCCCGGTCTCCGATTCTGTCAAAACTCTGGGAGTCTACCTGGACTCCAGCCTATCCATGGATAGGCAAGTCAACGCAATAGCATCCCGCAGCTGCATATCATGCCAAACTTATCAACGCAATCAGGCCCTTTCTCTCCAAAGAGAACTGCACCAACATAGCCAGAGCCATCACCGGCTCCAGGCTAGACTACTGCAACTACTGCAACGTACTCTTTCTAGGAACCTCCAACAAAAACTTAGAGAGACTACAAGTAATACAGAACAATGCTCTCCGGGCAGCCCAAGGCATTGCTAAAAGAGAACACCTCTCTGAAGCCAGAAAACTAGCCCACTGGCTCCCAATAAAGGAAAGGATCGTATTCAAAGCCCTAACACTGACCCACAAGTGCATTCACTTCACTGCCCCAGCATACCTCTCTCAAAGGATCCACCCTGTCTCCACTACCAGGCCAACCAGATCACCGTACACCAACATGCTCTCTGTGCCACTAGTAAAAAAAGTAAAAGCGGGTGGATCCAGCTTCCCCTATCTCGCGCCCACTCACTGGAATGCCCTACCTCCCACTATCCATGGTGAGGACTCCCTCACCACCTTCCGCAAAACACTGAAAACTACCCTCTTCACATAAGGACCGACACATCAGCACAAATACTTATCATATATGTTGTAATATACGACCAAATGCAATATTTGTAACAACAGTATGATTTCTTGTACTATTCATAATGTGTCAACAATCGCTATCATGTGTACCATGTAACTAAGTTATTGCAAGTAACAGCGCCTCAATGCCCCTGGGCTGCTTGCGCGCTATATAAGTATAAATAAATAAATAAATAAATAAATGGCGAGGGACCCTAATAGGATCCTCCTACTTCTCCTATGCCAGTGCTTGAAGTACCGAATATTGTACTAGATCCAAACTTACTGAAATTTACTTTCCCGTTGTCTGCTAAACAGCATGCAAATCGACGCAAGGAAAGCACACCAATACAAAAATTCACAAATGGCGCTAAGGATTTCAACCAAATCAAGCCGACAACGATTGCGCGTAATAGAAGCAAGTCAAATCCCTCATACTTATCAACCAGTGGTAACACTCTGGAGTTGCAACCAGGAACCAGACCAATGGCTTACAACAGGGTCTCTGTAACGCCTTGTCGTTAAAAGAGATTGATTTGGCAGCGTGAGAAGCACGCCTGACTAAAAGACTCTTACCCGACTTCGAGGAAATGAAATAGATTAGCAGCAAGCTTCCCTCTTGGAACCTCGAGTAATAACAGCACTGTGGAAACAGTCACTGGCATAAATATTGAAGGCGACCATGAGCACATCACCAGTGGTAAAACGATAGGCTTGAACCAGAAATGTTTGGAACAGAAGCGCATAATCGACAGCCTTGACTCAAATCCAGTGATCAAAATGACGCTATGCTCAAAAAGTCAAGGAAAGCACTCCTGCACCAAGGCCGACATTAGCTCAAAAACGAAAAGCCAGAGGGGATACGCCCCCGATGAACAAACTCAGCTACGGCTGAAAAGCACTCCAGTAGCCAGCAGAAGCGAACAGAGCATTCCAAGCAAAGAGAATACTGGCAGTCCACAAAGTAAAGATTGTGATTCAAAATCGAATCTATCAGTTGCAGCTGCCATACAGATTCACAATAACGTCTTGGCCGCTACATCACTGGCCTCAATTCCATTTATAAAGCTGTATGAAAGCCTAAATGAATCTTCCCAAAACAATGGAGCAATAATGAGGCATTTGGATGACAAAATAAACAAAATCGAAACGCAATTTGTGGCCTTCCAACTAAGACAAGAAGCTGAAAACATTCAGTCTGCCGAACACATGACCAGGCATTTTGAGCAGCTGCTGTTGGAACACAAAGGAAGCAAATTGCGCATAGGGGAAACGCTTGACAATATAAAACAAATGTCAAATTATTTATTGGAGAAACGAGACTCTTCTGCGAACAATACCCAAGGTGGAATAGACGCAGGGACACAATGCAAAATAGAAGTAGAAACATCTGGAACAGATAACTTAAATGACAAAAACACCTTAGTCATTGAGCCTAATTCACATGTTCCCCTTGACTTAACAGGAAACAGCGCAAAAATGGTGTCTAGGTCTACGACAAAAGGCACTGCCCCAGAAGCAAACGAGATTGCTGATAGCTCAAAACAATTATCGGCGACAGGCACTATAGACTTAATTGTCGATACCTGCAAAAAAGGCTGTGAGACAAATATGATACCAGAGAAGTGTTTTGAGAATCCATCGTGCTCTTTTGCAAAAGCATCATATGGTATATTTAGCAGTCCCGCTAAAAATCTTGAGATTACGGCAAATAAAAGAAAACCATCCTCAGAGTCAAACGGCTATCCAAAGAAAAAGCTAGAAAAAGAAAAGAACACTCAGGCTTCAACAAAACACAGAAGCAATACAAGGCAATTTATACGATATGTGACCACGCCTGTAAAACTGAAGTCATCTGAAAATAAAACCCTTGGCACAGCAAACGTAAATAAAAAAAGAGGGAAATGAAAAGAAAAGAGCTGGCCCCAAGAGCAAAGTGACTGCAAACCCAAAAAAGCGGATGAGAATTGAATCAGACCAGAACTCTTCTGACTCTGGAGATCTAATGGAAGAACTATGCAACCTGTCAACATATTCTGACAATGAAGCTGAAGAAGGTCCTCGAGGATCAGCCGTGGACTTTACAAATACGTCCACAAGCAGCTCAGATTCACCAGTACAAACTAAACCAGAGAAACCTCTTTTAAAGAAAACAAGCGGTCAGAAAAGTGTAAAAGGAGAGACCTGGGTGAAAGAAAGAACAATCGATGAGCGTACAACTGAACCGAAGAGAGGACTAGCAGATTTCAGTTCCAAGCCATCAATTAATTGTCGTTCTGTATTGAACCCGAAACAAAAATAGCGCATAGTCGCAATTCCTCTTCTGAATTACATGAAGTTACCCGAATTGCGCATAAGGCATCCTCTCAAAAAATCATGATTGAAAATATTTTCAGAAATGAATTGGATGTCAACTTGAACCGTGGAAACATCATGTGTCTACTGCATGCAGTACCAGCGCTACGGAACATCAGGTCCGATGACATCCGTATTGTTGAATATCTATCGGAAGATCGAGTAGACATTGTACTACTCCATGTCAACTCCCAAGCAGTACGTAATATGCTATTGTCCGCAAAGCAAGATCTCATGGGTCTAGGGTTCGAGATCTCACTTTATGATCCAACAAGTAGACAAGAATCAATCGTGACATCGGACTCCAAAAGTATGAAAGAAACCTTGGATCAGCGACGTGAAGACCTGAGGAGACAGCTAAAAACTGTACCACTTCTAAATGCAAAGAATGGAAATGATGCCATTAAGTCTAACAAGCATTAGCGCAAAAAAGTGGAATCTGATGCTCTTGTGACTGTGATCTCGTGGAATACAAGGGGCTTCAGCCACTTATATAATGACTTTCTGGTAGACCTAACTGATAACTTTGCCATCTGTCTACAGGAAACCTGGTTGGGTTGTCACCAATCAAAGATGGCTATGTAACATTGTTAAATCCAGCAGAAAAAAACAAAAAGGGACGTCCATTCTCTGGACTAATCACAATGATAAAATCAGGAACAAACTGGGAAGTAATTGGAAAAATCAATCCCAATAGTTATGTTCAAGGTACACTACTTCAAACAACGAATGTTCACAATAACAAAGAACATCTCTTAATGTTGAACGTGTACTGGAACCCGTTAAAAATCTCGGCTGACGCATTTATATCTGCTGTAACGAAAATAATAGATAGCCACCGAAGGACCTGCTTAGATCTTGCAATAATCTTGTGCGAAGACCTGAACATCTCATGGTTTGATGAACATAAGAAGCTTATCGAAGTTAATTCAATAGATGGATGCTCAGGAAATGAAAGAAGAACGCAATGGAGCAAAGAACTGGAAGCTCGTGACTGTATGATGGCAAATGGACATGTGAGAGGTGACATACCACCAAATTTCACCTGGGAAAACATGGGATATAAAAAGACCATATATTATTTCTGGACTTCAAGAAATGCGTTTGTAACAATTAACAACTTACAAATCTTACCAACAACAAACAGCGATCATTACCCATTAGTAATGTCCTGGCCGCTAAAGTGGAAAAAGAAAAGTGTCACTAATAGTCAAGCGCTTGAAGTAAATCATGGGCGAAATCGACTAAGAATAAAAGAATTTCAAATAATCAAAATGTCCAATGAGATACAGGAGGCAAACTATGATAATGTTGATTCCTTAGACTACATACCGCTGCTGCCAAGCCTGAAGATAGGCTTTTCTGGAAAAGTCTGCCAAGATAACAACGATCACAAACACAAATGGAGTTGCATTTAGAAAAATCAAAAAAAGCAGCTCAGGAAAGACTTAACAAAACTAAAAAAACAGCATGGAGTGAATGCCCTGAGCTTATTATAACAGAGAAAACAACACTATCGAAATTGGCTAAAATCCTTCTCTTACCAGAGAGATCAAGAGTGTGGTGAAGAAATGCTGGCATTGATCAAAAAAAACAACTCAAGAAAAGTTTGGAAAATCTTGAATAAAGGAACAGTCAATCAGGACGCCTTAATGTCAAATGGAGTGTCCGAAAATGATTGGGTAATGCACTTCCAAAGGGTTTTTACAGGAAAGGAGTCGCCACAGTCTGTAGAAAGCGGAGATGATGACACAGCCTTGGACATAATTGAGTCCAGTGAAGATATTCTTATGGCCATTTCAAAGCTAAAGACATCGAGAGCTGCTGGGCCAGATGGCATCAGTAACACTCTGTTAAAAGAGCATAGATATGCGTGGTCAATATTCATTGGAAAGCTATTTGTGGCGATAGCTGACAGAAAACAGGTCCCGAGTTCATGGACTGAGGCAATAATAGTACCAGTATACAAGAAGGGCAGTCGGGACGTTCCAGCAAACTATCGCCCGATTGCCCTCCTGGACACTATTGGTAAAGTGCTGGCGACATTTCTCCACAAAAAGCTATCCGCATGGGCAAAAGAAGTAGAGCTACCTGATGTCAGACAAACAGGATTCACAAAGGGCGTGGGAACAGAGAATAACCTTGCCCTGGTGAACCTGTTAAAACTTGACGCCCAAAACAAGAAAGATCAGTTATTTATGGCATTCATAGACTTGCAGCAAGCATTCGATTCTATAAATCGAAAAAAACTATGGGAGAAGCTGGAAAATAGAAATTGCCCAAACGCTCTGTTGCTACCAATAAAGGCATTGCACTCCAACACAACAATCAGAGTAAGACTAAATGCAAGTGGAGACCTGTCTAAATCTATTATTACCACCAGAGGGGTGAAACAGGGATGTCCACTTGCTGCCATCCTGTTTAAACTCTATATCGCTGACATCTCTACAGCATTGGCAAGTGTCAACTGCTTCCCTCCAAAAATCAATGGACATCCAATAAGTTATGTGATCTATGCTGATGACTTAGTACTGTTCGACAAGACCCGGATAGGGCTACAGCGGCTTTTGTCAGAGCTCGAATCCTACATGATTGACAATGACTTGTCAATCAATGTGAAAAAAACAAAAATCATGAAGTTTGGCAGCGATCGGGTCGCTAAAAACAAGAACTTTAAATGGCGAATTGACAATAAATTGCTCGAGGAAGTTACAGAAAATCGTTATTTAGGAATACTGATGAATACCTCGATACGTGAGTGGAGCTGGGTTCAAGATCTATTCCAGCGGACCCGAACGCTTGCCTTACAAGGAGCAAGATTACATACACTATTTGGAAAATTATCTGTAATACCGCTGCGCACGTTTTATCTCCAAAAAGTGGTCCCTACAATAACTTTTGGGGCAGAAGCGGGCTGGAATATAGACCTAAAGATCTGGTCTAACTTGGAAGGCTTATTCTGGCACCAAGTCTTGAGATTACCTAAGTATCTCTCAATGACCACAATACGTCATGAACTGGCACTAGAAAGCCTATACGGAACAGTACTATGGAAATCCTTGTCACTGTTACGAAAGATGGAAATAGCGCATCCTGAACCGGCCTACAAAATGCTAAGATCAGAAGGAACACATCATCACACAGGTTTGCGCTTAAAATGGTCAGAGAAAGTGAAAGCCATCATGCATAATGCAAATATCTCAATGGACACATTGACGAATCGGCCACAGATCGCGAGAACAAAGTTGAAAGAGTGGTTATGGATTGACAACTTGGACAAATACGAAAAGATGGCGACGGCGTTGGATTTAGGGCCTCCAAAGAATAAAGTGGGTAAAATGCCAAAATACCTGTGCCAATTCCCCTCGAGATATCACAGAGATAAATTTCTCAGACTTAGATTGAACCTTCATAAAACAAACCAAATAATGGTGATGAGAAAAATTACGCTGGTCACTGATGAAGCTTGTCGGCACTGCAAAATCCATGTAGAGTCATTAAAACATCTGACAATCGATTGCGCGGTTATAAACGAGTGGAGATCCATCCACTTGAGTAAATTTAAGCCTGCAAACGACATGATGGAAGATCTGTGGTTCCGAATACTGAGTGGAAGCTCTGTACTCCTAACCTGTTCAGTGATACATTTTCTGGATAAAGTCTTAACTTGAAAAGATAAGAACTTAAACTGTCAACGGAAAGCGTTACTAACGAGTTGGGAAGGAGTTGTAATAAAAGTTTGTAAGAAACTAGATGTTACAAATAAAATTAAAATAAAAAAAATAAAAAAATTCAACATCACCTAAATCGAATGGGGAAGATAAGTGAAAAGAAGAGCAGTGACCCAGGATCGGGTTTCCAATCCTCCTGCAGGAGGAGGACTAGAGGTAGAAGTTCTGCATCAGAAGCAAACATGGGACATGTCGCTATCCTTGGGGCCTCTTCTAATTACCAGGAAAAGAGAGGAATGAAACATGAGCTCTCGATGCAAAACAATAACCAGTTGTAACCCAAAATTGCACCAGATCACACAGTGCATTACTGCAAAATGTAGACCCTATGGCTCCCAATTCCTCCACTATTGCCAGGCTATCCCAGCTGTTCATACTGGTGATGCATTTCGTCCTCTGAAATACCGTTTTTTAAGTGGGGGGGGTGGGTGACATCTCTTAGGCAGCTTAGGGTACTGCAAAATCCTGTGCTAGTAGACACGCACCTGTGAAGAACATACAGAATGTATATCGCCTGTGTATTCCCTAAATACAGGATGGGGCAGGGTGGTGCTGAATAGCATGCTTGTATGTAATTTTAGTATTTCATATTTCACACAATGAATACTAACAGTTTTCTGTAAGCCACCCAATATCTTTTGTCAACCGAGACACCGCGGCATAATGTGGCATTAGGAGATCAGAGCTGAGCCACGGCTCACAATTTGCTTTAAAAGCTGCCAGCTGAGGGACAAAGCAGACTCAAACACTGGGACCTGAGCTAAGTGTCAATGTGTTGATTTGTCAGGAGGGGGATTGAATAGTAGGGAAATCACAAAATGATACCTGACGTGTAACAAATTCTTCTCCAGCGCCACCAGCTTCTATTTGTATTTGGGATGTATATAGCGCAAATCTAGCTAGGAAGCAACAGCCATTAACGGTACAATATGAGGTAAGGAAAGGGGGCTTATAATATGTGGCAAGGGATGTTCTGGCCATGGTGGTGGATGTGAATAGCCTAGGTGGCACCTAGTTAATGACTATAGAGTACATTCTTGAATTCCTACCTGAATTGCAAGAGTATTGTTGTGGCCCAATTTGCTACTAGAATAGTGTTTCAGTAGGCAGGGTACAAGCAAAAGAAGGCCTATTTCCTGTTTATTTACTTGCATGCTAGTTTCGTCTCAAGCCCAGGATAAGTACAACCGCCCCCACCACCAAGTTACAGAGTTTTCCACTTACGTAAGCAGGTGTGTGAGCAGTGGTTGCCTTATAGGTGGCCAGTGCAGATCCCTTACAAAGGTAGAAATCTGGTTGAATTTCTTGTCTCCTATTAGGAGTCGTGTCGCAGCATGTTGGGCAATCCCAGGTGGGGCCAAGTTCACCACTAGAAAGCCGTTGAGGAGGTAATTCCCCCCATTGATGAGGAGATTACCAGGACCTAGACTGTGGCTCTGAAGACCTATAGTGAAAGACAGTATTTTATCTTCAGGAGGAGAGTTAGCTGCTACCACATATTTCCGGTCTTAATGTTATGTTGTCAGAAGAAGAGAATGCTGTCTATAGTGAACCATCCTGCTGGGTGACTGAGTAGAACAAAGTCTACCTTTGTAGGATTAAAATTCGGTTATGTGCTTGCCTGTTCAGGTTTGAATGGAGGCGAGGTAATTCCTGAGGCGTGATAAGCCCTCGGTAGCACAGAATGTTAAGTATAATTGGGAATCATCCACATATTGATGGAGTGAGATGTTGGAGTCATTGAGAAGGGATCCCACTGGCCACATGTAAAGATTAAAGATAATTGGGAAGAGCATTGTGCCTTGTAGGATCGTGAGAGTGACCAGCAGTAGTCTGAGCTGAAGTTGGCCATCTCTTGCTTGGTTCCGGTCTGTTCCCCGTCTGAGTGGTAAGATGTGACACCTGTGCTGCCGGTTAGCAGCTTTTCAAAATTAGCTGTGTATGGTTTATTTATTTAATAGATTTGTATAGCGCACATACAGCCCAAAGGCATTGTGGCACAGTTACCTGTGGCATACTTAGTTACATAAAGGTTACATACATGTAATGGAGGCAGGTTACAGATAATCAGATAGCGGGTACATAAAGAGTAAACAGTCATTCAGAAATGAGCTATGTTTAGGGCAGGTTGATGCGTTCCAGGTGAGGGTAGGGTATGGGTTCGGTTTAGTTGAAGAGCATGGTTTTAAATCGCTTTTCGGAATGCTAGGTGAGAGACTTCAGCTCTCAGGGGTGGAGGTAGGGCATTCCAATGGAGGATGGGCCAAATGCACGATACTTGCGGAACACCGCATAAGAGGATAGTGGGTGAGGCTGAGGCAAGGTCTGAGAAGACTTGCATGGTCCTCCCTTGAAGGAATGAGGCGATCTATGCTGTGGCATTAGGTGAGAGGTTAGCTGGAGTGGTGAGGTGATGGCATAGGACTTGGTGGTCGACGAGTTCGAAAGCCGTCGATAGATCTAGGAGGAGGAGAGCAGGTTCTCCTTTGTCCCTTGCGTCGTCCATTTGGTTTTTTAGGTCAAGTAATGCTGACTCAGTCCCGTGACCTGGGTGGAAACCTGATTGGCGTAGTGCAAGAAGTCGGTTTTCCTCAATGAATTGTTGTACTTGTATGTATGCCGCCTTGTCCAATATTTTAAGAAGGAAATGGACCGTGGTAATGGGTCAGTAGTTGATAGGTATGCGTGGGTCGAGGGAAGGTTTCTTTATGAGAGGGCGGACCCAGGCTTCCTTAAGGCAGGATGGGACTTTGCTTGTGGCAAAGGAGGAGTTTACAAAGGCTGCGAGGAAGGGGGCAAGGTGGCTGGTGCAGTCTTTGATGAGTGTGGCTGGGCATATGTCTCCTTTGCAGTTAGATGGTTTGATGGTTTGATGGTTTTCATAATGCTGATTAGATCAGATTCTTTGATTTCCTTAAAGAAGAATGAGTTTGATGCCGTAGGTGGGGGTGTCGGTGTGATGTTGGAGGTCGGGATGTTGAGTGTTTGCCTGGTTGTTTGAATATTAGCTTGGAGGGTATTGAGCTTACCGTTCATAGCTGATTGGATTTCATTGCACCAAGTTTTATCCTTGGTGAAGTTCTGTGGTATTGGTGTGGGGGTCTCTAGGTCTCTGAAAATCGAAAAGATTTCCTTAGTATTAGATTGTGCCTCTAGGATTCTAGCTTCAAAGGAAATGGCTTTGGCCCCGATTATAGGTTTTTATACTCTTTTGTTTTAGATTTGAAATTGAGTTTTGCTTCATCTGTGCACATGGTTTGCCAGAGGGTCAATGCTGCCCGCTTCTCCAAGCGGAGTACGAGGAGGTCTGGGGTAAACCAAGCGTTGGTGTGGCTTGTGGGTTTTGCCTTGCGTGGTTTAAGTGGTGCAATGGCTTCGACAGCTGCCTTGATGGCTGTGTTGTAGGATCTAGCTAGGACCTCAGGATCAGCTGAGAAAGGGGGTCTGAATGCCGGCCTGGCTAGGAATGGGATAAAGTTATCCTTGGTGAGCTTCCTAGAACTTCTGGTGAGTGTTTTGGGCAGAGGTGGCTCATATGTTTTGTTGCTCCTGGTAGTGGGGATGTTGAAGTGAATGGCATGGTGGTCGGACCATGGGATGGGGTGTTAGCAGTGATGGAGATAGGACAGTTATGCTGAGCTATCCAGTCTAGGGAGCGACCTTATATGTGCGTGGGTGTGGTGATGGTGTTTGTAAACCTGAGAGTTGAGTGCTGTGTTGAGTGTTTTGGCTGCATGATCGTTGGCATCATAGAGACCTAGGTTGAGGTCGCCTAGTAGGATGGCTTTGGTGGGGTGTTTCAGGTTATCGGAGAGGAGGCCACAGAGTGGTCTGGAAATCACCTATGGGACCAGGTGGTCGGTAGACGAGGTGCAATGTGATGGTGCAGTGGGTTTAGTTTTTTTTTTTCTTTTTTAATAAAGCACTTCATGCCGAACTCTGGCCTGTAAGCGTGGGGCCAGGTATCAAACCCATGCTGCTTGGCGCTGTCTTCTTCCCAAGACGAAGATGTTGGCCCCGAGCTATCCTCCCAGCCCAGATTTTTTTTTTTATAACCCGGTTTCCCTACAGCCAAATCTACTTCTAGCAGTTGCCAAAAAAGACAAACATTTATTTTTTTGATTTCAAAAGAATTGAAAGGACTGACTCTTATGACAAGGCTGCATTAGGAGATATGTGCAAGTTGCTGTGGTTCTCCATAAATGTCTTCCCTGATCTAAAGAAGAAACAATCCCCTTAACATATTGACCCACTCGCTCCTCTATGTGATTTAATGTATCCCCAAAATCAGGCCAAAGCATGTGGTTAAACAAATGTTCCATGAGGAAATCAAGGATTAGATCCACTCTGGCATGTCAAGCTTTCCTTTCCTTCTTAGCACCAGATGTAGTCTCTCTCCTCCCTGCCTAGACTATTTATCCGTTTGTGTCCAGGATGTATTAATTAAAACTAGTACCCGGCGAGCGACAATGAGATTGTAATAAGTAATCTCATTGGCCTTCGCAGGGGCGTTAACCGACCAGGAATCCCTCTCCCCACAACGTTCGTTCCTTCCCCGGCATGGGGGGGTGTGGCAGCCACTCAGCCAATGAGGAGGTTTGGAACAGGGTAATCCCCACTCCGAGCCAACACACGGCTGGAGGCTGCCATCTTCCCCCGCCAGGGATCGAGATAAGTGTTGTTCCTCCTCTGTCCTCCCCCACCCCTCAAATCGAAAGAATTCCCTCCCCGCTCTCCCAACCCCACTTACCTTCTTTTTCTGTCCATTTCGGGAGCGGACACGCTGGGAACACTTCTGTTCCCAGTGCGTCGGCTCCCGATCCGTGACAGGCTATCATGGAAAGGAAGAAAGGACTACACGTATTTTTGTTTCCATTTTAACCTATTTTTTGAATGGCCGCCCTGGAAAGGGAGGAGGGACTATTTATAGTCCCTCCTCCCTTTCCATGGTGGCCATTTTGTTTGTTTACTTTTTTATATTAATTTTCAATGGCCGCCATGGAAAGGGAAAACGGACTTAGTTTTCCCTTCCCTGGCGGCCATTTAAAAAAAGAAAATGCTCTTAGTACCCCGGTCTTACAGGCCAGGGTAATAATAGCAATAGGCCCCTCACAGGGGGGGGGGGCATTACCACTTCAGGTAATGTGGTAATGCACCCCCTGTGAGGGGCCTATTGCTTAAGTACAATCTGAGTGTCAGGAAAGTATCCAGACTCACATGACTGAATACCCTGCCTACTTCCACAGGATAGATCTCACAATGGATTTAAAGGGCTAGATAGAGGGGGCTTTGACAGACTGTTAGACATAAACCTTGACCATGTCAGACTGTAACCCTATGAATTTTACCTAACAACTGGCAACAAACCTTGGCCTTTGTAAACTGTGACCATATGACCCAGAGGTGCACAAAGAAAATGCCACTAGTACCGTCATTGCCTGACACATTGTGACCCATCAACCGAAACAATCACCCTATGAACTTCAATATTGTAAAACTGCGACCCTACTGACTTTGATGTATTTAGCAAGTTGACGTGTACGAACCTTAATCTGGGTAGACAAGTAATACACATAGTCCTGAACAAAGTATAAACCTTGACCTTAGCCAAAGGTCACCTGTGTGGCACAGTGTGTCTGGTGGAGTCTGGAGGCTGACCGCTGTGCTTTTTCTCCCGTTTTCAGCAAAAAAGTCTGAGTCCGCTTTCTACTGCTACTGCTACGAGTGGAATTTTGAACTTAATCACCGCGCAGGCGCGGAGCGCGGCGCAGTGTGTGGCACAGTGTGTCTGGTGGAGTCTGGAGGCTGACCGCTGTGCTTTTTCTCCCGTTTTCAGCAAAAAAGTCTGAGTCCGCTTTCTACTGCTACTGCTACGAGTGGAATTTTGAACTTAATCACCGCGCAGGCGCGGGGCGCGGCGCGGTGTGTGGCACAGTGTGTCTGGTGGAGTCTGGAGGCTGACCGCTGTGCTTTTTCTCCCGTTTTCAGCAAAAAAGTCTGAGTCCGCTTTCTACTGCTACTGCTACGAGTGGAATTTTGAACTTAATCACCGCGCAGGCGCGGAGCGCGGCGCGGTGTGTGGCACAGTGTGTCTGGTGGAGTCTGGAGGCTGACCGCTGTGCTTTTTCTCCCGTTTTCAGCAAAAAAGTCTGAGTCCGCTTTCTACTGCTACTGCTACGAGTGGAATTTTGAACTTAATCACCGCGCAGGCGCGGAGCGCGGCGCGGTGTGTGGCACAGTGTGTCTGGTGTCCGGTGCACCGTGCACCGCGCACTGAACCCGAACTGCTGACTGAAGATCAGAGGTGAGAATCACTAAGATCTACCAAGACCTAGCAAGAGCGTCCAAGAGTGAACCCAGCGCTTCCTTGCCTGCCCCCTTTCCCCATCCACGGTTATCTTTCTGTCACTCCCTCCCTCCCTCCCTCCCTCCCTATCCCCCATCCTACCCCTCCCTACACATTTCGAGGTCTGGTCCCCGGTACACCCCCTTTTCTTTCCCTTTTTTTTTTTTTCCCCTCCTTTTTTCTTCTTTTTTTCTTGTTAACCTAATCCACCCCCCTTAGTCACTACCCCTCCCCCCTTTCCCCCCTCACTCGACGGTGCTCTTCGCTCACCTCCTGTGAGCCCTCCGACTGCCCTTTGACTGTATGGCATCAAACAAACACTGAGTGGCATCGGACTTCCAGTGGCTGCTACTTATACCATCTCCTGGGTCGCGTTAGAACTCTTTCTGCTGCCCAAGCCCCCAGCAGAAGGCGACAAACCCCTGGAAGCCGTCTCGGGCTTTTGTAACCCGTGCTTCTCAAGTGCTTCTCAAGTATAGTCCGCAGCATGGTATCGCTACCCCCTGAAGGGGGTCAAGGGCGCTGGACCCGCAGCATGAAAACCCAACAAAAGATTGCTCACAGAAGTCTGAGCTCTCTCGGAACTGATGCAGAAGGAAACGACCCCGCAGTCGAGACTGTGGTGGAGCATGGGAGTCCTCGTACTCCTCCGTCTTCCGACAGGGTCTCCCAGGTGACTAGGGCGGAGGAGGGGGGGCCAGGCTACCTGCGGGGTCAGATTGAGCTACCGCTCGTAAGTACTCAGCAGCCGTCATTACTCCTAGACCAGGAAAGAAGAAAAACTGTATTCACCTTCAATAGTTCGACTGATGAAATGCTTCGTTCCCCCTCCTCCTCAACCCCTGGCCAGCCAACCGTGCAAACGAGAGGTCCCGGGCCTGAGGCGGTCGGAGGACAGCCCCGGCAGGGATCTGTCTGGCTGGGGGAGCTGGGGGTGGAGGCAATCAGCGAACAGAATAACCAAAATCGAAAATCCAACTACCTGGGCCCGGAGAAGTCTAGAATGACACAAGGAGGAAAACAAATAGTCTCGGATAGCCCACAAATGCTCGGGTCTGCACCGAGCCTGGTGACTTCAGTGGTCATGCATACCAATAAAGACACAGGAGTTTGCATGAGCAGAGAGGAAGAGGTCTGTACGGATGTACCCAGGTCCAACCGAATAGAAGAAAGCGTCACAACGCCAGAAATTGTACTGGACTTGTGTGGAAGGGGTCACAAGGCAAACATAGATGACTTAGTGTTTGAAGCTCGGGAAGGTTCAAATGCCTCGTGTTTCAAAGCCCCCGAGGAAACACTAACTGCAACGGGCCCCTCAATGGTGCCCCTCCCTAAAATAAGCCTGGAGTGTGACGGTAACTCCGGAAGTACGACCGCCAAGGATCAGGTCTTGGAACCTATGGGGTCCGTATCAACTCACACATTAAGTGCATCAAATGATTTGCTCTCCGCTCTGGAGGAAGAAGAACAAACAACAAAAGTAACAAGTCTCAAAAGAACCTGTAAAGGAACGGCAAGAAGACCCAGATCAAATAAAAAATACAGGAAAGATCATGATAAAGGAAAGATTGCAGCTGGAAGAGGACCTGCTAAAAAGAATTTACAAACAGGTCTAAAAGGGCATGGCGGAGTAAAGGGGCTATCAACTCCTTTACTGTCGACCTCCCTGAAAGACTTTTTCATAAGATCTAGCAAGCGTAAACTAACCCCGGACCATGAAATGTCCGACGCAGAAATACTTGAGGCTATAGAAGACCCTCCCCCACTGAATAAATCTCGGAAAATTAATCTAATTCAGGGGAACTCGGCGCCCAGAATTAAATGGCATGCTCACATCACACCTATTGAGGTGGGGGTCACCGAGGCAGTAAAAACTGTCTCCAACGTCACTCAAAGTGCCGGTAACCAACCATCACCGGCCAAGTGTATAAACAGTCCATCAGCGACGGAACCATCGATAGGCCTGATTGTAGAACAAGGTTATCCGAGGCCTCGGGCGGGTGGAGAAGCAGGTCCGACCCCCTCACTCGACCCCCCTAATCTCACACAACTGGGATCTATATCTATACATCCCCCGGAGAAAGAACCAGAAGTAAGCATGCAGTCTGTGGTTAAGCCCCTCGAATTCCCCCCAAGCCTCGACAAACAAGAGAGACCTTCAGCTAGAGTGAGGCATTCATTGGGGGACGATCCGTATGGTTGGACTCGTGCGCATATACAAACTAATGCTAACAGAAGGGGGACAGATGCATTAAGCGCCACCCAACCTCTAAAATCATTTATAGATAAAAACGCAACGGAAAGATTACCCCTTCACCAAAGTGAAAGGGGCATACACACGCCCCACAGATCGAGGAGGCAAAGCGAAATATCAGTTACCTCCGATAAAGAGACGCCGGCTTCGAAAAAAAAATCTGACCTGCTGTCCATTATGTCGGCCCTCACCATAGCACTCAACCCCTTCAGTAAATTGTACGAATCTATACACGAGGCTTTAAATGACAATACAGCAATAATCAGCACCCTAAAAGGATAAACTAACCTTCATTGAAGGCTACGTAACGGCAGTAGAACAGAGCTCGGCTGTCATGCATCAAAAAAATCGAAGAAAAAATAGAAAACCTGGGGAGGGAGCTAGCCAACACTGCACTAAGAGTGAAGTCTACCAACTTATCTACGGCCAGAGGCACACAAACGGACGAAGCTGGCCTTATTAAAAAAAAGGACGTAGCATCCATCTTTTTAACAGGCCCACCCAAGTTACCATCATGCCCCACAAAGCAAAAACTAGCCCCAAAAAGTCAAACCAATGACAACGCCAAGACGAAGGGACCAGTGCTGTGTCTTAACACAAAAGAATCCTTAGATGGACCAGAGAGGGCGAAACCCCAGCTGCTTAAGGGCCAAACAACAAAAAAGGATTCAAGTAGCCCTCCAGAAGACTTACCACGGCAAAGCGCTGCTGTGGAGAGGGGAGGGCCTCACCACAGGCAAAGCCAACTGAGACCCGTCGTAGTGCCGTCTATACAAATGGATGGGACTGATTCATCAATCCTGGATCTGGATTCCTCAAATGGCTCCCGGCCCTTGGAGTGTGTAGAAATAATGACATCATCACCTGAGAGACAGAGAGTGGAAACAAGACAATCCCTCCCGGATGAGAAGGAGGGACAAAAAGAAAGGGAAAAAGAAAAAACAAAAAAAGAGGCTCAACAGCTACCCCAAAAAAAAATCTAATACGGATGAAGACCGGAAGCACAGTCCCCAAAGACAACGCTCAAGCACTCCAAGTGCAGGCCTAGAGGCCATTGAAGCCCTAAAAAATAAAGAAAGAAATAGAACTCAGACCAAAGAAATGACTAAACCCACATGGAAATCACGAACACAAGATCAAAGAATTGATCGGAAGTATTCCTTCCAAGAAGATCCGAGCAGGTCTAAAACAAACAGGAAAAAAAGACCAAAAATCAAATGAGATAACAATCTTCAAGTTAGAACAATCCTCTTCAGGACATAAGCACATTGTCCTGAACAGAAGAACGGTCTTAAAAATAACAGGGCAAGTGGAAACACTAAGGCACTTATCGACATCGGATCTGGTTCTGGTGGAACCGTACCACAGGGACAACACAGCGAAGGCCTACTTACATGTGAAATCAAAAGTCCTAAAGGATTGCCCTCTAGAAACATCAAAAGAGCTGCAGCATTTGGGACTAAAATTAACACAAGTACAGATTACCAAAACAGCGAACGAAAATGGGACCAAAGAATATCAGACTAGCTCACAAGAACACTCGGGCAAATGGAAAAGAGAAACTCCTAAGAAAAAAGGCAGATACCGAAAATACACCCCAGAACGGTGTAGAGAAGAGAGGAACAAACAGGATGACTACCACCATAAATATCGAAAACCGATACTCTCAACAACTACTAGGAACGTACGACAAGAAATAAACACGATTCCGGATCAAACAACAAGAGTCCAAGGTGCTCCATCTAACATGTCCTCTAAAGCCCAAGCGCCCTCAAAACCATGGAAATGGTTAACAGACACCTTCGGGCGCCAAAAGAAGGATTAGCAGTTAGCCCATGACGCCACCCAGCAGAAGGATACTAACTTCAATGTGTCCAATAGCTTGAACAAAACCACACTACAGATGGTGTCATGGAACACCAGAGGCTACCTTCACCTGACTAAATCTAATACTACAAACTGGAACGAATTCGATTTAATCTGTTTCCAAGAGACCTGGCTTGCGGATAAACCTTCCCTGGAGGGATTCACCTTGGAAATCTCCCCTGCCAAGAGAGCAGCCGTGGGGAGACCATCATCGGGACTACTCACGGCAGTCCGAATGGGTTCCGGAATTGAAATAAAGAAAAAAATCAGCGAAGATTACGGCATGTTAGCCATTCTAGCGAACTGGAATCACGAAGCTGTGGGAGAACTCGGAAAGTCCACTACCGAGCTGGTTGTGATAAATCTCTACTGGAACCCGGAAAAAACATCTACAAAAGAATTCTGTAACATGGTTGCAAATACCATTGATGATGTGAGAATTCACTATGGCAGCCCCGACATCATCATCTGCGGGGACCTGAATGCGAAATGTGGAACGCACTCAAGAAACGAACTGGTCCACCCCGCATTAAGGAAAGTTGATGAAAGAGGACGGGCATGGCAGTCCCTGATGAAATCAAGACACCTTTATAACATTGCAACCTTGCAGGAGGGTGTGACCAAAATCCCTACCTGGGAAAGAGATACCGCAATTGCTAATATAGACTACATCTTCATATCAGACGGGATTACACCCTTCTTCCAGGAATTTAAAGTAATAAGAACTGTAGAAAGCGACCACAATCTGCTCCAGTTCACTTGGAGGGGAGTAGTGAAAGTTCATCTTATGTATCAATTCGATATTGAAACCAACAAGCAGCAAAACAGGATCCGTATCACGTCAGAAAACCTAAAAATAATGAGGAAGGCCCTCGTTAAAAACCAAGCAGCCGGGCAGAATGAATCGGGTAAACAACGTCCAGAATATGTGTCCTTATTGATTCCACATAAAGTGGCCTTTGGAGGGAAGCCTTGTATTCAACCATCGCATACTCATACGTTCAATGCAACTTTAGTTGCAAAACGCAAAGCAATGAGAAAATTAAAAAGATTAGCGGCCAAAGAGGCTACTGAGGACGCGTGGTCTGCATATCGCTGTGGAAAAATAACATACAAAGCATGGCTAAGAGAAGAGCGACAAAAGCTCTACCAAAATGACGCTGAGGCCATGTTAAAAACTTGGGCCTCGAAAAGTAGTCGAGACTTCTGGTCGTTATTAAAGGTCGTAAAGAAACAGCGACCAGCACAGATTCTTAGCTGTGTTTCTGAACAGCAATGGGTAACCTACTTCTTAAATCTCTATGCACTCCCAGAAAACGGCACATTGAAGAAGGGACAGAAACATCATTCAGTATGCCAGACTGAACCTTGGAAAAACGTAGCCGTCTGGGGGGATATTAGGGAGTCCATCGCCCGCCTTAAAACCTCTAGGGCACCAGGCCCGGATGGCTTGACCAATAATGACTTGAAGCTCCATCCAGAAGCGTGGTCCGACGTGCTGTGTGAGCTGTTTGATCAATGTGCAAAGACCAAACAAATCCCCATCTCGTGGACGGAGGCGGTCCTAATACCGATTTATAAAAAGGGTCCCAGAACAGAACCGGCCAATTACAGACCAATTGTCTTACTGGACATAATCGGTAAAATATTCGCCACCTTGATACTAACCCACTTTAAAGAGTGGGTTAAGAACTCGCCAGCACAAGATATATTCCAGACTGGCTTCCAAAAAGGAGCAGGTACTGCGATCAATATCTTAATACTAAACACCATCAAGGCCAGAGCAAAAGGTGGTGGTCCCGGAGTGCATATGGCAATGATCGATCTTACCCAGGCTTTTGACACCGTGGATCGTAACAAACTATGGGCAAAGCTGGAAAAGTGGAACTGTTCACCAGCCATCCTAGAACCGATCAAGGCTTTGCACACAAAAACTTCTCTCTGTGTTCGACTTTGCCAACAAGGAACCCTTTCAGACAAGATACTTACAGAAAGGGGTGTCAAACAGGGCTGCCCTCTGGCTCCGGCACTCTTTGTCGCCTTCATCGGAGACTTCCAGAACACCGAAGATCGGGTGCGATCGTTTCCCCCGAAGTTAGGTGAATCATCAATATCAAGATTATGCTATGCAGATGACCTGATCTTGTTAGACCACACTCCTATTGGTCTACAAAGACAGATCGACAATCTCTACAATTACATGGAACAGAACAACCTTAAGATAAACACGAAAAAAACTAAAATCATCTCGTTCACCAAAACAAATCAAAAAACAAAGGCTCCCCACGCATGGTATTTGAATAAAACCAAGATTGAATCAGTAAAAGACTTCAAGTACTTAGGTGTCATGCTTGACAATACTCTGAAGGATAAATCGCTCCAGCATTCGCTGTGGGAAAAAATCCACAACCTAACTGCCCAAACCAGAGCTGTGGACACCAAATTTGGGAAATTCTCCTGGGCACCGGCACTTCACTTTTATAAATCAAAGGTCCTACCAGCCTTAACTTATGGTATGGCTGCAAATCTATCACTCCCGGCAGAAATCTGGATCAAATTGGAAGGTTACTTTTGGAAGTCAGTTTTGGCTCTTCCCCAATCAGCCCCTATGCCAGCCATTCGTAGGGATTTGGGTCTGCAATCGATAAACGCAGTAATAATTCAAAGCGCAGTCCAGTTATATACAAAAATTTTGAGCCCTAGTTCGCTTCCCATCTTTCACTTATGAGCTCTGAAATTGCCAAAGGCTCCAGCAAACCCCTACGTGATTGGGTTGCAAAAATTTCTGAAAAATTGATTGAAGTGGCCTGCCCTCCAGAAATGCTGCTAATCAATCCAGGGAAGGTGAAAAGAAAATTGGAAGATCAAGATTGGATCAATACCTGTGAAAGAGTTCACCAATACAAATCCTTAAAACATCTTCCGCCGACCCATAATGGCCTGAAATCACCTTTAAAATACTGCGTAAAATTTCCAGACAAGAAGCTCAGAAAGACTTTCATGAGAGCACGTCTGAACCTTCTTATCACAAAAGAAATATTGGCAAAAAGAGCTCCCACGCAGGAGAACCATTGCAGACTATGCAAATATCCAGACCAAGTCGAAACACCATACCATTTAATCATGAAATGTCCGGCTATGGCAAATGAAAGACACTCTTACCTGACACCACTGGCTTCTAATGAAATCATCTTAGACGACGAAACGCGCTGGTTCCGTCTAATTGCAGGAGACTCGGCAAGATGGTCTAGGATGACGGCGAAATTTCTTACTGAAGCCCTAAGAAGGGCGTCTGCTATTCCATCACATATTGGGGACTCTAGCATCCTAGAAATTGCCGAAGCCTAAGCCGAGACTCAATTATTGCTTGAACAGATTCAGTGGTGTCCTAAGTAGGAAGCAGGAAGACGAAAGATAAAAGACTGAATGTCTTAATGTGTGAAGTTATCTCTTCTTTTTGTAAAAACCTAAACGGTTAAAACAAATAAAAAAAAAAAAATAAAAAAAAATACACATAGTCCTGAACAAAGTATAAACCTTGACCTTAGCCAAAGGTCACCTTGAACCTTTATGCCTGCAAACTGTGACACGCAAACTTCACCCTTGGCATAGTGTGATTCTACACATTTTGACTATGGCAGATTGTGAGCCTCAATCTTTTCAGCATATGGCCCTCCCAATCTCAGCACTAGGAGAATGTGACCCTATAACCCTCAATTGTTGCATACTGTGACCAGGCAAACCTTGAGTATGATGGACTGATCCATGAATCTCAACCCTGTTGGACTGTGTCCCATGATATTTGACCTCGGAAGGCTTGAACCCCCTTCAATTTGGCAGACCTTGTAACCCTACAGTAAACAATCTTTGAAGACTGTGATCATATTACAATCAATCCTGGCATCCTATACTAGGACCCTTGAACTTGGCAGACTGTGGATACCAGTCTCAAACCGTGGCAGACTTTTGCAGATGACCATGAGAGCTTTAACAGAGTGAACTGATATGAACAACCACCATTGCAGATTGTGACGTGACACTACAACTACCAGTGACACATTGAACACAGTGACCCGTGAACTTCAACCGTGGCAAACTGTGATGCCATGAACCTGGACATTTGCAGATTGCAATTCTATAAACCTTGTTTACCTTGGTTAACTGTGACACTATGCAACTCTTCCATGGCAGACTCCGAATTACAAGCATAGATTTAGCAGATTGAAATTGTACAACCGTTAACCTTGGCAGATTCAAGTCTTTTCATGATCCACATCCTTGTTAGACTAGGATCCTACAAACCTAGTAATGAAAAGCCGCCAGACCTGGCAGAATATTGCTTCCCAAAAACTGGCAGACTGTGATGCTATGACATCAACAGCCTTTGGAAACTTAGGACTAGGGCCTTTGTGACGTTACAGACTGAGGTCAAACACACCAAGAGCATACAGACTGTGAGCCTATGTTCATCAGTGACCTACTCAGACTTAGAGCCATTAACCCACAGGGACCTTTGAAGAAAGTGATCCTATAACGCTCGGTGAGCTTGGCAGACTCTCTCACTATAATCACCATTGGCGACCTTAACATATTGGGACCTACACGTTTCGACCTAGCAAACTCTGCCTTCCATAACATTATAACATCACTAATGGCATATGAACATAAATGTTGCCAAGCTGCCCCCCAATGAATACTATAAAACATTGACTGTTACCGCTCTGCATCTGTGAACTTGGCAAACTGTGATCCTATTAAAGTGTGTGACTCCATCAAACTGTCAACATACAATCCTCAACCTCGACAGAGTGTGGCCCTATGGACCTCGGTGTCCTTGGCAAGAAATTGCATATTACCATTAAACTTATTAGGCATTGACTGACATCTCTCTAGTATCTTGACAGAATAAGAGCTATAAAATTCAAACTTGGCAGGCTGGGAACCACACATCTCCAGCTTGGCAGACTGTGACCCTGAAAACTTGAATTTGGTAGAGTGTGACTATACAAATCTTGACCTTGGGTGACTGGAGACCCAGAAGTCTTCCTCTTAGTAGAGCTTGACCATACAATTATAGAACTTGGCAGATTGTTACCCTCAACGTTAGGAGACTATGGCCATAAAATCTAGAATAGATGAGTTAACCTACAGCTGTGACCACTTGGCAGAACACCTTTGAGCATACAATGGTGGAAACCTTGAAGCTGTGACCTTGGAATGCTTGGGCACTGATCTTTGAACCTAGCAGACAGGATTCTACAGCATCAGGTTTTAACAGACTGCGACCTATGAGTCTTGATCACCTTGGAGGGAGGCAGGCAGGGATGAAGGGTGGGTCGAAGGGAGAGTGAGTGAAGGGGAGGTGGGGGAGAGAGTGAGAGAGAGAGAGCAAGAGAGAAATTGATAGAGCACAAGCTTAGCTAGAAATCATCAGAGCGCTGTACAAAGAAAGAAGGAGAATCTGGAGAAAGTCTTCCACTAACAACATCAGGCCATAAACAAGTCCATGACCTATAAACCATGTCACCTTGGAGACTATGTGAACCCAGAACTTACAACCCTGACAGGCTGTGGCCTTACGGCCTTCGACCTTGGAATGCTCTACAATTATGATCACTGACCTTAACAGACTAACTGATGACGTTGAAATCTTTAAGTAGACTGAGGCCATAAGACCAATGAGTAAGGAAGACCATGATTCTACGATTCTCTCGATGTTAGCAGACTGTAACATTATGACACTCAGTTCCAATGGCCGACTTTGACCCATCAACCTCGAATTTGGCAGACTATGACAAACACACTCTTGACAGGCTGTGATGAAATTAGCCCAATTGGCTTTGCCAGGCTGTGATTCTATGAACCGCTAATATAGTAAACAGTGGCCTTTCAATCTGTATCCTTGGCCAACTCACGCTAAAAAACATTATCTTGGCAAACTGTGACTTTATGTGCTTCACCTGCAGACTATGACTCTATAATACCTGACGGACTGTGTCCCTATGGCCCTGTTAACCTTTGCAGACTTTAACTGTAGGAAACGTAATTGCGGCAATTTAGGCTATGACTCTCTGTGGCCTTGCATACTGTAGCCATGCACACCATGACAAGATGAAATTATATACGTGTGCATTTTTGGGGGATATCATAGCTGTGTCTTTTCTGTATCTTCATAAGTAGAAACTTCTAGCATCCACAGAAAACTATGAAACGTGCTTATTATCTTCTTTGGCCCACTACCTTTTCACTGAAGGGCCTAATGAGGAAATGCACACTTGCAGCACAGGCCCCTGGTGAACTTTTTATTTTCCTTCCGAACACAGGCCCAGAGAATTTCAAACTGAGCACATGTGTCAGGAAAGGACTCCTTTTTTTTAGTGCGCAGCCAAAATGTGTATTATTAGGTGAAAGGGATATCATTAAAATTTAGAAGATGGACCTGCGGATGGAATTGATGCCTAGAACATAGTCCACTTTGAAAATGAATGTATACAATATGGGTATGTGGGAGATAACTCCTGATTAGGGCACAAACGAGTGCAGACATAAGAATCATGCCTAAGTGAGTAAATTAGTGTGCTTGTGAGGATGGGGTGGCATAAGAGAAGGCATGTCCTTTTTGTGGTCAATTATTCCTCCGATATCAGATGGTCTCTATAAAGCTAGGCAGGAGGCATCCCCAGACACATACCCATTTCCATGCGTACGGTACATGACTGCACAATGTATCTTTAAAAGGCCCATCTCTTCTTCCCTAGCCACACTTACTGTCTCTCACCAACTCCCGTGAGCACCCTAATTCCCATGATCACCGTCTCATCACTTCCCTTGGCCAACCGCACTCCCCTGCCAATTACCGACTACCCGGCAGCCTCCTTCCTGGGACTATGCTGACTCCCCAAAGACACTTTCGCTTCTCTGCCACTAAACCCCATGCCCTGTGCACGGTTCTTGGATTATCCCATGTCATGCTCTGTGTTCAAACCGTACCTTACAATCAGGAATACCGTCTTGATCATTTTGAATATTACCCGCTTCCTGGGCATATAAGACCTGAGCGCACTCAAGCGTTTAGCTATTAAAAGGTTTAAGGTAATGTGGCAGCGAGCCCTCTATATGTGGTAAGCCACATATTAGAATCCCAGCAGGCTTAGCAAAGCTTTGTCTCCTAATTCCAACACTGAAGAGTAAGTGGAGGAAGATTTGGAGAGACTCCAGCATCACCTCAGTGAAGATGCTAAATGAGACTGAAACATGTCAGGGATTGCTTGCTGTCTCCTGAGGAAGGGATGTGATTTTGTAGTTTGGCTAGTATTTTTTTGTTATTCCTTCAAATCCTTTATGCCATCCCTCTCCAGTGTTGGTACAGCTCTATCCGCCTCCAAGGAGAAATACAATGACAACAATTTGAATAGAGTGGCATGATGGGAGACCACAAAGTGACAGTGGCAGGTTTTAGCACAACCCATCTCACTTAATTCTTTGGTGTGGGTGGGGGGCGAGTTGCATTCGCTTTTAGCCATCTTCCTCTACAAGCTATGGAAATCAGAGCAACCCCTGGTCTAAAAGGATGACTTTAGAGACCATCCTGGGGTCATCCGATGATCATCAGACGTTGTCATGCTGTCAAAGTCATCAGCAAATGTCTCAGAATGGTGTGTGATGATTTGGGGATGAGCTTAGGATGACTCAATGAATATGCCCACATTTCAATTTTAGAAAACTTTTTGTGCCCAATGCTTTTAGGATGGCTTGCTAATCACTTCAAGAGATTGAACGTTTGTCCCTGCTGATTTGGGGATGATTCTGGGATGACCTGCCGATTACTTCAAGAGCATCGCCATGAAACACGTTTGCTCTTGATGATTTGGGGGTGACTTACAGATTACTTCAGAACATAAGAATATGTAGGATGATGTGCAGACTGTCATTGAGGTCTAAATACCTTCAGCTCTCTTCCTAAATATCCTCCTTCTCAAGCTCTTCGCTCATCTGCCTCCAACTCCCTCAGGGTCAGTGGCTTCTGCAAGGAATGAGTTTGTGGTAGATCTCTTTCTTCGGGTGGGGCCTCCCTCTGGAACAGCCTCCCTGCCTCTCTGAAAATTGAGGAGAAGCATGTCCGGTTCCAGAAGCACCTCAAGACCTTCCCCCTTGGTTTCTCTCCCCCTCTCCCCTGCTGAAATCCTGGCTGAAACTGAAATTGCACTGGTCACCTGGCTACCCTCTGTTTTCAGACCAAGGTCCCCTCCCAGTGCACACCTGCACTGCCCCCTGGCAACCTCTGCACTTGGGACTGTTTCTGTATCCCTACAGCCCCTACCAGCACTTGACACCCAATGTCTGCACTTACCCCTGCACCTGCCACCAGCTGGCCGCACTTCTTACTGTTCTAATTTATATTTATTGTTTTTATTTATTTACTGTTTCCTATGTTGTGCCTTGAAACACTTATGTATAAGTGTGTTATAAATGCCATATCTATATCATTCCGCTTTTGTTTAGTTGCACCTGTGCTGAATGACCCCCAATGTGTCAAGGGTAAAGTTTGAGACTATATTGGAAGAAAGGGGAAGCCAGAGGCCTAAATATAGCACCCCCTGAGTGAGAATCCTTTGCCATCTTAGTCAAAAGCAGGCACCTAGCATCCTCGCAATCCCCAATGTGGCATGGGTAAAGCTTGAGACTATGTTGGGCCAAAGTGGAAGACAGAGGTCTAAACATAGCATGCACCCTCTGGGTGAACTTTGTCATCCCAGTCAAAAGTAGGTACCCAGCACCACCTCACAATCCCCAATATGGCTTGGGTAAAGCTTGAGTCTATGTTGGGCCAAAGTGGAAGTCAGAGGCCTAAACATAGCATGCACCCCATGGGTGAGAAACCTTTGCCATTCCAGTCAAAAGCAGGAACAAGGCACCCTCACAGTCAATACATTTTCATGCTGACTGCACCATTATATGCCAGTATTCACATGTATTCATTCACACAGTATTCATGTTTGCTTTGCGCATAATCCAACAATCAATTGAACAATCAACAACCATAACCAAAAGGACCTCCAGGATAAAAATACAAAATGTAAACCACATACAACCCAAAAAAAGAAAGAAGCAATAAACAAACGGAACCACAAAGTCCCATCAACCAAGGTCTCAACTACCCACAACCTACCAAATACAAGCAACAACAAACCACAAAAATTAAATCCAAAAGACCAGGAAAAAACACTAATAGAAAGAGGACGACCACTCAAAGGAACACAACCCAAACATCATTCCTTGCCACAAGAAAGACAAAAAAGCCAGAATAGACAACAGAAAGAAAACCCAAACCCAAACCACTCGGGAAGGCACCAACCAGCATGATCCCACAACCCCAAAACACCCACAATAAACATCCCAGATGACCGAAGGAGACATACAAATAACAGAGCAAACACAGACTACATTGCTTTCTACCTGTCCACATACGACATTGTGGTAAACAAAAACGGCACAGCAACAACAAACCAACAAGTGTCACGAATACAGACCCATACAGACCGATACAGACCCAACCAGGACACCAAATGAAACATGACAACTATCATCCCAACCTGGTCTCCACCATGGACAATACCCAAACCAGAACAAGGGACAATTTGGAATCCCTCACACTGTACACTCCATACACCACCAAGACTGGAACAACATAGAGGTAGATGCCCTATTTACCACCCGGAACTAACCAGAATTAACCAACTCCGCCATAAACCTTATCAGTCTACTCGACAGAGACTGACCAACAAACCCCCCCCCCCCCCCCCCAACAGATTCAATTGGGCAAAACCCACCTGGAATGGAAACCCAACCACCGGGCAGAACAAACAATACTAACAACAACCGAAAGGGAAAATAAAGAGAACAACAATGCAGCCTCCTCAACGTTAGATCCATGGCAAAACACTCAACAGAAATCCATGACCACCTAAGCGAAGAAGGCACAGATGTCCTCTTCCTTACAGAAACCTGGCTATCAGACAACTATAAAGCCATCGCAAACAAAGCAATACCCGACAATTTTAAAATACATACCAACAGAAAATCGAAGAGGATGCAGAATCGCAATTATACACAAAGAACACGCCCGAGCATCTCGAATCAACACAACCAACGCTGAAGACTATGAATCCTTCCTCATCAAGATAGAACCCAATAACCATTCCAACATAGTATTCCTCCTAATCTACAGACCACCTTCTTACAACTCCAACGTTGCAACAAAACTAGCAGACGAGGCCGCCATGCTATCAACCCACCACGACAACCTAGTCATACTGGCAGATTTCAATATATGGTTCAAAAAAAGAAAACGAGTATACAGCGAACTCACTCTGCGCACTCCCAGAAACCTGGCAGTTCAAGCAAATAGATCCACCCACAACGCTCGGACACACCCTAGATGAAATTTTCTGCAGGGAAGAACTATGCGCATCCGCGCCGCCTAAATCAATGGTGTGGAGAGACCACTACTTGGATACCATTCTACATCACACCCCAAACCCGCCTACAGGCCGGGAAGGAGGAACTCCACACCAGCAAGAAAAGAAACTGGAAGAACTTGGACCTAGAGGCCCTACCAAACTTTTGATACGCAACCGTCCCCCGCGAAAGAGATCCCACTGATTCAAACATAAATACAACAGAAAACACACTCAATAATTGGATCAGCAAGACCCTTGACCAATTAGCATCAGCTAAAACAAACACCAGAAAAACTGTCAGTAAAATGGTTCACAGAAGAACTGAAAAAACTCCAAAAAAAACAACCACAAAATAGAGAGAACAATACACCAGTCAAGACGAAATAAAACAGACATATACAACTGCATAACAACGAACAACCTCAAACCGAACCTGCAAAAACCTGAAATAATGCCCTCTCACGCAGGATTCAACAGAGGGAACCCACAACTGGACTGGCCAATCGGCATAGGAATACAACCAGAGACTACCAATGTAGTAAACAACCTAGGAATACTCATGGACAATGGACTATCACTGGATCCGCAAGTAAATGCAAATCGCCAAAAAATGCATCCTCCTCCTACAACTATTCACTACCTCTCCTTCCCCCGCAGAACCCTCACAATCATATCCCTGATACTGACAAGAATTCCTACGCAAACAGCCTCTACCTCGGAATGCCAGAAAGACTCACCAAGAAACCTCAAAGGGTGCAAAATACAGCAGCCAGGATCCTACTAAGACCAAACAGAAGACACCACATCACTCCAGCACTGAAACCTACATTGGTTACCAGTAAAAAAGCACAACAAATACAAAGCACTCTGCATCGCCTACTAAGTCTTGCATAGACAAGGAGCAGAATTCTTCCAAAACAAGATTAGCCGGTATTGCCCAGGAAGGGAACTAAGACCCAGCAACGACCTACAAATAGAGGCAAAACACTACGAAAAAAGGAAATTCGGCAGAACAGCATTCGAACGTCTAATTGCCAACACCTGGAACAACATACCCAAAGTTATTAGAACCACATAAGACCACATCACCTTCAGGAAACTGCTAAAAACCTGGCAATTCAGCATACAATGCTGACCTCGAAGGGACACCAGCAACAACACTGCAGACAAACTAGAGAGGCGATGAGAGGGGCCAAAGAACCACAAACAGGAACCTGGCTAAATACCATCAAGCAGCATCCAAAGGGCCGCCCCAGAGAACACAAAAAAAAAAAATGGACCGACTTTACTAACCCTCTTCCCTTCCTCATCCTCCTACATAACGGACGCCTCTACACCAGATCTTGTACTAGCCACACTCAAACATACAGGGAACCATTACTATGCCGACATCCAGCGTGAACCACCCACATAGCTCAATACCATCTAAAATGCAACACACCAAGATGCCAGACTACCTTACAGCTACGACCACCTGTGACTCTGAATCCCTTATGGACACTATCTAACCAGTGCACACGACCAACCCATCGCAACCACACAACACTAACACCAACACAAAACACTACCACACACACACACCCGAGACATGGAATCTTACCCATAGGGTTACAATGCGCGAGGCTGCTCACAAATGACCACATACAAAACAACACTCACAAACGCCAGTTCGTCCTGGTTCTGAACCCATCCTCTCAACCTTTTCCCCACTAACCCCCATACCCTTTTTTGCAGGGCCACGCAAGTGCCTGGTGACTGCCCCTGCATGGTAGCGAGCCACGGTACAAATCAGCATAACATAATGCCAGTAATGATACTATAAGAAAACATGCCCACCATGGCTCTGTCACTTTGCCTTTAAAAATGTTTTGTCACAACAAGAAAATATGTCCAAACTGGCTGCGCAATGCAGGTGAGTCTAGATGCGTAATAATGCTTATCATGTTTGCTTTACCCTTGATGCCCAATGAAAAAAGCCAAGCCACAGTAAGAAATGGCTTGACTGGCTGCCCTAAATACCAGTCTAGACACATAACATTCATCATACTTGCTTTTTCATAGCATCCCAGGAAAAAAAACAAAAAAGAAAAAACTGTTCATGCCACAGCAAAGAATGGCTAGACTGGGTGTCCCAAAAAGCCAGTGCAGCCACATAAAAGCACAATCCTTTCTGAAATAAACACTATTTTGTACTGGCATCTATGTATGATGGATACCCATTAAAAAGTGCATCATGGTGGGATTCCAAGTTGGCTGCCGATGGGAGAGCAGCGTGATCGTGGAGCTCTCACCCCCGTGGCCAAAGACAATAAATATAGATTAAAAGATCCTTCCCCAGGCGGGGATTTATCGATGTAGGCTGCGGTGTGGAGTGCAGCAGCCTGGATCGCTGGGGGACTTCGGCAGAGGCTTGTGTGCGGCCTTCATCGCTGCGGTGCAGAGGCACTGCGGCCGATTCAGGCCGAGCTGAGTGACATGCTCGCAGACCGCAAGCAAGAAGAACCACTTGGGGAGACCGGGGGGCGGCCGAGAACCCTGTGCGGCTGTGAGGCAGAAAGCAGCCGCAGTCAGACGGCAGAGGAGCCCGTTAGGAAAGAGCTGCCTGAGATATTGGAGACCAACCGGGGCTGGATTTGTGAAGCGGTTCTCCCCTCCCGCTGGCAAGCACCAGCGGGAAGGTCGAGGAGGGACCGACCCACCTCGCGCCGGAGAAGCAGCACCTCATAAAAGAGATCACGAGGATCCGGAGGGGCCATACTCGTAGCCCACTGCTGACAGCTGTGCAGTGGAGAAGAGAGACCGGAGCGGCCAAGAGGACCGGGACTGGCCGCACAGCGAGTCAAGAGGCAGGAAGGCAGCGACCCTGAGGGGCGCGAATCCCTCCCCCCGCCCCCTTGGGGGGAGAACCATCACTGGTCATCATGCGCCCTGGCCGAAGGAAAGGATGCAAGCAGGCAGAGGCTGGCCAGTGCAGGTAGTGATCAGCAGGCAGTGATCGGCAGCTTTGAGCAGAGTGACAGTGAGGAGTGGGGGAGCGCAGCAAGAGGGCCCCTGACCAAGATTTGAAGCAGCACTTTGCAGAGAAGATCAGGGGCGGCCCTGTGGTGTTATAGCAGAGGCGGCTGGAGGCCCATTTGAGGCAAATTTTGGATTTTGGCGCTGCATATGGTGCCTCAGCCAGTGCACCCCCATCCAGAAGCACAGCAAGGGAGACAAGGGAGCAAGATGTGCACCACGCATAGGAGACCGTGACTGGTGGGGCCATGACCTCCCCGGGCCAATCCTGAGGCTGAAAAGAGGGCTAAAGAGTCCATCTACATCTGTGGTGGGCAAGGAAGAATAAGGGAGAGGCCATTTGGTCGGGTTCAGGGCAGAGGGATCCTGGCATCAAGGCCAGGAGGAGGGTCATTTGAAACCTGAAGAGAACAAACAGTGGCTCACCTGTGCACAGTTAGAGGGGAGTTCCAACCCCCCGCCCCCGCACAGACAAAGGCAGACCACAAGGGAGGAGGTTCCTATGGCCCGAATAAGTGGCCAAAGAAGAGGTTCAAAATGGTGCGACACAATATCAGGGAAAAGAGGAGGGGGCAGGGCTCCCCCATCAGACATGTCAAAAAACAAGGGGAAGGACATGCAAGCTGTCCCAAAGTCGGTGAAGAAACCACAGGAGGGCAATCTGTAGAGACTCTGGCGCAGAGATAGGGAGGTAACGGCTGGGGGAGATCAGCGGGCCGGGGCAAGAGAAGATTTGGAGGCGCTGGCAGGCACAGCAAAATATTAAGTGGTCACCCAGTAGGTCCTTTGCCAATGCTGTCAGGGTTTTGGGGACAAGCTCGCGAACACCATGCAATTGCAGTTTAGCATGATGCGAGCAGAACTGTCCCAATCATTGCAAGAGGTGAAGGGGGACATAATAAAACTAGAAGAGCGGACCGATGCAGTGAAGAGCACTATACAAGAAGTCACAGAGGACACAAGAAGATAGACAAGTTGGTAGAGCAATTAGCAAGGGTCACGCAGAACCGCAACACCCAATGTGAAGGCCTTGAAAACCGCTCCAGAAGATCTAACTTCAGAATAAAGGGCCTTGCTGAGGCTGTGGCGGTGTTACACCTAGGGCTTTGTCTGCCCCTCGGTATGTCAGGGCTTTGTCTGCCCCTTGGGATGTCAAACCTCATTTTTGCCTCTGACATATTGCTGTTCCTGTTTGGCAGCATTGGAGGTTGACATGGAGACGCTCTCGAGCTATGGTCTCTGCTACTCAGACGCCTATTCTGCGTCATGTGACAAGTCACTCAGTCTCCGCCCTTCGTAGCATATTTAAACATTCATTTCCGCATCGGCACTGCTTCCGATTGTAGCGTTACTTCTCCTTTGTGAAATTCTAATTGTGTTATCGACTACGGCAAACGTTTCTTGGATCTTCTTTTGCCCGCTCCTTTTGAACTAGTCTAAACCAATTTGCTGACGACCAGAACTACTATAACGGACTCCCTTTGTCTAGTGTTTCTGATCCAATTCCACCAGCCGTTGCTGACCTCTGCCTGCTCCTGGATTCCTAGTCAGCTATCTGTGTGTATTCCGTTATCTGCTGCAAAGCTACCATTCGCTTACCCTGGTGTACCGCGGCCTGCCTGTATCCCGCTACCTGGAGCAGTTGCACTTCCATTCGGTGAGCTGATACTAAGACTATTATTCAGTGTTTGTGTCAATAGTGAACACGTACGTGACCTTTCTGCATCACCAATTATTCCTGAAAACTTCCTCCTCCACAAACTGCCTACCCTAAGGACTTGGATTTCCCATTAGTGCACTAATGGACACTTTGCTGAACTGTGCACCATCCCGAAACTAGCGCGTCCCTCGTTCCGCCCGGGAAGTGTACCCTGTACTAACCATTCCCCATTTGTTATTTTCACCCTACGTTGTTTTCTTAAATTGGACATTACGAGACAACAGTCCTTTCTCACAGGGGTAAGTAACTTCCTTTTCGCATTAACAATACAACCATACCTTAGAATCATACTTGAGGGGGTAGTGGATTAATTCCTACTTTGGTATACTATAGGTTCCACCTCAAATATCATAGCCACCATATTACCAGGTATACAGAGAGTTATAAATATATTTAGAAATACCGACCACCACTTTCGTATTAACCTGTTCCATCTTTTCATTACAGCATTGGTGTGGCGGTGCGCATGTTCCTCGCTCTTTTATGTGATCAACAACTCTGTCCAAATACTTAAACAGCAGAGGGGTATATTGCAGAAAAGAACTACCTCAGGTTGAGGAAGTCTGTGTCTGGGAGGTTACATGTCCTATGAGGGTTGTTCCAGGTAGGTCATAATTTGGTCTTTTTGTTGGTCCGAAGTCCTCCACTCAACAACCCGGCCAGATCGGTGGCGAGTAACAGGCAGACCTTCTGGAGGTGGAAGACTGGTCAGGAAAAGAGCTGGACCACATACACACAGTTGGGCCAAAGAGGGGAGAGCCAGGGGCCAGACCCAGAAATGTAGTTGTGGCCTTACATGGGTACGGATAGAAGGAGAAGGTGTGGCGGCTGCCAGGAGGGCCAGATCAATCCGCTACAATGGCTCGGTCTTCGGCTATTCCAGGACCTAGCCCAGACCACCCTGGTGAAGCGTAGGATGGGCTTGATGGTGCAAGTCCTAATGCGAGCAGACATACCTATAAATTGACCTTTCCCTTTGGACTACTGTTCAAATGGGAAGGGAAACAGCATTGTGTCACCACCTACGAGAAAAGTATGAGTGTAGTGAAGATTGAGGAGGAAGAGTCAGCAAGGCAAGAACAAAGACCAGCAAGAGAACTACTCAAGAGGTAAATGTGGGAGTAGACGATGTTTTCGACAAGAAGGCTAAAATAATCAAGGTCTAGGGGGGCCCAGTTGAAACCCCCCCCCCCCCCACGAGGGGCAGGGGTGGAAGGCACCCACACGCCCATCGACACAGGAGTGCCACGCTGAGGGAAAAGGGGGGTTACAGGAAGGAATGTTGTAGCCCGTCTGGGGGCGGTAGTTAGGGGAAGGTACCGGGGATGGATGGGTGGTACAGGAGGTCTTGGTATATCTACATGGTTCTGGGGGACAGGCACAGGTTTACTCAGGGTTGTTACAAGGGCTCAATTCCACAGATGATGGGTCGGGGGGAGCTAGAGGCTGGTTGAGCCTGCCCAGAGGGGAGGGGGGTTGAGGGAGATTCCCAATGGCAGCCACTCATCATTTGTGTGAGCCGCACAGTAAGATGACCATGGGAAAGAATGAAGTGCTTCGGGTGACCAGCCTAAACGCCAGTGGGCTTAATTTCCCGGTTAAGTGAAGGAAGGTGGAA
Source organism: Ambystoma mexicanum (assembly GCF_040938575.1). Taxonomy (NCBI): domain Eukaryota; kingdom Metazoa; phylum Chordata; class Amphibia; order Caudata; family Ambystomatidae; genus Ambystoma; species Ambystoma mexicanum. Next base: position 434,821,788 of record NC_090931.1, on the reverse strand, counting down.
CAGTTCTTGGGGCGGGGGAAGTCGGGAATTGTAGCCCTCCAAAAGACACCTGTTCAGTGGAGAGACAGGCATAAGCTGAAAAGGGGTACCACCATCTGTACCAGTCCAACGCACCAGGGAAGACCGGGGGGAGGGGTGTTAATGGCTATTCGGGACATCCCATGCTTAAAGGTCATAGCTACAAAGGGGGAAACAGAGGGCAGGTATCTGGCGGCCTCTTTCCAATGCGAGAGGGGGACATATACAGTGACAGCAATCTACGCCCCCAATATGGGGCAAGATGGGTTCTTACGGGCGACACTGACCAAATTGGAGACTTTTGCCAAAGGGCAGATAATATTGGTAGGTGACTTTAATCCGGTGGCGCCATCTGCCTGACTGAACGAACACATGGCCCAATTGGCGTTGGTAGATGGCTGGAGGGAACTGATGGGGGTGGCTACACATTTTATTCCCATGTTCATAGATCCTTATCATGGATAGATTGGTCCTGGATTTTGAGGTGACTATTGGAAAGGGTCGCGGGGATAGAGCTAGGAGTGATCGCCCTGTCAGACCATGCGCCCATAACGATTACCTTAATGAACCAGGCCTATGGCGGTGGAAGTTCCCTAGCCACATCCTTAAGGATGTAGTCCTATGTGAGGACATAAAGAATAAAATCTTGGATTACTTTGCACTTAACACAACAGAAGGCGTGCACAACCAGGTGGTATGGGATGCATTTAAGGCAAGAATTGAGGGGGGAGCTCATCACGATGAAGTGCCAGAGGGACAAACAAATAGGTCTTTTACAGGAAAAATTGGAAGCTAAACTTAAACAAATAATGGTTCAAAAGGCTAATAACGCAGGGAGTATGCTGCAAATGGAATATCGGCTGATATGGGGCAATTAGATGTTTTGCAGACTAGAACTGCAGGGCGTTCATTACTCTACCTCCAACAGAGGTATTATGTCAAAGCCAATAAGGCGGATTGCCTGTTAACGAGGTCGATTAGGAAAAAAGAAGTGTCAAGGACAAACCTTAAAATAAAGGGAGGGGTGCAAGAAAGCACTGCTCTACCTGACATAATTTCGGTCTTCACAGAATATTATTCATCCCTGTGCACATCAGATTCCCCTGAAGAGGGAGCCCAAAGGGAATACCTGTCCCGGTGCCCTCTCCCTAAGATCACTCCTCAAGAACGGGAAGAGCTTGAGGAAGACATTACTCCCGAAAAAGTAAGGGTGGCAATGGCTGCCTTGCCATCAGGAAAGCTACAGGCACGGACGGCTTTCCAGCGTATTTCAATAAAACCTTTAGAAAGGCACTGATACTGTGCTTAGTCCAGCTCTTCAACTCTTTGCAGGGGGGGCAGGGTGCATCACCCCGACAATTGAAGAAGCCATGGTGTGCTGCTCCCAAAGCCGGGTAAGAGGTAAGGATGTCACTCTGCAGTTTGTACCGGCCGATTACCCTTATTAATCTAGACACAAAGATCTACACCAAGGTTCTGGTGTCACGCCTGGATCAGCTCCTCCCCAAACTGATTGATCCCGACCAGTCGGGATTTATTAGGCATAGGCAGACCTCGAATAACATTTGGCGGGTCCGTCATCTGATTGAAAAAGTAAATAAATGGATTGAAAAAAGTAAATAAATCTAGAGCCCCTGCACGTATACTAGTGTTGGATGCAGAGAAGGCATTCAACCGGGTCGAATGGCCATTCCTCTTCTATACCATGGAGATTATAGGATTTGGTTCTCAATTCCTTTCAATAGTAAGAGCTAACTACCAAACTCCCTCCTTGCACCTGGCAATCAACTGGCGACTTTCCCAGAGGATCAGGGTCTCACAAGGCACTAAGCAGGGTTGCCCGCTCTTATACGCCATCCACCAGGAGATGCTCTTTGCCAGCATTAGGGCCTTCCAAGATATTAGGGGGATTCCTTTTGTGGGTGAGGAGGATAGAGTCGCAGCGTTTGATCACAGAACCTGAAACCTAATTTCCAGGGATCTGGCAGGGACGATTTCTCTTTGTGGAGGTGGCCGGTTAAAAATAAAATGCCCACAAGTTAGAGTTAATAAACGTGACCGCCCCCTCAGAAAAGGTTCAGGAATTGCAGGGTATAGTACCCTACAGATGAGCAGAAACCAGCATTAGATATTTGGGGGTGAAGATTACTGGTTGTCTGGGTGCTCTTTACTGTTCTACCTACCTGCTGTTTAGCGAGAAAACTGCACCGGCTGCTGGCGGAATGGATGTTCTTATCAACATCATGGATGGGGAGGATAAATGCCCTCAAAATGGTGATTTTGCCAAAGATCCTGTGCTATATTTCACAGCCCTGCCAGTGGGGGTTCCCCAAGTTTTCTTCACGACCCTTCAAAAACATGTGTGGTCATTTAGTTGGAACCGCCAGAGACCAAGGGTAGCTATGCAGATGCTAATGTCTACCAGAAGCAAAGGAGGGCCGAGTGTGCCAAACATCTGCCTCCATTTCCTTGCAGCTCAAATCACGAGTGATAAGGGATTGGTTCAGGGCGATCGCGGGACGGTCTGGTGTCGAATGGACAAAGCAGCAGTGGGCTTGCCACTGGACAAGGTGTTGTGGCGGCCCAGGAGGGATAGAACTACAAATATGTACCGTAGCAGGATAGGGGCACTAGTGGGGGGCTCATGGGATGAGCTGGTGCGGAGGGTGAACTTGACCACCTTCCCCTCCCCACTGACATTGTTGTTTAGGAATCACCAGTTCATACCATGTATGAAAAGGTGTGCCTTCAATGGGTGGGAGGCGGCAGGCTGCTGCAAACTACATGGCATGTTCTCTGGTCAGGACATTAAATCCTTTGCACAGTGCAAGCAGGACTTCAGGCTAGATGAGGGGGGAGAGGTATCACTGCTCTCAACTGAGGCACTGGATTACGAACCCAAAGGTCAGGTCAGCGCCCACCAGGGATCTCACGCCTTTTGAACGGTTCCTAACGATGGACACGGGGACAGGCATTTGGTAGGAGCGTTATATGGGATTATAGCAGAAGGGGCAAGGAGCCAATCATGGTGCTATATGGGAGTAGTGGTAAACTGCAGTGGGGCAGCATCTGGAGAGGGGACTTTGGACTCAGTTATGGACAGATATCCCAAAGCTCACGCAAGCTGTCCAGATTCACGAGATGTTGGTTAAGATAATTGTCCAATGGCCTCTGACCCAAGAAAAACGACAAATTCTACCCAACTACGTCAGCGCTCTGCTTGAGGGGATATGGGAAACTGGGATTGTGGGAGCATATCTGGTGGGAATGCCCAGTCCTACAGCCTTATTGGGACATGATCCATGCAGCAATGAATACTATTTTTGGGAGTCAAATGCCGGACATCATAGGGATGGCCATCCTGGGAATAGGCGGGGTTCTGGAAAATCTACCCTCAAAAGCTCAAAGAAAGACACACAATCCTGACAGCGGCAGCAATGCTTGTAGTGGCACACAAATGGAAACAAAAAGCTGCCCCCACAGAACACTAATGTGTTAGTAAAATCTGGACCTTTGTGACACTGGAGTGGGTGGCCTATTTGATTCAAGGGGAACACTAAAAGGTTTCTCTCAGACTGGGACATTTTCCTGCATCACCTGCAGCGGGACTCGCTGGCCGCATGGTGCCCGAGGAAAATGAGATTGCTGGGGCTGGTGAGAGTACTCGCTCCACTTTGGGAGGACGTGTTTCATGTGGAGACCAGGACTATGGGAGGGCGGGTTCTCAAATGGTGCAGGGGCCCGTACAACGGCTGGCGAGAGAGCTGGCCACTCACAGAAACTTGGGACCGGGAGCCATCTACAGAGTTTATGGACTCAGGGGGGGAGTGGCAGGACTGGGTGGATTGTTGGGTTACACATGTACTTACTGTTGAAAATGGCAATAAAATAAAACAACATGTTTTAAAGTGCATAGTTACTGTGCTGCCCTCACCAGTCAAAATCAGCTCCCTGGCCCATCACAAACACACCCACATACCCATTCTTTGACTCAACAGTCACTCGCTTATTCACACACAGAATTCACTCACTCATTGCACGAGAGGATCAAAGGTGACCTTCCCATACATTTTATATCCCCGTAAACCTGTTCCAAAAAGGCAGAAGGAAATGTTTTTCCCCCCCTTTGCTTTGAAAAGTGCACCTCGTTTGAAAATAGGGATTTACTTGAAAATGCCCAGAACCCCCTTTCCACCCTCTGCTTTCCGCGGTTGTGCATTTGGGGGGAAAAGAGCACCTCAACTATGATGCACACATTACAATGTCCTTTGTGCACGGTTCACCAGCTTTTTGGCGGTGCAAGTGAAGTGAATGAGCATCCCATCAGTTACACCAAACGTGTTTTGAAAATCGTGGTACGATGGTTTATCCCTACTGATCACTTCTTTACGCTGTGTGTTCATTTCAGAGGTTGCATTCGAGGTGTCAGAGCGGAATTAGGAATGGGAAAGGACACACGAGAAGGAATGCGTGGGTTTTTTACTGTTGCTGCAGTCATTAACCCCAGATTTAACCCCAGATTTGCTCATGAGCAGGTATTGTGTTACATACCATTAGCTCCAGAGCCGGTGCTGTGACTGGAATCGTTAGCCCCAGAGTATGTACTGTGCATGCCATCATTCGGGTATTCTGTCATATGTAACGGATTAGCAGGTACTGTATCAAACGTAATTCGTTCCAGGGCAGGTACTGTGGCTGGAATCGGAATCCCAGATCCGGTACTGTGTCTGTAATTATTTGCCCCAGGGCAGGTATTGTCAGATGTAGCTCATGAGCAGGTACGTACTGTATCGAATGTTATTAGCTCCAGAGCAGGTATTGTGTCTGCACTCATTTGCTCCAGCCATAGGATGTGATGGGACTTTACCATTGGCGCTAAAGAAGGTGGTGTCTGCTGATATTCATCGGGTGTTTTCTGTATCTGCAGCCATTAGACCTGGAACAGACACTGTGCCTGCCGTCATTATCCACAAAAGGCTCATTAGACCCAGAGAAAAGTACTGGATCTGCAACCATAGCCCTGGCTAATCATTACATTCAGAGTAGGCACTGAACTGCAGACAGTACACTTCTGCAATCATTAGCCAGCACAGATATATGTGTGTGTGTGTGTGTGTGGGGGGGGGGGTACACGTACACACACACAAGTTATGGTGGGTTTAAAAAGGTTTGGAAAAAAACCTCACCTGAACTGTGAAAATAGGAAAATCACACATTACACAACGCCACCTAGTAGCCATCAAGTTCACCTCCAGTTCTCAGCCACAACAGCAGGTTTGCATTTGAGCCAATTTGCATAGCCACAATGCCTTGCTGTTGTGGCTCAGAAGTGTAGGTGAACTTCCAGCAATGGCTACTAAGTGGCATTGTGGAATGTGTGACTTAGCTCAATGGATATATATGTCACACCAGACCACGGTCTATGTAGTAGATGCACAGCAGTTACTGCGTCTGCGAGCATTCAAGAGCCTGAACTGTACCGTGAATGAGCTTCGGAGCAGCTACTGTGTCTAGGCTGCCCTGTGTAATTTCAAAACCAGATGTTTAGAAAGTCGCGTACAGGACAATTGTTTTGACCCGGCCCAGAGCTAAATAGCTCAGGAGGAGGGTGCAGGAAGAGGCCCACCCGGCTGGCAGCTCTCTGTTGACTTGTAGATTACTGTGATGCGCTCGTAATATGCAAACAAAGGGATGCAAATTCCAAACGCAGCATGTGAGATGCTCTGAAGTCACACACCCTGTGCCCCTCATTCTTTGTGTTGACAACCTTTGAAGTATAAATGATTGCTCATTTAACAAGCCATTGTTTTTACACAGTTTGCGCTTATCATTTCAGTGTTAAGAATGGAACATGGGGCATTTCTATTCAGGAGGACAGAACAAGTATGTTAGCTGACCAAACCTATGCATTCTGCAGAGAAAATTAACTTGCCACACAGAAAAAGTTGTTAAACTATTTTCTTAATTTTCATGTCTCTTTAGCTGACACACCAACACTTTTTTTGTATATTACTTTTTAGTTACATATGGCAAATCCCCAGGAAGGTTAAGTGCTGCTTCAACAGTTTAATGGCTGCTTTGGGATATGGACTAAATGCACCCGCTCTGCATCAAAGGTCTTTTAATTTTTTAAGTAAGCCAACCACTGACTAGTGCGCACACCAGATGGCACCTCAATGTGACTGGGTACCTTAATTTGTAAAGCAGGGTACATTATGTGTCAGCATGCAGACAGTAGTCCATGGCAAATGAATGCAAAGCTGTGTGCAGCAATGGTCTGTGCGCTGCACATGTCACCACCCTGTTGGTAAATGGCATCTATGTGGTGCTCCCATATGTAAAAGCACATATGCCCGGAACGTTTTGTGTATGTGGCTCTGCTGAGTATACCATACTGTGCCCACACTTAAACACATAAAGCAATCAAACAAGTTGCCTCAAATTGTACATCCACTAGGCCAAACACCCTTTCTACACTGCCACACCATGATTTTCACTAGCTGCAGTAAGCACTAATAAGAGATGCTAATGCCAGCTCTGTTAGATAAAGCATATTTTTTTGCAGAAAAAACCAACAAGGCCTGCGTAATGATTAGGATGTAGTAGCTGAGGAACTGTTGATCTTTACAATGCATTAGAAGCTGGTTTTGTTTAAAACGCTTCATCAGCTTATTACTGGTCAAGCTAAAGTTTGTAAGAGGTACAATCCTTTCAGTATATCCTTTTTGTGCATTGTTTATTGGGTGTCTCTTGTAGGGTATCCTTTCCCGTCTATAGATATAATTCCCTAAAGATGTTTCTGTATTGGCAGTTTGGCACGCTAACACTGAGACCCAGCCCTTCTTCATCTAAAATTCACCAGAAACAAGTAGCAAAAGAGTCTTTGTACCGCATTTGAGTGGCTGATGCTCCTGCAATGTTATACTCACATCCAAAAATGTAAGCTGTTCGAATAAGTATGTGTGGTTCATGGTTACAAACATTTTAATGTTAGGGTGAGTGTTGTGGACCGTGATGTAAGCACCAACCCATGCGTCTGTTATGAATTTAGAGATTCACACGTACCATCCTTGTATCACTCACTTGTTTATCAAATAGAGAGATCTCTGATCACTGATTAATTCCTGAAATGCTCTGTGATTTAATGCAAAGCATACAGGAACCCTCGTTGGTGCCATTTGTTCCCTTTTCCACTCTCAAAGAGGTATTTAGAAAGAGTGCAATAAGAGTGTACCAGACTGTCTATCTTGGAATAATAACCTTCTATCAGAAAATAATTCATATGGTTAGTCTAGTATTGCCCTTTGTGAAATACAATTGAGGTGGTAGGAACAGAACACCTGCAACACAGGGCCAGTGGGCCCTCAGACCCGGGCAGGCTGCTCACACTAAAAAGTGTGCCAGTATGAACAGTTTCAAACTGCATTCAGTCAAGGCCTTTCCTAAGAGAAGATGACAGAAAAAACATTTACTTGAGCAGCAACAGCTATGTTTTCACATTAGATTCAGTGGTCGAAGTGTATAAAAAATACAAGTAGTGGAACGATGTTACTTTGCCTTGCCCCCTTTTATGCCCCACCCCTTTTTCTGCTCCCTTCAGTCACCCGCCACCCCCTCAATTCAAACCTCCTACCTGGGTTCTTCCTTCCCTTCCCTCCACCCCAAAAAGCTGTGATTTACAAAAGTTCTCACAAGACTAAATAAAATGCAGTGAAAGAATATACATTTGAATGACCACCATAAAGTCATTGCCCCCTCAGCATGCAGCTTTATGTAGCCTCCCCTTGCCCCATCATTCACAACTCTTAAAGGTCATGTACCACTGATAAGCCCCTCTCATTGCCTGCAAACACCTCTGTGCCTACACAAGCACCTTGTGCCTACAATTGTCAGATTACTGTTTGACTGCATGGGAAAAGGCTTCATCTACAAGCAGTCCATTTAAATAAACAACCCTTAGCCAGAATTTGCGAGATAGCACACAGGATTGTGAACGCAGAGCACAGGTTAAAATCCCCAGCAGGGGTACTGTTATTTTCTTTTTTTTAAAGTGGTCTTGCCTACTGTCCTGGAACGGTAATCCAGGTAACAAAGGAAGGGAACTATGTCTGGTTTCCCTGAGAAGTAAGGGAATGTCGTGCCCTTTAGTTCCCTGCCACTTTGACCTCCGATTATATTTTTTTCGTAAAGTACTTGAATTACAATGCAATTAAATCAGCTTCATTTATATAGCAATTATTTATAGCTAGATAGTGGTTTTGTCGCACGACACAGAGGTGTAGTTTGGGAGTGATGTGTGCCAGTCGGTGGAGGGCGCATTCTAATGTTTCGCCCTTGGCACCAAGTTGGCTAGAAACTGTCCTGGGCACGTACTTAAAATTTTAATTACAACATTTGATAAACACAATGCAACGAATTACAGCTTCAGCCTCTTACTTAAACGTGCATTTCCAGAGGTTGAAAAGGGGCTCCTCTTACCAATACAACAACAAAGGGATGAGAACGATCTAAATTAATGGATGCTAAAAGATATGCATACACAATTAAACACAAGAGCTGGATCGCGTGCACTCACCTGATGCTGTCTGGAAATTGAAAAGCAGCGAACCTATGTTGCTTTCATTATCAATTGAAACACACATTTAAAGTCCCTATGCGGTCCGATAGCATTGTTTGTTTAAAGGTTTGCCGATACTTGCTAAAACGCCTTTAAGGGTTCATGATGTATTTCACGTATTTCTGAAATGCCGTTAAGTCGTCGTGATGTTTTTACGTAAGACGTGACGTCTACGTGCTTAGAAAGAGAATCATGGAGGAATGAGTACTCAATGCCGTACACGGGTAGGTATTTATTTTGTGATTTTTATTTATAAGACGCTTAGTGTTTCGAAGCGCCAGGTATATGTAGGTGCCGGTGGGTTGGCTTTTTCCCGTTTTGATTTTAGCAACAGTCTTTGTGTGTCTTCTTGGCTTGTAAGTAGTAGTCCCATCCCCGTCCCCCAAACAGAAGGGATTTATGGCCGGGCAGGGAACACCCAAGGGAATTTCAAGGCAGTTATGTTTTTTGCAAAGTGTAAACGTAGTTGCATGTTTTTCATCTCCAAGTGGCAGTGGCCTTTAGCTGTATTCACAGGCTTTCTATAAAACTGTACAGTGTATATACCCCGTGTTTCTTCACCCTTGTCGCGCAACATGGCTTTCACTGAAGAGCAATGAACTCGCCCAGTTGGAAATAAGTCCCATGTCAATCCCATTGTTACAACAACAGCATGCTTGCTTGCTTCTTTTTCAGCACTGCAGCACAGGGTTAATCGGGCTTGGATGCCTCCGGGGCTGCCGAGCCCTCCTGCGCTAGGGGTGATACCTATGACTGTTACCGGAGCGGGGAACGAGTGCTGGGTTACTGGATGGAGAGGAGCGGCCTCGATGGCAGGGGGCGGGAGCGCTAAGGCATGAAGTTCTTTGCCATGATTTCTGTATTACTGCAGTTAAGAGGTGAGTGGTTCTGATTTGAACCTTGCAGGGAGATGTACCTAACTTCAACGCGTGCTGCCAGTCAGTACCAGCCAGAGTCTGCACCACAAGATGTATTTGCCCCCCCAACCCCTTCTCTCCCCATTTCTTCCGCTATCCGCCTGTATATGACAGCGTTCCTTCATTTCTCTGTGCTGTCTCACTGACTGGATGCCTGCATGTTCATGTATACTATTCTAGTATACAGAGAAAATGTAGACGCCTACGCAGCCTTGCCAACAAGATAACAATGGAGTATTTCACTTTTAAACTAGCCATACTGTAGGCAGAGGTATTCAATATGGGGGGTGGCACATCTTTGTTGTTCAAGTGTGATTTTACACGTGTGTGTGTGTGTGTATATGTGTATATATATGTATATATAATGTGTGTGTGTGTTTTCTTTTCCAGAGCACCACATCAGTACTCTATCTTTTGTTTGCCCCTTGCTTTGTGTTTTATCAGATCTACGTGAAATCACCAAATCCAAAAGTCAGTCCCAAAAGTCTGTTTTTTTTTTAAATTTATTTTTTAATTTCCCGTGTGTGTGTGTGTGTGTATATCGGAAAAAATAGGGCGCAGACTTTTGGGCTTATGACTTTTTGCCCTCTGTAATTTCGTACAATACCGTTTTATCACGTTATATTTATAAAGATGTTATGTTTGTTATACTGGTTAATTACAAATAAATGTTTCTGTTGTGTTGACAGTTATTAGGAAATTAAACTGGGTTCATGGATGCCAACTATTGATTTTCACTACAGAGGCAGAAATACCACAACCTGTTGCCCAACCCATACCCTGGCCAAACACATTTTATAGCACTTCCTTTTTTATAAGTAATTGCAAAAAGTAAATTTGATTAACAAGTTTTGCATATGTAACATCTCAGCAGCGGTCTGTCAACCTGCTGAGCTACCCTGGTACACATCTACTATAGAGCGAATCTATGCATCCCTTGCTGTACTAAAAATGACTGCGTTAACAACAGTACTTTTGGTTTACCGCTGCCATAGAAGTGATTTAAAGTGGAATTCATCTACATCTTCCTTCTGTGGGTGCCAGGCCTTTGCCTGCATGGGACACCATATGTTGCAGATAAGCCAGGGGCCCTCGTGTCTGGCCCGGCAGCCGCAGCAGAGTCTGCTGCTACTTCAGCACTGTCACCGAACTGCAGTAAAAGCTAAATGGCTATTACTCAATGTTTCTGAAAGTTAGCTTGGTGGGTTAAGCACTACCGTCTCCGATTTTTATGCAGGTACATAAATAAATGATTGGAATGCCAGTATGCTTTTATGTAAGGTACATAGATAAATGATTGGAATGCCAGTATGCTGGACTTCTCAACTATTCTATGCAGGGAATAGAAAGGGTACAATAAACAAGCTGATGCTCTTTCTCTCGGTCTCTATCATTTTTTGGCTCCGTGAACGAGTAGGAGTCATGTTTTCAAGTATGTGCTATGACTGCTCTATGTTCTCTCTGCCATCTGGGGTGGACTGGCCTAGAGGGAACTTTGGAGATTTCCTGGTAGGACTCTGCACCCTAGGTCCCTCTTGTGTGAGGGGGAGGATGAGTGTAGTGTGCAAATATTGTTAAGGGTATGTCTAAAATATTTTTTAATTTTACTTTTTCAATTGCAGGAACACAAATTAGTGGCTCTATCATCCCATTTAGGACAGCAAAGTCCCCAGCAGAGTGGCATAATCTAAATCTTAAATCTGTAGTAGGGCTTGCTGGAGGTAAGGATGCATTTTCTAAAAACTGTTTTGTTGTGGGTGTAGGTGGAGTAGTTTTAAAGGTCGTTGGGAGTCTCAATCGGGGGATTTCAAACTTATTTTTTGAGGCTGTTCCTTTCTCATGCCCAGTTTGGGGCGGTACTGAAAGTTCACGTCTCATGTGGGAGTTGCGTTTACAGAGCACTGTGTACTCTCTCCTGGCTTCCCAGCGTTGGGTCCTGCTTACTAGCTGATGCCTAGCACCCAAGTGCTGGTTTTAGCTCCTGCTCGTCTAATTTTAATTTTGAAGTCTCAGGTAGACCAATATATCCTTGACTAACTGTTGTTTTCATTGCATCAGCATCGCTCCAAGCGTCGGTCGGTCTATCAACCTAACCACCTTTGTCCCAGCAAGAAAAATCCAGTGAAGCACTTTACCCAGTCACGCAGCCAAGTAAGGACTTCTTGAGTAGAAGTGCTGAAGGTTTATATCAGCCCCGAGCAATGCGCATCCAGGTGTGGTTTTTGCGCCAAACTGAGGCCTAGCCAAGGAGCACACAAACTGAACAAGGAATCTTGTGAAACTTGCATCGATGTGGTGTTTTGAAAAATCTTTTTGATCCAACCAGTGTTAATGACCCATTTTCCAAGGGGCTTTTTTTTCTCTCACAAGCTTTCCACAAGGTTAATTTGAAATCTTTGCATGTGGTGTTGGCATTATTATTTTAGGCAGTTAAGTTTTGCGTGATATAGAGTTTGCAATGTTTTCACAGATTCAGGATCGTTGGTACTAAGGTCTTCTCAATCAAACTGTCATACTTGTGAAACCCCTACCGCGCACAAGTTTGGATGACAGGCTCTGAGCCTCCTAGCGGAGTCATTGCAGGAGGCAGACGTGAGTTTGTGTGTGTCTGTCTCTAGGTATGTGTGTGGAGGATGCGTGTGTTGATGTGGGAAGGGGGAAGTGTGTTGGTTCGGGAGGGTTAAATACCTCCTCTTTCAACCTCTCCTCCCCCAACGAGTGAATGAGGGGGAGTGGAAGGAGGGGGGGCAGTATGTGATATTACCGAATTTTAAAACCAATACAAAAACCGGTGAAAAGAAACAGTCTTTGTGTTCCGGCTTTAAAATGCGGGAATATCACATAGAACCGGATTGTTTCCTAGTGCCCAAAGATTGTAGAATCTCAAACGAAAAGCAGGAGAGGTGGACACAGACGAAAGAAGTGCAAAAACACAGAAATATGTCTCTTATTTGGTCTTTGGGTTCATATGGATCGTATTTGCAGGAGAAGTGAAGCCGCAGTGTGTAGTTTGTGGCACTACATTAGCAAATGAAATTAAGGGAGCATTGCGAAACAAAGTATGCTTGTAACGCAGCTGCAAGGCATAAAAAGCAAAAAGACACATTTAAAAATGTGTCCTTATTACCTGCAAATGTTTAGTACACAATGTGGTAAACTTCCAATCTGGGCAAAAACTAAAAGCCTTTTACAGATGCTGAAAAAGTGGTTCTGCCAGTCTTGCTGCCAACCAGGTAATGCTTATTGACAGTGCAGTAGAGAAATGCAAAAGTATCCCTATGGCTGACACCACAATTTTTCCGCCACGTCACTAACCTGGCCTCATATGAGTACAGAATTGATATCTCGCTTGAAACGGTCAGTTTGCCCTAAAGTTGGATGAGGCCACTAACATTTCAAAAGAATCTTATTTGATTGCTTATGTGAGGTACTGCCATTGAAAAGAAATATTGGAGGATTTATTTTATAAACCAATTCAGAGCAGAGCAACTGCATCTGAAGTCTTTGACATTGACAACTTCTTAAATTCCCACTGCCTAAAGTGCGAGGCTTGTGATGGTGCTCCTTCAATGTGTGGTGCTAGAACTGAGTTAAAAGCTTAGTGTTGGCAGTATCTCCACATATATTGTGGACACACTACATGATACACCGGGAAGCTTTGTGCGAAATATGGGGAATGAACTCTGAGGTGCGGACTTCTGTTGTAAAGATTCTACATTTTATTAAGATGCACCCCACAAGCATCCGTTTGCCACAATATGTGCAGAAGTGGGAGCTGGAGATGATGCTTTGTTTCACACAGAGGTCCGGTGGCACTCCAGGGGAAGGTTCAGAATTCTGGAACAAAGTGAGACACTTTCTCCTGGGTTGGGACCAGATAAAAGAAGAGCCTGTGATTCACGTTGGCTTGTAGGGTTAGCTTAACTTGGCGATGTCTTTGAAAATCTAAATTTTCTAAACTGCTCCCTGCAAGGCGCAGAAACCACATCATTTGCTATGAACGCAAACATATCTACATGCAAGAAGAAGCTGGAGCTTTGGCGGAGGAGGGTTGGCGTCTGCATTACCGATGTGTTTCCATTGTTAGCAGATGCTCTTGAGGAGACGTTATGATCTTTAACGTGTTGGCTGAACTAATAGGAAACCATCTCAGAACCAGTCTCAAAGTACTTTCCAGAGGACAATTGTAACGTCAATGACTGGGTGGTCCTGACTTTCCTAGCAGATGTAGGGGCCACCTCCCAATACACCTCAGGAGGAACTAATGGAGAAATTAAAAAAAATGGCTTTAGGTAGATTTTGGCAAACTGTGCCTGCAGAGTTTCAACTTTATCCAAATGTGCAGTCCATCTACTGTTACCTTTCTGCACTTCGTACATTAGTGAGAATGGATTCTCAGCAATTGCAGCCCTAAAGTCTAAATATCAGTGGAAGAAAACCTGCGGTTCGCAATAGTGACAGGCTGGCTGTTGAAGCGAGAGGCCCATCCTTCACAACCAGTTCTCCAATATGCCACTGTCCAACGTGCAAGTGACTGCATTGATAGTAATCTCAAAGATGTTGTACTTAATTACATCAGTTGCATGTTAAACGTTATTGTAGGACAGCAATATTGTCTGTTTTGTGGGAAATAAATATCCAACACTATTTTAAGTCAAGTCCTCTGTATTGTAGCAAAATATTCAGAATACTGTGTTTGCAAATGTTTGTCCTCTAATTTGAGTTATTGCAAGCAATGATTTTGAGTATTTAGTGAGGCCTCCATTGGGGCACTATTCTACACCAACGCGCGATAACCGATACACGTTTTTGCAGTCCATGTGGATAGGGGTGCCCAAGCCAGGCACATTTTTCTTGGGGGTTAGGGGGATCTGGATCAAATAAGTTTGAAGACCACTGAGTGGCTAAGTTATCAATATTTTTAAAGGTGTAAAACTTTGTTATCATTGTTATGTTCATATATTTTGATTGCTAGTTTGAAAGAGCTTTTTCGACCCTCCCCGGTCCCTAGGTGACGGTGCACGTGCCGGCATGAATGGCGGAAGCTTGATGTACTAAACAAATCTTTGCAAAATCCCTGGTTGCTTTTTTACTTTTTGAAGTGTTCCATCATCCATGGGCTTGCAGTGCTCTTGTGTGCGATGTTGCTATGTTTACGGTACGTGCATATACAACTCATATACATGACGGCACCTTCAGTGAGTACGAGCAAATCGTTCCAGTGCTTTACTGTGAAGGAAAATCACACAGGACCAGCAATACTCAAGATTTGACTTGGTCGCCTGCTTAACAACATTGCAGTGTCGCGTAGTCCCTGTGAGAATGTGTCTCTTGTGTATATAAAGGGCACAGTGGCGTAATGCTTGTAATTTTCAATAAGTTGCCCAGGCAGCTGCATGCTGGGGCACGGATGCCCGCTGGCATTGATTTCCCTTGTCTGAGGATTGTTGATGTGGGAAGCGTGTGCGACCTTCGCAGCCTCTTCAATATTGCTTCATTCTGAATCAGGGTGCCAAGAGGCACTGTTTTGTTTGACTGGCATGAAGGCTGGCTAAGTTGTGTGGCAAACTGTTTGAGCTGCTGTCTGGTATGGCATGTGCTACACACACTGTCAGGTGCAGTCTCGGGCCACGGATGGTTGAAATACCCTCATGAATGCGCTGTTTGATTACTGCCTTCCTGCTACTGGTGGCACAGGGCCCTTTTGGCTTTACTCTGCAAAAGCTCCAAATTAGGTTTGGTGGTGTGTTTCTGCGCACAGAGAATGGTTGCAGACATTACCCATCCAAGCTCATTAAGAAGGGAGAAAAAAAGGCTTCTCTAACGAACAGTGGACGGATACACCCATCTTTTTATTTCTTTTAACGCTTCTTGTGGCCTGTTCATTGTTTCACTGGAGTCATTGAACACCAAACAATTTAAAAAAAAAAAAAAGTAAAAATGCAGAACCCCGCCATCTAAATGGCATCAATTAATTGTCCAGCAACTGAACGAGATTTGCATTGAGTCTTGACTGTCTTCCCCCACCCACCCATTCTCCCCCCTCCCCTGTTCAAGCTGGGGAAGATTGTTTACAGTATATGCATCAGTGTGAGATTTGTGAAATGTGTACAGGATAGGTACTCTGTAGTTCTAGGTCAAAGTACCCCAAAAGAGGTTCTGTAAAGCTGCCCCCCCATAAAAGCACTGTCTGGCATTCAAAGACTGTACTTTTGTATTGTAATGCTTATGAATATAATTTTCTCAATGCTCAAGTTACGGATGCTATACCCGTGAGGCAGGGCTGTTGTATTGCTTTTATGCCATTTATTTTAAAGAACATGTTTACCCCAGTTCACAGGGTGAAGTTGTGCCAGGTTTGGGTGCGGGGCAGTGTTCTAATTCCCTCCATGACTCATGATTTCCTCTAGCTACCTTTAGTTTATGCTCAACACTTCGGGGAAATCGCTACATGATTTAATAAATAGTAAGTTTCAGGGACTCTAGATTAATGCATGTTCTAGCTATACTTCTGTCCCATTCTGTATATGTTGATAAGGATCCCGAAGAGTTTTTAATTGCCCCTTCAATGCAGTTTGTTTTTTCCAACCATTGCACTTCAGCAATTAGTTTGCCTGTAAACTTTAACTTATTTATTGAATGATTGCCATGGCTAGTTGTGGATCACTAGGTCATTCTTTTGAAAATATCTTTTTTGAACATTGTTTATGATCTGGGGTGAATGGTTTTTATGATTTTATTTTTGTCGCTAATGCTGGGAACCAGTTCATTCTTATTAAATTGTGTGGAGCTTGGAGCTATTTTCTTTTTCTGGATTTTTCACCAGCCGTGTGTCAGAGGACTGGCGTTATAGTTTTCCGACCTGGGTGTAAAAGGAGTGCTATTAATTGCTTTTCTATTTGAAAGTCAGAGGCCACTTTATTCCCTTAAGGCAATGGTCTTCAGACCTTATGCTGAGCCTCCCACCCCGAGTAAAAATATAGTTTCTGTCCCCATGCTTAGAATTTCTATTTAATGCTTATGTTTCCTAACGGTCACCATAATCCTATTTTAAGGAGCTATGGGCCCCCTCAGTTTAAGACCACTGCCTTAGGGCATCCTAGCTGTTCAGCATACAGAGGCCCCCTTTTCGTGGACAGGGCGATTCCTTCGCTAGTTCCACACCTGATCGCTTTCAAGCCGTCGCCAAATAGGGGAATAAATGCACCTACTGGCTGCTCCAATGTGGCTTTAACGCTGTTGCTGTTTCAATGCCCCCACAATGTTCACATGGATGGGTCCATGCCTTCCTCAAATAGGTGCACCTGACCCTCAGTAATAAGCTATCTACGTGTATCAGCCTAGGGCGCATGTGTGAGAAACCAGGCCTCTGTAAAATGTACCCATGGTGTGATTACATTTTTTGCAGGATTTTTCCACTGCTCATGAGCGCTGTACTATTTCAGCTGTAGATCATAATTCATAGCACAGTAGCAATGCTTATTGCGGGCTTCTGACCCGTCGGAGTATAGTGCCTGGCTCATAATAGCAAAGGCCTGCCTGTTAAGGTCCAATATTTACGTTTTGTTCCCTTCCCCCACCAGTAAAGATCACTTTGGTCATGGGTTCTGTCCCTGCATATCTTTTTATTATCGGCCCCTGTCATTTCCTGTACATGTTGCTGTCAGTAAGCTGGGACTCTCTAATGTTGATATTTACATTTAAGAAACTGGTGCTTGTCTTTTAAAGGAGACACACACAATTATTCTGCAGCATTTTAGGTACAAAAGCTTTGCAGTTAAGAACATAGTGCCTCTCCAGAACACCCAACTCTACTTTTATTAGCGAACAGATGCAACTATTTGCCACCATGGAAGAAATTCTTGGAGGACGTTAGCGAGCACCAAGAGACAAGAGATGCTCACGCATAGGGAGACTGCTTGCGCATAGGGAGACTCTGCTTGCGCATCCATAGCCAGCCCACTGTAAATTAATGGTTTTGTGTACAGATAAGTTTCACAGATATTTGGCGCATACTAAATGTACTTTTCTTCTTCTTTTTAGGCAATAATTCAAATCATGGCACTTGTAATGTGATTTTCTTTTGATTCCGACAATTCTCTTGAGCCTTTGGCAATTCCTGGTGAAGTTAATTGTCAATGACTGTTAGAGGGCCTTGATGAAGGAATACAAAGGGATTTCAAAGCAGTAGTGCCAAGTCAGCAGGTAAGCAATGGCAATTTGTTTTTTTTGTCCATCTATTGGATGTTTAGGGGTGGAGGGTACATCTGAAGTCCCTACGGGGAGGCATTCCCTCCCCCCCCCACCACATTTAGATGAGCACTGCACAATGCTCACCACTCTTTTACAGCATCTCTTTCCTCTAGAGTAACTCTAAAGTATAGCTGGGTCTGCATGATTTCTCTTATGTTTTGGGAATTTGTAGAGCGCCTTTTACCATTGGTATGATCTCAAAGCGCTTTTGGTTAAAACACCCTCTGGGATTGTAGTCCAGGTCAGAGTATGTGTGCAGCTAGACTAAGATGTAGGTAGCTGCATGGGGAGGAAGAGAAAGTGCCAGGGAGCACAAGAATAATTAAAAATGTAACCAAGGGAACCGATAGGATTGCGCTTAAGGGAAGTCACTTACCCCATTGTACAGCTCAAAACGTCTGTTGTATTGATATTCACATTTTGAAGTTTTAACTGGCCCTTTTCATACCTGCAGCAAAGAAGCAATGTATTAAGACACCGAAAACATTTGCAAATTAATTAAAACCTATAGTGATGCAGATGGACTAATTCAGGCTTTAACAAGAAAGGCAGAGGAGAAAAAGCAGCTGCTGGTGGAACCTGAGAAGTGCTGAGCGTGAACTACAAGAAGATGTAGTGAAAAAAAACAAAGAAAAGAGAATTCTATTGTAAAAACTGATGGGTGAAAACTGACTATTACCAAACTATGGCTGTTCCGTTATGGTCACAAAAGCTGGCAAATGTAGTCTATTGGCAGGGATGGCTAGAGTTCTTCATTCTGCCTCAGAACCCGCATATGTTACTCCTCCGAGACAATTGAAAGAGACAGCAGAAAATCGGCAGATGTCTCTGTGTAATGTTGCACTTCCCAATGTAGCTGCGCAACAACTGCAGAATATTGGACTTTCAAGTAACAGTCCACTGTCTGCTACAAAAGGTTTGTCGGACAGATATAATTTGACATGCTCAACTCTAGCACCACGTCTTCGCAACAGTGTGTCCTTGTTACAGTATACACACCTGCTCAATAATTCAGATTACGGTCTAAAAACGATGGAATTGGAACATCACCACAACTGAGTTTGGTTGCTTTGTCATGTTTTCTTGGGTGTGGTGAATGGTCGAACTATTGTTAGCTGCTCTGTCATATTGGGTGAAGTGACTCTGCAGTCAGACCTTTTTCACAGATTCTGTTTAGGTCACTCAAAGTGTGTATTTTAGCGCAGTGATTTGTAATTGTGATGCCATGTTAGCAAGAGGAGAGATCCCCCACCCCTTGGAGTAATCCCACACCCATCCTGAAGCTGTCATAGGTCCCCTAACCCCCCCCCGGAGTAATCCCCCACCCATCCTGAAGTAATATAAAATCATCACTGGAAGTAATCAGAACTCATCCTGGCGTCGTTTCTGTGATCATTCTAGAGTCATCTCATTTATATATTTCAGCCTATACACATACTTCAGGATGGTTTCAGGTGATCTTCCTGAACTAGCCATGGATGACTCTAGGGTGGATTCACCGGATGACTCCAGAATGATTCCAGGAAGAGCCTCCTTTTTGACTTGGGATAGCCTCCACATGTAATTTTGAAAAACGCCAGTAATAACCATGTTTTCTTGCTCACAACAACCCTCGTTACCAGATGGCCCCATGCCGTGTTTCACATCTTTCTACAGTCTTATGGACCACATCACTTTGCAGGCTAGGACTTGCAGGCCCATATGTATAATGGCGTAAGGAAAAGTAGTACACAAAGGATGGATGTCTACAAATTCTAGCCTGGCCACTTCAATTACATTTTAGACAACCTCTTAAACGTGTTCACCTTCAACTGGCATAAGTGGTTTTCAAGGTGTTCACCCGTATCCCTCAGGCTTTGGGAGGTAGGCAGCCCTTCTCATCTGTCTCGACTTTACGGCAAGGCTTTTCACTTCCCTCTCCGGAGGGCATGGCTGGCGAATCAGACTATTTCTTCCTACATATTTAGTGCATTGGCGGGAAGCTTTTAGCTAATCAGTCAGACGTGTCAATATTGTGTTTGTCAATAGTGTGCTGTGCTTGTAGTGAATTCTAAGTTGAGGGATTTGCATAGACAGGGTACAACATGTCAGAAGAGCAAACTTGTGTGACTACGCAGAATCCAAATTCTTTGCTCTAGGAACGTAGTCTACCAATACTACGGCTCTGTGGTGAAAGTGTATATTGGCAGAGATTGAAAGGTAATCACTGAATACATTATTTGATGAGGCCTCTGTGTTGC
This sequence comes from Ambystoma mexicanum, assembly GCF_040938575.1. Lineage (NCBI taxonomy): Eukaryota > Metazoa > Chordata > Amphibia > Caudata > Ambystomatidae > Ambystoma > Ambystoma mexicanum. The sequence continues at coordinate 434,801,743 of NC_090931.1, read as the reverse complement.
ACTTGTGTCTGATGAGGCTGTTTGATTGCGATGATGATAAATCTGAGTAAGACAGCATAATCTGGTTGGGTGCGAAGCTTTGGCTCATCCTACCCAGGGTATTGGATATTTGGGATCATAACCATGGAAATGTATAAAAATTAATTGGCATAGTTACGTGACGGGGTGGGTCAGCTCTCAAGGTGCCTCAGGCGAACGGGAATAACATTTTCTCAGTTGCAGATTAAATGTAATGAGTTGATGGATGAATTGACACATTTACAAGCAAGTCCACTTTGATATGATACATTGCAGAATGAATTGGAAGTTAAACACAAACGGGCGCAAGAGTATACAGACCACATTGAGCAATTAAAGACAGAAATAGAACAGGTAAAGGTGGAAAGGACTGGTGCCATAATAGAAATTGACTCATTACATAAAGGGACTAGGCAGTGGTCTCAAGATGTTCAGTGCTTAGAAGATTAAATCACTCTTTTAATGTACGAGAGCGAAGGAAGTCTGAAAATAATCTCTAACTATAAGGGGCAAGTCTTGCAAATTAATACTTTGCTCTTTTTTTAGCCTTCTGAGTAATCTAAAATTAATAGCTTTTACGGTGAAACAAAAAGGTAGAATTCAAAAATGAGGCAGTTTAAGGTACAAAACAGATATTTAATAAGACAAGTTTTACAGTAACATCATCATGAACTGCTAAAATATGTCAATTGTTGAGCCTAAGCCAGACCTGAGAGCCGGGACAGTAGAGACACTACTGCCATGAGGTGGCATCACAGGGTCAGCGAGAAGAGATGGTGCACTGTGCGCTGGCATAGAGAGGCAGAGAGTCTGAGACAGCTGGAGAGAAGAAGGGTTTTCAATGAAAGCATAGAAGAGAAACCAGCACAAAGGAGTAGATGCCACAAAGTGCTCAGAGTTATGGACTTGCACAAAAAAATGCAATGCTAATGACCCAGTCAAAGTTAAGAAGTCACGTAAGGAGAACATAAGTCCCTTTAAAAAGGATTCTGATGGATCAATAGACAAGCACTTTGATAAGGTTATACAGATGTACAAGACACAGTTTTCTGAAAGAATAGTACATTAGTTTCTTCCATTGGATGGTGGATCAGGCACATGCTGTTTTTTTGCGTAGTTTAAATGAGCAGCACGTTATCATGAGATGACTATTAACAAGAAGTAAGGGTACTTTTCACCTTTCAAGTCGGTGCAGGAAGTGAAAAAAGCGGCTTATGCATTGTTAGCAGGGACAGACGAATCACCTAGGCAATTTCTACAAACACTAAAAGAGGCATTTTCACTATTTAATGAGGGCTACAATGTTAATTCGATTGAGTTCAAAACTTCATTCTTTCATATTCATCAGCCAATTGTAGCGCAGTTAGCATGTGAATTCTCAAATGAATAAAGTATTCATTGGATTCTAGATCAAGAAATGAAAGTATGGGCAGTCATTTCCCAAACTGAAAATAAGGGCAAATAGCCGAAACATAAAGGGAAAGAGGTGGTAGCTTGCCCCACAGTGGCAGAAATTAAGTCGGGGAGAAATATTGTGCTAGAAATGGGACAGCAAAAAAACACACAATACAGAATCAGAAGGGTGTGTCGGCATACGTAAAGGCAAGGCAGAAAGGCTGGTATCACTAATTCCAGTGTTTCAATCCACAAATCCCAAAGATTGAGCTACCTATGTCAGCCCTCGGTATGTTGGACATTTGCCTCTGGTAGGATACCAGTACAGTGTAGCAGACTCGCATAGCACACCAGGTGACACCCCTCATGGGACTATACCAGATGTTGGGAGCTCCAAGTCGGTTTAATTCTACGACAATGACCTATGGGAGTAGTAATCAAATGCAACCAACATATGTAGATAGATGCATTGAAACAGGCGCTCTATAAAGGGAGCAATATCAGCCTAATGAAAGACCAAGTGTGACATTGCCCATTCTCCTCTGCTGAAGCCACAGCGCAACAGGGTTATGGACAAGTAGTAACACCACGTTCCCCACCTCTTCTATCATGGGAATTCAGGAGAAACACTAACCAAATTCAGTTACCTGATGGTAATCGGAGTAACCAAAACAGGGCAGGGCAATTTGAATGAAATCACTGTAGGCACAAAAAGATTTCTTTTTGGGATCAAGAAAGATTTCAGAACCTAGAGACACAAGTGAAGTTGCTTGCTGAGCATGTGGGAAGACTTTGTGCTAACCAAAGAAATCACCAACAGATGGTGAGTCAGAATGAAGAGAATAAGAGTGACGTTGCTCAAGGAACTAGTAAGTGACTAGTTGGTCAAACAACCTAACCTGGAGACCAGGTGCAAGAGGACACACCATTAGACGCATATACAGAGAGAAACTGCAACTTATGTTTGGGGAAGCAGATTTGTAATGACATTGAAAATAGGAACACACAGGAGAAAGGAGTGTGGTTTAACCTAGAGCTAAAACAAAGCATTGACTCCATTCAGGTGTGTGAGGACAGTGAAAGGCATAGGAAAAATGCAGGTTTTTACACCAGCTTGGGTGGTAAACCCAAAGAACAGCAGGAAGGAAAAACGATTTAAAAGAAGTATATGCAAATGGGAAGGATGAGAATACAAATGAACAAATAAAGGGGGGGTGAGAAAAGAAAGGGGCCATCACCTGTTTAATGCCTTGGGTGATTCAGTTCAAATGAGGGAACAGAATACATCTACATCAGAGATAAGTGAAACTAGATTAAATGAAATGAATATTGAGGGAGTAAATACAAAAAAAATGATGTGGTTTAATTACCTGATGAATCTAATACTGTTCCTATTTCCACAGAGGTAAAAACTCCTTAAAGGACACATGCAGGTGATTCCCCAGCGCAATATTTAGTGCCACAGATGTTCAATGGTGTTCAGTTAACAGGTAAATTACAATTGCAAGGTAAATTCAAAACACTAAATGTTCATCTATTACAACATGAAAAAGGAGATACTGAAAACACAGAGAAATTGTGTACCATAAAGAAGGTAAGTGATGATACTGAAAACAATCTACTTTAATACACTGCACCCCGAAAAGCTTGAGTTTCAAAATTGTGAAGGCGACTTGGTTGCATTTTGAAACTCAAGCTTTTGGGATTATGTGCATTTGTCCCCCGCTTTTCATTTAATGTATGCAATTTGTCCCCCGCAACCACCGAAGCTCATATACCGAACTAGGTGAGCGGTGTATACACCGCTCACCAAGTTCACCATTTTGGGATTTGTCATTTTGTTTCATGCTGAATGTGCAGAAAAAGGCCATTCAGCATTTTATTTGTGTTATTTTGGGGCAATTCAGTGAGGAAATAACTGTGGAAGGTGCTACTGAGATTAACATTAAGGTATGGAAACATAAATTCAGACAATAAGTGGTGGTCACTCCAATTGAGGAGACAGCCTTCCTGTTGGGTATGAATTGTCTAAAGTGCATGTTGCTGTTAATTGGTGTGGTAAATAGTTTTTCTGTGGTCATTGGCCAAAAAGCCCCTGAAGCCTCAAAACGTGGTAGGCCAGGTCAGCAATGCAAAAGAATAGCACACCATTACCAAGTCAGAAAGGGCGGTTGAGGTAATACTTAGTGTACCTCGTGTTAGGGTACCTTGTGTTAGTATCATTCCCATGTGCCATGATGAAATGCAGGAGGAAACGGGGAAAACTGTCAATAGAGATTCATTTAAATCTCTGGCAGACCTGGCAAACACAAGTGGATGAAGACACGTTGAGGTTCTATTTAGGGATAAAGACACGAAACAATGTGAAGCTTCGGTGTCAGATCAGGAAAAATATATTTCAGCCGTTGCTGAGATCCACGTGAATGAAGGTCAGGAATGGGTATCAGTGCACATGGATGGTGTTAGGCTTGTTATCTTGTAGACTGTCTGTGGAAGCTGCTGAAGCCCCATAGTCCCCCAGAAATGCAACCATCTAAACTGGATGAGAACAGCTAAACTGGGTGCACTCCCGAGGGAAAAGGGGAAATGGGACAAAATAACAAACACCGGGTCTGGAACCTTGGCCTCTCGACCTACAAAGGGAAGCAAGAAATAACAATTCTTGATCACTGACCTTTCCTTTTTGGTTTCCGATTCTTCTTCACACCCAACACAAGAAATAGTTTAAAAAAACATACCTGGCTCTCCTCTACAGATTGCCTAGAGGAGTTATTTACATATGGTTGGTGAACTGGATGAAGTTACTGCCTTCAATGCTTGAACTCACTAACCTATCTGGTTCCTCTGTATTAGAGTTCCTCTTCACTCCAGTTTGTAGGAAACTGTCTTTACCCGTTTTTCCTTAAATAACCTCAAAGTCGGTGCACAAGTGTTTAGAAACTCAATTTGCTCTTCAGAGAAGAAATGCCTCACTTAAACTTGCTGTATTGTCTCCACCCCTTCTGCGCACACGCACTGAATGTCCAAAGAGGCTTTAACACTGCACATGCTCTGTGAAATGGCTCTTAAATAAGGGATGGCACAAATACTATGTGAACTGCGCACGTGTGTGAAGTAATATTAATAAAATTAGTACGCACGCTTAGGTTAATAAAATCACATTCGCCAACCGCTTCCGAAGTTATTCTCATTGGAAGAGGAAACCAAGTTCCTGATGCTGCTGCCAAAGAATCAATTCAGTTAGTCATACGAGCCTTCATCACGGCTCTGCAATGCGCGCACCCGAACTTGCCCTAACTGACACTTGCGCAGTCAGTGTGAAACTACTACACGGCGTACAAGTAGCTCGTTTTTGGATCAGTACTCTGAGAAACACAAGTTGGAATGGAATCGGGCCGTATTACCGAGCGAAAGAAGTCTTAACTCTGCACATTCATGAGCATTCATTCATGCTCATAGCAGCACAAGCACAAACAGTTGCATAGCAACAAAGTATGAATGATTCCCCTGTAACGATGCAAACGGAGAGAGGAAACCACACGCAGTCATTTAAGCCAAAATAGTCACTGTTAATAGTTTTTTCAAATAAGAACAATAGCCAGTCTTACTTTATAAACTTTTTCTGGTGAAACTTTTAACTGGTTCAAAACCACTTACTATAGCTAAATTCAATTAAAAAAAACTTTAAGGTTCACTTAGCTTTCTTCACATAAGATGAACTCTGGAATTGATTCCTGGACCTCCAGACTTCTTCCTGCACCTCCTAGGTCCAACGATAACTGGAAGGCCCAATCTTAATTTGAAAATTTTCTGGAGCTCTTGACAAAGGTCCTTTCTGCTGGGCATCTGACAATGAAAGGCAGTTTAGAATGTTCAGAACCCGCCTTTCATTCACTCCAATCCAATCAGAGAGCTCGCTCAGAACCTCCGTTTTGGCCAGGGGAGCTCTCAACCCTCTGAACAACAAAGTTAAGGGCCAACCAATCTCAATAGAAAACACTCATTCTTGCAGCACACCGCTCAACCAAGATAACAGGACCTGACCGATGGGAATCTCTAAATAATTGAGACAGTACTGGCCCTAGAACAAGAGAGGCGATTCATGAATGAGAACATGTTTAAAGAAATGCTTGACAGAAATGAAATGCCACATTTTTGCCATAAATCAACACATATTAAGAGTAGACAGTCCTGGTTTAGGACATGGAATTGTGGGGAGTTGCATGTTGAAAATAAAAATAGAATTCAAAGACATCTATCGCAATATATGAGTCATAAGTGCAACTAAGGCTAAATTCTATCTTGGAAATGACATCATGCACAGAATGAGTATGGTTCTAGATTTTCTAAATCAAAAAGATTGGTCTAGACTAGGTTGGAGCACTACAGGAATTTGAGAATAAAAGGCAAGCATAATGTTTTGCACAAATAATGCCATATGTAGTTGAACTCCTAGTGATTAAGGATGTTACCAGTCCTATATTCACAAGGTAGTTTACTGTATAATGAAAATCCAGAAAGGGACAAACCATTATGGAGTCGGATGCATTTGTGTGTTTCAGAGAACACGAGACAGCAGGGGATAGAATGTGAATAAAATTCCTTTGGTAGAAGTTGGAGACAGTCCCATCCAGATACTAGTGGATAACAAAGGATGTCAGGAGATTCATTTGGAAGAAGGTACACCATTAGGGATGGTGATTCAAAGATCATATTACACTGCAGATTTGAATAACATTGGAAATATTCCTGAAGGCTATGTCGTGATGAACTGCCTGAGTGTTTAGACTCGAAACCAAAAAAGTACAGAAATTCTTCCTGTGGAGGACTTTCCAGAATTTTCTAAAATGTTAGAGGACCAAATCCAAGCTGCGGATGCATGTACAAATGAGTTGGAGAGAGACCAGTTGAGGAAAATATTTGTAGAATTCAAGAATGCCAGAGATGCATATGATTGTGGGCGTCAAAACATTGCCAGAAAGTTATGATAGGGAACTGTCTTTCTGTGACAGTACAGCCTGCCTTTGGCTTGTTTGGAGTCGTGGGTGGAAATAATCAAAAACCTAGCGTGCAGATGGATCATTAGACCTATTAACACTACCTCAAACACGACTATAGTAGGTGTCTTGGAGCCTAATGGTCAGTGGCGGTTATGTGCAGACTTGAGAGAACTTAACAAGAGAGTACCAGTGTCAAGGTGGCCCCTACCATTCATTGACCAAGGCATTGTACAGATACAAGCGTGAAAGGTTTTTACCTCTTTGAATTTTCCAGCTGGGTATTGGTGTGTGTCATTAGCAAAGGCCTTACAAAATAGATTTGCTTATATCTTCCTTTTCGCTATATCAACAGTAGGAGCGAGTTTGGAATCTTTCTGAATAAGTCACTTCTGGATGCAGCCGAGAGTTGAACTGTGGTTTATATGGATGATATCCTGATTCAGAATGCGGGCATAAAAAGCCATTTCAGTGAAAAAAGACAGGTACTCTGCCAATTACAAAAGGCTGAAGCAAATGTATCATTGCAGAACGTACAGTGGTGTAGAAAAAGGGTAAATTTCTTTGAACATGAAGTTACGGGCCAAGTATTGAACCAACAGAAGAAAAGGATAGAAGCCATTTGAAAGTTGAAGGATCCCACTAATTTGAAGGGTTTGTAGAGCTTGCTAGGGATGACTAGAATAGAAAATACATTGAGGATTATGAAGAATCACACAACTGTTAGCTAAGCTACTGAAACGTGTCATGACCTGGAACAGTGTGAGGCAGTAGCTAAGTTAAAGGATTCTTTAGTAAGGGACTCATGTTTGTGTTTAACTTATACAAAGGAGAATCAGGATTTCTTCATAGAATTAGCATTCACAGATGTGCATGTCAGCGGCCTTGTATTAGAAGCATGACTCGAGTAACAAGACCATTGCATATGCCAGTAAAGCTTTCTCACAAGTAGAAACCAAATTTAATGACTGTGAAAAAGCACTATTGACAACCGTTTGTGCATTGCAACATTTCTGCCCCATTATTCAAGGAGAACAGGTAATTATTGAAACTGCACATCAACTCCTATAATTTTTACAAAATAAAAGGATCAGATCAGGAAATGCATCCCATTATAGAGGAGAGATGCAAGGGAAGAGAGGAGGCGAGGGTGATGATGAGTAAAAAATGGTTTCAACAACAAGACAGACTGTTGGTCTGAAAATCCATTTCAGGTCATGTTCAATGGGTCATCCCTGTTTCGTTTAGGGGGCTGATGTTATATCATGCCCATGATGCGATAACCGCGGGTCACAGAGGTACTGAGAAATCATTTTAAATATGAAAGCAATATGCTTATTGGCAGCATATGTTCTAAGATGTGCAATTATACATGTGGGGGTGTTTGTGGGCACAGTTCCACCCCACTTCCCCAACACACAGAGCACTGTTAATGAAGAGCGAAATGACGCTACCCTGCTCAGATGTGCAAATCTATTTCATCAGTCCAGTCCAAAGATCATCACAGGGGAATATGTCAAAATGGTTTGAATATACCTGCTCCTCATTGCAGTGCACAGACTGCAGGTACCTTGTTGGGATTTGGGTTGCCCGAAAGAATAGAATCAAACCGTCATTTTACCAGTGCAGTAATGACCAAGATGTGGAACATTTTAGGGGTGAAAAGGAAGTTCCATGTTTTGTTTTGGCCATCCTGCGGTGGATGAGTGCAGAGATGCAACAGGTCAATAATCGATATACTAAAAAACATTTGTAGTTGAAGCAGAGTCTCCCTTAAGTGCTCATGGCCATTACAGTGACATCATCAAAATCTACAAAGCTCCGTACACATGAGATAATTACAGGCAGGAAGATGGTTCATCCCCAACATTTGCTGTACAGGACCAATGAGCAAGTCTTGGTAAATGCATCCACATTTCATGAGTATGTGGAAGAATTGAGGTAGCATTTACAACACACATTTGCTTTTGCACAGAGAAATCTAAAAAAAGCAGCGGAGGGTGCCAAGTCATACTATGACAGAAAGTCATCTGTTAGAGAGTATGGGATTGGTGACCAGGTATACAAATTCAATTTTATGAAAGGAAAAAGCAAGAATTGTAAGTTCATGGTGTCCTGGCATGGCCCATTTGAAGATTGTGGACAATATTTCACCTGTGGTGTATAGGATACTGGTGAAGGAAGGTGATCTGGCTGTAGAACAGTTTGTCCACGTGAATCAAATAACACTTTCACCCAAGGAATAGAACAACCAGGTGAGACGAACAAGGATTGAAAGATGTAATGGTTATATCAGAAATAAGGATAAGCCATGATCTGGGAGAGTACAATGGTCCACAAGTGGCATCACAGGAGGTTAAGCGGCAAAGGATTCATTGTAGCAGGTAATTAGGTGTGTTTAGTGTCCTTAAGGAATGACTGAAAGGTTGAGGTTAAAAAAAAGAAAAGGACAAATCTTGGATTGATTAATTGGTGCTTGGTCATTAACCTATCTGTCTCTCTCTGCTGTTATACAAATGGTTAACACGTTTCCTTCCAGGTTTGCTGGAGCCTGATGCCCACGGAGGAGTCGTCCCCGGGACAAGAAAAGGGGCAATCCTTAAGGCGGAAGAAGACCAGATGATAAAACAACGGTCCATGCTACGTGGGAAAAAGAAGAAAGCCAAGAACTATATTGATTTATTTTAAAAGGTTTTAGTTATAATGGGCCTAGTAACATGGACACAGGCCACAAGAGCAAATAGACATGTTTTTACGCGAGCCAGTGTTTTGGTTGCAACCCTGTTTGAACATTTTTTATTGATTTTAATTTGCTCCTTCTCAAACATTTCTCATCTCAATGTTGCTAGTGGGACAGTCATGAAAACATATACGTGAATGGGGTGCATGATTTCTAGCCTTGGAAGTTGGTAGTTCTGCAAAGCCCACATGTTTTGAACAGTGACGTCTGTAGAAAAGGAGAGAGAGGTTAGAGTATTTATGAGCTGAAGGAAATGTGCAGTACTTTCAGTGTGTAGTTTAACATTTGATATTAATACTATATATATTGGGGTGTGGTGGGGGTAAATAGAGTGTATCAGATTTGTTTAGGCAGCAACGTTCCTGGCATAGCTGCAGATGAATTAATATGGCCAGGCCTAGAAAATAACGCAAAATGAAAAGCTGAACAGCTGTACTTCACAATGTAAGATTCAGAGCATGCAATGTAACAGCGTGATGTACCTTGAAAATAGAACACGTATTGTTAGGGCAAAGCAGAAAAGGTAAGGAAGGGTAAAGTGAAGTGCAATATTATTATAATAGTATATATTATTATAATATATAATTATATAATATTATTGTAATAGTATGTTCTGCGGGCTGCTGATTGGTGTAGCTGGAAGTGGGAGTTGCAGGGAGTTTGTGGAAGGCCGTGATTGTACTCCGGGACAGTGTCTTGGCAAAGACTGGCTGAGACATACCTAGCTGCAGGAAGGGAAATCGCAAGCCAAGAGCGAGACAGTCTTTCTGAAGGACAGTTCAAGACCAGACTCATTTCCATGGTGAGTAGAAATAGGCTACAAATGAGCAGGACCCCTCTGCAGGGTAATTGACTGGGCGTCGGAGAGGACAAGAAAGGGACGACTTCCTTAATCTTTATGATACCAAAATATTAATGGAGTAGCGTGAGTTCAAAAGTCTTGGGTGGGGGCTTGTCCTTTCACGCAGCAGGATCCATAATAGACGTACCACCCAATGATAAGTACGAAGGGGAGAATATCATTGCACTGGAAACGTAATGCTTTTATATTGTTTTGGTAACTGATGAATCTGAGATGATTCACCTAGGAAACCTGGCCTGGGACCCTTCTCGCGTGGCCGGGGAAAGGCAGATGCTTTCTGATCCTGGCCGTGCGATTGGTGTGCTGAAGGAGGATCACATGGGGAGAGGGGATGCATGTCAGGAAGAATGGGAAACAACCTTGTATAGCTCCCCCTCCAAAGACCCCAACCTTCTAATGGCCTATTGTAAAGTAGAAACTGCTTAGAATGCTGAATTTGGTGTTGAGGACTTCAAGTCCCATAATTCCCAAAACACTGGGATGACGAAGAGGACTGCAGAGGGACAAGAAGGCAGGGTGCAGTCAATTCGGAATAAAGTTGAACACCTGAGGGAGATTGGGAGGCATAAAAAGCCTCCTTGGGTGCAAACCATAGAGAAGAAGGTGAAGCAGGGCAGTAGTAGAAGGTTGGGTAGGTTCCCTACCTTCACATGACAGCAGAAACAACTCGGCTGTGAGCCGAGACTCCGGGACCACTGAGGCATGTAATGTGAATGCTGGTCCTGAGAGGTTCTCCTAGCTCGGGCTTTCAGCTGCAAAGTGCACCATTTAGTAGTTTTTTCCACTGGCCGCCCAACACCGGGGGCAGACGAGCTCTGGATTGCTGTAAGAGCCAGGAGAGCTCTGACATTGGCAGATGTACGCCGCGGGAAGCCACAAGGAAGAGGTTGCCGGGCCGAACAGGGAAAACGAAGCAGAAGACCTGGAGGCAGCGAGGTGAACGGATGCGCACGCAAGACCCAGAGAGTTCATTGTTACACTGTGGCCCGGAGCGCACCGTAACCGCCCGCTGGCTAAGTCCAGGAATCTAAACTGTAGCATTCTGAACAAAGTAACGTAAATAGGAGGAAACCTTTTGAATACCGAACTAATGTGAAGCAGGTTAACTATTCTGTTGTGAACCAAGCTGATTTAAAGAGGCACAGATGGCAGAGTAAGAACTTGATTATCATACCAGAGGAGAGTGATTATGACATTGTGTGGCATAATAGGAGCCAGCTACCGAAAAGGGCAATATTCATAGAAGAAGGGACCAATTATTACCAAAGCCAAAAGATAAATCTACCTAAGCAATTAAGAAATAACCTGAATTGCCCAAGAAAATAGAAGGCAGTTGAGAGTCTGTGTTGTTAAAAACTATTGCCCATATGGAAAAAAGGTCTTAAGAGAAAATGGCTTAAACCCACATTGCCAAAACCAAAGAGGTGTGAAAGGAAAAAGAATCCTGGTCAGCCGGTGGTTAATGCTAAAAGGGAAAAGGAAGAGTGGCAAGAAGGCTGCCCTTCTGAAGGAAGCAATTCAGAGGGAGTGGAGTGAAGGCCCGTCCCTGCACGCTCACACGAGATAAAATACAGCCCGCTAGGAGAAAAAAAGGTCCAAGACACACTTGCAAGTATTTATTTCTACAAAATAGAAGTGCATCAACAACTAACTGCTGCCGCTGAACGTTCTGATCTCCAATTACTCACCAGTAGCTGAACAGGTCAGGGCGTTGCTCAACCTTGGGATACTAGCGAAGAGGGAGCTGCTCCGGTAATTGTTCATTCTAAGCTGGATTGTACTGGTGGTACGAGCCAGAACCAGACTTCCTCAACTTGACGAACTGTTTAAAGCAACACACCCCTTTGTTGTTGTTAAAGAATACAATCAGAGGAATTGGTTACCCAAAAGAGCTGGGATATCCACACCGCCACACCAAGGATGTAGGAAATAAACAAAAGCACAGCTATACATCAGTGATAAATGACACTCCTGTATAAACTAAACCAAGCAAAAGGAAATGCCTGAAAATAGGCTTGGTAGGGTTGTATGGTAAGTACGGGTGTTTGTCTGGGACCAAGGAATACTGGGAATAAGGAAAAGGATAGATGAGGCTAGTATCCTACCAATACCCAAGGAATAATATATAAATCGTCAAAGGCTTACCCAAATAATACTTTGGCTGAGTTTAGAGAAAACAACGTCTGGACAAAATAACAAAATGGGAAGTTAGTATAGGGAACTACCCCGAACGGCACGAGGGTCGCGACTAGATCCGGGATGGTGCACCGTTTCAGGAAAGCGTTCTGAAATGCACAGTGGTTATCCAGGTTTCCAAATTGATGTAGCCCCAAAAGTACAAGAGTTCCCAGAAAATCTGTGAAGGTCAAAGGTGCTAGAACATAGAGGAAAAGTTCAACAGTTCAATTCCAGTCAACAGAAGAATAGAAAACTTACAGAATCACCTCGCATGCAAAGGAATCTGCATCAAACTGTTCTGAAGGAAGGTCCAAGTCTTCAGGAACCGGACGTGGGCTGCGTGGAAAATAGCAGCAAGTAGTTTTGTAGATTCAGTGTTCTTACCAAACAGTAGTGACAGAATACTGCTATGAAGAGCTTGGGTTCGGCTGGCTGACGGAATGGCAGCTGAAGCGGCACGATCCGCTGTGAAGCGCAGGGGTTCGGCAGGCCGACGGCACGGCTGCCGAAGGTTTTCAAAAATAGAAGTAGTCCCAAAGGCACAAGAGTTCGCTGTGAAGAGAAGGGGTTCGGCAGGCCGACGGAACGGCTGCCGAAGGTTCGGGTCAACAATCCAAGGACAAGGCAATAAGAGTAGTCGTATAACGTACCAAGGTCAAAGATGAAAGCAATCCAGAAGAGGTCTAAATTGACAAAATAACGCTAATTAGAAGCAGCGTTTCAGGTTCTGGCAACCGTATTTAAACGCGTGGGCGGAGTCAGTTCTGCCGTGTGCGTGGCTTCCATGTCATGTGACTACCCGGCACTCGGGCAGCCGAGAGACGTCTCCATGGTAACCTCCAGCGTTGCCAGAACGGAGATGCTGGGAAGCAAGAAACACGGCGGAAAGACGAACCACGGTGTTTCATGACAGTATCCACCTGCAAAGGCCACGGCAACCCCCTGGTACCATGGAAGGCTCGTAGCAAAGCAGGAGAGTGCACGTTTGACAGTGGTACCTACGTGCGGTCCTGCAGACCATATCCCTTCCAATCCACCAAGTAGTAAAGGGACCCTCGGGATGCTTTAACATCAAGAATGGCAGCCACCTCGAATTCTTCCTGCCCATCAACCAGTACAGGTACGGGGCGATGAGACAAACTGGTATTCGGAAGGCAAGGCTTGACCAACGCCACATGAAATATGGGGTGGATCCGCCAGGCGGATGGCAAAGACACGCGCACCGCTACAGGGTTGATAACCGCCGTGATTTCATACGGGCCAACATATTTAGGTAGAAGGGACTTTTTCCCCAGAATCTTCAAATTGCGAGTAGACAACCACACCTTCATGCCAGGTGTATAAGCAGGGGTACGGCGCGCATCAGCGTTCTTCTTAGCACTAACCTGGGAACGTAGCAAATGCAGGCGAACGTCCCGATGCAGCTGATCCATATCCCTAACGCTCGCCAAAGCGGCAGGGTTGTCTATGGGCAACAAAGGATCCAAGGGCAAGGAGCGAGGATGGAAACCAAATAGGGCAATGAAAGGAGATACCCTTGTGGCAGTATGCAACGAGTTGTTGTATGCAAATTGAGCCAATGGCAAAGCCGACAGCCAGGATGTCTGAAACTGGAGACACAGACATCTCAGATACTGCTCCATAGTAGCATTGAGGTGTTCCATTTGACCGTCTGTTTGAGGGTGGAAGGCAGAGGAGAATTGGTCATCGATAAGAAGAGAAGCAGTAAGAGCTCTCCAAAAGCGTGAGGTGAATTGCGTCCCTCTGTCTGACACTATGATAGAAGGCAAACCGAAATGCCGAAAGATGTGCAAGCGCACCAACTCAGCTAGCGTTGGGGCATTGGGTAGATTAGAACAAGGAATAAAAACTGCATCCTTGGTGAAGTAGTCAATCACCACTAGAATAGTGTTTATTCCTTTGATGGCTGGAAGTTCCACTACAAGGTCCATGGAAATCATCTGCCATGGTTTGTATGGCACTGGCAAAGGCTGCAGAAGACCCATCGGTCTGGTCCTTGAGGTTTTACACTGAGCACAAATGGCGCAAGTAGATATGTAATCCATAACGTCTCTAGACATGGAAGACCACCAGGACCAACGGCGAAGGGACTCCAAGGTCTTTTGATGACCGGGATGAGCTGCCATCACTGAGTCGTGAGCCCAATGCAAAGTGTGAACGCGGGCAGGACCAGAAGGTATGTAAACACGCCCTTGAATGAAAGGAAGACCCCCCTGGATATCCAGGTTAAGCGAAGTAATGTCAGATGGGTTAGAATTCACCCAATCCTCGATGATAGAACGTAAAGAGGGCTGGACAGTGCAACCGCATACTACCTTCTCTCCCACCAACGGCACAGGATTTCTAGGAATCAGATTATCGCCTGCCGATTGTCTCGACAAGGCGTCCGCAGGAACATGCAGACTTGCCGGGCGGTAGGTTATGATAAACTGGAACTGAGAAAAGAAAAGGTGCCAACAGGCTTGTCGAGCGGTAAGGCATTTCATAGTTTTGAATGCTAGCAAGCTTCGATGGTCTGAATAGACCGTAACCGCATGTCTGGCTCCCAAGAGATGGTGCCGCCATTCCATGAAGGCTTCCTTAATGGCAAGAAGTTCCCGTTCTGTGATGGGATAATTCCTTTCGTAGGCCGTAAGCTTTCGGGAGAAGAAAGCAACCAGATGTATGTCCCCTGTCAGAGAACAGGGTTGCGAGAGAATGGGACCTACAGCATAACCTGAGGCATCTGCCTCTACAAAGAAAGGAATATCCTGATTAGGATGCTGTAACAGTGGGACCGAAGTGAATTCTTCCTTCAAGAAATCAAAGGCTAACTGAGCAGTATTATTCCAGGAAAAACGGAACTTTGAACTGGTCAAGGCTGAGAGTGGTGCAGCAATAGCCGAGAATGAATTGATAAAACGTCGATAAAAATTGGCGAAACCAAGGAGGATTGTGGGTCTTTGACTGTTTTTGGAGTAGGCCATTCTAATACCGCCCTGACCTTGGACTTCCTCATCTTGATGCCTTCGTTGGTGATGTTAAATCCCAAGAACTCCACTTCCGAGGAGTGAAACACACATTTTTCGGCCTTAGCATATAGATGGTGATCTCTTAGCCGCTGCAGGACGATAGAAACATGTTTGACATTCTCCGCCATCGTTGTCAAGGTAAACCACAACGAAACGGTCTTGGATATCATGAAACACGTAATTCATAAAGGCCTGGAAAGTGGCAGGTGCATTACAGAGACCAAACGGCATCACTAGGTATTCAAATAGGCCAAAATGAGTCTTGAAAGCTGTTTTCCACTCGTCCCCGTTCTTGAGACGAACGAGATTATAGGCCGCTCGGAGATCCAGTTTGGTGAATACACTGGAGTTGCCCAACTGATCGATGAGAGTTGATATCAAGGGTAACGGGTATTGATTCTTCACCATCACTTCATTCAATGCTCTGTAGTCGATGCAGGGGTGTAAATCCCCTTCTTTTTTGGGGACAAAAAACAAGGGTGATGCTGCCGGGGACGTGGAGGGACGAATAAACCCTGTAGCCAGAGCTTTATCCAAGTACTCCTTCAGGACCAGATCCTCCTTAAGAGACAATGAATAAACGCGTCCCGATTGAATCTTGGCTCCTGGGTCCAGGTCTATCGGGCAGTCATATAAACGATGTGGAGGCAGGGTCTCAGCCTTGCCCTTATCAAATACATCAAGGAATCGTGTGTATTCCGTAGTGACTGGACTAGTCGGTGTAGCAGTAACTGCCCCTATATGAGTGGGTAGCCCTGACAAGACTCAACTTGGATTATCATCCACGATTCCTAATGAGGACAAACAGGTGCTGTTACAAAAGACAGAAGGAAACTGGATCAGCCCTAAGGACCAATCTATCAATGGATTGTGCAGTTTAAGCCAAGGAATGCCCAAGATCACTCTATAGGCAGGGGCTTGAATTACATCAAAGCAAATGTCCTCTGTATGGCCTCTGGCCGTGGTCATGGTGATTGGGATAGTTTGTTGAACCACTAATCCTGAAACGAGCGCTGATCCATTGACAGCACTAACATTTTCTGGGTGCGGTTTTTCCGTTAATGCGATCTCCGCGTTAGTGGCGAAGCCCTGATCAATATAGTTCCCGGTGGCCCCGGAACCAATGACCACTGAGACCGGAACAGGAGATTTTAAGGCACCCGTAAAAGTAACTGGTAATTTGAACAAGGCAGTCTGGGTTTGGGTTGGACATAGGGAGTCCAAAACTGAAGTTCCCAACGTATGGACTCCTTTTAATGTCGGGATTTGGCGTTTCCTGCCTTCCTCTTTGGTTTTTTTAGGGCATTCCGGCAACAAGTGTTCCGCCTATCCGCAGTACATGCATAAATTGTGACTACGGCGGTATTCACGTTGTGCAGGAGTCAAAGGACGTCAAACTGCTCCGATCTGCATTGACTCTGGGGTAGAGACCCCAGCCGTTGGGAGGTCTGGGACTGAAAGCAGTATACTGGGTCATTTCTCTCCTTTACGCTCAGCCCTCCTTGCGTCTATTTGAAGAACCATGTCCAGTAATTCGCTAAACGCAGTGGGTACTACAGGTACGGTGGATAATGTATCCTTTAATTCGTCGGAGGCCCTGGTAAAATACTGCTGATTTCTTTTCTTCAGGCCAATCAGTCTCAGCCGCCAATTGGTTGAACTGTGCCAAATAGGCGAGTAAAGGCATAGATCCCTGCCTTCGTTTGAGTAATTCAAGATCAGAAGCTTGTGAGGTATAGCGGGTATCAAAGACCCGACTCATGGTAGTCAGGAGGGCATCACAATTGTATAGAACATGACTGTTTGATTCTAACAACGGATTTGCCCAAGAAGCGGCCGTACCTCCTAAATGGGACAGGATGAATGCAGCCTTGGTGGTGGATGTCGGGAACGAGGTGGGACAACACAAGAAGTGCAACTTGCACTGGTTAACAAAGGTTCTGTAGTGTTTTGGATCCCCCATAAACCGTTCTGGAGAAGCCAGCGGGAATTGGGCTGAAAGCACAATGGAAGGGGTTTCCTGAGCGGGTGTAGGGAAACCCGAACTGGATTGTACCGGTGGTACGAGCCAGAACCAGATTTCCTCAACTTGAGGAACTCTTTAAAGCAACACACCCCTTTGTTGTTGTTAAAGAATATAATCAGAGGAATCGGTTACCCAAAAGAGCGGGGATATTCACACCGCCACACCAAGGCTGTAGGAAATAAACAAAAGCACAGTTATACATCGATGATAAATGACACTCCTGTATAAACTAATCCAAGCAAAAGGAAATACCTGAAAAAAGGCTTGGTAGGGCTGTATGGTAAGTACGGGTGTTTGTCTGGGACCAAGGAATACTGGGAATAAGGAAAAGGATAGATGAGACTAGTATCCTACCAATACCCAAGGAATAATATATAAATCGTCAAAGGCTTACCCAAATAATACTTTGGCAGAGTTTAGAGAAAACAACGGCAGGACAAAATAACAAAATGGGAAGTAGTATAGGGAACTACCCTGAACGGCACGAGGGTCGCGACTAGATCCGGGATGGTGCACCGTTTCGGGAAAGCTTTCTTAAATGCACAGTGGTTGTCCAGGTTTCCAAATTGATGTAGCCCCAAAAGTACAAGAGTTCCCAGAAAATCCGTGAAGGTCAAAGGTGGTAGAACACAGAGGAAAAGTTCAACAGTTCAGTCCCAGTCAAGAGAAGAATAGAAAACTTACAGAATCACCTCACATGCAAAGGAATCTGCATCAAACTGTTCTGAAGGAAGGTCTAAGTCTTCAGGAACCGGACGTGGGCTGCGTGGAAAATAGCAGCAAGTTGTTTTGTAGATTCAGTGTTATTACCAAACAGCAGTGACAGAATACTGCTATGAAGAGCTTGGGTTCGGCTGGCCGACGGAATGACAGCCGAAGGGCCAGGATCTGCTGTGAAGCGCAGGGGTTCGGCAGGCCGACGGCGCGGCTGCGAAGGTTTTCAAAAATAGAAGTAGTCCCAAAGGCACAAGAGTTCGCTGTGAAGAGCAGGGGTTCGGCAGGCCGACGGAACGACTGCCGAAGGTTCAGGGCAACAATCCAAGGACAAGGCAATAAGAGTAGTCGTATAACGTACCAAGGTCAAAGATGAAAGCAATCCGGAAGAGGTCTAAATTGACAAAGTAACGCTAATTAGAAGCAGCGTTTCAGGTTCTGGCAACCGTATTTAAACGCGTGGGTGGAGTCTGTTCTGCTGTGCGCGTGGCAGCTGTGTCATATGACTACCCGGCACTCGGGCAGCCGAGAGACAACGTCTCCATGGTAACCTGCAGCGTTGCCAAAACGGAGATGCTGGGAAGCGAGAAACACGGCGGAAAGACGAACCGCTGTGTTTCATGATATCTCCGTAGGCACGTGCAGCACATTATAAGCACAAACAATGTCACTGATGATGTAATCACATATAGTATAACTCTACGATCCTAATTGGGAGAGCCCTATACATGTAGGGCCTTCTCCATATGGGATGCCAGGTCATTGGTCCATCTCCGTCTGTCCATCTCCGTCCATGTGGGCATGTCATCTGTGGGGAAGTTGACCTAACAATTAATTGGCTACTAACACATAATTTTATTGTAGTAACTGTGCACCTGGCAGATACAGATATGAGCTCGGGGAGGGCTGAGGTCACACTAACTCGCATGATCCACTCGTTTCTCAGACGGCTCGGCAACTCCGAAGGTCCTCCACCTTCGTTTTCGGCTTTAATTTGTTGCCACCCTGCACCTCGCTGCAAAAATCAGGTGACCCATTTGTGAAGACACGATAGCCATGCCTTCTGATCTTAGTGATCGATCGAGGGGTGTAAAGGTTTTATGGTCGGTGGCATGGGTTTGGATGGTCCTGTGGGGATTGTTAGGGACAGGAAGGCCTTGCTATCTTTTCCTTGGGATGGTACTGCCAAGAGGTGCTCTGCTCCCTTCTCATGACCTTGCATGGTGCATTCTTCCTAGGACACGAGGGTGGGGGTGGTGTCGGCGTTCATGCAAGGGATCTAATACTAACACACATGTTTGCCACCCTTGGGCCTAAATTCTAAAATGGCTGCTGTTTGCCAAGATGGTGTTCACACCCCCATATACCATATATCATATAATGCACTAAGGTGATCGTGCTTACACCTCTATGTGCACCCCCCTCCCCCTCTGCTCTCCTAGTGTTTATTTCTCATTCGGTATTGCCTAAGGGGAAGGGAAGACCCTCTCCTTCCCAACATTCCCCCTTTTGTTAATCCCAAATTAACGAACTCCCCTTCAGTGTCATTTGCAACTAAGTTCCAATATATATTCTCCTCCCTCCACACCCTCTCCAAACATTCAGCTTCCAAGTATGGGGTTTACTTGTCTTTTGGAACCTATGCTCTGCAAACCTCTCATAGACTTCCTCCAGATTGGGCATATTCCTCTTGGTACATGTCATGTAAATGCAACTCCCATCCCCAGCTAGATCAACCCAGTGTTCTGTATAATTCTCGGGGTGTGGTGATTGTGCCACGGGGGTATAAGGGATGAGGTATGGTTTGTTTGGGTCGTCTGTCTGGGTACCGCCCTGTGTGGAACCCCAATCGAGACCATCATCATAGCACTATTGGGCACTGCTTTGGCACAACATCTGAGACCTATTGGCAGGCGCAGAAAATGACCAACACAAAGACAACCACAGGCAACAGCATCTCCACAATCGCCCCCAGCCAGGATGGTGCCCAGGAAAAAATTGCATCAAACCAATCTTCACTCTTTATTCCTGCTTCTTTCTTCATGCACACGCCTAGATTGTGTACGGCTCCTATTATGTGTGAGAGTGAGCCATTCTCTGCATCTTCGGGAGGCACGAAGCGTGCAGTATGAGTCCCTGATGTTTTTGCACACGCCTCCTTCCATTGTGGTCAGTAGATCGAGGAGAATACCTATTCTGCATGGTTAGCCTCAAGGCTCGTAGTTCCGCCTTTATGATGTTAAATCCCTGCTCGTTGTAATTTGCCAGCTACATCAGTTCCCAGTGGACAATTGCAGCCATTTTGCATTGACTGCTGTTTGCACACCAGGTAGTAGCATTGAGGCAGAGAAAGTTTCTGCTTTGCTGAAGATCCTGTAAGGAAGTCATGGTATCAAACGGTGAATACAGACACAAGTGATCACAGTTCAAGGGTGTTTATTGAAGTTCAATGGGTTGGTTAAAGACCTATCTAAGCCTAAATCTAAGGATGGGAGCAAACTACGACCATCAAATAATAATGCAGTGCTAGTGGAGTCTGTCAAAAATAAAAATGGCCTTTACAAATAAAAACTATTGTCAATCCTTAACTCTAATAACAAATGGTGTGGGGAAAATGTATGCAAAAGAAAAGTGTTCAAGAAACAATGTCAGGATAACTGAATACTTGGCTTGCCTTCCCTTTCCCACGTTTTCAGCACTGGACAAGGTGGCACACTCAAGCTTCGAACACACTCTGGCTTCTCTTAGCAGGAGGATGCAGTTCAAAACACATATCTGGGCCTTCTGCGACAGTCTCTTCGAATAAAAGTCTCTGGTTTGTAGAATGCCTGGAGTAACAAAACAAACACCAAAGATCCTCTCTGGTTAAGATGTTCACCTTCACAAAGTCTGTGGGTGTTCTGTTCACCCCTGGTCTCCCTCAGTTGGGCTCGGACCCCCTTTTCACAATTTCACAATGAGTCTGTCACGATTGGGCTTGGAACCCCTTTTTACAATTTCACAATTGATCTCCCTCTTTCATGCTTGGACCATGTATTCTCCATAAAGTCTTTGGAGTTATTGATCACCACGGGTCGCACTGAGCCGGGCTCGGAACCTCTCACCAATTTTTTCTCTTTCAATCTGTTTATTTCACCATGGGCCTCCGCTCGGACCTGTTGCCGCTCACGCTTTTCCACTGTTTGTACTCACAAATATCAAAGTCTTTCGACTGTGCACAGGATTTTAGTTGACCCTCGCATGACCATATTGAATTCCTTTCACTTTCCTTTTATCACTTTAAATCTGAAGATATGGCATGCTTCAAACAGAGACCTTCGACTGGGCATCTGCAACGTGCCTGACCACTCTGTCCCTTCACACTCTTGACGTTGTCTCAAAAAGTCACTCTTTCATATTTCTGGCTTCACCTTCGCCTCCTGCACACAGCCCGGCCTTGCAATAGTTTTCTTCAGCTCACCGGCTGCTTTCACAGCTTTCATTTGGGAGCCAAGGCCAATATTGGGGCGTCTGCTTCACCTCCTTGACACTTGCTCTAGTGCGGGAGGACGGTGTATATCTCGAAACGCTAAATGCAGGATTCCCAGTCTTCGCTTATTTCAGAAGTTTAAAGGCTTTGGATGTCATGTCCCTGAATGCACCTGGGTCTTTTACGCTCCTCCTTCACTAGCTCCCCGAATAGGGCATTCCCCTCATTTTGGGAGCAGCAGGAGCCCAAGGAGATGTGAGGTCAGGGCCTCACCACATGCCCCTTAAATGCCTGGGTATTCTTGTTTCATCCAGGGGAGGAACTCTGGAGTATCGCCAGGCAACTCTAGCTGTCCCTAGTCTGGCTTCCTCTCCACACTGCAGTCTCCCTTGGCCTTCCAGCACAAACGGCCTCTCTCTGGCTTCTCTGGATCCTCCAGCATCCCCAGCTCTATAAGAGTGTGTTCCTGTGCTCTTCTTTCTATACTGGTATGGAGGTCTAACCAGTTTTAGGTGTAGGTGGTTGAAAAGGGAGATCTGACTCTGCCTGTCCTCGTTATGCCTGTCCTCATTAATGGGGCAAGATCTAGACTGCCCATAGGAATCCATGGTACATTGGTTCCTATGTGCAATCTTCATAGCTCTATTCCTCTTCTTTGTCCCAGTGCCTTTGAAAAAGGCAATGGGGAGGAAGTATGGGAGTTGTAGTTTTCCCTAATGATGGAGGGAAATGTCTGTGTTTGTCAGGGTGAAGGGGGCAGATGTATGATTGTAGGTAAATGGGGTTTAGAGGACTGAGGGGATGTCAGATAGGGATATATTTCTTCTCCTATGCCTCCCTTGAATGTTGGTACCTGTTGGAATTGGGCAGGGGCAAAGGGACAGGATTCATAACAATCTATAAAGGTGGAGGAAGTGTCAGATAGGCGGGAATACTGCATCTCGCCATCAGATATCTCACCTCACTCCCCGAGGACCCCTCACCCAGGTGATCCTCCCACACTTACCCACCCCAGGGTCTGGATCTAAGGGCGATGGCCATGCCCTGGCCACCGGAGCAAGAGATCCCCGGGGTTTAGACAGTGAGACACCCTCAGGTTTCACACAGGTCTGTACTCTTCTGATATTTCATTTAGCAAGACTGATGAGTCTTTGGACAGATAGTTAGCTCTTTTCTTTCTTTGCAGGATTCCACCTTTTTCTTTCCTAGGGAGGGTGTGGAACTCTGGTGCTGGCAACGGTTTCATGATGGTGGGAGGTGCAAGTACGCTTGTGGCTGCACACCCAATAGTAATTCATCACTGCTGCCATGCGTTTCCTGAGATCGGGAATGAGCAGAGTGAACTGGGGACTTCCAGCTCTTTAAGATTTTATCAAACATCAATAATTCAGATGACACAAATAGCTAGGCACAATGTTAGTCTGTTTTAATGTAAGTAAGTAAAACAGGGAGTACAACGAACATCAGCAATCGCTCCATACTCAACTCTCAACTGATTTAAGAAAAAACATATTTTTTATAGACCAAATGTGTCACTACTGACGTTTAGACCTGCATCATTACCAACATCATCCTACGTGGCAAGTTTCTAAAACCTATCGGGAAGCGGGATTGGGTCTAAGTGAACTACTAAGTATAGGTGTAATATCAGTATAGAGTAACAGAGAGAAATAATTGGATAGTCTACAACAGGTGGGACAACTAAGCCCTCCCTTTAAAATGGCCACTATGAACGTCACTAAATGTACGACGTCCCTTTGGTTGCACAACTATAGGACCCCCAACTACGGGGTCCTCTACAATTGGCTGACTACTAACCCCTGTCAATAACTTTCCATCTACCTGAGCAGCATGCAGACTGAACAACCAGGTGCGGGTGAGCTTGTCTCAATACCAGCTTCCCACCAATTAAAATGGACACTCCATCATCACCTCAACGTTTCAGTGTCAATTAGTGTCTGACGTTGGCCTTGGTTTGTACTGTTCTCTGGGATTTTTTAAGGAGTATGGGTACTGTCTGGCTTCCGTGCATAGGTGGGATCTCATGCGTCCAACTTTCTTCCATCACATGACTGGACACCATGAAATGAGGCCTTCCTCGTTGTTCAAGACTGCTATATACGTAGTGAAACCTTCATTCTTTATTCAATCCATATGCATCTATGAGGTATATATTGGCGCTTGCTGCAATCTATTTACTATAAGCATTTGGCTAGCTTCATGATTGCTTTGCTTCTTGCATTTCATTGCATCTGTACACGTTTAAACTATCTAAATATCTTCCCTATGTTTGTGGCATAAGTTTCTTCATCTTGATCCCAAAATGTCACTTATCCTTAGTACTTCTTCATTCTTCATAAATCGTCTGCCTCTCAGGTCTGATTATCTTCTAACTATGGAATCGATTCGGTTTCGTATGACGTCACCATTCATCCTGGTCATTCAGTTTCTTTGTTAAATCAGGAATCGCATTCAAATGACCATCATATTGTCTTGGATGTAGGTATGGTTTCCTTAATGGATACTTTATTTCCCATATTCTCTTAGGTATAGGTATTCTTATGGGTACTGCACTAAATCGTTGCTCTTCTTGCATTCTGATTGGTGTAGTATATATCACATAATATGGTTCATACTTCTCAGGTAATGTAGGTGGGGTAGGTGGAGAAGGGGTACTTGGCTCCTCCTCTACAAGACTCTTATTACAATGTTTGTTGACCCATATAGATATCGGTCCTGCACTATAAAAGCAAAGTTCATATGTTTCTTCTTTGTGCACTTTCACCGGTTTCTCCGTTGCATCAATCCATGTTAGTTTTGTGATGTGTTCAGTCCAGAACAGTACACATGCTGCTTCCACCCCGGCCAGAACCCCTTCTTCGTATCCCATTAGACTGTCTGCCATGCAGCTAACAATTGTTTCTTGCCATTTGTTGTTTGTGTATTTCAGTCCTTGTATCACCAGGTAAGGTCTTTTGCGGCATTTGCTACCTTTTGGATTTTTGTTGCATTGCAGGCGATCTGGATCAACAAGTTTGAGCCTCACATTCTGTGCCTGGAAAGTGGCCCTGAGCCTACATAGCATAAGATGTACTAGGCATTGGGCCTCTAGAATTGGTACTTCTTGTGGCACTAGGACCTTGGTTGCCCCTGACTCATGCAGTATCAACTAACACACATAGCAACTGCCACTTTGTTCCTCCCCACCACGCTCATGTCTGTGTACCAACTGTTGGACAATTCTGGCATCAAGACCAAGACTGTGGAAGGCATCATACTTCAACCTTCGTGCATGTCTTTTTGTACGTTTGGGTTCATCTATATACCCATTAATAACACTACAAAATGATTTACACAGTAAGGTTTGTGTTATGAACAGCATTAAAAAACCTTGAAAACAGTAGGGACCTGGCAATATATTCTAACAATTGTAAGGAAGGCATGGTATCAAAGTAAGACAGACACAAGTGATCACAGTTCAAGGGTGTTTATTGAACTTTTAAAGAGGTGTGATAAACGCCTAATCTAAATCTAAGATGGGAGCAAGATACGACCATCAAAAAATAATAATACAGTCCTAATGGAGTCTAGTCAAATAAAAAGGGTCTATACTAAAAAAAATAGAACTATTGCTAATCCTTACAGCTATACCACAAAATAGTGTGGGATAATGGTTACAAGAAAAGAAAGAAGTGTTCACAAAATGATAAGTCAGGATGTTTAGGCTGCGGTCTCCCTTCCCCACGCTTTAAGCATGGGACAAGGCAGGACACTTGAGCACTGCACACTCTGGGCTTCTCCGGCACAAGCTTAGAGTTCCTTTTCTCAATATCATGGCCTTCTGTGCCTACGTCTCTAGTGTGCCTAAGTCTCCATTATGCCAAGTCTCTCTCTTCAGAAGGCCTGATGTACCATAAACAACAAAACAAAAGTTCCTTCTGTTAATCTTCACATCGAGTGATTTCGTTTCACCCTGTATACTTCTCTCAATGTTAGCCTTCCTCAGTCGGGCTAAGACTAACAACTCATTGTGGACATCTCTCAGTCGGGTTCATGTTTGTCGTCACAATGTTCCCTTCTGCCAATCTTCACATCGTGCGATTTCTCTTTACCCTTGGATCCCCTTCAGCCGGGCTCCGCTTCTCCTCTCAACGTTAGCCTCCATCAGTCAGGCTCAGACCAACAACTCACTGTGGACATCCCACAGTCGGGTTCATGTTTGTCATCACAATGTTACCTTAGTTTTATCACAATGCAGGATTCACTTCACCATGGCTTTCTCCTGACATCTCTCCGCCGGGTTCACATTGCCATTCTAACACATGTCAAAAGAAAATAATTCTAGACCCCTTATCTAAGTCTGGGTCTCAGCCCCCAGTTAGGCTTCACACAATTCTATCATCAAAACGTGTCAAAGACTTTCGCATGTACAATAGGGTTGGTTTGACCCTCGTATGACCACTTTAACACGTCACGCTGGCCTCCCCTAAGGCCTCTTGGTACTCGTAGTTTCAACAACAATCAAAGACTTTTGAATGTGCACAGGATTCAAAATAACCCGCTGCAGGGCCACCTCAATTTATCAGTCCAAATACATTCTCCTTGTTCGGGAGGGGGGCACCAACCTGAGACCTTTGAATGAGCACCAAGGTGGAGCCAGACCACTCTATCTCTGGTGCCAATTTTGTTCACAAAAGACCTCTCTCTATTATCATTTTTCATATAATGTTGCCACTGCAACCTTGAGCCTAACACAGTCTGGTCTGCTATCAGCTTCTTCTGACTCACCGACTGTGCTGAACTCATTGGTGTTTCATTTGCTGCTGGAGTCAAGGACGGTTCCACAGTGGCAACCGCTTCTCCCCGCCCCGGATATCAGTGCGGGAGAACCCAGTGTATCGCTGACATCCGTCACAACATTCACTAGCTGCAATTCCCAGTCTTGCGTTTCCCTTCTTCTAAGGCTTCGCGGATCTGGGTTGAAAAGGGCAAGGGCAATTCCCACCTTGTCGGCCTTTCGGGTCTCGCTACCTTTCTCCTCCGTTTGAACTGCTGTCCCGGAATAGCTGCTTCCTCATACCTCTGTCCTTGCTCAGAATGTGCTTTCGGGCCCTGCCTTTTATCCGTGTGGCCACCTGGATGACAGATCCCCGGGAACTAGCAAGTGAGACACCTTCAGGATTCTCACACACTCCAGTGCGAGGGGGTGCATTGTTATAATGTACAGAATTGTTGGCATGTTGATGGGTAAAGTTGGGCCTTGGGGAAAATAAATGTTCAGTTTTATTTGGCCTGTTATTTACAGTAAAATTGTAATTTCTTCCTCTAACCTCCCACCCCCTGCTTTTGTGTGTCCCTATAACATAAAAGAAGTTCCTAAATAAATCCCTAAAATAAACATTGAAATAGTGAATATACCTGCTATAAAATGCATTGCACACATGTAAGAATATGAAAACCTAGACATGACACTACAAATGGAATGCTTTCTAACACTATAAGAAGTGTACTTTTTAACATATAATGAGTTGTTTGAGAGTGCTGGTTCCATCTTCTTTTAATCTCTGAAAGGCAACATTTATGCACACAAAACAGAGAGGGAGAGGGCGCAAGAAAGGGCCCCCTGAGCAAATGTGAATTTGTTAACAGCTGTGTGTGTGCATGGGTTTACGTAGGGGGGGTCACTCCAAATATGAATGCTCGTAGTGAAAAGGGAAATGAGGTAGATGCACACTAGCAGTCTTTTGAAGTGCTGGTACAATGTCCGAATGTGCCCTCTGAACGTTGGATAGGTGAATCCGATAGCGGAGCTCCTTTACTTTAACCGCAAGAGTAGTAGAAAACACTACCTCAGGCAGTCCATTGAACCTGGGGCTGTTCTACGTGCGGACAAAGGACTGCACGTAAATGAGTTCTTCTGATCGGGGTGGTGATATCTGTCTGGAAATACATTTAAGTGCTTGTGTGAGGGTTGTTAAACAGTATTTGAATTCGTCACCCAACACAGCTGCTGCCCTATGGGCGTCTGATGCCCTCCTAATTGAAGAAAAGGGTGTGTGTATATGTGGCGACCAGTTACCACCTCATGGGGTGATAAATGGTGGTCTTTGCTGGGCTGTGTGCGCAAACTAAACAGAGCCAATGGTAAGCAATGCACCCAGTTTTTCTTTAACGTGGTGCAAAGCTTAGACAGCTTACTTTTGAGGAGTCAGTTGATCCTCTCCACAGCTCTGTTGGCCTCTGGGTGGTAAATTGTACACATCCAGTGTTTAAAAGTAATGCAGTAATTGTCCCACCCATTATTGTTTCTTCGTGCATCTCTGCATTGCCTTATCACTCCATTTTCTCTGCCTTAAGAGCTGACAACGCAGCTTTTGCTCTTTTCTTCTCAATTTCCTCATTCCTTTATACTCTCTATCATACGTCTGTTTTCCATCCATCTTGTAAACCCTTGCAACCTTGGCTTCTGTTCACCTTCAGTTAATGTGACTTACTCTGCGTCACCTTCAAAGACACTGGTTTAACTCTAAGTCTCAGACTGACTATAACTCATATTCATCATAATATCTCTGAAACTTGAGGAGAACCATCTCCGGTTCTGGAAGAATCTCAAGACCTTCTTCTTTGCTTCTGCTTTCTCTCCTCCTCTCCCCTGCTGATCCCCTGGCTGAATCTGAAACTGCACTGGATACCTGCTACCGTCTGATCTCTGGGCCAGGTCCCCTCCCTGCCAGTTGCACCCCTGCACTGCCCCCCTGGCAACACTTGCACTCGATGACTGTTTCTGTATCCGTACAGCCCTTACTAGCACTGGACCCCTGTTGTCTGCCCTTGCCCTTACACTTGCCACTAGCTGGCTGCACTTTTATTTATGGTCTTTATTTCACTGTAATCCTATGTACTGCACTGCCCCCTCCCCTTTCCCCTGCACTTTTCCCTTCCCCCCTCCCCTGCACTTGCATGATCTCAAATGTCTCCTGGCCTTGTAGGATAGTTGTCTGCCTTCCCTCTGTTTCCCCTCCCTTGCCTCGTCACATCTTGAAACACTTGTGTATAGGTGCATTATAAATGCCATATCATATCATATCTTGTATGATGACTCCTTTCCTTCTGCTAAACGATACTTCTTTTCTGATCTCTTCCACGCACAATCATCTCATACGCAATGTCTTTTCCAAACACGTTCTCATCTTCTTTCCCCTCCTACTCTTAATCACTCACTTGACTCTTCTCTATCCGCATCTGACTTAGCCTCTTTTTTCACATCCAAGGTGGCCTATGTTCGCCTTGCAATTGATTCTTCTTTCTCTTCTACACAAACAGCACATCTTCCCCTTCTAATTCCCTCTACCCTGCGCACTCCTGAGGTAGAGCGGTTACTGGAGTGCGTATATATGGGGCTGGATGGGCCGTGGCCGGGTGGACACATAGGTTGGGTTAGTGTACACGGCACTGGGAGCGCTGCCAATGGATGTATACCCTTGTATTCTATCATGTCTCACACGCTTCTACTAACTTGTCCCCTTCATGAGTGTTCCGTGCTCCTCCCTCATTGGAGTCTCCCACATCCTCAATCATCTTCCACAAGTCTAAGATTTCCTTTCTGTTCTATAGCCCTCATCCTTGTACTTCGCTGCTAGAAATGTTGTCATATGCTCCAGAATTCCCTTATAATGGGTGCCCTGCTCTGGCCATGAGCGGGGCACTCCCCCCGTGTTTCTGTCACCCACTGCTTATGGTATTGCTCAATTTATTGCTGGTACAAGGGCAGGGCCGTGTACATGTTCTCTAAAGGGGTCTCCCCTCCCATTTCAGCGATGTATGCGCTCTAAAGCATCCCTATGCATCTGATCGCACGCTGCAAATATCACAACCAAAAAAACACAAAACACTAAAATAACAACCTAAAATAACCACTACTATATCCGAGCTCACTAATTATGCAGGGCTCCTATTTATTTCCTTTCCCTCCGTTACACAATATACATGTTACCACCTTCTCCCCTCACTCGGGGAGGTTCCCTACACTCCTGTTTTCCTTTCCATAATGTCCTCATTAAAAAATCAATAATAACAAAAGCAAAAAATCACACCCACACCATACAAAAGACCTCGTCCACAACTCACTCACAAACCACACTTTCCCCATTTACCATTCCCCTACTTGTTATCACTTGCAAGGGTATACTCACCTATGCGTGTTCACCCGAACTTCTCTGTCACAGGGTTCCTACAACGGCCTGCACACTCTCACTGGATCCGCACCCGCTTCGAAGGACAGACAGGACTTCTATAAAAATGGCTTCTGTACACTTCTGGGAATGATGCATCAAGGGACTGGTTGCTGAAGGTGGGTGCGGCCCCTTCAGAGAATAGTCCCGGAAGCCTCTGTCAGTGCAGGGGTTGCTGGGATCCCAGGGTCGCCAAATGAAGGCACGCCCCTGCACTATCACACCACAAAAAATACATCCCGCTAGGGACAAAGGCCCATGGCACACTTGAAAGGATAACAGGTATTTATTTCTACAAAATAGAAGTGTATCAGTAAAGAACTCTGCTGCCAATGAACGTTCTAGTCTCCATAGGCACATGCAGCACATTATGGGGACAAACAACATCAATGATGACGTAATCACATATAGAACAATTCTACAATCCTAATTGGGAGAGCCCTATACATGTAGGGCCTGCTCCATAGGGGATGCCAGGCCATTGGTCCGTCTTCATCTCTCCACTAACACAAACAATGTAATTTTATCATAGTAACTGTGCACCTGGCAGATACAGAGCTGGGTTTGGGGGAGTGCTGACGTGACACCAACTTGCATGCTCCAATCGTTTCCCAGACAGATCAGCAACTTCCAAGGTCCTCCACCTTCGTTTTTGGCTATAATTTGTTGACACCCTGCACCTCGCTGCACAAATCAGATGACCCATTTGTGAAGGCGTGATAACCTTGCCTTCTGATCTTAGTGATTGATCGAGGGGTGTGATTGTTTTATGGGCGGTGGTCTGGGTTTGGATGGTCCTGTGGCCGGGGTCTCAGGATAAAAGCATTGCAAAGCTGTATTTCTTATGAGGGGATCGTTGTGGGCAGGAGGGCCTTGCTATCTGTTCTGTGGGATAGGTACTGCCAAGAGGCGCTCTGCTCCTTTCTCATGACCATGCAAGGTGTATTCTTCCCAGGTTGCGAGGGCCTGTAACTTCTTGGGCAATGGAGGGTTTTATGGATGAAACCTGGCCAGGGTGTGGGTGGTGTCTGCGCTTATGCAAGGGATCTAATACTAACACACATAATGATGTTTGCCGCAGTTGGGCCTACATTCTAAAATGAATGCTGTTTTCCAAGATGGCATCCACACACCCCTCTAACATATAGCTTGGAATGTATGCACTAAGGTGATCCCGCAGCCTCCCCTATGTGCACCTCCCGGCTCCCTGGATGTGCTCTCTTAGCGTTTATTTCTCATTCAGTATCATCTAGGGGGGTGGATAGACCATCTCTCCTTCCCAAGAAGAGCATAACCTGGAGAGAGTGTGGCCACCACACAGGTATAACACACAGCATCAATGTGGTTCTTGTTTCCCTTGAAGAGTTTCTTATATTTAATGTTGTGGAGCATAAGACATTGCTAACCTGTTGGAGTTCAACCTTTAGCACAAAAGTACTTACAAGTATAGTTTATTCTGACCTGGCAGGGGAGTACACCAAGCCAGAATTTTGATCTGTTCTGGCAAAAGAATACACCAGAGCAGAGACCTTTGTTCTAGTGGGCCTGGCAGGTGAGTGGACCAAGTGGAAGCCATTGAACTACTGTGGTGCGGTTAAAATTCCTAAAAAAGAAGTTGAAGAACCACTAAAGTGTTTTTGTGGATTAATGCAGAAACACCCTGACAAATTATTGAAACAAGTATTGTATTAACTGCTGCAGAAGTATTTAATATTGTCAAAGAAGTGGTTTTGGGAACTGGTCCAGACATATCCTGACAAAGACCACTTTGTTGAAACCAAGGAAGTGAAGAAATATTCTGTGCTCATGAGAAGAGGTTGTTCCAAGATCTTTGTAACAAGTCAAAGAGAGGAAGCTTTGCTGAACACTTGTGAATTGTTTGTTGAATACAAATTGGAACTTTGTGTTATGAAATTGGAACCAAAAGAGAAGTGAAGTGGACTTTGTTGTGATACAGGATTTCTTAACCTTTTTGGAACTGTTGAACAAAATCCTGCTTGAATCTGGGGAAGGGGAATTCACCCAGATTAGAAGCAGAAACAGTTGTGTTGTGAAAGTACCTGTTATATTTGCTGCTGTTGAACTGCCATATATTACCTTATTAATGTGTTGTATGTTTAAGTGTGAGGGACAGAAACCTTTTGTTAGAGTGTTTCCTTTCATTTATTTTAGGCAGGGAAATCCTTGTCAGGGTAGGGATAGTGAGGTATTTTTCCAACCTTTTCAGTTAATAAAATGGCATCTTTTGAAAAACCTTCACAAAGTTGTCTGCCTCATATTTCTGACCCTTCATCTATGTGTCAGGAGTGGGATGGTAATCAATTGACACAAATTGGGAACCCTTACATTTGAGAAACTCAGCAAGACAGCCTCCACATCTACTGTAGTTACTGGGCAGTCTATAGGTTTTGGTATATATGTATATATGTATTCAGTAAAATACTTTGTTAAAGGGATGTTGTGGTTCCAAGTAAAACCGAAAACCCCCTGAAATTCGCCAGTTATGGTAAGCTAAGCAACCATAACTCACGCCACCACCGTGCATTGCTAAGACTAACACCCAGGACATCAAAGATGACATCACAAAAGTCATTGATGACATCACTGATGACATCACACGTGCATGTACTTTTCATGAAAACTCTGTACAAGGGATTTGTCACAGGTTTTGTGTTTTCTCACCTCACCTGTTTATGTTGCCTTGCGGGATCCTTCGCCGGGGTTTTCTTCCGTGCTGTTCGGGTCTTGTATAAGCCCGCTCGGCCGTTTTCGGATTCCAGGATTCGTTCAGCTTCTTCGTCCGGGATCAAGGAAACTCCAGGAAGACCAGGAAGGAAGAGCGCACACAGGGAGGTGTGCGCGGAACGCAGACGGAAACAGGTACAAGGAAAGGGAAGGAGAAGGAGTGGATCAGGGAATTAGAGCAGCAACTCAGTTCCAGGAGCACAACGCACGTCTAGCCTCAGCTAACGATAGTGTTGAGATGCGCAGAGCCGCAGGGGCGTGGTTAATTTATGGAACGTGCTGCATGGACGTAAAGGTCGATAGACGGCGTTCTGTGAATACGGCCATGTTGGGTGTACTACAGCGAGTAACCCCCGACGTGCCAGGGACCAGGAGGACCAAAAGGGGCGTGATCGATGGATCATGACAGCATGCCCCCTTCTAAAACTCGTTCCACCGGGTTTGCCTGGATGTATTAGATGGAACTTTCTGGCAATCTGGGGGAGTTAAGGTTTGAGACTGGTTCCCAGGTACTTTCACTGGGTGGATAGCCCTTCCATTCCACCAGGTATTGAAGTTGTCCTTGTCAATATCTGGAGTCACATATTCGAGACACTTCATATTCTAGCTGGTCATTGACAACCACAGGCCTGGGTCTAAGATTAGTCCGGGTGGTTTGGATGTAAGGCTTCAATAGAGATTTGTGAAAAACTGGATGGATTATCTTCCAGGAGTCTGGTAGTTTAAGTCGAAAGGCCACCGAGTTAATGACTTCTTTTATAGGAAAAGGCCCATAATATTGAGGAGCCAACTTATTCGGTCTGAGATGTCGAGGCAGTAGCTTTGAGGATACCCAAACTTTATCCCCAATGGTGTAAGAAGGCCCTGGCCTTCTCCTCGAATCTGCATAGTGCTTAGTTTGAATCTGTGCTCTTTCTAGATGTTCCTTGGCTTCTCTCTGTACATTGATGAGTGTTTCAATCCAGGAATCGACTGTTGGAACTGGTGTAGGGTGCTTAAGGACTGAAGGTAGTTGTTAGGGTGAATTCTCTGTTTAGGCTGAATTTCCTAACCTAGTGAGTCCCCCAGCAGCTTTGCTGGATTGTTGGGGTTTATTTTTTTCTCCTGCCAAGAGTGAGACTCTTTTACCCTCACTCCTGGGCATGATTTGAGTGTGTTGCTTTGACTCTAGAGGTGTTTAATGGGCTATGGGGTCTTTTACTCCATAGGGCTTCATGTGTTTTTGTGAGGTGTGTTACACAGCACCCTCAGTGCAGTAACACAGGGGTGTCATAGTGACCCCCCACTATAGACTCAATACCCTGGGACTGACTACTGTCTCCCAGGGCATGTAAAGTCACCATTGGCTTTACTAGTCCCCAATTATTAACAGAAACCAGTACAAACCATCATATTGTGGACGTACTGGTCGGGGCAATTCGATTGCCCCGGGGTCTGTTAGTCGAGGGGGCACGTCTCCGTCCCCCCTGATCGAGTTTTGGCTGGTGGCAGTGGAAACTACTTTTTATATTCGACCGCGAATATTTTCCTATGGGATTTTCCCATTGTTCGAGGCTACCAACTTTAATTATTTAATTCCTATAGCCTCGAACACACCGCCGGTTTATTTATTTAATATTAAATCTCCGGTTGGTATTTTTTGCCAGAACTCGGTTCTAAAATGGCGTTTGTGTTCGCTTCTGTGGCTCCAACCCAAGTTGAGCCTTTGTTCCACTTTTTGGCGGGCTTCTCCACAGAAGCCTCCAAAAGCGGTGCCACTCTGTCTGGGTACCACAGTGGGTGTGGGAGGGGGTTTAGGCACCCTGGACTGAGTTACCTTCGTAACTCAAGTCGCACTCTTGTGTGATTGGCCCAAGTGGTGAGCCGGCAGGCTCACCACTTAGCATGTTTGATTGACAGCTAGGCTGAGTGAATGGGGGTATGCTGCATAAATGGAACTTCAGAAGTCGCCACAGGACCTAAGAATCCGACGAGGGGGAAGCTGAGCCGACCTCCTACGACGACACCACCGGTGGAGCCCTGCTGAACCGTCTCACCAATTTTCCCAACGACAGAGGAGATCTCCAGCCCGGAGAGTCTTCTTCCTTCGACTGGTCGGGATAACCAGTCTGCTTCCTTTTTCTCTTCCTGGAGCATCTCGTGGCCGCCTTGCCAGTGCCAAGCACCCCGGCAACCGGGATACCACGTTTTACCACTACCGCGAATCAAAGGGTAGTACCTTTAACCGGAAAACTCCACGGCTGGTTTCTTCCCTGGCAGTGCAACGACCTTCATCTTTCCTCCACGTCGAGATCTTCTCTTCCTCTGGACGATGCCGCAACTTGCACCCGCTGCCAGGAACAACTGCCCCCGCTGGAGGATCCTTCCCACATAAGGTACCGTGTTCCGCCTGGCTTCCCTTGCAACCGACTCTACAGGGTAGATTTAGCCCCCGGCTTTCTAACCTGGGTTAGCCTGGGACACCCTGGCTAAACTTTTCTGAGCCTAACTAAAACCTTTCTGAACTCCCTGCAAGACTTTTTAAGCCTGTTGTCATTTTGTGATCTTGGGTGCATTTGTGCCCTGCTCTCTCCAAGAGTGGGCCCGGCCTATGGACTTTGGTTTACAAGTAACTTTTGACTTTCCTGCCTTGCTTAAGAGTTCCTAAGTATTAGTGTGATGTATTTTCCTACATTCTGCCTTTTTTCCTCCCTTTTTCGTTAACATATTGGAGTGCCATCTTTAGTTAAGCGCTCACCTCTGTCTGGAAATAAGTGGTGTTAACTAAGACTTGTCTGATAAGGAATAAGGGATGTATATATAATAATAGTAACCCTTGGGCTACCTGGGTGAGTGAAGGGTTGAAAAACTTAGAGGGATGGATTAAGGGTTACAAAGTGAACACTTATGAAGGTATGAGAAATTTGTTTATGTTGGAGTCAATTTATGATGCCTGCCCTCCTGAGCTCAGACAGCACTTGGCTGATTCAAAGGAATTAGATTCCAGAAAACTAGGTAAGGCTGCTGACCTGTGGGTTGCCAACAGGGCCACTCACAAGGATTCTGGGGTAACTCAGAAAAAGGATGAGGGGAAACAGCCTAAAAAGGACTCCAAAGAGAATTCTAATACTGCAAATTCCAAAGAGGGCCCCAAACAAAACCATAAGGGTAAGCCACAAGGGAAACAGAATCAGGCTAGTGTACCTTCTGGTCCCAGACCAGAAGGAGGTCAGAACAAGCCTCCATTCCAGCGAGCCTTTGGCTCATGCTATGTTTGTAAGGCCACTGACCATGTAAAAGGAGATCCCAGATGCAAAGGTAAACTTCCAGGGATCCAACTTGCCTCCTTAGCCTTCGCTCAAGAAGAGGAAGTACATATGGCAAGTGGAAGCTTTCTGCTACTGGCTGATAAACCCACTGGAGTCTCAGCCAGTGTTTCTTTATTCTCTCTGGGGTTGTGGGAACAACAGAATTTAGATGTATATAATTCTATCCCAGATAATACTAAAGAG
The DNA here is from genome assembly GCF_040938575.1 of Ambystoma mexicanum. Classification (NCBI taxonomy): domain Eukaryota; kingdom Metazoa; phylum Chordata; class Amphibia; order Caudata; family Ambystomatidae; genus Ambystoma; species Ambystoma mexicanum. Next base: position 434,765,845 of record NC_090931.1, on the reverse strand, counting down.
TATTATAATAACAGTGTCCAGGTGAATGGTCAGGAGACTCCTGCCATTAGGGACATTGGGGCCAGCATAACTGTGGTGGATGAATCATTTTTCAAGGCAGAGGATGTTGCTAAGACACCCAAATGCCTCACCAAGTTAGCTGGAGGGCCTGAGCAGATGTGTCCCCAGTTACCAGTTCTCATCCAGTGCAACGATATGACCGTACAGATACCTGTCAGTGTACAATGTGAGGTGCCAGGAAGGGTACTGTTGGGTAATGACCTGAAAGCTCTTGGAGTTGTGTCACATACCCCCAGACCTCCTAGTAAAAGGTTACAGGAGCTCAGTAAACCTGCAAGAGAGAAAACCTTGAGAGGTTCTTCTCAGGAGATGATGAAGAAAGATATCACTCCTCCTCCATTGGAGCAACTTACTGCAGTGACTACCAGATCAGGAGCCAAGGAGCAACCCAAGACTCCAAGGAAAAAGCCAGCAGCAAGCACTCCAGTGCTTCCAACAAGGACTTCCCCTAGGTTGTCCAAAGTTACACCAGTAACTCCCCCTCCAGCTGAGGCTGAGAGGGTGGTTGAACCCTGTGTGGTTGAACTAGACTCTGAAGAAGAGCTAGTCGGAGGCCAAGACCTTATTGGAGATTTAGATCCAGCTGACCATCCTGAGCTGCAGTCTTTACTGGCAGAAGGTGGACCCAGCAGATCAGCTTTCTGTAAGGGCCAAAGAGAATGTCCAACTCTGGAAGGTCTCTGCCAACAGGCAACTTCTCAGGCTGATGGGCAAGAGCCTGGGAAGTACAGGTTACACTGGGAAGATGGCCTCTTCTACAGTGAACCAACTGAGTCTGAACCTGGAGACTATAAGCGCCTTGTAGTACCTCCAGAAAACAGACAACAGTTCTTACAACTAGCCCATGAGATACCTTTGGCTGGTCACTAGAGTTTCAAGAAGACCAAGGAAAGGCTCACTCTCTACTTTTATTGGCCAAAAATGGGGGCTGAAGTAGATAAGTATTGTAAGAGCTGCCATACCTGCCAGACTTCTGGTAAGGTTGGTTCTAAGAAGGTGGCACCTTTAGTGCCTCTCCCAGTTGTGGGAGTCCCATTTGAGAGGGTAGGGATTGACATTGTTGGTCCCCTTGATCCCCCAACCTCCTCAGGCAACAGGCTTATCCTTGTTGTAGTTGACAATGCTACTAGGTACCCTGAGGGAATTCCTATGAGGACTGTTACAGCTCCGGCTGTGGCTAAGGCCCTCCTTGGTATTTTTACCAGGGTTGGGTTTCCTAAGGAAGTAATCTCTGACAGGGGGTAGAATTTTATGTCCCACTACATGAAAGCCATTTGGAAAACCTGTGGAGTTACTTACAAGTTCTCAACAGCATACCACCCTCAGACAAATGGGTTGGTAGAAAGGTTTAACAGAACCATGAAGAGCATGATAGGTGCTTTAGAGGAACCCCTTAAACAAAAGTGGGACCTTCTACTGCCATGCCTTCTCTTTGCTTATAGAGAAGTCCCTCAGGAGGGAGTAGGTTATTCTCCCTTTGAGCTTCTTTATGGCCATCCGGTCAGAGGCCCATTGGCCCTGATCAAGGAGGGGTTGGAGAGTGCTCCTTCCCCCAAGCCAGTCAGAGTGACTGACTATGTGATAGGTCTCCGACAGAGAATTTCACACATGATGGCAGAAGCAAGTGACAACTTGAAAGCTGGACAAGCTCTGGTCAAGCATTGGCATGATCAGAAGGCTAACATGGTTGAGTTCACTCAAGACCAGCTAGTTCTTGTTATACTCCCAACAAGGCAGAGGGCCTTGCAAGACAAATGGAAGGGACCCTCCAAGGTTGTGGGAAAACTTGGAGAGGTAAACTATCTGGTGGATCTGGGCAATCCCAGGGAAGCTCCCAGAGTCTTCCACACCAACCGCCTCAAAGCCTATGTCTCTAGACCAGAAGTAGGAGCCTTGCTTCTAGCTTCTTCGGAAGAGGACGAGGAGAGTGAAGCTCTACCTGACCTCCTTAGAGGCTTACCTTTGGACAAAAAGGTTGAAGGAGTTCATCTCTCTTCAGATCTGACACCTGAGCAACAAGAAAAGTGCAAATCTATGTTAAATCAGTTTGCCTCCCTGTTCTCACTTTCACCAGGCTTGACCCCTTGGGGCCAGCATGATATTCTCACTGGTGACTGTCTGCCAGTCAAAAGCAGAGGGTACAGAATGTCAGAACATGTCAGAACCCACCTCAAAGGTGAGGTCAAGAAGATGCTTGATCTCGGGGTAATAGAGCCCTCTACTAGTCCATGGTCTAGCCCAGTTGTGTTAGTATCAAAGGCAGGATCCAAAGAGTTGAGATTCTGTGTGGACTATAGAGCCCTTAATGCAGTCACCAAGACTGATGCCCACCCTTTGCCAAGGACAGATGAGTTGGTGGATAGACTTGGCGCAGCCAAGTACCTCAGCACATTTGACCTTACGTCAGGCTATTGGCAAATAGCCCTGACAGACCATGCCAAGGAGAAGACTGCATTTTCTACCCCAGTTGGCTTATACCAATTCAAGGTTATGCCTTTTGGAATGAAAAATGCACCTGCTACATTTCAAAGGATGGTAAACCAAGTTCTAGGTGGGATGGAGGACTTCTGCATGGCATACTTGGATGACATTGCAGTCTTCAGCCACTCCTGGGAGGAACATGTGAACCTCCTAGGACATGTTTTGCAGGCTCTTGAGCAGGCCCATCTGACCATAAAGGCAAGTAAATGCCAAATTGGACAGATTAAAGTGGTCTACCTTGGGCATGAGGTAGGAGGTGGAGAAATAAGGCCTCTGCTCAGCAAGATTGAAGCTGTGCAGAATTGGACAACACCTACTACTCAAACCCAGGTGAGAGCCTTCCTAGGCCTCACTGGGTATTACAGGAATTTCATATAGAACTATGGGACCGTAGCTTCTCCACTGAATGTAATCTCCTCTCTAAAATTCCCTAAGAAGGTCAAATGGAATGAGGAGTGCAATCAGGCCTTTGAAAGCCTGAAGAAGGCTCTTTGCCAAGCTCCAGTACTGAGAGCTCCTGACTACCTGCAAACCTTCATTGTAAAAACGGATGCTTCCAATGTAGGAATAGGTGCAGTCCTTCGCCAACTGGATGGGAAAGGTAAAGAGCACCCCATTTGCTTCATCAGCCATAAGCTGAAGGATCCTGAGACAAGGTGGGCAACAATCGAAAGAGAATGCTTTGCTATTGTGTGGGCACTGAAGAAGTTTAGGCCATACTTGTATGGTTCTACTTTTGTCATTCAGATTGACCACCAACCCTTGAGATGGTTAATGCAAATGAAGGGAGAAAATCCAAAACTATTGAGATGGTCAATCTGCCTGCAAAGGTTTGATTTCACCATTGAGCACAGGTCAGGGTGTCACCATCAAAATGCTGATGGACTCTCTATGTCATCTACTAGAGGTATGAGGTTCATCCAGGAGTGGATTAAATCCTTGTGTCCCTTAGTCTGGGGGGGGGCGAGTGTTAGGGAGAATTATCTGTTTAGGCTGAATTTCCTAACCTAGTGAGTCCCCCAGCAGCTTTGCTGGATTTTTGGGGTTTATTTTTTTCTCCTGCCAAGAGTGAGACTCTTTTACCCTCACTCTTGGGCATGATTTGAGTGTGTTTCTTTGACTCTAGAGGTGTTTAATGGGCAATGGGGTCTTTTACTCCATAGGGCTTCATGTGTTTTTGTGATGTGTGTTACACAGCACCCTCAGTGCAGTAACACAGGGGTGTCATAGTGACCCCCCACTATAGACTCCATACCCTGGGACTGACTACTGTCTCCCAGGGCATGTAAAGTCATCATTGGCTTTACTAGTCCCAAATTATTAACAGAAACCAGTACAAACCATTATATTGTGGCCGTACTGGTCGGGGCAATTCGATTGCCCCGGGGTCTGTTAGTCGAGGGGGCACGTCTCCGTCCCCCCTGATCGAGTTTTGGCAGGTGGCAGTGGAAACTACTTTTTATATTCGACCGCAAATATTTTCCTATGGGATTTTCCCATTGTTCGAGGCTACCAACTTTAATTGTTTAATTCCTATAGCCTCGAACATACCGCCGGTTTATTTATTTAATATTAATGTGGTATTTTATGCCAGAACTCGGTTCTAAAATGGCGTTTGTGTTCGCTTCTGTGACTCCAACCCAAGTTGAGCCTTTGTTCCACTTTTTGGCGGGCTTCTACACAGAAGCCTCCAAAAGTGGTGCCACTCTGTCTGGGTACCACAGGAGGTGTGGGAGGGGGTTTAGGCACCCTGGACTGAGTTACCTTGGTAACTCAAGTCGCACTCTTGTGTGATTGGCCCAAGTGGTGAGCCGGGCGGCTCACCACTTAGCATGTTTGATTGACAGCTAGGCTGAGTGAATGGGGTTATACTGCATAAAAGCAGGGCTTTGTGGACTGGAACTTCAGAAGTCGCCACAGGACCTAAGAATCCGACGAGGGAGAAGCTGAGCCGACCTGCTACGATGACACCACCGGTGGAGCCCTGCTGAACCGTCTCACCACTTTTCCCAACGACAGAGGAGATCTCCAGCCCGGAGAGTCTTCTTCCTTCGACTGGTCGGGATAACCAGTCTGCTTCCTTTTTCGCTTCCTGGAGCATCTCATGGCCGCCTTGCCTGTGCCAAGCACCCCGGCAACCGGGATACCACGTTTTACCACTACCGCGAATCAAAGGGTAGTACCTTTAACCGGAAAACTCTGCAGCTGGTTTCTTCCCTGGCAGTGCAACGACCTTCATCTTTCCTCCACGTCGAGATCTTCTCTTCCTCTGGACGACGCCGCAACTTGCACCTGCTGCCAGGAACAACTGCCCCCGCTGGAGGATCCTTCCCACATAAGGTACCGTGTTCCGCCTGGCTTCCCTTGCAACCGACTGTACGGGGTAGATTTAGCCCCCTGGCTTTCGAACCTGGGTTAGCCTGGGACACCCAGCCTAAACATTTCTGAGCCTAACTAAAACCTTTCTGAACTCCCTGCAAGACTTTTTAAGCCTGTTGTCATTTTGTGATCTTGGGTGCATTTGTGCCCTGCTCTCTCCAAGAGTGGGACCGGCCTGTGGACTTTGGCTTACAAGTAACTTTTGACTTTCCTGCCTTGCTTAAGAGTTCCTAAGTATTAGTGTGGTGTATTTTCCTACATTCTGCTTTTTTCCCTCCCTTTTTTGTTAACTTATTGGAGTGCCATCTTCAGTTAAGCGCTCACCTCTGTCTGGAAATAAGTGGTGTTAACTAAGACTTGTCTGATAAGGAATAAGGGATGTATATATAATAATAGTAACTGTGTTGAGAGTGATTTGCAATAATAGTGCTGGAGTGTTTCAATAAGTGTGTTTTTAAATAAATAATTATATACCTTGATACCAAAGCTCTGGTCAGTGTTTGCTTGTACTATTGTGTCTGAGTGCCTATTGTGTATACTTTACATACTGCCTAACTCTTCTTGAGGGAAGTCTGACTGCTCAGCCACAGCTACCAGGTAAATCTGGGTGGTACAGACTGCTACCAAGTGGGTTTACTGCTAACACCTGTAGTCCTAAATCTTTTGCAGTGTTCCCAAAGGGAACTGCACAGGTTTCTGCCAGTAGTAACAGTAGTACCGCAGGGTTGAATCCATGGCTGCAAAAAAAGGGGCTGCTTTTAACAGCCGAATGGTCCGAATTGTTGTAGGCGAATTCTGCCACTGGTATCAGAAGCGACCAATCGTCCTGGACCTTAGTAGAAAAACAACAAAGGTATTGTTCAAGGGTTTGATTCACTCGTTCTGTGACTCCATTGGTTTGGGGATGATATCCTGAGGAGAGGGCTTGTTGGATTCCTAGTATCCTGCAGAGGTGTTTCCAAAATTGAGAGATATATTGTGATCCTTTGTCCGATATAATCTTGGAAGGAAGTCCATGCAGTCGGAAGATGTGTTCCAGGAAGATTCCAGCAAGTTCTGACGAGGATGGTAACTTATACAGAGGTGTAAAATGGGCCATATGAGTGAACAAGTCAATGGTGACCATGATAGTGGTGTATCCTCCAGATGGCGATAATTCTACAATAAAATCTGTAGGAATGACTTCCCAAGGTCTTGTTGGCGGTGTAGGCTGTAATAAGAGTCCTGCTGGTTTCTGGTTGTCATGTTTGTTTTGATTACAGACAGAACAAGATTGCACGTACAGTTGAACGTCAGCCTTCATTCTGGGCCACCAGAATTGTCTTTGTATTAGACGGAGGGTGTTGGAAATGCTGCAATGACCGGAGTGAAGGGTATCATGGCAGAGGTTTATTATCTTTTGTTGTAGTTTCTGTGTGGGAATTACCAGGTTGTTATTTTTAAACAGGTATCCATCCTGGGTTCTCAGATCCCATTGAGTCCTTTTCGAAAGATCCTTCCAGAGTTCCAAAGTCTGAGTTTGCATACAAATGTCTTCCAGGAGATTGTTTGCTTGAGCTACAAATATTGTATGGGGAAACATCTTGGGATATGCCCAATCTCCCGGAGGTTCTTAGTCTGGACGTCGAGAGAGGGCGTCAGCTATTAGATTTTGTGTCCCGGGAACGTGGTGAATCTGGAACTGGTATTGGGCAAAGAAGAAGGCCCACCGAGCTTGACGGCTGTTCCTACGTTCCAAGGCCTGCAGTACTTGTAGGTTTCGATGGTCCGTGCGGACCTGGACAGGATGTTTCGCTCCGAGGAGTAGATGACGCCACTCGGTGAAGGCTTGACGGATGGCCAGCTGTTCCTTTTCCAAGACTGAGTAATGGGTTTCACTGGGAGTTAACGTCCGAGAAAGGTAAGCAATGGTATGTTCCATCCTGTCCCCGAATAGCTGTTTGAGGACGGCTCCAATAGCGTAAGTGGAGGCATCTGTCTCCACTATGAATGGTCGGTTGACATCAGGTTGAGCCAGGATGGGAGCTTGTGTAAACTCAGTCTTCAACCGTTGGAAGGCTTCCTCTTGAGCTGTGGTCCAAAGGAAGGGAACATCTTTCTTTAACAGGACAATGGGCCTCATTACGACCCTGGCGTTAAGGGGTTAACGGCGCCGTAAAAGGTGCCGGCGCCGTTAAACCCTTAACGCCTGATTACGAGGTCCATTTGCGGGACCCGACCTTAACGGCTGGTTTTACCAGCCGTCAAAGTAGGGTGCCCCAAAGGAACCTTGGTGCTAAGTACGGTGCCGCAATTTGCAGCACCGTACTTAGCGCCTTCCCCATTCCCATTGAGCCCTAAGGGGCAAAAATGGGAATGGGAAAGGGCCCATGGTCAATGGGGAATTACCGCCCGCCAACCTTGGAATGGGGCGGTAATTCCGCCATTCACCATGGCGGACCCCGGCATGGACCATGGTGCTAATAGCACCTTGGTTTAGTGCCGGGGTCGTAATGAGGCCCAATGATTGGTTGGACTATCACGGAAAAGGAAGGTATGAATTTCCTGTAGAAATTAGCTAAGCCCAGGAAAGACTGGATTTGTTTCACAGATGTGCGTCTTGGCCAGGATAACATAGCCTTAACCTTGGATTGATATATTCCAATGCCTTCTGGACTAATGACAAATCCTAGGTAGTGTACAGTAGAAGCATGGAAGATGTTTTTCTCGGGCTTTGCCAGGAGCTTGTTTTTGCGTAGTCGTTGTAACAATGCCTTTACATGTTCTTCGTGCTTGGAAATGTCCTTCGAAAATATTAGGATATCGTCCAGATACACAATCACAAAAAGGAACAGCATGTCTGAGAACAGCCTATCCATGAAGCGTTGGAAGACCGCCGGGGCATTATCAAGTCCAAAAGGCATAACCAAGTATTCATAATGACCAAAGGATGTTCTAAAGGCTATTTTCCACTCGTCTCCTGCCCTAATGCGAATCAGATGGTAGGCACCCCTGAGATCCAACTCGATGAAAACAACTGCGCCCCTTACTGACTCCAGAATGTCTGAGATCAAGGGTAACGTATAGCGATCCTTAAGGGTGCATTGATTTAAACCTCGATAGTCCAGACACGGTCTGAGTTCCTTGGTGTCTTTCTTGGGAACAAAAACAGTGAGGCCCCTTCTGGGGATTTAGAGGGTCGTATGGTGCCATTTGCAAGATTAGTATCCAGGTATTCTCGAAGGTTCGGATAAGATGAACATCCTCCCAAAGGGAATTACAGCGGAAGGGTCCGTTTCTATAGCACAGTCTTCTGGTCTATGGGGAGGTAACGCCTGGACAATGGCAGAGGAGAAGACATCAGAATATTCTTGGTATATCTCCGGAACCCGGATAATGTTTGAGACAGAGATTGTACCTTGGTGATTCATATGAGGTCCTTCTGATGGTGTCGGAGCAAGGTGTGACAATAAACAGTGGGACATACAAAATTCTGAACCCAGGAACAAGGAACCCGCTGCCCAATTGATGTACGGATTGTGTTTTTGAAGCCAGGGCATTCCCAAAACCATTGGCTAGTGGGCCGATTTGATGATGTCAAATTTGATCCTTTCTCGATGGTGGTTTATGGCAAGTTCGACGTCCTTTGTCTGAAGGGTTATAGGTCCTGAAGAAAGGGGTCTTCCATCAATAGCTTCTACAGGTTGCATGATAGTCCGGGATTCGCAAGGAATATGGTGTTTAAGAACCCATTCTTGGTCTATGAAAATCCCCATAGCTCCACAGTCCACCAGTGCCAGTATGGGATGCGTTTCCTTCTTGGATGGCGATAAGAAGGCCTGTAAAATCACCAAAGAATTTTTTCCAGGAGAGTTCAAGGATGGAATTGATGTGGAGCAGGCATCTCTCTCCCGAACCTGTGCTCGATTTAGGATCGGGAGCTGGCGTTTCCCGAGCGCCGTGGGGGGGCTATTGGGCACTCTCTTACTAAATGTTTGTCTGATGCACATTACATACACAACCCGGTATGGATCTTACGCATTCTTTCTTGGGAGATATGGGTCCACGGAATGCCCCTAGCTGCATAGGTTCAGGCTCGTTACTTGAAGTGGAAATAACTTCGGGGTTAGAGGGTATCCCAATGGGGTTCTTCTGGAGTGACGACTTGCTTTTCTTTTTCTCTGCCTTTCTCTCCTGTATGCGAAAGTCAATCTGCAGGGCAAGATCCATTAGGGCCTGAGAAGAACTTGGGCGCGCCACTCTGGATAGTTCATCCTTGAAGTCTTCGTTTAGCCCTCTTCGAAATAGGGTAAAACAAGCTTCAGAGGACCAATCCACTTCTTTAGCCAGCTGTTTGAAGCGTGTGACATACGTAAGCATATCCTGGGTTCCTTGTTGAAAGTCGAGTAGACGTTCCTGGGTACTGTAAACCTGCTCTGGGCGGACAAACATGGTTTTAAGGGCCTGTATGAAGCCATCGTAATCATCCAGGAGAGAATCCCCAGAGTTTACCAGTGGGGTGGCCCAGGTCAAGGCATTGCCGGAAAGATGTGAAATAATAAAGCCCACCTTAGCCCTGGGTGTAGAAAAATAATAAGGCTTGAAAGTAAAGTGGACCAAACATGAGTCAAGGAATCCACGAAGGCTCTTTGCGGAACCATCATATTTATAACCAACGCCGCCCAGTATTACACTCTTTTTCGTAGCGGATTCACGGGACAACACCAATTGCTTTAAGGCAGCGTTCTCTGCCTTTAAATTTTGCGCTTCAGTCGTCAGCTCTTGCATGCCATGCATAAGGTCCTGGAAGGCCGCTTCCATGTCTGTGTCGAATTCAGTCAGATGGCATCTCAATCTGTCACAGGTTTCGTGTTTTCTCACCTGTTTATGTTGCCTTGCGGGATCCTTCGACGGGGTTTTCTTCCGTGCTGTTCGGGTCTTGTATAAGCCCGCTCAGCCATCGTCGGATTCCAGGATTCGTTCAGCTTCTTCGTCCGGGATCTAGGAAACTCCAGGAAGACCAGGAAGGAAGAGCGCACACGGGGGAGGTGTGCGCCGAACGCGGAAGGAAACAGGTACAAGGAAAGGGAAGGAGAAGGAGTGGGTCTGGGAATTAGAGCAGCAACTCAGTTCCAGGAGCACAACGCGACGCACGTCTAGCCTCAGCTAACGATAGCTTTGAGACGCACGGAGCCACAGAGGCGTGGTTAATTTATGGAACGTGCTGCATGGACGTAAAGGTTGATAGACCGCGTTCTGTGAATACGGCCATGTTGGGTGTACTACAGCGAGTAACCCCCGACGTGCCAGGGACCAGGAGGACCAAAAGGGGCGTGATCGATGGATCATGACAGGATTCTTATTATAATGTTGACAAAAAAGTGTTAAGAATCATTGAAATAGATGTCTTGATATATGCAGTGCTTTAGGCAATGCATTGATATAAATAGCATTCTATTATGAAGTTCTTTACAGTATACTAAGCTACTCATGTATACATATAAGCATTGTGTGCAGCATACATGATGGAGGTGCAATATTCATAGTCTTGCCATGTTGAATAGTGAAATGATAAATACTTTCTTATTAGAGTTTTGTGTACTGCACAACATATAATAAGTAGCTAATGAAACACACTTCCTATACAATTTCATTATTACATACAAAACACAAAGACACAACAACACATACAAATATGAGTCTATACAGAGAAAGTGAAGTAAGCAAAAAAAGCAGCAGTAGAACCAGAAATTGTTCATAACCTACCTAATTATTTTTATGCACAGAAATGATTGTGCTGTTTCAAACCTACTACTTCCCTATGCATAACTTTCACATGATGTGACTGGACCCTAAAGAAAGTAATGTGAATACAATTATGAGCATATCCAGATAAAGTACAGTAATAAGAAAGTGTTGATAACTTTACTGATTGACTTCATACACAAAAAGCATTGGTATTTTTCAAGTTTGTATTCTCCCTATGTATATGTTTCATATGCTATGAGTGAACCCCAAATTAATTACTATAAGAACATATTTGAAGTATATGTCTACAAATATAGTACCTTTTTATTTCTTTGTTCCTAAGTAATACTGGCTAAGATATATCACTAAAAGAAAAATGAGAGAGCCGGACACGTGATGTCATCAGTAATGTCATCAATGACTTTTGTGATGTCATCTTTGATGTCCTAGTTGTTAGTCTTAGCAATGCACGGTGGTGGTGCGAGTTATGGTTGCTTAGCTTACCATAACTGGCGAATTTCAGGGGTTTTTCGGTTTTACTTGGAACCATAACGTCCCTTTAACAAAGTTTTTTTACTGAATTTCACAGGTTTTTAGTAGTGCAACTTAACCATAACGTCCCTTTAACAAAGGTTATTTGACTGAATTTCATAGGTTTTTAGTAATGCAACTAAACCACAACATCCCTTTATCAAAGTTTTTTTTTACTGAATATACATATACATACTATGAATTTGATAGATGTTTACTAGGATTCCCTTACTTTATATACATATAACATGCTGAACCCCCCCTGTTAGTGATTTTGATGTCAGCGGACTGTGCGCATGTCCGTGGACGGACGCAGACAACATCAACACTACCCAAAAACTCAGTGGGTATCTTAGATTGTTCTATCATGCCATATGAACACTGAACAAGCTCAAAAAGCAGCACATAAACACATTATATATAACAATAGGTAAGAAGTGCAACCTATATATGTAAAATATCAACCGTCCATTTAAATACCATGTGTACTAAAATGGAATATACCAAAACAAAAAAGATATGCTTCCAGCATAATTACCTCACAGAAACTGCACAGCTAGGATCAACAGCAGACCTACACAACAGTAAGAACGCAAATTACGAGAAACTAGTAAGTAAACTTCATTTTTCTTATATATTTCTAAACTTTCTATATTTGGTACACTAAAAGTAATATTTTTTTTATACAGAAATGTCCAGTACTTTGGAATGGCTTGAAGAAAATTTTCCACGTGAGGAAATGTCTGAAGACAGTGATACTAATGGTAGACACTTCTCTATATAACAAAATTAATAATCATTAATTTATGTGTACTTACCATATATATTTTATTTAACAGACCATACAAACATTGAAAATAATACAGCAAAAGAGACATTAGAAAATACTCTACAGCGTATGGAACAAAAAATGAATATGTTATGGAAAATGTCAATCTTTTGAAACATTTTGTAGAGGACCACATAAAAGAAAAAAATAAATATAATTGCACTACATGCAACTGTTCCCCCTATCCATGTCCCAGTCAACTATCCCCAAACCTCACCACCAAGAAAAACGTTATAATGAGACTTCCATCCCTTCATCCCCTCAGTGATCCTCTCCAAGCCCCTAATTCCCCTGTATTTGTGTCAGTTTTTGCTTCCTCCTCTCTTTCATAAATGTTATATTTGTATATAATAATAAAATATTATATGTGTTGTTACTTCATTCCTTTGTGCCTTATTTTATTTAAAAAGGCAGTTGGGTTGTCCGCGGACAGTGCGGGTGTCCGTTATGTCCGCAATTAACCAAAGTGGGGGTGTTCCAAGGACACTATACCTGTCCGTACTGTCCGCAGGCAAGATGAAATTGTTCTTAGAACACACCAGGTGTCCGGGATGTCGTAATTAACCAAAATTGTGGTGTCCTCAGGACACTATACCCGTCCGTACTGTCCACGAGCAAAATGGAACTGTTCTTAGAACACGCGCAATGTCCGGGATGTCCGTAATTAACCAAAATGGAGGTGTCTTAAGGACACTATACCTGTCAGTACTGTCCGCAACCAAAATGGAACTGTTCTTAGAACACACGCGATATCCGGGATGTCCGTAATTAACCAAAATGGAGGTGTCCTAAGGACACTTTACCTGTCTGCACTGTCTGTAATTAAAATAGAGGTGTCCTTAGAACACACCAGGTGTCCGGAATGTTCACAATTAACCCAAATGGAGGTGTTCTAAGGACACTATGCCTGTCCGTACTGTCTGTAGAACATCTACGCACATGCGCACCACACCCATAAGTCCTACGAACATCGCGCCTGTCCGTAACTGTCCATCTCACTTGTGTCGCACTTTTAATTAGTTTGAGGACCCGAACACTGTCCGTAGAACACCCGAGCACATGCGCACAACCGTTCCTGTGGATTTGGTGTCCTGCGGACACCAGTTTCCTTCGCGGACGTGTTCGCAACGTAATCATGTGACCGCACCCACGCTGAGCATGTGTCCTGATTTACGGACACGGTCCGGGTCCCGAACATTTTAAAAGTACTTTTTCAGACAATCCAAAGTATTTTACTGTAAAAATTCACCATTACACATGTCCCAGACAATGACCCTGGCTTTCTATATACTTTTTGGAACTTTTTAAACCTTTTTAGCATGTTCGATCTGTCTGCGGACCGCGCGGCTGTCTGCGGAGCGCACACCTGCACCCCTATAAAAGGCCACACCCCGGAGCTCATCTTCATTCTGTCTTTCTACCATTGAAGATTGACCTGCTTTTGCTACCTTTGCTGTTGCATCATCAAACCTGATGGCTTCCATGGCTGCTTTTCTTCCAGCTGGTGCTGCTTCTGCCTCAGCACCACCCCCCCTCAACCACCAACACCTCCCCAAGGGTCTGCAGAGGGGAACAGGCGTGAGGATGTAGAGGAGGAGGATGACGAGGATGAGGTAGTGGAAGTCCCAACTACCAGCACTTGCTGTGAGTCTTGGGTGTGGCGGTTGTTTACCATTCAGGGTGACGTACCAAAAGCACGTGCAAACAAGGTCACCTGGAACCAGTGCAAAATGGTGCTGAGTCGTGGGAGGCCTGGTTTGTACAGCTTTGGTACGACATCCATGAAGCGACATCTAAGGTCGTTCCGTGGTGGGGCCATTCGCAAGGTTGTACCTTGTGATCAACATAGTCGGTTGAGTTCCTCTACCACATCCTCCGTTCCTGCTCCTGTCACCACAAGAGACACTCCTGTGGGACAGCGCATCCCTCCAGCTGCCTCATAGGCCATCCATGATGCTGTTGACCCTTACCTTTCAAGGGTCACAGTTTTGTGTATGTAGTGCGACGCAGTACTCTGCAGGGGGGAGAGTGCTTTCAAGACTACGGTCAAGGAGCATCAGAAGGTCTGCCCACTATCTAAATAAGGCCCACCCTACATCTTCCTCTCTCCACCTGCCCTTTCTTATCCACATGGTAGTGTGTCGTGGGTAAAAAAACAAAAAAAAATAAAACCACAGAAATCCCCCCAAAAAAAGGCTCTTTTCAGAGCCGCCTTTCACAGTCTAAAAATAGAAGTGGTAAATAAATGGAGCAGGGCCCTGTTCATTTTGTAGAAGTCCGCGGACATCTAAAATTTTGGGGTGCTGCCCTATCATAACCATTGCACCTTTCTCTGGGAGGAAGTGGTGGCTCTGAAAACAGCCTTTTAGTGGTGTTTTTTGTGTTTGAAAAACGTCAAATGGTCAAAACCTACTGCAAAATTGATGGCTGTAATTCCAAAAAAGGTTGCAATGCATTTTGTACATTTCTCAGAAAAATCTGATTGCCAGCATAAGTAAGATGGACTCCATCTCTGTGAAAAATGTATGTGCTACGAAACATAATATTTCATTGTGAAAAGAGGACATGCCAACATCTCTTAGAAAGGCCCAAACAACCTTATTGACATTGCGCCTCGCTTTCTCCATTTGTGGACCAAATGAAGAAGAACGCATCCACATTTATGTCTGCGCAATACAAGAAAAAATTACTTGGGAATTTGGAAACATGTCCATAACCTTCCCAAATCCTTCTTTCATTGCAAATTGCAATGAAATTCCAGACACATGTCCTAAACTGTTTCCTCCACAATGAATTATAATTATGTCTGGATAATGCTCTGTCTCCAAACTAGCACAGAGATGTACCAAGTCCAGCCACTTCATTTCACGCACGCCATGCCAGTGCACTTCCACATGAGGGAATCCAAGATCTGCAGCTACTCCACAGCTTTCTGCATGCACCTCCAACCAATGTATCCATGAGTCTCCCAAAATACAGATAATCTGTTTTCTGAAACAGGCAGCCATAGCTATCTGTTCTTCTCTCAGGAAAAAGACTTTCGGACAAACTCTTTCCTTACACAACACACCCAGTAATCTTGACTGACCAATCCCTTGCTCTGCTCATTCTCATTTGCACACCTATCCACCCCAAAATCCCTGTATGTAATACTCGATGTCCGTGAACTACCGCCATGTCCGCGGACATATCGAAAATCTGAGCGTGGTGAATGTAAATATAAATAGTGTGCCCCATTTCCCCTTTGAGGTTGGCTCTGAAAAGAGCAGTTTTTTTTGTTTTGCAAATGCTTAACAGACACCTGTTATTTTCTCTTTTTTTCTTTTTTTTCTTTACTCCTAAAATCTTCACATTACCTTCTCCAAAGCAAACCTTACATCCCAGAACAGCATGGCATTTCCCATAAAAGATAAAGAAATGCCATCTTCTCTAAAATAAACAGCATTACTGGAATCAATATTCTCATTATTACAGAAGAACATACCAGCTCTGAGCATGAAAGCACACATGCCTCGGTTGATTGCACACCTATCAATATTTTGCTGACAAAAAACAGAACTATTGTCCCATATTGCCCTAGGTATTAAGCCAGAAAAAATTACTTTGGTATTTGGAAGAATGTTCATTACTGCTTGAACCAAGTGTTCCAAATCTGCCAACAAAGTAGGGGCACTCACATAGCCCAAATGGAAAGCACCATAGTGAAAAACTACCACCTGGGGACTGTTCATCCTG
Source organism: Ambystoma mexicanum (assembly GCF_040938575.1). Classification (NCBI taxonomy): domain Eukaryota; kingdom Metazoa; phylum Chordata; class Amphibia; order Caudata; family Ambystomatidae; genus Ambystoma; species Ambystoma mexicanum. Next base: position 434,750,103 of record NC_090931.1, on the reverse strand, counting down.
CCCATTTCTTCAAACAATACCCTGTACATTGTAATCAAGCACAGTGCTCCACACAACCTCCACTCCTTTAACATCAAAATTGTTTGCCACATGCCTACATTGAGCATACTGCTGTAAACCATGCACAAACATATCTCCAAGCACCAACACCCTGACTTTCTCCACCTCTGCCATCTTCACTACACACAGTCTCTTTCAACACAAATCCACAACCTCAACATCCCTACAGTCCCCTTTCTATGCTGGATTTGCTGGAAAACCCTGCATGTGGCACGCCCTGTCCGCGGACAGCCGCGGTGTCCGAGGACCGTGTTACTCTTGGACAGCCCTTCTACCCTTTCCACTTCACTTTCTGTGCCATTCCCTCACTGGATACAACTAAGCAGTCACACAACCATCCACCAATCACATCCAAGACCTCTACATCTAACTCCATCATCAGAGTTCAGCACTTTAAATGTACTGTTGATCACTCTGAGTGCAAGTCTCATATCATTGGAAAACACCTACTACAAATACTACTGTACAAGTCTCTAAGATTTCTACTTGCATCATGCATGAATACAAACTACAGGTATGCATATTTTCTGCACAGTACATGTACAACTCTTATGAATGCATCTAAACAGAGTAACTGCCACTTAACCCGTATAACCTATAAAATGAACTTACTGCCATTTTCCCCATCTGCTATAATCAACTGTCACTTCCAAACCTGTCTGCTATCTAAAAAATCTTTTACACATAAAGCTATCTAAAAAAGTATAATATTAAAAGATGGGAGAAATAACAGTATAATTGTAGAAAAAAACTTAGTAGTTCATTATAAAATTACACACAGCCAGGATAAGGTCATGCATCTTCATACACTCACAAAGATAGACACTATCATTGAAAAACTCTGAGCTGAAATAACACCACTGCCTGTAAATCACATCCTTCTGCTTTATTACCTATACCTTCACAAATGCATACAGTCCATGCTTTTCTATACACTTTCTGCCATTTATCCCGAGAGCCCCAAATGGGAAATGCTAAATGCTGCAGTGTTTCTGCCTAAATCGCACGGGGAGACCTAGAGCCCCAAATGGGAAAGCAGATTTAGGCAGAAACACTACGCGGTTGTTTTCTGCAATGCTAAATGCTGCAGTGGTTCCTCCGAGCCTGAGAAACTTGGAAAGAAAAACGTAGCATTTTCAAACACAATAACGTTGTATTTATGTTTACGGTCGCTTCAAAAGCGACCGCAGACATAAATGCAACATTTTTAAAGCTGCGGTTTTATTTCTAAGTTTTCCAGGCTCCTCCAGCCCGGAAAACTTAGAAAAAAAACACAGCTAGTGTTTATTTTTATAAAAAAAAATAGCACTTACCGAGATGCAGCTGCAGCTTTTCTGCCTGTAGTTCCGGTCCCTGTCCTCCGCGTACAGCACCAATGAAGGAAAAGCCACCCAGTGGTAGCTTTTGTTTACTACAGCTGGCTGGCTTTTCCTTCATTAGTGCCGCAAAAGCAAAAGCCAGCACAGGCGGGCATCCATTTCACCGTGCACGTCAATGTGTAACATTTACAAAAAATCTTTCAAATCTTTATGCCAGTTCCTCAATAAGTATGTGAAAGGCAAAGACAAAATCAAAATGAAACTACTACAAAATATGGATACCTGTCCAGTGCGCAAACACACAGGACTACAAGGACATTCATTAGCCTGCATTTCAGGACCTATTTGCAAAAGCACCTTACATCATATCAAAATGATATCAACACATCATTCTAGTCTATAAACTGTACTATGCTAAAGGTCCTGCTTTAGCACTAGCAAATTTAAATATCAGTCTTCTACATGGTACAGCCAAAGACCTACTCGAAGAAATAGAGCATATCCAGAGAAAATATTTTGAAAGTGAAAGCCACTTACAAAATTCAATAGCTTGACAACAGACTAGCAACAGTTGTACAGATGGCAACCTTCTACTACACACATACAAAAAAGAAATACTAAAATTTAAAAGTACATCTGCTGAAGTACCAACTCATGTGTGTGTGTTGCCGCAGAACTTTTTATAAAAGTAACACAAAAACTGTAGACGTAACATACAAAATAGAAGACAATGAAGATTCCAAATGGTTTGAATTAGCGCTCTACCTTATAGCAGAAAACAAATATGAAATAACTGACCCCTTAATACTTTGCACTTACTGCACTACAAAACTAGACAACAACCAAACTCCTTCACGTGCTATCACACATAACTTGGAATTATTCCCACTACCGAAACCCCTGCAACAACTCAACTTATATGAGAGCATCATTATTAAAACAGTGCACCCATTTCAAGCAATAATACGCCTTCAATCAAAAACAGCAAAATTACCTCCCTCTGAATTAGTGAAAGGCATTCGTGGCAAAGTAGTTTATTTACCATTAGATCTAAAAGAAAATGTGTACACTCTGGGAGTGCAACGTCCAATAGAGCAATCTTTAATTGTCTTAGTAAATGGTGTACCTACAAAAGACAAAAAACTTTGGCAACAACTCGTAGACTTACATAAAGTTAGACAAGCCTTGTAATATCTAAAAGACAATAAAGAATACTAAAATAAATTAATATTGAAGAAAACTTGAAGGAAACCACTGAAATAATTCAAGAGTCTGAACTTTGAACTTCTAGATCCAGCTACTGTATCCAATATTTTACACCATTATACAATTCATCCATTACACTCTAATGACACCATAGATGATGCACTAGAAACATACCAAATGCGACAAACCAAAGGATCACCAATCAGCATATGGGAAAAAAGTATAGAAGCACGTGCTTTTCCTCTACTCTTTCCTACTGGGAAAGGAGGAAGGTATGATGATAGACCCATTCAAATAACAGCATCAGAATACCGCTTGTTACGAATGTATTCTGAAGATCCCAGATTTAAACAAAATGTGGAGTACATATTCCACCTACTCTTTGAAAGTGAACTAGCAACTCTATGCTACGGAGTTGCGCACACATTGAAATCAGGTACCCACTTTCAAAATATGTCAGCTACGCAATTACTACAAAAAGTGCAAGACAAAGATGAGGTTCTACAATGAAGCATTACAAATCTGTTACAAAGCAAACATGCGTGGTACTAAGGAGCACTGGTTCCGACGTCACGGAGATGTACGTTGTATGATAAGAAACCTTGGTCCACCCACTTGGTTTGCTACATTAAGTTGTGCAGAATATGCATGGGAAGATTTACATGATTTTGTCACAACTCTTACCCCAGACCCACCCCTACTGGCAAGTCCACTTGCCAGGTAAGGTCAAGGGGCGACAGGGACGTCATTTCACCAAAATGCCAGGGGTAGCGGAAGTGACATCACGCGACCCTTGACCCCTGATGACAACACAGGAAGTGTTGTTATTTGACCCCACCCCAAAGTGATACATGATCATTCACCTGTTGACAGAACAGGAAGTGGCATTACATAGCATTGTACACTACGAAAAATATGGTTACGATATCACTATAATGTGATGTATATTTCATATAAGAATGGATGGCCCTATATATTGTTAAGATCAGTGTGTATAGGCCCATATTACCAAATTACTGTGAATGCAAGCAGACGTCAATGACCAAATGATAATGATGTGTTATTATATACCACTTAGGCTTAAGCGCTTTTTATAGAAAAAATATACACCCAATATCACCCAACCTGTGTTGGTACTCATTTATCGACACCAGAAGGATGAAAGGCTGAGTTGAGGTGTTTAAGAACAGACTAAATCAGTGACTCACCCCCTGAAGTGTGCCTGAAATAAACCTTTAATGAGTCAAGCAATTATTGTATAGAATTCCAGAATGACACATTATTTGTTATTCGTATTCTTTCTTATTAAGAGTCAGTGCTGAAAGTGTTAGACTTATGGCACTCCTGTTCTTATTTTTCTAAAGTGAGCCACTCTAGAAGTAAAGAGCCACATGGTGCTGGCCACAGCCCAGGAGCTTGCATTACAAAATAAAAAGAAAACTTTTTTTTTTAGAGGTCGCAAGGGAGATCTCTGGCGGCCCCTAAATGACGTCCCTGGGGGTCGGGGCTCCATTAAGGTCTTGGAGGCCTTGCATCCACTCCCAAGACTCTCTTGGAGTCAGTCCTGGTGCCTCTGGCGCCAGGCTCATCTTCATTGTGGCGAACATGTTTGAAGGGGGACTACTTTTCATTGGGCCTGCAGTTAACATGGAGGCATTCGCATAGCATGGTTCCTAAGAACTAAGCTATGCGGTATAGTGTTTTGGGTGTGGTGGCCTGGGACTACTTTACCTGGACTTCTTTGCTGGGAGGCTATTTAAACCACACCCAAGCAACAGAGCACGCTTCGCGTTACTTTGCAGACTGCAACGTAACGCTCACTGTGTCCTGTGATACCCGCGAGCCTCAGAGCAACGAGCCTGCATAGGAGACAAAAGGAACATCATTAATAGAATCTTACCTGCAATCTCCATCCTGTCATCCGCTCCCCAGTGAACAGCTTCTTCTGGGCACTGCATAGCTACCGGAACAAAGCGACCTGAAAAGGAAAAGGAGAAAGACAACATTAGAAAAGGCATACTCTGCCATTACTTAAGCCACGAACATCACAAGAAGCTTACCTGGCTTGTCACCTCCCGGCCAGCATCATTCCGGAGTTCCACACCCGCTGGAGAAGGCCAGCGCGGCCTGTAAGGAAGAGAGGAGACACAGGTTAGCAAAGGCAAGACAAAGCAGCGCAGCGCATAGCGCATTACTTACCGCATTGCAGCGCACATCTCGTGCCATCATTTGCCAGCGGTACTCAAACCAACCAGCACGCCACGCCGAATCTCCCACATGCCTAGGGAGAAAGAAAGGACATTATTAATCACAAAAGCAAGGCAGGCAAGAACAAACAGCGCTATACAAAAACTGCTGCAATAAGACCTACCTTAAAGACACTTGAACGGGCATGCGCCAGAGAAGTAACTCAGTCGCCCACGCCCACTGAAGACTACGCACCCCTGCTAAGAAAGCAGGATGGCGAACACGCCTAATACCACAACAAGGCTAGACTTCCTCCGAAGACACCATCTGGAAATCGGGGAGAAGGTTCCGGCAACCAACCAGGGCTGAGTGGCGTCCCCGTGGATACCAGTTGAGCGTAACAGAATGCAAAGCCTACAATAACTAATCCACCTGGGTGCCATGGAGACATCAGAAATCGACCAATTGGCTCAATTATTAGGACAATTGCGTGCCGAAGTTCATTCAGCTAGGCAAGAGACCAATGCTCTCCGGAGGGACCTAGTAGTAACCAAGGATCACACTGAAGAGATCAGTAGGCAGTTCCTACAATCACAGGCAGGACATACTCCTTTGCCCGGAAACAACCCCTCGGCACAGGCACCCCCCTTATCATCCTCCCAAGTAAAATTACGCTACCCGGAGCAGTTGCCCTAGCATCACCGGAACAGTTCTCAGGCGACTCAAGGAAGTATGCTGCATTCATGAATCAGTGTCGGCTTCACTTTCTTTGTAGGCCTGGTGCATTCCCCAACAACCAAGCACAGGTAGCTTTTGTTTTGTCATACCTGAGCGGTAGCAGAGTGGACTGGTCGGTGCCACTTGTAAGCCCTGATGATCCATTGTTACATGGCTTTGGGGGGTTCCAGAGGGAAATGGAGAATCTTTTTGCTCATCATACCCAAGAACAAGCAGTAGCCAATGAACTCTTGTCACTCCAACAGGGGAATCAAGACTTATTAATGTACATTGCCACCTTCAATAGATTGGTTGCTGAAGCTAGGTGTCCTGAAAACAAAAGAACCATGTTATTCCACCGAGGACTACGAGGCGAATTGAAGGACGTTCTAGCCCAGGTGGTTGACCCACCCATAGACTGTACCGAATTCATTAACTTGGTTGTGCAACTAGATCACCGATTGCAAGATCGAAAGGCAGATCGGTCTAGGTCAGACACTCGTGCCGTCTATGTTCGACCAGGGGACAATGCATCACGTGTGCCAGAAAACACTTTAGAACCCATGCAAATCGGAGGAATACAACCCCCGTTAACAAAAACAGAACGAGACAAAAGAAGGCAACAGCAACTATGTTTGTACTGTGGAAAACCAGGACACTTCCTTAAGGACTGCCCAGTGAAATCTCCAAGGAGAACAGTCGGGGCTACAGAGAAGGATGAGATTAAGGAGTCGGAAAACTACCCAGCTCGGCAAATGTAGAGGTCAGTTTGTCGAGTGAGAAGAAAGAGCCACCGACCTCGCACTTTGCAATACCAGTGATCTTAATTAACCACCAACGACCGTCTCGGATGCACACCGTTGAGGCATACATAGACAGTGGAGCAGTTGGTAATTATATTGATCAAGAACTGGCAGCAGAGTTGGGGCTTCCCTTATGTTCAAAGTTGACCACGGACAAGGTAAACACTGTGGATGGGACAGAAATCGCTTCCGGACCAGTAATCCAATGTACAGCCGGAGTAACCTTGCTGTGCCAGGATGGACACCGGGAATCCATTTCTTTTGATCTCATCAAGGGACCTCAGTTCCGGCTAATATTAGGGATGCCATGGTTAGTTGCTCACAATCCCCTAATAGACTGGCTTGCACGGAAACTGACCTTCCCCGATGATTGCGCTCCTGCCTGCTCTTACCAAGAGCAGAAACCTGACTTCTGTACCTCTGCGATTCCCAGAACAGCAGCATCAACACTTGGAGTAACTAACACCCTACCAAGTAAATACCAAGATTTCCAGAATGTGTTCCAAAAAGAAAGAGCTAACACACTACCGCCGCACAGGCCCTATGACTGCCTGATTGACCTCATTCCAGGTGCACAAATTCCTTGCGGCAGAATCTATGCTCTCACAGAACCAGAAAACCTCCATTTGAAATCCTATCTAGACCAGTACCTGGCAAAGGGATTTATCCACCCGTCTAAGTCCCCGGCAGCCAGTCCTTTGTTCTTTGTACCAAAGAAAGAAGGGGACTTGAGGACCTGCATCGACTACCACGCATTAAACCAGATTACCGTGAAGAATCGCTACCCCTTGCCACTTATTCCTGAAATGTTAGACCAAGTCAAAGATGCCCAGATTTATACCAAATTGGACCTTCGAGGAGCGTAACACCTGGTCCGAGTTAAAAAAGGAGATGAATGGAAAACCGCCTTCCGTACTAAATATGGCTTGTATGAATACCAAGTAATGCCCTTTGGGCTATGCAACGCTCCCGCGGCATTCCAATACTTCATGAACAATGTCCTGAGGGAATTCATCAATCTTTGCACCTTGGTTTACATAGATGACATCTTAGTGTACTCGGCCTCGAAGCAAGACCATGTTAAGCACGTTCACTCTGTTCTCACCAAGCTCCGCCAACATCGATTATATGCGAAACTCGAAAAATGCTTTTTTCACGTCACCGAAGTGGAATTCCTTGGTTTCATCCTCACTCCGAAAGGCATCAGAATGGACGTACACAAAGTAGACACCATTCTTAAGTGGTCATCACCAACTTCACTGAAAGGGATCCAAAGCATGCTGAGCTTTGCAAACTTCTACTGCCGATTTATCCCAGACTTCTCTCAAATTGTACACCCGATCACAGTACTATTACGAAAAAAACAATAAGAAGTTAATTTGGACCGAAGAAGCAGAAAGAGCCTTTCAAGAACTCAAACAAAGATTCACTTCCGCTCCGATCCTGTGACACCCTCGTCCAGACCTCCCTTACATTGTGGAAACTGATGCTTCCAGTATGGCTATGGGGGCTGTCCTCTCATAGAGGGACCCTAAAACCGGCCAGTTACACCCCGTGGCCTTCTGGTTGCGAAGGTTTTCACCTCCGGAAATCAATTATCACCGACAAGAAACTCTTGGCCATTAAATCCGATTTTAAGGCATGGCAACACTATCTCTTTGGAGCCAGGCACACCGTTACGGTAATCACGGATCATCGAAACCTGCAATATCTGAAAATAGCAAAGGCCCAGTCCTCGCGTGAACTGCGGTGGGCCCTTTTCTTCGCCGAGTACGATTATGTAATCACATTTCGACCAGGAGTCCGGAATGGGAACGCTGATGCCTTGTCCCGCATGGGCATCGACGAAAAGGTGTATACAACTCCAGATCCAGTACCCATCATTCCTGAGGACAAACTCTTAGGTCTCACGACAGCTTTGACACAAACCGAACTCCGAAACGAAATCCAATGGGTAATGAATCCCGACACCTTGCTTGGATGGCATACTCGGGGAGAACAATATACCATCAAGGACCAATTGCCCTATTTTAGGGACCGTCTGTCATGAACCGGCGATTACGTCCGTTCTAGACATCGTGGTCCCTGACCCATAGAGGACTGAATTCCGTGATCCTTCCAACATGGCCGTTGAATACAAAACGCAGGTTACCAGCCTTTACGCGCTACGTTCAACTTCCTATAAAACAGTCAAGCCCCCGTGGCTCTGTGCGTCTCAACGCTACCGCTTAGTGAAGTCAGACGTGTGTTGCTGGAGTTCACTCGGGGCCTCCTTCCGAGTCCCGTTTTCCCATTTCCCTGATTACACTCCTTTGCATTCCCTTTCCTTGAACTACCCTCTTCCGTGCCTTTCTTCCTGGATTTCTCCTGTGCTCGGGTCACGGCTTTCCGTGCCTCTGAGTTAGGACACTGTTTCCTTCCTGGTTCCCGGTCCTGGATATTTGAATGCTACTTGGCGTAGGACTTGCAATCCTCACGCTGGAATCCGAAGACCTGCACACGGGCCTGTACAAATCCTGGACCGTGTGAAAGAACACATCCAAGAAGGTCGCAAGCAAAGAGAAACAGGTGAGAAGGGGAGAGACTTGTGACAGATTGAGACGCCTTAAACCGGATACAAATACAAAGATGGAAGCCGCAGTTCAAGACCTCATGCGAGGTATGCAGGAACTAACCACTGAAGTCCAGAACCTTAAGGCACAGAACGCTGCATTAAAGCAGTTAGCCTTATCTCGTGACTCTGCAGCCAAAGAAAGTGTCTTGTTGGGAGGAGTAGTGGACAAATACAATGGCTCTTCAAAAACCCTCCGCACCTTCCTTGATTCATGTTTGGTACATTTTACTTTCAAGCCATACTACTTTTCCACTCCAAGAGCAAAGGTGTGATTCATGATATCACATCTCACAGGCAATACCCTGACCTGGGCAACCCCCCTAGTCAATACGGGCGACGCACTCCTGGATGATTATGATGGGTTTGTGGAAGCCCTAAAGGCCATGTTTGATCGCCCAGAACGTGCTTACATTGCTCAAGAAAGACTGCTTGAATTTCAACAAGGTTCCCAGGATATGCTCACGTATGTGACCCGCTTTAAACAATTAGTAAAAGATGCCGATTGGCACCAAGAAGCCAGCTTCACTCTCTTTCGAAGAGGCCTAAATGAAGAAATAAAGGACGAGTTAGCCAGGGTAGCCCGCCCAAGCTCCTTCCAAGCTCTCATGGACCTCTCCCTACAAATCGATTTCCGGATCCAGGAAAGAAAGGCAGAGAAAAGGAAGTCTAAGCCAACATCCCAAAAGGCTGCTACGGACCACCCATACAAACCAGAAACCACTGCATCTCCAACTCCGGACCCAGAACCCATGCAACTAGGAGCCTTCCGAGAACCCATTACCCCACAAGAAAGGATGTGTCGGATTCAACCGGACTGTGCATGTACTGTGCCTCTGATAAACACCTTGTGAGAGAGTGCCCTATTGCTCCACCTCGGCGTTTGGGAAACGCCAGCTCCCGATCCTAAGTGGGGCACAGTTTCGGGAGAAAGATGTCTGCTCCTCACCAATTCCTTCCTTGAACTCTCCAGGACAGAGCAATCTTGTGATTCTACAGGCATTCCTGTCACCTTCTAAGAAAGAATCCTACCCCATCCTGGCTTTAGTGGACTGCAAAGCCATGGGCATATTCATAGATCATGATTGGGTCATCAGTCATAACGTTCCCTACGAAACACGAGAGTCAATGCAACCTGTTGAAGCCATTGATGCGAGACCCTTGTCTTCAGGGCCCATAACCCACCAAACCAAAGAGATTATTCTTTCAATAAACCATCACCAAGAGAGGATTAGACTTGACATCATAAGATCTGCCCACTATCCCATGGTTCTAGGCATGCCCTTGCTGCAGAAACACAACCCCTACATCAATTGGGCAGCAGGCTCTTTGTTTCTTGGTTCAGAACATTGTATGTCCCATTGTCTGTCATCTACCACCTTACCAAGTTCCTTAGAAGATTCCCAAGAAACCCAGCAATTCCCAGTAACTGTCTCCAACATTATCCGGATCCCCCAGGCTTACCAGGAATACTCAGATGTCTTCTCAACAGCTATTGTTCAGTCTCTTCCACCCCACAGACCTGAGGATTATGCCATTGACACTGAGCCTTCAGCAGTGATTCCTTTCGGAAGAATGTTCATTCTATCCGAACCTGAAAAAGGGCCCTCCGGGAGTATCTGGACACCAACTTGGCAAATGGAACTATTCGACCATCCAAGTCCCCAGAGGGAGCTTCCCTCTTCTTCATTCCTAAGAAGGATTCCAAGAAGCTTAGACCATGTTTGGATTACTGTGGTCTTAACCAGTGCACCCACAAGGACGGTTATCCATTGCCTCTTATTTCGGACATCCTGAAAGCTGTGAGAGGTGGAGTCATCTTCACAAAACTAGATCTCAGGGGTGCCTACCATCTTATTCGTATAAAAGAAGGTGATGAATGGAAAACAGCCTTCAGAACACCCTTTGGCCATTTTGAATATTTGGTTATGCCCTTTGGACTTGCTAATGCCCCGCAATTTTCCAACGTTTCATGGATCGGGTCTTTTCTGACATGTTGTTCCTCTTCGTCATTGTATACCTAGACAACATACTGATTTACTCCAAGGAACCTCGGGAACATGAAGAACACGTTAAGGCAGTTTTACAACGTTTACGAGAACATAAGCTCCTGGCCAAACCTGAAAAATGCCTTTTCCATTTATCAACTGTTCACTATCTTAGATTTGTTCTTAGCCCAAAGGGGATTGGAATGGATTCTTCCAAGGTTGATTCCATCCTATCTTGGCCTGTTCCTACCACTGTGAAACAAATTCAATCCTTCCTGGGGCTCGCTAACTTTTACAGGAAATTCATACCCGCAGTTTCTGAGATTGTACATCCCATTGTCACACTATTAAAGAAAGACACCCCCTTTCAGTGGTCCTCAGCTCAAGGCTCGGCGTTTCAACGGTTAAAGTCAGAGTTCACACAAGCTCCCATCCTGGCTCAACCCGTTACAGACCGTCCTTTCCTTGTTGAGACTGATGCATCCAACTACGCCATCGGAGCAGTTCTGAAACAGGAACTTGATGACAAGATAGAACATTCCATTGCCTATCTCTCCCGTACCTTGACTCCCAGTGAAACTCATTATTCCGTCCTGGAGAAGGAGTTGCTAGCTATTCGACAAGCCTTCACTGACTGGCGTCATCTCCTTCTGGGAGCCAAACACCCGGTACAAGTCCGTACGGAACATCAGAATCTTCAAGTCCTACAATCCCTGGAGTGTACAAAAACAGCTGTCAAGCCCGCTGTGCCTTCTTTTTTGCCCAATACCAATTTCAAATCCATCACTTTCCTGGAACACATAACATCATAGCCCATCCTTTATCCAGATGTCCTGATTATGAACCCCTTGAGGACCGAACCTTTCCCAAGATATTTCCCAACACAATATTTGTAGCTCAAGCCGCGACTCTCCTGGAGGATATTCAAGCCCAAACTCAGTCCTCCAAACTCTGGAAGGAGTTTAAAAGAGACAATTGGTGGAATCTCAAGATAAAAGACGGATACCTATTCAAGGATACTCGGCTAGCCATTCCCACTCCAGGGTTGAGACAAAAGATCACAAACCTATGCCATGATATCCTCCATTCAGGACACTGTGGAATCTCCAACACCCTCCGTCTTATACAAAGACAATTCTGGTGGCCAAGGATGAAGGATGACATAAGAACCTATGTCCAAGCCTGTGCAATCTTTAATCAGAATAAGCATGACAATAGAAAGCCAGCAGGTCTCCTACACCAACCAGCAATACCAACAAAACCCTGGGAAATCATTGCCACAGATTTTATCGTGGAATTACCTTCTTCCAGAGGCTACACGACTATAATGGTTACATTGATTTGTTCACACATATGGCTCATTTTACACCTCTATACAAACTACCATCCTCATCTGAACTAGCTGGGATTTTTCTAGAACACATATTCCGACTTCATGGGCTACCTTCCAAAATCATTTCTGACACAGGGCCCCAGTACATATCCCAGTTTTGGAAACAACTATATCGGATATTGGGGATCCAACGTGCCTTGTCATCGGGCTATCATCCACAGACCAATGGAGCTACTGAACGAGTAAACCAAACCTTGGAACAGTATCTTCGCTGCTTCGCCACCAAAGTCCAGGATGATTGGTCACTCTTGATACCTGTGGCCGAATTTGCTTACAACAATTTGGATCATTCAGCTATCAAGACCAACCCTTTCTTCTGTAGCCAAGGATTTCACCCTTCAGTTCTACCATCCATTCTCCCACATCCTACCCCAGTTCCTGCGGTCGATTCATGGATTGAAACTCTGATCACAGTACACAAAGAAGCAAAGGAACACCTGGAAAAGGCCCGAAGAAATGTTAAACAATATGCAGATTCCAAAAAAAGGCCTGGTCCTTCATATTCAATAGGCGATAAGGTTTGGCTATCCTCAAAACTCCTTCCTCGTCACCTGCGACCAAATAAATTGGCTCCCAGGTATTACAGACCTTTTTCTATAAAGGAAATTGTTAATCCAGTGGCCTTTTGACTCCGACTACCAGAGTATTGGAAAAGGATTCATCCAGTCTTCCACACTTCTCTGTTAAAACCATATGTGCAGTCCTCTCGAACTGCTCCAAGATCTACTCCAGTGATTGTCAATAACCAACTTGAATATGAGGTCCATAGAATTTGTGACTCCAGGTACAGACGAGGTCAACTACAGTATTTGGTTGAATGGAAAGGGTATCCTCCCAGTGAGCGCACTTGTGAACCCGTCTCAAACATGAATGCCCCCCGGCTGATGCGAAGATATCATCTTATCCACCCAGGCAAATCCGGAGATGCGGGGCTTCAGAGGAGGAATGCTGTCATGAACCGCCGATTACGTCCGTTCTGGACATCGTGGTCCCTGACCCATAGAGGACTGAACTCCGTGATCCTTCCAACATGGCCGTTGAATACAAAATGCAGCTTACCAGCCTTTACGCGCTAAGTTCAACCTCCTACAAAACAGTCATGCCCCCACGGCTCTGCACGTCTCAACGCCACCGCTTAGTGAAGTCAGACGTGTGTTGCCGGAGTTTGCTCTGGGCCTCCTTCCGACTCCCGTTTTCCCATTTCCCTGATTACACTCCTTTCCATTCCCTTTCCTTGAACTACCTTCTTCTGTGCCTTTCTTCCTGGATTTCTCCTGTGCTCGGGTCACTGCTTTCCGTGCCTCCGAATTAGGATACTGTTTCCTTCCTGGTTCCTGGTCCTGGATATTTGAACGCTACTTGGCGTAGGACTTGCAATCCTCACGCTGGAATCCGAAGACCTGCCCATGGGCCTGTACAAATCCCGGACCGTGTGAAAGAACACATCCAAGAAGGTCGCAAGCAAAGAGAAACAGGTGAGAAGGGGAGAGACTTGTGACACCGTCTATCTGTGCCCAAAGGGGAACTACAACAAAAAATCATTTCAGATTACCATGATTCACTGATGGAAGGTCATCCTGGAATCGGCAAAACCCTAGCCAAGGTGAAACAGAACTATTGGTGGCCTACTTGGAGTAAAGACATCATCCAGTATGTTCAGTCCTGCGGTGTATGTGCGCAAAACAAATCGCAAAAGCAGAAACCAGCTGGTCTCCTTCAACCATTGGACATTCCTCCGGCCCCATGGCACACCCTTTCCCTTGACTTCATTACAGACCTGCCTTCCAGTCAAGGATTCCCTTCAGGTAGTTGTTGACATATTCTCAAAAATGGCACACTTTATTCCTCTCAAGGGCCTCCCAGATGCATCCAGTTTAGCAAAAGTGTTCCTGGAAAGTATTGTTAAACTACATGGTTTCCCATCAGTTTGTGTCCAAATTCTGGAAAAAATGTTGTTCAATGGCACAAATCGACATCCGATTATCCACCAGTCACCACCCCCAAACGGATGGCAAAACAGAAAGAACCAATCAAACCCTTGAGCAATACTTACGGTGCATGCTGCATCAAGTGGAAAGAAATTGAAGGGACTTACTATGAATAGCAGAATATGCTTATAACAATTCATTGCATTCTAGCACGGGACAAACACCCTTTTACATCCTTTACGGCAGACACCCGTGTACTTCCGAATTAGACCTTCCAGCCAGCTTGGAAATGCTAGCAGTGAGGACTCTTCATGCAACCATCCCTCAGGCCTTTAGAAAGGTGACAGAACATCTAACTCAAGCCAAGGACAGACAAAAGAAATTTGCCGACCAACACCAAAGAAAGGCACCCGACTATCGAGTAGGGGACAAGGTTTGGTTAGCAGCAATGTAGGTACCCATTAAGGGAACCCGGACCTTTTGTCCTCGATATTTGGACCCTATTCCATTAAAGCAATCATCAACCCAGTAGCCGTCAAACTAGCATTACCACCCAATAATCAAATCCACCGGTTGTTCCACAAGTCACTATTGAAACAGGTACAACCCGGTACAAGGGTTACGACACCACCAAAACCCATAATAGTTGATGGAGAACCAGAATTAAAGTCAAGGAAATCCTGGACTCTAAATACACTAGTTCCAAATTATGTTATCTAGTCGATTGGAAAGGGAATGGACCTCAAGATAGATCCTGGGAACCCAGCGAGAATATCCATGCACCACATCTGATCAAGGAATTTCATCAGAACTTTCCAACCAAGCCTGGATTGAACAGAAGAACCACCGTGAGAGGGGCTTTGGGGGGAGTGCTGTCACAACCCTTACCCCAGACCCCTACTGGCAAGTCCACTTGCCAGGTAAGGTCAGGGTTTGGGGCTCCATTAAGGCCTTGGAGGCCTTGCATCCACTCCCAAGACTCTCTTGGAGTCAGTCCTGGGGCCTTTGGCGCCAGGCTCCTATTCATTGTGGAGAACATGTTTGAAGGGGGACTACTTTTCATTGGGCCTGCAGTTAACATGGAGGCATTCGCATTGCTTGGTTCCTAAGAACTAAGCTATGCAGTATAGTGCTTTGTGTGTGGTGGCCCGGGACTACTTTACCTGGACTATTTTCCTGGGAAGCTATTTAAACCACACCCAAGCAACAGAGCACGCTTCACGTTACTTTGCAGACTGCAATGTAACGCTTACTGTGTCCTGTGATACCCGCGAGCCTCCGAGCAATGAGCCTGCAGAGGAGACAAAAGGAACATCATTAATAGCATCTTACCTGCAATCTCCATCCTGTCATCCGCTCTCCAGTGAACAGCTTCTTCTGGGCACTGGATACCTACCGGAACGAAGTGACCTGAAAAGGAAAAGGAGAAAGACAACATTAGAAAAGGCATACTCCGGCATTGCTTAAGCCACAAACATCACCAGAAGCTTACCTGGCTTGTCACCTCCCGGACGGCATCAGTGCCAGAGTTCCACACCCGCTGGAGAAGGACAGCACGACCTGTAAGGAAGAGAGGAGACACAGGTTAGCAAAGGCAAGACAAAGCAGCGCAGCGCATAGCGCATTACTTACCGCATTGCAGTGCACATCTCGCGCCATCATTTGCCGGCGGTGCTCAAACCAACCAGCCCGCCACCCCGAATCTCCCACACGCCTAGGGAGAAAAAAAGGACATTATTAATCACAAAAGAAAGGCAGGCAAGAACAAACAGCGCTATACAAAAACTGCTGCAATCAGACCTACCTTAAAGACAATTGAACGGGCACGCGCCAGTGAAGTAACTCGGTTGCCCACGCCCACTGAAGACTACGCACCCCTGCTAAGAAAGCAGGACAGAGAGCACGCCCAATACCACAACAAGACTTCCTCTGAAGACACCATCTGGAAATCGGGGAGAAGATTCCGGTAACTAACCAGGGCTGAGTGGTGTCCCTGTGGATACGAGCAAAGCGCAACAGATTTCCTACACATAGCAAACAAAAACAAAATGAACATAGATATACTAACACCTGGAGAACTTTGCTCTCTAGATCCTGTTAATGTTTCAAGATATTTCCATCATCGCTTCATTGCTATGCTACACTTTATTTGTAATAAAATTGTTCCTCCCCTCGGAGAAGTGCAACACTTCTTATGGAGAACAGAATACCAAGCCAGAGGAGCACCACATATCCATATGCTTTCAGAAGCAACAAATAGTGATCTTCATGCACACATTTTACAATTTCAAAGACACAAATGTGGGAAATATTGTCGACGCATATACAAAAACAAAGGGAGATACTACACCAAATGCCGCTTTGGTTTCCCTAGACCAGTTACAGCAACAGGTCAAGTAAACAACTTCATGTCTTCAGTTAGACATAGTGTTAAAGGTAAATCACCTAAGAACACATATTACATAAAAAGGAAAGAAGAGGCAAAATATATCACTGATTACAATACAATCATGCCCTCTTATGGAATGCAAACATAGATGTGCAGTACATTGCAAACAATTCCACTGCAGTTGCACAATATGTTACAGCCTACTTAACCAAAGCAGAAAAAACAGAGCTTCAAGACCTCTGGGATGACCTATCATCAGACAAAACACTGTCTCAGAAATTGTACAGATTAGGCATAAAAATGCTCTCTCACAGAGAATGTGGTTGCTATGAAGCTGTAGATCGTTTAACCGGTACTGCTTTGTATGGAAAATCTGAAAATATAGTATGGCTAAGTCTTGGTCCTGCTAAATCTAGAAAAAGAGTTCTTAAATCATACGATGACATAGAAACAATAGCCAAAAATGATCCTAACAGCCAAGACATTTTGAAAAATAATTTACTGGACACATACTACCCAAACAGAAGTACCACTTTGGAAACCATGTGTCTATACCACATAGCCCAAAACTTCACATACAAAAATAATATGAAACCTGATGAAAATAAAGGTAAATACATAGTGACAAATTGTGAAGGCAGCTTAGTGAAACTTACCAAACTAAACTTAATCATATCAAATTGTCATTAAAAACTCCTCAACATAAAGAACTATATTACATGTCCCTGTTACAACTTTTTAAACCATGGAAAAAAGAAGAAGAGTTACTAGATATCTATGACTCCTATCAAGACGCTTTCAAAGCAAATGAAAGCACTATAACCGATGTAAACTTTACACAGTACAAAACAATATTGCACAATGAACAGCAACACGAAGAAGAACTCCAGGGCCAACTAGATAAGGACACTCCCGACAGTAGTCAACCTTCTGTAACAGGAAGCCAAGAACCACTGGGACAGCCACTAATAGCAAATGAGGCAGAATTAGCTATGATAGAAGTAGAAATCACCATGTGTCACTATGAAGAAGATGCAGAAGACTTAACTGTACTGCAATCAAAACTGAACAATGAGCAGCGTAGCATTTTTCTAGAAGTAACAAAAGAAATTGCACATGGTGTACAACATGAAAATTAACAATGTACCTGCCAAAATTACAAACCTATACTACTATACATCAGTGGTCAAGCTGGTTCAGGCAAAACATTCTTAATCGAAATCATCAGCAAGTTCCTTCAACAATTGACAAAGAACAAACTGTTAGCTGTTGTAACTGCCCCCACAGGTTTAGCTCCCTACAACATAGGCAGTGTCACTTTACACCAATTACTACTCCTTCCAGTAGAACACCAAAACAAATTAGAATATTACAAACTTTCTTCAGAAGCTGCAATGGAACTATGCAGAGTTTTGAAACAAATGAATATGCTACTAATAGATGAAGTGAGCATGGTCCCCAACCTAATGTTAGCTTTGATTCACCTCAGATTACAAGAAGTACTCAAAACAAACTACGAGACCTCTTTGGAGGAAAACACATTATTGTTTTTGGAGATCTTCTTCAATTGACACCAGTGAAAGGTGAACCTATTTTTAAAGCCTTAGGGCACAAACTCTGCCGTGAAACTGTTGGCAGTATAGGAAATGTTAACCTTTGGCAACATTTCCAATACAGAGAATTAACAGAAAACATGCACCAGTCTACAGACCTCACCTACGCCAACATTTTAAAAAGTATTACAGTTGGTGTACTATCTTAAGAAGCACAAGCAATATTAAAACCCAGCACATCCATGCACTTTATGGCCATAAATCATGTGCTACTGATGTCATGGAACAATTTGCACACAAAAATGTCAATTGTATGTCCTTGATGCCAACTCTTGCAAGCTGTTCCAAATTCAATGAAATAATGTTGAAAAAAGAAATGCAACCAATAACTGAAATGTGCTCCACAGACAAACTGGATGTACATGGTATGACACTACCCATGTGTCAACAAGCCACAACAAGACTAAATACCTTAGAAAACTCTATCTCCAACACAGCTGGTTTGGAGAAATTATTAAAATTATCTTTAAACTGTAGAGCAATGCTTAAACGAAACCTTGACATGGAGCAAGGACTAGTTAATCGAGCACTTGGTACAGTTGGTGGCTTTCAAACATACCCACGTGACAACAACATTCAGTTTGTCAATATTCTCTTTGACCAACTATCAGAAGTAAAAAGAATAGGACGCTTAACAGCCAGATTCCTTCTTTTCAAAGACATGTATGTATGCAGAGAACAATTTTCTCTAACTCTAGCATACGCAGTCACCATTCACAAATCACAAGGTCTTACCCTAGATAAAGCATTGATAGATATTGGGAACACAGTCTTTAAAGAAGGCATGAGCTGCGTAGCACTATCACGCTTACGTACACTTGACGGTCTATTTCTAATGAACTTTGATGCAAGTAAAGTAAACGCTGATATTCCTTGCATTTTAGAAAACAATATACTACGTTCACTATACACCCCCCATCTAAAAACCTATCTTGTTCCACAAAAAGCAAAGCGTTGTAAAAGAAAACTACTTCAAACAGAAATGCAACATGATCTCACTTCAAATCCTCCAAAGAGAGTAAAAGAAGATAATACTTCATCAATTACTACAACCAAAGAAGAATCTACTGCTCAAAGTAATTCAGGTACTTCTTCAAAGAAGCAACAAACACTCTGAAAAAATTACTTCAACACAGAACTATCTGGTCCATTCAAATTTTCAAATATAAGTGGTGTAAATTGCTACGCAAATGTAGCAATAAATATTCTATTTCAATTGCCACCAATTGTTGACAACATTTACTTACACAATACAGACCAATTGTGCTTGCAAATGTTAGTCCTTCATAGAAATGCAAGCAACAATCCTGACAACACATATAGTGTTCATGGAATAAGACAAGAATTGGACTACCGTGTTGGAATGGTCAAATTCACTATAAACTCACAAGAAGATGCACAAAATTTCTAATGTACTTACTACAAGTACTGGAAAACAAAAACATACCTATAAATGAAATCTTCCAGATTTCATGCATGTGGAAACATACATACACACTGTGCAACAATATGGCACAGGAACAAATCTCTAATGAACGCTTTGTGTATGTATCCATACCTAACTGTGAATCCGTTCCATTTCAGCAACTTGTACAAAATGCAAATCATGGTAGATTATGTACTACCTGCAATTCAGATAATCGCTCCACCTTACAAATACAAACACATAGTAAATACATAATATTAATGCTTCTACATTACAATGCAGATGGTACCAAAAACAACTGCAAACTAACTGGATTTACATATGGTATCACTTAGTAAGAAAACCTTCACAACAATTGGTATAATCTACCATGCATGAGCCACAACTAATGCAGGTCACTACACTGCATATATAAAAAAGAATTCTGGGTGGTTCGAATGTAATGATAGCACCATTACTCTAAAGCAGAGATTACCAGCAAATCTTATAAATGCTTTTTTAATCTTCTTAAAACCAAAATGTAATAACTAATCTGTACATAAACATTAACAAAACTTCAATTAGAAAACTATAAACAGTTATAATACAGCAACAGGTATCTAACTGCCCCAAAATTCTGCAACAACCAAACAGATAAATCAATACCACTAAAATATAACAAGAAATAAACAGTTAGAATATGCCAACATGTATCTAACTGCCCCAAGAATCTGCAACAACCCAACACATAGATTACAATTTGAGAATATAAATAAAAACAATAACCAGTTACAATTCAACAACAGTTATCTAACAATCTACAACAAACCAACAGATAAAACATTAGCCAGAAACAAGTAAACAATGAAAACAAAGAAATGTACTGTACCATAACAAAAAAGGTTTTTTTTAATCCAACATGGATTTTTTTCCCACAGACCCAATGATTTAAACAACAAACACAGAAACTGAGCAAATTGCACAGCACACTGGTTTGTAAACTACTAAATATGAGGGTCGAAATAAAGCAGAAATGTATATTATGCAATATAATAAGTCTTTATAAACTACGTGGACTAACATGATCTTTTCTTTTCACACAGAAATTGAAAAAGAATATCTGCTCCAGTTACCCAAGTCATGAAAAAAATATTTTCAATCACATAAAATCAAACAGTAAGTATATTACAAAATAAATAGAACTCATAAATACTGCTCTATAACACAACCATTGAAGCAAACATCTAACCATACACCACAATACAAAATGTTTACTTCCATGGATATGTTATACTGCAGTTCTTGTTACCAAACTCTACAATCTTAATGATATTACATAGCCAAAACTTCACATACAAACTATACAAATCAAACAGTACACAAACTGTACATTTGCAAATATTTCATAGATGTTTGATTCTATGGATGTGATCTATGGGTGTGATATTCGGCCATGGACCCAAGACTTTAGGCCCTGGCCACAACCACCGCAGCATATAACACCCATAGATCACACCCATAGAATCAAACATTTTAACTGGCTATATGGGCCACTGCATTGCATTTCTTATGTCCGCGGACATGACGAATACATCAGGGGTGCCTGCCACCTAAACAAATACAGCATTTCACCCATCTCTTACTCCCTCACCCTCCCCAAGCACTCTTACACACAAACACACACCCCAAAGTTGTATTTTGCCCCTGTTCATCACCGCGCATCCAAGATGGCAGGCGCATCAAAACAATGCGACGCACCTCACGCTTCATTCCAGCCAATCAGTGAACACATCACGTGTCCGCGTACATGACGCAAGCCGATTAGCCAATCGGTGTCCTGTCCGCGGAGCAAACAGGGAAGTGTGTCCGCGGAGCAGACATAGATATCACTAATTTTTTGTGACCTACTTTTTGGTCATTTTAAAAAAAACTACTATATATATATATTCAGTAAAAAAAACTTTGTTAAAGGGACGTTATGGTTAAGTTGTGCTACTAAAAACCTATGAAATTCAGTAAAAAAAACTTTGTTAAAGGGACTTTATGGTTCAAAGTAAAACTGAAAAACCCCTGAAATTCGCTAGTTATGGTAAGGTAAGCAACCATAACGCGCGCCACCACTGTGCACTGCTAAGACTAACACCCTGGACATAGGTGTTTAGTAGCGCAACTTAACCATAACATCCCTTTAACAAAGTTTTTTTTAATGAATATACATAGGTTTTTGGTAGCGCAACTTAACCATAACGTCCCTTTTTTTACTGAATATACATATACATACTGTGAATTTGATGTATCTTTACTAGGATTCCCTTACTTTATATACATGTAACATAGAACATGCTCAACCCCCAGCTAGTGATTTTGATATCCGCGGACTGTGCATATGTCCGCGGACCGACGCTGAAATGGGGGATGAAAGCCATTAGCAACCTAGGTTCCCAAAGCAGAACCCGGGGTGCTAAAAAAGAGGATTTTGCTTCCTACACTGGGACACCTGTGGGGTCCCAGTATAGGAAGGAAAATCCTTTTCCAAGATGGCCACCATGGAAAAGGAAGGCGAGGTTTCCATACAGGGCCCTCTTCGCTTTCCATGGCAGCCTGCAGAAGGCAAAAAGAGAACCCTATGACCATATTACCACGAGCACATTTTTCTTCCCTTTCAGATCTATCCTAATTTGAATAGCTTTACCACAAAGCCAGTCCCA
Organism: Ambystoma mexicanum; assembly: GCF_040938575.1. Classification (NCBI taxonomy): domain Eukaryota; kingdom Metazoa; phylum Chordata; class Amphibia; order Caudata; family Ambystomatidae; genus Ambystoma; species Ambystoma mexicanum. The sequence goes on along the minus strand of NC_090931.1, from coordinate 434,727,776 downwards.
GGTGGACATGGCCACTTTAATCCTATTTTTTCTCCCTTGTGGTCTAGCCAGTAGCCAGATTGTCTGGATCATGACCTTATTCCATGAACCAGACAATCTGGCAACTGCCCATTGCAACAGGCTCCCCCTCATTCACTAAAGGTATACCGCTATTTTTTTATAGCTACATAATGACACTTGGCAAATAATAAAATACTGGCGCATTGGCAAAAACATGCTTGTAAGTCCATGTCAATGCTCCTTACGCAAGTTTGCTACAAATCCACCGATGTTTTATTTTTTCAAAAGTATCAAATTAATGCACACACAATCGTCATATAACCTAGCACCCACTAGACAAAGGGCCTCATTACAACTCAGGCGTTAAGGGTTAACGCCACCGTTAACCCTTAACGCCTGATTCTGATTTTAAAGCCTGCTTTTAGCAGGCGTTAAAATCCATGGCGCTAACCTGCCATGGTGCTAATTACGCCGCCATAATTTACGGCGGCGTAATTAGCGCCTTCCCCACTCCCATTATGCCCTATGGGGCAAAAATGGGAATGGGGAAGGGGAAATGGGGATTTACCGCCCCACTCACCTTGGAATGGGGCGGTAAATCCGCCATCCACCATGGTGCAGACGGAGTTTACACCATGGTGGTAAAGTTGGTGCACTTAGCACCAAGGTTGTAATGAGGCCCAAAATCCATTTAGACTGTACGAAAACATTTATATCTAGATCTATAATCTTTTTGCAAACCTTTTGTGTAGATTTGTCAAATGGCACCACATTTATAAGCCTTTACATTATTTTGGCATCCCCCCTCTAATTTTGCCCCCTCATGACAGAATCCCACCAAACTTTGTAAACTCATTTGCAATCAAGTCACAAATCTACCATCCCATCCTCATCACCCCTCACCTCCTTAGAGATTATTTGATAAGTTTGACAAGAGCAATGCTCAGAAAATGTTATTGTTCCGAGGATTCAGGCATGTATTTTTATACATACGTTGATCGATCGCACAAACATTTCCAATGCACCTTACCTTAGTTTTCCTCTTTTGTACACATGCGAAATCTGGCAACAGGGCGCGGCCATCTTGTACTAATCTTACCCGTTGCTGCATCGGCCTAAGGCAGCGGTATTCAAACTGTGGGGCACGACCCCCCAGGGGTCCGGGGTTGCATCACTGGGGGGCCCTGAGAGCTCAGCATGAAATAAAAAAAAAAAAAAAAAAATATATATATATATATATATATATATATATATATATATATATATATATATATGTAGGCTGTCCTGCTCCCTGACAGACGAACCATGGCTTGCCGCCGAACCCGGCTACCGACCAGGCTAATCGGCCCCTCTGGCACCCGGACCTGGGAGGACCAGACAACCGCTCTCCTTAGAGCCCTCGACAACACTCAACTTGGCCTTGTAAAAGACTTAGGTCGAAACACGCGTCGGCTGTTTGCACACACTTATGTTGACTAAACTGGCAATAATTGCCACAGTGATGATGCTTTGGTTTTGAGAAACCAACTAAAATAAACAATCGCTGGCACCAACAACTCCTTGACTCGACCATGATTAAATACCACAGGTTAAACTGTAATTTTTGGGACTATTAAATCCAACCAGCGCCCACACGGATTCTAAGGTTGCCCACCTGGTGCCTTCCTGCTTGCCGCTCCTTTTCACCACTTAGCAAGCCCCGCCCACCTGGTGCCTTCCTGCTTGCCGCTCCTTTTCACCACTTAGCAAGCCCCGCCCACCTGGTGCCTTCCTGCTTGCCGCTCTTTTCCCTACTTAAGGAGCCCTCCAGCCTCTTTTCCTTTGCAGCTGGGGAGCCGGTGTAAGTGGATCTAGGTCACCTGGCCTAAGACCCGCCCACCTGGTGCCTTCCTGCTTGCCGCTCCTTTTCACTACTTAGCAAGCCCCGCCCACCTGGTGCCTTCCTGCTTGCCGCTCCTTTTCACCACTTAGCAAGCCCCGCCCACCTGGTGCTTTCCTGCTTGCCGCTCTTTTCCCTACTTAAGGAGCCCTCCAGCCTCTGTTCCTTTGCAGCTGGGGAGCAGCTGTAAGTGGATCTAGGTCACTGACCTAAGCCCCACCCACCTGGTGTCTTCCTGGTTGTCGCTCTTTGTCACCACTTAGCAAGCCTTGCCCACCTGGTGCCTTCCTGCTTGCCGCTCTTTTCTCTACTTAAGGAGCCCTCCAGCCTCTTTTCCTTTGCAGCTGGGAAGCAGGTGTAAGTGGATCTAGGTCACCTGGCCTAAGCCTCGCCCACCTTCTTAGCCCTGCCTCTTCCTTCCTGCTCTTAACTCTTAGATGAAGGGCGTCTCTCGCCCGGGCGTCCAAAGTGAAGGGCAGTCAAAGAAAAGGGCTATTGCTGTTTGGACCTGTTCACACCAGGAGGATCCAGGGTCCGACCCCCTGCTAAGACAGCAGGTAAGCATGAACCAACAAGTGTTTACACCCACTGTGCCAACAGGGCATCCCCACCCTCTCTGGTGCCTCTGTGTTGTTCCCTTGTGCACCCCCACCCTTCATGCACACAGGAGTCTGTCTTGATACATTCTGGTTTCACCATCACCATCTTGTGGCCAATGCTGCATTTTACTTTTATGGACTTCATTTATTCACGGTGCATCACCCTTTCTCAACTCTCATGCTGGACTTCCTTTGCATCTTGTACTCATGTTGGCCCTGAATCATGCTGTTCCATCTTCATCTTGTATCCTGGCTTGCAACATTATGTCTTACTACTGACTTCTGCAATTGTATTAGCTCTCCACTCTTGCTTCTCCACTCTTTTTGACTGCTTAATCTCTGTTCTCTCCTCCCCTCCTCTCCCCCCACCCTTTTCCTATCTCCTCCCCTCCTCCCCTTACTTTCTTCTATGCACTTACTCTATCAGAATTGTCCCTGGACCTACTATGATAGCAAACTTGTCTGTCGCTCCCCTATCCCCTTACTGTTGCCCCCCTCCCTCCAACACTATCTGAAACATTGTCAGGCCTAGTACGATAGTCACTTGTTTTGTTCCTCCCCTCCCTTTCTGCACCCCTCTCCCTCACCTTTTGTTTTCCTCCAGCTCTACCAGAAATGTCATCAGGCCTAGTACGGTAGTCGCCTGTCTGTTTCCATGTCCTTCCCACTCTCCCCCTCCCTTCCTTATCTATGTTTTAGCACTAACACTATCTGAAATGTCGTCAGCCGAGTACGATAGTTAAAGGCATGGTCTAGTAAAAATGTTTATTGTCCCTACGGGTCGGCCATGTTTTTCTAAGCCTAAGTGGCTCGATTTTAGAAAACTTTCCTATGGACCTTACCCGAGTTTTCATCCATTAAACGCACGCAAAAACAAGCACCAGGGAGCTGCCATTTTGTGATAATCCTATCATTTCCCCCATCGCCCTGGCTGACCTGCTTTTGCGGCACTAAATCATATCCCCCGCCCCGGAGCCTGTCATCAGCAGACTCGTACCGCCCATTTTCCAACGCCAAAGCACGTCTTGTGTCAAACATTCGCTGCGCTTCAGCTAATGACGTGTCGCCATGGAAATGGCAGGACGCCTCTTTCCTCAATAAGTATAAACAGACCGTTTCACAACACACAGCAGCAGATTTTCGATTCCATTCCTCTCTCTGTGTTACTTAGAGTAGTCTGTGACTTGTTTCTGTGCTCTGGTCAGCTACCTTCGCCGCTTGTAGCCTGTGTGAACATCTGTACCATCTCAGTAAATTATTTTACTTTGTTTACCACACAATGGCTACAATAATGCCCTACATGTACGAGCCCGAGTATACCAAGGAGGAACTACTGGAAAGGGAAGCAGGCGAAAACGATGGGGATTCGGACGGCAGTTGGCAGGACAAATCAACAGATGAAGAGCCCGGGCCTAGTCGCATGGACGGCGTCTCCACCTGGTGCACATGCAATCGGTGCGAGCTAATGCCGACCGAGGAGGAGAACTGCTGCTGCCGAGAAAACTCGGGATGCCTGGCCTACATTTCGGAAGGCGAGCCACGACCACAATGCATCACCGAGCTGCCAGACTTCAGGGCAGCCTGCCTCACACAGGCCGTGTTGAGGATAATGATGGTGCTTATGCACGAACTTCGCGCAACTGTTCGTCCTCGTAATCCGAGTAACGAGTAAGTATACTCTGCTTGTCATGCCACTCCTATTTCATGTTCTTCTGAATCAAGTGTGTCTCCATTCAAGGATGGACATCAGACATCTGTGCTCCGAATGGGTGAAGGTCTGGTCGCCGTGAAGCAGGGTGGTCACTATCTATCTAAGCTAACATAACATATTCTCGATAATGCATGCACTAAATAACACTTGTTCAAAGTCTTTCAGTGGGTTATGTCTCTGTAAAAGTCACACCTATGTCTATACTAACAATTACCATTGGATTACACAGGCCTAAGGGTCTTGACCACTATAATACACCGGTTGAAGTGTGGGTCTGTGCTCACAAGAATCTCCGGTATGTGGCATTTGTTATTGATAAGCAACGATATACTATCAAAGGCCGTTCGCGCAAGTGGATGAGCGCTGGGATGGGGGGCTGTCAGGGGCGCGAAAGGCCAAGGTGCCAAACTGCATGTACACTTCAAAAGGTATCCCACGCCAAGGGGCCATTGCTCACATGGCCTCCTCAGACCCCGTGTCTCCAGCCAGGCTTCCCCTTGAAGCAGGCCGCCCCCCTGCAATCCACATAAGTGTGTCTCCATTCAGCAGTCTTCCTGTGCCTTATCTGCATGCCCCAGGCCCATCCATCCCACCCCCCTCTATGAAAGGCGGTTCGCACCCGGGGATGAGCGCTGGCATGGGGGGCTGTCAGGGGCGCGAAAGGCCAAGGTGCCAAACTGCATGTACACTTCAAAAGGTATCCCACGCCAAGGGGCCATCGGTCACATGGCCTCCTCAGACCCCGTGTCTCCAGCCAGGCCTCCCCTTGAAGCAGGCCGCCCCCCTGCAATCCACATAAGTGTGTTTCCATTCAGCAGTCTTCCTGTGCCTTATCTGCACGCCCCAGGCCCATTCATCCCACCCCCCTCTATCAAAGGCGGTTCGCACCCGGGGATGAGCGCTGGCATGGGGGGCTGTGACGGGCGCAAACGGCCAAGGTGCCAAACAGCATGTACACTTCAAAAGGTATCCCATGCTAAGGGGCCATTGCTCACATGGCCTCCTCAGACCCCGTGTCTCCAGCCAGGCCTCCCCTTCAAGCAGGCCGCCCCCCTAAGACCACGACATACATGCGTCATTCATTCACAAACACACCGCTGTTTCTAATACTTTATAAACCACTTGATATGTCTCATGAGAACATCTTTGTGCTTTGCAAGTCAACTCCTGAGCGTGTTACCTGGCAACCACTGAGATCTACGCTAATCTGCTCGTCGTCTTGCTATCCGTGAACTTCTGTGACCGCTTAGAACAAACCCATCAGTGTGCTATCTGTGGCCACCCACCTATTCTCCTGCAACATACTGCTCTGCTTGCTGAATCCAACTGTTTGTTGGTCAAGGTAAGGCCATGTATCCTGGTCATATTTCGCAGATTTTTAAATTTCTATCTATTTGCGAGTAGAGTACACAATAGTGCTATGTTCATTGGTCTCATTGCTATTGACTTGAGTTTCCATTGCTATGCTATCAATAGATCAATTTATTTTCATCTGTGTCTATTGTCATCGAATTGCATCCTTCGGGGGTCCAGTCTATAATGTAAGCATGTTTCCTTCTCGTGCAAGACAGAACATCCAAGGGACGAGTCACATGTTCAGATTTTAGTCACATAATTTATACATTTCTGCAACTTATGCAAATACTAAGCCGCACATAATGAACTGGTATAGTTCCTGCGACCAAAACAAACCTTGCATTGATCATTGTATGATTCATTTACTTTTGTATCAAATCTTTATTCTTGAAGATTATATAATAATGTCGATATTTACTTTTCAGATTTATCAACAATGCCTGCCTGTTCGATTAGCGGTTGCCCTTCGAAGACCCATGCGAAATCTGAAGGCTCTACAATGCATGTATTCCCGAAAACTGTTGATCGAATAAGAGAATGGGTCAGACATTGCGGATATCCACTGGATGAGCTGGAAAGTAGAGTACAACAAGTCTTACAGGACAAAAGGGGTGATCGATACTGCATCTGCAGCCGGCACTTTTCCTTGGACATGTACACAATATCTTGGGTAACAAAGAAGAATAAACGGCGAACGACACGGAAATTGCTCAAAAACGCTATTCCCACTCTATTCGTCCACATTCCGCCACCGGTGAGTCAAGTGTCCGGATTTAGCTTTAGACCTTGCGGTAGTGTGTAGGTAGCCGAATGGATTAATTGATATTGTAGGTGTTCTATCCCTTGTAATAATTTCGATATTGATATGAGTGTATAGTTTTTTGAATAATGACATTCATCAATATATTCTTTTTCGATTTCATAACCCACAAACGCAATGTATATATATGGGAACAGGGAACTGTGCTGTATTGAGCATTTTTCAAGTCTTCTGTTGCCTTACATGGCTATTTTTATTATTGGCATTTGATTATCAATCATTAATTTACCTTTACAACTTCTTGACTATCCCTTGAATCTGAAGCAAGAACATTCTACATCCTTGACGTGGTCGCAGTTATCAACCACTTCTAGCGCGTATCAGGTAATCTTACTAGGCTAATCCGCTACAGACTTGTTTTATGCATGTCAAGTAATAGTTTTATTCTATCGTGTAATTATTTTACCGAATGTTTGGTTAGTGCTTTCCAATTGATATACACCTTAGTTATCGTCCACTGGTGTTTGTTTTCAGTTATAATTAGTGTTATCCATACTAATGCAAGTACTGTCTTTCAGGGGGATGCTGAAGCGTCCGCCACATCTACAACATTTCTAGATGTTCTTCACCAGCAGGAAGTATGGATACTGACAGCTCCATCGAGCGTCATCATCAGAACTGGAATTCTTGTTGTTTGATTGTTCTACACAATGTTTCATTCGTGGTTAGCCGTTGAAATGTACCTGTGCTGTCGACCCCAGGTGTGTGTTATGTTTCCAATATTGAAAACCATACTAATCCAAGTACTGTGTTTCAGGGAGACGACGGAGCTTCCACCACAATCACAACATCTCATTTAGATGATGCAGATGTAAAGGAATCGGAGAAATAAGTCGATGAAATGTGATCATATTTAGATTTTCCTTGATTCTTTTGGACAATACATCATTTGTGGTTTTCTCTTTATATGTACCTGTGCCGTCGACCCCAAGTGTGTGTTATGTTTCCAATATTGAAAAGCATACTAATGCAAGTACTGTGTTTCAGGGAGATGCGGACGCCTCCTCTCCAATACAACCATTCATGGCAGTCCATGCAGAGCCAGAGGTATGGATACTGACAGCTCCATCGAAATAGATCATCACTGGTCGAATACTTGTCGTTTGATTGTTGCACACAATGTTTAAATCGTGTATGGCTATTGAGATGTACCCGTGTGTTCGTCCTCACGTGTGTTTTATGCTAACAATATTTTGATACATAGTAATGGAAGTACTATGTTTCAGGGAGACGATGGAGCCTCATTCCGTGCTGTCTATGCGGATACAGAAAATATAGTCGTTGCAGCGCAAGAGGAAGGGAGGACATGCGGAAACGAATCGTAGCTACAGCATGCAGATGTTGAAGGTCGAGTCAAAAGAGTTGCAAAGAAAAAAAACCAAAAAAGGTTAGTTACAAACAGTTCATAACTTTAAAAAAATGTTTGTGCTACAGAGAACCTTGAACCTGGTGGACCTCGCCTCCCGGAACTCCCAAAAACTGGTTTTAGTGGCTCTGGACGCAGCCAAGGCATTTGATCGAGTAGATTGGCCCTTTATGAAACTCACCCTAGAGGCCTTCGGCTTCGGGTCAACTTTTCAGACAATGGTGCTGGCCAATTATAAGAGCCCAAGTACGAGTCTAAGAATTAATGGACACAGCTCAGCTCCAATCCCCCTATCATGCGGAACCCGGCAGGGCTGCCCGCTATCGCCCTTACTCTTCGCTCTCACCATGGAGCCTTTGGCCCAAAGGATTAGGGGAGACAATCAAATTAAAGGGCTGCAGGACGGCCCTAACCAACATAAAATCGCCCAATACGCGGACGATGTCCTACTCACGATCTCAGAAGCCCAATCATCATTGAAACAGGCGATACGAGAACTTACCACCTATGGGGAGGTCTCAGGCTTTACTATAAACTTTGACAAATCCTCGGCCTTGGCCATCGGGCTCACCCCAGCAGAACGGGAGCCACTAACTGCGATGTGCCCAATGACATGGGTAAAGAAGGCCATCCCCTACCTAGGGGTCTACATCCCGGCTAACCCAAGAGACACATACAAAGCCAACTTCCCCCGGCTACTGAAAGAACTGGAAGGCGATTTGAAACGATGGGAGACCCAAGAAATCTCACTGCTGGGGCGCATCACAGCATGCAAGATGAACCTACTGCCGAGGTTCCTGTACGCCTGCGCCTCCCTCCCAGTAGCGATTCCTACACCAACCCTCAGGGACATCCAAAGGAAAATGCTGAAATTCATCTGGAAAGGTAAGAGAGCGAGAATCCCTCTCAAAACAATGCTGGGGGGCTCCAAGCTAGGAGGTCTGGGGTTCCCGGACTTGAGGGCCTATAGTGTGGCAGCACAACTAGCACAGATTCAGGCATGGCAAACCATAACAAACCGCCCCAGGTGGGTAGAGCTGGAACAATCACAAACACCTCTACCCTTGCGATTTCTGCCACACATTCCGCCCCCCCCCCCTTAGAACACACTGGGGAGACCTCCTCCTATCAACTAAACACACCCTTATCTCCTGGGACTGGGCACTAAAGCAAAAGGGAGTGCCAAGAGGACTGTGCCCACGATCCCCGGTCTTCCATAACCCATCCTTCTCACCCGGAGCAGACCCCCGCAATTTCCGGAACTGGATAAAGGGCGGGCTGGAGACCATAGACCAGCTATATATGGGAGGGACACCCCTCACCTTCGCCCAATGCAAGGAGAAGTTCCAACTCCGGGAAAGGGACAGATTCACCTATATCCAGATACGCCACTGGTGCTCGCACCCCCAAACTCTGCAGGCAGCAACTCGCCCGCCCACCGCCCTGGAACTGACACTGGGGGACCTTCCAACCCGGGGCAGGGTATCCACCCTATATAGGCGCTTCTTAAGGGACTTCCTGTCCACAAAGACCCGCTGCATGGCTCAATGGGATGCGGACCTGGGTCATCCGGTCGAGGATCAAAACTGGGTGGACATATGGACCAGAACACATACCTCCTCCACCTGCGTTACCAATAGGGAATGTGCGTACAAGGTGCTCCTCCGGTGGTATTACCCGCCCCTTCGACTTCACCACATGAACCCACATGTGGATCATGCCTGCTGGGGAGGATGTGGTCGCCCAGGCTCTTTCTTCCATATGTGGTGGGCTTGCCCAAAGATACGACAGTTCTGGAGGACATGCCTAGAGACCATTGCACAAATTACGGGAACGGCGATCCCTCTGGAACCTGAACCAGTTTTGCTGGGAGCCCCGATCCCTGCGATTTACCCGCGCTCAGGGACCAAGTCCAAACTATTGACACACTGCCTTCTGGCGGGGAAAATGGTGTTGGCCAGGGCCTGGAAATCCCCAGAAGGTCCTCACATAGCCCAATGGTGGTCTAAACTCTGGGACATCCTGATCGCGGAGAAGGTGACGGCAGCACAGGCGGGAACGCTCCATCGCTTTCAGAATGTTTGGAGCCCAGTGCTGGAGTACGACCAGTGCTTCCCCGCCCAGACCTACAAACCGACCAGGGCCCGATGGATCCTGAAACACCAAGAGAACCCTGAAGGAGACACATAGACGCTAAGGGGCGAACTGGATGACCCAGGAGGGAAAATTCCGCCTCCAAACCTAAAGGGGGGAGAGGCCGGAGGGAGGTGGGAGGGAGGAAGCCTGGTGGGGGAAATGAGGACTGGGGATCAAAAAACCTGAATAAGCATTGCTTGTAATATGTCGTGATTTGTATATTTGCCATCCTGCCTTGATTTAAAATAAACAAAGTTAAAAAAAGAAAATAAAAAATGTTTGTGCTGGGGACTATTTTATATTTTTTTCCAGTCAATTGGACTACACTTTATCTTGTGTTTAAACTGAACATCCCTTTTCCAATCTCTCCTCCAGTTACCCGTGGGTGTCAGAACTATACATACACAGACAGTGAAGCGAATGAGAGATGTTGCTTGCCAGACCATGTACACTATGGAGGAACTATTAATTGAGGCAAGGCGTGTTCAGGCTCGAGATGCTCATGTCCAATGGCCAGAACATGAATTAACTGTGTTTGGAGACTACAGCAAAGTTGCATTGGACCATAGCTACAGTGCGACCGCACCACCACAAGAAGATGTTATTGAATGTATTGAAGATAGCTCTGAAGTAGTTGCAGATCAATTCACACAATCTACACCAGCCAAAAATGTGCCACCAAAAAACCTGTCGACATTGTTGTGTTCTCCCATCAATGTTGAAGTAATAGATGTCGAAATGACAGAGAATTAACCAGCTGCAGCATCCATAGACACATCAGAACTTGATATCAGCGATATTACTTTCCAATGTGTTGAAATCTCCACAACGTCACAGGCCGAAACAACGTTGACGCAGGATGACAGTCTAGTGAAAGAGAGCAAATACATTGTATTCGACAGTTGTTTGATGGAAATTATAAGTATGCTGAAATGTGTGCATTCCATTAGAGGGAAAGTATGTGGGAAGCCATTGATTAATGTGACTCGTCAAATAAAAGGCAGTAACGTCAAAATAAATGCCGCCTGTAGATTAAATCATAGGTTCTCATGGTCTGCACAAGCCGATGCTGGGGAAACTGCCAGCAGGCAATCTACTGTGTGCAGCTGCATCACTTTTTAGTGGCTCCAGTTTTAGAAAGTTAGAGGCTTTCTTTCAGTTTGTGGGACTCCATTTCATTTCTAAAGCGCTGTACTACATATACCAACGTGATTATCTGTTTCCGGCCATTAGTGATGCTTGGAAAATTGACCAATTGTCTCTAGCAAGTACATTCGAAGGCAAACGATTCAGGCTAGCCGGCGATGGACAGTGCGACAGCCCTGGATTTTCTGCCAAGTACTGCACCTACCACTTTCAGGACATGGATAGTAAGAAAATTGTGAGTTCAGTGGTCGTGCAGGTAACACAATGTACATCGTCAGTGGCCATGGAGAAACTAGGATTTATAAAATCAGTGGAATATCTACACATCGACCTCATAGCCACGGACAGACACGTTTCAATTGCAAAGACAATGAGAGAGCAGTTCCCACATATTAAACATCAATTTGACGTATGGCAATGGATGCATGAATAAATGAATGAATGAAGAGCTAGGAAAAGCAAGGAAAACGTGTTCATAGTGGGCACATGGGCATGCAGGTCCACTGGTCTCACCGATCTCGGTCCTTGGCCCAGCCACTTTTTCCTGCACTGCCTACCTGCACTACAGGACTGTCTCTGTATCCTTCAGCCCCTTCTCCCGGCATTTACCTTGCACTTGCCACCAGCTGGCCCTATTATTTCATTTGTATTCAACTAACCATGTACAGCACTTTCACCCCCCCCCTTCCCCATGCGCGATCAGAAAGACAACTGGCCTAGTAGGATCGTTGTCTGTCTGCCCTTGTTCCCCACCTGCCTCGTCGCGCCTAGAAACACTTGAGTATAGGCGCGTTACAAATGCCATATCATATATCATATCATTCCTCACGCATGTAGACTAACTATCGTTTATCATTGTGTGTTGGCCTCGATTTATTTCGTTACTTTTCGCATTGATTTTAGAGCCGAACATACTCCATTGAACTATCCTTGCAAGCAAATAGTTTCTGATCGGCTGTAATAAATAAAATAAGTAATATTAATGAAGATCGGCTGGCGAGACTAATTATAATTTCTTTGTTTTCATAACAGGTATTTGCTCCCCTTCTGCTACTGCCATCGGTTTGAGACACCAGCAGATGGCTTTTACAGTAGACACCTGCAGCTTCGTGTGAACAACTGGAGCACACTGACAATTTTATGGGACGATCGCCAAGGGCCCACATGCCCTTACGCTGTACTAGTGGCTAGAAGCAACATATCAACCTTTACGATGGACTAGTGCCTAGTTGATGGAACAGCCTTGCGGTTCACCGTGCTTCCAAAGTGCTTCTTTTAACGAAAAGCAACACCCTGTGTACCATGGCGGATACAGATAAAAGAAAATAAATGACTTTTGGAGTTCATATGTTAATTGCTGAATATTCTCTAAACATTTAATGTAAAATAAATGTACTTTACCAAATGTACCGTGTTGCTGTTTCATTTTAAAGTACAGTTTCATATTCCGAATTGTGGCACGCTGTGTTATGAGATGGTCTGTGTTGGTTTCCGGGTTCTGTGTGGAGTCGCGTAGAAGACGACTGGGTGTGTTTGCCTACGCAGCACAGTAACGTCACGGAGAGAGGTGGGGAATATGAATGTTTGGATAATGTCAGGCTCAGGGGCGGAGGAATTGATTTAGTGCCGCAGAAGCAGGTCAGCCAGGGCGATGCGGCAAGTGATAGGATTATCAGAAAATGGCGTCGCCCTGGTGCTTGTTTTCGCGTGCGTTTAATGGACGAAAGCTCGGGTAAGGTCCATAGGAAAGTTTTCTAAAATCGAGCCACTTAGGCTTAAAAAAACATCGCCGACCCGTAGGGACAATAAACATTTTTACTAGACCATGCCTTTAAATTCACATCCTTACTGTTCATGGCCTGTAAGAATGTTGTTGTATTTTCCCTTGTTCCCTTCGTTGGCTTGAAGCGCTTTGAAACACATTGTGTATAGGCGCTATATAAATAAACGATCATATCAGATCATATCATCATATCATATCATATATATATATATATATATATATATATATATATATATATATATATATTTATTTATTTTTAGATTGGAAGAAATGGGGAGAGTGGCTCACATGGTCGGGCTTAAGCATGAAACTAACTCAGGCAACAATGAAAATGTGGACCGCAGTTGTAAATGGATATTCATTCCTCTAATCACAGACTGGGCCTCATTACAACTATGGCGGTACAGTAACAACGGTGCCGTAAGCTACCAGCACCGTTGCTACCAAACCACCATAGTAAAAGTTGTGCTTGCGGGTGCCTGACAGCCTGACAGGTCTGACCTGGTGGGCCATGCGGCACCCGCGAGCACAGCTCGTCAGATGCACCGGCACCGTTATTAACGGTGCCGGTGCATCCAAGCTCCCCATTCCCATTGAGCCCTATGGGGCTCAAATGGGAATGGGGATCTACCAGTACCGGCACCCGCAAAAGGGCAATTATCAGGTCTGCCTAACTCGGCATGACCCGGTAATTGCCCATTTGCGGGTGCCAGACCCGGATGCAACTTCGGCGGCAGCCGTGCCGGTTTTACCGGCATAGCTACCGCAAGGGTTGTAATGAGGCCCACTGTTTCAATAGTACCCAAGGGGGTGCTTTGTGTTAAAATGTAAGTAAATTGTGATACATTCAGCAACAATGGTCAAAATTACTAACTGCCTTGTTAAGTAACTCATCAAACTGGTCCACATTGGCCAAAATGGTGGCCCATTTTGACTGGCCCACACTAGCATTTTACATTTTTGGTACAGGCATTGCCCTATAGCCCAGTCCAAGCCTGGCGGCTCATCCATTATGGAGGAGCTAGGAGCCAGCCCAGTGAAACAGTGAGCACTCCCTCAGCTGCTTTTTCCAGCTGATGGAGTGCTCCTGGGCTGGCTGAACTGTCAAAGGGCAAACTGTTTCCCTTTGACAGTTCAGTTTAGTTCCCCAGCCGCACATGCTCACTGAGCCATACAAGTGCTGGGGCGTTTTGCTTCGCCAGCATACATAGCTCATTGAACATGCTGGCTGGGGCACTGGATGTCTGTATGTCCGAGGAGAAGCTCCTGCGCCTCCTCACACATACGGACAGAGCAGCCTGGAGCTGGGCGTTCCAGCACCCACACGCAGGCCAATACAGAAGGTACGTTTATGTTCATTGTTTTTATTTAAACATGTGTATGGATGCGTGTATGCTTATGTTATGAGTGAATGTATGGTGATGGATTCTCGTGTCAATGAAAGAGTGATTGCGGTATAAATGTGCAGCGCCTTGCATACACACATAATCATATTGATTGTGTTAGGCCCAGTGGGGCCCAGGGGACATGGATGGTATCTTTTTACTGGACATCTATTATAGAGGTCCAGTAAAAAAATGTCATGCCTGCCCTCTGGACCCCCAGCACCAATTGCAAACTGCTTGGCTATTTACCCATTTCTTTGTTAAAAGTATGCTCTACAATGCAACATTTTACCCCATTATTTAAAAAACATTCACAGGGGGAAACCCCCCCGTTGAATCCCCCTTTATTGGTTCTGGCTCCCTCACTATGCTCGGTCTCTATGGCATTTTTGGGGGAAATAGTTATGCCCCACCACTTAAAAAAATCACCAGCCGCCACTGGCCCTCAGACTGTGTTGGAAACGGGATGGGGGGAACCCACGTACTATGGCGGGAGCACAATGGGCGGGAACAATGGGATAGTGGTGGGATCGTAGTGGGGAGAGCCCAGGGTGTGTGATGGGGTGCGGAGAGACCAGATACTTGGTAGGAGTGGGATGAGGGAGCCCAGCGACTGTGATGGGAGCAGGTGACGTAGCGCAATATATACTGTCCATTTCGCATTTCTGGGGAGTCCCGACCTGTCCAAAGTTTGCTCAGGTAGGCCCCGGTCAAAAAAATGTAAAGACCACTGGCCTAAGATGAACTGCCCTGATGGCACTAAATCATATGCCCCGCCCCTGAGCCTCACATCACCAAAGCTTGTGATATTGTCCGCCTTTCTCTGTGACATTCCTGAGCAGCGTACCCAAACGCGCCTAGTCATCACCTACGTGACGTGACGCAGAACCTGAATATCAACACACAACTTCTCACAACACAGCATGACACAATTCAAAATACTAAACAGTACTTTAAAAAGGAACAACAAGACTGTACAATTTGTAAAGTACTTTTATTTCACAATAAACGCTCCAACAACATCTGACTATTGCCATGTTCAATCAAATTTGAAATTTCTTTCTTTGCTCACGATCCAAAATGTTTATCATGAGTCACGCCTTGTTCTTTTTGCATACAAAAGGTGTTTGTTTTGGATAAAATAAGCACTTGGGTCGTACAGTGAATTCCAGGGCTTGTGCATCAACTTTAGGCTATACCACCGTAAAGGATGCTATGTTGCTCCTAATCGCTAGTACAGCGTAAGGGCATATCTGCCCTTGCCGATCATCCCAAAAAATTGTTAAACACATCCAGTTGTTCACAAGTAGCTGGAGCTGCCGATTAAAAAATCTGTCAGTTGGCATCTGGAATCTATGACAATTGCAAAATGGCAAAATCTACCTGTTTCGGAAACATAATAGAAATAAGTCTCACTAGCCAATCTTTATTACAATTTGCTTCCGAGAACATTGCTATGTAGTATGATCAACTCTAAATGGGATACGAAAGCGGACGCTACAATTTATGTGCTCATACATGGCATTTTGATGAAATATTAGCGTTGAACCTGGGAGAACTGAGTAGTGGTCTACATGCATATCAATACTGGCCTGCCCATCTGGACGGTAGAAAGAACATTACACACAAAGGTTATACTTGCGTTTCATTGTAATGTGCCACACAGAACAAACAACTACAATGTAAACCACAAATAATGCTCAGATAATGATAAATTGATGCTCGTTCGAGTATAAAATCATCCAAAATTAAACTTACATTACATTCACCATTTCCGTTCTCTTGGCGTAACTCAGACCATAAGGCAGACTCCGTTCGAACCAACAGTTTGTCATAAACTGAATTTACATGTTCCTTAGTCCACTTTTCTAATACATAAGCTTATTATATCTTACATTATAACAACCCTCCTTCATTCAATTCCTTTCAGAATCATCCCTTTCTGTCAAGGTCAAAAAACAATTAAACCTTATACTGTGTGTTCGATGCGTGGGCTTCCTGAGCTAGCAAACAAAAATTCAAAGCTGGTGACCTTCACTAAGAATCAAAATACATTCTTACTTTGCAACAACTTGCCACACCGCATCCATGAGAACTGTAATTCTCATGCACATGCAGGGCGGTGTTTACATCATGCAGTGCAGGTGGCTGCCTGAGGTGCCGACTGTAGGGGGCGCCAGTCTGACTCCATTATTACTTTAATTACATTTTAACACAGACATGAATAGCCCTTTCTTTGCCATGCTCTGGGTGTAGAACAACATCAATTTATAAACATCAATCGTCATTGCAAAGTTTCCTTACCCCTTAGCAGTGGGTACTGTATCACTTCTCTGCACAGTGCTTTTAGCCTGCAACCTTCACTAATTTTCAAGTTGATTGCATTATTTCAGTGACAACACAGATGGTGAGGCAGAAACGTAAATGGTGGACTTGTAAACATAGATTGTAAGTCAATCAACCACTTCTTCCGGTCCTCCACAGGACTGTTCACGAACATTCTAACTGTTCGCACTTTCGCAACAAAAACACACCTGTTTTTTGCTTCTTGCAGCCATATCCCATCCCATCCTCATCACCCCTCACCTCCCCAGAGATTGTTTGATAAGTTTGACAAGTGCAATGTTGTGTTTTTCAATATGTTTATACCGCGATGTCTGCGGACACCAAGCACAGATCCAAGATGGCGGGCGTTTCCAAAAATCTGACGCACTTCACGCTCTTCACCATCCAATCAGGGGACACGTCGCTTGTCCGCAGACATGACGCAAGCCAATTAGCCAATTGGTGTCCTGCCCGCTGAGCGAACAGGGAAGTGTGTAGGCAGAGCAGACATAGATATCACAAATGTTTTGTGACCTACTTTTTGGTTGTTTAAAAAAAACCACCTGGCAGATGTTCACCAAATTTACAAAAGCACGCTTTCGGGACCAAGCCACTGCTCCTGCCGCAAATTTGGTGAAAATCCATCCAGCGGTTTGGGCTGTAGATGTGCGCAAAGATTTTTTCCCATTCAGTCTATGGGAAAAAAAGAAATGTTGGGACCCCCCCTATAACTTTGCCCCCCCCTGGACCAAAGCTCACCAGAATTTGCAAAAAAATTCAGAGTGGGCCATATTCTTTTTTTTGCAAAGTTTGGTGTGGATTCGTCCAGGGAGAGCAAACTTATAAGCCACCCAAAAAGTGCTCTTCCTATGGGATTAGCAATTTAACCATAACTACACAGCCACTAGTGTGGCTGTATAATATATATATATATATATATATATATATATATATATATATATATATATATATATATATATATATATATATATATTAGAGGAGAATTCATTCAACCAGGTGACAGGGCCTTGATCGCCACAGACTTAATCCTCCCAAGGGTACTTATATCCGACTGGCCTAGCCTGGCGCTATGGCTTAGACGTATTGGCAGGAGTGATTGACCCTGACTACAGAGGAGATCTTAAAATGCTAATGCAAAATAATGGGTAGAAAGCATGCTGAATTAGGTCCAGAGAACTGATTGCCCAAGCAATACTGGTGAAGGCTATGTTTCCAAAATCAAAGGAAATTAAAAATAGTGATCAGACTGAAAGAGGGACCCAGGGTTTTGGGGAAGCAGACCATGAACCAATGGTAAAACTCAACACAGAAGGAGAAGAAGAAGTTATTCCTGATTTAGCTTATGCACAACGTAATGATCCACTGTTAGCAGAACTTTTCAATCAGGTAATAAGTGACTAAAAAAAGAAGGGAAAATAAATGACAATTTGTTTCTCCTGAAAATGGGACAATTATATAGGGGAGACACAGATCCAGCAGGTACACCCAAACCCAAACTGTGATTCCCCAAACTCCTAAAGACATTGGCCCTCATTACGACCCAGGCGGTAAGTATTTGACATTACCGGCATGGCGTAACTAACGTTTACGTGCTGGGTCAAAGCCGTAAAAAGCGGGACATTACAACCCATCGTGTACGAGCATTACGCCATGCCGGTAATGTAAACTGCGCCATGGCGTTAATGCCCCCAAAACGGCACCTACCGGCATTGTATGCCGCGGAAGGTACACTACCGCCAACCCCGACCACCGTTCATAGCGGTGACCGTAGTGAGCGGTCACCGTACATAAGCGGAACCTGAAGTAGCGTCACCGCAGCGGAACGGGAAAGAGCACGGCGGCCATCTTTAAAAACACAATCCATTGGCATCCTCCACAACCACTGGACATCCGAGCCTGAGACCCGGCAAATACCATCAGCAACCTTCTTCCTGCAAGAAAATGCCTAAAGTGGTTAAAAAAGCCTGTGACCGCCAGCGGCAAGACCGCTTCACCAGAGAGGAGCTTACCATGCTTGCGGAGACCCTCCAGGAGAACGCTGCAGTGGTATTCTCCAACCAAATGACAAGACCAGCCATAGCCAAGAAGAAGGCCATATGGGCACTGGTAGCTCAGCGGGTTAGTGCCGTGGGGACAGTACCCCGCAATGTGAGACAGTGCCGCAAGCGGTGGGACGATCTCCGGCTCAGAGTCAGGTGCATCCTATCGGCTAACAGGAACTTGGGCACGGCAACCGGAGGAGGATCGGAGTCCCCTATTAAATTGCAGCCATGGGAGGAAATCTGTGCCTCCACAATCGGAATGGAGAGCATAGAAGGAGTAGGAGGAATGGAGAGAGGAGCCCTGACATCAGGTGATGCAGGTAGGTGGCTCAAATCACGCCTTGCAAAATTCACCAAAGCCAATTCATGTGAAGTACAATGTTGCCCCATAGTGTAAATGCAACACATCAGCAGGAGACTGCCCACAGACACATCCGATCTCCACCCTGTACACATTCAGTATGCACACCCTAACTGCAGGCACCCACATACCTCCATGCTACTTCCACACAAAAGGGAGACAACCTGTATGCCCCTGCCTCAAATGTGCCGCATGTACTAACTGATAAGATGTCAGTCGTCACAATGCCCGCCCAATGTCCTCAGACCCATCAATAACACTTTCCCTCCTTTGCTCCACCACAGGCTCAAATTCCGACCTTGAGGATGAGGACACCACTGCCTCCACACCCACCAAGAGGGCCAGGACAACTGTGCCAACACCACAACCCTCCACCTCTGCCGTCGCGAGGAAAACCCCACAGCAGCCAAAATCCGTGCCAGGAAAACAGGACAGGGCACTGACAGCCACCCCAGCAGGCAGCACAGACGCAGCAGCAGCAGCGGACATTACCCCAATCCTGCCCACAGAAGGGACAGGCTCTGCTGCAAGCAGCACTATAGTGAAAACTGCTGGCATTGCAGCCTCCTCCGATAGCGAAGCAGGGAGCATTGAGGAGATTGATGTCGGAAGCCCCACTGCCCACCCTCATTCCCCCTACCTGTCCCTAAGCAGCCCGCATGCGGATGCCACACAGGGGCAGTTAGAGGATGAGGATTGGCCAGGCTCTCCATCCCCGCTGCAGGAGGTGAGCAGCCCAATGGGAATACCACTGTCATTAGCCATGGGCCAGAGAAACCAAGAAACCCTGGAGGAGATTGTCACCCGGCAGCAGCAACTATCCTCGCTCCTTAATGAGCATGTTGCAGAATGTGGGGGGGCAAGGGCAGCAATGGAGAAATGTGCGGAGACAGTGAAGGCTGCTATTGAGTCCTCCACAAAGAACATCTGCGCAGAACTCGCCGCTGTGCGGCACGTCATCTCTGAACTAGTGCAGACAATCCGGGACATGCGTCCAAATGAGCAGGCAGGAACCTCCTCGGGTGCCAGCTCGACCCCAAGCAGCCCCATCCGCCGATCGGGGAGTAACCTGCGCAGCACAGGCAGGGGTGGCCTGGGGAGGGGGCTACCAATAGTGGCCGGACAGTGGAGAAATCCTACATCAGACACTGCTGCACAGACTTACTCACACCTTTGTAGGGATTCCAGGGGGGGGTGGAGGGGGGAGTGGGTGTGTTGGGGAGTTCAGGGGGGAGAGTGGAGGGGGGAGTGGGTGTGTTGGGGAGTTCAGGGGGGAGGGGGGAGTGGGTGTGTTGGGGATTTCAGGGGGAGGGTGGAGGGGGGAGTGGGTGTGTTGGGGAGTTCAGGGGGAGGGGGGAGTGGGTGTGTTGGGGAGTTCAGGGGGGAGGGGGGAGGGGAGAGTGGGTGTGTTCAACAAAATCACTTTCACAATATACTTTTCCTATTTGCACAAATCACATGTGTGGACATTGCTCATTGCGTATGTGTGATTTATTGGTAAACAGTCCCCAGTGTCCATATAACAGACGCACACAGTGCCACAATCGTCATCTCCAGGTGACACCACCCATCCTCGTGTGCTAGAATAATTGGTTGATCAGAGTACTACGCATTTCACGCCTCTCCTGTGCATCGCCGCCTCCATGAGGTGCTGCCCCATCCCCACCCTCATCATCCTCATCCTCATCGTCATCGTCAGGTGGTTGCAGTTCTGCATCAGGGGGCAGGGGCACATTGCGTCTGACGCACATATTGTGTAGCATGACACATGCCATGACGATCTTTGCCACCTTCTCATGGCGGTACAGGAGTGCCCCACCAGACCTGCTGAGGCAGCAAAACCGTGCCTTCAATAGGCCAAATGCCTGCTCAATCCCCACACGGGTATGTGTATGTGCACGGTTGAAGTCCTCCTCGTGCTGGTTCTGTGGGTTCCGGACTGGTGTAAGGAGCCACCTCTTCAGGGGATAGCCTACATCACCTGTATGTGGGCGAAAATGTATGTGTCGGTCATGACGTCTATTTCAAAACATGACGTGCCACCATGGCTTGCATCCAACTGTTACTTCGGACCTCTTTTAAATGCACTAATTGATTCACAGTATGTGACCAGTACATGCTCATGGCTCTTATGGAATGTTGTGCATGCCATCAACCAATGTATGCAGGGGGGTCAAGTGCCTTGTGAGTGCATTTCCACTGTGTTCGTTCATGCCGTTTGTTTTGGTGGCCTGGCACGTGTCCTGTGATGTCAACGCTCACATCATTGCAACATTGCTGTCAGCCTCATCATGACCCCAGTGAGCAATACTGATGTTGATAGGGACATTTTGTGGGCCTTGCTGTCTGTGTGATGGTGTGTTGATGTTTCTGTCCGTCATGTGCCTCATTCGTGCGCAGTTATGGGGGACAGGCCTTTCAGTGGATGGTGTCTGGTGACGTGCATGTAGGTGCATTTCGTTGAGGTCAATGTGGTGTGAATTGGTACAATGCACTTGCAGATGGTTGTGTCATGGTTGGGGCACACCTTCATTCACGTGGTGGGGCTGCATAGATCGGCCATTAGGTTTAGTGGTGTCAGCTGAAGTTTGTGCTGCTTTAGGGTATGATCTGGCTCCATTGTCTCTGCTACTCACAGCCAGGTGGAGTATGCATCATCCCCCCCTTTCAGCCAGGTGGAGTATGCATCATTCCCCCCCCCTTTCAGCCAGGTGGACTATGCATCATTCCCCCCCCCTTTCAGCCAGGTGGAGTATGCATCATTCCCAACCCCCTTTCAGCCAGGTGGAGTATGCATCAACCCCCCCCCCTTTCAGCCAGGTGGAGTATGCATCATTCTTCCCCCCTTTCAGCCAGGTGGAGTATGCATCATTCCCCCCACTTTCAGCCCGGTGGAGTATGCATCATTCCCCCCCCTTTCAGCCAGGTGGAGTATGCATCATTCCCCCCCCTTTCAGACAGGTGGAGTATGCATCATTCCCCCCCCTTTCAGCCAGGTGGATTATGCATCATCCCCCCCCCTTTCAGCCAGGTGGAGCATGCATCATTCCCCCCCTTTCAGCCAGGTGGAGTATGCATCATCCCCCCCCCTTTCAGCCAGGTGGAGTATGCATCATCCCCCCCCTTTGAGCCAGGTGGAGTATGCATCATTCCCCCCCCTTTCAGCCAGGTGGAGTATTCATTGGTACGTCGTTCACCTACCCACTTCACATTTCCATGGTCATGACATGTGACTCACCGAGTAGCCAGGATCTTGGCCCTGCATGTCGCTCCATGTAGCGTGGTATTGTGGAGTTCCGAAGGACCATTGAATCATGGGTTGCTCCGGGGAATCGGGCACAGCAATGTGTGATGATCCTGTTGGAGTTACAGACCATTTGCACGTTGATTGAGTGAAATAGTTTACGGTTGCGGTACGGTACCTCCATGGCATGTGGCACCACCAATTCCACATGGGTGCAGTCAATGGCACCAATGCAACCAGGTATGCCGGCTAGTGCATGGAAACCCACCTTGGTGTTTGCAATCTCCTGGGCAGACCGTGGTAATGAGATGTAGTCGTCTGTGTGCTTGGGGAGGGCATCAAGCACTTGGATCAGTCAGTGTATGTGAGAATAATGGCTGTGAAATGCCATGCAAGTGTCCCACTGTGTGCTGGTAGGTGCCTGTGGCCAGGAAGAGGAGTACAGACACTACCTTCAGTAGGGGTGGGATGGCGGTTGGTGTTTCTATCATGCTGACGATGTCGTTGTGTATCATGTCTACGATGGCGGTGATGGTGTCCCGGTCCAAACGGTACAGGGTGTGGATCTGCTCAGCGGTGAGGTTGAATGGACTGGCTCTGATGCGTGGGATTGTGGGTTGCCTGCGTGGTGCCACTGGCTGTGCTGGTGGGGCTTGCTGGCCCTGCCTTGCCCTCCTTCTCCTCCTGCGTCTCCTCTGTTCAGCCTGTTGTTGTTGTTGTTGTTGTTGTAGTTGAAGTTGTAGCACTTGCATTGCTATCAGGTCCTCCAGCCCCAACTTTGCTAGTCCTATTGGAATCATTGTGGAGTGTGACTGGGTGTGGGAAGGGGTTGGGTGTGCTCTTTTTGTACTTCCTGAGTCTGTATTGCTTCCACCTGTGCTGATTCTGTGCACCTGTGGCAGCTGGATTCACTACACAAGGCCCTTTACGGTTGGTTCGCGATGGCGTAATTAGCACCATGGCGGTAAGGTACTTAACGGGCTGGGTGATGGCGTTAGGTGCATGTCCGCTTGGGTCGTCATTCGCGTAGCTTTGCGCCATGCCGGTATTTGCAGTGTGGCAGGTCGCGTGCGCGCGTCCTTGGTGCAGTTAGCGGCAGCGTTAACTACGATGCCACTAATGGCATCGTAGTTAATGGTCACGGGTCATGATCGGACCTAGCGGAAAACGATGCCGGTAATCATTTACCGGCATCGTTTTTCACTTACCGCCTGGGTCGCAATGAGGGCCATTGTGTTAGAAATGGCCCATGCCAATTCCAAGATGGCCGCCGCACCTTGAGGATGCGTTTGCAGCGTTCTCCGGTCAAATTCTCCAACAACAGTGGAGCGACCCCTTCCCACAGTGAGCTGCGTTCTGTGGTTTGAAGCTAGGAAGACCCCAACTACTTCTAAGCAGCGGGGCTGTGGAGCAGTGACCCTTGCCCACATCACAATAGCGAATATAAGTGATTAATGGGCAGAAGGTAGCCCTTACTGGGCGTACCTTAGCAGATCCGGCGGGCATAGAAAATCAGGCAAGTCTGGAACCCTAACATCATCAGGGCATTGCGGTGCATTAAGGAACACAGATTAATGTTACCCAGACATTAACGTTTAAAAATGTACTGCGTGCACGCCCGCAGACCCATAAACTCTACCTGGCAGTAATATCAGCACTGTGGATCTGAAAGAATTTAGCAGCGATGTTAACATACGTTGTACAACCAAAGACATCTACACTCTGGGGCTAGAAGTGGATCCCAGTGGGCTCTTTTTCTCTGCCACCTTTTTGTGTAATATCCCTTAAACTCACAGAACATTATTCTTGTGCACCTGAGAAGAACTTGGCAAGGTGGTAGGCGAAGGTCCAATAAGTAAAGATATTTGCATCTTGGGTTTGTAGGTGGACTCGGGCTCCCATTCTCTTCCATGTACCTGTGCAATATTTTTCCAAAATGTAGAATGGAATTTTCCGACCTGCGGGGACACAGTCTTGTAGCTTATCTATCATACACCGAGGGGAAAAAAAAGCTCACCCAGCTGGGGCTCACCAAGGATCTCCAGAATAAACAGAACCCGCTACACAAGCTCTGGCGGGCACCGGGTCAGGTGACCGCTATAACTAGAGATACAGGCATACCTTTCTCTAGCGAGGAAACTAGTGCTCCCGAAGCAGAGATGGCAGCATCTAAAGAGGACTTTGCGACAAGCTTCCAGCAATTCCAGGACAAGTTCTTGGCCTCATTCCAACTACAGTTCACCTCCTTCACCACAGAAATCAAGCAATCTTTATCTGACTTTAGTAAAGATATTGCTACCCTTGGCAAGCGGACTGATGTCTCATTGCTCTGTGGGAGGAAGCAGAAAGCAAAACCACAAGAGGACTGAAAGGCGCAACTCAGAGGACCTACCTCTAAACCACCAGAATAACGAATCGTCAATTAAAACAGCCAGCAGCGAATGAAACAAGCATCATAATACTGGTAAAACTTGGAGAAAGAGACAGAGCACAACATCCTGGAACTCATTTGTTCAGGTAACAGACAGGGGTACTAGGCGACCCCGCACATTGCCCTGGGAGTACAGTTGACCCACAGCTGGGGTTTGGTGCCCCGGATTATGTTAGGTACCGTGGCTCACACCAGGGGACACTATTGGGGGATTGTAGTTGGAAAGTTGGGGTTAGGGGGTAACGAGGAGGGTGATACTGGATGAGAGGGATAGTAAGGGGAGGAATGCATGGTACTCGATGGTAAGGTCAAGAAGGGTGATACACGCACAATCTTCTGGTTTACTACATTTGTGAATAACTGAGACAGTTTAAATATTTAACGTTAAATATAAGGGGTCCAACTATGCCAGCGAAGCGTAGGAAGCTTGAAGCTCTCATGGGGTGTCACCAACCAGATTTGGTGGCACGCCAAGAGACGCATATATGTTTGACAGATAGATATACATTTCAAGCCTGTGGTTTTTTCCTTGTAAGTGCTAGGAACAAATGGTTTGCTGTGCTGAATTCCCCATATTCCAGGCTTTTAAGAACAGGTTGAGTGGAAACCAAAAAAACATATTTTGATATGGTTACCAGCCGTTTTGTGAGAGGTAGGCGATTAAGGCCTTTTTTTCCAGTAGGACATGCGTGGACGGAATGGAAGAGAAGGGTAGGAAAGCTGAATGGGAAGACAGTAAGGCATACATTTTCTGAAAAGTAGACAAAATACAAATTCCAAGTTTAGAAAGGGGTGATTTGCACAGGTCAAGCAACAACTATGTAGGGAAAAATTCCATAATTTGGGGAAAAATCGGGAAAATTACAGAAAAAAAGGTATGTGGTGGACATGTTCGGCTCGGTAAGGAAATGCCTTCTGTGAATTTTGAGAAAAACAATGCTCTGCTACATTCCTGCTATTCTTCCAGTTAGATCACACATTTTTCGTAATGTTTCACAAAAAAAGCAATACCACAAGCCAAAAAGGGAGCCATAGTACACAGGATTGTTATGCTTATGGCCTAGACAGACGTACTTAGCATGTGTAAATAAGGAAAACAAATGTGGTGAGGAAGGGCAAGCATACAATTTTTGAAAGAGCACAGGCAGACCTTTTGAAGGGTAGGTGACTGATGCAGGTTACAAAAGTGTATAGTGCCTAAAGCAGCGACTAAATGTAGGTCAAATGTTGGGAAATTAAAGGGTTGTGTGACAAAGTGCAGCAGCAAATGGGTTGAAACGTTATGAAAACCACGTAAACACAACAAATGTCAAACCTTCCTGCATTCCCACAGGTGCCCCGACAAAAAATGGTACCTCACATGTGTGGGTGCACCTACCTGGGCACAAAGCGAAAAGGCTAAACCACTGGTAACACCAAGTCTTTCGGCAGAGGAGATTTTGAGGATTTTTGCTCAGATTTGGGCCTGGGGTATCGCAGCCACCATGGAAAACAGGGAACTCCATGCATTTCTGGAAAGAAGACACCCGTGGAAATTCACACAGGTGTGTCTTGCGCTAATCGCCATAGAATTTATTACCCACAATCCCTGGCAAAATCTGAAATTTGGCAAAAAAACCCACAATTTTTTGACATTTCACGCTACCCAATGCTGAAGCATGCTGCCAACAACACATATCCTACCTTCACGCATTCCCACAGGCGTCCCGACGAAAACAGTACCTCACATGGGTGGGTATACCTAGCTGGGCACAAAGGGAAAATGCTAAACCACTGGTAACCCCAAGTCTTTCGGCAGAGCAGATTTTGAGGAATTTTGCTCCTGTGGACAACCTACAGATTTGGCCTGGGTTGTTGCAGCCACCAAGGAAACCAGGCAACCCCATGCATTTCCGAAAAGAGGACACCCGTGGGAATCCACAGAGGTGTGACTGTGCTGAATCGCCCCAGAATTTATTACCCACAGTCCCAGGCAAAGTCTGAAATTTGGCAAAAAAACCACAATTTTCTGACATTTCACTCTGCCCACCCACCGAAACACACCGCCAACAACACTACGCTACGCTGGAAGCATCAGTTTCCACTACATGGGGGAGATCAGGGCGAGGATGTCGTAAAATTGGCGCAGAGGTGAATCTTTTCTTGAGTTCTTGAAAAGCCTGTTCCGCCTCTTCAGTCCATTGGAATATTTTGTTGTTTTTTCTCAGTAACAATGTGATTGGGTGGACTATCCGTGAGAAATCTCAAATAAATCAGCAATAAAAATTTGCAAAGCCGAGCATTCTTTGGGTTCCTTTAAGTGAAGAAGGCGAAGGCCAATTAAGGATGGCATGTACTTTGTGTAAATCCATCTTGACTCCCTTTGGCGAGAGAACAAAACCAAGAAACTCAAATTCGGTGACATGGAAGGAGCATTTCTCGAGTTTAGCATACAGTTTATGCTATCGAAGTTTTGCAAGGACTGAGCGAACATGTTCCACATGCTCTCTTTCAGAGGGGGAATACACCAGGATGTCGTCAATATAGACCAGGGCACAGACATCGATTAATTCCCGTAATACATCATTCATGAAGTATTGGAACGCTGCGGCAGCGTTGCACAGCCCGAAAGGCATTACCTGATATTCATACAGGCCATACTTGGTGCAAAACGCAGTTTTCCATTCATCCCCTTTCTAAACACGTACAAGGTGGTATGCTCATCTGAGGTCTAGTTTCGTTTAGATTCGGGCATCCTTGACTTGGTCCAACAGTTCTGGGATAAGGGGCAAAGGGTAGTGGGTTTTTACTGTGATTTGAGTAAGTGCGCGGTAATCGATGCAAGTCCTCAAATCTCCTTCCTTCTTGGGTACGAAGAATAAGGGAGAGGCTGCCAGTGACTTTGACTGGCGCATAAACCCATTAGCCATGTATTGATCCAGATAGGACTTCAAGTGGAGATTTTCGGTTTCCTTAAGTGCATAGATTTGACCACAAGGAACCTGTGCGCCAGGTATCAGGTCAATCTGACAGTCATAGGGCCTATGTGGCGGTAATGTGTTAGCCTGTTCCTTCTGAAAAACATCTTGATAATCCTGATATTCTTTTGGTAAGGTGTCCATTGGTTCCGCGATCCCCGATGATATTCCTTGAACAGATTTCAGGTTTGGCTGTGGTGTAGATTTCGGGTAACAAGCGTGGGCGCATTCATTGGAAAAGGTCTGTCTCTTTGCACGCCAGTCTATGTGGGGATTGTGAGTTACTAACCATGGCATCCCTAAGATCAACCGGAACTGAGGAGCGTTGATGTGGTCAAACGTGATTGCTTCTTGATGTCCATCCTGACACAGAAGGGTTAGTTCTGTTGTGCATTGGCTTACTGGTCCCGAAGCAATTTCTGTACTGTCAACAGTAGTTACCTTTTCAGTTGTTGGTTTTGTGCATAAGAGAAGCCCCATTTCTGTTGCCAGATCTCGATCTATGTAATTACCAACTGCTCCACTGTCTATATATGCCTCTATGGAATGCATATGTGACGGTCGTTGGTGATTGATCAAGGTTACTGGTAGAGCGAAATGTGAGGTCTGTGACTCATCCTTCTCGCTCGACAAGCAGACCTCTACGCTTACTGGGCCTGGTAGTTTTCTGATTCCTTTCCATCAGCTTCTTCCTCTGTAGCGCCTACCACCTTCCTTGGAGATTTCAGTGGGCATTCTTTGAGGTAGTGACCCGATTTACCGCAGTATAGGCATAACTGTAGCTGTCTCCTCTTGTCCCTTTCAACCTTGGTTAAAGGGGGTCATACTCCTCCAATCTGCATGGGTTCTGTGGTATTTTCTGATGGACGTTGAACATTATGTTTTGAATGTACGTACATGGCACGATTTTCGAGTCTACTTCGGTCTGTTCTTCGATCCTTTAATCTGTGGTCCAACTGAACTACCAGGTTGATAAACTCTGCACAGTCTTTAGGTGGATCTACCACTTGAGCAAGGACATCCTTCAGTTCTCCTCGTAGGCCCCGATGAAACAACGTGGTTCTTTTATCTTCTGGCCACCCCGCTTCTACAACCAGTCTATTAAAGGTGGCAATATAAGTCAGCAAATCTTGATTTCCTTGGGGGAGGGACAGGAGTTTGTTATCAAGAGCTTGTCCATGAAAGTGTCGAGCAAATAACTTTTCCAATGGGTCATCCAGGCTCACTAAAGGTACCGACCAGTCTGCGGCACTTCCACTCAAATATGATAAAACGAAGGCCATCCTCGCCTGGTCGTTTGGGAAAGCCCCAGGGCTACATAGAAAATGAAGGCGGCACTGGTTCATGAATGTTGCATACCTTCTGGGGTCTCCATTAAACCGTTCTGGTGGTGCCAGGGGTACTGCTCCCGGCAACGTTATCTGTACTGGATTGACTGATGATGGTGTAGTGACGGATGGAGCGAATCTTGGCAATGGAGCCTGCCCCGCCTGTGTTTGTAGTAGCTGTTTGCTTAGTTCATCAGTACAGTCTTTTGTGACTATTAACTCTTGTCTTAAGGCATTGGTTTCCTGCTGGGCTACGTGTACCTCGACGCGTGATTGTCCCAAAAGCTGGGCTAACTGATCAGTTTCAGATGTCTCCATGACGCCCAGGTGGATAAGGTTTAAAGGCTTTGTGTTCTGGTACGCTCATCTGATATCTCCGGTGGCGTCTGGAAGGCTCTGAGATCTGGAACCCTGGATGCGTAGTTGCCCAGTGCTGAATAATGAATCTTAGTTATTTGTAGAGTGAGCTATCCGTCCTGCGTTTCTTGTGCAGGGACGCTTGACGTTTGTTGGCAAGCTGCCCAAGTTGCTTCACTGGTGCAGTACGCCTTCCTTGGGCCCAGGCCTGCTGTGACCCCGAATCTTCTGGTAGTCAGGTAGTTTTGTTAATTGTAAGTCTTTGTTCTGTTTATGGTGGGAATGTGTTAATGTCTTTATCTCCTTTTTTTCGGGTGCGAAGGTCTTGATGCTGGCGTGCCGGATGGAGAGGCACGTTTCTAGGTAAGAGAAAGCGCGAAGCGCAGCGCCTTCATTGTCTTTTGAAGGTAACCTGTGTTTTCTTCTTCTCCTCACAGGCCGCTGTGGTGCTGCCAGTGGATGAGAGCGCGATGAAAAACAGGCCCCCGGAATCCGTTAAGATAAGTACAGCGCTGTGTGGTTGTTTAATATTGAAAGCGAACCTGAATATGTCTCTTTTCCTTTGCAGATGCTGCTATGGTGCTCCGGAGGGAAGCGTGGCATAGCGCAATGGAATTCAGGTAAGACTGATGGAATTCGATGTTTTGGATGCACGCATTCTAATATTGTTTTTCCCTTTCTCGTTATTGCAGGTCGCAATGTTCGAACAGCAGCTGTGGTAGCGGTTTGCCGGAAGTCCTTAAGCTAGTATTCACAGGTGAGTGATGTTTCTTCTTCTCTCGGTTTCCACAGATTGCAGCCCAGTTGAGATGCTGAGTGCTGGATGGTGTTTTCTCAGATAAGACAGAATAATCTTGTTCTTGTTCTTGCAGGATTACAGGAAGATGCTGACGACCAGGAGCTGGACACAGTGAGCATCACGCTGCTGGTTGCAGAATAACACAAAGCATGTTCTGCTATCAGGGTGTGGTTTATATAGCCCAGGTAAAGTAGTACCAGGGAAAGTAGTTCCAGGCTTGCCACACTCAAAACACTAGACTGCATGGCTTGGTTCTTTGAACTAGACTGTGTGGGTGCTTCCATGTTGGATTTAAAGGCCCATGTACATAAATGGGACCTAGTTTGAACAGCCCTTCCTTACTACATTTGAGCCTGGTGCCATAGGCACCAGGACTGGCTCCAGGAGCCCTTTTTCAGTGGTTTTAAGGTCATCAGGGTTCTGGTGGGAGCCTGCTCGTGGCACAACTTGTGCCCCCTCACAGTGGTCATGACAAATGGGGCAGAAATCTGCCCCCAGGGAGGGCTGCATGAGATGCCCCCCTCCATTTTGGGTTGGGGAGAGGGACACCCCCCTTTTCATTAAATAAATGACTGGTGGTTTGGGTTGGCCCCCAACCCCCCCAAAACCTCTGTGTATTTCTACATTTTATTTTTTTGAGGCCCTGTGTCAAGTTTTCTACTGGCCCTCTCCCCCGCACCCCCAATCGTTGGGGGGTATCTCATGTAGCCCTCCCTGGGGCCACATAGAAATCTACCCCCAGGGAGGGCTGCATCAGATGCCCCCTCCATTTTGTGTGAGGGGGAGAGGGCCACCCCCCTTTTCAATACATAACTCACTGCTGGTCTAGGGTGCCCCTCACCCCCCATCAAAACCCCATTTTATTTTCAATGTTTTGTTTTTTGTTTTGCACCTTCCATTGAGGCAGATGGGCACATTACTGTGCTCATCTGTCCCCTGGGGGGCAGGGGTGGGGCGTACTGCCCCATGCTTGAGGGGCCTTTGACAATAAATCTGGTGGCCCTCTCCCCCCCACCCCAAATGGATGGGAGGGGGTCATCTCATGTACCACTTCCTGGGACCACATAGGGGCAGACATCTGGCCCCAGGGAGGGCTGCATGAGATGCCACCCCTCCATTTTGTGTGAGGGGGAGAGGGCCACCCCCTTTTCAATACATAACTCACTGGTGGTCTAGGGTGCCCCTCACCCCCATCAAAACCCCATTTTATTTTCAATGTTTTGTTTTTTGTTTTGCCCCTTCCCTTGAGGCAGATTGGCACATTACTGTGCCCATCTGTCCCCTGTCAGGAGGGGCGAAACGTACTGCCCCATGTTTGGGGGACCTGTGACAACAAATCTGGTGGCCCTCTCCCCCCCACCCCAAATGGATGGGAGGGGGGCATCTAATGTACCACTTGCTGGGGCCACATAGGCGCAGACATCTGGCCCCAGGGAGGGCTGCATGAGATGCCACCCCCGCCATTTTGGGTGGGGGGAGAGGGGCACCCCTCTTTTCAATACATAAATCACTGGTGGTCTAGGGTACCGCCCCAGCCCCCATCAAAACACCATTTTATTTTAAAAATATTTTTTTTGCCCCTTCCCTTGAGGCATATGGGCACATTACTGTGCCCATCTGTTCCAAGGGGGCGGGGGGAAACATACTGGCCCATGCTTGGAGAGCCTGTGACAACAAATCTGGTGGCCCTCTCTCCCCCACCCCAAATGGATGGGGGCATCTCATGTACGCCTTCTTGGGGCCACATAGTGGCAGAAATTTGCCCCCAGGGAGTGCTGCATGAGATGTTCCCCTCCATTTTGGGTGGGGCAGAGAGGGCCAGGGGGGAAATATGTGCAGCCCCATGCTTGTGGGAGCTGCACCAACATTTCTGGTGACCCTCTTCCCCCCCACCCCAAATGGATGGGGGGCATCTAATGCATCTGCCCCTAGTAAGGGGTACATTAGATGCCCCCATCCATTTGTGGTGGGGGAGAGGACCACCCCACTTTCCTTACAAGTAAAGCCTGGTGGTCAAGTGGCCCGCCTTCCCCCCCACCGCACCCATATCTAATTATATAAAAACACATTTGAGGCCCCTTCCCTAGTGGCAGACGGGTAGCCATCTGCCCCCAGTGGGGCCCAAACCTGCAGCCCCATGCTTTGGGGAGACAGAGGGGGGGAGTGCTCCTTACATAGTAAGCAGCCCCCACTACCCCCTCGTCTCAAACAGATCCCTGGTGGTTTAGTGGTATTGCTGGGCGCGAATCGCGCACTCGGCACCCGATCCGCGCCCAGCAATACTTCAAAAAAGGTGTTGTTGGAAAGGGGAGAGTCTCCCCTTTCCAACAACACCTCCCTCGATCTGAACGGCACAATAGTGCCGCAGATCTAAGGAGAAAAGGTGGATACTCACCTTTTATTTTCACGTCAGCATGCATTACGCATGCTGACGTGAAACTGACAGAAATCCAACTCGTCCTTGACATTACTTCCCTGTTGGCACTTCGTTTTGAAATCCAACTCCCGGGCCGTGAGGAAGAACCTCCTCCTCACATAGCTCAGGGGTTGGATTTCAAAACGACTTGCCAACAGGGAAGTAATGTCAAGGACGAGATAGCTCGTCCTTGGCACTAAAGAGGTTTAAACCTTACGAATATCCATTTACTATCCCCAAACAGATGGATCAGTGAAGATATTTAATGAAACCCTAAAACACATTTTAAGAAAATTAGTAGAAGCAGACAGGAAGAATTGGGACATCATGATACCATGGGCTCTGTTTGCTATTCGGAAAACTCTGAAAAGTCATCCACATAGTTTCACCCTTTGAATTATTATATGGGAAAGAACTCAAAAATGTATTAGATATGCTACGGGAGACGTGGGAGGAAAGGGAGAAGACTACTATTCTACTATCCCAAACTGCCCAAATACTAAAAGAGCATATGAAGGCAGTGTGAATTATAGTACAGACCAATATGGCCCAAACGCAGGAACACCAAAAAGAATGTTATAACAAGAGGGCTGTAATGAGATCCTTCTCGGTAGAACAGAAAGTCTTGGTTCTACTCCCACCCTTAGAAAAGTAAGATGCTTTCTAGGTGGCATGGACCCTACGAAATTCTAGAACAAAATTATTGTCTAAATAAAGTGATGCTAACCGGTTAATTTCTACTGACGTGCCCCAGAATCATAAACAAGATTAATTAGCACTGGGCAAGTAGTTCACCAGAAACTGTATAGAATCCCTGAAACCAGAAAACAAATTATCCAGGATGAGCTGGAGGCCATGATAAAAGCTGAAATTATTGAACCAACACAATGAACCTGGTCCTGTCCTATTGTATTAGTGGCAAAACCAGACAATTCCTGGAGATTCTGCATGTATTTTAGGAAGGACAATGAGGTTTAACAGTTTGACAGCTACCCCACGCCCACGACAGAGGACTTAATTGAAAGATTGGGTGGTGCTGTATATCTTTTGACTATTGACCTGATGGACGATTATTGGTAGGTGCCAGTTAATCCCATAGATAAACCCAATACTGCTTTTTCTACTCCTCTTAGGTGGTTCCAATTCCAAGTATTGCCTTTTGGTTTACATGGAGCCCCTGCTACTTTTCAGAGACTAATGGACGAGGTCTCGATTCCATATTCATCATTGTCTGGGGCCTACATTAATGACATCACAGAAAAACATGGCCTGAACATCTGTCACATTTATATCAAGTCACCCAGGCCTTAGGAAATGCTGGGCTCACTACAAACCCAAAATAATGTAATCTGGTTAGATCAGATGTAAAATATTTGTATTTTTTTGTAGGGAATGGATTAGTCAAACTGAAAAGGTTAAGGCTGTTATGGAAACACCAGCCCCAAATACTAAAAAAGAATGAATTGTCTTTTTGGCATTAGTGAGTTATTACCGTAAATTCATTCAAAATATTTCTACCATTTCTACTCCTCTTACTGATAAGCCCAAATATGCAGAACCGCAAAGACTCAAATGGCGTCCGGAAGATCAAACATGTTTTGACTGGTCACAACACATTTTGTGTAGTGAACTCATTTTGAAGGTGGCAGTCTTCAAAACACAGTTTATTTTACAAACGGACCCCTCACTTATTGGTCTTGGGCAGTATTATCACAAAATCATGATGGTATAGAAGATCCTCTACATTAGGAGGAAAATGTTTGCCCAAGAAAAGAACTATGCAACTTTAAAATTGAATGCCCTTGCCATCAAAGGGGCTATAACATATTTGAAATACTATCTGATGGGTCAAAAATTTAGATTGGTTACAGACCATGCTCCCCTTAACCGGTTAAGTCTACGAAAGGATACCAATGCTAGAATCATGCGCTGGGTTTTGGATTTACAGACTGTTGAGCACAGAAAAGGAAAAGAACAAGGTAATGCTGATTTTGTTTCGCGATTCCCAATAGATGCTGAAATATCAAGTGACATTAGGGGAAGGATATGTGCTGAATCAGAGATGATTCCACCAGGAAACCTGACCTGGAACCCTCCTCATGTGGCCACGGAAAGACAGACGCTTTCTGATGCTGACCCTGGGGGTGGTATGCTGCGGTGGGGCAACCAGGTCAGGAAGAATGGGAAAACCCCTTGTATTACTTCCACCAAGTCCCCTACCTTCTAATGGCCTATTGTAAAGTGAAAAGTGTTAAGAAAGTTGAATTTGACTTTGTGGACCTGAAGTCCTATAATTCCCAAAATACTGGGATGAGAAGGAGTAATGCAGAGGCACGAGACTGCAGGTTGCAGTCAATTAGGAACCCACACCCACACCTGAGGGAGACTGGGAAGCATAAAAAGCCCCCCAGGTGCAGGCCATAGAGAAGCATTCACCACAAGGCACATGTACAAAAACACATTTTATATTAGCATGACATTTCAAATGTACATGTATTTCTTTTTATCCTCAGGCTTATGTGAGTGGTCAGAAATGTGAGGCAGGCAACTCTGTGAAGGTTTCTGAAAAGATGCCCTTTTTGTTAACTCAAAAGGTTGAATAAACCCGTCACTATCCCCACCTGCCCCTCACACTTAAACATATACCATAAGGTAATTAATGGCAGTTCAGCAGCAACAAATATAATATTTGAAGCTTCATTGTGGTTTGTATTCATGCTCAATAAGTGAAATAATAGAGCTGACCGTATCTTGCTGATGAGATTGAACAATTATAAAGTATGTGAAAGGGTGCGATTGTCTTTATTGCTCCAGTAAATAAATGAGTGATTAGCAAAAGGGTACAGTGTGACGCCTGATGATGCATAGCTAAGGACCAGAGGTGTAATAAGAGTAGAAGAAAGGAAGAATCAGGCTATTTATTCCTCCAGTCCTGGTTTGAGGCAAGGCAAAAGAAGAACTCAGGTGGTGATGAGGAACATGGAGGTCTAGAATGGGAGAACAAATTTCTCTTACGTGCCAGTTCTTCGCTTTGAGTCAGGAGCTAATCTAGGAGCATGGGGAAGCAGATGAGGTTCCACTTTGACGCGAGGCAGGTGGTTACAAAGGTGGTCTTTATGGCACAACAGCCATTTAGAGAGTCTTGCCGGGTCCTTTGCCATTCAAGGTTTCACATAACAAAGGTCCCTGTGTGTGGCAAGTCTTTTCATGGACAATCAGACAGTGGTCCGCTACATAAGCAAGTTGGAAGAGACAAAACCTAAGTGTCTTTCAGATCTCATTCTGACCCTTTGGGAGTTTTGTCTCACGATTACAAATAAGAAACATGGGACCTCCCTTCCGGGCATACAAAATCTAGTAGCAGACTAGTACTCTTGTTCCTGGAGGGTTGCCAGGGTATGGGCACTAGAAAGATACTTTTTTGACAACTTTGGTCTCACTTGACATCTTGTCGGATTGATCTGTATGCTGCCTTTCTGATTGATTCAAACTCTAGTGCCCACTTTTTGCCTTTCTGAATGGCTACCTCCTAGTGTATTGCAGTTGGAGGCCGGACCCGTTTTTTGCAGGCTAAGCACATTATTCAGACTTGTGAGGCAGTGAGACATAGGCCCTCATTACAACACCGGAGGTAACCAATGGCGCCATTAGCACCATGGTTGCTTCCGGTATTGTAACGAGTCCACCAATGGTAAATGGGGAAATACCGCCCTATTCCAAAGTTGGCGGGGTGGTAATTCCCCATTTACCATTGTGCTTTCCCCATTCCCATTTTTGCCCCATAGGGCTCAATGGGACTGGGGAAGGCGGTAATTACGGTACTGCAAATTGCAGTACCGTAATTACCTCGGAAGTCCCTTTGCGGGTCCCTACTTTAACGGCTGGTCCAGACCAGCCGTTAAGGTCGGGAGCCGCAAAGGGACCTCGTAATCAGGCGTTAAGGGTTTAACGGCGCCAGCACTTTTTACGGCGCCGTTAAACCCTTAACGCCAGGGTCGTAATAACCGCATAATGTTTCACTTCTTCTTTATGGTCGTGAGAACACCAAGCCAGAATAAAAGAGCTCAGTGGTGCTTACCACACCATATTAGCAAGCTCAGGCATGGTTCCCTCTGGCAACTAGAGATGCTGATGAACTTACCCATCCTACGTCCTTCATACCGGAAATCCTTTTGAAAACCGCAGCAACAGCCTCATTCTCTCATCCTGGCAGGCTTGGTTGGTATCTGGGTGAATGGCGCCTCTAAATACTTTCAACAGAAGTTGCCTCTCTCATTAGCAGGTCATTTGAATGTGCCTAACACTCTTGGGAATTGTTGTGCTTTGAGAGGGACTTGAATCCTGTTTGGATGTAGTGCACATGGTAAACCTCTTGGATTATCTCTCTTCTTTATTTTATAATCGCACAGTTAATGTGTACCATATTCCTTAATTTTATCATTTGGTCGGTGGGGGCACTTTATTTATTTATTCACATTTGTTGAGCGCACAGCAGCCCAGAGGCATCATGTCGCTGGTTACAGACATTTTCTTAGTTACAGTTAAACATTGACATTTGCATATTTTTTGTTTTCAGTGCCAGTATAGGGAGAGAGGCGAGAGTAGATGGTTAGGTGAAGAGAGTGGTTTTGAGTTTTTTTCGGAAGGCAGGGAGGGAGTTTTCAGCTCTGATGTCTGCAGGTAAAGAATTCCATAGCTTGGCGGCTACGTAAGGGAAGCCTAACCCTCCAGCTCTGGCTTTGTTAATGTGGGGGGTTTGTAGTTGGTTGGCATAGGGAGTCCTGACTGGTCGTGTAGAGGTGGATTTTGTTATGGTCTCAGATAGATATGAGGGTGCTGTGAGAGAGAGGCACCTGTGGGTGAGAGTGAGGATTTTAAATGTGATGCACTATTTTACTAGGAGCCAGTGAGCTGCCTTTCTGGCATGGGTAATGTGGTCTCTTTTTGGAATGCTGACTGCAGCTCTTAGTGCATTGTTCTGTGTGATTTGGAGTTGGTTAATGTTTTTGCAGAAGTACCTGCTAGGAGGGCATTGCAATAGTCCAGTTTGGCACCGATGGTTGCTCTGGCTATAGATAGACAATTGGGTTTGGAGAGGTATGGCTTTATTGCATTTATGAGTTTGGTAGTGTGTGCTGAGGCGGCTGAGATGGCACTGACCTGCTTTGTCATGGATAAGGTGGAATCTATGCAAACTCCTAGTCTTCACAGAGGTGGACACAGGGATGATAGTTTTGTCTATGGTGAAGTTGGAGTAAAGTTTGTCAAGTTTGGCTAGAGTCGTTTTGTGACCTAGTATAATGATGTTGGTCTTCTTCCCATTGAGGAAGAGGCCATTGGCCGCCATTCAGGCCTGGATGGTGGTATAGATTGTGTGGAGTGCTTTGGCGTCTTTGTGGTATACCCCAGAGAGTGGTAGGAGTACCTTTGTGTTATCAGCGTAGTTAGCGTACACGATACCCAAGGCGTCAAGCTTGTCAAAGAGAGGCTTCGTAAACAAGTTTTATAAGGTGGGAGCCGTGCAAGAGCCCTGCGGGACTCCACAGTGGATGGTGGTGGGAGCTGTGTTGGCTATGTTTGAGAAGCCCTTCATGGCCCTACCCACCAGGAAGGAGGTGACCCAAAGCGCTGCTTCATTGGAGAAGTTAGCTGATTGAGTGAGGTGTGAGGTGAGAGTCTTGTGGTCAACCAGATCGACAGATGTCCCACTTACACATAGAGGGTTTTAAGTTTTTGAGGATGTTGGTGACTTCAAGTTCAGTGATGTCTCTAAAGGAGAAAAGAGGTTTAGTGGCAGATGGAGTGTGGTGGTGTGACTGGTAGGCCCCTGTTTGATGAGGTAGTGAATTGTAATGGTTCTGAATTTTTATTTGTAGGAGATTCATTTTATTAAGCATGGCCGCTTGAATGCTAGCACACCACGCTTCATCTTTGATGATCTTGTCTGTGGTGTTAGTTCGGTAAGTAAGTTCCTTAAATATAGCAAAGATTTCCTTGGATTGTGAGTTTGCATTAGAGATTCGATTGTTGAAGGCATTAGCTTTGGCTTTGGTGATGGCATCTTTATATTGGTGGGAGATTAGGTTAAAGTCTTTCTTGGTGTTGTCACTAGGGTTGGATTGCCAGTTTTTAAATGCCTCAATCTTACGGGAGCGCATGGATTGTAGTTCAGCAGTGAACAAGGATTTTGAGTGCAGGTTCTTTTTTTCATTTTTATTTTCTAGTGGCGCTATGGCCTTAATAGCATTGGAGGGAGTATCTTTGTAGATCTGCGCTAGAGTGTTTGGATCATTCGAGAAAGTGTGGGCTAGTGCTGGCGTGGTAAGGTAAGGGCGCAGATTGACTGCAGTGAGTTTTTTTGGAGCTTCTCACTTTTGAAGTGGGGGGCGAGTGAGAGCTTTTTAGAGCTAGAGGTGATGGGCAGGGTGAATTCAATACAGTTACGGTCGGTCCATGGCAGTGCTGTTAGAAGTGATAGTAGTGAGACGGTTATGGTCTGCAACCCAATCAAGGGTGCAGCCTTTGTTATGTGTGGCGGTGGAGATTTTTTGGGAAAATCCTAGATCATTAAGTTCTTTGGCAAGGGATGCAATAGTTTTGTCCTTAGGATCGTTTAATCCTAGGTTTAGGTCCCCAAGAAGGAGAGTCTTGGTGAAACCTTTGATGCTGGTGCTAAGTAGGTGGGTGAGGTGTCCCTGGAAGCCTGACGGGAGGCCAGGGGGGTGATATATCGTGTGTATGTTGACAGTGCTATTAGGGGACAGTGTCAGCTTTACAGAGAGCATGTCAGAGTTGCTCGACCATGTGTGGCTGATGGATCTGATGGAGAGCGTTTCTATGAAAATTAGAGCTACTCCTCCTCCCAGGTGAGCTATTCTGTCTTGTCTGTGATATGTGTAGTATGCTGGGAGTGCAAGCGCGATAGCAGGGCCAGATGCCTCATGCAGCCATGTTTCAGTGATGGCTAGTAGGTCAATGCTATGATTGGTTAGGAGATCATGTATTTCTAGGGCGTGGGCGGTGAGCAACCTGACGTTGAGGAGAGCACATTTGATGTGTGGTGGTGGTAATGTCATAGTTTTATTAGTAGTGTAGATGCTAGGTGTGTGTGAGATGGTGGGTGTCTTAGCGAAGCGGAGTGATTGGAATGGACTGGGTGTGCGATTGGTTGTGAGAGTGTGTTTGAGGTGTGAGGTGTGCTTGTGTGTGAAGCGGGAGCCTAATCAGAGATTTCGTGTGGTGGTGGATGAGGGCAGGCAAGTATGTTCTATTGGGTGCGTTTGTGCTCTGAGTCTGGTGTGTCCGCTAGTAGTAGCAGTGAGGCTCGGCATTAGATATGCGCTAGTAGCGTGTGAGAGGGGGAGCTTATGAGTGGTGGTGTAGGTGGGCAGAGTGGTGTTTTGGGGCGGATTATGGGTTGTATAATGTCGTGAATCTGTGTTAGTGGAGTTGGAGAGTATATCAGTGGGCTCGAGTATAATGAGAGAGAGAGTGATGGCCAACACTATGGTGATGGTGGGAAGGTGGTGGCTGAGGAACTTATAGAGGACCTTGCTAGTGGTTGTGGGTTGCATGGTGTGAGTGAGATCTGGTGAGAGGTGGCTGTGTGCATGGGGTACTCAGGTTGTGAGTGAATAGTAAGGGCAAGTGGCACAATGCAAACAATCAATGGGGCATGGGCAGTACACAATCAATGGCAAATGGCACAGTGCGGGCAATCA
This sequence comes from Ambystoma mexicanum, assembly GCF_040938575.1. Lineage (NCBI taxonomy): Eukaryota > Metazoa > Chordata > Amphibia > Caudata > Ambystomatidae > Ambystoma > Ambystoma mexicanum. The sequence goes on along the minus strand of NC_090931.1, from coordinate 434,687,593 downwards.
ATGGGGCATGGGCAGTCCACAATCAATGGCAAATGGCACAGTGCGGGTAATCAATGGGGCATGGGCAGTACACAATCAATGGCAAATGGCACAGTGCAGGCAATCAAGGAGCATGGGCAGTACACAATCCATGGCAAATGGCACAGTGCGGGCAATTAAGGAACGTGGGCAGTACACAATCAATGACAAATAGCACAGTGTGGGCAATTAAGGAGCCTGGGCAGTACACAATCAATGCCAAATGGCACAGTGCGGGCAATCAAGTTCAGTAGTGATGAGGCAGATACCCAATACGTTTGGCGTGGAAGTGAGGGTATGGGTCTACTTGCAGAGTGGACTGGTTAGTCTGTGGACATACCGCTCAGTGTTCATGGTGAAGGGGTTAGGCCACGCGTCCCAGCACGTAACAGGCACAGAACAGGGCCTTACACATGAGGGCTGGCTTCCGCCTTGCCGGCAGATGCACGTAGACAATATCGTGGATGGTGTCCTAGCAACGGGACGCTTTGGTCGCGTTAGGATGGGCGGCCATTTTAGAATCAGGCTGCTCGCGTGTGTAGTATGAAAGATATCTGCAACAAAGGTATGAGGAGGATCGAGTTGCTCAATGATTCAAATAGGATTAGGGCTACGGCAATGTAGTTAGAGCGTAGCAGCAGCAGCAACTCAACATCTGCTCACTTCGAGCCGGGGACTGGCTGTTACACATACACCTGTTGGTTTGAAGATTGCTTAATTGGAGTATATCTTAACTTACCTATGCAACAATGATATCCTATACTCTGAGACCTTACTAGGGTTTTTTTCTTTGTTCCGCGGGTAGCCTGATAATTAGAATTGATCATTGCAGGAATCGCCTGCCTAATTGGGAATGCCTGTGTGCTTAGTTTCATTTAGGAGAGTGTCTGATGTAAGGGCACTTGATTTATCTGGGTGCTTCTTTAATCCAGATGGGGTTAATTTTCACATCTGCAGAAGGATTAAGAAAGGTCATCAGTCGTGTTTCCTGCCTTTTTAGGCATGCCTCCCCTGTGTGTGGGTAGGTGTCTCAAGGGCTAGAAGAGCAGGACTCTGGACTATGACGAATCTAGCAATGTCACTGCTTCCCTAGAGGTAAGCTTCCCTCATGTGTCCAGGGAAAGGCAGAAGCTACCTGACTCTGACCTTGAGGGTGGTTACCTGCGGGAGCACCACATGGGGGAAGACAACCCTCAGGGACGCGGGGTGGACTTGCTAGGCCAAGGCAGGCATTTCCCTGTATCTTTAGCCTCTGGTAACACCCACTTGCCTCCCTATTCCTGTAATGCATACTGAAATGTGGGTGTAGATCCTCCAGTCATGACCAATCACCAACTGTCTTTACATTCCCCTTTGCCTGATAACACTGAGACGAGGAAGAGGAGGAGGACTGTACTAATGAAGATAACTAGAACTGGAAAGCAAATGTTGTGCTCTACTTTTTGGAAAAGGTTGCAGGTGCTGGGACATTTAAAAACGCCACACCTGGAGAGAAAGGGAAACTCACTTCTCCTGACATCGGTCAAGACACTGAAGGAGAGCAACCTGCAGTGCGGAGCAGAGAAGCTGCTGGAGGTGCCATCCGGGGAAGTCAGGAAGGTTTGCTGTGCTTGCGCCATGGACATTAGGGGCTGTCAGGTGAAGAAGGAGGCAAAGCGGCAACCGGAAGCAGACAGGACGCCCTCTCAGCTAGCAAGCAGGCCGCAGGGAGAATGGTGGGACATGAAGGATGCCAAAGCACCCGACAGAAACCAGTGAGCCGAGAGTGGGAGGTTGGGATGCCGGGGCGATTCATGGTGGATGCTGCATACCGTTGATGAACCTGCTAAACCCAAACAAGGGAGCTGGGACACCGGGGCGATTGAACAAAGAGACTAAGATGAATGAAAAGGGGTCGCTGACCCAATATGTGAAGACTAGGACACACACCCAAATAGTGAACCAATTAAGAAAGTCCAGGCAGGAGAGTAAACCAGACATACAGCGAGCATGGGACCTGCACCCAATCAAGATTGTTGAACTTGGAAAAGGAGGAAAGCAGTTCCCCAAATGTGTGGAATCTAGGAGAAGGGATTCTCCCTCCCCTTTCTCAGGTGAAGTCTGTAAACTATGGGAAAGCCAAGAAAGTTCTGGGGGAAAAGCATATCCCTTGAGCCTGTGAATTGTGAAACTGTGAAACCTGTAAACTGTGGAAAAGTTAAGAAAGTTCAGGGGAAGAATCATAACCATGGAAGCTGTGAATTGTGGAACTATGAAATCTGTGAACTGTGGAAAAGCTAAGAAAGATCAGGGGCAGAGGCATACTACTTGAGCCTATGAAGTAAGGAACTGTGAAATTCGTAAGGGAAGGATAATACCCCTTCAGATTGTGGAATGGTATAACCCAAAAGGAGATCAAGAGAGAAATCCTATAGCTTGAGTTGATGAACTGTGTACACCGAAATAAACTCATAGGAAGGGCCATCCCCCTTGAGATTGTGCAGTAAGGTAATGTGGAAGTGAAGAACATTGAAAACAAATAAATCCAGGTGAAGGGAAGAACCCCTTTAACTTGTAGAACTTTGTTGGTTTCTTTTACACTTTGGAACATTATGTTGGAACTTAGGAAAGGAGCGGCATGTGATCAGCTAAAAGACATTTTCACCTTCCTGTTTAGTGTGCGAGGGTCAGGTTAGGATTTTGGACACAGGACAGAGAAATTGTTGTTTTGGACATTCTGACACAGACGTTCCTTAGTTTTGCTGAGGCAGGGAAACCCCTCCTAGAGTTAGGGATAGGTAGGATGTCCCCAAGCCTCTCTTTAATTTGATCAATAAAAGTCTTTATCAATCACCATAATGCCACAGTGTCTGCGTCCTACTCTTGATTCTTTACAGCACTGAGAAGGTCTTCTGATGAGCTTTTTATTTCCTTCACTGACCTAATAATCTTCGTTTGCTCACTTTGATGGATGGGCCATGGCTCTTGCGGCAGGTTTATATTACCATTTGTGGTACTCACACTTCCAGCCATAGCTTCCAAAGTCTTTTGGACAGGTACTAGACTGAAAAACATTTCCTGAACAGCTGACTATGTAATTGAGAATGCATTTGCAACATTTGATTATAAGCCTATCATGCATGTTTCAGCAGTGGTGATATCTATGCTTTAAAACTGCATAATAGGAAGCCTCGATGCCATAGAATTTCGATTAGTCCTAGTCAATTGGCGACAATGATTTGGGAATCCATTAATGGCAGAGAGGTGATTATCTCCACTCCCTTTTAATCCGTCCCTGTTGTTCCTTTTTTCATTTTTCCCAGGTAGTAATCCAATTTTGTTGATATAACTTTAGTTTTGCTTTCTCAGGGTTTTGTAATAGTAGTTCTACTGTTATGTCGGCGATTTCCAGTATACTTAGACAAGTTATCCTCCATGTTTGAGGGGCTGGAGAACGAGGCTTCTAACAAATCTTTTAGAGAGGGGAATAATTTATGCAAGTTATTTGTAGGAAGTAGGCATTTTCTGTAAGTTGCTATTGTGTGCCAGGCTATGATTTAAGATAGGGAGTTAAGGCCCAGCTCTAATTATGGCGATTGGTGTGCTAGCTGGAAGGGCTAGAATTTTTTTTCCAGAAGATACCTTCAAGAACCTCCCATCTTGCTGCATCAGCTAAGCATTTGGTCTGGGCACCATAGCTGATTATAGGCACCACTTTTTGTTTGCAAAATATCTCTGGAGGGCTTTCCCATGGGTAGCCAGAAGTCTCATTCGGCTTTTTAGTTGATTTTTGTAGGGTTGATCACTTCTATGGGTGTTGAGATTGACACCCAAGTATTTATACGGGAGTGTTTGAGAAACAGGAACTTTTGAAAGAAGCCAGTTGAATTTGAAGCCCGATTTAGGTAGATGGTGGTGAAAAATGAGTACATTGGACTTGAGAGTGTTGACCGTAAGTTGGTTTGCTTCGGCATAAGAACCAAGCACAGTTAGTTTCCTTTGCAGTCCAATGGGTGTCTTATCAAAAATAACCAGATCGTTCGCATATAGAAGATATGGAATTTCAACAGCCCCTAGCTTTGGTGAGAACGCTTGTACGGATTTAAAAAACGGATTTAAAAATTGCAAATAGGTCACCTATATAGAAGCTAAACAATATTGACGCTAATGCACATCCTTGTTTCAACCTCCCACTTGTCGGTATTGCGTTGGTTAATAAGCCATTTATAATTAGCTTTATTTTTATAATTGCATTCGAGTAAAATTGGAGAATTAAATAAATTATGTGCGGAGGCAGTTAGCTTGAAAAGGTTTGGTCCATAGAATTTCGCAAAATATGAAATAAAACGCTTGCTTAAAATCTTTAAATGCAAAAAATACCTGTTGCTTGGAGGTGTTTGATTGTTTTTTGAACGCCGCTAATATTAACAAATTTAATACAGTTCCAATTCCAGTTACAAAGCCCGACTGATATTTGTCAAATAAATTATTAGACATTTGCCATTGCAAAAAATCACGCAATAATAGTCTGGCTAGAATCTTGCCCGGAGCATCTAGAAGTGTTATCGGCCTGTAATTGTTAGGGTTATTGTGATCACCTTGTTTAGAAATCAGCATAATAATCAACTCTTTCCAAGACTGAGGTAGGTGAGTGGAGGAGATAACTTGCTTAAAAATCAGTTCAAGGATCTGCGCCCATTCCTCCGGGTGTGCTTTGAGAGTTGAATGGGTCATGGAGTCCGGGCCAGGTGCTCTGGATGAGCTTAGTTTTTTGATTATTAAAATAAAATCCAGCGTGTCAAATGAAAACTAACTAAGAACAGTGGGAATAGAAAAAGCAATTGGTATCTGTGTACAAATTGGATTAAGAAGTTCCTGATAATGACTAACCCACTTTCATTCACTAATTATGTTCAATTCGAGTGATTGTTGAGGGCTAGCAGGTTGGTGGTTAATAATACGCCAGATCTCTCCAGCAGATTTGTTCATCAGAGCAGTAAGCATGTTTTCTCCATTGACCTGCTTTTGCGCTAACAGTTTTTGTTTTGTTTTGTTTTTATATTTTGTTTTCATATTTATTCTTTGGTTTATTTGATTAGTAGGTGAAAGTGAAGTATTGGACGAGACATAGATGATATAGCTTGGGGGATCATTTGTTTATAGTTGATATACGAGCTTTGGACTTGGTTTCCTTTCCAAGTTTAAGATTGAATGAGGTGGCACGTTAGCGCTGCTATTTGGGATGGATACCATCTAAGGCGATTTCTGCCGGGATTCACTTTGATATTGGAGGATATGAGGGGACCAATATTTTATATCGCTCGCAGGGTTCGATGAGATCTTGAAAGATGCGAAATTTCTATTTGCATTCGTGTAAATTAATATATAATCTAGCGTTGGGGAACTTACACCTCTCACCCAGGTATGACCAGGAGGGCGGTGTCCGAATGTTGACCCATTTAGCATTGTAAAATTACTAAATTCCATAAGAGCCATCCATTCAGTTGCTCGTGATTTGAGTTGTTTGGTGTTAGTGCTAATGCAGTTCATGTTAAAATCACCTGCAATAACTGGTCTTAATAAGTGGATCTAAAAGAATGATGTCTAGTATAGTTTGAATTTTAGAAAGAAAGGTAGGCCCGGTAGGCGAAAGATGGTTCCAGTAAATGTTTAAAAAAGCAGTCGACGGATGAAATGGATGGTTCAAATTTTCAGTCATGATTTTTATAACTTGTATTCCCTGTTTCCGTCGATAGCCATGACTTAAGATGAAGTTGAGAGGTGTTTTTGATAGCTACCAAGAGGCCAGAAACTGGCTCCTGTTTGGCAGCTTTTATCGCTGGAACCGACACAATTTGCTGGTCTGCCCAAATGGGTTCTTCTTTGAGCCACGTTTCTTGAAACAGAACCACGTCAAAAGCATTCAGAAATTGAGCCTTATTTGACAAGAGGTGAGTAAATCCCCTTGTGTTCCAGACTGTAAGAGAGCATGTATGAGTGAGTGTTGAATTTCCTTCCTAGAATGGGATGGTTTTAGGGGCAAGCTCTTTAAATATCAAGATCCATTGCCATTTTGACTTGGGTTCAGTAGTTTTGATCGGCTGCTGAGGTGCAGGCAAGTTTGGTTTCAAGCACGTGCAACACTGATGGTCCAAAGTTTGCAAGGAAAATTTGGCTCTAGCATCAGGGAGCCATTGTGACGTTGGTTGTTGGTTAGATATCGGCTCTGGAGGAGGGAGTGAGTGAGCCTCTAGCTGGAGACCCAACAGTTTTAAATGATGTCTTTCAAGCCAAACTATATGTTTCACTATCCTAGAAAGAATAGTTATTTCCATAGTGTCTTCATTCAAGGGATTAGGATATTTGATGTAGTCAATATCTTCTGATTTGATGTGTTCAAGTGCAGGTATGGCATTAAATACAGTTAATATTGTTGACCTATTAGGAAAAGGGTCATGTCTCAGTCTGTCAAGCATTGTGATAGTTCTGATTTCATCATCAAACCGTATCGGGGCTAAATGGTGATGACTGGGTTGGCTTGCAATTTGATCTATCTGTGAGTCAGAGGAGTGCCCCAGATTAGATTGGGATCGACAAGAGTCATATCGGTCAATACAGGGTGGTTTGAAGTCACAAGCTTAGTTCAGTGCAGGAGGGTCACCAGACTGTTGTAGTGCATCAGGAGCATCTGTGGATTGTTTCAGTGTTCCGACTGAGTCAGCCCGTTTCTGCTCTAACGTTTTAAATGACAAGATGTCTATATTCATGTTAATGCAGAAAGTCTGTTTAAGTCTGACAGAGGTGGATCGCGGGCCATGCAGACTTTGATGCACAATCTCAGTTATCGGTGTTGAATGAGTAGAGTACACAGATAAGTTCATTAATTCATGATTAGTGTTTTCGTGTTCGAGATGGGCCTCAATCGGAGGCATGACATTGTCATACAGTTCATTTGTGCTTGTGGCATGATTGGTAATCTTACCATGCAATGATGCCAGTAAGAGATCAGGAGGGAGGGCTTGACTGGATTCATCAGAAGGGGTTGCCGTCGCTGAAGATGGAGTTATGACTGGCTTAAAAATGTTATCAATAAAGGTTTCAGTTCTGTGGGAGCAACATTTTTGTGATGGCATCGCCATATTTTTACTTTATTTTTTGTTGGGGTCTATGGCTTTTCCAGAAGTGTGTTTTCTGTTTCTTTTACTTTTTTTCTTGAAGTTTTGCCTGCTCCCTATCATATCCCTATCATATAAGGGAGCTTCGGTATTAGAAGTTTCCAATATATCAGAAGTTCTCACGTCAGAGTTTATATTTTCGTTTATTGGTTGTTCAGGCAATTTTATTGTAATAATAGAATTTGGCGAGGAGGCTGGATTATCCGGAGGGCTCTCCGTCCTGTGCTCTGGCATCACAGCAGAATTTAGGTAGCATGTATCAAAAGTCGTTAGATTAGCCATTTCTCCTGAATGATTGGAGTTCAATGGAGATGATAGTTTTCAAGCTATCCAAACTATTTTATCATTTGAGGACTGAAGAAGATTAGCGTGGGTTGAGGTTTTTCAATCAATGACTTCGTACAGTTTCTTTAGTGTGAATATACTAGCATTAACTGCTATGAGAGTGGCCCCAGTGTGCTGCGTGGAAGATGAAGGAAATCCAAAAGACGGTTGCAGAGTCGGCTTGGAGAAGGAAGCGACCACAGAAGATTCCAGATCGGAGGAGGAGTTGTGATAGGGAAGATCTTCATTAGCAAAGAGTGCTGGGGATTTGGAAAGTCGTGATGATAGGTCAATAGGTGCAAGTTGGTTAAAGGTTAGAGCAGCAGGATGGTTGTGATTAGCAAGGGGTTGAATAGCATAGGCCCGAGTAAGGAGAGAAGTCTGCTGGCTTTGAAGATAGCTTCTGTGTTGGTTTCTTGATGTTTTACTACTTGTGAGTAGAGCAGGGGTATGGTGGAAGAATACATTATATGAATAGTGGTGGGAACTTGATGAGTAACTTGGGGTTCAGAGAGCAAGTTTGGTGTGAGAAATCTCTCTGATTCATGCTCAGAGGCAGCCAGAGAAGCGTACGCTCTCATAGTCAGATCTGAAAGGAGTGGGTAAGCTTCAGTTGTGGAAGAGGGTTGATTAGTATCAGAAATAGAGATAGAAGTAGGATGCTGAATCAGGACCTTCGTTGATCCCATATCTGGAGGGGATTGAGACTCTTCATTTATTGTTAGGAAGTTTCTAATATCAGACATTGGAGGACCATTTCACAATAAGGAAGGCACTGAGTTGAGCTGCCTTTTAGCTTTAGGCGAGAGAGTGAATTGAATAATTGCATGCATGCGGGCCTGATGCGGCATGCCCAATGTTAGGCGAAAGATAGACATCATAAACAGCAGTAGGTAATGAATGCTACACATCGCAAGTTCCAATGAAAACAGAGCGTGGTGTCGCAATGAGTTTTAAACGTTGGCAAAGTTTGAAAATAAAGATAGTTGTGCACTGCGATGTGGCTAGATGTTAAAAAGGTTGAGTTGAGAGAGTTGAGAAAGCAGTAGCAAAGGGTTACCGCTATAGTTTTGATCAGCTGTCTGGGCTTAAAGACAGGCTATGCCAGACAGGAGGGGCCAGAACTGCAGGCCCGCGGCCCTGCGGACCAGCGGTCAGCAGTCAGCGTACTCAGCGGTACTCTACGCAGGAGTGTGCGAGTTGGTACGCGCGCCAACTTGAATTTATGGAAACCATGTGATAAAGGGCGTGGCCAAGGAGGAAGAGAAGTAAAATTAGAAAATGAATATGGTATTCTTCACTTTGGAATTCCAAACAGTTCTTTTTGAGAGCGTTGATTGTGTATAATACCCAGGAAGTCCAAGGTTGGATGAAAGGTTGCAGCTGAAACCACGGGGAAATCCAGGTTGTAGTGAGTAGAGAGGGCAGCAGTCAGCGTACTCAGCGGTATTCGACCCAGGTGCGCGCGCAAGATTATAGGCTTGGCATGAGAGGCACAAATGGAACGCTTGTTACATTTACCAGTGAAGGGTTGTTTAGCTTGCCAGCCTACACGTGTCTCTATTCCTCATGTGGTCCCAACCACACCTTCGCTCACCCAGCTACTATTTTTTGGAGGGATGTTGTGATTGCCTAGTGGCATTGCGTGTCTACCTTTACTTACCTGGAATTCTACACAGCTCCAGCCTATTCTGCTTACCAGTCCTGCCACATGACCTTTTCTTTGTAATTGTAGTTATTTAACCAGATATGTTTCCTTATATGGCAAGATATTTTGTGCCAGTTATTATTTGTAGTGTATGAGTGTTTTTATAGATTGTTTTGTATATATACTTGTTCATTGGGCTTGACCAAAATACTAGATTTTTGATACCCCACACCCGCTCTGCCTCACCATTGCAGTAACAAGACTACTAGCTCTTCCAGAGTGCTCAAGAGCCCAGAGTGCCAAAGAGAACAACCTATGTCCAGGACCGCTCTTGCCATGCACAGCTCTGCAGTCTCCATTTCTCCTTTGCCTTCTCTGGCCCACTGCACCTTACTGGCCTCTCACTTCATTACTAAAACTCAGGACATCCTGTCTTCACTCTCCTCTACACCACTCCCTTCTCCCTCACCTGCTCTCAGGCCTCCCTTGCTCCCCCCCTTCCCTCCCACTCCCCTCTTTGTCTCCCATATCACCGATGAGGTTTCTAGACAAATCCGCTCTATGAAAGTCTCATCCAAACAGGTGCTCCCCTGCCTCTTCAGAACCATCAAGAACAACATTTTCTCCCTTGCTCCAGCCTTGCCTGATTTCTGCAATTACTCCTTTGCCACTGGATCCTTCCCTTTGCTCCTCAAGCACTCCCTTGTGCACCCTCTCCTCAAAAGGCCTTCTGCTGACCCTTCCTGTCTGGCTAACTACTGCCCTATCTCAATTACCCCCTTCCTGGGCAAACTCTTGGAGAAGCTGGCCATCTCCCAGCTTATCCACCACACTGAATCTGTTGGTTGTCTCCACGACCATCAGTCTGGCTTCAGAGCTGCCAGAGGCAAGGAAATTGCACTCGGGATCACTCGTCAAGACTTATCCTCTACTCTCGATTCCAACTCTCCTTCCGTTCTCATCCTTCTTGACCTTTCCTGTGCCTTTGATACAGTCAATCATGACACCCTTATAATTTGGCTCTATGATACCCTTGGCATCATGGACCTGGCTCTGGACTGGTTGACCTCCTTCCTCTCTGACTGACCTTCCCATGTTCAACTGGGCCCTATTCTCTCCTCCATCGCACTCTTCACCTCTATCCTCTCACTGTGGCTTTTCAACATCTACCTTGCCCCTCTAGCCCATTTGATCTCCGTCTTCTCCCCTAACTTCCAGTGTTATGCAGACGACACGCAGCTCTCCTTCAAGCTTCCCTCTTCTGCCTCCTCTTTTTCCTATTTCATTCCTGACTGTCTGTCTGTCTGTTATTCAGGCATGGTGCACTGCTAACAATCTCTGCCTTTATGCCAGTAAGACTGAGATCCTTCTCAGTGGGACCCCAGCTCTCTCCTACACTCTGGTCCCCCTCCATAGGCACCCTCCCCTTACCCTCTTTGGTGTCATATTCGACTCCTCTCTCTCCTTCTCTCCTCACATCACAGACCTTGTCAAAAAGGCCACTTTCAACTTCAACTCCTCAGAGGCATTCTCCCTTTCCTCGCCTTCCCCAGAAACTCAATGTCTCCAGAGCTCTGGTCCTCTCCAGGCTGTACTACTGCAACAGCCTCTTCCTCAATCTGCCTTCGCCCCCTTCAACTAATCCAAAATAGGTCTGCAAGACTTATCCTTGGCCTCAGGCCCAGGGACCGCATCTCTTCAGCCTTAAAATTCTCCACTGTCTCCCGGTTTCTGTGAGCATCAAATTCAAGATCCTCTGCATCATCCACAAGGCTTTCTGGGGCCTTGGACCCTGAGACTTCCAACTCTATCCCCCTAGATAGCTTCCTACTAGAGCCCTTCAGTCTTCTAGCTCCAACTCTCTGCTGATCAGATGCTTTTCCCAGCAGCAAGTGCAGGGTAGTTCTCTCTCCCCCACAGGTGCCTCCCTCTGGAATGGCCTCTCTGATCCACTCAGACTTCAGCCAGATCTCCTTAAATTCTGGATGCTTCTCAAGAACCTCTTTTTCTCTTCCTCCCTCCCTCTCCCCTGTTAATGTCCCCCTCTGACTCTTGATTGGCTGCCTGGTTCCTTCAGATTCGTACAGGGCACCAGGCCCTCCTCTACCAGTCTACCCCTGCACTTGGTCTCCCCTGAAAATCGAGCACTTTCTGTCATGAAAAAAGATGTTCTTCATTCTGGTGCCATAAGAGCATATCACAGCAACACACCTCTCCAAGACTATACAAGAGTCTATTATTAACCCACCAGTGGTTGCATATTTACCAAAGCTAAGTGTTTCTTGTAAGGGGGAGTAAAGGGAGGGTAAGATCAAACATGAAAACATGTGGTGTAATACATTAGGAGGCAATATCACGTTATGCCATAGAAGTGGACCCAGCAAAGAGACACACCACCGTCTGTCTATTCAATATATACAAGCAAAGGAACATATGTCTAACAACCCAAACTATGTGTAGGCAACGGTGTGCCTCTCCACCTTCATAACCCAATTTCACCAAGTACCAAGCAAGGCCCGGGGGCAAATCATTCAACCAGCTAAAAGCAGATGAGTGTGAGATGAAGAAGAGAAGAAGAAAAGAGAGAGGATTGAGGTGGAAGGAGGGTCCGAAAGGAGAAGTGAAGGTGGGCCTACAGAGAGGTTGCTGGTCAGTTCAGTTTCATGGCCAAACGTAGATGGAGCTTACACATTGAACAGTCTTACTTGCTATGATATGTCACTTCACTCAGCAAGCAGTCCCTCCATGACTTGGGCCCAGAGTAACTAGCAGCAGAGGGCTACCAAATCAATTTTGGTGGGTAGAATGTACCATTCCGTTGCAGGGAAGTAAAGGGGTGAGTTCCTGTCCTGCATGCCCCTGCAGTCGGGATCAAAAGGGTGCAGCAAGTCAGGAACCGTCCACGAGGGTCTGTCTCCGAGGCTTGCACCCTCTTCCCACAATTGGCAGTGCTTTGGGTTGTGCTTCAGATCAGCTTAAATAACTGGAATGTAGCTGCCACACATCAGCTTTAGTGTCTCCGGATGAGTAGGTCCGTGTTTTCACAGAAATGGACTGCAAAGGCCTGATTTCGACCGCATTGTCACTGTCCTGGAGATTGCGCTCATGGTGGGAAAAATGTGTGCCAACCCCACTCTCACTAGGTACAAAAAAACTGAAATAAAACGGCAAAGGGAAAAAAGAGAGAACAAATAAGCAAAGCGGAGAGCGGAGGGCAGGATCTCTTGAGGCTGACTGGTCTGCTCCCCTAGTACTGGAAGCATGAAGGCACAACATCCCATTATCCAGTTATCAGAGCACATAAAAGCAACTACTCACTATGAAGTAAAGCATAACATCATGGCACTTCCACTAACCAAGAGTAGACTAGGTTGGGTTAAGGTGTTGGGTTAAGGTAAGGCATGGGATCCTATTACAATAATTGCTTTCACATTCGTTTTACAATTTGCCATCGTAGCACGTTTTGGGGCATCTAGATGACCGTCGCCCTCAGGTCCCCAAGCTATGTTGCTGAGCTGTTCAGGATCTACAGAAGCCTACGATCCACCAGAAGCCAGGACATATGCAGACTTGAACTCTGCATGTGCAGGAAGGAAAGAAACAGAAGACAGTCCTTCTCTGTCTATGCCCCCCCAAACTTTGAAACTTCCTCCCCATCAGCACCAGACTGACCCCCTCTTTTCTACATTTCAAGAAGGAGCTCATGGCCCCCCTTCAAGGAATATCTCCTCTTATCACCTAGGTCCACACCCCCTTCTCTCCCCACCTAACCTGAGACTCCCTCTGTTTTCTCCCCAGGTTGCTTTTGTATCCCTTACTGCCAAATTGCCTGCCACCCCCCTCTCCCATTGTTAGCTCTTCGCTCCCATGTATTGACCCCTTTGGATCTGCTTCGATTCATGTGTACTTTACCCTATGACTTGTACAATGCTCCATTCCTTCCCGGAGCTAGGTATGCACTTAATCAACTCCGCTATCACAACATTACTTACAACGATGCAGTAAAAAGTGAGAAAATGCAGAAAAATACGAGCTAAAATGTGCGTTATCATTTTTGCATATTTTAAAATGTCCACTTCGTGTTCCACCATGGCAGACATCTAAAATGCCTAGGTGAGTGGGAAGGGTGGATAAGAAATTAAATCAAAATGATCCAATGAGTGTTTGCAAGTATTGTTTTTTCATCTGCTTTCTAGCAATGTGGCTATATTCTTTGACTGTAGGGCTCATAAGGCACCCCCTGATGGTGCCTGCAGTACTGCAGTAGGCATTACACCATCTCACGTGGCACAGCTGCTTCTAACAGGCAGAAGTGCTGAAAATATTGTTAAGTACTCAGAAATCGAATACTTCCTCCTCTCTGCACAATTAACATTATCAAGCGTCCATAAGTATTCTTTCATCTCAGAATTGGTAGACATCAAAGGATGCCTCCAACAGAAAGAGCTTTATTTGCACAGGTGGAGAAGCTACTGTGGATCCTCCTTACTGTTCCAGTATCTTCCTGTGAGTCTGAGAGGAGCTTTAGTGCTTTGCGATGACTGAAAACGTGGCTGCGTACCACTATGACTCAGAAAAGACTCAATCATGTTTGTGTGGAATTATACACAAAGATATCATGGATCTAGTTGACATACAAACAATAGCAAAAGAATTTGTCATGCATAATGAACGCAGCAAAAAAATATTAGCTTTTTTAACAAATGTGCATGATCATCACTCACTACAAATAAATGGGCAGATTTTATTCTGTGGTTTGTGTCTGTAGCAAAGTCCTCAATATGTCCTCTGTTCCCCCAGATTTTATGTATCTCCAACACCCCTGGTGCCAGCCTAGACAGCCAACTAGTAGAGGCCATCTTTGTGTGACATGTTTTTTGGGCAGCTAATGGCAAATAAATAAGCCTACGAAGAAGGCCATCTTGGGTTTTTCATCCTATGAAGAATTTCCCTGCCCGTGCCTTGGAATGATGGAAGAGGTGTCCCTGCGGGCATGGTTCCTCCACCTACAGTGTGATGCTGGTTGTGAAGGCAGCACACAGGGGATCCCCTGCAGCGGACCACCATGCCTTCGGTCATTGGAAGGAGTCTGTCACACGTGTCACTGTCTTTTAAAGGATTCAATGGATGTAAGAACTAGCTAGAGTGCTAGAACACCTATGCGATGCAATCTTCCTTAGAGGCGGACCATAGAAATATGGAAATCAGTTATGGCTTTTCAGAGAAGATTGGCAGTCTCACTGAAGGCTTCTGCATCTGCCAGAGATCCTGGAGAGCTTATGCGAGGATGCTCCACTCAATGCCAGGTAAGCAGAATACTTCAAATCCATGGTAATGGCAAGACCTAAAGAAGGCACTTTGCTTGTCACCACATGTTGCAGCAGCAAGCCATTACACAACAATTGGCCTCATTACGAGTCCGGCGATAACCGTGCTGGAAGTTCCGGCAGGTTACCTCCAGATTCGTATTACCATTCCGCCTCCGTGATTGCCGGAATCACCGGGGCATTACAACCCCGGTGACACGGTAATTCCGGAGGCGGAATTCTGTTAATCCCCATTCCCATGGAGTCCCAGAGGACTCCATGGGAATGGGAAAGTGGACACACCAGTACCATGCTGTAATGGTGCTGGTGTTTCCATGTCCGCCTGCAGGCGGGTGGTGTTAAACCCGCCAGGTCAGACCTGGCGGGAATGACACCTCTCGCCTGCAGGACTCTTAATCAGCTGGTCCGGAAAGAACGATGGTGGCGGATTTACCACCACCGTTCTTTCCGGACCGGCTGACTCGTAATGAGGCCCGATGATTTCAGTAAAGTAATGTTACTGATCCAATCCCATTCCAGACACAGTGAGTGCCCACAGCTGATCCAGATAGGAGGGAGGGCAGTCAAAAGACAGGGGCCAAGCCCCCATAAAAGGACTTGCACTTTGGCAAGGGTGTAGGAGTTTGGAATAGAGGATTGGGGCACAGGTAGTTGGAGACAGAGGCGAAAGATGGTTGAAGCAGTTTGGAAGAAGAAGGTGAAGGGGTGGTGGGGAAAAAAGGCTTGTGGAAGAAAGGGTTATGTAGAGAAAGGAGGCTGAGGATTGGAGGAGAATTAAGGAGTTGGGAAGAAACATCAGGAAGGGAGTGCCCCAGAGAACCGAGGAGGAGGGTGGTAGCCACAGGGAGGCCAGAAGAAGAGACAAGCAGAGGGAGAAAAGGAGGAATAATTCAAGAGCAGGTGGTAAGAGGATGGAAAGAGGAAACATCCACGAGAGAAAGGGGGGGGGAGTTGGAGAAAATATGAATTCAAGTACACCCAGGGGGCAGGGGGGTCAACCAAGTATGTTTACTCATCCCCTGTACTCTGGTTTACTCATAGACCACTGTAGAAGTTTCTGAAATTGCTGGGTCTTCTGGATTCTTGTCTTGGTTCTGGTGGAGGAAGCCCATGGGCCGTGGGTGCAGGGGTCTCTTTGGGCGTCGGGTTCTTGGGTCTGGCTACTTCGCTGACCCATGCTCCTTTTGACTGTATTCTGGACAGCTGGACACTTAGGACACAATGACGTTCTTACCACCACTCCGGCGACCTCAGGGCACTCCAAGGGCATGATGCAGGTGGCCAGCAGTGATGACCATTTGAATAAAATGGCACAAGACGACCCTCATGTCAAGAACTAAGAAACTGGTCTCGTAAGGCCCATATTCGTGGTAGAGAGCTGCAACTTCAGGGAAATGCTTCTTGCTCTATACGTCGAGGATCTACAGAATCCCAAGGCTCAACTCCTGACGGTGACTGTTGCAGCAAAGGAGTAGCCCAGTAGGACAAGTGGCTAGCTGTGAGGATGGTTCCTGGACTGTTCCAAGCCCTTCCACTGGTTGGATCTTCATGCAGGGGTCTGGTCCGGATGTTCCCACTGGTTATGTGGTCGAAGCAGCAATGAAGGTCTTATTGAGATCTACAGAGAGATGGGGCTTCACCGGGCAAGTGAAGAAAAGGCAGCTGGCAATCTTCCAACAATGAGTTCCAGATCTTCAGTGGGCTGCTCTCCTTTGGCTGCAGAAGTCCTTTTAACCAGAATCTGGGCTGGAGATGCCCCCCCCCCCAGCCCACCAATGGCAGGGATCTGCATCATTCCTACTGGCAGGGGCTGTCCAATCCTGGACAAACTCTTGCCACTACATTGGCACAGCAACAGACAGCTGGCAGGAATGTGGACTGGGTCCAGACAGACCCAGCCCCAACATCCAGCTACCCACACTGATCCCATATATGGAAAATCCAGCCGCACCGGGGCAAGACGAAGGACAAAAGACAAGATAGAAAAAAGAAGGGAGTCCTTTATGTCTCATGGAGGGAAAGCAGAAAAAAGTTATATCTTTCCTAACAAGTGCCCACAGCTGATCTCAATAGGAAAGGGGGCTTACCAACTGGAGGGACCAAGCCCCTTAATAAATTCAGACAAGAGTTTGGAGTCAAGCAGTCGGACAGGGAGGTTACTGGACACAGATGCGAAAGGTGCTCAAGGGAGAGTGGAAGAAGGATGTGGAGCAAGCAGGCTGGAGGAAAATGGAGGGGTTGAGAGAATAGGTGAGGATGTGGGATGAGGCACATCACAGATGTGGCCATGTAGAAAGAGAAGGGTGGAAATGAAAGGTGTAGGAGAGAAGAGGCTGAGGAATGGAGGAGGTTTAAGGAGGTGGGAAGAAACAGGTGGGGTGTGTACCAGAGTACTCGGGAGGAGGGTGGTAGATATTGGAATGTCGTAGGAAGAGGCCACTTAAGAGAAGAATGTAGAAATCTTCAGGAGCAGGTGTTGAGAGGGTGCAAGGAGGAAACATCCAAGAGAGCATGGCGGGAGAAAGTTGGAGAAAATAAGTGTCAAGCACACACAGGAGGTTTGAAGAAGATATAGGAAAGGAGATGGAGAGAACATCATAGAATGGGTTGGATGAGAGAGACTGAATGAAAGGAGGAGAGGGTACTATGGGGAAGGTTGGCAGAATTACTAAAGGAGGAAAGAGTAGGGTATTATAGAGGAGGTTAGAGGAAACATTGAGTTGGGAGATAAGGAGAGCATTAAGGCTGCGGTTGGAGGAAATAAGGGAACGGCGGAGGAGAGTATTACAGAGGAGATTGAAGAAAACATCAAGAGAGGAGGGAAGGAGAGTACTAATGTCAAGGTTTGAGGGTGCCTTAAAGGAGAGAAACAGGAGGCTGAAAGTATTAAAGAGGAGGTTGGAAAAGACAGTTCAGAGGCTGATAGTGAGAATCTTGAAAAGGGGAGGAGGAATAGCAGAGAGAAATGTGGAAGAGTAGTTAAGATGGAGTTGAAAGGAGAAAGAGGAAAGGGATCCGGAACAGCTCAAGTCTGTGATAAGTGGGTTAATGAAGAGTGCAGGTACGAGCATGTGGCAAGGCCTCTAGTAGGCCCATGACGAGGAGGAGAGATAGAGTTGAAAGGAGAAGACAGAAAGTGCAGGAGAGATCTCATTTGGCAAGACCATTGCGACTCATCCATGAGGTAGCAGAGGATGATGTGCTGAGGATGATGTGCTGGGGATGAGAGTTAGGACCCTGAGACTTGGACCTGGTGAGAGGATCTGCTATAAAGCTGTAGAAAGGGTTGGGTTGCCAGCCTGTTCGTTGTCACTTTGGGGGTTTGTTCACTGCTATTCCACCCTAGTGCCTCCCTTTCCCAACGTCTATCGTGCGAGTGTATGTAGGATCATGATACCTGGTCAAAGAATTTTCCTCAGAACCAAAGACAAGAAGCAGATGAGCTGAATGTAAAGCCTAAGAAGTCATTAAATATGTTCAGGGGACAAGTTAAAACCTCAAGACTATCAGTCACTGAGAAACGCCAACATACCCCAGGAAAAGAACCTGGATTGAGAACGAACTCGAGATAACGTTTTGAAACCCAAAGAGAAGCAGTCTCGTTCATTACTTTTGTTTTACTCTGGAGAAGTAACCCCAGTAACTTTAAAGCGGGTTTGTGCATTTTCTCTTATTTTGGACTAAAATGTTAGCTGTCCCTAATAAACTCCTGTTTACACTGGCGTAACAGGGGCCCCTCAAGCCCCGCGGTGCGCGGGGTGGGGGGGACCACCAGCACATGTTCTGTGAGGGGGGCCCCACTTGGAGAAAAAACAATATTTTTTTTCCCATTTGTTTTTCTTTTTGATTTCACTTTGCATTCATAAAGAAATGATTTCTGTAACAGAAATAATGTCTTTATGAAGGCAGAGTGACTACAAAAGAAACTTTCTTTTTGAAGTCCAAGGGATCCCCCCACCCCATGCAATGGAAGACCCTAGGCTGGAGGCCACCATGTCATGGGGTGGGGAAGCCCTATGACTTCAAAAAGAAACAGTGGGCCTCATTATGAGTTTGCCGGTCTGTAAACAACGGTATCGTAAGCTTTCTGGTACTGTTGTTTCTGGACCGGCAAACTACGAGTTCTGCAAGCGGGTGCCTTTCAGCCCACCAGGTCTGACCTGGCAGTCAGAACGGCACCGGCGTGCAGAACTCGATGGATGCACCGGCAACCATTCTTGAATGGTGCTGGTGCATCCGGCCTCCCCATTCCCATTGAGTCCAATGGGACTCGAATGGGGAGTAATATTTTCTGGCGTCCAGGAAAGGGCAATTACCGGGTCCGCCAGGGGCTGTAATGCACCGGTAATTGCCCATTCCCGGGCACCAGAAAATTCATACCTTCGGCGACAGATGTGCCAGTATTTACCGGCACGGCTACCGCCAGGGTCATAATTACCCCCAGTATCTTTTTGAAGTCGGTCTGCATTCATAAAGAAATTATTTCTGTTATGGTTCAGTCCTTAAAGGAAATCGTTTCTTTATGAAGTCAATGTGACTTCAAAAAGAAACAATTTATTTTTGAATAGGGCTCCGCTTAACCCCATGATTGGTGCATGTGTGAGTGCATGGTGAAAGGGTGCACACTTAAATGTGCGGTTGACTTGACAAACGGTGAAACCTTCTGTAACCTATGTTTTGCTTCAAGCCCAACGCGCCCAGTTACCTGAGGGTTTGGCCGCGCTATATAAATAAAATAACTAAACTAAACTAAACTAAACTTACTGCCTGGCTGTGCCTGCATTGTGAAAGGGTGCACACGTAAATGTACGGGTGGCTGGGTGTGCATGCGTATATATGGTGAATGGTGTGTGTGTTTGTGTTCTGGGGTGCAACAAAACCTACATTTCGGGGGGGGCTAACCCTTCAAATGTTGGGAGAGGCGGTAACTTCACAGGCGATGGGGGAGGGGCGAATTTAGTTATGTGGGGGCATCCAATTTCTTCACGCATTTTAATGCGACTATTCCAGTACAGCTTCAATGTTACAAGCAGTTAACTCTCTCCTTTTAGATTTAAAGCTCCCACTTATGGACTACTGCGAGAATTGAGTGGTCTCCTGTTCCCTCTCTACCCTTCCAATCACTCCCCTGGCACGCAAGTAGTAAGCCCACATCACGATTTCAATTGGCTAAATAATTTGGTATTTGAATGCCGGTACTAACAGTGAAATGCTTTATGTTACTAATTGCTAGGCTCTTGTTAACAGCAAAACCCAGGTGCCGTTTAACATCTTTGTCCTGTTCTGTCCGGCAACTGCTGTGAAGGTCAGTTAGGTCGAGTCAACATGGCCCAACATTTCGGGGGGGAGGAGTGCTGAGTCCCAGTCAATTCAAAGGTGTTGCACCACTATTTGTGTTTAATGCCTTGATTACTTATTGGTAATCTTCATTACTCCTAGCCCTATTCTTCCTCGTCCCACTATTTGTGTATGATCCACTCTGCCTCATACACAAATGCTGGGATGAGGAAGAGGTACATGGAGGTAATGTCTCACTTAGCCACCTGTAATCTTCATTGCTCCTAGTCCCACTCTTCCTCATCCCAGTACTTACCTATGAGTGAAGGAGCCTGATGTGTGAGCCCTGAGACAAGGAAGAGGGACGTGGAGGTAATTCTGGACCAAGGAGCTGATTTTGGAGATTGGGGAGGGGGTGGGAGGGAGAGGGGATGTTTGTGGGGGGTGGCGGGATTGTGTGACAAATCATAATGGTTGTCCATGTCCAGTGTAAGGAGGCATGATATGTGGGTTAGTGGCTAGAGAGGCATTTTGGTGCTGCCAGTCTAGTCATTCCTCAGTGTGGGATGACTTTTTTTTATAACTGGGCATTTCTGATAAAGCAGTCCTGCTAAGTGTAATTACCTGGCTAGACTGGCATTTGGGTGCTGCCAGACTAGTTTTCCTTACTAGGGCAGTGTATATTTTTCTGGGCATCTGTGATGAAATGATATGATACAAGTCATTTATAACGCGCCTGTACTCAAGTGTTTCTAGGTGCGACAAGACACGGGAGGGAAGATAGAGGGAGGACAAGGAAAACGATCTTACGAGGCCTTGTGTCATTCAGATCGTGCAGGTGTGACAATGAGAAGTGCAAGGGGAAAGGGAGGGGGGAAGTGCAAGGGAGAGGGGAGGGAGAAACAGGGCAGCAATTCTCTGAGTAAGTGCAGCCAGGGCAGTGCAGCTCTGGGTAGTGCAAGGAGAACAAGGGACTGTAGGGTTACAGTTACACCTCTGGAGTGCATGGTAGGCCCAGAGGCAGTGTAGGGGTGACTGATCAAGAAAGAGTCTGGACATAGTGAGAGTCTGAGGGTAGCCCAGAAACCAGTCGGTACATCAGACAGGTTGGTCAGGTAGGCCAGGAGGGGAGGAGGAGAGAGAAATCAGAGGAGAAGAGGAAAGTTTTGAGCTGCTTCCGGATCTTCACATGGTCCGGCTCAAGTTTGAGAGGGGCAGGGAAGCCTTTCCAGAGGGAGCCACCTGCCTAGGAGAGAGATCTACCCTCCCTCCCCCCACTCTCTGCCTGGGGAAGTGTCTAACACTTAAGAGAGTTGAAAGTAGCTGAGCGAAGGGCTTGAGAAGCAAGATATTTTGAAAGAGAGTGATAGATGTAGTGTGGGCCCGGGCCCAGAAAGCTTTGTGGACAATGCAAATGGTCTTGAACTTGATCCTTGCAGCAACCGGGAGCCAGTGGAGAGATTTCAGGGCTGAAGAGATATGATCCCTGGTCTTGAGGCCAAGGATAAGTCTTGCAGTCCTGTTGTGGATTAGTTGTAGAGAGTAGAGGAAGGCAGGGTGAGAAAGAGGCCTTTGCAGTAGTCCAGCCTAGCGAGAACCAGGGCTCTAGAGACAGTGAGCTTCTGGGGAAGTGAGAAAGGGATGAGTCCCTTTGAGGAGGAGCAGGTGGTAGTGGGACTTCTTGGAAATGTCCGAGATGTGAGAAGAGAAAGAAAGAGTGGAGTCAAAGATGACAACCAACTGTTTTGCCTCACAGGAAGGCGAAGGAAGAGGGCCCAAGGTGGCCAGAGAGAGTGCGAGAGGGAAAGCATGGGGCAGGGGTCCCAATGAGAAGGATCTCCATCTTACTGGCATTAAGGGAGAGATTGGTGGATGCGCACCAATCCTGAATCGCGAATAGACAGTCAGGAACGAGAGAGAGAGGATAGGAGCGTGAGGGGAGCCTGAAGGAAAGCTGAGTGTCATTTGCATAAGAGGAGAAGGTAGAGATCAGGTGGGCCATAGGGGCCAAAAAGAGGTTGAAAAACCAGGGTGAGTGGATGGAGCCCTGGGAAACGCCACAGGTATAGAGAGATGTGGCAGAGAGAAAGGGACCAAGTTGCACCTGGCAGGGGCAATCCTAGAGGAAGGAGGTCAGCCACTCAAGGGCCTGAGCCGTGATGCCCAGGTTCTCATGGAGTCGATTCATCAGAATGACGTGGTTGACCGTGTTGAAAGCAGAGGAAATATCAAGGAGGATGAGGACAGAAGGAATGCCGTAATCAAGGTTAGATAGCAGATCTTCACAGGTGTTCAGGAGAACAGTTTCCATGCCTCTGGCAGCTTTGAAGCCAGACTGATGGTCATGGAGACAACCAACCGATTCAGTGTGGAGAGTAGGCTGGAAGATGGCCAGTTTTTTCCAACAGTTTGCCCAGGAAAGGGGTGATGGATATTGGGCGATAGTTTGCCAGGCAGGCAGAAAAGGCAGACGTCTTCTTGAGGAGTGGGTGCACAAGGGAGTGCTTAAGGGAATAGGGGAACATTCCAGTGGTGAACGAGTGATTACAGAAATCGGCCAAGGCTGGAGCAAGGGTGTCAATTGATGGTTCTAGAGGAGCAGGGGAGCACCTATTTGGACAACACTTCATAGATCGAACTTGTCTAGAAACCTCATCAGGTATTGTCAGAGAGAA
Organism: Ambystoma mexicanum; assembly: GCF_040938575.1. Lineage (NCBI taxonomy): Eukaryota > Metazoa > Chordata > Amphibia > Caudata > Ambystomatidae > Ambystoma > Ambystoma mexicanum. The sequence goes on along the minus strand of NC_090931.1, from coordinate 434,665,170 downwards.
AGAGGAGAAAGGAGGAAGAGAAGAGAGCTGGCCAATGGGGGGCCAATAGAGGAAGAGGGAGAGGAAGAGGCGATGGGGGGCTGGATGTCCTGAGTTTTAGCTGAGAAGTGAGAGAACAGAGCCATACAGAGGGCCTGGGAGGGAACAAGAGAGGTAAAGACTGCAACAGGATTGACCAGTTACTTACAGATTTTAAAGAGTTTGGTTGTGTTTTTAGAGGCCACAGAGATGCAGGCTTGAATGTGTGTTCTCTTCTTGATGAGTGTTATTGCTTCGACTGGCATTTTGGTGCTACCAGTCTAGGTATGTCTAAATGTGGCCTGGGATGCTTTACTGTAATGTTATTACACTGGTCTACATTGTGCAGCCAGTTGGACATGTTTTCATTGTGGTATGGCATTTGTAATAGCAAAGCATTAATGTTCCTGTGCACTGTTGGTGACCTGCATGTATTGGATTGGTGTTACCCTTCAAAACCATTGCAAACACTCTGGATTTTTAGCCAATTTTTCTCAGAAAGTGTGCTGTATATTGCATTAAAACACATATTTATATCTTTCTTCAAGTGCAGTGTGTGGCATACCCCTTCAACAGCAGATTTGTGCGTATTGTGCACGCGTGATAATCTAGGCCGGCCCAGAGTGTGGCGCGACCCGTGATTTGTTGCTGAGTTGGGGGGGGCCCTCAGCATGGCTCGCATCGGGGCCCCCACATTTTGTGTTACGCCACTGCCTGTTTAATATGTATTTCCATACCCGTCTGATGTTGATCCTTCTTGTTTTCATGACAGCCACAGGAAGAAAAATCCCAGACAATGTGGGGATCTCGGTGTGCGGGGGTTGTAGCCCAGATGCAGCATAATCCATTGAGAGTAGGTCATTTTAAATGAAACGTGCACAAGCAGCATGAATTGTAAAGTTGAGTGTTGCACGCGTGCAAGCATAGGGTAAGAAGACGCCTCGCTGTCACAGGGACACCACTGGTCTATTGGGGCCCGACCATGCCCTAACACGAACTCAGTGTCTGGCTGAATTTTGCCCTGGGTACATGGGGGATGGGGGTATGTAGTCACCCATATATGCAAGAACAGTTATTGAGATCACTCTGAAAGTCTACTACGCAGATGCGGGGATGACAGCTAGAGATGATAGTGTGTATTATGAAAGCTCAGCAGACGATGGACCAGCTCCAAGGAAGACCTGGGTGATGAGCAGGATCTTGCACTGTTCCAGCTAAATAGACACGCCATAACCTCGCCAGTAGCGCTGGCGAAGAAGACATAAAAAGCAACATTAGGGTATGTCCGGCTGTTAAGATGGATTTCTGAACTCTGTCCTGGAGGGGCAGAGGTTCAGAAGGCCAGCCTAGTTTCTTGGAACAGGGTAACCTCTGGACAAGCCAGACCAATCAGGGTATCGATCGCGGCGGTCAAGACTAGGTCTCAAGAAGGGTGAGTGTGACTGAAAGCCCGCAATGAGCACACAAAGCAAGGACACTTACAAATTACTCCAAGCAGGTATTATATTAAAAATATATACACATTACAAGGCTTTTGTAACATTGACCATAGCGAGAAATCACAATAAAACTCAAGTAAACCAACACATACCAAACCAATACAATATATATGCAAATACAAACGAGTCTAACGAGTTAGACGCACAAAATGTGTAGACCACCTAGATGGGGAGGAAAACAGGCAGTGCGAATAATAATTAGACCCAGTCCGCCTTCAGAGGCACCTAACTAAAAGGAAGTCCAAGCCCTACGAAGAGTGGAGCCTTGTACTCAAATGTACCTGCACACGCTGGTGCCAACGGGCAAAAAGGGGAGTCTCTTCGAGGGAATCAGGCAGTTTAGTTCGGTGAACAAATGAAGATGAACAGACCTCCGCGACTCAAGCGCAGCCTCCACTGTGGGCAGAAGCAGAGCGCAAGTACGGAAAGGCGTGCTGTTAGACACAGCGGGGGAAAGCTATGGGCTCCTGCAGGAGGGCGACCAGTTCCTAGCGATGCTACTCACCGGTCCCTGATGCAAGCAGACCCAGGCTTCTCCGCGTCAGTTTCAGTGCTGGCAGGTTCAGATACGAGCAGGGGACGTCTCAGTGTCGTGTAGATTCCGCAGCAGCAGAAGTTGAGTTGAGGACGTCCCAAACGCAGTGAACCCGCACAGTTTGTTACCACAGCAGTGCAACGGAGCGGCCGTGTGTATTTCAGCCAAATGTACACTACTCACTTCAGACCTGGGAATGCCAAGTGTACGAATCGTGTGAGAGTGACAAGGACTCGTAATACAACACAACCTGACGGCGGTTACAGAGCAAGACTCCTGGGTAGGCTGGTCAGTCTGCTGGATGGCCCAGAGACACTTCCGAAGGCTTACGTGCAGGAGATGGTGAAGATGCCGAGAATAGTTGTTCCCACTATTCCAAGGGTCGAAGTACCAGTACAGGCCTTCTCGTTCGATCAGAGGTAGAAAGGGTTTCACCAAGCGACAGCAGTGCAGAGGAGCAGTCCTTCAGTCGGTCACCAGCGATTCCTCGGTTCAGCCTCGTGGTTGCAGGATACTTGGCTCCTGTATTCCTTTGTTCGTGAGAACTCAGGAGATCGACATGGTAGTGGTGTTTCCAGCCCCCTCTTATCCACGGTTCCCTTCGCACCAAAACGGAGGGGACCCAATGGGAGATCTGCTCACAAAACACTCACACCATACGTGGACCTATCACGGACCACGGAGGTCCCAGGCATTCACACCACCCTAGACTCTCTGGCACCCAGGATGTGTATTGGGACCAGACATCCCATCCCACATCCTGGAGGCACACACAAGGCCTGTAGAAGCCCGCGAAAGCATCTGTGTTTCGCAGGAAAGTACATGCCCAAATAAGGAAGGCCCCGGGTCGGCTCGACCTGGGGAAGGTGAAGAGGGCAAGACGGTCAGTGGACAGGACAACGAGCCTCGTGGTCTGGCCATTTTGGGAGCCAGGCCACCATTTTGGGCTAAGCGCGAGAAACGCGCTTAAACGCCAAAAGGAGCTTGAAAACACAAAGAAACGATTGCTGCCACCAGTCCTGTCTGTGATTCACTTGCACCGTTCGTTAACAATCCCAAGAGAGTATCTAGGGCCTGTAGTAGACTAGAGACCCAAGAGAGCAGTAACTTAGCTTACAGTGCCCTCTTGTGTCACGTTGCGCGAAAGCTGCAACATGATAAAAGAACTACGGAAAACAACGTTTCCCGGTACTGACTGTCTTAAGGGCATGTCAGTTTCCCCGTAAGAATGGAGCGAAAGCCCAGAGGAGTGCGGCAGAAGGCTGCACTTCTCTGGCAAAGTCTAGATCCTGGTGAAAACAACAGCAAAAAGTTTAGAGGTTGCCACATGGAAGGAAAATTACCCACAATTAAGAAATCTTTCCTAACACCGGCCATACCTTACTTAGAAGTATTGTTGCATTGTTGTGCCATCAGATTCATCCACCGCCTGGTGAGAAAGCTTCATGGGATGTCAAAGACAACTTATGTCCTGATATTATGCACAGGCTATGGATCCCATGTTGTAAAAAGTGTACCAGTTCTTTGCCATTTTCACCAACCACAACTGTGTGAAAGCTGCCTGATTGAAGGAATTAAATCCAGGGAAACGCCCATTAAGCAAATGAAACAAAGAGTGCAAAGCCGCCAGGAGCTATTTAGCACTCTAGCAGAGAATAACTGGGCATATATGGTGGTTGCATATGTCCTAAAACATTACCTCTGTTTAGGCTAAGTCATAGCCCCATCTCCCCTTAGTTCAGGGGGCTGCAACCTTTGGCTCGCTAGAGGATTTGAACTACAACTCCCATCAGACTCAGAAATCCGAGTCAATGGTGTGGGATCATGGGAGTGGTAGTTCAAACATTTGAAGCCCCTCAGGTTGCATTAGACCCCTGCCTTAGATACTAATTCCCTAGCAGGTGATGGCCCTCTTTCAGGACAGTATTGGGATTTGGCTGGGTACTGTATATATTTCGGTGTCCAGTCAATTCGTCGAAAAAAAACTGGTCGACTGCAATTTGATCGACACAATTTGGTCGAAAACCAAATGGTCGAATTTTTTTTTTATTTATATATTTATTTTTCGGGTTTTCGTTTAGTAAAAAAAGGGGTTTTTAGAGAAAAAAAGGGGGTTGGGGGGGACCCCCCCCAAAAAAATAAAAAAAAGGGTTAAAATAAAAAAAATAAAAAATTCTACCATTTGGTTTTCGACCAAATTGGTTCGACCATTTGTCTGGTCGACCAATTTTTTTCGACCAAATGTCTGGCAACCGTATATTTCATATGCCACGCTTCCAATCACAACCACGATGGGCCAAATCAAACTGTAGTCAGAGCCCCTACAGCCTCCTTTGACTATGTCAAAGGCTTGTTGATTTGCAGTAATCCGAGATATGGCTTTATCAACCTTATGGCAGGCGACATGATATATGATTCCATTTTAGGGCCAAGAGTAAGAATTGTCAGTCGCGTCATTCATTACTCTCTCGCAGGATGGGATGACAGATGCAGGTTCCCCAGAGGAGGGGGTACCTGTATCCCATTAAGCCAACAGTTACTCTGATATTGTCTGTGGCTGAAAAACATGTATTATTTGCATTACTCTTAAAACGAGCTTTTGAAAAATCAATATGTGAACAATTCCAATTTAGATGTATGTGCTTTAGCCAGCAATGTATACAAGCTGTAAAAATGAAGGCTCAGTGTGCTGCACCTGCTGAGAGGGAGATAGATTTGGTAAGATTATCTGTATGAGGTACGTTATAAAATGTGGCCTGTAGGCCCACGTGCCTGTTTTCTGCTCGTCCACACTCTACATTTCATGGACACTTCATACTTAATAGAAATATTTGGACTTGTTCTCTGGTGCTATTAAAGATATAGCAACACTGAAGAGTGATTGTAGGAAGGTTTTGAATGAATCGAAATCCCTTGGCAAAGCTCTAGGAAACCCTCCAGACCACCAATTCCCAGTCTGCCATGCCATCACAGTAGGGCCCAGGAGTATGCAGTTCATGCATTGTCCCACCCCAGAAGGGATAGCCCAGCACGAACTGCTAGGTCACATACATGCAGGCAGGCCCAGACATGTGCCAGCCTCACTGAGCCTGATCAGTAAGGTTTAGCTTGGGTGTTTGGGTGTATAGACAGTGCAAGCTCAGGACACAAGAGTAGGCCAGCCCATCAAACGTAACGGTGACGAATGAAACACTGCAGAGTGATAGCTGGCTGGTTTTCAATAAATTAAAAATCAATAAAAGGTACACCTTTGGCAGACAACCTGAAGCTAGTTCCTGTTTAAAATATATAGACTGAGTGGCTTACAATTCTAAGGCTAAAATCTTGACGTCCATTGAGTGTGCATCAGAACGCCATTTTTTTGGACACCCAATAAGCAGTGACCCCAGGCCCAATCAATACAAAAGCAGTTGGAAGATATATTGTCATCTAAACATAATAACATAGATTACATTGGGCACATTTGCACTTATCGTTTACCGCCCTCTGAACGCAGAGATTCTCTGTCCCTGTGCCAACTCTTCGACAAGGGCAGGCTGATAGACTACAATGTCCTCATCAGTCACCAGAATGTTAAGAAAGCTTTTAGTGCATTAACAAGAAAAAAAGGTTGCCATTTTAATTGTGAAATCCGAATTGCTTTAGGGTCGTTGTTAGTATGGATAAGCAAATAATGGGGCATCCACATTGAGCATATACTTAGATGCCAAATTATTGATGATACAGCAGTTCTTTGTCTATAGTCGGTCTCAATTTTGTTTTAATTGTGACACGAATTGATGTCGTCTACAGCTGGAACAGGCTCAAAGCAGCTTCCTGCATGCCCAAACTCCTTCTCCGCCCACACGTTCAGTCTGGTATACCCTCCTCTTGGTTTTCTGCAGCTAGACATGGCTGTAAAGTTGATTATTGCCTGTCTAGGACTGATGGTGAACTTCGAAATGGACATTTGAGAACGGTAAAGAGGGGCCTGAGATTGGGAAGACCGAATGGAGAGCTTGGAATGACTGGGGTGTGGGGAGGGATTGGGGTGGAGGGGGCACGGGGGACCTTCTAACCGCAGCTGCCGTGTGTGCCTGATTTCCTTCCGGTTTACTGCCATCTTCACAAGCAGCCTCAGCGCAATGTCGGTGCAGCCCAGTTTCGAACTGCATAAATTTAGAGATGCAGCTGTAAATCCCCTGAGGATTAGCCCTAGGGCTTTTATGCAGCTGGCAGCCTGGTGTCACCAGTGTTATGTCCCAGCCCTCGGTGTGCACGCACGAGGGCTGGAGGAGTAAGCTAGGCCGCACAGCCTGTGGCGCAGCGCCAGCGGGAGCTCAAATAACTCGCACGCACACACGGGTGGATGGTCTGCCCCGGAACTTCCTCCCGAGCGCGGGGGCGGGGCTTTTATTCATGGGCCACCACACCAGCCACACTCTGTGGGCCCAGGAATGCGCGGTTGCCACCTGTTCTGGCCATAGCCCCCACTGTATTCATCCCTCGAGGATTGTTTGTTGGTGATCTGGGCCACCATGGCTGTGTTGAGGACCGGTTGCAGTCTGTGCAGAGTGGCCCCCATGTTGGCAGCCCTGGTGTGTGCCAGTTCCCTTTGTCGTCCCAATTCAGGAATCCGTTGTAGGGGAATACCTTTCTCACTAAGTACTAGCCACCTTAGCTTTTCTGAATGGATGCCATTAATAATTTGCCTCCGGATCTCTTTCTCGACATTTGTAAACTCACAGGACATGGCTAACTTCCTCAACCGTGTATGGTAAGCTTCGAGGGTTTCATCCACTGCCTGGATGGTAGTGCAAAAAATGAATGTCTTATAGTCCGGGTTTAGTTGTTGGAGGAAGTGTGCCGTTAAGGCATCTTTTGCACTCAGATATGCATCTTGGCCATCAACAACGTTTAGGGAGTTGAAAATGGGCAGTACCTCATCGCCCGCGCAGTAGGTGTGCCTTCATCTTCCTGGCCGTCGTTATATCCTTGCATTCCATCGCCATCTCAAACTTTTGGATCCACAACTGCCATCTGGGTCCACTTGATGATGGGTCTGTGAAGGGGTCAAACGGTTGGACCAGTGCCGATGAACCTCCTTGTGTGCGAGGCTGTGGTGATGCCATTGACAAGTTTGCCGCGATTCTTGATGGCGTGCTGGGCCCAGGGGTGGATGTTCCGGCCGCCATGTTGGACGTGCACCCGTTCTGTCTTGGTGTGATTCCTTCCGATTATGCCACTGCACCGTGGTAGTCAAAGTCCGCACAGACCTCAGATGTGCCCTTCGTATTGGCACGTGAGAACGTTCTGGGCCTTCCTTGGAGTTTGCTGCGGCTCCCAGTCGCTGGGGAGGTCTATGTGGGTTCAGGTGCCTCCATGTCGTGTCTGGGGCAAATTAGTAAAGTTGCAGCTGCTTCCGTGAACGGATGGCACCAAAGGCGAGAATAGAGAAGAAAAAAAAAATTATTTTTATTTATTTTATTTTTTTTGGGTGGGGGGGTCACGTGCGCGTTCCCCCCCCACCGGGTGTCCAAAAATTATTGCGTGAGGTTAGCGGGCCATCCGCGTGCTGTTATATGGCGAGCGCGTGTTGATACGAGCTCCACCTCGTCGCCAGTGTTGCGTTCTAGGCCCCGCAGCCGTGCTCGCGCGCGGGGGCTGCCGTAGTGAGAGGTAGGCCGCACGGCCTGTGTCGCAGCTCCAGCAGGAGCGCAAAGAAACACGCCACACACTCAGCGATGGTCTGCCTGGAACTGCCCCCGAACTCGGGGGCGGGGCTTTTATTTGGCACGCCCTGCGTCACCGCGTAGGGGGACGCAGGGCGGATGCAACAACAACCTTGCCAGTCCGAAAACAAGGGTAAGCTTTCCGGCACCGGTGTTTCTGGATCGGCATATTACAGGTCTGCCTGCCGTAACCGCTATGCCCGACAGGTCTGATCCTGCCGGGCACAGCGGCCAGGGTAGGCAGACCGGTCACAGAAGCACCAGCACCGCAAGCAACGCTGCTGGGGCTTCCGTGTCCCCAGTCCCATGGAGTCCTATGTGACTCTATGGGAATGGGGACTTACATGTAGCACCGGCAGGGTTACCACTGGACTCGTAATAAGGCCCAGTGTCTGCAAAATTGAAAGTAAGAGCTGCGCACAACCATGGCACCTGCTATTAATCACTCAGGGCACTGCATTGTCTAGCGTATGGGCTGTTTAGTAGATATTGTTATCTTCGGTCACCAACTTTGCTGCACAGGTTATTGGACCAAGCATCAATGAAATAGTGCACCTGCTATTTCACTTTAAACACATAACATTTGCACAATATACAAGATACAGTTAGTCACAGAATTCCCTTTACCCTAAAGTCCTTTTCCAAGGTCTTTTATCAAATCAAATAGTTTATTCGAAAATACATTTTCCCCATCAAACATCACGAATACACTACATAAAAACAACAGTCGTTAAAAAGGATGACAAGATAAGACACCCGTATCAATTACTATTCCATGTAAAATTCATTAGCACCCTGGACGGGAGAGTCCACCGGTCAGGTTGCTCCAAGCCCGGGTTCTGAGCATCCCGAGCAGTGGAGGCACCCGCTGGTCATCTTCCCTACCTCTCCCTGTCAATTGCCAAAGCCCCGCCCTGCCCGCCGCACCTCATCAGACTTCACCAATGGCCTCTTTGGAAATGGAAGAGGGGCTCCGCACCGGAGCCCCAACTTTTAGTTCCATGGCGGCCATGTCAGGTGAGGATGCATGCACTTGTATGCATCAACCGGTCACGTGCCCGCCGCAACCCATTGATTCATACAAATGTATTGCTATTGGCACCCCGAGGGTTAGCCTAGGCTCGCTATGCTAATAGCAATAAGCCTTCACCGAGTGGTAACAGTGCCGGGGCACGGCGTTAAGGCACTCGCTTCGCTTGGGCCTATTACTCGGGACCTTGAACTATTACCACCTGATGAAGACCCCAGAACGGTGGCTTATTGCAATAATAAGATAGGTACTTTATCATAAAATAAAGTCACTAAAGTGCTGTGCCTAACACAAAGCCTGAGTCTTTAGCATTTTCGTATTATCGAATCAGGCCTCTAATCATACTTGCTTGTCGTATATATGACAATAAGGGCCATGCTAATAGTTGCATTATCGGAATCAAGGTTCTAGATTTAACAACGCATTATGAATGACAGAAAAAAATAAAGTGCGCCAAATCTTCCTTCTGAGCATCACAAAGCATACATTTCCCTGAGGCGACATTTCTTGATCTCTTGCTATCACAGATCCCAGGGCTAAATAGTTAAAACAAGCTCTCGTTATTGGCATTCTATGAGCAGCACGTTTAGCCAATAAAAAGTACTCCTGTACACTGGTAGCTGAAATAATCATTTGGAGTCTGTTAGCTGGTGTTTTCAACTCCAAAGTTTCTTTATTTTTAACAACCCTGTATTTTAATTGGGCTGCTAATTCGTTCCTTAAACTGTCATCTATCTGCATCAAGTTTGTATAATATTGGTCAGCGTTAATTGTACGGAACAGTTCTGTCACATGTTTCAACCAGGGTATATCGTTTGCACCCCTCTCCTGCAGTATATTTGAGATCAAATGTTATGAAAGAACTGCTCTTGGATTCGCCCAAATGCATAATCCGTGAAGCTCAGCTGCCAAAGAAACCTTTGGCTTCATTACGAGTTTGGTGGTATCTGGGCCGTAGATCCGTTAAGATACCACCAAACAGAATTACTGATGGATTACATGTGGTGGTGGCGGTGTAATTCCCCATTTAATTTGAGTTCATTGGACTCAATGGATTTTTTTGGCGGAATTACAGTGGTGGACCTACTGCTGTAGTAATTCCATCGATTCTGTCGATTTTTCGGCGGTGAGTTGGAGGATTTACCTGCAGGCTTTCCCTATAGGCAAATCCTCCACTCCAGGCCAAAACTCAGAATTTGGTGTAGTGGTGAAGTTGGCAGTAATGAAGTTACCGCCAACTTTACCATTTACCACCAAACTTGTAATGAGGCCGAAACGTCTTGGTTGTTGTAGTATGATGCACAGGACAGAGATGAGGGACAGATATGATAATTAGAATGTCTTAGGTTTATTGTTTACTTACGTATGAAGTTACTATTAAGTATATATGATGGGGAATAGGGAAGGAGTCTCTGGAGGGAGCTGCTCCTGTATCTCCAACCGTCTTCTCATTGGCTGCATTCCACCTCCGCATTCTCCTTCTGGAATTCTCCATCAGCTCATAACTTTGCAGTGCACAGGGAAATGGATCCTGAACTACAACTGTAGCATGGTGCATCTTGTGGTACAATCCTTGTGGATTCCACATCAGTGTACCACAAGATGCACCATGCTACAGTTGTAGTTCAGGATCCATTTCCCTGTGCACTGCAAAGTTATGAGCTGATGTTGGTAAACCTAGTATTCTTTTCAAGAATTGGTTCTCAACTATTCATAGGTTGTCACTGCAGCCTTTGTTGTTGTCCAGTAGATCTTTTTTTATCATTGAGACTGGCTGTTATTTACATTTTGTTTCAAAGTCTTGAGGGAAATATTCCTCCTCTAGCCTGCTGCATCCTTATTTATTGCCTTTCCCAGTGTGTTTGAAGTTAGTGTAGCTTAAAAGCAGATACCCAAGTAATCAAAATGCAAGATCGTTGGTATAGGGAGGTGATTACCTGCCATCCCCCTACCGAAATAGCTGATTTGGCGGTGTTCATCTGCATATTAAGAACATTTACAAATGCTGTGTACTTCATTTTTAATATCCGAAGTGCTCTTGGAGTTCTTGCTATCAGCACAGTGTCATCTGCATATGCCAGTGAAGGGGATGGAGTACCCACTATCCAAGGTACAATGGCATCACAGTCAATTAAAATATCATTCCGGTTGTTGATATAAATAGAAAACAATAAAGGGGCCAACACACACCCCTGCCTCGCTCCTGATTTTATAGAGAACCAGAAGGTGCAATGGCGATTTACCCCACTCCTTACACATGCTTCCCCATTGCTGTGCAGGACCATTAAGATTTCTAATAAGTATTGTTAGGCAAGATTTGGAGCAGTACCCCTTGGGTGCACTACAACAACCTTGACCTCCTGGCAATAGGAACCCAACCTTTGGTATAAGTCTGAATTACACAGGTTGGTAGCGTGGCTGAGCAGCCAGGCTTATCTCAAGAGGGGTCAATGTGAGCATTAGGGTAGTTACACAGAGATTGACAGTGACAATGATCCTGTCACGGATGGCACTCTGTTAAGAGTGGCACAGGACACCCAGGAAGAGTTTGGGTGGTTGTGCCGAAGTAAGGTGGACAGATAAGTTCACACACAGCTGAAAGTAAAGAGAACGAAGAGTAGGCAAGTGTAGCAAGGAAATAAAGGTACTACAGAATGGATTCCCTCTTGGGGTGTATGCAGATATAGGAAAAGAGTATTCCACGGACCTTAGGAAAAACTCTAGCCTTCTGCACAGTTTGCTATAACAGAGGCCCACGCTGATTGCTCATGGCTTGGAACAACAGCTATGGCTGTCTGTAACGCAGAAACGAGACAAGGGAAGGGTCAGAGGTTGCCTGACGGAAACCAACAGACAAGCTCTGTACAAGGGGTATACAAACAGAACAAGAGAATACACTAACAGACAAATCCAGGAAAAAGGAAGTCGATAGCAAACTAGCAGAAGGAAATGAAGGGAAAGCCGTATAACAGGATTGGATAGGGATAAAGAACAGAGGGTTGAAAACACGTAAGAAAGCAAGGGAGCAGCAGTCAGGAAACAGGGGGACTGCAATAACAAAGTAAATAAAGTAGGTGAACTTTTGTGGATAGCAGAGGACGGTAGGGCACAAGGTTGAAAGCTCAGAGGAGCAGGAAAGCAATGAGCTAGCCCAAAGGAGCAGGGCTGTAAGGAAGGGAGCCCAGAGGGAAAGGGCTTAGGGCAGCGGAGTAAAGCAGACTGCACGGCAAGGAGCCCAGAAGGGCCGGGCAGCAAGGAGTGAGCCCAGGGGAGCAGGGCCGCTGACTGTAGAAGGCTGCAGAAGACTGTAGAGGGCTGCTAGGCTGAGAACCCAGCGGACAAAGGCTGTAGGTAGCAAGCATCGGCGCATGATCGGCTGCAAGGTAGGAAGCCCCGAGGACAAGGGCTGTTGGCAGCGGAGAGAAACAGGCTGCGCGGCAAGGAGCCAGAAGGACCGGGCAGCAAGGAGTAAGCCCAGAGGAGCAGGACCGCTGACTGTATAAGGCTGAAAAGGACTGTAGAGGGCTGCTAGGCTGAGAACCCAGCGGACAAAGGCTGTAGGTAGCAAGCATCGGCGCATGATCGTCTGCAAGGTAGGAAGCCCCGAGGACAAGGGCTGTTGGCAGCGGAGAGAAACAGGCTGCGCGGCAAGGAGCCAGAAGGACCGGGCAGCAAGGAGTAAGCCCAGAGGAGCAGGACCGCTGACTGTATAAGGCTGAAAAGGACTGTAGAGGGCTGCTAGGCTGAGAACCCAGCGTACAAAGGCTGTAGGTAGCAAGCAGCAGAGCATGATCGGCTGCAAGGTAGGAAGCCCCAAGGACAAGGGCTGTTGGCAGCGGAGAGAAACAGGCTGCGCGGCAAGGATCCAGAAGGACCGGGCAGCAAGGAGTAAGCCCAGAGGAGCAGGACCGCTGACTGTAGAAGGCTGCAAAGGACTGAAGAGGGCTACTAGTCTGGAAGCCCAGCGGACGAAGGCTGTAGATTGAAGGCAGCAGAGCGTGATCGGCTGCAAGGCAGGAGCCTGGAAGACAAGGGCGGAAGGTAGCAGCGAGCGTAATCGGCTGCAAGGCAGAAGCCCGGATGGACAAAGGTGGAGGCTGGTAAGCAGCAGAGCGTGATCGGCTGCAAGGCAGGAGCCTGGAAGGGCAAAGGCAGAGGCTGGAAAGCAGCAGAGCATGGTCGGCTGCAAAGCAGAGAGCCCGGCAGGGCACTTGTTCCAAAGCAGGAGTAAGGAGGAGCCGCAAACAAAGATCCGTAGCTCGAAGCAAAAAGGTGCTGGAAGGACTCTAAATGCAAGAGCCTGAGCCCCTGCAGGCAGCAGCTTTTATACCACCCTGCCCAGCACAGAGGCAGGCTAATTGGTTGCACCTGGATCAGCACACCTGCATACAATCTGCCTCCTCCCTCTCTGTTCCTGAGCTGGTGGAAGCAGAGCTGATCCCTAGGGCTTCTGGGGATTGTAGTTCCGATGATGACAAATAGGAATGGCCAGGAATAAATAGTTCTAGCCAAGTGCATTGTGGTAAGTGTAGTTTGTTGGGAAAAATAGAAAAGCATCAAAGTCTCGCAAATGGGAAACAAGGTCCAAAAAGTGAACAATGGTTGATCCAAGAGTTCTCAGCAGAAAAATGAATAACAATTAGTCCATATTGATCGCCAATGTATGCGCCTATGGCGCAGGCATGACAGTATGCCCCTCTCCAGGCCCCTTTCCAGGCTTCCTGAAGACCGACCTACAAGAAGAATGTCTGTCATAACAAAAAGGCACATCATGAAGCACCAGAAATTGTTTAATGTAGCAAGGTGGGAGTCTTGAAGGACGGAGACAGTATCAATGTTCTGAACCTTTGAAGTAGAATTAAAAAAAGACAAGGTCTTTGGAGCACAAAACCCAACAGTGTGTTCATGAATAGAGAAACTGTGAATGTCTGCTGCAGGCTCCATGGTAAATCTTGCTTTGAAAGGCAACAGTAAGGTGTTGAAAGGTGGAGTCAGAGGTACAGTAGAGTTGGTTGCTCTAGGAAGGTTTTCCGAAGCATCAGAAGCAGCAATGGCAAAGTCAAGATTAGCCGCAGAAATTTCAGGAGTCACAATGGCGGGTTCTCCATGATTTGTAGGAAGTTCAGAAGCCACTGCAGCAGGGAGATCATGAATGTCTGTAGATAGTTCCGATACTGTAGCAACTGGTAGTGCGGGTGCCATAGAAGATCCAGCGGGCAGTGACACACCTGAGTCTGATTGAGTGGAATCCGGTAGTTCTAGTGCTGCCGAGACACCTGCAGGAACAACCGGAGCTGTAGCCCTAAAAGAAAAGTTGTTATCTGACTTAGCAACAGGTTCTGTCCTTGCAGGCAGAGAGGAAGGGGGTGCTTCTACTGCAGAAAGAGTGATGTGAAATGCTGCAACATTAGCAGATTTAGAAGTATTAGCAGGAGAAGCAGCAGAGATTGGGCTAGCAGATACAGTGACAGGTAGTAGGACAGATGTGGGGTCAGGATAGGGTAGGCGTTCTGAAAGCTGATCTTCAAAGTCTGGTGTGCTCAGATTGCTAGGTGGGTCTGGGGTATTAACTGATGGAAAGGCTGGATTCCAGACAGGTACTGGGTATTGTTCAGAATTTGAATCGTGGTCTGGTGTACAAAAACCATTGGAAGCAGAGTACATTTCTGATTTGATCACTTAGGAAGAGGCAGTTAGTGTGAGTAAAGGACAGTAGTCCGGGGTAAGGGCGAAACAATCCTTTGACTCAGAAGGATCTCTAATCAGAAGATTACACTTGTCTTGTGGTGTAATGGCAGTGTGAGTGATTTGGCCCACCGAAGAAGTTAATTCTTTACTGTCAGTACAACAGCCTGAGTTGCTGTGGCTGGAAAGTGAAAGAGCTGTGTCAGACTTTAGAAGGGGTGCATATGCTAAATTTAGGTCTTCCATCTGCTTGGTATAATGCTTGGTATAAGTCTGTATCCTTTTCTGCGTGGCAATTCCAGGCCTTATCATGTCAATCTTTAAAGACAGAATATCGGGGGTAGGACGTATTGTCAGAAGGTCTGGAATATTGTGTCCCTTCATTAAATTTTTAACTATGTAAATAAACAAAGTCATCATAGAGATCTTCGGTCTGTCTTCTAAGGCGTTGGAGTTGTTCTTGAAGCAGGTATGTACCATTAGCCTGATCTAAAGCTTCAGAATCTGGTGTAGCAGAAAATTTGGTTGTAGCAATAGGTAGACTGACCTTAAGGTTATTATGGTTGGTAGATACTGGGGAAGTATTAAGACTACCGATGGTCAGTATTGGTCTTTTGTACCCAGGACTAGGTGGACTAACCTCAGGATACTTAATGCCGTGTCCTGTCAAATGCGGGTTTCCTGCAGTCTGGGGAGCATGCCAAGCTGATCTTGAACATATCTCTCTAGCAACAGCGTACTCTGGTTTAGAGTCTCCCACAATGAGTGCTATATCCTTGGCTGTAGCAGTGTTAGAAGAATTGTCAGACGACGCAGGAGTGTCTTTCACAGTTTGGGCTAACAAGATGTGTAAGAATTAATTATCTTGCTGTAGCTCTTCAACAGATAAGGACTGAGGATCATAGTCGCAAATATCATAATAATTATACATGGAAGAAGGGTCAGCTAGCCAGTGAGTGTAGTACCGTGCTTGTAAATCTTTATTAACTAAGGCGAGACTGTCTTTTAGACTAAGGTTTTTGTTTGCTGTCTTTAGGGAAACTTTAGATTTTTGCAAAGGTTTCTTAACCCGAAAGAAAAGCATCCTTAGTCTGTGTGTGTCTTTCCTGCCTATGGAACAAGACATTTTTAACTCTTGCATTCTGTCACGGATGGCACTCTGTTAAGAGTGGCACAGGACACCCAGGAAGGGTTTGGGTGGTTGTGCCGAAGTAAGGTGGACAGATAAGTTCACACACAGCTGAAAGTAAAGAGAACGAAGAGTAGGCAAGTGTAGCAAGGAAATAAGGTACAACAGAATGGATTCCCTCTTGGGGTGTATGCAGATATAGGAAAAGAGTATTCCACGGACCTTAGGAAAAAACTCTAGCCTTCTGCACAGTTTGCTATAACAGAGGCGCACGCTGATTGCTCATGGCTTGGAACAACAGCTATGGGTGTCTGTAACGCAGAAACGAGACAAGGGAAGGGTCAGGGGTTGCCTGACGGAAACCAACAGAAAAACTCTGTACAAGGGGTATACAAACAGAACAAGAGAATACACTAACAGACAAATCCAGGAAAAAGGAAGTCGAAAGCAAACTAGCAGAAGGAAATGAAGGGAAAGCCGTATAACAGGATTGGATAGGGATAAAGAACAGAGGGTTGAAAACACGTAAGAAAGCAAGGGAGCAGCAGTCAGGAAACAGGGGGACTGCAATAACAAAGTAAATAAAGTAGGTGAACTTTTGTGGATAGCAGAGGACGGTAGGGCACAAGGTTGAAAGCTCAGAGGAGCAGGAAAGCAATGAGCTAGCCCAAAGGAGCAGGGCTGTAAGGAAGGGAGCCCAGAGGGAAAGGGCTTAGGGCAGCGGAGTAAAGCAGACTGCACGGCAAGGAGCCCAGAAGGGCCGGGCAGCAAGGAGTGAGCCCAGGGGAGCAGGGCCACTGACTGTAGAAGGCTGCAGAGGACTGTTTAGGGCTGCTAGGCTGAGAACCCAGCGTACAAAGGCTGTAGGTAGCAAGCAGCGGAGCGTGATCGGCTGCAAGGTAGGAAGCCCCGAGGACAAGGGCTGTTGGCAGCGGAGAGAAACAGGCTGTGCGGCAAGGAGCCAGAAGGACGGGGCAGCAAGGAGAAAGCCCAGAGGAGCAGGACCGCTGACTGTAGGAGGCTGCAAAGGACTGAAGAGGGCTGCTAGGCTGAGAACCCAGCGTACAAAGGCTGTAGGTAGCAAGCAGCGGAGCGTGATCGGCTGCAAGGTAGGAAGCCCCGAGGATAAGGGCTGTTGGCAGCGGAGAGAAACAGGCTGCGCGGCAAGGAGCCAGAAGGACGGGGCAGCAAGGAGTAAGCCCAGAGGAGCAGGGCCGCTGACTGTAGAAGGCTGCAAAGGACTGAAGAGGGCTACTAGTCTGGAAGCCCAGTAGACAAAGGCTGTAGATTGAAGGCAGCGGATGCAAGGCAGGAGCCTGGAAGACAAGGGCGAAAGGTAGCAGCGGAGCGTGATCAGCAGTTATACTGAAGCAGGTAAGTACTTTTGAACCCCCAACCAAAGTAAACTAACCCCGTCTTGGAAGGAAAGGTAAAAACACACTGTCAGAGGAAAGAAGTTATTCAGGGAGCTAGTCCAGCCAATGTCAATTGAGCAAAAGTCTAGGTGAACTGAAGCACTTCTTGTAGGTGAATAAAAGTCTTGAACAAAGTTTTAGAAGTAGTTGTAGAAAAAGTAGAATCAATGTAGGGCCACACGCTGTGAGGCTTGTGAGAAGTAGAAGATGCAAGCAACTCTACAGAAGCAAGCAAGACAAGTCTCAACTGAGAACAAGTAAGTTTACAAGACAAGAGGTAAGTTCTCTTAGACTGTACAGTACCTTTGGTTAGAAGAAATGGTTCCAGCTGGCTTCTGTTCCTGTGTGGCTCTGCAGATCCTGTTGTTCATGTGCCTCAGTCATGGAGACAAGAGGGAGGACTTCTGAGGACTCCTGCAACACAACGGGACGGACAGCGACAGCAAAGTACAAACTTCTATTCAGTGGCACTTTGTGGTTTCAGCTCCTCGCGTCTCAGCAAAGAGCACCACTGCGGTCTCACGGATACCACTCTGGACTTTCCTCGCATGTGAGGTCCAGCACTCTGTTGAGGTGGCTCGGTCTTGGTCAGACCTGATTCAAAGGAGTCAGGGGGATCTTCCTTCAGCACAGGTCCATCTTAAAAGTGATGCACTCCAATCTGGTGTTCCTCTCCCTGGCACTTCGGTTCTGCAGCAGCAAGGAAGTACAGCGAGCTCCGCAGAGGATATCCAGACGAGTTCACTTTGAAGTTGATTGGTCCCACCAACTCAAGGGGAGAAGCAGTGGCGTAACACAAAATGTGGGGGCCCCCCTGCGAGCCATGCTGAGGGGGCCCCCAACTCAGCAAAAAATCACTGATTGCGCCACACTCTGGGCCAGCCTAGATTATCATGACTGCGCAATACACACAAACGTGCTGCTGAAGGGGTATGCCGCACAATGTGCTAGGAGAAAGATATAAATATGTGTTTTAATGCAATATACAGCACATTTTCTGAAAGGAATTGGCTAAAAAGACAGAGTGTTTGCAATTTCTTTGTAGGGTAACACCGATCCAATACATGCAAGTCACCAACAGTGCACAAGAACATGAATGCTTTGCTTTTAAAAATGACATGCCACATTGAAAATATGTCCCACTGGCTGCACAATGTAGACCAGTGTAGACACGTAATAACATTACAGTAAAGCATGCAAGGCCACGTTTAGACATACCTAGACTGGTTGCACCAAAATGCCAGTTGAAGCAATAACACTCATCAAGAAGAGAGCACACATTCAAGCCCTGGTCTCTGCAGCCTCTAACAACATGGCCAAACTCTTTAAAATCTGCAAGGAACTGGTCATTCCAGTTGCGGTCCCTACCTCTGCTGTTCCCTCCCAGGACCCATGTACGGCTCTGGCCTCTCACTTCTCTGCTAAAAATCAGGACATCTTGTTCTCTATCTCCTCTTCCACTCCCTCTCCCCCTCTCGATCCTCCTTTGGCCATCTCTACCTCTCCTCCTTTCTCCTCTTTCTCTCTGACAACACCTGATGTGGTTTCTAGACACGTCTGATCTGTGAAAGTGTCATCCAACCAGGTGCTCCCCTGCTCCTCCAGAACCATCAAGGACCATATTGACATCCTCACTCCAGCCTTGGCCGATTTCTGTAATCACTCTTTAGCCACTGGAACGTTCCACTCTCCCCTTAAGCACTCCCTTGTGCACCCACTTCTCAAGAAGCCGTCTGCCGATCCTACCTGCCCGGCAAACTATCGCCCAATCTCCATCACACCTTTCCTGGGAAAACTCTCAGAAAAGCTGACTATCTCCCAGTTTACTTTCCACACGGAATCTGTTGGTTGTTCCCATGACGCTCAGTCGCGCTTCAGAGCTGCCAAAGGCATGGAAACTGCTCTCCTGAACACCCGGGAAGATTTGATCTTTAACCTTGATTCCAGCATTCCTTCTGTCCTCATCCTCCTTGATCTTTCCTCTTCTTTCGACACAGTCAACCACGCCATCCTGATCAATCGACTACGTGAGAACCTGGGCATCACAGATCAGGCCCTGGAGTGGCTGACCTCCTTCCTCTTGGACTGCCCCCTCTCAGGTCCAACTTGGTCCCTTTCTCCCTGCCACCTCTCTCTCTACCTGTGGCGTTGCCCAGGACTCTATCCTCTCACCCTGGTTTTTCAACCTCTATTTGGCCCCTTTAGCCCACGTGATCTCTACCTTCTCCTCTAAATTTCAGTGTAATGCGGATGACACTCAGCTTTCTTTCAGGCTCCTCTCCTCTCTCGCTCATTCCTGACTATCTACCCATGATTCAGGATTGGTACGCCTCCAACGATCTCTGCCTTAATGCCAGTAAGATGGAGATCCTTCTTATTGGGACCCCTGCCCCTAATTTCCCTCTCTCATGCTGGCCACCCACTTTGGGCCCTCTTCCTTCGCCTTGTTGCGAGGCAAAAAAAACGTGTTGTCATCTTCGACTCCACTCTCTCTTTCTCTCCTCACATCTCGGACGTCACCAAGAAGTCCCAATACCAGCTGCTACTCCTCAAAGGGACTCTTCTCTCACTTTCCCCAGAAGCACACTGTCTCCAGAGCCCTGGTTCTCTCTAGGCTGGACTACTGCAACAGCCTCTTTGTCAATCTGCCTTCCTCTACTCTCTGCCCTCTGCAACTAATCCAGCACAGGACTGCCAGACTTATCCTTGGGCTCAAGCCCAGGGATCATATCTCTCGAGCCCTGATATCACTCCACTGGCTCCATCCAACGCTCTCTTCCAAAATACCTTCCTTCTCGATCCCTTTGCTCAGCTACCTCCAACTCTCTAAGGGTTAGATGCTTCTCTAGGCAGAGAGTGGGGGGTAGATCTCTCTCTTCTGCAGGTGCCTCCCTCTGGAATGGCCTTCCTGCCCCTCTCAAACTTGAGCCGGACCAGCTGAAGTTCCGGAAGCAGCTCAAAACTTTCCTCTTGCCCTCTGCTTTCTCTCTCTCCCTCCCCTGCTGACCTACCTGACCTACCTGTCTGCTGTAACGACTGGTTGCTTGGCTACCCTCAGAGTCCCACTGAGTCCAGGCTCTTTCTTGATCAGTCACCCTTGCACTGCTTCCGGGCTGACCACGCACTTAGGGGCTGTAACTGCAACCTTACAGTCCCTTGTTCTCCTTGCACTGCCCAGAGCCGTGCTGCCCTGGCTGCACTTACTCAGAACATTACTGCCCTGTTTTCCCCTTAACCCTCTCCCTTACACTTCCCCCTCCCTTTCCCCTTGCACTTCTAATTCTCACACTTCCACGATCTGAAAGACAGAAGGCCAAGTAAGATTGTTTGTTTTATCCTCCCTCTATGTTCCCTCCCTTGTCTTGTCACGCCTAGAAATACTTGTGTACAGGTAAAGGCGCATTATAAATTACTTATATCATATCATTTTGTCACAGATACCCAGAAAAATATACAATACTGCAGTAAGAAACAGCTAGACTGGCAACACCCAAATGCCAGTCTAGCCAGGTAATTACACTTAGCAGGTTTGCTTTATCAGAAATGCGCAGTTAAAAAAGTCATACCAAACTGAGGAATGACAAGACTGGCTGCACCAAAATGCTTCTCTAGCCACTAATACCATATATCATGCCTGCTTAGCCTGGACATGGACAGCCATTAGTATTTATTGCACAATCCAGCCCCCCCCACATATCCCCTCACCCTCCCACCCCTACTCCAACCTCTAAAATCAGCTCCTTGGCACAGAATTAACTTCACATCCCTCTTCCTTGTCCCAGAGCTTACGTATGAGACTCCTTGCCTCATATGTAAGTACTGGGATGAGGAAGAGTGGGACTATGAGCAATGAAGATTACAGATAGCCAAGTCAGGCATTACCTCCTTGTACCTCTACCTCATCCCAGTACTTTTCTATGAGGCAAGTTGCCTCATACACAAGTACTGTCTCGTACACAAGTACTGCCTCATACACAAGTACTAGGACGAGGAAGAATAGGGCTAGGAGTAATGAAGATTACCGTTAAGTAATCAAGGCATTAAACAGTAGCAGTAGCGCAACACCATTGAGTTGACTAGGCTTCAGCACCCCTCCCCCCCCTTTAATTTTGGGATCAACCTGGCTGTTATGCATTACGCAGGTTGCCCTCATCTCTGGAAGCTTTCCAGCCGATTGTCACTATGGAAGCTTTACAGGATCGGATACCAATCCAAGTTGGCGGCTGACCACACTCGGTGCGTTGTGACATTATCGCGCTTCGGCTTACGTCCATATCCGAAAGTCTCAATCTGGAAATAAGAACGGATCGGGATGGGTAAGCGTTGTAATTGTCTTCAATTGCGGTACGCTGTGCTTTTATTCGTTTCCTGGCTATTTTGCTTCGCCTTACTGTTGGCGCCCTTGCCTCCCGTTCGTTCCTCCCCTGGACTCCCTCGCTCCTCTCCTGGCTCTCTTTCTCCCCGGATCCTCCTCGCATCCTGTGTTCTCTCCTCCTGTGGCTCACTGGCTCTTGCGGCTCTCTTTTCTCCCTGGATCCTCCTCGCATCCTGTCTTCTCTCCTCCCGTGGCTCTCTGGCTGTCCCTTGGCCTGCTCATTACCTTGCGGCTCCTGACCTCGCTTTCCTTGTGGTTGCTGATGGCTCTCAGAGAGCTGTTTCTTTATTACTGGTTCACGTAGTTTCTCATTTCGGCTGCTACTATTCTGAAGTCCTCCACTAGAAGTTCCCACTGCAATCTTAGAGACCTTTCATCACTCTGGTTATTTCCCCTGGCAGTTTTTTTTCCCTTGAGACCTGGGTCTCTGGGTCGCCCCTGCGCCCCCCTGATTTTCACACTTGGGCTGCTCAGTGACTACTTGGAAGGACAAGCTTTACCTCTTCACTCCCAAGGACACCAAACCTAAGGAGGTAAGGACTGCCACTGGCATTGGCTGACCTTCAGAGCAGTTGCCGGACAGAACAGGACACAGATGTTAAACAGCACCTGGGTTTCGCTGTTAACAAGGGCCCAGCAATAACTAACGTAAAGCATTTAAAAAATGCCACATTGTTTAGGCAATTGAAATAGTGATGTGGGTTTAGTACTTGCATACCAGGGGAGTGATTGTAAGGGTAGCGAGGGAACAGGAGACCACTCATTCTCACAGCGGTCCATAAATGGGTGCTTTCAGACTTAAAGGAGAGAGTTCACTGCTTGTAAGATTGAAGCTGCACTAGAATAGTCTCATTAAAATGCGTAAAGAATTCAGATGCCCCCACACAAAAAGGTTTGTCACTCTCCCACCGCCTGTGAAGTTAGCGCCTCTCCAACATTTAAAGGATTAGCCCCCCCCCGAAATGTAGGTTGGTTTTGTTGTTCCCCTGAACACAAGCACACACACCATTCACCATATACCCACATGCACACCCAGCCATCCATGAATTTAAGTGTGCACCCTTTCACCATACAGGAACACCCAGGCAGCCATCCATAAATTTAAGTGTGCGCCCTTTCACCATACTGTCACACCCAGGCAGCCACCCGTACATTTAGAGGGCATCCTGCCCCCCGTGTCAACCTGTAACAAACCTGCGCTTACTACGGCCCGCTCTGGCTTAAATGACGATCGCCAAAGAAGATCATCCATGCCCAGAATTGTGGACCCCAAAGTAAGGAGTTTCGCCCTAGACTCGAGAAATATCATATTAACAAATATGGATAAGCCCAGCAAAAAGGAATCAAGGGAGTCACTCGAAAACAAAATCCTAGCATGGCTTAATCCTAAAGTGGGCCAAATGTGTATTAGATCACAGGATTTGAAAGTCCTTCGTAGACTCCAGATTGATAGTTGGTGTACCAAAGAGCCTACCGATTGCATTCTTTTTGGATGTGGGTCCATCTGTCTGCCTCCATTTATATATAGACTCAGAAATGTTCAGGACATGTTCTCATCTACTAAAATAAGAATTGAATTAAGTCCCTGAGTCTTGTATGTCTTTGTATACTTTTTAGGTTGTTCCTGATGATTGTATATCACCAATTGTCGATTCCAGAGTGCCAGTTTATTTTGGGTTGACTGTTTTGTTTTGTTATGTATTGTTTGTATGTTGTTTGTTATGCTCCTTGATGCCCTAGGGCTTTGCCGGTCTATAAATATGCAAATAAATAAATATGTGTGCATCCTTTCTCCATAGAGGCATGCACACTCAGGTACTCACCCATACATTTAAGTGTGCACCCTTTCACCATACACTCACACAGGCAGCCACCTATACATTTAAGTGTGCACCCTTTCACCATACACACACACACACACACACACACACCCAGCCACCCATACATTTATGTGCAACCTTTTACCATACACGCACACAGGCAGCCACCTATACATTTAAGTGTGCACCCTTTCACCATACACTCACATGCGTCATGGGGTTGAGGGGAGCCCTATTACTTCAAAAAGAAACTGTTTCTTTTTAAGTCACTCTGACTTCATAAAGAAATTATTTCCATTAAGGACCAAAGCATAACGGAAATAATGTGTTTATAAAGGCAGAGTGACTATTTCTTTTTGAAGTCATAGGGCTCCCCTGAACCCATGACATGGAGGCCTCCAGCCTGGGGTTTCCATTTCATGGGGTGGGGGAGCCCTCGGACTTCAATAAGAAAGTTTATTTTTTTAGTCACTCTGCCTTCATGAAGAAATTATTTCTGTTACAGAAAGAATGTCTTTATGAATGCAGAGTGAATTCGAAAAGAAACATTTTTGACAAAAACATTTTTGACAAAAACATTTTTTTCATGTTTTATTCTCCAAGTGGGGCCTCCTCCCAGGACGTGCTAGCAGGGCCCACGTACAGCGGGGGCCCCCGTTACGCCAGTGGGGAGAGGTCGTCCTTGCAGGGCTTCTCTAGTCGAAACGAATTTGGAGATTCAGCACAGCAGCAGGGCTTCATAGGGCAAACCAACGGTCTAGGAGTTGCAGCAGGCATCTCTTCCAAGTTCTTATTCGGATTCCTTCGTTCAGTCACCTCTGCCTTCCAAGCCAAAAAGCCTTGCCTTTTATGCAAGTTTCTGCCATTCATTCCAGCCTAGCTGTCAAATCACACAGCAGGGTGGCTGTCCTTGCCGGACAGCCAGCCGGCCAATCACCTTTGGATGCATTTCTGTAACCAAGGGGATTAAGCACAGGGAGTTTCGGGCACCTCCCCCACTTCCTGCCCCTGCCAGACATATTGGAGCCAGAGGCGGGCTTCACTAGTAAATCCCGCCAAAGACAAAATTAACAAAGGGACCAAACCTGGTTTGGTGCACAGAGTAAATCACAAGAAGGACCTTTCCAGCAAGAAATGGCGAAAAAAGTCAATTTTGTCAAAATGGGCACACATGGGTGCTTTACCAAGGCTGCAATTGCAGCCCGCAGTAAAAACACACAATGGTAGTAAAAAGTAAGCCACTGCCACCAGCCATTAATTGTAGAAAGGGTAACATAAAATTGTTACATGGGAAACTAGACAAAGGGGATAGAAGTAACCCCTCCAGCACCCTATTGTAAGATAGTGTGTGCTGGGTCTAGAAAGTTACAAATATAAGTAAAGTCAATTTCACTTCACTGCTCTTGAAAACAATAGTTTATCCAAGAGAAGGTATTTAAACCTTTGAGAAATCTAAGAGACTTTCCTGTGCAACTGCACTGAAGGTGCTGTGTTACACAATGTAAAGATGATGCCTATGGAGTTTGTCAGACTCCCCAACCAAAAAGAAACACAGAGCTCAAACCACATTAAAATACACGAGAGAGTGGAAAAAAGGGTCTCACTATCTCCAGGTTAAAAATTAAAAAGTCCAGCAAAAGTGCTGGGGGTCTCTAAGGTAGAGAGGAATTAGCACATTTCTGAGAATTCTATCTAACAAGTATTGCGGACATTTAAGGAACAAAATAACCTGCCAGAGCTTAACTCTATTTACCTTATCACAGACAGTGCTCAGATCAATAAATGTGAAATACCTGACTCTCTTTCTATCTAAAGCGAGTTAGCACCAATAAATATAGGTTTAAAGCTTGGTCGGCTGTTTCCAATGTTGGGCGAAGGCCCAGCTGTGATACAGAGAGAATTTAATTGTCAACTACCCACTGTTCCAACTTGGCCAACAGGCATCTGCCAAAAATCCTAAAATTAAAACAGTCACTCACCCTTTTTAAAAATTGGAATAATAATGGTCTTTCTCCAGATGGCAGGTATAGTTTTACTACTACAAATCCATCAAATAGAGTCGCTAGTAGGGGACCCCAAACTTCCACTAGATCTTGAAACATATCAGCAAGGATTCCATCTGGGCCAGGGTAGCAAGTATGGGCTTGAGATTTATCGCCTGGATCACTTCCTCAACTGAAAGTAGATGCCTGGGAGTATCGGAAAATCCTGTGAGAGAGCTAAGCCAGAGTTAGAAGTAGGTGATAGTATCCATTAATATTTTTGGGCAATAGGTGGTTCCACATAAGATTTTGAAAATGGGCCAACCAAATCTGGTAAGGTACTACAGACTCCAATACGGTTAGAGCTCTGTTGTACAGCTGGCCTCTTGAGATTATCTCCCAAAATGTTTTGTTTTCATTCTTGATGGTTGCAGTTTCTAAATTCAGCCAGGCGCGACCATCAATCTCTGCCTTCCTTCTCTCTATTTTATTTGTGTAATTCTTTCTGGCAAGTTTCACTAAATGTTTATTGGGGTCTGGACTTTGTAGAACAGACACAAAATTACACTTGCTGCTTCTACATTGGTCAATAAACCACCACTTGTTTTTATGAGGCTTATTGGAGGCTTTGATAGACTTTACAAAAACCTCTGTAATATTAGAAATTGAAATAGAAAGGTTTGCGATAACGCTTAATGAACCACATTCTTCATCCAAAAACGTCATGATTAGTGATCAATTAGAACGTATTGTTTGCTGGTGAATAGTGTATTTATCCATCAAAAAGCCATTTAAGTATTTTGATGGAACAACCAGCAGTGGTCTGATAATTCACTGGGGATGCTCTTTTGCCTCTTATCTTCTACTACCTATAGGAAATCATTTAACAGCAAAACGTGGTGGTCACTAAATAAGTCGGGTATGATAAAAAAGTGTTCAATGATTTCGCAGTGATAGATAGAAATATGAAAGTGATCTATGGTTGAGTTGCCTTGTGCAGATTAAAAGGTAAGTCCTTTATAGCAAGTGTAAATATAGATAAAATGGTCTATCATATGCATATAGTGATAGGCTTCTTTTAAGTAGCACTTGTGCTTTAGCAGTATGTAGTGAAATCAGTACACAGGCATCCTGCTGCACCATAGAAAATATATATGAACATATGTATTGGTTCTGCTAGGGTGGCACAACTGGTTTCGCATTCCGGATGTTCAATCCCGACCCACATTTCAAGGCAACAAATAGACAGTAGTTTCTCAAAAATCGAAATTTATTTAAAGACCCAACTAGGTCAACTTCAAACAAAGGTGGTCTACAGCTTTATACCAAGGAAATTACTACAATGTTATATACCCATAAACAATTAGTCAACAAAACTAATTTTGCCTGCCTTTATGAATCTTACAACCCCAACTCACACAAGCATTCATCTCCATAATCAGTTATAGGTATATATTATACTCTAAAGGTTACTAGGCATTTTAAGCACACTCCTATGATTGCTCCTATCTAAGCAACAAAATATACTTGAATGATAATGTTGCTGCTTATCTGCCTGTGTGTGTGTGTGCACATATTTATATAGAACCATTTCAGAATTCTTGAAAACACTTGATTTTCACCAGCATCAAGCCAAGTATGATATCCGAGATAGGTTACTTGAACAATTGACACTTACAAACACAGATTCATTCTACTTACCCCCGCTGTATAGGTGTGGGATTGTGAATGTATTAGCTATTTACAGGTAATTTCAATGTAGACAAGAACACATTACATCTAACACCTGTGGCTGCATTTATAGGACCCAAACAGAGAAGTCCCTTTCACATTAATGGCAGGCATTTAAAAAACTGAAACAAAAAACGGCCGGGACTTTTGTGTTGTTTTTCAAGTAAAAGTAAAGAGTCACGTGGAAAGGGGCCGAACTGTCATTACCAATTGATAAGCAGCAATTTAATTCACAAAGGAAGGAGGAATCAAAGATCCCTGTCACATGGAAAACAGGATCTTTAAACATTGAAAACAAAAACGGCCTGCACATGTGTGTGTAAATAAAAATGTTTTTTAAAAGTGACAAAAATATCACTGCTCACAGAAACAAGTCAAGAAAACAAAACATGAGGTGTGGTTTGACCAACAAACAATGTATATTATGTTTCACCTACCAAAACACCAGTGATATTTGAAGAGCCACTTTGTCTTCATGCAAAATGTCAGCCCAAGGCAGTCCCTTTTGTTGGCTGTGGGCAAAATTTATCAAGGAAAACTCTCACTCTCAGCCTGGATGTCACATCTCCAATCTAATGGCCAACCGCAATAAAATGTCTTGCTAAAGGTGTCAAAATTCAGTGTTCTCCAGACCTAGTGGCTCTGAAAGCATTGACTTCAAGAAAAAGTCACCCTTGGCTGGAGCACGATTAATATGTGTGAAAATGGGGGCACCCACTTCAAAGAGCAAGCTTCCAACACAAAGGAGATTAATCCCAAAAAACTGTGGCCACAGGCTGACCCAGTGAAAACAAATGGCCAGAAATGACCGCATCTAGTTTGTTGCTGCTACCTGGTACGATTACCGTGACTGCATCTGGGTCCCGATTGTTATTCTGCTCAATTACCAATACTGCACCTAATCATTCAGCATTATCACACATATTGTATCCAGGCCCACTAGCATCTGTGGTCTGTGGTTAGATACATATACTGTTCCGGGTACTGCATCACCATTTCTTGCGACCTCATGCACTAGGCCTTTGCTACTAACGGCATTAGCACTACGACTGCATCCTGGTCTTCGCTGTTACCCCGCACTATTATTGAGACTATATCTACGCCCACTAGCACCTGCTGCCTAATCCTGCTATTGGCACTATCACTTGACTACTGCACTCGCCCAAATCTGACTAACCTAATGTGATCTAATGTATTAGCCTAGACCAGCCTATTGTGTTTAGTTGTATTAGCCTAGACCTGACTAGCTCACTGTGCTCAAACGCACCAGACTATACCAGAATAGTCTACTGTGTTCAAATGTATTAGCCCATACCGGACTAGCCTATTGTGTTCAGCTGAACTGGCCTAGACCTGACTAGACTAGCATGCTCTAACGTACTAGACAACACCTAGCCAGCCTACTGTGTTCAACTACACCAACCTATATATGCCTAACTTGCTGTGTTGCCCCACTGGGCCACTTATTCTTATTGTGCAGGTCAGAGTAATTACCTCTGATCCATACTGTACACTGTAACCTACCTGACCTTGAGGCATTATCTGCACCACACTACTAAACATAGTCTCCTTAGGCATACTTCTCACTCTAGGGGTACTAACTAGTATCTCAAGTGCACCCACCCGCAGGCCACCTACGCATCATATTTCAACTACTATGGCAGTATCCCTGACCACTGTGCCCATTGCACCCACTCCCATTATTTTGACTCATAGACAATTCTCAAGTGAGTTAAACCGTCCCCAGGGACCACCCAACCAGAACAACCCCTGTAACATTGCTTATAGAAACTCTAGACTTAGCGTCCGATTGCCTAAACTATTCGAACCCCCGGCCAGCTCTGTGACCAGATTAGACTGCCAGAGATCGAGCTTATCTAATAGACTATCAACAAATACAAAAAAGACTAATCTTAATACCTCACTACCCCATACATCACTTATCTTCTTCCAGAATAAATCACAAAAATCCATATATGACCAGTGCTAGCTCCAATGGTACGACGTCCATTAATCGCCGGGTTCTTTTCACAGCATTGTTTGCCGCAGATTTATTACCGCAAAACAACCCACTGAAAAATATGGGGGTGGGTAGAGAGATACAAGGTTTCTGGGTGTTTCGGGACTAGATTTCAAATCAGTGGGACGGCGATTTGGGGGGTAACCCCCAAAAAGAAAAAAAAAATTAGATGAGTTTTTGTAGCAAAAAATCTGCTGCAAGAAATGCCGCGAAAAAAAACGTGCGATGGAATGACATGAAACCCCTCCAATACCCCACCTCCTTCGGTAGACAATTCCGCACCTGACCTCATTGGGGCCTTAAGAAACGCAAGATCTTTAGTTGCGCACACTACAGAGATAGCCGACCTTATTGCAGCAGAAAACTATGACTTCTTAGCCATCACTGAATTTTGGCTACATGATGCAGCAGGTCCTGCCCTTACCCTAGCAGTCCCTGATGAATACACTATTCTGAGAGCAGACACGAGTCACAAGGAGGAGGCATAGCCATTATTGCTAAATCGGATCTAGCCATGAGGTTAGCCCCTTCTCCAGACATCAAATCATGCGAATCCCTGTCAGTCAAAATTCCTATTGCCAACTCCGAAACCCTTAATATCCATCTCATACCTAGACAGCCTGGCCCTATCGGCAACTTCAACAAAGATATCTCCACTATTCTGTCGGATAACCTAAAAAGCACCTCACAAACCCTGTTGCTGGGGGATCTTAATCTAGGATTTAATGACCCGAAAGACCAACAAGCAATTACTTTGGCGAACATCCTGGCAGAACTCAGTTTCACCCAGAGAGTGAACCTACCAACACACAATAAGCGCAGAATACTTGACTGGGTGGCGGATCACAACTCTAACGCATCAATTACTACTATCACCCCTCAAATCTGGACAGACCACCACCTTCTGTCATTCACGTAAGCAACCAAAAGGCCCACTGCCAAGTCGACCATATCCCCCCTCCTACACTAACGAGAAACAAAAAAAATATCACATTAGATAAACTTCTTCCCCACATTTTACCCAATCTCAACTCACTACCTGACAATATCCCAACTCATTAGTTGATGAATTTAACAAAATTATGATCACCTCTCTTGATGATATTGCCCCATTACAATTGAGAAATAGCAGGCCTAAAAGCCACCTCAACACTTGGTTCACCCCTCACTCGAAAAGCCTGATGTTAGATAAGAGAAAATGTGAAACTGCATGGAGACTACTTCCCTCTGCTGAAAACAAAACAAACGTAATTAACATTACAGCACAATACAAGAAAGACATCCTCTTGGCGAAACAGGAAACCTACAATAGCAGAATCTTGCAAGCTAACTCTATTATGAAAGAACTAGTCACAATATTAAAATAACTAGAAACTCCAATTCCAGTACAAGATAACTGCATCAAAGACAAAACTTGGTGCTCCAATATTCAGCATGCCCTAGTCAATAAAGTCTCTAACCTTCAGAATAAGATAGCTCAAAAGAAAGCTTCCCTAACATCCCCGACCCTACCTAGCAAAACTCCCTTGCCCCCACCCAAACAATTAACCCGCGTCAGCTTTTCTAAAATCACTATCATCGAGGTTGAGAAGGTCATACTTTCACTCAAACCTACAAATTGCCAGGGTGACCAATGCCAAGCGCAACTAATTAAGGACACTGCCAGAGATCTAGCACTCTTCATTGCAATGCCTCCTTCTCATCAGGTATCGTCCCTTGTAACCTTAAATAGTCCTGTGTACTCCCTCTCCTCAAGAAGCAAACACTAGACCCCTCCATACCGACTAACAACAGGCCTATCACAACAGTGCCATTCCTCCTAAAAATGTTAGATAAGATAGCAAACCTCCAAATTCAGACGTTCCTAGAACTTAACCAACTTCTAGGAGCCCGCCAATCTGGTTTCCGGCCACAACACGGCACGGAAACAGCATTAATTGATCTCAAGGCCCAAATCGACGAGCTCAGAGACAAGGAAAAATTAGCTTTGCTACTCCTCCTTGACCTATCGGCTGCATTTGACCTGGTGGACCACGAGGTTTTATGCAGCCACTTGGACTCAGCAGCCCATTTCGACAAAGAGGCCATAGTCTGGATACAATCTGTCCTCAGCAACAGGACTATGAGAGTCTTCTCCCCTTAAGCAGCCGCAGAACCTAACCCCACCACCTGTGGGGTGCCCCAGGGATCATGTGTCTCTCCGACCTTGTACAATGTATTTACCAAGCCTCTTTTTGATGAATGATCTGGACCATCTTGGTATCACCTACACCAACTATGCAGATGATACTCAGATCCTCCTACCACTTAGTGGGGATTATGATAAGGATTTGGCCTTGGTGAACAGAATGTACAGCATCATTCAGGCATGGATGGCATCTCATTGTCTCTGCCTGAATGATGACAAAACGGAGCTCATCATCCTTGGCACTATTCCCCACCTCAGAAGACTAGGCCCTGAATATTCATCCCTCGACATTGGGGGGAACCCCATTAAAGTTGATAAAGAAGTAAAAACTTTAGGTTTTTACCTTGAATCCACCCTTACATTCACCAAACAAGTAAACACTTCGGCTTCCTCCACTGCATATACCTGTACATTTATTAGAGCTGGCAAATACTTCCTGTCTTCTAACAGCTGTATTATATTGGCCAGAGCCCTCATCCTGTCCAAATTAGACTACTGTAACACCCTCTACATTGGTGCCAACAAATACATCATTAAGAGAATACAGATAGTCCAGAACAACGCCCACAGAGCTGTACTAAGCATAGCAGGGAAAGAACATATTTCTGAGACTAGGAGACAACACAACTGGCTATCCACCCATGACAAAATCTGACTAAAAACAGCATCACTCAACCACAAATGCCTAAATAATAGGGCACCACATTACCTGATGGAAAGAATTAACAGACAATCATCAAACAGACCCTCTAGAACAGTCAATACTAACTGTCTCCTTGTGACACAATTCAAATTATCCACAATCGGAGGCACCAGCTTCCCGGTCAAGGCAGCACAACTTTGGAACTCCCTGCCACCACCGTTGAGAGATGATAAATCATTTACTAAATTCAGACAGAACCTCATTGACTGGTTCAAAGACAATGGGCCTCATTACACGGAAGGCGGTGAGCCATGGCGCTATTAGCGCCATGGCTCATGCCGGTAAAATACCGGCACCGCCTTGGCGGAAAGGGGATTTACCGCCCCATTCCAAGGTTGGAGGGGCGGTAAATCCCCCTTCTGCCATTGCCCTTCCCCATTCCCATTTCTGCCCCATAGGGCTCTATGGGAATGGGGAAGGCGCTAATTACGGCACCGCAATTTTGCGGTAACGTAATTAGCTCCGAGGTCCCTTAGCGGGTTGGTTTTTAACGCCTGCAAAAAGCAGGCGTTAAAGCACCAACCCGCAAAGGGACCTCGTAGTACGGCGGTAAGGGTTAACGGTCACCGTTGCCATTAACGGTGACCGTTAACCCTTACCGCCGTCCGTGTAATGAGGCCCAATGACAAGTAACACTCTAGCCTGTAACTATCTTGCCTTGTAAACAGCATCAAACTGCCTTATAAATTACTTTCCTGCCTTTACTGTGCTACATTCTATTACATGCCTCACTATGTATCTACCTTAGCCTATATATTCTGTATATTATGCTTCTATACCCTGTTTTGCACCTATACCTTTTTTTTGTACCCTTAGCATATAAATTCCGTATTTTATGCTTGTACACCCTATGCCTTGTAATTAAGCTTAAAGCCTTCTTTTATCTTCTGCGCCCTGATACCCTTGGGTCTGGCGCACTTTATAAATGAATAAACAAACAAGTAGGAGTCAGGGCCATTTGTCCCACATGAAGATTCACAATTAATTTAAAAGGACTATTATCATTTAGGCCTTTTTCTCAGCCATCAAAAGGCGAATGGATCTCATCTCTGTGCCGTGTGTTATGTAATTGCCAGGCGATTTTGGAGCTATAAAATTAATTCATGTGCGACTCATGGAACTGTAATGGCTATCTAAGATGTGTTTCTGGCTGCTCTGAACATGTTCCAAATGTGAGAGTTGGTGAGCGGGTGGAAAATGGAATTAGGGATATACTTAATAACATACATATTCATATCTGTTGTGCTTTTTATGGAAACAACAGAAAGATGCCACATGGCCGTGCTATATGATACAGATTTGGTGGTCAGTTTATCTAATTCCCCATGATTAACTGAAACAGAAAATGTGTTTAGTATGTCAGTTGCTAGTAAAATTATGTAGTTCTGATACATAACTAGTTTTTGCCAATAGGTTGAAAGGAGAACAAAGGGGCGATGACACATTGGAATTGCCAAATGTTGCTCCAAACCCCTAAACCAATCCTGACTTGGAGGCTGAGTTTGGGAGGAGAGAGAAGGGTAACTGTCCAATCCTAGTTGCAGGGATTATTGCAGGGTACTTCTCCAAGATTGTAAAATTGGTGGTGTCATCATTGCTATATAAGGGGGACTGCACTAGGACAGGGGACACACAGAAAAAGGAAACACAAAGACACACAGAGAGGAACAGACAGAAAAAAGGAGGATGACAGGAGGACAGAGAGAAGAGACAGACCACCAGGAAGGCTGCTGAAACCTACCCTCTGACAAATGTAAAGAGACACCAGAGGAGATTGCTGAGAGTGCATCTGGGTGGAGCCGTTTATTTGTAGGAAGGCCTCAAAGCTGACTGGGTCCTATGGTAGAGAACGGGAGGCCATCTTTGAGAGTGGAGTAACTAGGGCCCCTGCCCTATCTTTTTTTTTTAACATGTTTATTTTAAACCATTGACAGGAGACAACAGTGCACAAAGCAAGGAAACATATTGTATGTACCCCCCCAATTACCCCCATCCCCCTATTCGTCCATTGGAATCCGCTAGAGTTTCATCAGTCTGTACCCTCTGCTTCCGCTGCGCGCCTCCTCCCCGTCCCCCAAGATCACCTCTCCCCCATCCCCTCCCAAGTCCCCAGCTCTCAGGGGGTCAGCCTCTGCACCGAGGACCCTCCTAACCTCTGGGGGTTTATAAGTCAGAGCAGGGAAGTTTTGATCATAGTCCAGAAAGGGCGCTCAAATATTCGGGAAGCGGTGCAGCAGCCCCAATCTGGCAGCCGACACCTTCCCCGCTATCAGGATATCCCATATCTTCCCCCACCAGAGAGGCATATAGGGTCCTTCCATAGTTTTCCAGGTGCAGGTGACCGTAATTCTCCCCGCTAAGAGACACTGGGTCAGCAGCTTAGCTCTCCTTCCAGATCTCGGGTAAACCCCCAGAACCGGGGCCCCCAAGAGAACAGGTTCTGGTTCCAATGGAATCACAGCTTGAGTAATTTGTTTGATGGTGGCTAGGCATTGTCTCCAGAACGTTTTTATCTTTGGGCACAACTACCACATGTGAAAAAAGGAGCCCGGCTGACCACAAAGTCACCAACAAGAGAGGTCCATGGTTCAGTTCATATGGTGAAGCCTGAGAGGAGGATAGTACCAACGTAACAGAATTTTATAAACACATTCCCTGTTGGTGATACAAAAGGACGAAGAATGCGTCCGCATCCATATGTCCACCCATGCCTGATCTCCAAGGGGGTGTCCCAAGTCTGCCTCCCGTAGCACCATGTACGGAGCCCTAGCAGACAGAAAGTCTCCCTGAAGACGCTTATATAGAGTCGAGATCTTTCCCCGAGACGGGGGATCCTGCAGGGTCAACTCCAGGGAGGCGGGAGTATGTGTTGCGGCTTGCCAGGTTATAGGGTGAGAGCATCAATGGCGGAGTTGAGCATAGGGAAACCTATGTGTTGAGTTGAAAGGCTACCTTACAATGCTCGAAGGTGCGGGGTTGGCCTCCCTCGAAACGTTGTCCTAGAGTTTCAAGGCCCCCCGAAATCCAGTTTTTATTGTTTTGGGGCAAGGCCCCCGGGGAGAACCCCGGGTTATGAAAAATTGGGGAGGATGGACTCAGGCCCCTCAGGACACTCCGGTGCTTCAAGGCCCAGTCCCATGCACACAGAGTTTGTTTAGTGGAGGATAGTAGTTTCTCCCATCGCCGGCGCTGTGGAGGCGGGATGTGTTGGAGGAAGTGCAAGGGGAGGGGTAAACGAGATTGTTCAGCCTCCACCCATCTTGGGCGCTCTGAGGCTATGGACCAGGCATGGGTATGAGCCAACTGTGCTGCCATCTGGTATCCCCATAGATCGGGGACCCCCAACCCACCTAGTTTGGAGTTGCCCATCATCGTCTTTTGGAAAATCCTAGCCTTCGTACCCATCCAGATGAACCAAAGCACCATTCTTTGCAGACGGCGGAGCGCGGGGAGTGGAACAGCCATGGGGAGGGACAAGCAGGCATGTAGGAACCTCATAAGGAGGTTCATTTTACAGGCCGTAATGCGCCCCATAAGTGAGATATCCTGTGAAGCCCAGCGTTCCAGGTCCCTCTCGAGTTCCTTAAAGAGCGGGGGCAGTTCGCTCGATACACCTCTCTCAGGCTCACAGGAATGTTAACTTCCAGGTAGGGGATCATACTCTCCTCGCATTGGATAGGGCTGATCGACTCAAGGGATTCCCTTTCCCAAGGATCCAGGCCAATTCCCAGAGCTACAGATTTAGCAAAATGAATGGTGAAGCCTGTTCCCTTCCAAAGCTATCTATTTCAGAGAGAGCCTGTCTCAGCGAGCTGTTAATCTCAGTGATAGTTAGCAGCACATCGACTGCATAGAGAGCTATTTTGTGTTGGGAGGGGCCAATTTGCAAACCTTTAATACTAGCGTTCAATCTAATTCTCTGAGCGAAGGGCTCCATAACCAAAGCAAAAAGAAGGGGGGACAAGGGACATCCCTGCCTCGTTTCACAGGTCAGGGAAATCGGGCTGGACAGGGAGCCATTGACCCTGAGGAGAGTTCTTGGGGCTACGTAATTTGCCAGGACCATTTTTTGGAAGGGCGGACCGAAACGGAATGCCTCTAAGGTAAGGCGCATAAAGGCCCAGTCCACTTTGTCAAACGCTTTGGTAGCGTCCAGGGCCAAGAGCGCAAGCTTCCACGAATCTTGGAAGGCAATGTCAATTAAGTTTAAGGCTCTACGAACATTATCCCCTGTGGATCTGTTTTTGATGAAGCCAGTTTGGTCAGGGTTAATTATCTCGGGCAATATGTTTGCTAATCGGTTAGCAAGGACTTTGGAGTAGATATTTGCATCTATGTTTAGAAGCAAGATCGGTCTATAGGAAGCAGTGTCCCTGGGGTCCCTACCGGGCTTCAGTAAGAGGATGGTGATGGACTCCTTCATGGAAGGGGATACTGAGCCTGATTCCCTAAAAGGGTTAAAAGGCTTGACCAGCGGAGAGGTCAACTGGGGCCGAAAGACTTTATAGAACTTCGTAGAGAATCCATCCGGGCCAGGAGCTCAGGGCTTGAGGGACTTGATGACCGTGTCAACCTCCTCACCAGAATTTGGGGTATCCAGGCTCTCTCTGACCAAATCTTTCAGCTGGGGAAGTGCAGCCGCCCGCAAGTATTCTTGTTGCTCACCTTGATCTCGGGGTGGTGCAGTCATTACCTCCGCTAGGTGGGCCAATGCAAGCCGCAGTTTCTCCTAGTCCGTGTATTGGATCACGCCATGCTGGTCGCAGAGCCCAGTGATCGTATTCTTCCCCTTCGCCTTAGCCAACTTGGCCACCAAAGGCTCGTTTGCTTTATTGTTCCTAGCCTAGTAAAATAGTTTGGATTTCACGAGGAGGTGTGCCATGCTTTCTGCATAGTGGGCTTCTAGCTTTTTCCGGGCGGCGTCTGGGGTTCTCCAGGTTTTTGGGCACCAGCCTTTACGCTTATGATTTTCTTCAGTGTCTTGGACTACTTTCTCGAGGGTCAGGGGTGCCTGGCGTTTGCGCTTGTGATAGGCTGTTCCCTGCGCAATCAGTTCTCCCTTTACTACCGCCTTCATGGCGTTCCAGGTGTTCCCTGGTGACGTGTCTTCATTAGGGTTTTCTTTGAAGAAATTATGTATTGCTTTAGCAACTGATACTCTCAGCGGCATCTCATTGAGCATGGGTTCATACAGATTCCATCGGCGTTGCGGGCCTGGAGTAGGGTCATGTGCCCGAAGGGTCAAGGTTATAGGAGCATGGTCCGATAGGATTCTGGAGCCGATGGAAACCCCATCCACATAGGCCAATACCTGCGGAGATGTTAGTAAAAGTTCGATCCTCGAGAAGGTCCTGTGTACATAGGCGTAAAATGAAAAATCTATTTCGGTGAGGTGGAGAACCTGCCATGAGTCCACCACGTCTAAGGTCCTGAAAAGGCGGAGGAGTCTGACGGCCAGTTTAAAGTCTTTGGGGGGCGGAGGGCGAGATCTTTCCATAGACGGTTCGGGGGCCCTGTTAAAGTCCCCTCTGATAATGATTTGGCCTTCCACAAAGGGAGGGAGGGCATCACCCAAAGCCGCATAGAAGGCAGCCTGTCCTTCGTTGGGGGCGTACACCGAAATGAGCGAGTACAGTTGTCCCATTAAGAGGCATTTAACCGCTATGTAGCGGCCTTCGGGACATTGCTTGTTTTCCAAAATTCACAGGTTCAGTCATCTTGCAAAAAGGATTGCTGTTCCTCTCTTTTTGGTGCAACCAGAGGCCAAGAATTCCAAAGGGAAGTGTCTGTTTCAGAGCCACCCAAAGTCTATTGGGAGTAGATGAGTTTCTTGAAGGAAGGTTACTGCGGCCTTCTCATTCTGCAGTCTCTGCAAGATGGACTTGCGCTTTGCATGCGAGTTCAGCCCCCTGATGTTGAGAGAAATGAATTTCAGCCTTCGATGAGTCGGGGAGGAGTCCGAAGCCCTCATAGGATTCTGGCGGGGGTACTGAGGGGAGTGCAGACTAGCCAGCATTTCGGGGAGTAATTAGCTTGATGTCACCCCGTGAATGGGATTTTAACCTTGGCCTCCAACGGGAGGCCGAAACTTTAACCATGCAGGGGGCTGACATTTTGAATCCGGCACCACCCCCCCGGCCATCTGGGCCAAATTTAACCCTGGAGTCGGGCACGGGCCGTGGGAAGCCCGCGGCAAGTGCTTGTGGTTCTACATATACGTGCCCGTGAATATTACCAGTACAGCACGTAATCCTCGAGGGCGAGATAAGGGGGAGCACCCCAGAGCCAAGTCTGAACTGCCCAAGGAGTCGCGATGTTGCTCTACACAATCCGGGTTCCAGCACCTCACGGGTATCACTCCTTCCATGTTGGATCACTTCACCCTCCTGTTCTTTTGCACCCTCGACCAGGATGCCCATCTTTTTTTTATCAGGAGTCAGGAGCCCCACCCCCCGCCTCCTCAGGCGCAGGAGTGTCTGAATCCCCAGGAGAGCCTGGGTGTAGGATCTTTCGGCATCTTCGAGGTGAATAATTCTTCGGAGGGGACCCTTGTAGGAGAATTAAAGTGCCGTTGGGAACAGCCAACGGTATTGGACTTGGTGCTCCCGGAGGAAGAGAGTCAGTGGTCGGAGGGCTCTTCTCTTCTGCAGTGTGAGGAGGGAGAGATCTTTATAAATCTGAAGGGGGGAGCCTTGAAACGATAATTTGTCCCAGGACCGGCCTATTTCTGCTATAGCTTCTTTCGTGGTGTAGAAGTGCACCCTTGTTATCACTTCCGGGGGGCCTTCTGAGTCCACCCCTTGTCTGGGGGGTAGCCTGTGGGTGCGATCCAGTAGCAACTGGGGTTTGTCCAGCTGTGGCAACAGGGATTGAAAGAAGTCCCCCACGTATGCCGCCAGTTCTCCGTCCGGCACTGAGGATGGGATTCCCCCGAATTCACAGGTTGTTGCGCCGTGCCCTGTTTTCGAGGTCCTCTTGCTTGAATTCAAAGATCTAACACTTGTCCTGGAGAGTTCGGATCGAGTGCTGAATCTCCACCAAGGCCACCGAATGGTCCTGAGACCGGTCCTCCACCTCCTCCAGTCTCTGTTCCACTACTGTGACCCGCTGATCAGTCTGTTCCAGTTTCGTATTGAGCTCCGACATACATACCCTGAACTCTGCCTTGATGTCCAGCATAAAGGCCTGGATATCTCCCTTGGTAGCCAAGGAGCCGCAGTCCTCCGGGCCTTCTGTGGTGTGAGTTTGGGGGGCTCAAGCTACTTTCCTTTCTCCGCCGACAGGAGCATTGTGGCGATGTCTGGGTTTCTGGTGATTTTTGATTTGCTGGACATTTTTACCACTATCTGGTGGAGGGGGGGTCCCCGTGGACCTCAAGGAGGAGAGGGGTGCTCATGGAGATGAGGACCCGGTTCTGTCCACCATGTTTCGTGAGATCCAGAGGGCAGTACCTCCTGCGGTGCGCCATTGCCAAGCCTCCCCTGATGCAGCGAGTATTTGTTGACTAGGTAGGAAGGCTGTTCTGTATCGTGACCTTCATGTGCTGTCAGGGTCCCCAGGATGCCGCAGGAAGCCGGGTCCCCCGCAGGCACAGGGGGCGAAGTTGTCATAAGGGGAGGCGGGGGCTCCCAGGCCGCACCAAGGCAGACAAATTGGCACTCTAGCTGGCTGTTTGGGGTCTAGGGTGCCCTCACCCTATGGTCTCTGTGAGATGAGTCTGATGATGTTAATGCCCCCACCAGAGGAGGCTGGCCAGACTGTGCCGGGCTGGGGGAGGAGAGGGTGGAGATGTGATGTGGGCAGGGGTGCCCCAGGAAAGATGTAGAAGTGCGGCACAGGGGGTGAATTTATCGCAAGGAGAGGCGAGGGCCCCCAGCCCACACCAAGGTGGACAAATCGGTGTTGTTACTGGCTGTGTGGGGCCTAGGGTGCCCTCACCCTATGGTCTCTGTGCGTCAAGGCTGACAATGTTGAAGCCCCCACCAGAGAAGGCTGTCCAGACTGTGCCAGAGGGGGTGAAGTTGAGTCGTGGGCAGGGGCGCCCCAGGAAAAGATGTAGCTCAGGCTCGACCCAGCACCAAAAGGGAGGAGGATAGGCAGCCCGCTCCCCCTCTACCCCCACCAAGTGGGCCTCATTGCCTCAGGCAGACCTCCCGAGCCGCGGTGCGCTGCCCTCCACCAAGGACTCACTCCATGTCCAGGTGTCTGCTGTCCTCCCATCCAAGGGAGGGCTCTGGGGAGGCTGGGACGTCCACAAACAGAGCCCACGGCTAAGAAGCAGCCTAGGCCAGGAGTTGGGGGGACAGGGGGTGAAGTTGTCATGGGCAGGGGCACCCCAGGAAAAAATGTAGCTCCAGGCACGACCCAGCATCAAAAGAGAGGAGGACAGGCAGCCCGGTCCCCCTCTATCCCCACCAAGAGGGCTACATTGCCTCAGGCAGACCTCCCGAGCCGCGGTGCGCTGACCCCTACCAAGGACTAACTTCATGTCCAGGTGTCCGCTGTCCTCCCATCCACCGGAGGGCTCTGGGGAGGCTGGGACGTACACAGACAGAGCCCGCGGCTAAGAAGGTGCCTCCGCCAGGAGTCGGGGGGCGGGCTGGAAGAGTCCACTGCGTCCGTTGTGGGGCTCGGAAGCCCCGTTCCTCACTGCGACCCCGCCCAGGCCTCCCTGGCACCCCCTCAAGCATCCGGCTGCAGTCTGCTGCGCATGCCGAAGATCATGCTGCTACGCGCCGGTACTGTGCGTATCATTCCCCCAGCCGACCCAGCAGGCGCTCCGCCTGCTCCAGACGAGCTGCCGGGAGGAAATCCAAAACGCCCTCCGAAGGCCATGGAAGCTTCCTATAGGGCAGGCGGGACGCTCCGCGCCGACGTCTGGACTTTGCTCCCTCACTCTCAGCCCCTTCTAGATGCCGCCGGGGGATCTCACGGGTCCTTCTGCCATTTTGCTTTGATGCAGCGGCGGGCCCACGGGCCTCTCAGCACCCGCACCGTGCTCCCAGCACATTTCAGTCGTTCATTTGCATCCCATCCAAGGCCCCAACCTTCTTCATGCTGCGGCAGTCATTTATTTTCAAAATGGTATGCCGGCACTTTAGATTATTAGATGATGCCAGGGGCTTCCCACGGAGGCCATCAGAAGAGCGACTGCATCGCTGGCGCTCTAGCCATGCCACCTGCCCCTGCCCTATCTTTGCAGATGGTCCTGAGATGCAGCTGGCTTTCTTGAACCGTAAACAGAAGCTTGCTATGTAAGTAGAACTGAGCTCTGGGAAACCAAAGGAGGGGGAGTCTGCTTTCCTTGAATCCTTTCCCTTTATAGTTGGTGGGGGGTAAAACTGTGTAGATGCTTAGCCTATTTAACCCAAACAATTAATTTAATTAATTCCCCATTTGACAGAACACTACAGGGTGTGGGTAGCCAGCATATGGGCTGGCATCTCTTAACAGTAGTGCAGTACTGTGAGTTACGGTTTGTGTGTCAGTTTGAACATCCATTGGGATTAGCCCTTGGTCAGGTGTTCTTGAAAAGCCACGTTTTGATACATTTGCAAAATTCGAGAATTGTGGGGGCATTCCAAGCCGATACTCAGATTGAGTTCCAATGGGCGGGATCGTGGCAAGAAAAGGATTGTTTGTAGGTCCTCTCTTTTTGGGTGAGTTGTGATTCAAGCCTGTTGGTCAATTTGTTGCGCAAGAAGTGAATGCAACAAAATATGAAGAGAATCACTGCCAGGTACTCTGGTGTGCAACTCGTGACTGCTTTGTAGATGATACATGCAATCTTAAACAATAACCTGGCATGGAGAGGAAGCCAATGTAGTTCACATAGCACAGGGGTGAGTTGATCAAATTTCCAGGAACCTGTAACAAGACATCTTGCAGCAAGGTGGACTGCTTTTAGGGGAGCCATGTGAGCGGCTGATAGCCTCGTCAGAAGGGAAGAGAGGGTCCCAAGGATCCCCCTCCACGCCCCTAAATTCATGTCAAGACGAAAGGCCAGAAATGCTTGCAGCAACCCATCTTATTTCGGACAAATCCCTAGTGCACCAATGATTGACAAGTACACAGAAAGATATCCTCTCAGCCAGCCATACTGACCTAACGCAATGCAGATCTTCACATGTGTGGGAGAAGAACCGGAGATCGTGGACAGAAAAACCATATGGACAGTCTCGACTAAGCATCAAGAAGCCACGAAACTGACATCATCATTGACACCACGACGTAGAAGTGTTAGACATGAAGCAGTCTCGCAGTCGCATATTGCAACACACAAACACACACTTGTATACACGAAGAATATGCATCCATAGTTCTATAGTTAGAGGACAGATACATATACATACTGTCAATGCTTTCATTATTTTGTCATTAGACAATTGCAGCAATGTAGAACTGCAAGACACAAGAGATCCTGATCAAGCTTGCAGGAGCTTAACGCAAATAACCC
This sequence comes from Ambystoma mexicanum, assembly GCF_040938575.1. Classification (NCBI taxonomy): domain Eukaryota; kingdom Metazoa; phylum Chordata; class Amphibia; order Caudata; family Ambystomatidae; genus Ambystoma; species Ambystoma mexicanum. Next base: position 434,622,873 of record NC_090931.1, on the reverse strand, counting down.
TATGGCACTACAGGAATATATATGGAACCTGATAGGACCAGGTTTGACTAACATATAGAAAACACTAGCATAATATGGACAATGTAGACCCCGCATTATAAGGGTTAGGAAAATTACAGTAGGCCTCAGGCCACAGAGCATGGGATGAGCAACGCTGATTCAGGCTCCATGGAGCACAAAGCAGACTCACAGCCAAGGTCATAGATACGCGAACACATTCCAATCTCAGACGTCAAGGGGACCAGCTGCCGAGAAACAGAATAAATCCTCATAATTGCAGGCTGAAGAGCTCAATTTTGTGGTCTCTGAACATGTGATGTGGTGCAGCCAAACGAGACAATGGACAGTTATCCGTGGTGAGAAAGGGGAGCCAATTGCAGCAAGCTAGACACAGACTGCAACAAGTGTTGCGACAGGAGGAGCGCATTCTCATAGGCAAAGGTGGTCACATGTTACAATGCAGACACATAATTGTTTCACATCACCTTGAAAAGGAGCACAGCAAGCTGAGAACTGATTCCGATCCCGATCCCAGGCCTGGGGAGATCAGCTCTAGCCAATCACAGAATAGAACCCCATGGATGGTTGGCGAAGGGGAAAGAACCAATGGTAGGCCCACTACTCTGCATCAATGCAATAGATAGTTTCTTGGGGATGGGACAGGCCAGCCAGTTGACATGCGAGGACCAGTATAATAACACCCATAGGGTCCCCTATAGGTAATAAGACTCTTGATACCCAATCCCTCGTGCTGATAGGTTTTTTGGGGGAAGGGCCCAAGTGATGATGCCATAATCACACAAAACTGGCTTGCACACCAGGGAATGTTGAGATGTGCCAGAATCTTCCTGTTTTCTCGTATGTATCCCTGTTGGTTTTGTGTGCAATAAACTGCAGTATTACTTGCCGTTGGTTGAGCCCTCTGTTTGTTCTGCAGAGGGTGTTGGGCCCTTTAAGCCCTCAGACCCCCAGCCAAACTCTGGCATACCAGGGAGTCCTTCCCAAAAAGTTGGTAGCAGAGCTGATGGTTGGCTGAACCAGCCTGGCACAAAGCCGACTCCACTACCACAGTACCTGAGGGGCTCCGGGACCCTCGCATATTTCGAGAAAGACGGGGAACGCGTACCTGTGGAAAGACGGTCAGGAGCCAGCTTGGAGTATATCCTGCCCGAAGTCAGCGAGGTGTCCAGCAGACCATGATGGGAAAGTGGCAACTTTGGGGGGATTCGGCAGCCGAACAACGCTAACAAATCGCAGAGTGTAAGTATTGGCCAAGCCATATGCAACTGGGGTTGTGAGGGGGGTATTAAGTATTGTGGAGTAGTAGTTAGCATTGTCTAGCATTTTAATGAATTGTCAAGTATTGCCTAGTATCGTCGAACTTAGTAGCGACAGGAGCAGGAGTAGATGTCCTTCATTTGTGGTTAGGGCACATTCGAGTTTAGAGGTAAACAGTTCTGGTGAACAACCTAGATTATTGACTCAAAGGCACGGATGAAAGAAGTATGTAAATAGTGGATTTTCTGTGGGTTGGGCATTTTGGCTCGGGTCATAGATTATGGTATTCCCATAGAGATTTAGCAAAGGGAGCTAACCTAGATTGCGCAAGGTGAATCGACTGGTTAAGTCTACTGGAGTGAAACATTTTGCACACAAGGTGACATAGCGGGTACAGTTCGATCACAAGAAAATATTGGTATACTCTGCTAGGAGGCAGGAAGACAGCTGTGGAGTTTTGTGTGTATTTTGGGGCAAAAGGGGTTGACAGTGTGCGCGTGGTAATCGTGTGTGCAGCATTACCTTGATTAGTAAATTGGTGACATCACCCGTGGGTTCGTTGCATAGGATTTACAGAGCACGAGACGGTGAAGAGCTAACATTGGAAACCTGGGATTGGCAGACAAGGTGAACGTGCATGAGCAGGATTGTGGGTGTGCCTTAGGAGGCAGCGATTGCGGAAAAGGGGCGGTGTGTGGAGCACACCTTATGGGTTGTGGAGCCAGAGAGGCTCATAGTAAATTAAAACATATAACTATTACATTGTGTTCCTTCCTTAAGAGCGGATTGTCAAAACCCTCAATTTGAGGTCAGGTAAAGGCATATAACTCACAATGTATCAGGGGGAGTGCGGGGGTGACACGGCCCTACAGCACCTGTGTAAGACCCTTCCACCCTACAATGATAAACTCTGTAAATATAGTATAGAATGGTCCAAAGGCACCGAGGGGAAGTAAACTAAACCATGGCCACTTTGCAGAAGTTTCTCCAAAGATGTGCAGCAATCACTATTGACACACATACAGGGCACCTACAAGGGGAAGAAGCTAGAAATTTGCATGGCAATTTTTGAGCTTTGGTGAATGTTCCAGGAGGGAGGGGGGGATGCAGCGAAGTGCCAGTGGTTGCTGAGCCAGTAGGAGTTACAGGGGCCAAAGGCCACGCCTTCCGCTCCCCCACATGTCCCTCCAGGCGTGGTCGCTGACGACACATATGATGAGCAAGGGATATACCCATTACGGGAACTAAGAGCAGCAGAGGGGTATCCAAACCCGACATATAAGCCAACACCATATACCAGGGAAGAAGGACAGAAAGGTGCAGGGCAGCAGGCAACTGGGAGAGGAACGAGCGGCAATGTGCAGACAGGCACGAAGGAGGGGCTAGGAGGCATAGCCACGAACAAATGGATAGGAGAACAAACCCTCCCGAAGCTGGAAGGGAAGACAGATGGGGAGACAGACGGGGCAACCAAGGCAATAGAAGGCTTGAGGGGGAGCCGCGAAGCAGCGGACTGAGCGGAGATGATGAAGGAAGAGGATAGGAAGGAGAAGGAAGGCAAGAAAGTTTAGAGAGCAAGGACAGGGAGAGGAGACAGGAGGAAGAGACAGGAGGAAGAGGAGGAGCAGGTACAGAGAGAAAGGGAGGAACGGATAGAAAGGGATCATAGAGAGAGAAGAAGTGAGAGGAGCGGGAACAGCGGGAAAGAAGGATAAGGGAAGTAGAGGAGGTCGAGAGGCGGAGGGAAGCAGATGAGAGAGAAAAATGCAAGTTAATAGAGAGAGAACAAAGAAAATTGGAGGTGAAGAGACTGGCTAGGGAATGCCCTCGCAATGAGAGGATGAGCGTGTGCTCTGTGACATCAGGGCACGATGGATGCTGGAAGCGAAAATAACAGCGTAGTAGGGGGTGGACAAGCAGAGACAGACAGCACGACGAGACAGAGTAGAGCTACCACTCTATCGGACAAGACGGCCTAGGGGCCGATCGGGGAGGGAGCAGATATGATCTGTAGGACATCAACATTAGCACAAGGTCCAGTGCAGGCACTACCACCAGGAGACTGAGTTTTGCGGATTACTTTTGTAGTGTTAGAGGCTCCAGGTCGGAAAGCGACAAAGAATAGTGGGGACGAGGGAAGAGAGCGACCAAAGTCTCAGTCCACAGGGAAAGGGGCGGACAGATGTGTGTCATGGGAAAGGAAGTCCATGGCAGGAGGAACTATGAATGACAAGGACAAATCGAACACCACGGTCACTGGACGAATTATGTAATATCGATGACCTAGTGCCATACGTTGAAAGACTGGGAGATCTTTCAGGGCGAAGGAAGAGGGAGACAGCTACAGTATGCTTCAGAGTAAGGATCCTGGAATACCCAATGACGACATTTGATTACCCATAAAAGAACCACTAGACGTGTATGCTGGCATCGGGGATGCAGACAGACAGGTTAGACTGACTTGAAGTGCGAATGGGGAGGTTGGGTTTACACAGATGCCCCTACTGGAAAAGGGAGGGGAGCGACCTCAGTATATCCCAGGGAAGCACATCGACAAGGAAATGTATGTTACCATCGTTGTCCGTGGGTGCTGAGAAGTTCATAATTGTAGGAGAAGATAAAGAAGGAGCACGAGAGCAAATTAGAGGAAGCAAAACTAGTGCACAAAAAACAAACAAAGTATGCAATGGAAGCAGCGGTGCTGACAGGCGCGAGAACACAGGGAGCACAGATGCAGCAGTACACACAGCTGCCCCCGGGCGGGATTTGCGGGGGAATATGCATCAAGGGTTTCGAGGAAGAGGGGGGCCATTGAGAGGACGCGGATATGGACCACAGATGCATTACAACCAAGAGTGGTTACCAGGGGGTTTTAGGGGATACAGGTATAGGTGCAGCAGGGCCCAGGAGACTATGCAGGGGGTTTCCAAGGGCAAGGGAGAGAGCCACCACAGTGTTGGACATGAGGGCAGATGGGGCACATTTCAAGAGCTTGCAGAAGCAGGGGGATCCACCAGAATTGGCGAGCGCAAGGCCAGCAAGGGTACCAGGGGGACCTAGATGACTGGTATGCACCAGACCAACCACAGCAACAAGGACAGATACAGAGCTCACATTTGCAGGCACACCAGCCCGTAGCACAGGTACCACAAATGCAAGCACCCGTACCACAGTATTTACAAGCACCACAGATTGGAGGAGATACACAACAGCTGCCACAAATACAGGACAACACGCAGCAAACTGACACACAGTGTCATACATGGACTCCATGGCAACTGTCCTGGCCAGAAAATTGGGAGGGGTCACCATGGTAGCAAGTAACCCATTTTCAGGGAACGGGATGTCCTTATACACTCAATTGATGTGTTCCATCCTGTCATTCACACCCAACCCTGCAGATCAACCTCGCATAGGGGTGGCCATGTGACAACACATTTTCCTTTCTTGCAGACACAAGGGCGACTAAGTCCTGCATTTGAGAAGCAACATTTAGGTTGTCAGGCGATTCCATGACACTCAAGGATTATCTGGGGCTCAGGAAGTGGTTCCTTTTACAGATGAAATTTCCCTTTCTATAGGGCAACACGAATTGTGCTTACCTTTGCTTTACTCTCGATAAACACCTGTAAACATACTGGGATGAGACATTATGAGCCTGCTAAACATGACAATCTAATTCACTGATGTGGGGACATAGGGGGTCATTACGAGTTTGGAGGCAGCCATGGTGCTGCTAGCACCATGGCTGCCTCCAAAGTCGTGTCTGGGTCCAGGTTCCTTGAATGGGGAGTTACCGGGTCATTCCAACCTTGGAGGACCCGGTAAGTCTCCATTAAAAATACCCATCCCCATTCCCATTCAAGCCCCCATAGGGCACAATGGGAATGGGGAGGGAGTTAATAACGGGCCCGTTATTAGCTCCCTGGTCCTTTAGCGGCTCCCACTAAGGGACCTCGTAATGTGGCAGTAAGGGGTTAACGGCACCGGCATCCTTACCGGCGCCGGTAACCCCTTACCGCCACACTCGTAATGACCCCCATAGTGTGCTCTACACCAGGGATACACATGCTCAACGTAAGAGAGATCATTCAAGCCTATTGTTGACAGAAGATACAGAGCGGGGTGCCCGTAGACAAGGAACTGTTCCAATACGGGACTGAGATTGCAATTGCATGGCACCCAGGGATTGAAGGCAAAATGTGGCGTGTTCCAAACGAGTACTTGTTCAGACTAGATATACCATTGGACGAGGCAGAAGGGACAATAGTCTCAATAGTGATCGAGGCAGTGGTTGTGAGGGACGAATGGATAGCAGTGCACAGGATAGACGACGCAGGTAGATCATGGCAAGCACTGATTGCGGTGGCAGAAGGGTGCAGGCTAACTACAGTGACAGATGAAGAACTACTCAGGGACAAAAAGTCAGAGGCCCAGATGGTGTTCAAAATGAGTGTGACCTATTGGTTGCAGATACCATTTCCTGACCCCAGGCAGGTGACTGGTGTGTCCCTAGCTCCATTTGGCCGAATTTGTTTTAAAAAAATGTTTCTCCAGCTCCCCCCGTGCCCACATGTTCCCGAGTGCCTCCTGCTTCCCCCGCCGCCCATCCGTGATAGAATAACTCTTCTTCCTGCATGGGTCTGGCGACCCGTATTGTGGCTTCTCATCGACATTTCCTGACCCCAGGCAGGTGAGTGGTGTGTCCTGACCTCCATTTGGCCCAATTTGTTTTAAAAAAAATGTTTCTCCAGCCCCTCGCACCCGCATCTTCCCCAAGGACCTCCTGCTTCCCCCGCCTCCCATCCCACCCACCACCCATGATTGGATAACCCTTGTTCCTGCTTGGGTCTAGCGACCCGTATTGTGGCTTCTCACCACCATTTCCTGACCCCAGGCAGGTGATTGGTGTGTCCCGACCTCCATTTGGCCCAATGTGTTTAAAAACAAAATTCTCCAGCTCCCCCCGTGCCCACATGTTCCCCGAGTGCCTCCTGCTTCCCCCATCTCCTATCCCGCCCACCACCCGTGATTGGATAACTCTTGTTCCTACATGGGTCTGGTGACCGGTATTGTGGCTTCTCACCGCCATTTCCTGACACCAGGCAGGTGAGTTGTGTGTCCCAACCTCCATTGGGCCCAATTTGTTTTTAAAAAAAATTCTCCAGCCCCCCTGCACCCGCATCTTCCCCGAGGGCCTCTTGCTTCCCCCACCTCCCATCCCCCCCATCGCCCGTGATTGGATAACCTGTGTTCCTGCTTGGATCTAGCGACCCATATTGTGGCTTCTCTATGCCATTTCCTGACCCCAGGCAGGTGATTGGTGTGTCCCGACCTCCATTTGGCCCAACTTCTTTAAAAAACAAAATTCTCCAGCCCCCACCCACACCCGCATCTTCCCTGAGTGCCTCTTGCTTCCCCCGCCTCCCATCCCACCCACCGGCCATGATTGGATAACCCTTGTTCCTGCTTGGGTCTATCGACCCGTATTGTGGCTTCTCACCACCATTTACTGACCTCAGGCAGGTGAGTGGTGTGTCCTGACCTCCATTTGGCCCAATTTGTTTAAATAGAATGTTTCTCCAACCCCCCCATGCCTGCATCTTCCCTGAGTGCCTCCTGCTTCCCCTGCTTCCCATCCCACCCACCGCCCATGATTGGCTCTCCATCGTGGTCATAACTGACCTCTCCAGGGCAGCCCTCTTCCCGTGCAGCCCCTGCAGCTAAGTGCCCAAGGCAAAGGGCGGCTCGCACTGAGGTGGCTCCAGATCGTGTCTACCAGTGTCTGCAGGGGAAGCAGCAACCAGCAGCAACCATCAAAGTAAGTGTGGCATGGGCGAGGAGTAGAGCAATTACTCTACTTCGGAAAACCCTGCCACTCAACATTATCTTACCTCTGAATTGTGAATGTTATCAATGACACACTTAGTTAGAATTATGAACATTAGCCTGTGCCAGACCCAGACAGGATTGTGAATGTTAGCAATGCTACACTTAGTTAGAATTCTGAACATTAGCCTGCGGCAGACACAGACAGGATTGTGAATGTTAGCAATACCGCACCTAATTAGAATTGTGAACATTAGCCTGCGTCACATCTAGATATGATTGTGATTGTTAGCAATGCCACACTTAGTTAGAATTGTGAACATTAGTCTGTGCCAGACCCAGACAGGATTGTGAATTTTAACAATGCTGCACCTAATTAGAATTGTGAACAGTAGCCTGCGCCAGACCAGGCTGGATTGTCAATGTTAGCAATGCCACACCTAATTAGAATTGTGAACACTGGCCTGCATCACATCTAGACAGGATGGTAAATGTCGACAAGTGCCACACTAGGATAGAAGAACAAATATTATCAGTAACTTCAACCTAGAAATTGCTCCTGCTGCATTGGTTCATAAATCCACGCAAACATTCCCATCCCATAGCTTTATGCTTACTCTCTACTCTATACCATCACACAATTAGAATGCAGCTAAACCCCTGATAAATTCGGCCTAGCTGTTCACATACGAACATTACCCCATGAAATACCTCATCACTCTAATAAAATGCAGCTATCCCATAACAATCCGGCCTAGCTGTTCACATAAGCGTCTTACAGGCCTAACACAGCCAGAACCCAGCCTGGGTGTCCACCCACCAGACTGCACACATTCAACTGATATCTTCACCACCACACCTAAACGCTAGGATGCAGCTACCATCTGGCAATTACATCGGCTGCACACATAACTGGTGCACTCACGGACCCTACGACACCATCTCTCTCTACTGACATGGACTGCCGTCCCCAAGGGCCTTCAACCTACCAGCGCATTGAGATCATACAAATGATATATAGAGTGCTATATAAATGCCAAATAACATAACATAACAGAGAGATACCACAGAGGATGGCAATGGTGCTGGAAGCAAAACCCAAAAGGAGTGGGAACCTCAACAATCACTGGTACCTTGAGGTAAGAACATATAATAATACACGAAAGGTGGTACCAGGAGGGGAGGAGACTCTAAAAAGAAGGGCGAATGGATGCAAATTCAAATAATCATTTTCATTTTATTTTGAATTATATAATACATAGTACTTAGAAAATATTATTTTGCTACTCATACATTCAAACACATTCATTCAAAATTATTTGCACATCTAAAAGTTATATAAATGTAATAAAGTGCCATAAAAAGAATAATTCATTTCATTGGTACATTTCATTACAAACCTAATTACTGATCATAGTTCATTCCAGAAAAAATATCGACTATTGGTGCTTTAACAGATAGTTCGTTTTTTCGAAAAAGCTCCCCAGATGGTGAATAGTTTCGACTTAACCAATGTAAGTGTCTTCATCAGGATTGGATGAACATTTAACAGATACTTCTAAAAACAAAACAAACATATCGTTATAAAAATCATTTTTTTAAAAAACGTGTCTAAAATTGCATACCTAAGTCACCCCTCTCTTAGTGCCTCCTCTCAAAAACAACATGTTATAACACCTCAGGGTATAGAGCATCCCTATAATTTTAGTCCCTCGATAGGCATCTCTCTTATCCACCGTGTTATTAAACATCAAATCAACCTAACCTGTTATAACAGAACCTCTTAATTGACTTAATCAATCTGGTTTCATCTCTAGCATCTTAGGTATATAAAAGGCTAAAGGATATCAGAGAAAACTAGAACGAAAACACGTTCCTATAATCTCCGTAATATGCACTTCTTAGTTAGTGCTGAACAAACCCTTCTCGTCACACTCAAAAACCCCCACTATCGTCAGCATCAGATCGCAGTTTCAAAAAATAGGCAAGATCCTTCCTACCTGCAAACCCCATTTGGTTCGCCCAATGGCTTGAGTTCCAGCAGCCTCTGGTAAAGAGCTAAGTGCTGGATATCTTAAAGAAAACATAAAAAATGAAAAATATTTTTAGAAAATACCGATAACCAACATAAACAGCAAAAATATTACTGTATGGAGAAGGCAAATGTTAAATACCTTCTTTCCCAAAGAATATCTTCCACACTAGTCCTTTGAATAATATCAATTTGCCGTAAGTGCCGATTCTCTTCTTGCATTCAAAAAACGGCCGGCTAACATGGATTAGAGAGCATCGATATAGTTACACCTCTGTGCTATTTCATGAGGAAGTAGCAAGATAAACAAACTAAAGTTACTACATACCGAAATAACTCAAAAGTAATAATAATGGGGGCCTACTAAGCCTCTCGCTTACCTATAAAGCCCCAGAGGTACTCTACTAGAGCCTACGGCTCTGTCCTGGATATCAGTAAGAACGGTACGCCGGTTTCACAACTAGCCGCGTATCCTTCCCACAACGGTGATCTAAACACAATATGGAAACAATATAAGAGTGACCGTTCTGATCTGATTCAACAATACCTATACAACTGCCCAAACTGAACGAACAACTCTCATACTGGCTTACCTTAAGGTCATCTAGCACCGAGGGTGTTTACGTCCGCCATTTATCCACAGTGGTCCGAATCTAATACAACGCGGAAGTCCCTCTTTTATTTCGAAACGGAGTCACTAACACAGAAGAAAGACTGCTGGAAGCGCCATCCTCCTTCTGCAAGGAGGATCTGGCCAAGGTGCCCAGCACTTTATGGACCACAAGACCCTAAGATGTAGGGCTGCTGAAAGAAATAGGGGGAGTAAAAATAAAGCTGAAACCAGGAGCGATTTTACCCAGAGTTAAACAGTAGCCACTCACAAAAAAGGAGGATGAGGGCATTGATGAGACAATTGCAGCACTAGTGGAAAGAGGCATTCTGGCTCCATCAGAATCCCCATACAACACTACAGTGTACCCAGTTAAGAAAGCAAAGGGAGGTTGTGGCGTTTTATCCAGGACTTGCTCCCTCTTAATCACATTGTAGAAGCAGAGTATCCTCTGGTTCCAAATGCAGCATCAATTGTGTGCAGTATTCCGGCAGAAGCTGCCTCCTTCACCGTCATAGACTTGAAAAATCAATTTTTCTCAGTACACATTACACACAGACTCATAAGACTTGACCAGCTTTATGTATAGACACTGGAGGTGGAAACATACAAGATGACCCCAAAGGTACTGCGAGTCACCCTCTATATTCCTATATATACCCTCCAGATGGACCAAGGGAATGTACAGATGGAGAGCACGTTCCTGCTATAAGTAGACGACATTTTGGTTTGTAGCACGACAGAGGATCAGTGTAGAAAGGACTGAGTGCTCATGCTGACTGTGTTAGCTGACAAAGGGTACAAGGTGGACATGGTCAAACTACAGTACTGTCAGAAGGAAGTGCTGTACATTGGACAGATGATCTCACAAAATGGCCGACAGATCACATCAGAAAAGGCAAAGACAATACGTAAAACGACCAAACCCATGACAGTGAAAGAAATGCAGCAGTTCTTGGGGTTGTGCAATTACTGCAGAGCATGGGTTTTTGACTACAGCACGTACACTAGTCTCTAATGGGACACTAAAGGAAGCACAGAAGGGACACTAAAATGGAGGACAGAGATGACTGAGGCATTTGATGAACTGACGGAAGCAATATGCACTGCCCCAGTGTTAGGGATTCCAGAATACAAAAAGGAATTCTTCTTGTTTTCACACACTGATAGGGTGGTGATGAAAGCAGTACCGACACAGAAGATAAGCTTGGAGCACAAGCCCATAGCATACTACAGTGGGAAGCTCGACCCAGTGATGAGAGGTCACTACCAGTGCAAGCCTTGGTTGCTGCCGCATTTGCAGTGGGAAAATCAGCAGATACTACCATGGGGTGCGTCATGACTCTTTACATGGAGAACGCCCTCTTTGCGATACTGCAGAAACCAAAGAGCACACTGACAACCCAGAGAGCATCAGGGTACAAGGTGATACTATCAAACCCATCACGGAAGATAGTGAGGTGCAACTTGTTAATACAGAGACCTTTTTAGCAGACATTTAACAGGAAGGACACTACGCGCACGACTGTGCAGAACAATTACAGGAATTCCGTAACACCCGCAAAGTACACGAGGGGGGTGCATTTGAGGGGGGAGACGTGCTGTATATTGATGGGTCGTCGACAATTGATCAGACGGATGGGGTCAGGCATACAGGCACTGCAGTGGTGAGGATGAGAGAAGATGGGACAAGTGAGGTAGTGGCTAGTGGGTGATTGCCATCACATTATTCAGCACAAGCAGCAGAACTAGTGGCTTTGATACTAGCCTTGGAGCATAGCAAGGGAAAGGACGTGACAGTGTACTCTGACTCTGCATATGTAACGACAGCAGCACACTCAGGACTGACACGATGGTTGAGAAGAGGCTTCAGGAGAACAGATGGGACTCCAGTGAAGCATGCACTGCTCTTGGGCAGGCTAATAGAAGTTATACAGTACCCTGCGCAGATAGCAATAGTGAAGAGCCAGGCACACACCTGAGGGGAAGATGCTATCTCAAGGGGAAACCAAGCAGCAGGCTCAGAAGCAAAGTGTGCAGCATATTTTGGAGAGCTATTAGAAATGGAGACAACATCACATGCTCGAAATTATGCAGAACAGTGGTACTAAAGGAAGGGTACAATGTATAGCCAGGAGGGCAGAATATTGAGTTGCAGGGAGCTGCATCCAGGCAGGAGAATGAATTGTGGACCAGGAGGGGATATACAGTTTCTCCCACAGATGCCCTATGGTGACAGAACAACAGAGGAAATGTGGTCACGCCACTAGCGCTATTGAACACTGCACTGACACAGTTACATTATCCAACACATACAGGGAAGGAGGTAATTACTTTTCATATTGAAGAAACATGGTTTTGTCCTAATTTGGTGGAACACATGGCTGACTTGGTAAGCAATTGTTTGACATGCAAGCAGTACACTGCAGGGCATACATTGAGAGTTGTAAGAGGAGCCATACCTCGCCCAATAGGTCCATTCCAGCATTTACATGTTGACTACGTTGACATGATCCAAGTGTGTCAAGGCTACCACTACATGATAGTGGTTGTGTGCCCATTCTCTCAATGGATTGCGGGTGGCCCCTGTTCACATCCTGACGCTCTCAGAGAGGCGAAGTTCCTGGTTAGGGAAGTGTTCCCAAGGTCCTGCGATCTGACAACAGTCCTCACTTCGCCAATGAGATGTTTAAGTTCATCACTGTGTTGCTAGGCATTCAGCATAAATTCTCTTGGGTCGTACCACCTGCAAGCAAGGGGGGTGGTGTGAACACCTGAACAGCCTTTTGAAGGAGGCAGTAGCTAAAACAAAGCAGAGCACAAAGAAGAATTGGCTCCACTGTTTGCCAGGTGGACAGGAGAGCACTGCAAGCACGTTCAGGAGAGATAAGCGCAGTGTTGACACAGACATGAAGGGGATAGATCTTTAGCTCACCGACACTGCTCGAGTGTCTAATGACATGTGGTATAAGCACATGACCAAAGTAGGTAAGGAAACCACAGGGGGAGCTGTTATGTATGCTCACTATTCCCCCATGCCGTGAGTGCCTCTAGAACATTTATAACAACTGAAATACCAGTTGCAAGAACCCAATGCCTGATGTACCTGTAAATGGTCACAACTTGAGGAAGATTTCAAGTAAGAACAGAAACCTGACGGTGGATATCTTGAGCGTCCTTCCCATATGAAGATAGTTACATAAAAACTCTTGACATGATGAACAATTACTGGCAGCTAGACCAAGCTATACAGTATGTGAATTATGGCCCGCGGAAAGGAGAGACAAAGACAGTTAACCTCAAATAATTGCAATGCCTGTGGAGGCCGAAGGAAATAAGAGGACAACTAGGATGCTGGGAGCGATCCCAGATACTGGTATACAGCCAAGTATACACTGACGATGGATGGGAAGAAGGCATAGTGGGAAGCAAAGCACATGCCCTGATGCAGGAGTATGTGAGCACGGTACAAGGCAAAAATGACAAGTGCCTGAAAGAATGGGATGCGAGTGCAAAACTGCTGACCTGGATGGACAATGAAGCATGACCAATGCCCATAATACCTTTAAAGACACCGGCCTTGTGCTATCGAAGCGATGGTGAAGTACGAGTTGGAGAGAACACCGGATGGCGAAGCACTGGGACGCATCCAGCAATGAAGATCGGCACAGCATTGCTCATGGACCATTATTGGGCCTGCGGATCAAAGGCATATGAGAAGCTGCCGCCCAACTGGGGAGGAGTTTGTTCATTGGTACACATCAATATGCCCTCACTGGTGGTACCACGGAAGGACATAAAATTTGGAGTTCCTGTTGCACATTCAAACCTGCCAACGACAAAAATAATGGCACACTGACAGGCGGTAACACAGCTATCCCAGATGCATGCCAAGATGGAGGAAGAAGCCAAGGGGACGGGAAAGTGCCAGAGCTGGATTGCATACCTGTGGTCATGGGTGCCGTCATGGTTATCAGATGGCCTGAAGGTGATAATGGGAGCACTAATATTGGCAGAAGTGACACTGTGCGTGGTGAAGATATGTATTGTCCAGTGTCGGAAAACGGCAGAGAAAACTATTGGGATGAAGGTCCTGATGGATGTAAACATAGGAATCGCAAAGGACAAAATAGTGGAGGAGAGAGACAAGCTGAGAGAATGAATAGCAAACTGTCCACTATTCCCACTTGACGCAATGAAGTTAGATCACCCATTTGATGCGAAGTACTACGAAGGGAAATGGGGCTGGTGCAACCCGGAAGGAGTGTGCAGTTATACGGACTTGAGTTTTGACGATCATGTTAACTATTATGGACACCTCAGAAGAATTACAAAACTGTGGCAACCAAAGGCTACAGGCCTAACTTATAAGGATGTGGTCGACAAGTCGACCAGAGGGGGGACTGAAGAGAGGGTCATGAGGATGCCCCTCCGTGCCACCAAATTCATGTCAAGACAAAAGGTCAGAAATGTTTGCAGCGACCCATTTAATTTTGGACAAATCCTGAGTGCACCAATGATTGACAAGTACACAGAAAGATAACCTCTCAGCCATCCATACAGACCTAATGCAATGCAGATCTTCACATGTGTGGGAGAAGAACCGGAGATCGTGGACAGAGAAACCTATATGGACAGTCTCGACTAAGCATCAAGAAGCCACGAAACTGATGTCATCAGTAACACCACGATGCAGCAGTGTTAGACATGAATCACTCTCACAGTCCCGCAACTGCATCACACAACACACACTTGGATACATGAATAACATGCATGCACAGTTCTATAGTTAGAGGACAGATACATATACATACTGTCAATGTTTTTATTATTTTGTCATTAGCCAATTGCAGCAATGCATAACCGCAAAGCACAACAGATCCTGAGCAAGCTTGCAGGAGCTTAATGTAAATAACCCCATGGGGCTACAGGGATATGGAACCTTGTTAGGAAAGATTTCGTAATTGTAAGTAATTTTCCTTCCATGTGGCAACCCCTAAACTTTTTGCTGTTGTTTTTCACCTTGTTCTTGACTTTGCCAGAGAAGTGCAGCCTTCTGCCGCACTCCTCTGGGCTTTCGCTCTTTTCTTACGGGGAAACTGACATGCCCTTAAGACAGTCAGTACCGGGGAACGCTGTTTCCCGTAGTTTCTTTTATCGTGTTGCGGCTTTTGTGCAACATGACACAAGAGGGCACTGTAAGCTAAGTTACAGCTCTCTTGGGTCTCTAGCCTTCTACAGGCCCTAGATACTCTTTTAGGATGGTATTTGATCGGTGCAAGTCATTCAGGGACTGGAATGGTGGCAGCGATCGTTTTGTTTATTTAGAGCTCCTTTTGGCGTTCTGAGCACGCTTTTCGCACTGAACCCAAAATGGTGGCCTGGCTCCCAAAATGGCCAGACCACGAGGCTCCTTTGTCTTGTCCACTGACTGTCTTGCTCCCTTCACCTTCCCCAGGTCGGGCGACCCGGGGCCTTCCTTATTTGGGCATGTACTTTCCCGCGAAACGTGGTTGCTTTCGCGGGCTTCTACATGTCGTTTGTGTGCCTCCAGGGTGTGGGCTGGGATGTCTGGTCCCAATACACATCCTGGGTGCCAGAGAGTCTAGGGTGGTGTGAATGCCTGGGACCACCGTGGTCCGTGATTGGTCCACGTATGGTATGTGTTTTGATGAGCGGATCTCCCATTGGCTCCCCTCCGTTTTGGCGCGAAGGGAACCGTGGATAAGAGGGGGCTGGAAACACCACTACCATGTCGATCTCCTGAGTTCTCACGAACGAAGGAATACAGGAGCCAAGTATCCTGCAACCAAGAGGCTGGACCGAGGAATCGCTGGTGACCCGCTGAAGGAATCCTCCTTTGCACTGCTGTCGTCCTGTGAAGCCCTTTCCTCCTTGGATCGAACCAGAAGGCCTGTACTGGTGCTTCGACCATTGGAATAGCAGGAACAGCTATTCCCGGCATCTTCAACCATCTCCTGCCAAGTAAGCCTTCGGAAGCGTCTCTGGGCCATCCAGTTGACTGACCAGCTTACAAAGGAGTTTGGCTCTGCAACCGCCGCCAGGTTGTGCAGTATCTCGAGTCCTTGTCACTCTCCCAAGCTTCGGGCACTTGGCGTTCCCAGGTCTGAAGGGAGGAGTGTACTTTTGACTCAGATACGCACGGCCGCTCCGTTGTCCTGCTGCGGCAACAAACTGTGCCGGTTTCGTCGATTGGGACGTCTTTTTGCTCTACACGACTACAAGGCGTTCCCTGCTCTTCTGAACCTGCCAGCTGCTGAAACTAACGTGGAGAAGCCTGGGTCTGCTTGCTTCGGGGACCGGTGAGTAGTTTATCTAGGATCTGGTCGCCCTCCTGCAGTATCCCATTGCTTTTCCCTGCTGTGTAAAAACAGCACCCTTTTGCCGTACTCGCGCTCTGCTTCTGCTCGCTGTGGAGGCTGCGCTTGAGTTGCGGAACCTGTTCTCCTTCTGCTGTGCACTAACCCGAACTGCCTGACTTCCTCCGAAGAGCTTCCCCTTTTGCCCGTTGGCACCGGCGTGGCAGGTACTTTGAGCACAAGGCTCCACTCTTCGCAGGGCTCGGACTTCCATCTAGTTAGGTGCCTCTGAAGGCGAACTGAGTCTAAAGCGTTATCGCACTGCCTGTTTTCCTTCCCTGGCAGGTGGACTACACATTTCGTGCCTCTAATGCTTAAGACTGTCGTATTTGTATATATATTGTGTTGATATGGTATGTGTTGGTTTAATATTGTGATATTGTGATTTTCTCGCTACGGTCATTATTTTAAAGGCCTTAAAATAAATGTGTATCTATTTTTGATATAACAACTGTTTGGAGTAGTTTGTAAGCGCTCTTGCTTTGTGTGCTCATTGCGGGCTTTCAGTCACCCTCACCCCTCTTGAGACCTAGTCTTGACCGCCGCGATCGCTACCTTGATTGGTCTGGCTTGTCCAGAGGTTACCCTGTTCCAAGTAATTAGGTTGGCCTTCTGAACTTCTGCGCCACCAGGACAGAGTTCAGAAATAGGACCAAGTGTGACTAACATATAGAAAACAGTAGCATAATATGGGCAATGTAGACGCAGCAATAGAGCAGGCCTCAAGCCAATGAGCATGGGACGAGCAAAGCTGATTTAGGCTGTATGGAGCACAATGCAGACTCACAGCCAAGGTCATAGATACGCTGACACATTCCAATTCAGACGACAATGGGAACAGCTGCAGAGAAACAGGATAAACCCTCATAATTGCAGGCTGAAGAGCTCAATTTTGTGGTCTCTGAACATGTGGTCAGCCAGACGAGACAGTGGACAGCCATCCGTGTTGGGAAAGGGGAGCCAATCCCAACAAGCCAGAAACAGACTGCAACAAGTGTTGCAACGGGAAGAGCGCATTCTCATAGGCAAAGGCGATATACACAAGTTACAATGCAGACACATAATTGTTTCACATCACCTTGAAAAGGTGCACAGCAAGCTGAGAACTGATTCCGATCCCAGGCCTGGGGAGATCAGCTCTAGCCAATCACAGAATAGAAGCCCAATGGTAGGCCCACTACTCTGCAACAGTGTAGTAGATAGTTTCTCAGGGATGGGACAGGCAAGCCACTTGACATGCGAGGTCCCTAATAGGTAATAAGACTCTTGCTACCCAATCCCTCCTGCTGATAGGTTTTTTAGGGGAAGGGCCCAAGTGATGACGCCAGATCACACAAAACTGGCTTGCATGCCAGGGAATGATGAGATGCCCCAGAATCTTCCTGTTTTCTCATATTGATCCCTGTTGGTTTTGTGTGCAATAAACTGCAGTATTACTTGCCGTTGGCTGAGCTCTCTGTTTTTCCTGAGTCAGCGGACCTCCAGATAGACTCTGGCATACCAGGCATTTCTGGCATTTGCCCTATTGATGTGCGAGACCACAAGGGTGTGCACTGCGGTCTGGAAGTACTGCAGCAGGATGAAGCGTTTGATTTTTTGAAGAGTGGAGAGTTGAAACCATGCCATTTGGGCCTTCTTGGCTATGTGTTTCTGGAAGGATAGGCTGCTGTCAATGGCAAAGCCTAAGGATTTTTCTGAATCTGAGAGTTGCAGATCAAATCCTTCTAGGCACATATCATAGAGCCATTGTTGGACAATTTGTTGTTTAGTGGGTGGGTGCCGATGAGGAGGAATTCGGTCTTGGATGGGTTAAGTTTGAGGTAGACAGCCAACATGCTAAATTGATTGATGCCTAGGTAATCGCAGAGAGGACTGATGCCCTGGGGGATTTTTGCTCTCATGTACAGTGCACTCTCCTCTATAGACACGTGTGTGCAGCCTTCAATAAACATATGCGTGCAACTTTCAATCTATGTATGTATTCACAGCTTTCAGTCTATGTGTGTGTGTGTAGTTTTCCATCTTTTCCCAGCCTTCAGCTCTACATGTTTTTGGGCTGGAGGCATAATACTCTCGAGTAACAGGTACCATGTTAAAACACCCTTGCTCTTTCACATTGCACATTGGTCTACTAAATGCATTTTTAAGATAAGGGACCTAAGGGGTTTTACTCTTTGCACAATTTATGGTGAATAGGACACTTTCTCTGTGCTCATGTCTGTTACACCAACATCTAATGTATGGCTAAATTCCCACAGCTGCACATTTGCATGATATCACATTAGGTAATAGTATATCTTGACGGTCTGATGGCCCGCATGATTCTATGTCGGCATGAGCCAAGAATTCTTTTAATATTGCTTATTTTTACAAAAACACTTCTGCATTCAAGTTGCACCAAAATGCTGTCTGGATTATATTATGGGCAATGTGGAGTTATATGGGGGCTTCTATACTTGCATTTTAAATGTGGCTTGTTATTTTGGGAGAAACAGCTTGGACCCTCAATCTGGGGTTGCTGCATCAGCATGGTCCCTCTTGAAATGTCTGTCTGGAAATCAAACTCCAATATATGGTTTGCTCATCTCTCTCTGAAATGGTTCCTTTCCTCAGTCTGCCTGCAACCCAATCTTCCAGATGATGTCTTCTCCCGAGCCATCTCCATCTCGAGCTGCATCCAGAAAAATGATTCAATCTTCATCTCCCAATATAATAATACCTCAGTTCTGTTTGCAAGCTATTGAATTATCTTCAGCTCCTCCCCACATCTTGTGATGAAGGCGTGGTTTCGACCAGTTCCATGACACAGAAGGGAGGGGCAAATCACTCAAACTTTTGAAGAGGCCTTTCCTTTATTTTAGTGTAACTTTACATGTGAGAGTGCAATAAAAATATAGATCATTATAATTTGTAGATCAGAAGGAACAATTCAAGATGTTAAATGTTCCTGTATGTCGTGTACTTCCTGAGATGATACATTTTCCTATTTATCTTCATTTTTTCACTGAGGCACATTTTAGATCGAGTGAAAGATATATTTTATATCTACAATTTACAATTAGTCTCATGTTTCTAAAAGCTTCCC
The DNA here is from genome assembly GCF_040938575.1 of Ambystoma mexicanum. Classification (NCBI taxonomy): domain Eukaryota; kingdom Metazoa; phylum Chordata; class Amphibia; order Caudata; family Ambystomatidae; genus Ambystoma; species Ambystoma mexicanum. The sequence goes on along the minus strand of NC_090931.1, from coordinate 434,603,659 downwards.
TTATGAAGTTATGATTTTTTATGATTACATTTAGGGTTAAAATGCACAAATGTAACTTTCCTATTCAATGTATAAGTGAAAGAATGCTGACTTCAGCCAAATGGGGTCACTGTTGATATATAACATGAACATTCTCCTTTGCACTGTGAATACATGTTGAGGCAAGTTTCTTTGGGCTTTGCACGGACATTGGGTAAGATGTTCTCATGACCATCACTAAATGGATATTATGAGAAGCCTACACTTGGTGGATATTATAGTGCTCTTTCAATCTATACATTTTTCAGCCATATGGCAATGGTTTATTGGGCTTATTAATTTGAACACAACGAATCAGGGCCTTACTGTAGCCTCATATCTTGTTATGGGCCTTGGGCTGTAGGAGGAGGTGAATTCTAGGTCCCCTCAAGTCAACAGCAATCTATATTTTCGTGAATGTCTCATTTAAAGTTAAATAAAATAGAGTATTATTCAAAGTGGAGTACATGAAAAAATATAATGGACTTTGAATAATGCCTAATTTTAGTCAAACAAAATGTACAGCAAAATACAATCATTGAAAATAAGTAATGTGTTTCTTATAATAAACAAGTGGAATGTTCATCTATGCTTGGGATCCAGGAACATAGCACTTGTGATGAAATCCTGGAATTGTTTCTTGAGATTTGAAAGGCCTGAATATATGCCCTTTGGCCTATTCAATTCTTTTGGATGTGGTAAACACACTTTCTTTACATGTTGTGCAGTTCCAAATTCCATGAGCAATTTTCCACGTCTTCACATACTGATCAAGCAATAGTTGAGGAAATAAACAATGTACACCTTTAAAGTATAAAATCAGGCCTTTTCTTGCAAGTTAACATATAGAAAGGTTGAAACAATGTTCTTTGGTATGCATACAGTAGTTTGCAGCTCACATTTTACAGGGGCACCCTTTTCATCATGGTAGTGAGCAAGATGCTCAATCCAATAGGAGGCATACTTTTGTGAATGGTGCCTCTCTCACTCTATAGAACAGTTTATGTCTGTAGTCTGCTCCAGGAGAATAGTCTGTCACTTCAAAGTTCCCCAAAACATTCTAACCTTTCCAGTATGCTTGGTAAATCTGCAGGGAGGTTGAGCGATAACATATACCTGTTACAAGATAAATGTGGTTCCAACAAGTGGTTTTATTTCGTTTTATGACAGTGAAGGGGTTGGACCAAATGCCTTTGGAAACTAGAAGAAACTCTCCAAATGATAAAGAAGCTCCAAATGCAAACAGTGGCATGGAGTGCAAGTCTAATCTCTAACGGGGCATCCTAGTCTAGAAATCAATGTCCAAAGAGGTGGACAACAGAACATTACAAACCTATGCTCAACCAGTGCTTTGCCTCCAGACTAACCGTAAGCTAAAACACAAATGTTACAATTCTTGGCCAACAATCGTGTACACAAAACCTATTCTGCAAAGTGAAGCCCTAAGTGTTAGGAAAGATTTCGTAATTGTAGGGAATTTTCCTTCCATGTGGCAACCCCTAAACTTTTTGCTATTGTTTTTAACCTTGTTCTTGACTTTGCCAGAGAAGTACAGCCTTCTGCCGCACTTCTCTGGGCTTTCGCTCCTTTCTTACGGGGAAACTGACATGCCCTTAAGACAGTCAGTACCGGGGAACGTGGTTTCCCGTAGTTTCTTTTATCGTGTCGCAGCTTTAGTGCAACACGACACAAGAGGGCACTGTAAGCTAAGTTACAGCTCTCTTGGGTCTCTAGCCTTCTACAGGCCCTAGATACTCTTTTAGGATGGTATTTGATCGGTGCAAGTCATTCAGGGACTCGAATGGTGGCAGCGATCGTTTTGTTTATTTTGAGCTCCTTTTGGCGTTCTGAGCACATTTTTGCACTGAACCCAAAATGGTGGCCTGGCTCCCAAAATGGCCAGGCCGCGAGGCTCCTTTGTCTTGTCCACTGACCGTCTTGCTCCCTTCACCTTCCCCAGGTCGGGCGACCCGGGGCCTTCCTTATTTGGGCATGTACTTTCCCGCGAAACGTATTTGCTTTCGCGGGCTTCTACATGTCGTTTGTGTGCCTCCAGGGTGTGGGCTGGGATGTCTGGTCCCAATACACATCCTGGGTGCCAGAGAGTCTAGGGTGGTGTGAATGCCTGGGACCACCGTGGTCCGTGATTGGTCCACGTATGGTATGTGTGTTGATGAGCGGATCTCCCATTGGCTCCCCTCCGTTTTGGCGCGAAGGGAACCGTGGATAAGAGGGGGCTGGAAACACCACTGCCATGTCGATCTCCTGAGTTCTCACGAACGAAGGAATACAGGAGCCAAGTATCCTGCAACCCAGAGGCTGGACCGAGGAATCGCTGGTGACCCGCTGAAGGAATCCTCCTTTGCACTGCTGTCGTCCTGTGAAACCCTTTCCTCCTTGGATCGAACCAGAAGGCCTGTACTGGTGCTTCGACCTTTGGAATAGCAGTAACAGCTATTCCCGGCGACTTCATCATCTCCTGCCAAGTAAGCCTTCGGAAGTGTCTCTGGGCCATCCAGTTGACTGACCAGCTTACAAGGGAGTCCTGCTCTGTAACTGCCGCCAGGTTGTGTTGTATTTCGAGTCCTTGTCACTCTCCCACGCTTCGTACACTTGGCGTTCCCAAGTCTGAAGGGAGGAGTGTACATTTGGCTTGAATACACACGGCCGCTCCGTTGTCCTGTGCGGCAACAAAACTGTGCTGGTTTCGTCGATTGGGACGTCTTTTTGCTCTACACGACTACGAGGCGTTCCCTGCTCTTCTGAACCTGCCAGCTGCTGAAACTAACGTGGAGAAGCCTGGGCCTGCTTGCTTCGGGGACCGGTGAGTAGCTTAGCTAGGATCTGGTCGCCCTCCTGCAGTATCCCATTGCTTTTCCCTGCTGTGTAAAAACAGCACCCTTTTGGCCGTACTCGCGCTCTGCTTCTGCCCGCTGTGGAGGCTGCGCTTGAGTTGCGGAACCTGTTCTCCTTCTGCTGGGCACTAACCCGAACTGCCTGACTTCCTCCGAAGAGCTTCCCCTTTTGCCCGTTGGCACCGGCGTGGCAGGTACTTTGAGCACAAGGCTCCACTCTTCGCAGGGCTCGGACTTCCATCTAGTTAGGTGCCTCTAAAGGCGAACTGAGTCAAAAGCGTTATCGCACTGCCTGTTTTCCTTTCCTTTCAGGTGGACTACATATTTCGTGCTTTAAACGCTTGCGACTGTGTATTTGTATATATATTGTGTTGATATGGTATGTGTTGGTTTAATATTGTGATATTGTGATTTTCTCGCTACGGTCATTGTTTTAAAGGCCTTAAAATAAATGTGTATCTATTTTTGATATAACAACTGTTTGGAGTAGTTTGTAAGCGCTCTTGCTTTGTGTGCTCATTGCGGGCTTTCAGTCACCCTCACCCCTCTTGAGACCTAGTCTTGACCGCCGCGATCGCTACCTTGATTGGTCTGGCTTGTCCAGAGGTTACCCTGTTCCAAGTAATTAGGTTGGCCTTCTGAACTTCTGCGCCACCAGGACAGAGTTCAGAAATCCGTCTTAACAAATTGGTGTACAGCGGTGGGATACGACTGAAGGTATCCAGTGTTGCGCTCGAACTAAGGCATTTCAGGTTATTCCAACCAGTACACGTAGTGAATTGTTGTAATATAACTTTAAAAAGGCCATAGTCCTATCAAACAGTATGGAAGCAAATACCTTGTTAACTTTAAATGCTTCCAAATCAGAAACGCTGAAAAAGATGTGTGCGGAGAGAGGTGTTTCCTCTCAAGGCACAAAATTGGAAATGATCCAGAGAATCGTGGCGTGGCAAGAAGCGCAGCTTGACGCTATAACTTCCGAGGACAGTGCAGAAGGTGGTGGGGCTGCTCTCACTGGCAGAACCGACGGTTCTGCCGCTGCACTGATCCATCGCGACCACGAGGACAGGGAGGATGTAATGTCTAATGTTTCCTCTGCCAGTGTTGATGGGGAGGCTATGCTTGAATTCAAGAAGCAAGAGCTGCGGTTTAGGCAGCAGGAGCTTGAATTCAGCATAGCCAAACTAAAAATCGAACAGGCAGAAAAACAGAAAGACAGGGCTCACCAGTTGGAACTGGCCAAGCTTCAGGTTGCAAATGGATCCAAGGGTCCTGGACATGGTTCTGGGGCTTCCTCTCATCCACGGTTTCCAAAAGATCTGCTCAGTGTGTATGAAGAGAGGAATGACATTATGGACTGGCTGAATGCGTTTGAGTATGCATGCGAGGTCCAGGAAGTTGACAATGCTGATAAGATTGCGTGGTTGCTCAGTAGACTGCCCCATTCTGGCTGTAGTGCCATTATGGAAATGTCGAAGGCTGAGCGGGCTGATTTCGCAATGTTAAAGCAGACTCTCATTTTAAAGTTTGGGAAGACTCCGGCCCAATATTTAAAGCTTTTGAGAGTATAAGAAAAAGGAAGGTGGTACTTGGGTATCTTATGTCGCTGAATCTTTGAAAAACTTAACTGGCTGGGTCGAAGGCTATAAGGTTTCTACCTTCGACGGCATGATAAATCTTGTCATGCTGGAACACATTTTTGCTTCTTCTTCCCCGGAGCTTAAGCAGCATTTGGCCGATTCGAAGGAGATAGATCCTAAGAAGCTGGCCATTGCAGCAGACTTATGGGTGTCACATCGAGTGTCCCATAAGGACAAAACTCATCCTGGTAAGCAGGAGGAGGGGAAAAAGTCCAAAGATATGGAGGGTGGGGAATCTGCTAAATCTTCTTCCCAAAAGGGCCACAAAAAAAAAAACAAGGGTAAGACACAAGAGAACTCACAGGGTAGTGGAGGTGCGCCTCCGGAACAGAACTCTGGTTACAATAAGCCTCCCTACGTAAACAGACCCACTGGGGCTTGTTTTTCTTGTGGAGCAACTGACCATGTGAAGGGGGATCCCCGTTGTAAGGTTAGACCTTTGGGGGTCCACTCCGCTAATCTGGCCTTCTCCTCCTACGAGGAAGAAGAGATTACAGGAGCATCCTTCTCCTCAGACTCATTTCCCAGCGGAATAGAGGCTGAGGTAGTTTTAGTGTCCCTGGGTTCCTGGGAGCCTAAAGTCGCAGAGGCTTATGCTAGGATTCCGGATAATACCAAGCACTACTTTAAAGACAGTGTGCTGATCAATGGAGTGGATACTCCAGCTCTTAGGGATAGTGGGTGCAGTCGAACTGTAGTGGATTCTACCTTGGTAGACTCAGAGGAAGTTGCCAGAGCTACTCTGATGCCCACTAAGTTGGCTGACGGCCCCCTCCGTATGTTTCCCGTGATCCCTGTAAATCTTACTTTAAATGGTACAGCAGTCAGGATTCCAGTGAGCATTCAGAGAAACGTCCCGGGAAAGGTCTTGTTGGGCAATGATCTCAGAGCTTTAGGGCTCGTAGGAGACACTGCCGAAAGACCCTACACACCGTCTCAAGCACGGGCAGCATTGGCCAAGTCCAATACGCCGCCCCAGCCGAAGGGGAAACCCAAGGCGAAAGGAGTCTACAAGTCAAGAAGGGGGAAAGAGAATATTCCCCCGAGCTCGCCTACCACTGCGGTGGAGGAAGTTGGTCAATCGCCCGAGCCTGACGAGGAGGTGGCGATGCCTGAAGTATTCGACCCCAACGATCATCCTGAACTAAAAGACTTGTTAGTTGAAGGAGGTCCTGATAGGGACGAATTCAGTAAAGGCCAACATGAGTGCCCATCTCTGGAAGGCCTAAGGAGACAGGCCTGCTCCCAGCTTGAGGGTGAGCCTCCTGGGAAGCATAGGATTTATTGGGAAGGTGGACTCCTGTATAGTGAGCCCACAGAGTCTACAGAAGGAGACGATAGGAGGTTGGTGGTTCCCCTTGCTGTTAGGCCCTTCCTCCTGCAGTTGGCGCATGAAGTTCCCCTTGCTGGTCACCTTGGTATTAAGAGGACCAAGCAAAGGTTATCCATGCACTTCTACTGGCCCAAGATGGGGGTGCAAGTAGAAAGTCACTGCAGGAGTTGTGCCTCCTGCCAGTTGTCTGGTAAGGTTGGCGCGACAATCCAAGCTCCGTTGGTACCGCTCCCAGTTGTGGGGGTACCATTTGAAAGGGTAGGGATCGACATCGTTGGTCCCCTTGACCCGCAAACATCCTCGGGCAATAGGTTTATCCTGGTGCTGGTCGACCATGCAACCAGGTACCCTGAGGCCATCCCATTAAAAACTGTAACTGCCAAGTCAGTTGCAAAAGCTTTACTCGGCATATTTACTAGGGTTGGCTTCCCTAAAGAAGTTGTGTCAGATCGTGGCAGCAACTTTATGTCGAAGTATATGCAGGCTATGTGGAAAGAATGTGGGGTCACCTACAAGTTCTCTTCTGCATATCACCCCCAGACCAATGGTCTGGTGGAACGTTTCAACAGAACGTTAAAGAGCATGATTGGGGCTCTGGAGGAGCCTCAGAGAAGAAAATGGGATCTTCTTTTACCATGCCTACTGTTTGCCTAGCGAGAGGTACCACAGGAGGGTGTTGGCTTCAGCCCCTTCGAACTTCTGTTCGGTCATCCCGTACGGGGACCCTTAGCCATTGTCAAGGAGGGATGGGAGATGCCCACGCCCCCTGTTACTACCAATGTAGTTGACTATGTGCTAGGGCTCAGAAAACGGATGGTACTTCTGATGGGCTTGGCTAGTGATAAATTGAAGGCAGGGCAAGCGCTGGTGAAACATTGGTACGACCAGAAAGCTTCCCTCATCAACTTTACACCTGGTCAGCAAGTCCTGATCATGAATCCAATAAGGCCTCGAGCTTTACAGGACAAATGGTCAGGCCCTTACACAGTGGTGGAGCCCCTGGGTGAGGTGAACTATTTAGTGGACCTTGGAAGGCCTGGACAGGCTCCAAAAGTGTTCCACGTGAATAGGCTGAAGGCTTTCGTCCCAAGAGTCGAAATCGCAGCACTGCTACTGGCTTCAGATGTTGAGGAAGAGGAGTCAGAACCTCTCCCCGACCTGTTCCAAAGCGGTCCTTCAGATAGCTCCGTTGAGGGTGTCCGAGTGGCCCCTCACCTGACTTCTGATCAGCAGGCTGAGGTGAAAAGTTTGCTTAGGCAGTTTTCCCCCCTGTTTTCACAGTCCCCTGGTTTGACACCTTGGTGCAAACATAACATTGACACAGGAGACAGTGTACCTACCAAAAGTAGGGGATACAGGATGTCAGATAAAGTACGGTCTTATATTAAGACCGAGGTCAACAAGATGTTAGACCTTGGGGTGATTGAACCCTCTAGTAGTCCTTGGTCCAGTCCTGTGGTTTTGGTTCCAAAAGCAGGCACTTCTGAATTGAGGTTCTGCGTGGATTACAGGGCTCTGAATGCTGTCACCAAGACAGATGCACACCCCTTGCCTCGAACAGATGAGCTGGTGGATACTTTGGGTGCCTCCAAGTACCTCAGCACGTTTGACCTCACTGCTGGCTATTGGCAAATAGCTTTAGCAGAACATGCCAAGGAGAAGACAGCATTTTCTACTCCAGACGGCCTTTACCAATTCCGGGTAATGCCGTTCGGGTTGAAGAATGCACCTGCCACTTTCCAGAGGCTTGTGAATCATGTGTTGAATGGGTTGGACGAATTCTGTCTTGCATATCTGGACGATATAGCAGTTTTCAGTGCCACCTGGGAAGACCATGTGAAACACCTCAGGATTGTGCTCCAGGCTCTTCAGAAAGCCCACTTGACCATAAAGGCTAGTAAATGCCAGATTGGACAAGGCTCAGTGGTTTACCTTGGACATGAAGTAGGTGGAGGGAGGATACAGCCTCTACCCAGTAAAGTACAAGCAGTACAAGACTGGCCTACCCCCACTACGCAAACCCAAGTGAGAGCCTTCTTAGGACTCACGGGTTATTATCGCAATTTTGTAGCAGACTATGGCACCATAGCTGCTCCTCTGACTGCCCTCACAACTCCGAAGAAACCCAAGAAGGTAACTTGGACCGACGAGTGTGAGAAGGCCTTCAATGGCTTAAAAGACTCCTTGTGCCAGGCGCCTATGCTCAGGGCCCCTGATTATCAAAGACCTTTTATCGTGCAGACGGATGCCTCTGACACTGGGATAGGAGCTGTACTATCACAAGTAGATGAGAAGGGTAAGGAACACCCTATCGGTTTTATTAGTCGCCAGCTTAAGGACAGAGAGCTCAGATGGTCCACGGTAGAGAAAGAATGTTTCTCTGTTGTGTGGGCCCTAAGGAAGCTGAGGCCCTACCTCTATGGGACCCACTTCACTGTGCAGACTGACCATAAGCCGTTAAAGTGGCTAATGAACATGAAGGGGGAGAATCCAAAGTTGCTTAGGTGGTCCATAAGTCTACAAGGCTTCGACTTCACTATTGAGCATAGGCCAGGTGTCCAACATAGCAATGCTGATGGGTTGTCCAGAATGTTTTACCGACCTGAACAAGAGACTCATCCAGGGGTGGATTAGTTCCCCCTGTCCATAGTCTGGGAGGGGCGAGTGTTAGGAAAGATTTCGTAATTGTAGGGAATTTTCCTTCCATGTGGCAACCCCTAAACTTTTTGCTATTGTTTTTAACCTTGTTCTTGACTTTGCCAGAGAAGTACAGCCTTCTGCCGCACTTCTCTGGGCTTTCGCTCCTTTCTTACGGGGAAACTGACATGCCCTTAAGACAGTCAGTACCGGGGAACGTGGTTTCCCGTAGTTTCTTTTATCGTGTCGCAGCTTTAGTGCAACACGACACAAGAGGGCACTGTAAGCTAAGTTACAGCTCTCTTGGGTCTCTAGCCTTCTACAGGCCCTAGATACTCTTTTAGGATGGTATTTGATCGGTGCAAGTCATTCAGGGACTCGAATGGTGGCAGCGATCGTTTTGTTTATTTTGAGCTCCTTTTGGCGTTCTGAGCACATTTTTGCACTGAACCCAAAATGGTGGCCTGGCTCCCAAAATGGCCAGGCCGCGAGGCTCCTTTGTCTTGTCCACTGACCGTCTTGCTCCCTTCACCTTCCCCAGGTCGGGCGACCTGGGGCCTTCCTTATTTGGGCATGTACTTTCCCGCGAAACGTATTTGCTTTCGCGGGCTTCTACATGTCGTTTGTGTGCCTCCAGGGTGTGGGCTGGGATGTCTGGTCCCAATACACATCCTGGGTGCCAGAGAGTCTAGGGTGGTGTGAATGCCTGGGACCACCGTGGTCCGTGATTGGTCCACGTATGGTATGTGTGTTGATGAGCGGATCTCCCATTGGCTCCCCTCCGTTTTGGCGCGAAGGGAACCGTGGATAAGAGGGGGCTGGAAACACCACTGCCATGTCGATCTCCTGAGTTCTCACGAACGAAGGAATACAGGAGCCAAGTATCCTGCAACCCAGAGGCTGGACCGAGGAATCGCTGGTGACCCGCTGAAGGAATCCTCCTTTGCACTGCTGTCGTCCTGTGAAACCCTTTCCTCCTTGGATCGAACCAGAAGGCCTGTACTGGTGCTTCGACCTTTGGAATAGCAGGAACAGCTATTCCCGGCGACTTCATCATCTCCTGCCAAGTAAGCCTTCGGAAGTGTCTCTGGGCCATCCAGTTGACTGACCAGCTTACAAGGGAGTCCTGCTCTGTAACTGCCGCCAGGTTGTGTTGTATTTCGAGTCCTTGTCACTCTCCCACGCTTCGTACACTTGGCGTTCCCAAGTCTGAAGGGAGGAGTGTACATTTGGCTTGAATACACACGGCCGCTCCGTTGTCCTGTGCGGCAACAAAACTGTGCTGGTTTCGTCGATTGGGACGTCTTTTTGCTCTACACGACTACGAGGCGTTCCCTGCTCTTCTGAACCTGCCAGCTGCTGAAACTAACGTGGAGAAGCCTGGGCCTGCTTGCTTCGGGGACCGGTGAGTAGCTTAGCTAGGATCTGGTCGCCCTCCTGCAGTATCCCATTGCTTTTCCCTGCTGTATAAAAACAGCACCCTTTTGGCCGTACTCGCGCTCTGCTTCTGCCCGCTGTGGAGGCTGCGCTTGAGTTGCGGAACCTGTTCTCCTTCTGCTGGGCACTAACCCGAACTGCCTGACTTCCTCCGAAGAGCTTCCCCTTTTGCCCGTTGGCACCGGCGTGGCAGGTACTTTGAGCACAAGGCTCCACTCTTCGCAGGGCTCGGACTTCCATCTAGTTAGGTGCCTCTAAAGGCGAACTGAGTCAAAAGCGTTATCGCACTGCCTGTTTTCCTTTCCTTTCAGGTGGACTACATATTTCGTGCTTTAAACGCTTGCGACTGTGTATTTGTATATATATTGTGTTGATATGGTATGTGTTGGTTTAATATTGTGATATTGTGATTTTCTCGCTACGGTCATTGTTTTAAAGGCCTTAAAATAAATGTGTATCTATTTTTGATATAACAACTGTTTGGAGTAGTTTGTAAGCGCTCTTGCTTTGTGTGCTCATTGCGGGCTTTCAGTCACCCTCACCCCTCTTGAGACCTAGTCTTGACCGCCGCGATCGCTACCTTGATTGGTCTGGCTTGTCCAGAGGTTACCCTGTTCCAAGTAATTAGGTTGGCCTTCTGAACTTCTGCGCCACCAGGACAGAGTTCAGAAATCCGTCTTAACACTAAGCTGCAACACAAAGGAGTTCATGTTGCTCCTGGCACCCCATTAAGTGAAAACGTAAACGTGCTTAGTAGGAATTTTACATATTAAATTAATGGTGCGCCTCATTTTCATTGATGTGTATGGCCAATAGAAAGGGCCGAACATAACTTATGTTTCCCCCACTCCCTTTCCCTCTGCTATTCAAATACTACAGTGTTTGCGACAGCATGGGTGTTCATGCCAACGCAAATGCTGGGATTCCCATTGAGTCTGCTGGCTTTTTGCACCAGCATTACCCATTGTCTACTTACAAGTTAATATTTTGAGAACTCTTCTTCTGTGCCAGACTGCTCAGGCTGACCATCCGTGCATGGCATAGTTTTCAAACTGGGCCTATGGACCAGAGGCTGCTGATGGCCTGGGTAACATGGGGGAGCCAGAGTATAACGGCTATTGGCACTGCATTGTGGGGTGGCAGTTCCCAGTCCCCAATGCTCCCCTAATCCTGCTATTTCCCTGTGCCTGTTGTGTGACTGCTCCCCTGGATTTAACTTCTTGATCCACCTCTTCTTGTCCAATCACCTACTGCTTCAACACATGCCTTCAATTCTACTTCCATGCCCCATACGTGTCCCACTTTCAGCTCTGTCCAGCTTCCTTCAATTCCTTTATGCATGACCAGTCTACTATGCCAATCTGCCCCCTCACCACCTTGACAAAAGAAAGATACTCTGGTGCAAGCCATACCTTCTTTGAATTGAGTAATTACTGGAAATGAGTAGATGTATTTTGTTGTCATCTTTTAAGATCATGAGATACATTTGCGATGGTGTTTTTTATTGGAACGTTCTATGAATGCAAACATCATTGGAGCAGCGCAGATGGCATTAATGGGCAGTCAACTGAGTGATGCAACTCCTAGTTTTATTTTTATGTGAGTATTAGCCTGATGTTATGGGGTAAATGGAGAGGATGCTGCTTATCTGGTGCCCTGCTCCCAGCCCTAATTCCTCTTAATGCACGGATTTATTCGTTTCATGTCCTAGTTTTGCATGTTGATAACCATTCCACATGATACTATTTGACGTCATTGGTGAGATTATTTTTCTAAATTAGACATTGGATCCAGTAAGAGCACGTGAGCCAGGATGCCAGAAGGAGATTGCAAAGGGAAAGTGACACCTTGTCAGTCTCAACGGCCGGCTGGCTTCCAGAAATGGAAACAGGGTTTCTACATATGGTCGCCGGAATGATTTGCACTGCACCCAACTTGGCTGCAGAATCTGACCTAAGCCTCTGAAAAGAACAGGATAACACCGAGTAGTCTGTAACCAACTAGTTCATTTTGGGGAAGGCAGACTCCAGACATGCTAATGAGAAAATGTGTGAAAAAAAGCAGGCATGGACCCTGGAGAAGATGAAATGTCATTAAATATCCCACTGATCCTCTCAAGAGTCAGCTTGCAGAGTGGAAAAACGCGACAGCTGCGGCTAATGTCATTGCATCTCGCTCAAATTCTGGCGGGGACATAAACTGGATTATAGATAAAGGCATTACAGAGATGGACACAGAGGGCAGCCATAAATCAATCCAGGCAGGTGGGGTACACCCTGGAATTTTAAAATCTGCTTGGATCAGAGTTTAGTGATACAGGAAGATTTGTCCCAAGAAAGAAAGTGAGAAGCTAATCCCCTCTTTTGGATAGGGTAGAGGGACACAGACTTCACATCCTGGGAAATCCCCTGTACTAGAGCTCAATGCAGGCCAATTGCGGCGTAATATGGTGGACACTGTCAATACATGCAGATCTTTTTGGGTTAACTATTACTTTCAATCAGTTCCTCTGCGAAAAAAACCAATCTGACTACTGATTGATAAAATAAAATAAAAAAAGAACATCAGCCATTTTAGTTTTAGTTGGTGTTTTGCACCTCTTATCAATCGGTGCTTATTAAGATGCTGCAACCTCAAGTTTACAGTATAGACTGTTTAATAAACCATATCAGTGCTGTCATTGTGGTCAGAGTACATGTGATACCACTTCCTCTTAGGTCACTGGGGGAAGTGTCAAAGGTTGTGTGATGGCATGTGTGCAACCGCTCTAATTTTGGCATAAATGATGTCACTGTGTCCCGAGCAAGAGCGTTGGGAGGTGTCAGGGCCCAGAGTAGATGAACAGGAAGTCTATATGTGTTAACACATTTTTGTATTGATTTTATATGTACTATATATTTTGTATGTAAAATGTGTGGCACAGTTTACAGTAAAAGATTTCATAATACCATTAAGTATTGTGACAAAGTCCCCTTCTGAGTCAAGAAATGTAGGGACCTGGTTTCTCAAACAAATTATGGGAAAATACGTTTTCCATAATGCCCCGGAGAAAGGAAACCAAAACCTGGACTGGATCCGGGAAGTGGAATTAGGGGCTAGGAAAACAGTAAACCTGGAAAGCCATCCGATTCCTTCCTTTAAGACAGGGAAGTCACCAGAAAACTGGTCACTAATCCCAAATAGCAAGATCACACCAACAAACCACCCTCACTGGGACTACATCTCCCACAATACCCTTCTCTCCCAATCTGAGAACCCGGAAACGATCATGGAGGTTAATGTGTCCCTTCAAAGCTCAGGAAGCACTAACAAAACCTTTCACAGACAGGGAGACCTTAAGAGAAATCCAAACTCCCCTAAAGGACCCTTAACCCACTTACCTGCCCAACAGCAGCACAGCTTGCAGTCTGTCACACAAGCTGCCTCCTCAGCTTCTGCCTGCATACAGAATTTCAAAATGGTCACCAGGAGTTTTATGGAGTCAGCCCAACTCTCCAACCCACAATATGAATACCAGGAAGTGAGGGCGACCAGCAAATCCCAACACTCACACCCTTCAAGCTCAAAGCTGCAGACTATTGGTCCTAATTCCAATCAGGGGGAGTGTTGCTATATAGGCGCAGCAGCTCCGTCTGGTGAGGGAGTTGACAGGAAAAGTGAGGTTGCTGCAGAGGAGTGGTGCCAAAGAGATTTTGAAGACTGGAAACAGGAGTCCGACAGAGAGAGGAGCTGCAAAAGGGCAGAAGGAGAGTGGAATAGTGATCCTAATAGAAGAGAAGAAAGTGGTGAGATTTAAAGGTGAGGCAAACCCAGGAGGGGCTTGTGAGCTAATAATTGAGGTAGAGGAAAAGATGACTGAGGCAACCCCAGAGGGGCTTATAAGCCAGTATCTGAAATAGAGGAAAGAAAGGTGGAAAGGAAACCCAGAGTGGATTCTAAGTTGATATTGGTAACAGAGGAAAACAGGGAAGAAGTAAACCCAGGCGAAGGTTGGAAATCTGTAGTAGAAACAGAGGACAGAAACGGGGGAAGAAAACCCAGAAGTGGAGTTAAAGATGGAAGTAGGAATAACACAAAAGGAGAAAGGAAACCCAGAGTGGAGATAAAGAGGGAAGTAGGAACACTACAAGAGGAGGAAATAAAACTTGAAGTGGAGTTGAAGGATGGAATATTATTAGAAGGTTGGCGGGAGAAAGTAATACCTGAAGTAGAGTGGGAGGCACTGAAAAAAAGACCAATGTAGTAGTAAGAAGACATTGAGAAATCAGCTGAGGGAAGGTATAGGTGAAAGTGAGGAAACTGAGGGGTACAACTTCAGTTGAACAGAGTGATGAAGATTTAAGGATTGATGAGCTTAGGAAGAAAGGGTTTAGTAAAATACGGAAAAGTGAGGGAAGGAGCCAGAGACCGACTAGTCATTTAGAAGTAGGAGGTTCGAGAGGGCCAGGTTGGGCTCTAGGTAGGTTTACAAAGGGGGAGGAGGTTCCAGCAGGGGCTTTGTGACAGCTCAGAGAGGTGATGGAAAGAACCAAGTAAAGAACTAAGGCTAGTGTGGAGTAGTCCTTTTGCCTCTCTCCTCGCTGACTGCAACAAGATCCCTAAACCATCCCCAAAGATCTGACGGAACATTAAGGACTGGTTTAGTCTTGGGTACGGGACAACGGAAAGCCTGCAACTAGGCTCAGAGGAGCAGAAGAAAAGTTTGCAATATATTGGACTGGGGAGTGAGGTAACTTCCCTGAGACACTTGGAAGTAGCAGCTGAGCTTCCTGACATTGAGCAAACCATTGCAAGAGACACTGAAGGACAAAGACTTTTATTTACACTGGAAAAGATCCTGTTTGCAATTTCAGTTGGCACTCCCCTCTAAACAATCTCTAATAAAATGTGTTAACTTTGAGTACATGGTCTTGGCGTACTTCTTGCTCCAAAATGTCCAGTTTTCAACGGTATACAAAACGTAAAACCTCTTCAGTATTAAACAAACCAAGATTAACAACTGTTAAACATACCCTTTTAAACCAGTTTTCTTTCTATAATGATTATGTTTACTTATTGTTATAGTTAGTCATATTTGTGTTCCTGATGGACAATAAACCCAAAGTTGCTTTGTTGCTATCATCTCTCTCTGTTTATGTAAAAATCTGCCTAGATGTTACATGTGCAGATCTTCCAGGTTCCCAAAGATTGTTAGCACATGTCGTGCATCTCCCATCATTTGTACCAACTGGCAATATCTGTTTCGATCCATTCCCAGCCTAGGGCCACAAACTGTAAGTGTTTCAGTCAAGTGTATTCTGATTTGCATGAACTCTCTTTGTTTAGCCGATGGAAATTGAAAGAAGTACGGCTGAGGTTCAAGAAAAGTGAAACTTAACCTGGAAAAATCTAACGATGATTCTAACGTTGACACATGTGGTTGGTTATCCAATCCCACAGCTTCACCTTTATCATGAAAGTATGCTTTAAGCTGCCAATTCCAAAGTATTTTGCAAACTAGCTCTTGAAAAAAAAATCCTTTACAAACTTAAAATCCCTAAAGATCTTGTGTCTGTCTTAAGACAGTAAACGGCATGCTCATCCCAAGGTTCTCCTGGCTTTTATGTAAAACAGCCCTAATAACCAGTTACCATTTTTCAGAGCTGGCCTGACATTCAAGGCAGTGACAGTGCAGTAGACAACAAAAAGAAAAACACATATAACCAAACCATCGAAATGCCATGAACAGAGCAAAGAAATAACAATCACACCTGAGGATAGCTCGAGACACAGACCAGCCTAAAGCAGAAGATTGCTTCAATCCAGTTTCTGATTATAGTCACTGAGTATTAGTTCCAAGATGCAACATTAATGCTTGTCCTTTTGTTGGCTGGCACATGTAGGTTTAAAAAATGTCCAGGTGGGGGGAAAAATTCACAGGGTGTGATGACAGTGCAGAGACTGATGCCTGCCTGGAAATGTAGTTCCCGGAGGCCTCATTTAACGATTGTGTGGAATTCCGAAGGCATTACCATGTGGCAGCAGTTCTCAGCCCAACTCAAAGGCCCAAGCGAAGCGAGGTAATTTAACAATGGCCAATTGATGCTACTGGCTGGTAATATTATGATGAGTAGGCATTAATGTGGCGTTAAGCCCCCATTCCAAGGTCTGGAACGGGGGTAACAGTCCGGCAGCCCAAGTTAACGACCCGAGCAAAGCGAGTCATGATTGATTAACTCACATTCCCATCTGCCAAGAAATACAGGGACCTCACCAAATGCCCAAACAAAGTGCCAAAATATCTATTACCTAACTATTAAGAACACATCTCCACTAACAGAAGACCTCAACACAACCTGACCACATCGCCCCAGCTCAAATGGTTCTGCACCAGCACCTGTGAACTTCTAAACCCTATACATTCTACATAAAGTTCAACTGTTAACCTAAGCTCTTATGATACCAGCCATCATCCCTAAAACCTACTTTCCTTCCATCTCACGGATGCAAGTAGTTTGGATGGGGAACCCTGCAGACTCAAGGTTCTTCCTTATTACTCCTTTTTCTACCGCATTTGTGGAAGGGACTTTCGGATGTTCCAATGAGAGCTAAATAATGGGCAGAATTTACCATTAGGACCATGTGGCATTTTCCATAAATTCATTTTCAGGTTTTAAGGGGGATGCTGCTGAGCATGCTGCTACTTCTAGCAACATACTTGCGAACCCTACCGATTTAGACGGTAGGATACCGCTTTTTAAGCAGTCCTACCGCCTACCGATTTTGTGGCAACAAATACCGATTGTTTTTAAAAAACAATAATTTTTTTTTTGGCCTGGATTTAGCAGCCTGTTCAGCCATGGTTGCAGGGTGCGCAAGTACACAGAATCCGAGGAACGTTCTTCAGTGGGGATGTGTCCAAGCTGCTGCTTTTATAATGGTGTGTTCTTACTGGCAGCAGTTAGCAGACCAGTGCGCCAGTGCAACCTTCCCAGACTGTCAGAGGCGCCCGTGAGTTCCGCTCCAGCACTTCTGGATATCAACAGCCACATGGTTCACCGTACCTCAGCTCCCTGGTGCCAGTTATCTACATGCTGGGGCGAGCCGCTGAAGCAATGGCGAGCCACTCCTCCTAATGAGTTCTGGTAGGTGAGAGCTTGCGCCAGGAGCCGGAGGGGGGGGGCGCACGTTTCAGCCCTTCCCTGCCCTGCGCAAGTCTCGCAACTTCCAAATGCCTGCAAGTGCAATATGCTATTTCTTCAGCATAGCTGCACAACGCAGCGCCCCTCTCTCTGGCACAAACTTGCCAACCCTACCGATTTAGGCGGTAGGATACCGCTTTTTAAGCAGTCCTACCACCTACTGATTTAGTGGCAACAAATACCGATTTTTTTTCAATATTTTTGAAACTTTAAGATTCCTACAGATTTTTGGTCACAGAATGTTGCCATGTATGTCGCAAGTCAGAGGTCCAACCACTCCAAGAGAATTTGGAAGAACGCGCCCCTCTTATCGACCATGCACAGTACTTGACAAGTCCTTCCACTGTCAAATACTGGTTAACTAAAGGGGTGCAGCAGGGCTTTAAAGAAAAGAACATCTGACCAGAGGTTCCCTAGCGCATTAAAGTAAGGAACAGGCTCGCGTTGCCTGTATTAGTGCACACAGTGTTTGACTCGGTCAAATGATACGTCGAAGCACCGAAATAAAGCGGCCCACATTTCGAATCAAAATTCCAGATATTTCAGAGCAAATGGTTCGAGTATTGCAATTAATTTGAAGATTTTTAGGGAATGGTGCCTTTTTCAGCATGTTAGGGCAGCCAGCCACATTGGTTAAAACCATCATCTGGATAGTTAGGGTGACCATGCGTCCAGGTTTTTCCGGGACTGTCTGGGTTTTTCCACTTCCGTCCCAGGGTCCTGAGACGTTTTTAAGTTTAAAAACCCTGTTCCAGGACTTGGGGATCGGGTGGATACCACCTGGGTTTTTACTCAGGTATCATGATTTATCCATCGGTTTGCCAAAAACCGGAATGGTATCCACCCGATCCCCAAATCCCGGACAGGGTTTTTAAACTTAAAATAGCCTCGGAACCCCAGGCGCTGCAACATGACACGGGGCACGCCGCCCACGTAGAAGTAGGACTACAGTTTCACAGCTGAAGCTGTAGTCCTACTTCTGTAAGTGGCCTGAACCGGTTTTTTATTTTCAAAATCTGGTCACCCTATCTATAGTCATTAAAGGGGCACAGATGGCCAAGAAAAACGGGTTCGTTTCGGTCTGTGTGGCCGGCCCTAGGGGGTTGCCCTATGCGCCAACACAAGCTTGGCTGCACAGAGTCAAAATAATCCCCGGACCAGGATTCGGCGGGAAAAATGTGTTGATGCATGCCCTAACAAGAGAGACATGAACTGTTCGGTTCCTTTTATTCAAGATTAAATATTGCTATTGTTGAATTAATGTATGTTTTGGAACAAGGACATCGAACGAAACGTGCTTGAAGAAATTGAACTGAATAGTTGAAATGACTATAAAACCTTCGTCCGCACGCGTTTCTTTTTTTCAGCTGACACTTCATTTAGCAATTAAACGTGTTCCGGAGTTATGTAGGGCGAACGCTGCAACCTTATGGGCAGTGCACTCGGGCAGGAGGCCGCGGCATCCAGGCTTTTTTAACGTTAGGGAGCCCCCTTCCTCCCCTCCCCCCTGTGACATTCCACGGCGCTAAAAGGGCTTGAGGTTAGTCGTAGGTACCACACGTGAAAAGCAGCCCGGCAGGCTTGTTATGACACGAGCCTCACACATAATCAGGAAATTACTGGCACTCTGTCATAGGGAAATTATCCCCTTCTTGGCATAATAGGGAAATTACAGGAGGGAAATTACATGCGCAGTAACTAAGCCCGCGCTGCTCCAAGCAGCGAGGGGGAAAACGCGGCCCTGGAGCGAGGGGCGGCGCGCTGGAGCTGACAGGGCTGTTAAGAAGCTACTGCCGCTGTGATTCTGCCACCGTTAGAAAGAGGCCCCGTAGTAGCTCTGCACGCGGGAAAGGCGAAGGGGCAGTGGGCAGTCAGCTTTTGGTGGGTGAAGGCTAATAGGGCGCCAGCAGGAGGCTGTCGCAGGGCACACTGGGCACCAAGGGGTGGTGGGGGGCATGAGCGCCGCCCCTGCCCACGCTCCTAGCTCTGCTGCTGGAAGGGGGTTCGTCTCATTGTCTCTGCCCAGAAACAATGACGACCCCCCGGGCAGAGCAGTGGGGCTGGCGTAGCAGAGAGTGTGACCTTTCCACTAGGGGTCGAAGTGTAAAAAAAAAGTAGTGGTTGCTGTCCTTGACTGGTAGGGGGCGCGGGAACTGGCGTGGCTGGCGAAGAAAAGAGGCTTAATTGCCTGTTTTGGTCCTAATCTTCATTAAGTCACAACAGCTTCATTTAGGACATCTGCTAGCTAGCGGACAGACAAGCCTCAAAAATGTTGATCCAAGTACAATAGCTCTGGGGTTTAATGTTCCTGCTTTGCAGACTTCTGACTGACTTTCATGTCATTGATTGCAATCCTAATGAAATAGCTAATGGGTCAGCTACAGAAAACGGTGAGTGCTGTGCATTTTGATTATCTGCGGGTCGCAGGTTCTACCTCCAGGCATCATTAGCGGGGCTTTGTACCTGGAGCAAAGGTGACTGTTCACCCGAGGATCACAGAGCAGCAGGGCCAACTCCACCTTTCCTAGTTCTCTGATGACACATGTGAGCTGGGCACTTGTATGTACAGGATCTGGATACTGCCAAATAAGCATAAGCATACACAGAGGACTGGGTTGTTTGTTATGCCTTCTTTCCCACTCACCAAAAGAAGAGCTACAACCTATACCCCAATAAGAGACAAATACATTGAAGAGAATTAGGGCCTCATTTTTTATGGCCCGGGAATCTTTTGGAATAGGCCCAACCCTCATCCGCTTCTGATGCCAGAGTCTGTCCTAAACCATCCCTGTCTTATCCACACAGAACGGATGTTGACACACAAACCTGGGTGTATCCCAAGTTTTCACGCCCATGTCCACTCTGCATAGATAATCGCTACGGAGAGAGAAGGAATCAAAGAATGTGGCGGTGCTCCCCCTTTTTTTTAAGGCAAATTGCTACAGGGGATTGGTCCAAAGCATGCCTGCGTTAAGGGGTCCCATCCCTGTTTTCGTAACAATAGCCCTTTGCCTTATGACATCATACCCAGAGTGCCAGCGCCTTCCAGTTGGCATTGTGGATGTTGCCCTGTTCGTGTAAGCCTTGCGCCGCTACATGGCCACGGAGAGGAGAATGCATAGGCAGTGCCAGATGCTGCCGCTTTGCCCAAAGAGCTGCCCCTCTCATACTGGACGATCACAAGAAGAAGAGGGTGCGCTACTTACTAAAATATGCTATTCACTTTTAGAGGCTGTATTGGTCATAGCGGGCAAAGACTGGTTTGAAGCCATCTTTCATTGCAATACTTGGTGTGATTATTATTGTTGCCAATGAATGTTATTTCATCTGGAAGTTACGCAATATTATCTTAGTTTGTTGTCGGTGTTACACACCGTTATTTTATACCTTCACACCCGCCCATGCAATTCTTAGCTGTGTTGCTTCCTGTTAATACACCCATACCATTGGCGACGGTGCCATTTCAAGGCCTTGGTTTCACTTTAGATTAGGGCACTCTGGGTTTGAAGCGTCTCTAAACGCCGCGTTCCAGCTCTGGTTTTAGTGTTTCCTGTCATCCTGTGCTTGTTGCGGGTTCCACGCAGCTCGGGCTCGGTTCCGTCGTTGTTGACGGCAGCCTTCTTTTATCCCTGGTGCTGCGTCTTCTGTGCTGGGTGGTTGCCACTCCCATTGTGCGATGCTCAGTCAGTGCCGGTTTTGCTGTGCTCAGCAGCCCTCGCCTGGGGATCCGCCTTCCTGGGTTGTCTGCCTTTCTTTCCACATCTTGTTAAAATGCCTCATCTGGCAGCGACTCTAAAAATAGAAGTGCCGCTCGGAGGCTGCGGTGTACAGCCGGGCGATCCTCCACGGGGAGAGCCGGCCGAATAGGCTTCAAAGGGAACACAGGTTCTATCTGAGGAGGGGCGCCAGAGAACCAGGGAGAGAGCTCATTGCTGCATGCATATTCATTTGTGGCACACTGAGTGTAAGGGTACTTCATGCTCTACCTGCCCCCTTTACCTCAACACACACACATACACTTGTTACGGTAGACTATGTGCTGTTGTGTTAGGAGGGCCAGATTTTCAAGACAAAAAACTGGGAAAGCCAATAACATAAAAGAAAGACTCTCCCCACCCCCCATTCCCATAGTATATGCATACAGATTGTGTGGCTTTGAGTGTTGATAAAAGCACGTAAATACCAAGCATGGTACTGATTGAATGATGTAGTTGAATGTTATATTGGTACAATGAACTTGACTGTTATTGGCATTTAGTGTCAACATGTTGAGCATCTCAACTAGAATACACTAAAGCATTTTTTAAATATTGATGAGTGCTTTTGCTCTGTTCGACAATACATATCTTGCTATGTACTTTCCACTCAGCCTGTCTCTGTGGTGCAAGCAGTTAATGCAGAAGTCTTGCACCTGGAAGGTGAGGGTTCAACCCATCCTGAGATGTCAACATTCTTAACATCTAATACCATTTATATAGTTGATAATTTTTTTGTACGAAAAAAAATTAGACTGTCGGTCTCCCCTTCCCAAAACCGGAACAGGGTTTTTAAAGCATAAAAACTGCCGAGACAGAGATGACAGTCCCAGCAAAACCGGATGTCTGGGTCACCCTACATTGTGTGCAATTTGAACACCCGCATGGTTGGTGTCTGCTCTCCTGGGCTTTTTTGAAATTTTAAATGAAATGGAATGATGCGTACACATTTTCCTATGCTCACCGCACAACATACACATGGTCCTGTGTACTCTGGGTGGACAGTCCCCCCTGTCATATTTAGTTGGGATATGATAGCCAGGAGTACACTGTGTCATATCAGAAGGGAGAGGGCCAGACCTTTCCTGTGCCATGGCCAGCCTAATCACTAACAAAGGCTCCATCGATCTGCCCTGTCCTTTTGTTAAGCCCTGCAGCCGGTGGCAGCATTCACATACTAATCAGAGTTTAATTCAAACAGGCCCACATGGGGCCTGGCTGCAAAGAATAACAAAAGAGACAGGAAACCCCAACACCCTTTCATATGCACTGTGTCAACCTGATGCCAGCTCCCGCCCTCAGTATCGATCGAAAGTGTCATGTCTAGGACTGCATATTTACAGTACACATCCCTGCAGGGAGACCCCATTCAGAAGGTACGAGTATGTGGATTGAGGGAGCCAGAACATCTGGTCTAGCTGGAGCATCAAGGGAGACCTGCCACTTTAATCAGGAACCACAGAACGCTCCATTAACCAGAGCGAACCTTTGATCCACAACAGACAGGAAGATGTTGCAAAGCAATCTGGTTATGACCTCACACATAGAGGAGATTGTTGGTGGGCACCCAGGATTGGTTCATTAAGGTAGGCTTAGCCTACACCAGTCCCGGTGGTCCATTTGGCTTTACAAGAAGGCAGAGCCCCTCTTTTGGAAGATCATCTGAAGGATTCACCAGAAGCAGAAGGAATAACTCATCATTGGACCCTGGCCTAAGGTACAGTCTGCCTTACATCTTCCACCAGTGAAGGAAGGCCAGGATCTCCAAGAGGGATGCAAAATCCCTCCCCTAAACATCTCCCAGGGAACACAGAGATACTGAATCCAGAGGACCCTCCAGCAGCTCCAGAACCAGTACCCAGCCAGCACACAGCATGCCCAGCCAGGCTCTGCAGCACGCTCCCTAGGTCAGAAGTACCAGAGAGTGTCTGAACTAAAACAAATCAAGGACATGGCAGCTATCTGCAACACTCTCCTCAGCTTTGGGCTGTCTGCCTTAAAGGACACAAGCCCAGCAAAGAAGCTAGGAGGAGTGCATCGACAAGCAGCTACAGACGTCTGCCTTAAAGGACATTTTCGAGCTAGTCAAGCCCCTCGAGCTGCAACCGACTGCATCACTGACTGCTACGCATCAATCACTAAAGCCATCTGAGACACCTCAACCAGTGCTTCAGAACTGCTGACCACCACTCAGACGAGGATTCCTGACCCAAAGATGCCGTGTAGGCCAGCCGGAAACCATCCGTCCGTCCACCTTCACTCGCCAAACTGCCTGCCGCCAGATACCCGCAGCTGTCTCCATCTTGAACTCTGTCGCAGAAGCACAAAGCGCCCTGAAACCGACTCGACCCTGTTGAGCACCAAAAACCCCTACAGCTCAAGGTACATTGTAGTTCTGTCCCTCAGATCCTTCTCCAATGGCCCCTAGAGACCTTTTATGACCCATTGCTACTGTTGTGTTGAAACCAAGTATCCTTGAACTATTGCGATTAATTACTATACCGTCTACCCTCCTGTCAGTATCCAGAATGCACCCCTTTTCCTTCTTTGAAACCGTCCGTCCTCTGCATTCCTTTACAGGGTGGGCTGCATATTGTAATGTGCTAGACCCGTCAGTTGTGATAATAATATAGAAGATATGTGTATACAACCTTGACTGGACAGTCCCTTTTATCATTGGCTAATAATTGTATTTTCGCTGTGTTGCAACTAACCAACGATCCACGACCTTTCAGAGATAAGCCTGGCATTCCAGCCATGTTCCCAAAATTGGACAAGGAGGTTTAAAATGTGCTTCTGTTTCCAATCTGTCTGGGTGCCTTCTGTTGTATTAGCGGTGTGGGGCTGATTGATGGTTTAGAAACAGATACTCATCACTGGACCACTGGTCCCCCGGAAGTTGATTAGTCACAACTATACTAGATTCAATAAGAAAGCATAACAGGGCATAGCAAAATGTTTCACTCATTCTCTGTAGGGCAGTACTATGGATGGTCCATGCCACTTTGGTGACT
This sequence comes from Ambystoma mexicanum, assembly GCF_040938575.1. NCBI lineage: Eukaryota > Metazoa > Chordata > Amphibia > Caudata > Ambystomatidae > Ambystoma > Ambystoma mexicanum. The sequence continues at coordinate 434,579,789 of NC_090931.1, read as the reverse complement.
GGGTGCAAAATGAGAACAATGTTAAAGATGCTCTGTTGAGGCCAGTCCTCTAGGCTACAAGGGGTAACCTTATTTGCCCAGGATCACACACTATGGTTCAATAGTGAAGCTGGGATTTTAACCCATGTACAGCTTAACCACTTACCTTCCGAGCTCCACTTGGCACAAATATTTAAAGTTCGGATTTCAAGATGTACAATAATGTCTAGTAGAGCAGAGCTCTCCAGTTTCCTATGTCTATGCATAAGAATGCCAACCAGTCCTAATTTTCCATGCCATTCTCTGACTTTAAATTTTCTTAAATTTAAAATGGGGGAGGAAAAACACAACAGGCCCTAGAATCCAAATGGAAAAAACAGGAACTTTATTGCCTGCTCATACGTGGCCCTGAGAAACTTCAGAGCTCAGATAGTTTATTTATAAAACAAACATACCTGATAGCGAGGGGGGGGGCTTGGCGGCCATGAGTTGAGGAAGCAGACCTACGGAGCTCCCGAGAGATCCTACGAATAGACTTGTTTTACTGGTCCGATTTGCTAGCAAAATCAACAGAACGACGGGCTCCCGTGCCCTACGAAAGAGGGCCCCTCGGCGGGCCCCCCCCCCCTTAGTGCCGACTGCCGCACGCGGCACGGCGGCAAGAGGAGTCGGGAGGGGAAGGGGGGTGGAGGGGGTGGGTGACATCTCCCGCGCGCCCATAAATACACCTGGACAAGGGTCGCGGGGTCTCTCTTTGCCGGCTCCTCGCCGACGTTGCTGCTACTGCTGTGGTTGGCGCCAGAAGGAGGTTGTTCCAGCGTGCGTGTGGTCGGCGATTTCCTTGTTCCAGAAGGAGGGTCACGCATGCTTTGGGAGGAGAGACGAGGGTGTGCAAAAAAAAAATTCAATTGAGGTACGGAGTTAAGTGGGACAGCATATGATGTGGTGTAGAGTTTGAATGCGTGCTAGGTTGGAATGTGGGCAGCCAAGCCAGGATATGGAGAGGGGACCCTGTTTCGGAGCAAAGCAGTCTTTAAGTGGCGGCTGCAGTGCACGGGGAAGCAGGCAGGAAAGGGGGCCACATAGCTTTATGCCTGCCTCTGTATCACTTGCCGCCGGCACCATGGATTAGGCCCCACGATCGGGATTGGACAGAGGGGAGTTGGAGGTGGGTCGAGGGGGGCTCAAAGAAGGTACCGGCAGTTAACATTATTAATGGGGGCTCCGGTGGGGGGCAGAGGAGCACAGGGTTGAGGAGGGGGTGCAGCCAGTACCCATCGCCTCGCACCAAGAGGTATGTAACTCGGAAGAAACTCATGCGAATCATAGCAGCCGATGTGTTCGTGTGCCAGTGCGAAGAAGGAAGCGGTCCAGGTCGGGTCGTTCCTGCGGTTCCAGTGAAGGAGTTGACCAGTTCCGGGAAGAAGGGGAAGGTGTCCTGGGTCGGTGTTGCCTGTGGGCCGAGTTCCAGTCGATGCAAGAGTCGTGGCTGAACGAGTCCTGTGAGTGCTTCGGGTCGGAGCATTAACGAAGAAAAGGTTATATATATATATATATATATATAATAAAGAAATAATGCCAATAATAATAAATAATATAATAATATGTCGAGCAATATGCAAGTAGACGGGGGGTACCGCATGATGCGCGCTCTCTCAGATAGGCAGCACGTGTAGGGCTATGAGTAGGGTTGAGGAAGGTTCAAGGGCATTACTGCATTGGGCACCGCGTGGCCAATGGCGGGTAGCGTGGTAGGTCAAGGGTCCCTCTGCTGCTCCCGCATCTCGCAGTATTCTATTAAAGCGCAACAGCATTGTTACTTAAAGGTATGAGGGGAGGCTAGGTGGTTATAGCGCCTTGCATTTACAAAATGACGTTACCTGAAAGAAATAAAGTTGTATGAAGTCTTCATGGTGGGGGGTGGGGGGGGTCCATAAGATATGTTACGTAAAAAGGGAGGGAGATGTATTCGGGTTTGTAGCGCTTTGTGTTCAAATTATGTTACCTGGGGTTATTGTGAGGTAGACAATTTCCATAGGACGTGCAATTCCCAACGCTTCGTTGGCCATGTGGATGGGTGATACTATAAGTGAGCACCAGGGAGTTTAAGCTAGCTTACGATTTGTTCGTAGGGGCTGCATGGTTAGGGCTTGCTCTCTGCCAACATGGTGAATTTAACGCAGACTTGGCTCAAGTGTAAAATGGTTGGATGGAAAGTTAAACAGTTAATTTATCAGGTCAGAGTCAAATTCTAGGAAGAACGGAAATTTTGTGCAAGCAGCGAATATTGCCAGGGCGTTGAGAGAAAGAAAGAGCGCTTAATGTGATGAATATGTGGTCCCACGAGCTCAGAACTAGTCGGATAGCTCAGTGGGTCATGCGCGCGCTGCGGCGTTCGGGGTGATCCACAGGCTAGAACAGCATGAGGGTAAGCCTAGTCCACGCTACCTTTACACTTACACAAACGCAACTTACCCGCGAGACAAACGGGTGTGTGCATGGTGTGACCTTGGACAAGCGGCACAGGGCCATAGTTCTGGTCATCATTCGGCGCTGTGGTTGCATGGCGGGTGGAAAATTAAAGGGTCACCCAGTGACCTCGGTTTGGGGCCCGAGCGCAGGGGATAGCAAGTTTGAGATAAAACTGGTGCTGGCTAGGCTATGTGTGTGTGTCGCTTCGGGAGTTTTGCATGGAGTTTCAAAGGTAGTGGGGGGGGGCACGGAACCGCGTGAGTAATGGCGGCAAACGCGAGGGTCAAACAAGAGATTTGAGTGACCAAGAGTTGGATGTTAGGGCGCCAAAGCGAGCATTATTCGCCGTGGGTAATAAGGGCACAAAGGGCATATACAAAATCGTGGCTTGTATGTATGAGAATTGCGGTTTAGCGCAAAAAAAAAAAAAAAAAGCAAACAGATATGGTTTGATATGTTCTGCAGCGTGGGGAATTGCGGGGGTTGTAGTTGGGATCAGATTTGTGTTGAGTTAGATGGGGGAAGGGCAATGCAGGTGAGAATTCCGGCCAACCCAGGTGCCAGATGCTGTGCTGGCGCCAGAGATAAGGAAATGGGGGGGGGGGGGGGAGGAGGGGAACTACCGAGCTGGCTGCAGGGGTTTCGTTAGGGCCCGTTTACTTTAATGCGTGTTGGTGGCGGGGCACGGTAAAGCGGGGTAGCCTGGCAGGAACGGGTTAGTGAGAGGGTGTCATTTCCAATGGGGCACCGGCACCATACAGCGTGGAAGAAAGCATGATATGATAGGGCATTTATAACGCGCTTATACACAAGTGTAATGTTAGATGCACACAGTTAAACTGGCACAGAAAGCGCGCACAGCACAGCTGGTCCAAACGCGAGGTTCGAGGTGGGTGAAGGAGATGGCAATTCACCTGAAGGCTCGCCCCAGTGAGAGGGATAGCCTTTAGGTTAACATGGTGAATATTAATGTCAAGTGCACCATGGGGGACGGGGCCTCGGTGAAGGCGCGCTCAGTCGGGCACTGACTTCCAAAGACCCAAAAAAAAAAAAAGAAGTAAATAAAAATAAATAAATAAATAACCAACCAATACCCTCGCCAACGTTGCAGTCACAAGTCCAAAGTTGCAGGCCAGTTCCAGCCGGGTCGGGTTTCCAGGAAGGTCGTCTTTCCAGGCAGTGGTTGTTCCAGGCGTGGCACAAAGGAGCGAGCGGCGGCGGTAGGACTCGGGCGGTAGAACAGAAGCGGATTTCGGTTCGAGCCGGGACACAAGGGAAATGCGGGCAGGAGGAAGGAAGAATTTGGGGTGGTGAATTTGATGTTGATGAACTTGTGCATAAGTGGGTACACGAAGTGAAATGCGTGGGGTAGGCTTGTTGCTGTGCGAAAAGTAAACGGTTAATATGCAGGAATGGAGGAGTGACATGGCGCAGGGAGCATCATCATTGTTGTCATAGTTCTGCGCTCTGGGCACTGGTTGTGTTTTCGAAGTTTTAATTCAGTGCGGGCGGGGGTTTAAGTTTTGGCGCCGCTAAGGGGAAGGGGTGAATTTTGCTGTAGATGAACTTGCACATAGGTGGGGTACACAAAGGGAAATGCGTCACCCCTCATGGGGTGGGGGAAGGCGTTTTGCATCACGTGCAACAGTAGTACAGCAGCGATAAGGCCCGCCAAGGGGCTACAAGGCAAAAGGCAGGACGGTTGAGCGCTGGGGTCCGTTGGTGCACTTCTGGCCGGGGTTGGGGGGGGGGGTGGTTTGGATACCCAAGGGGCATGGTGGCAGTGGCCACAGCGTCGACCATTAGGGTTAATTTGCTTTCAATCTACAGTGGGAGGGTCGCGTTTCAAATGTTTTGTTGCATAAGGGGGGGTGGGATTTCATACATAGGGATCGTGCTGTTTATGGTTTTGCAAGGCTAAGATTATCATTGTCATAAGGTTTAGTGGGTAAAGGAGGGTATTTGCGTCCAGCGGGGTGTTCAAAGTAGGCTTTGTGTTCATTCGGCAATACCTTTTGTTGGCACTGCAGATCCAATGTACTTAACAGGCACTAAGTCAAAAAACGCAGCATGGCGGTTGCACTTAGCATGGAGAGGTGGAGCGTTGGTCAAAAAATAAATAAATAAATAAATAAATAAATAAATAAAAATAAATAAATAAAAAAATGAGCAATTTAAAAGACAGGTATTATGCAAACAGCTAGTAGACAAAAATAGTAGCTGCGTTTGGGTTTCGTCACTTTCAGCAGAGCTCGCAGCCATCAATTTTGTCACGATCATCTTTATAGATGTGGCGGAGGGCGCAAAAACGGGCTGCATGGGGACCGACTGAGGGCACTTACTGCGGGCGCATCACAAATGGGTTTGAAACAGTTGAGCGCAGAGATCAGGGAGCATGGCCATTAAATATAAATCGCGATGGAGTTATGAACGGGGTCTCGGCTCGGCTTGTAACATTAGGTTTTAGGCGAGGGTTGATAACAGGCATGGGGATTAAATCCAGGCGAGGCAGCTATGGGGTTCGCAGGTGCTAGCTGCGGCAGGAGGAGGCAATGGTTGCTAGTGAACACCGCACATTTTGACGCAGTGGGGAATTTATAACACGCATATACACAAGGGTTTCAAGGCACAAATGAAGGTCTGGAAGGTTTGGATTACCACGCAGGTGGTATGCTGGATACAGTTTTAAATGCTCCATCTGTTGGATTGTCGAAGTGTGGGCTGGAATGCGGCACATTTAGGCGGAGGGAGTGCGGGCTCGTACGGGCGGGTAAGCAGCATGTCGGGCAAGGCGCACAAAGATTTTACATGGGTAGGCGGGGATACGCCGGTCAAGATATCCAGCTGCAGTATGAACGCTCTGGTGCTGCACCAGAATCGCCCGCAAGCAAAAAAAAAAAAAAAAAGAGTGGAGGAGAGTGGGGCAGATGTAGTGTCTGGTGTTGCCTACAATAGAATGTACATTCAAACCTGGGGGCAACGCCCGGCCAAAGACCGCAAGGGGCCAGTGCATGTTCGGTGTTTGTACAATATAAAAGCGTTTCTCTCTCTGATGATTCACCAAGGACGTTCACTGCACAATCTCACTTTTTCGCTACTTACCGGTGTCCCTTAAGGTTGGGAGTTTTTACAATATTCACAGGGTTCAAGGAGTAAGATTAACCAACAACAGATACAGGAAGAGAGCGTTTTGATTAGAACAATGGGCAACTTGGGTATGCCTACAGATGCCCATGAGAGCGTAGTGGCGCAAGGTTTTGCATGACTAGCTGTGGTTAAAACTGAGCATTTTGGGCTGGGTGCAAGGGCAAACCACCCCGCTCTGGGAGGGGCAAGTGATGGAGCGGCACAGGCGCAAACCTTCGCCACGGGCTTTAGAAGTGGGATGGCCAACAGCGTGGTTTAAGCTAGGGGGGAGGTTGGGTGCGCAAGCCGGATCCCCCTCTCACTCTTGCAGGAGAGGGGTGCTCTGGCAGGCGTGTGAAGAGGGGCAAAGGGAGGGGGTGTTAGGAGGGGCTGAGTACGCGCACGGTGACAGGGGGGGTTGCAAGTGAAGAGGGGGTGGGTGAGGGTAGAGCGGACACGGGGGAGGGGGGTGGAAGAATGGGACAGTATTCTTAGCATACGGAAAGGATATGACATGGGTAAATCAGTCTATCAAATCAATAGTCATTAAGACATTGCTTAGACAGATGCACCAACAGAAGTAATCAAAAGGCTTACAAATGAGGGCCCACAAGGAAGGGGGGGTGGAACGCTATAGACTTACCCATTAAGAAAAGCCATTAGTTGGCCCGAAACGCCCCCTCCCCAACACTTAGGGGGTTTTGGGGGCCTCCGCTAGGAACGGAACGGTCAAAGGAAGGCCTCATTTCGGAACGCCGCTGCCAGGTCAGGGGCCCTCCTGCAAGGGAGTACGGAACAAGCAGCAAACAGGAGGAGCACCAGCAGGGAAGGCTGCAGCACCATTCATCACGCCACCGGTTCTAGCCGGAGGGCCTGCGTGTCTGTTGCGGACGGCATGAATGGGGGTAAAAAGAACAGGTTGGGATTATAACTGGGGATTCGTGCACTAAGGCGACCAGGTGCATGAGGCGGAACTCACTGCGGCCGGTGGCCCGCTGTGAGTCATGGCGGTGATACCGGTCGCAGCGACCGGTCTCTTGCAGACAAGCCCAGCGGATGTTACCTGGTGTTCCCTTTAGAAAGTACTGGCGGATACCACAAGGGGAACTGCACAGCCATCAGCTTATTAAGAACGGCGCCCAGGAGTATTAGACTCAGGGGAGGCCCACGTTAATGGGGAGGGTTAGGGGGCTTGGAAGACCTTTCCAACTCCAAAAGTGGGTGGGGGAAATGGGAAGTGCATCGTTGGAAACTGAAAATTGGAAAGCAACAATGAAGTCAGCAAGGGGGGTGAATTGAAAGTTTGCACTGTAAACGGGGCTCCGGCAAGTACGTTGGTAACTGAGGGGAAGGGGGGCTCCTGGGATTTGGGGGATGTTAAGGGGGGGTTCAAGAGAGGGGGGCCCTTCGTGATTGGCAGCTTAAGGAGATCAAAAAGAAACTTGGGTGGGGGGGCCCTGGAGTGCGGGGGGTAGGGGCCAGGAGGAGCAGGGGGTATAGTTGGGGAGGACCCCTCTTTAGCGAAATGCAGGGGAAGAGGATGGTGGTAAGAATGATGTTGGGCTCTGGGGGATAGGTAGCGCTTGTTGGATGGGGCTCTCTAGAACAGGAGGGCGCGATGGGGGCCGGAGGGGGTGGGACAACTAAGGCGGCGGGGAGAGCTAGGGCAGATCGGGGTCTTGGCAGAAGGGGAGTGAGGGGCTCCCTGGCAGGATGGGTTGGAGGAAGACCTGTTTGGGTAGAGATAATTAACAATGATTAATAAGCCAACCCGGGGAAACGGGAAGAGGGAATCCAGGGGTAAGGGAGCAAAAGGGGAAAAGGAGACCGGAACGCATCCTTTAGAAGGAGCCTAAGCGGAAATGGAGAATGGAAAGAAAGTAAAGCACGGAATAAAATTGCACTTAAATAGCGTTGGGGAAAGAAAAATGAAAAGAAAATTGCAAAACAAAGAAATTGCCAAAGGGTAGAGAGGGACTGCTGAGGAAGGGACTGGGCGCCCGCGTCGGGTCCCCCAAGGACCCGAAGGGGCGGGGGGGGAAAGTTGCTTGCTCTCAGCGCAGAATCCTGAGCGTGAACGGAACACCTGTAAGCTAACTCCTGACTTTATGTGTAATAAAGTTTGCTGTGGCAATTTTTTCTCCCACTCATCCTACTGGTCTCTGCCTATCCTTTGGGTGGATGGGGGTTGGGCTAATTTGGGAGGAGGGTAGCTGGGCAGGAGTGAGAGTCGGAATTTGGAATGAGAGCTGGGGGGGCATTGGGAGCAACAAGGTCTGCCACCGTGCCACCCCACTGAGGGTGTCGGCGCTACGACGGGCTCCCGCACCCTACGAAGGAGGGCCCCTCGGCGGGGGCCCCCCCTTAGTGCCGACTGCCTCACGCGGCACGGCGGCAAGAGGGGGTGGAGGGGGTGGGTGACGTCATCTCCCGCGTGCCCATTGGCGCTATAAATACACCTGGACAAGGGTCGCGGGGTCTCTCTTTGCCGGCTCCTCGCCGACGTTGCCCTCCCGCCCGCCCTTTACAATGTTGTACTGATGTGTGATGTTTTCTCTTGCAGACAAGCCCAGCGGATGTTACCTGGTGTTCCCTTTAGAAAGTACTGGCGGATACCACAAGGGGAACTGCACAGCCATCAGCTTATTAAGAACGGCGCCCAGGAGTATTAGACTCAGGGGAGGCCCATGTTAATGGGGAGGGTTAGGGGGCTTGGAAGACCTTTCCAACTCCAAAAGTGGGTGGGGGAAATGGGAAGTGCATCGTTGGAAACTGAAAATTGGAAAGCAACAATGAAGTCAGCAAGGGGGGGTGAATTGAAAGTTTGCACTGTAAACGGGGCTCCGGCAAGTACGTTGGTAACTGAGGGGAAGGGGGGCCCCTGGGAGTTGGAGGATGTTAAGGGGGGGTTCAAGAGAGGGGGGCCCTTCGTGATTGGCAGCTTAAGGAGATCAAAAAGAAACTTGGGTGGGGGGGCCCTGGAGTGCGGGGGGTAGGGGCCAGGAGGAGCAGGGGGTATAGTTGGGAAGGACCCCTCTTTAGCGAAAAGCAGGGGAAGAGGATGGGGTAAGAATGATGTTGGGCTCTGGGGGATAGGTAGCGCTTGTTGGATGGGGCTCTCTAGAACAGGAGGGCGCAATGGGGGCCGGAGGGGGTGGGACAACTAAGGCGGCGGGGAGAGCTAGGGCAGATCGGGGTCTTGGCGGAAGGGGAGAGAGGGGCTCCCTGGCAGTATGGGTTGGAGAAAGACCTGTTTGGGTAGAGATAATTAACAATGATTAATAAGCCAACCCGGGGAAACGGGAAGAGGGAATCCAGGGGTAAGGGAGCAAAAGGGGAAAAGGAGACCGGAACGCATCCTTTAGAAGGAGCCTAAGCGGAAATGGAGAATGGAAAGAAAGTAAAGCACAGAATAAAATTGCACTTAAATAGCGTTGGGGAAAGAAAAATGAAAAGAAAATTGCAAAACAAAGAAATTGCCAAAGGGTAGAGAGGGACTGCTGAGGAAGGGACTGGGCGCCCGCGTCAGGTCCCCCAAGGACCCGAAGGGGCGGGGGGGGGGAAGTTGCTTGCTCTCAGCGCAGAATCCTGAGCGTGAACGGAACACCTGTAAGCTAGCTCCTGACTTTATGTGTAATGAAGTTTGCTGTGGCAATTTTTTCTCCCACTCATCCTACTGGTCTCTGCCTATCCTTTGGGTGGATGGGGGTTGGGCTAATTTGGGAGGAGGGTAGCTGGGCAGGAGTGAGAGTCGGAATGTGGAATGAGAGCTGGGGGGGCATTGGGAGCAACAAGGTCTGCCACCGTGCCACCCCACTGAGGGTGTCGGCGCTAAGGTGTCAGAAGCTGAAGGACACAGGCAGGTCCACAAACCGCTGAGCAAAGAAGTGCGGTTCTGACGACCGACCGTCTGCAAGAAGTGGGGCACACTCTATGGCAAAGATGGCGGCCACAAGGTAACGATCCGCAGAGGAGGAGGGCGAAAGCAGACATGAAGACAACTGCAAGGGCCTTTGGGCGCCGGGGGCATAACAGGGTGAGAAGAGCAGTGTGAGCCCCGAACATGTGAGGCAACAGCTGCGAGAGAGGAGCAGCCAGTCCGGTGCCAGTCTCAGCAGTGTGGGAAGACTGTGGAAGAAGGCAATGCGAGGCTGTGGGCAATGTAAGAGAGCCCAAAGCCCTGCACACAGCAGACGGTGGCGTGTGAGAGCCCGGGGAGGCGTGAGCACACTCTAACCACACCGGACCAACCCACGCACAACAGGCAGCCTGCGGCAGAAAGCCACAGTCCCTTTGGCCCCCTGCTCCCCCTGCGGCACTGCAGAGGAGGGGAACAAGAAGACTGGTGTCGGGGCAGACAGGCTGCGCGCGATGAGCAGATTAACAGCATGAGCGCAGTAACATCACACGGATCGAGAGAAGTGAACAGGGATAAAACAAACTTGTCACTTAAAGAGCCTGCATCAGCAGAACCCGTGAGAAATAAGCAAGAGGCAGAAGGCGGGGGACGCGCGGCAAGGGACTACAAAGAAAATTCACTGCAGGAGTGGGCTCGCCCCTCCCCAGACCCGGGAGACATAGGAACAACAAAACAAGGCATTTGACCCCAAAGGGAACAAGGACACACAATGCAATTCCTCACTCGGAACTGCGAGGAGGGGGAGCTGCACCTCTCCAACTGTGGTGAAGGTAAGAGCACACCACCCGTTCACGTATTGAGGTGAGAAAATACCCATCAAGCATAAACTAGAAGTGTGGTACATGATCATTGCGGGCTACTCCAACCCACCCCTCAAGATATCGGATCCTGGAAAAGATTGGAACATAGCAAGGCATTATATAAGGCCTACAGCTGCGGAACTCTGCAAACCCGCTCTGGCGCGCATGATAACAAGTGCAATGATAATGCTAGAACCTAACAGAGCACATTGAGACACTTAAGGAGGCCAGGCGCAGAGAGTGGGACATCCACCCCAGAATTCAGAGTGTAGTAAAAGCAATGCTGCAGGCCAAGCACCTGGGGAAGAAACAAGCATGCGCACTACAGAGCATAAAAAGCACGACAGAAGCTGGCCCCCCCTTTGGCTCCACCCCCAAACAAATTGAAAGGGTACCAGCGGAGTGGAAGCCTAAATAGGGGAAGATGGACTCAAAAGCGACGGACGATAGACAGCAGGATGCCAGACAAGCACAGAGGTGGCAAAAGCAAGCAGCCCAGAATGGAGACATATGCCAGCAAGAACGAAGGCAGCCCACATACCTCCACCGACACAGTGAGCTCTGACCAGCAAGTAGGGCGGCAGGAAAACGGACCCATTCTTGAAGCAATAGCCGCACTAAACAGCACTACAGCACAAAATGGACGCAGTGATCGTGGATGTGGGCCTGCTGCGTCTGGACATCAGAGCTCTAGCGGAATGGATGGGCACAGCAGAACATCAGGTGCAAGAGAACATGGAGAACATAGCAACTGTCCAAACCCAAATCATGAGCATGCTAGAGAGAATAAGAACCCTAGAGCATAGAGCCGAAGATGTGGAGGGCAGTGCCTGAAGAAACAACATCTGCATTGTTGGCCTGCCTGAAGGTGAGGGGGGCAGAGACCCTATGAACTATATAGAGAACCTACTGCTGTAGGAAGTAGGGGAGAGCAAGCTGTTGCAGGGCTTTGCAGTAGAGAGGGCCAGAAAGCCCCCACCGTGAGCTCCTCCAAGGCCCATGATAGCCAAAATCATGAACTTTAAGGACCGGGAAAGTATTCTTACCTTCTCAAAAGAAGGTGGCGCGATCACCAGGAACTCCTCAAAAATTGCAATCTACCAAGATTACACGGTGCAGGTACAGAAACAGAGAGCATAGTTCTGACTGAAGAAAGAGCAATTTAGAAGAGCAAACCTCCGATTCATGCTACTGTATTGTGCCAAACTCAAAGTGTTGCAAAATGGACGATCCTATTTCTTCGAGAGCACACAGGAGGCGCACACCTGGCTGGATCAGCAAGGCATACCCCAACTTGAAGTTAGAAACAATAACAACAATGTTAACATACCGCCATAACCAGATGGGACACAGGCTCGAAAAGGGCCGCGAAGAGACGAAAAACAGAATATGTGAAGAGACACGGAACAAGAAACCAAGACCAGAATCTGTTAAAAAACGGGAGACTGACAATGGGTAACCCTGTGGCTGCACCGACGGTTGCTACAGCGAGCAACCGCCCAGAATGCTGAGACAGTTTAAAAATGTCAGTTCGAAGACCTTGTGCTGAGGACAGCTACCCCCGGGAAAATGGGGCAAAGCTAGAGAAGCAGCGAAGCCTGAGCAGGGGGAGGGAGGCTGGGCATTTAAGTTTGTTATTTGAAAGTTGGAAAGGAAGCGGGAGAATGCATTAGCATAAAAGACCGACCAGAAGGCGAACAGCTCAAATGAGCAGGCACACCAGGAACAGCCAAACCACAAGGTACATTTGGAAAAACAGAGAGCGAGTGAGACCCACAAACGGAGAAGACAACGAGAGCAAGGGAAAGACACTGGAAGCGAGAGACGCAAACAGGAAGCTCCAAGCAAAAGGGAAGATGACAGAGCAAGAATAAAATGGAATAGCCAGTGGGAAATGGTAGGCGTAGCAAAGAAATGGACGGATGCGACCTGAAGGGATAAGCATAGCCACAGGGAATGTAAGAGGACTAAACAACTATGTCAGGAGGCTGAGAGTGTACTCATGGCTTAAAGTGAAAGTGCAAGTAGCAATACTACAAGAGACTCACCTGACAGATGAGAAACTGACCAAGATAACAAATAAGTGGGGAAGGAAGGTATATGGATCTGCCCACTCCACATACGCCAGAGGGGTGTTGATTTGGATAGCCCCCACCATCCCATTCGAGCTTATAACTGTAGACAAAGACAAAAAAGGTAGGCTAGTACCTGTACATGGACTGCTGGAGGACAGCGAAGTGTGTTTTGTAAATATGTACACACCAAACCATGACACAACAGGCTTTTTTAGAACACTTGCCCCTAAACTCTCCCCACATAGAGGTGCGGCATACATCTTGGGAGGGGATCACAACTGCACACTCAACCTGTTGCTCGATAGGTCAGACACAAAAATCAAGAAACCATTGCTGCCAACAAAGGCCCTGCAGACGCTCTTGAGACAACTGCGGCTGGCAGACGTATGGAGGGAGGCAAGCACACACTGACACCCGGGGATATTCTCACTATAGCGCCCCACATGGTACACATACACAGATAGACTACATTTTCACAGGAGAGGAAACACTAGGGGAATTCACAAACACAGAATACAAGGCAAGGACCCTCTCCTACCACACCCCATTAGAAACGGCATGGAGATATATAAATGCAATAGCCCCCACACCAACGTGGAAGCTAAGAGCTGAAGCATTACTGGATAGCGAATTCCAGGAGCACATGCAGGAGGCCATTGAAGAATACTTTGAGCATAACACTGGTAGCGTGGATAGAGTAAGAACCTTGAGGAATGCCTTTAAGGTGGTTTCAGGTGGACGGCGATAGGGAAGACCGGAGGCCTGAGAAAACAAATACTTGGTGAGCTGGGGAGAGCAGAAAAAGAAATAGAAGAGGCAGAAAGGCAAGCGGAACAGGTAGGGTCAGAACCAGTAGAGCTGCCATCATTAAGGCAGCAGTGCATTGTCATCTGGGGAAGACTGGGGAAACTAGACTATGGGAAATATATCAAAAACTGCACGCCGAGGGAGATAAGAAGGGCAGACTCCTTGCCTGACTGACCAAGCAAGAAGTGAGAAGGGACCTGATCATCGCAGTGAGAAAACAAACAGGGGAAATAGTCAAGACCGAGGAGGACATCAATCAGGTGTTCTCACAATTCTACAAGCAATTGTATGTCCCAAATTTGGGCACAGAGTCGTGGGAAATTCAAGAGGCTTTGACCCAAATAGATTTGCCGAAACTTACAAAAGAACAGGCAGAGGCAACAGACGCTCCTATAACAGAAGAAATTGAGTTAGTAATCGGAAGCCTCCCAAAGGCGAAGACCCCTGGGCCAGATGGATTACCGGGGGAATTTAATAAGAAATATAAAGGCACTCTAGCACCTAAACTGCTAGAGGCATACGAAGAGGCGTACACACAGGGTCGATTGCCGGACAATATGCTTGAGTCACTGATCATACTCATACTAAAAACAGGGAAATCCTCCCTAGACTGCGGATCATACGGACGGCTTTCAATGATCAATCAGGATAGTAAGATCCTCACAGCGATTCTAGCAAAAAGATTGAAACAGGTCATACATACTTTGGTACACAAAGGCCAGACGAGGTACGTCCCCGGACGCAATACCACATGGACCTTAAGAAGACTGCATCACGTTATCAATCAGACCAATCACAGGCAGGAGAAGAGCCCGGTTGCCCCCTAGACATGGTCAATGCCTTTGACTCTGAACTGGGACTGGCTTCTGCAGGTGCTTGAACACTTTTTGCGATGGGTCAGTTTGATGTACACCAAACCCAGAGCTAGGGTCAAAACGGGGAAACACGTCTCAGCAGCATTGAGAATACATTGAGGTATGAAACAGGGCTGTGCGGCTTGTCACCACTGTTTTTATACTGGCCCTACAACCACTGGCAGCCTTCTTGAGGTCAGAATACAGTGATAAGGGAATGTGCATATAAAGTGTCACCCACCTAGTCTCGTTATACGCTGATGACATGCTTCTGTATGTCAATAACCCAGAACACAACCTGACACATTTGCTAGAAGTAGTAACAGCATTCGCTAGGCTATCCGGGATGTGCATCAATAGAGACAAATCCTCCCTGTACCCATTGGCGACACTAAGGCAAGGAAACATAGACCATCTGCCTAATCTGGGATTGAAATGGGCCCCGGTTTCCTTCCGCTATTTAGGGATAGAGATACACCATTACCTGGCAGCATCGCATCAGACTAACATGCTGGTAGCCCTAAAACATGTCACTAATTCTATGGCATTCTGGAAGACTCTCCCACTAGGAATGCCAGGCAGAGCAGCCCTGCTGAAAATGACAGTGCTCCCCCGTCTATTATATCACTTCACCAATGTACCCTACATGATAATGATGAAACTCTTTACCCAACTGAACACGATGGTGAGGGAATTCCTCTTGGGAGGTGGCAGGAATAGACTAGCACTAGGCACACTACAAAGAGACTACGATTCAGGAGGGATAATACAACATATAGTACCTAGCAGGACAGCTGCAGTTTGTGGCGCATTGGCTGGGAGACGAGATCTCCACAGACACACTCATTCTACAGCCTGCCATACAACACTGCTAACTCAGAGAGAACATATGGATGACACAGCCCAGGCATCAAAAGCCCCCCATGCTCATCACATTGGGCATCCCCCTGTGGAAGAGAGTATAGAAAATCTGGAAAATCTCAGACCCCTGTCTGATACATGTCCCCCTGGCAGGGTTGGTGAATGCCCAACAAGGTGCGCTTAAGACATACAGGGGACACTGGGAGGCCAAAGATGTAGCCCTAATAGGAGACCTCTGGAGGGAGGGCCAGTGGGTGCAGTTCCAAACCCTAATGGAGGACAGCGGCATACACAGTGGCCAATTTATGCTATACAAAGGCATGGTGACAGTAATGAATAAAAGGTGGCCAGGCCCGAGCACTGGGGAAGGGGCAGACGAAATGTTAGCTCTTGCTGCTTCTGTGCACGCAAAACAACCCTGAGCTCCCGGCAAGGGAGAAATGGGAACAAGAGCTTCAGAAAACGCTCACGGACCAAGACTGGGTAAGAGCATTAAAATACATAAAGAGCGTCTCCAGACATGTGAGGTTTCAGCAGACACCACTGTTTGTCACCCACAGGGCATACCTCACCCCGAGTAGGCTATCCATAATAGGGCGCATAGCCTACCACACCTGCCCAAGGTGTCGCACAGACGACGCAGACATGCTGCATATGTTTTGGACCTGCCCAGTAATAGCAGAATTCTGGGAACAAATGAGATTGAGAGTTGCAGCTGGAGGGATCCAAATGCAGGCGTGGACACCAGAATCATGCCTGCTGGGACTGTTTCCAAGGGGTAGCCGGCAGAAAGCGCACCTGGCAAAAATGAAAGATTTAACCAAGCATTTTAGTGAAACGCCGAATAGCAATAGTTTGGAAGTCTAACAAAGGTCTGGCAGTTGAAGCATGATGGGCAGACTTAAAATGGTGTGCATTGGCTGAGTCGACGGTGTGGACTATGGCACTGCAGAGGGCTGCATATGAGAGCAGCATCAAAGTTACTGAATGGAACATATTAGTGCAAGACCTATCTGTACCCAGTGCCGGAAGCAGCACAGAGACCTCCGAGGCATGAAAGACATAATTTACATGCCTGATCGAACTACACAACACCAGCTGGACAAGCTGTAAAACAAAGGTGGACAGCCCACTGCAAAAATCTCCCTTTGGGAGGGCAGACCGGCACATGCACAGAGGGCAGTGGGTATGGAAACTGGCAAGACTGCAATGTGCGCCAATATATAGGCTGTTTGTTACTCCCACAGGCGTGAGTTGTATGGTAGGAGTTCTTTGCTGTTTGTTATGGTGTACAAAACCGATCAAATGTTTAAAAAAATAAACATACCTGATAGCAACATTACAATTAATTAATCCTTAGAGACCCATGTTTGGGGGCAGCACGGGACGCCGAGCAGGAAATATCTATACCGGACCCCTTAAGATCGGGTAAGTTGGGTAGCCCAATCTCTGGGGGCCATGCCTATTTGGATCTGGACTCCTCCTCAGCTTGTGAGGGGGGATAAGGCGTGGTTGGAATCCCTATTGGACGATAAATTAAAGCCTCTCCAGACAATTCTAAAATCCTTGCAGGGACTGAAGGTGGGGGTCCTAAATACTTTTGCAATAATGGACGACTATCAGATCGCTCTCTACCAAAATGTGTGAACTGGCTAAAGCTAGAACGGAAGAGGTAGCTGGTCCTGGGCACTGTGCTTTGTGCGTGTCAATGAAGTGTGGACACTCCCTTAGCTGTAATAAGGGTATAGAAGAGTCTAGTCGGCAACCACCCGTTAGAATTGTAGTAGACTTGGATGAAGGGTTTGTGGCTCCCAAGATAGGGAAGAGGTCTATTTGTAACAATGAGAGGGGTCAATTTATTGTGAGAGAGAAGGATATCGAAGTGTCTGATTCTTTACAGGGGGTTGAGGACCAATTAGTCTTAAACCTTCCACCGGAAACAGTTCTGTTTGTGGGGATTATTACCGGCCTCCCAGGCCTCCCAAAAGGTAGCTTTGAGTCAACCCTCTCCCTAATTAATAAAGCTTCCCATTGAATTAATTCCAACTTGATGGGACCTAAGGAAGATCCCGCAATTATTCAGATGGCCAGGAGAGTGGGTTGGGTAGGCAGTAGGCCAAAAAAACTCCAGGGTGACTGTGTTGTGGTGACTTTTTCGGATACAACTATGGCAGATTATCTTTTGAGTTCTAACCTTGCCCGAGGTCTTGAACCAAATGGAAACAGACTTTTTAGTAAGCTTCTCCCCCTGGAGTATTTCTATGTGAGGGTCGGGGGACAGGTGGATAGGAGTCTCAGGGCAGTAGGGTCGGAGGGGGTCAGGGAGGAGGGGAAAAGCAAATCTCCCAGCCCGCCCAGTTCTTGACTCTCATATTAAGGGGGGCTGGAGTTCAATCCCCATGAAAAGAGGACTGAGTGTTAATAAGGAAAGGACTCCCGCTGTTGCTCTGGGGCTGGCAGTTTGAGATCCTCACTTCATGTGAGGATCTGGACTGACAGTTGGATGTTATGTTATGTTATGGGTTTGTTTATAATGCGCCGATAGCCCGCAGGCATCAGGGCGCGGGAGTGTCCGGGGTAATTCAGTATGCATAACATGATGTGCTGTAGAGGGCGGTCTGCAGAAAGATAATGAGATTGTCATTGGAAGAGATGGGTTTTCAACGATTTCCTGAAACTCTGGTAGTTCTCTTCTAGTCGTAGAGTTAGTGGCAATTTGTTCCAGCATTTTGCTGCCTTCACTGGGAAAGATTTCCCCCCCCCCCCCTGCACACGTTTAGCTCCAGGAATATTCAGATAAGCCTTATCCTCTGATCTAAGGTGTCTTTGAGGCAGTTACAAAGAAAATTGCTTCTTAAAATATCTCGGGGCTTCTCCATACAGACATCTGTGAACTACGGTCATCGCCTTAAAGTGTACTCTCTCTTCCACTCTTAGGCAGTGAAGAGATCTATCTTCTCCCCATAGTCACATACTCCCTTTTTTTGATTCTCGTGGTAGCTCGAACTGCGTCATTTTCCATGACCTGACACTTTTGCATATCCCTCTTCATGGCTCCTATCAGTAAGGTGTTACCGTAGTCAAGGAATGACAGAATGACCGCTCTTGCTACAGTTGCTGCATTTGCTTAATTAATGAATGGCCTTATGGCTCTCATGAGACGCATGTAGTAGGCATGTTTTTTCTGCAGGTAGTTAACCTGAGCCTCGGATCCTACTGATGCTTCCACAACCATCCCTAGGGTTTTTACGTGGGGCACCACTGGGATTTTAGCCTGTTTGATAGTAAAAGTCTGGTATTCTGACCCTAACTTGGATCTGGCCTGTTGCGTCCCAAAAATCGTCCGTTCGGTTTTCGCATTATTAAGACACATCCAATGACGTTGCATCCAAATGTCAATAATGCGATAAACCTCTGATATTTTCGCGCTGTCGATGCTGTAGTCTCCCTCGAGTTCAAAAATGAGATGTCATCGGCGTAGTTAGTAAAGAACACGCCAATTTGTTCCAGGAGCTCGTATAGACTTCTCATATATAAATTAAATAGCAGTGGTGACAGGCTAGCACCCTGGGGGACACCAAACAAGATAGGGGCAGCCTCAGAGAATGTGTCATCCTAGTGGATCTTAGCACTCCTGTCTTTCATAAATGACGCTAACTACTCCAATGCCTTAGGCGTGCAACCAACTGTTTTAGCCAGTGCTTCCTGCAGGAGATGGTGATCAACCAAGTCGAAAGCCATGCTGAGATCCAACAGCATAAGGATACCAGTGCTGCCCTTGTCTATCAGGTCTAACATGTAGGTCTGAAGATCAAGCATAGCTAATTCAGTGCTGTGGGAGGCTCAAAAGCCCGATTGCTGCTCATGCAGTAGGTTCCAGTCTTCTACATGCTTTTGTAGTTGGTTCGTGGCAACTTTATCTAGGACCTTCAGGATAAAATTTGAATTAGTTAAATTTGAATTAGTTATGGGCCTCAGATTACTGGGGTCCTTTGGATCCAGCCCTGGTTTCTTCACTAATGGGGTAATAGTCACCTTCTTAATTTCCTTTGGTACTACCCCCTCCCTAAAGGAGGCATTAACTATCTTTGTCAGTACTGGAACAAAATGTCTTTATTGTCCAGTATGATTTTGGAAGGCAGAATATTCTCTGTGCAGGAGGTGGGTTTCAATTTAGCCAACACTCTACATAGCTCCTCCTCGGATATAGGGAGGAAGCTGAAATTCTCTCTTCCTTCCTGGTTACTTATTTCCTCTGGAAGGATAAGGGGCTCTCCTTCTCTTCTGGCTGTAATGATGTTATTTCGAGCCTTAGAGTTCTTGGCAGCGAAAGCTTCTTGTATCCTATCACATTCTTCCCTAGTGGGAGTATGTGGAGGGGAGAGTGATTTCGGCTTTTCAATCCCTTTAAGTATTTCAAAGATTTTACTGGATGTGTTGGTTGCTGCCTCTATTTCTCTGTTGTAATGATTCTTCTTTGCTTCCCGGATACCTTTCCTATACCTGTAATCAGCCTTTTTCCAATCCTCTTTGTTTGCTAAAGTGGGATTTTGGCGCCATGAGCTTTCTTTGGCCCTCTTCTCCTGTTTTAGTTTATTTAGTTCTTCGCTATACCAAATCTGGTGATTACTATTTTTTCTCACCAGTTTGTGTTTGTGGGGCTTTCTCCTCTACCAGTTCTTGCATGTGTTTATTATATTTTTCCAACAAGGTCTCGCAGTTGTCCTTTTCTGCGAAGGAGTCAGTGATGCTCTGTAGTCATGGTTTCAGAATCTCGGGACTAATACTCTTAAAATGTCTGCTCCATACTTTAGTATGGGGATTTTCAATGTAAGATGCCGGTTGATTCAATTGCACTACAAAGGTAACCCAGTGATGGTCTGACCAGATACATGGTTCCGTGACAACATTATATGCTTTCAGGTTTGTTGTTTAATACAGGGAAATCCAAGTTATTCATAGCTGTTTCTGGCATTATGGCCTCCTTGTCCCCTTTATTCCCTCTCCACCTATTCATGTCACCAACTACCAAGATGGATGCTTTATTAGATATGTCGAGAGGCTTGAGATGTAACTTCATTCTCAAAATCATTAATTAAGGAAGGTGGTCTGTATATAACCAATAATGTTTAAACTATCGTTTGGGGTATATGTGAGTTTAAGTTGAATGGTTTCACAGCCTGTGCATTCAAAATTGTCTCTGAAGAGGTTCAATGTTTCGTGAGCTTTAACAGCAACACCTCCTCCCATTCCCGTGTCTCTATTTGTGTTATATATGATGTACCCTTAGGGAACCGCAGCTTCACATAATGGGCCAATAGGATCTTTTAACCATGTTTCTGATAAACATAAAATATCTAGATCTTTCTCCTTTATCAGATCATTTACGTTATGTGCGTGTTTGTTCAAAGATCGCGTGTTAAGTAGTCCCACTTTGAGACGCTTCAACTTGTCAAGACGATCTGTTTTGTTTTCACTGTCTTCCCGTTCTGTTTGTCTAGAAGGGTTGTTGTTCAGTGCTTAGTTCCTCTTTCTTGTTAAGCTACTGGAGGATGCAACCTTCATTTCTTCCCCCTTGCTCTCTCTAGCTTCCATTGGTGTATCCTATCACCCAGTCAAGGTGTACTTTCATTTTTTTTCCTGCTGCCGCTCACTGGCGCGTATTGGGTGGAGGACAGAGTAGTGATAGGGAAACTTTACTTACGCCTGTGGCCTCCATGCACCTCCTTGCACAGACTGTAACAGACTGTACCTGCCCTTGTGCGCCGGGTTTGTGGGTAAGTAGTGCTTAGGACTACAATCCTTCTGGGGATTGTAGTTCTTAGAGCAGGGAGCGTGTGCAGTGGCTCGCTTCCTAGCAATGCAAATGCTACTATTTACAAATGCTGCAATTCGTTTTACTTCTACCACTAAGGCTCTGAATCTGGCTATACCTTACTTCAGTGGAGCAGAGGCTTCACACTGTAGCACAATACAATACAAATGATTTTTAAAGTAATTTAAAAACGAACGTGGCTAAAAACTCTTATTTTACAAAATAAAATGCACAATTAAATTACAAAGATTAATGTTCTAGGGGGATGCTCCCTTCCTGAGGCCGGATTGGGAGAGCAATCGATGGTATCCTCTCTGGATGGCAACATTCAGGTAACCAAACCGGCTGAGTTTCGTTTGCTCTCTTGGAACATTGCAGTGCAAAATAATATTGTTGCTTTATTTTCCACATCCTGAATGGAAAACTAGAAGGCCCACAATTAATAATATTACAAGCCATTTTTTAGACCGCATAAAGGTTACTTTTGTCACACACCTCTAGCAGGCTGTTGTGCAAGATGTTAAGCACATTTGCCTATTCATATAAAGCAACCTTTAGTCCATCAGTGTCAAATAAAGGGTGTGCTGGATAAGACAAAGCGGCATGTTGCAGGTCATTTATAGGCCACAGGCCCCCCCAGTTTGGGACGCTGATTGTCTCCTTGCATAAGAATGTCAATCAGCCTGAACTTTGAAACTGCAGAGACTGGAAATGGGACCCTTCTCAGCCTGTCGTGTTTTCTTTCACAATGTAAACACACATGAGAACTTGAGTCCTGACCTCTTTTGATGTGTGTTTACATTGTGAAAGAAGCCAAGCCTGTCTGAGAAAGGTCACGTGGCCGCATGATGGCTGGTTGGATATTCTCAAGGGAGAAAGAGGGTCAGCCTCTGCACATGGTGCACTTGCCTAGTACCGGTAATGGTAGTGAGGAGACAGGCCTGTGAAAGAGAAAGGGGCAGGTGCCATGGGTGTAATTATAGGGGGGAGGAATGGGGGGGGGGACAAGTCCCCCCTATTTATGTAGAATGCCTTTTTGTCCCCCCATTTTTTGGTGGCAGGGTACGTTTTGGCTGCCGCATTCAATATCATGTAATTTGACAGTGCAAGCCTGGCTGAGGTGCCCATTACATAATGCTGAGCTTCGCTCAGCTGCATGTAGGTTTGTTGTAGGGCTGGGCTGCACGCGGACCCTAGTGAGGGGTCACATTTGTACAATCATAATTTGGGGTCAGGGGAATATCTAGCATTGCAACATTGGGGGGTGAAGAGAGCCACAAAATGCAGTGTGTGTAATACTCTCATTCACACCCCCAAACTGGCCACCCCTGCCCCCAATTTACCTTTTTGGTAACATTAGTGGTAGATGGCATTTTTACACAAAGAAATAAATGAAACTGCAGGATCATTGCAGATGCAGGAAACTCATTTATTAGAGCTCTGTCCCGGCCCTCTGGGTCATCATACATGGAAGCCTCCTAATTTGCATATGGATTGCATCAACAGAAGTGAGTTTACAGAAAAGGACATTGCAAGGAGCATCATCCGTCTTTAATACGTGGAGGCACCTTGGAAGTGACTTTAGAATAAGTTGCCATAAGTAAGGCAAATGACAAATAACTTTATGGTGCAAAATACCTAAATTGCACTATTGTTATATATGGAGCAACTCTATAGTCATTAGTTTACATTTTTTTTTATAATAACATGATATATTAACATAAACTTTGAAGTTAATGAGAATCATGTACAGAGCTGCAGATAAGACAACGTGATTAAATTAATTGCCCAGGATCACACACTTTGTTTAAATGGTGAAACTGGGATGTGGACAATTCAAGCAACTGTGCACCTCTTCCCAGGTTTAGTTGATCTAGATACTTATTAAGGTTTTGCTTTACATTTCATGTGCTTAAATATGTATTGCTGGCAATGCCTTGGAAGCAAACCACATTACATAATAAGCTAGCCTTTCATAGTAAAATAACTAAAACATACCTTAATTTTAGAGTCCGAATGTTGCAAGTAATTAATGAAATCAGAATAAGCAACCGAATGTGCCGTTTTAAAATCTTGCAGGAATCCATTTTGTATTATGTCTATATGCTTGTTTGAGTTAGTGCCCCAGTGGCAATAATCAAACACCAGCTCCCGTCAGGCTGCTTGCAGGCGCTCTTTGGGTAGAGGGGGTGCAGGCTTTTTTTTTTACTGCCGTCAATGCAGTGAATTCTAAAGACCAACTGTGGTGTTATAAGTTTCTGAAGATTGGCATGTCTTTAAAATTGTATTTTTAAGACACGCCACCAGTCTTATGAAAGTTATAACAGAGTGTTGGCAATGGACTTTTTGTGGTGTAGTAGTTTAGTGTTATCCCTCAGAGCCACCGTCCGCCCTTCCTCCAACCTGACCCTTTCTTTCAGGTGTCATGTCCCCCCAACATTTCAGCAAAGTTACTCCACTGATCATCCTTCAACATTTGAGAGGACCTACCTATTCAGCCAGTCCTGTAATGTTTTCATAACTATCTTGCCGTAATTCGTGGCTTCTGCACTTCTTTCCTGTATGGCATTGGTCCTCATTACAAGTCCGGCGCTGGACCATGGTGCTATTAGCACCATGGTCCATGCCGGACTCCGGCATGGTGGATGGCGGAATTACCGCCCCATTCCAAGGTGAGTGGGGCGGTAATTCCCCATTCACCATTTGCCCTTCCCCATTTCCATTTTTGCCCCATAGGGCATAATGGGAATGGGGAAAGGCGCTAAGTACGGTGCCGCAAATTGCGGCACTGTACTTAGCACCAAGGTCACTTTGCGGCATGGGTTTTAACGCCTGCAAAAAGCAGGCGTTAAAACCCGGGACCTTTTAATCAGGCATTAAGGGTTAACGGCGCCGACGGCACTGTTAAACCCTTAACGCCTGACTTGTAATGAGGGCCATTGCCTCGGCTATGGTGCAAATTCAGTGCAGGCAATCCTAACTGAGAAGAACGTAACAGAGATGTACTCAGGAGAGTATGGGCAGGGCCTGCCTAAGGGGCAGCGGCGAATTGGCGCCCCCACCTCCCCACGCACCCCTGGTCAACATGGGGGCGTGGCCACAGAGTCACTTTTTTTTTTTTTTTTTAAAACCTCCTCGCTCCGGAAAGGAGGTAATTCTATGAATAGGGTGCATTAGCACCCTATTGTTCCTAAATGCGCTCCGCTGCCGTGGGCGCATTGACTAACAATGAGGCGCCTGCCACCATTATGCCAGCTCGGGGGAGCCCTTGAAAGACTCCCCCGAGCTGGCATGGCGGGGAGCTAATGGTGCCTTTTGTTGGTGAAGGCGCCCGCAGCGGAGGGGCGCATTTGGTGACAATCGGGTGCTTAGCACCTGATTGACATTGAATGCGCCTGCCTGCTGCGCCTTCTCCCGCTACGCCATCTCGTGGGAGCCCTTGAAAGACCCCCGAGCTGGTGTGGCGGGGGCTAATGGCGCCCTGGGGGGCACGGCGCCCTGGGCGGTCGCCAGGCTCGCCCCCCTCTCCCCCCCCCCCCCCAAGGCCGGGCCGCAGTATGGGCACTATGGTGGTAGCAACTGATGTTACAGGACATGTTCACTGGGGTCCCAGATGGCATACCGCTTTAAAATGCAGGAGAGATGAGGGTACCAGTCCCGGCATTCTCACCTATCACCCAGATGGCATACAGCATTGCACGTCACGAGATGAGGTACCAGTCCTGCTGTCCTCACCTTCTATCACCCAGATGGCATACAGCCTTACACTGCAGGAGAGATGAGGGTACCAGTCCTGCTGTCCTCACCTTCTATCACCCAGATGGCACACAGCCTTACACTGCAGGAGAGATGAGGGTACCAGTCCTGCTGTCCTCACCTTCTACACCCAGATGGCATACAGCATTGCACGTCACGAGATGAGGGTACCAGTCCTGCTGTCCTCACCTTCTATCACCCAGATGGCATACAGCCTTACACTGCAGGAGAGAGATGGGGGGTACCAGTCCTGCTGTCCTCACCTATCACCCAGATGACATACAGCCTTGCACTGCCGGAGAGATGAGAGTACCAGTCCTGCTGACCCTGCCTTCTAGCATCCAGATGGCCTGCAGCCTTCGAATGCAGGAGAGATGAGGGTACCAGTCATGCTGTCCCCGCCTTCTATCACCCAGATGGCATACAGCCTTGCACTGCAGGAGGGATGAGGGTACCAGCCCTGCTGTCCCCGCCTTATATCACCCAGATGGCATACAGCCTTACACTGCAGGAGAGATGAGAGTACCAGTCCTGCTGTCCTCACCTTCTGTCACCCTGATGGCATGCAGCCTTGCACTGCAGGAGAGATGAGGGTACCAGTCCTGCTGTCCTCACCTTCTATCACCCAGGTGGCATACAGCATTGCACGTCACGAGATGAGGGTACCAGTCCTGCTGTCCTCACCTTCTATCACCTAGATTGCATACAGCATTGCACGTCATGAGATGAGGGTACCAGTCCTGCTGTCCTCACCTTCTATCACCCAGATGGCATACAGCCTTACACTGCAGGAGAGAGATGGGGGGTACCAGTACTGCTGTCCTCACCTATCACCCAGATGGGCTGCAGCCTTCGACTGCAGGAGAGATGAGGGTACCAGTCCTGCTGACCCCACCTTCTATCACCCAGATGGCCTGCAGCCTTCGACTGCAGGAGAGATGAGCGTACCAGTCCTGCTGTCCCCGCCTTCTATCACCCAGATGGCATACAGCCTTGCACTGCAGGAGAGATGAGGGTACCAGCCCTGCTGTCCCCGCCTTATATCACCCAGATGGCATACAGCCTTACACTGCAGGAGAGATGAGAGTACCAGTCCTGCTGTCCTCACCTTCTATCACCCAGGTGGCCTGCAGCATTACACTGCACGAGATGAGGCTACTAGTCCTGCTGCCCTCAACTACTTTAACCCCGGCCCAGGCTGTGTGAATGCAGGCCCCAGACTCTTGTCAATTGCAGACCGTCTCAGTGCATGTGCTCTCACATTCTGGTTGTCTGGATCAGCGTACTAACCATGTTAAAATGTAGTGGGGGGGCTACAGCCCCCCTCTTCCCCTTCAATGAACTGGACGGCTGGGTCTTCGAGAGGTGTTTAGGAGGCTCAGAGAGAGAGGCAGGCTCCAGCAGCAATGCTCATCAAAACTCGTCTTCAGTCAACAGTGTCTTCCTTCGCCACAATGTCTCATTTTCTTCCGAAAATCAGAAAACCTGTGTATTTAGAAGGAACTGGGGCGAAGAGGATTTTTGGCAAACTAGGCCCCAAACACAGGGGTGAATGTAAACATTATGGCACCCACCCAATCGGTGAGTAATGCCATATTCCACTTAAGCATGCTTCTTCTCAGCAAAGCACACAGATGCATATTCAGCTTTCATAGCAAGACATTCCATTCACATTGGACTACTTCTGGCCAATCGATCTGCATGTGTGTACATGTGCACACGCACGGTAGGTCTGGCTGCAGAGGTCTCAGTCTGTGTTTTAAGCAGAAATGGCAGTGGGATCCACTAAGAATACAAAGCAAATGGATTCCCAAGCAGTGGAATATCCTCACAGCCAGCTGTGCAACGCCACCGACATGGGAAATAACTGGTACATCGTGTACCCTAACCCAGAGGCACCACCTAGTGTCTCCAAGGGTGCAACACGGGAGGATAGCTCAGGAGCAACGTGCTTGCCTTGGAAGCAAGACAACACGGAGCACCACAGGTTCGATCCCGGGTGCGCGCTTAGAAAGCTCTGGGTAATACGCGTGTTATAAATAACCTATCATTTCATGACACGGGCATTCACGGCATTGGTGATTCCTAGAACTAAGATTCCTCAGAAAATAAACTGACAAACCAGGGGCATCTGCTGATAGGTTAGGACTCCGTCTCAGACAATGATTCAATCCAATGAATGCAATACGCATTGTGGGTGAGAGCAGATACAGGAGATACATGAAGCAGCTGGGAGGGCATTGCTATGCAAGGAGCGGCTGAGATGCAGGCGAGGCTACTGAGAGAATAACAAGCACGCCTTTTGGGATGTTGTGAGCAGAAAAGCAGCTTTCGAAACAAGTGAAGATGTGAGAAGGGGCGAAATTAGTGATGCCCATATAGAGGGCAAAAGAAAAATGAGATATTTGAGGGCATAAAAGGAGACAGAGCAGTGCAATCCATCAGGGAATTCAGACTGAAGGAACAGGCATTAGACAAGAGCGAGCGGGATATGACGCAAGCACAACTAATACAGCAACATGATGAGATTAGAAGGACATCATGAAACGAGGGCATGAGACTAAGAGAAGCATTATATAGATGTTGGAAGAGAGGCACAGGAGGTGTGATGATAACACGTGGGAGAGGCTAAGCTCCAGACCAGAAATAAACATGTAGACATTTGAAATTGCAGCTGGCCAGGTGTTTGGATGATGACTACCGTGATTCTACTGCACCTGCCACTAGCTGGTTGCACTTTTACCTATTGCCTTTTTACATTTTATTTATTCTTTACTGTTGATCCTATGTATTGCACTGCCCCTGCCCCCTTGCTCCCACACTTACCCCCTCCCCTGCACTTGTGCGATCTCAATGTCACTTGGCCTAGTAGGATCGTTTGTCTTTGTCTTCCCTTTGTTCCTCCTCCCTTGCCTCGTCGCGCCTTGAAACACTTGTGTATAGGCGCGTTATAAATGCCATATCATATCTTTCATAGTTGAATGTATTTGTGCTGAAACCAGAACAGCTTTTCTCAATAAACACAAGGCCGGATGTGTTGGCTTTGTCAGTGCTGGTTGGATGAGTGCCTGTAGCAGCTCACCTTTGGGTGGAAAGCATTGTGACTTGTCTTGATAAGGACTGCAAACCTGCGCGATCTCAAAGACCTCTTCCGGTGGTATTCGGTGCCTTGGTTTTTTGGGATTGGGGCCATTTTATTGCAGCGTTTCTTTTTGCAAGCTCCCCTTTTGTCCACTATGTTCTGCACACTGCTCCAGATAAGCCTTCAGTTTCCCTTCTCTGTGGTGCTGTTTCTTTTTGATTTTCTATCCCTCAACAAACTCCCAACATGACAATAATTAAGCTTTATAGACCTGGCCTGAGGGCCTTAGTGGGAGTTGTTATTTATTTATTGTGCATCAGCCGACTAAATGACTTTTCACACACGATCATCATTTTCAATATACAAATCTCGTAAAACATTAATAACTAATTCATAATTCAGCATATACTTGTTAGTTTTTTTTTACAACAGATCAAAAAATATGAATTCATTATAGTGCAATAAGTCTCAACTCTCTTATGATTTTGACAACTTCAATCGTAAGGGCTCTTGCATGGCCTGCTATCGTTCCCAAAAGGAATCTGTGGCTAACCACTCAATGTGGTCCACAAAAAAAGCCCAATCGTGTTTTACGAAGATCCTTTGTACTTTTGCACAATATTAAGATATGATGCATGGATTTTATCCCACATTCATTACAGAAATTACACTTTTCAACAAGTGCACAATTGACTCTCGAGCAGATTGGAGCACACCCGTTTTTACCAGATTTAATGGCACTCTTACAAATTCGAACTCCATTTTAGGCTCTGGAAACCTTGACAGATAATTTGGGAGAAAATGTTTTGGTTTATCAAAGATTGAAAAGGATTTGTATATCTTTTAACTCCTCATTTGTGCTATGGTCTTAATCCAGTCTGCTCGAGATTGGGAGTTATTGGCCCCAAAGACAAAGTTAAAAGCCCGAGCACAGCGTGGGTGTTTAACAAGGTTTCCAGTTCCATAACTCCTGGTATGGACCAAGGGCTGGGTCTATAAAAGTTATTAGAACACCCTACTGGTGTTTCTGGAAAGCTGTTTGGTCAATTTGCGAGCTATACGCACTGATATAGCCTGCAGATTGATTACAGCCCGCAAATCGGGTGTTTGCAAAGCAAGCAGCTTCAACGTTAGATTCGGGAACGTGAAAGCTGCTTGCTTTGGTGTATATGAAAGTGTTCATATACACCCACGGTGCATATGAACACTTTCATACACACCAAAGCAAGCAGCTTCCACGTTGTATTCTGCAACGTCGGCAACGTGGAAGCTGCTTGCTTTGGTGTATATGAACACTTTCACATAGAACAAAGCAAGCAGCTTCAATGTTCTATTCGACAATGTTGAAGCTGCTTTCTTTTGAGTATATGAAAGTGTTCCTATACACCCACGGTGCATATGAACACTTTCATACACACCAAAGCAAGCAGCTTCCACGTTGTATTCTGCAACGTCGGCAACGTGGAAGCTGCTTGCTTTGGTGTATATGAACACTTTCACATAGAACAAAGCAAGCAGCTTCAATGTTCTATTCGACAATGTTGAAGCTGCTTTCTTTTGAGTATATGAAAGTGTTCATATACACCCGTGGTACATATGAACACTTTCATACATACCAAAGTAAGCAGCTTCCACGTTGCAGAATACAACGTGGAAGCTGCTTCCTTTGGTGTATATGAAGCTGTTCATATACACCACATGGGTGTATATTAACACTTTCACATACAACAAAGCAAGCAGCTTTAACGTTGAATTCTGCAACATTGAAGCGGCTTACTTTGGTTTAAATGAATGTGTTCATATACAACCATGTTCTCAGCAGCATTTTTGTAAAATAACAAATATGTCGTTATTTTACAAAAATGCTGCTGAGATTTCAGGATTGTGCCCATTATGACAAAAACAGGCAAAATCCTGAGGACGCCCAGGCCCACTTGAAAATACTGGTGGAGCCTGGGCGTACTGATTTGGGGCAGTGAATCTGCGCCAAGTTCAGAATCGGGCCCCGAGGGTGTTCTAATAGCTTTGTAGACCTGCAGAGAGGGCCGTACCGGGCGTTATGGTCCCTCATACCTCGTTAAAGTCTCTCGCTTCGCTCGGGCCATTAACTCGGTCTTCAGGGCCCATAACGCCCGGTACGGCCCTCGCTGCAGGTCTATAAAGCTATATTATGTATTTTTTGTGGACTTACAAAAATGGAAATCTACCTGGGGATGGGAACATGTAGGTACGTGCAGACAGGGAGAGGTGGGACTTGACACACTTCCAGTGAAAATGTAGTGCCGTGGCAGGGGGCGGAGTCATGGACCACAGTTGTGTTTTTTTTAATTTGTTTATGACTCGCAAGTCTTTACAAAATGAATAAAACAACATATTTCATCATTTGAACCATACCATTAGAGCATTACATTCATAATGAAAAGGAACAAAAAGTAAAAATACATAAAAATCCTATTAACCTGAGCTCTATCACATTGGTATTTTTGCCAAGATCTGCCTTTACTTCACCTTTCTTTTAACTTCAACACCATATGCAGTTCTACAGCATAATCTCACAGCTTTTCAACACACATATCACCGCCAAAGAAAGTGCGGTGTTGCTGCCTGAGACGATTTTGTCCCAGAAGAACTCAGATGATATTTTCTTCTTCCCGGACAAAACGCCTCAAGTATGTCAAGCAGGAGTTCCATGTCCCCTCGCATTCCATAAGTAAATGCCTCAATGTCTGCTGTACTGGGTCAATGCAGACTTTACATAGTTGCTTTGCATCACAACCATGATTGCCCCTTGCCAACACTTCTCCACAATGAACCAGGTTTAACCTGATTCTTAGGAAGTTATTACGCAGGGAACTATCTGGGAATTTCATCAGGTTATGTTATATATATTTGTAAAGCGCACGGTCGCCCAGAGGAATCATGGCGCTGGTAGGGAAGCTGCGAGCTCAACAAGGACAGACGCGTTAGAACAGGGTGGTCTTCAGGGCTTTCCGGAAAGCCAGATGAATAGCCGAGGATTTAAGTGATAGTGGCAGAGTGTTCCAGAGCTTGGCTGCGGTAATAGAGAAGGCTCAGCCACCATGTCTTTCCCGATTAAACCTGGGGGCCTTAAGAAGGTTGGTTGTAGAGGAGCGAAGGTGACGATCCAGGATATATCGGGAAAATTTAGCTTGAAAGAATTCCGCTCCTAAGCCATGACATGCCCGGTGGACAATGCATAATGACTTAAACTTAACATGCTGTGCCACCGGGAGCCAGTGGAGACGGCGAAGTACCAGTGAAATGTGGGCACCATAGGAGGACCCAGTGGCCAGTCTGGCTGCCAGATTTTGCATACGTTGGAGGCGTTGTAGCAAACCCGTCGGTTGAGATAAGTACAATGAATTACAATAATCCAGCCGTGAGAGAACCATTGCCGCCACCACTGGGGGACGCATGGTTTCTGGGATCATAGGTAGCACCTTCTTTAGAACCCTGATCCGGTGGTGTGCGGACTGACAGACCGCCGAAACCTGATTTGACATAGAAAGGGATGCAGAGAGGATAACCCCCAGATTCTTTACCTTGTTTACAGGACAGGGTAGAGGAACCAACGATGTGGGCCAGAAAGCGGTGGTCCATAAAGACGGATTAGGAGGGGAGCCAACAAGCATTATTTCTGTTTTATCACCATTCAGTTTGAGCCAATTTTGGTCCATCCAAATACCGACTGACTTGAGGCAATCATGAAGACGAGCTTCGACCACAGATTGATCCTGATCAAGCCGGATCAGGATCTGTGTGTCATCCGCATAGGAATAACAATTAAGTCTGTAAGAGCGGATAAGGCAGACCAGTGCCCAGATATAAATGTTGAACAGGATCAGAGAGAGAGAGAGAAGATCCCTGGGGAACACCACAGGTGAGTGCACAAGGGGCAGAAAGAAAGGGAGGCATGGCGAGGGTCTGAGTGCGGTCAGAAAGAAAGGAAGTGAACCAGGCGAGAACAGAACCGGAGATCCCAATCTGTGCGAGACGGGATAAAAGGATGGAATGGTCCACCGTGTCGAATGCGGCAGATAGATCCAGCAGGATTAGGGCCCCTACTCCGCCCGCATCAACGAGTCTGGACATATCATCTTGTACGGAGACAAGTACACTTTCCGTCCCTCTACCAGGTCTGAAGCCAGCCTGTGCATGGTCAAAAATATTAGAAGATTCCAAGAAGGAAGACAGAAGGGGTGAAACCAGAGATTCCAAGAGTTTAGCCAAGAATGGGAGAAGAGAGATCGGGCGGAAGTTGGCAGGGACGGTGGGATCAAGAGAAGGCTGAGGAGGGGAATGGCCCTGGCAGATTTCAGTTTAGGGGGGACCAGTCCCGTTTGGCAGGAGTTGTTAATGGCCGCAGTAATTTCAGCCAGAATATCTGGGGCGATCATTTTCATAATGATAGCAGGGATGGCGTCCTCAGGGGAAGAGGATTTAATCTTTGATATGGATGCCATGACTTCTTCCTCACTAAACAGAGGGAAGGTCGACCAGCTAGGAGACAAATCGGTAGGGGAGGGGGCACAAAGTCGATGGTGTCAGGGGGCAGTGTCGTCAGAGATTTAGCAATGTCGGATCTAATCACATCAATTTTGGTGGTAAAAAAGGAAGCAAGGTCATTGCATAGTTTTTGAGATGGCTTAACCATAGAGGTCAGCGACTCTGAAGAAGCAAGGGAGTGAACAATAGAAAATAGGGTTTTTGGTTTAAGTAAAGCATTTTCAATTTTCTGGGCAAAAAAATGTTGATTTGGTGAGTTTAATGCTGGCTAAGTAGGTGGAGAGGTTGATCCTGTACAGGTCTCTAAGCGCTGGATCGTAGTTACTCCGCCATTTGCGTTCGGCTTGTCTGAGTTGGAGGCGAGCATTTTTTAATAGATCAGTAAACCAGGGTTGAGACGGTAGTCTGCGGCCTTGAGTAAGTTTCAATGGAGCATGAAGATTGGCAGCAGTCGTCAGTGTCTGAGAAAGTGCGGCAAGTGAGAGGGGTTGCAGGGAGATACAATTGGAAGCTATCAGGGCACTAAGTGCTTTAGGATCGACCGAGCGCCAGGAGCGGAGAAGCTTCTTCGAGGGAAGAATCTTGCAGGGAGGGGGGACTAACTGAAGTGAGCATGTGACCAGGTGATGGTCAGACCAGGTCACAGGCTCAATCGGACCGGGGACCAGCAGGGTATCCTTTACGAATATCAGGTCAAGGATGTTGCCATGAAGGTGGGTGGGGGCTTGGATCAGTTGGCAGAAGTGAAGATCAGAAATGCTGTCAAAGAAGGAGTTGAGTTCATCTGATCTGGGTAGATTGAAATGTAGGTTAAAATCACCTAGTATCACCAGATTGGAGTACTGCAGATTAAGGTCGGCAGCTAGATCGGCAAAGTCTAGCCCAAAGCGACCAATGGGACCGGGGGGGCGATAGATAAGCAGGAGGTGAATACTATTAGAAGGAGAAAGTATGCATCGACACAGCAGAGCTTCCATACTAGGTGCGGAAGGACAAGGTAGCTGGGTAACCGTGTGCGTGTCTTTAAAAATAACAGCAGTGCCTCCACCACGCTTGGGGGGAGGACGGTCCTGGTGTAGGATATGGTAATTTGAGGGGAGAGCTTGGACTATGGCAGGTGCCGAGCTCGGAGTGAGCCAGGTTTCTGTAAGGCATAAAATGTCTGGTTGCCTGTATGAGAGCAGGTCCCAGATCTCACCAGCGTGCGCCGGGAGGGATCTAGTATTTAAGAGGCATAAAGTATGGGCGGCTCTCAAAGGTTCCGTGATAGTAGGGGGCAGACTAGTGGCGGATATGTGGGTCCTCCAACCAGTAGGCCATTTAGTATCAGGGGGAGCCAGAGAGATCAGAAGGTCTTTATCTAGCGTCTCCTTGCGGCCCTTCCTGGCACGGACGGGCACAGACAGGCTTGCCTTAAGCACGCTTCGGCGCGCTGGCGGCGCGCCCGCTTCGTCCGCCCGCTGCGCGGGCGACCGATCCAGCACATAAGTGCGGGGATCGGGATGGGAGCGAGGCAGAGGGCAGGGCCAATAGGCAATGCACAAAGAAACAGGACTCGAGGAGTCGTCTGAGTAACAGGAGGGATAAAGAACACGGCGCTGCCTAACGCGAGCGACCCGTGACAATCATTCTGATCGTAATGATCCTTCTTTCATGCAGGCAATATAAAACCACAACAAGTGTAACACACAATAATGCTACTAGTTCGTGCACAGTAGTCAAGGACAAAGGTATAAAATATTAAATGCAAAAATTCACAGGAGAGTTGCTTCCATGCGGGAGTATCGCAGGGCATCCTAGTCCTTTTTCGCCACTCAAAAACAGGTTAACAGATGACCCCATGCGCACTTTTTCTATAGTTGTTATCCAATCCATGAGCTCAAGTTTTTGTTTAACTTTTAGTGGGTTGGATACGAGAGTGCCTACATCAAGGTCAACTCTAGAGAGAAGCTCTTACCTTACTCTCCAATAATCGAATGATTGCGGATTTGGTCTTCAGCATATGGAATCTAATGTCCCTATATAGGGTTGTTTCTTTACCAACCAGAATATCCTGATATAGGGAGATTAGTTTCCAACGGGCCATGCACCCTAGGGATTTTAAGCCTAGTTTGTATCTAAGGCTCCAGTTAGGTGTACAGGCAGGAAAACCTAATACTTTTTTCATGTCCGCCCCTCGAAAACATCCCAATTGACTGACCACAATCGTGTTCTAGCCTCCAGCCCATAAAGAATGACTGTCACTATTTTTGCAAAATAGTACCTAATCAAGGGAGAGATCAAGAATTTGCAAAATTTCTGGTTTAGTTTCAGCAATTGTACAGCTCCCTCCACTACCTTTGCTGTAACTTCTGCTTCAACTTTATAAAGAGCTGGAGAGGCATGGATGACGTATCCCAAGTATTTGACCGACTCCACAACTTGAATTGCTTCACCTTGTGAACCTAGTTTTCTTTTGTGAGTGTTTAAACATCACAATGTTCGACTTGGCAGGGTTTATGGAGAGCTTGTTAGTTTCGTCAGTAAGCGCTTCAAGCCTATTGGCGTTCAGTCTAACAGCACTATATCATCTGCATAGGCCAGCCAAAAGATCTTTTCCCATTTAACACAGGGCTGGCCAATGCAGATGAGCTTAAGGACAAATCCATGTCTGCCAGAAACAGGTTGAAAAAAAAGTGGTGCCCCTAGGCACCCTTGTCTAACTCCCCTATGCATCTCTATAATTTCTGACAGATGCCCCAGTTCGCCCAACCGTACCCTTATGTTGGTGTCCTTATGTAGCTCCACCAGCATTGAAAGAAGCGTTTCTGGTAAACCCCACTGTCTTAACTTGTTCCAAAGAAGGGCCCGGTCCACTTGGTCGAAAGCCTTCGACAGGTCGACCCATGCGCCAAAAAGGTGTAACAATCTATTATCAGTCTGCTCACTTACAAGATTTAATATGAGGTCATTTAACGTTGACATTCCCTTTCTGAAGCCCGTCTGAAGCGGGATAGTATATCATGATTTTCCACCCACTGTGTCATCTCTTTCAACAAAAGCTTCATGAAGATTTTACTCTCTATGTCGAGCAGGGCTATATGTCGATAGTTAGCCGCTGCTCGACGGTCTCCAGCTTTGAAGAATGTGATGACCAGGGCCATTTTCCAAGAATCTGGAAATAAACGCCTCTTAAGAATCTCGTTAAACAACCGAAAGAGAGGTTGTGACCACAAAACTGGCTCTTTTTTTAGTATTTGGTACGTCAGGCCATTAGGGCCTGCTGCCCGCGAAACAGACGATTTAATAATGATCTCCTCTATATCCCCTACATCAAATTTCAAACGCCATGGTATCTGTGGTGTAACTGCAAAATGGGAACTGTCGATGTTTTTAAATACTTCTGGTAGATGCTCTATCCAGCCCCTTTCCGAAACCAGATTACACAGTGTGCCTCCGGAACCGCCTTCAAAATGGTTGATGAGCGTCCAAAAGTGTTTGGTATTCTCATCTCTGAGAAGTTTAAGGACCTTCTCTCCATCATTATGAAGTCGGGATGCTCTCTGAAGAAATTACCATAATCTGTAGTTTGCCTTTTCTCTACTCATTTCTACGTTATACATTTCTGGTGGATACCTTGCTTGCTTTATTTGCTGTATAATTTTTCTGTGTTCTCTTTTCCTTTTTTGTGTTTTTTCATCAAAGGAATGAGTATGCCTTTGTTTCACCTGATGAGCTGGCTCATTGGGAGCGGATGTAGCCCAAAGAAATCTGACAAACTTATGGGGGTGGCAGTTTGTTTTCCAGATCACTTGTGGAAGCTTCTTCAGCTGTCTATTTAGGTTTTCGCCTTCACTTCTATACTTTACTAGTGTAACTTTACCTTTATTCCCGCTCAACAGGTGCCTATTTCTATTTGGAAGAGAGCTGAAAAGAGCAGGAAAAGATAGTTCCAGCCTACTGTGGTCGCTACCACCATCATGCTTCACAACTAAAGTGGAAGGCAATGCATACAAGTTCTGGGAAACAAATACATAGTCTAAAGTCGGGGAGGAATCCCCTCTGTGCCATGTCTTAGAAGTCCCCAAATCTCCCTCTGAGCTACCATTCATCATTTTAAGATTCCAAGAGTACATATAATCTAACCACATTTGCCCATTTTTTGTCTTATTTGCAGTTGGGTGATTTTTCATGTCCTTGTTTGATTGCATACATTCCACATTGAAGTCGCCAGCCAGGATTATACTGCTGTTTGCTGGGCCCAGTTGAACTGTCTCCAACAGTGATCCCAAAACTTCCAAAAACAAAGACAGCTTTGAACGGGCAGCGTTCCAGTATATATTAATCAATACCCAATCTAGGCCTAAGCCTTCATGAAATGACCTGGCTCTACATGCCTGAATACCCAAAGGGTTTTCAAAGATAGTAACTATATCCTTGAAGATATGATTTTTCATGGCTAACAATAGTTCTCCAGACGGCCTACCTTTTGCTTTTTGCAAAGCTGGCAAACAGAATACACTAAAACCCTCAATACTCAAGGGATTCACCAGCCATGTTTCTTGCAATAGGATCACGTCTCCTAGATTAAATAAGTACTCGCGCATATTTTTGACCTTAAATGTACTGGAACCCCGCGTGTTCCAACTGACAATGTGTAGGTTTTCCCGCCTAAAGCTGCTGGGAGCCCACACCTAACTTCTACAAAACCTGTGTAAGTATCTCAGGAAGGAAGGAAAGAGCATCGTCCTGTAGCTTATATTCGTTTTTTTGGTTTCTGTTCACTTCCTTTCCAGGGACCTTGGCTAAATTTCTGATGGATTCTGCGGCTCTGCCAGGAACTTCAAGAACACTCTTCGAGTCACTAATTGAGACTTCCAGGCCATGAGCCTCCAGGTTTCTAGCTTCATTTAGGACAGCATTTCTTGCTATGGATGATGAAAAGACTACCTCTGCTAGGAAGGGGTCTTGTGCCAAGGGGAAGGTTACAGCTTCATTGTCTTTTGACGAAAAGAGGTAAAGGTTTTTAACTTTCTTGATGATTCCCAAGATCACCGCCCGATTTAGGGACTTATGTTGTTTAACTTTGTAACAGAGCCTTAACCATACTCTTGGGATGGCGTATTGTTTAAAGTTTGCTCCGTGATTTCTTTGGTTATCACCTGTGATGCTGAGTCAAAATTATCCTGATTAAAATGCGGAATGAGAGCCACGGATCTCCGATTCCATTATACATACAGCCGGCTTGCAGAGATTCGGACTGTGGAAGATCCTGTGCCGTGACGGATGGTAAAACTCCCTGTGCTGCTGGAAAATCCTTCATATTTTTCTTGGCTGCAAGGAAAATCGGGGCCAGCTTTAAAGTGTTTTGGATTTGAGCTGGTGGTGGTTTGCTAATGATATTGGCTTTCTGCTGCGAAGTGAAGCTTTTCTGAAGAAAAATTTGCGCCAGTTTACCCTTATTCACTAAGCTGCCTTTATTGTGAGGTTCTGACAAGGATCTTTCAGTCTGATGCATTGTCCCCAATCTTAATCCATTTACGTTATTCTCCCCTGGAACCTTTTCCAGGGTATTATGATTTTTTCGACTTGATTCTGTTTGGCAACCAATAATAATTAATTATAATGCTTATGTTCGTAATCTTGATACTCTCCTCTATGCTACATGGTGCATTGATCTTAAACTTTTGATTGCTATTTTTCCTATTCCCTGTAATTT
Source organism: Ambystoma mexicanum (assembly GCF_040938575.1). NCBI lineage: Eukaryota > Metazoa > Chordata > Amphibia > Caudata > Ambystomatidae > Ambystoma > Ambystoma mexicanum. The sequence continues at coordinate 434,542,018 of NC_090931.1, read as the reverse complement.
GTGCTTGGCTTTGTTCATCCTCTTCTTCCGGGCACTCTGGCACATTACAAGTCCTGTTCGCTGATGTTATTACTACATCAACATCTTTAGCTGTTAGCTTTTTCTTTTGTTCATCTAATCCCTCTACAGCAGTAGCAACGGACGTATCTTTACTTTTTGCTTTCTTCTTGATATATTTAGAAGTAAGCTGCGTAGTCTTTGATCATTTCCTGGCTTCTTGGCGTTTTCTCATTTTTCTTCTGATTCTTGAACGTTGACAATGCACTGGCTTCCATCCAAGTTCCCCCTCACTTTGCTTCTCTACTTCTGCAGCCGGTTTTGTAGATGTTGCTTTCGCGGTATTATCCAATTCCCCTTCAGCTACATTTGCTAGCCAAAAAAACTCCTCCAGCAATGACTCTGAAAGAGGTGTTTCATCAAAGGGTTGATTTGGAATAGCCTCTTTTGTTTCCGGAGCTTGCGGAGTAACAGCTTTGCTCAGGGATTTAGCAGTTTCACTCAATGAGATGTTATTCCTTTCGTTTGCTTTGGACTGGGGGCTTAACATAGTTTGTATCGATGAAATATCAAGACCTTGTTAGACAACCTCTAATCTTAGATCTCTTAATGGTGGGATCACATTGATATTGATAGCCGTGACCAATCCCACGAAGGTGGATTCACAGGATGCCACTTTGTTCGTCAACTCCAACAGTGTGCCCGCCTGACCATGAATTCAAGGCCATCAATGTATCTGAACTTGGCTCAGAGCTGGTTATAGGCAAATGTGCCTGAATTGCATCCTCCGACGTATCTGGATCACATATTGGGGTTTTTAAGGGACTTCTAGTTTGTGAGGAGGAGGAGGATAGTCTACCTTGCCCATTACATACTGTGACCTCATTATTCTCCATCTGATCAATGGAGGAATGCATTTCAACGCTACACGGTGTAGTTTGCAAAGTTGGCTGCATAAACCAAGAGGATGCCAGATTTCCTTGCACATCGTTGTAACTTTTGCACCTTTTTTTCCCTGAAATGTGCTTGGATTTTTTGCTGAATCTTTTGGGTAGTTACTGTGTACTCTAGGCCCATTGCCAATGTTGCAAGAGTGTAGTTTGGTGGGTCTGCTCAGCACCACCCTTTGGAGTGGTGAGCCTTTCCTCGGCGTGCACTTGAGCATGGATGGTTGCTTGTGCAGAAGAATTTACATCTTGAGAGACCGGTTGAACAAGGCGGTGTCCTACAATTTCCGGGTCTGGCAGCTAGGATCCATTTCCTTCCACCTCACTCTCCTTATCCATGGAGAGCATACTACACAACTTCATATCAGATCTTACAGTCTGCTTATTATTGCAGTGCTAATGGAGCAGGTATTGAACTCTTTCAGATGACTGCTGGACAGAGAGGGCATGTCATTAGTTCTGTGCTTAGTCTCACTAGAATGATCCTGGTATGGTACCCTGGGATCAAAGGAGAAACTCCTGCAGTCTCCCAGCAATATTTAACTCCAGCAAGTTCACCAAGATGAGATGAGCATATAGGCGACTAGTTGGTAGATAGGTCAACAGAGCATGTAATATCTAGTGTCAATAGTACCAAAATCTTCTAGGTGCTCCACGGACCACGCACCACACACACACAGCACAAAGTCGCCAGTATTTTCGTAGCTACTCATAAAATTTGCCAGGATCAAAGGAGAAGCTCCCGCAGTCTCCTGGCGATGCCATGTTTCAAATGTTTTTAGCCACCACATGTTTTCCGTGCATTTTCTTATTGGCTTTTCCCCCAAAGCCGCATGCTTTGAGCGTGTTAAAGGCACTATACAGCCCAAAGCAACTGCTCACATCTGCTCCCACAATTTGAGCACTTTTACTGTTAGCAGGGGGCTCGGAAAACGTTAGAGGGGGGGTTTAAAAAAAACAAAAAAATAAACAAAAAAACAAATGCTCTGTGCAGAATAGTGCGAATAGGTCCTTACCACGGACTTCCTCAGGCTTTCTCGGGTCTCAGCGGGCCGCCTCAGATTTTCTCCCAGGCTCGTCAGACCGCTTATCACAGCCCCCACCGTGCCACAGGCCCACACTGGCTCTATCTCTCTGTGATGGCGTCTTGACCGGAGTCGGAGCTTGTCCCTCAAAAGTTCTGTCACCTGCTCTCTCCGCGATGCCGGACTGCAGCCACACTGATTAGGTTTGAGGAAAGGACCTCAGCTACCTCCCGAAGTCAAGCCGGACCACAGTTGTTTGTTTAAGGAGCAACCTAGGTTCAAAGTAAAGAGGGGCAGAGGGGTTTTGTTCCCTGGCAGAGTCAGTCTGTAGTGGCCCAGGAGAGCTCAAGTGTTGAGAGGGAACACTGTGCTGAGAGCTCTGCTGCCATTGATTAATTTGCAGGCTAAGATCTCCGAGCCATACCACATCATAAAGCCTGAAAGTTGTCCAATGGGCGGATCCCACGTCACTCTCAGCGCATAGAACACAAAGCCTTTCTTTATTGTAACGTTAAACCCAGTGGGACCTGCTGTCTTTCGTCTTCTGCTTCCCCCCTTTTTCTAGTTATTTTTAAAAGCCCCCAGTAAGGTCGTACAGGAGCAAGTACTGCGCTGAAATGACCGCACAGTTTTACGGCTCTGGTGCAGTGTGGTTCTTGTACTTTATTTTATTTTTTGTATTTTATTTAATTGGATACTTGTAAGGCGCCCATACAGCAAATGGTGTATTTGTCAGTCCTCCCCTTCCACACCATACAGGTTTTGTCTGATCTGCTGCTCCTGCCATTTGCAATTCAAGTACCAAAGTATTACCTTCACTCCTCCGTCACATCTGCATTAGTTTTGGCGAGTGGGTTGCTCAAGCGGGGCCTGTGAATTACGTCCATTTGTAAAGCATCTGTCATCTATCAAAACATGGAGAGAACAGATTACAAACTGGCGCGGGGAGAAGAACCAATTACAGGAGCGACTTTATTCCCAACCCACCGGGACACACAGTGCAGCCGATCCAGAAAGCGTCTGATTGATTCACAGAGCCGGAGGCGGAGCCGGAAATACACAGGCATGCGTACTACTGAGAGAGCGCGAGCCAACCATGTGCCGCGAGAGGCCGCTACACGAGAGAAGCAGCTCTGGACCAATAGATAAACGCGAATAATCCAGGTTTCTTAATCTGCAGAGCGGTGCAGCAACAAGCAGAAGGAAAGATGGGCTGCATTAGAAACGTCCTAGACTTTAACATAATGACTTTTGCACTGTGGAATATGTTCATTGTTTCTACTTGCTTACCACCATCTAAGCACTTAACTTTTTGTATAATTATGCACTTCGAATTCAAGCAGAGAATGTTTTTTAAATACACTGGCAGAATCCACAGTGTAGTAGCAAGTATTGAGAGAAACACGTTGTATAGTCCACAGTGTTACAGGAAGGTGTCCGCCATCCATCAGTTTGCATTTAAAAATGTATCAGAAAACACTGTTTCACAAACTTCCAAGCAAATAGACATTTGGCAACTATCATGCCAGCCTCTAAATAAAGAAAAAGCAGCCTAGACACACAGTGCCCGTGCAGCGGGCGTCAGCACAATTCTAGGTATGGCTGGATCTTGCAAGGCCAGCTGCCCTCTGCATTTCTTAGTTATTTTGCCTTCCCTTCCAACAGAACAATGCACCATTTTCTAGCTATGCCCACTCCAAACTACCGAGTGGCATATCTGATGGGCATAAAGGGAGCAACTAGAGGATGGTAGCAGGGGTGCATCAAAACCAACTTGTTTGTGTGGAGGTGCGCTAGCCCTTCAAATGTTAGGAGGTGCGCTAGCCCTTCAAATGTTGGGAGACTCTTTCACTTCAGAACCGGTGTGGGAGGGGCACATTTATTTGTGGGGGGCAGGGGGCGTCTAACCTTTTCACGCATTCTAATGGGACAATTCTAGTGCAGCTTCAGTGTTACAAGCAGTTAACTCTTACAAGCAGTTAACTCTCTTTTTCTAGTCTGAAAACACCCACTGAAGGACTGCTGTAGAATTAGCAGTCTCCTGTCCCTTCTCTACCCTTCCAGTCACTCCCCAACCACACATCACGATTTCAATTGCCTAAACACGTATGCATATAAATGCATGTGCTAACAGTGAAATGCCTTACGTTAGTAATTGCAGGGCCTTTGTTAACATGGAAATCCAGGCACCGTTTAACATGCGTGTCCTGTTTTGTCCAGCCATGGCCCTGTAAGTCAACCAGGTCAAGTCAACATAGCCCAAAATGTCAGGGGAGTTGGGCGGCGTGCGCTGAAGCCCGGCCAGCTCAATGGGGTTGTCCCACTGGATGCTAGTACTATAGTTTAACCGAGGGAGAAATTACATAACAAATGTTCTTTCTATGGATTCTTCTCCCGCAGATTCCACATCTGATAGATATCCTCATCCAGCTCTGCTGCTTGGAAAAAAACTTGTCCGGGGCATAGTGGACCTCAACTCGGCTGTGGATCCATCTCGCTGGGTGCTCGATTGTCGGCTCTGGATGGGACGTCAGACGTTGTATATATATATATATTTATATATATACACCACATTACTACTCCCTTTACCTCAGTTTCCCCCGAGCTCGACCGCTGCATCGGAAAACAACGAGAAAAAAGGCTAAACATCCCGTAAGAGGTTAACAACAATAATAAAGTTGCCATGGAAAGAAAACCAATATGTGGAGTCAGAAAAAGATGTATTGATTGATTGGAGAAAATATGCAGCATGAAAGAAAGAAAATGGTCATCCCAGGACCATCACCAGGTGTCAACCCACTAACAAAAGGGATGCGCGCACCAACCGCCAAATTTACTGAGCGGGGATGGATGGGAGGGGAGAGGAGGAATCTGCAGGAGAAGAATCCATAAAAAGAACATTACTGTAAGTAATTTCCCCTTAAATGGATTTCCTTTCTCCCTTAGTTTCTGCATCTGAAAGCCTCCCCAAGCAGTGAGGCAAATGGAGGCAGGCTGTTAGGCAGAAACCTGTGCAGTTCCCTTGGGGAACACTGCAAAAGATTTAAGACTACAGGTATAGCAGTAAACCCACTTGGTAGCAGTCTGTACCACCCAGATTTACCTGGTAGCTGTGGCTGAGCAGTCAGACTTCCCTCAAGAAGAGTTAGGCAGTATGCAAAGTATACACAATAGGTACTCAAACACAATAGTACAAGCAAACACTGACCAGAGCCTGGTTTCAAAAGTATATAGTTATTTATTTTAAGAACACATAAGTTGAAAACACTCTAGCAATATATAGTAAAACACTTCAAACACAGTTATATGGAAAGGAGTCCCAACCCTTATTCCTAACTAGACGACTCTTGGTTAACACCACATAATTCAAACAGAGGTGAGTGCTTAACTTTAGATGACACTCTAGTAGGTTTAAAGAAGGGAGGGAAAAAGAGCAGAATTAGGATAAACACACCACTCTAAGGTTAAGAACACTTTCAGTAAGTTCAAAGAAGCACAAAGTCACAGGTGAGCAAAAGTCACTAGGCAGGGCCCACTCTTAGAGCAGACAGAGCGAAAATGTGCCCAAGATCACACAGTTATTAGGGATTCAGAGTCTTGCGAAAGAGTTCAGAAAGAGTTTAGAGAGGCATAGAAAGTTTAGCCAGGGTGTCCCAGGCAATCCCAGGTTCGAAAGCCGGGGGCTAAAACTACCCCGTACAGTCGGTGGCAAGGGAAGCCAGGCGGAACACGGTACCTTAAACGGGAAGGATCCTCCAGCCGTGGCAGTTGTTCCAGGCAGTGGCAGCAAGGCTCGACGTCGGTCAAGGGAGAAGAAGATCTCGCTGAAGAGCAGAAGAAGAAGGTCGTTGCACTGCCCGGGAAGAAACCAGCCGCGGAGTCCTCCGGTTAAAGGGTTGTACCGATTTTCGCGGTAGTGGTAAAAGTGTGGTATTCCGGTTGCCGGGGTGCTTGGCACTGGCAAGGCGGCCACGAGATACCTCGAAGAAGCGGAAAGAAGGTGAAAACTGGTTGTCCCCACCAGTCAAGGGAAGGAGACACGCTGTTAAGAGCTCTCCTCGGTCGTTGGGAAAAGTGGTGAGACGGTTCAGCAGGGCTCCACCGGTGGTGTCGTCGTAGCAGGTCGGCTCAGCTCTTCCCTCGTCGGATTCTTAGGTCCTGTGGTGACTTCTAAAGTTCCAGTCCCCAAAGCCCTGCTTTTATGCAGCAAACCCCCATTCACCCAGCCTAGCTGTCACTCAAACATGCTAAGTGGTGAGCCGGCCGGCTCACCACTTGGGCCAATCAGGTCGGAGTGCGACTTGAGTTACCAAGGTAACTCAGTCCAGGGTGCCTAAATCCCCCTCCACCCCATGTAAGTACCCCAGACAGAGTGGCACCACTTTGGAGGGCTTCTGTGGAGAAGCCCGCCAAAAGTGGAACAAAGGGCTCCACTTTGGGTCAGAGTTACAGAGGCGAACGCCAACGCCATTTTAGAATCAAGTTTTGGCAAAAAATCCCAACCGGAGTTATAATAATAAATATATAAACCGGCGGTATGTTTGAGGCTACCGTAAATAAATAATTAAATGTGTTAGCCTAAAACAATGGGAAATCCCATAGGAAAATATTTGCGGTTGAATATAAAGAGTAGTTTCCACTGCCACCAGCCAAAACTCGATCAGGGGGGACGGAGACGTGCCCCCTCGACTAACAGACCCTGGGGCAATCGAATTGCCCCAGCCAGTACGTCCACAATATGATGGTTTGTACTGGTTCTGTTCAGGATTTAAGACTAGTAAAGTCTTTGGTGACTTTACATGCCCTGGGAGACAGTAAGTCAGTCCCAGGGTATGGAGTCTATGTTGGGGAGTCCCTAGGACACCCCTGGGTTACTACACAGAGGGTGCTGTGTAACCCACATCACAAAAATACATGAGGCCCTATGGAGTAAAAGACCCCATAGCCCATTCAACACAAGGTTAACCAAAGAAGCACACTTCAAACATGCCCAAGAGTGAGGGTAAAAGAGTCTCACTCTTGGCAGGAGAAAAAAAGAAACCCCAGAAATCCAGCAAAGCTGCTGGGGGACTCACTAGGTAGGGAAATTCAGCCTAAACAGAGAATTCTCCCTAACACAGGCACAAAGTTGTAATGGAGCACCGCCCTGCCAAAACATGCATTAGCGCCACGGGCAACGTCTAGACTGTAGTGTAGGACCATGTTGCTGCATGACAAATATCCATAACCGGGATTACCCTCTGTAAGGCCGTTGATGCAGAGATTCCTCTAGTTGAGTGTGCCGTGATGCCAGAAGGCAGTTCCCTGCCTGCAGGCTGGTAGCACTCCACAATGCACAAGATTATCCATGGGGATAGTGTTTGCTTTGTTACTGCCAGACCTTTACGGGCTAGAAAATAGGCCACGAAAAGTCGATACGATTTACGAATTATTCAGACGTCCTTGCGACATACAAGCTCAGGGACCTTTTGGGATCCAGTCGATGGAAACGCTCCCCTTCCTTAGAACGGTGCATAGGTGGGTAAATGATCAGTAGGTCTATGATAGATGAAACTCTGATACCACGTTCGTCAGGAATCCCGGCCTTACTTTAAGCGAGGCCTTCTCTCGAAAGAACCACAAGAATGGCGGTGTGCAGCAAAGGACCTGCAATTCCCTAAACCACCTAGCGGAGGTTATCGCAGCAAAGAAAAGCTGTCTTCTAAGAGAGCACCCGCAAAGAACAGGTGTGCATGGGCTCAAAAGGAGCTACCATTAAGAAAGTCAGAACCAGATTAAGATCCCAATACGGGACAACAAAGGAAGTTGGTGGAAACTTATTCACAAGGCCCTTCAGGAATTTGGTCATAACCGGGATTGTAAAATATGAACCTTTATCCGGGGACTTATGAACACATACAAGGCTGACAAATACCCTTTAAGTGTGGTGACCTGAAGGCCTGCCAAGGCCAGTGACAGAAGGAACTCATCACTGTAGTGGTGGGGGAAGAGATGGGGCCAATCTCGCGTTCCCTGCACCACGCCTCAAATCTTCTTCACCTGCACGCATACAGAGAGATAGTCTGTGTGCAGTCAGCAACACCTGGAGTACCTCCTCGGAGGGGTTACAGTCATCATATCTGCTCCTCTCAAGAGCCACGCATGTAGGTTGAGGGACTCTGGATTCGAGTGAAGCACCCGACCTTCCAACTGGGTTAGGAGATCCGGGCGCTGAGGCAATCAGAAAGGTGGACAGATGCTCAGATCAAGGAGTTCAAAGTACCAGATCCCACTAGCCCAAATCCAGGGCGATCAAGATCATGATTGCTCGAAACCTCTTGAGCCTCCTTAGAACCCAAGTAATTACAGGAATTGGAGGGAAGGCGTAATGTGAAGGGAAAGTCCAATCCACCAGAAACGCGCCCCTAGCGCGCCATTCGGTGGGAACTCCCTGGAGCAAAACTGTTTGCACTTCCTGTTGAGCTCTGTGGCGACCAGGTCCACTGAAGGGGTACCGAAGAGAGAGAAGACCTCCTCTAGGACCTCCTGGCACACTTCCCACTTGTATGAGACGGTGCTCTGCCTGCTCACAGCATCTGCCAAACTGTTCTCTGACCCCACCAGATGAACTGCCGAATCCGAGATCCAGAAGGGGAGGGCGTGCACGCCACCTTACTTGTTCATGTAGTACACGACAACGTATTGTCCGTCAGAATGAGGGCAAGCTTCCCCTTCAGAGACAGAGCAAACCCTCTCAGGGTTAGCCTGATGGCTCTGAACTCCAGCCTGCTGATGTGCCACCTGGCTTCCATTGCTGACCAAAGGCCTTTCACATACAAGTCCTCGCAGTGAGCGCCCCAACCCTTTCAGAGACGCATCCATGATCACTCAGGCCTGAGGCCACAGAGGCCAGAAGTGTTCCTGTGCCATGAGATTGCTGCTGTTGGCCCACCAACCAATGTCGCCGACCACTGACCTGGATACACTGAGGGAATCTGTGAGGGTTCCGAGGTACTGTGACCACTGGCCCCATAGGAGCCATTGAAGAAATCTCATGCTCAGCCTGGCCTCTGGCACTAGAAAGATGAAGGAGGCCCTGAGGCCTAAAAGGTGGAGGAAGGAAGCTGCAGGTAAGGTGGCATGGTTCCAGAACTGGTTCACCATCTGAGCAATGCTGTTGACTCTCTCCTTGGGAGCGAAAGGCCTTCCCCATTCGAGTGTCTAGGACTGCTCCGATGAACTGGAGCCTCTGGACTAGCGTCACATGGGACTCCTTCAAGTTCAGGGAGAAGCCCAGCCTGTGGAGTTGCGAGCAGTTGTCCTCTAGGTGCGACAAAACCTGCTCTGTTGACTTGCCCTGGAACAGCCAGTCATCTAGGTACAGGAATATATGGACTCCGGATCTCCTGAGGGGAGCTGCAACTATTGCCATGAGCTTGTTGAAGACCCTTGGAGTGGAGGTCAAACCAAAGTGGAGCACCTTGAACTGATGGTGCTTGTTGCCTACGAGGAACCTCAGGAACGGCCTATGCTTTCGATGTATCCTCACATGGAAATAAGCGTTCTGCAGACACCAGCCAGTCCTGCAATTCGAGAGCATAGAGAGCGTAGAGAATTTCTCTCAATGTCACCATCTTGAATTTGTCTTTCCTCAGGAACTTGTTCAAGGCCCTGAGGTTCAAAATGGGACAGAGACCTCCTACCTTGTTGGGCACCAGGAAATACCCAGAATACCAGCCCGATCATCTCTGCTCGGGAGGTACCTCTTCCACAGCACCCTTCAACAACAGGGCTCTCAGTTCTTCCTGGAGCTCTTATCCTGGTTGATTTGGAGGTGGTGGGGGTCTGTCCAGAGGTTTCCTTAAGAAGGGCAGAGAATAACCCTACCACACGAGCTCCAGGACCCAAGCATCAGAGATAATCTCCTGCCATTGGGGCCAGTGCTTTGACATCCGTCCACTAAGCGGCAAGTTGTGGGAGGTTAAAATCAAAGCTGCTTAGAGGGTGGGGCTGCCCCAGTCGCTGCTGGTTTGCCTTGGGAAGCTCCTCTGCCCCTTCCAGGGCACGAGAAATGCTTCTGCCCTTGCCTGGCCTGAGGGAGCTGCGCCTTCCTGCTGTAAGGCACATAACGCTTGTAGCCCATGCCCCTAGAGGCGAAACTGAAGCTGAATGCAGGTTTGGTCGGCTCCCCAGCGACATCATAGCAATCTTTGAATCCTTAAATTTTTCCAGGGAGTCAGCAGCCTTCTGGCCAAAAAGGAATTCACCCTCAAAGGGCATGTTCGGCAGTCTGTTTTGGACATTGGGCAAAAAGCCTGAAAATCTTAAATAGGCTTGCCTCGTCAATGCTATAACCGATGCCATTGAATGCAGTCGGCCACGTCCAGGCCCGTTTGTAGCAACTGCCTGGCCCCCTCTTTCCCATCCTCCACCAGCTGTACAAAGCCGTCTCGCATTACCCCCTCAGGGATATATTGTGTCGAATGTTCTACTGCCTTGCAGAGGAAACCACTGACCATCGTAGTAGCTTTCAGAACCATGCTGCCCGAGCTAAAATCATTCTTGGCCATTGAATCAATTATTTGACCCTCTCTCTCAGGAGGCAGATTTTAAGTTGAAAATGTTGGTCTGGTGGAAACTGTAGCTGCCTGCACGAACAGACCTCCTGAAGGAAGGTTGGGAAAACAGAAATGGCGGGTGTCCTCTTGCCGGCCTATATTTTCCGGTCATGGTGGAGCTGACCGGAGGGATGGCGTAGGGATGCCGCCACAGAGAGGTTACTGGATCGGTAATCGCCGGGTTCAGAGGCATATTCCTTACAGTAACTGGAACATCATACAGTAACATCCAGTATGTCAGTTAACTTGTAAACGTGGACTGGCACTGGCGTAGATTGCAGTCCTAAGGTGTCCACTACCCTATCTACCAGTGCCGAAATCTGGCATGGATGTGGGTGTAAGGCTGGTTTTGCTGAAGTTGCAAATCATGAGATGTGTCCAGCCCGCTGGCATCGTGAAGCCCTGTGCCAACTCCAAAAGGTCAACTTGGTCGTCAAATAGTTGACACCCCTGTGAGAAACCTGGAGGTGTCTCACTTACTAGTCCCCGGGGATCTGTCATCAAGGTGGCCAGGACAAGGCCATCGTTATTGGATCAAGTTACTGGGGATGGACCAGTGGGGGGAGGATCACCTGGATGAGGGGTCTTCGGGGAGTGGAAGTGTGACACCGAAGGGTGAGATGCAGTACCTCCTTCCTTGTAACACCTTTCACCCATTCTACCACTTAGAATATTCAGAAGCTCTACCCTCCCACCCCCCTTTTCTGACACACTTACACTGTGAAAGACAACAGATTAACACCAGAGCCGTTTACCTGACCTGTCCCAATACAAGGGTCAGGCAGGGTCAGGCAATTGACAATAACCCTGCTCACCCGACGGCCCTTGCCCTTCCCCCACAGGGATAAAAGGCAGAGCATGAGAGCACACTCAGAGCAAGGCCGCACGCACGAGGAAGCAGCTATTCTGGACCGGCAGTTCAAACGGAGGAGAAAGGCGGCAAGACCTGACGAAACGACAAGGAGGGAAATGCCTTGCCCTTTTCAATTCAGATCTGCAAAGCTTCTGAAAGAGGAATTATAAGACCAGGAAGTCCAGCTGGCGCGTGACGTGACGGGTGTCAACAAAGCAGGGAGAAGCACTTGCCGCCATGGTGCTGTCCTTGACTCCCGCGACAAGAAACTCCAACAGTTCAGCACAGCCGGTGCGTTGGAGAGGACTGATAGTAAACCGAACTGTGGTGGGCCCAATGTTGCAGGCGGCACCATTGTTGAACAAAGAACTTGTGTATTTGAAGTTTAAAAGAAAGCCCAATCAAGCTCCAGAGGCAGAGTGGTCTGACGCGGTGGGGCGCTCATTCGAAGGACTCTGACTGGAGCCTTTTTGTTTTGTTGAAACTACGAGAACCAAGAGCCTTAGGGGAGGCTGGCGTGAGGTGCCAAAGTGGTCATACGAGGGTCGAGCAAAATCTCTTGTACCATTGAAAGTCTTAGACACGTAAAACAAGGTGGACTGTGTTACTGGGGCAAATGAGACCCCGACTGAGGGATACCTACGAATCAGGGTAACCAGTAACACACCTGAGATATTGTATTATTAATAGAACTGTATGAAGCCTGGCTGGGGGCTTTAAGGAAAGCCTGACTGGGGGCTGAGACCCTGACCTGGGTAGAGGGAAGCACTTTAGGGGTCTAAAATGACTGTCTTGTGAACTGTGGCAAGCATGAACCCGACGGAGGGATGCCAAGAGAAAGCTAGGGGAAGGGAACCCTGCTTTCTGATAAGCAAATCAGGAACTGCGTTAGAATGGCTATGTGAACCGGACGGACGGATGCCAAGAGAAATCTAGGGAAAAGGAACCATGCTTTCTGAAAAAGATTGTGAAACTGTGATATTGGCAAATGTGAACCCGACTGAGGGATGCCTGGGAATTGGGGTGAACAGTGATACACACGTGAGCATTGTGGTGACAAGTGTGAACCCACCTGTGGGATGTCCACAGTGAAGGGTTGTTTGAAAAGACATTGAGACTCTTGAATGTTACATTTTGAATTAAAGGCCGTAGTGAACCCGACTGAGGGAGGCCAACACAGAGAAAGATCGAAGCCCGGCAGAGGGGGATCCTGAGGCGAAGAGTAATCGCCCTGTGAAGATTTATTGAGGGAACCTTTTGTTTGTTGTTCATGGCACATCAGGTAACCTGAGGCAAGATACTTTGTGTGGTATGATATGATAGGTTATTTATAACGCGCTTAATAGCCAGAGGTTTCTAAGCGCGGACGCAGGGATCGAACCTGTGGTGCTCCGTGTCATCTTGCTTCCAAGGCGAGCACGTTACCCGTGAGCTATCCTCCCGAGTGTCTGAAAGTGACTTGGCCACAGAAGGCCCTGATATTTTGGAAACGAACTGTAAGCTTGTGCTGGAGAATCCCAGGAGTGTGCTGTGCTCAAGAGTCCCACTCTGTCCCGTGCTAAAAAGTGGGGAAGGGAGATCCCAGCCATACCATCCTGACATCATTTGGTGAACACTTTCTTTTCTTCTGAAAATTATTCAGCACTATATTGTAGCATAGCAGTCAGGATTGACAATAGGTGGATTTAGTATAGGCCCTTTTTGTTTGACTTAGACACCACTAGGACTGCATTATTATTATTTGATGGTGGTAGCTTGCTCCCATCTTAAATGTAGGTTTAGATTAGGCGTTTATCACACCCATTATACAGTTTAATAAACACTCTTCAACTGTGATCACTTGTGTCTGTCTTTACTGTTGCCACCATTAGTTCCTTACAGCCCCCGTTCCCACGTACACTGGATCAACTCCTCCCAGACCCTCCCTGTCATCGCCGCTGAAGAAGTTGGAGCGGGAGATAAAGTGACTGTCCGCATTTTATCGGGGCTGTGGCACAGAGGTGGTGTTGGGGATGCACAGACCTTGAAATGCGCAGGAAGGCATCGGAATCGAGGGGTCAGGTGTACCGAACGCCCCTGCCGCCTACGAGGCCTGCTGCCTGGGGGTTGAGGGGCACCTGCAGCAGCATGTTTTTGGATCATTTCTAGCATTTGGACCTTGAAATCTTCCCACTCTTGTCGAGTGGTCGACCGAGCCGATGGCTTACCTCCTTTTGCGAGGATTCGGAGTCTCGATAGTGACACCTTTTTCTTTTGCAACGAGGAAGAGTGGCTCCTAGAATGGGACTTCTTCGCCTTCCACCGATGTTTCTCCTTTTTCTTTTCTTTTTCGGGGTATCCCCCTCTGTCTCTGCCTCAGAGAACCAGGCGGTCGACCGCGCCAGAGATTTTGAAGGCAGTTGGCCCAACGCGAGTTTAGCGGCTCGTTCATGCATTAATTTCGGGTAAATTTTAGTACACTACGCACACCTCTCAGTGTTGTGACCCGTGCTGAGGCACCAGAGGCATATCTCCTGTGGATCTTTAAAGGAATAGTGCACTCAAAAATATTACTGTCCCGAGCGTTCGGGCATGTGGTTTTAAGCAAACTGATCGTAAAAACCTTTCCTACGCACCTTAGTTTTCCTCACTTTTCCACATGCGAAATCAAGCAGCAGGGGACGGCCATCTTGTGCTGATCTTATCCATTGCAGCATCAGCCTAAGGTGGACTGCCCTTGCGGCACCAAGTCATATTCCCCGCCCCTGAAGCTGACATCGCTATTCCTAGCGATATTCTCCACCTATTTTCATGACGCAGAACCCAGTACATCAACACACATCCTCTCATTGCACAGCGCGTCCCAAATTGGAATAGAAACACTATTTTTAAAGGAAATACAAATACTCTCCAATTTATAATGTGCTTTTGTTTCACAATAAACGCTCCGAGAACATCCGCCAATTTCCATTTTCAATCAAATTTTTCATTTTGTTGGGTTCGTACATCAAATCTTTATCATGAGTCAAACAGTGTTCCTTTCTGTAGAAGAAGCGCATTTGACGCACCTTGAATCGCAAGGCTTCGGCATCAGCTCCTTGCTAGACCACCAAAAACGAGGTCAGGTTGCTCCTTGTCGCTGGTACCGCAAAAGGGTATATCGGTCCTGGGCAATCGTCCCACATCAGCGTAACTGTAAGCCAGCCATTTAGGTGAATCTGCCACTGCCTGTTGAAGAACCCATCACTGGGGATCTGGAAACGATGACATTCGCAGGAAGGAAGTAGCTGCGTAGAAAACATACAGAAATATATTTCAGTATTTATTTTGTTTATTTTTTGGATTTGTAGAGCGCGCCACAGCCCTTAGGCATCGAGGCGCGCCATTCTTTATTCAAATTTATCCATTTACCCTTTAACTCTGCACCGGGTGAAACCTAATAATGAACACAAACCAGAAACAATGGAAACACAGATAAAACATTGTGGAAAGTTGGAGTGTCTGATGTGCTTGAGAGGTTAGTGCTGTGGACTATGTGTATGGAGTATGTTTATGGAGTGCTGTGGAGTAGGTTTAGCTCGCAATGGGATGCAGAAGCTGACGGAAGAATTCAAACAGATCAACAGCATTATAACGGAATATTAGCAACAAACTTGGTGTTGGTGGAACCTGGGGGAACCCAGACGTGGACTCCATGCATTGCGGTGCTGGATTGCCCATGTACAGAGAAATACGTACAGGTTGTGTTTGCGTGTCGTCACAATATGCCCCAACTTCAGTAAAACGTACATTATATTTGGTATTTCCATTCTCTTGGCGTAATGCAGAGCGTCCGCTCAGATCAACAGTTTTCCTGAAATGAAATTACATGTTCCTTTGTCCAGTTTTAAAATGGTGAACCTTATCATTTTTGCAGGTATTACACACCTCGTGTCCTTCAATTCATAACGAATCCTCCCTTTCTTCCAAGGGCAAACAACCATTGAACCTTCTTAGGAGCGCATATGCTAAGTTTCCTTTTGTTGATGGAAAGCCACAAATCAAAAACATACTGTACAGGAAGCGTCGGTGTTAACTGTCCACAAGCAACATCAAACGCAGTGACCTTCACTCCATGGGAGCGATTAGCCGGGCCGTCCGATGTGGCATTCAAAATATGTTTGAAAAATTAACAAATTGTTTGCCGACATCCACCAATGCTGCGCTGTTGTGAATACTTTTTTTACTCATCTATACTGGTAGTGATTTAGTTATTTTAGGACAACATTTCCAGTTAAATCCTCTCCATTGTCACATCTGCGTGCGCCCTGTTTTCACAGAGGAATGTGCTCTGCGAATAACGTGAAACACTGACAAGTCATAAATCTAAGTGTCCTTCCATCTCCACTGTAGAAGCAAGAGACTAGGTAGACTGGTAGCAAGACAGGTAGCAAGAGACTAGCAGACTGACCTCGGCAGACACAGAGAGAACTGCTCCGCTCTGCTCTCTGTAACGAGACTGCTCTTCTGAATGATACAGTTCGCTGAAATTCGGGGTAGCGTTTCGTTTTTGACGTTTCCAGCTCGTATTTGGTTTGCTACATTACATTTACCTAATTCAGACTTGCCCTGATGAAGGAATTTCCATTCCGAAATGCATTGGCACAATCTTAGTCTGTTGATGGAGTGACTTGTGGCAAACTCTTCCTCACTAAAATACTATTAGTGACTACTTTCTATTTTTCTTAAATGAACTTTGATTTGATAGATAAAATCATCGTTGGAAAACAATAGTACTTTTGAGTTTTTTTACAAATCATTTGTAATATCTACACTGAGTGTTCACCAAAATTGCAACTAATCAAAACCCGGATTGGGATCCAGAGAGCAGCTGTATGACTGGGTATTTTACCTAGTCTCTTGCTTCTACTGTTATTTTTGGCTTGGGTGTCTCCAAACCTTTTACAGCCGGCTCCTGCACAAAAAACTACTTTTCTAAAGATAGTTATTCATCAGAGACTTTGTACACCAATATTAAGAATATTAAGGAAATTAATGTTCCAGTGGTGCCCACTCATTTTGCTTCCTGCTTTTTTCTTTTCCCTTCCATCTCCACTGAACTTCCCATGCACTAACAAATGTTGGAGGAGAGGCGGTATATCCCACCCCCCTGCACCATTCTCGTACTGGGCAAATGACGTATAAGCTAAGGTGGGAGACATCTCCACCCCTCCTGTACCTATTTGCATCATCACTGTTTCATATAAGTATATTAAAGCTGTGCTAATGTGTATACTTTGAACTCCATTTGTGTCCTTCCAAACGCCATCTTCTAGGCCCTCTGCCCCTCTGGCGAAATGTTCACTCTCCCTCTCCCGGCGCCGCGCACAGCCAGCCCCCACCACCTCTGTCCCCTGTCAGCTCAGTGAGTCTCCTGTTCTTACAGAAATGCAGCTATTCATTTTTGCAAGTAGCGAGTATCGAGCCCTGATAAAATGTGCACATTAAAGAATGTGGGACCAAGGCCTGCTCCAACCTTAGTGCCCCATCCATCTCTGTAGACTGCCTCATGCCATCTCCACCCCCTCCCTGCCAGGCCGCGGTCCCCTTAACCCATGCCCCTATTCTCTTTGAACAAATCTTGTCACCAGACCCTACACCCGCACCACCTCCATTTGACCTACCAAATACCTAATCTAGAGTGGTCATATATTTTGGTAACACCAACACCTATCCTCACTGTGTTTGAAATTGTAAGACTCCCAAGGCCGCAAATCAAAGATCAGCCCTTCTGATAAGGCATCTGAAAGGAACGACCCCTAACACATTCCCCCATAAAAATATATGTCAGAATGCACCTATTTCACACCAACAGCCCCCTTTTATGTGGCGTTTTGCTTACAGTCATTAGTTCTTACATGCCAAGTTTATTTAGCTTAGGTCTCATTCCCTAGTGGGACGCGTATTTATTCTGTCTAATTGGACACGTGTGTGCTAAGTCAACTGCATACCCCGCAGTTGCTTTCATGCTGATATCCATCTGACCCTGCCGTGCCTTGATCAGTGAAGGTGGAAAACAGAGTTACACTGAATGGCATCCTCCAAAAGGCAACTCTTACACATTTTTCTTTTTAACAAAGAGGATACATTTGAAAAGACAATTTGGATGCTGGTATATCACTTGGCAACCCATTTTTTGCTTCTTTTTGAAAAGGCCATTGTGTGACGAAGCATTCCAAAGTTTCCATCAATTTTCGATTGTTCTCGGCCTAGATTCTCGTCATGCGCTAACCCGGCTAGTAATGTACGAGATTGCATACGGTCTATGCCGAAATGCAAACTCTTGGGCCTGTACTTTAGGCACATATTGTGGAACACCTCCAAATCTCCGGTGTGACAGAACTCTGCGAGTCCCTTCAGGTCTCTTGAAAGAGTTTTATCAAACACGATCTTCTCAAGAACTTTGTGTGGCGGTGAAGATGGAATCTACCACTTCTTCTTGCGTTCCTGTTCCTCTGATAAAGGTCCATGTGCACATTGGTGAACATTTCTGGTTTTCTGTCCATGAGTGGACGTTGAAACAGTGGTGCATCAATGAGCGCCAATTTCTCAAGTAGAATTTCCACAGACCCATCACAACTTTTGGAGCTCCACCAAAGATGGTTGCTGAAAGACTGGGACCAGTAAAATATTTTCTGAACCCTTTTTTTTAACCAGCAGCTGTGATTTTTTTATTGATTTATTTGGCAACGTGCCATACATCAAATTGATGGCAAATGTTTAGAAACTGCTTTCACATGGCCTTGGCTATTGAAACATGTTTGTCAGTGGCTATGACGTCTATTTGCATTCCCCTTGATTGAAGATGTTCGAGGGATTTTATGAAACAAAGTTTCTCCATGGCCACTGAGGATTTACATTGGGTCACCTGCACGACCAAACTCACAATTTCTTTAGTTTCCATGTCCTGAAAGTTGTGTGCGCAGTACTTTGCTGAAAATCCAGGGCTGTCACACTGTTCATCGTGAGCAAGCCTGAACCGTTTGTCAGAGAATGTCCTTTCAATTGACATTTGTTCAATTTTCCAGGCTTGACTAATAACGGGGAATAAAAATTCTCTTTGATAGTTGTAGTACTGCGTTTAAGCACAGAGCTGAAGTCCTACAAATTGACAGAAACTGGACAACTTACTAAAAGTAGAGCCACTGAAAAGTAAAGCTGCTGAACACAGTAGATTTCCAGCTGGCAGTTTGCCCAGCATCAGTTGAGCAGACCATGAAAATGTATCATGGAGGTGGACACAGGTGGCTTGTATTTTCAGGTTAGTGCCTTGTAATACACGAGTCACATTCACCAATGGCTCCTTGCATATTTTCCCCCACACTGGATGGACATTTCAGCATCAGTATAATCTCTTCCAGGCAGCTCTCGAATACAATGCATTTCTGCTCCTTTATTAGCCAATCGTCCTGCATGATTGTGGTTTGTGACTCAACTGTGGTGGACAAATCGGCCAAACTAGACATACTGTAGTCTAGATTTTTGGCAAGTTCCTCGGTCAATTACGTAGAAGCTTCAGTCTCTGGTACTTCAGCTTGTGTTATTTGTACACAAATTGGAGAAACCATCAATGTCGATTGTTTATTGGGTGGACCTTTTTTTGCGGGTGTAGATTGTGTCAAGTGGTCAGCGAGTAATTCAAAAGCATCTTCATCATGTCCAGTTTCATCTTCATCTTTTTGAGTTCTCACATTGTAGCAATGGTTCAACAACACTTTGCTGGCTTCACTGGTCACATTCAATTCATTTTCTGGCCATTGGGCATACGCATTTTGAGTCTGCTTATTGACTGGACTACGCTGCGCCTCAAATAGTAGTTGTTACATGGTGAAATCTATTTGGCAAGCAGCATCTTTGGTTTCATTTGCTCTGTGTCTTTATTCTTCTTTTCCTTCTGGGCCTCTAGGAGATGGGTTGTAAAAACATGTTCAATGTAAATCACACAGAGTAGATAGCACTTTAGATAAAAAAGCATTTTATGGAGAAAACACCAGCCCAAAACAATTTTAGTATATGAAATTGTTTGTCAGTTACCCTGATTCCTTGATTTTCTGTGAAACCATGGTCTTTTCTGTAACAACCACACCAGCAAGCTGGTCCACCACCTCTGATCCATGTGCCTCCTCTTCTAATTCCCGATCTTGTATACATTCCTTGAATAGAATATTTATTTAAAAAAAAACAAAAGTCAAACGTATTTGGAGTTAAAATCTTTCATTGCACACCTAGCTTACATACATACCCTCGTAAACAGTGTACGTCATTTAGTAATATACATTTCTAATTTCACCTGATTGATGGCAAGTGTACTCGATCAGAGATCAATGTGCAAAACATACTGATTGTAATGTTGTCCTCTTTTGCAATGTATTCTGCATTACGGTACAGCCTGAAA
This sequence comes from Ambystoma mexicanum, assembly GCF_040938575.1. Taxonomy (NCBI): domain Eukaryota; kingdom Metazoa; phylum Chordata; class Amphibia; order Caudata; family Ambystomatidae; genus Ambystoma; species Ambystoma mexicanum. Next base: position 434,522,186 of record NC_090931.1, on the reverse strand, counting down.
CTCGTGAGCCGTTGGAAAAGACAGTGGCATTATTTTACCATATTTTATGTCAGGGGTTGCCTGAGCCAGTACAGAGGCAGATGAAAAAACAAGTGGGGATGGAAGCGAAGCCATGGGCTGAGATAGTTAAAAATAGTACACCATTGTCAGTTATTACAAGAGAAAAACTAGAAGGAAGATGAAAATTGAAAGATTGAGGAAGCCAAGTTAGTTCAGAAAAAGTTGTCAAAATTTGCCATAGAAGGGGTGGTATTGACAAACGGAGAAGGAGTGGGCATGCAGGAAGCAATGGGTACATCACAGGCAAATAATCCGCGCTCGATGGACTAAAGTGGTATGGGTTTACGCCATGAGGCAGCGGTATGGGTTATAGGGGAAGAGGAGGAGGATTTCAGAATAAGCAAGGTGAGTTTCAAAACACACAGAACTAGACCCAGAGTGCTCTGGGAGGATATTGTCATGATCACAGGCCAGTTCGTAGGTTAATAGCAGCCTTAAGGGTTAATTCCAGGCAGATAGTGTGTTGCCCGGGGATAGACAGGTAATTTCCACTGAATCAATAGGACTTCCTGTTTTCCTGCAATGGCCGCCTCATTGCGCCATCCAGAGACTACTCTCACAGGTCTATTCTATTTCAGTATTTTCCTATATATAGCAGGCTATCCTGGAGACTCGCGCTTCGCGTCGTTGACTGCTTGCAGTACCAACGCTTACCGTGGTCTCTCAGGAAGCTCCTCAGCTGTTTCCAGTCAGAGCCCTTGTCCTTGCCCTTGCCCGTAGTTTCTACTCATTTCATCTTTCCTGCCTCCCTTCCATTTTAGTCTAATTCCAGTCCCTTACATTTTTTTCTTTTTCCGTCGTGTTGTGAAACTTCTCCTCAGTGAATACCGGCAGGGATACTGGAACAATTCGCAAGTATTCTGTTGTGGTGTTATTGTAATTGCGAAGAGTTAGTCTCTAATATTCTTATGCTAGTCAGTGTTCTCTTTTGTCGCCGTTTACGCGGCAAATTTCTAGTCACAGTTGACAGTTGTAACTGCCGGCAAGGAGCGCACGCAGCTGTGGCACGATTATCAGAGCTGCTGGTGTTTTCAAGAGGTGCTCCTCTACTCAATGAGTCAAAACATATAATTGTCTGCGTGTTAGTTTTTTCGAGTGGCATTGTTTTCAGGCCTTTTTGTGTAATTGCTGTTGATATTAAAATAACGAAATTTATCCTCAGCCAAGTTGATAAAAATAAACTACCCGCACATCACTCGATAGCCAATCCCATATATGAATATTTTCTGAGGCATTAGGTGGAGGGTTTTACACTCACTACCGTTGGGTTATAGGGTCATTCTTTTTCCTTTAGAACTTCACTTAGGTATTTAGGATAAGGGTGACTAGAGTTAGGGTTTACCTCATGTTCTAGAACACTCTAGTCATCTTCCCCCTCCTTTAGTGTTGCCGAATCCATAATACCAACATTCTTCAGGACTTGCGCCCTAGTGTGAAAACAGGATGGAGAGCTCATAAAAAGTAATAATCCGGTGAGCCTGGGGGTATACTTGGGGACTAAAATCCAAGACAGTCTGTTGAAAGAGAAATTCCCAAGGGGTGGATATTAAGGAAAGTTATTGTTTGATGTTTCCACAGTAATTCTCTGTTCCTTGAAGAAAGGATTCGTAAAGATCTCTCAGGGCATTCCCGCAGAGTTCAGGTAAGCGTTACAGATATAATGAAGGAGGGTTTACCAAAACGGTTCCCCCAGTATGTTGGAATTATGGAATGACAGGACATATTGTGCGTTTATGCGAGAGCCAAGTGAGTGTACAAAAAGGCCAGTTTTTCAGAAGGGGGGGGGCAGCTTATCCTCCACCATACAGCACACAGACCAGATAGGGCTTTACCCATGAACACACATCTTCTCAGGCACAAGCACCGCAAATACAGCAGGTGCAAAAGCAGGGGCAAGCACAAATGAATCCACCCCAGGGGCAGAACAGGCCCCTATGCAGACACAGCAGTATGCGAATACAGGACAAGTACTAACACCTTGAATAGGAGGTGTAACTGTGGCAGGAGGAAATCTTTTCACAGGGACGGGGATGAGCTTGTAACCGCAATAGGACAGCTCACATGGAGACTTGATGTGTTCAGCACTATCTGTGACACCAGACCCCCAAGAGGAACTAAGGGTCGATGTGACAATCGGTGGTAAATCTTTCTCTTTTCTTGTAGATACTGGAGCAACTCGTTCTTGTATACGAGAGGAAAAATATTCAATGTCGGGTATTGCCATGAATGCTCAAGGGTTCTCTGGAACTACGAGCAGAGTTCCTTTTACTGATAAATTACCAGTCTCCACAGGAGAATTTGACATGTATGCCCCTTTGTTATATTCACGACAGACACCAGTTAACATTTTAGGAAGGGATTTAGTGACGAAACTGAACATGACGGTTTCATTTACTGATCAAGGAATAGTGTGCTGCATTCCTGGAATACACTACTTAAACGTGGGAGAGTTCAAATTGATGTTCACAGGGCAAGTGCCTCTGTGGGGCGTTCCAGTAGATCCAGAGATTTTTCCATATGGAGTAAGCATTTTGCTGACATGGCTACCTGGTCTGGTAGGAAATATTGTGAGGATACCCGATCATTTTTTTAGACCACAAATACCTATGGATGAGGAAGGTGGGCAGACTATTCCTATAGAGCTGGAAGCAGCTATAGTACGAAGAGAGATGGCAATGCTCAAAGGGACAAACGATGAGGGTAGACCATGGAGAACAGTGATAGATCTTGCAGAGGGGTACAGACTGACTGCCATAACCAATGAGGATAGGTTTAGGGAAGAGCAAAGCTATGAAAGTGATGTTCTTCATGAGCATTACATACTGGAAAAGAATAGAAAAAAAGGGAAGTCCCACAGAGAATGGTGATAATGTGATAACAATCAAGCAGGAGGTTCTTGAAAAGGTGCCGAGTGCCCTATGTACCACAGGCACCTATGACGTAGGTTTATTAGGGGATAGGGGAGGTTAAAATAAAGCTTAAGCCAGGAGCAATTTTACCATAAGCAAAACAGTACCCCATGTCTCGAGAAGCTGATGAAGGTATATTGAAGACTATTTCAGCACTGATGAATTAGGGGATTCTGGTGTGATCAGAATCATTGTGCAATACTGCTGTGTATCCAATAAAAAAATATCAATTCTAAGAGTCCAGTGATACAGTATGTAGATGACCTATTGATTTGCAGTAAAAAAGAGGATGCGTGTAGGCAAGATTCTGTCCAATTGATGACTATTTTAGCAGACAAAGGATATAAGATGGATATGGAGAAATTACAGTATTGTCAGGAGAAAGTGTTTTACATAGGTCAGTTAATTCTGCATGAAGGAAAGAAAGTGACACCCGAGAGAGCAAAGACAGTCATGAAAACACCAAAACCGAACACAGTGAGGCAAACACAGCTATTTCTCAGTTTGCGCAATTATTTTAGAACTTGGGTGTTTGATTATAGCATGTGCACAAAGTCACTTCTGCAAGCATTTAAGAAAGCACAAGTTTGTATGACAAAAATAGAATGGACCGAAGAAATGGAGGTAGAATTTGGTGAGTTGAAAAAAGTAAACTTTACGGCTCCAGTTTTAAGGATTGCCAATTATGGTGAGGAATTCTATTTGTTTTCTCACACAAATGGGACAGTCATGACATCAGTACTTATACAAAGAACCACTTTGAGGTATAAACCTTTGGCATAGTGGGATTCTCGACCCAGTTATGAGAGAACACTTCCCTTGCGAACAATCTTTGGCAGCTGCCGCATTTGCAATTGAGAAGTCCACAAGTATTGTCATGGGCTGTTATATGACACTTTACGTGGAGCATGCCTTGTTTGTCATTTTAGAGAAACCCAAGGGCACATTGACATCCCAAAGAGCTTCAGCTTACAAGGTAATGATTTCTAACCAAACAATAAAAATTCTATGTAAAATAGTGAACCATGTCACGTTAATAGCTGAACCTGTAGACGAAGGTGATCATGTGCATGACTGTGCCAATTATGTTGAATTTTATGATGATATACTCTGTGTGAAAGAGAATGCTTTGGCGGGAGGGGAAGATTCCTTTTATTGATGGTTCTTTGAAAATGATCCAACTAGTGGGGAAAGGCATTCAGGCGCTGCAGTAGTAAGACACAGACTAAATGGAGAATTTGAAGAAGTGGCGAGTTCAAGGCTACGCCTCACTTTTCAGCACAAGCAGCAGTATTAGTAGCGCTTATTGTCACACTTGACTCATTGCAGGTTTGTTTCAGGCACACTTCAGCAGTTGATTCACTGATTTAGTCTGTTCTTAAACACCCCAACTCAGCCTTTCATTCTTCTGAGGTCACTAAATGAGTACCAACACAGGTTGGGTGATGTTGTATGTATATTTGTTCTATTTAAAGCACTTAAGCGTAAGTGATATATAATGACACATCATTTTCATTTGGCCTTGGACGTCTGCTGCATTCACAGTAATTTGATAATATGGGCCTATACACACTGATTTTAACGATACGTATGGTGATTCATTTCTTGTATGAAATGTATATCACATTATAGTGATATAACCATATTTTTTGTAGTGTACTTAGGAACAATGCTATGTGATGCCAATTCCTGTTTCCATCGCTTCCCAGGATGTCACTTTGGGGTGGGGTCAAATGACATCACTTCCTGTGATGTCATCAGAGGTCATGGGTTGTGTGATGTCACTACCGCTACCCCAGGCATTTTGGTTAAATGACATCACTGGCAGACGGCTCTCCAGTGCAGCATGCATCCTTATTGGATAGGTTCATTAAGGCACTATCACTCCCAGTGTTACGCTCACCTGGTTCCCACGGGGGCGTCGACCGGAACTGGGCCGCTGATTGTTTCCACCAGCGTGACGTGTAGCGCTGAGATGCCTGACTGGACTGGCCCGCTCAGCCTAGTTTGTCTGGCTCGCAGGAATATTCTTCTGCAAAGGAGAAGAGGAATTAACCACCCATGGAATTGAGTGTCAACCCACCTTCCCCACTCCAGTTGTCTTCCCACAGATCACTCTTGATGTCCCCTTCTTAGTCTCACCTGATGGTTTGGAAGGATGAGCTCTCCATCCTGCGTCAACCGCAGGGGCGCGTTGATGACCAGTTACTTCACTGGCGTAGAGGAATTGGTGAGTTCCAGTATTGACTCTAAAGTCCAATTGTTCATAAGAGTTCAAATGTCTGATCTTCACTCTGTCCGATTCCTTGCAGGTTGCCGATTAATCCACTCGAAGATTTCCAAATGGCAATTGGTAAGATTCAGGTAAGTCTATTGTGGTTTTCCCCTTAGGGGCCGGGGTACGGCGATGAAGCAGAGTTGACTGCGCCGACCCGAGATGAGGCGAGTACCCCCCGTGCTAAATCAGGTAAGTCCTTGGGGGTAGCTTGTATAGCCTTAGAGAGTCCCCTTGCTCACCTTGCTGTCTTTGTCTCCTTAGGTGTCGGAGGGCGGCCGCGAGATGGAGAGAGCGTGATGGAATGCTGAAGTACCGCCAAGCAGGTGAGTTCAGCGCGGCGCCGTAGGAATGCGAAGCAATGCTTCAAAGACTTCTGTCTTTCAGCTCCCTGGCGAAATGGATCAGGATTCAGGTAAGGATTAAAGTTAAAACTCCTGTTCTAACCTTTATCCTTCTTTTCTTCTTGTTTCAGGAGTCCCAGGACTGAAGCAGGCGTGGCTGAAGACTGGAGCTGCTGAAAACACGGTGAGCGTTACGCTGCAGCAAGCAGAATAACGCGAAGCACGTGTGGCTGTCCGGGCGTGGTTTAAATAGCCTTGGAAGAAGATCCAGGTAAGTATTCTTCCACAGCCCCACCCAAGTAACAAAATAGTCACTTCAGTAAAATAGTGCCTCCTAAGCCTCATTTGGCTTGAGTCTTCATGCAGCTTGGTCTGCCTCAGGTGAGTATGCAGCAGGGTCTGCTTCAGGTAAGTTATCAATAATGAGCCTGGCGCCATAGGCGCCAGGACTGCACCCAAACAGCCCCTAACTGGGGCTTTTGGGCATGCTCCAAGTGGCATGATGCCTGCTTCCGGGGCTGCTGGGCCTGGTCTGGTCTTCCGGGGTCAGGCATCATGACACCCAGTGACCATAGCGATCATTAAATGCACAGCGCACACTAAACCAACAGACTTCATCCCTTGTGGGAACGAAGCTGCAGACATTGATGCCAAAAGGGTTGCATATTCTCCAGAAGTTTTGAGTTTTGATATTGAGAATATTAAGGAAAATCTGATTCCAACCATGTTAGTACAGGAGGGGTTTAATACGCTGTCGATAACCCAATTAATAGAGATTCAGGGAAGTTGACCACAGGAAGAGCAAGAACTGTGTAAATGAAGGGGGTGTTCTATATCCCTCACAGAAGCTTTATGGTGACAGGAAAGACAGTGAGGCAAGTAACTTTATTAAAAGTCACGCTTGAACAGCTGCATTACCCTGCGCATGTAACTAGAGAAAGCCTTGCTGCCAACATTGTAGAAGACTGGTTTATTCCTAATTTGTTGGAACACGTTGCACTGTTTATGGTAAATTGCATCGTGTGTCAAAGGTTTACTCCTGGGCATACACTGATAACGATCAGAAGAGTAATACCTTGACCGAATGGTCCATTTCAGCATTTTCATATCGACTATGACGATGTGCTGCAGATATGTAATGGATATTGGTATCTATTAGTGGCGAAGTGCACCTTCTCCAGGTGGATCGAAGCAGGTCTGTATGCACACCCTGATGCCACTTGCGCAGTGAAGTTTTTAGTATGCAAAGTTTTCCCGAGGTGGGGTGTGTGTGAAGTACTAAGATCCGATAATGGCCCACATTTTGTCAATCTACTATTTGAACAAATAGGGCTTTCATTAGGTATAAAGCACAAGTTCTCTTCTGCGTATCACCCACAAGTGAACCGGACATGTAAGAGACTCATCGGCCTCCTCAAAGAGAGGATCGCCAAGATTAAATTGACTTTGAAAAAGGGATAGCTGTATTGCCTACCCCTGGCCTTATGTGCTCCTCAGAATCAGCCAGGGTCGACCACCACCTCACCCTGCACAAGCTAGTAACAGGGCGTTGAATGAGAACACCCCTTATACCTGTGTCTAGGATTAGGAGGGATGCCTAGAGTGTAGCTAAAACTCTAGGTGATGAAATGCATGATTATTTGAAATGTATGACTACAAACATTTCTTTCATTTCGGATCAAGTCAAGCATTGGGGGAGAGGGGACGGTGTAGGAACACAGAAGATGATAATTTGGCGACCAATCCGAGTGAACTATTACCACCACCTAAGGTATATGTTGGGGACCTGATCCTGATAAAAAAAAACTTCACCCGGAAGTGGCATGAGCCTGGCTTTAATGGCCCATTCCTTGTTGAGGAAGTTTCCCCTTCAGCAGTTAAGATTTCGGGAAGACGAGCTTGGTTACATCTGAACGACAAAGATTTATAAAGACGAGACCCTCCCTCCCACCACTGCTGATCAGAAGCAAGACAAGAAGAATCTCCACGTGTGCAGACCCGAACGATGACTAAGAAGGACGACAATAAAGCAATAAGTGACTAACACATACTTTATTTGGAGTGGAATGCAATAGACACTCCTTATATTTATTTTAGAAGGGAGTGCAAGGACTTGCAGAGAAATTCCAGAGTTTGTAATTAACTTTTAGAAACATATTGAAACGGCAAATAATGATCAAAATGATGCCTAAAAGTTAGTTCTTGATCAGAAATTGGGAGAGAGACCAATATCCAGATTCATTTCATGGAGCATATCTGTTTTAAGTGATAAAAAGTACATGATACCTGCCAATAGTGTCGTTCATCGGCATATGGTTGCTGTCTTTGTGGTCATACTCCAATCTTACCCTGCTCTTGTTAGAAGAGACGTTAATATCCACACTTTTTTACAGGATCCTAAAAATGGTCCACTGATAAGAAGACTCCTTATTGCTATAATTGAACATATTGTACAGTTGCAAATATAAAAGAAACGTGATGATTGTATTAAAAATGATTAATGAAGACTATGGCATGATTATAGAGAGTTCACGAGCTCAGCAAGCAGTGAGGTGGAACGAAAAATGTTTGTCCATATTTCTATGCATAATATATATTTACACGATTGTTCTTGTCATCTTTTTGTTCCCTATTTTTCAGTCTCTATTATCTTAATGGTTCTACTGAAGAAAAAGCTCCCATGATTCGAATGATGACAAATTCCTTGATCTCTATGGGTATGTTAGGAGGCATAAGAGGAAGATAACGAAGGGATAAATAGCTATCTAGATAATTCAGCTCACCTGGCGAATAACATGTGGTGTCAGCACATGAAAAAGGTGAGGGAAAGAGCATCTGATGAGAGTTGCTTAAAGTGATGGGCCAAGCACTCCAAGTTATTGAAATGAGTAGAAGACGAATCAGGCCCAGTAGTTGTAATCCCATTGGTTAATTCGACATTATGTTTCCGAAGCCATGGAAGGAACCATGTGGGATATAACAATGGATGCAAAACCACAATTGACGTTCCTGGAATAAGAGAAGGCACAGCTGTTCTTATGGATCGATTGAGCCTATATGAAGTTGCCCAAGGATCGGGGCAGTGTGTGATCCCCGGTGCTCATCCATGTTCCAGCATTAGAGATTCCTCAAAGCGATCTAAACATTGTTGAATTTCCAAAAGTGAATGACCATTTAAGAAATAGAAGATCACTTGAACTCTGATGGATGAAAAGATAAAAATATTTCTCAGCCAAATCAATAACAGTGTATGAAACCATTCCTGATGAGCACAAGTAGTTCGGCAAGAGGCTGGGGCCTCCCTCTGGAACAGCCTTCCTGCCTCTCTGAAACTTAAGCAATACCATCTCCGGTTTCCGGAAGCACCTGAAGAACTTCCTCTTTGCTTCTGCCTTCTCTCGTCCTCTCTCCTGCTGATTTCCTGGGTGATACTGCACTCGTCACCTGGCTACCCTCTGATTTCGGGCCCAGGTCACTGCCCACCCAGTTGCACACCCACACTGCCTCCCGGCAACCCTTAACGTTGGCTCTGTATCTGTAACACTACAGTCCCCCTACCTGCACTTTTGGACACCTGCTGTCTGCACTTACCCTTGCACCTGCCACCTGCTGGCTGCACCTCTTGCTATTGTTTTGATCCCATGTGCAACACTGCCCCCTCCCCTTTCCCCTGGCACTTTTCCCCTTCCACCTCCCCTGCACTTGCGTGATGTCAATGTCACTTGGCCTAGTAAGATCGTTGTCTCTGTCCTCCCTTTGTTCCCCCTACCTTCCCTAATCGCGCCTTGTGTATAGGCACGTTACAAATGCCATATGACAGCTATACTCATGCCTGGAATTCAATCAGTGGCAAACGGCAAATGGTTGCAAATCACCAGATGGGAGCTTCGGCAGACAATCAATGCTACCATAAAGGGATTCAACGCCATTAAAGAAGAGCTGAGGGCCATACGATTAATGATCCCCCAGAATAGATATGTCCTTGATATGATCACAGCGATGGAAGGAAGAGTTTGCGCCAACATCGTACCATCATTTTGCACATTCATACCTTCTCACGATGGCCAGAATGGGACCTTGGCAGATGCCATATCTATGTTGACAGACCTGCATACGAAGATGGAAGACGAGACTGAGGACATTGAAGATGACAGTTGGTTTACCTCCTTGTTCTTGGCGTAATACTGGTGCTAGTAATGTTTGGATTCTGTAGGGTCAGGATGGTGATTGCCCAATGCAAGAAAATGGCCAAGAAGGTAGGAGGAATGAAGATCATGATCCATGCCAACGATAGACCAAACCCCAAGGAGCTGACTAATAACACTGTTAGAGAATAAAGGTTAGCATCAGTAGTACTATATGACCTGGAGTGTAGATGAACATGTCAAAACAGCAGGCACTCGGAGAGGGGTGATGAAAATATGGACACCTAAGAAACATTTCTTCAAGAGAAAATACCAAGAAGTAGAAAAACTTGAGGAGGTGGTCGAGGACTCGACTAGAGGGGGGAATGTAGAGGAGCAGCTGCATACCTCTGCAAGAGACCCCACCCCCCTTCCTCCCATATGTTGGAGACATTAGACCATGCTGTGTTTGACACCAGCCATTGTGCCAGTACCGCAGCGTGTGTTCGAAAGGAGAAACGCGTTGAGACAACCCTACCCAATGTATCCCCGAAGTAATGAAAACCTAAGGGAGGAACTCCCTGAAGGAATATGAGAAAGAGCAAAGAAAAGAAGCTAGTGACGTTACAAAATGTATGTACAATGTCTTGAGATACTGGCTGAAGAGGATGTATAAGAAACTGACGAAGTAAAGAATCAAGTGAACCTTTAAATACGAAAAAGAAGATTACACGTGTATAAGTGCTACAGAAAATCAACCGTTCAATAACTGTACAGATGCTGAAACGCAAGGTAGACTAAGTAATTAAAGAAGCTGGCTATACGTAGTGAATAGAATGTAGGCGAAGCTGCCATTATATAGAAGCTGGACATCGGTATCATGAATTCAGTAAGCCAGGATCCATGAAGCGGGAAGGGAAAACTGTCGCAGCAAGAATAATCAGAATCATGGAGCTGCAAGACGAGGCTGTCGGGCCTGGAGTCAAGACTGACACAGCCAAGGTCAGCTATCTATTCTGGAAATGAGCAAACGTGCAGAGGATGAATCATCCCTTGTTAAAGTGCAAAGAAAGAACATCAAGAGGGCCAAGTTTAATTCATTTAAAGCATTTAAAACCTGCAAAATGGACCAAATCGTGATCTCCTGTCACGCGAGCCAAGGATAAACATAGAGTTGGAACTTGGAGTCCTAGACAAGACAATGTTTGCCCTCACTCCTGTGCATTCTCAAAGACAAGGATACTTTGCAAGGCAAGTACAAATAATCTTTATGGCAGAAGACATGGGTGATGAGAGGTGCTGGGCTAATTAGGTGGAGAGGTAGTGTCATTCCCCATCTACTTGTGCCTGGGCTTACGTGCTGCTAAGTGAACTGAATACTCCAGATATGGCACAAGCATGCCAACCAACTGTAGTAGTCCATATATCGAAGGACCTTCTAGTTTGAGGACCAATGAGAAACTGTATCTAATGTTTCTGAAGATTACATATTTTAGAGGTAGGCATATGTTGTCCACCTGATAGTGGACAGCCAATCACAATCCTAGCTCCTATAGAAAGTATACTTATATGTTCCCCTTAGCCAATCCTGACCCTTGATAAGTTTGTCATTATTGCCACATAGTACGATGTCACCTCTGACGTATTTTTGGTATAAAAGCTATTGTTTCTGTAAAGATCGCTGAGAAAGACTGAGCGTACGCCCATTGATGTCGTTGGAAACTCTGTGTTTTGGGTAATTGTTAATAAAACAGTACTTTGCCATCTTCCTGAGTTGGTTCGGTTATTTGGACTCAGAATTATTCTGTTTAATCCCATCCATTACATATGCACGCTCCTAAAGGGCTCTAAGCTCAGACACCCATCACTACTTCGACTAAACAAGAAAAGAACAAACAAGGTAAAAAAAAAAGATTATATTATATTACACGGCCACAGTAGTGGCCGTTTAGTTATGGTTAAGTTGCTGTTTCAATAGGAAGAGCACTTTTTGGGCGGCTTATAACTCTGCTCCGCCTGGACGAATCGTCACCAAACTTTGCAAAAAAAGTATACGGGCCACTCTGAATTTAAAAATAAAAAGTTTGGAGATGTTTGGGCCGGGGGGCAAAGTTTTAGGGGGGGGTCCCAAAATGTCTTTTTTCCCATAGACTGAATGGGGGAAAAACTTTGCGGACGGCTACAGGTGAAACCGCTGGACGGATTTTGATTAAATCTGCGGCAGGTACAGGGGCTTGGTCCAGAAAGCGTGATTTTGTAAATTTGGTCACCATCCGTGCAGTATGTTTCTTTATAATTATCAAAAAGTAGGTCTGAAATAATTAGTGATATCTATGGTCGCTTCGGGGTCACACTTCCCTGTTCGGTTGACGAACAAGATACCGATTGGCTAAGGGGCTGGCGTCATGACCGCGGACACGCAACACATCTGCCCATTGGCTGCTGCAAGACGTGTTCTGCGTCAGATGGTTTGGATGAAACCAACATCTTGGATCCGCGGAAAGCGGAGCAACAACTAGCGTAAACATGCTTTTTTCATGAAACTATTTTGCTGCGTCACAGAGCATTGGGAAAGGTTCAGACAGTAAGATATGGGTGATCAATGCATTTGTTCTTCGGTCGTCATGATGTAATTTCTATCGACACCTTGTATGCACAGTAAATGGTGGAAGTATTACTTTTTCCATTTCTGTGATGAAAGAAAAAGGTGTGTTAGTGTTTGCATTTTTTTAAACATTTACTACATTGCATTATAGACAGTTCATTTTTTTTTCACCCTCATATTTAGTTTATAAACCAGTGTACTGTGCATTGCGCTCAGTTTCTGCGTTTGCTTTTCAAATCCTTGGGTCTGGGGAAAAAAATCCTTGTCGGATTAAAAAAAACCTTCCTTTCCTATGGTACTAACTACTTCATTTTTTCCTTTCAGTGTTTTCTTCATCTTTCTAATCAACATTATGTTTGTTGCCTTCCTGCCCATTTTTAACAACAGTTAGATACCTGTAGGCGTATTCTAACTGTGCATTTGTTCCTACAGATTTGTGATACTCATTCATTTGTGACGTTGTTATATCCCGTTTCCTTCATCTTTCCCATTAATGTTTTCTTTGTTGCCTTCCTGACGATTTTTAACAACAGATACCTATAGGCGTATTCTACCTGTGCATTTGTTTCCAACGATCTGTGATAATCATTTATTTGTGTCATTCTTCCATCCTGTTGGGTAGTTAGATACCTGTGGGCGTAGTCTAACTGTTTGTAGTCTTTCACATACTTTGTTGACAATCTTGAAGTACACATTATTTTGTAAATTTTGGCTTCAAGAACATTAAATACGCAATTGGTTTTGTTAGCTGGCAACCTCCGCTTTAGAGTAATGGTGCTATCATTACATTCAAACCATCCAGAATTCTTTTTACTGTATGCAGTGTAGTGACCTGCATTGGTTGTAGCTCCTGCATGGTAGATTATTCCTACTGTTGTAAAGGTTTTCTTTCCAAGTGACACTTGACTGTGTGTGAATCCAGCCAGTTTTCAGTTGTTTTTGGTGCCATCTGCATTATAACGTAGAAGCATAAGTATTATGTAGGCACTGTGTGATTGTATAAGTAAGGTGGAGCAATTGTCTGAATTGCAAATACTACATAATCTGCCATGGTTTGCATTTTGTACAAGTTTCTGATATTGAATGCTCTCACTATTTGGTATGGAAACATACACAAATCGCTCATTTGAGATTTCTTTCTGTATCACTTTGCTACAGAGAGTGCATGTATGTTTCCACATGTATACATTTGGAAGATTTCATTTACAGGTATGCTTTTGTTTTTCAATACTAATAGTATGTACATTAGAAATTCTTGTGGATCTTCTTGTGAGTTCATAGTGAATCTCACCATTCCAGCACAGTCGTCCAATTGTTCCCTTACTCCATGAACACTGGATGTGTTGTCAGGATTGCTTGTTGCATTTCTATGCAGCACTAACATTTGAAAACACAATTGGTCTGTACTGTGCAGGTAAATATTGTTAACAATTGGTGGCAATTGAAATAGAATATTCATTGCTACATTTGCATAGCAATTTACCCCACTTTCATTTGTAAATTTGAATGGGCTAGCAAGTTCTGTATCGGAGTGCATTTTTCGGTTTTTCTGTTGCTTCTTTGCCGATGTGCCTGGTTTACATTCCCTAATAGGTTCCTCTATGTTTGCGGCAATTGATGAAACTTTAGCTTCTTTTCTTTTCTTTGCGGAATTTGCTGTTGCATTGTGTTGCATTTCTGTTTCATTTACTTTTCTTTTACCACGTTTCACTTTATCTGTAACAGGGTATTGTTTCAGATGAGGGATGTACAGTGAACGCAATCTATTGTATTCTAGAATGCAAGGAATATCAGCTTTGACTTTACTTGAATCAAAGTTTATTAGCAATAGACCATCAAGTGTACGTAAGCGTGATAATGCTACGTAGCTCATGCCTTCCTTAAACACTGTTTCCTATATCTATCAATGCTTTCTCTAGGATAAAACCTTGGGATTTATGAATGGTAACTGCATATGAAAGAGTTAGAGAAAATTGCTCTCTACGTACATACATGTCTTTGAAGAGAAGGAATCGAGCAATTGAGTGCCCTACCCTTTTCACTTCTGAAACTTTATCAAAGCGAATATTTACAAACAGAATGTTGCTATCACGTGGGTATGATTGAAAGCCAACAACTGTGCCCAGTGCTCCATTAACTAGCCCTTGCTCTACGTCAAGGTTAAGTTTAAGCATTAAGCAATTTAATGATAATTTCAATATTTTTTATAACCCAGCTGTGTTGGAGATTGAATTTTCTAAACTCTTTAGTCTTGTTGTGGCTTGCTCACACATGGGTACTGTCATACCATGTACGTCTAGTTTGTCTGTGGCGCTAATTTCTATTATTGCTTGCATTTCTTTCTTTAACATTGTTTCATTGAATTTGAAACAGCTTGCAAGAGTTGGCATTAAGGCCATACAATTGACATTTTTGTGCCCTACTTGTTCCATAACATTAGTTGTACATGCATTATTGCCATAAAGTGCATGTATATGCTGGTTTTTCAATACAGCTTGTGCTTCTTGCGATAATACACCAACTCTAATACGTTTTAAGATGTTGGCATAAATGAGATCTGCAGATTGCCGCATTTCTCAGTTAATTCTCTGTATTGGAAATGTTGCCAAAGGTTAACATTACCTATGCTACCAACAGTTTTCCGGCAGAGTTTGTGGCCTAAGGTTTTAAAAATCAGTTCACCTTTCACTGGTGTCAATTGTAGAAGATCTCCGAAAACGATAATGTGTTTCCCTGCAAAGAGTCTTCGTTATTATTTTTAAGTACTTCTTGCAATCCGAGATGAATCAAAGCCAACATTAGGTTGGAGACCATGCTCACTTCATCTATTAGTAGCATTTTCATTTGTTTCAATACTCTACGTAATTCCATTGCAGCTTCTGCAGAACGTTTGTAGTAGTCTAATTTATTTTGATGCTCTACTGGAAGCAGTAGTAATCGGTGCAAAGTCACACCGCCTATGTTGTAGGCAGCTAAACCTGTGGGGGCCGTTACAACAGCTGACAGTTTGTTGTTCGTCAATTGTTGAAGGAACTTGCCGATGATTTTGATTAAGAATGTTTTCCCGGATCCAGCTTCACCACTGACGTACAGCAGTATAGGTTTGTAATTTTGGCAGGTACAGTCTTTATTTTCGTGTCGTACACCATGTACAATTTGTTTTGTTACGTCTTCAAAAATGGTGCACTGATCGTTGTTAAGTTTTGCTTGTTATACAGTTAAGTCTTCTGTATCTTCTTGATACTGATACATGGTGTTTTCTACTTCTGCCATAGCTACTTCAGCCTCATTTGCTATTAGTGGTTGTCCTAATGGTTCTTGAATTCCTGTTACAGAAGGTTGACTACTGTCGGAAGAGTCTTTATCTAGTTGGGCCTGAAGTTCTTCTTCCTGTTGCTGCTCATTGTGTAACATTGTTTTGTACTGCGTAAAGCTCACATTGGTGATAGTGCTTTCATTTGCTTTGAAAGCATCTTCATAGCACTCATAATTATCTAGTATGTCTTCCTCTTTTCTCCATGGTTTGAAAAGTTGTAACAGACAAGTAATATAGTTCTTTCTGTTGAGGAGTTTTTAATGACAATTTCACATGATTAATTAAGCTTTGTTTGTTAAGTTTCACTAACCTCCCTTCACAATCGGTCACTCTATATCTACGTTTGCTTTCATCAGGTTTTAAATTATTTTTGTATGCAAAGTTTTGAGCTATGTGGTATAGACACATGCTTTCCAGAGTGGTACTCCTGTTCGGATAGTATGTGTCCAGTCAATTGTTTTTTAGAATGTCTTGGCTGTTGGGATCATTTCTGGCAATTGTTTCTATGTCCTCATATGATTTTAGCACTCTTTTTCTAGATTTTGCATGACCAAGACTGAGTCATACTATATTGTCTGATTTTCCATACAAAGCAGTGCCGGTTAAATGCTGTAACGCTCACCTGGTATCCACAGGGACGTCACTCAGCCTGTTCTGACCTCTTACGATCTTGAACCCTCCCTGGAGGACTGGAGACTGGGCCTGAAACACAGGTTTGGTAGAGTTGAACTCCCTATTGTCTCTGTGTGCTTGAACCCCTTCTTCCCCGGGGTCCAACCCTTCCCTTTGATCCACAGCTTACCTTGTTTTCTTGGATAGTGTGCTCTCCGTCCTGCCTTCAGTGCAGGGGTGTGTTGATTGATGCGGGCTCATTGCTGCCTAGTTACTTCACTGGCAAGAGTCCGACAGGTAAGTATAATGAGTCTTTTGAACAGTTCTCTAACTTCGTTCCTTTCCTTCCTTAGATGATGGCCGGCGTCCGGGGATGGTGGCGTGCTGCTGAGATGAGTAGCACTGAAGGTGAGTGAGAGCGCGATACACCCCTTTCGTATTTGCATTGAATGGAGTTATTTTTCGGTGTCTTTTAGGTGCCGCGACGTTTTCAGCGTGGATGTCGGTTATGAAGAACAAATGCGGTGGGCAAGCGCGGTATGCAGCGCCTCTAGATGTTTCCACGCTAACCTGGAGTGTCTTTTCCCTCTTGCAGATGGATGAGAGGTTCGGGAGACAGAGTTCCCCCAGAGCGGCTGGGATTCAGGTAAGCGTTTGAAGCTCGTACAGTATTTAAAAATAAGCCAAGATTTGCAGAATGCTTACTAATGCCCTTTTTCTGTTCTTTTCCCTTTTCCTAGGAAACGGTGTGCTGGGATGGGAATGACTCCGCCGAAGATGCCCGCAGAACAGAAGGAGCGATGACGGTGGGCAGAAGTGCCGCAAGGTAAGGCTGTTCCTAACAGTGTTCTTGCAGGAGCTGAGCGCAGAAGAAAGATGCAGGCCTACTGGAGACCGATCCGAACACGGTGAGTGTCACGCTGCAGGTGCAGAAAATGCAAAGCATGTTTCTCAGCCTGGGTGTGGCTTAAATAGTCTCTGGGTATCCCAGGTGCCTCTGGGCTGAACCACACCCAAAAGACTAGACCGCACATGCAGTTCTGGGAACCGAAATATGTGGGGGCATCCATCTTGTCCCCACCAATGCACTACAAGTCCAATCCCCAATGTTATCCTATGGGAGTGAGTGAGTCTGGTGCCACAAGTGCCAAGTCTGACTCCATGTGGGTCTTTGGCGGGATGGAGAGGGCCTGGAGGGCCATGAAGGTGATCGTGGCCTGGCTCCAGCCTGACGTCTTGGAGGGCTGGGGACATGAGGGGCAGGAATAATGACAAACGCTCTGCTGCTTCATAGGCCCCACATTCTCTACGAGAGTGCATTTTTATGCCTAGGATGTACAATTTCTGTGATAATGTTTTGTCTGATGCTAGGTCATCCCAGAGGTCTTGAAGCTCCGTTTTTTCTGCTTTTGTTAAGTAGGCTGTAACATATTGTGCAACAGCAGTTGAATTGTCTGCAATGTACTGCACATCTACGTTTGCATTCCATAATAGGGCAATGATTGCATTGTAATCATTGATATATTTTGATTCTTCCCTTCTTTTTATGTAATACATATTTTAGGTGATTTCCCTTTAACACTATGTCGAACTGAAGACATTAAATTGTTTCCTTCACCTGTTTCTGTAACTTGTGTAGTATTTATCTTTGCTTTTGTATTTGCGGCGACAATATTTGCCACATTTGTGTCTTTGAAATTGTAAAATCTGCCCATGCGGCTCACTATGTGTCTGTTGTGAAGGGATTCCACATGTGACATTTTTGGATAAACTGCCAAACAGTGCCATCACTGTCGTGCCCACATTTCGGTGCACCTTTGATCCATAACAGCAAGTGAATATGTGGTGCTCCTCTCGCTTGGTATTCTTTTCCCCAAAAGAAGTGTTGCACTTCTCCAAGGGGAGGAGCAGTTTTATTACAAATAAAGTATAGCATTGCAATGAAACGATGATGGAAATATCTTGAGACATTAACTGGATCTAGAGAGCATAGTTCTCCAGGTGTTAATATATCTATGTTGTTTTTGTTGCCGTTTGCTATGCAAAGGAACTCATGTAAATCTTCCCATGCATATTCTGCAAAACTTAGCATAACAAACCAAGTTGGTGGTCCAAGGTTTCTGATCATGCAACGCACGTCTCTGTGCCGTCTGAACCAGTATTCTTTTGTACCACGCATGTTTGCAAACACATTTGTTATACTTGATTGTAAAACCTCATCTTTTTCTTGTACTTTTTGTATTAACTGCGTAGCTGACATATTTTAAAAGTGTGTTCCAGATTTAAGAATGTGTGCAACTCCATAACATAGTGTTGCTAATTCACTTTCATAGAGAAGGTGGAATATGTATTCCACATTTTGTCTAAATCTGGGATCTTGCGAATACATTCATAATGAGCGGTATTCTGATGCCCCAATCTGAGTGGGTCTATCATCGTATCTTCCACCTTTGCCAGTAGGAAATAGCAGTGGAAAAGCACGCGCTTCTATACTTTTTTCCCCAAATACTCATTGGTGACCCTTTGGTTTGTCGCATTTGGTAAGTTTCTAGTGCATCATCTATGCTTTCATTGGAATGCAATGGATGAATTGTGTAATGGTCCAAAAGAGTGGATACTGTAGCTGGATTCAGAAGTTTGAATTGTCCAATTTCTGATGGCTCTTGAATTATTTCAGTTGTTTGCCTTAAGCTTTCATCAATATTTATTTCCTTGTAGTACTCATTATTTTCTTTTAGATATTGCAATGCTTGTCTAACTTTGTGTAAATCCACTAATTGTTGCCAAATATTTTTGTCCTTTGTTGGTACTCCATTTACCAAGACTATTAAAGAATGCTCTATTGAACGTTCCACTCCTAGAGTGTGTACATTTTTCGTTAGATCTAATGGCAAGTAAACTACTTTGCCACGAATGCCTTTCACCAATTCAGAGGAAGGTAATTTTGCTGTTTTTGGGTGAAGGCGTATAATTGCTTGAAATGGGTGAACTGTTTGAATTATTATGCTTTCATACAAATTGAGCTGTTGCAGGATCTTTGGTAATGGAAACAATTCCAAATTATTTGTAATAGCACGTGAAGGAGTGTGGTTGTTGTCTAATTGTGCAGTACAGTAACTGCAACATATTAGGCGTTCAGTTATTTCATAATTGTTTTCAGCTAAAAGGTACAAAGCTAATTCAAACCATTTAGAGTCTTCATTGTTTTCTATTTTGTATGCTATGTCCACATTTTTTGTGTTCCTTTTCTGAATACGGTCAATTTCTTCTTGTAAGTATTTGGGTGTACCATGCAGAAGAGTGATATTTAAATTGCCTAATTCTGAAGCTGGACTTTTTGCATAGTATATTTTATACACTAAATTTCTTACATTGGAACGATGTACTGATATTCTTTTGATATCACTGAAAGTACTTTTGCAAATAGGCCCAGAAACGTAGGCTAATGAATGTCCTTTTAGTCCTGTGTCTTTCCGCCCTGCACAAATATCCATATTTTGCAGCACTTTAATTTTACTTTTGTCTTTACCTTTTACATATTGATTGAGGAACTGACGTAAAGATTTGAAAGCTTTGTTTGGAATGGCACACATTGATGTGCACGGCCATTTGTATACTGGACGGTGTGGTTCTGCTGAATCGAGAGGTAATTCTGAGTTTTCAGGAGATAGTTTTGTAAGCAGTGTTTCTTGTTCCATGATGATTTGTATGATTTTCTCATACCCTCGTCCACTGCTATGGATGGCAATTGTGTTTGTTTAATTTTGTGTCTATGCTTCTTCATTAAAATATGGCTCTGGTTGTTGTGTGACCCCATTCACCACCACAAACATGCAAGAAATTATTTTTGTTCACATTCCGTTGATTGCCGAGTTTCTTTTGTAGTTTGATACTTAGTTTTGTTCGTTCTTTCCTCCTATTTAACACTAATATGAAAAACTTCCTTTTGAGAAGGATTGCACTGTCCACGAGTGCTTGTAGAATTAACTTTCTACTGTACGTTTTAAGGGGTGAGGATGATTTTGGTCCTTTTAGTAGATTCTGAAGGACTCTGTGACGAAACATTTTTGCTAAAATACTTTTTTTACTATGGGTTCTTCTTACACTATCAGGATTATTAGGAACATACCTGTAGTGGCAGCCTTTTTTTTGACAACATTTCTGTGTTTTGTGACACTTTTTGATGGAGGAGGTACAGTTTCGGTAGTTGAGACTTCCTTTATTGTGTTAGCCAACTGCATTAGCTGGTTTGTACCAAGATTCTCTACAAACTCTACAACAGATGGATGCTTACATTGGGCACCTTTATTTTTCTTTGCTCTAATTCTGCGTTCCTTTCTACGGAGTTGCTTTTTGGTAGGCATTCTTTGGTGTCTGTTGAGAAAAAAAATATGCTGTTGTCCAATGTATGTGTGCAGTGTGCATGTGTGTATAAGTCTGATGGGGAAGCTCTTCGTCATGGTGTGTCAACGTACAGTGAACTCTAACAATCATTTGGTAAGGCTACTTTACTGTTTGTATACTACTACAATGTGCTTCAGATGAGAGTACAAAGTGGCCTACTTGTGACGAGAACCATTATTAATAACCAAAATGCCAAAAACTTGCTACAGCAACCTCTTTTCACAATCTAACCTTCTAAGGATTACCTATGTTATTTGAGTACCAGACACACAGGGACTTGTCAGCCATTCTGCCTGTTATTCTTTGTTCAATAAATGGATATTTGTAGGTAGAATGGTTTACAAATCAATGCTTGCTTTGGTGCCCAAAATAAACAAATAACCCACACAGCCTCTTTAAGGAGTAGTTACAATATGAAGGTTGTACTGTACTTACTTTTTTGTGCAAGATGACCAAGTTTCTTCGGATATGTCGTCTGCAGTGTAGATGCTGTTGATTCTCAGGAGAGTAGTCTTCACTGTGAATTAAAAAAACAAAATCAATTACTTTGTGTGTTTGCAGCAGTGATGATACTGCAGACATTACTTGTGCTCCTTTCTTCAGAGGATTGAACTTTCATATTTCAACCCAGTGCACATGCAAATTTCACTTCACTCTCTGCAGTCTTTGCATAGTACTTGCAATATGGTACTTGAAAGTCCTTCAAAATAACTAAATCTTTTAAGGGTATGGAAATGCCTTGTTCTTTACAAAGTGTACTATGCATAGGAGAGAGGTTTGTAAGCGATAGGGCAAAGTACTAGATGGGGAAACATTTTGTACTTGCTAATAAAAAGCACGATGTTGAAAAATCGGGAGACCCTCAGAAGGAAATGTCAGCACTACAATCGGGAGCGCTTACTATTCTCATACGATCAAATTGCAAGTAGCATTACTGTAGGCCGTACAGAGTACAGAACTCCGACATTTTCACATACAAAATTGAGGTCTGCCCTAAATAGGCATGCCTGCAACGTATGTACAGGTTATGCGGAAGACAGTAAGCAGTCATGCGATTTATAAATGACAAATCGGCAATCTTGCACTTTAAAGGGGGAGTGGTGTTATGTATTCCCTATGGACATTTAGCGGCATTATTTTGTCTATTTTAAATCATAAGGCTTCCACATGTTCTCCGATTAAAATATACATACCTGTACTCTATACTGATGCATGTGGACATGTATGGAGCTGTATGTAGAAATTTGCAATCCTTGCACAGTAGCTTGTGAAGTAGGTGCTTTGCAATGGTATGCGACTTCCATTCAGAATCATCAACAGTAATTTTGAAGTGCGCAATGTTGATGACCGAGTTAAAATTAGCGATGTTCTATGTGATTGGTGGATGATTGTGCGACCGCTTAGTTGTGTCCAATGAGGGACTCGCTTTGGTACCGCTGTAGAAAGGGTGGAAGGACTGGGTAAGAGTTACATGCCGCACGTAGGCAACGCTTGTCCGCTGGTAGGGCGTGTCACATACAGGTTTCTACAGCAAATCCTGCATGGAAAGGTGACTGTAGGCATCAGCCAATCAGATGTTCACATTACTCTTTTGTGTGGAAAGACGGTGCGCACAATGAAGATGGCAGAGGTGGAGAGGGTCAGGGTTTTGATGCTTGGAGACATTTTTGTCCAAGGCTTACAACACTATGCCGAGAGTAGGCATGTGGCACACCATTTTGATGTGCGAGGAGTGGAGGTGGTGTGGAGCGCTGACACTGATGCCAATGCTGCGGCAATTCTGTAAGTTTGTAGAGATATGCGTAGAATGACCACTCCTCGTGGTATTTTTGCACTACGGTGCTTGCCATTTGGGATACCCGACTTCACATACTTTGTTGGCAGATTTGGAACAGTTGGTTGAAGCTCTCATGACCATCTTCCTAACAACGAAAGTAATTTTTTCTGCTTTACTCCCGAGAGTACAATGGAACAACACTTCTGTTTTCTGTTCAGATCAAAGCATCGGGAGGTGTATCATCAAGTTGGTATGTTTTTTGTAGCCAAGATAACATTGCTCCAAGCAATGCACATTACTTTGAAGGAGATGGTGTTGCGCTATCTTCTTTGGGAAATGCAATGTTCTTTTGGAACGTAAGGCTTGCTTTAGAGAAGGTTCTGTAATGTTTGCAAGAGTAAAGCAAGGACAAAAAATACATAAAATACCAGATGTCTGTACGGTATCTGGCCAAAAATAAAAAGAAACAGCTCTTTTCAGAGCCTACCTTAAAGGGGAAAAAAGGGAATAGTACTTTAATGTACCGTTCTGATCCTGTACATGTCCGCGAACATGGCGGTAGTTAGCAGCCAGCACATATCACCACCGGGGATTCAAGGTTGGAGCCGCATGTAAATGAGAATGAGCGGAGCTAGGGATTGGTCCATAAAATTCAGTAGGTGTGTTCTGACCGACGTACTTTAGTAAGATCGTCTTCTCCCTCACAGGACACCACACAGCCATGGCTTTCCATGCTCGAAAACAGATTATCTGGATTTTGGGAGATTCATGGATACATTGGTTGAAGGTGCATGCAGAAAGCTGCAGTTTATCTACAAATCTCGGATTTCCACATGCGGAAGTGCACTGGCATGGCGTGCGTGGCATGAGATGGCTGGACTTGGTACCTCTTTGTGTTACTTTACTGACAGAGCGTCCTCCAGATATACTGATCATTCATTGTGGAGGAAACAGTTTAGGCCATGTATTTGGAATTTCTTTGCAATTTGCAATGAAGGAAGGACTCGCGAAGCTCATGGACATGTATCCAAATTGTCAAATACTTTTTTCCTGTATTGCTCAAAGACAAATATGGCTGCATTCTTCTGCGTTTGGTCCACACATGGAGAAAGCGAGACGCAATGTGAATAAGGCTGTGTGTGCATTTTTAAGAGATGTTGGCATGTCCTCTTTCCACAATGAAAACATTTTGTTTCGTAGCACTTTCATTTTCTGCAGAGATGGAGTCCACCTCACATATGCTGGCAATCAGATTTTTCTTCGCAATGTACAAAATGCATTGCAACCTCTTTTGCAATCACACTAACCTATCTGACAATCCGTTTTCCCAAATCCACTGTTTTTGACCCACACAACACACCACCGAAAGGCTCTTTACAGAGCCGCCACTTACTCCCAATGTACACTTTATTGCGTTTGCTCCGCTTGCACCCTCCCTTTTTTCCTCTACCACTGTCTGCAAACTTTTTCAGAACTCCGCAGGGGTCTACGGCCGTCACTTCATAGTTCTATTGTTATACTGAGAAAGGCGGCTCTGAAAAGAGCCTTTTCTGTAATTTTTGTTGTTTTTACGTTCATTGCTTAACAGCACACGGCACACTAGGAGAAGAGGCGAAAGGAGGGTAAGGAAGGGACACCAGCCACGGGGATAAAAAAAAGGGCAACTGAACAGAGAAAGATTTAGGGTGAGCTTTATTTAGGTAAGGAGCAGATCTTCTGGTGCTCGGTCACTGCAGCCTCAAAAGCACTTCGAAAACTCTCCGCCCTGCAAAGTACTGCGTCACAATACGTGCACACTACTGTCACCTTTGAAAGGTAAAGGTCAACAGCATTGCGAATGGTTTGTGAGGCAGCTGGAGGGAGGCGCTCCACCACAGGAGTGTCTCTTGTGGTGGGAGGATCGGATACCGAGGATGCTGTGGAGGAACTCAAACGACTACGCTCTTCACATGGCACCACCATGAGAATGTCCGCAGTGTGGAACAAAGTGAGGTGTTGCTTCATGGTTGTCGTACCAAAACTGTACGCTCCAAATCTCCCGCGACTCAACACCACCTCGCACTGGTTACACTTCACCAGGTTTGCATGTGCATTTGGTACTTTCCCATAAACGGAAAACAACCGCCACACCCACGACTCCCGCCGAGTGCTCTTAGTGCAGAGTTCCTCCACTTCATTCTCTTCCTCCTCTTCTTCCTCGATCTCTACATCCTCACCCATATATCTATCTGCAGGCCCTTGATGAGGTGGTGGTGGTGGTGGCGGGTTTGGGGGTGGTGCAGAGGTTAATGACCCAACAGCAGCCATGGAAGCCATAACGATTAGTTTCCTTTTGGTCACTACAGCAGTAAAGGCAACACACCTCAATCTGCTATAGCTAGAAGGACAATGAAGATGCGCTCGGGGTGTGGCCTTTTGTATGGGTGCAGGGATGTGGTCACGTGCCTCGTGACCGTCTTCATCCCTACAAAGCGGTACAGAAATTTTATACAGCAAATCCTGAGGTGGCCTATTGTTTGGGATGTGTAAAATTACATTTTTACACTCTACAATACTTTGCCTTGTGTCTACAAGTTCATTTGTATTGTTGCGGAAGCACACCAAACGCAGAAATTAGTCCATACGCTTAGCGTAGGTGCAGCCACATGATGACATCCTCAACACATCCGCCCCAGTAATGAAAGTCCCCTGGACAGCAAATGCAAAGAATCAAATGTGCGCATGCGCACAAGTGTCCTACGGGCAGTGTTCGGGTTCTCAAACTACTTCAAAGTGCGAAACAAGTGAGACGGACAGTTAGGAACAGGCATGATGTTCGCAATACTTACATTTCTACTGCGCATGTGCACGCATGCTATGTTCACTGTACGGACAGTTCCAGTGTCCTTAGGACAACTCAATTTTCTTTGCCTACGAACTTGCCGGCCACCATGCCTGTTCTACGGACGGCACCATTTTGGCTGCACCCGATACGGACCGCTATACTGTCCTTCACACACTCCCATTTTCCTCATTTACACCCATTCCAGACATCCGGTGTGTTCTACGAACATCTATTATCTTGTTTCCAAGCGGTACGCCGAGGTAGTATATCCTTTGAACACCCCTTTCTGTTTATGAACGCACAATTTCAACAGATGGTGCAGTCACACATCACATCCGTCTTACTTGACATTAGAGAGCACCCACATTCCATTCCTTCCGGATAGGTCGAGCAGGCGTGCTGTACCCAAACATTTTATGTCTTTTAAAAAAAAAAGAATTCTACACACAAACTCTTTCTCTACAACTACTGTACAAAAACATTTCAAACACACACACAATCTAAAGAAATAGCGGGGGAAGCGGACACTGAAACAAATGTGGGGGAATTAGGATTCAACACGGGCTGGTTGTGAGGAGAGGATTTGTGAGGGGAAGAAGGAATGGATATTTCGTCAAAACGTCTATTTTCCTGTTCAAGGTTTGGGGATGGTTCACTAGGGAATGGAGCAGCAGGGCAGGTGCAGGTGGGGCAATGATAACAAACTTTTCCTCTCACACAGTCCTCCACAAACTCCCGTAAACTTTGAAAATTGTCGTTCAATATGTCCATTTTCTGTTCTATCCTTTTTATCCTGTCTTATTCTGTCTCGTTTGTTGCCCTTTCTTCTTTTCTTTCCTGGTCTGTTAAAAGAAAAATACATACGTTGAATGCTTCTAAAATACTGGTCACTATTTTGCATATGCAGAGTACTCTGTACCATTATTGTCGCTGTCTTCAGACATTTCCTAATGTGGGAAATACTCCTCCAGCCACTCCAAAGTACTAGCCATTTCTGAGTTAAAACAACAGAAGAAATGATTATTTCTGCACCACATATGACAAAAAAAACATCACCCATACAAAAAAATGACCTGCACTCACTCTTTTGCTGTAATGTCCCTTCGTCCTACTGCATCCGTCCACTGTCGTTCCAGGCTGCCAAGTTTCTGTGAAGTGATTACGCTGGAGGCATCCTTTCTTTCTTATGGTACCATCCACTTTATTCTACATGGTTATTAAATGTGTTGTTTTCTTTTCCCAGCTTCAGGTTTCCATATTTACTTATTACTACTTATAATATCTTTATGTCCTTCTACGTTGCACATTTTTTGTGTAAAACAATAGTACATTTTCAACTATCCACCACCTCTTTGGGTAATGTTGATCCTGTCCAACCCCGTCCGCAAACAGGCGCTCAGTCCGCCCCTTTCCAATATCAATACGGAGGGGGTTCTGTATGTTCTATGTTAAATGTATGTCAATTACGTAGATTATACTACATATCTCTCAAAATCACATGATTACAGTGTATATTCTGCTCAACAACTTCATTGCCACAATTTCATGCTTAAATTCCACCTTCCAAAAACCTATACAATTCCCTGCAAAAAAAACTTTGTTACGGGGACGTTATGGTTAAATTGCCCTCCCAAAAACCAGTGAAATTCACTACAAAAAAAAACGTTGCTGAGGGGACGTTATGGTTAAGTTGCCCTAACAAAAACCTGTACACTTCACTAAAAAAAAAAAAAAACTTTCCTCCTCCCCTTTATGCTTCAAATTAAAACCGAAAAACCCCTGAAATTCGCCATTTATGGTAAAGTAAGACCCCAACCCTACCCCCGCCCCTGTGCACTGCTAACACTAACACCCAGACCATGAAAGATGTCATCTCAAATGTGAATGCTGACATCAATGACGACATCACTTGTTTAGCGTCTTTCTTTTCCTTCCCTGCCATACATATATATGTGCATTCAATAAAAAATGGTCACTAAAGAAATGTTATACTTCACAGTGCAACCAAACACCACTGCACATTCCCCCATTATAGTAAGCTAAGCAACCATAACTCGCACCATCTACGTGCATTGCTAAGACTAACACCCAGGACATCAAAGATGACATCACAAATATCATTGATGACATCACTGATGACATCACATGCGAAAATAATATCCCTAAAAAGTCCCTGCCTACAAGGGGTTCCTTCTATTATGTTGGTAGCAAGATGTCAGGGGTGATTGTGTAATGTTAAACATGTAATAACTAGCTCACAAATGTACACTTAATACACACTTGTGCTAAAACAAACAATACATATGCCGACCCAATGCATCTAACTGAGCGGCACATACAGGGAAACTGAAGTAGGGTAGAAAGAACTAGCAGCATCCCACAGTTTATCTTCCTGTATACAAAACAATTGTGTGTTTGAGGCCTGCCATTGCCCCATGCATGTGCATCATGAGCTGACACCAGACCCCAAGGAAAGTACTTTAAGAACACACGACAAGGGTAACGGTTTGGTATACAGAACCTTTTCAATTTTCATATTGTGCTGGTCAGTGAATAAAACCACCTAGCCTACATTTTTCAATGCACCAAAATAAGTGAGGCACATGTGATGTCATTCTATGCGTACAAATTCCATAAAGTGCAGAGTGCAAGCCTCGAAGGCTGAATAGATGTCTACAACACATGATGACAAAGTATATATATAGGACTTCCAACAAGTAACAGTTCATCCACTCCTCCAAAACACTCACCCTTTCAACCCACCTAACCTTATTTGTTTCTACACATACACGTCTTATTACCCTGCTAGAAAAGTGCCCCCTACCAGCGTCTTGATTTAGCATCAAAGTGCACTCATGTAAAAGGATCTCAGACGCAGAGCCACTTCAACTCAACCTGTATAGCTGGACCGTGCCACCACACTTTAGGGAGCAGACATGCCTTTAACCAGTATGGCGCCTCTGTACTTCTCCTTTTAATGTGCACGAAAGACTGGTCCTTGCAGAGAAGCGCTGCAGTCGATTTGTGCAGACAGGAAACTCCAAGTGTTACGAGGCAACCCTCAACACAGGGAGTTCCTTCCTTCCCCCAATCAAGGCCTCACACAACAAACTGTTTAATGGATACTTTGGTCAGCCCCATTTCTCACTCATATCATGCCACTTGGGTCCCTCCCCTGTGCCACCAATGAGCCAAGAACCAGGCCGGTGTACAGAAAATGTATATTTATTTGAATTATAGATAATTATGATTGCACTAAAAACATGCACGCCACCTTCTCTGTGGCTCACAATTAAACCTCTTTTTACATAAATACATCAGACAAGTTGGTTTGGAAAACACAAATCGCAATACTTTACTTATGTGGACACTGAACAAAATCAATTTACATACGCAGTGCTGTGCAATTTCGAATTTCCTGTGTGCTTAAAAAGGCTAGCAGTTTGTTTTAGAGATTTGTACAAATGCATATGGCAATTATTATTTCACCCAAAATGTTGCTTCGAAATAAACAGAGGGTGAATTTAAAGCAATACTCAAAGCACTTCTCCCCCAGCACCAAAACCCCAAGCATCAATTACATGCAGCACCCTTCTATTCAAATGCCAGGTCTAAGGAGTGGGGGCAGTTTAGAAGTTTGTTTTTTTAGACCCCCCTCACTTAAAGGCCTGTGTTGGGGAAGTGGGACAATAAAATGGGGATGATTTAGGAATGATGGGTTTTCCTACCCCGTTGTAGATGTAGCGGCTTAGGGATTTTTAGTTAAGGTACAAGGACAACTCTCTTCCTTAAAGAAGTCGGGGTCAACAGAAAAAAACCAGAAAAAAATAGGATTACTCTATTACATGGGCACTCAGGGATTGAGAAGAGCTTTGCTTTTCTTGTTGGTCACCCTATGTTACCTGGGGGCAATCAGACGTGGTCTCCCTGCTCACTGTGCTCAGAGAAGCACAGCTCCACCTCACTGATGAGGCCCAACAAGGCTGAAACACGTGTATGGGGTTGCTGTTGGTACTCTTGTTCAGAAGGGAATTGCCATCGCATTTCGGTGCTGGACTGCCCTGGTGGGCGGGGCAAAGACTGATATGCAAATGGATATTTCCCATCTGTGAAAGGTACAGTGAACAAAAAGCAGATGGCTGTGAACTCTCAAAGTGGTTAATAACCACTGAACTTGTTATCATGCAGTGTTCTTTCGAGAGAGGGTCGCCCGTTACCATTTTTTGCCATATCAGCAGACATGGCTTCTGGTCACATCCTGATCATTGCCCTGAGAGCCTAATGGAAAGCCATAAACTATCACCACCTCTCCCCTTAAACACCTCTTGCACCAAGTTTATTACCTGGCCCCAAGTCGACCCTGCCATGTTGCCGGAATTCCAGGGTCACAGAAAAACGAAATCACATGTTCTCAGGAAGATTACATCTCTTATCCAAATATGCACCAAGTTGCAAACCTATGACCCACTAGCACTTCATTTCGTCCTGGCCGCAACTGACCATTTGATATCATCTCAGATGGCCAACTTCAGTTAGCCGTCTTCCCTCATCCTTCGGTCAACCAACCCTCCAGGTCACACAACCCAGGTTTCTGCGGCCTACACAAACCCCAGCTCTGAGGAACCTGTGCTATACAAACTTCCCTTGTATTCGCATTGTAACCCCTGCTCCCCAATTGTCCCAAACACATTTCCCTGAAAACCGCTGTGTACACGTCTGAGCACATGTTTTCAAGACTACCGCATCCCTTCAAAGTTGTTTCCCCACCCGCAAATCTCTTCTCTCTCGTGCGCATATAAACCTCCTTGCTGCCCATCTTTAGGCACTACATTGCACGTCACACAACTACATTGTGTTTAAACTGTATCTGCAAACTTGTCAATAGGTTGCTATGAGTATGCAAATCTAAAATGTATCAACTACACAAAATAACACTAACACTCATCCCATTCTCATTAACTATACCAGATTGCAACATCACACGAATATGGCGTCTACCCCAGCCACCAATATGGCATGTGCAACGCAAACCCTTCTTTCCCACTGAAACCACTTTCGACCATCCCAACAATGTATTTATTTAGACATTTGTAAAGCGCACAAAACCCATAGGCATCTAGGCGCTTAAAACTTGAGATTGGTTATAGGCATAACATTTGAATTTCACTAATGTAAAGGTTGCATTGTGATCCACTAATGCACTACTGTGCTTGGTTGGTTTTGTATAGGATCAGCGTGGACCCTTCTGCAGCCCCAGAGCACACTCTGACACTGCATACATACCCAAATAAAAACATGTCGTCAGTGTTGCAGTAAACAGCGAGTATCGGCTATTAAAGGGTTTGAGCAAGTTTGCGATTGGAGACAATGGGTCCTGGGCTCCTTTAAAGTGGACTTGCTTTACCAAGACCTATAGAAAGCAAAGCAGAACAAGACCAACACGCCCACCAATATTCATCACCTTTTCAAAGACAACGCAGCCACTGGGGTCAGATTTAGTCTCCAGATTTAACGTGACCCTCCCAACACACTCACTGCTTCTTATGAAATTATGTTTCTTTGCTGGCCCTACACCCACCGTTCCCAACCCATTTAAACATAAAGAGCACTTCCAACGGATTTTGGCTTTGGGCCCTTCTGCCAAGGAAATGACGTCAACCAAAAAGGCATCCATGTCCTGTGCCTGCTGTGTTCCCAAATCCAGAAGACTGCACCCTTCTGCCCCCGTCAGGTTAGCACCCAACTTGTGCAAGGGTGATATTAGAGGTAAACACTGCAGATACGCTACTACACAGTACATGAACCAGATTCCTAGAATAGCTAAGCAAGCGATAGCAGCAAGATGGAGTGAAATGCAGACCAAGGAAGAAAAAGTGGAGGCCGGTTATGGCACCATATCACATCACTGAAGGTGACCACAGAAACCTGTCCTGCTCTCGGGGGCACTGGCAATTTACCAAGAATAAAGGGCCCGCTTTAGTGGCTTCGTCCTCTTTGTTTCCATTGTGCACAGAGGCCCTTGCATTCACTCACAGAAATTAATCTGCGGAGTGGTACGTCATCAGCAGGGTGGGGTGAAGCAAGGTCTTTCAAATATTTAAATTACTACATTTGGGAAGCTACTTTTTGCTCCTAGTGGAGTACCGGTTCTCAGACAGACGATATAGGTAGGAACGGAGGAGCGGGCAAGGGGTTTCCAGGCTACTAACAATCGGGTACTTTAAACTATAGGCGTCCCTAGAGGGGGCATAGGGAGGGAATTGCGCCCCCCCCCCCATTGGCTGCTTTGCCCAACCTACTTGATGGCCTGTCCCCCACCATGATGACCCCCCCTCCCAATCCCCAAAACCTCCCCCCCACCCCCCCCTACCAGGCAAATAACTCTTTCCAGGAACCTCCTTTGCTGAGCCGTCATTCGCGCGTTTGCAGGCTTGATTTGCCTAGCCAGAGTTCTTTCTTATGGCCTGAAAGGGACACCACAGGAATCAATGGGCCATGAATATCAGTGGGGTGGGGGCCATCACTGCTAAAAGCATGCTACCTACACATGCTGGGCACACAATTGTTTTCCTAATGTGCATCTTAAACTTGTCTCGAAAAACAAAAAAGACTTTTAAACTGAAACATGCTCTTAAACTTATATTCACTACTTTTCTTTAAAATGTGTTCATCTTTTGGTCAGACTACCACACAAATTCCCATTAATTTGTGTGCCCCTTCCTTTTACCACAGGATACATTTCTAAAGCGGTTATATGCTTGTCAACCTGCTTAATCACAAATAATTACTTCTATTGTTCCAATAGCAGTTGTTAGGAAATTAAACTGTGGGTTCATGGGTGCCAGCTTTTGATTTTCACCCCACCTTCACCCTAAATATAAGAAAACTACCACCTCAAACCATCCCCTGGCTTAAACACGTTTATAGCACTTGTTTTTGTTTTTAAAGGAATTGCAAAAAGGCATAAGATTTACAGCCAGTTTTCAATATAGAACATCTTAGCAACAGTCACTGAACCGGCTGAGCTACCCTGGTGGCCTCCTATTGTAGAACATCTCTATAGATCCCTTAATGTGTTACAAAATCGCTGAATTAACAGCAGGGCAGTTCATGTACATGACTTCAAAGTCAACAGTATTTAATTTCCATCTACACTGACCCTGCCCATAGATTTGTTTACGGTGGATTAGTGGCAGCTTCATCATAATGGGAGAGGGGTGCCAACCCACGGGGACCCTAGCCCATTATGGAGGAGCCAAGGAACCTGCTCAGTGTAAACAGCAGCTGAGGGAGCTCTCCTCGGGTGGCTTGAACTGTTAAACGAAAACGTAGTTTCCGTTAGACAGTTCTGTTCCCCAGCCTTGCAGATCTAATGAGCTATGCAAAGCAGGGGGCGTTTTGCTTCTCCAACATTGCTTGGCCCCTTGCGGACCAGAGGGCAGGCATGGCCTTTTCTACTCGGCATCTATGATAAAGCAAGCATGATCAGAGTTATTATGTAGCAAGACTGGCATTTTGATACAGCAAGTCTAGCCATTTCTTACTGTGGCATAAACAAACCAAATTGTAAACTGTGTGGCATTTTAGCCACATTTTCACCATTTTAAGCCATTATTTAAAAAAATGATCTTGTTGGGAAGCCCCACAACACCCTCTTAATTGGTTCGGGCTCCTTCGCTATGCCCCGTACACTGGCATATTTGGAGGAAGTTTTTATGCCCCTCTAATTAAAGAATTCATCAGCTACCACTGGGGTTTACAGCCAGAAACCGAAAACTATGAACAATTCTACCGGGGCATAGTGAGATTTCTGCAACCATTGCATTTTAGGCCGGGAGTTTAGTTCTGGAGCAATATGTTTGCCTTGGAAGCAAGACAGCGTATAGCAACACATGTTTGAATCCCAGTTTCGCGCATAGAAACTGGTCTCCAGTATTAAGCACGTCATGAAAGAAAACAGGAAGATTTTGGCACGTCTCAACATTCCCCTGGCTTTCAAGCCAGTTTTGTGTGACTATGGCGACACAATCTGGGCCCTTCCCCAAAAAAACCATCAGCATGAGGGATTGGGTATTGAGAGTCGTATTACCTATAGGGGACATTATAGGTGTTATTCTACTGGTCCTTGCATGTCACGCTGCTGGCCTGTCCTATCCCCAGGAAACAAACTATTACATTGTTGCAGAGTAGTGGGCTTACCATTGGTTCTTGTCCCTTGCCATCCACCCCATGGCTTCTATTCAGTGATTAGCTAGAGCTGATCTCCCCAGGATTGGGATCGGAATCCATTCTCAGCTCTTCAAGGTGATGTGGAACAATTATGTGTCTGCATTTTAACTTGATATACCACCTTTAAGAGAATACGCGCCTTCCGTCGCAACACTTGTTGCAGTCTGTGTCTGGCTCGCTGGGATCAGCTCCCCTTTCCCACCACGGATGGCTGTCCATTGTCTCGTTTGGCTGCACCACGTGTTTAGAGACAAGAAAATGTAGCTCTTCAGCCTGCAATTATAAGGATTTATTCTGCTTTTCTGCAGCTGATCCCCTTGTTGCCTGGGATTGGAATGTGTCTGCTTATCTTTTGAACTTGGCTGTGAGTCTGCTTCATGCAACCTGAATCAGCTTTGCTCATCTCACGCTCAGTGGCGCGAGGCCTGCTGTAATTGACCTAACCTTTATAATGCGGTTTCTACATCCTCCATATTATGCTAGGTTTTCTATACATTAGTCACACTTCGTATCCACGATCTCCAGTTCTTCTCCCACACATGTAAAGATCTGCATTGCGTTTGGTCTCTATGGCTGGCTGAGGGGTTATCTCTCTGTGTACTTGTCAATCATGGGTGCACTCAGGATTTGTCCAAAATAAGATGGGTGGCTGCAAGCAAATCTGGCCTTTCGTCTTGACATGAATTTAGGGGCACGGAGGGGCATACTTGGGACCCTCTCTTTAGTCCCCCCTCTGGTAGACCTGTCGACCACAACCTTATAAATTAGGCCTGTAGCCGTTGGTTGCCATAATTTTGCAATTCCTCAGAGGTGTCCATAATAGTTTACATGGTCGTCAAAACTCGTCAATAACTGCACACTCCTTCCGGGTTGCACCACAACCATTTCCCTTTGTAGTACTTCAAATTGAATGGGTTATCTAACTTCATTGCCTCGAGCGGGCATAGTGAACAGTTTGCTATTTGTTCTCTCAGCTTGACTCTCTCCTCCACTATTGTGTACTTTGCACCTCCTATGTTTACATCCATCAGGACCTTCAACCCAATAGTTTTCTCTGCCATTTTCCGATACTGGACATCACATCTTCACCACACACAGTGTCACTCCTGCCAATATTAGCGCTCCCAATATCATTTTCAGGCCATCTGATAACCATGACGGCATCCACGACCACAGGTATGCAATGCAGCTCTGGTCCTTTCCCCGTCTCTTTGGCTTCTTCCTCATCTTGGCATGCATCTGGGATAACTGTTACCGCTTCTGTCAGTGTGCCATTATCTTTGTCGTTGGCAGGTGCAACAGGAACTCCCAATTTTTGCGCAAACTCCCCCTTCCATTGCTGTGAGCAGATCCAGTACATATCTATTCTGGAACGCAATCAACCTTACTGCTCTGAGCTCTTCTTTTATCGCATTGAAGCCGTTTACTGTAGAGTTTATTGTATGCATCAGCTCCCAACTCGTGATCTGGAGACACTTCGCATTTGCATATGTCTCAATGGATGGAGCTATTGATGAGAACATTTGCGTCCTGCTGAACAGCTGATGTTCAGGCGGTGCTTCATCCAATGCAGCTTCTGACTCGTCCGAGAAATAATTGCTCCTTTTCATTCTCTTCACTCCACCCGGTTTCTTCTCTTCTCTACCTTGCCCTGCTCCAATGACCTCTTCTTCCTCTTGTTATTGTTCATTTTGGGAAAGTCTTCAAATTTGATGTCCTTTCGAGGTACTACTAGTAAGGGCATATTGATGTGTACCAATGAGAAAACTCCTCCCCAGTTGGGTGGCAGTTTCTCATATGCCTTGGATCTGCAGGCCCAACAATGGTCAATGAGCACTGCTGTGTCGATCTTCATGGCTGGATGGGTCTCAATGCTTCGACATCGGGCGTGCTCTACAACTCGTACTTCATCTGTGTTTCGGTAGCACAAGGCCAGGGTCTTTAAGGGTATTATGAGCATTGGTCCAGCTTCATTGTCCATTGATCAGGCCCTGGTGTGGCTCGCCTCCTTTCTCTCTGACCGGCCATCCCAGGTGGAACTTGGGCCCTTTCTCTCCTCTATCACTATCTCTGCTTGTGGTGTCCCCCAGGAATCTAACTTGTCCCCCTGGTTCTTCAATATCTACATGGTCCCCCTGGCCCCCAAGAGCTCTACCTTTACCTCTAACTTTGAGTGTTATGCGGATGACAGAGCTCTCTTTTAGGCTACCCTCAGCCTTCTCCTCCTCGCTCATCCCTGACTGCCTATCCGCAATTCAGCCCTGGTGTGCTGCTAACAATCTCTGCCTGAACGCCCGTAAGACAGATTGTTCCCATTGGGACCCCTGCTCCTGCTTTCCCACTTTCACACTGGCCGGACTTCCTTGGCACTGAGCCCTCACCTACCAATGAGGCAATAAATCTTGGAGTCATCCTCGACTCCACTCTCTCCTTCTCTTTGCACATCTCAGACATCTCCAAAATGTCCCACTGCCAACTGCACCTCCTCAAAAGGTATTCTACCTTTTCTCACTTTCCCCGAGAGGCTCACTACCTTGAGAGCCCTGGTTCTCTGTAGGCTGGACTATTGCAACAGCCTCATTCTCAACCTTCCTACTTCTACTCTTCGTCCTCTACAACTCATCCAGAACAGAACCGTGAGACTTATCCTTGGCCTCAAGCCCAGGGACAGCATCTCTCGGGCACTGAAATCACTCCACTGGCTCCCCGTGGCTGCAAGGATCAAGTTCAAGGTCCTCTCCATAGTCCACAAGGCTTTCTGGGGCTGGGGCCCACACCATCTACAATGCTCTCTTCTGAAATACTCTCCCTCTAGAATCCTCCTCCATCTCTCTGCGGGTGAGCTGCTTTGACAGATATTTGGGGGTAGATCTTTATCCTCTGCAGGTGCCATCCCCCGGAGACAGCTTCCCTGCCTCTCTCTGTCTTGAGCCAGTGCACCTTAAAGGATAGTTCCGGGACTTTTTTTTTTATTGTCCCTACGATTCGGCCATGTGTTTTTAAGCATAAATCGGTAGATCTTAGAAAACTTTCCTATGGACCTTACCCGACTTTTCGTCCATTAACGCACTCGAAATCAGCTGCCATTTTCTGATAATCCTATAATTTCCCCCCCATCGCCCTGGCTCACCTGCTTTTGCGGCACTAAATCAAATCCCCCGCCCCTGAGCCTGACATCAGGAGACGCGTACCGCCCATTTCCCAACGCCAAAGCACGTTTCGTGTCAACAATCGCTGCGCCTCAGCTAATGAAGTGTCGCCATGGAAATGGCAGGACGCCTCTTTCCTCAATAAGTATAAACACACCGTTTCACAACACACAGCAGCAGATTTTCGATTCCATTACTCTCTTTGTGTTACTTTGAGTATTCTGTGACTCGTTTCTGTGCTCTGGTCAGCTATCTTCGCCGCTTCTAGGCCTTGTGAACACCTGTACCATCTCTGTAAATTATTTTACTTTCTTTACCACACAATGGCTACAATAATGCCGTATATGTACGAGCCCGAGTACACCGAGGAAGAACTACTGGAAAGGCAAGCACGCGAAAACGATGGGGATTCGGACGGCAGTTGGGAGGACCAGTCAACGGATGAAGAGCCTGGACCATGCAATCGGTGCGAGCTAATGCCAACTGAGGAGGAGAACTGCTGCTGCCGTGAAAATTCCGGGTGCTTGGCCTACATTTCGGAAGGCGAGCCAAGTCCGCAATGCATCACCGATCTGCCAGAGTTCAGGGAAGCCTGCCTCTCACGGACCGTGTTGAGGATGATGATGGTGCTTATGCACGAACTTCGCGGCACTGTTCGGCCGCGTAATCCGAGTAACGAGTAAGTATACTCTGGTTGTGATGTCAGTGATGCCACTACTATTTCATGGTCGTCTCCCACATATAAAATTACATCTACATAGCATTCGAATGCATGTAAATTGGTTCCATATTGTGCATTTTCTAGATAGAATTTTTTTCAAAGCAGAATGACATTTTTTACCTGAATCGACAGTGATAAGAAAGTTTTGTCATTTTAATACAGTTTGCATCTTTCATTTTCACAGGTGGTACAGGCTGGTGGCCTATCGTTGCTTCACTTGGTGGCTTCACGGGAGGCTGGGACACCGCGTTCGGAGAGTAATACCTGCCTGTGCGGTACTTGCCATTAGACAACATTTCCCCAGCGACAGTGGACAATACCGCAGATTTTCCCTGGATGTGCTGCAACCGGAACTTTACAATGTGTAATGTTTATTATTTATGTTCAATTGAAATTAAGATCTAAAATAAAACCCAACATATATTTTAACAATGGTTGTTTTGATTTTTTAAATGAATCTAGTGTGTCTCCATTGAATAGTCTTCCTGTGCCTTGTCTTGTCACACCACATGTCTCCGGCCAGCATCCTCCCTCACGCTGGCCGCCCACCTTCAATCCACATAACCGTTGAACCCATATGCAGCAGACATACATATGTTATTTTGCGGGTTGGCATCAAGCCTCCCGGCCTTGCCTCCTCCCCCAAAAATACTTACCACACCACTTTGTTCAAGCGTTGGCAATAAAAGGAAGGCTGTTGGATTTTATCGATACAAAACATGGTTATAGGTAAATAATCCATATGGTTGATCATAATAAATCATCCTTTTGGGCACCGGGTACAGAGATGACCCCCTCTGGCCCGTGCCGCCTTGCCACCACAGGCCAGCCTGCTGCTGACTAACTGCCTAGGCATCCAGGGTCTCCAGGGTGAACTGCACCCATATATTCTCCTGGGAGGGTGAGGTATTTATAAACTCACACCCCTGCCTTCCATGTACTAGATCCTGCAGCCTGCCTCTTACATGCAGTTAGATGGCCTCTCCTTGGTGAGGCCCTGCGGCAAACGAGTCTTGTCTGCACGACCACCGCCCCAATCCACCCCCCCCTCCCTATCAAAGGCAGTTCGCACCGGGGTACTTGTGCTGGCAAGTGGAGCTGTCAGGGAGCGATAAAGGCCAAGAGGTGCCAAAGACCATGTACACTTCAAAGTGGTCTATAGAGCATGGGTTGTTGTTCCCATGTCTACCTCCAGACCCTGTGTCTCCTGCCAAGCATCCCCCCTCACGATGGACGGCCCCCTGCAATCCACATAAGTGTGTCTCCATTCACGAGTCTTCCTGTGTCTTGTCTGCAAGAACACGGCCTCAATACACCCCCCCCGCCCTATCAAAGGCAGTTCGCACCGGGGTACTTGTGCTGGCAAGTGGAGCTGTCAGGGAGCGATAAAGGCCAAGAGGTGTCAAAGACCATGTACACTTCAAAGTGGTCTATAGAGCATGGGTTGTTGTTCCCATGTCTACCTCCAGACCCCGTGTCTCCTGCCAAGCATCCCCCCTCACGCTGGACGGCCCCCTGCAATCCACATAAGTGTGTCTCCATTCACAAGTCTTCCTGTGTCTTGTCTGCACGACCACCGCCCCAATCCACCCCCCCCCGCCCTATCAAAGGCAGTTCGCACCGGGGTACTTGTGCTGGCAAGTGGAGCTGTCAGGGAGCGATAAAGGCCAAGAGGTGCCAAAGACCATGTACACTTCAAAGTGGTCTATAGAGCATGGGTTGTTGTTCCCATGTCTACCTCCAGACCCCGTGTCTCCTGCCAAGCATCCCCCCTCACGCTGGACGGCCCCCTGCAATCCACATAATGCCACGACATATACACGTCATTCATTCACAAACACACCCCTGTTTCGAATTCTTTATAACCCACTTCATATTTCTAATGAGAACTTCTTTGCGCTTTGCTAGTCAACCCGTGAAGGTGCTGGTTATCTGCTCTTTGTCTCTGTGAACTTCCGTGACCACTTCGAGGAAACTCGTCAGTTTGCAAACCTGTGAACTGCTCCCTGTTCTACGACAAGAAACTACTCTGATCCCTGCATCTAACTGTTTGTTCGTCAAGGTAAGGCCATGTACCATAATCATTTTGCGTCCAATTTCTTTTCGTTCAAGACAGTACATGCAAGGAACTAGTCACATGTTCTGAGTTTAGTCAAATTATCTTTCTATTTTTTTTAAGTTATTCAAATACTTATCCGCATGTGAATAACGTGTATAGTTCCAAGAACCAAAACGAACCTTGCATTGAACCTCTTATGTGTCATTTAATTTTTTAACACATTGGTATTCATAGAGAATTGTTGATCTTTACTTTTCAGAACTTTCCACAATGCCTGCCTGTTCCATTGGCGGTTGCCCTTCGAAGACCCATAATAAATCTGAAGGTACTATAATGCATGTTTTCATTACAATTCGAAACAATAGATCAGAAAAGAGAATGGGTCCGATATTGCGGATATCCACCGTCTGAGCTTGAAAGTAGAGTCCTAGAAGTCTTTGCGGACAAGAGGGGTGATCGATACCGCATCTGCTGCAGGCACTTTAGCTCAGACATGTACTCCACATCATTGCTAATAAAGAAGAACACACCGCGAGCGAGGCGAAAATTGCTCTGAACCGCTATTCCCACTCTATTCGTCCACATCTCTCCACTGGTGAGTCAAGTTTACGTATTTAGCTCTTGGCCTTGCGGTAGTGTGTAGCATTAGCTAACAATAATTTCCCCATTTATGTATCCACTCAATATGAAGGCGGAAGATTCTCCATCCGTGTCGTTATTGCAGTCATCAGCCACTTCAAGCGCCTATCGGGTAATCTTACTTAGCTATTCTGCCACTGACTTGTTTTGGGCATGTAAAACAATAGTTTTAATTTATCGTGTGATTATTTTACCTAATGGTACACCCTTGTACTCGTCCTCTAGTCTTTGTTTTCAGTTATAATTATTGTTATCCAAAATAATGCAAGTACTGTCTTTCAGGGAGATGCTGAGGAGTCCAACGTATTGACGACAACCGTTGATGTCACTCAGATGCTCGAGGTACGTTTCCGGACAGTTCCATCGATGGAGATCATCAGATCTTGCATTCTTGTTGCGTGATTGTTACACACAATGTTTCTTTCGTTTTTAGCCATTGATATGTCCTTCTGTCGTCGCCCTCCTATGTGTCTTCTTTTTTCAATATTGTGTTCATTAATAATGAAAGTCCTATGTTTCAGGGAGTCGATGGAGCATTAGTCCAAGAAGAAGGGGGAGCATGCAGTTACGGGTCGGCGCAACAGCTTGCAGAAGTGTGCACCGCAGTTACATCGTCCCTTGATGTTCTTATGCATTTTGAGGTATGGATACTGACAGTTCGATCAAGCGAAATCATATGACGTGATTACATCCGCTATACTTCCTTCTTTATTAACGCAAGTACTATGTTTCAGGGAGATGACGGAGCTTCTTCTACAAGAACATCACCCCTAGTAGTTGATGCAGATCTCTGGGTGGTGACACTTCCAACGATCGAGCAAATCGAATCATATTTACATATCCATTATTTATTTTAGACAACTGATCATTTGTGCGGGTCTATTTAGATGAGCCGTTGACGCCTGCACAAAGTTTATGTTCTTTTTAACAAAATAGAAAACCATACTAATGCAATTACTGTGTTTCAGGGAGTTACTGAAGCATCATCTTCAATAATATCAATGGAAGTCTATGAGGAGCCCGAGGTATGGATCTTGACAGTTCCATCTAACTAGATCAACAATGCGTGAATAATTGTCGTTTGAATGTTCAACAGAAAGCGTTCATTCGTGTTTTGCTATTGAGATGTACGTGGGTATTGGTCCCCAAGTACATTTTGTGTTTTCAATATTATTATACATACTAATGGAAGTTCTATGTTTCAGGGAGTCGATGGAGCGTCAGTGCGTGATGGATGTGCTTATCATGAAAATATAGTCGTTGCAGCGCAAGAGGAAGTGGAGACATGCACACACGAGTCGGAGCAACAGCCTCCTGATGTTGAAGTTCGAGGCAAGAAAGTTTCAAAGAAAAGAAAGCAAAAGAAGGTTAGTGTCCTGGTCACTATATTATGTTGTTTTTCACTGTTAATAGTTCAATACTGTTAAGTTGTGTTTAAACTGAACATCCCTTTTCCAATCTGTCCTCTAGTTGCGAGTGGGTGTACGAACTAGATCTACACAGACAGTGAAGCGAACGAGAGATGTTGCTTGTCAAACCTTTTGGCAGGGACTTGAGACTGGAGATGCATCGTGCCAATGGGAAGAATATGAAGTGAATGACAACGGAGCTATACCATCACCAGCCATTGATAGTGAATGTCCTCCTGGTAGTTCGGATGCAGTCGGAGATCAATTCACAGAATCCACACCCGCAAAAACTAAGACCGCGAGAAAGTTGAAGAAATTGTTTTATTCACCCATCGCCGGAGAAGGAACAGATGTTGCAATGGAAGAGAATGAAGTGGACGACAATGAAACACCATCAATATCACTGAACATAGCGGAAGACAATATCAGAGATTCTACCTTTCATGTGAGTGACATGTCCTCAACGTTACAGGCCGAACCAGCTGGGATGCAGAGTGACAGTATAAGGAAAGAGGCCAAATTCATTGTATTCGATAGTTGTTTGATTGATATTATTATTCGGATGAAATGTGGGCATTCGGTTGGTGGGGAAGTATGTGGGGAGCCATTGATTAATGTGACTCGTGCAATTCGAGGCACTAACCTTAAAATACATGCCACCTGTACAAAATATCATCCTTTCTCAT
Source organism: Ambystoma mexicanum (assembly GCF_040938575.1). Classification (NCBI taxonomy): domain Eukaryota; kingdom Metazoa; phylum Chordata; class Amphibia; order Caudata; family Ambystomatidae; genus Ambystoma; species Ambystoma mexicanum. The sequence continues at coordinate 434,480,044 of NC_090931.1, read as the reverse complement.
GGTCTGCACAACCCATGCTGGGGCAACTGCCAGCAGGCAATCTACTTTTTGCAGCGGCTGCACTTTTTAGTGGTTCAAGTTTTAAAAAGTTAGAGTCTTTCTTTCAGTTTGTGGGAATCCATTTCATTGCGAAAACTCAGTTCTACAAATACCAAACCGATTATCTATTTCCAGCCATTAGCGAAGCTTGGAGAATGGAAAAAATGTCTATTGATAGTACATTCGCGGGCAAACGGTTCAGGCTAGCCGGTGATGGACAGTGCGACAGCCCAGGATTTTCAGCCAAGTACTGCACCTACCACTTTCAGGACATGGAAAGTAAGAACATTGTGAGTTCGGTGGTCGTGCAGGTGTCACAAAGTACATCCTCAGTGGCCATGGAGAAAGTTGGCTTTGTAGCATCATTGCAAGAACTACAATCGCGGGGAATGGTGATCGACCTGATAGCCACGGACAGACACGTTTCAATTGCCAAGACAATGAGAGAAGAGTACAAAAATATAAATCACCAATTTGACGTTTGGCATCTTGCAAAAACAATCAATAAAAAAATGTCGGCTGCAGGTAAAAAAAAAGATATGCAGGGTATTTCACAGTGGTCCAAGTCAATCAGCAACCATCTTTGGTGGAGCTCAAAAACATGTGGAGGGTCGTTGGAAATTCTACTGGAAAAATGGCGGTCAGTAATGTTACACTGTAGGAACGTTCACCGCTGGAACACGAACCAACATTTCCACAATTGTGAACATGGCCATTTGTCCACAGAGGAGGCACGGAAGAAGAAGTGGTTGATTCATTCATCACCCACTCACAAAGCCATTGAAAAGATTGTATTTGATAAAACTATAACAAGGGATTTGAGGGGACTCACGGAATTCTGCCACACAGGAGATTTGGAGGTGTTCCACAATATGTGCCTAAAGTACAGGCCAAAACAATTGCATTTTGGCATGGAGGGCATGATAAATCGGACTCTTCTAGCGGTCTTGGCACATAACCATAATGTTGGCCGTCAACAAAGTAGGACGACCGGAACTTTAGGGACGCTTCGCTACAATAAGGCCTTCACAAAAAGAAGTAAACAATGGGTTATCAAACCAGTGTTTGAGGATATGCAATATGACTTCATTGAGAGACTTATTGTTGATGTCCTAGATAGGCACATACATGGAGTTGTGAACGAACCTGTGCAGGGGACAACTGCATTGCCACCCAACATTGCCTCTGTTCCATGTCCACCTAAAGAAGAGCTCATTCAGAAATACACATCACGGTTTAAATGATTGTAATTTGATTGTCTGTTCTCTCGAGTCTCCTCATGTCGCAGGCCCATTGAATATGTGTAGCTATGTATTGTGTAAATAAAAGTGATTGCTCTGTGAGTCCTGTGAGATGGCCTTGCACTGAATGTAGCTAACTAGGAATGTGTGCTCGTTCAAAGTGAAGGTCAGCTGCTTTGATTATTTTCTCGGGTGCCGGAATGGCCCACGACTCAGTATAAGGTTCTATTGTTATTTGACCTTGACAGGCCGGGACCATCCCGAAAGACTTCTTTTTGGGGGTGTGGGGCAATAACATAAGAAACGATAATGAATATAATTTCAGAAACGAAAGCCATTTAATGTTCGTTCATTAGAAGAAATAACGTCGGCATAGAAGGAGTGGTATTTCAGGGCTGCCCTACGCACAGACACAATGGAAAATGCAAATATAATGTAAGTAACTCTTTAGATGAGTTTATACCGCAATTAAATTACTATACAGTAGCTTTAAAGACGGGTTCAGTTGTACTTGTTCGTTCTATGTGGCATATTGTTTTGTACCGCGCACTATCTTGAGGAGAACCATCTCCTTTTACGGAAGCACCTCAAAACCTTCCTCTTTGCTTCTGCTTTCTCTCTCCCTCTCCCCTGCTACAACTGGTCCACTGTCTGCGACCTCGGTCCTGGGCCCTTCCACTCTCCACCTGCACTGCCTCCCTGTCAACCCCTGCACTGGGGGACTGTCTCAGTATCCTACAGCCCCCCCCCCTTGACGTATAATACCTAGTTGCACTGTCCTAGCTATGAAATAATTTCCCGACCTAATATATAAAATGAATAATTTTAATAAAGATCTGATGGTGAGACTAATTTCATTTTTTATGTTTTTAAAACAGGTACATCCTTCATTATTGTATGTGTCACGAGTACCAGACACCGCCGGACGGCTTTTATAACCGCCAGTTGCTTCTCCGCGTGAACAACGTTAGCACCCTGACCATTTTATGGGACGATTGCCAAGTACAAGTATGCCCTTTCGCGGTACTAACGGCTAGATGCAACATACAGACCGTTGTGGTGGCCTAGTGCCTCGTTGTTGGAACAGCCATGCGATTATCAGTGCGACCGAAGCGCTTATTTTATCGTAAACCAACACCCTGTGTACTGCACACGAACATCGCTTGCCTCAAGACAAACTATTTTGGATCGAGAGCAAAGAAAAATGCAAATCGCAGAATATTCTCTAAACATTTGATGTCCAATAAATGTACTTTGCCAAATGGACAATCTTGCCGTTTGCTTTTAAACCACAGTTTCATATTCCGAATTGTGGCGCTGTATTGTGAGATGATCTAAGACCCTGTGTACAGCAAAGGAACATCGCGTGCCTCAAAACGAACTTTTTGGAACGTGAGCAAATAAAAATGCAAATCGCTGAATATTCTCTAAACATTTGATGTCAAATAAATGTACTTTACCAAATTTACAATCTTGCGGTTTGATTTAAAAGTACAGTTTCATATTCCCAATTGTGGCGCGCTGTGTTGTGAGCTGATCTGGGTTGGTTTCCGGGTTCTGTGTGTAGTCGCGTAGAAGACGCCTGGGCGCGTTTGCCTACGCAGCACAGTAACGTCACGGAGAGAGGCGGGGAATATGAATGTTTTGATAAAGTCTGTTTCAGGGGCGGGGGATTTGATTTAGTGCCGCAAAAGCAGGTGAGCCAGGGCGATGGGGGGAAATGATAGGATTATCAGAAAATGGCGGCTGATTTCGAGTGCGTTAATGGACGAAAAGTCGGGTAAGGTCCATAGGAAAGTTTTCTACGATCTACCGATTTATGCTTAAAAACACATGGCCGAACCGTAGGGACAATAAAAAAAAAGTCCCGGAACTATCCTTTAAGTTCCGGAAACTCCTCAAGACCTTCCTCTTTTCTTCCTCCGTCTCTCTTCTACCCTGCTAACCTTTGTTCTTTTTTCCCCATCCCGCTCCTCCCCAACTCTGCTCAGTTTTTGCTGACTGGTTGCCTGGTTCACCTCCACAGTATAACCGGTCCCAGCCACCCACCCCACCCCCCAACCTCCACTGCTAGTCTTTGCACATGCCTCCCGGCCACTGCACTATGTCTCAGCACTACTGCACTTTCTGCTTACGCACCATGAGCGAGGCAACCTCTCTGCACTTAACCCAGGGCCCTGTTGGGCTGGACATGTTTGCCCCCCTCTTCCTCACACCTGCGTCTGTACGAATACACTAACTAAATGTACTAGGATTAGTAAGTTTGTATGTCCTGCCCCCTCCCTAGCTGGTCGAAACTCTAACACTTCATGCACTTGCGCTAGGAGAAATGCCGTCAGGCATAGTATGCTAGTCTTTCTGTTTAGATCATTCGGAAACTTCAAGGCCTAAGAAGGATTACTGTATTCCCTTGTTCCCTTCCCTCCTTGAAGCATTCCACCTGTTCATAAGCACTGTATAAACAAACAATTACAATTACCCAGGTTAGCAATTTTGCACTCGCTTCAGGCACTTGTAATTTTAACCTTGTACCGTGTTCCGTGCTCCTGCATCAGGGTGTGTGCCTTGCTTCACACTACTCCTCCTTTCCATTCATCCCAAATGTATACTTGGCCATACACGAGTATTCAGGGTCTCTACCAGCATCCTGGTTGTCGTCCTATTTCCTTCGGCCTCCGCAGGCATTACAATTGTTTGAGGGTTACTGTCTTTGTCTCTCCTTTCTGCGGGCCATCATTCATGTACTGTATAGCTTGGTCTAGCTGCCAGTAATTGTTCATCATGTCAAGAGTTTTTCTGTAATTATCTTCATACGGAAATGCTGCTTGTGACATCCACCTTAAGGTTGCCGTTCTTCTTTGAAATCTTCCCTGAGTTGTTACCAACGACAGGTACATCAGGCATTGGGCTCGCCCTGCGGGTATTTCACTTGCTATAAACGTTCTGGAGGCACTCATGGCATAGGGGATTAGCGAGCAGACAATACAGCTCTCCCCAGCGGTTTCCTTACCTACTTTGGTAATGTGCTTATAGCACATGTTATTAGACACTCAAGCAATGTCAGTGAGATAGAGATCTACCCCCTTCATGTCTGTGTCCACACTGCGCTTACCTCTCCCATCTGTGCTTGCAGTGCTCTTCTGTCCACCTGACATGGTAATTCCACCTGCTGGGGTTAGGGCAATGTTAGTAGCGGATACAGATGTAGCGCTAGCAACAAGTGAAATTCTCCAAAATATCAATGCAAATACTCCACTTGGAATAAATAGACAACATAATCAAATGTTTTATTATTTCACTTATTACCTGTGCTGCTGAATCCTTGCGCAGCCTTATGACAATATAGCTGCCTGCCTGAAAAGCGCAAGAACTGGTGTTATTGGGTTAGTATTCTATTAGTTCTCAAGCCCTGTGGATGATATAGACATTAATCGCAAACACAAACACCTCCTCCCACACGTTTCTAACTCCTGTGTCTCTCAATATAGCAAGAACATAAGGTTTCCTCATCAGAGTTGTGGGCAGGCTTGTGCCAGGTATTCTACAAAAGCAAGATCATACACCCTAGGTGACCGTGCTCGGAACCGACTCTGTCTTCTCACTTTATGGACAAATTGGTTTGAAAAGGTATTAGGGTGATAGTCAGCGGGTAATATAAGAAAGAATCAAATATTACAGGTCAGCTTTCTCGAAGACTGTATGTAGAGACTAAAATAATAGACAGTGTAACCTCGATTCTAGAAGTGTATGAGTAATTTGTTCCGTAGCTCTGCTGCCCTTGAGGGAGTAACCATTGGGTATCCTCCATTCGGCAGTGTAAGTTCAGAATTGTCGTGCTCCTCTGGTTGTTGATCATTGGTCCTGTCGATCGCGTTGCCAGGCAAGGCCGCTACTTGGTAATGCTGGAAGTTTGACAGGTGGTTCCAGACCATCTTTCCCTCGAGCTTTACTGTGTGGTCTGCCAGTCTCCCTATGACGTGGGGACCTGTGAATCTATGTGCGTGCCACTTTCCAATAAAGTTGCGCAAAAGAACAGTATCTCCAACCCTAACAAGTTTTTCAGGCACAGTGTCCGCTGGAGTGCCGTCGCTGCTGCTTTCTCTGCTGTCTTCTGGGCCTCCCCGGTGGTCTACCTGGAGAGAGATAAAAGAGGCACTAGCAATCAAGGAAGTAATGTAGTCGTACATTAACTGGTCTAACACTTCTGCACTACTTTCTGCGTCTTTCAGTGCCCTAGTGGGGGGAGCCAGTGGGAGTTGCATGCGTCGTCCTATCACCACCTCACGGGACGTTAAATGGTGGTCGCACCCAGGCTTATTACACAATGCAAAGAGTGCCAGTGGCAACCAATGGAGCCAATTCTTCTTTGTGCTCTGTTTTGTTTTAGCTATTGCCTCCTTCAAGAGGCCATTCAGGCGTTCACACACCCAATTTGCTTGCGGGTAGTGAGCATAGGAGAACTTAGGCTGGATGCCTAGCAATGCAGTGTTGTGCTTAAATATCTCATTGGCGAAGTGAGGCCTGTTGTCAGACCGCAGGACCTCACACACGCCTCATCTTGGGAACACTTCCCTGACCAGGAACTTCGCCGCCCTAAGGACGTCAGGAGGGTAACAAGGGCCGGCCTCAATCCACCAATAGAATGGGCACACAACCACTATCATGTTGCGGTATCCTTGACACACTTGGATCATGTCAACGTAGTAGACGTGTAAATGCTGGAATGGACCTACAGGGCGAGGTATGGCTCCTCTCACAACTCTCAATGTATGTCCTGCAGTGTACTTCTTGCATGTCAAACAATTGCTTACAAATTCAGCCATGTGTTCTGCCAAATTAGGACAGAACCACTTTTCTCTAATATGGGCAGCAATGACCTCCTTCCCTGTATGCATTGGATAGTTTAGCTGTGTCAGTGCAGTGTTCTATAGTGCTAGTGGCATGATCACATTTCCTGTGTTCTATCGCCATAGGGCGCCTGTGGGAGAAACTACATCCCCTCCTGGTCCACAATTCTTTCTCCTCTCTGGGTGCAGCTCCCTACAACTCCATAATCTGCGTTTCTGGCAATATATGGTACCTTTCCTTTAGCACCATTGTTCTTGCATAATCTAGAGCATGTGATGTCTACATTTCTAATAGCCCTGCAAAATATGCTGCACATTTTGCTTCTGAGTCTGCTGCTTAGTTTCCCCTTGAGATAGAATATCCCTGGTGTGTGCCTGGCACTTCATTATTGCTATCTGCACGGGATATTGTATAACTTCTATTAGCCTGCCCTCAGCAGTTAATGCTGTACTGGAGTCCCATCAGCTCTCCTAAAGCTTCTTTTCAACCATTGTGTCAGTTCTGAGTGTACTGTTGAGGTCACATATGCCGAGTCAGGGTACACTGTCACTTCCTTTCCCTTGCTATGCTCCAAGGCTAGTATTAGAGCCACTAGTTCTGCTGCTTGCGCTGAATAGTGTGATGGCAAATAGCCCACTGGACACTACCTCACTTGTCCCATCTTCCCTCAATCTTACCACTGCAGTTCATGTATGTCCGACCCCATCTGTATGATCATTAGTCAAAGAACCGTCAACGGTATCTAAATCTGCCTGCCTCTACTCTCCACCCTCTGCAACTTATCCAGAACAGGACTGCAAGACTTGTCCTTGGCCTCAAGCCCAGGGATCGTATCTCTGCAGGACTGAAATCTCTGCACTGGCTCCCAGTGGCAGCGAGGATTAAGTTCAAAACCCTTTGCATTGTCGACAGGGCCTTCTGGGGGCTGGGGCCGAAATACCTACTACTCTCTCTTCCTAAATCTCTTCCTTCTCGAACTCTTCGCTCTTCCGGCTCCAACTCCCTCAGGGTCAGTCGCTTCTCCAAGCAACGAGTTGGTGGTCGATCTCTCTCTTTGGCAGGGGCCTCCCTCTGGAACAGCCTTCCTGCCTCCCTGAAACTTGAGGAGAACCATCTCTGGTTCCGGAAGCACCTCAAACCCTTCCTCTTTGTTTCTGCTTTCACTCCCCCTCTCCCCCGTTGATTTTCCAGACAGATACTGCACTGGATACCTGGCCTCCCTCTGATCTTGGGCCCAGGCCTGCCAGTTGCTCACCTGCACTGCCTCTCTGGCAACCCCTGCACCTGGGGACTGTTTTCTGTATCCTTACAGTCCCCCTACCAGCACTTATGTACTGCACCTCCCCCCTCTCCCTTTCCCCCTTCTCATGCACTTGCGTGATCTGAATGACACCTGGCCTAGTAGGATCGTTGTCTGTCTTCCCTTTGTTCCCCCTCCCTTGCCTCGTCGTGCCTTGAAACACTTGTGTATAGGCGCGTTATAAATACCCATCATATCATATCAACGTGCAGCACATCTCCCACCTCAAGTGCGTCTTCATGTACCATGCGGGTGTCACTGAATTCCTGTATGTTTTCGGCACAGTCATGTGCTCAGTCCCCTTCCTGTAAGAAGTCTGCTAAACAGGTCGCTGGATTAACATGTCTGCACCTTACCATCTTCAGTGTTGGTTTTGATAGTATCACCTCGTACCCAGATGCCATTTGTGTTGTCAGTGTGTTCTTTGGTTTCTACAGTATCGCAAAACGGCGGCGCTCTGCGTAGAGTGGTGGTGCACCCCATCGTAGTCCCTGCTGATTTCTCCACTGCAAATGCGGCAGCAGCCAAAGCTTGCTCCCATTGGTAGTGTCATCATTGGGCCGAGCTTCCCACTGTAGTATGCTATGGGCTTGTGTCCCATTGTGTCAGTACTGCTTTCATCACTGCCCCATCAGTGTGTGAGAACAGGAACATTCCTTTTTGTAGTCTGGTATCTCCAACACTGGAGCTGTGCATAGTGCTTCCTTCAGCTCAAATGCCTCAGTCATCTCTGTTGTCGATTTTATTGTCTTGTTTCCCTTCTGTGCTTCTTTCAGTGCCCCTGGTAACGGCCATGTGTACGTGCTGTAGTCAAAAACCCATGCTCTGCAGTAATTGCACAACCTCAAAAACTGCTGCATCTCTCAGTCGTGGTTTTGGCAGTCTTGCGTATTGCCTCCGCCCTCTCTGGTGTGATCTGTCGGCCATTTTGTGAAATCGTCTGTCCAATGTACAGCACTTCCTTCTGACAGTAAAGTAGTTTGGCCTTGTCCATCTTGTCAGCTAACACAGTCAGCATGTGCACTGAGTCCTTTCTACACTGTTCTTCTGTCATGCTGCAGATAAAAATGTCATCTTCATATTGCAGGACCGTACTCTCCATCCGTACATTCCCAAGGTCCATCTGGAGGACCCCATTGAATATAGAGGGTGACTCGCAGTACTCTTGGGATATTCTTGTATGTTTCCACTTCCGGTTTCTCTACATAAGACTGGTCAAGTTTTGTGAGTCTGTGCGTAATGGTACTGAGAAAAATGACCGTGAAGCGGACAGCTTCCGCCAGAATATTGCACAAAATTGTCGCTGGATTCGGAACCAGAGGTACTCTGCTTCTACAATATGATTAAGAGGGCACAGATTCTGGATAAACCACCACAACCCCCCTTTTGCTTTCTTGACAGGATACACAGCCGTGTTACATGGCGATTCTGATGGTACTAAAATGCCTCTCTCCACTACTGCTGCAATTGTCTCATAAATGCCTTCATCCGCCTCTTTTGTGAGTGGGTATTGTTTGTCTCTGCGTAAAATCGCTCCTGGTTTCAGCCTTATCTTTACTCCTCCTATTCCTTTGAGTAAAATCGCTCCTGGTTTCAGCTTTATCTTTACTCCCCCCTATTCCTTTCAGCAGCCCCATATCATAGGGACTTGTGGTCCATAGAGTGCTGGGTACCTTGGCCAGATCCTCCTCACAGAAGAATGGTGGCACTGCCAGTGCCTTTGCCATCTGGTACCTCTCTGTAATGTATCAGTAACTAATAAGTCACATGCATTTCAAACACCATCTTGGCCTCTGACCTCTCGTCCCTGAATAGTTCTTTGTCTGTCACTGTGGTTAGCCTGCATCCTTCTGCCACCATGATCATTGCACACCATGACCTGCCCGTTTCATCCATCCTGTGGCACTGCTATCCATTCGTCCCTCTCAACCACTGCCTCGATCTCGATTGGAATTATTGTCCCTTCTGCCTCATTCAAAGGTATATCTGATCTGAACAGATACTTGTTTGGAACACCCCACATTTTCCCTTCAATCCCTGGGGGCCATGCAATTGCAATCTCTATCCCGTACTGGAACAGCTCCTCGTCCACGGGCACCCCTCTCTGTACCTTCCGTCCACAATAGGCTTGAATGATCTCTCTCACGTTGAGCATATGTATCCCTGGTGTCGAGCACACTATTCTCTTATCTGTGAATGGAATTCTTATGTTCATTCTGCTCATGATGTCTTGTCTCAGTATATTTACAGGTGTCTGTCGAGTGTAAAGTTAGGGCAAAGACAAATCATGTTCCCCTATAGAAAGGGAGACATCGTCTGTAAAAGGAACCACTGCCTGAATCCCAGAGAATCCTAGAGTATTCATGGCATCACCCGGTAACTTAAAAGTTCCTTCTCGAATGCTGGACCTAGTCGCAGAAAGGAAGACAAAGGAAAATGTTTTGTCACCATCGCCACCCCTATGCAATGTTCCTCCGCAGGGTCGGGTGTGATCGACAGGACGGAACACATCAATTCTGTCTGTGGGATGTCCTATTGAGGATATAAAGACATCCTGTTCCCTGTAAAGGGGTTGTTCACTACCATGGTGACCCCTCCCAGTTTCATAACGGGGACCGTTGTCATGGATTCCATATGTGACACTGTGCCATCGTTCTGCTGCATGTTGTCCTGTATCTGTGGCAACTGTTGTGCGTTTCCTCAAATCTGTGGTGCTTGTAAATACTGTGGTACAGGTGCTTGCATCTGCAGTATCTGTGCCATGGGCTGGTGTACTTGTGGGTGTGTGCTCTGTGTCTGCCCCTGCTGTGGCTGTAGTTGGTCCGGTGTGTAATAATCATACTGGTCCCCCTGAAACATCTGCTGGTACTGCGCTCCCCAATTCTGCTGCATCCCCCCGCTTCTGCGCACTCTAGAACTGTGCCCCACCTGCCCACATGTCCAACACTGTATGGCTCTCTCTCCCTTGCCCTTGGAAACCCCCTGCATAGTCCCCTGGGCCCTGCTGCACCTGAAGCCCATATCTCCTGAATCCCCCTGCGAAAACCTCTTGGTTGTGATGCATCTGTGGCCCATACCTGCGTCCTCTCGATGGCCCACTCTTCCTCAAACCCCTTGCTCCATCTTCACCACTCCGCGAATCTGTGTGGCGGCTGTGTGTACTGCTGCAGCTGTGCTTCCTGCGTGCTTGTCAGCACCACCCCTTCCATTACGTACTTTGGTAGTTTTATCTGAACTAGTTTTGCTTCCTCCAACTTTCGTGCTCCTTTTTAGCTTCTCTTGCAAAAGCATACAATGATGAACGATCATAAGCTGTATTTATGGCCAAGATTTAGCTTCCATGCCTACCAACTTCCTTAGCTGGTTTTGAATGGGTTCTGGTAATTCTTGGCATAATATGTGATAGAATACTGCTACTGTTTTGTCCCCCTGCTCTCGAGTTTCAAGTCGCCAAAGCTATTGGATTGCCTGAATGTAGTGTAAGGGGTATTCGTCTAGCTCCATTTTGCGGGCTAAAATGGATCCAATGTCTGACTTCTCTGGGTACTGCATGCTCAATGCTTGCCATACAGTCGCCCTGCAATTTGCAAACGGCGAGCCAACATGTGCTGTGTTAATAGTCACCCCAGGGAACCCTGCCCTTTTCCATATGTCATCAGCCGCCACTAACAGTCCTTTCACGTCCCGCACTGCTAATCTCTATCCTTTCCATCTTGTATATCCACTTCCCAGTCCACGCTGACAACGTTAGCCTACATCTCACGTTTTCCTGGTCAATGTGCTTCCATGGTATATATTGAGGTTGCCCCCCTCCCTTCTCCAGTAGGGGCATCTGTGTGAACCCCACCTTCCTGTTCGCACTTCACGTCAGTCTGGCCTGTCTGCGTCCTCGATGCCAGCATACATGTCTATTGGTTCCGTTATGGGTACTCGAATGTCATCATTGGGTACCTCTGGGATCCTTACTCTGGAGCATACTATAGCTGTCTCCCCCTTCCTTTGCCCTGGAACATCTCCAAGTCTCTCAACGTACGGCACTAAGTCATCAATATTACATAATTTGTCCAGTAACCATGGTGTTCGACCGCCCTTGTCATTTTTAGTTCCTCCTGCCATGGGCTTCCTTTCCCATATCACCAGTTTGTCCGCACCTGTCCCCGTGGATGTAGGCCTATGTTGCCAACCCCTCTCATCCCCACTGTTTCGTCCCCGAGCCCACATAACTGCAAAAGTCATCTACGAAGCTCAGTCTTCTAGTGGTTGTGTCCGTGTTGGATTTCATACACATGTCGATGTCACGCAAGTCGTGTCTGCTTCCAGGCCCCTAGGCCAGTTCTTTCCAGGTCCGTGGTCGCCCTGCCCTATGTGGTTGTGCTGTCTGGTTCTGCTCGCCTGCCCCCTCCTATGCTGTTATTCCCACCTTCCAGTATCCATTGTGCCCTTATGCCCCGGAGCATACGCTCATCCTCCTCCTTGCGAGCATGCTCCTTTACCAATCTCTCCACCTGAGACTTCCTCTGCTACCGGCTTGCGTTTCTCTCTCTGCTTCTCCCCGCCTCTCAATATCCTTTACTTCCCTTATCCTTCTTTCCTGCTGTTCCTGCTCCTCTTGCTTTCTCTACAATCCCTTTCTCTCCTCACCTGTTCCTTCTCTTCCTCTCGTCTCCTCTCCCTGTCCTCTCTCTAACTTTTCTACTCTTCCTTCTCCTACATGTCCCTTTCCTCCAATATCTCTTTCACAATCGGTAGCCTCGCCGTTCTCCTTGACGCCTTCTGTTGCCTTTGCTGCCCCTTCCGCCTCCCCATTCATCTTCCAATCCAACTTCATTAGCATCTGTCTCCCTATCCATTTGTTCGTGGCTATGCCCTCTAGCCCTTCCTTCGTGTCTCCCTGTGCCTCACTGTTGACTCCTTTTCGAGGGGTCAGCTGCCCTGCGCCTTTCGGTCCTTCCAACAAAGTATGTGTCAGCTGTTTATATGTCTGTTTTGAGTACCCCTCTGCTGCTCTTAGTTCTCGTAGTGGGTACATCCCTTGCTCATCTGTGTCATCCGAAACCATGCTTGAAGGGACGAGTGGGGGAGCGGAGGGCGTGGCCGTTGGCCTCTGTACCTCCTGCTGGCTTAGTATCCATTGGCGTTTTGCTGCGTCCCCCTCACCCTCCTGAAACATCCATTAGAGATCAAATATTGCCATGCAGCTTGCAAGCTTCTTCCCCGTATAGGTGCTCTGTATGTGTGTCAATAGTGATTGCTGCACATCTTTGGAGAAGAACAAGTTCCTTTCTTACCTGGTAACGCTCTTTCGATGGGATGGTCCGACGACGTATTCCATATCTATGACATGTAATCACCACAGCTGTGCTGCTTCGGAAACTTTTTTTCCCGCGTCTGCGTCCTGCGTCGATGATGTCGATGCGCCGTCGTCGAGGACCTCCTCCGACGTCCGACGTCATGCGATGTGATAAGTAGGACGCACGACGCCCCTAGCCTCAGTTGTAGTTTTTTCCCCCAGAACGTTTGACATTAGTCAACTGCCAGTTAGACACAAAGCCTTGCGGAACGTAAGCTGCAATCGCAAAAGAAATTCTGCAGCGGGGAAGGCAGGGCGGGAGCGATATGGAATACGTCGTCGGACCATCCCATCGAAAGAACGTTACCAGGTAAGAAAGTAACTTGTTCTTTGAGGGGATTGGGTCCTCCGACGTATTCCATATCTATGACAGACTCCCAAAGCAGTACCAGAGCAAGGAGGAGGGAAAGAATTTAGAATCAAAATTTAGAATAGTCAATCAAATAGCAGAGCAAAGGACCGCCTTGCCAAAGGCCAGATCCTGTCCTCGGATGGAATCGAGGGAATAGTGACGTACAAATGTATGTACTGAAGCCCAGGTGGCTGCATCACAGATGTTGCGAATAGGAACACCCCTCTGTAGGGCAGTAGATGCAGCCATACCCCTGGTAGAATGGGCCCGCAAGCCAGCCGGTGGGTCCTTACCCGCCAAGTGGTAACACTCAGAGATGGCCAAAATAATCCAGCGAGACAAAGTCTGTTTCGTCACAGCTTGCCCCAAACGCTTTCCAGCGTAACCAATAAAGAGTTGATCGTCCACTCTGACCCGGGACATGCGTGAAACATAAAAGCTTAAAGCTCTCCTAGGATCAAGCCTATGGAGCCTCTCCTCTTCCTTACCAGGATGCGGAGGAGGATAGAATGCCGGAAGAACAACCTTCTGGGCCAAATTAAATTCCGTCACTACCTTGGGAAGAAAATAAGGACGAACTCTAAGGAAATACAGTGAAGGGTGGCTTAACTGAAAGTGCCTGTAACTCACTCACTAAAACACAGTTTTCAGAGTTAACAGCCTCAAAGGGCAAGAATGTAAAGGCTCAAACGGAGCACCCATAAGAAACTTAAGAACAAGGTTTAAATCCCAACCGGGCACCAGGAAAGGTGACGGAGGGAACACATTAGTGAGCCCTTTCAAAAACTGTGAAATTAAAGGGATTTTAAAGTAAGAAGACTCTTCAGACGAGCGCTTAAAGATGGACAGCGCCGCCAGGTAACCTTTAATGGTACCCACTTGCATGCCCCTGTGGGCCAAAGAAAGTAAAAAGGACAGAACCATGGGGATGTCACATGCAAAAGGATCCACATTCTGAACTCTGCACCAGTCGCAGAACTTACGCCAACGGCAACGGTACAGAGACTTTGTTGCTGGCCTTCGGGCCGAAAGCAACACCTCCATCACGTCTTCAGGGAGGTCCCAATCCTTATACCTCAACCTTTCAGAAGCCAAGCGTGAAGGTTGAGGGATCTGACCTCTGGATGGAGAACCTGACCCCCTCCCGTAAGAGCAGATCGTCTCGGTAGGGAAGACGACGTGGAGGGCAGATGGACAAGTCGAGAAGGTCCAGGTACCACGTCCTCTGAGCCCACGCCGGAGCAATGAGGATCATCCGGGAACCGAACTTCCGTAACCTCCGCAGCACTTGCGGGATGACGGGGACTGGAGGAAACACGTACAGCAGCGGGAATGACCACTCCACCACGAACGTGTCTCCTAAGGCTCCTTTTGGAGGAAATTCCCGTGAGCAAAACCTTTCGCACTTCCGGTTGACACTGGTGGCGAAGAGATCCACTTGAGGGGTCCCCCAAAGGGCGAAGATCTCCAGGAGAATCTCCTGAGCCAACTCCCACTCGTGAGAGATCGCGCTCTGCCTGCTCAGAGCGTCCGCCGTCACGTTTTCGTCTCCGGCCAGATGAACTGCCGAGATCGAAACTTCCTGCTGGATGGCCCATAACTCGAGCTGCTTCGCCTCCCTGCACAGAGGAAGTGACCCTGCCCCCCCCCCGTTTTTGTTGAGGTAGTGCATGGCCACTGTGTTGTCCGTCAGGATCAGGACACTCTTTCCTTGCACAGTCGGCAGAAAAGCCTTCAGGGCTAGCCTGACGGCCCTCAGCTCCAACAGATTGATATGGAGTAGTGTTAGGCAGAAACCTGTGCAGTTCCCTCTGGGACCACTGCAAAAGATTTAAGACTACAGGTGTTGGCAGTAAACCCACTTGGTAGCAGTCTGCACCGCACAGATTCACTGTGGTAGCTGTGGCTGAGCAGCCAGACTTCCCTCAAGAAGAGTTAGGCAGTATACAGAGAATACAGAATAGGTACAGAGGCACAGTAGCACAAGCAAACACTAACCAGAGCTAGGTGTAAAAGTATAAACTTATTTATTAAAGGTACACTCATAAATTACACTAGCACACTAGAAAAGATAAGAAAGTCAAACACAGTTACTATTACTCATATGTACATCCCTAATCATTTGTTGGACAATTCTAAGTTAACACCACTTATTTCCAAACAGAGGTGAGCGCTTAACGTTAGATGACACTCCAACAAGTATTACCAAAAGGGAGGGAAAAGGCAGAAATAAAGAGAGCAGTAAGGTAAAACACTTTTCACATAAGGTTAGCAAAGGCAGTCAATGGTGGAACAAGGAGAATTAGTTCGGGGCCCGCTTTAGAGGGAGCCAGGCGAAAAATGTGCCAAAGATCACACAATGTCCTCAGTCTTTGCAGGTGAGAGAAAAAGGTTTTACTACGGTTCTGAAAAGTTTAGTTAGGGTGACCCAGGCCTACCCAGGTTCGAGAGCCGAGGGCTAAATCTACCCCGTACAATCGGTGGCAAGGGAGGCCGGGCGGATCACAGTACCTTTAAACGTGGACAGATTCCTCCAGCGGTGGTAGTCGTTCCTGGTAGTGGGTGCAAGTCGCGGCGTCGTCCCGAGGAAGAGGTGATCTCGACGGGGAGGAAGGCTGCAGGTTGTTGCACTACCAGGGATGAGGCCAGCCGTGGAGTTCTCCGGTCGCAAAGGATTTTTACCCCTCTTTCGCGGTTGAGGTAAAAAGTGGTATCCCGGTTGCCGGGGTGCTTGGCACAGGCAAGGCGGCCACGAGATGCTTCGGGACGGCGAAAAGAAGGCAGCAACTGGTTGTCCCCACCAGTTAAGGGAAGAAGACTCTCCGGCGGGAGATCTCCTCTGTTGTCGGAAAAAGTGGTGAGACGGTTCTGCAGGGCTTCACCGGTGGTGTCGTCTTGGCAGGTCGGCTCGGCTTCTCCCTCTTCGGCTTCTTAGGTCCTGTGGCGACTTCTGAAGTTCCAGTCCCGAAAGCCCTGCTTTTATGCAGCAAACCCCCATTCACCCAGCCTAGCTGTCACTCAAACATGCTAAGTGGTGAGCCGGCCGGCTCACCACTTGGGCCAATCAGGACGGAGTGCGACTTGAGTTACCAAAGTAACTCAGTCCAGGGTGCCTAAATCCCCCTCCACCCCTCCTAAGTACCCCAGACAGAGTGGCACCACTTTGGAGGGCTTCTGTGGAGAAGCCCGCCAAAAGTGGAACAAAGGGCTCCACTTTGGGTCAGAGTTACAGAGGTGAACACCAACGCCATTTTAGAATCAAGTTTTGGCAAAAAATACCAACCGGAGTTATAATAATAAAGAAATAACCCGGCGGTATTTTCAAGGCTACCGTAAATAAATAAATAAAGGTATTAGCCTAAAACAATGGGAAATCCCATAGGAAAATATTTGCGGTCGAATATAAAAAGTAGTTTCCACTGCCACCAGCCAAAACTCGATGAGGGGGGACGGAGACGTGCCCCCTCGACTAACAGACCCCGGGGCAATGGAATTGCCCCGGCCAGTACGTCCACAATATGATGGTTTGTACTGGTTCTGTTCAGGATTTGAGACTAGTAAAGTCAAGGGGGACTTTACAGACCCTGGGAGACAGTAGGCAGTCCCAGGGTATGGAGTCTATGTTGGGGGGTCCCTAGGACACCCCTGGGTTACGGCACTGAGGGTGCTGTGTAACCCATTTCACAAAAACACATGAGGCCCTATGGAGTACAAGACCCCATAGCCCATTCAACACAAGGCAAACCAAAGAAACACACTACAAACATGTTCAAGAGTCAGGGTAAAAGAGTCTCACTCTTGGCAGGAGAGAAAAAATAAACCCAGAAAATCCAGCAAAGCTGCTGGGGGACTCAATAGGTTAGGAAATTCAGCCTAAACAGAGAATTCTCCCTAACAAAGGGCAAGAATGTAAAGGCTCAAACGGAGCACCCATAAGAAACTTAAGAACAAGGTTTAAATCCCAACCGGGCACCAGGAAAGGTGACGGAGGGAACACATTAGTGAGCCCTTTCAAAAACTGTGAAATTAAAGGGATTTTAAAGTAAGAAGACTCTTCAGACGAGCGCTTAAAGATGGACAGCGCCGCCAGGTAACCTTTAATGGTACCCACTTGCATGCCCCTGTGGGCCAAAGAAAGTAAAAAGGACAGAACCATGGGGATGTCACATGCAAAAGGATCCACATTCTGAACTCTGCACCAGTCGCAGAACTTATGCCAACGGCAAAGAGACTTTGTTGCTGGCCTTCGGGCCGAAAGCAACACCTCCATCACGTCTTCAGGGAGGTCCCAATCCTTATACCTCAACCTTTCAGAAGCCAAGCGTGAAGGTTGAGGGATCTGACCTCTGGATGGAGAACCTGACCCCCTCCCGTAAGAGCAGATCGTCTCGGTAGGAAAGACGACGTGGAGGGCAGATGGACAAGTCGAGAAGGTCCAGGTACCACGTCCTCTGAGCCCACGCCGGAGCAATGAGGATCATCCGGGAACCGAACTTCCGTAACCTCCGCAGCACTTGCGGGATGACGGGGACTGGAGGAAACACGTACAGCAGCGGGAATGACCACTCCACCACGAACGTGTCTCCTAAGGCCCTTTTGGAGGAAATTCCCGTGAGCAAAACCTTTCGCACTTCCGGTTGACACTGGTGGCGAAGAGATCCACTTGAGGGGTCCCCCAAAGGGCGAAGATCTCCAGGAGAATCTACTGAGCCAACTCCCACTCGTGAGAGATCGCGCTCTGCCTGCTCAGAGCGTCCGCCGTCACGTTTTCGTCTCCGGCCAGATGAACTGCCGAGATCGAAACTTCCTGCTGGATGGCCCAGAACTCGAGCTGCATCGCCTCCCTGCACAGAGGAAGTGACCCTGCCCGCCCCCCTTTTGTTGAGGTAGTGCATGGCCACTGTGTTGTCCGTCAGGATCAGGACACTCTTTCCTTGCACAGTCGGCAGAAAAGCCTTCAGGGCTAGCCTGACGGCCCTCAGCTCCAACAGATTGATATGGAGTCTGGACTCCGGCGGAGACCAACGACCGCTGACTGTCAGCCCGTTGGCATGAGCTCCCCATCCCGTGAGGGATGCATCCGTCACGATCGTCACCTCCGGCCAGGGAAGCCAAAATGGAGCCCCCTTCATCAAGTTGCCTTCGACGGCCCACCACAGAAGGTCCCCGGCGACCGAGGGCAGCACCTGAACCGGGTCCGACATCCTGCCGGAGGACTGCGACCATTGCGTCTTGAGTGCCCACTGCAAAGATCTCATCCGCAGGAGAGCCTCTGGCACCAGAAGAATGCAGGATGCCATGAGGCCGAGCAACCTCAAGAACACGAACGCTGGGAGCGTCTGGGCATGCTGAAACTTGTGCACCATCTGCTGAATGTGAAGAGCCCTCACCTGGGGAGGAAAACACTGCCCCAGGGAAGTGTCGAGCACTGCTCTGATGTACCGGAGCCGCTGTGTTGGCGTCAAATGGGACTTCTTTAAATTGAGGGAGAAGACCAGCCTGTGAAGGGAGTGGCAGGTGACGGACAGATGATCCAGGACTTGCTCGGGAGAGCTCCCCCTGATCAACCAATCGTCCAGGTAGGGGTAGACGTGAATCCCCCCTTGCCTGAGATGCGCTGCCACCACCACCATGAGCTTGGTGAAAACCCTCGGGGCGGAGGTCAATCCGAACGGCAGGACCCGAAACTGAAAGTGCGAGTCGCCAACCGCGAACCTTAGGTACTTCTTGTGCTTGGGATGGATCGGCACATGGAAGTAAGCATCCTTGAGGTCGAGTGACACCAACCAGTCCTGAAGCTTAAGGTCCTGGAGTACTTGAGAGAGAGTAACCATCTTGAACTTGTCCTTCCTGAGGAGTTTGTTCAAACCGCGCAAGTCCATGATGGGTCTCAATCCCCAGTCTTTCTTCGAAATCAAAAAAATAAGGGGAATACCATCCCTTGTTCCTCTCCGCTACAGGCACCAGTTCTATGGCGCCTTTCTCCAGCAGGGCTTGAATTTCCTGCACAAGGAGCGGATCCGGACTCTTCAAAGAGAGGTTCCCCGGTGGATTGTCGCGAGGCCTGTGCCGAAAGGGAAGACAGTAGCCGTGGGTTATAATCTCCAGAACCCACACATCTTAAGTAATGGCTTGCCACTCTACAAGATGCTGCGCCAGCCTTCCCCCAACCGGCAAACCATGGGACATGGCCTCATGACTGAGTGGGAGCGGCTGCGGCGTTACCTGAGGGCAAAGAGGCAACTGCCCGAGCGGCCTTGGCACCACGGGTACCCTGTCGTCCACCTCTGGTACCCCTGCGTTGGCCTCTTTGACTGCCAGCTCCTCTCGCTTTACTGAAGGACGAGTAATAGCGAAAGGAACCACCCCTCCACTGCTGTCCCCTAGGACGAAAAGGCAGAGGTTGGCGAACTGCAGCGCCCAACGACTTCGCTGCAGCTTTTGAGGTCTGCAACCTCTCAAGGCTCTCGTCAGCCTTGCTGCCAAAAAGGTGTTCACTGTCAAAGGGCATGTTGAGGAGCCGGGACTGCACATCAGGAGCAAACCCCGACTTCCGCAACCACGCAAACCTGCGTATCACGGTGCTCGCTGCCATGGACCTACTGACGCATTCAGCTAAGTCCAAACCCGACTGAACGGACTCACACATGGCATCCTTACCATCCTGGACCATGGCAAGGAAACCATCCCGTTCATCCCCTTCGGGAATATGTTCAGCCGCTAACGCAACACAGTTCCACAGAGTGTGTGTGAAACGAGACAAGGCACAAATGGAGTTGGCCGCCTGAAGCGCCATACCACCAGAAGAAAACACTTTCTTCGCCCAGCCATCAAAACGTTTGTCGTCCCTATCAGGAGGGATGGTAGGGTACGACGCCTGCTTTGCCGGGGGCCGTGGCCGCCTGCACCACCAAACTCTCCGGAGTGGGGTGCCTGGTCAAGTAGCAGGGGTCGCTACTGGCTGGACGGTATTTTCGCGACAAAGATCTGCCCACCGCCGGGAGACTCTCCGGAGCAGTCCAAGCCGTCTTTTCTCTGTAAAGCCATATGGAACGGCAGTACCGGGTCAGTTGGGGGACCAACATCAAGGATGCCCGTTAGATCATCCTGCACAATCTCCCCTGGGGGAGCAGACCATCCCAAGTACTCAGAAACCCTAGCCATAAGGCGCCGGTACGAGGAATCGGCATGAGAGCCAGGCTCAGGCCTACAAAACTACACCTCCGGAGAGGTGTCCAGTCCACTGGCATCATTCAGTGACTGCCTCAAATCGTCAAACTGACTATGGATCGAGACAATTTCATCTGGAACCTGACCAGGAACCAGGCCATCAGAATCCTCATCCGCCTCTGAAATATATTCCAGGTGGCGAAAAGAAGGCACCCGAGAGTGCTTGCTCTTAACCAGAGCCTTCCTAGGGGATTCCCCCGTGCCACGGGGTACCTCCGACACGAAAGGCGTCGATGGCGTCGAGCGAATCGGTGCCGGCGTCGAGAGAACAGGCATCGGCGCCGAGAGGATCGGCGTCGAGGAAATCGGTGTCGACGTCAGATGCAGCACCGCCAGCATCGGCGGCGTCGACACAGCCCTCGAAGCCGGAGCCCCGAGCGTGTCCTTAGACGACCTGAACGTCGACGGCTTTGACTACTTCCTCGGAGCCGAAGCCTCGAGAAAGCCTGTCGACGCCTCAGACGCCGATGTCTTCCTCGAAGACCTCACAGCTGCACACGGTCTCGAACGCGTTGAGGACCGGGACCTGGAACGGGTACGTCGAGAACGAGTCTCCTTGTCCGAACGGGACCTCTCCCGTGACTTGTGCCGACCACTCTTGCGAGCGGTGTCTCTCGACCTCTCACGACCGACCCCACTCGGGGGCGCGGACGGCTTAGTACCCTGCGACTCAAGAATCGCCAACATTTTCTTCCCGAAGGAAGCCCATTCCTCTGGCGTCGCACGGCTGGTGGGATAAGCGACGTGCCGGGCAGAGTCCTCCGAAGAATACCTGGAAGACGACCGGTGTTGGCGCTTCCGAGAATGCCTCGAAGAGGCTGAGGAGTGGCGAGACCGACTCCTAGAAGGAGACCCACGAGACTTCCGACGATGACGCGGAGAGTCACCCCTCGAATCATCCGTCGAAAGCCCCGCAGACTTCGACTTCCGGGGCTTGGACACCCGACCTACCGACAACAACTTCTTACGTTCGCGTAAGGCTTTGGACGTGAGCGACTGGCAGTCGATACAGTCATCCGTTTCGTGGGCCTCCCCGAGGCACCAGAGGCAGGCGTCGTGCGAGTCCATCACCGACATCTTGGACCCACACTCCCTGCACTTATTGAAACCCGACGCGGGGTCGAAGACATCTTCACACGAAGGATTTTCACAAAAACCAACAGGTTCGAAGAACCGAGAAGAACAGAACTCCAAAGAGTCGAGGCGTTAACTGAGATTCACGAAGCAACACGTTTGTGGAAAAAACGGAACTGAGGCTAGGGGCGTCGTGCGTCCTTCTTATCACATCGGATGACGTCGGAGGAGGTCCTCGACGACGGCGCATCGACGTCATCGACGCAGGACGCAGACGCGGGAAAAAAAGTTTCCGAAGCAGCACAGCTGTGGTGATTACATGTCATAGATATGGAATACGTCGGAGGACCCAATCCCCTCGAAACATCTGCATGGTGGCCATGGTTTAGTCAACTTCCCCTTGGTACGTTTGGACCATTCTATGCTGCATTTACAGATTACATCTTTGTAGGGTGGAAGGGTCTTACACAGGTGCTGTAGGGGAGTGTCACCCCTGCACTCCCCCCCCTCAATATATTGCAAGTTGTTCTGGTCTTTACCTGACCTCAAAATCAAGGGTTTCGACAATCCGCTGCTAATGATGGAACACAATGTAATCATTATACGTTTTAATTTCCTACGAGCCTCTCTGGCGCCACAAGCTATCAGGTGTGCTCCGCACGTCACCCCTTTTTCACAATCGCTCAGGCACACCCACAAACATACGCATGCGCCTTCCGCACCGCCACTGGTTCACCTCGTCTGCCATCCCCAAGTTTCCAATGTTCGCTTGTCACAATCTCGTGCTTTCCAAGTCCTATGCGCATTGAACCTATGGGTGACATCACCAATACACTAAGCAAGGTAATGCTGCACAATTATCGCATGCTCACTGCCAACTCCCGTTGCCCCCAAATGTACACAACCCTAACACAAACCCCACAGCTGTCTACCTGCCTCCAGGCAGAGTATACCAATATACTCTTGTGATTGAACTGTACCCTCTGCGTCGCTTCATGTGCAAAACATCTCACTGTAGGAGACTTAACCAGTCGACTCACCTTTCGCAATCTAGGACAGCTCCCTTGCTAAACCTCTGCGGGAATACCATCATCTATTACCCCCGAGCGAAAACGCCCAACCCACAGGAAATCCACTATTTACATACTTCTGTCATCTGTGCCTTCGAGTCAATAGTCTAGGTTGTTCACCAGGACCTTTTACCTTTAATCTCGAATGTGCCCTAACCACAAATAAAGAACATCTACCTCTGCTCCTGTCCCTACTACGTTTGATGATACTAAACACTAAATACTTTAACAATACTCGACAATACTCAATACCCTCCCCCACAGTTGCTGTGTAGCTGGGTCAATACTTGCACTCCGTGGTCTGTTGACGCTGCTCGACTGCCATGTCTCCCCAAAGCTGCCACTTCCCCGTCCTGGTCTGCTGGACGCCTCGCTGACTTCGGACAGGATATTCTCAAAAGCTGACACTTGACGTCTTTCCATGGGTATGCGTTCCCAGTCTTTCTCGAAATATACAGGGGTCCTGCAGCCTCTCAGGTTCTGCGGCAGAGGAGTAGCTTCGTGCCGGGCCGGCACAGCCAACCATCAGTTTTGCTACCAATTTGTTGGGAAGGACTCCCAGGTAAGCCAGAGTCTGGCTGGGGGTCTGCGTACTTATAGGGCTCAACACCCTCCCCAGAGCAAACAGAGAACTCAGCCAAAGGTAAGTAATACTGCGGTTTATTGCACACCAAAAACCAACAGGGATCAATACGAGAAAACAGGAAGATTCTGGTATGTCATTCCCGGACTTGCAAGCCAGTTTTGTGTGACTATGGAGTCACAATCTGGGCCTTTCCCCGAAAAACCTATCGGCATGAGGGATTGGATAGAGTGTCTTATTACCTATAGGGGACGCTATAGGTGTTATTCTACTGGTCCTTGCATGTCAGGTGGCTGGCCTAGCCCATCCCCAAGAAACTATCTATTACATTGTTGCAGAGTAGTGGGCTTACCATTGGTTCTTTCCATCCACCCCATGGCTTCTATTCAGCGATTGGCTAGAGCTGATCTCCCTAGGCCAGGGATCGGAATCGGTTCTCTGCTCGCTGTGCACCTCTTCAAGGTGATGCGAAACAATTATGTGTCTGCATTGTAACTTGTGAATACCACCTTTGCTTATGAGAATACGCACCTTCCATCGCAACACTTGTTGCAGTCTGTGCCTGGCTCACTGGGATCGGCTCCCCTTTCCCACCACAGATGGCTGTCCATTGTCTCGTTGGGCTGCACCACATGTTTAGAGACCACAAAATTGAGCCCTCCAGCCTGCAATTATAAGAATGTATTCTGCTTTTCTGCAGCTGGTCCCCTTGATGCCTGGGATTGGGAAGAAACATGCTACCTTAGCCAGGGTGTAATGCAGTTGATTCAAAACTTTAAATTAGTTAAGTCTCAGTCTTGCATTTAATGCAACTTCCCTCGTCAAAAGGAAGCATTTGTGCCATTTCGACTCGTCTATACTCCCAGCTCTTGCTCCCATTTAGCCTTTGCCATTATCCGGGGTGGGGGGGGCTTATTGGACTGTACTGCCCTGTAGAGTTGCACATGCTGTCCCCTATGTCGTTCCTTTGAGGTTATTACTTAGACACTTGCACATGATTCTGGCTCTTGTGAGAATGACAGCCATCTCCGGCGTGCTTCGCCCCGATTCAGAGATACTGTAGCAACCTAACTGGGCTTGCCCCCAGTTTCTCCTTAAATTCTTCTTGTGTCACGAGCCTGCCCTCCGGGAATAGGTCTCGTAGGCCCATTTCTTTACTCGTGTCCCAGACCGTTTGTATGTCAGCATATGTGGGGGGGGGGGGGAGGCAGGGCGGGGCAGCCCAGAGTTCGATTGTTCTGCTATATGGAACTGCAATTTCTAGACGCTTGAACAGTCGGGCCCATGCCTCTACTGTCGCACACACTGGGTCGAATGTGCACAAGTCTTTGTAGTGGTCATCCAAGATGACTGCCTTGAGGTCAGTTGGGGCAGCACTGTACCACTCCATGTCTGTGTGTACCGGTCTAGGGGGTAATGTATAGCATAACTCGCGTATTGTGACTGGGCAACCAGGTAATGTAGTTCAAAATCAGGGGTGGGAAAGCCACCCCTTTCATACGGTTGCGTCAGTCTCTCCCAGCTCATACGAGGCACTCCGTTTCCCCATACAAAGTGTACTGCCATGGATCGGAGTTTTGAAAAAAACCTTTCACCTGGCAATACCGGAATGTTTGTAAAATATAGGTGCTTGGGTACCACTACCATTTTTAACGGGGATAGTTTGCCGTACAATGACAGATATTTTCCCCAGAGTTCCAGCTTTACAGCTAGAGCATTAATATATTCCTCATGGTTCAGTCGTATAGGGACTGTTGAGTGCGCGTTACCTTCAACCCTGGTATTTAAGGCTTGTTGGGGTCCATCTGAGCCCCATGAGGTTGGTAGGAGTCTAGTGGTGTCAGTCAATGGGAATAGTTCAGATTTGGTGGTGTTGATTTTATAACCTGAATTGTTGGAAAACTTGGACACTTCCGCCATGATCGGTCGCAAGTGTACCTCTGGGGTCTTATGAACAATAGGGTGTCGTCTGCGTATAAGGAGATAATCTGGGCCGATCCTGCTATGTGTATGCCCCTGTGCACGTGGTTCCCTCATCTGTTGTGCCAATGGCTCTATGTGAGCGCAAAGAGTAAGGAACAAGTTACTTACCAGTAACTGTTGTTCTCCAGCATGGGTCTGGCATGGATTCACATGCTCATGAATATTCCCTGTCGTCAGGCTGGGAATCCTCGGTAAAGAAAAAAATCAGTATCAGTTTAGTTTCTGATCTGTCTTTCTTAGTAGTAACCAATCACTGGTCTCTGGGTCACACTCCCACCCCCAGCCAATGACTGCCCTCTCCCTAAGCCCAGCCCCTGGCAGCCATCCTCAGATTTGGTAGCATGTAAAGTGGCAGTATGACCAAGTGAAGAGCTGCAGAGGGGTAGGAGGGCGGGTTTGCATGTGAATCCATGCCAGACCCATGCTGGAGAACAACAGTTAGATGTAAGTAACTTGTTCCTTCTCCAGCATGGCGTCTGGCACGGATTCACATGCTCATGAATATAAGAATACATGGCAGGACACATGCACAACCACGGGAGGTGGCAAGGCTCCACATAAGCATTACATAAAATCAACATTAAGCAACTCTTACCTCCTGACCAGGCCCACCTTCAGGCGAACAGGTTGCGCAGCACTGCTTGGCCGACCCTGGACTCCTCCCTGGAATCCCGGTCGATGCAGTAGAATTTCGTGAAGGTGTGCGTCGGCCTCCACGTAGCAGCCCTGCAGATGTCCAGCAGGGGCACACCAGACAAGAACACCGTAGTAGCAGCGATCGCTCTGGTCGAATGGGCTCTCGGACAGCCGGGCAACGGTCGGTTTGCCAACCGATGAAAGTGCATGATGCAGCCGGAGAGCCATCTGGAAATGGAAGCCTTTGAGGGGGCCTTCACTTGATTCACAGGTCCAAAGTTCACAAAAAGCTGTGATGTCTTCCGAAAACTCTTTGTGCAGTCCATGCAGAACTTCAGCGCTCTAGCTACATCCAGCGAGTGCAAAGTCCTCTCGGCCGGCAAAGAAGGCGACGGGAAGAAAACTGGCAACACCAAGGGCTCATTGAGGTGGAAGTCCGATGGCAGCTTGGGCATGATGGAGGGGTGCGTCCTCAGCACCACCCTCGTCTCGTGCAAAGTCAAGTATGGAGACTTGCAGGATAGGGCCTGAATCTCTCCCACTCGTTGTGCGGAGGTGATGGCCACAAGGAACGCTGTTTTCCACGACAGAAATTTCAATGGTGTTGAATGCAGGGGCTCGAATGGCGGCCCCATGAGCCTGGTCAGCACCACATTTAGCTCCCACGCCGGGGCCGAGCCTTCACCGGCGGGAACGATTGGAACAGTCCCTTCATAAATTCCTTCACCAGGCGATGGGACCACAGGGATGACCGTCCCGTAGTTCTGGTGTAATGCGAAATCGCTGCAAGATGGATCTTGATGGAAGCATGAGCTAGCCCCACCTTGGCCAGCGACGACCGGTACGGCAGCACTTGAAGGGCCGTAATTCGCAGAGGGTTAATCTTCTGTGCACGGCACCAGACAGAGAACCTCTTCCACTTGTGTCCATAGCACTTTAGAGTTGAGGACGCCGTGGCCTTTGCAAGCACCTCCTTGTAGTCCACCGGGATATCGTACCCTCCAAACTCTAGTGCTGCAGGAGCCAGGCCTGCAAGTTCAGCGACTCCAGGTCGTGATGGAGGATGGCGCCTCCTTCCCTGGAGAGAAGATCTCCGTCCGTTGACAGTCTGACTGGGGGGGGGGGGGGACGCTGACAAGTCCAGAAGGTCCGGGAACCAGATCTGTCTCGGCCACGCCGGTGCAACGAGGATCATCCTGCACCGGGACCCCTTAAGTTGGTTGAGGAGTCGGAGCATCAATGGCAATGGAGGGAACGCATACAGGAACAGGCCGTCCCATGGGAACGAGAAAGCATAGCACATGCTCCTCGGCTGGGGAAACCTACTGGTGAACCTCTGGCACTTGGAGGTCGTCGCAAACAGGTCGATCTGGGGTTTGCCCCATTGTTGGAAAAGTCGATCTATCTGATCCTGGCGCAGCTCCCACTTGTGGAACGAGCGCAGCTCCCTGCTGAGTGAGTCGGCAATGACGTTCTTTATTCCTGTTAGATGGAAGGGCACCAGAAACATCCCTGGGCGACGGCCCAGTGCCACAGATTCTGGGCCTCCTTGGACAGGGCCGGGGATCTGGTGCCTCCCCGCTTCCGGATGTAGAACATCGTGGTGGTGTTGTCGGTGAAGATCCTCACCACTTTGCCCTTGAGGGACGGGAGAAACAACCCGAGGACCCAGAACACTGCTCAGAGCTCCAGGATGTTGATGTGGAGTGACCTCTCCTCCGGGAGCCAAAGGCCTCTCGCGTGAAGATCTCCGATGTGCGCTCCCCATCCCTCCAGGGAGGCGTCCGTCGTCACCGTCTCCTGATGTACCGGGGTCTGAAAGTCCTTGCCCGCCGCGAGATGTGTGCAGGTGCCCCACCAATGGATCGCTTTGCGGAAAGCCTCGTTGAGCAGGATCCTGTCTTTGAAGCTGTCTGTCGCTTGTATCCAACGGGCGTCGAGGAACTCTTGCAGAGGATGCATCCGTAGCCTGCACAGTCAATTTGGGATATTATACTAAAGAGGTGTCATACGTAAGAGGTGTCATACGTTAAGGGCTGTGGATGTAGTTGGGATGAGACTCGACTGATCTGAGTGTATAAGGTAAGTCATGTGTGGTAATATTCTGTTTGCCAATACTTTAGCATAAATCTTGGCTTCACCATTAATTAATGACAGCGGTCTGTAGGAGGCAACCTCGTTCCCTGGTTTGCCCCACTTTGCACTGCATTGCAACACTAATGATAGCTTCAGTGAGAGTGGGGGCAACATCTCGGTTGCCAGCGCCTCCTCCCATACCTTTAGTAGTCGCGGGTACGGTCCGGGTGCTTTGCCTGGTACAAGCATATTGATTGTGTTAGTTATTTCTTCAGCTGCATAGGAGAGTTTAGAGCTGTCCATGCCTCCGGGGAAAGGCCCGGAAGTGGGATTCTTGTAGATATAAATCCATTTCATCTTCCGTACATGTGTCTTTGTTAGTGTATGGCTTACTAGAATATCCTAGAAACTCCTCGCTAATCGCTTCAGTGGTTGTTAGGAGTTCCCCGTTAGGTCCCAAAATTCCAGTAATGAGCGCTATCCCTTTCTCAGTTTAAACTATTCTTGCCAGTAAGCGCCCAGGTCTGTCTTGACCGTAGTGCCTCGCCTGGACAGGCCTGGCCATGTAACGTATATCTTGATCAGCTAGGTCTCAGAACTTAATCAGGTTGCCCTTTATCACCCCGAGTAGTGCTTTCTCTGTTCTCATGTCATTAATTTTCTACCCTTCGTAGAGCCTCGCCTGATGGTCCTTAATGTCCCAGTTGTAACTGAAATCATTGTGCCTCTCAGCCAGATAGTAAAGGTTTCCCATATTGTGGCATACTTCGGACTGACCCCTCGTTTATCTAAAAAAAGAAAATTTGATTTTCTTGCTGAGAATTTCCACTAGCACGCTATCAGTGAGCATAGCCCTTGGCATGCTTTACAGGAACTGTAGTTGTGATAAGTTTCCCATTCCAAGTGATACCACCACCGGGCAGTGATCCGACAGTGTGCGAGCCAGAATTCTGCTGTCACGCACGCGTGGTGCCCATCTAGCAGGGAGCAGCCAGAGGTCGATTTGTGAAATTGCATCATGAACCGTAGAGTAATATGTATGGGATACATTACTCACTGTAATCGTATTTCTGATGCTTGTATCTGCTTGGATTCACATGCTGTGCATAGGCCGACATCTAGTGGAAGCTGCAGAGTATTACAGTTGTTGTTTTCGTAACTCGAAAGGGACGTCGACAGGGCGTGCCAGTAATACTATCCCTAGTGTGACATCCACTGTACCCATGATCCCTCATGCGTCGAGGTCCCTCAGATTATTTTTCTGACATGAGGTAGCATGAGGTGTAGCGTGAGTACAGTTGTATCCAAGCAGATACTATCAGAAAAGCTTGTAAACATCCATGTGCCCTCTTCTCCGAGGGGAGGCAGGGTGGGTTGCATGTGAATCTAAGCAGATACAAGCAACAGAAACACAATTACGGTGAGTAATGTATCACTTCTGAGGCTTGTGGAATCTGCTTAGGCTGTGCATAGATTATCGAGCAGTGTTAGAAGACGGTGGTGGGATGTGAAAAGGTTCATGGGCGAACAGATGTCTTTAAACCGCCTGTCCCACTTCTGTATCTGTCTTGGAATGAGTGTCAATGCAGTAATGCTGAGTGAAAGTGTGTTTCGAGCTCCATGTAGCTGCTTTGCAAATGCTGTCTAAAGGGACATTTGCGATGAAAGCCAGGGTGGCTCCTGTACTCCTCATGGAGTGAGCCCTGGGCAGAAAAGGCAGTGTCTTGTTTGATAGGGTATAGCACAGTTGTATACATCGGACTATCCACCTCGAGATGGCATTCTTTGAAACGCGATCACCTTCTCTGCCTGGCGCTATGGAGACAAACAATTGATCTGTCTTTCTTAGCGGTCTGGTCTCGTCTACATAAGTAGAGGACCGCTCTCCGCACATCTAGTGTGTGGAGTTTTAACTCAGCTGAGCTGGTGGGTTCCTGGAAGAAAGCCGGTAGTTCAATAGACTGGTTTACATGAAACTTGGAGATGAATTTAGGGGAGAACCTAGGGTGAGTGCGTAAAACCAGCCTGTCTTTGTTAACAACAAAGAATGGATCCTGCTCTGACAATGCTTGTATTTCACTAACTCTGCTTATGGAAGCGATGGCCACTAAGAAGGCAGTTTTATAAGTCAGGTGTTTGAGACTAGACTTGCACATCAGCTCCAAAGGGGGGTCCCATCAGCTTAGCGAGTACTACATTGAGATACTATCGTGTCGGTGGGTTTGAAATTGGGAGGTGGAGTCTCTTTATTCCCTCCATGAATGCTTTGATGACAGGTACGTTTCACCATGATACTTTATTGTGGGAGGTGGTATAGGCTGCCGAAGCCGCCAAGTGGACCTTTAAAGAGTTGAATATTAACCCTGCATCTAGCAAGTGGAGCATGTAGGTTAGAATGTGTGAAGGGGTACATTCTATGGGGTTAATTTGTTTGGACTGGCACCAAATCACAAATCTCCTCCACTTGTCAAAATAACAGTGCCTAGTGTTAGGCTTCCTTGATTCCTTTAAGATATCCATACATCTCTGTGGCAGATTAAGATGTCCAAACTCTATGACTTCAGGAGCCATGTTGCAAAGTTCATTGAGTGAGGGTGCACTGTTAGGCCCCTGTGTTGAGTGAGCAGATTGTAAAGGCACAGTAGTTTGATGGGATCGTACATCGCCAGAGCGCGCTGATGTGGATACCATGGTTGTCTTGCCCACATAGGAGCAACCAGGATGAGTGTCACCTGTTCCTTGTGAATCATTTTCACCACCTTCCTCATTATAGGTGTTGGGTGGGGGGGAAGCATAAGGAAATTTCCCTGACCAGTTCATCCATAGGGCGTTCCCCTTGGAGCCTGGCTGGGGGAACCTGGACGCGAAGTCTGGGCATTGCTTATTTTCATTTGTAGCAAACATGTCTATTGTGGGGAACCCCAATTGAGAGAAGCAGTGTTCTGCGACGTATGCGTGAATTTGCCATTTGTGTTCTTCTGGTAGGGTATCTCTGCTCAACGAGTCTGCGAGAGAATTGAGTGCCCCTGGAACGTGTTGTGACGATAGGAATATTTTCTGTTTGAGTGCCCATTTCCAAATTTGTTGCGCATGCCTGGACAGATTTGGAGAATGCGTGCCCCCCTGTTTGTTGATGTAAAACATTGCTGTAGTACTGTCTGTCAGGATCTGCACAGATTGGTTTGTTAGGTGAGACTTGAATGCCTGAAGGGCTTTGAATACTGCCAGGAGTTATAGTAGATTGATGTGGTTTTGTGCTGCTGCATGAGACCACAGTCCCCGAGCTGTGTGGTTAAGGTAGTGAGTGCCCCACCCAGCAAGTGAGGCGTCTGTCGTGACAATCGCTTGTACTTCCGGATCGTAGAAGGGTTTCCCCCTTCAACAGGTTTTCTTTTGTCCACCAGCGAAGATTTTGTACTAGTGGTGTCGAAATGACCACTAGATCGTCCCACTGACCACTTGCCTGAGACCACTGTTTCGCCAACCACTCCTGCATCAGTCGCATCCGCAGGCACGCGTGAGATACCAGGTAAATGCAAGATGCCATCTTGCCTAGCAAACGCATAGCTTTGCACACTCTTATCTGGCAGCCGGCCTGATAATGCAGTATTTGCAGTAACATGTTTTGGACTCTTTCCTCTGACAGAACGACCAAGGCCTCTTGAGTGTTTAAGACTGCTCCTAGGAACTGTTTGGTCGTGCTTGGCACTAGGCTTGATTTTTCCTCGTTGGTGGAGAAGCCCAACTGAAAGAGAAGGTTGTTAGCTCTTTGAATGTTTTTTCTGCAAATTAGGGCAGACTCCCCTGTAATAAACCAGTTGTCCAAGTAAGGGTACACTGGGATTGCCTCCCTGCGCAGGTTGTGCCCCTGAAGCAGATGCTATTCCGAAGGACATCACTTTGAATTGGTAGTGCTGGTTCACTATCTTGAAACGCAAGAATCTTCTGTGCACTGGGAACATTGAAATATGAAAATAGGCATCTTTCATATACAGTGTTGCCATGTAGTCCCCCTTTTATTAGAAGGGGGATTCATTATAAGTTCCTTTCTTCCATACTGCATGGGCGTCCCTTCCAAGGAATGGGAGATGGAACCTTTTTCACCAGAAAAAACCTTCTTCCCCTTTAAATTTAGAGGCGCATGGGGGTGTGGCACTCGGAGCATGCGCTGCCCTGACTCCGCCCTCCGACACCACACCTCAGTCCATATTGGCGCGTCGACAATAGATTTAACATTGCCTAATGACACCAGTATTATTAGGGTGAGGATGGTGGGACGTATGGAGGAAAGGGGACTAAGCGTACATTAGTCACTATGGCGAGTAGCTTATAATTACTCTTACGGCCCGTCCCCTTTCCTCCATACTGCATGGGCGATTACAACAAATGTAGCTCCAGGGTGGAGAGGAGACCCTCCTTAAGCAAATAGGTTCCTGAGAACCGCCTGTCTGAAAGCTGCATCAGATCTAGAGCCGGCATCCAAACAGTAATGCTTGCAGAAAGAAGAGGGAGTGGAACAAGTAGCCGCCATGCTTATGAATTGCCAAGGGACCTGGCGATGGAATGCAATGGCCGTTGCTTTGGCCTTGACTGCGTGGGCATGCATGTTCGTCGGAAGCGGTTTGTGCTGGCTCTCGTATGCTTCTTTGATGGCCGAGACCATCGAGTGGGATATGGAGGCCTGCTGGCCTCGTCTTGCACCTCCGAAAGTGAGAAACAGAGTGTCTGATTTGCAGAAGCCCTTGGTCCTGTCAAGGTAGAATTTCAGGGCACGCCTGACATCGAGGCAGTGCAGAACTCTCTGTGCCCCGGCCTTAGGATCAGCAAAAAACATAGGAAGGACTATTTCCTTTTTCAAATGGAAAGCAGACGGCACCTTAGGCAGAAATGCCGGGTGTGTCCGCAGGACTACCTTGTCCCTGTGAAAGGTAGTATACAGTTCTGAGGCGACCAGCGCCTGGATTTCGCTGACTCTGCGAGCCGAGGGGAGGCAGACTAGTAAGGCGATCTTAATGGTGACCAGCCAGATGTTAGCAGACATCAGCGCAAATGGTTTGTGCGCCAGGGCACCCAAGACTATGTTCAGGACCCACACGGGGTGTGGCCTCTTGATGGGCGGGTAGAGCCTTGCGAGCCCCGTCAAATGTTTCATGACAATTGGATTGGAGGAGGAGCAGGAGACCTCCCTCCCCCGAGTTCCTGTAAGCCCCGATGGCTGCGAGGTAAGTGCGGCAGGTGTCCACCTGTACGCCAGAGTGGGCGAGGTGCGCCGAGAAGGAGAGCACGTCGTCCAGAGTACATGCCAGGTGGTCGATATCCTTGGAGTCTGCCGAGTGGCAGAACCTGGTCCATTTACTTTTATACTGGGCCCTGGTAGCGTTGCTCCTTGCGCCCTGTATGATTTCCAGATTAGCCTGGGAGAGGCTGAGGTGCCTTAGCATTACCTGCTCAGGAACCCCGCTGTAAGGGCTAGTTTCTGAGGCGCAGGGTGGATGACCCTGCCCCCCTGCTGTGCCAGCAGATGTGCTGGCCCCGTCGGAAAGGGGAATCTGTGGAATCTCCGAGAGGCTAAGCACCTCAGAGAATCATGGCCTGGCCGGCCACCATGGAGCTATTGCAATTATGTTGAGCTGGCAAGACTTCTTGATCTTTCAAATCACTCTGTGAATCAGCGGAGCGGGTGGGAAGGCGTAAGCCGTCATGCCATTCCACAGAAGCCAAAATGCATCGCTCAGGGAGCCGGGGCCCTGTCCCTGCCATGAGGCGAACCAAGGGCACTTCTTGGTGTGCCAGGTGGCAAAGAGATCCACCTGGGCAATGACCTCACCTGTTGAAGATCTGAATAACTAGGTAGTTTAGCTGCCACTCGTAATGATCCACTCTCAACCTGCTGAGCCTGTCCGCCTCCAGGTTGGATTCCCCCGGAGGTGGACTGCCG
Source organism: Ambystoma mexicanum (assembly GCF_040938575.1). NCBI lineage: Eukaryota > Metazoa > Chordata > Amphibia > Caudata > Ambystomatidae > Ambystoma > Ambystoma mexicanum. The sequence goes on along the minus strand of NC_090931.1, from coordinate 434,446,324 downwards.
TGAGGTAGATGTCATTTTCCAGGGCCTACTCCCACATGCTGATTGCCAGTCTGCACAGAGGAGGGGATCTGGTGCCTCCCTGCTTGTTGACGTAGTACATGCTGGTCGAGTTGTCTCTCTGGATGAGGACAACCTTGTCCTTGAGAAGTGGTAGGAACGCTCTGAGCGCTAGCCAGATGGTGTTCAGCTCTAACTAATTGATGTGGTATTCCTGCTCCTGTCAAGTCCAGGTGCCGTGAGCGAGGAGTCTGGTGATGGTGGCCTGCGGCGTGAGCGGCCGAAAGGGCTTGCCCGCCCGTAGGTTGCAGTCCCTGGACCACCATATTAGGTCCGGGTGGAGAGATGGAGGAAGTGATCATCTCGGATTGAGAGCCCCGCTTCTGGTTCCATGAGGCTGTGAAGTGCAGCTGAATCCTTCTGTCATGATGCCTGCCCCAGGAAGACCAGACCAGGCCCAGCAGCCCCGGAAGCAGGCATCATGCCACTTGGAGCATGCCCAAAAGCCCCAGTTAGGGGCTGTTTGGGTACAGTCCTGGCGCCATGGGCGCCAGGCTCATTATTGATAACTTACCTGAAGCAGACCATGCTGCATACTCACCTGAGGCAGACCATGCTGCATGAAGACTCAAGCCAAATGAGGCTTAGGAGGGACTATTTTACTGAAGGGACTATTTTGTTACTTGGGTGGGGCTGTGGAAGAATACTTACCTAGATCTTCTTCCAAGGCTATTTAAACCACGCCCGGACAGCCACACGTGCTTCGCCTTATTCTGCTTGCTGCAGCGTAACGCTCACCGTGTTTCCAGCAGCTCCAGTCTTCAGCCACGCCCGCTTCAGTCCTGGGACTCCTGAAACAAGAAGACAAAAAGGATAAAGGTTAGAACAGGAGTTTTAACTTTAATCCTTACCTGGATCCTGATCCATTTCGCCATGGAACTGAAAGACAGAAGTCTTTGAAGCATCGCTTCGCATTCCTACGGCGCCGCGCTGAACTCACCTGCTTGGCGGTACTTCAGCATTCAATCACGCTCTCTCCATCTCGCGGCTGCCCTCCGACACCTAAGGAGACAAAGACAGCAAGGTGAGCAAGGGGACTCTCTAAGGCCATACAAGCTACCCCCAAGGACTTACCTGATTTACCACGGGAGGTACTCACCTCATTTCGGGTCGGCGCAGTCAACTCTGCTTCATTGCCATACCCCGGCCCCTAAGGGGAAAAACACAATAGACTTACCTGAATCTTACTGAGTGCCATTTGGAAATCTTCGAGTGAAGAGCAGACATTTGAACCCTTATGAACAATTGGACTTTAGAGTCAATACTGGAACTCACCAATTCCTCTACGCCAGTGAAGTAACTGGTCATAAACGCGCCCCTGCGGTCGACGCACCATCAGGTGAGACTAAGGAGGGGACATCAAGAGTGATCAGTGGGAAGACAACGGGAGTGGGGAAGGTGGGTTGACACTCAATTCCACGGGTGGTTAATTCCTCTTCTCCTTTGCAGAAGAATATTCTTGCGAGCCAGACAAACTAGGCTGAGCGGGCCAGTCCAGTCAGTCATCTCGGCGCTACACGTCACGCTGGTGGAAGTAACAGCGGCCCAGTTCCGGTCGACACCCCCGTGGGAACCAGGTGAGCGTAACACCTTCTCATCCTCACTCTTGTATGTGGGACAGCTAATTAGACCGCCGCCAAGAGACCCAGGAGATGCTGGTACCACCATGCCGAGGCCACCTCTCTGCTGAGGAAGTGGCCCTCTTGATGGCCGAGATCTTGTCATCCAACGGAAATACCTTCTCGGAACACGTGTCCCAGATGAGGCCCAAGAATGTCAGAGTCTACGTGGGCTGCAGTTGCGACTTCTTGAGATTGAGCAAGAAGCCCAGATCGTGCAGTGTTTTCATAAGGGGATGGTAAGAGTGGTGAACCGCTTCCGGAGAACTAGCCCTAACGAGCCAGTCGTCGAGGTATGGGTAGATGTGGGGGCCCTGCACTCGGAGGAGGGCAGCCACCGTATTCATGAGCCTGGTAAAGTCCCTGAGGGCCGAGTTGAGGCCAAAAGGGAGGACCTTGTATTGGAAATGGTAGCCCATGATCCTGAACCGTAGGAAAGAACGATGGGGCTGTCAAATCGGGACATGTAGGTACGCGTCCTTCAGATCCAGGGAGCACATCCACTTCCCTTGTACAATGTCTCTGCTATAAAGGCTGGCGTAACAATCTTGAATTTTTGTAGAGGTAAGGAGAGGTTGAGGGTGGAAAGGTCCAGCACAACTCTCGGACCCACCTGGCTCTTCTTCTGAATGGTGAAAATCCTGGAGTAAAAGCCCAAGCCTTGCTGGGAGGCTGCGACTTCCTCCACTGTCTGGCTATCTACGAGCTGAGGGGATCCAGGGGTCCGCGAAATTCTGGCACCAGAAATGTGCATGGAGAGCAAGCCTGCCCCCACTGGAGACACGTGGACCCGGAGGGGCGTGTCATGCCTTCTTTCCCCCTGAGGCTGTCGCGGAGGAGGGGGACTGGAAAAAGCCCTTACTCCCTCCCCTCCCCCATTTTTGTTGCTTGCTCCGGTTTTGAGACCGCGAGTGGTCAGGCTGCCTGGATCTCCATTCCTGGAAGCCGCCTAACCCTCCGTATGTACGCCCCCTGTCGGAGCGCTGCTGTGACTGGGTGTACGACTGGGCCTGGTCTTTGTCCAGATAGATAAACACTTGGCTGTTTGTGAGCTGTTTTTGTCCAGCTCCTCGCCCGTGGTGGAGTGGAAGAGGTCACCCCCCTCGAACGGCAGATCTAGTACGCGTTCCTGGACATCCAGGTTGAATTTCGTTGCCCAGAGCCAGGCTGTCCTTCCCATGTCCGTGGTGATCTAGATGGCACGGCCGGAGGTGTCAATATGGGCCACAGTGGATTCCATGAGGTCCTGCGCCACCAGCATGGCCTCAGCCAGCCCCGCCTTGAAACGTGATTGGGTTCTGCATAGGGAGTTGCGGGAGGAAGTCCACAATTTCCCGCCATAACCTCTGGTTAGCAGCAGCCAGCATGGCGTTGGCTTGACGAAGATGCAAGGACGCATTGGAATACAGCTTCTCCTGTACGCCTCCAAGATAATCTCCTCCTTGCCTAACAGCATCGTCGAGGAGGAGGAGGAGGAGGCGGCGGCTGAGGATGACTAAGGCTTGGAGTATAGTGATGCCGCCGCAATCACCGAGGAGTGTGGCTGAGGATGGGGCGATAGCAAGAGTCTATCCTCCTCCATCGGCCTGTACTTGGCGGCGCCCAGGCATCGATTGATCGGCTGGACCGAGTGGGGCTTGAGCCAACCCTTCTTGGCCAGGGAGACTATATCGGTCTGCAGTGGAATTCCCATTTTGGTGTTGTGCGAGGACTTCAGCCAGAACCCCCTCTGCCGGCTGCTCAACCTCGGGTTGGGGTAGGCCCAGGTACTCTGCCAGCCCTGCAAGACATTCGTGGAAGGCCCTGGCTGAGGATGGCGTACCAGGATCCTCCTCATCTGTATCCTGTGGATCAGTAGGATCCTGCGTAGGTGGAGGGGTAGCGGGAGCCGGAGGTTGGGGTACGAGGACCTGAGCCGGAGGCTGGTACGGAGCCGCCTGAGGAATCGGCTGGGGAGCCAGAGGCAGAGGCTGCGCCTGGGGCGACGGAGGAGCCTGTGGTGCTGGTAGCATCGCAGGCAGCATGTCCCTGGTGGCGTTCCTGAGGATAAACCCCATCCGAGGGGAATTCATGAGCCCGAGGAACCTCTCAAAGAATCCCTCTTCACAGGCTGTAGAGGTGGAAGGGGGTACTGACAGGGTAGTGGGAGGCTGCTGGAGCTGCTGCATACCCTGGCCGTAAGGACGCAGTGGGAACCTGCCCTGCGCAAATGAAGGAGACTGTAGGCCACGTACCTGGTTGAGGCCAGTCCCACCTTGACACTCTTTCGCCGAACTCCTGGAATGGGGTCGGATGGGCACGATGTCTGGCGCAGCGGCCATTTTGTCGAGCTGCCTCCCACGTGCCTTTGTTGTGTTGCTCGGCTCGCTGGGTCCAGCCTCCTCCAAGACTCTTGAGTGTGGATCGCTAGGCCTACCCTGCACCTCGGGCCTAGGCCCGGTAGGTGCGACACCCTTGACCCGTGGGACGGTAGAGCTGCGTTTAGGCGTCCCACTCTGCAGTATTGCTGGTACTAGGGTGTGGCCCCTTGGACATAATGCCAGTAAAAGGGCGGAGCCCCTCGGGTGGGGACCCGGTCAAAGAACCTTCCAGTCCCTCAGCACTGTTACCGGGAGGATCCGAGAATCCCTCGGCCAGTAGGCCGGTAGCTGGAGCAGCGTGTGCTGGTACAAGGACCTGAGCGGTCCCTCCTGCCCAGGCAAGTCCTTGGGAAGGAGTCTCCCTTGCGGGGTGCGATGGAAAATAGAGGCCCTACCTTGGGCCTGGCTCGATTTTTCACGCAGTTCTTGAGGTCCTCTGGAGGCGACCTCTGGAAGAGCTCCCTCCACCTGGCTAGTCTATTCTTCAGCTATTTCCATGACAGGGCCTTGCACCCTTTACAAGCTTGCCAATCGTGGTCTGGGCCAAGGCAACGTAGGCAGAAGGCATGGGTGTCTAAAGTAGGGAAGAGCCCGTTGCAGGATGGACACCTGCTGAACCCTGTGAAAGTCGGCATGCGCCGGGGAGGAGCGTGACGCCTGAGGACCGAGTACCTGAATGATAAGAAAGACAAAAAGACAAAGAAGTATCCTTGTGTGGAATTACTTGGCCGAAGCCAAACCCAGGAGCGCTGGAAAATTCATCCCGTTCCAGTCAATGCGGAAAAGGGGACTGAGATTTGGCGCTGGAGGGCGGAGTCAGGGCAGCGCATGCTCCCAGGCCCGCACCCCCGCGTGCCTCTAAATTTAAAGGGGAAGGTTTTTTTCTGGTGAAAAAGGTTCCGTCTGCCGTCCCTTGGAAGGGATGCCCATGCAGTATGGAGGAAAGGGGACGGGACATAAGTATACCTCTTGTAGTGTAGTCATGCAGAACCTTTGCAGCATGACTGGTTTGTTTGCAATACTGAGCGCATTGTCAGATCTTTCTTGAGCACAAGGAAGTAGGTTGAATAAATACCCTGTTTACTTGGTTGGCCGGGACAACCTCAATGGCGTCCTTTAGAAGAATTGTGGCAATCTCCTCAAGGAGTATGCGCTGGTGCGCCTTGGAATGGGTCTTTTGTCGTGGTGGGTGGTTCTGGGGTTGCTCGAAGAGTTCTATGCAGTATCCACCTGTTACAGTGGACAGTACCCATCTGTATGTGGTGATTTCCTCCCATGCATGGGTGAAGCTGGATATGCGCCCTCCGACCGGAGAGGCATGGGAGGGCACCTGAAGCGGATAGTCACTGCTTTTGAGGTGAAGTGCCACCTCGGTAGGTGTTGTATCTACCGCGTCCGCGGGCACGGAGTGCTCCTCTTGGGTAATATTGGGAGCACTGACCCAGATTGTTTCCCAGGTAGTACCTTGGCTTTGGCTTTAAGTGGAACGTTTGAGAATTTTGGCCGTGAAAGCACCGAAAATTCCTGTTTCCCCTCTAGCCAGTGGGTTTATTGGCATTTTGGCCTAGAGACTTGAGTCTCTTACTCTTCTTTGTCTGTTTTTAGGGCGTCTTCACCAGCCTTGCCAAAGAGCACATTGGGCTCAACGGGCATGTTGATAAGGGTAGCTAGCGTATCTGGTACACCCGATTGGCGCAACGAAGCATAATAGTACCCTCCGCTATTATTCTGCCTGTGTTGTCTGTGGCGTCAAGCTTGGCCTTTAATAAGCAGCTTGACACGGCTCTGCCCTCTGCGGCTACCTGGGCAAGTTGAGATTTAAGAAGTTCTGGGGTGATGATAGTAAGGCCGATATTTCATCCCATTTGTGGCAGTTGTAACTGGCCAACAGGGTAGAATGGTTAGCAATTCTAGCCTGGAATGCTGCGGAGGAGGCAACCTTTCTGCCCTGGTGTAAATTCTCTTCCTTTCCTTGTCAGGCGATGCCTCAGAGGAAGCTACGGTAGTACCAGCTCTTTTCCTTGTTGTAGTTGCAACTAATGAATCAGGCTTCAGCTCCCCTCTGAGATGCAGCGGGTCAGACGGGGCAGGTCCAAACTGTTTCTCAATGCGGGCGTTCACTGCCCATGTTAGATTAGGGGTCTCCAGTGATGGCTATGTTTTTTATTGAATGGATTTGAGGCATGGGATAAACTGAGTAACAGGCTTCTTATCCCCAAGGATTTCCTTATCTTGCTGTACCTCTGGAGTTTCTATTTGAAAATGCTCTGCCGCTTTGACTAGCACCTCATTTAGAAGGGATTGATTGTTAATTGGTGAGTCCATGACCGGGGGATCCTGATCAACGGGTGAGTCTATGGGATTCATATTAGCCTCTTGGTCAACCTCAGGGTCTTCATCATCCCAGTAATAAGGGTGTGCTGCCTCTTGAATAGAGGTCTTCATGGTCGGAGTACGGGTCATACAGATCAAGGACTGTGCTTTGCACTGGAATCTCGGGGTGAGACCTCTTAGCAGGGGGTTGAGCAGGTAGAACAGGGATCTGTGACCCAGAGAGTGGAAACTTTGAAAATAGACAGGGTCCATTTCATAGAAGTTGTCCATGAAGGACATTCTCCTCAAGACCCTGTCTATATCCTCAGCCAACCATTGTGTCGAGCTAGAGATGACCAATGGTTGGCAAGGGAGCCCTAAATCTTCATTTTTTGGAGGAAGTAATACAGGTTCTTTAGGCCTAGCCTATTCATATTTTTCTTTGTGAGGGGTGGCCCTAGCCACCTGAGATCTCTCCCTATGAATTTTTATTTCCCTATGAGGGGTCTTCGAGGACTTTTTCTTGGGCTCTTTCTCCCTACTTTGGGCCTCTGAAGCGTGTTTAACAGACTGCTTGGCGCCTAGCACCCTCAGTTACTAGGGGAATCCAAACGTGGACCCCTTGCTCACTATTCTTAGAGAGGCACAGCTACACCCTACTGATGAGGTTCAACCAGACTGAAACACGTTTCTGGGGCTGCTGTTGTCACAAGCTTCTTTCTTGCTCCCCTGTTTTTCCTTGCTTATATTCTTCTTGGGAGCGCTTTCCTTCTTCCTCACTGTTCGAGACTTGTACAGGTTGGAGCGCAAGTCTTCGGGTTCCAGTGTGAGGTAGCCGGCTGCCTAAGCCAGATAGCGTTCAGTATCCAGGAATGCTAACAATGGATCCAGGAAGCAGGAGGGTGGGCGTCCTATGCTCAGGGAGTGCCCGGGAGACCGCGGCACCAAGCACAAGATGGGATCCGGGATGAAGGGAAATGGGCTAGCGGGAAGATTGCAGGAATCGGGAGAGGGTTCCAGGTCGGAAGAAAAAAAGGGGTAAGGAGTTGAAGACAGTACGGTAAACGTACTCGAACACACGCCTAACAACTGCAAGCAGTTGCGTTGAGACATGCAGAGCCGCGGGGGCGTACCTGTTTTCTAGGAAGCAGAGGGTTGCGCGCAAAGGCTAGAGCACAGCGTTTCTGGCCCGTCGGCCATGTTGGAAGAATCACTGGGCTTGTGCCGCGGTGCATCATGGACCATGACGTCCAGAAGGGCCGGAATCGGTGGTTCATGACAGTTGCTGGTACTCTTGTTTAGAGGCGATTTGCCTAGCATTTCGGTGCAGAACAAAGACTGACATGTTTTGGATATTTCTCCTCTGTGAAAGATAGTGAGCTGAAGACTATGGGTAAGGCTCTTGTAACCAGGACTCCTGTCTGGCAGAGAGTCTCCCAGGACCCCCTTTGTTATTTGCTTGGTGCCTAGCACCTGACTTGATGCAGAAAGTCTAATTTCGGGTGCGGTCTGAACTGGAGCCTCGTCCGCGGACCATCGGCTCTCGGTGGGAGATTTTCATGTGACGTCTGTTCCGTCCTTCGGCGGTCGGGACCTGTCGTGCAGCAATCTCGAACAAGAGTGCCCAGAGGACAGAGTTTCCACAGACCTTTCCCTGGATGTTGTGCGTTGCCGTCTGCTCGACACGTGCGTCGAGTCTCGGCCTCGGGTTGTGTGCTTAGTGGTGGATGAAGTGTTAGCCCCATAACAAGGCTGTCTGCCTGTCTTCCAGTGTCGGGGGGCCTGCGCTTGGGTAGCCAAAGCCACCCCATCGCCTTTGCCGCCAGAAACTGCAGTGTTGCTGCCATCACTGAAAGCACCTTCTACTTCCATGGCCTCGAGTTGCCTGGCGTAGTGGGCCCAGCGTTTGGTAGATCGCATCCTTCAAAGTCTTGGGCTTGAGCCTGCATGCTCAACAAGGACCCTTGATGTCTCTCGGGAGACACAGGTTACAGACTAGGTGTTTATTGACGCAGGGAAATTTCCAATTGCATTTGGGGCAGAATTTAAAGGGGGTCTTGTCCATAACGAATTGATTTGGCAGCTAGGCGAATGTAGTGCAAGAAAAAGGGCATATACATTCTACAATGACTCCCCTCCCCCCTCTCTCCCTACTGCTTTGGCCGAAGCCGACAGAAGTCTTTCGACGGTCATTCTTCTCGGTCCTTCACCGGTGTCTGTATGTTGATAGTCCGTGATATAAAGGATAGAACGAAGGAACTATCAGTAATTAGGTAAACGTAAATAGCCATCAGCCGAAAGAGGAACTCTGCTATAATCGTCCGTCTAGCATGGCGGAAAAAAACAATCTGAGGGACCTCGACACACGAGGGATTATGGGTACAGTGGACATCACACTAGGGATAGTATTACTGGCGCGCCCTGTCGACGTCCCTTTTCGAGTTTCAAAAACAACAACTGTAATGCTATGCAGCTTCCACTAGATGTCGGCATACGCACAGCATGTGAATCTAAGCAGATTTCACCAGCCTCAGAAATTTGGTTGCATCCAGATAAACATTTCTCCATACATCAAAAGGTTTTAGTTGGTACATTATTTGCTTAATCAATCTGGCTGCAGCAGACAGATCACTCCGGGTGGTGCTCGATCGGTCCAAACATACATCCAAGATCGTGTTAAAATCCCCCCCCCCCCCCCCGAAAATGGGAGTATCACCCATCCACATAAGTGTTTGTGAAACCTGGGAGAAGAACCCTGGATCATCTACGTTCGGGCCGTAAGTATTTACTAGAATAACCGGTTCCCCAGCTAGTATTCCTTTCACCCTAACATATCTACCCTCATCATCCAACTGCACCTCCTCTTCCTGAAAGGGTTTATCATGATTAGCACTCCTCTGGCTTGAGATGAGTAGGTCGTGTAACAGTTGTGTGCAAAACCAGTGTTTACCGGGCCCAGTGCGTGCGTTTTATTTTGCAACATTACTATCTTGGGGGCATGTCTCGTCAAGTATGCTGCAAACCTCCGAGCCTTAATAGGATTGTTCAGGCCCCAGACATTCCAAGACATTAGGTCAATCACTTCTCCTGGCATTTTATTCTTAGCAAGAAACAATTATAAACCATTATTCTACACAATTTAATCCGGGCGTTGCCAGCACCAAGACCACCAATCAGCCTGCTGTTGTCTGCTTTTAAGAAATGTTTAACTCCCCTCCTTCACCCACCATCCCCCGCCTGTTGCCCCAGCTTCTGTACTCAACATTTCCCTGGACTTCGCCCTCCCTCACTATCTACCCCAACTTGATGATGTCGTCCCTTTTGAACTTTGGAAACTTCCAGAGGTCGTGCCTAGAGCAGAACAGCAGCCGGCCGGCCCAACTGCTGCATCCCCAGCTACTTAACAAAAATGTTCACGTGCCTGTGTATGTTATAGATCAGAGCCATGCCACTGCAACATTCTGCCCACAAGCCTCCCCACCATTCTGACCAGTGCCCTCTTCTGGTACCCTGCCAGGGACTCTCCCGCCCTCCGGTGGGCTGAGTGGTATTGATGATTCAATATACGCCGTGACATCGGCCGGGTTTTCAAAGAAATGTGCCCTTCCTCCATGCTGAATGCGCAATTTCGCAGGGAACATCAGGGCGTATGGGATGTGCCTGGCTCTCAACAGTCTCTTGACCAAATCATATGATCTCCTTTGTGCCTGTACTCCAACCGCAAAGTCAGGGTAAATATGTATATTATTAGCTTCATAGTGGAGTGTCTTCGTTCTCTTGATAATTTTAGGATGTGGTCTCTGTCCCTATCGTTAAGGATGCTTGCTATTGTACGTTATGGGGCTCCCGGTCTTGGGATCAGGGCTAGAGTGTGGTGCACCAGTTGGACCAGGAAATGGTTGGAGAATTGATCAACACCAAATAGGGTCTTTAGCAGATTTTCTATGAAGGGTTCCATGGACCCCTGCATGCAGCCTCGGGTACTCTGACAACACGTATGTTATTTCGTCTTGATCGTGATGCAAGATCACCACATTTCCGACAAGTCTTATTGAGTTTGTTTTAAGTAGTGTGATATCCTGGTCATGCTGGTTCACCGTGTCCCCAACAGTGCTTATCCTGTGCTCTACCTCATTAATACGACCAGTCTCTTTCTCAAGCTTGGATTTTAAAGACCCAACGGTGGCTACACTGTCATCCAGCTTGACGTTGACTGCCAGGAATCCGCTTTGCATGGCTGTCATCAACTGATCGCCCTGAGACTCATTGATCGTGGGGGCAAAGGTCCCTGGCTGCTCTGGAGTCGCCGATCTGGATACTGGGGTAAAGTTACTGGTAAAGGAGTCCATTGGGACCGTTTCTACCCAGCGCCTTTGGTCATCTTGGACTTCCGGTCTCCTCTTTGTACACCCCACGCAGCCCACCAAAGAGCACCCCAGCTTCTGGTGTCCAATGATCTTAATTTGAACTGAATTCACTCAGCAGTATTCTTTAGTAGACCCAGGGACTCTCACAATATCGAGTTGTCAATGAGTCTGCTTAGGCCGTCAGTTGTCCATAGGTGTCACTGGGTCCGGTAAGCTGCTCCAGCAAACCCGCCTGATCCCTGCAGCAGGCACTTACATCTGCCCGGCTCAAAAAGGAGCAAATCAGTGTACTATCAGTTTAGTTCGACACGAGAATCCAGTCTTACCCTGTGTCAGCAGCGCCAGGAGGTTATCGCCCTCCTTTCTTTTATTTTGTAATTTCGCCAGTAATGGACTCCCTATTCCAGAGTTTTGGCGGTGACAATCAGCGTCAGGGGATCAGGATTCCTTTTGTGTGGGCTTCAGGGTGCTCTCCAGCCCCAGTCTCACCCTCTGGGGCCTCTCCCAGTTCAGGTAGGTGTTTGCAACGACCCCCAGGATGTAATATTGTATGAGGGCCCAGTATAACCTGCCCTGCCTCAAGTTGGGTGTGAGCTGTTGGGGGGAGGGGGGTCAGCGTTCGTGGAGCGAGCAGGCCGCTCTTAATGTATGCAGTTTGCTACCGCCAAGGCAGGGGAAGCAGGCAGCATGCCCCGTGAGACCCCAGGGCCCACGGGCGTAGTATGGTGTGTGGCCAGGACTCTGCTGCTCAAAGGCTGCGACCACCCCTCTCACCTATTCTCCAGTGGCCGCTGGCAGTCACGGGGCTCCAGTCCTCTTGCGGCTAGTGGCTGCCACCACTCCACCAGCATGCCGGCTCCCAACACTATAGTGTACCTGTCGGGCCACGCCGTCCCTCACGCCGCTGTTGGCAACTTTTGGTGCTAAAACGGGGGCCAGAGTCGGGTGCCAGTTCAGACAGCCTCTCTCAAGCCTCCGAAGCGCCAGGCTTGGTTGGCAGGTCTTCACCCTCTTGTGGATGTGCGTGTCAGGGCATGATCCTCCACCTCACCGCTCGTATCTCAGTGTTCCAGCTGGGCACTTCCACTGCTCGGGTTGTAGTTAGACCACAGGATGCCTGAGGGCACTCTGAATCTGTGCGTTCACTTTATGTCCCAAACTCAGGCACCTTGACGGATATATTAAAGCCAAGGATTATGGTGGGGCCGGAGATAGAACTTAAGCTGCCATTCTTCCTGCTGCTCAACAGCGCCCCCTCCTTGTCGCCTGCGATTGGAATGTTTCCGCGTATCTTTTGACCGTGGCTGTGAGTCTGTTTCATGCTCCATGCAGCCTGAATCAGCTATGCTCATCTCAAGCTCAGTGGATTGAGGCCTGCTGTAATTTACCTTACCTTTATAATGCAGTTTCTACATTGTCCATATTATGATAGGTTTTCTATATGTTCGTAACACTTGGTCCTATCGGGTTCCATACACATCCCTGCAGTCCCATAAGGTTATTTGCGTTAAGCATCTGCAAGCTTTCTCAGAATCTCTTGTGCCTTGCCATTCTGTGTTGCTGCATTTGGCGAATGACAAAATAATCAAAGCATTGACTATGTATATGTATCTGTCCTCTAGATATAGAGCTGTGTAAGCGTGTTCTTCATGTGTAGGAGTGTGTGTCTGTGCATGCAGTGCCGGACTGCGAATGTACTTCATGTCTAACGCTGCTATGTCGTGGTGTCACTTATGACGTCAGTTTTGTGGCTTCTCGATGCTTAGTCGAGGCTGTCCATATAGGTTTTTCTATCCACAATCTCCAGTTGTTCTCCCACGCATATAAAGATCTGCATTATGTTTGGTCTGTATGGCTGGCTGAGGGGATATCTCTCTGTGTACCCGTCAATCATGGGTGCACTCGGGATTTGTCCAAAATAAGATGGGTGGCCTGAGCATTTCGTCTTGACAAATTCAGGGGCGTGGAGGTGCATCTTCATGACCCCCTCTTCAGTAGCAGTTTCCTCTTTCCCCCTGTACTTGGCGCCTTTATGTGATATTTAATCTGTTAGACTGTCCTTGACTATCATTTGAAACTGAGGTATGAGGGATATATCTTCGGTTAAACTGACTATTTTTTACTAGCTACACATTTTTGTTAGCTGTGCTTGGAGTGTTATCTGCTTGAAGTAAAAGAATGCAGTCTCTTGCTGACTGCAAGGGCATTTTTCCAACTGTGGAACGTGAATTAACGTTTTAGGATGCATATTAACTTGATGTACAACATGTATTTGCATTAAGCCTACTCTGAACATATTTAATGACATGTTATTTTAACCAGATTGGTAAAATATAGGTATACTTAAACCAGTTTGGCCTATTGACCCTTATTTGGTGTGCCACCACCCCGCCCAAACATGTTGTATCCACCCCCATTCGCACCTCCTAATATTGATTTCTAGTGACGCCAATGCTTTTAACCAGGGCCGTTCCAAGGATGTAGGGGCAAGGAGTGCATGAGGACAGACATGCACTCTCTCATGTGTAGCTATGTTAAATGCATCAGGGATTTCACAAGGGATCCAGGTATTAAGTACCAAAACCTGAATGCTTTAGACAATGACACATAATTAAAGAACAATTTTACCCATTTCTGTAAAACAGTAATTGTTGCATTTTCTGTAATAAATTCAGGCAAATGCCTTTCAAAGAAAATGTGTATGGTGCGCAGCTTCTATCTGCCTCGGCGCCAGCGCCGCCCGCTACTACCAAATGAGAAACAAAAAGGGCCTGTGGGAAGAGCAGCAGGAAGGGGGATTTTTTCCAATGATGCACTTAATTGTCCTCTAAAATGGTTAGGATTTCTGGAGCAGAATCAATTCTGAGTCTGTAGAATAACTTATGGATTTGGGAACAGTTAGAGTTTATTAAAACATACTTCGGCTTGCAGACCTTGGGTACCAGAAAAGGCGTCCAACCATATTCGTCAGTTAGCACACATAATAAAGGGACAAAAACATTTAGTCGGATTCAGGAAGGTGCAACTATGGGCATATTTGTGAGGGAGGGTCACAAAGGGGTGCAAAACACTGGTTCGGAAAGTTGGGACTACACTCAGGAAATGGTGCAGTGCACAGGCTTAAGAGGGGGTGAAGTGCACAGGCCTAAGAGGGGACAGCGCACAGGATCAAGGGAGGAGGCCAGCGCACAGGCTCAGTTCAAGAAAAAAGGGCAACGCAAAGGCTCAAGGGATGGGGAGCGCACTGGCTCAGGGGAGGGGGGAGCGCACTGGCTCAGGGGAGGGGGGAGCACACTGGCTCAGGGGAGGGGGGAGCACACTGGCTCAGGGGAGGGGGGAGCACACTGGCTCAGGGGAGGGGGGAGCACACTGGCTCAGGGGAGGGGGGAGCACACTGGCTCAGGGGAGGGGGGGAGCACACTGGCTCAGGGGAGGGGGGGAGCACACTGGCTCAGGGGAGGGGGGAGCACACTGGCTCAGGGGAGGGGGGGGAGCACACTGGCTCAGGGGAGGGGGAGCACACTGGCTCAGGGGAGGGGGGCGCGCACAGGTTCAGGGGAGGGGGGCGCGCACAGGCTTAGGAGAAAATGGGCAGCATGCAGGCTAAGAAAAGGGGCAGCGTACATGCTCATGGCAATGGGCAGCACAGAAGCTCAAGATAGAGGGCCGCACACAAGTACAAGAGAAAAGAGTCAGTGGACAGGCTCCAGATTGCCGAAAGTGTAAAGGCTCCAGAGCGGTGACGGCAAACAGACTCAGCAGCAGGGCCAGTGCACAGGCTCAGAAGCGTGGACAGTGCACAGGCTCAGAAGCAGGTCCAAAGTGGGCAACAAGCTGGTGATAAGAGTAAAATAAGAGTAAAGTTTCAATACAGAACAAGAAGTGACAACCAAACAATCCCGATGCCAACAAACACAGAAAACAAAAAGCATACCATTTCAGACATTTTATCCACCTTTAATGAGCTGTCCATTACTGTTCCCTCAACGAGGGAGGCCACAAAACATCAGCAAACATTAAAAAAGCAAAATAGAAAACTCTATGCAAATGAAGAAGCCCACAGTGACAGTAAAGCAATGGATGTGGCATCACATAATACAGTTACACAGAAACCCCTCATGCTAAACTTCCAAAGTCTACCCTTTCATGGGCTGCCATGTCCCCATGGGGTCATAGAACCTGACCAGTCTACTCGCTCGGTTTTTAAGGTAGAGAAGCTTGCCTCAAAGCCACACCCACAAAAGAGGGTTTGAGAACACCCTTCGTTCGGAAGGTGATGCAACACTAATAGAAAATATGCCAGATCACCTCTTCATGGCAGGGCAAGTAGGCCTCTGAAAAATGATCCATGCATTGGCATGACTGCCTTGGTGCTGTAATATGGATTTTAGTTTCAGGATTCTGCCCTCTACATGCCTGGCCTCCATTAAATCTCTAAAATCCATGCTAGCAGCACAACCACAGTCGACAAACCAAAACCAGTGACATTTGGACTTGGTTTCAATGGATATTGGCATTGGTACCGATTGGGCAGACATGAGCAATTCTATTTGCTTTGACACATTTAACACAAGGTAGCCTTCTAAAATACAGACTGCAAAGGGCTTTGCTTTGGAAATGGTTTCCAACCCTTTTCAGAAAGGATTAAAGCCTTCACTGGAATAGACCACTTTTGACTTCCTGTTCAGTCTCAGATTCCAGCAAAGGCAGGTTTGCCTATTGCCAAGCTATTCTCCCCCTCAGAGGATGGTCTTTTGTGGCAATTGTGCTGCGCCCCACGCAGAAAAACAAAGGATGGGTGGTTAACTGCTGTATTACAGCTATCATCCTCGCCAAGGAGCCTTCCAGCCCTTGTAGACTGACGATTATGAGTAATTAGCCACAGGGATTTAAACATGAGTGCTGTGATGTGTTACCAGGAGCAATGACTGCATCACAGCTGGAGGTGGGGGGCACTGGCTGCGTGAGAAATCGGGAAGCAGTTACTGATGTTTTTGTCTTGCCTCACTTAAGGCTACTGAAAACCCAAAAGATTTGCTCTGTGTATAAAAGAAAAATGCAAAAAAGTGTACAGTATGTGATAAAGAGAGACTGGGGTGGTCTGCCAGAATAGCATTGAGCGAAGTTTGAAGAGGGAATTGTGTGGAGTGGAACAAAGGAGTGAGGAATTGAGCGGTTTCTTGGAAACGTTGAAGCTCACAGTCCTGACCCTGAAAAGCAGATTACAAATTGAGGCTGTGCAAAAATGAGAGAAAACCATCCCTCTAAAAGTAACAATCCTGTATGCCAAAAGGATATTTCTTGTTGGCATAATTTGATAACTTAGGCTGCTCCTTTGAGGTTAAGCAGCACTTATGGCATAGGAATGTTGCCCAGGGTAGGGACCGCTACTGTGATGCACCAAGCGTGAATCGAAGGAACCTTTAGAATTCATGTTCTGGAAGAATTATTCTTTAGAAGGATTAAAAAGGAGATTGGCAATACAAAGCAGTGCCGAAATCTAGACGACGACTCTACATCCCTACATTGCTGCCTGGCCATCTAATTGGTGGGAAACTGAGGCATACCAAGGCTGCAATGGAGTCACTTTTGAAAACAGGTCACCAGGTGGACTTTAGAAGCTGAACTTGACTAAAACGATTCTATTCCAGGTTAGTACGGTATGCAGTGATTTTATTGAGAATAACAAAGTACGAATTTTTAAAGAAACCAAAACAACGGAAAAAAAATAACGAATTCTTAAAATTTTTACAAATGTAGTGGGGAATGGGAATAGTAGTTTTGGGGTGGGAGAAAAGTATGAAAAAAAGGGAGGATGGGGTACCCCCCCAAAAACAACGAATTTCTCGATGTTTTGGGTTCTTTAAAAATGTATTTTGTTTTTTCCCCCCTCGATAAAATTACATGTAACCGGTTAGTACAACAATAGTAGAATGATCTCATTAACAGGGAACTATGACAATGCATCTCTACCAGTAAAAGTGGCGCTATGCGTTACACATTGTGTACAAATACAGGCGCATCCTGGAAACCTTCCTTGGACGTATGCGGCATCACTCATAACAAATTAGACCATCCACATTGTTTCTCGGCCCTTCATGTTTACACTCCAAAGATACCATTATGATCTGCTCAATCACCACTCTACCCCAAAATCATAATCCTTGCTCCTCGGTTTTTTTGACAGGTTTGTCTCCTCAGGGTAGGATGCATGGGGAAGACTCTGCTACTCTAGATTGGACACCAAGGGATGGAACACAGTTTTTAGGCATATGGAAAGCAGAGGACTAGAGCCTTCCCCCTAGGTCTAGAGTACAGGAAAACCAGACTAGTAGCAAGACAAACTGTACCATTGCAAAACAACATGATATGATGGTAAGAGGCTGCACGCCTTTGATAAGGTCTTCTAGGTTTATGTGTGAAAACTTGAGTCTTTAACATCGACATGTACCAAGAGTGACAACTTTTCAATTCAGTTAAAAAGAAATTCCATTGAGCCAAAAGTTTAATTTAGTCTTTCCTACACCAATCTTTCTTTTTTTTTATGAGGCTAACATTTCACCATCTGTGGCCTCCTTAGCCCATCCCCTCTCTCACTTTCTTACTAAACGTGCCATAATCTGAACTTGTAGAACACTCTCAGCCGGCCTCTGCTACAACTACGCCCTCTTTATACTTCGAGCAGTGGTCCAATTGCAGCACATTTTAGCATATCTGCACTTCTCTATGTCCCAGGAACTTCAAAATAAGGATCAATGTGATTTGTTTTGATTTTGGGCAATGTGTTATACCAGAGGACAAGACTGCATATGGTCTGCCAGCTGAAGCTTGCCTTCATTGGCGGTTCAAGTATTGCCACTTCGTCCTACCAAATCCTACACAAGTCGTCTTGGGAGTTCTTTTTAGATCAGATTGAAGGGAAATAGATGAAGGACATCGCGAGCATGACTTAGGTGGTGAGCAAGAGAGAGGAGGAGGGGTTTTGGAGGCTGATATTAGCGACTCCCACTGTTAACTAGGACTGGAGTTCGAGCAGACCCTGGATAACAGATTCAACTGCAGGTATACATGGATTTCTTTCTTTCCTGTCCCAGGGGCCTCGTTAAGCATGCTCCTGTCCACTTGCAGTAACTAGAAACCTCATGGTTAATGTTACAGAGCTGGAAGTGGGTTTTTGGGGATGACCAAACCTTCCCAAGACGTGTCTAGCAGGAGGGGGAGACTGCCCCCTCTCTTGGGCCATGCCCCCTGAGACACACTAAGTTGAATGCAACCAAGATGCTCTCCTTTCATGCTTTTCTCCACTCTTAATTTGCAAAAGGTACCCGGCTTTTTAAATACTCTTAAGTGATGTTGTGAAATTTTCCCAAACATCCTCCAGTCCCATGGAATAAATCCTGAAGGCTCAACTGACAAACCACAACATATTAACTTGAAACAAGACCTTGTAAGAAGGTTTCCACAGATACCAATGGATTTGTGTACTTATATGTATGCACCAAGGAGCAATGTTTGTGGGTTCCTATTTTTTTTATTTTTGGGTTGGTCCACACTGAAAAAACGATCATCAACGTCCGACAGGGAAGCCGACCACTTGGGAAATGCCACTCAGTTTTTCAAGATGGAATCGTACACTTGATAGATGTAGTTCGACACTTCGGGAGCCCGACATTTCAGGGAAAGCTGCAGATGGAAAAGTAGAAAAAAAATATTGTTTTTAAAAAAAGAGCGCATTATGAAGTTGAGTTCATCATGTTTAGTTGGAGCGGCAACAAATGTATTACAAAGATGGATAAATAGATCAGCATTCAAGACCCCTCGGTATGGAACCATAAGATAGGCATACAAAAGATAAGACAGCAAAAAAAATTGACATTTTAAGGTGGACATGTATATGTGAAATGAGGAATGCGGACGGTTGTGAAAGGGCACGAAACCCGGTGTGACCACCCATCATAAAAACAAGGCAATCGGAATGACAGGGAACAACTGAATGGAAGAGTGTATTTCAGCCCCTTCAGTTAATGGAGGGTCGCATGGGAAGTCATGGAAGGGACAGGCAAGGAAGTGAAACCCCCATATTTAAACTTTTAAATTATTTTCAGCCTTAATGTGTTTCACTGATGAAATGTAACACATTTTTCACTGTCAAATAGAAATGTTAACTTTTGTAGCAGGTCGACCTTTTACTGTTTATCATTTGTCATGGAGACCTTTTTTCATGCTCATTAAAAGACAGACAAGACATGTCTATTTGCAGCAAGTCGATCTTTTACCGTCTATTGATATGGGTATCTTGAGGTAGATCAAAAGACAAAAAAAGGACTTTTTGGGTCCTTTTTTGGATCGAAAAAGTCATTCTCCAGAATTCTTATTGTTTTTAATGCAGACTGTAATGTAACTGAAGTTTAAACATGGAAGGAAGGTCTAGTGAGTAAATTCCGACCTTGCTGCCCTTAAACTCAAGTGTAGGGCGGCGGAGAGGAACTGGAGTGCATCAGACACACCCCTTGAGTAACTGGCCTGCCGCTTGCTCCAAAAGCAGTACAGACCTCTCTGCCCTCTCTAAGAAGAGAGCCTACATCCAAGCCTGCATCTCTGCGGCATCTAATAACTCGGCCAACCTTTTCAAAATCTGCAAGGAGCTGGGCAATCCTGCTGCAGTCTCTACCTCTCCTGTTTCCTCTCAGGCCCTCTGCACGGCCTTGGCCTCTTATTTCACCACTAAAACTCAGGCTATCCTGTCCACCCTCTCTTTCTCTCCCTCTCCCCCTTCCTCTTCCTCCTCTACCACTCCTTGCAGGTCTGGGGCCATCCCTCCTTCTCCTTTCTCCTCCTTTTCCCCTGTTCACCCATCATGATGTTTCTAGACAAGTCCGATCTATGACAGTCTCGTCAAAGCAGGTTCTTCCCTGCTCATCCAGAACAATCAACGACCACATCGACACCCTTGCTCCAGCCTTGGCCAATTTCTGCAATCACTCCTTTGCCACTGGAACCTTCCCCTCCCCCTTAAGCACTCTTGTGCAACCCCTTCTAAAGGCCCTCGGCCAATCCTTGCTCTCTGGCTAATTATCAACCGATCTTCATCACTCCTTTCCTGGGAAAACTCCTGGAAAAGCTGGCCATCTCCCAGCTTAATCTGGTTGTATACTAATTGACCTTTTCACAATTGACCTTGGGAGAACTGACCTTGGGAGAATGTCAGTAATTTAGAAGGTCAATTAGGACATATATGCGGGGGGGACCCACCACAACCCCCCACCCAATCCAAAAACCCCTGAAACCCTCCACCCAATACCCTTATATTATTTATAATCCAAAACCAACCCAATAAATATATAAAAGAACTAAAATAATATAAAGGTCAATTGTGCAAAAGGTCAATTGTAAAAGGTCAATTTGGGTAATACCCTTAATTTACATACTGAATCTGTTGGTTGCCTCCATGACCACCAGACTGGCTTGAGAGCTGCCAGAAGCACGGAAACTGCTCAACACCGGTTAAGACTTGCTCTCCAATCTTGACTCTAACCTCCCTTCTCTATTCAATTTATCGTCCGCTTTTGACACATCAACCATGCCATGCTGCTCAATCGCCTCTGCAACAACCTTGGTATAAATGATCAGGCCCTGGCCTGGGTGACCTCCTTTCTCACCGACCGACCCTGAGGTCTAACTGGGGTCTTTCATCCCTTCCATCTCTCTCTCTCTCTCTCTACTTGTGGTGTTCTCCAGGGGTCTAACCTCTCTACCTGGCTCTTCAACCACAACCTGGCATCTCTTGCCCACCGCATAGCTACTTTCTGCTCCAATTTTCAATGTTATGCAGACGAATCAGCTCTCTTTCAGGCTGCACTCAGCCACCTCAGCTTCTTCTCTCATACCAGAGTGTCTGGCCGCAATTCAGGAATGGTGTGTCGCCAATGATCTCTGCCTTAATGCCAGTAAGATTGAGATCCTCCTCATTGGGACACCTGCTCCCTCCTTTACTCTCTCTCTTGCCGCCCAGTCTGGGCCCTCTTCCTGCTCCTTCCTGTGAGGCTTAGAATTTTGGTGTTCTCGGGAGGATAGCTCAGGGGCAATGTGCTGGCCTTGCAAGCAAGATGACACGGAGCAACACAGGTTCGATCCCTGGGTCCGCGCTTAGAAATCTCTGGGTATTAAGCGTGTTATAAATAACCTATCATATCATATCCAACTCCACCCTCTCCTTCTCTCCTCACATCTCTAACGTCTCTAAGAAGTCAAACTATCAACTGCACCTCCTCAGACATATTCTTCCTTTTCTTCCTTTTCTCACTTTCCCCCAAAGCACACGGCCTCCAGAGCTCTTGTCCTCTCTAGGCTGGACTATTTCAACAGCCTCTTTATAAATCTTCTTGCCTCTACTCTTCAACCTTTACAACTTATCCAGAACAGGACTGCGAGACTTGTCCTTGGCCTCAAGCCCAGGGATCGTATCTCTCCAGCTCTGAAATCTCTCCATTGGCTCCCCATGGCTGCAATGATCAAGTTCAAGACCCTATGCCTCGTCCACAAGGCTTTCTGGGGTCTGGGACTGCTCTACCGCCAACTTTCTCTTCAAAGATATCTTCCGTCTCGAGCTCTCCGCTCATCGACCTGCAACTCTGAGGGTCAGATGCTTCTCACAGCAGACAGTGGGGGGCAGATATATCTACTTAGCTGTGGCCTCCCTCTGGAACAGCCTCCCTGCCCATCTCAAACTTGAGTAGAACCACCTCCGGTTCCAGAAGCAACTCAAGATCTTCCTTTTTGCTTCCGCTCTTCCTCTCCTCTGCTGATGCACCTGACTGCTCCACGCACTGGTCACCCTCTGAACTAGGGACCAGGCTCCTGCATGACCAGTTGCCCTTGCACTGCCTCCGGGCACCCCAGCACTTAAGGGTCTGTATTTGCAACCCTACAGTCCCTTCTCTCTGCCCTTATGAGCCGCCTGCTGGTGCACTTGTGAGTTAACTGCACTTCGCACTTCCCCTACCCCCGGCACTTCTCCCCTTCTTTCTTCACCCGCACTTGCGCAATCTGAATGACACAAGGACTAGTAAGATAGTTATTTTGTCCTCCCTTTGTTTCCCCCTCCTTGACTTGTCGAGCCTAGAAGCACTTGGGTACAGGCGCGTTATAAATGCCAATTCATATCATATAAATGGCAGCGAGGGAATGAGAGGCAGTGAGATGAAGGTGAAATAATGTAAGTTGGCTGGTCAACCCACCAAATAGCAAATTCCAGTTGGGTTTTCAGACTGACCATAAAATATGGAATACGCTCCACTGAAATTGCTTCTAGGTAAATGTGTCTGAATTTTACTATTTTCATTCTGGAACTTGCAGTTTTGCGGCTCCCATTTGAATCCATGACTAGATGTCCCGGAATTCAAAGAAGAAAATAAAAGGACTGGATTACATACTCATGTATGCAACACATTACCTGTTCTAAAAACTAGAAAAGTCATTTTTGCAATATCAGCCTGTTTCAAGAATAAAAGGTTCTCAACTATTTCCAAGGAAAAAATTGATAGGTTTATCAAATAAAATATGATGTATAAAAAAGCAAAATGGGATATAGACAAATGTGCCATGAAAGAAACTGATTGCTTAGAACTTGGACACATCCAGGCAGTTCTACAGCTTTTTGAGCCAAGGGCTTTCTAATGTGTATAGGCATTTTGTTTCTGTTTCCTTAAGCAGAGACATTGGCTTCCTTTGGTCCTGTTTCCACTTTGAAAAGTGTAGTCTTTAATGTCCGAGTACAGCTGTTGCTTTAGCCCTAGTCCTTTCTAACATCAATAGTATTGCCACTTCAAGAAAACTCTGTATAAGGTGTTTTTACAGTTGATGATGCGTAAAGCCAAGTCCCTTCAAATAGCAGATTGCTGCTGCTTTAACATTAGAACTTTACAGGATGAGAGTGTGTGTTTATGATTGGATGCATGAGGCCTCCACTTCCCTTGTTCAGGTTAGAGGATGTGCAGAACATTAGCATTGTTGAGATGCTGTTTACTATCGTGATTTGTGTAGCTGTCAGACCGATTCTTCCCGTTTGGTGTACTCGGAGAAACTGTGCTAGGTGGTGTGATGGGCTTGAGTTGTCCTCAAGTATTCCAGCGCAGTTGGGGGGGGCGGGGGGCGCTGTGACGCGGCGCGCAAGATGGCCGCAGCCCGGCTAACACATATGGTCGGAATTAGCTCTTGATATTGCGTTGTCCAGTCGTGATTCGGGAGCTGGGCTGCGGGGGAGTGTCGGGCAGCCCTGGGAGAAGTAGCAGCTTCGGAGGCTGGTGGTTTTTGACACTATCCGGAGGATCGGGCCCGGCGATCTGTGGTGTGCTGCCCCTCCCCCATCGCTAACGGCCACGGCAGGCCCCAGGGTGCCCGTGTGGGTCCTTGCTGGCTGGGCGGCGTCTGAGCTGTAGCCGCACTCGGTGTTGGTGGACGTCCCCCACCCCAGCCTTACCTTGGGGGTCGGCTCCGGAGCTGGTTATCCCTGGACGCTGGTGTGCGGGTGGGAGGGGCACTCCCACCCGTGAAACGTGGAGGTCACAGCTCGGCGAGCTTCGGTGCGGGCCCAACGGAGGGCTGCTGGGGGCCTGTGGGGAGAGGAACTGATCATTGGCAGCGATTTGCTCCTCTTGGCTCCCCCCATCCTGGTGTGGCTGGTGGCCTGCTCCGTCTTTGTGGCGGTGCCCTGTGGGGTCCTTGTCCTACGCCCATACAGACGGACCTCCCTGCATCTGTACTCAGGCCTGCTGGGGGCAGTGGGTGGATCCTTGGTAAGGCGCCCTGTGGTTCTTTTATCCAGGAGTGCTCGTGAGGCTGGGGGCCTCCGTCTTTGGTGGTGTGACGGGGAGGCTTTGCAGATGGGACTGGACTGGAGCCCTGGGCCCCCTGTGGGGCTGTCGGCCCGCATTGGAGTTGCCTGAATTTACTCCCGAATTTGGAAGTGGGGGGGGGCAGCCCCACCTTGTAAGCGCCTACACCTGCCCGGGTACCAGGGGTGAGGAGCCGGGGCTGTGATTTGGCGGTCTCGGACTGGTCGGCGCCCTCCTCGAGTAGAGGGGTTGCCACGTCCCATTTGTGGTCACTTGAGACTACCTGGGTCCCCCAGATGGCCTGTTCGTGCCCCAGACTTACACTTCACGCTTGGCTACGATTCCTTCTTGTGGGGCGCACCGGGAGGGGGTTCTGGGGTGAGGGAGGTTTGGGGGGGGGGGGGGTTTGGGCCATTGTTGACTAAGAGGAACCTGAAATCGCCACTCTGGTGTACACCACGGTCAGTCTCCGCTGTGGAGCTGGCTTCTCACCCTCAATCAATCCTCGTGGTGTCTGCCTGGCATGGGCAATCAGAAAAAGCAATCCAGAATGGAGCAATACGCCAGGCAGGTCCGAGATCCGCCACAACAGGACCCGGGCTCTAACCCTTCGCAGATTGACATCGGGGCCCTTAACCAAACTTTGTTGGCACTGAAGGGGAGTACGGACAGCCTTGGAGAAAAAATTGATGCGTTATCTTGCAAGGTGGATATATCTGCTGTCCAGATTCCAGCGCAGTTTGGATCTCAGTAGGAAAAACTGTCCTTAAACTTTCCCAGTCAGCCCACCAGAGAGAGAGAGAGATCTTCAGATTGCAAAGGCATACAAGGCCTATTAATAAAAGTCTGAAATTACAGTGTAAAGGAAGGATGCTGGCAGGGTTGGGGGAAGAGCGGAGTGCCAACCAGAGTTCCACACCTGAATAGCCACAGTCCTATGTTGGTGTTGATCTATGTTAATGTATAAGCCTAATAGGAGAGTGGGATTTGATTTGTGAGTTTTCCACTTTCTAGGTTCCTTCTTGAATCTGCTAACCTTTGACTCCTTACCTGTATGCCTTCCCGTCTGCACAGCAGTTAGGTCCTTGCACCAATGTACACAGCGTTATGAACCCCGAATATGTTTCTAAAGGTCTGAAATCTTTATCTCACCAGATCTTTTGGACTACGACTCATGATCCCTCATCATTGACCATTCTAGAAAAGTCTGATGAAAGTTGTAGTCCAAACTCTCTGGCGAGCCAAAGGTTGCAACCTTCTTACCTAAGGGATAAGGTTATAGGCGTACATATCCCTTCCATTTACACAAGAAGCTTTATCAAGATGTGTCATCGGAATGTAGCTTGATACGGTTATTACTGCATAGTTCTAGATCTCATATGAGAATGGTCCTGCACAGGGAAGGAGTTTAGCTGCACACAGACTTGTGTCTTTAGACAATTGTTTATTCCAAGAAGTGTCTAGGTTTATTTATTCTGGTCTTTAACAACATTATATACAAGTTGCATTAAGCAGAAGTGTTTCTATAGACGTTAGAAAAAAAGACTGCTGAAAGCAGGCACATAACTGCAGACATTAGATTGGGCTCTGCTTAAAGCAGAAGAAGCACTATGGCTGTTAGAAAGGACTTTGTTTAAAAAAAGTAACAGTACTATGAACATTGGAAATTGAATGGTTTAAAACTGCAGAACCACCACATACGTGAGAAGACTGTTTAAAGCAGAAGCAATATCTGAAATGTTAGAAAGTTCTAAGTGGGTGCCATATATGGGCATAGCCTTGATGAGATTTCAGGTAGAGAGGTTAATGAAGCCATGACCAGATCTAGCTGGATGCATGAATGGGTGTCTCTGGATTCACTCCTGAATCCATGTACTGAGTGTTTGCCTTGGAAGAACCCTAGGAAAGTTGAATTGCTGTGAGCACTCCCAATTGGGTGACCAACAAATGTCTGAATTGTGCAGTCTGACTGAGCGGATGCTGGATGTGCATCCAGCCTTCCAAGGTCTGAATACAACTAGGTATATCTGCACCATACATTTGTCAGGTGCTGAGAATCTTCACGAAGCAGCTGGAAGGAGGACCTAAAGATGAAAGCTCTGCTCTTGTAATCTTCAATTCTACAGCAAAGTACTGCTGGTACCAGTGCACATTAGACCTCATTCCAGGAGGTTTGTATAGGAGCAGGTGGATGCATTTTCCCTAGCTCCCGCACCTTCACTGCCGTCATACTGGAACAGCAGGAGAAGGGCTATATGTAGGACCTCATGTGTTATGCCTGTAACAGATTGAGTGTATAAGAGACAATATGCACTCGTGCAACCATACCGTACCCTCATACTGAAAGAGTGGAAAGATGAAGGATGCCCCAATGGACATCATGTAACACTTAGTGAAATCTGACGAGGGCAGAATTATGTCATGAAGATGATGTACAAGGACATACTGAAACAATATGAAATTACTTAAGAATAACGATGTAACTGAATTGACAAGAGAAAAATGTAAGAAATGATAAAGTAATCATATACAAAGAAGATAATGTAATTTTCTGACCAAGATGTGCAAATACACAGTAACGCAAGGTAGAGGAGACATATAGAAGATTGCAATAGAGAAAAATATACAGTGCCAAAGAAGGCCATGATAAGAAAATGGATGTCGGCTTGTGTAAAGATTCAATCCGGCTACCTCAGAAACAGACCAGGAGACGTTGGAGGAATAGCTTTGTGTGCAGAATAAACAGGAGTTTAGGTTGGCCTAGAATCAAGGATGCTATTTCAAGGAATAATTACAAGGCACAAAGGGAGGCAGACGGATAAGCCATATACATAAGACATATTTCTCTGAGACTAAAGAAGAAAACATTTGCAAGAGCCAAATATTGGATAATTAACAATGGATAAGGCTCCTACAAGATGGAGTGATCAAGTCTCTAGAGGCCAAGAGGAGCAAGAACACCCAGAGTGGGTATCAAACTCCAAGATGGAGTAAAAATGAGATTAGATACATTTACTAAAGATAGTAAAGGTAGGCATACGCAGGGAAAATCTATTGACGTGCACAGGTGTATGGGGCTATATGTCAGTATAACATTTTTGTTGTGCTTAGATTAATAGAAATAAAATGATAGTAAGAAATGCGTGATTATTAGATGTTTTAATCAAAAGATTAATATCAATTCGGAGGATAAAAATCAAAGGAAACAAATAGAGATTCTTAAAATATCAATGATAAAACAACAAGATACTAAACATTGATAGAAAGTGCAAACAAAGGAATAAAAAGAACATTGTTGCATATATTTGAAGTGGTTAAAATATTTTGATTTTCAGATAATAAGCAGCAATTGATGGTGCCTGCCCAAATTGATTAGTCTGGTATACTTGATAAAATAAAGAGAAGAATAAAAGTATTGGCAAGTATAGACAGTCGTGATCGACTTATCGGGGACACTCCTCTTTTACACTTATGCAGAACACTGCCAAAATACACAGCCAAAATAAGGAAGTATCGTTTTCGGATTGGGTTCAATGCATGACTAATAAGACAGTGAGGCCGTGGTCTCAGGAGGGTTTATTGTCAAAAACAGTATTGCAACATATGACAACATATTTGCATGCTACATATAAGGGAAAGAAGTTACATAAAAGGTTGGCTATTTTAGAGCTATAGAAAATGTATCAGAGCGAGAAAGAAGATCCAGCTGAGGAGGAGTAGATGATTAATCAGCATAAAGGGCAGGATGTAATGCCTTCAGCTCCTTTTTCCCCTCCTGGAAATAAGAGCGTAGACACTGAGGAGAAGTGATTTAATCACTCAAACGAATTGAAGGCTACGGCGGGGTATGTTAATCTGATATACAAGCCCCCTGCTTATAACAGCGAGGACAATGCGGAAGAGAGCAAAAGCAGAGAACGCAAATATATATAGACATGCAATGAAAGTAAACCGCGTGATGAGAGGAAGGACAGACAAGACAGAGATAGAGGAGAAAACAAAGAAATAAAGGAGAAAGCTAAGGGAATAACAATAGTACAGAATGAATGTTTGGGAGGACAAATATTACTCAAGCCGACGATAAGGGAATTGATGGGGTTCGAGAAAGAAGATAGAACAGGAGAAAAGAAAAGGAAGAAGAGAGCATACAAAGAAGAGAAAGAAAGCTAGCGAAGGCAAGAACGAAGAAGGTATGAGGCGAGGAAAGGAGAGACGAGAAGAGAGGAGGTAGAAGTACAAAGAATGAAAGTACGTAGGTTGCAAAGAACACGAGAGGAAGTTGTATTAAGGGAGATGAGGAAAAGGGAAGAAATTAACAGAAGTAGGGGATTAAAAGATGACAAGATGGATTATCTGTATCATAGAAGCATAGTGCTGACTGAAGCACAAGAACGACTTGAGGAAGAGACGGGGTCATAATAGCCCCAAAGAGAGCTGCAAGGAAGACCAAGAAAACCAACATGGTCTGAAGAGCACGACACAGAAAGCGTAGGGAAAAGAACTGAGGATTTATATAAACCAATTAGGGATAAAGACGGGTATAAAACCCAAGAGAATGTAGAAGGATCATCTCTTTCGAGGGAAATGGGAGGTAGGTCAGATAACGTCATAACAGACTAGCACAGAATGCGGTCTTTAAGCAGACTAGATCTTGATGATGTGGAAAAAGATAACAGTCATACAACAGGTGGCATAATGTTGGATCAAGAAAGGGAAGAAAACTAAAGAGCAAAGAGAGAGCGCATGCAGATTTTCAAACTAATAGAGTAGAGAAAGGGGTAAAATAGTATAATTTCAAGGACCCCAAAGAAAAAACACCATAATCAACACCATATACTGAGGGACCACAAGCACGATTGCGCAGTGCAAGGGATGTATCCCCGCCTTATGTAAGACGGATTAAGGGCACTAACAGGATGGAGACAAATGGGCGAGACTAGCCCTGCCTGGAAACCAAGAAGTGTAGGCAGGTATGATTAAGGACTAGGATTTTCACAATTCCCATTATTAGAGAAAGATAACTTAAAATGTAAATTTCAGAGTTTAACTTCCGGTGCAGGGAAATGGATTTATGAGTTAGAGAGAATGACATGTGAGAAACCTGAAGATATCTCACCCGCTAGTCCCCGGGGATCTGTCATCCAGGTGGCCAAGACATGGCCATCGCCTTGGGATGCAGATCTTGGGGGTGGACCAGTGCGGGAGGATCACCTGGGTGAGGGGTCTTCGGGAAGTGGGAGTGGGACACCAAATGGCGAAACATGCTATCCCCTTCAATGTAACACCTTTACCCCATACTACCAGGTAGGACACTCAGAAACTCAGCCCCCCACCCCCTTTTCCAACACAAACACTTTCTCACAGACAGCCCGCTATGAGAGAAAACGGACTAATACCCGAGCCGTATACCTGACATGTCCCAATACAATGGACAGGCAGGGTCAGGCAATAACTGACCATCACACACACACACACACACACACACACACACACACACACACACACACACACACACACACACACACACAACTTCCATTACACTTCTCCACACAGATAAAAGGCGGAGCATGAGAGAAGACTGAGCGAGGCAAAGCACACGAGGAAGCAGCAGATCCAAGAGGGCAGTTTAATGCAAGGCGAAAAATGGTAAAAAAGAAGGGGATTTCAAGGCCGGAAGATCCCCTTGACATTTCGACAAGGACCTGTTACTTTCATGAACCTTTGACCATAGAAAACATAAGACCAGAAAACAAGGTTGAAGAATCCTGCATTGTGTGTCGGAGGTACCCGGGGCTCTCCCGCGTCGATACTTAAGGTGGGGAGAATCACTTGCCACCTGGGTACTGTCCTTGGCTCCTACAACAAAGCAGCCCCAGTGAGGTCAGCACAGCCGGTGAGTTGGGGAGACCGATACCAGACTGGTCTGTGTTGAAACTAAGGTTGTTAGCAGCAACATTGTATAGTGAACGCTGAAGCGAACAGTGTATGAAGCATATGTGATAACCAACGCTAATAAAATTGAACAACTGATGACTGATTGAACTTTGAAGCCAAGATACGATACCTTAGAGTGGTCTGGCACCGCGTGCACGCTCATTCAAAAGTCTCTTAAGGTATCCAAGTGAAAGGTGGAAAAAGCAAAAGAGTGACAAAGAATTGTGACTCAAAGTGGTCCTGCAATGGGTCAAGCAAAATCCTGTGCAAGTCTTCAATGTTAATAGCGTAAAGAAAATGTATGACAAACTAGATCAAGTTGGTCCGAGCCCGGCAGAGGAAGATCAGCTGAGGACTTTTGGTTAAAGCAAGCTTGTGTTAAAAAGTTAAATTGGTCCGAGGCTGGCGCAGGGAGACTAATTGAACAATGTATTAAAGAAGATCAGAGTCCGGCTGAGGGGATCCGGGGTGAGCCATGAATCACCAGAGAAATTGGATGCATGAATATCATACGAGCATTGTGTTGAGAGGATCTGAGCCAGGCTGAGGGAGATCCAAGGTGAATAGTGAATCACCTGAGAAATTGAGTACTTGTGAAATCTTCAGAGGAAAATAACTTTTTTGTTTGTTGCATCAGGCGATCAAAAAAGTCAAAGAGACTTGGGTATGGAAGGCCCTGATGCTAATGATTGAACTGTATCCCCATGCTAGAGAAACCAGAGACTGTGCTAAGCTCGAGTGCATCGCCTTGTGCAGTGTTAAAAACGTGGTGCAGGGAGGCCAACGGTCTGAACATCCCGACATATTTTGTGAACACTTTTCTTTTTTAAACACTGTTTCCCACATTTAGAAGTAAGGATTGGCAATAGGTTTATTAGTATAGGCCCTTTTATTTTGACAAGACACCACTAGGACCACGTTATTATTTGATGGTCGTAGTTTGCTTCCATCTGTAGATTTAGAATTAGATGGGCGTTTTTCAAACCCACATTGAAGTTCAATAAACACCCTTGAACTGTGGTGCCTTGTGTCTGCCTTACTGTTGATACCATGCCTTCCCTACCGGCATCAGTAATGATGTTAGTCATAGATGACATAAAAGGCTTGCTAGCCGCTATGCTAGGGGAGAGGGCGTATGACATTTTTTGGAAGCGAACAGGATACGCAGGTGTGGCTGCACGACACATGAAACACCGTTCAATAATTGTATAACAGATGTATGGTGGGCGCTCAAAGTACAATATCCCGATACATCAGACATGGGTGCGATTAGGACTAGGAAATTGGGAGAGGATTAAGACTCTGTTGCCTTCTTTCAAGATATTCAAGAGAGATGCACCTTGAGACGAGAGAACCATGGGATAACACTGAAGCTTTATTGTACCACATTTTCTGTCAGGGACTGCCCAAACCATTGCAACAGCAAATGAAGAAACAGGTAGGAATGGAAGTGAAACCATGGCCCGAAATACAATGGACGATCGTGTATCACTGCTGATTGCTACACAAGAAGAATAAGAAGAAAGCCGAGAGTAGAAAGCAGGAGTAGGCAAACTTAGTGCGGAAGAAGCTATCAAAATAGGCCATCGAGGGAGCAGTATTGACAAGCAATGAGGGTATGGTGACACAGGAGATGCGACCAGCGCAGCAAAATAATGTAGTGCACCCCACGGATCAGGGTGGGTACAATTCTTGGCCTAGAGGAAGAGGGAATGGGCCTAGAGGAGAATGACTAGGTGGATTTGAGAACCCTCAGGGAGGAGGAGGAGGAGGAGGAGGCTTTAATGGTAGCCAACTCCAACAATGTTGAAATTGTGGGAGAAAAGGACACATAGCCAGAGCAGTTAGAAGCAGAGGAGACATGCAATAAAATTGGCAAGTTCCAAGAGTGGGTGGGGTGGGCAATGTAGCGCAATATAATACAGAACCAAAGGAATATTACGCCCAAGATCACACGCAGACTCAGACACGTGCACCGCAATCACAGCAGATGCAGCAAGCGCCATTGCGAATGCAATCGCCACAAGGAAAACTCAGCAAGTACCCATACAAACACAGCAAGTACAGACGCAGCAGGCACAGACACAACAGGCCATGGTACCATAATGAAATATGAATACAGGAGCTCAGGAAGCACCCGCACCCAAATTAGGGAGTGTGGTAGTAGGAAATCCTTTCACAGGTACAGGGATGCATTTATATCCACAATAGAACCGCCCACAGAGCAACCTGATGCGTTCAGTACTATCTGTGACATCAGACCCCCAAGAGAAACCAAGGGTCAAGGTGATGATAGGAGGCAAGACATTTTCATTTCTTGTAGACACTGGAGCAATTTGTTCCTGCGTCCGTGAGGGAATATATCCAATGTTAGGTATTGCCATGAATGTGAAGGGATTCTCTGGGTGATGAGTTTAGTTCCTTTTACATATGAATTACCAATCTCTATAGGAGAACACGATATGTCAATGCCATTATTAGACGCCAGTCAACATATTAGGGTGTGACTTAATGATGAAACGTAACATGGCAATATCTTTTACTGATGAAGGAATAGTATGTTCTACTCCAGGGATACATTATATTAATGTGAAAGGGCTTATATTAGCTTTCACAGGCCAGAATGCATTACAAGGAGTTCCCCTAGATAAAGTATTTTTGTATAGTCTGTCTGTTTCATTATCATGGTTACCCAGGTTGATAGGTAAACTATTGAGAATACCTGATCAATTTTTGCTTAGGCTAGAGATCCCCATGGATGATGAAGAAGGGCAGATTATCTCCTTGGAGTTGGAAGCTGCAGTGGTCAGAGAAGAAAGGGTGGTGCTTCCTGGGACAAATGATGAGGGAAGAGGATGGAAGACAGTGATAGCCCTCAGTGAAGGATACAGGTTGACAGATTTGACAGACAAGGAGCTGTTTAAAGAGGGGTACTCAGACTATGAATTAGTATTTTTTTTATAAAAGTCTCACTTATTGGATTAAAGTAGAGAATAGAGAAATACCGCAGAGAATGGCGGTGGTAAAAAAGAAACCGTCATTTTTCCAGGAAGATTTAGAGAAAGTGCCAAATATTTTATAGACCACAAGTCCATATGATGTAGGTCTATTAAAAGGGGTAGGAGTAGTCAAAATAAAACTCAAATCAGGAGCTCTTTTGTCACGAGCAAAGCAATATCGCATGTCTAGAGAAGCAGATGAAGGCATAATTGAGACCATTTCTGCTTTAATGAAGCAAGGCATAGTGGTTCCATCCGTTTCTCCTTGTAAAACGGCTGCGTACTCAGTGAAAAAAATCTAATGGTTTTCTTTAGCTCTATATCCTGCGATAATATTGTGAAACATCCCTTCTAAGGCCAGATATTTCAGTCATAGATTTAAAGAACACATCCTTTCAATTCTCCTTCATGAAGACTCACAAGATTTGACTTCCTTTTCGTATAGAAATAATCGTATGAAACATACTTGTTTGCCCCAGGTGTACTGTGAGCCCTGTTCAATCTTTAACAGGGTCCTTAAGATGGACCTGGATAATTTCCAGCTCCAAAGTGGAATAATTGAATACGTGGATGACATTTTGGTGTGTAGTGAGACAGAAGAAAGATGCAGTGAAGATTCAGTTAACCTCATGACCATACTCTCAGAAAAAGGGTATATGGTGGACAAAGAAAAGTTACAATACTGTCAGGAAGAGGTCTTGCATATAGACAGTTAATTTCTCACAAAGGGAGGAAACTGCCAACAAAGAGCAGCAGAAATTATGAAGACTTCAGAACCTAAAACGACGAGAGACATGCAACAATTCTTAGGCCTATGTAACTATTGTAGGGACTGGGTTTTCGATTACAGTACATATATTCAACCACTTTTAAAAGGACGAAGATGCACAGGTGAGCAAGATTAAAATAATATGGACAGATGAGAGGACTGAAGGATTTCAAGAATTAAAGAAGGCAATCAGCACAGTCTCTGTGTTGGAATTCCAGATTATCATGAAGAATTTTATTTCTTTTCTCATTCAAATGGAGAAGTAGCGACAGCAGTCCTTACACAGAAAAAGACATTAGGACATGGGCTTACTATAGTGGAATTGTAGATCCTTTGATGAAAGGGCATTATCCCTGTGAGGAGACTTTAGCTGCTGCTGCATTCGCGATTGAAAAAGTCTCAAGTTGAACAATGGGGTGTTCAGTAACACTATTTGTAGAGCATTCATTATTTACGATTTTAGAGAAACCCAAAAGTACATTGACTACACAAAGAGCATCAGGATACAAGCTAATTATTTTGAATCCTGTGATCAAAATTGTTAGATGCAAGACAGTAATCCCAGCAATGTTCATAGCAGAACCAGTAGGGGAGGATGATTATGTACATGATTGCACAACATATACTGAACAATATGATGATATTGCCCAAGCTAGAGAGAATATTTTGGGGTGGTTGGGGGAATTCTGTTTATTAATTGACCAACCGACTGGTGAAAGGCATACTGGATCAGCAGTAGTGAAGCTGAACCGAGAGGGTGAATTTGATGTGGTGACAAGCGCGAGATTGCCTTTGCATTACTCAGCACAGGCTGTAGAATTAGTGGCGCTTATCGCTGCTTTTCAGAGATTGTAAAATGAGGAAGTGACTATGTACTCTGACTCCGCCTATATGATGTCAGCTTTACACGCAGGTTTGTCACGCTGGAAAAGGCAGGTCTTCCTCCACGCAAACGGCACTCAAGTGCAACATGCAACCCTACTGCATAAGCTTATTGAATCATTAGAACTGCCATTGACACTTGAAGCTGTAAAATGTGCAGCGTTCTAAAAGGACAGATGAAATTTCCCACGGAAACGAACATTTAAAAGCCAAAAAGGCAGCCTATTTCCCAGCCATTTCTTATTTTGAAATAGGAAGTGTTAAACAAATGACAGGACAATGCATGTTGGTAAAGGAGGGCTTTAAAATGCTGTCTATTGTCCAGTAAATTGAGATACAAGGTCGAGCTCCACAAGAAAAGAAGGATTTATGGAAAATTCAGGGGTGTTCTTTATCCCAGACAGAGGCAATTTGGAGGCAGCACAGCACAGGAAAGCCATCATGCCTCTAGCATTATTGAGGTTAGCGCTGGGGCAGCTTCATTATCCCGTGCATGTGACTCGAGAGAGTCTAGCTACTACAATTGCAGAAGATAAGTTTTCGCCAAATATGTTGGGGCCTGTGCCACAGTTAATTTGAAATTGCATCGTGTGCCAGAGGTGTACTGCAGGGCACACTTTGCAAACAATGAGAGGAGCAATCCCTAGACCCAATGGCCCATTTCAGCATTTACCTATAGATTATGTGGATATGCGGCAGACATGCAACGGCTACAATATATACTGGTCGTGGCATGTCCTTTTTCTAGATTGATTGAGGCAGGTCCATGCACACACCCTGATGCCACAGGTGCAGCCAAGTTCCTTGTGCGTGAGGTGTTTCCAAGATGGGGTGTGTGCAAGGTCTTGTGGTCCGATGATGGACCACATTTGGTAAATCTATTGTTTGAGCAAATAGCTCTCTGATTAGGCATTAAGCATACATTTTCCTCAGCTTATCATCCACAAGCAAATGGTGCCTGTGAGGGATTAAATGGATTATTAAAAGAAAGGATTGCAAAATTAAAAATGACTACATTGCCTACCCTCTGCCTTGTATGCTCCAAGAAACCTGCCTGGCTCTAACTCCTCATGCCTTGGTGACTAGACGCTGCATGTGAACTCCTCCAACTAGGTTAAATACTGATGCCCATAGTATAGTTAAGCCATTAGGTGACGAGATGCATGATTACCTAACAACAATGACGGCAAGTGTTTCTTTCATGTCTCAACAGGTCAAGAACCGAAGGGAGAGGTAAAAAGTGAAAAAGACAATCAACCCATTGATTCAGGGGATTTATCGAAGCAACCCAGTCTATACCAAGGGGACCAAGTTTGAACACACTTGGAGTACGCCCCGTTTTGAAGGACCATATGATGTGGAAGAAGTTACCCATACAGCTGTCAAGTTAAATAGGAGAAAAGCTTGGCTGCATTTGCACAACATCAAACCATATAAAGAAGAAACCCAGGCCCCTCCTGCAGCTACCGACTGTGAAGCAAGAGAAGTAGTTCTGGGCAAGCAGACTCATTCAATGGCCAAAGAGCAAAGACAAGGAAAGTGAATAACACAAAAGCACTTTTGAATTAGAGACCAATATCTTTCAACATTCGATAATGGATAAATAGACTTGCAGTTATCCTGTAACTTTTTAGATTGGCTAAAGGAACAATGGTTTAACGTACCGGAGCAGAAAGAAAAGAAGTAGACTTGATCTCTTATGTTACCCATTGTAATAACGTTACACACATTCTTGTATGCTGTTTTTACATATATATTACAGTCTTAGCCAGCTTTAGTAATGAGGCACGAGAATATCGTGATTTTTTTTCGGTAATCCAAAACAATAATATTATTTTCAGAATAATTATAGCAATCATCTTGCAGTCCTTGAACTAAAAGTGTGACCCCGAAAGAATTACTGAGTTATTTATATACATATACAGAATTAAAACAAGATGAGGAGGCTTCAGAATATAAGAGGCTCATTGTCATCAAGAAAATCGATGGGTATTCATGGAATAATAATTGTGATGATATTCTGTGTTATGATTTGTGTTTTTCTCACGATTATTATGGCATTTAGACATTTTACAAAAAACGATGCAGACATGATGGGCAACAATAAAACATTTACTATTGTCCCCAATAAAAGTAGGGACAGTATTCTTTATAATCTTACAAGGCACCTATTCCGATTTAAAAGAGATGTTTGGGAAGATCATGAAGATATATCCACATATCTTATTCTGCCAATTTAAAAACTATTTATGGCACCAGCCCTTGAAGGCGGTGGCAGAGTGAACGTCAGCTATGTCTGTTCCTTAATACCATATTCCATCAACGCAGAAAGGCCATTCTTTACCAAAAAGATGTCTGCACATGATTCAATGTGTCTCAAGTCATCTAGCATTGTGTACGACCAGAGGGCAATTCGAAGGAAAATGGGCAACTTTACTATGGCGATCAAGAGGAACATTTCCATATGAAGATACTTATGTGAAGACAAAAAGGATGGAAAGTGGGACGGGGTGGGCAAGCAAAAAGCATATGTATCCATCCCAAATTGGAGAACGAATAAAAGTTGTTGAAATGAAGAGAATGGATTGCTCAGATATGACAAAGATCAGGAGAACCAGGAGAGACCTCAGCTATTGGTGTATGGGCGTGTTGCCACCTGTATCGGATGGGAAGGACGACTGTTATCTTGCCCTGCACACTTATTGAAGAAGGAACCGGTAGGCATAGTGCAAATAGTCAATGACAGATGCCTAGAGTCATGAGCCAAACACTAAATTACTAACATGGGTCAACAACAAAGAAGGGACAAGTATCCATAATACCATTAAAGAATGCAACAACATGCTTCAAGAATGTAGGCTTGGTTCTGGTTGGAGAGAACAAAGGGCCTGGACAGACAATTGAGATCCCAGGGATGGATGGAGGAACTGCAGTAGTGATGGACCAATGATGGGCCTGTGGATTCAGAGCTTACATGCAGTTGCCTAGAATTTGGGGAGGAATATGTTACATTGTATTAACATATGTTGCAGCATTAGTGATTACTCAGTGATCTGAATATCGTTGAATTTGCAAACATGAACAAACACCAAAGAAGGAAGAGGTTGCTTATTCTTCATTGGCTGAAAAGGGAGAACTACTTCTCAACAACATCGATAAAGGTCTATGAAGACATTCCAGATGAACAAACTGTTCAGCAAGACAGTAATGATAATGACATCTATATTCATACCAGGACTCCAGACTGTAGTGAAAGCCAAGTGGCTGCAGATTACCAGATGGAAGCTGTTACAGACAATCAATGCAGCAATAAAAGGATTCAATGCAATCAGAGAAGAATTGAGAGCCATCCGGCTGATGACTCTCCAGAACAAGTATGCCCTAGACTTAACTACAACAATGGAAGGAGGCGTGGGTGCCAAGGTTGGGCCTTCTTGCTGTACATTCATACCATTCCAGGACATGACAGAGAAAATGAAACCCTGATGGAAGCAATAACTACGCGACGCCATTTGCATACGAAGATGAAAGATGAGGTTGAGGAGACAGCAGGAGGTGACTGGTTTTCATTTCTATTATTGTGGATGCCAACCTGGCTGGTGAATACTTTCAAAATACTCAGAGCAATACTCGTGTTGGTACTGATATAGGATCATCGTGGGACAGTGCCAGAAGACAGCAAAGAAAGCTATTGGGATGAAGATAATGATTGATATAGATGCTGGAGCGGGTAAACAGATGAAAGATAAGTGCCAGTGAGAACATAAACAATAGTCCCTGGCACCTCCAGGAACAAAGTTCTACTATCCCAAGGATTAGAAAAAATATGTAGGACGCTGGATATTCTGTCCACCATCAGAATGCTGTCCCATGACCTGGAGTGTGACTGAACGTATAAAGAATACAAGTCACCTGAGGGGAGTGACAAAGATGAATTCCAAAGAAACAACAGTGGGAAAAGAAGATGAAAGAAACTGAAGAGAAGAATATGGTCGAGGACTCATCCAGAGGGGGGAATGTAGAGGAGCATGTGGATGCATTTTCCCTACCTCCCGCCCCATCACCACCGTCATACTGAAACAGCAGGAGAAGGGCTGTATGTGGGACCTCATGTGAAATGCCTATACCGCATCGAGTGCATGAGACGCGATATGGACTCAGGCAACAATACCAAATGTACCCTTGTACTGAAAGAGTGGAAGGATGTCAGCACGCACCAATGGACATCATGTAATGCTGAGTGAAATCTGGCGAGGGCAGAATGATGTCATGAAAAAGATATACGAGGACTTACTGAAACAATATGAAAATACTTAAGAATAACAATGTAACTGATGTGACGAGAAGCATGTACGAAATGATCAAGTAATCATATACAAAGAAGATGAAGTAACTTGCTGACCAATAAGTGTAAATACAGAGTAACGCAAGGTAGATGAGATGTTAATGTTAAAGGATATTTGTATTGTGCACTATCACCACCGGAGTGGTCACCTGGCGCTCCGGCGGATCTGAAAAGGAAAAAGGGGGTGGGGGATGACGTTAGTGGGAGCGAGCAGGATCAGTGCAAGAGAGCAGTTATGTGCTGTTAACACCGTTCGCGGAGCTTGGGGTGCTTTACCGTTTGGTAGCCATCGTGTGCTGTTGTGCAAAGCTATGTATGGTTTGTTTTGATGTTGCTGTGTAGTGAAGTTTGTGCGGTTTGTTGTGCTTTAGGGTTGTGGTTGTGTTTGGTTAGAGTTTGAGAGGTGCATGCAGAGGGGTGAGATTGATAGTGGGCAGGTCATTGGCCTCGCTATATATAGGTGATATGGGCTGAATTTCACGTTCTTTCTAGGCGTGGCTCTTGAATATCTCTAAATCCAGTCCAGGCTAATATTCACAATCTTGTCTATATATGATGAATGCCAATGTTCACTACCGTCTCCAGATGACCTACCTTCAAGCCCATCTAGACGCGAATCAAGCTAGCATACAGGATTCTATCTAAATATGGCATTGTTAATATTCCCAGTGCAGTCTAGATGTGACAATGGCTAATATTCGCTATACTACCTAGATGTGGCACTGGCCGACATTCATAATCCTCTCTCGATGTGACACAGGCTAATGTTCACAATTATATCTGAGTGTGGTGCTAGCTAACATTCATGATTCTATCTAAGTGTGGGATTTGCTACCCTTCAGATTCCTATCTAGATGCGACGCCGGTTAATGTTGACCATGCTAGCTAAATGTGGTATTTGCTATCATTCACAATTCTGTCTGGGTCCGGCGCAGGCTAGCGTTAACTATTCTGTCTAAATGTGGTACTTGCTAACAATCATAATTCTGTCTGAGTATGGCATTTGGTAACATGTATGGAGTGGGTGAGGTTGTTGGACAGTGTTGGGCATGTATGCTAATATCTGTCCTCCTGGGGTTGTCGCTTGTGTTCTATTCCACCTAGCGTCAGCTCTCTTGTTGTTTTAGGGGTTTTCCTTAGTCAGTTCTGGGTGTTGCCTGTGCCATCATATATTCTGTCAGTCTTTTCTTATGTTTCCTGTTTGGTTGTTTCAATTTGGTTCCGAGGTGCTGAAGAGCCAGGTAGTAGGTAGTAGTTTTCCAAATTGTAGGTGGTCTTTGGTGTTTGTTATTTCTTTTGGGATGTTGTTCCAAGTTTTTGCTGCTAGGTGGGAGAAAGAGGAGTGCCCTAGTTTTTTCTTGACGTACGGTTTTGGTTCCAGGCAGATTTCTTTGCTTGATCTGAGGAGTCTTGTTGGCTTGTAGATTGTTATTATCTTTTGTAAGAATTCAGCTCCGTCCGCTGATTACCCTGTGTGTTATGCACATTGTTTTGAAGGTGATACGATGTTTGACTGGGAGCCAATGTAGCATTTTTAGTGCTCGAGTGATGTGGTCTCTTCTGGATAGTTTGAGGAGGAGTCTGGCTGCTGCATTTTGGATGTATTGTAGTTTCTTCAGGAGGTATTCTGGCATCCTGAGATAGAGATGGTTTGCATAGTCGATTCTTGACATAAAGGGCGACGATTGTAAGTCTTTTGTGGGTGAAGGAGAGGAAAGGTAGGATTCTTCTTGTGTGAAGGAGGAAGAAGCATTTTTTGATTTGATCATTGCGTTTATTTGTGGTTCTAAGGTTAGTGCGTTGTCCATTAGGATTTTTTACTAACTTAGATGGTGTGTGCGCGGTTTCCATTTCTGTTGGCCAGGGAATGTAGGTGGTGTTCTCTTGGTTTTTGGATATAATCAGGATTTAGGTCTTTCCCGGGTTGATTTTCAAGTTGTTGGCGTTCATTCAGTCAAAGACTTCTTTTAGACATTCTGTTAGGGTTGAGTATATTCGATTTTGTAGAGGATTTGAGTGTCGTCTGCATAGTTGAAACATGCAATTTTGTATTTTTTTTTAACATATGGATTACTGGGGTCTGGTAGATGTTGAAGTGAGGATCCCTTTGGTACTCCAGTCGATAACTCATGGAGTAGATTTGAAGGGTTTTATTCATATGGTTTCTGTTCTGTTTGCTAGGAATAATTTAATCCAGAATAGTGCCATGTCCGTTATAACTATCTTCCAATATTTTGGTTAGGGTGTCATGGCTTACTGTGTCAAAGGCGGCAGAGAGGTCGAGCAGAATCGGAGCTGAGGTTGTGTTGGAGTCCGCATTTGTTTTTAAGTCATCCCAGATGGATAGTAGTGCCGATTCTGTTCCTCTAGCGGGTCTGAAATTGACTTGCGCTTAGTCTAGTAAGTGGTGTTTTTCTACATGTTCTTGGGCTAATTTGCATATGTAAGTTCCTAGGCGTTTTGCCGGGTAGGGAATGTTTGAAATCGGTCTGTAGTTGGAGAGGTCTTCCACGTCGTCACTTGTGTTTTTTAAAAGTGGTTTAATATATGCCCATTTGAAGGATCGTGGTTCCTGTTTTGTGTGTTGGTGGAATTGGTGATTCTGTCATCATAATGCCTTCTCTTGCCTTATGAATTTCCTTCTTGTATGAGCAGATTTGTTTCTGAAACTTTTTTTTTGTCTTGTTGTATTCTTTCCTGCATTCTAATTCCAGCTCTTGTTCTTTTTCATGGTGCTTTGTAGTGGGGGAAACCATTTTGCCATTGCTCTTTTTCTTGAGGGGGTAAATGTTTTTTCCGGGGGAATGCTTTCAATTGTATCAGCAATCCATCTGTGGAGTAGCTCAGGTTTCCTGTCATATTGAAGCTTGAAATAGACGAAAATAGAACGTGGAATGGAATGCAATGATAGGGAAAAGGGCGTCGGCTTGTGTAAAGATCCAGTCCGACTACCTCAGAAACAGACATGGGGTGCAGCGTTCGGAGACATTGGAGGAATAACTGTGTGCAGAATAAAGACAAGTGCAGATTGGTCTGGAATCAAGGATGCTATTTCATGGAATAAATGCAAGGCGCAAAGGGAAGGCGATGGATAAGCCGTATACGCAAGACATATTTCTCTTTGATTACAGAAGAAAACATTTGCAAGAGCCAAGTATTGGACAATTAACAATGGCTAAGGCTCCTACAAGATGGACTAAGCAAGTCTCTAGAGACCAAGAGGCACAAGAAAATCCAGTATAAGTAAATCAAATAGCAGTAAATAGGAGGTTGGAATGGACAAATGTGCGGTCGCCTCACATGTGATTCAGAATTCAAAAACAGGGGCTATTCATTAAGCCTCGATTGAAGATAGCAATATGCTTACACTCCCTCAAATGTCCCAGAGCAGAAGGAAGACTGCAAGGTCAAGTACAGACGGGAAACTTTGGCTTATGGTTGGACTGATGTGAGATGGGCGAATTGGAAAGTGGGGAGTAATCTGACTTGACGCAAGCACCTAGGTTTTGCTTAGCTTACGTGCTGCTAACGAGCCGAAAGTCCAAGGTTGGGTGAGAATGCCAACCAATCAGAGGGTCTATAGGGCAACGTGCTATACAATGTTGCATAAACCAATCCTTTACCATTTTCTCTACTATAATCAGTATTATACGTATTTAGTGGTAGTTCAAGGTGTGTCCTACAGATAAGGTGCAGCCAA
This sequence comes from Ambystoma mexicanum, assembly GCF_040938575.1. Lineage (NCBI taxonomy): Eukaryota > Metazoa > Chordata > Amphibia > Caudata > Ambystomatidae > Ambystoma > Ambystoma mexicanum. The sequence goes on along the minus strand of NC_090931.1, from coordinate 434,404,146 downwards.
TGAAGTAATAAACCATATGCTTGCCATAAGTACAAATGTTCTCTTAACCAATCCTTCCAGTCAATAGGTTTTGTAGTTTGCCACGTAGGATGACATCATAGATGACGCATATGGGGGTATATAACCTTTGTATAATCAGGTTTGTTTGTGAGTGTGCGAGCATCAGTCTGATGTTCGTCAGCTCGCCCTGCTTTATTAAATTGAGAATAAAGCCTTATTTTGCCATATTTTCCAGAGTCTGTCCAGTTATGTGGTCTGGGATCTTTATTGGTCATTCATCTAGCAGAAGATATGTTTCAAGGTGGTAGAGCACATTTTGGTAGCAGTGCGGATGGTTCAGGTCTAATCGACCTAGGCACAGATACAGATCTTCGGACTTTTGGCTGCTTCAGCCATTAGTCAGAAGACCGCTGAGCTTCCTGTGGAGAACAGCAATTAACAAAACACGTGTAAGAAGATTTGGTTGCCAGGTCCCTCTGTCCGGTTATTTGGTCAGATCTTTATTGGTAATTCCACCCAGCACAAGAGACGCTTCAAGGTGTTAGAGCACAGTCTGACTGACAAAATCTCTGTACGTCTGCCTTTTGTGTGGTTAGAGAGCTGGTTTAGCATAGCCCAAGAGTGAATGGACAAATCTAGGAGACACCCTGACCCTTCCTTATGTTTGCTGGGATTTTGTAGGTTTACTTGCTAACTTGCTTCAGGATTTTTGCAATGATGCTGCACTGTTGGATTTTTAGGTCCAGATTTGGCAGCACCGGCTGGGCCCCGTGTCCTGCTCCTTAGCTCCACTTGTTTCCTTTGGCTGCTGGACGTCCTTTCAGGGCTTGCCTTTGTCGTCCTAACTGGATGTCCAATGCTACGACTGTTTCTGTGCTGTTTTTCTGGCTTGCCCTCTTAGATGTAGTGCTTCGGTTTGGAAGCTTCCATTATCCAGAAGGATGGTAGGACGCCACTACCCCACATTTGCTCTTCATCGTGCCCGTCTTGGATTATCTCCACTGTTGTCCCTGTCAAGTGACTTTTTTGTGTGGGCTGGCTGTTCCCTTAAGCCCTCCAAGCTATCCAGATCCTCAGAGTTGGATTCCTACAGTTTCCAGGTACCCTCTCCATTGTTGCCTTCCTCCTGAATGGTGGGTCATCCTCCTGACGAGGCCGATTGTTCTTCCTTTAGGTCGTCGTTGTTGGTCAAGTCCTTGGATGATCACATCATGAAATCCGACCTGCAAAAGAAGATTTGTACTTATCAGGTTGTTTTGCCATTCGCTAGCTCCCTCTGTCCTGGGCTGGTGGAGTTATTCTTCAGAATTATCAGAACGGGCCACCTGGTACCATCACGGGTTTCTTCAAGTCTCCTTATACAATGGTATGCCAGTGAGTTACAATGCCACACATTTTAGTTTCTTCCAGGGGCTTCTGGGTCTTAAATCTGAAAAATAAACTCTCCAAGAGGGTTACAACTTGGGTCCCATGCACTTGGTTGCTACTTTTCACACACCTGTGAGGTAGAAATGAGGCTTACCTGACTTTATCCTACAACTGTGTATTTGTCCAGGTTTATTCGTATAGCAAATTTCAACCAACTCTACAAACTCCTACTGTTGAGTATTTTTTAGCACTAGAATGGTAGGAGTGTAATGAGACTTCATGGGTCTGGTATTGTTAGACTAACCATCATATCCCAGATGGCTCTCTTGATACTGTTGGCTAAGTGTTGACCCCTTTTTCCCTCATAGGTGCTGGATGTAGTGTATCATGTACATTTGCATCAATATTTCTTCTATGTACTAGAAGTGAGGAGAGTTGCTGTGGCCATTCATGTGTGTCATTATGGGCCCTTAACGAGACTCTGTAAATGTATTTAACTACTATTTATGGCTTTCACCTCTGCACCCTCCCTTTGGACTTATATGTGTTGTTCCTACCACCATAAAAGAAACATACATTTAGCATACAATGTGCCCGACTAGGTTACGTGTAACTCAACATACCTATTTAACCTTATAGATATTTTCTCTGTGATTCTACAATAAGGCCCATGATATTTAAGCAGTAGGCCCAGAGCGGGGGTAGGGGGTTCCTATAGTTACAGGCCTGAGCGAAGCAACAACCTTAACAAAGGATCTGGGGCATTACCTGAAGTGGTAATGCCGTCCCGCCCCCCTGCTCAGGGCCTATTGCTATTAGTACCCCGGCCCGTAAAACCGTGGTAGTAAGAGCATTTTATTTCTGTTCCGAAAAGGAACCAAAAAAAATTAAAATGTCAAAAAATGGCCTACGGGGAAGGGAAAACGAAGTCAGTTTTCCCTTTCCATGGGAGCCATTGAAAATGTATGTAAAAGGGTAAACAAACAAAATGGCCACCATGGAGAGGTAACAACACTTACCTAGATCTCTGCCGGGGGAAGATGGCAGCCTCCAGCCGTGTGTTCCGAGCCTCCTCATGGGCTGAGTGGCTGCCACACACACCCCGCCAGGGACAGAAAGGAAGGAACGTTGTGGGGAGAGGGATTCCTGGTCAGGTAACGCCCTGGCAAGGGCCAATGATATTGCATGTTATAATCTCATTGTCCCTCGCCGGGTACTAACTTTCAATATACCAGTGTGATTTATTCTCAAGGGGTAACTATTAGGAATAACTGTACTTCACTTCCAGCCTAACAGCTCATTGAGTAGAGCCCGAATGCCCTGCCTCAGCAACCACGGTAGAGAGTTGGGTCTTTCTTGGTTGGAAACCCCTTGGTCTTGCATTTAGGTTAGACAGTTTAAAATCCCTCAGAGGGCTGCAAAAAATGTCTCCAATAGTAACTTTCACTGGATTCTGCCCAAATCCGCACAACTGGTTGCCCTTGGCTTATTAAAAAATGCTTTACTGTCCTAGACCAGAAAAGCATTTTACTTACTTTAATAGCGTTTTCTCTTCTAGCAGCGACTCTTTATTGAACTTTTGAGAAAACTAGATAATTACATGATACAGTGCTCATTTGTTCTGCAATGTTACTTATCTGTTACTGTAGTGATTCATCTCTTACCGTTTCCTACATAAAGATTATATTTTTATAAAAAAATACTGTGTGCTGATGATCTCCCATTTGGTATTTGTGAAAAGCGTTTACTGTACCGGTTAACCACTCCACTCCCCTTTTAAGGGTTAAGGCTGGGATGCACTGCTACACGTCCACTTAAGAAAACTAATATCCAAGTATGGCAGAAGACATTCCTAAAGGGTTTAAGGAAAATCTCCTTAACAGTGATTGGGGCTCATAACAAGTATGCCGGTCCGGAAACAACGGTGCCGGTAAACTTACTGGCACCCTTGTTTCCAGACTGGCATACTACAGGTCTGCCTGCCGGATCCACCGTGCCCGACAAGTCTGACCCTACCGGGCACTGCAGCCACGGTAGGCAGACTGTCATGGAAGCAACAGCACTGTTATTAATGGGGCCGGTGCTTCCATTGTCCCCACTCCCATAGAGTCATTTGGGACTCTATGGGAATGGGGAACAACATTTTACCAGCGCTTGACTTTCCGGGCCGCCAGGGTTTTAACACCCCCTTCTCCCGGTATTTCCGGGTCTGGCGGCAACCTGCCAGTAGCACCGCCGCGGTTACCGCCAGCCCCGTAATGAGGCCCATTGTTGTGGAGGTTGGTGCACAGGCCCCTGGAGAGGGCTGTACAACCACTAATCGTAGGGTGGGGCAACCAAGCATAAAAGGGATGCCACATCTCTCATAAAATGGTAACATGACAGATCAGTCATTGCTTAACTCTAGGAAGGGGATGTCAGTTGACACACAGTCACAATCAGACCACACACTTATCCATAGAAAATACAGCAATTGAAATACTTATAAGATGAGATACATGTTTGCTACAATTACCAAGACATTACACTCAATGGAAAAATAATTATAGTATCACCAAAACTAGTTACAGTGTACATATGACTTGCCGCCTCTGGAGCCACAGGTAGGTACTTGCAGTCTTGGCTTCAGGATAGCTAAACAAACCAGTAAAGTACAAGGCTTCTTTTCTAGTTGTGCATTCCCGGGGACTTGAACCACAAGCCAACGGCAACACTGACTGAAAAGAAGAAAATAGGGCCTTCCTTGATAGGAGCCTCTCAAGCCTGCATAGAGGAAGACTCTGGAAATGAAGGGGAACATGGCTGGGAAGAAACTAATGCTGCTCTTTCTGAGTACATTTCTCATTAGTGGCTAAAGCACCTACCTAGATACACTACTATGAAGCAGAGACTGGCCTTTGCTGGCGAGTGGGCTTTGCTGGGTCAACATGGCATCAGGGTACTGTAGTTGGAAATGGCTTAGAGTGCGAAAAAGTTGGCAACCAGGCTGGTGGTGTCGAGTGGGGCTGCTAGAAGACTGCAAAGTCACAGTTGTGGAAACGGCTCAGTTTTGGCTTCGAACGTAGCTCAGAGTTACGAACACGGTCGAGTGTCAAGGTTGGAGATTACTTTGGTAATTCCCTTGCAGCAGCTTGGACAGTGTAAAAAGGTGCCCAAACTGGTGTTAAGGTGGCTTTGAAGATGCAGGGAGAGCTAGGGGCCGCTTCCTTGGTTCGATGATCGATGGGAAACCCAATCCTGTGACTTGGGGCAAGGTGAGTACTTTCTTCCACCCATTCCAACCAGGAAAGTTTGTAGAGGGCACCTGTAGGGGTTCTGTCATCTCCACTGGCAAGGTCATGGGTACCAGTGCCTCAGTTACAGTAGAGCTTGTGCACACACCAGCATTACCTGAAACGTGCCCTTGAGATGGGTAGGGAGAAGAGCTTCCCTCTTCCTTTGAGGCTTCCCGTACAGCAGAGGAGTTTGGAAGAGACCATGTCCCCACCAGAGTTCCAGGTGAATCCATCTTGTTGTAAAGTACAAAGATGATCAACTAAGGGGAGTCCCCCCCCCACCCTTACATAGCTAAAATCCTACAGCAGATTGGTCCACGGCAAAGCTGCCTTTATAAGTGCTCTTTGCCCACTGATGTTGTACCCAGAGTGCCTTGGGTGGAGGAAGAGGGACGGGAGGACATGCAAGTCCAAGTTGGTGAGACCCCTCTGTGGTCTGCACCTCTCCTCTAGGTCACTAACTCTAACCCCTTCTTCTCTCTGCCTACTTTAAAAAGAACAGAGTAATCAGCACTCTGGTTTGAGAGGGCCATTATTATGGTAGGAATATCTATGTAGCACCTATTCCCAGGGGACGTCTGACCTCCCAGAGAAGGTTCTTGTTCCCAGCAGGAAGTTGTTGTCTCTCCTCAGGAGGGGCGGTCAAAGAAGAAACGTCCTGGGGTGGATCCCACAAGTTTGTTATGGGTACACCCAGGCCAGACAGCAAATACATACCAAGCACTGTTATGAATGATTCACCTCACCAAACTGATAATGATACCCAATGTTTATAGCTGTATAATTGTATAATTGTGCAATCTCAGTCGCTACCATGCCATAACCAGACATGGCTTATATTTATATATTAAGATGCAGCCAGGCTGCTGGGGTACACAATTATAGGAATTTGACCCAAAGGTGCAGATGGTTAAACATCTCTGGCTGTTGGAGCTTGGTTTTCCAGCAGCTGCATCCAGGAATTCACATGACCTTAGAGCCTGGCCTGCTGTAACTGCAGGGCACTCGGTGAGATCAAGAGTCTGTTCCAGCAAATGTACATGGGTGCACTATGTTTCTGGCATAGGGCATTACGAAAAGGGCTTCCTTTTCAGAGAGACCCGCAACATTTTAGCAAAAAATTTTTTTTTAAAACCACCACAAGAAAGCTGATGTTATTTAACCCTTGCAGATGTAATTCTGTCTACACCAATACAGTAGGCTCTAGTAGTATGAAAGTATGACATATTCGACTCCAGTAGTATGAAAGTCAAAAGAAACGGTTCTATGAAGACTACAGTGGGGGTGACCCAAGACGTACTGCAAGAACAGATGACGCAGGGTGTTGGGGCCTAAACACTGATACAGACAACAGCCAGTCCCATGGCAGACACCCTCTGCGGTAAATGACTGAAAGCAGTGGAAAAACGGGCTGGAGACAGTCCAAGCATGAAAGGCATGTACTAGCATACAAGTGGGATCATCAGTAGGCCAGAGGAAGCCCATGATGGACAACCAGGAGCCAAAAACCAAAACTGGAGATAACGCAAGGACTCCGCATTCAGCTGCCATTACCAAATCCGGCCCTTAAAATGCAGTAATGGTGGGAAACGGCTTGAAATTCACCAGCAGGTAAGTAACCTATTTCTTCTGAAAATTCAGAACAGAACTGACCTTTGGTATAGGGATTCCTCTTAAATACCACTATTTATAGGTCTTAAATACCACTATTTACAGGGGGCTGGTCGAAGCAAGACAAACAATCCGAACAGGGGGCATGAGACAAAGTTCAGGAGGCCAGACCATGTGGTTGCCCCCGACTCTGCCACTCAACTTGGACCACGTCCACAGGATGTGATGTGGACAGCCCAGGCAGTGAGGCTGCTTAAAACATTAAAAACAAAACGGAGGCTGCTTCACTTGGCTCACAAAGAGCCCGCAAGGGCAAAATGCCATTTTAGACCTACCGCATGGTTACCCGGACCAAAGAAAGCAGCTAAAACAAAATTGATGAGAGCAGGACTTCAAAATACTTTGTTACCAAAGAGCTGATAAAATGGAACATTAGGCTACCAATGCAGTAAATTTGGTGGCATCACTACAGAAGCCAAAACTAAGTAGCAGGTGCTGCACACGCCTAGCCCTTAAATCCAACAAAGTGATTAAAAAGCACAGCTGGAACTAGAAGCCTGATAGGCAAATGAGGACCATATACTCAACATGAGTGAAAAACTGTTGCAATGGCATGGGGACGTCAGTAGAAGCCAGTTTGACCACCATAGAGCAGTGATGAAAAATTAAAAATAAGGAAATGGGACCATAAAAAGCGACCCTCAAATTCCCAGTATGTAAATTCTGTTTTAACAGTGACCATCTTTAATCTTTCCATTTTAAAGACTTAGTTTAGGAGTTGAAGGTCAAGAACATGCTGCAGGCCCACCCTTCACTTTTTCTCAGGTAGATAAAAGTACATATAGTATCAACCCTTTTCTAGCATCAGAGACAGAAAAGGTTTGATATCTGCTTTGCAGAGCAGTTCCTTGACTGCATGGGCCAAAATGCCCAAGGAACAACCAGATACGGTTACCAACTAATGCCAGGACTGGGAGTACATAGAGAATCGCCCCTCTGAATCTATGATACTGGAGCAATGTGAGCAGCTTTACGTCCAGCTCCAGTAGGTATCATGTTATGAGGCACAGCACTTGTGTTTGTAGATTGGGTTTAAAAATTCCAAATAATACATAGGTATTGCGTAGAAAAAAAACATTGTAAGTATGTACTAGGGACATGCACGTTCCACAGATAACGTCTACTTCATATCTAACCACATGTCGCCACAACTGCGCCCACCATGGAATCAGACAAGACACACACTTTTGCAGACCAAGTCTTCACTTGGTACCATGTAAGATAAGGAGTTGTAGGTAGTTATTGATTAGAAGCAAATGCTTATTAAAATATTTGTCCACGCTGGTAGTTTTTAATTTGTTCTAATCCTCTGACATGGTATTTCCTTCCAGATAACAGACTTATGTGGACATTTGTTTCGGTATAGAAGACAAACTACAACATTATTGCCCTCATGAGAACATTTTGCAATATCATAAGGCAACCAGGAAGCTGAAGCTGTAGAATCACAAGAATTACAATACTACAAGGATAATATAAGACCAGTGTAGGGGCACAAATTGCACAAATAAGGGCCCCTACTATAGTGAAACTTGTATGCCAAATGTGAATGAACCTCTAGTGTCATTTTACCAACACCCTGCAGATGTCTGTTTTCAGCAACCTAGTCCCGACACTATGCTGTATAACCACGCTTGGCCAGGGTGAAGAGACAGAATCTTCAGAGATGTGAACAGAACATCTGATTTAGCAAGGATTTAACAAAGTTGGCTCACACCATTACACTGCACTTATGAATCCATGCTGAACACCTTACAAATCTGGCCGGGGAAAGTCAGTGCAGCAATAGGACTAGAAAAGGGGGCAAACCGTGTTCCTTCCAGAAAGTGAATTGTTTAGAGAGACAGTGGGGAATCCACCTTACAATGCACAGACACAATTGTCTCCCCTCCACCATTTACCGTGTAGTTGGGGTTCCCTGGTTGGATGCGGAGCTCAGCCAGCACCCATATTCCATTAGTGAGCTTCAGGGACTGGTACAGCATATCTTGGCTTTCAACATTCCTCTTGGCAATGGTGTATACATTGCTGTTCTGAAGCTTCGTAGAAACAGCATCTGGAAGAGATTCAAAAAAGGAATGACTACAAGAGCAACGCACAGACAGAACCACAGACAGACCCACAGACGAGCGCGTGTTCCCGCCTTCCTCAAGCCCCAGGAGAACTAATGTTATAAGCATGCACTTCTACAATCCAGACTTAAGAGTATTACAAAGACAAGATGATAAATATTACAAATGCGTATAAATATTCGCTGAGAAAATGAACAGCAATAGAGCTAGAAAAGAAATGTACGATACTACACAGATATCTCAGCAGGCTAGCATTTAGTGATGAACACATCGAATGCTAATGGTAATTAGGCCGCAAATAGGACATCAGGGAGCAGAGATGCTGAACGGGAGGAAATAGATAAGGGGTGATGAGAACAGACGACATATGGAACAGTGCAAAGGAAAGGAGAGAGAAGTTGAAAATAGACAGGAAAAATATGACAGGCAGCAGGGAAGAAGAAGATCAGCAAATAAAAGCAAGGTTGGTTAACAAGACATGGGTTAGGTAAACACTTGAGGGAGGGACATAGATATGTTACAGGTAAAAGAAAAGAATAGGCAAAACTGGGAAAATTGTTAAGAGGGTAGACTAGAATTAGGGAAGAATGGCAATTGGGAGAGAGGAGGCAGGGACATGATAAGAAGAGAAGTGAGGAAAAAAGGAGAAAGCAAAGATGGTTAATAGTAAGGGGGAAAAGGAGAGAAAAAAGGAAAGAACAATGCAAAGATGAAGATCAGCGACAGAAAAAAGGGTAAGGCTAAGAGAATGAGCGAAGAAACTTGGGGTAAGGGAAGACTTGTCGAAAGGAAGATGGCGTGGGAAAGAAGCACAAGGATAAAAGGGGTCATGAAAAAGTATAGATTGAGGAGCATAAAAGGAGAGGGTATAATTCTGAGAAGAAAAATTAAGACCTCACAAATTCCAATTTGAAGCACTCATTTCTGATTCAATTGCATATGTTCTCAGGGATTGAACAAATCTGAAATATGAGGTCATCATTAACGGTATGTGCTACAAGTTAAAATATGCAGCACATTCTAGGCAGTCGATTTTATAGCTTTTTCAAATTTAATGACATGGAAAACTGAAATAAGAACTTCGGTTTTGGTTTTAATATGGTCCCTTGAAATATTTTTTGCAGTGGTGTGAATGCTCTTGGTCAATGAAGAATCACACATTTTGCACCCGTTGTACAGGTTTAGGGCACGCTCCAATGGTCCGCTGGCCAGAACGGTGTTCCCCATTTATGACAGCTACCGCTCCCCTTATCACCATCATATCATCCCTGCGCTCATCGACAGCTAGTTCTCACACATCCTACTACTAGCAAAATCCACAGCAAATGTGTATTAAGATGGCCTAAGACCCCCCTAATTCCTCCCACAATAGAAAGTCGGGCTGTGGCTACTTCGGCCCAATTTGACTGGTGGAAGATTGCATTTGAAAAGGTCCATATAAATGGCTTCCATTAGCTGATACTTCTGAAGTCTTCGGCTATCCAGGCCCAAAGAGACAATATGTGATTTTATCCAGTGCCCATCCCCATGCCTGTATTCAATACGCCAATATATTCAAGAGAAGAGGCCAATCACTCCATACCACAGCAATTTGTAGACATGAATGTATAAGCCTGTAAGTTTTTCCCTTTGCATGGGCCAGTTTTTTTTAAAAGACTGAAGAACTACTGGCCGGTGGCTTAGTTTCACAGTTTAGAGCCCACATGTATAAATAACTAAATGATCTGCTTCTGTTAGCCAAAACACTATTTATTTACTTAGCATTTGCAGCATGCGCAAAACCCGTAGGTATCTGGGCGCTGGAGAGCAGGTAATAAACATTACAGGGTTACTTACCACAGGCAACAATGGAAAACAGTGGTTTGGCATAAATCATAAGAATATTTAGAGACATAAGATATTTATATATAAAGTAATCCTGCTGGTACATAAATCAATAGTATTTACATGTGCAGCCTTATTTACATAGGTAATTTGCAAAGGACGTAGAGCAGATTTATTCGCAGAAGCGTATTGTAGAAGGATGAAACTGTAAGCATTAAGGCACAGAGGCTACACATTGGAGGCGAGGAACCAGGCTTTGAGTTGTCTGCAGAATGAGGTGTGGGAAGGGTCAGATCTAATGTCTAGAGGTAGGGTGTTCCAACCTTTGGCTGCCACAACTGGGAAGCTACTGCCCCCAGCCTTTGTTCTTTTGAATTTCTAATCTAAACAGAGAGAAGGAAGTCTTTAGTGGAGCGTGTGGTCTTGGTGGTTTGGGTTGCAGTTAGCAGGTTGGTAAGATATTTAGGAGCTATGTTAGTGAGGCATTTGTGAGTGATTGCCATTGTTTTGAATTTGATCCGGCCCTGAACTGGTGGCCAGCGCACTTGCGTCTGATTTCAGAGACATGTTCTCTTCTTGGTATGTTTAGTGCTGCCTGTAAGGCATTGTTTTGTGTGACCTGTAGTTTTTTAATGCTGGTAGTCGCACTGCCGGCCAGGAGGATATTACAATAATTGAGTTTGGTCAGAATGAGGGCTCTTGCTAAGGTTAGGCAGCTGTCTGCTGATAAGTAGGATCTGCAGGTGTTAATGAGTTTGTCGGTGTATGCTGCTGAGGATAAGGACGAATCAAAGTACACACCCAACATTTTAACTTCTTTAGAGACGGTAATGGCATTTCCATCTATTATGAAGTGATTGTATTTGGGGTCAGGTTTTTTGAGGTGTGTTTGGGTGCCGACCAGGAGTAGCTCCATTTTATCATCATTTAGACAAAGTTCATGTTGGGCCATCCAGGACTGGATCATCTGGTAAATGTCGTTGAGGATGGTGGAGTCGGTGTATCGTCTGCATAGTTTGTGTAAGATAGTCCACGTTCATCAAGGCCATCGAATAGCAGCTTGGTGAATATGTTGTAAAGCGTTGGTGACACGTAAGATCCTTGAGGGACTCCGCAGGGAATGGGGGCAGAGGTGGCGTTAGCTAGGGTGGAAAGAATTCTCATGGTACGCTCGTAGAGGAATTATTTCATCCAGGCAATGGCATTGGGTGAGAAGTGTGCAGCGGTGTCCTGGTTGGTGGCATAGAATTTTATGATTTACTAAGTCAAATGCTGCAGGGAGGTCTAGAGGTAGGATGACTAAATTTTGATTGTCAATTATGGTGTCCATTTGGTTTTTGCAGTCTTATCTTACATGATTGCTATAATTGAATTACATCCTTGTTGCATAACTTTAAATCCATTCCTCATTCACTCTTGGAATGCCACTACTTAATCTGCCAGGAAAAGAAAGTGAATGGCAAGAACAAACGTGGACCTATAAGCAAATGGTGTGTTATTTTGGTCTATGCATGCCACCAGCACTTGTGTTATTTAAGGATCTACAATTGCATCAGCATCTGCAATTGGGTTCTGCAAAAGTATTGTGCACGCTCTTTACAGGCCTCTGCTCTTTAATAAGTTGATTTAGTAAGTATCTTGGGAAACGGACTGCTTCCAAACAATATAAGTTGTTTGCAATCCCTGAAGATGAAATACCGATTAGCATCTCAATGTTCTTTGCTCATCTTTTCTAATGTCATGGGGTAACCTGGAGAGTCAAGAGCTCAACACACTCTAGCTGACTACCAACAACGCAAGCTGTTCGCAAACCGCTGCATCTTAATTCTACCAGCACTGTTGAGGATGCCACGCACACACTACAATTGCAATACTTTTAAATAGTGTGTTTTGCTGAGAGTTCCCATGAGCTTATGCTTTTCTACTGGACATAAACTGCAGTTTGAAGCATATTACGTGGTTTTAACGAAGTAAATTACTCCATGGCAATTAACTTTGATAAAATCACTTTGCAGGGAAGTAAATATACATGTGTATTTAAGAGTGAGGGACTACGGGGAGGTGCGGGGGGAGGGAGGGTTAGGGTGGTAGTTGGGGAGAACGAAAATTCAAAATGATTTTGTCAAAATAAATTACCATGGAGTAATGAACTTTGATAAAAAAACACTTAGAACCATTTGAAGAGGGGTAGGGAGTCGGGGGCGGCGGGGGGGGGGGGAAGACTATTTAGCTTAAGAAACCCTGCCACATCAATCCTTCAAGGAAACTAACATTGCCAGGATTACATCCACCAGCATTCCCTTTCCCAGGCTGATTTTGATGTCAATTGATCCAGCCTCCAATAAAGACCTGCCCTTTGCTCTTACAAGTGATATAGCAGATGCACTGATTTTCTGTAAGAGATTGAGAAGGCATACATACTCTCTACTGTCTATAACCTGCTGGGTCCATGTTGTCAGAAGAGGGGATGATTATCAAAATGCTATGCAGCTTTCAGAGCACCACCCACAACATTCTTAGAGGGGAAACCAACATTTGCGTACATCTCCCAGCCAATTTGAATTGGCCTTGCCTCCACTAGATCCACCAGCACCTACAAATCCATGGCAGCACCTCTATGTGATCCGCTGGAATGAGCCCAGGGTGGGCCAATTTGTGCCCATCTCAGCTCAAGGAAATTTCAGCACAAAGAAGGGAGATCTGTGCGACAGCTCCGACCCTTTGACTCAAGCAGAGTATTATGGGAGCCAATAGGAAGTACAGCATCTGCTCCCAACTGACTCCAGGGAGTGGGAGTAGCAATGCTCACTGTTATCCAAGTCTTATGATTTTTAGGGTCCCACCCAGCCTCGTAGAGAAATCAGCAGTGACTCTCTGTGTTAGGGAAATTATTTCTTTTTTCCAACTTTACCTCTATTGATTTCAATGGAAACCCCGGCATAACTGCCACTGACCTGGTATATCCTGGCTGCTTTCTTAGGTGAGAGGTCTTTTTAGCCTCACTCATCTGCTCAGCTCACATGTTTTGGGGCTACTGGTCCGTCTCTAAGTCAGTGCATTGAAAGTTTTATTCTCCAATTTTCTTTTTCCTGCATTTTTGTATTATAACCCAAGCTACCTTCAGATGAGTGTTACAGGAGTGCTGTCCCTTTAACCAAGCAACATTTTTGACACAGCTATGACATGCACAGGACAGACATGATATGGAAGTTAACCATATATATATATTTTCTGGTGCACTACATTGCACCATCTCTTTTACCGCAACAATACTATTTCGAGTGCCACATACTCAAAATGGCTGCTCATTGTAGGCCATCATTTGTGCCATCTTGCTTTTTGGCAGCCTGTCTTCTGAGGACGGAAACTCTTAAGTAAGGTAATGCACTTTCAGAGGATCCAGCCTTGGAATCAAGGTCAGTGCTTTGTGTGTCAGGAACTGGGAGACAGGTGCTCAGGTCCAAATCTACATTTCAGCCAGAGGATGTCTGCTGCTGGACAGATGTGGGGCGACTAGATGTTCATGACTGAACAGCCACTACTTGTTTGATAGACTAAGAGACTTCCTATTTGTGGGCTGAACAGCCCAGCCTGGATTTTTGATAAAAAGAGATGCTCAAGAGCCATTCTGAAGGTTGCCCATTGGGACCTAGAGTCCGCAGAACAAAGACATCACAAAGGAGAGACAAAGGGCTGCTGAGGGATCCTCAATTGCCAAAGCCATCCAACGGTAAACCTCTGGATCTTCTTCAGTGACCAGGAAAGAACTTCATCACTGTCTTCCTCCCCTAGATGGGTGGGCCTAGCCGTCTCATGTCCTGCACTGCTGTCCTGCCATCCATAGAATTAGTAAGTGTCCCAGGCAAATCATTTTCTTATGGCCAAGGAACCCTGTTGCCTGCAGAAGTTTCTCTCTACTAAGAAGAGGTGCCTGGTCTAGAGCTTGTATTCCACTGCCTACAAGAGCCAACCATGCCTGACCACGCCACCATGCAAATTCATTGCACCCGTAATGTCTCCGGTATCATCCTTTGTGATGGGAGTCAGAGTGGTCCTCTTTCATTGTAGTCTATCAAGTACAGTAGGTGAAGCTCTGGAACCATGCCACCTTCTCGAGATCGCAATTGCAGCTAGCCAGATCCAAATCAGACACTGAAAATAACCTCTGAACTCACAAAGCCTGGACCACAATTGCACCGGACCAAAGGCGTGACTAGTTGGCTCCATGGATTCCTACCTACCTGGAGGTGGTATTTGCAGGAGTTTGTTGCTATAGTGTACTTACCATTTTTGACCTCCCACTCTCCCCATAGGGAATCAACAGGCCTATAGTCCAATCCCTGCAACTACCGGTCAAGTGGCACAGCGAGTAGAGCGCTCGCTTTGACATTGTGCAGAGCCTGCTAACGCAGGTTTGATTCCCGGCGGGGCTAAACTCAGCCTTTCATCCTTCCGAGGTCGATAAATGAGCACCACACACTGTGGGTAATAATAAGCAGCGCTCAGATACCTGAGGGTTCGTAGCGCTATATAAATGGCAAATTATTATTATTTACCCTTACTTGGCAGTGGAGTTCTGGTCTGGAATTCCTTCTCGAGGAGCACTCAGTGAGCTACAATGGAAGATTAGCCCCTCCTTTTTGGGAAACTGATTTTCTGCTAAAAGAATGTTTGAACCTATTTTTTTAAAAAACATACCCTTTGGCTTTAGCCAAGTATTGTTGCAGGGGGTCCTTTGGACTTTCTCAACCCGTTTCAAACTACTTCACTGGGACATTAGTACTTGAACAATCTGGCTAGCGAAGTACTTCTTGAGCTTTAAGACAAATACCTTATAATTATTCTTGCATTAGTACTTGAAAATGTGTGATCGTAAAGTGATGTGGTGCTACCTATTGTGAGTATGTGTGTGTGTATATATATATATATATATATATATATATATATATATATATATATATATATATATATATATATATATATATATAGATACATTACTCACCATAATCGTATTTCTGATGCTTGTATCTGCTTAGATCACATGCTGTGCATAGGACGACATCTAGTGGAAGCTGCGGAGTATTACAGTTTGTTTTTCGAAACTCGAAAATGGGCGTCGACACAGGGCGTGCCAGTAATACTATCCCTAGTGTGACGTCCACTGTACCCAAGATCCCTCACGCGTCTAGGATCCTCAGATTGTATTTTTTCTGACATGAGGTAGCATGAGGAGTAGCGCGAGTACAGATAATCCAAGCAGATAGACAGAAAGGTAAGACTACAAGCAATCATGCGCCTTCTCTCAGAGGGGAGGAAGGGTGGGTCGCATGTGAATCTAAGCAGATACAAGCATCAGAAATACGATTACGGTGAGTAATGTATCCCTTCTGAGGCTTGTGGAATCTGCTTAGATCACATGCTGTGCATAGATTAGCGAGCAGTACCAGAAGAAGGAGGTGGGATGTGAGAAGGGTCATGAACAAATAAGTGTCTTAGAACCGCTTGTCCCACTTGTGTATCTGCCTTGGAATGGGTGTCAATGCAGTAATGCTGAGTAAAAGTGTGAATAGAGCTCCAAGTAGCTGCTTTGCAAATTGTGTCAAGGGGTACATTCGCAATGAAAGCCAGAGTGGCCCCAATGCCTCTAGTAGAGTGGGCCCTTGGCAGAAAAGGCAGGGTCTTTTCAGAGAGTGAGTAACAGCTGGATACAGTTAATAATCCACTTCGAGATGGCACCGTTAGAGACGCGATCCCCCTCTCTGCCTGTAGCTACGGTGACAAACAGTTGATCTGTTTTCCTTAGAGGTCTTGTTTTATTTACATAGTAGAGGACCGCCCTACGCACATCTAGGGTGTGTAGTTTCACCTCAGCTGAGCTTTGCGGGTTCTGGAAGAAAGCCGGAAGCTCGATGGACTGGTTTACATGGAATTTTGATATAAATTTAGGTGAGAACCTAGGGTGTGTGCGTAAAACCAGTTTGTCTTTATGGATAGTAAAGAAGGGATCCTGCACTGACAGAGCCTGAATTTCACTGACCCTTCTTATAGAAGTAATAGCTACTAAGGCGGCCGTTTTATAAGTCAGGTGTTTGAGACTGCTTTTATGCATGGGTTCGAAAGGGGGGCCCATGAGCTTGGCTAGCACCACATTAAGGTCCCACCCTGGTGGTGGGTTTGAAATAGGAGGGTGAAGTCTCTTTACTCCTTCCATGAAGGCTTTAACTACTGGTACTTTCCACCACAACACCTTGCTATGGGAAGTGGTGTAAGCCGAGAGGGCTGCCAGGTGTACTTTCAGTGAGTTGGAGCATGTATGTAACAATAGTGGAAGGAGTGCAATCAACTGGGTTGATTTGTCTACTCTGGCACCAGATAAACCTCTTCCACTTGTCAAAGTAACAGTGCCTTGTGTTTGGTTTCCTAGATTCCTTTAGGATGTCCATACACCTCTGTGGCAAATTGAGGTGTCCAAACTCTATGACCTCAGGAGCCATGCTGCCAGGTTCATTGAGTTGGGTTGCTGGTGCACTGTTTGACCTTGGTGCTGGGACAGTAGGTTGTACCCGGCTGGAAGTTTGATGGGCTCGCACACCGCCATCCTGCATAGGTGTGGGAACCACAGTTGTCTTGCCCACATGGGAGCAACTAGGACGAGCGTCATCGATTCCCTGTTCATCTTGTTCACCACTTTCCTGATGAGAGGAGTTGGTGGAAAAGCGTACGCAAACATCCCTGACCAGTTCATCCACAGGGCGTTCCCCTGGGAGTCTGGTTGGGGGAACCTGGATGCAAATCCTGGGCATTGTCTGTTTTCGCTTGTGGCGAATAAGTCTATAGTGGGGAAACCCCACTGAGAGAAGAGATCTTCTATGACCTCTCTGTGAAGAACCCATTTGTGTTCCTCTGGGAGGGAGTCTCTGCTCAGAGCATCCGCTAGGGAATTGAGCTCCCCTGGAACATGTTGTGATGACAGGAAGATGTTCTGTTTGAGTGCCCATATCCAGATTTTCTGGGCAAGCTTGGACAGATTTGGCGAGCGAGTCCGTCCTTGCTTGTTCAGGTAGAACAGGGCTGTAGTGCTGTCCATCCGGATTTGCACTGACGGGTTTAGTAGATGGGGCTCGAACGCCTGAAGCGCTCTGAATACTGCCAGAAGTTCTAGCAGGTTGATGTGGTTCTTGGCCACTGAGTGAGACCAGAGACCCTGAGCTGTGTGGTGGAGATGGTGAGCTCCCCACCCCGTCCGACATGCATCTGTAGTGACTACTGCCTGTACTTCGGGATCGTAAAAGGGTTTCCCCTGTGCGAGATTCTCTCGTCCACCAGTGAAGGCTTTGTACCAGTGTTGACGAAATGACCACTAGATCGTCCCACTGACCACCTGCCTGAGACCACTGTTTCGCCAACCATTCCTGCATGGGACGCATGCGCAGGCGCGCGTGGGGGACCAGGTAAATGCATGACGCCATCATGCCCAGTAAACGCATTGCTTTGCGTACCGTTATTTGTTGACCGGACTGATAATGCGGAATTTGCAGTAGTATATTCCGAATTCTTTCTTCTGAAGGAAAGGTCAACCCCTCCTGGGTATCTAGGATTGCTCCTAGGAATTGTTTTGAGGTGCTTGGCACCAGGCTTGACTTCTTCTCGTTGATTGAGAAGCCTAACTCGTGTAGGAGGTCGATAGTCCTTTGAATGTTTGTCCTGCAAATTCCTGGGGTTTCCCCCGTTATGAGCCAGTCGTCCAGATAAGGGTACACTGGGATTGCCTCCCTGCGTAGGTGTGCTGCCGCCACCGCCAGTACCTTGGTGAATACCCTTGGTGCTGAAGCTATCCCGAAGGGCAGTACCTTGAATTGGTAGTGGCGACTGTCCACCTTGAAGCGCAAGTACTTTGTGCGCTGGGAACATGGAAATATGAAAATAAGCATCTTTCATACCCAAGGTTGCCATGTAATCCCCCTTTTTTAGGAGGGGGATTACCTCTTGTAACGTGGTCATACGAAATTTTTGGGGCTTGACATACTTGTTGGCAGGCCGTAAGTCCAATACTGGGTGCATTGTCAAGTCTTTCTTTGGCACAAGGAAGTAAGTTGAATAAATACCCTTGTTTACCTGGTGTCCCAGGACGAGTTCTATCGCGTCCTTTTGTAGAAGAATGGCGATCTCCTCGAGGAGAATCTTCTGATGTTCTAAGGAGTGTACTCTTTGTCTTGGAGGATGGTTCCGGGGACGCTGCAGTAACTCTATACAATATCATGTGGATACTGTTGACAGCACCCATCTGTCTGATGTGATTCCTTCCCAAGCCTGGGTGAAGTTTGAGATGCGTCCCCCTACTGGGGATGCATGAGAAGGGACCCTGAACTGAGCATCACTGCTTTGATGGAGGCGTGCCGCCTCCCTTGCTGGGGCTGCCTCTGCCTTTACCACGACCTCTCCTATTACCTCTGCCGTAACCCTGGGTAGACTGTTGGTTGTTGTTCCACTGTGTACCCTGCCCCTGGGAATAGTTAGATCCTCTCTGGGAATTTTGGCCGCATGGGTGACGAAAATTACTATTCCCTCTCTGGTTAGGGGGTTTATTGGTTAACTGGCCAAGGGACTTGAGTGTCTCGTATTCGTCCTTGGCATTTTTCAGTGCGTCTTCGACCGCCTTACCAAACAACAGATCGGCTTCCACTGGTTTGTCCAACAATGATGCCTGTGTTTCTGCCTTAAAACCAGACTGCCGTAACCACGCATGTCTCTTGATAACAGTACCTTCTGCTATCTATCTGCCTGTGTTGTCCGCGGCGGCGAAGGTTGCTTTCAAAATGCAACCAGACACAGCTCTATCTTCTGCGGAAATCCGAGCTAATTGTCCCTTTAACGGTTCAGGAGCAGAGGCTATGAGAGCCGCGACTTCTTCCCACTGATGGCAGTTGTAGCTGGCCAACAGGGTGGTGGAGTTAGCAATCCTTGCTTGATAGGCGGACGTTGAGGCTACCTTCTGCCGAAACCGTATAGTTTTTTGCTCTTCTTGTCGGGAGGAGCTTCTGACGAAGACAAGGGTGTCCCAGCCCTCTTACGAGTGTTGGTGACAACTAGGGAGTCTGACTTAAGATGTCCTCTTCTATAGAGAGGGTCAGACTGTGCCGCCCTGAAAAGTTTTTCAACCCTGGGATTGACTGCTCTGGTGAGGTTTGGGTTCACCAGGGACTGATCTATTCTCCGCTGAATGGATTTAAGGATAGTGATGGTCTGGGCAACAGGCCTCCTTTCTCCCACTAACTCTTCTGCGAAGTCCCTTTCCTCCTGTACACCGTGGGTGTCAATGTGGAAATGTTCTGCTGCGCGAGCGAGAACCTCATTTAGGAGGGGTTGGTTATCGACCGGGGAGTCGGTAACCGGGGCTTCGTTCTCTACCGGGGAATCTACTCTGTATGTTTCCGGGTCATCCTCTTCTTCTTCCTGGTCCTCATCATCCCCATAGTAGCCCGTCCCGGTTTGCTCTTCTATCATACCAAATTCTTGGTCTCCACAAAAGGAAGCCTCTCCTTGATACCGTGAGTATGGTGTTGCGTAAGGTTGTACCTCGAAGGGTTCAGACCTCATCAGGGTTTCAACCGGGCCTTCTTACTCAGGGGGATAGGATCAGTAGAGCCTGAGGGTGTGGCCCCTTGTGGGTCATACGAGAGGAAATGTTCTGGATTTTTATCATAAAAATCAGCCAAAGAAGACATTCTTGACATGACCCTATCTATGTCTTCACTGGACCATTTTTTTGGAACTGGGAATGACTCTCTCAGCAAGTCTATGGGATTTATCTTGAGTTGCTTTGCTGGTTGTGGACCTATCAGCAGACCTGGGCTTGTCTGTCTGTTTAGGGGGGGTGGAGTGTTTCACCGGTGTGGAAGAATGTACAGGTAGTTTCTTCTGCTGTTTTCCCCCCCTCCCCGTGCGTAGAAAAAGGTTTTCCCTGTCCCTTAGTGGCTCCGGAGTTTTTCGACGCCCTTTGCGTCGAGGATCGGGAGAGGTGTCCCTGTCCTTCGAGCATGGGGTCTCGCTGGCTTTAATTGCAGGCTCCGACTCCTGGAGCGCGGCCTGGGGGTGGAAGTCGTCTTCGTCGATCGAACTTCTGTTAGCCTAGGGAGCGAGGCACTCTTGGCAAGAGTGGATGATTGCCTGGAGTCATGCAGCGATCTTGATCGAGAGCGCCCAGAGGACACCAAATCGGATCGTTCTGTCTGTGCCTCTTTCCGAGAACTCGACATCGTCGAGTCTCGGTTGGACTTAGTGTGTTTAGTGTGTGTAGTATGTGAAGCGCTTGTGTCGCCGGGGGTCTTCCCCATAGCCGCCCTGCCGGACGACCTTCCGAGGT
This sequence comes from Ambystoma mexicanum, assembly GCF_040938575.1. Classification (NCBI taxonomy): domain Eukaryota; kingdom Metazoa; phylum Chordata; class Amphibia; order Caudata; family Ambystomatidae; genus Ambystoma; species Ambystoma mexicanum. The sequence continues at coordinate 434,383,573 of NC_090931.1, read as the reverse complement.
CGGGGACCTGCGCTCGGCTGTCTTTCGATGCCGTAATGCCCTCGCCGTCCGAAAGTACGACGTCGCTGCCATCGCTGAAGGCGCCCTGCGCTGCCATGGCCGCCTGCCTGGCGTGGTGGGCCCAACGCTTCGTCGAACGGTCCTTACGTGTCTTAGGTTTAAACCTACTACACGCTCTGCAGTTCGCTTCGGGGTGGTCCCCCGGCAAGCAGAGATTGCACGTGGCGTGCCTGTCGACCCAAGGGTATTTGCGATTGCACTTGGGGCAGAATTGAAAAGGGGTACCCTCCATACGCACCTTGAGGCAGCGGGCTGTTAAGTGTAGGAAATGTATAAGGTGTACTTATATACCAAGAGTGTAGAGTATGTACCACCCCCCACTCTCCCTACTTGCAGGGCCGAGGCCAGCGGCCTACCAGGCCAGGGCCGAGGCCAGCGGCCTTCCGAGGCCCAAATCCGTCGTGCAGCAGCCGACGGTCGATTTCTTCTCCAGCCGGCGTTGAGTGTCGAAGTTCGACGTTGGGGTGGGGAAGGATGTCAATAGATTATTATTTTAAATTTTAGCAAAAGTATGGCTAAGGCCAGGGGACTCCGCAAAATGCTTCCGACCAGTAATGCGGAAAAAAACAATCTGAGGATCCTAGACGCATGAGGGACCTTGGGTACAGTGGACGTCACACTAGGGATAGTATTACTGGCATGCCCTGTGTCGACGCCCATTTTCGAGTTTCGAAAAACAAACTAATACTCCGCAGCTTCCACTAGATGTCGGCCTATGCACAGCATGTGATCTAAGCAGATTCCACAAGCCTCAGAAATATATATATGATACATTACTCACCGTAATCGTATTCCTGATGCTTGTATCTGATTAGATGCACATGCTGTGCATAGGCCGACATCTAGTGGAAGCTGCAGAGTATTACAGTTTGTTTTTCGAAACTCGAAAATGGGCATCGACACAGGGCGTGCCAGTAATACTATCCCTAGTGTGACGTCCCACTGTACCCATGATCCCTCACGCGCCTAGAACCCTCAGATTGTATTTTTTCTGACATGAGGTAGCATGAGGAGTAGCGCGAGTACAGATAATCCAAGCAGATAGATAGATAAGACTACAAGCATCCATGCGCCTTCTCTCAGAGGGGAGGAAAGGTGGGTTGCATGTTAATCTAAGCAGATACAAGCATCAGAAATACGATTACGGCGAGTAATGTATCTCTTCTGAGGCTTGTGGAATCTGCTTAGATCACATGCTGTGCATAGATTAGCGAGCAGTGTTAGAAGGAGGTGGGATGTGAGAAGGGCCATGAGCAAATAAATGTCTTAGAACCGCTTGTCCCACTTGAGTATCTGTCTTGGAATGGGTGTCAATGCAGTAGTGCCGAGTAAAAGTGTGAATAGAGCTCCAAGTAGCTGCTTTGCTAATGGTGTCTAGGGGTACATTTGCAATGAAACCCAGAGTGGCCCCAATGCCTCTTGTAGAGTGGGCTCTTGGCGTGGAAGGCAGAGGTTTTTTTCAGAAAGAGTAACAGCTGGATACAGTTAATCCACTTAGAGATGGCACCTTTAGAGACGCGATCACCCTCTCTGCCTGTAGGTACGGAGACAAACAGCTGATCTGTTTTCCTTAGTGGTCTGGTTTTGTTTACATAGTAGAGGACTGCCCTACGCACATCTAGGGTGTGTAGGTTCACCTCAGCCGAGCTTTGTGGGTCTTGGAAGAAAGCCGGAAGCTCGATGGACTGGTTCACGTGGAATTTAGAAATAAACTTAGGTGAGAACCTAGGGTGTGTACGTAAAACCAGTTTATCTTTATGAACTGTAAAGAATGGATCCTGCACTGACAGAGCCTGAATTTCACTGACCCTTCTTATAGATGTTATTGCTACTAAGAAGGCCGTCTTATAAGTCAGGTGTTTGAGACTGCTTTTATGCATGGGTTCGTATGGGGGGGCCCATGAGTTTAGATAGCACCACGTTAAGGTCCCATCCTGGTGGTGGGTTTGAAATAGGAGGGTGAAGTCTCTTTACTCCTTCCATGAAAGCTTTAACCACTGATATCTTCCGCCATGACACCTTGTTATGGGATGTGGTGTATGCTGACAGCGCTGCCAGGTGTACCTTCAGTGAGTTAAATACCAGTCCTTCATCCAGCAGATGGAGCATGTATGTGACAATTGTGGAAGGAGTGCAATCAACTGGGTTGACTTGTTTATTCTGGCACCAGATAACGAATTGTTTCCAGTTGTCAAAGTAGCAGTGCCTCGTGTCTGGCTTCCTAGATTCTTTTAGCATGTCCATACATCTCTGTGGTAATTTGAGATGTCTGAACTCTATGACCTCAGGAGCCATGCTGCTAGGTTCATGAGTTGGGTTGAGGATGCTCTGTTTGACCTTGCTGCTGGGACAATAAATTGTACCAGCCCGGGAGTTTGATGGGTTCGCACACCGCTAGTCTGCGTAGGTGTGGGAACCACGGTTGTCTAGCCCACATGGGAGCAACTAGGACGAGCGTCATTGATTCTCTGTTCATCTTGTTGACCACCTTCCATATGAGGTGTTGGTGGAAAAGCGTGCGCAAACATCCCTGACCAGTTCATCCACAAGGCGTTCCCCTGGGAGTCTGGCTGGGGGAACCTGGATGCAAATCCTGGGCACTGTGTTTTCGCTTGTGGCGAATAAGTCTATAGTGGGGAAACCCCACTGAGAGAAGATATGTTCTACGATTTCTCTGTGTAGACACCATTCGTGTTCCTCTGGGAGGGGATCTCTGCTCAAAGCATCCGCCAGATAATTGAGATCCCCTGGAACATGTTGAGATGACAGGAAGATCTTCCGTCTGAGTGCCCATATCCAAATTTTCTGGGCAAGCTTGGACAGATTTGGCGAACGAGTCCCTCCTTGCTTGTTTAGGTAAAACATGGCTGTAGTGCGGTCCGTCCGGATCTGCACTGACAGATTCAGCAGGTAGTGCTCAAACGCTTGAAGCGCTCTGAATACTGCCAGAAGCTCTAGCAGGTTGTTGTGATTCTTCACCACTGAGTGAGACCAGAGACCCTGAGCTGTGTGGTGGAGGTGGTGAGCTCCCCACCCTGTCAGGCATGCATCGGTTGTGACTACCGCCTGTATCTCGGGATCGTAAAAGGGTTTCCCCTTGGACAGATTTTCTCTTGTCCACCAGTGAAGGCTTTGTCCCAGTGTTGGCGAAACGACCGCTAGATCGTCCCACTGACCACTTGCCTGAGACCACTGTTTCACCAACCATTCCTGCATGGGACACATGCGCAGGCGCGCGTGGGAGGACCAGGTAAATACATGACGTCATCATGCCCAGCAAACGCATTGCTTTGCGTACCGTTATCTGGCGACCGGCCTGATATTGCGGAATTTGCAGCAGTATATTCAGAATTCTTTCCTCTGATGGAAAGGTCAACCCCTCTTGCGTGTCTAGGATAGCTCCTAGGAACTGTTTGGAGGTGCTTGGCACCAGACTTAACTTCTTCTCGTGTATTGAGAAACCTAATTCGAAGAGGAGGTCGATCGTCCTTTGAATGTTTGTTCTACAAATTACTGGGGTCTCCCCCGTGATGAGCCAGTCGTCCAGGTAAGGGTACATTGCCTCCCTGTGTAGGTGTGCTGCCGCCACCGCCAGTACCTTGGTGAATACCCTTGGAGCCGAGGCTATCCCGAAGGGCAGTACCTTGAACTGGTAGTGCCGACTGTCCACCTTGAAGCGCAAGTACTTTGTGTGCTGGGAACATGGAAATATGAAAATAGGCATCTTTCATGTCCAATGTTGCCATGTAATCCCCCTTTTTTAGGAGGGGGATTACCTCTTGGAGAGTAGTTATGCAAAATTTATGGGGCTTGACATACTTGTTTGCAGGCCTTAAGTCCAATACTGGGCGCATTGTCAAATCTTTTTTTGGCACAAGGAAGTAAGTTGAATAAATACCCTTGTTTACCTGTTGTCCCGGGACGAGTTCCATCGCGCCCTTTGCTAGAAGATTGACGATCTCCTCGAGGAGGATCTTCTGGTGGTCCAAAGAATTTATTCTTTGTCGTGGAGGGTGGTTTTGGGGACGCTCTAACAGTTCTATGCAGTATCCTGCGCACACTGTGGACAGCACCCATCTATCTGATGTGATCCCTTCCCAAGCTTGGGTGAAGTTGGAAATGCGTCCCCCTGCTGGCATGAGAAGGGACCCTGAACGGAACGTCATTGTGGTGGAGGTGTGCCGCCGCCTCTACTGGGGCTGCCTCTACCTTTACCACGTCCTCTCTTATTACCCCTGCCATAACCCTGGGTAGACTGCTGGCTGTTGTTCCATTGTGTACCCTGCCCCTGGGAATAGTTAGACCCTCTCTGGGAATTTTGTCCGCGTGGGCGACGAAAATTGCCATTCCCTCTCTGGTTTGGGGGTTTATTGGTTAGTTGGCCTAGGGATTTGAGTGTCTCATACTCGTCCGTGGCATTTTTCAGCGCGTCCTCGAACGCCTTTCCAAACAATAGATCCGGCTCCACCAGTTTATCTATCAATGATGCTTGGGTTTCGGCTTTGAACCCAGACTGTCGCAACGAAGCACGCGTTTTGATAACAGTACCTTCTGCTATCAATCTGCCGGCGTTATCCGCGGCATCAAAAGTTGCTTTTTTTTTTTAATTCAATTTTATTAAATTTTGAAAGTTAACATTTATTTTCATTAAGGCAACACAGAGGAACAGTTACATCCATGAGTATAGAGAAGACTTATCATTCTGTTTCACGTCATTCAGTATCATCAATAAACGATTAATACAACCAAGAGTGTGCACATAAAGGAAGTAAAAATAGAAAAAAGAAAGCATAAATAAAATCAGAATATTGAACCTTCTTTACAAACGTTAACAATTTTTCCCATCCCCCCCTCCCCTGCTCCGAGAAAGAGTCAAGTCGTTTAGGGAATAAGGTATTATGGTGCTGCGGTCGTCAGCAAGGGTGAAGTCTTTGTTACGTGCAGTGTATTTAGGGGTTCGACATGTGGGAGGAGCGCCTGAAACCTTTAGGCGGCGTTTATGTAATGGTGAGGGGGGGGTATAGCTCAGAGAGGCGGAAGTCAGTACACTCTTCTCAAGAAACATGATTTATTACATTCATGATGGGGGGGGTCGTCAACATCTGAAGTTGGGTATTCATTAGAAGTATGCAACCGGACACGGCTCTTCCTTCCGCCGAAACTCGTGCCAATTGGCTTTCTAAGGTTTCTGGGGCGGAATCTATGAGTGCCGCGACTTCTTCCCACTGGTGGCAGTTGTAACTCGCCAGCAGGGTGGTGGAGTTGACAATCGTTGCCTGGTAGGCGGAAGTGGAGGCTACTTTCCTGCCCAAGCCATAAATCGTCTTGCTCTCCTTGTGGGGAGGAGCTTCCGACGATGACAAGGGTGTTCCCGCCCTCTTACGGGTGTTTGTAACTACCAGGGAGTCCGGTTTCAGATGCCCTCTTATAAACAGTGGGTCTGTTTGGTCTGGCCTGAAAAGCTTCTCAACTCTGGGGTTTACCGCCCTAGTGAGATTGGGATTAACAAGGGAAGGGTCTATCCTTCTTTGTATTGACTTAAGGATAGGGATGGCCTGGGAAACAGGTGGTCTCCTTTTTCCTACTAACTCCTCGGCAAAGTCCCCCTCTTCTTGAGCACCCTGGGTGTCAATGTGGAAGTGTTCTGCCGCTCTGGACAGCACTTCATTCAAGAGAGGCTGGTTGTCGACAGGGGAGTCGGTAACCGGGGGTTCTTTATCTACCGGGGAATCTAGCCTGTAGGTTTCTGGGTTGTCCTCCTCCTCCTCCTCCTCTTGGTCCTCGTCATCCCCATAGTAGCCCGTCCCAGTTTGTTCTTCCAACATGCCCAAATCTGGATCCTCACAAAAGGATGGATCTCCCTGATATTGAGAATAGGGCTGTATACTGAAGGGGTCAGAAGTAGGAGCTTCAACCCAGGACTTCTTACTTGGGGGTATAGGATCCTTAGAGCCTGAGGGAGTTGACCTGTCGGGGGTAAAAGAGAGAAAGTGTTCAGGGTTTTTGGCGTAGAAATCTGCCAATGATGACATCCTTGACATGACTGTCTATGTCATCACTAGATCATTCTCTTGAACTGGGAATGATTCTTTCTTGGAGGCCTGTCCCTGTTTTATCTTGACTAGACCTACTGGTTTGAACAGGGGTGTTTGGGATAACAGAAGACCGAGACTTGTCCATCTGTTTATGTGGAGTAGAATGTTTTTAAGGTGTGGAAGGAGGCTGAGACTGCTTCCTCTGTTTTTCCCCTTCCCCGTGGGTGGAAGAGTGTTTACCCTGTTTCTTCACCCCTTCGGAGCCTTTCGACGCCTGGCGCCGAGGTTCGGGGGTAGTGTCCCCATCTCTGGAGTGTGGAGGTTGTGACTCGGGAACAGCCGTTGCGCGGCCTGTTGACGCCGACTCCTGGAGTGCGGTCTGGGGATAGAGGTTGGCTTCGTCTTCCGACGATCGAACCTCCGTTACCTTGGGGAGCGAGGCACTCTTGGCAACAGTGGATGGTTGCCTGGAGTCATGCGGAGATCTAGATCGAGAACACCTAGAGGACACAGATTCGGACCGTTCTCTATGTGCCTCTTTCCGAGTACTCGATGTGCGCATCGAGTCTCGGTTGGACTTCATGTGTTTTGTGGAAGTGCTGTGGGTAGCGCTTATGTCGCCGGGGGTCTTCCCCATAGCCGCCCTGCCGGACGACCTTCCGAGGTCGGGGACTTGCGCTTGGCTGTCAATTGATGCCACGTTGCCTTGGCCGTCCGAAAGCACTGCGTCGCTGCCATCGCTGAAGGCGCCCTCCGCTGCCATGGACTCTTGACGCCTGGCGTGGTGGGCCCAACGCTTGATCGAACGGTCCTCGAGTGTTTTCAGTTTGAACCTACTACAGGCTCTGCAGTTAGCCTCGGGGTGGTCCCTCGGTAAGCAGAGATTGCACGTGGGCGTGTCTGTCAACCCAAGGGTACTTGCGGTTGCACTTGGGGCAAAATTGGAAAGGGGTACCCTCATACGCACCTTGTAGCAGCGGGCTAATAAGTGTAGGAATATATAAGAATGTACCTATATACCAAAACAGTGTAGAGTATGTCCACCCCCCACTCTCCCTACTTGCAGGGCCGAGGCCAGAGGCCTTCCGAGGCCCAAATCCGTCGTGCAGCTCTCGACGGTCGATTCTTTCTCCGGGCCGGCGTCGAGTGTGGATGTTCTGTGATTCGACGTTGGGGTGGAGAAATGGGGAAATATAACAATATTTTAGCAAAAGTATGGCTAAGGCCAGGGAACTCCACGGAATGCTTCCGACCAGTATGGCGGAAAAAAAACAATCTGGGGGTCCTAGACGCGTGAGGGATCATGGGTACAGTGGACGTCACACTAGGGATAGTATTACTGGCACGCCCTGTGTCGATGGCCATTTTCGAGTTTCGAAAAACAAACTAATACTCCGCAGCTTCCACTAGATGTCGGCCTATGCACAGCATGTGATCTAAGCAGATTCCACAAGCCTCAGAAATATATATATCAACAATTTACCAGTCAAAGTATTCTTGCTTCATGTATCTGTTAAGAAACACATTCTGTGGGTAGGCAGCCATCTAGGGGTTGGTGCAGAGTATTATAGTTTACTTTTGTAACATTAAAATTGTGTTTCCACATGGGCGGTGCTGCAACACTTCCCTACGCATATATCCATGGTGCAGCACTTGTCAAAGTCCTCAGATTCTTTCTTGTTTTCAAGATGCCCAAGTGCGCGAGTATAAAGAATAGAGCATACATACAGTGTTTCACAGCTCCCAAGTAGGAGGGCAGTTGAGAGCACGTAATTCTAAACAGATATACAAGTCACAGAAAGATTCTGAATTGTAAGTAGCATTTGTCTTCTGAGGCTTGTGAATCTGATTGGATTCACATGCTTTGTATAGACTAGCAATCACTACCTGAAGAATGTGGTGGTGAGCTGAAGCAACAGTGGTAAACAGATGTTTTATGATAGCTTGCCAAACCTGTGAATCTGCCCTGGTTTGCATGTTTATGCAGTAGCGTTGTGTAATGGTATGAATTGAACTCCTAGCTTGCAGATTGCATCTAGAGGTACACTTGCAAAAAAAGCTAGTGTGGCTCCAGTACTTCCGGTGTACTGCACTGAACAGTGAAAGGTAAAGGTGTATGTGCTCTTGTATAAACCTCATTGTGGATGTAGTCACTGGGTTACCCTCTAATCCCGTGCCAGTGTCACTGGCGGGTACCCATGTTAAATCCCTTCCATAAAAGATTTCACAACTGGTACCTTCCACAATGTTACCTTGTGTGGTATGTGCTGCGTGAGCTACTAGATGGACCATCAGTCACTAAACATGAGTCAACCAAGTAAGTAGGTGACAATGTGTGCTAGCGAACAATCAATGGGATTGGTATGTTTGCGCTCCTAGCATTACAAAAAGCTTTCACTCATTAAAATAGCATACAACAGTTTTGGGTTTTCTTGCTTCTAGAAGTAACTCCATACAATATGACGGCACGTTCGTATAACCAAATTCTTTGACCTCCAAGTTGCCAAGTTCAATGTTTGAGAATTCAGGTGTGCTAGTCACAGACTGAATAGCGTTAATAGTTTGCCCATTGAATGAAACCTGATTGGTGGTTCCAGTGACATGTGAATCAGCTAACCATATTTGTTGTGCCCACCGGGGTGCTAAGAGAATCACTGTTGCCCTTTGCTGCATCAATTTGTACACTACCCTGTGTAGGAGGGGAGTAGGTGGAAAAGGGTAAGCAAATATCTCTGCCCAACTCGTGCATAGAGCATTGCCCAGGGAGCACGTTTGTGGGTATTTGGACACAAAGGTTGTAATTTTAACGTTTTTTTATTGCAAATAGCTCTCTTGTTGGAAAACCTCATTTGTTCAAGAAAAAACGATCTATTTGAATACTGCAGTGCTTAATTTCCACTTGTGGATTTGTCTGATTGCTCTGCTTAGGGTGTCTGCAAAACAGTAAAATATGCTTGGAACATGTGTGTGTGTAGCTTGAAGGAACACATCTTTGCGTATGCACAAATGCTGTATTGGTTGCACTATTCTTGATAATGTTGTGTGCCTAACTGCATTTTTATGTAAAACAGGTCTGTTTTGCCAGTTCTGATTAATGCATATTTGTGCAATATTAGCTTTTGAAAGAGGTATACTGTATATTGTATCACTAGTACCTCCAATATGTTGACTTGAAGGCTTGTTTGTTGTGATGCCACTGTCCTTGCATTGTTTGTGATTGACAATGTGCCACCATCTTACCAGAGATGCATCTGTCATGATGGTCTCATGCACCTGGGGGCTCACGAATGGATGACCCCTTAGCAGGTTTCCCCTGTTCCATCAATACAAAGCCTTTATGCCCGTTTGTGAAGCTAGCACTGGATCATTCCAGTCACCCACTGTTTGTTATCATTGACTTAACATGCACTCTTGTAATGGACGCATGTGGAGAGGCGCATGTGGAATGAGGAATATATACAATACCATCATATGCAGCAGTTTCATGACTGTCCTGAATTTGATTTATGCCATGACTAATAAGGAATTTCAACCAAGTGCTTACACACTTTCCTCTGACAGAAAACAATGCTTATTCAGTGTTTAAACAGGCTTCCAAGAATACTGTGTTCCTGCTCGGAGTGAGACTGGACTTTGCAATGCTTAATGAGAATCCCAATAGGAGCAGAAGCGTGATTGCGCTTTTGGCGTTTGACACTGTGCAGCACTGCTCCCTGTTGTGAGCCAGTCATCTACACAAGGGTACACCTGTATTCCTTGTCTGCACTAGTGTGCTGCCACTACTGCCAGCACCTTTGTGAGCACATGCGTTATGGAGTCTATCACAAAAGGAAGCACATTAAACTGGCAGCGATGGTTGACTATTTTAAAGTGCCTGCAATGCGCTTGGAATGTTAAATATGAAAGTAGAACAAGTTACTTTCTTACCTGGTAACGTTCTTTCGATGGGATGGTCCGACGACGTATTCCATATCTATGACATGTAATCACCACAGCTGTGCTGCTTCGGAAACTTTTCCGGCGTCTGCGTCCTGCGTCGATGACGTCGATGCGCCGACGTCGAGGACCTCCTCCGACGTCCGACGTCATCCGATTTGATAAGTAGGACGCACGCCGCCCGTAGCCTCAGTTGTAGTTTTTTCCCCCAGAACGTGTGACATAAGTCAACTGCCAGTCAGACACAAAGCCTTGCTGAACGTAAGCTGCAATCGCAAAAGAAATTCTGCAGCGGGGAAGGCAGGGCGGGAGCGATATGGAATACGTCGTCGGACCATCCCATCGAAAGAACGTTACCAGGTAAGAAAGTAACTTGTTCTTCGAGGGGATTGGGTCCTCCGACGTATTCCATATCTATGACAGACTCCCAAAGCAGTACCAGAGCAAGGAGGAGGGAAAGAATTTAGAAGCAAAATTTTAGAATAGCCAATCAAATAGCCGAGCAAAGGACCGCCTTGCCAAAGGCCAGATCCTGCCCTCTGATGGAATCGAGGGAATAATGCCGTACAAATGTATGTACTGAAGCCCAGGTGGCTGCATCACAGATGTTGCGAATAGGAACACCCCTCTGCAGGGCAGTAGATGCAGCCACACCCCTGGTAGAATGGGCCCGCAAGCCAGCCGGTGGGTCCTTACCCGCCAAGCGGTAACACTCCGAGATGGCCAAAATAATCCAGCGGGACAAAGTCTGTTTCGTCACAGCTTGCCCCAAACGCTTTCCAGCGTAACCTAGAAAGAGTTGATCGTCCACTCTGACCCGGGACATGCGTGAAACATAAAAGCTTAAAGCTCTCCTAGGATCAAGCCTATGGAGCCTCTCCTCTTCCTTACCAGGATGCGGAGGAGGATAGAATGCCGGAAGAACAACCTTCTGGGCTAAATGAAATTCCGACACTACCTTCGGAAGAAAAGAAGGACGAACTCGAAGGACAACCCTGTCCTTGTGAAAAACAGTGAAGGGTGGCTTAACTGAAAGTGCCTGTAACTCACTCACTCTGCGAGCGGAAGTAACCGCAACTAAAAACACAGTTTTCAGAGTTAACAGCCGCAAAGGGCAAGAATGAAAAGGCTCAAACGGAGCACCCATAAGAAACCTAAGAACAAGGTTTAAATCCCAACCGGGCACCAGGAAAGGTGACGGAGGGAACACATTAGTGAGCCCTTTCAGAAACTGTGAAATTAAAGGGATTTTAAAGTAAGAACACTCTTCAGACGAGCGCTTAAAGATGGACAGCGCCGCCAGGTAACCTTTAATGGTACCCACTTGCAAGCCCCTGTGGGCCAGAGAAAGCAAAAAGGACAGAACCATGGGGATGTCACATGCCAAAGGATCCACATTCCGAACTCTGCACCAGTCGCAGAACTTACGCCAACGGTACAGAGACTTCGTTGCTGGCCTACGGGCCGAAGCAACACCTCCATCACGTCTTCAGGGAGGTCCCAATCCATATACCTCAACCTCTCAGAAGCCAAGAGTGAAGGTTGAGGGATCCGACCTCTGGATGGAGAACCCGACCCCCCTCCCGTGAGAGCAGATCGTCTCGGTAGGGAAGACGAAGTGGAGGGCAGATGGACAAGTCGAGAAGGTCCGGGTACCACGTCCTCCGAGCCCACGCCGGAGCAATGAGGATCATCCGGGAACCGAACTTCCGTAACCTCCGCAGCACTTGCGGGATGACGGGGACTGGAGGAAACGCGTACAGCAGCGGGAATGACCACTCCACCACGAACGCGTCTCCCAAGGCTCCTTTCGGAGGAAATTCCTGCGAGCAAAACCTTTCGCACTTCCGGTTGACACTGGAGGCGAAGAGATCCACTTGAGGGGTCCCCCAAAGGGCGAAGATCTCCAAGAGAATCACCTGAGCCAACTCCCACTCGTGAGAGATCGCGCGCTGCCTGCTCAGAGCGTCCGCCGTCACGTTTTCGTCTCCGGCCAGATGAACTGCCGAGATCGAAACTTCCAGCTGGATGGCCCAGAACCCGAGCTGCATCGCCTCCCTGCACAGAGGAAGTGACCCTGCCCCCCCCTTTTTGTTGAGGTAGTGCATGGCCACTGTGTTGTCCGTCAGGATCAGGACATTCTTTCCTCTCACAGTCGGCAGAAAAGCCTTCAGGGCTAGCCTGACGGCCCTCAGCTCCAACAGATTGATATGGAGTCTGGACTCCGACGGAGACCAACGACCGCTGACTGTCAGCCCGTTGGCATGAGCTCCCCATCCCGTGAGGGATGCATCCGTCACGATCGTCACCTCCGGCCAGGGAAGCCAAAACGGAGCCCCCTTCATCAAGTTGCCTTCGACGGCCCACCACAGAAGGTCCTGGGCGACCGAGGGCGGCACCTGAACCGGGTCCGACATCCTGCCGGAGGACTGCGACCATTGCGTCTTGAGTGCCCACTGCAAAGATCTCATTCGCAGGCGAGCCTCTGGCACCAGAAGAATGCAGGATGCCATGAGGCCGAGCAACCTCAAGAACTCGATCGCTGGGAGCGTCTGGGCCTGCTGAAACTTGTGCACCATCTGCTGAATGTGAAGAGCCCTCACCTGGGGAGGAAAACACTGCCCCAGGGAAGTGTCGAGCACTGCTCCGATGTACTGGAGCCTCTGTGTTGGCGTCAAATGGGACTGGCAGGTGACGGACAGATGATCCAGGACTTGCTCGGGAGAGCACCCCCTGATCAACCAATCGTCCAGGTAGGGGTAGACGTGAATCCCCCCTTGCCTGAGATGCGCTGCCACCACCACCATGAGCTTGGTGAAAACCCTCGGGGCGGAGGTCAATCCGAACGGCAGGACCCAAAACTGAAAGTGCGAGTCGCCAACCGCGAACCTCAGGTACTTCGTGTGCTTGGGATGGATCGGCACATGGAAGAAAGCATCTTTGAGGTCGAGTGACACCAACCAGTCCTGAAGCTGAAGGGCCTGGAGGACTTGAGAGAGAGTAACCATCTTGAACTTGTCCTTCCTGAGGAGTTTGTTCAAACCGCGCAAGTCCATGATGGGTCTCAAACCCCCGTCCTTCTTGGAAATCAAAAAATAAGGGGAATACCATCCCTTGTTCCTCTCCGCTACAGGCACCAGTTCTATAGCGCCCTTCTCCAGCAGGGCTTGAATTTCCTGCGCAAGGAGCGGATCCGGACACTTCAAAGAGAGGTTCCCCGGTGGATTGTCGCGAGGCCTGTGCCGAAAGGGAAGACAGTAGCCATGGGTTATGATCTCCAGAACCCACACATCCGAAGTAATGGCTTGCCACTCTACAAGATGCTGCGCCAGCCTTCCCCCAACCGGCGAACCATGGAACCTGGCCTCATGACTGAGTGGGAGCGGCTGCGGCGTTACCTGAGGGCAAAGAGGCAACTGCCCGAGCGGCCTTGGCACCACGGGTACCCTGTCGTCCATCTCTGGTACCCCTGCGTTGGCCTCTTTGACTGCCAGCTCGCGAAAGGAACCACCCCTCCACTGCTGTCCCCTAGGACGAAAAGGCGGAGGTTGGCGAACTGCAGCGCCCAACGACTTCGCTGCAGCTTGTGAGGTCTGCAACCTCTCAAGGCTCTCGTCAGCCTTGCTGCCAAAAAGGTGTTCACAGACAAAGGGCATGTTGAGGAGCCGGGACTGCACATCAGGAGCAAACCCCGACTTCCGCAACCACGCAAACCAGCGTATCACGGTGCTCGCCGTCATGGACCTACTGCCGCATTCAGCCAAGTCCAGACCCGACTGAACGGACTCACACATGGCATCCTTACCATCCTGGACCATAGCAAGGAAACCATCCCGTTCATCCCCTACGGGAATATGTTCAGCCGCTAACGCAACACAGTTCCACAGAGTGTGCGTGAAACGTGACAAGGCACAAATGGAGTTGGCCGCCTGAAGCGCCATACCACCAGAAGAAAACACTTTCTTTGCCCAGCCATCAAAACGTTTGTCGTCCCTATCAGGAGGGATGGTAGGGTACGACGCCTGCTTTGCCGGGGCCGTGGCCGCCTGCACCACCAAACTTTCCGGAGTGGGCTGCCTGGTCAAGTAGCAGGGGTCGCTACAGGCTGGACGGTATTTACGCGACAAGGATCTGCCCACCGCCGAGAGACTCTCCGGAGCAGTCCAAGCCGCCGCCACCCTTCTCTGTAAAGCCATATGGAACGGCAGTACCGGGTCAGTTGGGGGACCAACATCAAGGATGTCCGTCAGATCATCCTGCACAAACTCCCCTGGGGGAGCAGACCATCCCAAATACTCAGACACCCTAGCCATAAGGCGCCGGTACGAGGAATCGGCATGGGAGCCAGGCTCAGGCCTACAAAATTCCACCTCCGGAGAGGTGTCCAGTCCACTGGCATCATGCAGTGACTGCCTCAAATCGTCAAACTGACTATGGCCCGAGACAATGTCATCTGGCACCTGACTAGGAACCAGGCCATCAGAATCCTCATCCGCCTCTGAAATATATTACAGGTGGCGAAAAGGCACCCGAGAGTGCTTGCTCTTAACTAGAGCCTTCCTAGGGGGTACACCCGTGACACGGGGCACCTCCGACACGAAAGGCGTCGATGGCGTCGAGCAAATCGGCGCCGACGTCGAGAAAACCGGCAACGGCGCCGAGAGGATCGGCGTCGACGTCGAGGAAATCGGCGTCGACGTCAGATGCAGCGCCTCCAGTATCGGCGGCGTCGACACAGCCCTCGAAGCCGGAGCCCCGAGCGTGTCCCTCGACGACCTGATCGTCGACGGCTTCGACGACTCCCTCGAAGCCGGAGCCTCGAGAAAGCCTGTCGACGCCCTCGACGCCTCAGACGTCGATGTCTTCCTCGAAGACTTCACAGGAGCACACGGTCTCGAACGCGTCAAGGACCGGGACCTGGAACGGCGAGAACGAGCCTCCTTGTCCGAACGGGACCGCTCCCGTGACTCGTGCCGACCACTCTTGCGAGCGGTGTCTCTCGACCTCTCACGGCCGACCCCACTCGGGGGCGCGGGCGGCTGAGTACCCTGCGACTCAAGAATCGCCAACAGTGTCTTCCCGAAGGAAGCCCATTCCTTCGGCGTCGCACGGCTGGTGGGGTAACCGACGTGCCGGGCAGAATTCTCGGAAGAGGACCTGGAAGGTGACCGGTGACGGCGCTTCCGAGAATGCCTCGAAGAGGCTGAGGAGTGGCGAGACCCACTCCTAGAAGAAGACTGACGAGACTTCCGACGATGACGCAGAGAGTCACCCCTCGAATCATCCGTCGAAAGCCCCGCCGACTTCGACTTCCGGGGCTTGGACACCCGACCTACCGACAACTTCTTCTTACGTTCGCGTAAGGCTTTGGACGTGAGCGACTGGCAGTCGATACAGTCATCCGTGTCGCGGGCCTCCCCGAGGCACCAGAGGCAGGCGTCGTGCGAGTCAGTCACCGACATCTTGGACCCACACTCCCCGCACTTCTTAAAGCCCGGACGCGGGGTTGAAGACGAAGTGGAAGACATCGCCGAAGGAAATTCACAAACGAACAGGTTCGAAGAACCATAAAGAACAGAACTCCAAAGAGTCGAGGCTTGGAACCGAGAAACACGAAGCAACACTTTCGCGGAAAAAACGGAACTGAGGCTACGGGCGTCGTGCGTCCTACTTATCGCATGACATCGGAGGAGGTCCTCGACGTCGGCGCATCGACGTCATCGACGCAGGACGCAGACGCCGGAAAAGTTTCCGAAGCAGCACAGCTGTGGTGATTACATGTCATAGATATGGAATACGTCGGAGGACCCAATCCCCTCGAATGCATCTTTTAGGTCCAAGGTGACTAGATAGTCTGCAGTCTTTAGCAGAGGGATGACCTCTTATCGTGTTGTATTGCAAAATGTTTTGGAACATCTATCAACCAAGCCCATGTTATTGTCGAGGAACTCCGCAATTTCAATGTGTAGCCCTTCCACCACTCCAGAGTCGCCCAGCAACCCCCCGGGCATTCTCCACCTTCTTAGCGGTCTGGGGAAATTATGAAATTCAACCTCAAGTATTACCGGGGAGTGGTCAGACAGTGTGCGAGACAGTATTTCACATGACTTCATTGTAGTGATCATGGCGGGGGATACAAACCAGTAATCAATTCTGGACTCGGAATCGTGAACCGAGGAATAATATGTGTATCCCTTTCTATTCGGGTGAACCACCCGCCAGGCGTCCTCGAGGGAGAGCTGAGGTAGGATGTGTTTCAGAGTAAGAACAGCCTTGCTAGGTGCCCTAATGATCGTACTAGATCCGTCTATCTAGGATCCATAGCAACATTCAAATCTCCACCCCACAGTATATTAGGAACATTAATGGCAGCAATTAGTTGGTATACTTTCGTATAAAAGGCTGGGTCGTCAATGTTCGGGCCATATGTATTAACCAGCAGCATTTGTTGTCCTGCAATCGAGCCCCACACCAGAACATATCTACCAAGGGGGTCCGTTTTGTTGCCTTCCAGTCGGAATTCCAAGCCTGGGTGTATGAGCGTGATGACCCCCCCCTGGACTGGGACGAATAATTTGTGTAGAACCTTGACCTGCCCCACCCAAGCAATATGCATTCATTGCTAGCGTCCACAGCATGTGTTTCCTGTAGCATAACAATTTGAACACCATGTCTGACAATGTAATTCCCCACTTTCTTAGTTTTCAACCGATTGTTCAAACCCCTAACATTTCACGACAGCAGTCTCACCCTCAATGCGTGATCAAAGTCTTACATAGAAATGTTCGAATATCATCACAAACCTCTTCGATGCGTCTCTCATATGCCATAGATCGTGTCAGAATATCTGAGACCACTTGTTTAACCAGTAACCAATAAACATTTTCCCTCATACCTACCTCAGGGCTAAGTGTCCTAAGGTGGGGACCCTTTCCCATTTCAAACCATAAGTTGGTATAACAACAACCACCCAATCCATACCCGTTTAACCAGCCCACCTCCCTCATCGTCACCCCCAACTTCACCCTTTATATTTAGTATAGTGCGTGGGCTTGGGCGTGGGAACGCCCCGTCGAGGACTTGCCCTCCGGTGCCTCACCTCAGTCTCCTTTGAACACATCAGATGCTTAGCTACCTGGCTACTCTTAGTACAGATTAGCCCTTGGCATACTAGCGGGGGAAGGTGGGTCGGACGTATGGAGGAAAGGGGACTATGGCCAATTAATACTCTAGTCACTATGGTGAGTAAGTTTCCTGTCCCCTTTCCTCCATCCTTGTGGGTGATTCCACCGAACAAGAACAAAAGGGTGGAACTGTGACAACCTTCCACATGTCTGAGGGGGCGAAAAGGTTCTTTAGAACCGCCTGACCAAACTCTGCATCACGGCTGCAGCTGGTGTCCAGCAAGTAATGCCTACAGAAGGCTGACTAAGGCGGCCCAAGTAGCTGCCTTGCTGATGACATCCCAAGAAGCAGGTCTCTGAAACGCTGCAGCTGTGGCCTTAGCTCTGACTGTATGGGCATGAATCCCCTCAGGAGGAGGTTTGTTAATGGCCTTGTACGCCTCCGAAATGGCATCAACCGTCCAACGGGCGATGGAAGCCAGAGAGCCGGGGGAGGAGACCCAAATGTCATGAATAATGCCTCAGACTTCCTTAAGGATTTTGTCCGAGAGAGAGAAAACTTGAGTACCCTCTTGCGTTCCAAGGAATGTAGGTCCCTCTCTGCCTCAGACTGTGGGTTCGGGAAGAACACCGGCAGGCAGATCTCTCGATTCAGATGGAAAAGAGACCACCTTCGGCAAGAAGTTTGGGTGAGTACTCAAGATGACCTTGTCGTTGTGAAATGTGGTGAAGGGCTTGCACGAAGACAACACCTGCAGCTCACTAACCCTGCGCACAGTGGTTAGACACATTAATAAAACAGTTTTTAGCATCATCAAGCGGATGTCCACAGAGGCCATCGGCTCGAAAGGTTTGGTTTGCAAAGCTGCAAGAACCACATTGAGGTACTGGATGCGGCCTATGCACCTGGGGAAAAAGCCTAAAGAACCCCTAAAGGTGGGCTCTAACCACCGGGATGACTGGTGAAAACACATGCTCAGGGGAATTTTTGTAAGTCCCAATGGGTGCCAAATACATGCAACAAATATCCACCTGAACTCCAAACGAACCAGGTGTGCTGGAAAGGCCAGTACATCATCCAGAGGACAGGTGACAGGGTCCAGACCTTTGTTGCAAGCCCAATGGCAGAACCTAGTCCATTTGCTCTTATACTGGGACCGAATCGAGGGCCTCCTGGCCTGCTGAATGAGGTCCCAGTTGTCATCTGAAAATTCAGCATGTTGAAGCCTCAGCTGATCAGGAACCAGGCCGCCAAGGCCAGTTTGGCTTGGTCTGGATGTTCCATTGTCCCACCCTGCTGTGTCAGGAAACCCCTGTTGGGGATAAGACGATGGACAGGACGCTGGGGCCACAACTGCAGCTGAGCCGAATACCAGGGTCTTGAAGGCCAGTACGGGGCAACCAGGATAAGGCTGCAGCGCACAGAGGCCCGGAATTTGCAGAGGGTCCGTTTGAGCAGAGGGGTGGGCGGGATTGCATAACACCTGTGGCCGTTTCAACAGATTTGAAAGGAGTCTCCCAATGACCCCGAACCTGCCCATGAGGCAAACTGGGGGCACTTGGCATTCAGGGGAGATGCAAAAAAATCCAGGTCTGCGAACCCCCAATGCTTGAACGGGAGCAAACACGGAGTTGTTGTGCAACTCCGACTCGTAGGTGTTGAACCGCAAGCGACTCATCGGATCTGTTTTTGAATTGCTGTCCCCTGGATGGTGGACTGCCGAAATCCAAATCCCCTCTGTAAGGGCCCATTACCAGATCGGAACCACCTCCATGCAGAGCAGGGGGGGCGGGTGCCATCCTGCTTGTTCAGGTAAAACCTAGTAGTAGAAGTGTCCGTCCTGACCAGAACCGACTTGTTCCAGATTAGGGGGAAAAAATGCCTGGAGGCTGAGCTAGAGCCGATATATATATAGGAGGGCTACTGTCCTCGACCATGCTCCATGAATCACATAGTCCTCCAGAGTAGCCCCCCAGCCCGAAAGAGAGGAGTCCGTTGTCACCACCAGGGCAAGTTCCGGTCGGGTGAAGGTGGCTCCCACTGAAACATTGCCAACCATCAGCCAAGATCAGGGCATATGGAGTGGCGGTATAGGGATCCTGTCCGACTGAGACCCTGTCTCCTGATCCCAATTGGCCGCCAGGTGGAGCTGGCGTGTTGTACAGTGAGCATCAGGCCCAGAATGTGCTGGAACCACCATGCTGAGGCGGTTGTGTTGGCCAGGAAGTGCCCCACCGCCTTGCGGACAGACAGAAGCCTCTCGGGGTAAAGGAAACACAGGCTGAATGGTAGTGTTCCAACACACCCCTAGGAAGACCAGTTCCTGTGACTCCCTCCGGTTGAAATAAAACTGCAGCTGATTAAGTTGATCAGTCTCTGGCAGGACTGCACCACCCCTTCGGGTTACCCCCACCCTCACCAGCCAGTCATCCAAGGAAGGGTATAGATGATGGCCATCCAAGCGGAGAACGACCGCCACTGAGTTGATCAACTTCGCGAAGACACAAGCACCTTGTACTGAAAGTGGTACGACAATCGTGAACCGCGGAAACTTCTGATGCGGTTGATATATGGGCACATGCAGGTATGCATCCTTGAAGTCCAGGGAACACATCCAGTCCCCTGCACACAGAGACTTGGCTATGTGCACGTGAGTAATTATCTTGAAGCGTTCCAGCGGTAAAGAGATTTAGAAATGACAGGTCCAGGACTACCCTTAGGCCAGCCTGGTTGTTCATGGGTACTGGATAAATCCTGGAATAGTAACCAAAGCCCCCGTCTACAAGAGCAACCGATTCTATAGCATGCATCTCCAAGTGTGAAAGGACCTCCAATAAAAGAGCCAGGGACCCGATCTGATGAGGAGAGGATAGAAGATGCATAGGAAGAGGAATAAGGAAGGCCGGAAGAGACACATCCAGGTGTGTCCTGTAACAGAGCGAAACGCCCCCCCCCCCCACAGGCAAGCTTTGTTCCCGGACCTTGACGTCACTGCTTCTTGGCGTCAGAGGCAGGTGCTGAGGAGGGGCAGTAGAAAAACCCACATGACGTGCATTGTGGCTTCCTCCTGTTGTCGTTGGGCAACCTATTAGGCCTCTGTGTACCGCAGTCTCAGAAACGCCTTGAAAGTCAGAGAAAGCGCACGGTTTGAAATCAGTCCTGCCCTGGGATTGAGGGAAGGACTTTTGGCCAAGTTTTGTCAGGATGGCCAAGGACTTGGAGGTTTGAGTGGAGGTTTTCTTCTTCGTCAATTGGTCATCGGTGGACGAATGAAAAAGGTCCACGCCCGCAAAGGGCAGATCCCGGATCCGCTCCTTCACGTCACATGAGAACTTTGTGGTGTGCATCCACACTGTCCTCATCTCAACCCCAAGGCACAGCCCTCTGCTGGCTGTGCCGATGTGGGAGACCGAAGACTCCATGATGTCCTGCGCAACGGCCGAGGCATCTGCCAGACCGGCCTTGAAGAAGGCTTTGCTGCCCGAAGGGAGGTCGGACAGAAATGCCTCGGGCTCCCGCCATAGCTTCTGGCTAGCCGAAGCCAAGAGGGCATCCATGTTGGCTTGCCGCAGATGCAGTCCTGAGATGGAGTAACAGTGCTTTTCCAAGTCCTCCTTGGAGAGGTGGCTCCCGTGGGGGAAGATGAGGAAGACTATGGCTTCGAATACGAGGCCGCAGCCACCACAGAGCAATGGGGCTGCAGGTGGGAGGCAAGGAGGATTCGCTCCACGTCTGTCAGCCTACACCTGTAACTTCTTGTTCATCTGGGTGTTGGCCCTGGGCTTCTCCCAGACATTGTGCCCTACCTGCAGGACATCCTTCTGGAGGGGGATGCCAGACCAGATTGTGATGAGTCTCTACTAGTACACCCGACTCCTGGGGAGCTTCCTCGGGAAGAGGGACCTCTGCAACAGGGAAAATCAAAGGCAAAGACTCTCTCAGGACCTGCCACGGCTTTAGGCGTTTTGTGGTCCCAGCGTCTTCTCTCACCCTCTCAGATGCAACCATGGCCTACACTGCTTCTTTCTCTTCCACTGCTCTGCTTCTCTTTCTCCTCCTCCTTCCTCTCTCGGACGCCTGAACCTGAGGGGGCTTTTTAAGCCTCTCAGTCCCGTTCAGGTGTAGGTCATCTACAGTAATTAGGAGATCACTCCCACAGTAGTGTTCCTCTGGATCCCTCTTCCTCGTCCCAGTACTGGGGGAATTATGGGACTTGAAGTCCCTGGCAAACAAAGTTAGTTTTTCTCACTCTTTATGATTTGCCTTCTAGTTTCTACAACATTCTTTAAGGGACATTCATACAATTCAGTAACCAGGCTTGGTTGAAAAGAGGAATACAGTGTTTAGGCGTTTGGTAATTATTATTCACAGACTGCTTTCCATTAGTTCCTTTCGAGTGAGGGAAGCATTTACCTCTAGGAGCTTTACAATGGGTTTTATTCACCTTCATACCACGGGAGCTTTGGCTGATTTTCCCACAGGTAGGTGTTCAACAAGTTAACTTCCATCCGAAGAATTCATGAAGAACCAGTTAATGTATGTTACTGTGGAGCAGAAACATAAAAAAATGCTAATTAAAAAGGGGGGTCCTGGGAGTCCCTTTGCCAGACATTAGTCCTGGTTACAAGAGACTTACCCAGAGTCTTTAGCTCACTATCTTTCAGTCCAGCACCGAAATGCTAGGCAATTCTCCTGTGAAAGATAGTGAGCTAAAGACTCTGGGTAAGTCTCTCGTAACCAGGACTAATGTCTGGCAGAGGGACTCCCAGGAACCCCCCTTGTTAATTTGCATTTTTATGTAACTTTGGGTCTCACCCTAAGTTACTAGGGGAATCCAGACGTGGACCCCTTGCTCACTACTCTTAGAGAGGCACAGATCCACCCTACTGATGAGGTCCAACCAGACCAAAACACGTGTCTGGGGTTTCTGTTGGTACTCTTGTTCAGAGGATAATTGCCTAGCATTTCGGTGCTGGACTGCCCCAGGGCAGGACAAAGACTGATATGTTTGGGATATTTCTTCTCTGTGAAAGATAGTGAGCTAAAGACTCTGGGTAAGTCTCTCGTAACCAGGACTAATGTCTGGCAGAGGGACTCCCAGGAACCCCCCTTGTTAATTTGCATTTTTATGTAACTTTGGGTCTCACCCTAAGTTACTAGGGGGATCCAGACGTGGACCCCTTGCTCACTACTCTTAGAGAGGCACAGATCCACCCTACTGATGAGGTCCAACCAGACCGAAACACGTGTCTGGGGTTTCTGTTGGTACTCTTGTTCAGAGGATAATTGCCTAGCATTTCGGTGCTGGACTGCCCCAGGGCAGGACAAAGACTGATATGTTTGGGATATTTCTTCTCTGTGAAAGATCGTGAGCTAAAGACTCTGGGTAAGTCTCTCGTAACCAGGACTAATGTCTGGCAGAGGGACTCCCAGGAACCCCCCTTGTTAATTTGCATTTTTATGTAACTTTGGGTCTCACCCTAAGTTACTAGGGGAATCCAGACGTGGACCCCTTGCTCACTACTCTTAGAGAGGCACAGATCCACCCTACTGATGAGGTCCAACCAGACCGAAACACGTGTCTGGGGTTTCTGTTGGTACTCTTGTTCAGAGGATAATTGCCTAGCATTTCGGTGCTGGACTGCCCCAGGGCAGGACAAAGACTGATATGTTTGGGATATATCTTCTCTGTGAAAGATAGTGAGCTAAAGACTCTGGGTAAGTCTCTCGTAACCAGGACTAATGTCTGGCAGAGGGACTCCCAGGAACCCCCCTTGTTAATTTGCAGAAACATAAAATCCACAAAGAAAATGAGTACAAAACCGTGAAGAAGAAGATTGGCCGAATCATGCAGAGTACTTGGGCAACAGAAAGAAAGGACTGTGATGCTCTACCAGGGAAGGCCCAGCTTTGTGCCATAGAAGGAAGAGGAGAAAGACAGGAAGCCCAAGAGATTTGAATCAGTTGTGTGTGGAACACTGAACCAGACCGGGACGTGCAGCTTGCAAATCTGAAAACAAGCTGGCAATTGAAGGCGATGCAGGAAAAGCATGAAGGAAGAAGAGCTGAGGGAAGGGAACCGAACCTCAAGCAGCTTGCGAGTCGTAAGTGGTGGTGTGACGGAGGGTCAGTGGACTGTTAAGTCCAGCGATGCCGAGACCACAGACCCGTTCACGAGATGGAGCGGGTACAGATTCGAGGGCAAGAAGTCAACCTGATGAACAGAAGAAAGCATCCCATCTTGACCGCAGGCCCGGTGACTATACCCAAAGTGAGAGAGTTTACGGGGAACACAGAAGACCCAGGAGGCTAATGAACATAACAAGCATAATAATCATACTCGTCCCATTGAGGAACATAACAATATTCCCTAAGGAGAGTGGAAATGTATATGGGGACATTAATAAGAACGAACAGGGAAGAACAAAGAGAATCATTGCTGGTACCTTCATACTGGTCGCATTAATTCCAAAGAGATGGAGAAATTGTTGAGTGGGCACAGCTGAATTCTTCTAGTTTCTCTACAGGCGCATTTTTCAATAATTTCTTAACTTAAATTTTAAAAAGTGTGAGTGGGGTGCACACCCTTGATTAGTGCCTACGTGCTCGGCATAAGGCGATCCTTGTGCCCAGCATGGAGGCACTAATCAGAGGGTGTGCACCCTACTCGCACATTTTTCAATTGTGACATGAAGGACCAAGGCTGTCTGGCTGTCGTTGAGGGCTGCACTCTATGAGAACCACTTTGCAGTTTTGGTAAACATTTCAAAAATCTCTGTTCATGGTTGATAATAGTAATGGGTTGTCCAATTGAATCCTCAATTACACTTTTTGCAAAGCAACTCAATTTATTCTGCTACTTATTCGTGCAGATGCAGAGTACCTATGCATTTCGAACTTTCACCTAGTCCTTCCTCAGGGCATAACTCAGTAATCTGATCATCACAGTGTCAACCAAACATCAGCTGTGTTCCTTTTAAAATGCAACTAATCGAACAGAAGATACCTAGAGAAAATAGTAATAAAAGGAATTGTGTGACCGGTGCAGATCAAGGCTTCAATAAGTCACCATACTGGTCAATGGTTTTTTGTCAAATTAATTTGTATGTGAAGACTGCGTATAATATCAGCAATTCGTCGGTAATGGCCTATGGCATTAACCAGGTGGCTAGTGGTGTGGCAATTCGAATAGTCAAAAATGAAGTGTCAGTAAGTCATGTCAAGAATGATGACATGCGAAGTAAGATGAGCAAAAATCATATGTAAATCATAAATAATAGAAGTAGAATTAGATAAAATCACATCAACGTACATTCAAATAAACAGTCATATGGAAAGTAAGATAAGCAAAAAATCATATGTAAATCGTAAATCGTAAATCACATTACCCGGCAAGAGTCAAACCAGAATGTAAAACACTCTGATTGGCTCTAGCCGGGGCGCTACCCGGCCGAGAATCCCTCGGCCGGGATACCACTGCTGTGTCCACGCCAGGGGGCATGGCAGCCCCTCAGGCAATGAGGCTGTAAGCGGGGCATCCCCGCTCTGAGCCTCCACACAGCTGGAGGCTGCCAACGTCCCCTGCTGGGAATTCGGCTATGTTTTTTTTTTACACTTCTGTTCCCAGCGCGTCTGCTCCCGATGGCCGCTATAGAAAGGGAAAACTGACTCCGTTTTCCCATCCCCGGCGGCCATTTTCTTTGTCATTTTTATTTTTTCTGTTCTGAAACACCACAGTATTTTGGGACAGAAAAAGATGCTTTTAGTGCCTTTAGGTCTTGCGGGCCGGGTTACTAATTAAGGAAAATGCCCCTTGCCGCGGGGGGCATTACCGAGGCCTACAAGCTAACTAGTTACGCAACCGCCAGTTGACGTCCTACCTTCACTCCTATCCCCATACCTCCCCTTCCTCTCCAATTGACCTTATATCACATAATTGAATCTTGTTCCCCTTCCCTTCTCTACCCCCTCTCCCTTCCTTCTCACTTTTCCCTCATCTCCAATATCCAAGGAAACTGTTCTACATATTGTTACGCTGGTTTGTCTCATGTTTGTTAACTTGCTTCTTCCATTATTGTATCTTGTTTTATTGTAAAGCGTTTTGGATTAAAGCGCTATATAAAGTTAACTAACAAACATTTGTTGAATAAAGTCCATAAATGGAAGAAATCGTCTCTGTCCTTCTTCTGACCCACCACAATCAGTTATGCCAGATCATGCAAGTCTGCTTTGATAGAGGACAAAATGAAGGTAAGGCAGGATGGGTTTTGTTTATTGGGCCCATACATTGTGACTCATATTAGGGAATGCACATGCGGTACCCAGGCTTTGAGTAATGGAAGCAAGGTGCCTACCTCCACAAGAGACCTCGATCCAGATAAAGAGTAATGTGCTTTCCTCAAAAAGTAATAGGAGACCCGTTTTTTCCCCTTCATCATTTAACACGATCATTACTTCCAGGCCATTTGTATACCTTGAAAAGGCAACACAATTATATAGTTCATCAGGCTCCATGCTCATTGAAGCTTTTTGTGAACTCTCAATATCCAATTGATCACGTGTCTCTTTCTGGTGGGCTCATCAAGAGAGGTGGCAGAAGAGTTCAATCCCCATACATATTTTTTTTCCCAATGCGCCTTTTCTCTCCGGGGGACGGACTCGTGGGAAAGAATGACAGTGAGGCTCAATCTGTGGCGTTCCAGGAGACATTGGTCTAGGGGTCGAGAGACTCAGAGTTCAGCCTCCTTGCTCATTATTTGCTTGGCCCCACAGACAAATGCCATGAGAAGTGCTAACTCTAATTGGCATTTTCTACAGAAACCTATATCTAGGACAAGACTGAAACCAGTCTATTAAACGACACTGACAGACGGCAGCTGGTGGGTCCTGAACCCAGAGGTCACTAGGGGATAAATTGGCAGATGAGCTAGAGCGTAAAGATGTTCAAACGCTAGGCATTTCATGTAGGAGCCACTCACTCGGCAGTTTCCAAAGAACCCCACCACATACTGAAAAGCTTGGTCATTCAGGGTTTCCTAAAATGTCATGTTTAAAAAGTCCAGCCAAAGCAACCTGAATAAGCTGCATTGAAGTATCCATGTTGGGGTCTTATGTTATGATAAGTCATTATGATAAGTGTTTCTAGGTGCGACAAGGAAGGGAGGGCAGAAGGAGGACAAACCTCGATCTTACTAGGCCTTGTGTCAATCAGATCGCGCAAGTGAGGGGGTGGGGGCAAGGGGTGAGAGGGGGGATTTGAAACGGGACACTCGTGTGAGATGAAAAAATCCAATCCTGACATCATGGATAGGGGCAATAAGGTGGATGAGGCCACCAAAAACACGCTGGAGCATCAAGCCAACAAACACTATCGCCTCATGTGATGATCAGTGAGCGAGTGGCGCATTGAGCCAGATTCGGCTGTCTGAACCCGGGCCAAAGAGAGAGGAAGTTGCACTGTTAATGTACTCTTGTTAAATGTTTGGCGGCAAGTCTTCCCTGAAGGAGAATAATTAAATACGGAGCAGAGCTGAACACAAACGTACAATAAGAAATGTCTAAAGATAAAAATAGGAATAAAACTAAAAAGAAAAAAAAAAAAATCAGACTCCGACTTTACAATGACGTGATTAAGGTGCAGAACACGACTGCCACGGGAGGAGGTGGCGGGGCTTTGATGTTGCCGCACAAGAGCCTGGGTTACCATGGCATTTAGTCACACATGGTTGCATTTTGGAGCACCACACGTTGTCTGAGCCGCTGGCAGCAATACAGGTAGGCCTCGGGTGATAGCGCCTGATCAGACTGCCATCACTTCAGAACGTGAATAGCTTTTCTTTGCACAGTCAAAAACAGTTTCCAGCCTAACAAAAAAAAAGAAATGAACATTAAAAAATAAGTCTGGGCACATGTGAGACGCCATGCGAATTAGGAGTGCATTTTTAATTTTAAAAAAGTGCACGGAAACTACCGTTGACAAATCAGCAAATTCATGGTTGCGATTAGATGAAAGGTGTTTTTTTTTATTCCCAAGAAACTTTCTTTCCACCCCTCCCCCCTTCCCACTCTTCCACGCTGTAGATGTTCCCCTCTCCATAATTCATTTTAACGGTTACTTTGCTCTACCCGACTACTACAACCCCCACCCTTCCCGCAAAAATATTCTTTCCCCCCACGGGTGCCCTTTAAAATGTCCTTCTCCTAGACGTGAACCAGCGTGTTCTAAACGCAATGTTTGAATCCCTCTGCAGCCAATGTCCCATTACCCCCGGGCATATCGGAAATCTGTTCCTACCTTCGAATATGGTAGGTGTTAGCTACAACTGCATGCTCCGGTACTTTTTTGCCAACTATGCTGACCGTCAAGTAAAGCTTTGTCAGTTTTGAATTCTCCCAATTTTTCCTGCTCAGGCAGGGTTTTTCGGGGTTGATTTTTGCAGCGGGTAGGGGGGTGGGGGGGTAGACGTTCTTCTGGGAACATCTGCACTAAATGTCGAGTATCTGAAAATCAGAGAGCAAATGTAGCATATAGTCCACAGCGAATTCATATCGAGTGCCTGAATACAACTCCAGTATGGGGCTTTTCAAACTGGAATACCAATATAATGCCCAATTAGCCTCTCGGTGGTAATCGCGTGGGGGGGGGGGGGTGACGGAGGAGTCGGCCATAAACATCCTAGTTGGGAAGGCTGGTAGGCCAACTCCTTGGTTGAGGCTAGGCATAAAGCAGAGGGGCTCACTTAGTTTCGACTACTACATAGCAATTAAGAGCCACCTATAAGCCAACAAGTTTTCAAGGGACTATAGGGAAGTGGGATGTCAAGAGGGGGTATATAGTTTGTGGGCGTTGGCTCAATTACCTACCCACCCACTGACTGCCCTTGGCCATGCTAATCCACCTGCCAAAAGCACATCCTCCTGGGATATCTTTGAGCTAGCTCTGTCAAGCAGTAACATTAAACTCTGTGCTGCATATGGCCTGCGAGTGTTATTTCTAAGCAGTCTTCTGAGTGTTAATGGCATTATTGAAGTTGTAAACGTGTTAATGGAGTGAGGAAAAACTAATTTGCTTCAGCCACTCAGTTTAAAAGCAGCATGTTTGTCCTCAAATATGTTCCTTGCACTGAGGACCTGTTAAAAACAAGCATTGTCAAAGCTAAATTGTGGCCTATGCAAAGGTATGACCTAGGCAATTACCAGGGATTGCCACCAAGTAACCTGGGACTCAAACCATTATCCAGCCCTTTCCATCGTGTGGCCAGCTGGTACCATTACGGCACTGCCTGGCAAATGCCCGCCTCATCATGCTTAGAAAAAAGCCAAAACGTATTTAGATTATGTGTATCTCCATTGCAGCCTACCCTTTTTTACTTTTTCCTGTTGTCATATTTTGCTATTTATATTGCAGCCGCTTACTTTATGGTCATCTTAGCAGCTTGATTATTTTGCTCTTTTTTTTTAATAGAGATCTGTGCTTGCCATGCAGGGAACTGGCAGGACACTGGTCCGAATCGTACCACCCCTTTCATTCTTATGTCACCAACACGAGACCCCCCCCACCCCCCAATTCCAAATGAAACCAATGGCCATCATTTGGAAAAAACATCAGTTTAGTACGCGGTGAGTTCAGAACGAAATGTCTTGTTTTCGTTTAAATGTACGTGCCATGCCCCCCCCCCTATTCTCTAGGTCGCAGATTATTAAGTGATGCCCTTACACACACTTGCCGTTTCCTTCTCCCCCCCCCCCCTCACTCCCTCTGGTTGAGGTTCCTCGCTACCAAGTGAGAGAGGGGAGGGTTGGGGGCGGTCTGGTCTGCGCCAGCCTTGGCCGCCTTCTGCGCCACTGTATTTACACCCTTGCGCCGCTGCAGTCGCGCTCTTCGCATGGGGAGCTCGGCAGTTATTTTTAGACTGCGGCGTCTCTCGCAATCAATACCGTTGAAGTGGTGCCAGCGGAAAGGCAGCCTGCTGGGCGATGAGCCGGCACACACCTGCTGGGCGCGCTTCTGCCTCTCGTAGCGACTTCCCTCTCTCGGTCTGGGGGGCGGGGGGGTCAGGCAATATGGCGACGTTTGATGGATGGACAGTTATTTTTGCGGGTGGGATGATGACTGTCAGTCGGCAAGGTAATCACTTTTAAGTCTTTGTAAAGCATGTGGATTGTTTAAAAAGTGAAGACGATTGAAGCTGGAAGCATTGACTTCGGACACTAAAAGGGGTTGTTATGGTCCATTCATTCACTGCAGGAAAGTTTGCTCCCGTTTATACACTGGGCGGACAGAGTACAGAGAGCAAAAAAAAAAAGGGTGGACATCGTCCACCCGCACCGTCGACTTGTGCTCTGGACTGCCTGCCGAGTGACCACAAACCACAATATAAGTCATGCGGCTGGAGTGGTATTCATTAAGTTAGCCAAAATGATCCGTATGGGAATAGTGTTCCCATTACTATCCAAGGCTTAACAAAGAAAAGAATAAAATTGGTTGACCTAGACCTAATCTCCGTAAAGCCCCAGATGTATGACAAACTCCTGACACTTTAGGGCACTACTCTGGGATGGACGTGGGTGACGAGATCTTGCCCACATTTAATAGAGTTATGGAAACCATCCAATACTATGTCACGAAACCTAAGAGTATAAAAAAGCACGCTCTAAAGACCTGCCCTTGATATGATAAGGATTGCAGGATAGCAAAGACTGCGATGCTAATTTGCCTAAATAGTATACCATCAACAGATAGAATAGAACTTCGAAAACGTAGGGAAACATTTAAATCCTTGATAAATGTCAAAAAAGATGCCCACGTTAGGCAAAAATTGGATAACCTACTTGAGGCGGCTAATCAGGTGAATCTCTGACCTTCTGGAGGTTGGTGAGCAGCCTGGAGGATGGTCATAACAGGGAGGTTGTTTCCAAAATAACCCCAATGCTTCGGTCAAACATTACCAGGAGCACTATGGTCCAGTTGAGGGCTCAGGGGAACAACCAGAACCCCAAGCATACTTGGTGAGAGGGGATGGGAACGGGCCACTCCAATTGGAATTGGGTGAAATTTGCAATGCGATTAAGATACAAAAATGGGGGAAAGCCCCCGACACAGATCACGTCCCAATAGACCCATTTAAAGATGAGCAGATCGTATGGGGTTCCACGTTAAAGCTGCTGTTCAATGCTTGTCCAAGTCAAAACACGGTACCTTCCTCTTGGCGAACAGCCATATAATACCGATTTTTAAGAAGGGGGTAGAGGGATGACCCATTTAACTTTAGGCCTATCTCACTACTGGATGGTGTCGGGTACATCTTTGCAAAAATAATCTGTATGCACCTTCAGGATTGGGTCCAGCAAAACAACGTCATTGACCATCTCCAGGAAGGTTTTCGGCATGGAATTAGCACTATAGACCAGGCTCTTCGCCTGCATATTGACACACAGAAGTGCGCGGCCCTAAAACAGACTAGGGTATATTCAGCCTTCGTCGACCTCCAGACTGCGTGCGACTCTGTGTCAAGACCTTTATTATGGGGAATACTGGCTGAGAGGGGGCATCCCTGCTGCATTCCTGCAGATAATCATCCAGCTGTACTCTGGAAACACATCTAGGGTTCAGTGGGGTTTGGGTGGGGAGCCAACAGATCCCTTTGAAGTTTTAAGAGGGGTAAGGCAGGCCTGAAAGTTGTTCCCCCCCCCTCTTCTTTATCTATATTGATGTGGTGGTGAGGCATCTAGGAAGAAATTGCCCGACTCCCCCAAGTTGGGATTAGAGATCTATCTTGTACTGCTTTTCGCCAATGATGCAGTTGTACTAGCCACATCCCCAAAGGGGCTTAAAATCACCCTAGAGGCCTTTGTGTCAAAATGCTTCAAACTTTGTCTTTAGATGAATATGGTGAAGAGCAAGGTGTTAGTTTTCTGCCCAAAAAATAGGAAATTTGCGAAAATAACGTTGCAGATTAACAACATTGTCCTTGAGCAGGTTCGGGAATATGATTACTTAGGAGTACGGTTTAATGACTTGGGGACCTGGCCCCTACAAGTGGCAAAATCTTGCCTACAATTAGAAAAATATGCAGGAGGGAAAATTAGACTTTTCTATCAACATGGCCAAGGGCCGATATCACGAGCCACTAAAATGTTTATAACTCAGGCTAAACCTGCAGCCATGTATGGGGCCGAGGTCTGGGGTAGGGATTGTAAAACTGGAGATGATGGCGAGTGCCATATTAAAGAAACTTCTGGGACTCCCCAAATCCTCACCAACCCCTACCCTTTACATGGAATTGGGATTCAGACTGATTCAGAGAGGCCAACGTTAGGCCAGCACTTTTGTTGTTGAGGCTTTGGTCATCCAATGAGCTAAAACGCTACCAAGACAATGCCCTCCATATCCTGGAGGCCAAAGGAGGTAAATCTCTGCCATAGTTCAACCATGTTAAAAAAAACTTTGGGACAATTGGGCTTCTCTGATCTATGGCTAAAACACCAGGCCATTAACTGAGAACACTGCTTGGAAGCTAAGAACCTTACTAGAATGGTGTCAGAGGCTGAATTAGCAATTGAGTGCCGGCTATTCTCAGGTGGTCCCACATACTTAACAGGCAAGATAAGACCGGGTTTCGAGAGCTAATTTAGATATGATAAAACATCAATATTCGTGTAACCTTTATATAAGGTTTAGAATCTCTAATTTAATCCTGGCTAGCATTACTAAGAAGTGGGCCCCACATGGGAGCGGCCTATGCCCCATGTATTTGGCAGCGGAAGAGACCTTGTCTCACTCCCTCTTTTTTGTATTGGTTACCAAGCCCGCCAGAAGGAGGCTCCCGATTCCCCTAATGATTGAAAATGGCATACACAATGTAGACTCTTCGCTCCTCTTCTAACGAAAATGTAACGTGATAAAAGTGGTCTACTGTGTTGCCACCTATTTGACTCAAGCCTGGCGAGCGAGGGCAAAAGTGTTAAAAGTGTGTAACGATGCAGTGCCAAATGGCTCATAATGGTCCAATGTGAACCCATATGGTGCCCTTTTTTTTAATAAACGATTTTACAAGACGCTGGTAGTACTTTTAACATGGTTCAAATCGATTTTTTAGAAATTTGAATTTCCAGTATTGATGAATGAATTTAAACAATGCTGTACACTTGTGTTATTTAAAAATGGCAAATTTGCATTTTTGTATATGTAACTGTGGCTGGATGGCAGTTCTGATGAAGGATTGTACTCCTGCACATTGGGCTATCTATAGCAGAACAAGCTTTCTGGGTCGATATCGGGGTCGGACTAGGCCAGAAAATGATCTCAGACACTAATGCAAAAAAAGGCCCAGAGTTGCAAATGGGAATTCCTTTTGTCACATTGTTTGAATAGTACCCAAGGGGGAGTTTTTTTTTTATAAAGTGTGATGCAATTTGTACATTTTAAAGAATATTTATTCAGCAACACAGGTCAAAACTACTAGCCGCACAGTGAACTAACTCAAACTGTCCCAAATTGGCAGAGAAAGTGGCCCACTTTGACCAAAAAAAAGGCACCAGAATGTTGTGTTTTTGGTTCGGCCATGGGCCTATGGCCCTATAGGCCAGTCCGAGCCTGGTCGCTATACACTTTGTCTTCTCCCAGGCCTGTCATATGGCTTGGCGAGAGCCCCTTGACATTTCTTTTTTGGTACTGCGTCAGCAGCACTGCAAATAGATGTGAAAACTCTCCCTTTGAGTTTATGTGTGGAGGGAATGGATATGGTGATAAGGCCCACTGGCTGCAGCTGGGCTAAGCTAAAATGTTGCTGTCAGTCCATTGCAATTAACATCAAAACTATTTGTAGAGCAAATCTGGGGACTGAACACACTGGAAGTCTCACAAAGATCATGTTATGCGCCTTAGACATATAGTCTCCTACTAGTATCTAGGGTCGGAAATCATGAGCCTATCTTGTACACTTCAGTCAGACGAAGTCTTCCAATCACAACATCCCCTGCTTCCTTATTTCACATGTATTTTGGCTTTCTCTAATGTGCTATACTCGCAAAAGTACAGCTGGGGAGTAGTTTGTCTAAACAGGCTGTCAGGAACACTTGATACCCCACACTGAGAGCCTCTCTTATTTAGAGTACACTGGATTGTTTATATTTCTGAGGCCTATCATTTTGTACAAAAATAATCAGCGCTTTGATGTTACTGTGACCTAGATTTTCTGTGACCAGCCAGAATCGTTGGTGTATCATACATATTTTCATGTGTAGTGCGTGTCTGACTACATTTGCTTCTAAGCACTGTTAAGATAGGTATTACTACAAAATATAAGAGTACTTAATAATTTATCAACCCCAGAAGAAGGAAGGGCTGATTCACCCCTTCTGAAATACGAACTTGGAAAATGCAGGCTGGCACACATCAGGCTTGCACTTATATCCCGATGAGCTATACATTTGCATCACATTATGTGGTTTAATAAACTGCACAGCAAAAGAACAAGTTACTCTCTTACCTGGTAACGTTCTTTCGATGGGATGATCTAACGACGTATTCCAGATCTATGACATGTTATCACCACAGCTGTGCTGCTTTGGAAAATCTTCGGCATCTGCGTCGATGACGTCGATACGCCGCCCTCGAGGACCTCCTCCGACGGCCGACGTCACTGGATGTTATAAGTAGGACGCACGACGCCCGTAGCCTCAGTTGTAGTTTTTTCCCCTCAGAACGTGTGGCATCAGTCTTCTGCCAGTCTGACACACAAAGCCTTGCGGAAAAACGTGGAACAAGTTCCTTACCTGTAACTGTTGTTCTCCAGCATGGGTCTGGCATGGATTCACATGCTCATGAATTGTCATGATGCCCGCTCCCGGGGAGCCGGTTCAAGCCCTGCGTCCCCGAAAGCGGACATCCAGACCCCAAGGAAGGACCCAGCAACCCCATAAAGGGGCCCTTTGGACAGTGTCCTGGCGCCTATGGCGCCAGGCTCATAAAAGACATCAGTCCTGGCGCCATAGGCGCCAGGCTCATTATGGGAGTGCTTGGGTGCACTTACCTGATGCAGACCATGCTGCAGGATCCCGGCCTCCTTGAGGCCTGAAAGGAACTACTTTACCTGTGGGACTAATTTACCATCCAGGCGTGGTCGGGGAAGGATACATACCTGATTGGAGGTAGGATACATACCTGGAACTTCTTCCAAGGCTATTTAAACCCCACCCGAACAGCCACACGTGCTTCGCGTTGTTCTGCATCTAGCAGCTGGACGCTCACCGTGTCTGCTCCTGCATCCTGACTTCTGCCACGCCTGCCAGCATCCTGGATCACCTGCAAAGGAAGAGAAGAAGAGAACAGAAGAAGGAAAAGTCCTTACCTGCTAAATCCGCATCTCGGAGACATCTCGCCGACAATCCTGAAAAGGAAGACTTATTTAAAAGCTCATCGCGTCGATCGCTGCAGCGCCGCATTCCACTCACCTTTACAGGGCGCCTCCATGTTCAGCAGCGATCATCCGGATTCGCAGTCACGCCCCAGCGCCTAGGGAGAAAAAGACAAGAACAAAAGGTGAGAGAGAGAAGGGAATAAGGAAAGCTAAATCTCCATGTTAAGACTTACCTGTTGATTCATTCCCTCTTCATTTCGGGTCCGTGCCGCATCCTGGCATTTCCGGACCCCGGCCCCTAAGGGGAAAAAGAGACATCTTCGTTAATGAGCGAATGAAAAGACCTTACCAAAAAAACGCTCATTAAAGACTTACCTGATTTCTACAAGGATTTCACCTCTCATCTCGGGTCGGTGCATGTTCCCCGGCATTCCGTACCCCGGCCCCTATGGGGAAAAAGACACTAGCATTAGTACATTAATGCATGGACACAAGGGGAACCTCTTATCAAAAAAACTACCTGGAAGCCAAGCAAGTTTGGTTCTCACCAATCCGAAAATCCAGTGAAGTAACTGGATACCAACGCACCCCTGCATCAGAAGCAGGATGGAGAGCTCGTCCTTCCAGACCCTAAGGTGAGACTCTACGGGGTATCACAGAAGGGTTTCGAGGAGGGTGAGAGGGGAAAGTGGGAGGCCGATTGCATTACCCCGCAGACAGTTAATCCCCTATTTTCGCCTACAGAAGGATACTTCTGCGAGCCAGACAATCCAGATTTGGGGGCCAGGTCCAGTCCGTCTTCCAAACCCTGCGCATCACCTTAGGAGAGGTCACAGCAGCGCGAACCAGGCCAGCGCCTCCGTGGGAGTGGTGAGCGTTACATGAATATTCCCAGTCAGGCCGGGAATCGTCGGTAAAGAAAAAATCAGTATCAGTTTTGTTTCTGATATGTCTTTATTAGTAGTAACCAATCACTGGTCTCTTGGTCATACTGCCCCCAGCCAATGACTGCCCTCTTCCTAAGCCCCGCCTCTGGCAGCCATCCTCAGATTTGGTAGCACGTAAAGTGGCAGTATGCCCAAGTGAAGAGCCGCAGAGGGGTAGGAGGGAGGGTTCGCATGTGAATCCAGCATGGGGTCTGGCATGGATTCACATGCTCATGAATATAAGAATACATAGCAGTAAACACATGCACAACCACGGGAGGTGGCAAAGGCTCAATATTAAGCATTACATCAAAACTCAACATTAAGCATTTATTACCTCCTCACCAGGCTCACCTTAAGCGAATAGGTTGCGCAGCACTGTTTGGCCGACCCTGGACTCCTCCCTGGAATCCCGGTCGACGCAGTAGAATCTTGTGAAGGCGTGCGTCGACCTCCACGTAGCAGCCCTGCAGATGTCCAGCAGGGTCACACCAGACAAGAACGCCGTGGTAGCAGCAACCGCTCTGGTCGAATGGGATCTCGGACGGCCAGGCAACTGTCAGTTTGCCAACCGATGACAGTCCATGATGCAGCCCGAGAGCCATCTGGAAATGGAAGCCTTTGAGAGAGCCTTCCCTTGGTTCACAGGTCCAAAGTTCACAAACAGCTGTGATGTCCTCCGAAAACTCTTTGTTCGGCCCATGTAGAACTTCAGCGCTCCAGCTACATCCAGCGAGTGCAAAGTCCTCTTGGCCGGCAACGAAGGCGACGGGAAAAAGACTGGCAACACCGAGGGCTCGTTGAGATGGAAGTCCAACGGCACCTAGGGCATGAAGGAGCGTCCTCAGCACTACCCTCGTATCGTGAAAGGTCAGGTATGAAGGCTTGCAGGATAGTGCCTGGATCTCTCCCACGCGTTGTGCGGAGGTGACAAACTTCAACGGGGCTGAATGCAATGGCTCGAATGGCGGACCCATGAGCCTGGTCAGCACCACGTTGAGCTCTCGGGCTGGCGCCTTCACCGGCGGGAATGATCGAAACAGTCCTTTCATAAATTCCTTAACCAGGCGATGAGACCACAGGGATGACCGCTCTGTAGTCCTGGTGTATCGGGAAATCGCTGCCAGGTGTATCTTGATTGAAGCATGAGATAGTCCAGCTTTGGCTAGAGACAGAAGGTATGGCAATACTTGAGGGGCCGTAATCCGCAGAGGGTTAATCTTCTGTGCATGGCACCAGATAGAGAACCTCTTCCACTTATGTCCGTAGCACTTGAGAGTTGAGGACTCCCTGGCCTTCGCAAGAACCTCTCTGCAGTCGGCCGGGATATCGTATCCTCCAAACTCTAGTGCTGCAGGAGCCAAGCCTGCAAGTTCAGCGACTCTGGGTCGTGATGAAGAATTGCACCTCCTTCTCTGGAGAGAAGATCTGCGTCCGTCGACAGCTTGACTGGTGGGGACGCTGACAAGTCCAGAAGGTCCAGGAACCAGATTTGTCTCGGCCACGCCGGTGCGACGAGGATCATTTTGCACCGCGACCTCTTGAGCTGGTTGATGAGTCGGAGCAGCAACGGAGGAAACGCATATAGGAACAGGCCGTCCCAGGGGAACAAGAAAGCATCGCCCATGCTCCTCGGTTGGGGAAACCTGCTGGCGAACCTCTGGCACTTGGAGTTCATCGCCGTCGCGAACAGGTCGATCTGGGGTTTGCCCCATCGCTGAAAGAGTCGGTCCACTTGATCCTGGCGTAGTTCCCACTCGTGGCACGAGCGCAGCTCTATGCTGAGTGAGTCGGCAATGGTGTTTTTTATCCCTGCCAGATGAAATGGCACCAGAAACATCCCTTGAGCAACGGCCCAATGCCACAGGTCCTGGGCTTCCTTGGATAGGGCCGGGGATCTGGTTCCGCCCTGCTTCCGGATGTAGAACATTGTGGTGGTGTTGTCGGTGAAGATCCTCACCACCTTGCCCTTGAGGGACGGGAGAAAGGACCTGAGGGCCCAGAACACTGCCCGGAGCTCCAGGATGTTGATGTGGAGTGGCTTCTCCTCCGGGAGCCAAAGGCCTCTCGCGTGAAGATCTCCGGTGTGTGCTCCCCACCCCTCCAGGGAGGCATCTGTCGTAACCGTCGCCTGGTGGGCCGGGGTCTGAAAGTCTGTCCCCGCCGCTAGAAGAGCGCGGGTGCCCCACCACCGGATCGCTCGTCGTAAGGTCTCGTTGAGGGATCCTGTCCTCGAAGCTGCCCGTCGCTTGAATCCAGCGGGCGTCGAGGAACTCCTGTAGAGGGCGCATCCGAAGCCTGCACAGGCGCACAAGATAAATGCAAGAGACATCATCCCGAGGAGGGACTTGATGGACCTCACTCTGGCCACATCCGTGGCCAGCAGACGCTGCACCTTGCCCAGGATGGCCCTTGTCCTTTCCTCCGACGGCGAGGCCAGATGCGCCACTGTGTCGAGCTTGGCTTGCTGAAACAGTGCGACTTGAGAGGGGACCAGGTGGGACTTGGTTAAGTTGATGGAGAACCCCAGGTCCGTGAGCAGCTGGACGGTCTTCGCTGTGTGTCCTATGGTGAGCTCCCTTGTCCTTGCGCGGATGAGCCAATTGTCCAGGTAGGGGTAGACGTGGATCCCCTGCAGGCGCAGCCGCGCCGCCACTGGAGCGAGGCCCTTGGTGAAAACCCTGGGTGCCTACTTCAATCCGAACGGGAGGGCCTGGAACTGGTAGTGCCGCCCTTGGACCACGAAACTGAGGAACCTCCGGTGTCCTTTTAGAATGGGAATGTGAAAGTATGCATCCTCCAAATCCAACGACGACAGGAAATCGCCCTCCTCCAGCTGTCCCAGCACGTGCTGGAGGGTGACCATCCGTAACTTCTGTGCCTTGATGTACTTGTTTAGTCGTCGCAGGTCTAGGATGGGGCGCCATCCTCCTGTCTTCTTTTTCACGAGGAAGTACCTTGAGTATACTCCGGAGCCCCGGAGCCTCTTTTGGACGAGCTCGATGGCACCTTTCTTGAGCATCGCCCTTACCTCCAACAGTAGTTGAGGGACGTGGTTTTCTTTCCTGGCCACGGGAGGAATGTGGGGGCACTTTTTTTGAAATTTGAGGGCGTGCCCCTGGGCCAGGGCGTCCAGCATCCAACGGTCAGTGGAGATGGACTCCCACACGCTGACGAACTTCGCCAGCCGGCCTCCCACCGGGGTGCTTCGGTGGGGGCCCGACGCCATGGTAGGTTCAATCTTGCTTGGAGGACGCCTTGCCGCTTTGGCCTCCCTGGCGACGACGGCGGCATCTACCAGACTTGCCTCGTCCTCTATAGGCTTCCTGCGACGAGGAGCAGGCCGCTTGGCGGTACGTAGAGGACCCACCGCCGAATCCCTTGGATGCACCCTGCTTGCCTCCGGAGTTCCGAAAGGACGCCCTTCATTGCTGGAGAACTCCTAGGGCCTTAGCTGTCTCAGTGTCCGCCTTGATGGCTTGGAGGTACTCATCCACTGTTTTCCCAAACAGGTTGTTCCCGTCGAACTGCATGTCCAAAACCTTGGCTTGTACGTCCTGGCGGAAATCCATCGCCTTGAGCCACCCTCGTCGTTTGAGGCAAACGCCGTTGCCTAGCTGGCGGAAACCGGTGTCGGCAAGGTCTGTTGCCACCGTTATGGCGTGGTCCGACGACACCTCACCTTCCTGCAAGATCTCCAGGGCCTCAGCCCTCTTGTCGTCCGGTAGGAAGTCCAACAGGGGGGCGATCTTGTACCATAACTCCCTGTCGTAGCTGGCCACGATCGCGAGGGCGTTGGCCGCCTTAATCGTTGTTGCCGCCGACGAGATAACTAGTCGTCCCATTGTATCCAGCTTCTTTCCTTCGTCGTCCGGCGGGGAATTTGACGTTGAGATCGATGCCCCACCGCTTTCTTCTTGGCCGCCGGTGAGACGACCGAGTCAGGGGTCGCTTGCGCCCTAAGGCACAAAGGTGCCGCGTCAGGGACCCGGTACTTCTTCTCGTACCGATCCCCTCTTGGCAGGCGTCATAGACGGGTTCTTGAGAAGGGTGAGACCCTCGTCCCAGATGTCATCCAGCAGAGGCACGGCGAGGACTGTCTTCCTCTTGGCCTCGCGCTGTTGGTAAAGGAAACCTTCCTTCTTCTCTTCGGGGCACAGCTGAAAAAGCTCAGATGCCCTGGCGATCATAGAAAGACCCAATCTCGTCGGGCGGGGAGGCCCGGGATGGAGGCGATGGGAGCTCCGTCCCATCGTCGCCGCCATCCGTACCCGTCGTGGCCGTGTCCGTTCCCGTGTCATCCCCAGGTGCAGGGGACGTGGGCAAAGGCTGAGCAGGCCACGAGGCCTGAAAAGGCGGGCCTGGATGGGTCCGTCTTCTCTTGTTTGGGGGACTTCCCGACGGGCCTGGCTCTGGCTCTTCCGGAAGCGACGG
The DNA here is from genome assembly GCF_040938575.1 of Ambystoma mexicanum. NCBI lineage: Eukaryota > Metazoa > Chordata > Amphibia > Caudata > Ambystomatidae > Ambystoma > Ambystoma mexicanum. The sequence goes on along the minus strand of NC_090931.1, from coordinate 434,343,697 downwards.
GCGCGACGGTTGACTAGGAACCTCGCCGGCGCCGCCGTCGCTCTCGTCGCCCCCTTCGTCGGGATCCCTCCCGTGGGACCGGGTTTCTTCGACGCCCTCGTCAAGGCCCTTCAAGACTTCAACCAGTTCCTCCTCAGAGGCTGTGTCCGTGTCCACAATGGCCACCGCCCCCCTCTTTTTCCGCCGGGGTCTTCACGAGGGTCTTCTCGATGGGCCTGAAAGAGGCTTCCCTCCATGGTGGCAGGGAAACTCTGGGCCCCGAGGTCACCTCCACTGGTGTAGCCTCCTCAGGCTGCGCCAGGGCCGCCGCGACTTCCTCGATAGAGGCCTTGGCCGGGTGAATCGAGGCCTTCACCACCTTCTGCGGGCCTGTGGCCTTCAACTTCTGGTGAGGGTCACCGCCTCGGTGCCCCCTCGGCTGGATCCTTCGAGATCGACCGGGGCCTCTCCAGAAACTTCGCCGGGTTCTCGGCCTTCCTCTTCCCTGAGCCAGAGCGTTGGCTCGTGGTTGATGGTGCTGGGGAGGATACGCCCTGCCTGGCAGCTGAGGAGCCCGACTGTTCGGCGCTCCCGGTGCCCGCAGACTCGCGGTGCTTTGCCTTCTGTTGGGCCCCCGTCGCCGGGGCGCCCTCACAGGACTTAGAAGACCGCTCCAACTTCTTCTTCTTCTCACCCGACGGGCTCTTTCCTTCCAGCCAGTTGGAGAGACGAAGGTGTCGGTCCTTGATGGTCCGTTCAGACATGTTCCCGCAAAACGCACAGTCCTTCTCCAAGTGCGTTTTGTCCTCATGAAGGCAGTAGAGACATTTCGACTGCTCGTCCTCCTTGAACACATTCTGCAGCTGGCATCCAGGGCAAACCCTGAACAGCTTTCCAGGCGTCCAGCTTCCTTTCTCCTGGGCCATGTCCAGGTAGGCCGCAGAAACTTCTGGGCTCCAAGAAGCATACTCGAAGAAGAACTCGACGAAAACTTCACCCTTGAGGGGCGTAGAAAATCCAAAACGGGTCTATTTGACTGAAAAATTAGAAAATCTCTTTGAAAAAGCGTGAAAATGCAGAAAAAAAGCTCGAGAGCTAAACATGAGGACTCCCAACACTTGAGCGTGCAGTAAAAATCTGAGGATGGCTGCCAGAGGCGGGGCTTAGGGAGAGGGCAGTCATTGGCTGGGGGCAGTATGACCCAGAGACCAGTGATTGGTTACTAGGAAAGACAGATCAGAAGCGAAACTGATACTGATTTTTTACCGAGGATTCCCGGCCTGACGACAGGGAATATTCATGAGCATGTAAATCCATGCTAGACCCCATGCTGGAGAAAAGCTGCAATCGCATAAGAAATTCTGTAGCGGGAAGGCAGGGAGGGAGCGATATGGAATACGTCTTCGGACCATCCCATCGAAAGAACTTTACCAGGTAAGAGAGTAACTTGTTCTTCGAGGGGATTGGGTCCTCCAACGTATTCCATATCTATGACAGACTCCCAAAGCAGTACCAATGCAAGGAGGTGGGAAAAGAATTTAGAAAACAGAAATTTAGAATGCGCAAATTGCGGAGTAAAGGACCGCCTTGCCAAAGGCCAGATCCTGCCCACGAATGGAATCGAGGGAGTAGTGACGTACAAAAGTATGTACCGAAGCCCAGGTGGCTGCATAACAGATGTTACGAATAGAAACACCCCTCTGTAGGGCAGTAGAGGCAGCCATACCCCTGGTAGAATGGGCCCGCAAGCCGACCGGTGGGTCCTTACCCGCCAAGCGGTAACACTCAGAAATAGCCAGAATAATCCAGCGAGACAAAGTCTGGTTCGTCACAGCTTGTCCCAAACGCTTTCCAGCATAACCAATGAAGGGTTGATCGTCCACTCTGACCCGGGACATGCGTGAAATATAAAAGCTTAACGCTCTCCTAGGATCAAGCCTATGGAGACTCTCCTCTTCCTTACCAGGATGTGGAGGAGGATAAAACGCCGGAAGAACAACCTTCTGGCCCAAATGAAATTCCGACAACACCTTCGGAAGAAAGGAAGGACGAACTCTAAGGACAACCCTGTCCTTATGAAACACAGTGAAGGGTGGCTTAACTAAAAGTGCCTGTAACTCACTCACTCTGCGAGCGGAAGTGACCGCAACCAAAAATACAGTTTTAAGAGTTAACCGTCTCAAAGGGCATGAATGCAAAGGCTCAAATGGAGCACCCATCAGAAACTTGAGAACACGGTTCAAATCCCAACCGGGCACCTGGAAAGGTGACAGAGGGAACACATTAGTGAGCCCTTTCAGAAACTGAGAAATTAAAGGAATTTTAAAATGGGAACATTCTTCAGACGAGCACTTAAATATGGACAGCGCCGCCAGGTAACCTTTAACTGTACCCACTTGCAAGCCCCTGTGGGCCAAAGAAAGCAAAAAAAGACAGAACCATGGGAATGTCACATGCAAAAGGATCCACATTCTTAACTCTGCACCAGTCGCAGAACTTACGCCAACGGCAATGGTACAGGGACTTTGTTGCGGGCCGTCTGGCCGAGAGCAACACCTCCATCACGTCTTCAGGGAGGTCGCAATCCTTATACCTCGACCTTTCAGAAACCGAGCGTGAAGGTTGAGGGATCTGACCTCTGGATGGAGAACCTGACCCCCTCCTTCCGTGAGAGCAGATCGTCTCGGTAGGGAAGACGACGTGGAGGGCAGATGGACAAGTCGAGAAGGTCCGGGTACCACGTCCTCTGGGCCCACGCCGGAGCAATGAGGATCATCCGGGAACCGAACCTCCGCAGTACTTGCGGGATGACGGGGACTGGAGGAAACACGTACAGCAGTGGGAATGACCACTCCACCACAAACGCATCTCCTAAGGCTCCTTTTGGAAGAAATTCCCACGAGCAGAACCTCTCGTACTTCCGGTTGACACTGGAGGTGAAGACATCCACTTGAGGGGTCCCCCAAAGGGCAAAGATCTCCAAGAGAATCTCCTGAGCCAACTCCCACTCTTGAGAGATCGCGCTCTGCCTGCTCAGAGCATCCGCCGTCTCGTTTTTGTCTCCGGCCAGATGAACTGCCGAGATCGAAACTTCTTTCTGGATTGCCCAGAACCAGAGCTGCATCGCCTCCCTGCACAGAGGAAGTGACCCTGCCCCCCTTTTTGTTGAGGTAGTGCATGACCACTGTGTTGTCCGTCAGGATCAGGACATTCTTCCCTCGCACAGTCGGCAGAAAAGCCTTCAGGGCTAGCCTGACGGCCCTCAGCTCCAACAGATTGATATGGAGTCTGGACTCTGACGGAGACCAACGACCGCTGACTGTCAACTCGTTGGCGTGTGCTCCCCATCCCGTGAGGGATGCGTCCGTCACGATCGTCATCTCCGGCCAGGGTAGCCAAAATGGAGCCCCCTTCATCAGATTGTCTTCGACGGCCCACCACAGAAGGTCCTGGGCGACTGAGGACGGCACCTGAACAGGGTCTGACATCCTGCCGGAGGACTGAGACCACTGAAGCTTGAGTGCCCATTGCAAAGATCTCATCCGCAACCTGGCCTCTGGCACCAGAAGAATGCAGGATGCCATGAGGCCGAGCAATCTCAAGAACTCGAACGCTGGGAGACTCTGGCCAAGCTGAAACTTGTGCACCATCTGCTGAATGTGATGAGCCCTCACCTGGGGAGGAAAACACTGCCCCGGGGACGTGTCTAGCACTGCTCCGATGTACTGGAGCCTCTGAGTTGGTGTCAAATGGGACTTCTTTAAGTTGAGGGAGAAGCCCTGCTTCTGGAGGGAGTGGCAGGTGACTGACTTGATCCAGGACTTGCTCGGCAGAGCGCGTCCTGATCAACCAATCGTCCAGGTAGGGGTAGACATGAATCCCCCCCTTTCCTGAGGTGCGCTGCCACCACTACTATGAGCTTGGTGAAGACCCTCGGGGTGGCGGTCAATCCGAACGGCAGGACCCGAAACTGAAAGTGCGAGATACCAACCGCGAACCTCAGGTACTTCTTGTGCTTTGGATGTATCGGCACATGAAAATAAGCGCCCTTGAGGTCGAGAGACACCAACCAGTCCTGAAGTGGAAGGGCCTGGAGGACTTGAGAGAGAGTAACCATCTTGAACTTTTCCTTCCTGAGGAGTTTGTTTAAACTGCGCAAGTCCATGGTGGGTCTCAATCCCCAGTCTTTCTTGGAAATCAAAAAATAAGGGGAATACCATCCCTTGTTCCTCTCCGCTACAGGCACGAGTTCTATGGCGCCTTTCTCCAGCAAGGATTGAATTTCCTGCGCAAGGAGCGGATCCGGACTCTTCAAAGAGAGATTCCCCGGTGGATTGTCTTGAGGCCTCTGCCGGAAAGGAAGACAGTAGCCGTGGGTTATGATCTCCCGAACCCACACATCTGAAGTAATGGTACGCCACTCTGCAAGATGCTGCGCCAGCCTTCCCCCCCAACCGGCGAACCATGGGACATGGCCTCATGACTGAGCTGAAGCGGCGTTACCTGAGGGCAAAGAGGCAACAGCCCGAGCGGCCTTGGCACCTCGAGTACCTTGTTTTCCACCTCTGGCACTCCTACGGTGGCTCCTTTGATTGGCAGCTCCTCTCGCTTTACCCAAGGATGAGTAATAACAAAGGAACATCCCCTCCATTGCTGTGCCCTAGGACGAAAAGGCGGAGGTTGGCGAACTGCAGCGCCCAACGACTTTGTTGGAGCTTTGGAGGTCTGCAACCTCTTAAGGCTCTCGTCAGCCTTGCTGCCAAAAAGATGTTCCCTGTCAAAGGGCATGTTGAGGAGTCGGGCCTGCAGATCAGGAGTAAACCCCAACTTCCGCAACCACGCAAACCTGCGTATTACGGTGCTCGCCGCCATGGACCGGCTGACGCAATCTGCCATGTCCAAACCCGACAGAACGGCCTCACACATGGCATCCATGCCATCCTGAACCATGGCAAGGAAACCATCCCGTTCGTCCCCTTCGGGAATATGTTCAGCCGCTAAGGAAACAGTTCCATAGAGTGTGCGTGAAATGCGACAAGGCACATACGGAGTTGGCCGCCTGAAGCGCCATAGCCCCTGAAGAAAACACTTTCTTCGCCCAGCCGTCAAAACGCTTGTCGTCCCGATCAGGAGGGATGGTAGGATACGACGCCTGCTTTGCCGGGGCCATAGCCGCCTGCACCACCAAACTCTCCGGAGTGGGGTGCTTGGTCAAGTAGCAGGGGTCGCTACTGGCTGGGCGGTATTTTCGCAGCAAAGACTTGCCCACTGCCGGGAGACACTCCGGAGCAGTCCAGTACCGGGTCAGGTGGTGGACCTTGGTCGAGGATATCCGTAAGGTCATCCTGAAGAAAATCCCCTGGGGAAGCAGACCACCCCAAGTACTCCGTGACCCTAGACATAAGGTGCCGGTACGAGGAGTCGGCATGAGTGCCAGGCTCAAGCCTACAAAACTCCACCTTCGGAGAGGTGTCCAGTCCACTGGCGTCATGCAGGGACTGCCGCAGGTCCTCAATTTGGCTATGGTCCGAGAGAATCTCGTCTGGCACTGCATCAGGAACCATGCCAATATCAGAGCCCTCCTCCACCTCTGAAATGAACTCAAGATGGCGGTATAAAGGCACAGAATGTGGAACAAAGCCATGCTTGACCTTGGCCAGAGCCTTTCTATGGGGTTCCACCGAGCCTCGGGGTACCCCCGTCGAAACAGCCTCGAAAGGCGTTGAGTGAATTGGCGTCGAACGCGGCGCCAACGGCATCGACGGCGTTGACACAGGCCTCGAGGCCGGAGCCCCGAGCGTGTCCCTCGACAGCCTCGGCGCCGATGACTTCTTCGGAGGAGGGGCCTCCAAAGAGTCCGTCGACTACCTCGGCGCCACCGGCGTCGACGTCTTCCTCGGAGACACCACAGGTGTCGAGCGCGTCGGGGACCAGGACCTGGACCTGGAACGGGCATGACGAGAACGATTCCCCTTGTCCAAGCGGGACCTCTCCCGCAAATCGTGCCGACCACCCGAGCCCGAAGGCGTACGAGCGGTCTCTCAACTGATCACGACCGACCCCACTCGGAGGCGCGGACGGACCAGTGCCCTGCGATTCGAGAATCGCTAACATTTTCTTCCCAAAGGAAGCCCATTCCTCCGGCGTCGCATGCTTGGTGGGATAAGCGACCCGCCGACGGGCGGAGTCCTCGGATGAGGACGGAGAAGGCAACCGATGATGGCACTTCCGGGAGTGCCTCGAAGAGGCATAGGAGTGGCGGGACCGACTCCGGGACCGAGACCCACTGGACTTCCGACGACGATGCGGAGAGTCGCCCCGCAAATCGTCCGTCAAAAGCCCCGCAGACCTTGACTTCCGTGCTTAGACACCTTACCTGCCGACAACAACTTCTTGTGCTCCCACAAGGCTTTGGACGTGAGAGATTGGCAGTCGACACAGTCAACCGTGTCATGGACCTCCCCGAGGCTCCAGAGGCAGGCGTTGTGCGAGTCCGTCACCGACATCTTGGACCCACAGTCTCAGCACTTCTTAAAGCCCGGACGCGGGGTGGAAGACGAGGTAGACATCTTCACGAAGAAATTCTTCACTATACGAACAGGTTCGAAGAACCGAGAAAGAACAGAAACTCCAAAGAGTCGAGGTGCGCGAGATCTCCGAAGCGAACACGTTCGCGGAAAAAATGGAACTGAGGCTACGGGTGTTGTGCGTCCTACTTATAACATCCAGTGACGTTGGCCGTCGGAGGAGGTCCTCAAGGCTGGCGTATCGACGTCATCGACGCAGGAGATTTTCCGAAACAGCACAGCTGTGGTGATTACATGTAATAGATATGGAATACGTCAGAGGACCCAATCCCCTGGAAATAAACATTATTAGGATATCTACGAACTCTCTCCTGTCCCCTTCACACCTTTTAAAAACAAAATAGAACTATTAATACGTTTAGTAGTGATGCATGACATATTCCTCCTGCTTCAAAGCACTGTAATAATAATTGCTCTATGAACAATAAATGCACCCTCGCTGGCGAGCGAGCCAATGCATTAACAAATGCAGTGCATTAAGGTAGATTTGCAGAATCAGCCCTGCGGACAGATACTGAGAGGCCACTGCATTTTGGTGAACAGGGAAAGGCACTAATGTCTAGCCAAACTAACTCGGTAGTATAAAGTAGTGAGGCTTAGACTGCGAGAGTGGGGAAGAGTTCTGTTAAGGACACAGAGCACTCTTAATAACACAAGGTAGGCAGAACATCTAGAACTACAATTATTTATTGAGGCTTTAAACAAACTCTTAACAATTAGAAATCACAGGTATTTATTACACTAAACAGTCACTATCATTATACAAACACTAACTTTACTTTTGAATCAGTTAAATAACTAGAGTGTAGCAAAGCAAGTGAATAAAGAAAAAGGTAAGAACGAAATGAGAGCATATGCAGAAAATAAAGGAGTTAAACACACACCATACACAGCCTTATAATAGCTGGCACTACCACTTGCAAAGTCCCTCTCTAGCTAGAACAAAGGGCACATAGTCCACATAAGAGTTACAGTTCCCAGGAATGTTCTTTTCAGAAGGCACAGAGTCTTTTTAGGAGTCTGAGCAAGAGTTGTCAAAGACAACATGCAGTTTGTAAGTATTTTAAAGTAAAAGAATGATAGAGGAAAAGTTCTTAGAAGACACTCTCCCAATCCAACCACCTTAGGGGATGCCCAGGGCAGGATCCTTGATCGGAACTCCAATGATCACAGTCAAGCAAGGGAAAGGTAGGCTAAGTACTTTGCGCATGTTTAACCCTATGGAGGTAGGGGGGTAGTAACAGCTTTCTTTACTCACCAACACATCAAAGAAGCTCCACTCCCTTCTTGTCGTTTGCTGGTGCTTTACAAACTCAGTAATTAGTGTTGTGTAACACAGGGGAGAAGCCCTTTGTTTTTAATGAGTGCGTGAGGATCTGTTAGATCATTTTTGATTTGTACTCCTGAAGGTTCTCCAATTACACCACAGTTTAACCAAACATACTGAGAGGCCATAACAGTAGATGTGTAGATCTGACTGTGAGGAATATCAATAGACAATTATTTGAAAACTGTAAAATTGCACATTTTGATATTTCCAAACAGCAAAAAGTATCCTTTTTAGAAGGCGATAGAGTTGGTACACGCCTGGAGGCACCCAGATTGATATTGTTTGTGAGAATGTTTTTGTAATTTAAAAAAAGAAACAAATGTTTTATATAAAAAAACATTTTTGCATTAAAATAAATGTATACAGGAATTTAATTAAGAAATGCATTCATGTATCAAAGAGGTCACTGAGTTTGTAAAGCACCAGCAAATGACAAATAAGAGTGGAGCATCTATGATGTGGGGTAAGCAAATGTGATGAGCAAAAGGATTTCCTTAATTTTTCATGGGGGCTGTGGTATGTGAGGAAAGATACAACAGGAGAAAACGTACATATACCACTAGCTACCCACCTCTAACACACCGAAGGAAGGCTACTTGTCAAAAATTAACCTCACAGTAGGAATTTCATAGGATTATATCTCCCACCATAGACAGAGTGATGTATTTAGCATATTTTAATCATTATATCAAACACAACGTAATAAAATGACATAAAAAACCTATTTCCAGCGTTCGTCATTTGTGGAAACAAAAATGAGCGAGACAAGCAAACACCAAGACATTTGCAGTATACAATTTGCGTGATGTTAGTAATGGTGTGTTTTGATCGCATTTCAATTATACAACAACATGGTATAATAGCGTCAACACTTAAATATGTTTCTGGGGAGAAGGACAACACTGTTGCAGTTTAAAGCTCATCAGTCAAGTCCCAAGCCCCGTCTTCAGGACGCGATAGGTTAAAGTAACAAGTTACACTGACAACATGGCGCCTATGTGTCAGCCTAAGGACCTAAAAAGATCAATGAAAATGTTTTACTCAAACTGATAAAAACTGTGATGATGGTGTGTATATGCATACCAAACAAGTAGCCAAGTTGCTAACCTTACAATAATTTCTTGTGGTGTGCTGGGCAAAACGATTGCGTGAATCAATTTAATTGAGGCAGCAGACCAGTCGGTCTTAGGAATTCAGGCTGTAAATCAATACGTGAATTATTTAGGTTTCTGTTGAAACAAGTAACATATTGAGCCAACAATAGTCACATTTAGATATATGAATGAATCATATTTATCATTTAATGTATGATATGATATTATGGACACTACATGTCCCATAAAATTTTATGGGACATGTAGTGTCCGAAATATCTTAGAAACTCGGTTCACTATTGATATTCCTCTGCAGGACTTGAAACTAAAATCCTTACCTTATACATTAAATGATAAATATGATTCATTCATATATCTAAATGTGACTATTGTTGGCTCAATATGTTATTTGTTTCAACAGAAACCTAAATAATTCACGTATTGATTTACAGCCTGAATTCCTAAGACGGACTGGTCTGCCGCCTCAATTAAATTGATTCACGCAATCGTTTTGCCCATCACACCACAAGAAATTATTGTAAGGTTAGCAACTTGGCTACTTGTTTGGTATGCATATACACACCATAATCACAGTTTTTATCAGTTTGAGTAAAACATTTTCATTTATCTTTTTAGGTCCTTATACTGACAAATAGGCGCCATGTTGTCAGTGTAACTTGTTTCTTTAACCTATCGCGTCCTGAAGACGGGGCTTGGGACTTGACTGATGAGCTTTAAACTGCAAAAGTGTTGTCCTTCTCCCCAGAAACATATTTAAGTGTTGACGCTATTATACCATGTTGTTGTAGAATTGAAATGCGATCAAAACACACCATTACTAACATCACGCAAATTGTATACTGCAAATGTCTTGGTGTTTGCTTTTCTCGCTCATTTTTGTTTCCACAAATGACGAACGCTGGAAATAGGTTTTTTATGTCATTTTATTATGTTGTGTTTGATATAATGATTAAAATATGCTAAATACATCACTCCGTCTATGGTGGAAGATATAATCCTATGAAATTCCTACTGTGAGGTTAATTTTTGACAAGTAGCCTTCCTTCGGTGTGTTAGATGTGGGTAGCTAGTGGTATATGTAAGTTTTCTCCTGTTGCATCTATGATGTGGCTGGAATGTAATAGACCTGAGATTTTTCTCTACAGACTCTCTGGGTCCTCTAATTTTGTAGTTGAATGTTCATTCACCCACCCACTGTACTCCAATTCACTCAGGGACCACATTGGACAGATCCTGAAATCGCTGGACCCCCCATGCTCTGTGTCTTGGTTTCATTGAAGGAGGTCCAGTGGTCTTGGGTCATTCTCATTGAGACACCAGCTCCCACCCTTACTCCATCCATCCCTCCCTCCCTCCCTCCCTCCCTCCCTCCCTCCCTCCCTCCGGCCACCCTCTATGGGTTCTCTTCCCTAACTGTCTTGTGAGGCAAAAAACCTTGGTGTCATCTTTGACGAGCAGACCTTGCCAAGAAGGCCCACTATCAGCTGCATTTTCCCTTTCCCCACCTTCCCCCAGAAACTCAATGTCTCCAGAGCTCTGGTCCTCTTGTAGGCTTGACTACTGCAACAGCCTCTTCCTGAATCTTCCTTCATCCTCCCTTCAACTAATCTAGACTAGGACTGCAAGACTTATCCTTGGCATCAAGCCCAGGGACTGCATCTCTCCAGCACTAATTACTCTTCATTGGCTTCCAGTTGCCTTCTAGGATAAAATTCTATACCCTCTGCATCATCCACAAGGCTTTCTGTGGCCTGGGACCCCGCTACATCCAAATACCTCCCTGCTAGAGCCCTTCGGTCTGCTAGCTCCAACTCTGCAAATCAAACGCTTCTCTAAGCAAAGAGTGGGTGGCTAGATCTTAGTCTCCTCCGCAGGAGCCTCCCTCTGGAATGGTCTCCCTGCCCCTCTCAAGCTTGAGCCAGATCCCCAATAAGTTCCGGAAACTCCTCAAGACCAGTGGCGGCTGGTGAGTTTTAAGGCTGGTGGGGCGTAAAGTTCCCAGGTGTAATTTGGGAGCAAGCACGCACAGTGCACAAGCCCACACCACCCAAAAGGGGTATAGGGGGGTTCTCTCCCCAGAATTTATTTAGAAAAATGGCCTCTAAAATGTGCTATTTACTGTCTAAAACCCACCGAAATAGGACATTAAAAGCATTAGGTTTTACATACTAATGGTAGTACATTATTCTTACGTGTGCAGGTGTGATGGTGTATTTTATAGCAGCTTGTATTGAGAATAGCTATACTATGATGTATGCATAAAAAGTGTATCATTATAAAGTCAGTAATGAGCACAAGTACCACAATGAACAGATGACAGTAAATGAAAGGAAGTGTAACTCTTCAACTTTCAGAAGGGAGTCCAGGATATAAATGACATTGTTCGGACTGGAGCCTGGAGGCCTTGTATAAATGCGTCATAATGCAAGTTTCTAATCTCAGGCTGATCATTACTAATCATAAAATAAGGTGCAAGTACTGCGACGGCTCTACCCGATTGATTTTCAGAAGTAACACTCCATTTAAGTCATTAACTCTCATAAGATTGCTTTGAAAACACTAGCAGGCACATTGAGTGCAAGGTTTGACGATAAGGCTTGTTTAATTTGAGCTAAAAGAGTTCCCACGAGGAGGTGTTTTGGGCGGGTAGGGGCTGGAAATGGGTGGGCATGACCATAGGGATAAGCAGGGCCATGGGCAGTTAATGAGTGGTCAAATAATCAAACAACACCTACACGCTTTGTTCCCTCTTCATATGCCATTTCTCCCTATCTGTACTCTGATGCAATAGTTTTGGTTTGTAGGTGGCACAACATATATAGCCCAAACTAAAAAGAGCAGACACTCAATTGGTTACTCGGGGCAGTACCATACATACATGGGGATGGTTACCTATTGTTTACTAAAAAGACTACTTACTAAGTGTTATAGCTAAGTCATACTTAGCTATAACACTCTTGAGGCTAGTTTGGGGGCTCTAGGCATCATGTAAAAATGTGACCTTGATATGTTGGGCCTGATTTACAAAAGCGTTTTATAATGGTTAAATTCCATTAAAAACGCTTTGTAAAACAGGCCACTGGAGTCTATGGAACATAGCTCAACATGTGGGACCTCAGAAAGACTGCTAAAATATAGAACTATTGTACAATAAAAGTATGAATGCATAACAGGAGAATATTATAGAAACTTTGCACTGATGCAAGGTAAATTAGCTCCACGGCAAAAATCGACCTTTTGCAGAAAACATTCTTTTAATGTACTTTTGCGCAAGGGAACTGTATGCCTTAATCCTAACCCTCGGCCTTGTGCAAAAATGCATCAAAATGTTATGATTTTTGTAATGCAGGACAATTGCAGTTTGTCTGTTACCACCAAATGTTTTCAGCCATGTTGCAAGAGTACATAGAATATAAGGCGATCAATGGACGTGTTAAAAATCAACCAGTGTGACAGAGGGCGAAAAGGTTTTTATAATCTCGCAACCAAGCGAGTGCTCAAAAGGCTAGAACGTGCCCACTCTTGTAAAAGCTGGCAGCTCTCGGTATGCCTTCTCATGGCGCAGTGCGATCATCACTGCAATTGCCAAAGCAATAATGCAGGCTACGCAGCCATTATCTGAGTGAGAGCGGTCAGCCAGAGCAGAGGGGAGAGGCGGGAGTTTCTTATGTGCGGCCCATGTGTTCAGATGAACACCATTATGTTTGACAACTCCGTGAGAGCTGCCACACTTCACAAGCCCAATTTGGATTCCGTCTTTCCCACAAAGAATGAGATTTATTAGGCAGAACGGAAAAAATAAAAAAGAAGAAAGTCATTCTTACCTCTACGCTGCGATTTAACTTTTCATAAAGAGACTTGGGAAGCTTGAAAGGCCGTGTCCAGTCACAAGTGGCTGCCGAGGAGCAGGCCATGCGGATGAGTTGCTATATTTGAAAACAACAGAGCACGGATCACTATAGGCCCGATTTCCTCATAGACACGTTCCTGCACTGCTTATGTAACGTAATGTTACAAGCTCCAATCGAGAAGAAGGCTGTAAGGCACACCATGCCCAGGACTCACCTGACTCCACCCACGCAGAATGTCATTGGCTGCATGCTAGCACAGGACTAGGACGAGGTCTCCTACTACGCTGTTTGCGCAGAACAATAACAGTGAGGGGCCACCCCTCCAGCGCCCCGACAGCCTCCCAAAATGAGAAGATGTGATACCTAGAGTGCGTGGAGTTCCGAGCTCCACGCACTCTACATGCACATAAAATTAATGAAGTCTGCGTAGACCCGGACGTGCCCCGCTGCTGAACTGGTTGGGCAGGAGCAGGCCTGGCATTGCAGCCCAGCAGAGCAGCAGGTTAATAAATAAATAATTAATCTGCCGCTCTGCAAAAATGTATTATTAATTCCAAACAGCAAAAAAGAGTTCTCTCTTCTTCTCTCAGTGGCGGGGAGGGGGGATGGCGCCCCCCCCACCCTATGTAAGCGGCCGCCACTGCTCAAGACTCATTTTCTCCTTCACTCTGCCCCCTCCCCTTCTAACACCTTCTCTCTGCCTCAGTGACAGGCTCCCTGGCTCCCTACGAGTACTACAGGGCTACAGCCCCTCCCCCCAGTCCACTCCCCTTGTCATGCACTCATCATGTTGACCCTCACCTCTGCAATCCCTGGGACTTGATCTCTGGCCTCCCCTTAGCACTTGTATCTCGCCTCTTCCCTTTTCCCTTCCCACCTTAGCACTTTGCTTTTTGCACAGTGCAGCACTTTTTCCCCCAACACCCCCTTCTCCCTCGCACTTCTTGTTCTGCACTTGCATGATCCGAAAGTCACCAGGCCTAGTAGGACGGTTATTGTAGCTTTCTTCCTGAACTTGGGACAAAGACTGATGCAGCGAGGTAACCCACAAAGAAGTTGGTTAGCCCACAGCATGGTCCCGGGAAGACTTCCGAAGGTTTCCAAGGGCAGGGTCCTTAAACAGGGGTTGAGACTGGTTGTACCCACCAGTCCAGGGGTCAAAGTACTCATGAAGGCCTTCTGGTGATCAGCAAAATAGCATGGCTTCACTGGGACGGTTTAAGACAAATTATAGCTCGTTTCCCAAAAGAGTGCTTGTGTGCACTCTATCGCGTTCAGAGAATTTTGTCACTGAACACGGAGAAAAGAGGAGATAATGGAGCCAAACTGCTAGAACAGACATTTTATTCATGCTGTCGCCATTAAGAACTCCTAACACTCGTATTTCAGGAGAGGGCGACGGTTCTATGAGAGTTTTTAGCCTTGTTGAAAGAAAATGCTCTTTAATATTCTCACGAGAGGTCTAGCATTGAACACAAACTCGGATGAGTTAATGTTCAAGCGCAAGAAGTGAAATCCTTTCAAGAGTGCATAGAAGCACTGAATCAAGACACTTTCTACAGTATATAGAAATCTGTGTGGTTATATGAAGGGATTGTTGTTGTCACACACAAGACCATATATTGATGGTATTTGTAAATTACATAAGCTTGTCGGAAGTGGCTGCGAGTAGGTGATACGACTGTACGTATTAGCAGTGTGGCTTGACGCGTCCTGTGGGTGCTTTCCCCTAAGCTCTAACTGGAGGGGCAAAACCATTGGAGCCAGAGCAGGGAGCGTTAAACGGCCAGCTGTTCGAGGTCATACGGAGCAGGGCCCGTTAAAGTTTGACTCTGACTGGACGTCAAGTGGGTGGGAGCAGCGCTTCAGCATTTGCTGGGTGGCTTGGCAACGTGACGACCTGGGAGACTGTTTTCTGATCTCTGAGTCGCACAGTGTCAGTGCCGTGAGTGCATTCAGCACCCCGCGGGACACTAGCTATTGAGAATAGGGAACAGGAGTTTTTTCTTTTGCAACGGCTACAGCCACAGCTGACACATTGACCTCTGGTATTAGACGCCTACTTCTGCACAAGGCTGGTCTATGCCTTCCCGATACATATGTGCCATATTTTTGTATTGCACATACTGGTACATATCTGCATTTATATCAACCTGCATTGAGTGTCTTAATTTATGTGGAGGCAGGGCATGAGGCTTTGAGCCTCAGAGGTGGCAAGAAGGCGACCACGCCTGACCAAGCCTGATCCCTGACAAAAACGGCAGGAATAACCAGTAGGAAAACTAGCCAGCTGCTGTCATAGAGCTTGGGGAGTTGTGGCAACGTGGTGATGGTAATAACATTTTGCTACTAGTTATCCACTTCCAGCAGCAATCAGCATTCAGCCCTCAGTACTTCATGCCACTTCCGTACGGACATAGCATGGGTATTGAGGTGGCTACCTAGTCGTGGTTGGTACTGTGGCCCAGATTACTTTCGGATTGTCTGGTGCTTTGGACGGTCGTAGACCGCCCAGGATTGATAGCACCTGACATTGTGGTGAAACTCCAGACCCGGAAGGGAGCAAAAAAGGAGGTGCCACAACAAATCTATTAGGCACAAAAGTTTCTCAGCCTGTAATGCTCCAGGTCAGCCCACGATTAATTGGGTAGCCCGAAGCCAGATGGCTATGAGGGCGTCCACTGGGATTGTGGGCCCGAAGGAAGTGTAAAACAGGGAGGGGGCAGTAACCAGGGTGACTGAAACAAAGTGGGCGATGAATAAATATGCTTAAGTTGCCACTGCGACCAAGGAGGTTAGTCCTGCGAGTAGCCTGGTCATTCCCACTGTTACAGTGGTTGATGGTGGTAATGCTGACACTGATGAGTCCTCAGTGTTGAGGCAGGTTGCAGGGAGGAGGCTGCACAGCAATCGTATCAAATCAAGTGTCAGCACCCTTGGTCGCTCTCACTTATGGCAGACCTATTAGGACGTCTTACGCAGGGAATATCTCTGGGCACAGTCTAGGCACTGTTTCTGTCTGTGAAGGGCATTCAGTTATATCAACTGTCACCCGCACACAATGAGTTCCATGATGAAGCCTCTGATGTTGAACATGATCTTATAGTTGAGGCCGAACCCTCGTCTAGATCAATTTCGGAGGCCTTGGCGCGCTCAATTGCTAGATACTATGCTGAAAACTGTTTGAGGAAAAAGAGAATTGCAAGGTAGGGAGGAGTGCGTAGTTGTGGACGAAGTCCTGGATGAACCAGAATCCATCAATATGGGTGCACATGGGGGGATTTTAGAGGAGGACTTTACTCAGGACATGGGTTTGCCCACCACACAGAGTGGTCCGGCGGGCCGCACTGGCCAGGACTTTAGTGGTGGGAGCCATTTTATCAGAGAACTCCCTTGTATTCCATCCATAATTAAAGAAGTGAGTAGTAACCAACCAGCATGCCCACAGAGTGAACCTAAGATCTCTGCATCTGCACCTACCGATCTTTTGGGTTTAAGGGGAAGTTCACTCTAAAATGTTATTGGCTGACAAGATGGGCCATGATCAAAAATATATATAAAAAAGATTTTTAAACAAAGTTCCTATGTAACATTTTGAGCAAATGAGGCTCAAACGTAAACATTTCGGCACTAGGAGGCAACCATTTTGTGTTAAGCTCTGCCCTTGAGGCAATAAGGAAGCAAAAGCTGGCTGTACTAAACAAAAGCTACCAGTAGGTGGCTCTTGTTTCATTATTGCTGGAGAGCAGATAATGCAGTCAGGATCCTTCCTGCAGTCTGCTGCTGGTAAGTGCTTTTTTAAAATTTGTTTTTACTTTCAAAAGAAAACCACAGCAATTATAAATACAACCGCAGAGACTCAAAGCGAAAGCCACTGCAATCATAAATACAACTCGGTTGCCTTTTCTTGTAGGAAGTCCAGGCAATTATGAATACTTCGTCGGCATCCGGATGCAGGGGAAATCGATGCCTGTTTGGGGGTAATCAGTCTGTTGGCTAAGTCTGTGCCTAGTCTGGTGGCAAGGGACGTTGTTAGAGTAAAGTCATGTATCTGCAATTGGGACCCTAATCATCTGTATCCCGATGCCGAAAGTTGCTAAGGATAATTTGCCTCCTCCTTTGGCAGTGCCGGTGGCAAGCCCTAGGGTGGCGGGTGATGGGGGCTGCTAAACCTGTGAGGGAAAAGATGAGCAGACAAACAATGTCCCATATGCACCCCAAAAGCGAAGAGGAGTCCAATACCAGGATGCCCATTTCCCATCCCATTATTAAGTCTGACAATGGAAAGCGGGGTAGTGTGTATGGATGTAATCTGGTTGACTGTGGAAATCACATTGAAACAGACATAGGGTCATAACCACACAGCCCGAAAGTGAGGCTAAGCCTAATACCTGGATGCTGTGCCCTTCACTTACTTCTAAGGCTGACGATGGAAAGTGGGACAGTGCGCATGGATTGAATCTGGGAGGCCGTGGCAATAACACTCGGAGCACTGATGTCACTCGGGAATTCCATGTGGTGGCATGAAGAAGGGGTCTCCTAAGGTCGATCATTTAAGTGGATGGCGTAAAATGTACCTAATCTGCTGTTTCAAAGGACTAACATATGGAGAAAAAAAATGCCTATAAAAGAGCCTCAACAAAGGGCTCATCGGAGGTGCTTGGGGTGAATATTTAATTTCACCTGTTTCCGACTGCGCATTCTCTCTGATTGCAAGGTTTTGCAAAGGGTGCAATGTCTGCTTTTCGTTTGTTAATGCAAATTTCCGCCTGTGTATCCTAAACTGTATGGATGCACTAGCCAAAAGGGGGATAGAGGTTTGAGGACGCCATGGATGATATATGCCATTTGCATGATTCATGGTCCTACTGGCATGAGGAGGGGAAAGGTGAGGATGGCTCTTGGACACCTACACATGTTTTTGTTGAGCAATCCGGCTCAGGTGCTAGTATGGATCTTTCCACAGAGCCAATTGTCTTATTATTGATTTGACAAGAGCAGAGGTTGAGGCAGGCCATTCCAAAGATTTAAGGCCTCCAAGCGGGTAAGGGAGAAGGTGTATGCATTCCCTATACTGGATCCACCCTTGATCTAGCTTTAGGGAATGTGGTGCAACAGCAGAGTGAGAATTGGCTACACCCATCAGGGGGGCAAGTGAGTGGCGTCTTGTCAAATATTGTGTCTGATCGGTTTCATGTTCCCCAGTTAGCTAAACCCCTGGTGATTGTCGCATGGAATGTGGCCGGTTTTGTGGCATATTGTATTGCGGGCCGGAAGAATCCTAGGGGACGTTGCTATGGAGGTTTGTGTATTTTGGTCAAAACCCACTTACTTGGCAAACTGTTCCCTCTGGGGTCTTCTCATCCATTTTTGCAGGTTGTTAGAAACTGCATGATGAGTGGGAATGATGTGTTAGTGGTCAATTTTTAGAATAGTCCCCATGCACATTTCGTCACGGGCCGTCTTTCGGTGTTATCCTCTTATGGAGGGCCTGTTCAGTCTGGCTGCTGTTAATGGGATATTCCTTATTCTGGGAGACCGGGGTGGAGGGTCTGGAGGATTTTAACACCAAGATCGGTGGCAGTCCCAGAACTCCCCTATTTGACTCCTCGGAAGACGATTTGGCCGGGATCTTGATTCCTATATATTTTCTTTTTTATTGGTTTATTACAAACCTTTAAAAAGATAGTGAATATACAAAATACATAGATTTCATATAAAACAAAAACCACAAAAAGCAGGTTACAAAAGTCATTCCACAAATTATATATCAACGTATACAAGTCAAGAAGCTTCGTCTATATTGATCAGACTCGCTTAGTTCAAAACTCAGTCAGAGAACAGAATGGAATGATACTTTCCAAAAAAAAGTTAGTGCTAATGTTAGCTTCCGATCAGTTTCATCAAACAGAACTTGACACCAATCTTCTAGTGTTAACGATGATCTTGCTTTGATAAAATGACCCAAGTGCTTTGTGCGTTCAGTGTTCAATGCAGGACACAACATTATCAGAGGTTTAAGAGTTTCCTCCACACCATTACACAATCTACAAATTACCGTTGGAACAGCAGTATTTGCCCATAGATTTAAACTTCTCGGGTCTGAAAGAGGTTATAACGAAATTGCATATAAAGTTTCCTTTGATGTTGGTCCGGAAATTGTATCAGATAATTTTGACTTTCGTTGAGTCCTCTTTTCTGCATTGGGGCATTTTTCATTTAACGATGTTTGCGACTGTTCGCCAGTTAGAATCCAGTCCTGCATCCAAAGTTTTTTCTTGCTATGGGTGGGGTTAGTCTGCAGGGTAATCAAATCTGTGCTGAGTTCTAATAGCATTGTTTTAGAGCGCTCGACCCACATTGAGAGAACTGACGAAGACTTCACTTTATTTACTTGATTTAGTATCTCAAATTGTGGGAACGATGAAGCCATTGAAACCTTTCCATAGAGGGTAAGTGTTTGTCAGCAGACTCTTGCATTAAGGGAGGTCAAGCTAAGCTCATGTCTAATG
This sequence comes from Ambystoma mexicanum, assembly GCF_040938575.1. Taxonomy (NCBI): domain Eukaryota; kingdom Metazoa; phylum Chordata; class Amphibia; order Caudata; family Ambystomatidae; genus Ambystoma; species Ambystoma mexicanum. The sequence continues at coordinate 434,324,323 of NC_090931.1, read as the reverse complement.
CAGGCCGTTGGGGTTCCCTTCGGTAGGCAAAGAACGTGGGACCAGAACATGTTTTCCAAACTGTTCCAAGTCTCAAAGGGACATCCCAAGGGACATTTTGTGCCATACATAAGTGCAGGAACAGCTTTTTGTTTGTAGAATAGTAATACTGGCAAGATTGAAAATTTACCATGTTTTTTATTGAGGCAAACAAGTTTTTTGCACTTCATTTTAATGTTAACCCATGGAATGGCGTTTATGTTTGAGTTGAAGACGGTCCCCAGATATTTGATTTTGGGCGTACATGCCAGCATTTTGTCACCCAAATACCACTTCAATGTTTGTCTGCTTAGAGTACTAGATCCTTGCAGCTTTTGTAGCACGATGATCTCGGACTTGGTGGTATTTATAACCAGTGCGTTTTGTTTCACATAGTTTTCAAGTGCATTCAAACTACGCTGCAGACCAATTGGCATGGAGTCCACCAAAACAGGTTTGTCAGCGTAGATCATATGGACAATATGGAGGCCGTTGATTTTAGGAGGAAATTAACCAGCTTTCTTTAGGCTTAGGTCAACATCAGATATAAAAAGATTGAAAATTATCGCAGCCAAAGGGCAGCCTTGTTTAACCCCACAAAACGTTTGGATGGCAGATGAAAGCCTTCCCATCTTGTCAAATCTAATACGGATATTAGTATGGAGATCCTTAATAGCTAAGAATAAACTTAACGGACAGTTCCATTTCAGCATCTTAGTCCATAAGATTTGGCAATCAATACTATTAAAGGCATGTGATAGATCTATTGAAGCGATGTAGATTTTACCACCGCGCCGCAGATTGTCCATTTTTAGCAAGTTGATTAACAAGAGATTCAGACTACATCCCACTCCTTTTGTAAACCCAGTCTGTCTTGGGTTTATGTGCTTGCTGGACACAGTCCACCTCTGAAGATCACGTTGCAAGAGGGTCGCATAGATTTTCCCCAAAACATCAAAAAAGGCAATTGGACGGTATTGACTTGGGTCGGCATGATTACCCTTTTTAAAGATGGGCACAATAATTGCGCTTTTCCACGAAGTTGGCGTTGTAGCAACGGACGCAATCTTTGTAAAGAGTTGATGGCAAAATTCGCCCCACTCGACAGGTTTTTGCTTCAGAGTGAAATTAGTCAACCCGTCCGGACCATGGGCTCTGGATGAGCTTTGATTAGTTATGATTTCAGGGATGTCGGATTTTTCAAAGCTTAGGTCCCACGGTTTTAGATCATGAGAGGGTGAATCTCCAATTTCACCTTTTTTACAATAAAGCTGTGTATAGTGGTTTATCCACATTTCCTCAGAAACCTTGTTTTCTAGCAATGCATCCGCAGGAGTACTCGAGTTGTTCATAAGGCTCCAAAAATCTCTGGTATTTTTATTTGCCAATTTAGATAACATAAGTTCACATCTTGCTGAAGGAGATCCGCTCTATGGGCTTTTAACCAGTTTTTGTAGGACCATTTTATTTTTTTATTTTGCGAGAGGTGAGCGCAGATCGGAAGTCTAGGACAATGTCGGACCTCCATCCTCATCTGGTGTTTACGTTTCAGGATATTCAAGTCAAATGAATGAGTTAGTTGAAAATTATGACGCTGAGAAGTATTGTTAGTTTCCTTATATTGTTTTAGAAGATGTTGATATTCAATCTGGACAGTTTCAGCTGAAAAGGCTAGGGTTAATAACCTGACCTCCATGTCTTCAAGGCGGAGACGAATTCTATTAGATTCAATTGAGATATTATGATTCCAGTATGCGCATGTTTTGGCACCCGCACTGATTGTCAATTTTAAAAGGTTATGATTGCTTTCGGCTTTATCAATAACCTTAAGGGATTGAACACGAGCATGCAGGTCATCTGACACATAGAAATAGTCGAGATTAGATTTCTGATTATGCCTTTTCCAGGTGGTTTTTGCAGGAACGTCACCATTTGTACATCCATTCAGCATAATCATTCCCCTTGCAAACATTTCAGCAATCCAGACTTGAGCGTTATTTGAATATGGTGATTTGCTAGCCGGCAACTTGAGTTGAACTTTTATGCAATCAATGTTTAAGTCGCCACATAACAGTATATTTGGGGAAAGTTCCTTTTCGTCAATAACATCAATAATCGTGGACACATGATCAATAAATTCAGTTGCACTGAAAGCTTTATGTTGCCAATACACATTGATGATAAACATTTTATCCAAAGGTTGTTTGGCAGCTGACTCCAATTTGACAGTGACCAATTGAATGTATGATATTGTATTTTTATCTTGCATAATTTTGTAGCCGGAACTTTTTCTAATCGTAGTCAAGAGGCCAGCCATAGGTCTACCTGATTTTTTGAGAATGGCAGGGTTTATGGAAATGTCAAATTCGTCGCATACAGGCGGTTGGACAAGCCATGTCTCCTGTAGACCTACAAAAACCAACCCGGCGAGCCAAGAGTATTGGAACAGATGACTGAATCCACGAGAGTTCCACAAAACTATAGCCAGCGAGGTTTCAATATGAGCGGTTGGGCGATACCTTTGATGTGGCCTTGCCAAAGATCTGGCAACCCAATCCCACTCATTAGGTTTAGGTGTATCCGTAATATTGTTATTTAGGGTGTTGTTAGGTTCTTCAATAAAGCGGTCACAAGAAAAAGTGATTTGAATTTGATTGCTCGTTGTTGTTAGGTTTGAAGGAAGCAACTGCAACTTTGGGTCCATTGTTGTTTTCTTCATAGAGCCTGATAGTTGCAGTGTTTCCAAGGCAATGGACTCCACAAGAGGACCACTTCACTGCTGAAAAGCTGGTGACAAAGCTATCTTTGGAGCCAAATGGACATCAAGTACAGGTGCAATTTTTCCACTGAGCGTTGCAGTTTATCGTAAGTCAAAGCCCATCGACAGTAGTACAGAGGCGGATTCCAAGAGAATATTGCGCACCATCCCAGAAGCAATGTGCAATCGCACACCATCGTTTTGGGGTTCTTTATAAAATTCAACCGTTCTTATATCCGCCGTTTCAATTGTACGGAGAGTTGGCACATAATGGAATAGACGCAACACATTGGTCCGGTTAAGTGTGAAGCCATCATTGACAGACTATATACGTTCCAGAATGAGCTGGTATTTTGAAGTTTGCTTCTTGAGTATAGACAATAATGGCTTACTTTTTGAAAAATGCACGTGTTTGCCAGTGCATTCCTTGTTGAGAAGGCTTGAAACAAAGGCTGGCCAATCATCACTCCCCTGAAGACCACACAAAGCAGCATTCATTGTGCTGTACAGATCCCAAATGATCTGTACTCGGACCTTTCCTCTTCTCTCTCTATACTTCCCTTCTCGATCGCGTCATCTCAATCTTCTACCACTTCTACGCGGACGATACCAAACTCTTTCTCTCCTCCTCCTCTGACCTCCACCACACTCTCTCTTCCTGCCTCACGGCCATAAAAAACTGGATGTCCTCCCACTTTCTTTACCTCAATGCTGACAAGACTGAAGTGCTCTTATTCCCTCCTAACACACTCTCACCTTCCCCTCCTCCTTTCATCCACTCCCCCCCTTCCAATCTCCCCATCTATACCCATGCCCGCAACCTTGGCCTCCACATCGACTCCTCTCTCTCTCTCCTTCTCCACCCACATCTCTCTAACCTCTCGTACCTGTCGGCACCACCTCTTCAACATCCGTAAGATCCGCCCCTCCCTCACCTTTCATGCTTCTAAACTCCTAATCTCCTTCCTTATTTTCTACCGTCTCTTCTACTGCTCCTCTCTTCTCTTTGGCCTCCCTATCTCCCCTAAAATCCATCTACCACTCCTCCATCCGTATTCTATGTCTCCTCGAGACTATCTACCTCACTATCCCAACTCGGCTGGCGCCCTTTCCTCTCACAATTGAAATTCCAATTCCTCTGCCTTGTCTACAAATATCTCCATGACCTCGCCCCCTATCTTTCCTCCCTCCTCTCATTCTACTCACCCTCCTGTTCTCTCTGCTCAGCTGACCTATACCTTCTCACTGTACCCCCTGCACCTTGTGCCTCCTCACACTTCCGCTCCTTCCAACTCTTGGCCCCCCTCCACTCGAACTCCCTACCTCTCCCTATCCGCTCCTCACCCACCTACCCATCTTTCTGCTCCTTCCTGAAAGATCTTCTCCACTCTCCCCCCTGACTCTTTCCCTACCTCTTCCCCCCAAAACTCCTCCCCCTGCTCTTATATTGGATGCCGTTACCACCCGTGCGTGTCACGACCATCTGAGAACACCCCCCCTCCTTTTGAGTAAATTGTTCTATGTACTGTACCACTGGTTTGTATCAAGTTTGTAAATATGCTTCTTTCTCTTGTTATTGTTATACTATAAAGCGCTATATAAACTCAAACATTCATAGTAGCTTTAGGGGTTTTGTTAAAAAGAGCGAAGCTTTGGTCAGAAGAGGTGTCAATATCAAGAATGTTCAAGATTTACCACCTTTCGCCTAAAGTAAGTATTTTCGGACTTTGCTGTGTTAGGTTTATTATCTCAGGAGTAGGTCTCACGGGAACACAACCACACTGGCGTGAGCTCTGTTGAAGCCCTTTATGAGGCACATTGGAGGGCAGGCTCTCACACAAAACACTTGGAACCGCACCTTTTGGACAATTGACAGGGTTACTTGCAGATTGGTCCATTTCCTCTTCATGATCATAAGTTGAAAGGTCAAGAAGATCATCTATAGATTCAGGCAATTCAGTAGCTGCCTTTTCAGCTGCAGGGCAAAGGACCCCGTTAGCCTCCAAGGTCAGATCTAAGGTTTGCTCATTGTTCAATGGATCCGAATTTAAAGTGAAGCTTATAGTTTAAGTTTCGTAAGAATTTTCCAGAGCCATTCATGGATCGAGGCTTCCTTTTGGTAACGTTTGATTTTTTTTTTGTTGGTTGGGTTTCCCAGTCGGTTGTTTTGTGGTCAGTTTGGTCTTGCTGTTAAATATAGAAAACAATTCTTCCTGAGGACCCGAAGTATCCACATCCTAAGGAAAAATTCCAGAGGTTACCAGCTCTTGGACATCAGCAGTGTAAGAAATTGAGTTGGAAGTAGTGGGCTCTTGAATATCCAAATTGGCCCCATTATCATTTTGTTTCAAACTAAGGAATGCGGCAGAGAAAGAGCACATTTTTGTTGCTGACACAGGGTCATCGACTCCACCAACCTTAGCAGCAGGAAAACAGTGCATCTGCAAAACTTGGCAACTCGCCAGACACAATTGGATCCTTGTTTGTTTCCCTGCTGCCGCTCAATCTCTTCAAAAGGAGCCCTGGCAGGTCTACAAGTCCTGGGAGACGAGCCTTCTGCCAACAAGTTTACACCAAATTTCAGAGTTTGCTGTTGTAGAATTCCTAACGCCTGTTTGGCCACATCAGCAAACAATTTTTGGTCTTCCAAATCTTTTAGCCGTTGCTCATTGAAGATGCGGGTGCAAGAGTCAACTTTTTCCACCAGTTTGGTCAGTGATTGCTTAGACATGATACTTTCATACTCTAAAGCGCTCAGTTTTGTATTTAGAAGGGCTACTAGAGTTGTTATGTCTTTCATGCCATCGTGAATTTGTTCGTATAATTTTAAAAATGGCGAGATTGTCATTGACATGGAAGACATCAGAACAGGTAGCAATTCTTGAGAAGTTTTCCTCATAATTTTTTCGAGGTCCTGCTCAGCACTTGGTCTAGGAGCTGCTTTTAGGTAAATTCGCCTAATCTTGGAAAAATCGTGTTCCATAATTGAAGATTCAGATGAGTCATCGTCAGATTAACAGTCTGACACTTGAGGCCAAGCATTCTGTGCAGTTGTTGTTGGAAATGGCACAGCCCGGTGCCTTTTGCTTTGGTCAGCTATTTGTTGCCGATAATTCGAAGAGAAGGCAAAGCAGAATGGTTTCTCTATAGTATCTGGTTGTTAGAAAGTTTATGTCTAGCTTGGGAGCAAAACAGCTCTGGAGAACCACTGTCATCGAGACGCCTTCTTTTAAAGGGCCCAGCTAAAGGATTGTTTTCAGACACATAAGTGGGTCTACCTTAGACATTCTCTTTAGACAAGTCACACGCTGATGCCAGTAGTAAAGCCGCATTTTGTTTTGAAGTCGAGCGGGCAATATTAATTTTCTCCAAGTCCAACAAAAGTTTATTCGCAATTTCAATTGAATTTCGCCTAGATGGAGGCGGCGAAATGTTTTTTAAAGAAGCTTATTTAACATTTATAGGAGTTCGATTTGTGCAATGTTCTGTAAGGTGAAAAGGATGCTGTGGTGAGAGAACAGCAGGAGGAAGAATGAGGGGCGTTGCGCCATCTATGATCGAGTTCGGGACAGCAGTCGGTTCATGTTTTGACAATGTCAGCAGTGAAAGACTGGTCGATAGCAAGAATGAGGCAGAAGCAGCCTCTTTACCAAGGTTGGGAGGGTCACACACATGCTGTTGTGAAGCAATAGGCAAGGCTACTGCCAGTTGCTGAAAAAAATACACAAAAACAAAGCTATTGCGGCACGGGCAAGGCTGTCCAGGCATTGTACAGGGTACACAATAAGCACAACACCTGAAGCCTCAGCAGAAGGAAACAAATAATTCTTTGTATGCACGGGTGTCTGATTTGCCAAGGAATCTTCACAAAGGGGTATGGGGGAAGACTCAAGGGAAGACACAGGCAGAGGAGAAAGGCTCCCATTGATCTTACTTGTGTGCGAATTGCAAGAGATACTGGACATCCTGCAAATTTCAGAGTCAGTAGACACATTTTCGGCATGCACAAAGATAGAACCTGGTAAACTTACATAGGAGGGGCACACATGGTCATATTTTGTAGGAGGTAGGTCCTTTCCTTCGATCTCGCGGTGCAGTTGCAGGCATGTTGATGGATGAGAGGCAGTTCTTTCCTTGCTACGGATGCTGGCCAAAGCAACCCGTGCCGTAGGCGAGTCTCCAGGAAGGGGCATAGTTCTTTTAAAGGTGACGCACCGGCTCTACAGGACTCCACAGAGCTCCAAAGACTCCAAGACTCTACGTGACTCCGCATCCGCGGAGAGTCTGGAGTCTTGAAGGAGCAGCAGCAGGTGGCTCTGCCCGCAACAACAAAGATAGAAGAAGCACTGTAGCAAGACTGTAGGGCCCGTAATCCGTAATACTCCAAGACACGTGACTCCGCTTCCTCGATTCCTATTATGAGGGATGCCAGAATTTGTACAGAGGGGCTCAGGTTGTGGGAGCTGCGACCGGCCAATGGCCATTTCCCTGATGATATCCTAGGCAACTTTATGTTCTCGTCAGCCTCGGGTCACTCAACAATTGATTACCTATTTGGCCCGGTAAAATTCTCTGGGACCATGCTATCAAGTTCAGTGTGATATGCAACATTTGTAGTGATCATTTTTCTATCCGGTTTGTGCTCAAAACACATGTCAAACAAGCACTGCCGGGTCTGTTGTATCAGCTGGTGTATAGCCAAAGGTTTAGATTAAAATGGCAGTTAGCGGAGAGAGAGAGGTTGCAGAGGGAAGACAACTGGCGGGAATTGGATACCTTCTTTTCAGGCAGTTCTGATCAGAGTGTTATACTAACCTCAGAAGACTAGCAAAAAATTGGTAAAGAGGCAGCCGGGTTGGTTTATCTCAGATTGTTCGGAATCCAAAATATTTTGCTTGGAACCCTGAAGAATGCCCCGTCTACAAAAAGGGACATAGTTGGTGCCCAGGCAGTATTTAAGAGGGCTATCGCCATCAGGAACACAAATTGAAGCTGAGTCTTGGGAGGCCTGGGTCAATCTTTTGTCACCAATGACCACAAGCTTTTTTGGGATATAGCGAACAGTGGGCCTTTCTATACATTTTTAAGTCAAGAGGTGCTGATGTTATGGTTTCTGAGCAGGTATGGGTGGTAAATATTTCTGCCCTATATAGTGTGGGTGATGCAGTCACAGCCATTGAATGACCACTGGCCACAGATCCCCAGCAGTTGCTACACTCAGTGAATGTAAACATTGTTTTGAAAGTAGGGGAAATTGTTTCAGCCATACAATGCCAAAAAATAAATCGGGCTCCACGCCCCGATAATGTTCCAGCAGACCCGTTCTTATCAGACCTGGACTTCTGGATCTCTATTCTTAATATGGGTTTTAACGCTTTCTGTGCAGGGGATGTGCACCCCGTCTCCTGGTCACGTGCAGTAATTCAGCCATTATATAAGAAGGGCCTGAGGGCGCCATCAGCGGCGTATAGACCTATTTCGCTTTTAGACTCTGTGTTTAAGATCATGGGGAGGGTTCTCCTGGGAAGATTGGAGTCTTGCATGGAATGTAATAATATTCTTTCCCCATTCAGTTGGGGTTTAGACCAGGTCTTGGAACAGTGGAGCAGTCCCTGAACATCTATATGGTGTTGGCTCACTCTATATAAAGGATGAACCCATTTTCCTTGCTTTCATGGATCTGAGCACCGCCTCTGACAAAGTCAATCTTAACAAATTGTGGTGTGTGCTTAGATCCATGAATTGTCCATGTGCACTGGTGGATCCTTTGGAGAGACTGCATTCATCCATCGGGCCTGTGTAAGGAGTGGCGTGCAGAGTCCGTGCACTGCTTTTTTCACACGGAGCAAAGGGTGCGCCAGGGGAGTGGCCTGCCCCTGCCTCCCTGCTTTTATTTTTGTATATTAATGGGCTTTATACCCATTTACTTGATTCTACTCTGGATGTCCCCAGGCTGGGTAGGTGGTGCGTGCCATTACTGGTTTATGAAGATGATAGTCTTGCTGCCCTGTACTCCTAGAGCCTTGCATTGCCCGATTGATGATTATTCCTTATTCATAGATTCACTGGATCTAAAGGTTAATGCCCAAAAATCAGCAGTTATGGTTTGTAGCTGGTGCAAGGGCCCCCAAATTTTCAGGCGATGTATAGTGAGGGGGTCTTGATTCCCAGAGTCTCTAGTCTTGACTACCTGGGGGTTAGATTTCCTTCAGACTTTAGTACTGAAGCCCATGTTGACAAGCAGACTGCCAAGTTTAAACAGGCTATTGGGGGTGTTGGACGCGCCATGGGTATGTTTAGGCTAAACTGGTCGAGCTGGCATTCAAGGTTTATAATGGGAAAGCTATTTCTGTTGCCAGGTATGGCATGGAGTTGTGGGGATACAGTAAGGTTGAATCCATCCAGGTGGTGGAGAACACTTTCCTGAAACAGGTTTTAGGGCTTCTTCGTTCGCCCCCTAATTTTGCAGTCCATGAATTGGGCTGCAGGTTTATTAGCGACTCCATCGCAGCCCAGCCTGTCAACCATTGGCCTAGAGTCTGGGGTAACAGCAAAGCCGGTTTAACACAGGACCTAATTAGACACTTGGTTCCTAGGGAACCTTACCTGAAGATTCCCAGGCTAAGGGTATATATAGGAAATGTTGTCAGAAGGGGATTTGGCTCAATATTCTCTCTTGAGGGATGTTATGCCGTGCACTGTTTTTTGCGCTATAAAAGTAAGGGTGATCCAGCACATTCTAGACGATAGGGAGTCTTCCGAGATCCAGAGGTCTGCTAACAGGAAACATGCAATTATTGCGAGACCAGGTCTGCAGAAATATTTGCAATGCACCCAGGGAAGACTTGGCCTATTTCTTACTGTTTTGTCCAGCGTTCCCCTTAATTAGAGAGTGTAAGCTTAAACCACTTCTGCAGGGCCAGGGGTTTCTTCAATAGGACCCGGCACTGTGCTATCTGTTATGGGTGGACTCAGTTTGTGTGGGTTGGGGTTTATTATCATTTTTAAATGAATGCGCTAACTTTGAGGAAATCTTTAATGAAAATAGTTTGAACTGAATGCTTTTGTATTTAAATATGTGGCTTGGATATAATGAGGGTGGATTATGGTTTATTTTTATACTGGCTGATATGTAATTATGTTATGTTGTATTCCCAAAATAAACTTTTTACTTACTTACAATGCTGGTTGGCTTCAACAACAGGTTCTGGGTCTTCAACAGGGGTCTTGGCTCCAATGACGACCCGAGGAATGGCTGCAAAAGTCTTTTATCCAGGATTCAATCTGGAGTTGCCACAAGCTCAACAATCGGGAGGGTCAGCATTATTCAAAATGGTAGGGACTGGTCAACCCATCTGCCCAACAAAAGACAGTTTGGAATGGATGTGAACAAAATAGAAGATGGCCAAATTACAGGCAAAAATCTTGTGGCACATCAATTTTAGAGTACTTGGTACTTTAAAAAGGCACCAAGCGGTAATGCAAAAGTGAACAAGAAGATAAAAAGAAACCCGGTATCAAAATATCAGCTGCCACTAATACATCTTGCACACATCATGTAACCGCAAAGTAATGAGAAACAAAGTTACAGGGACACAAAGTATCCCGACCACCTCACAGTAAGGCGATGCGCGCAATATAATCTGGTTGTTTTATCTGCTTATAGTAATATTTGTACGTTTTGTGAAATCATTTTATTTGTTGAACAAGTGGAAGTTGTGATTATGCTATGAAATGTGCAAAGTTTGAGTTTCAGCTGTAAGCACAATAAAATAATAAACATAACTATACAAATCAAACTATTAATGAAAGCATCATTTACTGGAATATAATCTATTTCAATAACATTACCAAATTATAATTGCATGATACATTTAACAATCTCTTTCAAAGACATGAATGAGGACACCATGCTGAGTGTGAAGATAACACTCATAGAACAAAGCATAAACGAGGACTGAACCATGTCCAGATAAAGAGAGTAATTGATTACAAAATAAAGAGAGTTTAATGGACTATAATTGAAGAGTAATTTGAGTTCCTTTTCATTTTGTATTTTTTTGCGCAATATGTTTTTCCAACCTTAAAATAAAATTGTCAAGAATTCCAAACTGAGCATGAGCAGTTTGTAAGGAGAAAAATGGGACATTAACTGCAAAGAAAACACTTGTGGAGGGAAGCACTCTAGGATGATATTTAACTGCACACCACCATTATTACATTTTAGATTCCTTCAAAATAGTAAAGTGCGATTGCTTTAAGGATATTTACTTTGTAGTGCCGGATCCGTCTTTGGTGTAGGCGATCTTGTCTTGTGGGTTGTAATATTTCCTCCATGTTTTATGGAGTATTCAAATTCTTTTTTTCAGTGTATGTTGGTGGGGTGTGAACCATCTTGCTGAAATATTTGTTCTGAAAGGTTGATACTTTTTCTTCGGATGAAGAGGTCTAGTGCTTTGATGAGTTTTCTAGGGTCATTCAAATTATTTCCGGTTGTTTCAACTCATTTGCGTTTGGTCTCTTTCATAAGATTCCCATATTCTCCCATATTTAGCGTTTTTTCAGCATCTCCTGGTGGTAGTAGTTTGTCCTTTGTGAGTTGGTAGTTGATACCCGGTCGTGTGATTGTAAACTAACTCATTATATGATCGCTCCATTTTACCAGAGTCGGGGAGAGGTGGTTATTACGCCTTCTTCACAAGAGATTCCATACATGGTATGGCATGCAATGTCTATCACTCCTTCGGCCATTTTTTTAGATGAAAGCTGACCATGTATGTGCTCAAGCTTTTGGGTGCCGACTCTGCACCTCAAACCAAATTTCTAAGTCTTTGAGGATCATTTGTTTTATATAACTAAGTTAGCAGTCACGTCTGAAAGGTTTCTGCAAAAGTTGGGCTGTATGATGGTTGTCTGTAAATAAGTAGGAAGGAGAGGTTGGTTGGGTGGTTAAGTGCAAGGTATATCAGGAGTCCTTCACAGTACAGGAAATCCATATGGTGTAAAGTCGAGATTCAAGGTGTTCCTTGTGTACGACAGTGATACCGCCTCCTCTTTTGCCAGTCCTGTTGACTTGAATGAGTTTGAAAATGGTGGGGATGGATTAGTGTGCTATTATCTTGTAGTTGTCTGACAACTACATTTTGTGTTATTAAGAGCATGACGGCTCCTCCTTTGCTAAGAATTTTGTGCATCTCTCTTCTGTGTTTAAGTCATGGAGCAGGCATTGATCAGACTGAAGTGTATCAGATCTCCAACCTCTGGATTATGTGTCAGTGTCATTAATGCCCTGTATTGCTTTCATGTTCTGTGTGCGAGCCTGGGTCCGAGGTGTCAGATGGTAGATTGGTTGTGTGCTGGTATGCTGCATAGAGTTGGATGTGTTGTCTCATTCCAGCATAAATGTGGCTGCTGGGTGTTCTGTGGTGATAAAGGGAGTGTATAGGCTGGGGGTGGTTCTTAAGGCCATGCCATCTAAGGCATCTGCGCCCCTATGAGTGGGCCAAGGTTCTGAAGTATCCTTGAATTGGTTGCGTGCAAGGTTAGCTATCATGGGTTTTCCAAGGTTCTTGTTCTCGTCCTCATGTATCCGGTTTCCTGAGTTGTTTCTTGTGGTATGCTCCATGAAGGGCACTGGCATATTTTTACGTGGAGAGGTCGCATGAAACAATTCAAGGTTTGGATCAGGCTTGCAGTCTCTCTCCCCCTGGGACACCTGGGTAACTGTTTGGTGTTGCATATCACATTCCCAGCCAGTCAGTGGAAGGTTGGGCAGTGTTTGTACTATTGGTGGTGCTTTAGGTTGTTCCCTTCTGACTTCCATCGGTGTCCTATTGTCACTGCATCTGGGAATTTTAAAGATGGTGATGCTGACACTACTTTACTATCATGAGCAATCGATTGCTGTAAGGTCCTGGGTTCATGGAGTGAAATAATAAGATTGCAGTACGCTTTTAACCCAGGGAAGTCTATGTAAAGATTATACAGAAATGCAATGAGCTTTTTAGAGATGCCGCCTCAAGGTGAACACAGTAGGATCTTGAAAAAATGCAGCATGCGCCCCCCCCTCCTACCCACCCAGTGATAGTCAAATGCATGACAGGTTATAAAACAATGCAAGGACTTCAATTAGGGGTATCGCGGTGTGGCCAAGAAGAAGCAAAGTATGTGGCAATGTACTCCCCAGAGGGAGACACAGTTCTAACACACTGTTATACTCAATGGAACAACTCAATGATTCTTCTAAATGATGCCTAGCAGTGAGTACAATACAATGCACGATCATATCAAAACCCAGATATAAAATAACAGTATATAAAGAGAACACTGATATGTGAAACAGCAGTAAATATAAGGAACAATTAAAAACACCTTTTTTTTAAAAAATTGGTTTATAATCTCTACAGATTTTTTAAAAACACCTTCCCAGAGAGATCCAGACATAGAAGCAACAGGACAAATGCAGCGATGCAACTTTTTTTGCCTTTTTGTTTGTATTACAGATTACAATTTAGAAACTGTGTAGTATACTTTCTAAGAGATGGTTAGTTGTGAAACACTATGTAAGGCTTTAATTAGGGATATCAAGGTGCGAGCAACATGGAGTTTTAAAATGTGGATTGGGAGTGTCAGGGTCATGAATGTCAGAGTAGAGCGGGGAACCCTCTCATTCTGGGGCCATAGGGCTACAAGGCATAGCCAGAGCCCTACCTGTCAAGCTATCTAACAAATTAATTAATAATTACTCTCAGATCTTAAAAACGACCTTATTCCAATACTGTGGGTTGGCTAGCATTAGTCAGAAAAGGGTGACCAAAGCCTAAATTCACAAAATGTTAAGTAATAATATTTAACTGACCACTTGCATCACACCACACTTAAACTCAAATAATATATTCACAGTCACATTAACTCAATACATAGACCAGTCAGTTCCAAATTGGATGCGTTTTACTAGACAGCTAACATGTGTTTCGACCTCATTCACAAGCTCTTCTTTTCAGGGCACTTCTATATAGCCAATTGACATCTACTGCTACACACTTTGTGGTTGATTGTCCAAGCCTCAGATATTCTCTTGTATATACAAAACCTACTCTTGTTCCTCAATTGGCACATCTAATGAGATATGTTGGTTGATTTCTTGAACAAGGGTTAAATCCCAGCAATGTTCATTGTGACTAGGCTAGTCAGGCCCAGCGTACTGCGGCGTTCCACGTGGCTAATTCCCAGAGCCTGACCTATCCCAGAGGAGGAGTGTGGGTGCTGAGAGACCCCAGTCCCTGGCTCACCTCATAGGTTTATGTGGCTTGAGAGCTTTGGTACCACTGTTCGAGCAATGCACAGTACAGTATGTGGCTGTGCACTATAAAAAGGGATGACCAGCTATGCAACACAACAGCAAACAAAATGAAACAGCCAGCCAACTCAAGAACACCGCGAATTGAAACACTAGGTGTTGTGGAGATTTCCAAAGTGATGTCAGACACAAAATAGAGTTCAACTCTTACTGTAGTTACGGTTTGTCAAGTGGTTAGGAACCCTACCTTTTGTCTGTTGGTTTGCTACAGTTTGTTCTTTTGTTGAATGTTTTTTACTGTTGCTCAGGTTTTCCCTTGACTTAAGGTTCTTCTGACTTCAAGTCTCAGCACGCAGAGAGTTCCTGTTTAGTCTATAACAATGTGTTAGGAAATATTTTATTTGTGATGCTATCACTCCATAACAGGAATGGGACACAACATGTTGTTATTGTTTTGAACCCGTTCTGAATTTTGGAGGCCAGTGAAGCCTTTTTAAATTCACTGACCTTGCTAAACTCATCTGATCAGTCCCTATGGACATAGTAAAATTCTCTGTATATTTTTCCCTATACACACCTTCTGTGAAGTGGCGTAGTGACACCGTGTTCCTGGAACTTTGTTATTTGTAACATTTTGGTAACAAACATGACGTTTCCAAGATGGGCTCGTGGCAGCGAATACTTTTCTACCATTTTCTTTGTTATGGTCTTGTGCACTTTTACATTTTACTGCATAATGCCATTTATAGTACTCTAAATTGTTTGTGGGCAAAGTGGCGGTCGGTGTGTGTGGCAGGACTGACTACGATTATACAGCCCCTGCCAGCTTGAATGATGCAGATCCTTGCCATTGGTGGGCTTGGGCACATTTCCAGCGTGAATCCTGAATACAAGGGGGACTCCTGCAGCCATTCATCAGATCGTCGGAGTCAAAACCCCTCCAAGTGGACTAGCTCCAATTTGGGCTACCTTGCTGCATCGGTTGTCGTCCTCAGTTGAGCCTTGGGATTCCGCAGATCTTCGACTTACCAAACAAGAGGCAAACCCCTGCAGTCGGAGCTCTCCACCATGAAAAGGGGACTTGTAGGAGTACTTTCTTTGCTTCTGCAAAAAAGTGCTGACTTTTGTCATTTCTTCAGAGTGGCCATCGCCAATTGCCACCTGCACCGTGTCCCGGGGGTCCTCTGAGAATATTCGCTGGAGTGGTTAGTCCTTTCTTCAGTCCTGTAGAGGTGTCCAGTATCCAGAACCGATCCACTACAGACCAGAACTGAAAAGTAACCAGACCCCAAAAAACCTGATACCGAAAGTGAACTCTGCCTGAAGCCTCATAGACCAATGGAAACAAGGTATGAGAAAAGGGGGCACAGCAATTTCAGAAACTACAATGTGGTCCTTGAGTGAATCAGAATACAGAAATTGAGTAAGCATACCTATTCTGACCCGCTCTCCTGTTTCCATTGGGTGTAACGTCCTTACTCTATCTCGCCTGACTATGAATGGTGGTGTCTGATCAAGTATTCTCACCTAGGCTTCCCCCAAGGTGGTTGGATTGGGAGAGGGTCTGCTATGAACGTCTCTAAAAAGATTCCTAGGCCTCTGAATAGAACTGCACTGGACCTGTGACTCTAAGGCACTAGGCCCCATCTCTCCCAGTGAGGATAGGACATTTTATAAGCTGTAGTTCCTTGTTTGTATGGTGTTTCTAACTCCTTTTCTTCCAACATATCAGTTATTACTATACAATATTCTAAAGTGGTTTAACTGTATTCTTAAAGTGAGGGACTGGTGCTCTTAGCACAGCAAAGTGAATGTGTATATAGTAGTACTGAATGTGTTAGTATGATACTTGATTGTGATTTATAATTGCTAAGAGTATGTCTAAGGTGTAAAAAAAACGGTTTCTACGTTCTGCTTAACTTGTATTAATAAGAGTGCTGTGTATATGCTAACTGAACTCTTCACCACTCTCGCACGTCCTTAGTCCTTGCTGCTCAGTCATACTAAGCAGACAAGATTCTGGCTAGACATTAGTGTCTTTTTCTTTTCATCAGAACAAAGTGGCCTCAGAATCCGTCTACAGAGTTGATTCTGAAAATTCATTGCAACACACTGGCTCGAAGAACTTGGCCCTTTTATTTTCAGCATGCCAGGTTTCTAGACTGCTACATTTTGAAAATGGTTCCGCAACCATTCTTTAGAATGCAGCGTTAACCGTGTAAGAATCTGTAGGGACCTTCTCTCAAAAGTTCAGTATGCAGTGTTTTTTTAACTATTTCTATTCATTTATCAATGATTTTTGCAGGTTTCTCTTCCGATTCCAGTATGCAGTCTTTTCTCTGCACAATCAGAATCACTTTTTCCAATGGCACAAAGAACTTTCCTTTTCAGTTCCAGGCTGTAATCCTCCTCAATTTAAGCACTCCCCATGGCTCCTCAGCATACCCCCATAGCCACTCGCCTCACATGTGTCAAATGGCAGCATCTTGACCTTCTTGTGTAACCACTCTGCCTTCATGGATTCGCTCATCAGTCATCCTCAGTCACTCCTTCCATCTTCTCCCACCTTGCTTTCCACCCACAAACCCCTATATGGTTCTGTGTTTTTAAGGCATCTACTGTACCTTTACCACTCTAAGCCAGTGCCTCTCTGCAGCACCCTTGTATCTGCTCATTTGGATGCGATAGGTTTCTCATTGTCCTCATTACTGGCCACATAGAGGCGGCTAGCCACTATGAAGGCCCCTTGTGAGGGGAAAATAATTGACACCAAACATGAGTGGAGTAAAACTGCTTATAGTTTATTCTAAGAGTCCACTTACAGGCAATCCCTGTACTGCCTGGTTCCTCTGTTGAGACACGTTTCCCAACTATTACTTCTGGTGGTCCCTTTCTGAGTCCTGTGTTTCAGTGAGCTTTAACCTCCTATCCGAGTTAAACACCCACCTCCAATAGTTGTTACTAGCGGGAACCCTCCGTTCACTCCCATACCCTGTATGGAGCATTACCGAAGCTACTCTGCAACTGTTGAGGAATGCAACTGTCCTTATGGATTTGAGTGCCTGTAACTTCACCCCAGCCTCTGTAGCCAGAGGGTGGCTACCCCGGCTGCCATAGATAGCAGTGTTCCTTCTCAGGTGGAAATACCCTGTAACCCCACCAATCTGTGACTGAAGTAAACAAAATCAATTAGTAGCATTGTACAGTTCCTATCATAGCCTATGCTTGTTAATGTTAAAGGATATTTGTACCGTGCACTATCACCACCGGAGTGGTCCCCTGGCGCTCTGGCGGTTCTGAAGAAAAAGAGAGGGGTGGGTGTTTAGTTATTGGGGATGAGCTGGAGAAGTGCAAGAGAGCAGTGATGTGCTGTTGGCGGCCTCAGCCCGGAATTCCATTGGCTGGGCTTGGGTTGTTATACTGTCAGAAGACGTTGTGTGCTGTTGTGCAGGTCTGTGTGTGCTTTGTTTTGTTGTTGCAGTGTAGGGAAGTTTGAGCGGATTGCTCTGTTCCAAGTGTGTGGTTGTGTTTGGTTAGAATTTGAGGTGTATGGAGAGGGTGAAGTTGTTAGGGGGTTGGTTAACTGGCTGCCTACGTGGGCCTCTGTTTTTCAGAGGCGGGCAGGCGTTTGTGCGTCCCTTGCAGTCTAGCCCAGAAAGCATTCCCAATCTAGTAGGAGGGCGGCATTGGTAAGCCTGGGTTTACTTCCTCCATGTGTTGAGGCCTGATTGGCATTCATCATCTTATTCGGTTGCTCATTCATGTTACTGCTCCTACCCCCTTTGGTATGTTGCAACGCTAACGCTTGCACTTATGTCCAGGGGCGGCGTCTGCCTTCATTCACAACTCTCTTTGGTCCATGCCCCTGCCAATATCCACAGCTTAATTAGTGTGGCAAGTGCTAATGTTCACCCAACTTTATACAGGTATGATCTATAGTAGTATTTATCGAGTGGGTGAAGGTTAATCGCTGGGAGTTGGCTAGGGACGCTGGATTCCGTCCTTATGGGTGTCGCTTGTGTCCTATTAGACATAGTGTTGTCTCTATTGTTATAGCAAGTTTTTTATTCGGTTCTAGATGTCATTGTCGTCCTAGATTCGTCACCTTTTCATTGTGTTTCCCGTTTGGTGGTTTTGGTTTTTCAGTTTGCATCTGTGATGTTGAAGAGCCAGGTTTTTATTAATTTTCTGAATTGTAGGTGGTCTTTGGTGTTCTTATTTCTTTTGGGATGATGTTCCAGGTTTATGCAGCTAAGAGGGAGAAGGAGGAGCCCCCGAGTTTTTTCTTAAGGTATGGTTTTTCTTCCAGACGAATTTCGTTGCTTGATCTGAGGAGTCTCGTTGGCTTGTAGATTGTTAGTTTCTTTTCCAGGAATTCAGCTCCTTGTCTGCCGATTGCCCTGTGTGTTATGCACATTGTTTTGAAGGCAATGCGATGTCTGACTGGGAGCCAGTGCAGTGTTTTTAGGGCTGGAGTGATGTGGTCTTTTCTGGATAGTTTGAGGAGGAGTCCGGCTGCTGCATTTTGGATCCGTTGTAGTTTCTTCAGGAGGTATTCTGGTGTCCCCAGTTAGAGGCTGTTTGCATAATCGTTTCTTGACATGATTAGGGTGACGATTGTGAGTGTTCTGTGGGCGAAGGAGAGGAAAGTTACGATTCTTCTTGCCGTGTGAAGGAGGAAGAAGCATTTCTTGATAATTGCATTTATTTGTGGTCCTATGGTTAGGGTGTTGTCCATCAGGACTCTCAGATTATTCACTACCTTAGATGGAATTGGTGCGGTTCCCATTTCCGTTGGCCATGGAATGTAGGTGTTCTCTTGATTTTTGGATATAATCATGATTTCGGTCTTTCCTGGGTTGATTTTCAAGTTTTGGCATTCATCCAATTAAAGACTTCTTTTAGACACTCAATTAGGGTTGAGTGATCGGCTTGATTGTCTTGGATTTTGTAGATGATTTGAGTGTCATCTGCATAGTGTAGCATGTCATTTTGTATTTTTTGAAGATTCTGATTAGTGCAGTTTGGTAGATGTTGAAGTACAGTGGTGATAGTGAGGACCCTTGTGGTACTGCACAGTCGTTGACTCGTGGAGTGGATTTGAAGAGCTTTAACCAGATGGTTTCTGTTCTGTCCGCTAGGAAAGATTTAGTCCAGAGTAGTGCCGTGTCTGTTATGCCTATGTCTTCTAGTCTTTTGGTTAAGGTGTAATGGCTAACTGTCAAAGGCTGCGGAGAGGTCAAGCAGAATCAGGGCTGTGGTTGTGTTGGAGTCCGCGTTTGTTTTTAGGGCGTCCCAGATGGACAATAGTGCTGTTTCTGTTCCTCTTGCAGGTCTGAAGCCGACTTGTGCTTGGTCCAACAAGTGATTTTGTTTCTACGTGTTCTTGGGTTAATTTGTAGACTTAGGTTTCCAGGAGTTTTGCTGGGTAGGGAATGTTTGAGATCGGCCTGTAGTTCGAGAGGTCTTCTTTGTCGCCACTTGTGTTTTTTAAGAGTGGTTTGATATATGCAGATTTTAATGTTTTTGGTACGGTTCCTGTTGCCAGTGAGAGATTTAGGAGGTTTCTGTAATATTCTGGTGGTGTTCCTTGTGCGAGGATTGATTTGTAGATGTCAGGCGGGCATGGATCCATGGGTGAACCTGATTTCTTGCTGTGTTTAACGAGCAAGACGAAAGCCTCTGCCAATATTTCGGGAAAGTTTGGGAGTTTGTGTTGTGGTTCTGTGTTAGGTTCGGTTTATTGGATGTTTTGGTGGTCTGTTTTGTACGATTTGTCAGATGTTGTCGATTTTGTTCTTGAAGGTCTGCCAGGTCGTTGCAAAGTTTCTCAGAGGGGTTTGAGGTGTTGCCGCAGCCTGGTGGGTTTCTTATTTCTTTGATGATGTTGAACATTTCTTTTTGCGAGTTTGTCGCACTGGTGATTCTGTCATCATGATACCTTCTCTTCGCCTTTTGTATTTCCTTCTTGTACGCTCGGATTTGTTTCTGGAACAATTTTTTCTTCTCTGGGTTGTATTCTTTCCTCCATTCCAGCTCCATTTTCTTGTTGTCCTTTTTCATGGTGCTTAGTAGTGGGGTGAACCATTTTGCCATTGCTCTTTTTTTTGATGGGGTGAATGGTTTTTCCGGGGCAATCTTTTCGATTGTATCAGCGATCCATTTGTGTAGCAGCTCCGCTTTCCTGCCTAGGTCAGCCAGCTCTAGTTCTGTAATTGAAGGTTTGGTCGTCTCCAGTTGTTCAAACAGGTTGATTGTTTTGACGGTTTTCCAGTTTCTTTTTGTGGTGGTTGTGAGTTTGGGGGCCTGGATGCAGACTGGAGTTGGTAGTCTGATGATGAAAGGGATGATGAGATGGTCGCTCCACAGTATTTGTATCAGTGGTTCCGTGGTGATGAGTTTTTCCTGTGCGAAGATAGCTTTGAGGGGGTGTCCTGCCGAGTGTTTTGCTCCTTTGACCAGCTGTCGTAATTTTATGGTTGCAAGATGTCAGGTCAGTGAGTTTTGGGAGTTGGCGTGACTTGCTTCAAACCAAATGTTGAAATCACCCAGGATAATTAGATGTTCATGCTTGATGGCTATGTTGGTGATGGCTTCTATGAAGTTATCGACGAAGGTTATTGATATTGATATTTTATTTCTATCGTGCTCGTACACAAGTGTTTCAGAGCACGGCAAGGGAGGGGAACAGGGGGGAACAAAGTAGCGATCTTACTAGCCCCTGTGACATTGAGAATGCGCATGTGCATGGGAGGGGAAAAGTGCATGGCAGGGGGAGCAGTGGAAAGTGCAAAGCAGACGATAAACAGATTAATAACAATAAATAAATGATAAAGGCAACAAACAGTGGTAGTGCAGCCAACAATTTGCAAGTGCTAGGTTTAAGGCAGCAGACAGGGTAGGTCTGATAAATTCAGGAAGAAAAAAAAAGGGGGGGCTGTATGTGTAAAGATACAGACCCCAGTGCAAGGGGTGGCCCGGAGGCAGTGCGGGAGGGTGGCAGTGTGAGCAGGTACCTGGGCCGGAGGACAGAGGGTGGGCAGGTGCACAGTGCCAAGAGAGAACAGATCAGCAAGGGAGAGGGGGGCGAAGGCAGAAGAAAAGATGACGGTCTTGAGGTGCTTCCGGAACCAGAGATGGTTCTCCTCAGTTTAAGAGTGACAAGGAGGCTGTTCCGGAGGGTGGTCCCAGCCGAAGACAGGGATCTACCCCCAGCTCGTTTCTTTGAAAAACGACTGACCCTGAGGGAGTTAGAGGTAGAGGAGCGAAGATCTTGAGAGGGGATGTATTTGCATAGGGATAGCTGAAGGTATTTTGGACCAGGCCCCAGAAAGCCTTGTGGACAATGCAGAGGGTTTTGAATTTAATCCTTGCATCCACTGGGAGCCAATGGAGAGATTTCAGAGCTGGAGAGATACAATCCCAGGGCTTGTGGCCAAGGACAAGTCTTGCAGTCCTGTTCTGGAATAGTTGCAGAGGGCGGAGAGTAGTTGCATCATATGACGGTGGTCTGTACACCAGGATGAATGTGACATTGGTTTTTGGGTTCGCTGATGACCATAGTTTCGCAGTTGATGTTGAGAGGGTTGTCCGTTTTTATTTTTAGGTGTTCTTTGAATGCTAACGCAAGACCTCCTCCTTTTTTATGTTTCCTGTTTATCTGAAGGCATTTGAAGTTGGCTGGGAGGCAAGCTTTGGAGTGTGATTTTGTAGTTGTCGTCCAGCCATGTTTCTGTGATGAATAGGATGTCAATGCCGTTGTCATCGAGGAGGTCAAAGTTCTCTGTTGAATGTTTTGACATGGATCTTGCGTTTAATAGATTGCAGTGGAGTTAAGAGGTGTGGTTTGGTCTTTATTGTTGGGGTCATCTTCTGATCAGTGTTGGGGTTTCCTTTAAGGTCGATATCTATTTGAGGTGTTGGTATAGGTGCGTCTGTGTCGAAGAGTTCTTCTATTCAGTTTTAGGTTTTTGTTTTCCTCAGGTTCTTCTTCCAAAAATTGTGGGTGTCGAGTGGAAGTTACTCTTGATTTGGTGATGTAGGGTGTTATTGCGTCGATTATGTTTTTGTTATTTCAGTGTTGTCTGATCATCTTCTGCGCGGTTGTGTTTGGTTGTCTGTGGTTGCTGATTCTCGCGTTGGGTTGGTTCGTTCTGGTGATTGGTTGTTTGTGAGGTATGGAGTTAAGTAGAGCGATTTTTCTCTTCTCTCAGCGTTGGTTCGAGTGTCGTTCCTGTGATTCGTGTGTTTTCTGCAGTTGCGCATCTTGGTTGCTGTTCCGTTGTGTTTGTTCTTTCTGCTCTTTTTCTTCCACTCGGTACAGGTCGTTTGCGTGGCATTTTGGGTCGAGGGCTGTTTTGCTTTGGTCTTGTGGTGTAGTACTGGGTGAGGCGAATTGTCCGCTATAGGTTTGGGTACTGTCTGTTGGTGGTCAGCAGCTGGTATTGCTGACTTGTTTAGTCTGTTTTGAGTAAGCTAGGGGAAGTTAGTTAGTATTGTATCATTGGGTTAACGTTGGCTGCCCTTAATAGGAGTCTCCTTGGACGAGGTTCACTGCGGTGGAAATATTACAATTCTAAACACAGGTGAAAGAGTACAAATATAAATAAGGCTAGATTTGAGAATCTTGTATAGTGGGAGTGAGGCCTATGCCTACAAGGTGAAACCGTACAATTCAAGGCACAGGTGAAAGATTACAATTCTAAACACAGCCAGACAAGAGTGTCCCGCACAGTGGGAGAGAGGCCCACGTCCAACAGGTGAGGAGTACAATTCTAAACACAACTAGATTTGAGAGTCCTGTATAGTGGGAGAGAAGCCTATGCCTGAACGTTCAAATGGGTGCTATACTAAAAATCGCTGTGTGTGAAGTTAGAAAGGCTGAAGGTGTTATTTATTACTATGGTGTTTTAGGATGGATTAGATAAGTGGGCTAGGTTTCCAGGGTAGAGTTATTGCTCTATTCCTCACCTAGGCCATTTTTACCTTACAGGTCCTTGGTCGTTGCTGGTTGACGGCTGGCCACTGGCTTCCCCTCGGACACCTGCACGCACTTCTTGGAGTCGCCTCTGTTGGAGCTGTCCTTTGCCTAGGGGTCCTTAACCGCAGGGGCTGCCGGGCAGAGGGCTGCTGGGCAGAGGGCTGCCCTGGGGGTGTCTGTTAAGGCTTAGATGGAGGACCAATCAGGGACGGTAGGCGGGGAGGGAGGCAGGAGGAAGGGAAGCAACACGAAAGGCAAGCGGGGCACAGGGGGTGCACACGGGCCTGGGGGCCGCCGGATTGGGGTACTAAAATAAGATTTTTGGGTTTGCTGGGCTCAGGGGCGCACCACTCACCTGGAAAGATGGAACACCAGTGAGTCAGAGTGGCCACTGCGGCCCTCTCCGCAGTGCTATGGTGGACGCAAAGCATCCGGCGGGGAGGGAGGCGGGAGGAAGGGAAGCAACACGGAAGGCGAGTGGGGCACAGGGGTGCACACGGGCCTGAGGGAGGCGACGGATTGGGGTACTAAAACAAGATTTTTGTTTTGGGCCTGCTGCGCTCAGGGGCGCACCACTCACCTGGAAAGATGGAACACCAGTCCTTGTCCTCGAACCCCTTCTTTTGGTATGGGTGGGTGAAACGTTCCCTGCCACCAATCCCACAAATAGGCTTCGCTGGTGGAGGTACAGATCCCTGGATGTCAGAAATACTTCTTCCCAAACTGCTAACCTAACTCTTGCTCTTCCTGTCTCCACTCCAGTGGGAGTGAAGCTCACTGGGCCAGTATGCTGGAGGCACCTATACCGTCCCCTCTGGATGGCAGGCGCACCCTGCGATTCAATACCTGTCAACAGCCTTTCTCGCTTCACAGACAACTCAGCTACTCCATCTGCTCTGGCACTCCAGTGTGTGCAGTACTTACCTCCCCTCTGGTCTTTGCGTTTTCTCTATGCTGCGTGACCATTGGTCATCCCACGTGACCCGGCTCATAAAAAATGACTACTGATTATGTTATTTGTATTTACACAGCCCCCAAAGGGACACTATGGTGATGAGTTGCTGCAATTGAGAGTAAGGAAAGGATGGTTTTCAGATGTTCGCAAAACCTTGTCTGTGTTGCTTGTTTTCTCTTTCAGCATGTTACCAGATTTTAATATTTAAAAGGATTATAGAATAGGGAGTGCAACAACAGCGCAAGGATGCACAACCCCTACAAAGCTACAGGTACCTGTATTGGACAGAGGATCCTACAAAGAGGACACATAATTCCTTATATGGTCATACCATCTTCTGGAATGCAGAGCTTATCAGCATTCTATCGTGAATTACACATGGAAATAGTGGTTTCCCGTCTTGTAAGTGGAATGGCCGGTAGGCATCACCCTGCGATAGAGCTGCAAGCTGCACCCTACAAACGAGTAGAACTGACACTTGTCAGTTGGCACATCAGCCAGTCAAGTGAGGCTATTTATCTGCAATTCAAAAAGCGTTCATTGGGTAATCCCATTTTGCAGAAGCCCTGACATTCAGTTGGGTGTCCTGGTAGCAGAGCCCACACAGGAAGGACAAGAACTCTGAAAATCAAGGAGGAGGGAATGTACAAAATGACACAGAACTACAACCTACTCATAGCTCAGAACCTTTGGCCTCATGTACACTGTGTAAAATGAAGCAAAGTGTGGTGGGTAGTGGAGCATTGTTGTCAACATGTGGAAGAAGTGATAAGTGACTCAGAAAACTACAGATGGCCTAGTTATACATGAACATCACCGTCATTACCAAATATGTTAGTAGGTCACAGTCAGCAGGGCCTCTTAATCACTTGGACTTCAAGGCTTGCAAGACACCAAACAAATCCCATGAAAAGGACGGTTCATAAACTGAGAATGAGCCAATGTGGGAGTCTGAGAATGGGGTGTAAAGGTGACAGGCAGTTAGAAACATGTTCAAAGTGTATAGAGCTCACAGTGAGCAGTTAGAGTTGGTGGAAACTAAGGTGAAGTCAGTATTTCCTAAAATTGTTAGGTATTATTTACTATTGTTGATTTATATAGCAGCAACTGCAAAACAGAGTTACTATGTTGCGCTTAATGGGATGGGCATACTAGCTGGACCTGACACTCTTCCGGCATCCAAACCCACCCCACTCATTTTCATCTAGAAAATAATCTCAAAGAGCACAATCCAAAATATAGTTTGATCAAATGGAAGATTTGTATTCAGAAGTCCTTTGATCCAAATGTCTGCTGTTCTAGAATGTTTTATACCCTGGGCATTAAAGTAATCAGTATCATAGAGCACTCAAATCGTCTGGTAAGCACTGGGAAGGGCAGAATATGTACACCTCAAGCAAGTCCTTCACGCCACAGTATGCAATGTTCTGTCACTCCAGATCAGGCAGGTACCCTTAATTTCACTCCACTTCCTGCAATATTTAACACAGTATATCAGGCAGTATCTTGTCCACCGAAAACATTTCATTCACTGTGCCAATTCCTGTAACTCCATTTCCAACCGGCTCCCTATCTCCATGGCCAGTGCTGAATTCACGTGTAAACTTCTGTAATTTCCTGTCACTCCATATCTTATGAGGACCCTCAGTCACTACCATTAATTCACTTCTCATCTGAAAGCCTGCAACCTCTAACGATACATTATTTTTCTCTCCCAATATACCCACAATTGTGTCGCGTTTATCCCTACCCAGTGGTGGCTGTTTTCGTAGGGCGGGGGACGGGGGCAGGCCACCCTCCCCTCTCCACCACAGAGAGAAGAGACCACTCTTTTTTGTTGTGCGGTGCTGGCAAAATCAAATGAAATCAATGTTTTGCAGAGGGGCAGATTATTTATTTAATAATCTACCGCTCTGCAGTATGCTGGGCTGTCAGGCAGGCCTGCTCCTAGAGCTGTGGAGCAGCGGGGCGCGTCTGGATCTACGTTAATTTTCCATGTAGAGTGTGCGTGGAGCCCGTAGCTCTACGCATTCTACGTATCCCATCCTCTCATTTGGGAGGCTGTTGGGGCGGCCCCTCACTGTGGGTATTCTGCGCAAACAGCGTAGAGGAGACCTCCTGTGCTAGCACTACAGGCCATGCAGCATAGCAACAGGTTGTGTTGGATTGTCATTGGTTGTTTAACAGCGAATGACAATCTGTGTGGGTGGAGTCCGGTCATGGGCAGACTGTGTGCCTCACCTTCTCGTTCTTTCCATCTAGTTACTTGCTGGTGTGGTGGTGGTGGACTTTAGGACTCATCGTCAACGCGCAGTGAGTGACCCAGGCCCAGCTGCCAGAACCAGGCCCATCCACAGACCGGATGTGTGCTGCTGCAGCCCCAGGTAAGTGAGCGACTAAGTTGTGTTTGGCTTAGTTAATTAAACTTAGTCTTCCATGCCGCATTGGCGAAGAAGACCAAGAGTTTCCTTAACTAAAACTTAATGGCAGGCGGCCGCGGGAGGTCACACTCGGCCTGCTGTGTGACTCGTGGACCAGCTCGCGGCACCGACCATGTTGTGCCCGTGGCCCGGCCCTAGCTTTCACCATCACCAGATTGCCAGAGAAGGCCGGGCGGTGGGCCACGGGCAGGACTGGGAGTCAGAGGCTAGTTGCATAAAGGTCTTCTTTACTTTAATTATTTCCTCCATACTGAATTGAAATCGTGCACACTGCCTATTCCTGGCTAATGGTCCTTAGTGGGGTAATTATGTGTTACGCCATGAACACATAGAAGGCCAAAATTATCAATTGCAGATGGGGTTTCCATTACAGTTATAGCATGCATTGCAACTGGTATAGGCGCC
Organism: Ambystoma mexicanum; assembly: GCF_040938575.1. NCBI lineage: Eukaryota > Metazoa > Chordata > Amphibia > Caudata > Ambystomatidae > Ambystoma > Ambystoma mexicanum. The sequence goes on along the minus strand of NC_090931.1, from coordinate 434,297,467 downwards.
AATTCCTTGCTCACCCTGCTTAGCTTTCTGCAGCCTGAAGACCCACTTGGGCACAAAAAGCCATGCGCTTGTCGATAGCTGCTCTATGCGTTGTTTTTTTGGCCTCCCTTGTGGCCTCATAACCTGCACTCTGTACAAATCCCAACCTTTTGATGAGTTCTATTATCCACAGATGCACAGTTGCATACTCATACCAACAGCAACCCATACATAGGCATCATTAGTCATGTGAGCTTGTATCTCTCTAGGAACAAGGGGTCCACTTCTTTATAACCCATAACAAATTACGGTAAACCACAAAGTCTCATAAAATGAGACATTATTTCGTGAAATCTTCTACTAAGAATAATGTTCAGGGTCAAAAAAGCATACAGCACAATTTAGTGACCCACAACATAGAGACATTTGAATGTAGTCAAAAACGAAATGCATAGTTCATTTTGCCAAGACTGAGAGGCAGCCATTTTGAATCTTATAAGAATCTCGTAATTTATGTTAGCAGCCTGAGACTGAGGCCTCAATGTGACAGCGCACATTTTTGGGTGCCGTTTATTATTCAAATGATCATGCAACTACGGGAATTCGTTTGTGCGAGTATTTCTGGCAATACTGCGTTTGGCTCAAGCAAGTGGGAAGAGAAGCACGAATGTTGGCTTATTCTTCGAGGATTATAATATCGATTCTGGCATCTGTGTACATTTGTAATGTTAATCATAATTAAATTACTATTATCAATAAGAGCATTTAAAATGAATGGAAAGGTCAGCCAGTGAACAAATCAGGTGTTTTTAAACTTAGCACAGGACAACTTTGTATCTAATGCACTGCGAATGGTCCAGCAGGACCTATTAAGCTCTCCATTTCAAAACCTAACACAGCCTTGGAATTTGGTAACAAACCATGGCGATGACGGTACACGATCATTTTTTCTTTTTTTTAAAAAGCCCACCTTGGAATAATTTTATGTGGGAATCTACCCGACATGGGGGTTTATAGAGGGCAGGTATGCGTTGTAGTATCAGGAGAGCCAGGTACTCTCTTCTGAGTACCCAGCGAGTCCCTGAGCACTGACTGCATAGTCAGCCCAGGACCGCTCTGTCGCCCAGTCCTGTAGTGAGCCAGGTGGGGTTCAGCCTCCTTCTCATCATCGCCCTGTCTCTCCTCTACCGCTGCAGTGCCACAGCGTGTCATCCTAACTTCCTGGACTATTCAGATGAGCTACAAGAAGAATCCCACTGATCGTGAAGCTGTGTAATTTTGAGTAAAGAAGGGGCGGGAAGTTGTTTAGTGGTTTCTAATGCCCTTGAAGTCAGCTTGCGCCACAAAAAGATCTTTGTTAAATTGTCCTCATGAAAAAAAACGAGTTTCCTGCAACAGGGGTAAAGGACGTATTTCTCCAATTAACTCCAGTGGTGTGAGGTAAACCAGCACTCTCCTCCTTGTAGGAAACAGGGACAGGATTCTTCATGTCCCTGTGAGTGCGCAAGGGGGCCTGATCTTCTCTTAGTCAGTGTGTTATATGAGTAAGGGATGCACTTCTCCTAAGTGCTCTTGTTGTATGGATACTCCTTGTCCTGAGTTGACTGACTGCTTTGCAGCTCAGTCCTGGCCTGGGCTGGCCTACTCGGTCCTCGACGAGGAGAGTAGGCCAGCCCAGGACTGAGTCTGAGCTGCACAGCAGTGAACTGCGACACACACGGCTCATTAATCCAAGGATTACAAGCATCCACATTACCTCATTCCCTGAATCCTAAGCATAATCTATCCCATACTGCCCCTTAATTACCCCTAATATCACCACTTTGCTCCCACCACTTTCAGTTCCCTTTGCCCCCCCAATCATCTATTTACAGTAATGTACGATTGCTGAGCAACTTGTAGACACAATTAGCCAGAATGCCAATTTTAGCTTAAAAAGTCTTATTTTCGGGGGTCAGAGAATTAGTAATGCAAACTTGTTTGTACCACGCCACCACATCGTGTTTTGGCATCGTGTTTTGGCAGCACGTCACTCAGATCAGATTACATCAATGTAGCACCACGTCTCGTCAGTTCAGTAAATTCAAATTCAGTTCTGGTAATGTCATTTTATGACACTTTTCAGTCCCCCCCGTTTTCCAGCAGACAGCCCTTCATTTCTTCCATATGCTAAGTACATTTGATATTAAACGTAGGTTCCTATAGCCTGGGTGATGAAATGGAATTAGAAAATGAGCTAACAAGGCCTTCCTTGATCCTCCTTTCCACTCTCAAACCGCCACTCACCACATCACTGCTCACCTCTTGCTGCTGCAAAGTCCTCTCCTTGCGGGCGCGGCTATCCTCCCTGTCCTGCACCCCCATTCTATGTGGTATCTCCAGTCTGCCCCTGCAGTGAAAAAAAAAGTCCCCCGTCCCCCACTGCAAGACATTGTAACCAGCTATTACAGCTTGTCACAAAGGGTGGAGTGGGCTTGAGGGAGCCCACTCAGCACAGGTGTACATGGGTGAGGGAAAAGGGCGGTTTATAGTGGGGTGGTGTCAAAGGGGGCGCTCTTCTGTGGAGTGTGGATTTGATATGATATGGCATTTATAACACGCCTACTCACAAGTGTTTCAAGGAGCGACTTATTTTAGCTTGGTTTTTCCCCTTTCAGAAAATGCCTTAAATCCCACCTTAGTAAGAGGATGAACGCATATGAATGCCAGTAACAGCATAACCAAATGATATTTTTCCATCATGACTATATAATGAATTTCTTTGTGTATAGACCATAGTACCAGCTATTGGCAATACAAGCTGCTGTAAAATACACCATCACACGTGAGAATAGTGTACCACCATTAGTATGTAAAATCTAATGCTTTGCATGTCATTTCAGTGGGTTTGGACAATAAATTGCACATTTTGGAGGCCATTTTTTCCAAAAGTTTCCCGGTGGGAGACCCCACAGCCCACTTTGGGTGGTGTGGGCTCACACGCTGCGCGCGCTCCCACTTCCCCCGCAGAAATTTTTACGCCCCACCAACTTTCAAACTCACCAGCCGCCATTGTCCCTACCTAGTCTATCAGCAATTATAACATACATGTAGGAGTGTGGTGAATATGTGTTTGATCATGGAGGTTACAAATTCACATGCTGGATGGGGCTTTGCCCTGTCCCGCGTTATGTATAAAATAGTGACTTGCGAATCAGTTAGAATTTTGACAAAGTCTCAAGCAAATTACTGCTTTACTGTATGAAATGGAAAATACTAAGGTCAGAAAATGCAACCAACAAAATAAATTATTTTGTGAAAAACATTTTTGTTCGGTATAATAAATAGAAACTCATTAAAAAGCTTGAAAAATTATTTGCACTATAAAAGCAATGCACAAAGAGCAATTAAGGCAGTCAATTTTTTTTTTAACAGTAATGCCCATTTAACCTCTAGATCTAATTTATCTGCATCTGAATCAAAGAGCATTATGTTCACCTCATTGGCACATGTCATAGTACCTCAGTTTGTTTGCCTGGTACAATGCATGATGGCGCGCACTCAGCACCATTTTCTTTTTACTGACCTGAACCCTGTCAAGTATGCTATAATCTATCATTGCAGTTCGTAATCTGAATGATCAAACGTGCTCACTGACTACGACGTTTGTACCCATACCAGTCCCTGCAAACATCTCTAGATAGACAATGCATGCTATGTCCCACAGTAAGTGTAGTTGGTGGAAGCAAACGGAACAATTCTCTTAAACCTAGAGACAAATGTCTCTGATCCTTTATGTCTACCCAAAGGCATCAGCATATTTTAAATGTATTCTCTCCTACTTTCAACCTTACTCTATACCCAAATTACGTATTTTGAATTCAGCTGTACAGTACTGAGCATGGGTCCATTAATGGGCCTGCTGTAGCAGCCCAGTAGTTATGGTTAAGTTGCTAAACCCATAGGAAGAGCACTTTTTGGGCGGCTTATAACTTTGCTCTCCCTGGACGAATCCTCACCAAACTTTGCACAAAAAGTATATGGGCCGTTCTGAATTTGTTTGCTTGGTGAGGTCTCGTGAAGGGGCGGGCGGGGGTGGGGGGGCAAAGTTATAGGGGGCGGTCTCAAAATATTTTTTTTTCCATAGACATAATGGGAAAAAATGTTTGCTCACGCCTACAGCCCAAACCGCTGGACGGAATTTCACCAAATTCGCGGCAGGAGCGACGGCTTGTTCCCGAAAGCATGCTTTTGTAAATTTGGTGTAAATCTATCCAGTAGTTTTCTTTAAAACGGGCTAAACTTAAGTAAAAAAGAATTGGTGATATCTGGTTCCGCTCACGCATTTCCCTGTTCAATCCACGGTCTGTCATCTGATTGGCCAATCGGGCGACGTGAAGTCTGCAGACATCGGGCGCGCCCGCTGATTGGATGGAGAAAAACGTAAAATACATCAGTTTTCCTGAAACCCCCGCCATGTTGGATTCGCTGACTTTTGCCGGTGTCCCCGGACACCGCGGCCGAGTAAAAAACCCTGCAACATTGCACTTGCCAAACTCAACAAATAACCTCTGGGCAGATGGGGGGGGGGGAGGGGGGATGAGGATGGGATATGGCCATAAAAAGCCAATAAACGGGTGGTTTTAATGCCCAAAAGTCAGCGAACACTCCAGATGTCCTGGGACTGTCGTGTGGCGGACACTTCAGATGGTCTAGGACATCTGTGCCCATTTATGCATTACAGGGTTGGTGAAAAGCAGTTTTTGGATGGCTTATAACTTTGGCGCCACTCAATGAATTTTATTCTAGACCTCATTCTGAATAGTATTGCAAAGTTTTGTGGGATTCTGTCAAGAGGGAGAAAAATTAGAGGGGGGGGGGGTCTCAAAATAATGTAAAGGCTTATAAATGCGGTGTTATTTGACGCATCTACAAAAGTTTGCAAAGTGATTTTAGATCGAGATATAAAATGTTTTTCTAAAGTTCGGGGGGATTTTCTCAAGAGGGGGCGAAATTAGAGGGGCGGTCTCAACATTTTTAGATGGCTTATAACTTTGTTGCCGTTTGACGAATGTGGACAAAAGTTTTGAGAAAGATTATAGACCCAACCTTCAATGTTTGTGTAAAGACTGAATGGATTTTGTGTAGTGGGGGGCTAAGTTATAGGACTATTGTATGTAGATACATTTTGACACTTGGAAAAAAAATAAAACATGGGTGGATTTCAAGCAAACCCGTGTAAGGAGCACTGGCAAGGACATTAAAACATGGTTTTGCAAATATGCCCGCGTTTTATTTTTGACAAGTGTCATAATGTAGGTACAAAAAATAGTGATATACCTTTGGTTACTGAGGTATAGTATAGCCTGTGGCCATGGGCAGTAGCCAGATTGTCCGGGTCATGGTATAAGGTCATGACGCAGACAATCTGGCTACTGGCCATGACCGCGAGGGACGAAAAATGGTGTTAAAGTGGCCATGTCCACCTGGGACAGGCTATGTGGTAAAGTTATTTGAAGGTTGGATAGGTTTAAAATGGAAACAAATGTGCTTGTGGTAATATGGTCATAGGGTTCTGCAGGATGCCATGGAAAGTGAAGAGGGGCTCTGTACAGAGACCTGCCTTCTCTTTCCATGGTGGCCATCTTGGAAAATCCTTCCTTCCTACAGCGGGACGCCGCAGGCGTCCGGCTGTAGGAAGAAAAATCAATTTTTTAGCACCCTGGCTCCCGCTTTGGGAACCAGGGGTGCTAATGGCCTTTATCTCTCATTGCAGGGTTTGCAATGGGGAATAATGGTCCGGAGCCCTTGTTATTCATTTATAACGCGCCAAAGCCCGCAGACATCAGGGCGCACACAGACACACTTCGCTTGGGCCGATAACTTGGGCTACCGGGCTGTTCTCCCAGGTTCCGGTCCCTGGAACAGGGGGATGAACGTCACATTCTTATTAGCATAACACAAAAAGCTAATGCGAATGTTGGAAAAAAGTATTAAGTCTATGTACTTTACTGAGAAATGTAAAGTAGATACTATAGGATTTTTTTTTGTTCTATTTTTTTTTTTTTTAACTGTGAAAGGTTGTTCCTAAAGGGCCCTTCTCTTTCATGGTTTAAAAAAAAAAACTTTTGCAGGAGAGGTTAGACCGTAAGGTGAGGAGGGAAACGAGGGAAGAAGTACCAAGCACTAATATGGAGGGGCAGGTGGACAGGGGAAGATGTTGCGCATGTGTTACTTCTAAGGTAGTGGGCAGTGTTTCTCATGCTCCTTGATTACAGCTTCAAACACACATCGCAATTGCATCCCCTTGCAGAGTGGTGTGTTGTAATATCTAGAGAGGACTGTTGTCTTCCAAAGATATGGATCAAAAGCCTATTTTATTGCTTGCAAGGTAGCTGGTGAGATTTTGTGTACCACGGAAGTAGGCTGTGTGGCTACAGTATTGGTTGAGGAACATGAGGTGGAGGAAGACAGCCTACTACTTGCTGAGAAAGGAACAACCTGAGAGCATTGCAGTGGTTGGATTTGGTGTGGCGGCGCATGAGGTGGTCCCGTAGGAGTACTGTCCAGGCAGTCCGCGACCAAGCATTATACTTTGGTAGCTTTAGCCTTTGCTACACTCCCAACAGTGGTAAAGAACTGCCACACCCATGATTCCCTATGCGTGCTAGAGGTAGGCACTTCCTCTACCTCATCTTCTTGGTCCTCTTCATTGTTTTTGGAAGTACTGCGCCTTTTTTGTTGTGTAGGTCCTCGAGCTGGTGGAGGTCTGTGATGACATCAGACCTTCCTGGACGTCGACAGATGCAAAAACAGTGGAAAAAGTTGTAAAAAGTGTATAGAAGTGTTAAAAATGATGCTGGAAGGTGAGAATTGGCAGAGCTTTAAGGTGAAACATTGTAAATTGGACAGAAGTGTCATACTGCCCCCCCGTCAATGACTGCCCTCTACCGAAGCCCCTCCTCTGGCAGCCATCTTCAGATTTGGTAGCACGTAAAGTGGCAGTAGTAACAAGAGAAGAGCCGCACAGGGGTAGGCGGGGGGGTTTGCATGTGAATCCATGCCAGACCCATGCTGGAGAACAACAGTTACAGGTAAGTAACTTGTTCCTACTCCAGCATGGCGTCTGGCATGGATTCACATGCTCATGAATAAAGAATAAATAGCAGTACACACATGCACAACCACAGGAGGTAGCAAGGCTCAACATTAAGCGTCTCTTACCTCCTCACCAGGCTCACCTTCAAGCAAACAGGTTAAGCAGCAATGCTTGGCTGACTCTGGACTCCTCCCTGGAATCCCGGTCGACGCAGTAGAATCTCGTGAAGGTGTGCGTCGACCTCCATGTAGCAGCCCTGCAGATGTCCAGCAGGGGCACACCAGGCAGGAACGCCGTAGTTGCAGCGATCGCTTTGGTCGAATGGGCTCTCGGACAGCCAGGCAACGGTTGGTTTGTCACCCAGTGACAATGGGTGATGCAGCCAGAGAGCCACCTGGAAATGGAAGCCTTGGAGAGGGTCTTCCCTTGGTTCACAGGGCCAAAGTTCACAAACAGCTGTGATGTCTTCCGAAAACTCTTTGTGCGGTCCACGTAGAACTTCAGCTCTCTAGCCAAATCTATCGAGTGCAAAGTCCTCTCAGCCGGTGATGAAGGCCTAGGGAAGAAAACAACTAACACCAAGGGTTCGTTTAGATGAAAGTCTGACGGCACCTTGGGATGAACGAGGGGTGTGTCCGCAGCACTACCCTTGTTTCGTGAAATGTCAAGTACGGAGGTTTACAGGATAGGGCCTGGATCTCTCCCACTCGTCGTGCGGAGGTGATGGCCACAAGAAACGCTAACTTCCACAATAAGAATTTCAGCAGCGCCAGATGCATAGGCTAGAACGGAGGACCCAGGAGCCTAGTCAGCACCACATTGAGCTAACACGCTGGGGCCGGAGCCTCCACCGGCAGGAACGAGCAGAAAAGTCCTTTCATGAACTCCTTGACCAGGCGGTGCAACCACAGCGACGACCGCCCGGGAGTTCTGGTGTAGCGGGAGATAGCCGCCAGATGAATCTAGAAGCAGCGTGTGCCAGCCCTGCTTTGGCCAGCGACAGCTAGTACGGCAGCACCTGATCAGCCTTAACCGTAGAGGGTTTATCTTCTGTGCACATCACCAGACGGTGAACCTTTTCCACTTATGTCGGTAGCACTTCAGTGTAGACGAAGCCCTGGCCTTGGCAAGTACCTCTTTGCAGTCCGCTGGGATTTCGTATCCTCCAAACTCTAGCGCTGCAGGAGCCAGGCCTGCAAGTTCAGCGACCCTGGGTCGTGATGCAGGATCGCTCCTCCTTCTCTGGCGAGAAGATCTGCTACCACCCGAAGCTTGACTGGAGGGGACGCTGACAAGTCCAGAAGGTCCGGGTACCTCTGGAGAGTGCTGGGATCTGGTGCCCCCCTGCTTCTGGATGTAGACATTGTGGTTTTGTCCGTGAAGACCCGTACCACCTTTCCTTTGAGAGATGGAAGGAAAGACTTGAGGGCCCAAAACACTGCCCGTAGCTCCAGAATGTTGATATGCAACAACTTCTCCTCCAACAGCCACAGGCCTCTTGCGTGGAGACCTCAGATTTGTGTGTGCCCCATCGTTCCAGGGAGGCGTCTGTCGTAACCGTCTCCTGATGAAGTGGGGTCTGGAAGTCCGTGCCCACTGACAGATGCGTGCGGACACCCCACCACCGTATCGCTCGACGGAACGTCTCGTCAAGAGAGATCTTGTCCTCGAAGCTTCCTGAAACCTGGATCCAACAGGCGTCGAGGTACTCTTGCAGTGGCCGCAGCCGGTACAGTCGAACGAGATATTTGCACGATGACATCATGCCGAGAAGGGATTTGATGGACTTGCGATCTTCAGGGTCAACAGCCATTGCACCTTGCCCAAGATGGCCGCTATCCACTCCTCCGATGGAGACGCCAGGCACAACACAGTGTTGAGTCGAGACCCCAGAATCAGTGCGTCTTGCGTTGACACCAAGCAAGAGTGCGCTCTAGGCATGAAGGGCAGTTTTCTCTTAGCAAGAGTATAACAGTGTGATGCATTTGACAATCCACCTTGAGATAGCCGATTTGGAGACCGGATCACCTTCTCTACCAGCTGCCACTGAAATGAAAAACTGGTTTGTCTTCCTCAGGGGTTTCATCCTTTCCAGGTAAAACATGACTACCCTGCGCACATCTAGTGTGTGTAGGCTTTTTTCGGCCATGCTAGTGGGATTCGGGAAGAAAGTGGGTAATTCGATTGATTCACATGGAACTTCAAGATGAATTTAGGTGCAAATCTGGGATGAGTGCGCAGAACAACCTTATCACTGTGGACTAACAAAAGGGTCTAGAACTGAAAGGGCCTTTAGTTCGCTAACTCTTCTAATGGAAGTGATACCCACTAGGCTGTCTTATAAGTAAGGTCTTTTAGAATTGCTTTATGCATTGGTTCAAAGGGAGACCCAATGAGTCTGGTCAAAACCACATTTAGATCCCATCCGGGAGTTTGGTTAGAAACGGGGGGTGGGGGGGTGGTGAATTCTCTTAACCCCTGCCGTAAAAGCCTTAATTTTCCACCACAACACTTTCTGTTGTGACGTAGTGTAGGCTGATAGAGCAGCTAGATGAACCTTTAGGGAATTAAAAACCAAACCCGAGTCTAACAAATGAGTTGGGTACAACACAATGTGGGTAGGCGAGCAGTCAATGGGATGGACGCCCTTGGTTATACACCAGATGACAAAGCGTTTCCACTTACTGGAATAGCAATAAGGAACAAGTTACTTACCTGTAACTGTTGTTCTCCAGCATGGGTCTGGCATGGATTCACATGCTCATGAATATTCCCCGTCGTCAGGCCGGGAATCCTCGGTATAGAAAAAATCAGTATCAGTTTCGTTCCTGATCTGTCTTTCTCAGTAGTAACCAATCACTGGTCTCTGGATCATACTGCCCCCAGCCAATGACTGCCCTCTCCCTAAGCCCCGCCCCTGGCAGCCATCCTCAGATTTTTACTGCACGTTTTTTCAGGAGATTTTCTCATTTTTTCGGTTAAATAGAGCCTCAAGCTCCACCGTTTCTACATCCGATCAACGGGGATCCGTTTCGGAGTTTCTACGCCCCTCAAGGGTGAAGATTTCGTCGAGTTACGCTTTTGGAGGATTCCAGAAGTTCCAAGGCCTACCCGGACATGGCCCAGGAGAAAGGGAGCTCGACGCCCGGGAAGCTGTTCAGGACCTGCCCTGGATGCCAGCTTCAGAACGTTTTCAAGGAGTCCTAGGTTTTCTAGCCTCCCGGAGTATGTCCATGCATCTCTGAGGGAGTTGAAGGTGTCCTAACTCTATGACCTCAGGAGGCAGGCTGCTAAATTCAGAGTTTGCAGGTGTGGGTGTAGTCTCTCCCCTCCGTCCTGAGACAACATGTTGTAAGGGCACGGTAGTCTTACAGGGACGGGGAGGGGAGGGGGGTGTTAGTGGGAGGTGGGGAGAGAGAGATTTCCATTAGATGAGCGAACCAGGGTTGGCGGGCCCACATGGGGGTCACCAGAATCATGTTAACAGGTTCCTGGTGCATCTTGTGCACTATCTTGTTGAGTAGGGGAGTCGGGGGGGTGGGGGGGGACACGGGAAGCGTAGACAAATTTCCCTTACCATGTTATCCAGAGTCCGTTCCCCTTGGAGTGGTTCTGGGGGTACCAGGAGGCGTAGTCTTGGCATTGGGCGTTCTACTGAGTTGCAAACAGATCGATCTCTGGGAAGCCCCATTCTGCAAAGACGTTGGAGACAATGTCTTCGTGCAGACGCCATTCGTATTCTATGGGCAGTTGGAAATCTCTGCTGAGCACGTTCGCTAGACAATTGAGTTCTCCTGGAACGTGTTGGGACAGCAGAAACATCTTGTGTTTGAGAGCCCACATCCAAATGTTCTTGGACAGCTTGGATAGCACTGGGGAGTGTGTGCCCCCTCGTTTGTTTAGGTAATACATGGCTGTGGTGCTGTCTGTCAGGACCAGGACTGTTTTCCCCTGTAGCTGTGTTTGAAAGGCCTTCAGTGCTTTGAATACCGCTAGCAGCTCTAAGATTTATATGGTTGGATGCTACTTGTGAGGACCACACTCAAAGCGCTGTCTGCTGAAGCAGGTGAGCCCCCCACACCGTGAGAGATGAGTGTCGTGAGAGTGGCTTCCACTGCGGGGATGGTGAAGGTTTTTCCCTTCAAGAGGTTTTCCCTCGACCACCACTGCAGTGGGAGAACCAAGGCTGGCGAGACAACTACCAGATCTTCTGATTGTCCGCTGGCCTGGCAGCACTGGATGTTGAGCCAATCTTGCATGGGTCGCATGCATAGCAGCGCGTGAGGAACTAAGTAAATGCATGACGCCATCATACCTAGCAAGCACATGGCCTTGCGTACCGTCACTTCCCGACTGGCTACATATTGAGCGATTTGAGAAAGCATGTTCTGAACCCTCTCGGAGGGGAAGACGAAGTCGTCTTTTGTCCGAATTAGAGCCCCTATAAATTGCTTGACTTGACTGGGGTCCAAGCTGGATTTTTTCTCGTTGATGGAGAATGCAAGATTGAACAGGAGGTCTTTGTCTTCTGAGTATTCAATAGGCATGTTTCTTAAGAGTCCCCTGTTATGGGCCAGTCACCGAGGTAAGGGTAAACCGGGCGGATAGTCTGCGCAGGTGTGCTGCCGCTACTGCCAGGACCTTTGTAAACACACTTGGCGCTGAGGGAATGCCAAAGGGGAGGACTTTGAATTGATAGTGCTTGTCCTCCATCACGAACCTTAGATATTTTCTGTGCGCTGACAACATTAAAATATGAAAGTATGCATCTTTCATGTCAAGTTTTGGCATGTAATCCCCCTGTTTCAACAGTGGGATTACTTCCTGCCGAGTTAACATACAAAACTTGTGAGGTTTGACAAATTTGTTCGCTGGGCACGAGACGAGTACAGGGTGCATGGTGAGGTCCTAACCTTGTTTACCTGAAGAAAAGGGACAGCTTCTGTGGCGTCCTTTTCCAGCAGTGCTTCCACCTCTTGTTTCAGGATTCGCAAATGGTCTGGCGTCAGGAGTCTTGTCTTGGGCGGTCTCACTTGTGGGAGTCGGGCGAATTCCACACAGTACCCGTGGGTGACCGTTTTTAGAACCCACTGGTCTGATGCAACTCCCTCCCATGCCGAAAGGAAAGATGTTAAGGCCCCCCCGTGACCAGGGTGACATGGGAGGGGACCTGAATCTGGGGAATGGGGGCCTCTGCTTCTACCCTTCCCGTGCCACTGACCCCTATGTGGATAGTTGGCGGGGGTGTTGGATGCCTGCCTGAGTTCCAGTTGTTTCCTGTATTGTACATGTTCTGTGAGGAATGGGATTGGCCTCGAAAGGACTGGTGGGAACCGCTTCCCCTGTGGGTGGGGGGAGTTTGAGTGATTTGTTGAAGAGACTTAAGAGTCTCATGCTCTTTCTTTTATTTTATTTATAAAATAAATTTATTTATTTAGTTAATGTGATACAGTCTATTTAATAAACTTTACACATATGATTGCTAAATACATAGATAACAAATATTTGACAAACAAGATAAAAATGATATATCAATATAATAAGAACAAACCATTTACAAAAGAAACCAATCTAAGAGCTCAAGTAGCATATAGGCAAGAAGAAACGAAGCAGTACACAATGTCCCGTATACCCCACACTAATATACGGACAGCAATTCAAAGGAGAAAGCAGGGCTTAAACCATTTCTAACAACTAGTGGTGAGCACAGTGAATATTTAGAGTGTGAGTACTGGGTTCAAATCTGTATCTCCAATATTTCTTCTATCCTGGACCATATATTGAAGAGAGCTAACATCACTCGCATACTCTCAGAGTTCATGCAGTGATGCCAGAATAATAATGTTCCAATTGATGCCAGATTGTGGGCGAACATCCCCAAGTAATATTGGATTACATGGATCATAGTACCACATTCAGTCAGTACATGTCTTGCTGACTCTAGAACATTGTATCCTTTACACAACCGACAGGTGCGTTGTTCCACTGGTAACTGTAGTCTTCTACCCGTAACCAATAGGATAGGAAGTTGGTCCAACCTTAATAGTAGAATAAATCGCTGCAGGGAAATTCTGGCGTCGTATACTGGGCCTGGGTCCGGGAGTTCCGATGGCAATTATTCGATTGGAACTGGGACTTCCCTCTATGAAGGCTATTGTCTGGAAAAGGAGACTGGGGCACTTCTTGAAAATGCGTAGTGTAACAGCTAACCCTCTTCTGACCACTATCCTCCAAGAATTATGCAAGAAACAAAATTCTCCGTCTCCATATACGATGATGCTAAAACATCTTGCCACTATTGGCTGGACCTGGCGAGAAGGGCCATACTCTAAACAAGCTCAAAATGCACTTGACAAGCGGGTGGAAATGTGGGATTGGCTGGAGAATTTTGCTCACCTTAGCTCGCTGAAAAGTTATGCATTTGTACAATATAGATTGTATTCATTTATGCAACCACAAGGGTACCTCAATCTCTGCCCCTCCAAAAAACTGCGGCGATTTATTCTACTATTAAGGTTGGACCAACTTCCTATCCTATTGGTTACGGGTAGAAGACTACAGTTACCAGTGGAACAACGCACCTGTCGGTTGTGTAAAGGATACAATGTTCTAGAGTCAGCAAGACATGTACTGACTGAATGTGGTACTATGCTGGTTTCCCATGCTCTTTCTTTGGCAGTCTCTAGAGCATCGTAGACAACTTTACCAAAGAGGTTTGATTCCTCAATAGGTTTATTTATAAGGGCTGCTTGGGTTTCCGGCTTGAACCCCGAGTTTCTGAGCCAAGCGTGTCGTTTGATCAGGGTGCCCTGAGCTAGGACCTTCCTACCGTCTCTGCAGTATCCAGGGTGTTTAATACATTTTGGTTGACCTGTCTGCCCTCAGTAATTTGGTTCTTGCGGCGGGTTCAGGCACTTCCTGGAGACCTTCTTGCATCATGTTGCACTGTGCATCGGCATAACTAGCAAGGAACGTAGTGTTTGCTATGCGCGTGGTAAAATCAGCTGCCGTGGTAATTTGCTTACCCAAGGTGTACAGTCTTTTCGACTCCTTATCGGGAGGTGCCTGTCCTGTAGCAAGGGGTACTCCTGCCCGTTTCCGGGTGGTGGTAACCACTAGGGAATTGGGGGTGGCGTGGCTCTTAATATACTGAGGGCCAGTAGGCGATGGCCGAAATAATTTCTCCACCCTTGGATTCACTGCCCTTGTCTGAGCTAGTGTGACCAGGGAAGGAGCCAATCTCCTTTTAATGGAATTTAGGAGAGGAATGGCTTGGCTGGAGGGGGGTTTCTCTTTAAGAATGTCCTCCAAAAAAATCTTGTTCCGGAATGGCCTCTTGAGTGGCGATCTGAAAATGATCGGCTGCCTTCCTTAAGATGGCATTGAAAGCCATCTGATCGTCTACTGGTGAAGCTTGGCGGGCCGGAGTGGAAGGAGGGGAATCCAAACATAGGACATCTGTGTCCTGATCGTGAGTAGGGAGCGCCCATGGCTCTGTCTCAACCTGATGAGTGTCCTCCCAGTTTTCCGTGGCGTCCGCCTGGTCCTCCACAGTGTAGTCCTGAAGGAAGTTAGTATCCTCTTCCTCATCGTAAATGTCTTGATATGTCCCCATCTGGATTTCATCTTCAGGGTGCAAGGAAGTGAAATGTCCTCGAGATGGTTCTAAATTTCCAGAAAACCTCAAAGTTGACACAGAAGGAGGGGCGGGGGGGGGGGTCCTCCTGAGGTCTCTTGGCGGTAGGGTGCTCTGAAAGCGAGACAAACCTTTCCAAACACTCCATGCACCCTTCAAATTTCTCCCTGGTCCATTTAGACGAACCAGAAGGGTCAGTGGGCAGAAAATCTTCATTTTCCTCCCTATGGCGCTGACATTTGTTACTAATAGTGCTAGACAAAGGCTCATGACTGTCTTCGTAGTCGTCGTGAGCATCAGGGTGCTGTGGCGCGTCTTTCGACGTGTCCGCGGCATGCTCTTTGCGCTTCGTCGGCTCTTTAGGCTTCAGCCCCACTGCCAAAGTTATTCTCGCGGTGCTTTCGGCGATGTCCGGCAAAGCGGGGTGTACCGTACGACTAGGAAGCCTATTAGTAGATATTTTGCCAACCGAGTGACTAGTAGGCCTAGCGGTAGATTTTTCGTCTACCGAGAGACTAGGAGTCCTAGCGGTAGGTTTTTCTCCTACCGGGGCCTTAGAGGGCATCTGAGCGTCAGCTGAGCGCGCTTCGCTGGCCAAATGTGTTTTTGATGTAGCGCCCTTAATTTTTGAAGGCCCAGTCGCAAGACGCTGCTGCGGATGCGGGGAAGGCTATTGATCTTAAGGAGAGGATTCCGTCAACATTTTCGGCAGCCCTGTTGGCGCTTTCGTCCGTTTCAGCAGAACAGTCGAAACCGAGGCTGGGGTTGTGTGTTTAGTGTGCCTCGCGTCAGGCCTACTGGGGTCGGGGACGGGCATGGCGGACTTCAAGGTGTCCGTCGTAAGGTCAATGGAATCCCATACGGATGCTTGGTCCTCTTTAGTACTCCTGTGGCTTTCGGCGGGTGCGGCGTTGGGGGGAAAAAGATCCAGCCCACGACATGCCGTAGGTGGCCCACTGCTTAACGCAGCGCTCCTTAAGTGTTTTAGGTCTAAGGAGTCTACAGACCGCGCACCACGCTTCGTCCTGGTCAAGGGGCAGACAGTTATTGCACTTATCGTGCTCGTCCTTTCCTGGGTATCTAACCCTGCAAGAGGGGCAAAACCTCAATGGTGTCCTTTCCATAGCGAAAGGTAATGAAGGTGATGACCAGACCTAGATGGTAAAGAGGGGGAAAAGAGGAGAGACATAGCGGAAGATATGACCACCCCGACCCCACTCTCCCTACTGTGTAGGCCGGCCAGAGGGCCAGGCCACGTGGATGGTTCTGCCGCCGGATCTTAGGCGTTGAAGTCCACCGCCGTCGAAAGTTCCTGCAGTCTTCATCGTATCTGAACACCAAAGTGACTTTAGGGGGAATAACCGACAAAGTCGGTAAACAAGGAGTAACAATGTCTCTTATGAAGAGCTCCGCAATAGGGCGCCAACTTATCTGGGTGGAAAAAAAAAAACTGAGGGACCTCGGCACGTGAGGGATTTTGGGTACACTACATGTCACGATAGGGATAGTGTTACAGGCACGCCTATACCGAAGTCCCCTTTCGGTCCCCGAAAGACAAGATCCAATATTCTGCGGTTACCACTGGATGTCAGTCCTTATGCACAGCATGTGATTCTAAGCTGATTAACAAGCATCTCAAGTGATCTGTTCAAAAAGAGCTACTAGAGCTGGTCTGTGGCATCATGGTAAACCTTATGCTTTGATATATATAAGGTATCATCGTGAATTCATCTGGGTATGTTGGTGTGGCTGGCCTTGAAAATTGGAGTTGAAAAGTCTTTGAGAGAACAGACAGTTGAAACTGCAGGTCATCTCTTTAATCCCCAGTGCACCAACTGGTGTATTAGTTTTCATATTAATTCTGGTGGTGGGTCTTCACATATCATGGGTTTATAGGTTAGCCGATTCCCTGGTGGTATTCTCCTCCAACAGGTTGAAGTTGTGGGCTATTCCCTGTGGACAGCTTTGTTTCCCATAGATGAACAAGTTACCAGCTGGTAACTTTTTTTAGATAGGATGTTCCTCCAAAGTATTCCACATCTTTGATATGTGTACTTCGGAAACATTTTCGGCAGAGGGCGTCCTGCGTCGATGGGGTCGTGTCGATGTCCCTCGAAGGCCTCCATCGAGGGCAACATCACCGGATGTTATAAATAGGATGCACAGCGCCCGTAGCCTCAGTTTATGTTTTTTCCTCCATTCCGTGTGGCACCTATCCAATGCCTGCTTGACTGCACATAGAGTTGCGGAAATGTAAGCTGCAATGGCATAGGAAATTCTCCAGAGGAGCAGGCTGGGAGGGCGATGTGGAATACATTGGAGCGACATCCAATTGAAAGAACGTCTTCGAATGGAGAGTGTCCTCCAACGTATTCCACATCTTTGACAGACTCCCAAAGCAGTACCAGAAAATGGAGGAGGGAAAAGAATTTAGAGTACCCAATCAGATGGCGGAATAAAGAACCGCCTTACCAAAGGCCATATCTTGACCATGGATCGTATCCAGGGAATAATGTTTAACAAAGGTGTGGATAGAAGCCCATGTTGCTGCATCACAAATATTCTCAATAGGAACTCCCCGTTGTAGGGCTGTAAAAGTAGCCACGCCCCTAGTGGAATGAGCTTGCTACTCTTCAGGAGGGTCGTTACCCGCCAATCTGTAACATTTAGTAATAGTGAGGATAATCCATCTGGACAAGGTTCCGTTTGGTAACAGCCTGGCCCAATCAGTGTCCAGTATATCTCACAAAGAGTTGGTCGTCCACTCTGACCCTGGACATCCTAGAAATATAAAAGCTCAGAGCTCTCCTAGCATCCAACCTATCGAGTCGCTCCTCTTCCTTACCAGGATGAGGACAGAACGAGGGAAAAACCACTTTCTGGCTCAAATGAAAATCAGCCACTACCTTAGGCAAAAAGGAAGGACGTACCCTCAGTACAACCCTATCCTTGTGAAACACAGTAAAGGGTGGCTTATATGAAAGTGCCTGCAATTCACTCACTCTGCGAGCAGAAGTAACCGCAACCAAGAACAAAGTCTTGAAACAGTCTTAAAGGACAAGAGTGCAAAGGTTCAAACGGAGCACCCATCAGGAATTTCAAAACCCTGATCCCAAACCGGCACCTGGAAAGGAGACGGTGGGAACACATTAGTGAGCCCTTGGAGAAATTGAGAAATAAAAGGAATCTTAAAATAAGAACATTCTTCAGATAAGCACTTAAAGATAGACAGCGCCGCCAGGTAACCTTTAATGGTACCCACCTGAAGGCCCTGTGGGCCAAAGAAAGCAAGAAAGACAAAACCACAGGAATGGAACACTGAAAAGGATAAACATTTCGTCCAAGGCACCAGTTGCAAAACCTACGGCAACGGTACAGATATTTTGTTGCTGGCCTCCTGACCGAAAGCAACACCTCCCTCACATCATCCAGGAGGTCCCAATCCTTATATCTCAATCTTTCAGATACCAAGTGTGAAGGTTGAGAGTCCTGACCTCTGGATGGAGAACCTGACCCCCCTCCCCCGCCCCCTTCGAGTGAGAGCAGATCCTCTCGGTAGGGAAGAAGGCATGGAGGGCAGATTGACATTTCTAGAAGGTCTGGGTACCACACTCTCCTGGCACAATCTAGAGTAATGAGGATCATGTGGGATCCGAACCTCCACAACCTCCTTAACACTTGAGGGATGACGGGGACTGGAGGAAACTCGTACAGCAGTGGGAACGATCAAACCATTACGAATGCGTCTCCTAAGGCTCCTCTCAGAGGAAATTCCCTTGAGCATAATCTCTCACACTTCCGGTTGGCACTGGTATCGAAGAGATCCACTTGTTGGGTTCCCCAAAGGGTGAAGATCTCCAGAAGGACTTCCTGAGCCAACTCCCACTTGTGAGAGACCGTGCTCTGCCTGCTCAGAGCGTCCGCCGACGCATTTTCTTTTCCGGCCAGATGAACTGCAGAGAGTGAAATTTCCTGCTGGATTGGCCAGAACAAGAGCTGCATTGCTTCTCTCCACGACAGGAGTGACCCTACCCCCCCTTTTTTGTTGAGGTAATGCATGGCTACTGTGTTGCCCATCATGATCAGGACACTCTTCCACCGCACAGACGGCAGAAAAGCCTTCAGAGCCAGCCTGATGGCCCTCAACTCTAACAGGTTGATGTGGAATTTGGACTCCAATAGAGACCAACAACCGCTGGCAGTCAAGTCTGCGGAATGAGCTCCCCATCCTGTGAGGGAAGCGTCCGTAACTACAGTCACCTTCAGCCACGGTTGTCAAAACGGCTCCCCCCTTCATCAAGTTCCCCTAGTTGGCCCACTACAAAAGATCCCGGGAGACCGAGAGTGGAATCTGAACGAGATCCGACATCTTGCTGAGAACTGCGACCACTGCATCTTGAGAACCCACTGCAGGGATCTCATCCTCAGCCTGGCCTCCGACACCAGAAAAATGCAGGATGCCATGAGGCCGAGCAACCTTAAGAATTCGAAAGCCGGGAGACTCTGGCCATGTTGAAACTTGTCCACCATCTGCACAATGTGATGAGCCCTCACCTTGGGAGGCAAGCACTTCCCCCAAGGACGTGTCCAACACAGCCCCGATGTACTGGAGCTGTTGGGAAAGTGTCAGATGCGACTTCTTGAAATTGAGGGAGAAGCCCAGCCTGTGGAGGGAGCGGCAGGTGAGACTGAGGTGATACAATGCTTGCTCGGGGGAACGCGCACGGATCAGCCAGTCGTCCAGGTAGGGGTAGACATGAATCCCCTCCCCCCTCGCCTGAGATATGCTGCCACCACCACCATTAGCTTGGTGAAGATCCTCGGGCGGAGGTCAATCCGAATGGTAGGACCTGAAAATGCAAGTCGCCAGCCGCAAACCTCAGGTACTTTCTGTGCTTGGGATGAATCAGCACATGAAAGTAAGCATCCTGTAGGTCCAGAGACACCAGTTCTATAGCGCCTTTCTCCAGCAGGGTCAAGATTTCCGGCACAAGGAGCTGATCTGGAAGCTTCAAAGAGAGATTCCCTGGTGGATTGTCGTGAGGCCGCTTTAGGAAGGTAAGGCAGTAGCCGTGGGCTACGGTATACAGAACCCACGCATCCGAAGGAATAGGTCGCCCGTCTTCGAGATGCTGGGACAGTCTGCCCCCAACTGGCAAACCATGAGACATGGCCTCATGACCGTTTTGGAGCGGCTGCGGCAGTGCCTGAAGGCAAAGAGGCAGCTGCCAGAGCGGCTTTGGCACCTCGATTTCCCCGACCACCACGGGTACTTTTACGCTGACCCCTTTGACTGGCGGCTCCTCTCGTTCTACCAAAGGAGGAGTAGTAACGAAAAGAACCTCCCCTCCACTGCTGTCCCCTAGGAGGAAAAGGTGGACGTTGACGCACAGCTGCGCTTAAAGATTTTGCCGCAGCTTTGGAGGTCTGCAATCTCTCAAGGCTCTTGTCAGCCTTGCTGCCAAACAAATGTGTGCCATCAAAGGGCATGTTCAAAAGACTGGCTGCACATACGGGGCAAAAACCGACTTCAGCAATCACACAAATCTGTGTATAACGGTGCTCGCAGCCATGGACCGGCTAACACTGTCGGCCGCGCCCAAACCCAACTGAAGGGATTCACACATCCTTGCCATCTTGCACAAGAGCAAGGAACCCATCCCTCTCTTCCCCTTTGGGAATATGCTCAGCCGCAAGAGAAACAGTTCCGCACAGTGAGTGAAAATCGTGCCAAGGCACAAGTGGAGTTGGCCGATTTTAGCGGCATACTCCCCGCACAAAACACCTTGCGTGCCCAGCCATCGAAGCGTTTGTCGTCCCTATCAGGAGGGATGGTAGGGTACCCCGCCTGCCTCGAGGTGGCCATAGCCGCCTGAACCACCAAACTCTCATGGGTGGGGTGAGTGGATAGGTAGCTGTGGTCGCTACCGGAAGGGTGGTATTTTTTGGTTAACGATTTTTTAACATCCGTAAGAGATTCCGGTGACTGCCAAGCAGCCGCCACCCTTTTCTGTAATGTCAGATGAAAAGGTAACACCAGGTCAGAGGAGGGACCTTGATCTAAAATGTCTGTTAGATCATCTTTCACAAAAGCTTCAGGAGGACTGGACCAGCCCAGATACTCTGTGACCCTAGCCATGACTCTCCTATAGGACGACTCTGCATGAGCACCAGGCTCAGGCCTGCCAAATTCCACTTCCAGAGAGGTGTCCAGGCCACTAGCGTCATGAAGAGTTTGCCTCAACTCTTCCAATTGGCTATCCCTGAAAAGAGAGGAGCCCCATCAGGCTCAAGATCAAAATTTGACTTCTCCTCCTCCTCATAGATGTCATCCAGAGGGAGGTAAAAGTCTGTCTTGGAACAGCTGAGGGCCTGGAGTCCATAACAGGCCTCACAGACTTGGAAGTAGCCTTCCTAGGAGGATCCACAGTAGCAGGGATCTCCGACAGTACATTTCAGCCAAAAGGCCTTGAAGGCGTCTAGGGCGCAGATGGCTTCGGCGTCAATGGCTTCAGCGTCAACACAGGCGCCGTGGGTTGATACGAAGGCAAAACTTCAACGTCCGTATTTGACGGACACTGCGCCAACAGAGCCTACATTGACCTCGAGCCCTTAGCAGGTTTCTGCGGTCTCGATGGGGACGAGGACAGACATGGAAGCACGTCTCTTGCAACCATCCTGAGCCTTGTCCGAACAGGACCTCGAAGGTTCCCGATGAGGATCGCGCTGAGGACCCGAGCCCAAAGGCGTGCGAGCCACGGATCAAGACCGTTTTCTTGCCGGCTTCGTTAAAAGGCGTGGGCGGAACTGTGCCCTGCGATTGGAAAATCGCTAACATCTGCTCCCTAAAGGCAGCCCATTCCTCTGGAGTCGAGGACTTAGTCGGGCAAGCCACTTTCCTCGCGCAGCTATCCTCCTCCTCCTCGGAGGACGACGACGACGACGATGATGGCGATCAGTGACAGTGCTTCCTAGAATGCCGGGACCAGGATGACGAATGGCAGGAACCACTCCGGGACCAAGACCCCCGGGACTCCTTCCGACGCGGAGTCACCCCTCGAATCGTCGGTGGACATACCCTTGGACTTGGATTTACGGGACTTACTGGGTTTCGAACCCCTACCAACCTGAAGCTTTCTCTTACGCTCCCGCAAGGCCTTAGCAGTCAGCGACTGGCATTTGGAACAGTCGGTGTTGTGGCTCTCACCCAAGCAAAACAAACAAATGCGATGCAGGTCGGTAATCAACATTTTCGACTTGCAGTCCCGGCAAGTCTTGAAGCCAGTCCGCGGAGTCGGAGGGGTTGAAGAAGACATTCACGAGGAAAAACGAGGCGCGCAGAGTCTCCGAAGCAAACGCGTTTGCAGAAAAAAAGACAGAACTGAGGCTACGGGCACCATGCGTCCTATTTAGAACATCCGGTGACGTCGCCCTTGACGGAGGCCTTCGAGGGACATCGATCCGAGGCCATCAACGCAGGACGCCCTCTGCCAAAAAAGTTTCCGAAGTACACAGCTGTGGACATTACATGGCAAAGATGTGGAATATGTTGGAGGACACAATCTATTCGAAATAAGAGTTGGTCTACTCGCCAGTGGATGTTGACTATTTCTGTCCCATTGGTCTAAGATTTAGGCAACCATGAGACAGTGCCCATTCCTGTCAAATAGGGCTGAGTACCGGGCTACTCACAAATTGGCAGTTTGTCTCATCCCACAGGGCTATCCATTTGTTTTTATGAACATTTAATGCACATATCCCATGGAACAAAGCAGAATCTGCATCTGGGCGCAGGTAATAAAAGTAACTGAACTGAAAGCTGAACGTCTTTGTGGGTTGCTATTCGAACAGAAGGCGTTTACCTTTTTCCTAAAGTCCTCGAGGGAGTAACATTTTCATAAATCAATTGGCAACATATTCCAGCCTTGTGTGCCTGCAATGGAGAAGCGTCCATCATCACAAGAGACACCAAAAGACCCTATCCCAAAGATTGAAGTGGGCGGTTTGGATGGCAAACTGCAATTTTAGAGGAAAGGTACACAGAGGCCAGACCATGGAGACATTCAAAGTCCCAGCAAAGAATCTTGAACAGGACCTGCTCGTGCACTGGAAGCCAATGAAGACTCATGCGAAACTGCGAAATAGGCGGTTTCGTAGGCAGGGAGAAGATGAGCCTGCCGGCAAGGTTTTGGGCAACCTGCAGCCGATGCATTTGATTTTTTGGAATGCCCATAAACAGGCCATTGTAATAGTCTAATTTGGAGTTAGTTTTTTATTTAATTTATTTATTGCATTTGTTACACGCCCAAACCCAGAGGCATCACGACATTGGTTACTTGGAGGCTTGGCTAGTTACAGGTTTTGTTGCAAAATAGAAAAGAATTTAGTGTCATATTTCATGCACAAAATGGAAAGAGTCAAACTAGCAGGTACGCCCAAGGTCATACTAGAGAACTTCTCAAATACCCAGGTTTTGATCAGCCTCTTAAAGTGCTTGTGCGAGAGTGCATTTCAAATGTGAACCGGAAGGGTGTTCCAAAGCTTTGTGCAGCTACTGGAAAGCTGGAACCCCTGCCTTGGGACATTCAAATGCGTGCTTGATCCAGATCTTAAGGACCTAATTGATCTCTTTTGGATGACACAGTTGTTCAGGTAGGAGGGGGCATCTTTGGGAATACATTTATGTACAGTGATCAGAGTCTTAAATAGAATTCTAGCGTGGACAGGGAGCCAGTGCACTTCTCTTCGGATGTGAGGGTTATGTTCATTCATTTTAAGTACAAATGCTGTCCATAGGGTTCTATTCTGTAGCAATTGCAATTTGGCCAGGTTGGTTGTTGTAGTTCCTAGTAGAAGGATGTTACAATAGTCTAGTTTTGATAGTATGAGTGCTCGTGCTAGGGTGAGGCAATTCTCCGGTGTGAGGAAATGTCGGCTGAGTGAGATGAGTTTGGATGTATAGGCAGTGGAGGAGGATAGGGCTTCCATTGATGGTAATGGCAGAGTAGTCGGCATGTATAGATTTTAGGCGGGCGGGCAAACCTACAATGAGGATCGATGTTTCTCCGTCGTTAAAACAAAGGCTATTGGCGGCCATCCAGTTTTGTATGATAGCATAGATCTTATTGATGGTGATGGGGATCAGGATCTGCGTATCATCAGCAAGGTTTATGTAAATGACAACCATGGCATCAAGTGCTGCGAATAGAAGTTCGGTATATGCTTTGTACAATGTGGGAGATGGGCAGGATCCTAGAGGCCTGTGATGGGGTCAGCGGCCTCAATACCAATAAAAACTCTACAGGCATATTCGTACAAGGACTTAACTCACAAGGTGGCATCTGGGGAGAAGTTGAAGTTTTCTGACAGTGCAAGGCACAAACTTGTCATGGTCTACCAAGTCATACGCAGCTGACAGATCAAGCAAGAGGAGAATGCCCATGTTACCGGAGTCTCAGATGGTATCCATCTGGATTTTTAAGCCTAGTAGAGCTGTTTCAGTGCTATGTTTAGGCCGGAAGCCTGATTGCCTAGCTCCTCGCAGGTGGTTACTTTCCAAGTAATCTTGGATTTGGATATAGGCAATTCTGTCCACTATATTCAATAGGAATGGTGCAGTGGTAATAGGTTGGTAGTGGCGGTGGAAGGGTCCAAAGATGGTTTCTTAAGTAGTGGGGTTACTCAAGCCGCTTTAATGCTAGAAGGAACAGAGTTGGTGGTGAAAGAGGCATTGATAAAATTAGTGATAATGGGTACTAAGGCCGGAGCACAAAGTCTGACCAGTCGAGCAGGGAAGCCGTCACCTTTACAATGAGATGGGTTCAAGGTAGAGATGGTTGCCTGAACCTGGTCCTGGGATACAGTATTGAATTTGAATTGGGCGACAGTATTTTTGGCAATGGCTTCAGGTGCGATAGAGGGCAAAATTTTGACAGCCAGTAGTTTTCTTTTGTTCAGTATTTTCTCTTGTAAGGTAAGGATTTTAAGTGCTAAGGCATTTTGGATAGCAGTACACCAGGCTTTGGCCGTGTTAACAGGGGTGGCTGAAGGGATAGGAGCTTCTAAATCTCCAAGTATAGAGAATAGTTCTTTGGTGTTTGAGGAAGCGTTACTGATGCAAGTATTAAAGGATTTAGCTTTATGGGTTATCACCGCTGATTTGTAGATTTTATTAGCCACCACAAGCGAATTAGTTGTGGTGGTGATAGGGTCCTTTTTGTGGAGGTGTTGCAGAACTCTTGTTGCTGCGTAGGAGGGCGAGCTCTTCACCAAAACAAAAGTTAGCTAGTTTGTGGGGCGTTTTGGAATTGAGCGAGTCAATAGTGCATTTAAGGCAGTTATGGTAGACGGTGGAAATGCTGTCAGTGTCTGATATTGGGTGGGTCTTGAGGGTGACAACAAGAATCGGTATAAGATTTTCTGCTGTGAGTTTGTGGGTGTTACTAATAGAGATAGGGCACAGGCTAGTTTGTGGAAGAGCCTGAGCCATTGTGGTCAGGATATCAAAGCGTAATAGGTTGTGATCCATCCAAGTAACTTCAGAGATAGATTCTAGAGTGAGTTAAACTTACATTTAATGTCAAGATACAGTCCAAGATTTTCCGTTGGAATGGGTGGGAGAATTGACGATTTGAGTGAAGTGCATTTCTTGGAGGCCCTGGAGAACACAAAAGCTTTATGGTCCAGATTATCATTATATCCAAGATTGATGTCTCCTAGGATAATGAATTTGGTGTTAGGTTTAAGGAGAGTGGGTGATGAATAAAGGGATGTCATATTCAGGGTGGTTGGAATTATTTGGTTGTTTATAGATGAGCAAATTTGATAGTAGTTTTAGGGCCGGTCGTACGTTTTTGTAGAAGGAGTTTGTAGCCCAGCACTGGATCTAGGGGTCATGGTCTGAACTGCAGTGTGGATTTGGCTATTAGGGCTACTCCATCGCCTATGGGGTTCTGGCGGTTTGCCCTAAAGATTGTAAAGTCTGGGGGGATAGCTAGAGCGAGTGAAGGGCCTGATGCTGGGTGTAGCCAAGTTTCTGTGATAACTAGAACATCAAGGTGTTTGTCGAGGATTAAGTCATGGATTTCAATAGCATGAGCTCCTAAACAGCGAGCATTTATCAGTGCGCCTTTCAGGCTGGAGTTGGGGACTGTTGAACGTAATGTGAGATCTGTGGGAAGGGTGGAGGGGGCAAAAGAGTTGAGCTCCTTGCGAGGTGAAGATTCCTGATCTTGCTGTAGCGTGGACAAAGTGGTATGTGGTAGGGAGTCAGTGGGGCAGTGGTGGTTTAAGCAAGTTCGTGAAGATAATCTCACTTGACTTGTGGTCCCTAAAATGGGTAGTAGGTTGTGGGGTTGCTGTTCTTGATCTACGGCACTCACTGCGAATCCTGCCTAGACACAGGCCAGTGGTTCTTGTTTGGCCTAAGGTGCAGGATGTTGTAACGGGCAGTGTGGAGGGATCTGATGTGGGTTTAGAAATGAGGGTGGTGGAGAGATATGTAAGCGCGGGGGTGCCCTGGAAAGAAGGTGGTGGATGAGGTGTCACAAGTAAGGCTGGAAGGGAGTTTGTGGGCTACTATGCCTTTGAGCTTGGTAGTTATTGTCACTGTGTCAGAAGGACATATGGGGGGTAGTGGAAAGGGGGATACTTTAGGTAGGAAGGGTGTAGGGCAAGGGTAGATGTGGTGGCGTGGACACCAGAGTTGTGCGAGGCCATTCCCAAACTGAGCAAAGGCACCAGCCAGGCAGGGCAATGTACTTCTCATATTTCGGTCGGTGTTATGCCTAGAGTTGGCCACTTGAGCGATTGGTAAGCTGCAGGGAGCTCAGATAGAGGGCATAGGTCTTTTCTTCCTATTTGCACTTGAGTGCTGCACAACGTAGGGGAATGTAAGTCTAGGTGTTGATATGGGCAAGGGCAAATCAGTGTCCTGGGGTATGCTAGTTCCTAGTTAGGAGTATCATTAGGAGAAGTTATTGTACGGGGGCTACTGGGGCTTTGGCTACTGGCAATAGGGTGCAATGGTGTCTGCTAACATAGGTAATCGACTGAGAACTCGGTCTGGCATAGCTGAAACTAAAAGGCACATATACTAATCAGAGTTCGTGAACTCGTCTGTACACGAAGAGTGGCAAAAAAACATTTTGGTATGCATGAGAGGTTAATGCTACAACTACCACTCTACGATCATTCTCTGAGATAAGAGAAAGCAAAGATTTTAACAGTTTAAGCTGGAAATAGACCAGTTTGATTAACCTGCAGGTTGTAACTCATGTTTGCCTGCCTGATGCAGCAGAGGTTCTTTACCTTAAAAGAAAACTTTGTTGGAACGTCGAAGAGTGCTGGGCATGGAAGACATTGTAAAACATTAGCAAATTTTTTCTTTGAACCAAATACAATAACTTCATTAGGACAGGCCAGATGCATCGGCAACACATGATACACAACAACCTTCTGTGGAGGGGAGCAAAACGCTAGTATTCACTAGTGATAGGCGATAACAAAACACAGAATCCCGATTCGGACTACACCCGCTGGTCGCACTCACAGGCCTCTGATATGGGAAAAGAAAAACAGAAAAAGGCAGGAACACAGAGCAAAATCGACCAGTTCACTACGGCCGCAACAAACGCACCGACGGTGCATGAGCAAAGGGAAGCAATGGAAGAGGAAAGAGAAGTGATATCCCTGAAAGACATTATGGCTGCAATCGCCGACTCGCGAGCTTCCATGGAGCAAAAAATAGATGCAATAAGTGTGGATGTCTCACTACTACGCAACGATCTCCAAAAGTTAACTTCCCGCACCGGAGAGGGCGAACAGCGCATTTCTGGGACGGAGGATGGGCTGAGGAACCTGGAGCAGCAGCTAAACAGAGCTACTTCTCGCCTAAAGGTACTGGAAGCGAGAGTAGATGAAGGAGAGGGCAAATCGAGACAGAACAATGTGCGGATCCTAGGCTTGCCCGAAAGGGTGGAAGGCGACTGTATGGAATTGTTTCTGGAACAGTGGCTCACTGACCTGTTCGACCAAAAGAGTTTCTCTAAATTCTTCTCGATAGAAAGGGACCACCGAGTACCCACCGGACACCCACCACCAGGGTCCCCACCGCGCACGGTAGTGGCTACATTTCTGAACTACAGAGACCGGGAGGCTTTGCTCCAGATGGCGCGCACGAAAGGCACGATAACACATAATGGCTCCAGGATTGCCTTCTTCCTGGACTATACAAGGGAAGTGCAAAAGGCAAGGCAAGGCAATCATTTGAGCAAATCAAGAAACACCTCCGTGCTCTGAACGTTAAATACGGTCTAATCTTCCCAGCCCAGCTGAAGATCTTCCACAAAGGGACACCGGTCCACTTCACCGACCCAAAAGAGGCATGGAAGTAGGCGGAATTACACATAGATGGTGACTGGAGACCGAACCGGAGAAACAGAAATATGCATCCTGGCAATCCACCGGCCAGAGAACCCCGCCCGACCGATCACCGGATCGGGATGACATCTTGCTGCCACTTGAGGGGGAGGGCTAGGATAGCGAACAACGCAGCAGGGACTATCCAGACAGCGGCGCTGAACTGAAGTGGGATCGGCAACGATCGAATGCAACGCAGCAAGGTATTTGACATGGATGCAAAGACATTTAGCGCCCATTTCCGACACACACACACACACACACGCCCCCAGATCCTTGGGAGTAGTTGTAGAAGTTGAGGGGTTAAGTACAGTCTGAGCAGACCCTAGTCAAGCTCGGACTGATGTTCGGGCGACAGGTACTTCAAGTTGGGGCGGAGTATGGGGAGGGGGAGTTTGGTTTTGTGCCAGAATTTGTTTGTTTAGTTCATTGTTTTAGGATGGCCCTGGGCTTTACTAGGGCGCAGGAATTAATGCACACTTTGGGTCGGGGGCTGGCTCCCACCAGGCAGACAAAAGTCACCATTCCGAGACACATACAGCACCACTCGACACACCCAATTCCCAACCAACATGACAGAATCTACCAACGAAAATAGGACCAAATCCATTAAAATTATGACCTGGAATGTGAATGGGCTGGGCAGCAGTATTAAGAGGCGCCTGGTACTACAATATCTGAATCGATATGCGCCCGATGCAGCCTTCTTAACAGAAACGCATCTGGCAGACACAAACTGCAACCTCTTTAAGGGAACCAATTACCGAATTGCATTACATTCGGGCTTCTCCATGGGAGCCCGGGGAGTATTGATCCTAATACACAAGCGACTGCCACTGAATCTCCTATCCGTTACACAGGACACGGGGGGGTAGATTTGTGCATATAACAGGGACTCTCTGGGAGCGGTCCATATCCATGCTAGCCGTCTACGCACCACCAACCTTACTTACCGCCCTAATTAACGACATAACGCCTATAATCGCGGCAGATCCCTCGAACTTGATAGTGGTGGGGGGAGACTTCAATGAAGTCATGAACCTGGAGCTTGATCGCACGCATATCCGTACGAGAAATCCCTCAACGCATACCAAACTGGCCACATTTGTTGACGCGATGGGACTAAAGGATGTGTGGAGACATCTACACCCTGGCACAAGAGAATACTCATTTCTCTCTGGAGCACATGCCTCACTGTCGAGGCTTGACTATTTTTTTTCTCCTGGCATCCGAACTACACCTAGCAAAAGATGCACAGCTCCTACCCAGAGGCATATCAGATCACTCCCCGCTCATGCTAGAGCTTAATACCCATAGACCAGTCCCTCCGCCCACATGGAGGCTAAATAGTTACTACCTGGGCTTTCCCGATCTAGTAGAGCATGCCCAGAACGCCACAGAATCGTACTTTGAATTGAATATATTTTCTGTGGATAGCCCAGTAACACTGTGGGAGGCATATAAACCAGTACTGAGGGGGGAACGCATCTCCCGGATCAGAGCCCATAAGAGAAAACAGACTGAATCAATCCGGGCAGCTGAAGTGCGAGTGCAAAGGGCAGAGATAACTCATCTATCCCAGGGTCTCCCAGAATCTCACTGTGCGTTACAGCCAGCACAAAAACAGCTACACAATGTTGCCCTGGGAAATGCCAAACAGGCACACACAGCGATGCGTGCCAGAGTGTACGAGACTGGGGAGAAAGCGGGCAAAATGCTGGCATGGCTGGAGAAGCGAGATGAGGGGCTCCGACATGTCAGAGCGATTAGATCGCAGGAGGACACACTAATAACGGCGGATCGGGACATCGCGGAAGGGTTCGCAGCCTACTATAAGGAACTTTATAAAGCACCAACCTCCCCCATTGATACCACAACCATATCGGGAATCACCCTCCCCTCTTTGACACCCGATCAAAGCGCCCTGCTAGAAACTGATGTTACGGAGGATGAACTGTCCGCAGCCACGGCAGACCTCCAAGCCGGGAAAACCCTGGGACCCAACGGTTTCCCCGTAGAGGTGTGGAAGAAAATAGGCACACATTTAATTACACCACACTTACTGAAAATGTATGAAACCTGCCGAAGCGAAGGGACCCTCCCACAAGACCTGAGACAGGCCACCATAGTTGTAATACCCAAAACAGACAAGCCCCCAGACAGATGCAGTTCATATAGACCTATCTCCCTCATCAACACCGAAACCAAAATCCTAGCAAAAACACTAGCCAAAAGGCTACAGCAAATCATACCCCATTTAATCCATCCGGATCAATGTGGTTTCATGCCGCAAAGATCCACGCGGATGAACATACATCGATTATACACAGCAATAGAAAACGCGACCACCATCCGGGGCCCACTAGCCCTGCTGGCGGTGGACTTCGAAAAAGCGTTTGATTCGGTCAACTGGGAAGCGATCTGGGAAATAACGCGAAGAATGGGATTCGGGCCCCAATTCATGAGTTGGGTTAAACTACTGTATAAATCTCCATTAGCAGTCACAAAAATAAATGGTCACGTATGGAGCCCCTTCGAAATAGGTAAAGGGACCAGACAGGGATGCCCCCTCTCAGCTATGATATTTGCAATAGCAATCGAACCACTCGCGATAATGTTAAGAACCAATGAAACATGGAAGGGATTCCGATGGTCAGAAACCTGGGAAGACAAAGTGTCCTTATATGCAGATGATTTGCTGGTATACCTGGGTGAGCCGGTCAGATCCTGTCCCATAGTGACCGACCTACTGCAGAAATACGGCTCCTTCAGCGGCCTAAGGGTTAACTGGGCTAAATTCACTCTGTTCCCACTAAGGCAGGAGGAAGAATTGATTCCGCCCCAATATCCTTACCAGGTGGAAAGGGAACAATTCAAATACCTAGGTATACTAATAACGAACAATCTGAATGATCATATTCCCAGAAACTTGTACCCAGTGATGACAAGACTCGCGGAGGATACCCGACACTGGTCATCCCTTCCTCTGACACTACTAGGTAGAGCAGCGCTCTTTAAAATGATGTCCCTGCCCCGACTCCGATATATTTTGCAGAATGCCCCACTATATATTCCCCCAAGCGCATTCAGGAAAATAGATCAAGCACTCCGTAATCTGCTATGGAATGACGGCCACCCGTGCATAGCACTCGCCACGCTCCAAAGATCCATATGGGAGGGCAGAATAGGGCTGCCCCGAATGCAGACATACTACTGAGCCAGGCAATTGACGAAAGTGAATGACCAACTGCACGGGGACACAGCTGCGCCACATAACAGCAAGCCAACACTCCCGAGAAACCTATATGCGAGCACATATAACGCAAATTTGGGCAGAAGCACGTAAATTCGTGGGATGGGGCGATAAACTATCACAGGCGCAGCCACTGTGGAACAATAGAAACCTCCCCGGTGTATATACACTCCCCAAATGGCCGAACTGGTCTCAGCATGGATCGCTCACATTGGGGGATGTTGTGAAAGAAGGCAACATAATCCCATTCACGGAACTAGCACTCCGCTTTGCACTTCCCCAAACCGAACAATACCACTACACCCAACTGCAACACGCACTACAGGGCTTCCTCCTCGAGGTAACCTCCCTGCCGGAATATACCCCCATAGAGAGTAACCTATTTCCTGAACGAATCACCCACAGAGTGACATCAGTCTTGTACCGTGCCATAAGTTCCTTTGGCACGACAGATCTGCTATCGCTACGGACCAAATGGGAGAATGACGTGGGTGCTATACTGCCGGAGGAATGGGTTATGGCACTGATGGTCCCAAGGGAGGTAGCCATATGATCAAGACTTAGGCTGATTCAGCTAAAAATAAAAAATACTACACAGAGTATACTACCCTAGGGTTGCCCCCTACAAATGGGGAAGGATAAATGATCCAAATTGTCTGCGATGTAAAACGGAAGAAGGTACCTTCTTCCACATCTGGGAGGCATGCTGTAATGAGCTATCCAGAGTCATGGGCAAAACGATTCCTAGAGACCCTAAATTATTACTGTTGGGAATGGACGATGAAACTGATCTGTCTAGATACGAGAAGCTGTTTTTGTTCACTACTACTGCACTTATGAAAAGAAACATTGCTCAAAAATGGGGATCGGACCTGACACCGAGTTATGAACAATGGAGGACAGATGTGGACGTTTGTGTTGCAATGGAGCGAAGAGTATACTCGGCCAGAGTCTGCCCGGCTAAAGCACAGAAAGTATGGCAAAAATGGGAAGACGCCCAATGAAAGCTAACTCTGGATAAATGGACACCAAGATATGTCGAAGCACCCCCTGACACCCATGGTGCTCGCAAGACAGGGGAAAGCAAGGTAGATCCCGCGTTGGGACAAATGGACTCAATTCTAAATATATGTGTGTATCGGGGGGAGACAGTCATAGACCCTTACCAGCAGTGTGCTTGTATTGTTTGTTCTTTTGTTTATTTATTTATTTAAAAACCAATAAAATATGTTATCAAAAAAAAAAATACAATAACTTCGGTTTTTGAAAGATTCAATTGAAGCTTATTTTCCAGCATCCAATACTTTATTTTGATTGCACATGATAACACTCAATCAATAGTTTGTGCTGGTTGTTTAAGCCAGACTTACATTTGTGTGTCATTGGCATATGAATGATATTTCAGATCAAATTGGGAGAAAATATTCAACAACGGATGTATATAGATATTAAATAGTGGAGACAGAGGATCCCTGGGGCACCCCATACTTGGCCGGTCGAGAGACAGACAAGTGTGGGCCCAGCTTAACTTGCTTGGAATGGTTGGATAAGAATGAGGTAAACCTCAGTGAGTTGTCCGATTCCTGGGCCACCGTAGTCTCGAGATGAGGATGTCAAAATCAACTGAGTCAAATCCTGCTGATAGGCCCAACATGACTAGCATGCTGATGTCACCCTCATCGGCAGCCTTCGGAATATCATGCCAGACAGAGAGGAGTGCTGTCTCTGTACAGTGTCCTGGCCTGAATCCTGATTGATACACATCCACAATCTCACATTCTTCCAGAAAACACTGGAGTTGCATGGTAACTATTTTCTCCAGGATCTTAGCAGGCCAGAGGAGACCGACAATTGGACGGTAGTTTGAGAGCACTTTATGGTCCAAAGAGTATTTTTTTTAAAAAAGTGGCATGAGATTATTTCTTTTAGGTCCCTGGGCTAGTGAGGCGTTAACTGATAAAAAAGGCCCACTCAAGGCGGGTGCATGTTGTCTGGCTAAGTATGCTGGAATAGGGTTGTAGTTACAATGTGTTGCCTTGAGCTTACAGATGAGGTTGGAGACTTTCATTAGCAGAAGAGAATTCGAACAGGGGAGGGGTTGATTCTGCTACCGATGTTACCTCAGTATTTAGAGTTGTTACCTGTTGGTCAACTGGCTGAGAGTCTATTTAAATCTGTATTGAGTTAATTGTGTCCAGAAAGAAGACATTGAACTCATTCACCAAATTGAGTGATGAAGAAAAACTAGGAACAGTGCATGTGGGAGAGGCAAAGTTCCTTATCGTTGTAAACAAGGCTTTTGATCTGTTTTCGGCGAGATTGATCTGCTTTTGTACACATGAGGGTTTGGCTAATACACTGCTTTTTTGTAGCCATTTAACAACATCTTTGCCTTCTGACGGTCTGTATTGCCTCTGGTCTTTAACCATATTTTTTATTTCTTTTTAAAGTATTTGAGCGTTTTTAATGAGTGACTGTAGCACTGGTTAATTCTGTTTCTAGATTTTACGAGGCGTTTAACAGGGGCGATAGAGTCACAATTATTTTGTAAGAGTGACATGTAGGTCTGATAGAGTTGCGAGCATTCCAGACCAGATTGATGGGGGGAGACCACTTCGTAGCAGATTGCTTGTAATAGTGTTGAGTTTCTTTTTATTACGTGAGAATTGTACATTGGTGCTCAAGATTTTTCCTGGTTGTACATAGGATACCGGGATCATGAAGGTTACCACAAAGCTAAACCTTGTTTTACTCACTGATGGCGACCCATGGTTAGGTGACCACCTCTTTGCTCTATTGATCTGTGACATACACACTAATCTCTGACACATAAAATGAGGTTCAGGAATTCTTCATCGTGTTCTAATAACCATAATCATCCAATACGTCTAAAGCCTGGGCTTCTCACTGGTGACCAGTTAACTACTTCTCAGCACAACATGTGTTTAGTCCTTTAATTAATTACTAGTTGCTTGGTGTTCTTCCCTCCACTTGTCATAAGTGCCCAAGCCTCTGCTAATGGAGTTCAGTTGGCACTCATTCCATTTGTGATAAATGTTTTAATCATAGGCTACTCAAAGGTGTTTTAGCAACAGTTCTCGCCTTGATGTACAGTATACTTACCAGCATTCAGGTGGCATTCCTTAATCTGAAACTGTAGCTCATTCTCATTTGGGATGTCCTTCCAGGTAGCCAAAAAGACCTGGCGCTCTACAAAATAAGCAAGCATGGCGTCAGAAGGCAAGCTCTACATAGCTCAAACGTTCTGCCAATTAAAGCCACCCCAACAAAATAATAACTAAACCGCCATTGTTGGTAAAACAAACACAGTTTGGCGAGCTACAACCCAGGCTATCGTGTGGCAAATCAAAAACAAGACCTGACAAAAGCCACTTCATTGAATAAACTCAAGGAGGAAACAGAATATGAATTCATGCTCTTGTGTTACAGAAACTGATTTTGCAGGTCTCATAGTTTTTAATTTGGGGCACCACAATAGCTGCAATAACAGACCAACATGGATGACCATACAAGCAAGAGCCACTTCTGCGGCTTTGATATTCTGTCCAATTAGCACATAGCATAGCAGCATAAACCACATTGTCTGGGAGACCAGAACGGATGCACATCCCAGCAGACAAAACAGAGAAGGTCGGAATTTAGAAAGGTTATTTTCTCATCACCCATCTGGGGAAAGGCATGGAATGTCCCTGTACATAAGAGGAGATACCGGATGGTCAGAATTGAATGGCTCTCCCTTCTATTCAGCACCTGTTGAAATTAAATGGGCGCTTCATTCCAACTGTTCAATAGAAAACATTAAAGGCTCTGACCTCAGTCATGCACTTTTCTTTAGCACCAACTGGCTAAGTAGGAGGGAGAAGTGAACATTAAAGAATTGTGAAAAACAGCTCAGAAAGGGGAAAACATATCCATTGACAGAAGTACTCACCCATCTTGCCATCCTCTACAAACAGAACATTAAGGGGAATCAGACAACTGAAATAGAAGACATCAATGTTGTTCTTCACTGCTACCTGCAGAAAACCAAAATAACCAATTAAACACCAGCGAGATTGTGCACAATGTCTATAAGAAGCCAGTCAGTCACTTTATGTGCAAAAGCAACATTTCACAGATCCTAGATTGTATATGATGAAAGGGCAAGAAAGGGAGTGTGGGTGGGGGCAGTCGAATGAAACAGAGCGATTCAATCCAATATACATTAACTGGTTCTTAATAACGCTTTGAGAAACTATTGTTGCACATTAAATATTGGCCTCCACAAACATTAGTCTATACGTATTGGGAAGTTTTTGCAAAACAGTGTGTGTACTTTATGGACTCCTCAGTAACTATTTCACTCCTTCCTTTGGCAAAATGTAAATTATTTAGGCCGGGTGCTTGAGCAGCAGAGTAGCAGCTGCTGTCATACAAGTGTCAGCCCCAGATTCTTGATGTTTTTCAAATAGTGTGGCCTAGAGCAGTCAAGCTATTTGATGAAGTACTGCAAAAGGCCCAAATACATTACACAACTAAGGAAGAGTTGATGTCGAGGACCTGAAATGTAATATTCTTGCTCACATTAGCAGCATCTGACATGCAGTAATTGATGCATAAATGAAATCAAATTTTAAAAATAAAATTAAAGCTATTCTTAATTATCTCCTTCTGTTTTTCATTTTACTTTCTAATGGTGAGAGATTAGTATGTTACAGCCAATAACCGGTTTGGGTTTCTGTTCAACATTAAGAATGCTGTTAACTCCTAGAAGTTATCTGTTTATTCTAAAAGGCTTGTTTCAGGGATGTTCAACACAGTAACCATCACAGGGCAATTTTTCAGAGTGCCGAACAAGTTGTAGAATAGCAGGCACTGTTAATTTCTGAATTGCTTTTACCTGTAGGAACGATCAGTACTGAATGATCAAATTAAAAGGCATTGATCATCAACAGTACTGAAAAGAACTCGGAAAGTAGCTATGTCTGGAAACTGTGAGCTTGCTAAATAGGGAAAGTGGCACACGGAGACCTATTTCAATAGACATTTTTTTTAAAAAACTTTTAACAACTTCGTAATGCGTAGATGCCATACAAAATGATCCCAAAGTAGCAGTGCTCTAAAGACAGCCTGCTTGGTAAAGGAATCACAAAATCCAAAGCCACTGCTGAAGACCCTTAGCAGTATTGTACAATAAAGCCCAGCACAAGAGAAATTCACTGCAACTGATAGAAATTAAAAAGGTAACTGAAAAAGTGTATAGCTAATGGAAAGTAACTTATCCATATAAGATTTATTTCGGTATACGAGTCATAAAAGCAGAATACATCATAAAATGTCAAGAAGAAGAGAATAACAAAATATAGCAAGATAAAATCATCGAATGTGCAAACCCAAACATCCAGTTTCCATTTAATCAAATAGCATGAATGGTTACACGTTTAGAATCCTAATTTAAATAAGCATGTTGTAAAAAATTAATTAGGCATTAGATGTCTCAATCCATTAGATCTACAGAAATAATAATCTGAACAGGTCACACATTGGGACTTGTATACAGTCTTGGTTCAACCCTAATTTTGTTGCACTATTTTCTGAAGACTACCTTAAGGGCATTACTAACATGACATCTTAGCGTCTACTAATTGCCATTCAAAGCTATAAAGAGTGTACACAATTGCCCCTACATCAAGGCTCTAGTTATTTCCGGCTACTATTATTTTGAGTAACTTGGCTCTTTTTTTCCATGCCATACTTAGATAATGGACAACAGCAATTATGGTGTCTGCATGTTTCAACTTTTTGCAGACGTCTGCTGTACAAATATTACCAATTCGATAATTTTTTAAGCAGGGTTTAAGATTCCTCATTCTTAATTAAGAAAAGATGAATGAAAAAATGGCATACATTTCCCTCCACTGTCAAGGGGCACATTTATGAGCCTTGCTCATACCAGGTACATATAAATATACCCAAATGTAGTATTCCGGTTCTTAATTTAAAAAGAAGGGTGCATGCAATGGGGACTTTAATTAAATGCAAATTTTATCTTTTATGTATAAATATGTTGTCAATAGACTATTATTGCTGGGCCTATTCGGAGTGGCTATAGGCTTGGCCATGTTTATTCAATCTCCCCATCTATATTGAACCGCATTTGTAATTGTTTATTTATAAAGCGCTTACACACAAGTAAATTATCTCACAAAATTAACTAGCGTACTAGGCCTGATGCATTTCTACTAGTGCAAGTGCATGACAGGAGGGGAGGACAGGACAAACGATCTTGCTAGGCCTAGTGCATTCAAGGTCATGCAAGTGCACATACAGGAAGTGCGTGGGAGGGGGAACAAGTGCGCCCAGTCCATCAGGGGCCTTCGTTAAGTGCAGAGAGGTTGCCCCTCTCATCGAACGTATTCTGAGTGCAGGAGTGCCAGACAGAGTGCAGAGGCCCGGAGTCAAGTGTAGGACTGGCGAGGGAGCCTGGGACCGGTGAAACTCTGGAGGTGCACCAGGCGACCATTCAGCGATACTGAGCAGAGTTGGGAAGGATAAAGGAGGGAAGCAGGAGAGAAGAGAAAGTAGGTTAGCTGGGGAGAGAGAGAGAAAGAGGAAGAGAAGAGGAGTTGAGGAGTTTCCTGAACTTGAGGAGGTCCGGCTCAAGACAGAGAGATGCAGGGAGGCTGTTCCAGAGGGAGGCACCTGCAGAGGATAACAATCTACCCCCAAATCTCTGTTTGGAGAAGCTGCTCACCCACAGAGAGTTGGAGGAGGCAGAGCGGAGGGCTCTAGGAAGAGAGTATTTAGGAAGAGAGCATTGTAGGTAGTGCGGGCCACGGCCCCAGAAAGCCTTGTGGACTATGCAGAGGGCCTTGAACTTGATCCTTGAAGCCACGGGAAGCCAGTGGAGATATTTCAGCAACAGAGAAATGCAGTCCCTGTGCTTGTCAGAGAGTAGAAGTAGGAAGATTGAGAAAGAGACTTTTGCAGTAATCCAGTCTAGAGAGAACCAGGGCTCTGGAGACAATGATAATCAAGCATAAGTACTTACTGAACTGGACCACCATTGATTGCTAAATTGAGTTTCATTTTACATGTTTTCATTTTCATAACTTTCACTGGTTTAGTATTGTATGCATTCAACTATTTTATAGCTTAGTGTTCTATTCTCTATGCTGCCTGCACGCCCAGTACAAAGCCACATCTTTCTTTGGGCCAGGGCTGCCAGGAAAGCAATTGGGTGATGGGGGTCGGAAGGGGATCAAGAACAGTCTTGTACCTTGCTCATTTTGTGTCACTAGAAAACCCCCATATGGTCAACAGCTCGGCTCCCAGTGATTTGTTTGCATACTCGATGCAAAGCTTGAAAGTGAACTTAAGTTTAGGTAGTGCCTCTACTTCCACAGCCTGGCCATTCAGGGACAGGATGATGGATAGGAGAGAATGTGTTCTTCTGTCTTTTACGCATTATTTCAAACATCCAGGCACCAGAAAAGAGATCAAAGCCTGACCACCCCTGAGCCAAAGGAGTACTCAGGCCTTTGCCAATGACGCACAGATTTGGCATGTCAAGTTCCCCAGCAGCACTTTGTTTTATTTAGTCTCTGGATTGGAAAAGACAAGAATTGAAAAAGGAAACTAAGTTTCCCGGTATTGATAAGTCTGAAGGACTGATCAGTTTCCCCATAACAAGTGAGAAAAAGCTAAGAGAAGCGCTGAGGTCTAGAAGACAGCACCCAAGTCTAGAAGATTGATATGGAACAAGTTACTTACCTGTAACTATTGTTCTCCAGCATAGGTCTGGCATGGATTCACATGCTCATAAATACTCCGTCGTCAGGCCGGGAAGCCTCTGTAAAAGAAAAACAGTTTCACTTTCAAAACTGTTTTTCTCCTCTAAACCAATCACTGTACTAAAGGTCATACTGCCCCTAGCCAATGACTGTCCTCTCCCTAAGCCCCTCCCCTGGCAGCCATCTTCAGATTTGGTAAGCATGTAAAGTGGCAGTATTACCAAGGAGACCTGCAGGAAGATGAAGGGAGGGATCCCATGTGAATCCATGCCAGACCCATGCTGGAGAAGAACAAGTTACCATCTGATAAGGTTCTTTCGACTGGATATTCCTCCAACGTATTCCACATCTTTGACATGTAATGTCCACAGTTGTGCACTTCGGAAACTTTTTCGGCAGAGGGCGCCCTGTGTTAGGGAGAATTCTCTCTTTAGGCTGAATTTCCTAACCTAGTGAGTCCCCCAGCAGCTTTGCGGGATTTCTGGAGTTTGTTTTTTTCTCCTGCCAAGAGTGAGACTCTTTCTCCCACTCTTGGACATGATTTATGGTGTTCCTTTGACTGTTAGTGTGTTTTATGGGCTATGGGGTCCTTTACTCCATAGGGTCTCATGTGTTTTTACTATGTGTGTTACACAGCACCCTCCGTGCCGTAACACAGGGGTGTCATAGTGACACCCCACCATAGACTCCATACCCTGGGACTGACTACTGTCTCCCAGGGCATGTAAAGTCACCATTGGCTTTACTAGTCCCAAATTATTAACAGAAACCAGTACAAACCATCATATTGTGGACGTACTGGTCGGGGCAATTCGATTGCCCCGGGGTCTGTTAGTCGAGGGGGCACGTCTCTGTCCCCCCTGATCGAGTTTTGGCTGGTGGCAGTGTATACTACTTTTTATATTCGACTGCGAATATTTCCCTATGGGATTTTCCCATTGTTCAAGGCTACCAACTTTAATTATTTCATTCTCATAGCCTCGAACATACCGCCGGTTTATTTATTTAATATTAATTCGCCGGTTGGTATTTGTTTGCCAGGACTCGATTCAAAAATGGCGTTTGTGTTCTCTTCTGTGACTCCCACCCAAGTCGAGCCCTTTGTTCCACTTTTTGGCGGGCTTCGCCACAGAAGCCTCCAAATGTGGTGCCACTCTGTCTGGGTACCACAGGGGGTGTGGGAGGGGGTTTAGGCACCCTGGAATGAGTTACCTTGGTAACTCAAGTCGCACTCTTGTGTGATTGGCCCAAGTGGTGAGCTGGCCGGCTCACCACTTAGCATGTTTGATTGACAGCTAGGCTGAGTGAATGGGGGTATGCTGCATAAAAGCAGGGCTTTGGGGACTGGAACTTCAGAAGTCGCCACAGGACCTGAGAATCCGACGAGGGCGAAGCTGAGCC
Source organism: Ambystoma mexicanum (assembly GCF_040938575.1). Lineage (NCBI taxonomy): Eukaryota > Metazoa > Chordata > Amphibia > Caudata > Ambystomatidae > Ambystoma > Ambystoma mexicanum. The sequence goes on along the minus strand of NC_090931.1, from coordinate 434,256,908 downwards.
GGCCTACCACGACGACACCATCGGTGGAGTCCTGCGGAACAGACTCACCACTTCCCGACGACAGAGAAGATATCCCGGCTGGAGAGGCTTCTTCCCCTGACTGGCGGGCACAACCAGGTTATCTTCTTTTCTTCGCACCCCAGACCGGTTTGTGGTCGAACTGCCCGTGCCAAGCACCCCGGCAGCCGGATAGCCACTTACCACTGAACCGCGAATCAACGGACCGCGCCTTGTACCTGAGAAACTGCGCGGCTGGTTTCTTCCCTGGCAGTGCAACGGACTCCTGTCTTCCTCCCCGACGAGATCCTCTCTTCCCCCGGACGAAGCACCGACTTGCACCCGCTGCCAGGAACAACTGCCCCCGCTGGAGTCTTCTCACCACTTTAAGGTACCGTTTTCGCCAGGCCTCCCTTTCTAAAGATTGCTACAAGGTAATAATAACTCCTTAACCTTCTGGACTGGGCTGGCCGCCTTGACCCTCTAACTGGTCCCTTTCTTTGGTCTAACTCCTTTTTGAACCTTTACAAGACTTTTGTGCACTGCAACCGTGTGACCTTGGACACATTTCGTTTCGATCCTCTTAAAGCGGATCCGGCCTAGTGACTCTGAATTCACGGTGTTACTTTGCCTTCTTCTCTTGTTGTGTTCGTGAAAAAGTGTTGGGATCTGTTTCACTTTATTCTCTGCTTTTCTCTCCCTTTTTGTAAAAACGAATTATTAGAGTGCCATCTACGTTAAGCACTCACCGCTGTCTGAAAATAAGTCGGGCTTTACTTAGGACTTGTCTAATATTCTTTTAAGGGAGTGTCTATCTTTTAGTGACCGTGTTTTTGAATTGCTTACTATTAGTTCCTGTGTGTTTTTCTAGAAGTGGTTTTAAATAAATAATCTCTTTTACACCAAGCCCTGGTCAGTGTTTACTTGTTCTATTTTGTTCTCTTGGCCTATTATGAATACTCTGTATACTGCCTAACTCTTCTTGAGGGAGGTCTGACTGCTCAGCCAAAGCTACCAAGTGAATCTGTGTGGTACAGACTGCTACCAAGTGGGTTTACTGACAAACACCTGTAGTCTTAAATCTTTTGCAGTGGTCCCAGAGGGAACTGCACAGGTTTCTGCCTAACACCCTGCGTCGATGACGTCGGGTCGATGTCCCTTGGACGCCGCCGTTGAGGGTGACGTCACCGGATGGTAAAAATAGGACGCACGGCACCCATAGCCTCAGTTTATGTTTTTTCCCCCAGAACGTGTGGCACCAGTCTCACGCCTGCTTGACTGCACATAGCCTTGCAGAAACGTAAGCTGCAATCGCATAGGAAATTCTCCAGAGGGGCAGGCTGGGTGGGCAATGTGGAATACATTGGAGGAACATCCAGTCGAAAGAACATTACCAGTTGGTAAGTGACTTGTTCTTCGCATGGATTGTGTCCTCCAACGTATTCCACATCTTTGACAGACTCCCAAAGCAGTACCGGAAAATGGAGGAGGGAAAAGAATTTAGAGTACCCAATCAGATGGCGGAATAAAGAACCGCCTTACCAAAGGCCATATCCTGACCATGGATTGTATCCAGGGAGTAATGCTTAAAGGTCTGAATCTAAGTCCATATAGCAGCATCACAAATATTCCTAATAGGAACACCCCCGCAGGAGGGCGGTGGAAATAGCCACGCCCCTAGTGGAAAGAGCTTGCAACCCTTCAGGAGGGTCCTTACCCACCAATCGGTAACACACCGTAATAGTGAGGATAATCCACCTGGACAAGGTCTGTTTGGTAACAGCCTGGCGCAATCGGTGTCCAGCATATCCTACTAAGAGTTGATCATCCACTCTGACCCTGGACATCCTAGAAATGTAAAAGCTGAGAACTCTCCTAGGATCCAACCGATGGAGACGCTCCTCTTCCTTACCAGGATGAGGAGCAGGATAGAAATATGGGAGAACCACCTTCTGACTCAAATGAAATTCAGATACTACATTAGGTAGAAAGGAAGGACGGACCCGCAGCACAACACTGTCCTTGTGAAACACAGTAAAGGGTGGCTTAGAGGAAAGTGCCTGCAATTCACTCACTATGGGAGCGGAAGTAACCGCAACCAAGAACACAGTCTTGAAGGACAATAACCTCAAAGGACAAGAGCGCAAAGGTTCAAACGGAGCACCCATGAGAAATTTCAAAGAGGGAGAGAGAAAGAGAAAGAGAGAAAGAGCGAGAGGGAGGGAGAGAGAAAGAGAGAAAGAGAAAGAGAGAAAAAGAGAGAGAAAGAGAGCGAGAATATCCTCTCGGTATGGAAGACGGCGTGGAGGGCAGATGTACATTTCTAGAAGGTCTGGGTACCACCTTCTCGTGGCCCAATCCGGAGCAATGAGGATCATGTGGGAACCGAACCTCCGCAACCTCTGCAACACTTGCAGAATGATGGGGACTGGAAGAAACGCATACAGCAGCAGGAATGACCAATCCACTACGAACGCGTCTCCTAAGGGTCCTCTCGGAGGAAATACCCTTGAGCAGAATCTCTCGCACTTCCGGTTGACACTGGTCGCGAAGAGATCCACTTGTGGGGTTCCCCAAAGGGCAAATATCTCCAGGAGGACTTCCTGAGTCAACTCCCACTCGTGAGGAATCGTGCTCTGCCTGCTCAGAGCGTCCGCCGCCACATTTCTGTCTCTGGCCAGATGAACTGCCGAGATCGAAATTCCCTGCTGGATGGCCCAGAACCAGAGCTGCATTGCCTCTCTGCACAACGGGAGTGACCCTACCCCACCCCTTTTTTGTTGAGGTAATGCATGGCCACTGTGTTGTCCATCATGATCAGGACACTTTCCCCCCTGCACAGATGGCAGGAAAGCATTCAGGGATAGCCCGACGGCCCTCAGCTCCAACAGATTGATGTGGAGTTTGGACTCTGACGGAGACCAACGACCGCTGGCGGTCAAGACGTTGGCATGAGCGGCCCATCCTGTGAGGGAAGCATCTGTCACTACAGTCACCTCCTGCCATGGTTGCCAAAATGGCTCCCCATTCATCAGGTTCCCTCCATTGGCCCACTGCATCTTGTGGACCCATTGCAGGGATCTCATCCTCAACCGGTCCTCTGGCACCAGAAAAATGCAGGATGCCATGAGGCAGAGCAACTTTAAGAATTCGAAAGCCGGGAGACACTGGGCATGTTGAAACTTGTCCACCATCTGCACAATGTGATGAGCCCTCACCTTGGGAGGCGAGCACTTCCCCAAGGACGTGTTTAATACAGGCCCAAAGTACTGGAACTGTTGGGAAGGTGTCAGATGCGACTTCTTGAAATTGAGGGAAAAGCCCAGCCTGTGGAGGGAGAGGCAGGTGAGACTGAGGTAATACAATGCTTGCTCGGGGGAACAGGCACGGATCAGCCAGTCGTCCAGGTAGGGGTAGACGTGAATTCTCCCTCGTCTGAGATACGCTGCCACCACCACCATTAGCTTGGTGAAGACCATCGGGCGGAGTCAATCCGAACGGTAGGACATGAAACTGAAAGTGCAAGTCTCTAGCCGCAAACATCATGTACTTTCTGTGCTTGGGATGAATCGGCACATGAAAGTAAGCATCCTGTAGGTCCAGAGACACCAACCAATCCTGAAGTTGAAGGCCCTGGAGGACTTGAGAAAGAGTAACCATCTTGAACTTGTCCTTCCTGAGAAGTTTGTTCAACCAACCCAAGTCCAGGATGGGTCTCAATCCCCAGTCTTTCTTTGGGATAAAAACATAAGGGAATACCATCCCTTGTTACTGTCCGCTACAGGCACCAGTTCTATAGCGCTTTTCTCCAGCAGGGTTAAGATTTCCTACGCAAGGAGCGGAACTGGAAGCTTCAAAGAGTTTCCCCGGTGGATTGTCATGAGGCCACTTTAGGAAGGGAAGGCAGTAGCCGTGGGCTATCGTATCCAGAACCCACACATCCGAGGTAATGGCTCGCCACTCTTCAAGATGCTGAGATAGCCTGCCCCCAACCGGCGAACCATGGGACATGGCATCATGACTGTTTTGGAGCAGCTGCGGCAGTGCTAAAGGCAAAGAGGCAGCTGCCTGAGCGGCTTTGACACCTCTATTTCCCCAACCACAACGGGTACTTTTTCACTGGCGGCCCCTCTCGTTCTACCAAAGTAGTAGTAACGAAAAGTACCTCCCCTCCACTGCTGTCCCCTAGGACGAAAAGGCAGAGGTTGACACACAGCTGCGCTTAAAGTTTTTCCTGCAGCTTTCGAGGTCTGCAACCTCTCAAAGCTATCGTCAGCCTTGTTGCCAAACGTACGTCATCAAAGGGCATGTTCAAAAGACGGGCTTGCACATCCGGAGCAAAACCTGACTTCCGCAACCACGCAAATCTGCATGTAACTGTGCTCGCAGCCATGGACCGGCTAACACTGTCGGCCCTATCCAAACCCGACTGAAGGGATTCGCACACGGCATCCTTGCCGTCTTGCACAAGAGCAAGGAACCTATCCCTTTCTTCCCCCTCGGGAATATGCTCAGCTGCTAAAGAAAAAAACAGTTCCACAGAATGTGTGAAACCTTCCTAAGGCACAAGTGGAGTTGGCCGATTTCAATGCGATACTCCCTGCAGAAAATACCTTCAGAGCCCAACCATCGAAACGTTTGTCGTCCCCATCAGGAGGGATGGTAGGGGACGCCGCCTGCCTCGAGGTGGCTGCAGCCGCCTGAACCACCAAACTCTCGGGAGTAGGGTGAGTGGATAAATAGCTAGGGTCGCCAACGGAAGGGCTGTACTTTTATGTCAAAGATTTATTAACAGCCGGAAGAGATTCCGGTGACTGGAGCAGCGGCCACCCATTTCTGTAAGGTGAGATGAAACGGCAACACCGGGACTTGATCTAAAATGTCTGTTAGATCATCCTGCACAAAGTCTTCAGGAGAACTGGACCAGCCCAGACACTCTGAGACCCTAAGCATGAGCCGCCTGTATTAAGAATCGGCATGAGCCCCAGACTCAGGCCTACCAAATTCCACTTCCGGAGAAGCATCCAACCGACTGGCATCATAAAGGGTTTGCCTCAACTCCTCCAATTGACTGTCTCCAGAAAAATTGGAGCCACATCAAGTTCACCAGGGTCCTCAAATTCAGACCTTTCTTCCTCTTCATATATGTCGTCCAGAGAGAGTTGAAACCCAGGCCTAGGGACAGAAGCTCCCATACTTCGCTGCAGCCTTCCTTGGAGCATCCACCAAATCAGGGTACTCCAATGGTAAATTGCAGGCAAAAATACCCAAAGGAGCGGAGGGCGCCGAAGGCTTCGACAACGAAAGTGTCGACAACCTCGGCATCGTGAGAGCCGAAGGCTTCGGCGTCGACACTGGTGCCGACGGCACCGTAGGCTGCTCAGACGGAAAAGCGGTCATGTCCGAGTCAGACGGACACAGTGCCGACGCCAGCTTCGAGCCTTTAGCAGGGTGCATCAGTCTAGCCGGAGACGAGGACCAAGACCTGGAAGCACGTCTCTTGCGACTATCCAAAGCCTTGTCCGAACGGGACCTTGAAGGTTCCCGGTGCGAATCGCACCACGAACCCGAGCCTGAAGGCGTGCAAGCCACAGTACCAGACCGTTCCTTGCCGGCTTCGTCAGAAGGCGCGATCAGAACCGTGCTGTGCAATTGAAATATCGATAACATTTTCTACTTAAAGGCAGCCCATTCCTCAAAAGTCGAGGACTACGTCAGGCATGCCACTTTATTTGCGGCATCATCCTCCAAGGAGGCCAGGGAATGCGACCGGTGACAATGCTTCCGAGAACACCGCAACGAGGAAGAAGAATGGCAGGAACTACTCCGGGACCGAGAACCCCGGGCCTTCTGACGCAGCGAGTCGCCCCTCAAATCGTTGGTGGACAGCCCTTCAGTTTTCGATTTAGAAGTACGGGACTTACTGGGTTTAGAACCCCTACCTACCTGGAGCTTCCCCTTCTGATGCCATCAGGCTGTGGCAGTCAGCGACTGGCATTTAGAACAGGCGTCGGTGTCATGACTGTCGCCCAAGCATCACAAACAAATGCGATGCGGGTCAGTCAGACATTTTCGACTTGCAGTCCCGGCAGGTCTTGAAGCCAGACCGCGGAGTCGGAGGGGTCGAAGAAAAAGACAGTTCTACGATGAAACACACGAGGCGCAGCGAGTTCTCAAAGCAAACAAGTTTGAGGAAAAAAACGGAACTGAGGCTACGGCGCTGTGCGTTTTATTTATAATATCGGGTGACGTCGCCCTCGACGGAGGCCTTCAAGGGACATCGACCCCGACGTCATCGACGCAGGACGCCCTCTGCTGAAAAAGTTTCCCAAGTGCACAGCTGTGGACATTACATGTCAAAGATGTGGAATACGTTGGAGGACAAATCCATTCGAACAATAGTTACATGTAAGTAACATGTTCCTTCTCCAGCATGGGGTCTGGCATGGATTCACATGCTCATAAATAATGAATATACAGCAGTACAACATTATACAACCACGGGAGGTGGCAAGGCTCAACAGAAGCAATCTACTCTTACCTCTGGAACAGAATCACCTCAAGCGAAAAAATTTCATAGCACTGCTTCGCCGACTCTGGACTCCGCCCTGGAATCCCAGTCGATGCAGTAGAACTTTGTGAAGGTTTGCGTAGACCTCCTTGTAGCAGCCCTGCAGATGTCCAGCAGGAGCACACCAGACCCGAACGCCATTGTCGCAGCAATCGCTCTGGTGGAGTGGGCTCTCGGACAGCCGGGCAACGGTCGGCTCGCCAACCGATGACAGTACGTGAATGCCGCCGGGAGCCACCTTGAGATGTAAGCCTTGGACAAGGCCTTTCCATGGTTCAACAGGACCAAAGTTCACGAACAGATGAGAAGTCTTCCGAAAACTCTTTGTGCATGCCACGTAGAACTTTGGGCACGAGCAACGTCCAGCGGGTGCGAGGCCCTTTCAGTCGGTGACAAAGGCTTTGGGAAAAACATAGGCAAGACCAAAGGCTTGTTGAGGTGGAAAAGACGGAACCTTTGGGCATGAAAAAGGGGTGCATCCGCAGCACCACCCTCGACGCGTAGAAAGTCAGATATGGCTGTTAGCAGGATAGGGCCTGGATCTCACCCACTCTCCTGGTAGAGGTGATGGCCACATGGAAAGCAGTTTTCCACGAGAGGAGCCTGATGCTTAGGCTTGAAGGCCCCCCCATGAGCCATGTCAGCACCACGTTGAGTTCCCACGCTAGGGCACGAGCCTTCACCGGCGGGAAAGATGGAAACAGTCCCTTGAGGAACTCTTTGACGAGTCGGTGAGATCAAATTGAAGATCTTCCTGGAGACCTGGTGTAACGGGAGCTAGAGGTCAGATGCACCTTGATAAGAGGCGTTCGCCAGTCCGGCCTTGGCCAAGGATAACAAGTATGGAAGAATCTGCAGGGCCGTGACCCTCAGAGTGGTGCTCTTCTGAGACTGGCACCACGTAGCTAAACACTTCCACTTGTGACCGTAGCACTTCAAAGTCGACGACGCTCTGGCCTTGGCCAGGAGCTCCCTGCAGTCCGCCGGCAACTCGTATCCTCCAAATTCTAGGGCTGCAGGAGCCAATCCCTCAGGATCAGTGATCCTGGGTTGTGATGCAGGATTGCACCTCCTTCTCTGGTGAGAATATCCAGAACTACTGGCAGTTTGACTGGAGGCGACTGACAGGTTGAGAAGGTCCGGGTACCAAATCTGCCTCAGCCACCCCGGGGCGATGAGCATCATCTTGCCTCAGCACTGTTTGAGTGTTGATGATGCGTAGCAGGAGAGGCAAAGGAGGAAACGCGTAGGGAAAGGAAGTTACTTACCTGTAACTATTATTCTCCAGCATGGGTCTGGCATAGATTCACATGCTCATGAATATTCCCTGTTGTCAGGACGGGAATCCTCTGTAAAAGAAAAAAACAGTTTCATTTTGACTTACAAACTGTATTTCACCTCCAACCAATCACTGAACTCTGGGTCATACTGCCCCCAGCCAATGACTGCCCTCTCCCTAAGCCCCTCCTCTGACAGCCATCTTCAGATTTAGTAACACGTAAAGTTGCAGTATGACCAAGAATAGTCGCAGAGGGGCAGGAGGGAGTTTTCGCATGTGAATCCATGCCAGACCCATGCTGGAGAACAATAGTCACAGGTAAGTAACTTGTTCCTTCTCCAGCATGGGGTCTGGCAGGATTTACATGCTCATGAATAAAGAGTCCATAGAAGTACAATATTACACAACCACAGGAGGTGGCAAGGCTCAACAGAAGGAATTACTCTTACCTCCGGAACAGGCTCACCTTCAAGCGAACAGGTTGCTTAGCAATGCTTGGTCGACCCTGGACTCTTCCCTGGAATCCCTGTCGATGTAGTAGTATCTTGTGAAGGTGTGCGTAGACCTCCACATAGCAGCCCTGCAGATGTCCAGCAGGGGCACACCAGACAGGAACGCCGTTGTCGCAGCGATCACTCAGGTGGAATGGGCTCCCGGACGGCCGGTTTGCCAACCGATGACTGTGATACAGCTGGAGAGCCACCTGTAGATGGCCTTCCCATGGTTCACAGGACCAAAGTTCACGAATAGTTGAGACGTCTTCCGAAAACTCTGTGTGAGACACAGAACTTCCAGCGAGTACAAAGTCCTTTCAGCTGGCGACAAAGGTTTCGGGAAGAACACAGGCAACACCAAAGGCTTGTTGAGGTGGAATTCCGACGGAACCTTTGCCATGAAGGAGGGGTGCGTCCGCAGCACCACTCTCGAGTCATGAAGTCACATACGGCTGTTTGCATGATAGGGCCTGGATCTCACCCACCCTACTGGCAGATGTGATGGCCATGAGGAAAGCAGTCTTGCATGATAGGAACTGTAGAGGGGCCTGATGGATAGGCTTGAAGGCCCCCCCCCCCATGAGCCTCGTCAGTACCAGGTTGAATTCCCCCACCGGGTAGGCCCCTTCACTGGCGGGAACGATCAAAACAGTCCTTTGAGATACTCCTTGATGAGATGGTGGGTCCAAAGAGAAGACTGTCCTGGAGACCTCGTGTATCGAGAGATAGCCGCCAGATGCACCTTGATAGAGGTGTGCGCCAGCCCCGCCTTGGCCAAGGGCAACAAGTACGAAAGAATCTGCAGGGCTTTGACCCCCAGAGGATTGATCTTCTGTGCCCGGCACCACGTAGCGAAGCACTTCCACTTGTGTCTGTAGCATTCAAGAGTCAACAATGCTCTGGCCCTGGCAAGGACCTCCCCCTGCAGTCCGCCGGAAAGTTGTACACTCCGAACTCTAAGGCTGCCAAGCCTTCAGGTTCAGCGATCCTGCGTCGTGATGCAGGATTGCACCTCCTCTGGTGAGCAGATCCGCGATCACTGGCAGCTTGACTGGAGGCGAGGTTGACAGGCTGAGAATGTCGGGAAACCAAATCTGCCACGGCCACGCCGGGGCGACGAGGATCATCCTTCATCAGCACCATTTGAGTTGACTGATGACTCGCAGCAGGAGAGGCAATGGAGGATACGCATACAGGAACAGACTTTCCCACGGGGAGGAGAAAGCGTCCCCCATTCTCCTCGGCTGGTGGAACCTGCTGGCGAACATCTGGCATTTGGAGTCTGTCACCGTCGCTAACAGATCAATCTGGGGTCTGCTCCACTTGCGGAAGAGGCAGTCTACTTGGTCCTGTCGCGGTTCCCAATTGTGGCAGGAGCCCAGCTCCCTGCTGAAGGACTCCAGCTCCCTGCTGAAGGACTCAGCAATGGCGTTCTTGAATCACACCAGGTGAAAGGGGATGAGGAACATCTCTTGGGCAACGCCCCAGTGCTACAAAGCCTGCACCTCTCTGGAGAGCGCCTGGGATCTGGTGCCCCCCTGCTTCCTGATGTAGAACATTGTGTTGGTGTCCGTGATGACCCTCACCACTTTGCGCAAGAGGGACGGAAGGAACGCCTTGAGTGCCCAAAACGCTGCCTGCAGCCCCAGGATATTTATGTGGAGATCCCTCTCCTCTGGTGTGGAGACGTCTTGTGTGGGCTCCCCAGCCCTCCAGGGAAGCTCCCAAGGTGACCATCTCCTGGTACGGCAGTGGGGGGGGGGGGGGATCTGAAAACCTGTGCGCCCCCTGCGACGTTGCGCTCTACGGAACTATTTGTTGTGAGCAATCTTGTCTGCAAAGCTTCCGGACACCTGGATCCTGCGAGCATCCAGGAACTGCAGAAGGAGTCGCATCTGCAAACTACAGAGCCGGATCAAGTAGATGCACAACAACATCCTGAGCAGCGACGAACACCGTGGCATTCTTCAGTGTCAACAGCCATTGCACCTTGCCCCGCAGGGCCGCTATCCACTCCTCCGAGGGAGTCGCCAGGCAGCAGACAGCTTTCAGTTTGGCCCCCAGGAACAAGGCGTTCTGAGATGGTATCAAGCAGGACTTTGGATAGTTGACGGAGAACCCGAGAACCATCAGTAGCCGGACGGTCCTCTCCGTGTGTTCGACTGCCAGTTCCCTTGACTTGGCCCAGATGAGCCAGTCGTCGAGGTACGGGTACACGTGTATCCCCTGTAGACGCAGATGGGCTGCCACTGGTGCCAGACCCTTTGTAAACACCCTGGGTGCTGACTTCAGTCCGAAAGGGAGGGCCTTGAATTGATAGTGCCTTTCTTGAACTACAAAGTGCAGGAACTTCCGATGCTTCTTGTGAATGGGGACGTGGAAGTATGCATCCTGCAGATCCAGCGACGTCAGGAAGTCCCCTTCTTCCAGTTGGCCAAGCACGTGATACAACGTGACCATCCTGAATGTCTGGGACTTGAGGTATATGTTGAGAAGCCACATGTCTAGAATGGGCCGCCAGCCCGGGTCTTCTTTAGCAAGAAGTATCTGGAGTAGACTCCAGAGACCCAGAGTTGCTTAGGAACCAGCTCTATTGCCCCTTTTATTAGCATGGATTGTACCTCCTGCAGGAGCTGAGGGATGTGCTGCTCTTGCCGGGCCACCGGAGGGATCGGCAGACACTTTGGCTGGAACTCTGGAGTGTGTCCGTGGGCGAGAGTGTCTAGCACTCAACAGTCGGTGGAGATCATCTTCCACTTGCTGACTAAGCCCGCCAGCCGGCCTCCCACTGGAGTGCATGGATGGGGACCCGACGTCCTGGCCGGTTTAATCTTGCTTCGGGGCCTGCGTGCCACCTTCGGAGCGATGTCGGCCCCCTCCACCGAAAGCCTTGGAACGGCTTCCTGGATTGTGGACCGGGGGGGGGATTGGCAGTACGAAGAGGACCCTCCGCGAAATATTTCGACGATCTGCCGGACTTCACACCGGAGGCACGAAAGGAAGGACAGTGTTGTTGAAGAGTGCTCAGGGCACAGGCTGTCTCCGTGTCCATCTTAATGGCCTGCAATGACTCGTCAACGGCCGTCCCAAAGAGATTGTCCCAGTCGAAGGGCATGTACAGCAACCTCGTCTGGACCTCCTGACAGAAGTTGGTGGCTTTCAGCCAGCCACGACGACGAAGGCAGACACCGTTCCCCCATCTGCCGTAACCCAGTGTCTGTGATGTCCAGGGCACATTGATGGCACGGTCCAATGCCACCTCCCACTCCTGGAGGATGAAAAGCGCCTCAACCCGCTTGTCTGGTAGAAATTCCAGCAGCAGGGCCATCTTATACCACAGTTCACTGTCGTACCTGGCCAGGATTGCAAGCGCGTTAGCACCCTTGACTGTTGATGCCGCAGAGTAGATCACGTTTCTTCCCTTGGTATCCAACTTCTTACCTTCGCAATCTGGTGGAACAGAGGATGAAGACGAAGGGTTAGACTACTTCTTTCTCGCTGCCGGTGAGACCACTGAGTGCGGGGAAGGCTGCTAACGTAGGCACTTGTGTGCGGACTGCAGCACGCTGTACTTTTTCTCCAGCCTATCCCTCTTGGCTGGGGCCGTGGCAGGATTTCTCAAAGCAAGGCCCTCGCCCCAAAGGGCGTCCAGGAGAGGCACTGTGTTAGGCATGATTTGGAGTAGTACCCTTTGGGTGCACTACAAAATCCTTGACCTCCTGGCAATAAGAACCCAACCTTTGGTAAAAGTCTGTACTACACAGGTTGGTAGCGTGATTGAGCAGTCAGGCTCATCTCAAAAGGGGTCAATGTGAGCAGTAGTGGAGTTACACTGAGCTTCACAGTGACAAGTATCCAAATAAACTCTTACACACAAGGTTTCTTGATTAAAACAATCATTAATTTATTTAACAGTCAGTCAGTTTGAATAAGCCTTTTTTAGAAGGGGCAATATAATAATAACACACAAATACACCGCAAAATACACCCTCTTAGTTTCTCTAAATCAGCAAATACACATTTGGGATGGCACACACACACACACACTTCCTACACCATCAGGTGAGAAATAACTAGGACACTGTGGACATTAATATATCACTGTTGCATTTAGAGCAGTACTTAGAAGGGTGGCAAAGGAAAAGGGTTATTCGAATAAAACAAGAGATCACACAAATTTTCTGAAGCAGGTAAGTACTTTTGACCCCCCCAATGCAGAGTAAGTTAACCCTTTCCTGGAAGGAAGGTAAACACACACACTCAGAAGAGAGAAGACTCATTCAGGGAGCCAAGCCAGGTCAAAGTCAATTGGGCAAAAGTCTAGGTGAGCAGAAGCACTTCTTACAGGTAGGTAAAAGTCTTGCACAATGTTTTAGAAGTCTTTGTAGAAACGAAGCATCAATGTAGGGCCACAAGCGGATTAGGCTTGTGAGGTAAAGAAGCTGTTAGCAACTCTATGAAAGCAACCAAGAAAAGACTCAACTGAGATCAAGTAAGGCTACACAAGAGGTAGGTTCTCTCAGACTGTACAGTATCTTTGGTTAGAAGAAATTGTTCCAGCTGGCTGCTGTTCCTGTGTGGGTTGGCAGATCCTGTTGCTCCTGTGCCTCAGTCGTGGGGACAAGAGGCAGGACTTCTGGGGACTCCTGCAACACAACGGGACGGTCGGCGACAGCAAAGGACAAACTTCTATTCAGTGGCACTTTGCGGTTTCAGCTCCTTGCGTCTCAGCAAATAGCACCACTGCAGACTCTCCGATACCACCCTGACTTTCCTGGCATCTGGGGTCCAGCACTCTGTTGAGGTGGCTCAGGCTCGGTCAGTCCTGCTTACTAGGAGTCCGGAGGATCTTCCCGCAGCTTGGGTCCGACTTAAAAGTGATGCACTCCAATCTGGTGTTCCTCTCCCTTGCACTTTGGTTCCTGCAGAAGCAAGGAAGTACAGCCAGCTCGGAGAGGATGTCCAGACGAGTTCACTTTGGAGCTGATTGGTCCCACCAACTCCAGGGACAAGTCATCCGTTCAGGGCTTCTCTAGTCGAAACGAATTCAGAGTTTCAGCACAGCGGCAGGGCTTCACCAGGCTAACCAACGGTCCAGGAGTTGCAGCAGGCATCGTCTTCAAGTTCTTCTTCGGATTCCTTCATCCAGTGGTCGACTCTGCCTTCCGAGCCAAAAAGCCTCACCTTTTATGCAGGTTTCTCCCATTCATTCCAGCCTAGTTTTCAGTCACCCAGCAAGGTGGCTGTCCTTGCCAAAAGGCCAATCCCCTAAGAGTGCATTCCCATCTCCTAGGAGACTAAGCACAGGGAGTTTCAGGCACCTCCCTCACTTCCAGCCCCTGCCAGACACTCTGGAGCCAGAGGTGGGCTTCACAACCTGGTTTGGCGCGCAGAGTAAATCTCAAGGAGGACCTTTCCAGCAATAAATGGCGAAAAAAGAAGACTGGGGTCATTTTGACGAAATGGGCACCAATGGGTGCTTTACCAAGGCTGCAATTGCAGCCCACGGTACAAACACACAATGGTAGTAAAAAGTAAACCACTGCCACAAGCCATTTAGTGAGGAAACGGCAAGACAAAAATGTTACATGAGAAGCTAGACAAAGGGGATACCAAGTAACCCCTCCAGCACTCTATTGTAAGATGGTGTGTGCTGTGTCTAGAAAGTTACAAATGCAAGTAAAGTCAATTTCACTTCAATGCTCTTGGAAACAGTTTATCCAAGAGAAGGTATTTGAACCTTTGGGAAATCTGAAAGACTTCCCTGTGCCACTGCATTGAAGGTGCTGTGTGACACAATGTAAGGATGATGCCAATGGAGTTTGTCAGACTCCATACTTACAAAGAAACAGTTCAAATCACATAAAAAAACATGAGAGTGGGGGGAAAAAAGTGTCTCCCTTTCTACAGGTTAAAAATGAAAAGTCCTAAAATCCAGCAAAGTTGCTGGGGCTCTCTAAGGTAGAGAGGAATTAGCAAATTTCTGAGAATTCTCCCTAACACACTGCCAAAATGGTCTTCCTCTTGCGCCGTTGGTATAGGAAACCTTCCTTCTCCGTCTTTTCTGGCGTCAGCTGGAAGAGCTCGGGCGCTCTGGCAACCATGGCATGCAATGGCACCACCTCGTCTGTGGGAGAAGCCCTTGTCTGTGGCGAACTGCCCCCCCCCCCGTGAACATGTCGTCGTCTGTGTCCGTAGTCGCTGTGTGTGTCCCTGGGGGGGGGGGGCACGTGTGGAGGCTTATGCAGAAGCGTAGGGTGCTCCTTTTTCGGCAGAGACTGGTCCGGGGTCACTGGGATTGGCGCCGTTGGTGTTGTCAACATCCTTTTTTGAATCTCTGACACCAGGGTATGCAGGGTCGAAAGTATGTCCAGCAATACATCCCTCAGAGGGGTCGGGCGGTAGGTCTACTGGGCCCTGTGCTGCCGGGATTTCCGCTGTCACGGTTTCCGTCGCCCCCCTCTGCGTTTCCGCCACCGTCGTTCCCCACATCCTCCTGGATCATGTGAACAGACACCTGGTCCTCCTCGTCCGAGGAAGAAATAGCTGTGCCGTGGAGGTCTCCTCACCCCGCACCCCCCTTTTTGCATCCCGAGGGGTCGGCTTCGGGATGGCATCCTCTTCTCCGGTGTCTTCTCCACCGGCTTGGTCGACGCCACCCGCCTCGGGGGCAGGGTTACTCTGGGCACCGCCGGGGTTACCTTAACTGAGGTCAGCCCATTTGGCCTCCGAGAGGGAAGCAGCCACCAACTCTGTCAACAACATAGACTGGGCCTTCGGGGGCAGGTAGGCCACCTTTTCCTGCGCCTTCTCTGGCTTTTCCCGCAGCTTCGCCGGGTTACCCGATTTCCTCTTCGTGGAGGAACTGGCGCAACGGCTGAAGATGGAGGCAGATGGTGAAGATGAGCGCACCCTTCCCGTTGCGGGACCCGCTTGCGCAGTGATCCCGGCGGTAACAGACTTTCCGTGCTTCACCTCGTCTTGGGCCCCCACGGATGGAGCGCACACAAAGGACTTAGAAGCCTGCTCCTCGGACTGGCCGGTCCTGGGCGAGGCATGCCCCTGCTTGCGGCAGGAGGTAGAGGGATTTGGCGCGGAGCCACGCCGCCAGTCTACTGTGATGATCCTTCATGGTTTGCTTGGAGAACCCAATGCAGATTTCACAATCCACTTCCCTGCGGTCCGCATGGAGACAGTAGAGGCACTGAAGGTGTTTGTCCTCTACAAACAAGTTCTGCAGTCCGCAGCTGGAGCAGAGCTTGAAAAGGGAGCTTCCCTCCCTCCTCTCCTCCAACATGGTCTGGAGTGCAGAGTAGGCCCGATGGCCTTCTGGAATCTTCGATGAAACCTGGACGATTCTTGCCTTCGAGTGGCGTAGAAATTCACCGACAAACGGATCCCCACTTGTCAGTCGAAGGAGTGAAAGAGCACACAAGCTCTATTTGACACAAATAGAGCTTTTTTATTGGAAAAAGTGTGAAAATGTAGAATAGCTCTCGGAGCAAAACCCAAGGACTCCCAACACTTGAACGTGCAGTAAAAATCTGAAGATGGCTGCCAGAGGAGGGGCTTAGGGAGAGGGCAGTGTGACGCAGAGTTCAATGATTGGTTAGAGGAGGAATAAAGTTTGTAAGTGAAAGTGAAACTGTTTTTTTCTTTTACAGAGGATTCCCGGCCTGACAACGGGGAATATTCATGAGCATGTGAATCCATGCCAGACTCCATGCTGGAGAACAGGCCTTCTCAGCGGAAGGAGAACGTGTCCCCCAGGCTCCTCTGTTTATGGAATCTGCTGGCAAACATCTGGCATTTGGAGTTCGCTGTTGCAAACATATCGATCTGGGGCCTGCCCCACTTGATGAAGACGTGGTGCACCTGGTCCCGCCGAAGTTCCCAATCGTGGCAGGAGCACCATTCCCTGCTGAGGGAGTCTGTAATGGTGTTCCTGACTCCCACAGGTGAAAGTGGATGTAAAACATCGCTTGTCCGATGGTCCTATGCCACAAGTTGTGCATCTCCTTGGAGAGCGCTGGGGATCGTGTGTCCCCCTGTTTCCGGATGTAGAACATTGTGGTGGTGTGCTCCATGAAGATCCTCACCACCTTGTCTTTCAGAGACAGAAGTAATGACTTGGGGGCCCAGAACACTGCCCGTAGCTCCAGGATATTGATGTGGAACTCCTTCTCTGTCAGCCACAGGCCTCTGGCGTGCACTCTGTTCCCCGGGTGATGTTGGGGTGAACGCCCCACCACCTTATCGCCCGACGGTACTCCTTGTTGAGCGGGATGTTGTCTGCGAAGCTTCCGGATACTTGCACCCAGGAACTCCTGAAGAGGTTGCATCCGTAACCTGCAGAGCCGGATAAGGTAGATGCAAGACGACCAGCAGCTCGATGGTGCGCACTGAGGTGGTCGACAACGGTTACACTTTCCCAAGAATGGCTACCACTCTCGCCTCCCAGGGTGACGCTAGGCAGGAGACTGTATTGAGTCTGGATCCTAGGAACAGTACGTTCTGCGATGATGTTAAGCAGGACGTCAGATAGTTGGAGAATCCCAGATCAGTCAGCAGCTGGATGGTCATCTCAGTGTGTCCGAAGGTTAACTCTCACGCATCGGCCCGGATGAGCCAGTCGTCGAGGTACAGGTACACGTGTATCCCCCGTAGACGCAGATGGGCCGCCACCGGTGCCAGGCACTTCATGAACACCCTGGGGCTGACAGCAAGCCGAAGGGAAGGGCCTTGAACTGGTAGTGCCGTCCCTGCACTACGAAGTGTAGGAACATTCGGTGCTTCGTTTGAATGGGGACATGGAAGTAGGCATCCTCCAGGTCCAGCAACATCCAGAAATCTCCTTCTTCCAGTTGGCCCAGCACGTGCTGTAGCAGGACCATCCTGAATTTTCGGGACTTGAGATGTCGCAGGTCTAGAATGGGCCTCCAGCCCCCCGGTTTTCTTTTGGACTAAAAAGTATTGGTTTAGAGGAGAAATAGTTTTGCAAGTGAAAGTAAAACTATTTTTTTCTTTTACCGAGGATTCCCGGCCTGACGACTGGGAATATTCATGAGCATGTGAATCGATGCCAGACCCCATGCTGGAGAAGTAGAGCTTTCATCTCCTCCGTCCACAGACCCCTGGCATGTAGGTCCCCTGAATGTGCATCAGTCGTGACAGTAACTTGGTGAGGGGGCAGCCGAAAGGGGTCGTCCTGGACAAGGAAAGCATGAACCACCAGTGCAACGCTCTCCAGAATTGATGTGTTAGCGTGACCTATCCTCCCAAGAACCTGAGACCTGCTTCTAACAAGTATCAATGAACTCCTGAAGAAGCCACATGCGGAGCCTGCATTGTTGCACTAGGGGAATCCAAGAGGACATCATTCCCAACAAGGACTTGTAGAGGCGTGCCGAGGTGATGGGCAGTCGTGAGTCGCTGAATCTTGGCAAGGAGGGCTTGAATCCTCTCCTCCAAAGGGGTTGCACTGCACTAGAGTGTCGAGGTGTGCCCCTTAGTAGAGAGCTTGCTGAGATGGAATCAGACAATATTTAAGGTAATTTACTGAGAACCCTAGTGATTGCAGGCATTGAATGGTTTGTGCAGTGTGATCCCCCCGCCCCAGTGTAAGATGTTGCCAGCACCAGCCAGTCAGGTAAACATGAGCACCCAATCAGCGCGGATGTGCCACTGGGGCTGTGCTCTTGATAAAGACCCTTTACGCGGTTCGGAACCCGAATGTTAGAGCTTTGAAGTGGTAGTGGCAGCCACCCACAACAAAACGCAGGTAGAGGCGGTGCTTCTGGTGATAGGGATGTACAAGTAGGCATCCTCCAAGTCCAGGGATGGTAGGAAATAATCTGCCTGTAGTTGAGACAGGACCTGTTGCAGCATCACCATGCTGAAGGTTTGGGCTTTCAAAAATGTGTTTTGGACCTGGGGGTGTAGTATGGGCCTTCAATCCCCCTTCTGACTTCTTGCTTATTAGAAAATACCTGAAGTCTCCTAGTTATGTAGCCGATACTGCCTCTATGGCTGCTTTTGACACCACAGACTGGTCCTCCTGCACTAGCAGATGATTCTGTTTCTATACTTTCTACAACGGAGGAATAGTTGGTGGTTGCTTGATGAACTCCAGCGTCTGGCCCTGCTGGATGAGGGATGGTACCCATTCGTTATTGATGATCTTCTTCCACTCATGGACAAAATGAGACAGTCTTTCTACCACTGGGGTGTGGAAGTGGGAGGGTTGGGCCCGAGGTGGGTCATATTTGCTTAGCCTGTTGGCCCCTGACTTGCGAGGAGCCGCTTCAGCGATGGGTGCCCCGGTAAAACTGGGACTTATTTTTATCTGAGTAAGGTGTTGAGTATGGAGCCTTGTATGGAGAAGACTCGTAGAATGGCGGGTAGTCTTGGTTAGTTCTGGAGAATCGAGACTTCCCTGAACAAAAGGACTGGCACATCTGTAGTAATGTGCCGAGAGAACTGGCAGTGTTGGTCTTGATGGTCTGCAATGTTTCATCAACCTTCTTACTGAACAGATCAATGCCATTGAACGGCATGTCACCCACCTTTGCCCAAACCTCAGGCCGGAAGCTGGTCACCTTCAGCCAGCCTTGTCTTTGAAGTACCATGCCATTTCCCAGCTGCTGAAACCCAGTGTCCGCTTTGTTCACTGAGACAGATATTGCGTGGTCTGAAGCTGCCTCTCCTTCATGAAGAAGAACGGTAAAAGCCTCTTTTTTTCTTATCGTCCAAGAGGAATTCAATGTTGGGGGCCATCTTGAACTAGAGTTCCCGGTTGTATCTTGACAGGTTTGTCATGGCATTTGCTGCCTTGCTGGTTGTGGCAGCTGTTGTGATGACCTTTTTCCCCAAAAGCATTTAGACACTCCCCCACCCCCCTCTTGTCCGGGAGGACTGAGCAGGAAGAAGGACGGTTTGTTTGCGTGCCAATGCTGACACCAGTCAGGAGTAGGTTGTGTCTAGAAGCATGTGGGCCCAGTGTCTGGGACCCTGTATTTTTTGTCGAACCTCTCCTTTTTAGGAGGTGTAGAGAAAGGGCTGGTCATAGTCAACAACTCGTCTTCCCAGATGTTGTCAAGCAGTGGTATGGCTATGTTGGACTTTCTGTGCTGTTCGCATCACTGGTACAACAGGCTGTCCTTCTACTGTTCAGAGGCCAGACTGAACATCCTTGTCGCCCCATGATAGGGAGAATTTTCATTTTATGGCCAATTTCCCTTACCTATAGAGTCCCCAACAGCTTTGCTGGATTTGAAGGGTTTGTTTTTTTCTCCTGCTAAGAGTGAGACTCTTCTTCCCACTCTTAGGCATTTTTTGCTATGTGTGTTCTAGGCTATTTTTGTGTTTAATGTCTATGGGATGTTCTCAATCCCATAGGAACCATCTTTATTCACATATGTTATACAGCACCCTCAGTGCAGTGACACAGGGGTGTCGTATCGACCCCCAAACGGACTCCATACCCTGGGACTGACTACTGTCTCCTAGGGCATGTAAAGTCCCCATTGACTTTACTAGTCAATTTTTATGAACTAAACCAGTACAAACCATCTTACTATGGAGTTACTGGAAAGGGTTAATAGTTTTTCCCTTATGTTCATTTTCGAGAGGGTACCGTACAGTCCCTCTCTCAAAGGTTTCTGGCTGGTGGCAGTGGTTACTACCGTAAATATTCGACCGCAAATATTTCCCCATCGGATTTTCCCATTGTTCGAGGCTACCATTTTTTCTCACAGCCTCTAACATACCGCCGGTGCATGTTAATATTAACCTGACTCTGGTAGGTTTTATTTGCCAGAACTTTAATGTAACTTCTTTTTCGTTTCTTTCTCTAAACTCCTAACCCAGGTCGGGGATCCTTTGTTCGTTCTTTTGGCGGGATTCTGCCGAGAAGCCCTCCTTTCGGCACCACCGAGTCTGGGGTAGGTCCATTGTGTGGGAGGGGGAGTAGGACCCCTGGACAGGGTTGCCTCAGCAACCCATGTCGCACTCCATCCGGATAGGCTGGAGGGCCTCCCGCCAAGATGACCACTCCACTGTGTGAGAGACAGCTAGGCTGTATGAATGGGGATCTTTTTGCATAAAAGCAGGATCCTGAGGACTGGAAGAGCAAGACATCGCCACTGGAACTAAGACGCTGAAGAGGAGAGAAGCCAAAGACATCTGCAACGACTGAAGCCCTGCTGCAGCGTCTCACCACTTTTCTCCACATAACGAGAGAAGATCTTCATCTGCAAGAAAGAGCCTTCTTCCCTTGAGATGGTGGGGCCAACCAGTTTGCCAATCGCCTTCCCAGACTTGCCTTGGTCGAATCTCCTGTATCCTGTACTCGGAGGCTGGATAGCCAGGCACCAGTCCACCCGGACTGCGATTTAAAGGAACATACCTTTTATTCGTCGGGCAACACCGCGGCTGGTTACATCCCTGGGTAGTGCAGTAACTCGAACCTTCATCCACGACGAGAACCGCTCTTCCTCTGCTGGATCACCCAACTGCAGGAACTACCAGGAACAACCGCCACCGCAGGAGCCACTTCTTCATTTCAAGGTACATTGCTCCGCCAGGCCGCCCTTTCTTCGTGGTAGCACTAAAGATGTTTTAAATCCTTTACCTACCTGTTGGGTTGGCCGCCCCTCTCTCTTAACATTGTCTTTTGAACTTCTGCATCCACCTTTTCGAAATCTTTAACCAAAGCGTTGACTGCAGCTACAAGAACATTTTGCTCCTGGGCCCTTGCCCTGTGCCACTGACTCTGGCACAGGCCTACTGACTCTGACTACATTTGTTAGACCTGCCTTCTTTAGATTGATTCTCAACTAGAACTGTGTTGGTGCACCTATTTCTTATAACTACCCTTTACTTCCCATTTTTAAACCTTGTGAAATGCCATTTTGCTCAGTTTTCATTTAAGTATTGCCTCTACTGATGTACTGTCTTGCTTAAACTGGTTCACAAACTTATGGGAAGTGTTGAAAGGGTCTGTAAGAACCTATTTCTATATAACATGTGCTTACCCCCCTTGTGCGGAATTGATAGAACATCCCTTGTGTGTGGTTTTCACTCTGGTTCACTTGGTCTCCAATTTAACTTGGGGGTGTGTATATTTTTCCTTTGACTTAATTTAACTTGCTTGATGACTGTGATACATGTGTTTTATTAGAAGTGTATAAAATAATCGACAATGCATTACTTACCGTAAAAGCATTTCTGATGGTTGTATCTGCTTAGATTCACATGCTGTGCATAGTCCGACATCCAGTGGTCACCGCGGAGTATTACATTTTGTTTTTCGTAGTCGAAAAGGGGACGTCGACAAGGCGTGTCTAACACTATCCCTATAGTGACGTGCAGTGTACCCACAATCCCTCACGCGTCGAGGTCCCTCTGTTTGTATTTTTTCTGCCCTGAGGGAGCCTTATATACGTGAGTGAGTACAGAAAAGAGAGAGAGAGAGATGTAGAAAGATGTCTATGTTCCTTCCATCCGAGCGGGGAGGAAGGGTGGGCGCATGTGAATCTAAGCAGCTACAACCATCAGAAATGCTTTTACGGTAAGTAATGCATTGTCTTCTGGTGCTTGTTAATCTGCTTAGAATCATATGCTGTGCATAGACTAGCGAGCAGTACCCGGAGTTGGAGGTGGGTTGTGAGAAGGAACAGTAGAGAAAAGATGTCTTAATACTGCTTGTCCCACCTGGGAATCAGATCTAGAGTGAGCATCTAGACAGTAGTGTTTTGTAAAGGTGTGTACAGAACTCCAGGTTGCCGCTTTGCAAATGGACTCGAGGGGAACGTTTGCAATGAATGCTATGGATGCCCCAGTGCCTCGAGTAGAATGTGCTCTTGGCTTGAAGGGTAGTTCTCTCTTAGCAAGAGTGTAACAGAGTGATGCATTGAACAATCCATCTAGATATAGTGGACTTTGAGACTGCATCTCCTTCTCTTCCTGCTGCCACCGAGACAAAGAACTGATTAGTCTTTCTCAGTGGCCTGGTCCTTTCCATATAAAACATGACAGCTCTGCGCACATCGAGTGTATGCAGGCTCCTTTCTCCCAAATTGGAAGGGTTTTGAAAGAAAGTTGGTAGTTCTATTGACTGGTTGACATGGAATTTCGATATGAATTTCGGTGCAAACCTTGGGTGTGTGCGCAGAACCACCTTATCTTTGTGAACTGTTACGAAGGGGTCTAGAATAGAAAGAGCCTGTAGTTCACTTACTCTCCTAATGGAGGTGATAGCTATTAGGAAAGCAGTCTTAAGAGTGAGGTCTTTAAGAGTTGCCTTGTGCATGGGTTCAAAGGGTGAGCCCATGAGCCTGGTAAGTACCACATTAAGGTCCCAGCCTGGAGCTGGGTTTGCTATCAGAGGGTGTATTCTCTTTACCCCCTCCATGAAGGCTTTAATAACTGGGACTTTCCACCATGTCACCTTAAGTTGAGAGGTGGTGTATGCAGAAAGTGCCGCTAGATGGACTTTAATAGAATTGAACACTAGACCTGAGTACAGTAAATGGGTCAGGTAAAGGATAATTTGTGTGGGAGAGCAGTGGACTGGGTTGATGCTCCTACCTCTACACCAGATGACAAATCTCTTCCACTTGCTAGAATAGCAGTGACGAGTGTTGGGTTTTCTAGCTTCTCTGAGAATGTCCATGCATCTCTGAGGGAGTTGTAAATGGCCAAATTCTATGACCTCAGGAGCCAGGCAGCTAAGTTCATGTTCTGTGGGCATGGGTGTAGTGTCTTGCCCCTGTCCTGTGACAGCAAGTTGTATGGGCAGGGCAGTTTTACTGGTGGGGATAGGGACATCTCCATCAGGTGCGTAAACCATGGTTGGCGGGCCCACATCGGGGCTATCAGAATCATGGTGACTGATTCTAGGTGCATCCTGTGCACTATTTTGTTCAGCAGAGGAGTCGGGGGGGGGGGGGGGGGGGAAGCATAAACAAATTTCCCTGACCATGGTATCCAGAGACCGTTCCCCTTGGAGCGGTTCTGTGGGTATCTGGAGGCGTAATCTAGGCATTGTGAGTTCTCCAGAGTTGCGAAGAGGTCTATTTCTGGGAAGTCCCATTGTGTGAAGATGTCGAAGGCGATGTCTTCGTGTAATCGCCATTCGTACTCTGAGGGCAGAGGAAAGTCTCTGCTGAGTTCGTCTGCTAGAAGACTGAATTCCCCTGGTACATGTTGTGACAATAGGAACATGTTGTGTCTGAGAGCCCACTTCCAGATGTTCTGGGACAGCTTGGACAGTCCTGGAGAGTGAGTGCCCCCTTGCTTGTTGGGGTAGTACATGGCTGTGGTGCTGTCCGTTAGGACCACCACTGTCTTCCCTTGTAGGTGTGTCTGGAAGGCTTTTAGTGCCTTGAACACCGCAAATAGTTCTAATAAGTTTATGTGTTTGGACGCTACGCTCCGAGTCCAGACTCCGTGAGCAGTCTGATGGGATAGGTGAGCCCCCCATCCTGTGAGGGATGCGTCTGTGGTTAGAGTGGCTTCCACTGCGGGGGTGGCGAATGGTTTCCCTATTACCAGGTTTTCCTTCGACCACCACCGTAGCGAGAGAACCAAGGCCTGCGAGACCACCACTAGTTCGTCCCATTGTCTGCTGGCCTGACACCACTGGCTGTTGAGCCACTCTTGCATTGGACGCAGGCGCGCGTGAGGTACCAAATAAATACATGACGCCATCATTCCAAGCAAGCACATTGCTTTGCGTACCGTCACCTCTCGACCGGCCACATATTGAGGGATCTGAAAAAACATTTTGGACCCTCTCGTTGGAGGGGAAGACGAGGCCGTCCTTTGTTCGAATTAGAGCCCCTAGGAATTGTTTGACTTGGCTGGGCTCTAAGCTGGACTTTTTCTCGTTGATGGAGAAGCCGAGTTGGAACAAAAGGTCTACTGTCTTCTGGGTGTTTGAGAAGCATGTCTCGTAGGGCTCCCCTGTTATGAGCCAATCGTCGAGGTAAGGGTATACCGGTATGGACAACCTGAGCAGGTGGGCCGCTGCCACTGCCAGTACCTTCGTGAATACCCTTGGTGCAGACGCTATGCCGAAGGGTAGCACTCTGAACTGGTAGTGTTTGCCCTCTATCATGAACCTGAGGTATTTTCTGTGCGCTGGCAACATTAAAATATGAAAGTATGCATCTTTCATGTCTAGTGTTGTCATGTAGTCCCCCTGAGATAGCAGGGGAATTACCCCCTGTAATGTTACCATACGAAATTTCTGAGGTTTTACAAATTTGTTTGCTGGGCGCAGATCTAGTACAGGGAGCATGGTTAGGTCCTTTTTGGGTACAAGGAAGTACACTGAATAAATACCTTCCATTACCTGAGATAGTGGCACGACTTCTATTGCTCTTTTCTGTAGCAGCTGTTCTACTTCTTGAAGGAGGATGACGAGGTGGTCTGGAGACGGGCGTCTTCCCCTTGGAGGTCTGTAGGTGGGGGACCGATTGAACTCTATACAGTACCCGTGGGCCACGGTTGACAATACCCACCAGTCTGATGTTATTCCTTCCCATGCTGATAGGAATGATGTTATCTGGCCCCCAACCGGAGATGCATGGGAGGGGATCCGGACTTTCGGGTCATTTGGTGTTACTTGCCGGGGTGCCTCTGGGGCTAGAGCCCTGGCCTCTGCCCTTGCTGCGGCATTGTCCTCTTTGGTTATATTGGTTACTGGAACCCTGATTAGAGGGCCAGTTGCCCGAGGTGTAATGCTGTTGCTGCTGCTGCTGTTGGCGTTGGCCACGAAAAAAGCACTCGTTTCCAAATCCTCGCCTGTTTGGAGGCTTTGAGATTTGGTCTAAGATTTTTATGGTGTCGAATTCCTTCTTCACATTTTCCAGCGCGTCGTCCACTGCCCTTCCAAAGAGATTAGACTCTTCTATTGGCTTATTAATGAGTGACGCCTGCGTTTCTGCCTTGAAACCGGAATTGCGAAGCCAGACGTGACGCTTCAGTAGAATTCCCTGCACCAAAGAGCGGCCAGCAGTTTCTGCCGCATCAAGAGTGTTTTTAATGATGCTCTGGTTGACCAGAGCTCCTTCTGTAACTGTAGCCAAAAGGCGTGTTCTTAGAGGTTCAGGGGCTTCTTCGATGTCCTGTTTGAGTTTTCCCCATTGAGCATCGGCGTAGCTTGCCAACAATGTATTATTATTGGCAATTCTAATTGAAAAGGCTGCCGAGGCGGAAATTCTTTTGCCCAGGGCATAATGTTTTTTCCCCCTCCTTGTCTGGGGGGTGCCTCGCTGGTTGACAGTGGAACCCCAGCCCTCTTCCTTGTGTTAGTAACCACTAAGGAGTCTGGGACTGAGTGACCCCTGATATATAATGGGTCTGACTGAGAGGGTGAGAACAATTTCTCTATTCTTGGATTGACCACTCTTACCAGCGCGGGGGTGGACAGCGATGGGGTGAGTCGTCTTAACTGAGGCGAGGATAGGGATGGTTTGACTAGTGGGAGCTTTTTCCTTAATAATCCTTTCGACGAAATCAGTATCTGGAGTGACCTCCCTAGTTTCTACTTCAAAATGCGCTGCTGACTTCCTCAGTAGCACATTGAAGGTGGGCTGATCGTCTACTGGTGATGGGTTCCTGACCGGTGTGGTCTGAGGAGAAGAAATGTCTATCATTTCGGGGTCTGTAGACCCTGATGGTGACTGCCAGGGCTGTGCGCCACCTTCACCTGGGTCCTCCCTGTAGCTCTCTTCACTTACATGAAAACCTTCTTCCTCCTGTAGGTCTTCATTATACACACACACTCATCCTCTTCCTGGAAGTGAGGATCCTCTTCAGTGAGGTCGTAAGAGTCTATGGCCCTCATTACGACCCTGGCGGAAAGTGACTGACCTGACCGCCATAGCGTAAATAGCGTTTCCGCCATTGCACGACGGAGCAAAGTGCGGCTCATTCCGACCCATCGGGCACGAGCACCACGCCATGGCGGAAGTGCAAAGTCAGCGATGGCGGAAATGACCCCAAAACGGCCCACACCGCCGCCGTACGGCGCCCTAGGTGCAATTCCGCCACCCATCTTAGCGGTCACCGCAATGAGCGGCAATCGGAAAGTACAGTGACCGTAAATATACGGAAACGGAAGTAAAAACATGGTCCCGGAACGGGAAACAGCACGCCGTACACCTATAAAAACACAATTTCCACACAACCATTAAAAATACTACCCTGAGACTCATCCCAACCCGTCATCCACCCTAGTGAAAACAATAAAAATGGGAAAAGTAGCAAAGAAAGCGTGCGACCGCAAGCGGCAGGTCCACTTCTCCCGTGAGGAACTCACCGTGCTTACAGAGACCCTCCAGGAGAATGCTGCCGTCGTCTTCTCGACGCAAATGACCAGGACGGCACTTGCGAACAAGAAGGCCATATGGGCCCTGGTGGCACAGCGGGTAAGTGCGGTGGGGACCGCACCCCGCAACCCACAGCAATGCAGAAAGCGATGGGACGACTTGCGGATACGCGTACGGAGCATACTATCCGCCAACCGTAACATTGCCACAGCTACCGGGGGAGGATCGGAATCACCCATCAAGTTGACCCCCTGGGAAGAAATCTGTGCCTCCACCATTGGAATGGAGAGTATAGAGGGAGTCGGAGGGATGGAGAAAGGAGTGCAGACATCCGAAGAATCAGGTAGGTGGGCCAAATAAAACAATGCTAAATCCACAATGTCCAATCATGTGAAGTACCATGTGTCCACATAGTGCAACAGTAACACATGTCCAGGAGAACGTCCACATACATAGGCCTGATAGCGCACTTTAAAAGTCACATTAAATACATAAATAATTAAAAATCCTAAAAACACCCTCTACACGTGCAGCAGGCACACCCTAACTGCAGGCTGCAAAACAACTGCATCCTCAATCCACACAAAAATGAAACCACCTCCAAGGCCCCAACCCAAATCACCCTCAGGTACCACCCCAATGCATGTGATACATTGCCATTCCAATTTCCACAGACCCATTAATAACGCTCGCCCTCCTTTACTCCACCACAGGGTCCGATTCAAACGACGAGCTCCAGGACACCCCTACCAGCACACCTGCAAAGAGGGCCAAGACCAACGGCCAAAGACCCTCCACCTCAGCTGCATGCATCAAGACACGGCAGCAGCACAAATCAAGTGGCAGCACACAGGAGGGGACTTCAACAGGCACCCCAGCAGCCAGCATGCCCACAACAGCACCACCACAGGTCCCCCCAATGGATGCCACAGAAGGCACTGCTTCTGGTGGCAGCAGCACCATAGGTGACACTGCATTAATGGCAGCATGCTCCGACACAGAAAACGGGGATGTCGAAGTAAGATCCATCCATGACCTGTCTCAATCCCCCTGTCTGTTCCATCCCGTACACCATGAGGATACCACGCAGGGGCACCCACAAGACGACGACTGGCCATCCCCCACAAGCCCTGTGGCAAGGCAACATGAGGTGACCAGCCCCTCTGTGACACCACCGCAAATGGCCATGGCACAGCAGAGGCAACAGTCCCTCGACCAGGTGATCGTGCAACAGCAGCAACTGGCCACGCTCCTCAAGGACCATGCTGATGAATGTGGGGGTACTAAGGCAGCCATAGAAACATCAACTGAGACACTTAGGGCAGAAATGGAGAGAAGTACAGAGACACTAAGGGCACAAATGGAGAGAAGCACCGAGAGCCTGAGAGTAGAAATGGAGAGAAGCACCGAGAGCCTGAGAGTACAAATGGAGAGAAGCACCGAGAGCCTGAGGGGGGAACTGCATGCGACGTCCAAAGACGTATGTGCTGAACTTGCCGCTGTGCGCCGTGTGCTCACTGAGCTCTCACAAACCCTTAGGGACATGCATGGACGTGAGCAGGCAGAGACATCATCCGTTGCAAGTTCCGTCCAGGGCAGCCCCCAACGTAGATCTGGGAGGAACCTGCGCTCCACAGGCAGGGGTGCCCCTGATACCCGGAGAGGGGGCTTGCAATAGCGACTGCCCACTGACAATGAGCATCTTTGGACACTGGTGTTCGGG
Source organism: Ambystoma mexicanum (assembly GCF_040938575.1). Classification (NCBI taxonomy): domain Eukaryota; kingdom Metazoa; phylum Chordata; class Amphibia; order Caudata; family Ambystomatidae; genus Ambystoma; species Ambystoma mexicanum. The sequence continues at coordinate 434,228,506 of NC_090931.1, read as the reverse complement.
GGGGAGGTAGGAGGGTGGAGGGGGTGTGTTGGGCTCACTTGGGTGACGGGTCGATGGGGTGTGTAACATGATTTCACATATGCCATAAACAATGCACGATCATCCAATGAGATGTGTGGACATTGATCTTTGTGTACGAGGCCATTATAGGCGTACAGTCCATATTGTGCATGTTCCAGACACACACAGTGCCACAAGTCCCGTGTCCATGTATCAGCCACCAGGCGTGAGTGCTAGAAGCATGCATCTATGATATGCTGACGAATGTCACGGCCCTCCTGTGCCTCGCAGACTCCTTGAGGTGCTGCCACATCCCCACCCTCATCATGGCCATCTTCAGGTGCTTGCAGTTCTGCGTCAGGGGGCATGGGCACATTTCTACGTACGCACATGTTGTGTAGCATGACACATGCCATGACCATCTTTGCAACCTTCTCATGGCGGTACAGGAGTGCCCCGCCAGACCTGCTGAGGCAGCGGAAACGAGTCTTCAGTAGGCCGAATGCCTGTTCTATGACTACACGGGTACGTGAGTGGGCATGGTTGTAGTCCTCCTCATGCTGGTCCTGCTGGTTCCGGAGTGGTGTAAGGAGCCATCTCTTCAGTGGATACCCGGCATCACCTGTATGTGGACAATAAAGGATGTTTGTGGAATGACATTGCTACGTACGCACCCCCCCCCCTTCCTGCCAGGTCATTGCCGCATCACATACCCCACATTATCATGCATGAAATGAGACTCACCGAGTAGCCAGGATCTGTTCCCTGCGTGTCGCTCCATGTAGCGTGGTATTGTAGAGTTCCTCAAGACCATAGAATCATGGGTTGATCCAGGAAATCGGGCACAACAATGTGTAATGATCCTGTTGGAGTCACACACCATTTGTACATTCAGAGAATGAAATTGTTTTCGGTTGCGGTACTGGGCCTCCATGGCATGTGGGACGACCAATTCCACATGGGTGCAGTCGATGGCACCAATGCAACCCGGTATGCCGCCAAGTCCATGGAATCCCACTTTTGCGTTCGTAATTTCCTGCTTCGAGCGTGGTATAGAGATGTAGTCGTCTGCGTGCCTCAGGAGGGCATCGAGCACTTGCAATAGTGTCCGTGAGAACAGTGGCTGTGAAATGCCATGCAACTGTCCGACTGTGTGCTGGTAGGTGCCTGTGGCCAGGAAGTGGAGTACAGACACCACCTTCAGTAGGGGTGGGATGGCGGTTGGGCTATCTATCATGCTGACAAGGTCAGCCTGTGTCATGTCCACAATGGCGGTTATGGTGTCCCGGTCCAAACGGTAGAGGGTGTGGATCTGCTCATCAGTGAGGTTGAACGGATGTGCTCGGAGGCGTGGGATTGCGGGCTGCCTGCGTGGTGGTAGTGGCTGTGCTGGCGGCCCTTGCTGGCCCTGCCTTGCCCTCCTCCTGCGTCTCCTCCGTGCGGCCGGTTGTTCTAGTAGTTGGGGTTCGTCTTCTTCTTGAAGTTGGAGTACTTGCAGTGCTATCAGGTCCCCCAGGGCCAACATCGCTAGTCCTGCCGGTAGCATTTCTGAGTGGGTGTGGTTGTGGGAGGGGTTTGGGTGTGCAATTTGTGTTTTCAGGCTGTATAGCCTCCACCTGTGGTGATTCATTCCACCTGTGCAAGCTGCAATCCCCTTTGGGCGAGCACGTCCCGCACACAACGCTGCAATTCAACGAATGGCATCTTGCTATTACAATCATGTATTTGTTCCCGATGGCAGTGTAATATTGGTTGATATGTTCATTCTGCTATGGTCCCATTGTTTCACATACTATCTTTGCAGTCGCGAACAGACTTGTGAAGGGTCAGTGGAACGTAGTACTCGAGTAACGGTGGACCCTCATGCAACACTGTACCGAGGTTCACCGACGGGCGGGGCGTCCCATTTGTGAGTGAAGCCAGTTGCCATTTTCACACACTGCCGCACTAGATGGATGAATTTGTGATTTCAAGCGGTCACAGTTGCCTTTTCGACGTGGAATTCGAAGGACGGCGCTTTCGGTTTTCAGCTAGCGGCGAGGAGATGGCCACAGGTCTGACTGCAAATATAACGTTCTATTGTTCAATGTCCTTGGGACAGGGGCCATGGCGAGAATGCAATGATTGATATGAATAGTATGGGATGCGCAATAGCGTAGTGGACGATGAGGCCGGACGTTCCCAAATACATGTTACTTCACAACACTGGAATTACGGGCTGGAGCACAGTGGATTTTGCAGACTGCATAACGCACAGACGCAATGGAAATTTCACATGTTATGTGAGTATGAAATCAGGCGTTTTCATTACGGGATGAGGGAATGATGTATGGATGCATGGACAGATGATTTAATACAGAGTTTGCCATGTACAGGGCTTTTTGGAATCTATCCACCTCCCCTGCGCTATGTGATGCAGTGCTGCCATAGTGGGACCATCGTCTATCTGCCCTTGTTGAACCCTCCCCGTCTCGACGCGCCTTCAAACACTTGTGTCTATGCACGTTACTAATCCCATCTGATGGATTCTGTTTTAACAGACGCATGCACAAAAACACTCCTTTGTAATAGTGTTTTCACCTCGATATATATAGTTATGATTCGCAAGTGGTTTTTGGGTGGAAATAATCCTTTGGAGTGGGCTAGCATGCATATGGCTGTGGATTTAGTGTGATCATTGAAGTGAGTAATTCAAATGAAGTTCGGATGCCCATACTATTCTTTTTCATTTCATTTGGGTGACAGGTATCTCCTCCCCTTTTGCCACTGCCATCTGTATGCCACTCCTGCAGATGGATTTTACTCCCGACACCTGCTGCTTCGTGTTAATCAGTGGAGCACCATTTCGATCTTATGGGACGATCGCCAATGGGCCACATGCCCTTACGCAGTACTAGTGGCTAGGAGCAACATTTCGGCCTTTCAGCTGGACTAGTGCCTACCTAATGGGACGGCCCTGCGGTTCTAGGCGCTTCCATGTTGCCTTTTTGAACGTGAATGTAGCCCCTGTGTACCATGAAGGAACAGGGCGTCACACAAGAAGAAGCTGGTCATTTATTGCGGATGCAGCCCACAATGATGAAATATATTTTGGAGTTCATGACCTAATGGCTGTATGGGCTTGGTGATTTTGTTGTGCATTAAATTTCTATTCTGATATGAACCGTGTAGCGTTCTTCTTTGCAAGTGATGTAGCATATTCCTATTTGTGGAGCGATGTATTGTGAGGAGATCTGCATTGGGTTCCAGCTTCGGAGTATAGTTGCGTGGTACTGTACTGGGCGTGTTTGCCTACGAAGCCCAGTGAGGTCAGGGATAGGGGCTGCCAATATGACTGTTTTAATGATGTCATGCTCAGGGGCGGGGGATTAGCATTTGTGTAACAGATGCCGGTCAGCCAGGTGGATTGGTGGAATGATGTGATTGTCAGAATATGGCTGGTCACAGGTGCCTGTGTTTGCGTGCGTTTCTTGGAGGGAGACTGTGGTCATGTCCATTTGAATGGCTTCTGTATTCGTGCCATCTGTGCCCTGCAGCTCCCATTGGCCCCTCTTGAGATGAGCTTGGCTGCTCAGTCACTCTGCCAACTTGTGTGGTACATGCTTATGCTGATGGTTGGTTTGTTTACTGGCAGGAGTACAGGGCTGGTGCAGTCTCACTCAGGATACTGCTTTGGATGTTGCCTTACACTGGTGTCAGTCGATGGGGGGGCCTGTTTTTGTTTGTCTCATTTTTCTGTTCATGTTGCTGGACTTGACCCTTCACATGCCTGTGCTGCATCAGTGCGTCAATGGTGCCATGGCAATTATGGATGGCCACTCACAAGGCACTTGGAGCCCCTGGATTCATTTGTTCGTTGGCAGGCATGGATGACTTGTACATTTCACTGGTTGCATTGTGTGACTTCATTGCACCTACGAGGAGTTGTACAATGTGGCCAGGGAGTGGTGTACAGGCACTCAGTAGGGCCGTTTACGGTTGGTTCGCGATGCCGTACTTCTCACCATGGCGGAATGGTACTTTCCGCCGTGCTTGATGGCGTTAGGTGCATGTCCGCTAGGGTCAGAATTCGCGTACCGTTGCACCATGGTGGTAATTACGGTTTGGCATGGCGCGCGTGCGCGTACTTGGTGCAGTTAGCGTTGGCGTTCACTACGGTGTCGCTAATGGCATCGTACTTTACGGTGACGGGTCATGATCGCACCGAGCGCTATTCGATGGCGGTATTGCATTTCCGCCATCGTTTTTCGATTTCCGCCAGGGTCGTAATGAGGGCCTATGTCTTCCTGTAGGGGGTTAAAGTGCTTCGGGTATTTAGCCCTTGGCCCCTCCTGGGTTACCTCTCTTGGCCTCTTGGGTGTCCTATTTTCTGGGATGGCCATGAACCTGTCTAGCTTGTCCATACATGACTGGAACCTCTCTACAGTCCAGTAAGGTAGGCCAGAGCGGTCTGGGAGTGAAAAGGGAGGTTCCTCTCCTTGCAGTTGCTTAGTTCTGTCCCATTGCGTCAAAGATAACGTCCCTTCGCCTTCTGAGAAACCACCTCGCTGGTTAGGGTCTTCTGTCGACGGTGGGAGCTATCCCAGCCTACTCTCCGGCGTCCTCGCCGTTTCTTTGGCCCTGTGAGCGGTTTTCGACATGTTATCCGCCGTCCGTCTCTGGCCGTCCTTCGAAGCTATACGCGCGAGGCTTTCGGAGAGCAGTTTCTCCGTCGAGGGATCGCGCGCCGTCGAGCTAGGCAGTGTCGAGTCTTTACTGGCGACGTGCGCACTCTTGCGAGGCGCGTCGCCTGAGGATTTGGGGTTAGCGCCCTTATTTATAGAAAGCCCAGTCGCCGGTCGCGGAAGCGGTGGCGGGCTTGCGACCCTTACGGTCGGCGGAAGGCGCCGGTGGACCCGACGCCTCCGTTGACGCTATGGCTGCCTTCGTCTTCGACGAATGCGTGCCGTGGGGTATGTGCTTGTGTGTTTTTCTGTGTTCGTCCTTGTCGCCGGGATGTTCATCCCCATAAGCGGGGCGTGAGCCGGGCTTGTCGGGGCCGGGGACGGACGATGAGGAGCGGGAACGCTCCTTCGAGAGGTCTACAACCTCCGTAGCGGAGGTCGTGTAATCACTTTCCTCGTCACATTCGGCGATGACGGCAGCTGGCGAGGAGTCAGACCTAGACATCGCATAGGCTGCCCACCTTTTGACCCTGCGGTCCTTTAATGTTTTGGGTTTCAATAACTTACAGGCTGCACAGCCGTCCTCTTTGTGATCGAGGGGCAAGCAACGGTTACACCGTTTGTGCTTGTCCTTCCAGGTAAATTTGCCCTTGCAGCGCGGGCAAAACCTAAAGGGCGTCCTCTCCATAGCTGAGGATATGAAATGTGATTACGACCTCGAAAGAGAGGGAGGGGAAGAGAAAGGCATTCTTAGAGTGAAACAAAGAAATGACCACACAACCCCGCTCTCCCTACTGTGTTAGGCCAGCGAGGCCCGGCCACGTGTTCGGCAGCGCCAAAGGATCTCCTCCGCTCGTCCCTCTGTCGAAGATCTTGCTCGGCGGAGAACGTTTCAATGTCGAGGGGGGGGGGGGAGAGAGATCTATGTATATGGAATATGGAATTATATAGTAAACGACCAAGGTCGAGGAATTATTTCGCAATGTCTCTCGAGGAAAAACAAAATGCAATACTCCGCGGCGATCGCTGGATGTCGGACTATGCACAGCATGTGATTCTAAGCAGATTAACAAGCATCAGAAATATATATCCTCTTTAATACAAAGCTTTGGTCAGTGTTTCCTTGTGCCATAGTACTGTAGGCCTAATGTGTAAACCCCGAATACTGCTCATCTCCCTCTTGAGATAAGTCTGACTGCTCAGCCACGGCTACCAACTAAATCTTTTTGGTACAGACTGATACCAAAGGGGCTTTATTGCTCTCATCTGTAGTCTTAATCTTCTGTAGTGCTCCCTAAGGGAACTGCACAGGATTCTGCCTAACACCCTAGACATTAGGGCGTAGAAGGATTCAATCTCGTGCGGTGGAGAATCCCATGTAGGAATGTCATCTGGCTTGCCGTCTGCTGGGATAATGTCATCAAACCAGTCCGTGTCTGTGGTGTGCGTGGAGGCTTGATCGCCTGGTGCATCATCATCATCATACTTTGTGTCAGCTGAACAGATGCTGGAGGGTGATGCTCCCTCGTAGGGTGAGGAGCAGCAGCTGTACCACTTGTGCTTGGCTGAGGCATCTAAGGCACTACAGCGTCAGGTAACCTGCGATAAAGCTCAGTTACTAAAGCTTGCAGAGTGGCTACGATGTCGAACGAGACGTCCCTAGGAACCGATGGAGACACGAACCCCGGGGGGGGGGGGGCATTGCCTTATGCGGAGGCATGTGTGCCAGGGTTGCTCTGGGAGGAGGCATGTATAGTTTAGGGCTGGAGGGATTCTCTTCCCAAACCACATTTACGCTGTTGTCAGAAAGAACAGCTAATGGGTCTGCCAGCCTAACATGTTGATGAATTAGCTCTCTCTAGGGTGATCACAAGAATTTGTGGAAGAGGACAGACGGGCCGCAGCAGGGCAACCAGCACAGATGGTTGTGCCAGCAAATGTGTCAATGGAGTTGCCGGAATAGCCTTCATCTGAGCCGACGGAGGTTTGACAGGAGTCTTCGACTGACATGGATGCTTGCGGTCACTTGTCGACGGAATCGTCTTCGTGGTCATTGATGGGGTCATGGACGATGCGCTTGCTATCTGCGCTGACAGGGAGAGAGTCTTAGATTTCTAAGACAAGGAAGTCTTGCCTTGGGTTGAACACGTGGACGGTCCCAGCGATTGTTCCGTCGACATGGAAATGGAGATTGTCACAGCGGGAGTCTTCTTTCTCCTTCTTGAAGCCTTCTTATGTGAGCTGGACCTCTTGCTGGAGGTGGTGCACCGAGATGGTCTGCCTTGCCTGAGCGAGGCATGACTACGGACTGAAGCCGAGTCAGAGGCCCCCACCGGCGTCATCGAGCCATGCCACTAACCTCCAGTTGCAGTCCTTTATTGGAAAACATCAGGTAGATGTCGCAGTCCTCAATGACGTGAGTCTGATAGAGGCAGTAGAGGCAATTGTGTAGATCCTCCACAAACACTTTCTTTAGGCCGCACGTAGCGTAGGCTTAAACAAACTTTTTCTCCTGGACTCAGCTATGATGTAGGCCTCAGCGTTGGAGAGGAAACGGTGACAAGGATCTGTTCACGGAGAAGCCAATGACAGGACCAGAATGACCCACAGGCGGCGCTGGAGCAGAGGGACCTCGAACTGTCGTCAAAGTAGAAAATGTATGGTGAAAAATGAAGGAAATGTCAAATTCTTTTAGAGAGATGTTTCTGAGGACGGAAGACAAACAATTGTGGTGAACAATCCAAAGATGGACTCCAGGGGTGGAGCTAAGGAAGCCTTTCCTATTGGCTGTGGGCAGTATGACTCAAAATGACTATACTAAAGTGACTAAAGTTTTCAGTTTAAATATAAACTGCTCTATGTTACAGAGGATTCCCAGCTTGACGATGGGGAATAGTCACAGCATGTGAATCTATGAAAGATCCATTCCTGGAGAAAACAAATATATACAATCACCAATACATTCATTTACAATACCTCGCTAAATAACTAAGCAGGTGAAAAAGGTAGGTACTCAGATGGAAGTAAGATTGTTAGAACCAGTAACAAGAACACTTACCTATTCTTTAGAAGTGAGCCCTAAGATGTATGATGCCTAGTACCCAATTGCCACAGGTTCCAATGCAAGGTTTCTCACAGGAAGGTGTTCTCTTAAGCGATGCAATGGACTTGTGGTGGTGATTCGGAACACTCTCATACTATTTCAAAGTTCAGCAATATTTTGTGAGAAGACAAGTAAGCTCTCCTCTCTCTTCCAGGCTCATGGCTAATCCAGGGGCAGGATACCTGACCCAGGTTATACTAAGGAGGACAGTGGAGGAACAGGTATGCTTGATTACATCCCCACAGACTACAATTTTCCCATGGGTCATGATGGGTGGTGTGGGGGGTCGCTTGGAGTACGGTCCTCCATCCTTTGTTCGTATGAGGTTCCCAGTGGCTGCAGGTTCGAGAGCTCTTCCGGTTGGGTGCAGCTGCAAGATGCAAACCCAGTCGATGAAGAAATGCAGACTTTCACAATGAAGACCTCTTCAGGACACTTCATAGGATGGAGGAAGGAGAGTGCCAGCAATGGTCGCCGTTGGCAGGCGATGAAAGGAGTCCTTCCAGGGGCAGTTAAAGAAGCAGTTAAAGAAGCAGCTCCAGGACAGGTTCCCTTGATACTAGGAAGCTGGAAATACAAGAACAGGTGACATATGGCACAAGGGAGCGACCACCAAAGTTCCAAGCTTGAAAGCGGAAAGACAACAATTCTGGTGAGGTAGCCCACGAGGGAGCTGGTCAGTCCAGGGACACTTCCGAAGGCTCATGGGGCATGCAACCTCGAGAAGGCTTTGTTAGTAGTTGGTCCCACTAGTGCAAGGCCTGAAGCACTGACAAGTCTTTAGAGATCGGGCATAGGAGCAGGGCTAAACCGGGCCAATCACTGGAGAGGATGCTGTTCCACTGCAGAAGTCGCCCTTCGGTCGTCAAAGAGCTGCTTTTCTTCGAAGGATTCTTGGCTCCAATGTAGATCTCAAGAATGGCTGCCAAAGTCGTCCCCTTATTCAAAACTGGAGCAGCAAGCAAGTTCAAGTCCACCAATGGAAAGGATCTACACCATTTAAACAGCCAGTTGTCCAATTAGGGACAATTACTGGTTCATTCCAGGAGCAGACCTTCTGGCACAAGATATGTGGACTGGAGATGGACAGTACCAGCCTCCTTCCACACCCCAAATGTGCATATAAAAAATTAAGCAAAAACACTAAAAATGTACCTACTGCCATCAGCTTGTGTGAAATACCCGAGGGTATCTCAGCTAGTAAACCTCAAGAGTCCTTATTCAGGTGGCCAAGAAAGGTAGGACCTTCTCTTATGCAGACCTGAAAGGCAGACGAGTGGGAAAAGATCACCTGGGTAGGGGAGCCCTGGGTTATGCTCAGGAGAATACCCAAAGGGAGACGCGGTATCTTGCCAGAGAAGGAGGGCGAGATATCTGAGAATTTCATGGGCTGCATTGCATCTGCCTCCCTCCCTCCCGTTAGACTTCTCCTGCCTGGATCTTAAGATCCCTTCTATACGTAATCAATCCTCCAAGGTCCCAAACCCAGTTACACCCAAAAAGCATAACTCCCAGAATCATTGTTTCACTGGTGTCCATTTAAATACTCCCCATCCTCCTCCTTCCATCCCTCTGATTATCATTTTCAGCATTCCCAACCTGCTTTGACAACTCACTACCGTTCCCACAATTCCCTCTGTTCTACATCCCGGTCATGTTCGTCCATTTCACAAACCTCCCCTAGTATCTCCATTGCAGTGCACTGTAAGGTGCTGTGTACAATGGAACAATACAAGAATTCAAAAGCAAACTTCCCCAGTAAGGACTAGTCACTTTCCCTTTAACAAATGAGCAAAAGGCAAGGGAAGTGAAGCTGAACGCTTTACTTCCCTTCAAAATGTCAGGTTAGGATCAAAACCAAAGCAAAAAGAATGGGTTCCCATAGAATATGATTACAGGAAGGCTTCAAAATGAAAATCTTTCCTAACAATGGCCACCAGGGAAATGACCTTCAGGATGGGCAACCATAAAGAACATGAATACAGGGGCACACACAGAGCTCCCATAAGGGAAGTCAACACTAAATTCAAGTCCTACACAGCAACAAGAAACAACTGGCATGGAGGAAACTGGTTGCACAAATCCCTCAAAACCGCAGAACATTTGGGACTGTGAATAAAGAGCATTGCTCAGGGTTCCTTTTAAAGACCGAGATGGCGACCAGAAGCCCCTGCACAGTGCCAATCTGCCGGTTCTATATAGGCCAAAAAGAGCAGAAAGTCTAGAACAGAGGGAAGGGTCAAGACTTCTCTCCTGACTGCAAGCAGACAGTTTACCTCACCTGCAGTCATAAATGGATTTGGTGGCTAGCCTCCTAGCTTAAAGAAGTACATCCAGAATCCCACTTCTTATATCTCAGTGGCCAAACATGATTGGGGGGAGCAGGCCCACCAGAGAGGGTAAATGCACAAGTCCAGAAGCTCTGGGTACAATGTGCTTCAGGCCCAGTCCGGAGCAATCAAAATCAACATTGGACCATAACAGTGATCAGCTTAATGCACAGAAGAGATCAAAGATCCACTTGACCATAAATGCATCCTCAGTGCTCCCCATTGAGGAAACACTCTGTAGAAGAGCAGCTTGCATTTCCTGTCCACACTGGAAGTGAAGGGGCCCATTTGAGGAGTTCCCCCAAAGTGAGATCTCCTCCAGAGCTTCCCGGCAGAACTCCTACTCGTGGAAGGCTGAAGTCTGCCTGCTCAATTCATCTGCTACGACTTTCCCCATCCTAGGAAGATGGGCCACTACCAGAGACACTTTCTCCAGAACCACAGTTCCATTGCTTCTCTCCATAGACACAAAGAACCCCACACCATCCGTTTGTTGAGATAGTGCGTGGCTAATGTTTTGTCTGTCAAGACCAGTAAAGTTTTGCATCTCACTGAGGGGAGGGAAGGCAACCAGGGTCAGCCGATTGGATGCAGCTCAAGCAATCTATCAAGCAAAGCGTCTCACCTCTGATTAGTACCCGTTGAGTGGCAATGAAGTCCAAGTTCGAAGTTGGGCAGAAGGAGTTTACCAAGTCCAGGTACTAGATGCAGGATTACGATCAGAGGCGGCCTGATGGCAGGTACATGCCAAGAGCCAACCTCTGGGCTGTGGTATGCAGACAAGCACCGGGAAACGCACTCGCCATACCACGTTCTGGCTTCTCCAATTATCGTGGTTCAGGGACAGTGTAGATTTAATTTTAGTAGGATAAACGATGCAGGAAAAGTTAAGGAGTAGGCGATCTTCACAGATAGACAAAGCAGTTCTGGCGCTAAAGAGGCAGGGTCCAGAGAAGACCAAGCAGAGTGGTAAGGAATCCAGAGGCCAGACAAGTGGCAGGCAAACTGGTCAAGGCCAGAAAGCAAACTGAGGTCCGGAGCGACTAACAGCTAGCCAAGGACAGAGTTAGGAGGCTGGGACACAAGAAGAGAACAGAGGAACAGAGAACAGAAAGGCAAGGGAAAGAAGGGCAGGACAGACTAAAGGGCACCAGGAAGCCTGAACAAGGCAGAGCTGGAGAAAGACTAGCAACGACAACTAACCAAGGAGCGTTACGATGCTCAGAGCCTTCCCTGCCAGCGGTTAATGAGGACAGTCAGCACGGAACTGATGATCACTATCCACACGATGGTTGTCATGGCAGTAAGGACGTGTTTCATATAGCGCATGCACAGAGTCGGGGAACTAGTTCATCACGCATGTGCACATCCATAAAGATGGCTGTGCCCATGAACCCATGAATGCTGGGCTCACCGCAGGCCTCTGTGCTCCCTGGTGTGCCCCTTGTTCCACCACAAGCACCTGAAAGAGCCCATAACCATCCAGGTGGTCAACACCAAGATGGGTAGACATGCAAGTGAGCTAAGGGCAATGCGGGAAGCATGACACAAACTGATGTGTTCCCGGGCTTCAGTCGGTGACCCCAGTCCACTCACCGCAAGGTCCAAAAGGTAAGCATCCCAGCACTTCTGAAACATTTGTGACCACTGTCAGTTGGGGCCAAGGTTGCCGAAGCAACATCCCTCTCAGTAATTTGTGTCAAAGGCACCAAACAACATAAGAGGTCACGAGAGACACTGTCCAAGACCTATAAAGTTCTGACATGTTGCCCTGCAACTGAAACTACTGTCATTGAAGTAACCACTGTAGTGACCTCATGTATAACTGGGCATCCAGCACAACCGGAATGTTGGAGGACATGAGACCTAAAAGCTGCATGAAAGCGTAGGGCAGAACTAGCTTCTGGGATTGAACGATACAAACCATTTGGAAGATGTTCGCCAGTCGATCCTCGGGAGGGAAGGTTCTGCCCAGGCAAGTGTCCAGGACCGTAGCAAGGAATCAGAGGCACTGAAATGGTAAAACATGCAACTTCCTGAAATTCAGAGCACACATGCGGTACAGGGGTGCCAATGCCTGACTAGAGAGCATGCCCTGTCAAGAAGCAAAGAGGGAAAAAGAGCTAATTTTGAGGTTTGCTGTTGCGGCTTGTGCCACCAAACAGGATGCATAGGTGGAGGTGAAAGCTTGCTCTGAGGGTGCTCAGCAAGTTCCTGGTCCTCTAAAAAGTGCTTTGCCGGCTTCTTCGAGGCATTCGACAGGGGGCCTCTACAACCGGGTTGAGGGCTGGGTGACCTCATCCAGGATGTTGGTCAGTACAAAGAGAACCTTGGGGCCTGGCGAGTGCTGATAACCCCAGTGTGCACATCACTTTTGCCATCATGTTTTCCTTGCTCCCTCGGTCCTGCACTCTGGTGAGGGGACTCGATTTCCTGCTTCTGGAGATTCCTTAGGAGGCTCCTGGAGCTTTGGCCAGATTCTTTCCATGGCAGACGTTGCACTCGACTATGGACATTCGAGCATCTGCAGCAAGGAGTGGCACAGCAAGTTGGGAATTGCGCCAAAGTGAAGTTTGTCTCAGGGTTAGTTGGTCCCACTAACCCAAGGGGAGAAGTCGTTCCGTCCAGAGCTTCTCGGTCGAGGTGAAAAAGGTCAGCACAGCAACACGGCTTCACCGGGCAATTCAAGGTCTAAGAGGGTGCAGCGGGCTCCTCTTCAAGGTTTCTTCTGATGTTTCTTCCAGTGGTTGACTCTGCCTGTAGTCCCAAACCGCTCACCTTTTAAGCAAGTTCTGCCATTCATGCACAGCCTAAGCGGTCTATCACACAGCAGAGTGGCTGTCCTTTCACGACTGGTTTTGTTCAAGCACACCTAGAGACCAAGGACAGGGGAGTTTTGGGACCCTCCCTCACATGCGGTCCTTCCAGACACACTGGAGAGGGCTTTAGGGCTGAAGCCCGCCAAAGGCAAAACACACAAAGGGCTTAAATCTGTCCTAACGCACAGAGTAAAAGCCAAGAAAGACCTCACAAACAGTTACCAAAAAAAGAAAACAAGGGCCATTTTGACAAAATGGACACCCATGGGTGCTGTACTCCAGCTGAGGGTTTAAACTGCGGTAGAAAAGCACAATCGGAGTAAAAATTAAACCACTGCCACTAGAGATCCAGCACTCCATACAAGATGGTGTGTGCTGCACCCACAAAGAGAAAAGGTAAGGAAGATCAATTTCATCTTAATATTCTTGAGAACGGTAGTTCACCCAAGAAAAGGTATTTAAACCTCAAGAGGAATCCAAAGGATTTCTCAGTGACACTGCACTGAAGGTGCTGTATGTCACCATACAAACAGCAGAAGCCTATGGAGTTTGTCAGACTCCAAAAACAGTGAAAATCCAAATCAGGTAAAAAAACACATGAGTGAGTAAAAGGTCTCACTCCAGGGTTAAAATTAAAAAGTCCTAAGTCCAGAAAAAGAGCTGGGGGTATCTAGGGTTGAAGGGAATTAGGACAGTAATTCTCCCTAACAGGCAGTCAAAGAAAGCCTCCTATCAAGACCCATCAATGACAGGGAGCTGAAATTTCACAGGAAGTCCTCATGTCGCACAAGCTGATGACCCCTGCAGTTGCGGGACGTAACAGCTGCTCTTCTGTCGCGGTACCCCAAACTGGAGCTGGTCAACCCACTGGACACTTCCGTAGGCTGTTACTTGTTGGGGTACCAGAAGATATCAGGACCATTTGTTCCCACTGGTTCAGAGGGTTGAAGCACGGACGAGGGTCTTCAGAGATCAGTAGCCAGACATGGCTCCACCGGGACTCCAGCAAGATTCAGTCACCAGGCATCTTCAATGATTGTCCACAGTTTTACAGCTATGACAGGATACTTGGCTGTTCTTCAGATCTGCTGGAATGGCTGCAGGACACATCTTCTTATCCCAAAGTCGGGAGAGCGATCAGACTCAGCCCTCTAAGGGAAAGATCTGCCCCACACATGCACACCAGCAGTGTTCCATCAGGGACCACTGTGGGTTTCACTCAAGCATGCACACAAGACTTTCAGGCACCAGTATGTGGATTGAGACCAGACAGTCCCAACCCACTGCCTGCGAAAAGCAAGCCTTTCCTGGGCAAGTGCATGACCATAAAAGGATTTTCCTGACCTGGCAGGGCCGGAAGAAGGACAAAGGACAAGATGGCCAAGGAACAAACAAAGAACCTTGTGACATGGCCATGTTGGGACACTAGCCATAGTAGTCAAATGCGGTAAACACAGTAAGGGTAAAGAAAAATACAGTAGAAAGGTATGAAAAAGCAACTGCTGCCACCAGTCTGTCCTTAAGCACACCTTAGGTAACCAAAACATCCCTTTCAGTGTAGTCTAGGGTCATAAAAAAGAAACCCCATTGCACTGCATGAGAAGGTGCATTGTGCAATGATAAGTTACCAGAAAAAGTAACAAAATCAAAAGACTAAGGGAAACAGTTTCCCAGTACAGAAGGCCTGAAGGACTAGTAGTCAGTTTCCTCATAGCATGTGAGCAAAAGCCATTTGAAGTGGGCGTCACTTCACTGTAAAAGGTCAGGACGAGGTGAAAAACAAAAGCAAAACGTTTGGGGGTCCATAGAACATGGAGGGAACATTTTTAACAATTGCGCTCACATTGAAGTTAATGGATAAACTTTTAGAACCAACATATGTATTTCCTTTCCATCAATCGAAAATCTGCAATTATAATACACCAAAGAGCTCCATCAGGCCAAATGGTTAGGGCTATTTAGTGTGCAGGGTTGATTGAACATGTTCACAGACTGCATTAACTAACTTGACTCATGTGGAAATATCCACCAGACAGAGCAACATATTCTTTGACCACAATTTGTTTTTTATAAATATGAAAGGCCACCTGATGATGGACCCAACATATTTGTTGGAAGAAGCAAAATAGCTCATTCTTTCACAACAGTTGCATACAAAAAACCCTCTGCACTGGGGAGTACGATGAATCCAAGGAATTTGTCCCCACCCCACAAGGGGGAGCGCCCCCCACTACCCTCCTTGGGACTGGGGAAGTCAGCATGCTTAGCCTAACATCCCATAAAGGACAGGGCAAGCAGGATCCCATTGGGGTGCCCCCTTTTGAGGACAGGAGAAATAGCAGGAATATCATTATCGTCCCTATTCCCAGGACCCCAATATCTTTGTTCGCTATATGGGACATAAACTGTGTGATGACTTAAAACCTCCTGTAAGAAGGGCTGTTCCAAAATGGCTGTTCTGGTTTCCTACCCTCTGTATGCGCACAGTATTAACCTGGAATAAGGGAATGCTGAAACGGCCCACTCCTTACAGAGGGAGAGATAAAGAATAAATCTGCATTAGAGATAGAAAAAAAAGAGAAGGCTGCAGAGAGGCACAGGGACCTCCTCCTGGGAGGTGTGGCAGGAAGAGGAAGAGCATATGCCAGGGGTGTGAAGGGGACCGCAGCAGAGCCCAGGAATGCTCACAGCCCCGCCAGAGCAACGAAGACAGGGAAAGCTCTATCCAACATGCAATGCGAGAAAGGAGCATAAGGGGTGGTGCCGTGGTAGCTGAACAGACTCTCCTGAGGCGCACTGCCCAGAGAACAGAGACCCGAAGGCGGGGGATGAGAAACTAGACACCGCAAGGGGTGGGAGAAACCCGACCCCAATGCTGGGTAGAGAGAAACCCGACCCCAATGCTGGGTAGAGAGAAACCCGACCCCCACGGCGAGCTGAGAGAAACCCGACCCCCACGGCGAGCTGAGAGAAACCCGACCCCCAAGGCGAGCTGAGAGAAACCCGACCCCCAAGGCGAGCTGAGAGAAACCCGACCCCCAAGGCGAGCTGAGAGAAACCCGACCCCCAAGGCGAGCTGAGAGAAACCCGACCCCCAATGCGAGCTGAGAGAAACCCGACCCCCAAGGCGAGCTGAGAGAAACCCGACCCCCAAGGCGAGCTGAGAGAAACCCGACCCCCAAGGCGAGCTGAGAGAAACCCGACCCCCAAGGCGAGCTGAGAGAAACCCGACCCCCAAGGCGAGTTGAGAGAAACCCGACCCCCAAGGCGAGATGAGAGAAACCCGACCCCCAAGGCGAGGTGAGAGAAACCAGAACCCAAGGCGAGGTGAGAGAAACCAGAACCTAAGGCGAGAGAAACTGGAGACGCCAAGGAAGGGTGCAAGAGTGGAAACCCCAAGGCTGGGTGTGAGACGCCTAGACGTGGTGAGAGAAACTAGACCCCAAAGCGGGGTGAGAGAAACCAGACCACGAGGTGGAAACAAAGGAACCGCAATCCAAGGTGGTGTAAAGACCAAGAACGGCCTAGAAGGGGAAACACCAGGAAATTTCTTTGGAAACACTACAAAGAAACCAGTTGGAGTGGTGGACACATGCCAGGCGACCTCAGGCCAGAGGGAAGACCAGAGACATTAATTGGACTGAATTGAACACTACAGACACAAGGAGAGGTTGGTGAGTTATTGAGCCTACAGGCTTAGACTGTTCTTCGGGTTGGGAAGCCCCTATTGAGAAAGACAAACCAGGAGGTGGGTGCGGGGAGGCTGCGGGGGGGCGGGACTCAGCAGCCAACCACCATTAATTTTTCATACAGCCTTGTTAGGTTTATCAGTTTCTTTTATGGTGGTTGAGACAGACCTCAGGTAAGCATAGATTCTGGACAGAAGGCTAAAGTTTTGTCAAGGGCATCCTGACTAGCACAAATGTATATATTTTTCTCTAGAATAGGGCTAGCAATCTTAGAGAGACGGCATAGGTTTCCTTGGGATCTTGAAAAAAAGAAAGTGCAACCATAATGCCATCTTGTCAGAGTCCTTATTCTGATCTACCACAGAAGCCTTTCCACAAGTCCTCTAATGAGAAACCAGGAGCGTTAGTAGACTGGTTTTCCCTTAAGGTATTCATAATTCTCGCATTGGTAGCTGGAAAAGCAATCGCTAACTTATTCTCGGGAGGAGAGAGGGGGTAGTATACAGCCTAAAGAGACACAAAGAAATGGCTACATAGTATGTTGGTGAAAATATACTCTATGTGAAGTTGTGCATAAAGTAAATATCTACATTAAAAGTTAAGTAATTTTAATTAGAAACAGAGGATTAAAAACTGTAAGGTGATGACTAAAGGACACCAACTAACAAATCAAACAACTATCTAGTAATCTTTAGCAAGTAATACTTCAATACTTAAGGAAAGTTAGATACTAAAGGTTTGCCCATAGAAACAACACGATAAAATCAATACACAGCTCCCAGTTATAAAACAAAAAGTATTTAAAACTGCCTGGACCCTACGGGTGCTACAAACAAGGAAACCCTTGAGTGGATGTTGATGTGGGACCATACTAGAGGAGATCCAGGCCAAGAGTTGTCAAAAAAGCATCCCAAAGCAGTTGGCAGAGGCAAATGAAGTATACAGATGCAGACAGTGGCAGTTCCCATGAGACAGGTCTGAAGGTTGAGACACAGGACCGAAAGAAACAGAACCAGTGATGGATTGGAAGGCAAAAAACCCTCCCACCCCCTATGATGTCGACCTGGCTCCTGGAGTGCTCATAACACGCTCTGAGCACCTGGAGCGCCATGAGGCCTACGGGCATGTAGCACCCTATAACAACTGAAATAAATAACATGTCCAGGTGTGTAGAGGCCAGATTCATCATCAGATTTCTAGAGGTCATGGTTGCGGATCCAGTCACAAGGACTGCAGGAAGAATCCCTGGTGATGGAAGGACTGGACCAGTGATGTAGATGAGGTTGGAGCACTTCCACAGGATGATCCTCAAGTCGGTGGGATTTTTTTTTTTTACCGAAGTAAAATCAATTGCGGCGGAATTGACCATAGCCAATTTCACCGCAAATACGTTTTTACCTGTTTTAATATGTTCTAGCCTGTCCCCAAACCGCTAGTAGCCCCACACCCCGCTTACCTTTTCTCAGTCCACCGCAGTGTCAGTTCCATCCCTCTAATGTGGGTCGGATCCAACGCTGCAGGGTCCCTTTTTCTTTTTTGTTCTTGGGTCCCACGCTTCCGATGTCGAGGAAGCGGGGGACACCCACGCGAACCCTGACGGAAAAAATACCGAACATGGGGAGCAGGGGACACCCCCACAACCCCTGCTCCGCATGTTCTGGTATTTTCGGCAGCGATCCAACGGTACTGGCTGACAGTCAAATGTACCATTTGATTGATTTTTTCCTGACAACTTGGGTATTTCGAAGTCAGTGGACCAAAGCACAAGAGCAGCAGGGCTTGGACACAATATTGACCCTTAGGGACGGGTCAGCAAATGCTCAATCAGAACTTGGTATTGCAGGGCCGGACATAGGAGTTTCCCTCAGAGAAGGAAAGCTGGAGAAATCCAGTGTAATGAGTCCTGAGAAGGAGAGCATTAGAGGACAGCAGAACCATTGCTGTTGTGCCTCCAGCAGCATTACGCATGGTCCAACACTCCAGGAGAGCACACAGTCTGCAGTGAGGCATGATCAGACTATTCCCACTGAATCAAGGAAATGGACTGCCCGAACCAGGTCTCCTCTAGTTGGAAAGGAGAAGAGGTTTGCCTTGAGATGGGCAAGGCATCCAGGATAGATCTTCCAGACAGATCCTCAGAAGGGTCTTCATCCTCCATTTACTTCAGGAGAAGTCCCACGTAGTTAATTTGGGAATGCCTCAAGGGCACAGCAAAGTATATACACACACACACAAATACACAGGTGCCCCATGCCCTCCAATCATAACCCCTGCACCAGTCAAAGTTTTGGCAGCCTCCCAACCAATGGAGGCCAGTCCCACTCTTATTTCCAGGACATCAGCATGGCCAGAGACAGGAATGTTGTTGAAATGTGTCTGGCAGCCCTCTATCCACTTAGAACTGGATCCCATATAGCCATGTACCCATTTGTGAGTTCTGGGTCAGAGCACACATAGCAAATGGTTAAAGATGGGCATTTCTGCCATAGAACATAAGCGAGAAGGAGCACAATGGGCAGGTCACATGACTTAAAAATCACCAGGCTGCCATTTTGCTCCTTCCCATGGTGAAAGTGCTAGTAACGCAGCAAAACGGCTGCACCAAAGTGCTACCACCACATGCAACACTAACACACTATCTTGGTGTGAAACTCCACATAGGGACACATTGTGCAGTGCCTCCGTCCTGGTAGCCTCATGAGATACTGCAGCAGCAATTTTAAGAATGTTTTGCAGTCTTCCATGAGGCTTTGGAAGAAGATTCACTGTTGACAAAAATAGTCCAGGACACACAAACCAGCAAAAATACCAGGGTGAGAAAAGGGAATTTCTATCTGAACACCATATACTGGAGAAAATACGTTACTTTCAAAGCTCTTTTGCATTCGCTTTGATTGCTGCCAACAGATTATTTTGCGCTTGAAGGATTCAAATAGCACCACCCCTTATTTAGTAAGAATATTTACCGGGGGCAGTTTTACTTATTAAATTAAATAAAAAAGTTTTACAAGATAGGTAGATCTAGAAACAACTCAATTTGTATGGTGCTCATGTATTTAATATATTTTGTTAACAGACACGTTCTAGATTGCTTTGTGTAATGGCTTTTCACAGAGTAACCATACTTGTTGACAACACTTACATTTCTCCCTCAACCCATTTCACTCAGGCAATCTTCTTTCTCCCTTACCTGGAGGTTGTTGAGTGGCTCCATCTTCATGACTGGCCCCAGTGTGTTGAGAGGGAGGGAAATATCAATACTCTGGTTTGGCATCAGTGGAGTGTGGATGGCCAGGGGTGTGCTGGGAATAACGCCAAAGCTGAATGAAAGATAACAAGAGTGAATGGGTGAGCACGTCAAGTGGCACAAGCAAGTCTTGGAGGAAAGAGGACAAGAGTTCTAACAATCACAGTGTAGTCTTACACTCACAAGAGTTTGAGGTACCCTACTTCGATTATCCAGATAGCTTTGATATACATATCAAAGAAACATCATATTTACGCTAATATATGCCATATTAAGAACATTGCACAATGGCGCCCTCAATTTATCCAAAAAGCATTAACACCGGTCGAGTCCCCCTCACACAAACCCTACGAATGAACTCCATTGTAAATAAGAGGAGTGCATACGTTTTGTTCTCTTCGTGGAGCATGGTAAAATAAGGGTGCCAATGAGAACCAATCATAACACTGCTTTTGATTTAGTCGAATTAGGCTTACAGGAAACAAGACTAAGACTATCAACTCAATTCACACACCATCACTGACACAATTAACAACGGTACGATTGCAGGCTGTATTTTAAATAGTTTGGCCATGCATAAAATGTAGCCTTGATTGCCAATTAAGAATCCATATTTTGAAGGTTTCAACGAATTCCGTTGACCTCACGTGACTGGTCTACAACATAAGGCACATAAAAGGTTACCATATGATAATCCTCACCACTTCATTTAAGAACAGAAACAAACAGTACATCTGAAGCAGTATCTACTGGCCCTAATAAACGGAAGAGTGACTTCAAGGATTGCAGACTCTAGTCATGATACAGCAGGTAGGAGAACTAGTGTTAGTCACGTAAAGTGTGCTTTTCTTGCATAATTTATGTCAGTAGTCTGCAACCTTTTGGCTCCAGATATTTGGACAACTCCTTCAAGCCATAGCTGGCATAGCTAATGGCGAAAGAACTTGGGAGTAGTCATCCATAATACCTGGAGAGATGCAGGTTACAGACCCCCGATTTATGTTAACTATAACCATGACCTCTTTTAGTGTTAAGTGTCAGAAGGTGGAAATCCAGGGAAGCATTATCAATAAACAAGGTGCTGACAAAAGTATAGCACTTTTTTACCTGCTGGTATCTTTGGTATTGGTATCTTTCATAGATTCACATGCTTGAATATTCCCCGTCATCAGACTGGGAATCCCCAGGTTATTTAAATAAGAATACTATAAAACCTCTTCCTTAGGAAGAGAAAACTACACCCAAAGAGCCCCATAAGGCCTGTGTACTCCTTCACGTCTGTAGCCTCTCCACCTCCTTTGGTCCCTTTTAGGCCCCAACCAATGAGGTGGCAGGGATTAGGCTTCACCCTAGTAAGTCATTCAGATTATGAGCCATGAACGCTTATAACAGATGACTGACTGGAGAGGGAACAGCCTCTGCCCAGTGGAGGAGGGAGGGCACATGTGAATCTATGTAAGATACCAATGCTGGAGAAATACAGTTATAGGTAAGTAACAGACTTCTCCAGCATTGGATCTTTAATAGATTCAAATGCTTGGATAGAATACCAAGCAATGAAATATCATCTAACATGTCTGGTAGCCGGAAATAAATATATATAGATATATATTCTTGTGTAACATCCTTATAGCGTACAGTTAGGCGACCAGAAAGAAACATGTAGAGGGATGGTGGAAACAAACAAAAATCAAAGTTAAGGAACAAGAGGCTGCTCCTACCTTAAGTGAATAAGTGCTGAATCACTGCGTGTCCTACCGCAGATTCCCATCTGTTGTCATCCTCCAAGCAGTGATACCGGAGGGTGCTCCAGGTGGCCGTCCAGCAGATGTCCTTCAAAGACACTCCTGCCTGGAACGCAGTTGAGGCTGCTCTTGCTCTGGAGGAGTGTGCCGTGGGCATGGCTGGCAGAGGGTTATTTCTGATTTGGTGACAGTGAGTAATGCAAATGGAAACCCAACGTGCCAGAACATGTTTTGTTATGCATTGACCCTTGGTTTGTCCTGCAAAGGCGACAAAAAGTCTTGTTGACGTCCTGAATTTTCTTGTTCTCTCAAAGTAGAATATGAGCGACCTCGCAACAGACAGTGAATCTAGCGTCTGTTCCACTGCGATTGCCTGGCAGCCAAAGAAAGCGGGCAAAACAATTACTTGTTCTAAAATGGATTCAGACATGACCTTGGGATTGAATTTAGGGTGAGGCTGATGACCCTTGTCCTTGTGAAAGATTGTGAAGGGTGGATCGATGGATAGTGCTTGTAACTCCCTGATGCGCCTGGCTGAGGTGATAGCCACCAGGATGGCTATTTGCCACGATAAAAACTTTATGTCACACCTGTGAATAGGTTCATAAGGTGCTCTTATTAGTACGTATAAGACTGTTAGGACTCCAGGCAGAAGCAATTTTCCTTTGTCTGCGAAAAGGGTGCATTAACGCTTTAATTAAGGTTTTGATCGCCGGGTGAGCCACTAGAGAGTGTTGATGAGGCCTAGTGGTATAAGCAGAGATGGCCGGGAGATGATCTTGATGGAAGAAATTGCCAAACCACTCCTTGCTAGATGTAGAAGGCAAGGTAAAATATGTTCTGCAGATGCCAAGAAGGGATCTGTGCCAGCTTCTGAACACCAGGATCTGAACCGTTTCCATTTCTTATTATATGTCAGTCTGGTTGGCGGAGCCCTGGCAGCTCGCAGTAGACCCCCAGCATTCAGGGTCTATGACAAGATCAATCGTGGAATCTTTGCTGCTGAGTAGCCAGCCCCAGAGGGACAGGCTGGCTGGGTTGTGGAGAAGCAGTTCGCTTTTGTGATGAGACAACAGGTGCGGGTGAGGCTGGAGGCGAAATGGCTTCTGCAGTGCGAGTGCAGTGTACCAAATCTGGCGTGCCCACAATGGTGCCATCAGTATTATTGTGCAGGGTTGTTTGTTCATCCTGCGCAGCACGCATAGGATTAAAGGCATTGGGAGGGGCTGGAGAGGGGCGGGGGGGTTTAGGGGGAGACCCGTAATGGAATTTCCCCTTCCATTGAATGGAGAATGCGTCCCCCAGGGAGTATCTCTACAGGTACCTGCAAGCGAACTGATCACACTTCTTGTTCACGCGGGTTGCAAATAGGTTTATGGTGGGGTTTCCCCATCTGAGGAATAATCGGTCCAGTGTGCAGTCGTTGATCTCCCGTTCGTGGGATTGAAGGAATTATCGGCTGAGTTTGTCTGCCAAACATTGTCCTTGCTGGGGAGATATTCTGCCTTCATGTGTATCTTGTGGTGTATTGCCCAGTTCCAGAGCAGTTGAGCTTCCATTGAGAGGATCTTGGACCTGGTGCCACCCAGTTTGTTTAGTGCATTGACATGGTTTTGTCCATATTCACACTCACCATCTGTCCGGAAAGTGCCAGTAGAAAGGACTTTAGCACCCACCGGATGGCCCTGAGCTCCAGCACATTTATGCGTCGACGGCTTCTGATGACGACCACAACCCTATGGCTTGAAATTGCCCAGATGGGCCCCCCTGCCCGCGAGTGAAGCGTCCATTCTCAAGAGTAGGGTGGACGTGGGCTGTTGGAAGGCTAAAGCTTGTAGAAAATTAGAGCGTTTGGCCCACCATTCAAGGGCTTTGTGGAAATGTGGCGTGAGATGCACAATGTCCTCCCAGGATCTGCTGTGTTGAGCACATTGGCTGTCCAGCTCCTCCTGAAGTGGTCTCATCTTCAGTCTGCAATTCGGCATAAGGAAATACACTAGGACATCATGCCCAGAAGGGACTTGTATTGTCGCACAGTGGAGCTTGTTCTCTCGTTGAACTGTACAATGAGGTTTCGCATGGTGACCACTCTGTCCGGAGAGGGGCGAACCCAGGGAACTCATGTGTCCACATCTGCTCCTAGAAAGATTGCGGTCTGTGGTGGTAGCAGCGACTATTTCTCCTCGTTGATCGAGAACCCTAGGTCTTGTAGTAGGGTTGTTCTTCCAAATCCCTTGGATGCAGTTTCCAGGGAGCTTCCTTTCACTAGCCAGTCGTCTAGGTATGGAAAAACCTGCACCTTAGAGCACCTGTGGTGAGCGGCCAAGGGGGCCAGGTATTTCGTAAACACTCTTGGTGCGGACTTTAGCCCAAAAGGAAGTATTTTGAACTGGAAATGTTGGTCGCCGACAGTGAACCTAAGGTACTGTCTGTGGGATGGATGGATGGATGGATGGATGGGCATATGGAAGTAGGTGTCCTCCAAGTCTACAAGTATAGAGTACTGAGGAAATCAGACCTCCTGAGCCATGGAAGGAAGGGAGGTACTCTTGAATTTTAGACGACAAACAAACTTGTTGAGGGACCTTAAATCTAGAATCTGAGACCACTGCCCATTTTTCTTTTTTACTAGAAAAAAGTGGCAATAGAATCCCTTCCCCTGTCGTGGAGGTGGCACCCGCTCTATGTCGGCCTTTAGTAAAAGCTTGGCGGCTTCTACCCTTAGATGTTGCAGCCGGAGGATGTTTTTCCTTGGCAGACATTCTGAGATTGCAACAAATGAAGGCACATTTGCACGCTCTGGATCTTTGTGGTGAAGACATTGGAGGAGATGGAACAAGTTACTTACCTGTAACTGTTGTTATCAAGCATGGGTCTGGCGTGGATTCACATGCTCATGAATATTCCCCGTCAGGCTGGGAATCCTCGGTAAAGAAAAAATCAGTTTCAGTTTCGTTTCTGAACTGTCTTTCTCCTAATACCCAATCACTGGCCTCTGGGTCATACTACCCCCAGCCAATGACTGCCCTCTACCTAAGCCCCTTCTCTGGCAGCCAGCTTAAGATTTGGTAGCACGTAAAGTGGCAGTAGGACCAACAGAAGAGTTGCAGAGGGGTAGGCGGAGGGTTCACATGTGAATCCATGCCAGACCCATGCTGGAGAACAACAGTTACAAGTAAGTAACTTGTTCCTTCTCCAGCATGGGGTATGGCATGGATTCACATGCTCAACAATAAAGAATACATAGCAGTACACACATGCACAACCACGGGAGGTGGCAAGGCTCAACATTAAGCATTTCAACAACTCAACATTAATCATCTCTTACCTCCGGGTTCGCTGTTAAGCACGAGAAGGAATGGCCGCTGTTGTGTGAGCTCCGGCGGTGACCAGGGCCGAAATGCCAGTATAACCGCACCTAGAATCCGGTTCTTATTGAAATCTGCGAGGAACGTGCAGCAACATTCACAGATTTGGCATACGAAGTTTGGAGGCAGGAGTTTGTGGGAAGTCAGAGCTGCAGCACAAATAAGCTCCCACGCGCAGCGAGAGAGAGGGGGGCCGGAGACACGCCAAGGACAGAGGAGGAGCCCGGCGCCAATCCAGCGCGAGTGACGGCGGAAGGATACACATCCCAGCTGCACCTCGAGGTGAGTCATGGGCGCTCCCCGGGTACCGTTGAGCGCCTGCAGACCCCCCCAAATACACCGCTGATAAAATTTGAAGGGAGCGGGACCCAGGAACGCCCGGAACCGGCGCGGACAAGGTGGGAGGAGAACACACGTGACGCTGCGCCCCAGAGCTGCGATCGGCCCGTCGGCCGCTCTGCGGACCCCTATAGACACTCGAAGCGACCTGGGGGGCACGGGGGACCCGGCTGCTCCTCAGGGGCTGGGCCTAGTGCCCCCTGCAGCGTAGAACACTAATGAGCCGGGGGGGAGCGTGGAAGAATAATCCCCCCTTTCCCCCCCCAGCGACCACCTAAGCGCTCCTCCGCCCAGGGCTCGGCTCACCATTTCCACTTGGGTCGGGTCGAGGCCCGCCCTGTTGTGCCGCCGTACGGCAGACCAAGACCAGTGAACCACACTGAAACGTGCCAACGCCGCTCCAAAACACCATATACGGGACGGGCTGGAAAGGAATCACCCAGGCACTAATTAAAATCCCCCCTCTACCACACAATCCTCAAAAGCAGGGGTACCAGGCCACCCTGGGGGCCATCAGAAGCAGGCAATAGGGGACAAGTGAGAAGACACTGAGAAACCCCTGCGGGGAAGGAGAACCTAAAGACAGGCAATCGGAGACCCTATAGAGTATACCTGGCTCCCAGGCGGATTCAGGGATCTGGGAGGTGAAGGGATACTCACCACGGGCTATAAGCTCAGAACTCATTGCAACTGGACAGGTGAGGAATCCGTTTAAAGGGGAAAAGGTGCATGAGAGACACCATTCCAAAACGCACTGGATATACGCACTTCTCGAAAAAGACCATCGGAAGAGCACACCTTGTCAACAACGAACCAGCCCCTAAGACACTAAAGTTATTATAGAAGATCCATACAGAGGCTAGAGGCTGATAACAAGAGGAGGCTACTAATAACAGAGTTAAAACACGGACAGAACAGACACTTGCAGGGGCGCAGAACCAGCTCAGACGGCGAGCCAAAAAGCCTCCACAAGGTCATCTTCAGTTACCACTCCACACCCATCAGGTATAGGAATCACGCAAAAGAGGATTACAGGGCATGCTCCCAGGTTACACCGCCTCAAATAAATAAAAAAACGACACCCGAGAGCTTTGGCCCTAAGAAGGGAAGAGGAACCATTGAAAAATACACAACAGCAATAAAGAAAGATACGGAACTCGAGACGGCTGAGGAAATGCCCCCACAGGAGCAACAGGCTACTTCAGTACCAATGATGGACCCTCGGGCGGTCTTTCTGGCTATGCAACAGGGCTTCTCCGCCCTCAACGACAAACTGGAGGGGATAACAGCAAATGTGGCCTCCATTAAAACACAACTGGATAAACCAACGTCGCGTATGACAGAGGCAGAGACGAGAATATCGGGCACAGAAGATGCACTTGAGGCCTTGAAGAACACAGTGTCCACAATGGCAATAGAACTAGGGACAGTGAAATACAAATGCGAAGATTTGGAGGCAAGATCTCGGCGGAATAACATTTGCATAGTCTTGAGTTCCGGAGGAAGCATTGAAAGGGTAAATGGAAAAGGCAGTAGAAGATCTTTTACGTAATCTCCTGGGAGATCCTGGAAGGTCGGCAATGTTCATCGTGGAGCGGGCACATAGGTCACTCGCCCCAAAGCCAAAACCTGGTGCATACCCTAGACCTATCATAGCACGCATGATAAACAGATTGTAAGCTGTATGGTTGGAAGCCTTAAACAAGGGGGAACTGCACGAAACCACTAGGGAAGCAGTAATCACGTTACTACTTAAACCAGGGAAACCCCCAGAGGAATGCGGCTCGTATAGGCCGCTGTCACTAATAAATACAGACACGAAGATTTTCGTAAAAATATTAGCAACCTGATTAACACCACTGATGTCCTATATGGTACATGAAGACCAAACTGGGTTTATTATGGGCAGGTCCACAGCAACGAATATTAGAAGATGCCACAAAATTCTGGCCACAATACCCCCTGAAACTCAAGGGATAGCGGTATCCCTCGATATGCAAAATGCATTTGATACTGTCTTCTGGCCCTTCCTATTTGGGGTAATACGAAACTATGGGTTTGGCCCCAAAATCATAAAATGGATACAAATATTATATGCATGTCCCTACGCCAAGATAAGAGTCAATGGCACCTTAACAGACATACTAGAACTACTCGGGGGTACCCGACAGGGCTGCCCATTGTCACCTTTACTGTTCGTCCTAGTGATAGAGCCCCTAGCCATCATCCTTAGGTAACGCTACAGTCCATATGGCTTATGGCTTGAGGGCAAACTACAAATTATAACTATATGCCGATGATATTTTACTATATCTATGGGACCCAGATCGCTCAATGGGCAAAGTCCTGGCAGAAGTTAAAAGGTTCAGTGAACACTTCGGCCTACGACTCAACCTCAACAAATCAGAGATATTCCCGCTCACAAAAAATACAGTTGAACCCCAAGACTTACATGGTATCATCTGGAGCCCGATGCATATATTGTACATTGGAGCATACGTTGCTAGAACAGCCCAGCTGTCCCATGCCCTAAACTACAGCACATTAGCTGACACCCTATGTGCAAAGATGAAACGCTGGAACGCCCTTCCCATCTAAATGATGGGAAGAATAGCCTTAATCAAAATTATATTATCATCAAAACTGTTCTATCTGTTCAATACAGTACCGGCCTGGCCGTGTTGTGCTTTGTTTGCTATAATGAATAGTGCCTGCGTCACGTTTGTGTGGGGAGGGCATCCTAGGCTAGGTTGGAAGACATTAACTGATACGTATCCAAGGGGTGGGTTGATGGCACCTGACCGTGAACTATAATACCTGGCAGCACAGGCACACTATGCCACATACTTTCGTAACCCTGGGGAACCCACCACCTGTTCTGAGAGAACGAGAAGCAATCATAGCGCTGCACAAAATGACTAGATCAAGCCCCATACACCATAACTCCATAGACCCCACGAAGGTAACAACCACCATGGCCTGGGCCAAAATTGCTGAAATATTTGCACAGACAGGCTATACCACCCAAGTATGCCGCTCTGGGGTGACCCCCAAACACCATTCACTCTAGATGGGGAGGTGGCTGTGCATTGGAGCGCCAGAGGTATTGCTCAATGGGGACAGTTATTCCCAGAGAAGCGCTCTGTGCAATGGGAAGATATCAAGGATATAGTGGGAAATACAAACAAACATAAGCTACAATATATGCGTGTATAAACTGCCATACAAAATACATGCCCCACCTTCCCAAAAGAACCGGAGATAAACATGGGGTTTGGATATATGTTTACAGGGGGGACACAGAAAATTACAGCCTCTGCGCTGTATAAAGTTATAGTGCAGACACGCCCAGCAGGGAACCACACGGCCAGGAACATGTGGGAAAAGGACCTGGGGCAACAAATAGACGATCACGAATGGTCCCAGATCTGTGCACTGACCAAACAAATATCATGCAACTCTAGATACAAACTAATACATTATAAAATAGTACATAGGACACATTATACCCCTGTAAAGCTTAAACAAATCTTTCCTGCCGCACCAGGAACCTGCCCGAGGTGTAACCCTGACGACGCAAATATATATATTATGCTCTGGGGATGCATAAAGCTGAGAGACTACAGGGCAGAGGTTTGTGAAGCTCTAGATGGAATGGCAGATCAGCCTGTGGAGTGGTCGCCACAGGTGTGCTTGCTGGGTGCGGAGGGGAAAACGAACCCGACCTGGCGAAAACTTTTAAATTTGAGCCTATAAATAGCCAAAAGAGCAATATTAATGAAGTGGAAAAATGCAAACCCGCCAACTAAGGCGGACAGGGACACATATGTTATGGACAAATGACACAGAAGAACTATACATAGACTCGGTGCTGCTCTCCTCCAAGCCTAGAAATATATGGGCCAGGTACAAACAATATTTGGCGGACAAAGCTGAACTCGAAAACTCAAGACTCAGAAGGAGAGTAATTGTGTACAATGTACTGATGTAAAGTGGATTATATATATATATATATATATATATATATATATATATATATATATATATATATATATATATATATATATATATATATATATATATATATGTGCATTACCTGTGTGCAATGATAAATAAAGTTTTTTTTTTAAAAAAGCATCTCTTACCTCCTCACCAGGCTTACCTTCAAGCGAACAGGTTAAGCAGAACTGCTTGGCCGACTCTGGACTCCTCCCTGGAATCCCGGTCGATGCATTAGAATTTCGTGAAGGTGTGCGTCGAACTCCAAGTAGCAGCCCTGCAGATGTCCAGCAGGGGCACACCAGACAACAACGCTGTAGTTGCAGCGATCGCTCTGGTCGAATGGGCTCTCGGAAGGCCAGGCAACGGTCGGTTTGCCAACCGATGACAATGAGTGATACAGCTGGAGAGCCACCTGAGAATGGAAGCCTTGGAGAAGGCCTTTCCTTGGTTCACAGGGCCAAAGTTCACAAACAGCTGTGATGTCTTCTGAAAACTCTTTGTGCGGTCCACGTAGAACTTTAGCAGTCTAGCCACATAAAGCTAGTGCAAAGTCCTCTCAGAAGGCGACAGGAAGAAAACTGGTAACACCAAGGGCTCGATAAGATGGCAGTCCGACGGTACCTTGGGCATGAAGAAGGGGTGGGTCCTCAGCACGACCCTCGTTCCGTGGAATGTCAAATACAGAGGTTTACAGGAGAGGGTCTGGCTCTCTGCCACTCGTCGTGCGGAGGGGATGGCCACAAGAAACACCGTCTTCCACAATAGGAATTGCAGAGGCACTGAATGCAGAGGCTCGAACGGAGGACCCATGAGCCTAGTCAGCCCCACATTGAGCTCCCACGCCGGGGCCGGATCCTTCACCGGCGGGAACTAGCGGAAAAGTCCTTTCATGAACTCCTTAACCAGGCGATGCAACCACAGCAACGACCGCCCCGGAGTTCTGGTGTAGCGGGAGATAGCAGCAAGATGGATTTTGATACAAGCGTGAGCCAGCCCTGCCTTGGCCAGCGACAGCAAGTACGGCAGCACTAGAGGGGCCGTTATCTGTAGAGGGTTTATCTTCTGTGCAGGGCACCAGATGGTGAACCTCTTCCATTTATGTCCATAGGACTTAGAGTCGAAAGCCCTGGCCTTGGCAAGTACCTCCTTGCATTCTGCCAGGATCTTGTATCCTCCAAACTCTAGCGCTGCAGGAGCCAGGCCTGCCAGTTCAGTGACCCTGGGTTGTGGTGCAGAATCACACCTCCTTCCCTGGCGAAAGATCTGTGTCTGCCGGAACCTTGACTTGAGGGGACACTGACATGTCCAGAAGGTGCAGTGAGTCACAGAAGCAATGGCAAGGGTGGCAACGCATAGAGGAACAGGCCGCCCCAGGGGAATGAGAATGCATCCCCAATGCTCGCAGGCTGGGGAAACCTGCTGGCGAACCTCCGGCACTTGGTGTTCATCGCCGTCGCAAACAGATCGATCTGGGGATTGCCCCATCGTCAAAACAGTAGGTCCACCTGATCCCGCCGAAGCTCCCACTAGTGGCAAGAGCGCAGCTCCCTGCCGAGTGAGTCTGCAACACTGTTCTTCACTCCTGCCAGATGTGACGGCCCAGTGCCATAGATCCTGCGCTTCCTTGAGAGAGCTGGGGACATGGTGGCCCACCGCTTCCGAATGTAGAACATTGTGGTGGTGGTGGTATCGGTGAAGACCCGCACCACCTTGCCCTTGAGGGACGGAAGGAATGACTTGAGGGCCCAAAACACGGCCCAGAGCTCCAGGACGTTGATGTGCAATGCCTTCTCCTCCGTGAGCCAAAGGCCTCTCTTGCGTGTAGATTTCCAGTATGTGTGCCTCATCCCTCCAGTGAGGCGTCTGTTGTCACCGTCTCCTGATGCGCTGGGGTTTTAAGTCTGTGCCCGCTGCGAGATGCGTGCGGACGCCCCACCATTGAATCGGTCGACGGAATGTCTCGTTGAGGGCGATCTTGTCTTCAAAGCTTCCCGACACTTGTATCCAACGGGTGTCGAGGAACTACAGCTGCGGCCGCATCCGGAGCCTGCACAACCAAACGAGGTAGATGCATTACATCATGCCGAGCAGGGACTTAATGGACCTCAACCCGACAACTTCCATGGTCAGCAGCCATTATACCTTGCCCAGGGTGGCTTTTATCCTGTCTTCTGACGGTGAAACAGCCGCGCCGCCACCGGTGCCAGGCACTTGGTGAAGACCCTTGGGCCGACTTCAAACCGAAGGGAAGGGCCTTGAATTTATAGTGCTGCCCTTGGACCACAAAGCGCAGAAACATTTGATGCCCCTTGTGTATGGGGATGTGGAAGTACGCATCCTCCAAGTCCAGCGACAACAGGAAATCTCTTTCCGCCAGCTGTCCCAGCACGTGCTGAAGGGTGACCATCCGGAACATCTGGCATTTGTTTGTTTTATTATTTGTATTGCGCACCAGACCCGAGGGTATCATGGCACATCGCATATGATAATTTACAGCTTTGTTGCACATCAGGGTAATACAATGCATAAGAAAGAAACTGGAGCAGAGAAAATGTACAGTCAAGACAAATCGAATAGCAGCAGAGACAGGGCACTAGCAGAGGGCATATACAGAGGACAAAAGCAGAGGACAGTCAGTAATGTAACTAACAACTACAAATATTTACATAACGGCAGAGCGAGTTAGTGCTAGATGGCATGAATAGGCCCTGGATGTCAGCGTCTTTGAGCCATCTGATTATGTTGTGGCGGAAGTTTGAGTACGATTGATTTGCCCTCAGTGGAGTGGATAGGGAGTTCCACAATTGGGCTGCCTTGACCGGGACACTACTCTAGATAACTCAAATCGAGGGACTGAGAGGAGGTTAGTATTGGATAATGTGGTAGTTCTATGCAAGGATTTCATGGTCAGTCTATCTGCCAGATAGCAGGGTGCCGCGTTGTTCAGGCATTTGTATGCGAGTGAGGCGACTTTTAGTTTGATTTTTATCATCTGTTGAAAGCCAGTTATTGGCTCTTCTAGTCTCAGAGATATTTTCTCTCCTGGAAATTCCCAATGCTGCTCTAAGGGCATTATTTTGCAGGAATTGGATATTCTTAATAGTTTGTTTATTCATCCCTATGTACAGCGTGTTACAGTAATCAAGCTTAGATAAAATAAGCGCCCTAGCAAGGGTAATACAGCTGTCGTTAGACAGGAAGGGTTTGCCTGCTCTAATCAGTTTGCAGGTGTATGCTTTGGCTGAGGCCAAGGCATTGACCTACTTGTTGAAAGATAGGGTTGAGTCCAGATAGAAACCCAATGTTTTCACCTCCTTGGTGACGGAGATGATATTGTTCTCCATATTGAAGGCAGAGTATTTGGGCTCAATTTTTTAAGGGTTGTGGTCGTGCCCAGGATAATTATCTCAGTCTTGTCATCATTCAGGCATAGTCCATGACTGGTCATCCATGCCTGGATGATGAGATAAACCCTATTCACCAAAGCCAAATCCTTGTCATAATCCCCAGTAAGTGGTAGGAGGATCTGATTATCATCTGCATAGTTAGTGTAGGTGATACCAAGATGATCCAGATCATCGAAAGGTGCTTTGTGAAAATATTATATAAGGTAGGTGAGACACAGGATCCCTGGGGCACTCCGCAAGTGATGGAGAATGGGTCTGGCGAGAAGACTTCCATGGTTTGATTGCTGAGAAAGGATAGGATCCACGCTATGGCTTCATCTGTGAAATGCACTGCAGTATCCAGGTGGCTGCATAAGACTCTGTGGTCCACAAGGTCAAATGCAGCCGATAAATCCAGTAGAAATAAAAGGGCTGAAGTCCCTTTGTCTCAGGGTTCATCAATCTGAGCCTTCAGGTCTATTAGAGCTATTTCGGTCCTGTGCTGAGGCCGAAAACCGGACTGCCGTGCTCCTAGTAGAAGGTTAGATTCCAGACGCTTTTGAATTTGTGAATAGGCCATTTTGTCTATGATTTTCAAGAGAAAAGGCACTGTTGTAATCGGACGGTAATTAGTAGGTATCAAAGGGTCCAATGTCTGTTTTTTTCAGTAGAGGGAGCACCCACGACTCCTTGAGGTTGGATGGGATAATGCATATGTGAATGAAGCAATAATGAGTTTCGTAATGAAGGGGGCCAGGTCTCTAGCTGCATCCTTTATGAGTTGTGCTGGGAATTGGTCACCCTGACAGTTCGAAGTTTTGAGCGATATGATTTTTTCAGTTTCAATTATGGCGACTTTAGAGAACTTAAAGCGGCGCGGGTCAGCAATGTTATTAGGGGGAGCAGAGGCAGTTGTGGGGGTAGTGGTACTAGTTAATGAAGCTTTTTTCTAAGCAATTTTTGTTTGTAAGTTTGTATCTTTGTTAGCTAGTGCTTGCTGTATATTAGTGCACCATGATTTACCTTTTATACAGTTGTCCGGCACTGGGATGGGGGTTTCTAGCTCGTTCAGTATGACGAAGAGCTCCTTCATGCTTGATTTGGCCTGTGCTATTCTGGAGTTATAAGTTTCACGTTTGGTTGAAAAGCCAGGGCGAGAGGTTAGATCCTGGGGAACACCACAGGTAGAGAGGAAGATAGGAAGGCACCTAGTTGGACTTGGGAGGGTCGATCAGAGAGGAAAGAGGTCAGCCAGGCCAGAGCCTGATGAGTGATACACAGATTCTCACAGAGACAGTTGAGCAGGATGGTATGGTTGACCATGTCGAAGGCAGAAGAGAGAGAGTAGGATGAGGACAGAGGGAATGTTAGAGTCAAGGTTGGAGAGCAGATCTTCACGGATGTTCAGGATAGCAGTTTCCGTGATTCTGGCTGCTCTGAAACCAGACTGGTGGTCATGGAGACAGCCAACAGAATCAGAATGAAGGTTAATCTGAGAGATGGCCAGCATTTCCAGGAGTTTCCCCAGAAAGGGAGTAATGGAGATTGGGCGATAGTTAGCTGGACAGGAAGGATCAGCTGTGGGTTTCTTGAGAAGAGGATGCACAAGGGACTGTTTCAGAGGGGAGGGGACGGATCCTGAAGCAAAGGAATGGTTGCAGGTGGGCTTTGGCTTTACTTTATCTCATTTTAAGTGGTGCTATTGAGTCAAGTGAGGTGGACATGGCTTGATTATATTTCTTGACAAATATGTTGGATCCCAGATTTTCAGGGAGCGCATCGTGTGTAGGGAGGATGAGAGGGAGCAGATCGTTTTTTATTCCTTGTGGGAATAGGTGGAGCTAGCGATACAGGCATGAAGATCGGTTTTACAGTTAAGGAGAAGGTTACGTCCAAATCTGAGGTGATATGGCTGAAATTGAGGCATTGCAATTGTGGTTTGCAACCCAATCGAGTGTTCACCCTTCTCACAACAAAGGAAGAAGCACTCTGAGTGAAGCCTAGATCTGTTAGGATATTGGCCACACTAGCCGCATGTGAATCTTTAGGGTCATTGAAGACTAGGTTAAAGTACCCTAGTAGTAGGACTTGAGTAAGTTTTTTTTTAATTATTAGATCAAATATTGGAGATATCTTCTTCAAGAGTACTGATAAAGCTTGGAGGTCTGTATATCAGATGGATTGTGAGAAGTCTGGGAATTGTTTGTTAAGTTTGGCTGTGAGATTCTCACATGATTTAATGTCAAGGGGTGGCACTAGTCAGAGGAAGATTATCTTTTGCGATAAGGGCAATGCCTCCTCCTCATGTTTCAGTTCTATCAGATCTTATGATAGTGTAGCCATTTGGGATAGCCAGTGAGAGAGCTAGTCGTGCAGCGGCATGTAGCCATGATTCGGTGATCACTAGGAAGTTATGGTGTTCCGATTGTATGATGTCAGATATCTTGGTTGCATGGGTGACCAGCGATCTGGCGTTTATTAAAGCACCCTTGAGGTTAGGGATGACAGGTACTGAAGCAAGTGGGACTTCTGTACTTTGGGTCTTGGAAGTAGTGTAGTTGGACGCATAGGCTGGACGAGAATTATGGTGACTTTTCCTCTAATCTTAGGGGTAACTTATTTGTTGAGGCGGCAGGGATCTAGAATGGGTCGCCAAAAGCCGGTCTTCTTTCGGACGAGGAGGTAACGAGAGTATACTCCGGAGCCCCGGAGCCTCTTCGGGACAAGTTCTATCGCACCATTTTTCAGCATTGCTCGTACCTCTAGAAGCAGTTGTGGAACATGGTTTTCTTTTCTAGCCACAGGTGGAAAACGGGGACACTTCCTTTGGAACTCCAGGGTGTGTCCGTGGGCCAGGGCATCCAGCACCCAACGGTCGGTGGAGATGGCCTTCCACACGGTGACGAAGTTAGTCAGCCAGCCTCCCACCGGGGTGCTCGTGTGGGGGCCGACGTCACGGCCGGTTCAGTCCTGCTTCGCTGAGGCCGTACTCTGGGCCCCTTGGCGATGACTATTTCCTCCGGCTTTGCTGCTGCCTCTGTAGGCCTCCTGGGACAAAGAACGGCCTACTTGACGGTACGAAGAAGAGCTGCCACCGAATCCTTTGGAGGCACCATGTGAATTGCCTCTGGGGGACCGACAGGACGGCCGTCATTGCTGGAGTGTGCCCAAGGCAAGGCCCGTCTCGGTGTCTGCCTTGATGGCCTACAGTGATGACTCGTCCACCGTCTTGCCGAACAAGTTGTCCCTGAAGTTGGTGGCCTTGAGCCAACTACTTATAAAGGGAGGAAACCCGGTATACTACTGGCTAATACAAAATTAGCAGTGTATGCTTTTTCTATATCCGGGAGGATAATAGTCAATATATAAGGAGACAAAGTTAAAAGTCAGGTACTGGAGGTGCCTTGCATTAACACTCTAAGCAAAACAATAGGAGGGACCAGATAAAGTTAAAAAATAGTAGCAAATTTTAATAATAACGAAGAAATCGTCAAGTTTAAAACATCCAATTAAATGAATTGGTCCAAGTGACAAAAGAAATGTATATAACTTCCAATGTGCAAAAACAACAATAGGGAATACGTAACGGGCTTATATGGCCATTTTACAGAGATGTTACCAGAAAAATACGACCACTGTGGGTACTTTTCAAGCAAAAAGTGCGGTACCCATCCACATATGGATCAATATGTCATGAAATATAATCCCGGTTTACAATCCAGAGATGTGTCTCGACATGTTTCTGTTCCATAGGACAAAGTGTGGAACATTCATCAGGTGGTAAGTATTATACAGTATAGCCTATTTTACAAATGGGGTAGTTCACAAATTAATTAAAGCCTCATAGCACCTGTAAAGGATAAAAACAACAACAAACATCAAAGAATTAGTTACTGAATAACTATATACTTAGGTAGGTTCAAAAAATGAACTAGGCAGCAAAATAGGGGTATAATTTTAACTTTGTCTCCTTATATATTGACCTTGAGCCAACCATGCCAGCACAAGCAAACGCCGTTGCCCATCTGGCGGAAACCAGTGTCGGGGATGTCCGCGGCCACCGTGATGGCATGGTCCGAAGCCACCTTGCCTGTGTATGCCTTTCTGTCTTCCCATTCAGCTTTCCCACCCTTCTCTTCCATTCCGTCCACGCATGTCCTATTGAAAAAAAGGCCAAAATTGCCTACTTCTCACAAAACGGCTGGTTAGCATATAAAAATGTTTTTTATGTTTCCACTCAACCTGTTCTTGAAAGCCTGGAAAATGAGGAATTCAGCACAGCAAAACATTTGTTCCTAGCACTTACAAGGAAAAAACCACAGGCTTCTTTGCACATCATTTTATTGGCTTTTTCTGAAAAAACCCAAAATGTTCTACCTTTTTGGTTATTTTCTCTCTCCCCCCTACAGCAAACTAGGATTACTTGGTGGTGTTACGACCGCCTACATGTGGGAAAAAAAGGGCCAAATTTGGCCGAGATACCTCATATAACAAAAAAGTCACAAGGGACTGAATGGCGACATACTGAAATCACAAAAAAGGCCTTGGCACTGGGCTGCGGGGGAGGGGGAGGGGAAGGGGAACCACCGGCAGTTAAGTCGTTAAAGTTATACAATACAACAGGCGCTATCACAGTTGTTAACACAGCAGATACCTATGAAAGTGTCCTACTAATTCAACACAACACAATGCTAGGAAAATGTTACAAGCGGATTATGCATTTGAAATACCAAGTCAAAGATAATGGTGTTCCATCAGACTTTAAAGCAAGATTTCCAGGAATGCTTTTTACACTATTATTAGGACGTACGTTATCCCTGATGTACCCTCTCTTGCCAGCTTGTCTCAATTTTTTTTTTTTTTTTTTTTTTTTTTTTAAATGTCTGCCTCTCTGCTCTGCCTTATTTGTCTACCTGCCACTTTGCCTGGAGGGCTGTGAGGTAGGGAAGCTCTTGATCTATGAAATGTGATATAATGTGGTATAACCTCTGTGATGTGTCGATTGGCCAGCCTTGTTCTTGTGGACCTGCTTCCTGGGAGCCGGCAGGCTACGCAAGCCCCCATTGAAGGCCCACACTTAAGGCCTCCTACATTCTCGGTCTGGCCTTGTCCGGATCCTGCCCAGGTAATGCTGGCGGTCCAGGAACCACGATACGTACTGACCCCTGTGGTCTCCTTCCTGCTATCAGTACCTACTGTCCAATGTGAGAAACCTGAAAGTGTCTCACCCGCTAGTCCTCAGGGATCTGTCATCCAGGTGGCCAGCACACGGCCATCGCTTTTGGATCCAGTTCCTGGGGTTGAACCAGTGCGGGAGGATCACCTGGGTGAGGGGTTTTCAGGGAGTGGGACACCAGAGAGCGAGATACATATCCCCTTCCCTCTAACACCTTTAGCCCATCCTACCAGGTAGGATACTAAGGAACTGACCCCCCCCCTTCACAACACAAATACTTTCTCATTGACAGCTTGCTATGAGAGAAAACAGACTACACCCGAGCCGTATGCCTGACATGTCCCAATACGATAGGCAGGTTCAGGAAATTACTGACTATCACACACACCTGACTTCCATTACATTTCCACACACGGCTAAAAGGCAGAGCACAAGAGCACAATCTGAGCGAGAGAAAGCACCAGAGGAAACAGCAGTTCCAAGATGGCAGTTTAATATGAGGCAAAAGACGACAAAACAGAGCGGGATTGCAAGGAGGGAAGTGCCCTTGACCTTTATTGACGATGAACCGTTACTTTCACAAACTCGAAAATAGAAAGCGTAAGACCAGGAAACCAGGCTGAAGAATCCTGCATTGTGTGTCGGAGGTACCCGATGCTCGCCAATGAAATCAACACAGCCGGTGAGTTGGAGAGGCCGATACCAGACCAGTCTGTGTTGAAGCCAAGGTTGCAAGCAGCAACATTGTAGGGTGAATGAGTGTATGAAGCGCATGTGATAACCAACTCAAGTAAACTTTCACAACAGATGAGCGATTGAACTTTTAAACCAAGATACGATACCTTAAGAGTGGTTCGGCACCGTGTGCGTACACATTCGAAGGTCTCCAACTGAGAGGTGGCAAAAGAGTGACAAAGGATTGTGAATAAAGTGGTCCTGAAACGGGTCAAGCAAAATCTTGTGCACAATCTAAAGTCTTTGATGTTAATAGAGTAAAGAAAGTTGATGATATAGTAGATAAAGTTGGTCCGAGCACAAACAAGGGAGATCAGCCGAGGGCTTTTGGATAACGCAAATTTGTGTTAAAGTAAATTGAAATTGGTTCAAGCCCAGCAGAGGGCGACTGATTGAATATTGTGTTAAAACTGATCTGAGCCCGATGGAGCGGGACCTGGGGTGACCCGTGAATCACCTGAGAAATTGTATACATGAAAATCCTACGAACATTGTGTTAAAGAGGATATGAGCCTGGCCGAGGGGGGATTGGGGGGGATCTGAGGTGAATGTTGAATCACCATAGAAATTGAGTGCGTGTGAAATCCTGAGAGGGAAAGAACGTATTGGTTTGTTACATCAGGCCCTCTGAAAGAAGAGACTTTGAAAGGCAAAGAGACTTGGGTATGGAAGGCAATGATGCTAATGTTTGAACTGCACCCTTGTGCTAGAGAAGCCAGAGACTGTGCCAAGCTTGAGTGCGTAGCCTTGTCCCATGCCAACGGCCTGAATATCCTGACATATAATTTCTTGGACACTTTGTTTTACATAACATTGTTTCCCACACTATTTGTAATTAGATGCAAGGATTGTCAATCGTTTTTTTTAGTATAGGAACTTTTATTTTGACAAGACACCACTAGGACTGCGTTATTATTTGATGGTCGCAGCTTGCTCCCACCTTTAGATTTAGAATTAGATAGGCGTTTTTCAAACCTTTGTTTAAAGTTCAATAAACACCCTTGAACTGTGGTCACTTGTGTCTGTTTTACTGTTAATACCATGCCTTCCTTACACCTACCAGCCACTCATTCTGTCCCTCTGTCACACTTTCTACCGAAGCTATTTAAAACCACACCAGGTCCGCCACCGTCACGCCTAACGTTCGTTCATGGCTGATAGATTCCGCAACCCGGACACCTTGCTGCACCTGCTTCGCAAAGCACGACTCTCGAGCCACACTACGCTCAAACTCTATAACCGAGCGAATCCGAACACAACGGTAAGGAATTATTGTTTGAGCTCCAGAACTACCATCCGCAGGCATGCAGTCTCACAGCACTGCTCTACATCCATTTGCATAAACCACATCCCTAGTAGGCTCTCAAACCCTAATGGATCCAAGTCTAGTATGAGCTTTGCCACGACAAAGCTCGCTCCCCCTGTCTATCACTTTCTTTCAGTCACGCTCATTCCATCTGGCCCCACTGATCAGAAATTATGTCAGCCTTATAATAATGGTCGTATACCACGACCCAACAATGCCTTTACGCTGAAATGGAGTAATGTTTCCATATCTAAACTAAGCAATGCTCCAATGTCCAAAATGAGCAATGTTTCCATGCCAAAAGCTAGTAATGTTTCCATGTCCAAAATGAGCAATGCTTGCATGCCAAGAGTTAGCAGTGTTTCCATGGCAAAAATTAGCAATGTTTCCATGGCAAAAATGTGCAATGTTTCCATGGCAAAAGTTAGCAATACATACATAAAAAGGTAGCAGGCGCCCCTCTCTAGAAAGAACATGGCATGATAAGCTGTTCTGTGGTTTTGTCCCACTTTGAGAGTCCGTAGCCATCGCAATGTTTCGATGCCAAATCTTAGCAACGCTTCCATGCCAAATCTCAGCAATGTATCCATGCCAAAAGTTAGAAGGGTTTCCATGCCAAAAGTTAGAAGGGTTTCCATGCCCAATCTCAGCAATGCTTCCACGCCAAATGTTAGCAATGTTTCCATGCCAAAGGTTAGCAACCTGAGCCTTGACCTCGCCAGCACAACCATCCTCAACACCATACAGAGTCCACCCTCTACCCCCATTCACTACCTCAATCTAGCTCTAATCAATGGCCGCCCTCTGTCTGCACATGCCCTAGATATCCACAAATTCCTCATTATGAATAACCAAGATTCCCTAGCCATTACTGAAACCAGGCTGCACTCAGCATCCAGTACTATGTTATCTCTTGTCCTCCCCACAGGTTACACCATCTATAGAAGTGACAGACATAACAAGAGGAGGCGGAGTGGCCTTTATTGCTAAGGACCACTAGCTCATCAGACAAGTACCCTCTGCTCTTAACAATATTCACCTCATCTATCGCCCGCCAGGTCCCACCCTCACATTCAAAGAGGATCTATTCCTCCTACTGAGTAGCAACCTCAAGCTCACGTCCCAAGTGCTTCTTCTAGGTGATATCAACCTGGGCCTTAACGACCCACTTGATTTACCAGCCACCTCACAAGCCAATGCCCTCACTTCTCTCGGCTTTGACCAACACATTAGTCATACATCTCAAAGGACGTGAGCTAGACTGGCTGGCAGATACGAATTGTCACATTTCCATTAACCCCTTAAGTGCCAAGG
Source organism: Ambystoma mexicanum (assembly GCF_040938575.1). Lineage (NCBI taxonomy): Eukaryota > Metazoa > Chordata > Amphibia > Caudata > Ambystomatidae > Ambystoma > Ambystoma mexicanum. Next base: position 434,187,283 of record NC_090931.1, on the reverse strand, counting down.
GCAAGGTATCATTTTTGGAATTGCATATGCAAGTAAGCAAAGCAAGGATTGCTCAAAACTGTAATCCAACCCCCGGGATATGTGAAGGGGTGGTCCCCCCTCACTGCCAGGGGGCTGGATTACCTTCAGTTTCACGTCAGCGTGAAACAAAGTAAATTCACCGCAGCAGCCATTTCAGGCTGCTGCGGTGAAAATAGAAGGTGAGTGTTCACCTTTCTCCCCCTCGATCTCCGGCTGTATTTCAAGCCGGAGATCGAAGGAGGTGTCGTTGGAAAGGGGAGATTCTCCCTTTTCCAACGACACCCTGTGTGACAGCATTGCTGCCCGTGGTTCGGGCGCAGAGCACTCGATGCTCGGGCAGCAATGCCCACTAGACACCAGGGAAACGTTTGTGATGTGTAGGAAAGGGGCGCTGCTTACAGTAAGCAGTCCTCACCCCCCCGGGCCCCAAAGCATGGGGGCACATATATATAATGACCCCTGGGGGGCAGACAGGTGACCATCTGCCCCCAGGGGTGGGGGTAGTAAAAAAAAAAAAGCACAAAAAAAACAGGAGGGGGTTTGGGGACCCTAGCCACCAGGGACTTTTTCAGAAATTGTGTCATTGGAAAGGGGAGGCTCTCCCCTTTCCAATGGCACCCTTTGTGACAGCATTGCTGCCCGCGGATTGGGCGCAGGGCGCTCGATGCGCAGGCAGCAATGCCCACTAGACACCAGGGATGTCTTTGAATGCGGGGAGGGGGGCTGCTTACAGCAAGCAGCCCTCGCTCCCCAGCCCTCAAAGCATGGGGGCACATATGTGTGTGTACAACCCTGGGGGCAGATGGCTGATCATCAAAGCAATGGGGATGGGGGGAGGGGGGCTGGGATTTTTTTGTCCCCTGAAATGGTTGGTGGCCCTGCCCAGGAAATTGGGGAATTGGGGAATTCAGCACAGCAAACCATTTGTTCCTGGCTCTTACAAGGAAAAAAAAAACAGGCTTCTTTGGACATCATTTTATTAGCATTTTTCGAAAAAACCCCAATATTTTCGCCCTTTTTGCTTATATTCTCTCACCCCCCCTACAGCAACCTAGGATTCCTGGGTGGCGTTACAACCGCCTACATGTGGGGAAAAAAAGAGCCAAATTTGCCCGCGATATCTCATGTAACAAAAAAGTTACAAGCCATTGAATGGCCACATACTGAAATCACCAAAAAAGGCCCTGGCACTGGGGGGAAATACCCATGGCCCGCTCTCCAAACCAGCCTCTTATCCCCTCCACCTTTACCCGCAGCTCATGTAACCTCACCAAGGATAACCTCTCATGTTTCCTCAATGCCCTTAATCCTGACATTCTGGAGACCTCAGACCCAGACTTCCTAGTAGAACACTACTGCACTACCCTAACCAACGCCATCAACACCATTGGCCCTCTAGCTTCCTAAAAAGCCAAACCAGCTAACCACACCAACACCTGGTACACTCGAACTCACAACTATCAGAGCTGAAAAAAGACGTGCTGACTCAAGTTGAGAAAATAATCTCTCTGAATCCTCCAAGCACGCATTCTCAACTCTCACCAACACATATATAAAACTCTTTCAATACAAGCATTTCCAATGCCAATTATTTGCCATCCTCAAAGAACTGGAAACACCAATCCCCCAAGTCTCTACGATCCTTAAAGACTCTGCCTGGTGTAACTCCATTCAAAGGCGAGGTGTACCCGGCCCCACTGAACATAGAATGCGCCCTTGAACTAGCTCCCTTCAATACGGGTGTAGTACCCACTTGCCTCAAGGAAGCCTGGGTCCTTTCCCGCTTAAAGAAACCTACTCGACCTCGCAACTGTATAAACTACATGCCCATTACCACTGTGACAGTTCCTCCTCAAAATTCTTGACAGAGCAGCCTACCTACAAATTCAACGCCATTTAGAAACAAACCAAATTCTGGGCATCCGCCAATCAGGTTTCTGCCAGGGCCACAGTACCAAATCTGCTCTCTTGGACCTGAAAATTCAGTTGGACGCTATCGAAGGAAAGCTGCCCATGCGTCTCCTCCTTGTTTTGTCCGCCGCCTTCGATGGAGTCGGGTTTCAGAAAGGTACCCCGGCGAACACAAAAGAGACACAAGAGCCTCCCCCACCCAGCACGGAGAAGGTCCAAGAAAGAACAAATCATCATGAGTTGGTGAAAAAAGAAGACAGGAGCCATTTTAGATCAATGGTGGCCCTTGTGTCCCTAACAGCAGCTGCGGATACAGCCTGCAATGGAAGTTTCACAAAAATGGTAGAAAACTATCCACTGCCACCAGCCACTCAGATGGATTTGTTACTGTAACTAGAATGTTACATAAGAAGTGAGAAAAGGGTTACAAAGTATCCCCTCAGCACTGCACTTAAGGTGTGCTGATCTCACAAAGAAAGTGTAGGTAGGATAAAAAGCATTCCCCTATCCTTGGAAACAGTTGATAAAGCTAAAATGGGAAACTCAAGGCGCTTCCAGCAGCACTACACATAAGGTGCTGTGTACGGCAATAGGAAATTATAGATGCCATAGAAAAGGATTGAGGAAAGCAGACTCCATCGAAATAAATCAAAAAGGGTGCCCAGAGAGCAAAACAAGGAGTGAGTGAGGAAAAAAAGGTTCCCGCTCACTATAGTCTCAGAATAAACCGAATAGTCCAGCAGAAAATGCAGAAATGCAGGGGAACTCACAAGGCAAGGAGGATTTCAAACAAGATTGAAATTCTAACTAACAAATTGAATTAATTTAGTTTTAGAATGTGGTTCAATTCCCTCCCTGCTCACTATTCAGGGGCTGCTTAATATGACAATTTCATCAAATTCCTTTCCCTGCTTAACAGGGTAAGGGACGGACAGCCAGAGCTGGAAGACAAGGTTATAGGCACTTACCCCCCCCCGTGTTAGGGCAGCTGAAACCACCACTTAAAAGACTGGTAGATTGTAATTAAAGTAGAGGTTTCAGACAGTAGCCAACATCAAACCACTCCTTTGTGGGGACTACATAGTGGGCCTTTTGTCGGATTAATTTTGCTATGACCAGGATGTCAAGTTGCAGGGTAATCACAGTGAGGTTCAATCATTTCCACGGCAGGTTTATCTGGAATTGGGAGCTCGAGTAACTCCATGATGCGTGCCATCATTTCATAGAATACATGACTCGAGTGCGGAGTCTTGCCTTGCTCTGTTGCACCCTGTGCCTCTGCAAGCTGCCCAGGATCTGTGGGCATTGGGTGCTTGGAGGTGAGTAGCGGGGGAGGGGGGGAAGTGGGGGGGTGTGCTACCACCAGTGGTCCAGGCGCTTAAAGATCATAGCGATCCAGGGAACCATAACCGGGCATACCGGCTGCCTAGTATAGTAGCAGCCAGAAGCAGAGATCCCGATGGTGGGAGTATTTCCAACATGTCTATGGAAAAGATCGAGGCTGGTCAAAGTGTTTAAATCTGAATTCTGTTCACAGAGACTCATTCCCTGATCTTGGGAGAGTCCTCTGTCCTGTTCAGTTGATGCAAATATGTTGCAGGGCCGGCACATGATTCCACTGTCCAGCGGTGGATGCATGTGTAGGCACATGGTGCCAGAAAGGTGGCCTTAAATATGGTTCCCGTTTAGGTGCTTACTAACGGCACACCGGGTATGAAGGAGTGTGTATAAGGCGCACGTGTTGTCGTCAGAGTTATGGTCACTGACTGCCTACATTTGAAAAGCTAAAACCCTGAGATTTATGCCCCACCCATAGTCACACAATACTCCACCCAATTGCCCAAGACTCCGCCCACATGTCAAAAATGTAAACTCAGTTGCAAATGCTGTCAAGTGAGTGCAGAAAATAATTCAACATTAACAACGCTGTAGCATGTTTGGGGCTGGGCGCAGTAAAGGGAGGGAGGCAGTCCAACTATGTTTGCAGGCATGGGAGAGGTAAGGGATCCTAAAGTAGAATGTTGCAAAGACAGCTGAGCAGTTAGGCGACTGTTTAGACCAGTCTGTAAATCCTATGTTTTTTTTTTTAAGTTACAATTTCTGCTACCATGAAGGCATCACGAAGTATACAAAGACAAATGAGGAAAGTTTGGGATACAAACTTTTATTAAAAACCAGAATGAGGTTGGGATACGGCCTATATTGCCCTATGCTAAGGTGGCAATTCCCTACCTAACTGAAACTAATGATAGTCTGTGTCAGGAAGTCCATAGTAAATGCCTGTGTCCAAAAACCTATACTTGCCCTCACATCTATATGTACACAATGTGTAGGGATGTCAGCATCAAATGAAAAAGTATTCAAACAAAGGTTCAGAGCTTCCTTCAGCTCTTGGTCAGAAAAGGGTTGCTCCCTTCCCCAGGATTAAAAATAGTTCACTTTCTCGCACTCAATTCCCCTGGAGTCTTCTCAGCTTTCATGCTCTTTGTATCTCATCAATATCATAAAGTTCAACTCTAAGTTCACAGTGTATCATCTTCTCTCAATATCAACCACAAACATATATGAATCAAATGGCTTCTCTTTAGTGGGGTGCAGTCGGTCTAGGTGTAGTTGAAGGACCACATTTTTTTATTTGTATTTGTAAAGCGCACAAGCAGCCCGCAGGCATCGAGGTGCTGTTGCAAAGATTGTCTTATATGCACATATTTAACATAGTTACGCAGAAACAATTAGCTCCTGGTTACATTAAGTTTAAGAAACAATGTTGCATTAGTTACAAGTGGAGAAATTGGTAGAGGAGAATGCACTAGCGTGTGGTTATAGAGTGCATCAGTCAGGTGAGCTGAAGGAGGGCTCAGGTGAACAGCAGAGTTTTGATTAGTTTCCTGAATGCCAGGCGAGATACAGTGTTCCTAGCATGCGTAGGGAGGGCATTCCAGTGTGTTGCTGCCAGAACTGGAAAGCTGGATTCTCCTGCTCGCGCTCTCCTTGTTTTTGGGACGGATATCCTGTTAGCATAGGCTGATCTGGTGGGTCGCGTAGGTTCTTGCTTAACAACCTTTTGCACCAGGTATTGGGGTGCCTGGTTGTGGAAGCATTTGTGTGTTCTGGTCAGGGCTTTAAATGCTATCCTCTCCTTGATGGGGAGCCAATGGAATTGTTTTCTTGTGTCAGAGATGTGTTACCTTTTGGAGATGCCAGTGGCTGCCCGAAGTCTGTATTTTGGAGAGGTTTTTATTGGAAGTCCCTAGGAACAGGGCATTACAGTAGTCTAATCTTGATCCGATTATTGCTCTTGCAAAGTAAGACAGTTAGGCTTCGAGAGAAATGGTCTTACAGCATTGATGAGTTTGGAATGATATGCAGAGATCGAGGCAATGGCATTGACCTGCCTGTTCATTGAGAGGTCCGAGTCGAGGTAGACTTCCAGGGTTTTTACAGTTTGTAGTACTGGGATTGACGAGTGGTCAATTGTGAAGGAGTTGTACTGTTTATCCAACTTCTTAAGTGTGGCTGGTGAACCAATTATCAGAAGCTCGGCTTTATCCCCATTGAGGCATAACCAGTTTTCTGCCATCCACGTTTGAATTGTGGAGTAGATTGACTCGAGGGTAGCCTTATCGGCTTCGTAGTCACCAAGGGGAATGAGGACCTGTGCATCAGCATAGTTGGTATACATGATGCCCAGGGTGTCCAGGATCTGGAACAGTGGCCTAGTGAACAGGTTATAGAGTGGGGGTAATGCAGGATCCCTGAGGGTCTCCACATTTGATGAGGCTTGGGTGTGCACAGGCTGAGTCGGAAAAGACTTTCATAACCCTTTCCTGAAGAAACGAGGTGATCCAAGCTATGGCTGTAGGGGAGGAGTAGTGGCAGTGGAGATGTGGTGACATATTGTATTGTGATCCACCAGGTCGAAAGCCGCTGATAAATCCAGGAGCAGAAGGAGCGCCGGTTTGCCCGCATCTCTCAAGTCGTCCATTTGATTTTTTAAGTCTATGAGAGCAGTTCAGTGTCATGCCCTGGGCGGAATCCTGACTGTCTGAGACCAAGTACCTTGTTGGTCTCCAAAAACTTCTGGATTTGCAAGTAAGCTGCTTTGTCCAGAATCTTTAGGAGAAAAGGGACTGTCGTGATAGGTCTATAATTCCCTTTGAGTTGGGTCTAAGGTGGGTTTTTAAGAAGAGGGCGTACCCATGCTTCCTTGAGACTGGTGGGGACGTGGCCTGTATGGAATGATAAATTGATGAATGCAGTGAGAAAGGGGGCAGGCGCAATCTTTAATAAGTTGAGCTGGGCAGGCATCCCCCTTGCAGGTGGATGGTTTGATTGAATTCAGGAGAGCGATAACCTCTTGTTCGCTCATGTCTTAAACTCGAAGGATGGGGCGTTGTTGCTGGTCATAGTCTGTGCCAGGGTTATCTGGGGACTAAGGGCTTGTTGATGGGCTAGAGTTTTGTTCTGGAGCAGGGTAAGTTTGTCCAGCATACGGAGAGATGGGTGGGCACCACAAGGTACAAAAACAATTCTAAATATTCAAGTCGATATCAAAATGAGGACTAAATGTTAAAAAAAATGCGATTTAGAAGGAGCTGGCTGTGACAAGTCTGGAGACACCCTGACTCAAATTTACAACACAAGCTTTGAGACCAAGTAACAGTACAAGGTCACACAGCTGCTCACATAGGGGCCCAACCTGGGCACAGAGTTATTCAAAGTTCAAGGCAGTTAGATCAAATATCAAAAATATATAATGCTTATTCAAAAAAGAAAGAGTCTGTTGGTGGTATGCATAAAAAAAATATTTTACCCAAAGGAATTCAAAACAAAGCTATCAATAATGAATTCTTAGTGAGGGAGCAATTGCCACAATCCATACGTAATTCAGACTAAGTGCGCCAATGCATTTCGGAAATCATTTCCTTCAAAGAGGCAGAGGAGTGGCGAGACGACTCCAGGACCGAGACCCACTGGACTTCAGACGACGATGCGGAGAGTCGCCCCTCGAATCGTCCGTCGAAATCCCTGCAGACCTCGACTTCCGTGGCTTGGACACCTTACCTACCGACAACAACTTCTTGCGCTCCCGCAAGGCTTTGGACGTGAGCGACTGGCAGTCGACACAGTTATCCGTGTCATGGGCCTCCCCGAGGCACCAGAGGCAGGCGTCGTGCGAGTCCGTCACCGACATCGTGGACCCATAGTCCCCGCACTTCTTAAAGCCTGGACGCTGGGTGGAAGACGAGGTAGACATCCTTCATGCAGAAGAAACTTCACAAAACGAACAGGTTCGAAGAACCGAGATAACAACAGAAACTCCAAAGAGTCAAGGCGTGCCGAGATTCCCAAAGCGAACACGTTCGCAGAAAAAACGGAACTGAGGCTACGGGCATCATGCAAACTACTTATAACATCTGGTGATGTCAGCCGTCTCAGGAGGTCCTCGAGGGCGGCGTATCGACGTCATCGATGCAGGACGCAGAAAGATTTTCCGAAGCAGCACAGCTGTGGTGATTACTGTCATAGATATGGAATACGTCTGAGGACCCAATCCCCTCGAAATTATTTTTGGCAATCAAGGCTATGCCTCCCCCTTTATGGAGTAGATGGTCCTGTCGAAAGATTTTGTAGCCTGGTGGGATGGCAAGGCTGGGGGCTGGGCCAGATGAGTCTGAGAGCCACGTTTCAGTGATCACTAAAAGGTCAATGTCACCGCTGAGGATGAGATCATGAACATCAAGCGCATGTGCCGGGAGGGAACGTGCATTGATGAGGGCACATCTGAGGGGAGCAGCTAGTGTGGCTTTTAGAGGGGGACAAGGACTGGGGCTACTTCCATTGGGTGCTGAGGGCACTACAGGCTGTGCAGGAGTGCATTTGGGCATATCAGGTACAACAGGCAGAGCAGGAGTACATTTGGGCATATCAGGTACAATAGGCCGAGCAGGCAGTGCAGGAGTGCATTTGGGCATATCAGGTACAATAGGCATAGCAGGCTGTGCAGGGGTACGTTTGGACAACATACTGCTGTGAGAGGTAAAGACTCACACAGCAGTGTTCTCAGTGTTCCTAGAATGTTTGTCAAGGGTCAGTGCCACCTGTTAGAGGGTCTCTGGTTGCGCGGTAACGTTACAGGCCATCACACGCTGCAGGGAGTGCTGATGGTGCTTAGTGCTCGAGCACAGGTGGACGTTTCTGAAGGGAATGGGGGGGTTCAGAGTGGCTGTGCTGCGTGCAGGTGCGCATTCTCATACGTTTGGCTCTGGCTGGGAGTTTGGGATGCCGTGTGGGCGCCTGGGGTCTGCAGCGAGGCATAGGAGACCGTTGTGCTGAGGGCAGTGTGGGCTTCTTACCCCCGAATACCTCGGTGATCCACCAAGGTGACAGCATCCGGCGGCATCTGTGAGCAGCGGGTAGGGTGAACGGCCTTGACTGCTCCCAGCCTTCCTATGAGCAGCTGTGCAAATTCCAGTCCTGTTGTCAGGATTTTGTCCACGGTATAAGGTCAGGGTGTAGTGTGTCGATGGGCAGCAGGAGCCAGTGCTTTTCGGCCACGGTACGGCCCAGACAGGTGTTGCCTTTAGTCTAGTAGGCCTTTATCCTTCCGGTCGCCCCGGCGGCCAGTTAAAGCAGCCGTAGGGTTGCCTAGCAACTGATGACAAACTCGCATTACGGTGTGGCGGCCATTACCATCCTCGTGGTTAATGGCGGAGTGCAGGCGTTGGGAGATGGGGGTTGATCCTGGACTCTGGAGACGTCTGGCCTCAATGGGGAGGTAGATGGCCTGGGGCTTCAATGCAGAGCGGCACTTCCAGCTGCTCCTGCAGCGGTCTGAAGCGAGGCTGCAATCAGCTGCTCCAGCAGCCGACGAACACGGAGGGCTCCTGCCCTGTGACTGGAGGGGATGGGGCGATCTGGTGGTCCACTCATTTCAGGTCACACAACCAACACACCCAATGGCTTCTTTTCCACAGTTATACCACCACTGCTTCAGCTCAACAGTGGTATTGGACCTATATTCTTGCAGTCCTTGTAAAAAATGTGTTTGCCATCATTCACTTGCTGGATTATGAACCTTCTCATAGGTTTGCCACTGTTTCAACTTATACAGTTCGTGTTTTCCTTATGGCTCTTGCCAATGCTTGCTGTTCCTCGGCTTCTATGATTTGCAGTTCTTTATATTCATTACCAATGTTTGCCTTCTTTAGTTTCCATGTATGTGGCATTCACTCATTATTACTCTCCTTTGGTTTGGTATTCAAAACTTCACTTCATTCATATCAAAACAATGTAACTGCATACACAGTTCACGCTCTTGCTCGGAGTTTGCACCCTGCTCACGGGTTTGCTGCTTTCCTGGGCCTTCCGCTGCCTTCTCAATTTCAATACAGTTCGGTATTCACAAACCGCTCCGTTCCGTTCATCAACCTTCAAATTATAGTAAAACATCTGTGTTTCACATTTGGACCTGCAATTCCATTGCCTCTCGCTCAATCGCAAGCGCCGACCTTCCTTCAGAAGGTGGTCGTATCACAGCATCCCAGAAGCCTCACTTCATTCACTGGGTATGCTGTCTTCGTGTGCCCTTCTCCGCTTCGGTCGGTCCTTCATGGCTGCCTCTGTTCCCGGCTTGGCAAGCACCTCTTCCAAGGTCTCCGACACCGCGGGCTACCAGAGAGTCCTCTTGACTCTAGGAGGATGGCAGCCTTGCCCTGCCGCCCGAGACCTTCCGACAATGCCAGCCACACACTGCTTCCGCTGCGAAGACTCTAAAGCACCTCAGCGCTTCAGACAGGTGTCTGCCTGCCTTCAGCTCTGGCTTCTCCATCTGCAAGCATTCCACAGGCAAACTCCCAGGTGATTTTCCAGGCACCTCCTCCATTAGTCTCACCTGAGCGGGTCATTTATACTGCCCCTTTGGCTTCAGGAGCAGGCCATTCACATTGATTTCACAACGGTCTTGGTATTGTTGTAAACCTGAAGCTGTCTCACCCGCTGGTCCCCGGAGATCTGTCATCCATGTGGCCAGGACACGGCCATCGCTATTGGATCCAGTTCCTGGGGGTGGACCGGTGGGGGAGGATCACCTGGATGAGGGGTCTTCAGGGAGTGGAAGTGGGACACAGACGTGCGAGTCGCGGTTCCCCCTTCCTTGTAACACCCTTTCCCCATCCTACCCTGTAGGATAATTAGACGCTCTACACTCCCCGACCCCCTTTCCAACACGAACACTTTCTTACACCGTGAAAGACAACGGACTAACACCAGAGCCGTTTACCTGACATGTCCCAATACAAGGGTAAGGCAGAGTCAGGCAATTGACAATAACTAGGCACACCTGGCCGCCCTTTCCCTTCCCCACAGAGATGGACGATGTGCGGGGAGCAGACGGGTGCGGGGAGCAGACGGGTGCGGGGAGCGTGATGGAGTCTATGAGAACGGAGTGTGTAAGAAAGGAGGAGTGTGTATAGTGGATGAATGCGTAGAACAGACTAGTGGGTAGAGCCGACGAGTGTATGGAGCAGACGAGTGCGTAAGAGCGAATGACCGCGTAAGAGAGGAGAGGTGCGTAAGAGCGGACGAGTGCGTGGAAAGAGCGAGTGTGTGGAGCGTGATGGAGTATAAGAACGGAGGAGTGTGTAAGAACGGAGGAGTGTGTAAGAACGGAGGAGTGTGTAAGAACGGAGGAGTGTGTAAGAACGGAGGAGTGTGTAAGAACGGAGGAGTGTGTAAGAACGGAGGAGTGTGTAAGAACGGAGGAGTGTGTAAGAACGGAGGAGTGTGTAAGAACGGAGGAGTGTGTAAGAACGGAGGAGTGTGTAAGAACGGAGGAGTGTGTAAGAACGGAGGAGTGTGTAAGAACGGAGGAGTGTGTAAGAACGGAGGACTGTGTAGAGTGGATGAATGCGTAGAACAGACTAGTGCCTAGAGCCGACGAGTGCCTAGAGCGCAAGGAACGCGTGAAGTATGTGGATGGAATGGGTGAAGTATGAGAATAGAATGGGTGACGTATGTGGATGGTATGGGTGAAATACGTGGATGAGTGCATAAAACAACCTAGATTACGCGGAACAGACTAGAGTGCGCGGAACAGACTAGAGTGCGCGGAACAGACTAGAGTGCGCGGAACAGACTAGAGTGCGCGGAACGGATTGGAGCGCATAGAACTGCGCGACTTACATGGAATGGCTTGAAGTGCATGGAACGTTTGAAAGAGCATGTAACTCCGCATATCACATCACCACGCTTACTCTATTCTTTACACCACCGTTCAACTAGAACACAGAGATACTATGACACCATTCGGTATAGCTGTTCTCATATCAACATCTGCCTCATACTCCCCATCACTCTACAAAACACTGCTGGTTACACAACCCTCAGCCAGGTGTTCTCCTCAGGCCTAACGCAGCCACAATCTCTGGATAAATCCTGCCAGAACACACACATACTCTTGATCTCTCAACCACCACACTTACCACTAAGAAGCAGCTATTACACGAATGCCACACCAGCTGCACACATATCCGGTGCTCACACGCACCTTTGACTCCCTCTACTGAGCTGAACTCCGGTTCCCAAGAGCGTTCAACCTACCAGCGCCTTCAGACCATACCAATGGTACATAAGGCGCTATATAAATGCAAAGTAACATAACATAAAAGGCAGAGCACACTACGAGCAAGGCCGAACGCAGGAGGAAGCAGCTATACCAGACCGGCAGTTGAAACTGAGAAGAAAGGCGGCGAGATCTGAAAGGACGGCGAGATCTGAAAGGACAAGGCGGGAATTGCGCTTGCCCTATTCAACTCATCTCCGCGAAGCCTCCGAAAGGAGAATCAGATGTCTAGCTGGCGTGTGGTGTGACAGGTGTCAGCGGCACACAGGGCCCATACGGGCTGATATCCAAGGCGGAGAGAAGCGCTGGCTACCGTGGTGCCGACCTCGACTCCAGCAAGCAGGAAAACTGCAACAAGTTCAACACAGCCGGTGAGTCAAAGGGAAGTGATAAAAACCGAACTGTGCTGAGCCCTAGGTTGCAAGTGGCAACAGTGAATGGACAAAGAACTTTGTGTTTGTGAACTTTAAAGAAAGCCAGTTAAGGGCCAGGTGCAGAGGGGTCTGGCGCCACGTGGGTGCTCATTCGAAAGACTCTGACCGGGACCTGGTTTTGAAACGACAAGAACCAAGAGGCCTTGGGAAAGGCCAACGTGAGGTGTCAAAGTGGTCATACGAGGGTCGAGCAAAACCCCTTGTACACACAAAGGTCTTTGACATGTGAAGAAGCAAAACATTGTATTAACAAGAACTGTGTGTAGCCTGACTGGGGCTGAGACCCGGACTTGGGTAAAGGGAAGAGCCTTAGGGGCCTAAAGAGACAGTCTTATGAACTGTGGCTAGGTGAACCCGACTGAGGAATGCCAAGAGAAAGCTAGGGGAAGAAAACCCTGCTTTCTGATGAGATTGTGAACATTGTGATGACAAGTGAGAACCCGGCTGAGGGATGTCCACATTGAAAGATTGTTTAAAAAGATAGTGAGATTCTTGAATGTTACAAGTTGCTGAAACTTGAGTGAAAGGCCGTACTGAACCCGACGGCGGGAGGCCCACGTGCATGAGGGGTCGGAGCCCGGCATAACGGGGATCCTAAAGCAAAGAGTACTCACCCTGTGAAGATTTATTGAAAGAACATTTTGTTTTGTTGATTGTGACATCAGGTCCTCTAAGGTAAGAGACTTTGTGAGAAAGACTTGGCCAGAGAAGGCCCTGATATTTTGGAAACAAACTAACCTCGTGCTGGCGAGGCTCAGGAATGTAATTTGCTCAGGAGACCTGCCTTGTCCAATGCATAAAACGTGGGTTAGGGCGACCCCATATATACCATCCTGACTTATTGTTTGTTGAACACTTCTTTCTTTTCTTGTGAACATTATCCCACACTTTTGTAATGTAGCAGTAAGGATTGGCAATAGGTTTCTTAGTATAGGCCCTTATTATCTGACTAGACTTCATTTTGACTGCATTGCTCCCATGCTAGATGTAGGTTTAGATTAGGCGTTTATCTCACCCATTATACAGTTTAATAAACACCCTTGAACTGTGATTATTTATGTCTGTCTATTCTGGATGCCATGCCTTCCTTACAGTACTCAGCATCCCTCTTTCTTGTTCCAGTACCAGAGAGGTGTTTGTGTATGTTTGAGTTAATAAAGGATTGATGTGTGCTTCAAGGGGATCTACTCTTCATCTCAGCACCATAGTGGTGTTTGTGTAAGCATGACTTAATAAAGGATTGAAGTATATTGCTATATGACCTCTTCCTAGGCTCAGTACCATAGTGGTATACATTGGGAGATGGTTTTCTAACACAACAGGGAAGGGATTGGTAGTATCAGATAAAAGCCTGGGGGACAAATGGAAACCGGAAATACCATGTCTCACCCAAGGGTGCCTCATCCCCACTCCCCAAGTCTCCTTCTCCCAGGGTATCCTCCCTCGCATATCCACCAGGATATTCTGGGGAAAGACGTAAGGAGGCCGTCAGATTCCTCACACTACTAAATGTGCTGTAAAATGTTTTCATTAGACCTGGGTATAGGTTCCAGTCTCCAGCATCCCACAAAAGTGGAGGTTTGGTGGGTTTCCACAGTAAATGTCTATTTCAAGCATTGCAAACACTCAACATAACAGCCTTTAAGTATTCAATGAGATCATCTCTATTGCTCCAAAACGCGCATCGTAGTTCTCAAATAAAATATAAATGTGGCATTTGCTGTGAAATGGGTTTTTAGTAAAATGTGTTTATTCATTTGCAGAAACAAGACCATGTTTTTCACTGGAAGGAGGTGGCCACAACCTTGCGACCATTGCTTTGCCAATATATTGGATACATTACTCACCGTAATCGTATTTCTGATGCTTGAATCTGCTTAGATTCACATGCTGTGCATAGGCCGACATCTAGTGGAAGCTGCAGAGTATTACAGTTTGTTTTTTGAAACTCGAAAAGGGGCGTTGAACTAGGGCGTGTCAGTAGTACTATCTCTAGTGTGACGTCCCATGTACCCATGATCCCTCACGCGTGTAGGACCCTCAGATTATTTTTTCCCCCCATACTTGTCGGACACATGTTGCACAGTTCCCTTGGCATTTGCCAATTATATCTAAATATTGTTAAAAATGTTCCCAGTTATCTTCCATCCTAGAGCGAAGATCGTCGTCAGCGAAGATCGAGGGAACCAGCCGTCGAAAACTACACGACGGACCTTGGGCCTTGGAAGGCCTCTGGCCTCGACCCTGTACAAGTAGGGACAGTGGGGGGTGGTCATAACTTTCCCACATTTATTTCCTACATATACGCAACCTGCTGCCAGATTTACACATATGGAGAGTACTCCTTTCAAATTCTGCCCTAAGTGTAACAGCCATGGACGTCGAAGGGTCGTTCAGCGATGGCAGTAACACTGGCACATCGGACGGTGAGGGCAAAGGGGTGACTTTAGACACCCACGCGCAAGCCCCCGACCTCGGAGGACTGGCCGGCAGCCCAGTTATGGGGACAACACCCAGCGGCAAAAGTGCAACCCACACCACTTCCTCTAAACACATCAGCCCCAGCCGTGACTCGACACACGTGTCGAGCGATCGGCAACGGAAGGCACAGAGAGAGCGGTCAAACGATTCTGTGTCCTCGGGGCATTCCCGTTCGCGATCGCAGCATGACCAAGATCAACTGTCTGTGGTTGGAAAAGGTGCCGCACTCCCAATAGTTCCAGAGTCTCGATCGTCAGAAGACGATTCCAACCTCTAAGCTCCCAAGTCAAAGCGTATAGCGTCTACTCCCGAGTTTCGGCACTTTCCTTCTACTACCTCCGAATCTCAATGCGAAGCGTCAAAGACCACCTCCGAACCGCGACGCGAAGCGTCGAAACCCTCGGAAACCCCTAGAACCTCCGGAAAACATTCCTCTAGTCACGGGAAGATGGATAAACACAAGAAACCTTCAGAACACCATAAAGAAAAACAGAAGGCTCCTAAAGTGATGGAGAAGTCAAAGGTCCCTCAAACTACTCCCAAGAGTTAAATTGTCCCTCCCACTCCTCATGATATGGGCATGGCTGAGGAACCCGAACAGGAGAGGTTTATTCCCAGTTCCAGGGAATGCAACTCAGCGGATATTGATAGGGTAATGAGAAGGATGTCTTTTTTTGCAGACTTCTATGAAAAAGACCCTAATTATTTCATAGCTATGCCAACACACCAGCTGTCTCAACCCCCTTTTCAATCTTTCGCACTTCCGGTTGACACTGGTGGCGAAGAGATCCACTTGATGGGTCCCCCAAAGGGCGAAGATCTCCAGGAGAATCTCCCGAGCCAGCTCCCACTCATGAGAGACCGTGCTCTGCCTGCTCAGAGTCCGCCACCTCATTTTCGTCTCTGGCCAGATGAGCTGCCGAGATTGAAATTTCCTGCTGGATGGCCCAGAACCAGAGCTGCATCGCCTCTCTGCACAGAGGAAGTGACCCTGCCCCCCCACTTTTTATTGAGGTAGTGCATGGCCACTGTGTTGTCCGTCAGAATCAGGACATTCTTCCCCTCGCACAGTCAGCAGAAAAGCCTTCAGAGCTAGCCTTATGGCCCTCAGCTCCAGCAGATTGATATTGAGTCTGGACTCCGACGGAGACCAATGACCGCTGACTGTCAACTGGTTGGCATGAGCTCCCCAACCCGTGAGGGATCCGTCCGCCATGATGATCACCTCTGGCCAGGGTAGCCAAAATGGAGTCCCCTTCATCAGATTGCCTTTGACAGCCCACCACAGAAGATCCTGGGCGACCGAGGGCAGCACCTGAACGGGATCCGACATCCTGCCCACTGCAGAGATCTCATCTGCAGCCTGGCCTCTGGCACCAGGAGAATGCAGGATGCCATGAGGCCTAGCAACCTCAAGAACTCTAACGCCGGGAGACTCTGGGCATGTTGAAACTTGTGCACCATCTGCAGAATGTGATGAGCCCTCATCTGGGGAGGGAAACACTGCCCCAGGGATGTGTCGAGCACTGCTCCGATCTAGTGAAGCCGCTGGGTTGGCGTCAAGTGGGACTTCTTTAAGTTGAGGGAGAAGCCCAGCCTGTGAAGGGAGTCGCAGGTGACTGACAGATGATCCAGGACTTGCTCGGGAGAGCACGCCCTGATCAACCAATCGTCCAGGTAGGGGTAGACGTGAATCCCCCCTTTCCTGAGATACGCTGCCACCACCACCATGAGCTTGGTAAAAACCCTCGGGCGGAGGTCAATCCGAACAGCAGGACCCGAAACTGAAAGTGCGAGTCGCCAACCGCGAACCTCAGGAACTTCTTGTGCTTGGGATGAATCGGCACATGAAAGTAAGCGTCCTTGAGGTCGAGAGACACTAACCAGTCCTGAAGTTGAAGGGCCTGGAGGACTTGAGAGAGAGTAACCATCTTGAACTTGTCCTTCCTGAGGAGTTTGTTCAAAGTGCGCAAGTCCATGATAAGGGGAATACCATCCCTTGTTCCTCTCCGCTACAGGCACCAGTTCTATGGCACCTTTCTCCAGCAGGGATTGAATTTCCTGTGCAAGGAGCGGATCCGGACTCTTCAAAGAGATTCCCCGATAGATTGTCTTGAGGCCTCTGCCGGAAAGGAAGACAGTAGCCGTGGGTTATCATCTCCAGAACCCACACATCTGAAGTAATGGCACGCCACTCTGCAAGATGCTACGCCAGCCTTCACCCAACCGGCGAACCATGGGACATGGCCTCATGACTGAGCTCAAGCGGCTGCGGCAGTGCCTGAGGGCAAGGAGGCAACAGCCCGAGTGGCCTTGGCACCTCGAGTACCTTGTTTTTCACTTCTGGCACTCCTACGGTGGCCCCTTTGACTGACAGCTCCTCTCGCTTTACCAAAGGATGAGTAATAACAAAAAGAACCTCCCTTCCATTGCTGTCCCCTAGGACGAAAAGGCAGAGGTTGTGGAACTGCAGCGCCCAACGACTTCGCTGCAGCTTTTGAGGTCTGCAACCTCTCAAGGCTCTCGTCAGCCTTGCTGCCAAAAAGATGTTCCCCGTCAAAGGGCATGTTGAAGAGTCGGGTTCTGCACATCAGGAGAAAGCCCCGACTTCCGCAACCACGCAAACCTGCGTATCACGGTGCTCGCCGCCATGGGCCGGCTGACGCAATCTGACATGTCCAACCCTGACTGAAAGGCCTCACACATGGAATCCTTGCCATCCCGAACCATGGCAAGGAAACCATCCTGTTCGTCCCCTTCGGGAATATGTTCAGCCGCTAAGGAAACACAGTTCCACAGAGTGTGCGTGAAACGTGGCAAGGCACATACGAAGTTCGCCGCCTGAAGGGCCATACCCCCTGAAGAAAACACTTTCTTCGCCCAGCCGTCAAAACGCTTGTCGTCCCCATCAGGATGGTTGGTAGGATACGACGCCTACTTTGCCGGGGCCGTAGCCGCCTGCACCACCAAACTCTCTGGAGTGGGGTGCTTGGACAAGTAGCAGGGGTCGCTACTGGCTGGGCGGTATTTTTGCGGCAAAGACTTGCCCACTGCCGGGAGACTCTCCGGAGCCGTCCAAGCCGCCGTCACCCTCCTCTGTAGAGCCTTATGAAACGACAGTACCGGGTCAGTTGGTGGACCAAGGTCGAGGATATCCGTAAGGCCATCCTGAAGAAACTCCCCCGTGGGAGCAGACAATCCCAAGTACTCGGTGACCCTCGACATAAGGCGCTGGTACGAGGAGTCGGCATGAGTGCCAGGCTCAGGCCTACAAAACTCCACTTCCGGAGAGGTGTCCAGCCCACTAGCATCGGGCAGAGACTGCCTCAGGTCCTCAAATTGGCTATGGCCCGAGAGAATCTCGTCTGGCACCGTATTAGGAACCATGCCATCATCAGAGCCCTCATCCACCTCTGAAATAAACTCAAGATGGCGGTAAGAAGGCACAGAATGTGAACCAAAGCCATGCTTGACCTTGGGCATAGCCTTTCTAGGGGGTTCCACTGAGCCTCTGGGTACCCCCGCCGACACAGCCTCGAAAGCGGCGCCGACAGCATCGATGGCGTCGACACAGGCCTCGAGGCCGGAGCCCCGAGCGTGTCCTTCGACAGCCTGGGCGCCGACGACTTCTTCGGAGGCGGGGCCTCGAAAGAGTCCGTTGATGACCTTGGCGCCACCGGCGTCGACATCTTCCTCAAAGACATCACAGGTTCACACGGTCTAGAGCGTGTCGAGGACTGGGACCTGGACTGGGCATGACGAGAACGATTCCCCTTGTCCGAGCGGGACCTCTCCCGCAAATCGTGCCGACCAACTGAACCTGAAGGCGTGCGAGCGGTGTCTCTCGACCGATCACGACCGACCCCACTCGGAGGCGCGGACGGACTGATGCCCTGCAATTCGAGAATCGCTAACATTTTCTTCCCGAAGGAAGCCCATTCCTCCGGCGTCGCCTGCTTGGTAGGCTAAGTGACCCGCCGACGGGCGGAGCCCTCAGAAGAGGACGGGGAAGGTGACCAATGAAGGCACTTCCGGGAGTGCCTCGAAGAGGCAGAGGAATGGCGGGATCGACTCCGGGACCGAGACCCACTGGACTTCCGACGACGACATGGAGAGTGGCCTCTCGAATCGTCTGTCGAAAGCCCCGCAGACCTCGACTTTCGTGGCTTAGACACCTTACCTACCGATAACTTCTTCTTGCGCTGCTGCAAGGCTCCAGACGTGAGCGACTGGCAGTCGACACAGTCATCCGTGTCATGGGTCTCCCCGAGGCACCAGAGGCAGGCGTTTGTGTGAGTCCGTAACCGACATGTTTGACCCACAGTCCCTGCACTTCTTAAATCCTGGACGCGGGGTGGAAGACGAGGTAGACATCCTTCACGAAGAAGAAACTTCACAAAACGAACAGGTTCGAAGAACCGAGAAACAACAAACTCCAAAGAGTCGAGGCGCGCCGAGATTCTTGAAGCGAACACGTTTGTGGAAAAAATGGAACTGAGGCTACAGGCGTCGTGCGTCCTACTTATAACATCCAATGACGTCGGCCGTCGGAGGAGGTCCTCGAGGGCGGCGTATCGACGCAGGAAGATTTTCTCCGAAGCAGCACAACTGTGGTGATTACTGTCATAGATATGGAATACGTCGGAGGACCCAATCCCCTCGAAAGAATGCGTACCAGGCTCAGGCCTGCCAAACTCAACCTCCGGGGAGGTATCAAGACCACTGGCGTCATGCAAAGACTGACGCAGGTCTTCAATCTGGCTATGACCAGACAATATTTCGTCAGGAACCTCATCCGGAACCAAACCTTCCTCAGACCCTTCCTCCACCTCAGAAATATAATCCAGAGGCTGGAATAAATCCCTGGAGGAGGGCACAGAAAAAGGTTCAAAGACAGGTCTCACCGACTTCTTCAGGGCCTTCCTCTGGGTTTCCACCGAAGCACGGAGTACCTCCGATAAAGCATCCTCGAAAGGCGTAGAGGGCGTCGACAGAATCAGCGTCTACGTCGAGCATTGCGCCAACGGCTTTGACAAAGGCCTGAGGGCGGAGCCCCGAGCGTGTCCTTCGACAGCCCCTGTGTCGATGACTTCCTCGGAGGCGGAGCCTCGAGAGAGTCCCTCGACAGACATGGCGCCGACGTCTTCTTCGAAGACGTCACAGTTTCCGACGGTCTCGAGGGCGTGGAGGACCGGGACCTGGAGCGGGCATGACTAGAGCGATCCACCTTGTCCGATCGGGACCTCGAAGGCGCCCGATGATCGCGACGACCAGCCAAGCCCGAAGGCGTGCGAGCGGTGGCACTAGCACGTCCCCTGGCGGCTTCTTTCGAAGGCGCAGACGGAACGGAGCCCTGCGACTGAAAAATCAACATCATCTCCGTACGAAATGCATCCCATTCCGCAGGAGAAGAGTGCTTGTTGGGACAAGCAACTCGCCAACGCCCCAAGTACTAGTTCTCACCAATAGGACTTTCAGAACGTGCAGGTGCTTTGAACATAGTTGTCGTTGTGGACAATACATCTGGATTTTTGTAATCAAGTAAACTGGTGCCAAACCATGAATACATTTAAAAACCAGATCAAGAACTTTAAACAGGATTCTTTGCTGTACCGGAAGCCAGTGAAGGTTCCTCTGATATTGCGAGATGGGTGTCTTTCTAGGTACCTAAAAGATTAGCCTAATGGCTGAGTTCTGGGCAACCTGTAATATCCTGATTTGGAATTTTTGTGCCCACATAAGAAGGGCATTACAGTAGTCTAACCTGGCATTGGTAAGTATACAACAGGCTTTATGAGTCTCAGTTGTTAATATACAGATTTGACCGCCTGGATAATCTGAGAATCACAGTCCATTCACGACTGCCAAATACAGCCCAGGTGTCCCACTGCATCTGAACATTTAGTAGGGACACCAAACAGTGAGGGACAAGGAGTGCACTGGACAGTATTTCTTACCCTTCTCTTGGGCCCAAGCACAATAACCTCCGTCTTAGATGAGTGCAGCTGGAGTTTGTTTTCCAGCATCCAATTTTCTATTTTATTAGCACAGGACAGGACTCCATCTATTACTTCCCATGGTTGCTTTAGACACACATAAATGTAGGTGTCGTCAGCATATGAGTGGTAAGACAAACCAAATTCAGAAAAAAAGCGGTGGTGAAAATGAGGACCCTTGGTGCACCCCGCATTCCACGGGTATAGCATTAGAGAGATAGGCCCCCATTTTCACGGGTTGAGTGCGATTAGTCAGAAAAAGACAAACCATTTAAAAGTTTCATCTGAAACCTGCGCCACTGAGGATAGCCTGGCAATAAGAATTTCAAAATCAACTGTGTCAAAGGCCACAGACAGGTCCAGCATGACAAGCATGCCAACATCCTCTTCATCGGCGGTCCCCAGTAGATCATTCCAGACTGTCTCGGTGCAATGGGCCGGTCTAAATGTAGACTGAAAGAGATTAAGAATACTATGTTCATCCACATGACTCTGCAATTGACTTGTCACAATTTTCTCTAAAGTTTTTGCAGGCCATAGAAGACCAGCTATTGGGCGGTAATTGGATAGAACTTTGTGATCCAGTGCCTTTTTTTTTTTTTTTTTAACACCAAGGTATGATTTCTTCAGGCCTTGGGGAAAGCAGCCCTGAGATAGTGAAGCACTGACCACTGTTTGTATAGCCGTACCAAGGGCGATGGCATGCTGCTTGGCCAAATAGGCTTGGATCAGCTTCACCAGGGAAATTGCAGGAAAGGTCGCCAGGTCTCTTCCAGTGTCGTCTACGGGTCTTCAGTCAACTGCACGGCTACACAGGATACTTGGCTCTAACACTGATAAAATGGAAGGGCCAGAGTAGTCCTCTTATCCCAAATCCAGGCTTATGGCAAAAACCAGCCCACTAATAGCATGGATCTGCACCACTCACTCCGCCAGCACTTGCCAAATCAGGGACAGCTGTGGGTTTCACTCATGCAAGCACAACAGACTTTCAGGCACCATGGTTGTGGAATGGGACCAGACAGTCCCACCCATTTCCTGGGTCCACACACAAATGGCATGCACTAGTCCACGTAAAAAGCAGCTTCCCTGGGATTTCTTGACCTGAGGAGGCACGAATAAGGCCAATAAATAATAGGGCAAAAGGGCAAGAGAAACCCTGTGTCATGATCATTTTAGAGCACTAGCCATGTTTAGTACCCTACAATAGCCACGCCATGGGATTTTTGCTTTTTCTTGGACCATATTGTTTGGTTTTCTTCCTGCCTTGCCAGGTCAGGAAATCCTATAAAAGGTCATGCACTTGCCCGGGAAAGCTGCAGCTTTTGTGGGCTATTAATGGCTGAGAGTGTGCATGGCGCAGGAAGTGGGTGGGAAGGTCTGGTCCCACTCCACAACTGTGGTGCCAGTTAGTCTAGGTGTGGGGCATGAGTCAAAGCAATAGCTGTCCCTGATTGGACCACTACTAGCTGTTTGAATGGTGCAGGTTCTTTATAATTTTTAAAATTTATAATTGTTCATTTATAATGCGCTTAATACCAACAAGTCGTTTCTAAGTTTTGCAGCAGGATTCGAACCCGTGTTGCGCTGCATTGTCTTGCTTCCAAGACAACCGCGTTGCCCCGGAGCCATCCTTCCTTACCATTGGTGGGCTTGGACTTGCTCCCAGGCTGAATTTTGGCTAAGAAGAGGACCCCTGCAGCCATTTATTCGGATCAGCTTTGGAGTCAAGGATCCATCATTGAAAAACAGCTGACTGAAGATCCAAAGAAGACCTGACAAGAGGCCCAGCATTGCTTCTTGCGTCTGGCCCAGTGAAGCCCTGTTTGACTACTTGATCTGTGAAGGCTCTGTGCGGTACTTCAACCCTGGACTGGTGGGACCAATCAGTCTCTACGTGTTCTCGAGGAGCTAACCGCCTGAGCCTTCGGAAGTGTCCCTGGACCGCCCAGGGGACGGACCAGCTCTCCAGTGGTCTACCTTGCTAAAACTATTGCCGTTCTGAGTTTGCAGCTGGAACTTTACTAGTTGTGAGCTTGTGGTGTAAGTTGCCTTAATGCCGAATTTCAGCCTGTCAGCTTTAAGGGATCCTGCTCTGGAAGGACATCTACAATCACAACTGGAAGGAGGCCTTTCGTCGTCTGTGTGCGGTGGCCATCACTGGAACTCACTTCCCCCATCCTGTGAAGTGTCCTGAAGGAGGTCTGCATCAGCGCTTTCTGCATTGCCAGGTTGTACTCTGCTCTTGGACTAGACCGAAAGAATCTTTGCACCAGCAGCTTCTGGGCACCTCTCACTGGAACCAATGGTGGAAAATGCAACCTACAGTGACCCTCAGTCGAGCCATCCAGTGCCCTGGGAAAATTGAAGTCAGGGTGGTAAGTAAACACAAAGCATTGGTCTCCCCCTGTCCTCCGTAGGATAACATTGAGAGCAAGTGTCTTTGTATCCTTCCATTCCACTGTTTTTTGGTCTCTAACCTGAGCATTAGAACCTGAAAGATAAGAACACATTTTTACTTGCCAGTAATCTTGTTGCATCTCTGCTCTTGAACAATCACCGATACAAGTATTTCACCTGCATCAGATACATTCTGGGAGGAAGCGCTGTGCTTTTTGAGCTTTTGAGCACAAGGCCACATTCTTCACAGGGACTGGACTTCTGAAGCTAGGGCATATTTCTTGTGACTTTGTTCCATCTTACTGCACCACTTACCCTCTTTTTTATTTTATTGATTCAGCTGAAATTAATCAACTTTTCAATACAAACTTTGTTCTTGTGGTATGATACAACATAAACATATGATGAGATTCAATAGTTAATAAAAATTAAACTACAACCATTTAAAATAAAATTGAGTCAACATAAAATATGCATATGCGATTCTGGCATAATGTTTCGAATCCATGTAATGACACCATACTACTAAAGGCAGTCAGATCAGAGATCTTTATCAAGCTCTAATGCGTTTCAAAAGCCAGTAACAGCAATTTGCATTGAAATAGAGGATGAAGACAACAAAACAGACCAACGGTCATAGTCTTCAAGTGACCCAAGATAGCTGCAATGTTTGGAAAAATAAAATTTACTGGCATTCCCAAGAACAGGGAATAACAAAATCAGATGTTCCAGTGTTTCCTTACAAAAAATATCCAAGCAAAATCGACAAAATTCTGCTCAATTGGTATCATTTTACGAACAGCTTGCATGTCTCTTGTTGGCCACAAATCGAAACTGAAACGCAACATGGCAGAGCGATGGCTAGGAGATGGGGCTTTCCGCAGGTAGCCTGCCATGGTACGTATTTTTGTTTAGGAAAAAAAAACGTACATTTGTCGACTGTTTATACATTAGACATGTTATTCGATTTTTAATCCAGTCAAGTTGGCAGATGTTCCTTTTAGCTTTGTCTGGATTTGAAAGTAACATTTCAATTGACACATGTGCTTGAGCAAGTAAACGTATGACACCCATGATCCACTTTTGGGCAAATTGATGTTCTGAAGAGAATAGATAGGTTGCCAAAACTTAACATTACATCTGAATGGGTGGAAATCAAACACTTTTGGAATAGATTGCATAGTCGCCACTGATGAAGAGCGTTCAATGAGGTTAGACCCAGTTCATATCGTAACCAAGAAATGGGTGTAGATTGTGGTACGCATAATACGAGTTTCCAATATTTAGCTTCCATCTGGTCTAACTGAAGCCCTGTTAAATGTGTACCTGTTACTAGTCCATATAATAGACAAGGAGTATCTTTCCAATTCCAGAACAAAAGTGCTGGGTTAATGAAAACTTTCCATATCTATAGAGGATGATCTTTGTCTGCGATATGGCTGTGTCCAGCTTACTTTGAACGCTCTCTATTTGGCCTTTAGCTGCAACTGTCCCTTCAAAAACCATTGCTAGATATTTATATCTCTGGCAATTGCTAGCTTGACCTTTTTAATTGACCACGAGATCTGATGTTTCTGGGACCACATTGGTGAGTAAATGACTGTGTTTTGTCCGTATTCACCTTTAATTCATTGTGCGTGATGTAAATTTCAAAGGCCATTAACAACTTCTGAAGTACCATTGGGGTCTTTGAAATGAGCACCAAGTCATCAGCATAAAATAAGGCTTTAATATGTTGATTGTTAAGTTTCGGTGAATCAGAACAAACCTTTTTGAAGACTTCCTTTACTTCATAAAGAAAGTAATTAAAGATCGCTGAAGCAAGTAAACAGTCTTGTTTAAGACCGCGATATGTTGGGATGGGAGCAGATAAGTGTCCATCTAGCTTGAGCCTGATTTGTATTGAGGTCTTTGAGTGAAACGCATAGATGATATTGCACAATGTGGATGGGCATTTAGCTTGGTGTAATTTTGACATTAACAGCCGAAGAGAGACAGAATCAAAGGCATACTTTAGGTCTACAAACGCGAAATAAACATCATGTTTAGTTGCCTGACATTGCGCCTTAAAAGCATTCAGACACCAAGTTTATTGCAGTGCCCATACCGGCAACAAAGCCCGAATGATTTGGGTCTTGATGGTTTTGTGACAGAGTCCAAGAGTTAAAATCTCGCAAAATTAGTAAAGCAAATAATTTCCCCGGGGCATCTAACAAAGCAATAGGGCGATAGTTTTGGGGTAGTAATCTATCGCCCTTTTTGAAGATGGGTACAATTAGCGATGTTGTCCAGGAAGATGGAATTATGCGACTGTCAATTATCTACCGGAATATTTTATATAAAATTTCTGCCCACAACTTAGAATTTGCTTTTAACATGAAATTATGAATTCCGTCAGGACCGGCAGCTTGTGAGGAAATGGCGTGTTTAATTAGTTCCTCCACCTCCGAAATAGAACAGTGAACTTGCCAAAAAGTGGTGGATTGTATAGGATAGTTGGCATTCTTGAAATCATTATCTGTTTATAAATTTGCATAATATTGCACCCGTTGGTGTTCATGCACTCCATTAATTTGGGCCACAGCTTGATTGTTGCATGAATGATTGTTCAACAGTCTCCAAATCTCTGAAGAGTTTTTATTACTAATTGCACTAAGCATGAGTTGGCCATCTTGTTGGCAAAAGATGGCCTTGTGGCCACGAATCCAGTTCAAGTATTTACAATTGGCTGTTCTAAATGCTGCTGTTTTATATGCAACTGGTAATTTGCAAATCTGTCTTTTTCCTTGGCGGTATGCTCTGCGTCTATTTCTCACCTGATCGTCATACACATGAGAATGGGAAAAGGCCATAGGGCCCATGATTGTGATAGTATCTTTGTATGCATTCAGAACATGAGTATATTGTGCAGGAAAGGCCTTACTAAGGTTCACCTCAATTGATTTATTAAATGCCAATAACTTAGTTTCCGACCATCATAGCCTGGTTTTTGCATCATTTACGGGGATATTTTGGGTCGACTATTGTTTCGGGATTTTTGTTTCATCTGATGCCACCTCCATTTGAGTGCAAGAATATTATGATTGCTCAGTTCTTGATGTATAATTTCAAAGGTCACCAGCGGCAAAAACCAACTGGTATCAACATAGATGTAATCTATAATGCTTGAACAACAATTTCTGTGCCATGTGGCTTTGGCAGGAATGTCACCTACCACTGCTCCATTAACTCTACAAAAATTGCGTTCAGCCATAGCAGAATTCCACCTCTCTACTTCTTATAACTTATGGCACTTTTTATGGTTGATGCAGTCTAGATTTAGATCACCCACTAAGATAGTGGCTGTTATATTCGCTGTCATCTGTATCAACTCAAGTAATTTGGCCAACTCTCTATAAAATAGTTTATCGATCACCTCTACTGGATTACGATAGATACTGATCAATGCTATGTTGTAGTGTTGACACGAGATTTGGACCAATTGAAGGAACGAACTATATGATGCCCATGCAGTGATAGAAAATCCTGCACTAGTTTTTACTGCTACCAACAGGCCAGAGGACGGTCTTCCTTTGTCTACGGTCTGAGCAGGTAGCAATCCAATGTCGTAATTATCCAAGAACGGATGAAAGTTGAGCCATGTCTCTTGAAGTGCAAATATGTAATTTGCCCCAGAAAGTGTTGCTATAGAGGTTTGAAGATGAGTTCCCGCGAGTATTCCAACTTGCGAGAGAAAAGGAGGTCAACCTTGTGTGATTTGGTGGTTATGCGTTCTTTGAATAAGATTGACTCTGAGTTGTTATTTGGCGCGGATTTCACTTGATGTAATTGTTCTCGCGCTGAGTCCTGAGCAAGTAAAAAGCCCATATCAAACAATGTCATTTTTGATTTCCATAAGGAGTTTAATACTACACCAGAGGGTATCCACAGGCTGACAATTGAAAGATCAGTGTCTGATAGGAACTCGACTTGCTTGATATCGTCAGTATCAATGTCCTCTAACTCAGCAACATAATTGAAAATATTTAACACTACGCCTGTTCAAATCATACAATTGAAACGGGCCACCTCGACATTTCAGGATCAGGGAGTGACATTTATTCACGATAGATCGACTGGAATATGATTTGGAATGATGTAACTCTCTATGATCTTGATACCATATGGTGCTCATCTTCAACATAGGAATTTATTATCGAACTAACAAATTATTTCGTTGCACAGCTCGTTGGTCGGCTGGATTTGATAGGTTGATCACTTCCGCAGAATAATTTACCACTCTGCTATCCAGTTTGGCATTTGTTTGAACTATTGGTGGTGGCAAGTTAGCCGGAATTTGAGGCAACCTACTGTTCAAATCAGTGTCTATAGCTTTTTTGATACTCAATTAAGAACGCAATACCATGATCCTGCAATGTTTTAGGGTTGTTCACGTCTAACTGTGGGACTGGCTGAACATCCTTAGCATCATTAGGTTCTGAAACTTCGGGTGCCGACTGTTCAAGTGCATTGATCAACGCATTCAGTGGCGCATAATCTGCTTCGGATGTTCGAGCCAAGGGCTCTAATTGAGATGTGCTTGCATAAAGATTAGTCGTTGCTGGGACTAGTACAGTGTTTGGCAGGGGCCGTAAATCTGAAGTGGTGCCTGTGCAAGTTGCAAAAGACACCAACGGTGCCATTTGCATCAACTTATTGGTGTGATTTTTTGTGGGAACCGTCAGTGCACAAAAGAATGTGTACAAACTATTTCTTGTGTTTTTCAAATGACTTAGATTTTTAGATTTTTTTAAATGCACTGCTGGACCCTTAGCTGTCTTTTCAGATTTGGCACTGACCACCACTTGGGGTTGTCTCACCCGGTCAGTGTGCACTTCAGGTGATTTTGAGAGACCTCCTGGGTCCTTCTCTACTAATTCAACACTGGCCCAGGATAGATTTGTTTCGTCATCTTGAACTATGATGATAGGCTCTTCTACTGGCCGAATAATGTGAGGAATGCTGAGAAGAACTGGACTGATAGAAGATTCCACGGATACCGAATCTTTATCCACTGTATCCTGATTCAGAACTCCCGCCTTCTGCAGAAGAATAACTAATGATGGCATATCTTTGCACGCTGTGGTTATTCCTATTGCAAGTTGCTCAAGGTGAGTAGATTGCGACGACACCATGGCCTCTAAGGATTCAAAGAGTTTAAATAATACCAGCAAAGAAGTATTAACGGCTGCAAGCGTTAATTCGATCATGGTGGCATTCATCTTGGATGCCCTTGGAGTTTCAGGGCGGCTTCTTGGCCGCGGAGTTGGATGAACATAAAATAGGGAGGTGGAACGAGCTAACAATGTTGAGTGTTGTGAATTCTCTAACTGCACGTCACTGCGAATAGAAAATGGAGATTCGCACTGACTTGCGTAAATGGAGATTTCTGAAGCGGCTTGAATTATAGCAGACGGATGTAACATTGCAGCAGCTTTTGGAGTAGATAGATGGACTGTAACCTCGCTATCGGCAGAATGCAAAATTGTATGGTCAGAAAGCGTGTCATGGATAGGGAAGGAGCTCACCAAGCACGATTTGCTATGGGCAAATTTTTTGTGCAAGGGAGCTCTCTCACCAAACATGATCGTGATATTATGCAGAGCACATTTTGGAAGCCAACCCTGCAACGCTTCACAGCGCTCAACCTGGGGGTTCACAGGAGAGCCAAGCATGCAAACAGATTTATCAACGGGAACAGGGATGAGTGTAATGGACATGTGGGCTCTACGAGTTTCACCTGGGATAAGCATTGCAGTTGTTTTGCCAGATGTTTCTGGCATGCACATTCTCAGTGTATAGCCAGAGAATGTCATGTGTTTCAATTAATATGACCACCACTCATTTGCAAAAGAAACAAGTATTAGGCAAAATATAGTAGAGTTGTAATCAATACTATCCCACTAATACGCGCCTTCGCGGCTAAGCGGACAAGCGAGATGCTTCACGAGTTGCTTCCATGTTTTAATAGAACATTGTTTTACAAGGGCGACGCCCGGATGGGCGTTTCTTTACCTTAAGGTTGCTGTTAAAACAACAGCACAACACAAGTCCAACAGGGTTCCAACGGCACAGGAGCAGATTCTCCAAGCGGACAAGCGAGATGCTTCATGAGATGCTTTACCCTCCTTTTATTGATTTAAGTAATTCAATGGATTTTGAGAACCTAAGGTGATGGTATTATTGAGTGTTGGGCGATCATATAATCTGCTTCTTTCATTTTCTAGTGTGTGTTTGAGGCCTAGAACAAATATATTATTTGTATACATTCCTGTCTAAACTGAATTATTGTGTGCTTCCCTGTGTGGATTAATTGGGGTCCCCTGACCCCACTCACACTCTGAGAATAGCCTTGACTGCTCTCCATTGGTACCTTGATTGGGTTTTTGGCCAACCTCTCATAGTTCCCCTGTTCACTATAACTAGGGTGGTGTCCTAAAATCAGCCCACCAGGCCAGATTCTAGAAATCCATCTTGACCGCAACTTGCTCTTCACTCTTGATGCAACCAACTTTCAGAAGTCTGGGGCAGAGGCCATTTCCGGAGGGTTACATGTTATTTATTCAAAACGATTTTATGGAAGTAGATTTAATCTAATGTCTTCTTTACTGGTTGATTTTGCCACAAATATATGCAGGGGGAGACCCACCGCAATCCCACCCTAACACCCCTACGTTAATGATTACCCTACACCCTGCCCACATATATTTGGGCTAAATTCCGATGAAAATGATAAGATTAATTCTACTTCAATGGAATCTGCTGCGGCCAGAATTCACGTTACCATCAGAAGCCCTCCTGTCACGCTAGAGTCTGCGTTGGAAAGAGTGATCCGAGAAGGAACTACACTCGTCACAGGATTGTTATGCCTGCAACTATCCAATGAAGAACAGGTAAAAACTGTGCGGGTCAGCAGAGGAAAAACTCAAAGGACAACCATCACAGCGTTTGGGCAAATTGGGCATGAGACATTGCAGATGATTTTAATTGCAAGCGCAACAAAGAGCAGCTGCAGTGCCAATCTCTGTCCCGCCTGACAGACAGAAAGGCACTGTTTGGGTGGGACAAGAGGAGGTGGTTCTTACTAGAAAGTTCTTAAAAATGCTGCTTTGCAATGGGCTCAGTTACCACTCCGTGGGACGTCCCAAGAGTATTGAAGAAAGGGGACAGGATGTAAGGGTAACGCACATTTTCTGAAAATGAAGTGTTGATTAGATTTTGACCGGTTAGGTTTCAGTGTTGTGAAAGGCTTGTTCAAAGGTGAAACTATCCAATAAATGACAACTACTGTACTTATTGCGAAACAAACCTATTGTGGTAATGACCATTATGATACATCAAACATCTGCAGACTACATAAAAACATGCTATGTCTAGGGACCACTGAGTAGCACCTGTTCGGGATCAAGAGTAATACTGAGGGTTGTCGGAAATGTCTTGCTTATCAAGGGGAAAAGAACTAGGACTGGTGTTCTCGAAGGTTTCGAAAGAAGGTGGGGAATCGGAAAGGCTATTAATTTCCCTGATAGAGGTCTTGCCCAGTGCTTTCATATGTGGGAGGGTTGGTTGGTATATCCCTATCTGATTGTAAGGAAAAATAACCTCTCAAGATATTGAGGGGTACATGTACCTTCCTCAAGCTCTGTACTGTTGTCATTTTTATGGGAGGATATGAAGGAGACTCCCAAATACCACAGTTTTCTGTTCTCAGGGGTAAAGTACGAGTAAAGAACATTCCACAGAGAAGAGTTTACTGGGGAATGTTAGTTTTGTTAATTACTTAAATCTTTACCTGGGTTACCTATAGATCTCTCCTCAATAAAAGATAATTAGGATGTGGAATCTTGGTTACCACCAGGTTCTCCAGTAGAGATTAGACTATTGGAGTCAGTCTTGTGGGAAGTAGGTCGGTTTTTCTCTTGGGGTATTTTCAACTTATTACTGGGAGGAATGGTGTTACTTATTAGGTCAGCCTGTAGGGGTGACTTTTTTAAGGCTGTAGTTTCTGAACTATCACAACTTTATTTTCTCAATGGGAGAGGGATCTCCTGTGAGAGTGAAGTAATCAGAGATTTCATCCCACTCCAGGAAAATCCTGACGCCGGTTGATCGTAATGAGAATCAGGGTGACATGGCTCCCCTTGTAAGAGTTTCCTAGGCTGCGCTGCCACATTTACTACTAGGTGAGTCGGTTTTATTTGAGGATAGCCCTGTTGCTTAGCTATGGGTTGACCTGCCCTACACCATAAATACAGGGTCAGAAAGGACTACGATCACAATATATTGTGTTTCATAACAGGATCTCCCCTTTTGTTTTCTACCACCAGGATTACACTCATCTGTGCTCTTAACCCAGGACCCCAACATAAAACCACAAAGTGTATATAATCTGCTTTGGATCACAACATTGATGGTCAATACACTAAGGTTACAACAACACAATGACCTCATTGCACAATCACATATAATCTATCATTGCTCCTGGCTCATGCCACTTATATTACCTAACTCTAGCATCCAAACAGCATGAGCAATGCACACAAACACTGTACACTCATGCATAGGCAGGTTATCTGCTTCAAATAAACTTTTCATCTGATTCCCAGCAAGGACTTTAGCTCTGGCCAATGCACTTTGGTCAGATACTAATTACAGGGTATACAGCTAGCCTGTTTTTGGTCTTTCACCTGTTCTTGTTGAACTGAATGGCAAAGTCGGACATGTGCTGCAATGCTTTGTTCGTGAAGTTCATATCCATGTAGATGTGTCCCTGCCGGTGTGAGAAGGTACCAGAGATCTCCAGACCCTTTGCTTTAACTGCGGGGAGCCAGACCTGTAACAGAAAAAGCACAATGATACATACCATTGTACAAAGCACTGTCAAAAGAGTCTGAAAAATACTTAATCCACCATTGTGACTAAGGGAGGAGCAAAGCATGTGGAAGAACAGTGCTCAAAATGTAAATACATGCGTACCAGATATACCACTAGCCAGGGAACAAGAAACTCTGCCAAGACTTTCAATACATCTCACACAAAGAATATAAAAAAAAGAAGACGACAGATGGAGAGATTGGGCTAGAAAAAGGAAAACCTGTGCTAAGAGGGAGAAAACGACTGGCTAAACAGTATTCCGTACGTCCAATATACCAAAGAGTGATCGAGCAAGAGAGATCTGTGGTAGAGGGAGATAGAAGGGAAACATGGACGACAAGAAGATGAAATAGAAGAGAAAAGTGGTCGATGAGAGGAACAAAAAGACAGCGCATGCTCATACAGATTAGGGCAGGGAGATCGCTCCTCTGCCACACTGCTTCCAGCCTCAAATGTCAATATATCATAAGGAGAGATGCTTTGCCAAACTGGGCGAAAAATACATTAGAACGAAGAGTCAGTGATACACAGTTAGGAAGACTGATACACTGAGTTCAATGGCAGGAAGATTGACCCGAAGCCAATCAACAGGGTTGCCAGCAAGCTTTCTTTGGCTCCCATAGTGGTAGACTTAGCGGAGTAGTCAAGGGCAAATCATAAAATGGCAATGAGGAAGTGATTAGGATGGAGTGGGAGACACAATATCCAATAAGAGATGCATCACAAAAGCATGATGTGAAAATATAGTATTTTCCGTGAAGGCATCCTTATTAGAGGAAGGGCACACAAAGCCATTCGTTTCCACTGGTCTTTTGAGAATTCCTGTGTCCTCAGAAACTGACAGATCTTGGCCATCAAGTTGGTCTTGGAAAGTTGCAGCACCATGGCTTCCTCACATTTTCACAGACTGATTTGTTAGTGCTCATCCCAGGCTTGATGACACAACAGTGTTCTAGTCTTGATGAAAGATTATGTGAAACTAGACTATCTTCTGTGAAGGTATCTCTGATTTTATCTCTGTAGCAGGTTACATAGGAGTCAACTTTAATATGAAGAGAGCTCCGAGGTGCCAGGGTCTTGCAAATAATTTATGTCTGGCAGGTTATCAAGGAACCAAATCCATTAATCTGGGCCCAAAAGACACATATGAATCCAAATCTGTTCAACCAGGGTTCAGCTTCTTCAGAACCAATCCGGGAGATAGACCTTCTGATTGGTGGGGTAAAATACCATCCTGATGTTGCAACAGCCCTCAGTATTCTAGATAGGCCCAATACTAAATAGAGCTCAATAGTATACCTAGTTGTGCAGGAAAGGTTAGCACTTGCAACCAAACAAAGCTGGTTTGAAAAGTCAAACGTTGACCGTTGGCAGCACAGAGAATGCTCCGGTGGACACAATGAGGTGAAGAATGAGTGTTGGCGCACTGGAGGAGGTGCTGAACTACAGAAAGTTTGTGAAGGGTGCAGATTTGCAGGCAGTACATTTTTGGTGACGTTCAAAACAAGTCTTTTGTAGCCATCATAGTTCAAATAAGCGTTGGAATCCTTGGGGTCCCTATGAAACTTGTAAAGCTCTTAGTTAGGCTTTTGTAACGGCAGGCAAAAACTTTCTACTACTGGCACTGGGGGCTTTCTGGTGCTATCAATTCTTCATGACTGATTTACACAGGGACGAGCAACAAGGCCGCTCTGGGAGCAGAGGAGCAGACATCCCTTGAGGCTTCCAATCCGATTTCCCAAATAATAACCCATCAAACTCTGTTATACTTACTCAAGAATAGTACAACTCCCATAACCCCTTGCGTTCCTCTCCTCGTCCCTCTGACTATTTTGTTCTTTAGACTCCAGTCTGATTTTGCAAAACACTACGGCTCCCGAAATCCCTGCTGTTCATTCCATGACTCGGGTATTAAACCCAAGCACAGACCATGGAATAAGTATCTCTAGTTTCACCCTGAGGTCCTGTGCTAAACCTGTCCACCTGCCATTCATTAACACTACACCCGAGAATAAAAGGCAGAGTACAGAGACACATTTTGAGAAAGGCTGGATGCAAGGCAGAAGCGGGCTGACTGAGCTGCTGAGAGTAAGAAAAGGGGAAAAGAAGGAACAAGTTACTTACCTGTAACTGTTCTCCAGCATGGGTCTGGCATGGATTCACATGCTCATGAATATTCCCCATCGTCAGGCTGGGAATCCTCGGTAAAGAAAAAATCAGTATCAGTTTCGTTTCTGATCTGTCTTTCTCAGTAGTAACCAATCACTGGTCTCTGGGTCATACTGCCCCCAGCCAATGACTGCCCTCTCCCTAAACCCCGCCCCTGGCAGCCATACTCAGATTTGGTAGCATGCTAAGTGGCAGTATGACCAAGTGAAGAGCCGTAGAGGGGCAGGAGGGAGGGTTCGCATGTGAATCCATGCCAGACCCATGCTGGAGAACAACAGTTACAGGTAAGTAACTTGTTCCTTCTCCAGCATGGGGTCTGGCATGGATTCACATGCTCATGAATATAAGAATACATAGCAGTACACATGCACAACCACGGGAGGTGGCAAGGCTCAACATTAAGCATTACATAAAACTCAACATTAAGCATCTCTCACCTCCCCACCAGGCTCACCTTAAGCGAACAAGTTGCGCAGCACTGCCTGGCTGTTATATATAGTCTTGTACATTGTCACTGGCCTGGAGTGATTGCCATAGAATGTGATGTATGATGCAGCCAGGAGAATGTTGAGTGCATCAGTGCATGAATATTCTGAGTGAGTCAGTTGGGGGCCTGAGCTGGAGTGAGTGGATGGCCGGTGGGTCTTCTCCTTCATGTGTACTGTACTACCTATCCCTGTCCTTGTCCTGTCATCCAGACTACTGTAAATACCTGAGAGTAACTGGAACTGTACATATTGTACCAATAAAGCATACCTGGAACAACATCAGTCTCCACAGCTGGTCTGTGTGTCCCTTGTGACTAATAAGAGACTTTATTACATTGGCGACGAGAGTTAAAGAACCCAGGAATATGAACAAATACAACTTAAAAGGGCAGAGTGCAACTGAGGAGCTGCAGCTACAAAAATGTACAGTAAGGAGAGCTGTGGGGGGGAAGCAGCCTAAGAGTGACCCATCGTTCCCCCATAGACTCAAAAATAAACATCCTGCCAGCTCCAGGGTTGAAAATGTATAATGTGCCACTGGACTCTGGGAGGGAGGTCCCCACAAACCAAAAACATTTCCCCAGACGCCCTACTCCAAAAGTGCTTCAGACAGCAGGAGCTGTCCAAACTTACACTTTCCTTTCATTTGGCATTTTATGTGTAAAACGGACAAAATGAAACGTACGCTTTCCTTTTATTGGCATTTTTTTTGTGTAAAACCCTCACTGCTGCCCTGAGCAGAACCCTGCATCATTTTCAAAAGCTGCTAGCTGTTGCCGAGCAACACACACACAGCATTAGCAGTCTTCATTCTCTCAATGGCTACTCTGACTTTCCGGGACTAATCACTCACTATCTTGGTCCATTGTGACATCACAACTGAACATTCCATCAGGTCTTCCCTGAACCAGCCAACCTGTGCTCCCAGCCCATTGTGAGGTCACAATCTGTACTAAGGACCATCCATACACTGAAGCCTAAAGACTCTGCAGTACAGATACACCTGGGCATTCTCTGAATCGGGTCCCACCATGCCATCAAGCAATTCTATAAAGACTGTATCTCAGCGCCTCCTTGCTAACTGCCAACAGTACTGAAAACCTCTGCCTACACTACAGCAACTGGTGCCACTCAACGCCATTCCTCACCACTTACAACCTAGAATCCGGCACACCACCATGCAGGGCGTTCCGCCTCCCACCAAGTTTCTTCCATGTCCTGGGAGCCCAACCTGCCCATGGGAACAATTGATCGATGGCTTCCACGTCTACCTCAGAGCCATTGGGGGCAGCAAATTCAATGATGACCTCAAGGAGGCGACCCCCTTGAACTGTATAGGGGCAGAAGCACTGAGACTTTTCAGGACCCTTCCCGAACCCGGCAACATAGGAGGAGATGGCAACCGCAAGTTTGACATAGCATTGGCCAAACTCACCAGTCATTTTGGCAACAAGACCAACGTAGTACTGGAAAGATACAGGTTCTTTTCCAGAAAGCAGCTCAAAGGCGAGTCTATTGATTCATACATAGCGTCCCTCAGGGCGCTTATATCAACCTGCAGTTTCACAGGTGTCTGTGATGAGTATTTGAGAGACCAATTGGTGCTGAATGTGGCTGATCCACGCATCCAACAAAAATTGTGGCAAACCAAAAATCCCACCCTGGACCAAGCCACGGAGATAGCAAGGAGCATGGAATTGGGAGATCGATGCATGAGGGAAAGACGTGACCACACGACCAGTGTGGAAATCAAATGTGTCAGCCCTGAGTCCGCTGAGTGTTAAGCATTCACCATTGTTCCTTTAGCAATAGTTTTAAGGTTAAGACCTCTGGTGCTGCCAGGAGCACCTCATCTGTTACAGGTAGTTCATCTGTGCGAGATTGTGGTTGTGTTTAGATTTATGAGTGGGCGAGTGATGTGTATTTGGCTGACCTTCCTCCACCCGAATGAAAGGATGATGTTTGTGTGTATGAACCTGATATGAAAGGGAGATGTCACGCGAGGGTACTTCCGGTATGAAAGGGGGATGTTATGTTGTGGTTGAATCTGGTAAGAAAGGGAGATGTTATATATAGTCTTGTACATTGTCACTGGCCTGGAGTGATTGCCATAGAATGTGATGTATGATGCAGCCAGGAGAATGTTGAGTGCATGAATGTTCTGAGTGAGTCAGTTGGGGGCCTGAGCTGGAGTGAGTGGATGGCCGGTGGGTCTTCTCCTTCATGTGTACTGTACTACCTATCCCTGTCCTTGTCCTGTCATCCAGACTACTGTAAATACCTGAGAGTAACTGGAACTGTACATATTGTACCAATAAAGCATACCTGGAATAACATCAGTCTCCACAGCTGGTCTGTGTGTCCCTTGTGACTAATAAGAGACTTTATTACACTGGCCGACTCTGGACTCCTCCCTGGAATCCCGGTCGATGCAGTAGAATCTGGTGAAGGTGTGCGTCGACCTCCACGTAGCAGCCCTGCAGATGTCCAGCAGGGGCACACCAGACAGGAACGCCGTGGTAGCAGCGATCGCTCTGGTCGAATGGGCTCTCGGACGGCCGGGCAACGGTCAGTTTGCCAATCGATGACAATGCATGATGCAGCCGGAGAGCCATCTGGAAATGGAAGCCTTCGAGAGAGCCTTCCCTTGTTTCAAAGGTCCAAAGTTCACAAACAGCTGTGATGTCTTCCGAAAACTCTTCGTTCGGTCCACGTAGAACTTCAGCGCTCTAGCCACATCCAGCGAGTGCAAAAGTCCTCTTGGGCTGAGACGAAGGCGACGGGAAGAAAACAGGTATCACCAAGGGCTCGTTGAGGTGGAAGTCCGACGGCACCTTGGGCATAAACGAGGGGTGCGTCCTCAGCACCACCCTCGTGTCGTGAAAAGTCAAGTATTGAGGCTTGTAGGATAGGGCCTGGATCTCTCCCACTCGCCGTGCGGAGGTGATGGCCACAAGAAACGCAGTCTTCCACGACAGGAATTTCAGCGGCGCCGAATGCAGGGGCTCGAATGGCGCCCCCCATGAGCCTGGTCAGCACCACGTTGAGTTCCCACGTCAGGGCAGGGGCCTTCACCGGCGGGAACGATCAGAACAGTCCCTTCATAAATTCCTTCACCAGGCGATGGGACCACAAGGACGCCCGTCCTGTGGTTCTGGTGTAACGGGAGATCGCAGCCAGATGTATCTTGATGGAGGCGTGAGCCAATCCAGCTTTGGCCAGCGACAGTAGGTACAGCAGCACTTGAGGGGCCTTAATCCGTAGAGGGTTAATCTTCTGTGCACGGCACCAGACAGAGAACCTCTTCCACTTATGTCTGTAGCACTTGAGAGTTGAGGACGCCCTGGCTTTTGCAAGGACCTCTCTGCAGTCAGCCGGGATATCGTACCCTCCAAACTCTAGCGCTGCAGGAGCCAGGCCTGCAAGTTCAGCGACTCCGGGTCGTGATGAAGTGTGGCGCCTCCTTCTCTGGAGAGAAGATCCGCGTCCGTCGGCAGCTTGACTGGTGGTGATGCTGACAAGTCCAGAAGGTCTGGGAACCAGATCTGCCTCGGCCACGCCGGTGCGACCAGGATCATCCTGCACCGAGACCTCTTGAGCTGGTTGACGCGTCGGAGCAGCAACGGCAACGGTCAGAACGCATAAAGGAACAGGCCTTCCCAGGGGAACGAGAAAGCATCGCCCATGCTCCTCGGCTGGGGAAACCTGCTGGCAAACCTCTGGCACTTGGGAGTTCGTCGCCGTCGCGAACAAGTCGATCTGGGGTTTTCCCCATCGTCGGAAGTCTCGATCCACTTGATCCTGACGTAGCTCCCACTCGTGGCACGAGCGCAGCTCCCTGCTGAGTGAGTCGGCAATGGTGTTTTTTATCCCTGCCAGATGAAGGGGCACCAGAAACATCCCTTGGGTGACGGCCCAATGCCACAGATCCTGGGCTTCCTTGGAGAGGGCTGGGGATCTGGTTCCTCCCTATTTCCAGATGTAGAACATTGTGGTGGTGTTGTCGGTGAAAACTCTCACCAGCTTGCCCTTTAGGGACGGGAGAAAGGACCTGAGGGCCCGCAACACTGCTCGGAGCTCCAGGATGTTGATGTGGAGCTTCTTCTCCTCTGGGAGTCAAAGGCCTCTTGTGTGATGATCTCCGGTGTGTGCTCCCCACCCTTCCAGGGAGGCATCCGTCGTCACCGTTATCTGGTGGGATGGGGTCTGAAAGTCTGTGCCCGCCGTCAGATGAGCGCGGGCGCCCCACCACCGGATCGCCCGTCGGAAGGTCTCGTCGAGCGGAATCCCGTCCTCAAAGCTGCCTGTCGCTTGGATCCAGCAGGAGTCGAGGAACTCTTTCAGAGGGCGCATCCGAAGCCTGCAAAGGCGCACAAGATATATGCAGGAGGACATCATCCCGAGGAGGGACTTGATGGACCTCATCCTGGCCACGTCCGTGGCCAGCAGTCGCTGCACCTTGCCCAGGATGGCCTTCGTCCTTTCTTCCGACGGTTGAGGCCAGGCGCACCACTGTGTCGAGCGTTGCTCCCAGAAACAGTGCGACTTGCGACGGGACCAGGTGGGATTTGGGAAAGTTGATGGAGAATCCCAGGTCCGAGAGCAGCTGGACGGTCTTTGCTGTGTGATCCACGGCGAGCTCCCTTGTCCCTGCTCGGATGAGCCAGTCATCCAGGTAGGGGTAGACGTGGATCCCCTGCAGGCGCAGCCGCGCCGCCACCGGTGCAAGGCACTTGGTGAACACCCTGGGTGCCGACTTCAATCCGAATGGGAGGGCCTTGAACTGGTAGTGCCGTCCTTGGACCACGAACCTGAGGAACTTTCGGTGACCTTTCAGAATGGGGATGTGGAAGTACGCATCCTCCAAATCCAACGACGACAGGAAATCGCCCTCCTCCAGCTGTCCCAGCACGTGCTGGAGGGTGACCATCTGGAATTTCTGTGCCTTGATGCATTTGTTCAGCCGTCGCAGGTCCAGGATTGGGCGCCATCCTCCTGTCTTCTTTTTTACGAGGAAGTACCTTGAGTATACTCCGGAGCCCTGGAGCCTCTTTGGGACGAGTTCGATGGCACCTTTTCTGAGCAACGCCCTCACCTCCAAGAGTAGTTCAGGGATGTGATTTTCCTTCCTGACCACGGGAGGAATGTGGGGGCACTTTTTTTTAGAAATTCGAGGGCGTGCCCCTGGGCCAGGGAGTCCAGCACCCAATGGTCGGTGGAGATGGACTCCCACACGCTGACGAACTTCGCCAGCCGGCCTCCCACCGGGGTGCTTCGGTGGAGCCCGACCCCGCTGTCGGTTCAATCTTGCCTCCCTGGCGAAGACGGCGGGCCCCCCCACCCCCCGACTTGCCTCGTCCTCTAAAGGCTTCCTGCGATGAGGAGCGGGCCGCTTGGCGGTACGTAGAGGAGCCACCGTCGAATCCCTTGGCTCCGGCGCTCCGAAAGAACGGCCTCCGTTGCCGGAGAACGCTTAGAGCCCTAGCAGTCTCTGTGTCCGCCTTGATGGCTTGGAGGGACTCATCCACCGTTTTCCCAAACAGGTTGTTCCCGTCGAACGGCATGTCCAGCACCTTGGCTTGCACATCCTGGCAGAAATCCGTCGCCTTGTGCCAACTTCGTCGTCTTAGGCAAACGCCGTTGCCTAGCTGGCAGAAACCGGTGTCGACAATGTCCGTTGCCACCGTAATGGCATGGTCCGACGCCACTTCGCCTTCTTGCAAGATCTCCAGGGCCTCGGCCCTCTTGTCATCCGGTAGGAAGTCCAACAGGGGGGTGATCTTGAACCATAACTCCCTGTCGTAGTGGGCCACAATCGCGAGGGCGTTGGCCGCCTTAATCGTTGTTGCCGCCGACGAGATAACGCGTCGTCCCATTCCGTCCAGCTTCTTCCGTCCGGAGGGGAAGTTTACGTTGAGACCGACGCCACCCCCCCACTTTCTTCTTGGCCGCCGCGGAGACGACCGAGTCTGGTGTAGGTTGTGCCCTAAGGCACAGAGGGGCCGTGTCGGGAACCCAGTACTTCTTCTCGTACTGATCCTTCTTGGCAGGCGTCGTAGAAGGGTTCTTTAGAAGGGCGAGACCCTTGTCTCAGATGTCATCCAGCAGAGGCACGGCGAGGACCGACTTCCTCCTGGCCTTGCGCCGTTGGTA
Organism: Ambystoma mexicanum; assembly: GCF_040938575.1. Lineage (NCBI taxonomy): Eukaryota > Metazoa > Chordata > Amphibia > Caudata > Ambystomatidae > Ambystoma > Ambystoma mexicanum. Next base: position 434,146,695 of record NC_090931.1, on the reverse strand, counting down.
AAGGAAACCTTCCTTCTCCTCAGGGCAGAGCAGAAAAAGCTTGGATGCCCCGGCGATCATTGCGTGGAAAGATCCGATCTCATCGGACGGAGAGGCCCGGGCTGGTGATGGGAGCTCGGTCCCGTCGTCAGTACCCGTCGTGGCCGTGTCACTTCCCGTGTCAGCCCCCAAGGACGGGGACATGGGTAAAGGCCGAGCAGGCCTCGAGGGCTGAGAAGGCGGGGCTGGGTGGATACATCTTCTCTTGTTCAGGGGGCTTCCCACCGGGACCGGCTCTGGTTCCTCCGCTGGACCTGGTACAGGGTCCTCTGTCGGTGGTAAGGGCAATCTCGTCCTCATCTCTAAACATAAGGATTGTATCGCCAACAAAATGGCCGCTGAGTTGTCCTGCGGCTCCAGAGGCGACGGGCCTCCTCGACGCCCTCGTCGAGGCCCTCTAGGACTTCTGCCAACTCCTCCTCGGATGTTGTGTCCATGTCCACAATGGCCACCGCCCCCCCGCCTCTTTTTCCGCCGGGGTCTTCACGGGGGCCTTTGCAACGGGTCTGAAAGAGGCTTCCCTCCGCGGAGGCAGGGAGACTCTGGGCCCCGAGGTCGCCTCCTCTGGTGTAGCCTCCACAGGCTGCGCCAGGGCCGCCGCGACTCCCTCGATAGAGGCATTGGCCGGGTGAATCAAGGCCTTCACCGCCTTAGGTGCGTTTGAGGCCTTTACCTTGGGCGGAGGGTCACCGCCTCGCTCCCCCTCGGCCGAATCCTTCGAGATCGACCGGGGCCTCTCCAGAGGCTTACCCGGGTTCTCAGATTTCCTCTTCCCCGAACCAGAACGTTGGCTCGTGGTTGATGGTGCCAGGGAAGGCGCGCCCTGCCTCGCAGCTGAAGAGCCCGACCGTTCGCCGCTCCCGGTGCCCGTGGACTCGCGGTGCTTTGCCTCCTGTTGGGCCCCGTCGCCAGGGCGCCCTCACAGGACTTAGAAGACCGCTCGGACTTCTTCTCACCTGACGGACTCCTTCCTTCCAGCCAGTTGGAGAGACGAAGGTGTCGGTCCCTGATGGTCCGTTCCGACAAGTTCCTGCAAAACACACAGTCCTTCTCCACGTGCGTTTTGTCCTCATGAAGACAGACATTTTGAATGCACGTCCTCCTTGAACACATTCTGTAGCTGACATCCAGGGCAGACCCTGAACAGCTTTCCGGGAGTCGAGCTTCCTTTCTCCTGGGCCATGTTCGGGTAGGCCGCAGAAACTCCTAGAATCCTCCAAGAAGCGTAACTCGACAAAATCTTCACCCTTGAGGGGCGTAGAAAAATCTGACACGAATCCCCGTTAATCGGATGTAGAGACGGTGGAGCTTGGGGCTATATTTCACTGAAAAATGAGAAATTCTCTTTGAAAAAGCGCAAAAACGCAGCAAAAGCTCGAGAGCTAAACACGAGGATTCCCAACACTTGAGCATGCGGTAAAAATCAGAAGATGGGTGCCAACTGAGGGGCTTAGGGAGAGGGCAGTCGTTGGCTGAGGGCAGTATGACCCAGAGACCAGTGATTGGTTACTAGTGAGAAAGAGATCAGAAACGAAACTGATCCTGATTTTTTCTTTACCGAGGATTCCCAGCCTGACGACGGGGAATATTCATGAGCATGTGAATCCATGCCAGACCCCATGCTGGAGAAAAGGGGTTTTACAAGCTGTGGAAAAATTGCAAGAAGGTCAGGCGAAAGAACTACGCTTACAGACTACTGTTGGTAAAGTTGAACTGAAAGTGTCCTTTTTGGAAGCCTGCGAAGCGAGGCCTGCTCCCCCCCCCCCCCCACCAACCAACCAACAGATGTAGTTTGGGGAGGTTCGACTAAATACCAAGTTGAAAGAAACTTGACCCCAGAAGAATGGCAACAACCGGCGAATCATTTCAGGAAGTAGATTAAAGGCACGGTTGGTTTGCCGTAAAATAAACAGTATTCAAAACATATTGCAGGAGAACCGGAAACCGTGTGTGGAGTGAAAGTAAAGATTGTTTGAAGTGCAAAGTAGATATTTTGTAGTAGAGTGGTCATGCCGTAATAAAGATGGCACAGTCGAAAATCTTTGAATGGAAGTTAGAATCTAACGGGTGACACTGTACCGAAATAAAGAGCTTAAGCCCGATCGAGGGGAGCTCTCAAGAAAACAGTGTGTGAAACAAGGACACAAGAGCTTGAGCCCGATTGAGGGGAGCTTGACGAGTGAAAGTATAATTAAGAGGAGCTAGCGCCCGGTTGAGAGGAGACCAAAATTACTGAACTACAAATACAAGAGAGCATTGCCAAAACCGTAGGAAAAGAGTAATAGTCAGAGTGGTAAGGCATCAGAAGCGTAGCCAGGATTATCTAGCAAGTGGGGCCTAAAGCTGATGTAGTTGGGCCCACAAAAATGACATTAACCCCTGTAAATGCCCACTCAGCGTTGCTGAGTGGGCATTTACAGATTCTGTGTGGGCCTTGCCTGCTCAGGCCCTACCCTGTCTACGCCACTGTCAGGCATTGAGAGGAAACTAAAATCTATGCAGTTTCGAAGGTCTGCGACACAAAGAAACTTGGGGAAGGGAAATCTCAAGTGAGTTGAAAGAAACTGAGTGTTATTAGTAACTGTGCCAAATAGAAGTCATTGAACTTGGGGAAGGGGAACCAGAGTAAATTGAGAAAGAAGCAACGTTTTACTTTTAATTCTAAAGCGAAGAAGCTAGTGTGCAAAGAGACATTTGCAGAACTTTATTTTTTGAACATGAAGAGAAGCTTGATTTTGAGACAGCTAAAAGCGGGATAAACTTTGAACTGCTCCCACAAGTCAAAGAGTGCCTTAACATAAGACAGCGTTGCCTATCCCTAACATATATCATCGCAAGGCGAAATGCAAGGAAGGGAGTTACCCTTCTGTGAATACTTTACCATCCCGATTCTTTTGTTATACTATTTTTATTATTCAAGCATGTTTCCTTTCGAGTTAGGGCAAGTATTAGGATAGTTTTAAGTTGATTGGATTCCTAGAACTATTCTGTTTTCTTGAATGGTCGAGCTAGCTCCCATTCTAGTGATAGGGCAACTTAGGAAGTCTCCAACACAGTTACAAAATAATAAAGGTCTTCTAAACTTGTGTTTGTGCTTTTGATACCATGGGTCTCTAACACAGGTTAGGGGAAGAACACACAGATCTATTGGTTTCCTCTGTCCTTGAGAATTCCTGTAACCTCAGACACTGGCACAGCTTTGCAGTCAGACTGGCCTTCGCAAGTTACAGCACCAGGGCTTCCCTCACAGGCATCTTCAGTTTGGCAAGGTATACTTGTGCTTATACCACACGTTTCAGTCTCAGACAAAATTAAGGGTTTCAGTTTAAATTTGAATGTTGTGAGCCAAGAGCACACAACTTCCAATCAGAGGGAAGCATACATTTAAACTTTCGGCATACATCCCATCACTGTGGTGCAAAACATTCATGCATTCCCAGGTGTTGGGAAAGATTTATTTTTCATGCTCGTCTCCAATGGACTTCTATGGGACACCCTTTCTTTTTGCTTGTTTTGAACCATAACCTGACTTATTGGCAGTATGTAAAAAGCCTTGTGCTAAACTTCCCTTGCCCGTTTGCTCATTCTTATCAGGAAACTGATCAGTCCCCAAGACTATCAATACTGAGAGACTATGCCTCTCATTGTGAATTTCTTGTATTGTTACAACTGCACACATCACCTTAGAGCGAAGTGCAGTTAGGATACTTAGTATGCTTATAACTTTTTCTATAATGGGTTTTTGATTACTTTTCAAATGTGCCCAGGGCAATCTGATAGCAGCACTGATATGTTTTACTGTTTTTGGAACATTTTACTTGTGCACTTTTGCTTTTAGTGCAAATGTCTACTAAAGGTGACTAGCATCCTAATACGGCTGTGCAACAAAGTTCTTTGCTTGTTCTTTGGCCATATTGTTCTTGACCTTCTTCCTGCCTCCTCAGCTGAGAAAATGTCTTAAATGGAATTCCCTTTCACAGGGAAAGCTGCTGCTTTCACAGGCTAAGGAGCGGTTTCTGTGTGTGGCGGGGCTGGGACTGTCTAGTCCCAATACACATACCTGGTGCCTGAATGGCTAATAGGAGGGCTTCTGCAGCCATTCAACAGATGAAGCAGTGCAATCCACTGATGACCCAAGCCAGTCCAATAGCACAGCCAGTGGAGCGCTCGCTTTGACATCTGTGCAGAGCCTGCTGATGCAGGTTCGAATCCCGGCAGGGTCAAACTCAGCCTTTCGTCCTTCCGAGGTCGATAAATGAGCACCACACACTGTGGCTAATAAGCAGCGCTCAGATACCTGAGGGTTTGTAGTGCTATGTAAACGCTAAATTAAATTAAAATTAAAAATGACCCCTGAAGTCGACCAGCATTAACTGCAGTCCTGTCCCGGTGAAGCCTTGCTCCTTTGTCCTGATCTCAAGAAGACCCTTGTCAGTGCTTCTACCTGACTGATTGGAACAGCCAGTCTCGACCCTTCGAGGGTCTGCGCCTTCTGAAGTTTCCATGGACCAACCGACTATCCAATTCTCTGCTGGGCAACCTCTCTGAAGCCGTCGTCATTCTGAGTACATCCTTGGAACTAAGAAGATCTTCAACTTGTGTAACAAGATGCCTGCTACTGCATTATCAGTTTTCTGGCACTAGCAGAAGGTATGCTGAGCCTGTTCCTTTGTTCATCCATTGAAGATCGCCTGTCACCGCCTGACCATTGCAACACTCCTCCTTTGATCCCTGAAGGTGTCCTGAGGTGGTCTGCTCAGCAGAAGTCTTCATCTCCCTTTGTGTTGATGTTCTACTAGCAGCTGCCTGGAACTGATTGCTAAGAACCGCGACAGACCGAAACTAAATCTCAATACCGAAAGTGACCTCTCCACCGCCCCCCCCACACCCCCACCCCTGAGATTTCCTCGATGGAACCAAGCATAGAAGATTCTATCCCCAATGGAATCCAGAACATCAGCAGTGGTCTCTAGAGAAATCAGTCAGTTGGGTAAGTTAACCTACCTCTTTCTGTGCCCCCCTGTTCTTCATAGGGTTACATGGTTTAAGTTACTTACCTGTAACTATTGTTCTCAAGCATGGGCCTGGCATGGATTCACATGCTAATGAATATTTCCTGTCAGGCTGGAAATCATCAATAAAAGAAAAAAACTGTTTCACTTTCACTTAAAAACTGTATTTCTCCTCTAAACCAATCACTGTCCTCTGGGCCATCCTGTCCCCTTCCAAGGACGGTCCTCTCCCTAAGACCCTCCTCTGGCAGCTATCTTCAGATTTGGTAAGCAAGTAAAGTGGCAGTATGACCAAGAAGAGCCGCAGAGGGGCCGGAGGGAGGATTCACATTTGAAACCATGCCAGACCCATGCTGCAGAACAATAGTTACAGGTAAGTAACTTAAACCTTCTCCAGGATGGGGTCTGGCATGGATTCACATGCTCATGAATCCATGCCAGACCCCATCGAACAGGTTGCGTAGCACTGTTTGGTCGATTCTGGACTCCTCCCTGGAATCCCTGTCAACGCACTAGAACTTCATGAAGACGTGCGTTGACCTCCACATAGCAGCCCTGCAGATGTCCAGCAGGGGCACACCAGACAGGAACGCTGCCGTTGCAGCGATCGATCTGGTGGAGTGGGCTCTTGGACGGCCGGGCAGCGGTTGGTCCGCCAATCGATGACAGTGCATGATGCAGCCGGAGAGACACCTTGAAATGGAAGCCCTGGACAAGGCCTTCCCATGGGTCAAAGGACCAAAGTTCACAAATAGTTGTGAAGTCTTGTGAAAACTTTTTGTGCGTGTCACGTAGAACTTCAGGGCACGAGCAAAATCAGGCGAATGGAAGGCCCTTTCCGCCAAGCGATGACGTTTTTGGGAAGAAAACCGGTAACACCAAAGGCTCGCTATGGTAGCATTCCGACAGAACCTTCGGCATGAAAGAGGGGTGCGTACGCAGTACCACCCTTGAGTCGTGGAAAGTCAGATACGGTTGCTTGCATGATAGGGCCTGGATCTCACCTACGCATCTGGCTAAGGTAATGGCCATGAAGAATGCTGCCTTCCACGAGAGAAACCCGAGGGTGACCGGATGCATAGGCTTGAACTGGCCCCCCCCCCCCCCCCCCCATGAGCCTCGTTAGAACCACATTGAGTAGCCTTCACCGGCGGGAAAGATCAGAAAGGTCTTTTGAGAAACTCATTGACGAATCTGTGGGACCACAGCGAGGATCTTCTAGCTGGTGTAACGGGAGATAGCCGCCAGATGCACCTTGATCGAGGCATGCGCCAGACCAGCCTTTGCCAAGAATAGCAAGTATGGAAGCATCTGTGGAGCTGTGACCCTCAGAGGGGTAATCTTCTGCGAACAGCGCCACGTAGCAAAATGCTTCCACTTATGGCCGTAGCACTTTAAGGTCGACAATGCCCTAGCCTTGGCAAGGACCTCCCTGCAGTCCGCTGGCAACTCATAACCTCCAAACTCAAAGGCTGCAGGAGCCAAGCCCACAGGTTCAGCGAACCTGGGCCCCGATGAAGGATTGCGCTTCCCTCTATGACGATTGTGCTTCCCTCTATGGCGAGAAGATCCAGAACCACTGACAACTTGACTGGAGGCGACACTGACGGGCTGAGAAGGTCTGGATACCAAATCTGCCTCGGCCGCGCTGGGGCGATGATCATCATCTTGCATTGACACTGTCTGAGGTTGTTGATGACTCTTAGCAGGAGAGGAAACCGAGGAAACTCGTACAGAAACTGTCCGTCCCACGTGGAGGAGCCATCATCCCCCAGGCTCCTCATCTGGTGGAATCTGCTGGCAAACTTCTGTCACTTGGAGTTCGCTGCCACCGGAAACAGATCAATCTTGGGTCTGCCCCATTTGACGAACAGGCGGTCCACCTGATCCTGATGAATCTCCCACTCGTGGTAGGAGCGCAGTTCCCTGCTGAAGGAGTCTGCAATGGTGTTCTTGACATCCGCCAGGTTTAGAGGGGCGATGAACAGCCCCTGTCCGAAGGCCCGCGCTTGCTTGGAGAGCGCTGGGGACAGAGTGCCCCCCTGCTTCCTGATGTAGAACATGGTGATGGTGTTGTCCGTGAAGATCCTCAGCACCTTGCCTTTTAGAGACGGTAGGAACGACTTGAGGACCCAGAATAATGCCAGTAGCTCGAAGATGTTGATATGCCGATCCTTCTTCTCCGGCAGTCACAGGCACTGGTGTGCTGTTAGGCAGAAACCTGTGCAGTTCCCTTTGGGAACACTACAAAAGATTTAGGACCACAGGTTTTAGCAGTAAACCCAATTGGTAGCAGTCTGTACCACAAGATTTACCTGGTAGATGTGGCTGAGCAGTCAGACTTCCCTCAAGAAGAGTTAGGCAGTATGCATAGTATACACAATAGGCCCTCAGACACAATAGCACAAGCAAACACTGACCAGAGCTTTGGTATCAAAGTATATAATTATTTATTTAAAAACACACTGTTTTGAAACACTCCAGCACTCTTATTGTAAAACACTCTAAACACAGTTACTATTATAATATATACAACCCTTATTCCTTATCAGATAAGTCTTAGTTAACACCACTTATTTCCAGACAGAGGTGAGCGCTTAACTATAGATGGCACTCCAATAAGTTCATGAAGAAGGGAGGGAAAAAGACAGAATATGTGAAGATACACCACTCTAAGATTTAGGAACACTTTTAGCAAGGCAGAAGAGCAAAAGTCACTTGCGAGCCAAAGTCCATAGGCTGGGCCCACTCTTAGAGAGAGCAAGATCACACAGTTGCACTAGGCTTTGAAAGTCTTGCAGAGAGTTCGAAAAGAGTTTAGAGAGGCTTAGAAAAGTTTAGCCAGGGTGTCCCAGGCTAACCCAGGTTCGTAAGTCGGGGGCTAAATCTACCCCGTACAGTCAGTGGCAAAGGAAGCCAGGCGGAACACGGTACCTTAAATGGGAAGGATCCTCCAGCGGTGGCAGTTGTTCCTGGCAGCGGGTGCAAGTCTCAGCGTCGTCCAGGGGAAGATAAGATCTCCACTTGGAGGAAAGATGAAGGTCGTTGCACTGCCAGGGAAGAAACCAGCCGCAGAGTTTTCCGGTTAAAGGTATTACCCTTTATTTCGCGGTCGTGGTAAAACGTGGTATCCTGGTTGCCGGGGTGCTTGGCACAGGCAAGGCGGCCACGAGATGCGTCAGGAAGGCGAAAAGACGGTGAAACTGGTTATCCCCACTAGTCAAAGGAAGAAGACACTCAGGCGGGAGATGATCTCTGTCGTTGGGAAAAGTGGTGAGACGGTCCAGCAGGGCTCCACCGGTAGTGTCGTTGTGGTAGGTCGGCTCAGCTTCTCCCTCGTCGGATTCTTAGGTCCTGTGGCGACTTCTGAAGTTCCAGTCCCCAAAGCCCTGCTTTTATGCAGAAAACCCCCATTCACTCAGCCTAGCTGTCACTCAAACATGCTAAGTGGTGAGCCACCGATCAGGACGGAGTGCGACTTGAGTTGCCTAGGCAACTCAGTCCAGGGTGCCTAAATTCCCCTCCACCCCTCCTAAGTACCCCAGACAGAGTGGCACCACTGTGGAGGGCTTCTGTGGAGAAGCCCGCCAAAAAGTGGAACAAAGGGCTCGACTTGGGTTGGAGTCACAGAAGAGAACACAAACGCCATTTTAGAACCGAGTTTTGGCAAAAAATACCAACCGGAGGATTAATAATAAATAAATAAACCGGGGGTAGGTTCAAGGCTATCGTAATTAAATAAATAAAGATAGTAGCCTCGAACAATGGGAAAATCCCATAGAGAAATATTCGCGGTTGAATATAAAAAGTAGTATCCACTGCCACCAGCCAAAACTCGATCAGGGGGGACGGAGACGTGCCGCCTCGACTAACAGACCTCAGGGCAATCGAATTGCCCTAGCCAGTATGTCCACAATATGATGGTTTGTACTGGTTCTGTTCAGAATTCAAGACTAGTAAAGTCAATGGTGACTTTACATGCCCTGGGAGACAGTAGTCAGTCCCAGGGTATGGAGTCTATACTGGGGGGTCACTATGACACCCCTGTGTTACTGCACTGAGGGTGCTGTGTAACATCACAAAAACACATGAAGCCCTATGGAGTAAAAGACCCCATAGCCCATTAAACACATCTAGAGTCAAAGGAACACACTCAAATCATGTCCAAGAGTGAGGGTAAAAGAGTCTCACTCTTGGCAGGAGAAAATAATAAACCCCAAAAATCCAGCAAAGCTGCTGGGGGACTCACTAGGTTAGGAAATTCAGCCTAAACAGAGAATTCTCCCTAACACGTGCAGACGTCCGGTGTGCGCTGGCCACCCTTACAGGGAGGCGTCCATGGTGACAGTCTTCTGGTATTGGGGGTTCTGAAATCCTGTGCCTTGGGTGATGTTGGAACGGACGCCCCACCACTATCGCCCGTCGGAACGCTTTGTTGAAAGGGATCTTGTCCGTTAAGTTTCCAGACATCTGTATCCAGCGGGCGTCCAGGAATTCTTGTAAGGGTCGTATCTGCAACCTGCAGAGACGGACAAGGTAGATGCAGGACGACATCATGCCCAGTAATGACTTGACCCACACCATGCAGTCTTCGTCGATGATAGCAGCTACAACGTTCCTTGAATGGCTGATAACCTCTCCTCTGAGGGCGACGCCACGCAAGACACTGTATTGAGCCGGACACCTAGGAACAGCACGTTCTGCAATGGCGTTAAGTAGGACTTCGGATAGTTGACAGAGAATCCCAGATCCATCAATAGCCGGATGCTCATCTCAGTGTGTCTGTCGGCCAACTCACACGAGCGGACGCGTATCAGCCAGTCATCCAGGTATGGGTATACGTGTATGCCCTGTAGGCGCTGATGGGCCGCCACTGGTGCCAGGCATTTCATGAACACTCTGGGGGCTGAATTCAAGCCATAAACACAGAAACATCTGATGTTTCTTGTGAATGTGGAAGTGGAAATAGGCATCCTCCAGGTACAACGATGTCAAGAAATCGCCTTTTTGCAGTTGGCCGAACACGTGTTGCAATGTGACCATTCTGAATTTTTGGGACTTTCGGTATTTGTTCAGTCGTCGTAGGTCGAGGATGGGCCTCCAGCCCACTAGAAAGTATCTGAAATAGACTCAGGAGCCGTTGGGAACCAGCTCCATCACCCCTTTTCGCAGCATGGCTCGTGCCTCTTCCAGAAGCTGAGGGATGTGCTGCTCCTGACGGGAGAACTTAAGGGATCTGTGGACACCTGCGTTGGAACTCCAGGGTGTGTCATTGGGCAATAGCATCCAGCACCCATCTGTCGGTGGTCTTCTTTCTCCACTTGTTATCAAATCTCGTCAGTCAGCCTCACCCAGTGGTGTGTGAGTGGTGGCCCGACATCCAGGTCGGATTAGGCTTGCGCCGGCGTCCTGCCCTGTGGGCGACGGCAAAGCTGTCCATAACTACTGTAGGCCTGGGAACTGCCTCTGTAGGCTTCTTGCATTTAGGATCTGGAAGGCTGTATGTACGAACTGGAGAACACTTTTGAAGATCTGCTCGACTTTCCCCTGGAGAAGTGAAAAGAAGACGAGTGGGGCTGCTGGAGTGCCCAGGTAACGGGCCGTCTCTGTATCTGTCTTGATGACCTGGAGGGACGGCCTCAACGGCCTTCCCAAACAGATTTTCCCCGTCGAAGGGAATGTCCAGCATCTTCGGTTGCACCGCCTCACAGAAATGAGTGGCTTTCATACAACCCTGTCGACAAAGGCAGACACCTTTCCCCATTTGTCAGAACCCTGTGTCTGTGATGTCCAATGCCACTGTGTTGGCGTGAGCCAACGCCACTTCCCCTTCCTGGAAGAGAGCGAGGGCTTCCATCTTCTTATCGTCTGAGAGGAACTCCAGGATCGGTCCTAACTTGTACCACAATTCCCTGTCGTACCTGCCAGGATCGCCAGTGCGTTGGCCACCTTGATAGTAGACGCCACAGTGTAAATCACCTTCTTTCCCATGGTGTCCATCCTTTTATCTTCGCTGTCTGGAGGGACCGTAGACGATGAGAACGGGGTTAGCCAACACCACCGAATCGAGCAATGGTTGCGACCTCAGGCACTTGAGTGCGGGTTCCGGCACCCAATATTTCTTCTCAAGCTTATCCCGCTTAGCTGGAGCCGTGCAAGGGTTCTTCATGAGGGCCAGTCCCTCCTCCCAAACATCATCCAGAAAAGGCACTGCCATGATAGTCTTCCTCTTGGCCTCACACTTGACACAAGAAATTTCATCAGGCACCAGCTGGAATAGCTCGGAGGGCCTGGTGATCATGGAGTGGAACGACCCCACCTCACTGGGTGGGGACACCCTATGTGGAGCATCCAAATGTGGCGATTCACCGTCGACTGCAACGTCTTCGTCATCCGTCGTTGTGGCAGTATCCGTTCCCATACCGGTGTGCCGTCTACTGGGGGAGAATGGGCCAATATGGGAGTGTCAAGATGGCACTTCCTCTTCTTCGCTGGAGGCCGATCGGGTCCTGTGGGACCACAGGGACTGGCGCCAGAGGCATTCTCATCTGGATCTCTGACACCAAGGTGTGTAGAGTCGACAGAATATCCAAGGAAATGTCCCTCGGCTGAGAAGGCAGAACAGGAAAACTATGCCCTGCGCAGTCGTCGCCACCCTCCTCCTCCTCCTCCTCCTCCTCTTCAATGACCTTGTGGACCGTATTCAAGGACCCCTGATCTTCATCGTCTGTGGAGGCTTGGCCGACGGCCTGGAAAGGCTGTTTTGGGGCCTCCTCGCCCCGGCCTCCCCCCCCCCCAACCAACTCCCAGGGTCTTGAACCGCGGCCTGGGCCGGATTCACCCCTTCTGGCATGCCTGCAGACTTTGCCAAAGTCACCATGGCAGAGTTGCACCTTGGGGCAGGAACACTGAGCCGTCGGACCTACCCTCGTAGGATCAGTGCCCGCAGCTTTCGTGGTAGTAGTAGTCATTGACACGAGTCGCCAACAAGGTCTTTGCATGTGCCAGTTCAGGCTGCTTGGGCTGCACGACCGCCTTCTCCGTCCGTGGCTTCTCGTTTTTCTTCTGTAGCTTAGCTAGTGTAGATGATTTACTCTTTGAAGAGGAGCTTGAAGGTATAATGGCAATGGAGGCGGAAGGTGATGCTGATCGCGCCCTGTCCACTTTGTGGCCCGCTTCCGCGGCAAACACGGTCGACTCAGACTTGCAGCTCTTGGCCTGATCTTGGGCCCCCATGGATGAGGTACCCTCAAAGGATTTATAAGACAGTTCCTCGGACCAGCGGGTCCTGGATGAGGCATGACCCTGCGCGCAAGCCTACTATGCCGGCCGGTCCTTTGTCGTTTTCTTGGAGAAACCAAGGTATATCTTGCACTCTACTTCCTCATGGTCTGGGTGCAGGCAGTAGAGGCATTGCAGATGCTTGTCCTCCACAAACACATTCTGTAGCCCACATTTGGTGCAGGCCTGAAGAGGGACCTTTCCTCCTCCGTCACGGTCAGACGGCACGAAGTAAGCCCAAGATGGCCTTGTAGAATCTTCGATGGATCTTTGCCCTTGAGAGGCGCAGAACCTCACTGACAAAGGGTCCCTGCTGTGGGCAGATGAAGAAAAGAGCAAACGGGCTCCATTGAAACACAAATTTAACCTTTTCAGTCGAAAAACACGAAAAATGTACAAATAGCTCAGAGAGCAAACGTGAGGACTCCCAACACTGAAGTGTGCGGTAAAAATCAGAAGAGGGGCTTAGGGAGAGGGCTGTCATTGGATGGGGGCAATATGACCCAGAAGACTGACTGGTTTAGAGGTAAAATACAGTGTTTAAGTGAAAGATCAACAGTTTTTTCTTTTACTGAGGATTCCCAGCCTGACGACGGGGAATATTCATGAGTATGTGAATCCATGCCAGACCCCATGCTGGAGAAGGGTGTAAAGCCATGTCCCTAAATCACTCTTTCCTGACATTGGTCGGTTGAGGTCTGGTCGAGGATCCCTTTCTAGAACTATCCAAACGATTGGGATGGAGTGAGTTTACTTACCTGAACTTTATCAAACGTTGTTACTCTTAATAATCATAACAAACCTCAGTCTCTTAATAGACCTACTTATGAAGTTTCTACATTGGAACATGTGAATATTGAGCACAAGGACCCAAACCATCTTAGGGTTGGGCTTTATAAACTATAGTATATTTACAATACGTACCTGTCTACCTAGAATTATTTGTGCAGCTCTATCTGGGCTCATTGTAGCCCTGGACCACTCTCACACCCTTCCCTAGACTAAACCTTGCCACTCTGCTACCTTAGGTTACTTGGGTTTGTCTAAACTCCCAAAGTGCCTTTTCCTGATCACCATAATAGGGTGGCCTCAAAATCCTCGCTCTAGGGCTGTTTTTGGAACCCCATCTTAACACCAGGCAAACTCTAAAGATATGGCTTGTATTCTGACATCTAAACTTCACTCAGCAAACTGATCTCCTCCTTTGGAGTATCCTTACATTTGCAGACACCACCCAGATCATCATCTCCTTTGCCACCTTTACACCAATCAGTCCCTTCAAGCTATCCATTACTGAATGGCTTTTCATTGTCTTATGTTGAACGCCTCCAAGACTGAGGTTATAACCTTCTGCACATCATCCCCAACACAAGTATTCCCACCTGCTCCTTTGCTTGGATGTTTAAACACCCCACTAATTCCCGACTTTCCGTCAGCTCCAAACACCTCCTGAGCCTCCACCTGCTCCCCACCACGGTCACCTCAACTTGCAACCTGCGCATTCTCCTCCACATCAGCCTCCCGGCTCCATGCTGGCTTGCTGCTTATGTGTTAGCAATAAATTCTGTCTACTAGTCTTTAAATCTATTCATGGCCTCTCTACTAGTAGTATATCTAACGCACTCTCCTGTGTCTCCCCAACGTTAACCTGGTTGCCCCCACACCACCTGTCGCCCTCTAGTTTGCTTTTTGCTGGTTGCCCCTCTTCAATGAAATTATTTCTCCCCCCACCCCGTCAAGATATATAAAATAAAATATCACCACTACCCCTGCTTTCAAATCTGCCATTAAATTCTACTCCATTAAACTATTTCCCCACTTTCTGGGAAGGGACACTGCTCGAACATAGGACTCTGCAACAACCTCCCCTCCCTGTAATCTCCACCTTGCCCCCCCATTGTCATTCTTTATTGCACTGGATTATTTATAGGGATATATATAAATATGTTTGATATTTATCTTATATTTTCAGTTCCATTATACCTTTGCTCTCTTCGACTAACAAAATGTTTAGCTGCTATCCCTTGTAAAGCACCTTTCTTAGTGATTTCGCCACTTTGTTTTTGTTACCATGTACAGACCTGTCCTCATTCTCTAAGGTAGGCAGAGGCCATGACAACATATGCATTTAAACATCACCTTATAAATAAAGGGAAAGTGTTTTTGCTTTGAAACTCATTCTGGAGTGCAGAGCTTTCAAGGTTCCCCATGGCATGTGTAAGAAACGTATCTAGTCTTGTTTTTTATTGGAATTCCGGAACTAAAAGTTCCAGAATTGAAAGGAAAACTTAATGCATAGCACAGGGAAACCGGAGAACTCTTGGAGCTCCTCCTAGATCCTCTTCAAGGGAATAATTGCCAACCACTAAAATAAGTAAAAGCATACTTTAATAGGAAGTATCCATTAAGGTTCTGAATTGTCAGACGTCCCTTAAACATCCTGTCTAGAAGGTTATCCAGGAACTAAATCTTTAGTCTCGACCGAGAGGCGACTTGCATAGGCACAGGGTGTCTTTGGGCTAAGCTAACCATGAGGTTAAAGGTATCTCATGGGCACACGCCAAAACCAGGTCTCTGATGAACCTATGAATGGGGACTAATCCGGAAAGGTTCTTGAAAAATTAGGCAGAAAGACAGTGACCGCTCCTGCCAACCGTGCAAAGAGCCTTGATACATATAATAAGGACGTAGATCAAGACACATGCAACCAACACTGCTGCAGTCTCTGGAATGATGGAAGAGAAAGAAAAACGCATGTTGCCTACTGCAGAAAGGGCCCTTTAGATTTGGGAGTGACTGAGTGTGCGACAGTAGGAACAAGTTACTTACCTGTAACTGTTGTTCTCCAGCATGGGTCTGGCATGGATTCACATGCTCAAGAATATTCCCAGTCAGGCCGGAATCCTCGGTAAAGAAAAAATCAGTTTCGTTTCTGATCTGTCTTTCTCAGTAGTAACCAATCACTGGTCTCTGGGTCATACTGCCCCCAGCCAATGACTACCCTGCCCCGCATCTGGCAGCCACCCTCAGATTTGGTAGCACGTAAAGTGTCAGTATGACCAAGTGAAGAGCCGCAGAGGGGTAGGATAGAGGGTTTGCATGTGAATCCATGCCAGACCCATGCTGGAGAACAACAGTTACAGGTAAGTAACTTGTTCCTTCTCCAGCATGTTGTCTGGCATGGATTCACATGCTCATGAATATAAGAATACATAGCAGTACACACATGCACAACCACGGGAGGTGGCAAAGGCTCAACATTAAGCATTACATCAAAACTCAACATTAAGCATTTCTTACCTCCTCACCAGGCCCACCTTCAGGCGAACAGGTTGCGCAGCACTGCTTGGCCGACCCTGGACTCCTCCCTGGAGTCCCGATCGACGCAGTAGAATCTCGTGAAGGTGTGAGTCGACTTCCACATAGCAGCCCTGCAGATGTCCAGCAGGGGCACACCAGACAGGAAAGCCGTAGTAGCAGCGATCGCTTTGGTCGAATGGGCTCTCGGTCGGCCAGGCAACGGTTGGTTTGCCAACCGATGACAGTGCATGATGCAGCCGGAGAGCCATCTGGAAATGGAAGCCTTCGAGAGAGCCTTCCCTTGGTTCAAAGGTCCAAAGTTCACAAATAGCTGTGATGTCTTCCGAAAACTCTTTGTGCAGTCCACCTAGAACTTCAACGCTCTAGCCACATCCAGCGAGTGCAAAGTCCTCTCGGCCGGCGACGAAGGCGACGGAAAGAGAACAGGTAACACCAAGGGCTCGTTGAGGTGGAAGTCTGACGGCACTTGGGCATAAAGGAGGGGTGCGTCCTCAGCACCACCCTCGTGTCGTGAAAAGTCAAGTATGGAGGCTTGCAGGATAGGGCCTGGATCTCTCCCAATCATCGTGCGGAGGTGATGGCCACAAGAAACGCAATCTTCCACGACAGGAACTTCAACGGTGCCGAATGCAGAGGCTCGAATGGTGCCCCCATGAGCCTGGTCAGCATCACGTTCAGCTCCCACGCCGGGGCAGGGGCCTTCACCGGCGGGAACAATAGGAACAGTCCCTTCATAAATTCCTTCACCAGGCGATGGGACCACAAGGACACCCGTCCTGTGGTTCTGGTGTATCGGGAGATCGCAGCCAGATGTATCTTGATGGAGGCGTGAGCCAGTCCAACCTTGGCCAGTGACAGTAGGTTCCGACAGCACTTGAGGGGCCGTAATCCGTAGATGGTTAATCTTCTGTGCACGGCACCAGACAGAGAACCTCTTCCACTTATGTCCATAGCACTTGAGAGTTGAGGACGCCCTGGCCTTTGCAAGAACCTCTCTGCAGTCAGCCGGGATATCGTACCCTCCAAACTCTAGTGCTGCAGGAGTCAGGCCTGCAAGTTCAGCAACTCCGGGTCGTGATGAAGTATGGCGTCTCCTTCTCTGGAGAGAAGAGCCGCGTCCGTCGGCAGCTTGACTGGTGGGGACGCTGACAAGTCCAGAAGGTCCGGGAAAAAGATCTGCCTCGGCCACGCCGGTGCGATGAGGATCGTCCTGCACTGGGACCTTTTGAGCTGGTGGACGAGTCGGAGCAGCAACGGCAACGCAGGGAACGCATATAGGAACAGGCCATCCCAGGGGAACGAGAAAGCATCGCTCATGCTCCTCGGCTGGGGAAACCTGCTGGCGAACCTCTGGCACTTGGAGTTCGTCGCCGGTTTTCCCTATCGTCGGAAGAGTCGATCCACTTGAGCCTGACGTAGTTCCCACTCGTGGCACGACCGCAGCTCCCTGCTGAGTGAATCGGCGATGTTGTTTTTTATCCCCGTCAGATGAAAAGGCACCAGAAACATCACTTGGGCGACGGCCCAATGCCACAGATCTTGGGCTTCCTTGGAGAGGGCTGGGGATCTGGTTCCTCCCTGCTTCCGGATGTAGAACATCGTGGTGGTGTTGTCGGTGAAGATTCTCACCACCTTGCCCTTGAGGGGCGGAAGAAAGGACCTGAGGGCCCAGAACACTGCACAGAGTTCCAGGATGTTGATGTGAAGAGGCTTCTCCACCGGGAGCCAAAGGCCTCTCGCGTGAAGGTCTCCGGTGTGCGCTCCCCACCCTTCCAGGGAGGTATCCGTCGTTACCGTTATCTCATGAGATGGGGTCTGAAAGTCTGTCTGCCGTCAGATGAGCGCGGGTGCCCCACCACCGGATCGTCGGAAGGTCTCGTTGAGCGGGATCCTGTCCTTGGACCAGGTGGGATTTGGGAAAGTTGATGGAGAATCCCAGATCCGCGAGTAGCTGGACGGTATTCGCTTTGTGTTCTACGGCGAGCTCCCTTGTCCTTGCTCGGATGAGCCAGTCGTCCAGGTAGGGTAGACGTGGATCCCCTGCAGGCACAGCAGCGCCGCAACCAGGGCGAGGCACTTTGTGAACACCCTGGGTGCCGACTTCAATCCGAACAGGAGGGCCTTGAACTGGTAGTGCCGTCCTTGGACCACGAACCTGAGGAACTTTCGGTGTCCTTTGAGAATGGGGATGTGGCAGTACACATCCTCCAAATCCAATGACGACAGGAAACCGCTCTCCTCCAGCTGTCCCCGAACGTGCTGGAGGGTGACCATCCGGAACATCTGTGCCTTGATGTACTTGTTCAGTAGTCGCAGGTCCAGGATGGGGCGCCACCCTCCTGTTTTCTTTTTCACGAGGAAGTACCTTGAGTATACTCCGGAGCCCCGGAGCATCTTCGGGACGAGCTCGATGGCACCTTTTTTGAGCATCGCCCTTACCTCCAATAGCAGTTGAGGGACGTGATTTTCCTTCCTGGCCACGGGTGGAATGTGGGGGCACTTTTTTTAGAAATTCGAGGGCGTTCCCCTAGGCCAGGGCATCCAGCATCCAACGGTCGGTGGAGATGGGCTCCCACACGCTGACGAACTTCGCCAGGCGGACTCCCATCGGGGTGCTTCGGTGGAGGCCCGACACCACGGTCGGTTCAATATTGCTTGGAGGATGCCTTGCCGCCTTGGCCTCCCTGGCAACGACGCAGGGTCCCACCCAACTTGCCTCGTCCTCTATAGGCTTCCTGCGACGAGGAGCGGGCCGCTTGGCAGTACGTAGAGGAGCCACCGCCGAATCCCTTGGAGGGACCCTGCTCGCCTCCGGTGCTCCGAAAGGACGGCCTTCGTTGCCGGAGAACGCCTAGGGCCTTAGCTGTCTCCGTGTCTGCCTTGATGGCTTGCAGGGATTCATCCACTGTTTTCCCAAACAGATTGTTCCCGTCGAAAGGCATGTCCAAAACCTTGGCTTGTACGTTCTGGCGGAAATCCGTCGCCTTGAGCCACCCTCGTTGTCTGAGGCAAACGCCGTTGCCTAGCTGGCGGAAACCGGTGTCGGCAATGTCCGCTGCCACTTCGCCTTCTTGTAAGATCTCCAGGGCCTCGGCCCTCTTATCGTCCGGTAGGAAGTCCAACAGGGGGGCGATCTTGTACCATAACTCCCTGTCGTAGCGGGCCATGATCGCGAGGACGTTGGCTGCCTTAATTGTTGTTGCCGCCAACGAGATAACTCGTCCCATTGCGTCCAGCTTCTTTCCTTCGCCGTCCGGCGGGGAAGTTGACGTTGAGGCAGATGCCCCCCCCCCGCTTTCTTCTTGGCCGCCGCTGAGACGACCGAGTCAGGGGTCGGTTGTGCCCTAAGGCACA
This sequence comes from Ambystoma mexicanum, assembly GCF_040938575.1. Taxonomy (NCBI): domain Eukaryota; kingdom Metazoa; phylum Chordata; class Amphibia; order Caudata; family Ambystomatidae; genus Ambystoma; species Ambystoma mexicanum. The sequence goes on along the minus strand of NC_090931.1, from coordinate 434,127,688 downwards.
AAGGGGCCGCGTCAGGGACCCAGTACTTCTTCTCGTACCGATCCCTCTTGGCAGGCGTCGTAGACGGGTTCTTCAGAAGGGTGAGACCCTTGTCCCAAATGTCATCCAGCAGAGGCACGACAAGGACTGTTTTTCTCTTGGCCTCGCTCCGTTGGTAAAGGAAACCTTCCTTCTCTTCGGGGCAGAGCTGAAAAAGCTTGGATGCCCTGGCGATCATTGCATGGAAAGATCAGATCTCGTCAGGCGGGGAGGCCTGGGCTGGGGGCGATGGGAGCTCCGTCCCGTCACAGCCGGTACCCGTCGTGGCCGTGTCCGTTCCCGTGTCATCCCCAGGGACGGGGGACGTGGGCAAAGGTTGAGTAGGCCGCGAGGGTTGAAAAGGCGGGGCTGGATGGATCCGTCTTCTCTTGTTCGGGGACTTCCCGCCGGGTCTGGCTCTGGCTCCTCCGCCGAGCCTGGTTCCGGTTCCTCCGTCGGTGGCAAGGGCAATCTTGTCCTTATCTCCGAACATAACGATTGTATTGCCAACAAAATGGCCGCTGAGTTGTCCTGCGGCTCCGGAAGCGATGGGTGACTAGGACCCTCGCCGGTGCCGCCGTCGCACTCGTCGTCGCCTTTGTTGGGATCCCTCCCGTGGGAACGGGCCTTCGACACCCTCTAAGACTTCTACCAGCTCCTCCTCGGATGCTGTGTCCGTGTCCACAATGGCCACCACCCCCCCACCCCCATCTTTTTCCGCCGGGATCTTCACGGGGTCTTTTCGATGGGTCTGAAAGAGGCTTCCCTCCGCAGAGGCAGGGAGACTCTGGGTTCCGAGGTCGCCTCCACTGGTGTAGCCTCCACAGGATGCGCCAGGGCCGCCGCGACTTCCTCGATAGAGGCCTTGGCCGGGTGAATCAAGGCCTTTGCCACCTTATGTGGGCCTGTTGCCTTCACCTTGGGGGGGAGGGTCACCGCCTCGCTCCCCCTCGGCCGGATCCTTCGAGCTCGAACGGGGCCTCTCCAGAAACTTTGCCGGGTTCTCAGCCTTCCTCTTCCCTGAGCCAGTGCGGTGGCTCGTGGTTGATGGCGCTGGGGAGGATGCGCCCTGCCAAGGCAGCCGAGGAGCCCGACCATTCGGCGCTCCCGGTGCCCGCGGACGCGCGGTGCTTTGCCTTCGGTTGGGCCCCCGTCGCCGTGGCACCCTCACAGGATTTAGGACTTAGAAGACCGCTCTGACTACTACTTCTCACCTGACGGGCTCTTTCCTTCCAGCCAGTTGGAGAGACGAAGGTGTCGGTCCCTGATGGTCCGTTCCGACATGTTCCTGCAAAACGCACAGTCCTTCTCCACGTGCGTTTTGTCCTCATGAAAGCAGTAGAGACATTTCGAGTGCTCGTCCTCCCTGAACAGCTTTCCGGGCGTCGAGCTTCCTTTCTCCTGGGCCATATTCGGGTAGGCCGCAGAAACTCCTGGACTCCTCCAAGAAGCGTAACTCGACGAAATCTTCACCCTTGAGGGGCGTAGAAAAATCGGACATGGATCCCCGTTAATCGGATGTAGCGACGAACAAGTTACTTCTTACCTTGTAACGTTCTTTCCCCGGATGGGGAGGAGGATAGAAAGATGGAAGGGTAATCTTCTGTGTGATATGAAATTCAGAAACCACCTTTGGGAGGAAATTAGGCTTCACTTGCAGAACAACTTTGTCTTTGTGAAAGATTGTATGAGAGGGTTTACAAGAAAGAGCTTGTAACTCGCTCACCCTTCTAGCAGATGTAAGTGCTACTAATAAAACAGTCTTAAGGGTAAGAAATCTTAACGAACAAGAGTGGAGTGGTTCGAAAGGTGTGCCCATCAAGAAAGTTAGGACTAAATTTAAATCCCATAGGGGAACCTGGAATGGTCTTGGGGGATAAAAGTTAGTTAACCCCTTTAGAAACTGTATTACCAAGGGTAACTTGAAATAGGATGGTTCTTCCGCAGTGCGCTTAAAGATGGATAGCGCTGCGAGATAGCCCTTGATGGTGCCAACTTGAAGGCCTGAATTCGCTAAATAAAGTAGGAAGGACAAAACCATTGGTGTACCACATGAAAAGGGATCGATATTCTTTTCCCTACACCAGCTGCAAAATCTGTTCCAACGGCAGCGGTATAAAGATTTTGTTGCTGGCCTTCTTGCCGAAAGCAACACCTCCATAACGTCATCAGGGAGGTCCCAATCCTTGTACCTCAGCCTTTCAGAAGCCAAGCGTGAAGGTTGAGGGTTTTGATGTCTGGATGGAGAACCTGACCTCCCTTCTGTGAGAGCAGATTCTCTCTGAGTGGAATTCGAATTGGAGGGCAGATGGACAAGTCTAGAAGGTCCGGGTACCACGTTCTCCTGGCCCAATCCGGGCCAATTAGGATCATGGTTTTCCGGAATCTTCTCAACCTCCTGATCATTTGAGGAATGACAGGGACCGGTGGAAACGCGTACAGGAGTGGAAACTCCCAGTCCACTATGAACGCGTCTCCCAGAGCTCCTCTCGGGGGAAATTCCCTTGAACAGAACAGATCGCACTTCCTGTTGACACTGGTGGCGAACAGATCCACCTGAGGGGTTCCCCAAAGGGCGAAGATCTCTTGAAGGACTTCCTGAGCTAGTTCCCACTCATGGGAGACTGTGCTCTGCCTGCTCAGAGCGTCCGCTGTCAAGTTCTTCTCTCCGGCTAGGTGAACTGCCGATAGAGAGATCCCTTCTTTGATTGCCCAAAACCAGAGCTGCATCGCCTCTCTGCACAGAGGTAGTGATCCTACGCCTCCTCTTTTGTTGAGGTAATGCATGGCCACTGTGTTGTCCGTCATTATCAGGACATTCTTTCCTTGTACAGATAGCAGAAAAGCCTTCAGCGCAAGTCTGATGGCCCTCAGCTCCAACAGGTTGATATGTAGTCTGGACTCCGATGGAGACCAACGACCGCTGATGGTCAAGTCGTTGGCGTGGGCTCCCCACACCGTGAGTGAGGCATCCGTGACTACTGTTCTCTCCGGCCAAGGTTGCCAAAACTGCTCTCCTTTTAGAATGTTCTCCTGACAGGCCCACCACTGAAGGTCTCGAGCCACCCTGTCAGGAATCTGAAGAAGATCTGTCATTCTCCCTGAGAATTGTGACCACTGAGTTCTCAGTGCCCACTGGAGAGATCTCATTCTCAGGCGAGCCTCTGGCACTAGGAAAATACAGGATGCCATGAGGCCTAGCAACCTCAAAAAGTCGAAGGCTGGGAGACGTTGGGCATTTTGAAACTTGGTGACCATCTGTAGAATATCTTGAGCCCTCACCTCTGGTGGCGAGGCTTTTCCCAGGGAAGTGTCGAGGATCGCTCCGATGAACTGGAGTCTCTGCGATGGTATCATTTGTGACTTCTTTAAATTGAGGGAGAAGCCCAGTCTGTGAAGGGAGTGGCAAACATGATCTAGCTGGATCTGAGCTTGTTCCGAAGATACAGCTCTGATCAACCAATCGTCCAGGTAGGGGTAGACGTGAATCCCTTCCCTCCTTAGACTTGCAGCCACTACCGACATTAACTTGGTGAAGACCCTCGGGCGGAGGTCAGCCCAAATGGCAGCACTCGAAATTGATAATGAGAGTTGCCAATTGCGAACCTCAGGTATTTCCTGTGTTTGAGATGGATTGGCACATGGAAATAAGCGTCCTGAAGGTCCAGAGATACCAACCAGTCCTGGAACTGAAGGGCCTGAAGGATCTGAGAGAGAGTTACCATCTTGAATTTGTCTTTCTTGAGGAATTTGTTCAATTCTCGCAAGTCCAAGATAGGTCTCAGTCCTCCGTCTTTCTTTGGTATGAGAAAGTAAGGGGAGTACCAGCCCTTGTCCTCTCCGCTACAGGTACCGGTTCTATGGCACCTTTCTCTAGCAGGTCTAAAATTTCCTGCAAGAGGAGCAGATCTGGAGCTTTTTGAGAGCTGATCCCCGGTGGATGACTCTGAGGTATGCGTAGGAAAGGCAGGCAGTAACCTTGTGCAACTGTCTCCAATGCCCAAGCATCTGACGTGATAGCCTGCCATTCCGCCAGATGTTGAGTTAACCTGCCTCCTACAGGTGTCTTGTGAGGGAAGTCCTCAGAGTGGTTTTGGGGCAGCTGATGCAGATGGTAAAGAGGCACCTGCTGTTGCTGCGGCTTTTGAATATCTACCCCGTCCACCTCGGGTAGTTCTTCTTTGTCCCCTTTGAGCCGGTCGTCCTCTACCTCTTCCGAATGCGCAGTAGAAGCGAAAGGACTTGCCTCTCGCAGAGGTTCCTGTGGGACGAAAAGGTGTCTGACGGATTGCAGCGCCTAGGGATTTTGCTGCTGCCTTTGATGTTTGCAGTTTTTCTAAACTGTCATCCGCCTTTTTCCCCAAAGAAAGAAGAGCCATCAAATGGCATGTTCAAGAGCCTGGCTTGCACATCTGGGGCAAAACCAGACTCTCTCAACCAAGCAAATCTCTGGTTGTTGTACTTGCCGCCATTGCTCTGCTGATACTGTCAGCCGAATCAATGCCCGTCTGGAGAGATTCGCACATAGCGTCTTTACCGTCCTTTATGATATTTAGGAACGCCTCCCTTTCTTCTCCCTCTGGGATGCAGTCAGCCGCTGTAGAAGCACACTCCCAAAGTGTATGGCTAAATCTAGCAAGGGTGCAAGTAGCATTCATAGATTTTAACGCCATGCTACATGCCGAAAAGACTTTCTTAGCCATAGCATCGTATTTTTTATCGTCCCTGTCCTGTGGGACGGTAGGGTAAGCAGTCTTGATGTCAGTAGAAGATGCTGCCTGTACCACCAGACTTTCTGGGGATGGGTGTTTGGACAAAAACTCAGGGTCTGCAGAAGATACCCTGTATTTAGTAGACCGTTTTTTATTTACTGCCGGGACGACATCTGGGGTTTCCCAGTTCGTCATTATTTTTCTTTGAAGAGCTTTATGAAAAGGTACTACAGGATCCTCCTGTGGACCTTTATCAAGAATATCAGTGAGGTCATCCTGTTGGAAAGCCTGTGAATGTGTTGACCACCCCATAAATTCTGTAATCCTGGCCATTAAGGCTCTATAAGGGGTTTCAGCATGCTCCCCCGGGTCTGGCCTAGCGAACTCCACCTCTGGGGAAGTGTCTAAACCACTTGCCTCATGTAAGGAATCATGGAGTTCCTTTAATCTGCGTTCCTCTGAGGATAACTCCTCTTGAACTGGGGTTGCAGATCCCTGCAACTCAAATGTCTCTTCTTGGTCAGACAGTTCTCCCTCTTCCATAATTGAGGACATTGTTCTCAATTGGTCTGAACTCACAAAGGGTGTGAAACCCATCTCCAAAGCAGAGGGTGCCAAATTTGTCGTAATCGGCCTCGAAAACGTCGATGTAGTCGACGGCTTCGAACGTGGCGTCGAAAACAAAGGTGGAGGCCTCGAGGTCCTCGATAGAATCAGAAATTCTGCTTGAGGATATCGACAATCTCGACGACATCGTCATCGAAGACCTGGGAATAGCCACTGGGTGCGCCGCAACCGTGACTTTCCTTGGCGTCGACGCCGGTGTTGAGGATGGCGTCGAGTCGACAGACCCGTGTGTCGAAGGTCCCCTCGACAACGACGTCGAAGACACCGACCTCGGCGTCGACGGTACCTTCCTCGACGGAACCTTCGAAGAAGGATTCGAGGTCTTTGCTTTACTCGAGGGTTCGTGACGCGCTCGAGAAGCTTCCTTCGCCGGGTGCTGCGACTCGCAGCGTTTTGGACCTTCGGGTCTTTCGACCAGAGCATCGCTCTCGGCAGTCTTCGAGGGGGTCGAGGCCGCTTTCTCGAAGACGCTCATCATATTTTTTCGGAATTCCTCCCATTCAGCCCGGGAACTATGTTTCGTGGGGCAAGGGATTCTCTTAGGTGAAACAGAGGAAGAGGAGGACGAAGAAGGGGATCTTCAGCGTCTCCTTTTCGAGTGCTTCGATCTCGAGGAGTGATGGGACCCGCTTTGAGACCTGGAGTGCGAATGGTGACGAGGAGACGAATGTCTCGACTTCGCCGAGGAAGAAGAAGCTTTAGAAGTCTTACCTTTATCCAGCTTCCCCCTACGCTCCTTCAGGGCCTTAGCTGTCATGGACATACAGTCCTCGCACTCCGAACAATGGTGTTCAGCTCCCAAACACCACAGACAGACCCTGTGAGGGTCCGTCAGCGACATCTTTTTTCCACAGTCTCGGCATTTTTTAAAGCCGGACCGAGGGGTCGTCGGTTCAGACGAGGAAGCCAACGAGTATGGCTCGAATATCTCGAGGAAAATTGAATAATATCTCTACCAAACTGAGCAACGATATTCCGAGGCACTGAGTAAGGGCGGAAAAACAGAACTGAGCAACGGATGCTGCGCGCGGCCTTTATAGGCAGGATGATGTCGATATGGCGGCTGTCAAGGGACATCGACTCGGCGGACGTCGACGCGCAGCGCCCTCTAGAGAGAAAACATTTCCGAGGCCAGCAAAGCTGGAAAGAGATATCCAAGTTAAGGAATACGTCTGAGGACACAATCCCTTCGAAGGTGGAGTTTGAGGCTCTATTTGACCGAAAAATTTCTCTTTGAAAAAGCGCGAAAACGCAGCAAAAGCTCCAGAGCTAAACACAAGGACTCCAACACTTGAGTGTGCAGTAAAAATCTGAGGATGGCTGCCAGAGGCGGGGCTTAGGGAGAGGGCAGTCATTGGCTGGGGGTAGCATGACCCAGAGACCAGTGATTGGTTACTACTGAGAAAGACAGATCAGAAACTAAACTGATACTGATTTTTTCTTTACCAAGGATTCCCGGCTTGACAACGGGGAATATTCTTGAGCATGTGAATCCATGCCAGACCCCATGCTGGAGAAACTGTGCTAATATTGCACAAGGCACCAGCATGTTAGGAGTCAGTCAGAAAGATTCTTGACCATGTGAAGAGAGGCTACCAACACTTCTTACTACTCTAACTGTCTTGGGCTCCACACTTTGCGGATAAGTTAGATAATGTATGCTGACAGCATTTGAAGTTGAGACATGAATTTGTGCATTTCTGTCCTATAAAAAAGCAAACATTTTCTTTCTATTTATTTTTGTTAAAAATATTTTATGACTAAAAGAATCTGCAACATTGTATGTGGGTCAGTGAAGGTTAGGTGGGGGTGATCCAACACCCCTTTACGTACAGATTTGGGTGTCACGAATCCGCCAGGGGCCATTCCAATGCCAGATGACAGCTCAAACAGGTCATTAAGGCCACTGCTGGCCACAGCTGGAGTGGGTGATGGGGCGAAAGTGGTGGGCACAGAGGATGGAATGAAGGTTTGTCCAACCTGAGAGGAAGAGAAACAAAGCAAGTTAGAAAACGAGACAGTGACATGACAAACATTGAAAAGGCACATACATTTAAAGATTACAAATGTAATGCCATGGCTGTTGCTCATAATTCAGTTAATAAGGATGAAAATAATTATTGTAACCTGTTTTATATAGGGCTTCCCCTCACAGTTTTTGTTTCTACCACTGTAAAGAAAAAGTGTTACCATATTCCAATTTAATGGTAGTTAATATATGTGACCTTCAGAAGCATGAACAACCTCACTAGGATTTGCCGTGACCTGGTTAAGTGCACAGGGTTCTATGTTTGTTCATCGACAGCTATTTATTCAATGTTTTTTTATGAAAATGTTTTGCTGGAAAATCCCAACGAAACATATTTTATTTATGTGGGGGGGGGGGGGGGTTCCCACCCAACCCCCCCATCTTCCAAATCTATCCCCCTCTATTGTTTTTTTACTATTTCAGACCCCCCCACCAACTCTTTATGGGCCCATCCCACCGCCCTATATTTTTCGGCAAAACATTTTTGCTGAAAAACCCATCACAAAATAGCCATTGATGAAAGAACGGTATATGGTGAACAGAGATCTTAACAGTGAGTACTTGGCTCACTGAACAACTAGACTAAACGAGGATGTACTTGCCTCCACATTAAACTCCTTTCACCGTATGTCTATAACGAGAGGCAATATAGGCAAAGAGAAGCTAAGGGATGAATAAGTCCATATAATAATAATTTGAATTTATATAGCGCTACCAACTCTCAGGCATCTGAGCGCTACTTATTATTTATTACCCACGATGTGTGGTGCTCCTTTTGCCGACCTCAGAAGGATGAAAGGCTGGGTTTGGCCCTGCCGGAATAGGAAACTGCATCAGCAGGCTCTGCATGGATGTCAAAGCGAGCGCTCTATTCGCTGTGCTATCTGCCCGGATGTCAAAGCGAGCGCTCTACTCGCTGTGCAATATGACCCATTAGCATTCCACTCCTAGATGGAATCCCTCCAAAGAGGCAATTCACAGAGGGGGCATACAGGCTGAAATTGCTGCTGTTCCTTGGAAGGGCTCTATCTGAAAAGCAAATAAAGGGCAGATGCGCATGGACCGTAACCCAACTTCTCATTCACTGAAGGCAAGCCCTCTAGAGTCAAGGAGCAAATAAACATGGACACCAACATCTCACATGACTACAAGACAATGAGCAAGGGACAGTGGAGAAGTGGGCACTGCTGAAGCCTGTGTTACAACAATTTGAGTATGAACAAGGCATCACGTTCCCTATTTATGCTATATAAGGGAAGCTTATACTGTTACAGCTTATGCTTTTCCTTTTTTGTTTGAATGAAGACTGAGCTAAAGCTTTCTGTGCGTTATGCGTTTTACTTGAGTGGGATCCATGCACGATCAATACCCATTCTTCAGTGTGAGGGGTTGGCATCTGTGTGGCTGTTTCAAGTATAGCTGCTTGTGTTGTGCGTGTTCTGCTTGAGGAAAAGCTTGCACCCATACTTGTCTGTGAGATCAAGCAGCAAGGGATGTTTTCGGTGGTTCTGCTACTTGCACTTCTTGTTTTATACAGGTTTGTATGATTTATGCATTTGAGAGACCCGGCTGTTGCTTGCGTTGCACCTGTTCTAAGCGCTTAACATTTTCTGTGTGGGATTTAAACCTGCAAAGCACAAATGTCAGTGATACACTTGTGCGAGTTAAGCTAAATGTTTGAAATGAGACAGTGGATGTCGTGTGTAGAGGTTGGTCCATGGTCCATGAATGCATCCAGCCTAATGCGTTTAAATAAATCCCACAAAGCATTCAGATTCCGCCCCCTTCCCAGAGACAACATAATACACGTGAAGGAAAAGTAATGCGATAATGGGGCAAGCTTGTGGTTTTAGCTGTGACTTGGTGGGTGTCTCGTACAGGGATTCTTTCTAGCTGCTTCTCAAAGGAAGGAAAAGTTACTAACCTGTAAAATTGCTTCGGCAACTTTATGTGTGAGTCAAATGCTCTCCAGAACTATGCCGTCTCGTAATTGGATTTTGATTTGAAAAAGACAATCCTAGCGTGATCAGGTTTGTTGGTGTTACTGTAAATAGACTTCCTGTTGCACTCATTGGAATTGGAAAAAGTCCCCTTTAGTCAACACAATTAAATTATGCTGATCAGTTGTTCGCAAACAGTTCAATATTCATGTCCTCCCATCACCTCTTGATCTACTAGGGACTAGAGGCATCTGCTTATCTTCAATCTGAACTATGGCAGCAATTGAACATTTATGTAGGTCATGATTACCTTGATTACAGGCATTCTCCAATGTTATTCTGGCTGATTTGAGGAATTTCAAAAGAAGTCTGTTGAATGAATGAAACCTCATCCTCTAAGGGTATTATAGTTCCCATTGTGTAACTATGAACACTCTCGAACGTCAAGTTCTGGTAGCAGTGAGGTGCAACTTCTTCATGCTGTCTGTGAATTTTAGCAGATGCACCAATTTCATTATGATCTGCAGTACAAAAGCATATTTCGTATTTGAAGGGACTGTTTGGCAGCCTTCCAAATAAGGATGTATCCGTTGTCTGTGTTGGACTCAACTGATGGGCATTTGGGGAGCATCCAGGCTGCAGATTTCAATTTCTTTTTTAAAAAAAATTCATGAGCTGGCAGTGTTACATAGAGAAGAAAGACGCTGCTGTCTGTGCTTTCAATTCCTGCAAATAGGGAAATGTGGATCTGTTTGCTACAAAGTCCAACTTCTATACAGATGGGATTCTACACAGCAGCATAACTGTAGGACAAATCTGCATGAACACGGATTTGCTGAGCAGCCTTAATTCAAATATTGTCCTTTGGGTATGTTTTTCTTTGTAAAGAAACGTATGCATAAAAGGATTTACATTGCAAAATGCAATGCTGTGTGGTCTAGTCATCTTGATGGTGGAATCTAGAGCGACATTTTATCAAATTAAACATAGTAACCTCCTGCTTCAATTTTGAGTCTTCATTTGTCAATATTGATTTTTCAGTGTTGTTGGAAATTCAAACCCTCTGCCTGACTCGGTGTTGTGGTCTGGTGTGAGGCATCCATATCTTGTTTAATTTGTTGGGTGCCACACTCAAATAGTATAAGCTATTTGACTGCTGGTGCTCGACTTTGCTAGAATCAACAGCCATAGATTTATGCCGATGCTACAGTTGATGGTCATTTGTCCCAAATGCATGGAGTCACGATTGATAATCCCTTGCCAATTGTTTGTGTTTTGAATCCCCTTGCTGCTCATCAACACAGCTAATTCTGTTGCTAGTACAGCTTGCTGGCCAGTATTGCCAATACTGCCTGAGGTCCTTATTGCTAATAACTTGCCTGCTGCCATTATTGCCTTTCCCATCTCCTGCCTAGTAATCCGTATTTTCAATCTCTTGCCTGCTAGTCAATGCTTCGAATTCTGTTTGGTGACCATCGTTTCTAATACTGCCTGTTGCTCATTATTGCTAATCTTGCCTGGTAATAGTATTGCGCTGAGAGGGGAAGTGAACCAGGTTTTATAGACCAATACACTTAAAAACAACTGTTTAAAATGCAGTTTGGGTCTCACAAAATGCTAAAGAGAAAAACAGGATGGGATTGGTTGGAATCTGTGACCCCATAATTTGTATCAATGTGGGAAACATTTTGCCACAATTGTGTAGGGCTACACAAAAGTAACGGATGATTCAAGGACACTTCAAGCCTGAATGTAGTGTTGGATTCCATTTCTTTACACAGAGCCAAGGTGACATCTATTTTACTTTTTTATCTGAGCTCCCATGCCCGCTGACGTGATCAGGAAATGGAGAATAGCACATGCAGCACACAACCAACTGTGACATAGGCATCCTTTAGTTAGACCACACACAGATATAGCCCCCACCCTCTTGGATCACAGACTAAGCCCTAAAGAGGTACGGGTACCTGCACCAATAATCATATATATGAGCTGCACCAACAATTAAATATATGAAAAAGGCGAGGGAAGGGAGACATTCCCCCTGGCATTGTGAATTATAATAAAAGCCTGAGAAAGGCCAGGAGAAGGGAGACATTCCCCCTGACATTGTGAACTGTGAAAGTAAAAGCCAAAAGGGTGCGAAAAAGTCAAGGAAGGCCAGGGGAAGGGCATCATTCCCCTGGCACTGTGGAAACATGAAACCAAGTGAAAAGAGCCATTCCCCAGCATTTGTGTGGGATAAACCCACTGAGAGCCAGTACCAGGAGAAGGGAGTAATTCGCCTGGAAATGGATTTGACAAGATAGCTGGAGAAGGGAGGCATTCTCCCGGAACCCAATAGTGAAGCAGCAACTTTGGCTAGTAAGGAATGTTGATGTTTGAACTGGAACTTTACCTTTTGAGTTGAATTGAGAACTTTATTGCTTGTTGGCATTCCAACCTTTGTTGAATTTTTAACCTGGAGAGAGTGAGACCCTTTTCCCCACTCTCTCACGTATTTTAAATGTGATTTTGTACACTGTTTCTCTTGGTTGTGGAGTCTAACAAACTCCATAGGCATCATCTTTTACATTGTGTCACACAGCACCTTCAGTGGAGTGGCACAGGGAAGTCTTTCAGATTTCCCCAAGGATTAACTACCTTCTCTTGGATAAACTACTGTTTCCAAGAGCAGTGAAGTGAAATTGACTTTACTTACATGTACATTTCTAGACCCAGCACACACTATCTTACAATAGAGTGTTGTAGGGGTTACTTAGTATCCCCTTTTGTCTAGCTTCTCATTTAACACATTTATGTTACCGTTTCCTCGGTGAATGGCTGGTGGCAGTGGTTTACTTTTAACTACTGCAGTGTGCATTTACCACAGGCTGCGTTCGCAGCTGCAGTAAAGCACCCAAGGGTGGCATTTTTGTCAAAATGGCTCCGGTCTTCTTTTTTCGCCATTTCTTTGTGGAAACATCCTTCTTGAGATTTACTCTGCACGCCAAACCAGGTTTGGTCCCTTTGTTCATTTTGTCTTTGGCGGGATTCACAAGTGAAGCCGGCCTGTGGCTCCAGGGTGTCTGGCAGGGGCAGGAAGCAAGGGAGGTGCCCGAAACTCCATGTCCTTAATCTCTTAGGAGACAAGAATGCACACTTAGATGATTGACCGGCTGCCTGTCCGGCAAGGACAGCCATCCTTGCTGGGTGACTGACAGCTAAACTGGAATCAATGGGAGAAACCTGCATAAAAGGCAAGGCTTTTTGGCTTAGAAGGTAGAGTCGACCACTGGACGAAGGAATCCGAAGAAGAACTTTAAGAGGACGCCTGCTGCAACTCCTGGACCGTTGGTTTGCCCGGTGAAACCCTGCTGCTGTGCTGAAACTCCAAATTCATATCAACAGTGAAGCTCCTGCAAGGACCACTTCTTCCTTTCAGTTGGTGGGACCAATCAACTCCAAAGCAAGCCACCAGGACATCCTCTCAGAGCTGGTTGAAATTCCACTGCAGTTGCTGCTGGAACCGAATAGCACACCGGATCGTGTGCGTTGCTTTTAATCTGGCCAAGAGCACCAGGAAGATCCTGGTCACCTTGACTTTTGCTAACTTAACATCGGCTGGCCTGGCTCCCTGAATGACTCTCTTTGCATTCAGGGAACAGTTGTAAGTGGATCTAGGTCATCTGGCCTAAGCACCACCCACCTTCTTAGCCCTGCCTCTTCCTTCCTGCTCTAAACTCTTAGATCAAGGGCGTCTCTCGCCCGAGCGTCCATAGTGAAGGGCAGTCAAAAAGGGCAATTCCTGTTCGGACCCGTTCGGACCAGGAGGATCCAGGGTCTGACCACCTGCTAAAACAGCAGGTAAGCATGCACCAACATGTGTTTACACCCTCTGTCCCCACAGGCCATCCCCACCCTCCCTGGTCCTCCCGTGTTGTTCCCTTGTGCCCCCGTTTCCTGCACACAGGAGTCTGTCCTGATACATTCTGATTTCACCATCACCGTCTTGTGGCCAATGCTGGATTTTACTATTATGGACTTCATTGATTCAAGGTGCGTCACCCTTTCTCAACTCTCATGCTGGACTTCGTTGCATCTTGTATTCATGGTGGCCCTGAATCATGCTGTTCCCATCTTCATCTTGTATCCTGGCTTGCAACAGTATGTGCTACTGCTGACTTCTGCAATTGTATTTGCTCTCCCCTCTTGCTTCTCCACTCTTTTTGACTGCTTACTCTGTTCTCTCCTCCCCCGCCCCATTTTCCTATCTCCTCCCCTCCTCCCCTTACTTTCTTCTATGCACTTACTCTATCAGAATTGTAGAATTGTCCCTGGACCTAGTACGATAGCAACCTCGCCTGTCGCTCTCCCAACCCCTTACTGTCCCCTCCCCGTCCCTCCAGCACTATCTGAAACATTGTCAGGCCTAGTACGATTGTCGCTTGTTTTGTTCCTCCCTTCCCTTTCTGCACCTCTCTCCCTCACCTTTTGTTTTCCTCTGGCTCTACCAGAAATGTCGTCAGGCCTAGTACGGTAGTCGCCTGTCTGTTACCATTTCTTTCCCACTCTCCCCCTCCCTTCCTTATCTATGTCTTAGACCTTGCACTATCTGAAATGTCATCAGGCTGAGTATGATAGTTAATTTCACATCCTTATTGTTCATGGCCTATAAGCATTTCGTCGTATTTTCCCTTGTTCCCTCCATTGCCTTGAAGCGTTTTGAAAAACATTGTGTATAGGCGCTATATAAATAAACTATCAGAACATTGGGGGGGTTATCAAAAGTACTGACCTGCTTCAGAATATTTGTGTGAGCTCTTGTTTTGCTCTAATAACCTTTTCCTTTGACCTACTCCTAAGTAAATTCTAAATGCAACAGTGATCTATTAATTTCCCCAGCACCCTAACTATTGAAGTTACCTGAGGGTGTAGTGTGCGTCTGTGGGCCATCCCAAAAGGGTACTTACTGATTGAGAAACTTAAGTGTGTTTATTTTGAAGTATATTTGTGTGTTTTATATTGCTCCCTTCTGAAGAAGGCTTACACTGACTGATACATTAATAATGGTTTAATCAAGAAACCTTGTGTGTAAGAGTTTATTTGAATTCTTGTCACTGTGAATCTCTCTGTAACTCTCCTCCAGCTCACATTGACCCCTCTTGAGATAAGCCTGGCTGCTCAACACACTACCAACCTTTGTAGTACAGACTTCTACCAAAGGTTGGGCTCCTATCGCCAGGAGGTCAGGGTTGTCGTACAATCTTGCCTAACAAAGAAGCTCAACTACCTCTTTAATTTAGTTATAAGTGTGAGGTACAGAAGTAGGCTTTTTGACACAGGACGGAGGACTATTGATTTATATAGATATCCTGACCAAAACCTTATTTTAGTTGAGGCAGGGAAACCCCTCTTCGAGTTAGGGAAAGTAATTTTTCTCTTTATTTTCATTACTAATAAAAGTTTATAGCAGCAAGAATGTTACCTCTGTGTCAGTCACCTACATCTGCACACTTAACAGATATTGCAAGCTCAGTGCTTAAGGGAAGTATCCCTGACTAAAACTTGACTTGCTATCAAGTTCTATATATCTAAAATCATGTCGAAAACACAATGCATTACTGAGAAAGTACACAAACAGACTTACAGCAGGGCTTCCACCAATGCCAACTCCAAGGTCACTGCCGAGCTGAAACGGACAAAGAGAGAAAGTTGATTTCAGGACGGAAATTCAAAGCCAAGGAAAGGCCATCAATTAAAATGGAAAATCAGATTCCCATTAGACCTTTGCCGCTCTTTATACCTTTACAGGCCTGTACACATGAAGAGATAGAGATATCAAAGTGGAGGGTTGGAAAATGTGCAAGGGTGAAAACGGCACACTCCTCAAATTGCTTAATGAGTGGACATGGTGAAAGACTGCTCCACAAATGTTGTCCTACATTCTTTGAAAATCAGTGCATAAACTGATAAAACAAAATATAGGGTGAAAACACTGAAATGGACACTACAACTAGGGTCAAACACACACACACACACAAGCAACAGAGTCACATGACCAACACAGAACACAGTCCAGGCAATGGCAGTGAGTAATAGTAGGCAGCGCTTGCAGGTGGGGTGGGTTGGGCGAGGAGGTTAGAGGCACATCAAAGGACTGAAAGAGTTCATTTCCAGACTGTCAGATGGGACCAGAAATGCAGCATTAAACGAGGAAGCAGAAATGCTATAAAATAACTCGAGAGCAGTGAGCTATAGGGTACCAAACGGATGTTTAAAGGGGCTTGCATACAGAGTAGTTCTAGGATGTGCTTCAGCCCGCTACAGATCTTACTGAGGTGTTGTGCACATGGAGCATCATAGAACTATACAAATGTTTCATGGGATAGACCAAGTCCGTCAACAGCAGAGCTTCAGCTTTTAAACGGAACACTCATGAGACTGAGGTGGTGGCGCCAGCCAATATGTTGCTAATGATCTCACTTTAATTGTATGACTCAAGCCCAGAAGCAAATTCCTTTTGATGTAATTTTCCATTCAGAGATGCAATGCATTGCCGTCAGATGGTTGATCACACACTGCTAAGCAGGACCAGGAATTAAGGGGTGTTTTGGACACTAGCAGGGGACATTGCAGCCCAACAAAAAGAAAACACATAGCACTCTGGAGTCTTCCTAACATCGCTGCTACTGGACAAAGACACACGTGTGTCATATCTGGTGCAATATGGAAGTGGCCCTGAAACATCTTCACCCAAGGTCGAACAATTATACATGTTTTTTCAACCTGGGGTAAATGCCATTCAATCTTTTAAAGGAGAAAATCAAACCAACAAAATAAACAATCCATCCGAGCCTGCAAGCAAACATTTGAGAAGTCTTCCCTCTGGCTCAGCCCCACTTACCCCTGATGTTACAAAGAGGTTTACTAGACAGGAGAACACTGTGAAGGGCGAGAGGAGTGTTGAGATGGATTTCTAGAATCTGGCCTGGTAGACATATTTTAGGAGGCCACACTAGTTATGATGAACGGCGAACACTGAGAGGCTAGCCAAAACCCAATCAAGGTATGCAGATGAGCAGTCAAGGTTTAGTCTCAGGAGAGTGTGAGTGGGATAAGGGGCCGTCAATGAGTCCATGGACAATAGCACCCACAAATTCTATTTGGACAGTCGTTCTAAAAACAGTTATTTATTTTAGGCCATTAGAACACACTGAAAAATGAAACTTCCAGGTAGTACTAGCACACAACACTTTGATACAAATATATACAATCACCAATTCGGCTCATTTAATAGACATCATATAACTTAATCAATGCAGATAAGTAAGGCAGATTCAATTAAATGATGGGAAATAGTCACAAGTACAATATCCTAACTTTAGAAGTCCAAACACTAAGATGAATGGAGCCTTGTGCCTAAAAGTCACAAGGTCGAACATAATGTTTCTGATAGGTAAATATTCTCTTTGCAAAGGATTCAATATGCATGTGTGGTGATTAGTTTTAAACTAATTAAAAGTTCTACAACAATTTATCCGAAGATAAGTACGTTTTCTCCTTTCTTCCAGACCCAACTCTAACCCAGGGGCAGGACACCCAACCTAGGATCGATGACTAAAGGCGAGTGAAATGGAGAAAGGAGAAAAAGGGGCTTGTTCCCACTGTTATCCCATGGAGGACAGGGTGGAGAGGCACTGTGATACTTACTGCCCTTACACTGATTTTCCCAGATGTTATGCATCGTCTGGGGGTCACTGGAGGCTCATCCTTTCTTCCGGTGAGAGGTGCCCATGAGTTGCAGGTTCCAGTATTCTTTCCAGCCCCAGAAGCTGCTCCAAGACAGGTTCCCTTGAAGTTAAGAAGCTGGCATTCCAGACTTGGACATGGAACGGCAATGCTTCTGGCAGTTCAGGAACACTTCCGAAGGGCCTGAAGGGCTGGATCCTCGAGAAAGCATTGAGACTAGCAGGCCTCACTAATCCACGGACTGAAGCACTGCACAGTCTCTTCGGATTTCAGGAAGAGGAGCAGGGCTTCACCGGGCTGGACACTGCAGGGGATGCAGGGCCACTTCAGGAGTCATCTTCGGGTCAAGCTCTTCAAGGGATTCTTGGTTCCAACGTAGATCTGAAGAAATGCTGCAGAAGTCCTCCTCTTATCCAGAATCTGACCTGGAAGCCAGCCCAAGCCCACCAATGGTAAGGATATGCATCATTCAAACAGCCAGTAGTTGTCCAATCAGGACCAACTACTGATTTCACATCTCCCCCAGTGGCAGACTTTCTGACACCAGTGATGGTGACTGGGACTAGACAGTCAGAGTCCCTTTCCCAGGCCACACACACAAAGGCTCATTAGCCTGTGAAAAAAGAAGCTTTCCTGGGCTAGTGCATGATCCGTTAAGAACTTTCCTGACCTGAGAGGGCAGGAAGAAGGCCAAACTACAAACAACCAAAACTCTTGTGGCAAGAGAGTTTAGGGCACTAGCCAGACCCTCCAGCTTATAAAGATTCTGCGAAAAAAAGCCCCAAAAGTCTGTTTTTATAAAAACACCTGCAAAAACCGCTGTTTTTTTAAAAAGCAACAATTATTTTTTTTTTAAAAGGCACAAGGGACCAGTATCTGAAAACTTTTTTTGATGCAAGAAATGAAACACGCAAGCACATCATCTCATAGTGCCAAAAAAAAGAGCAGCCCAATTAAAGTACATCTGAATGTGCGCATTTTACATGTACCCATTCAGATGGCCCTTCCCCCCCCCTTTGTGCAAATCAGACGGAGTTTCTGCACATTTAAAAGCGCATCCCAAATTTACCTTCTTTGAATTGCCGCATAGGGATGCCACTGCATGACACGGTCTTTTCTGACCCAGTCATGCAATTTTCTTTTGTTGTTTTTTAAAGTGTGACAGCAAAGGTTTGAACCGCCACCGTCACATTTTGCAGTGGCAGGCGCCTAAAGGGGCCGCCAAGGTGAAATGGGCTGGGAGCCTTTAGAACATTGTCGTCAGGAGAGTGCTTCAGACACTGTGGGCCTCATTTTTACCCTGGCGGTAGCAAAAACCGGCATGGCTGCCGCCGGAGTCATTGTTTTCCCGGCCCCCAGGAATGGGCAATTACAGGGGCATTACAGTCCCAACAGACCCGATAATTGCCCATACCCGGGCGCCAGAAAATATTACTCCCCATTCCCATTTGAGTCCCATTGGACTCAATGGGAATGGGGAGGTCGGATGCACAGGCACCATTCGTGAATGTTGCCGGTGCAACCAACATGGTTTGCTCGTGGGTGTTGGTCCACCCGCCAGGTCAGACCAGGTGGGCGAAAAGGCACCCACTCGCAGACCTCGTAGTTTGCCTGTCTGGTAACAACGGTACCGGCAAGCTTACAGGTATCGTTGTTACTGGACCAGCAAACTTCTAATGAGGCCATATGTATTCAAGACGACTGGGCAACACTCCATTTGCGCTACAGCTTAGCCCTGTGGAAATGCGCAGGTCACCTTTGAGGATAAGGTGACCTACTCATTTCCATAAATGGTTTAGATGCACGATTTTTTTAAAAATTAATAATTAAGAAATTGTCACAATATGAAGGAAAGGAGATGAGAGCGAACTAGGTGGAGGGATGTGGAGTGATACACAAGAAAGCAGAGGGAGAGCAGTGAGTCAGAGGGGACAGCGGTGGGCAAGAGAGCAGAGAGGAAGCATTGGGGCGGTTGGCCAGAAATCAGAGAGGGAGCAGAGGTACAGAAAGTAGCAGGCACGTGGGTTCAGGGGGAGCAGTGGGCCAGAAAGCAGAGAGGGAGCGGTTGGCCAGAAAGTGGCAGGGGGCTGCAGATTGGAAGAAAGGATGAAAGAAGGTGCGATAGAATGAGAGAAAGTATGTAAGATGCAGAAGTAGCATAAAATAATGAAGAACTGTATCCTGTGGCAGGAATTGGGGCGTGTAAGGGGTGAGTTGGGAGTATGATTTGGAGTTTGGCAGAGATTGCGGAGAGCAAAATGTGACTAGGTAGTGTGACAGAGCATGTGTGTATGAGAGAGTGGGAGTTTCAGGAATGCAAGGTGTATAGGAAATTGGTGAGACGTGTGAGGTGTGTTGGTGATAAGTGTGTGGGTGTTTGGGGGATTGGAGAACATAGAAAGTAAATATTTTCAGCATTACAATTGATAATGATCTATACAGTTAATAATATTAAAGAGGCATGCACATTAAGCCAAAAACGTAGCCAAAACTAACACTTCTGCCAAGCCAGACACATCTGGGACTCTTCCTATTAAATGGGCATAAAACGTACAATTATAGACACCCTGGCTCTCCTGCAACCTTGCACACTTCCTCCTTCCTGCAACGTGCCAATCTTACACCCTCCAGTCAATTGAGAATTTGCCTAAAAAATGTTGCAAAAGGTTTGTGCTGCAAAATTTGCCATTTCATGATGCAATATCCTGGAGGATCTGACTAGCCATGTTTAGTAGCCAATTCACAGTAAACACAAATGTGCACACCAAAAATAATGCAGAAACTTTATAAATCTAACTGTTACCACCAGCTTGCCTTTGGGCACATATAAAAGTAATCAAAAAGGATATGGTGATTCAAAAGCATCCCCATTGCACTTCATTGTACGTTGCTGTCTACAATATACAAATACAAGAATTCAAAAGGGAAACAAAGCTTCTCAGTACTGATAGTCTGAAGGACTGATCAGTTTCAGCATAATAAATGAGCAAAAGGCAAGAGATGTGAAGCACATGAGTAACTTCTGAACAGGCATCTCCATAGAGCTACGTCTATATTCATATGGATTGAAAAGACAACATTCCATACGTCCAATAGCCTTCCTCCCATTGATTTGCAGCCATTGCCTTCCATAACAGTCGCAGCTATTCCCTCGTCATAAGTGGCCAGCGGCAAAGAGTTGTTCCACGCTTATAGCACGTATTATTGAATTACACGTTCAAGCCGCCAAGAGCCGTTTCAAGTTACCCTGCACCATACAATATACACGACCCCATGAATATCCCTACACTGCCATGGAGGAATAGAAACATGTAGGGCTGTTTTGAGCTGATCCAGAGGGTCATGTATTAGTTGTTAATGAGATTCATAAGTGTCTCTGAGGTTCTCAATCTAGATTGGGTCTATAGGGTATTATTTCCACCCAGCACTGCGATCCAGAGACTGCACTGGAACTGACCTCTGGTTTCCTTTGTCTATAAGAGATGTAAAGCCTTCAGCTGAAGGCGTCACTTCCCTTATAAAGTCAGGACATGATCAAAAACAGAGCAAAAAGAATGGGGTTCCATAGGAAACTATGGAGGGAATGTTGCAAAATGAAACCTTTTCATTACAAGGAGCAACTCTGGCTTGGAGCACAGTGGACCTGTGTGTGTTTCCTGAATGTGTCAGACAACAATTTCTACTGGCCAATCTTTTTCAGCTTGATCCTGTGTGTTCAAAATCCAATTTAACTTGTTTGTCTCCCATTTGAACACTGATTTACTTTGTGGTTCTGTTTGGATTGATGTCCATTTTGACCTCTAATATTTCCTTTTGCCATTCATCTTTTTCTCTGCACCTCTCACTTGCCCCTCCGCCACCCCATACCCCCCACCGACCCAGTCCCCTTCTTATTCTCCTCCTTTACACTGGTAGGGAGGGACTAAAAGGGGGGTTTACCCTACCCCGGAACCTCTCTTATTTTGACTTTCCCCTCAGCTATCTTCGTTTACCTCCTGTACCTCTTTTTTGAAGAAAAAGAAAAAAAATATTTGTTTTCATTTAGTTTCTCTTTTGACAAAAGCTATAAAGTGCAATTTTTCCATGCACAACATTGAAAGTAAAGGTCCATTTTAAGTGTATAGCGGTAAGGGCAAATGGGTAGTAGGAGAAAAAGGTTTGTTGCGCCCATGTTTTTCAATGACTGTTTTGAGTAGGATTTTCTAAAGTTATGGTTCAGCAAGATTAATTCATACCTACGTTGCAAGGATAATCTGCTCATGCGTGACTCTCTTAGGGGGTAAAAGTGGCACAATAGTCAACATTATAGGGTGAAGAGGGGAGCAAGGTGGTAAAAAAAAAGTACTGACAACATGCAATACAATAGAATAAGGGACTCGCCACACAGTATCTTTGATCAAATATATTGTTAGACAGGTTTTTTTAGATGGGGAGTGGGGGTTCAGGAATAGCAATCCAGTATTGCCTGTGGAGGGTGTCCACCAAGTTAGCTCAAGCCACTTAGTGGTAACGTAGCAGAGGAGTCTGGCTTCACTCTTGGGTGTGTGTACTAGTTTCAAGGGGCAATTAGTCTCACAAAAGCATACTATATAAAATCCACCTATAGACATCAATACCATAAGCACCATGAATGTTGTGGTGGGTTTATGGAAAATCTTTGCTACCTAAAATGTGATATTGGATTAGGCTATTTTATCTAACAAGCCACACATGCCACAGTGCCACCAAGCAGTCATCCCTGAAGGTTCACGTCCATTTCAACAACACAGAGCAATGAATTGTGAGTATTTGTTGGTTTCCCAATCTACTTTCAGCCAGTACTCTGCGGGAGATTTTGTATCAAAGACGCAAGGTAAGCTTTGTCGAGGTATGTTTCAATGCAACCTGAAGTCCTGGACATAAGTAACAAAGATGTGCCCATAGAGTCAAGGTAAGGCAACACTGGTGTCGTTCTCACTGCTCTTGCCAATACGTCAGAATTGAGCAGAGCTAAGCCGAACACCGCTGTCAGTTGCAAGTTGCGATAGATGCCCCTTCACTTTACTAAGACAAGTGTTCTTTGGCTGCTTAGATAGGAATCCTACGATTTGCAAACGTATGGTGCACATATACCTTTCCTTATACAGTTCTTGGGAGCAGGATGCACATCTCTAAACCGGTACACTGCAACATTCAAATATTGGCTGGCTACCCAGTCAGATATGGTTCCCACATTAACACCTTCCTGGGTGTATTCCCTGGCCAGAACTTTAGATGTGGATTCAGCAACAATTCCAAGATATTCAGTCCTGCATCGCACCAGGTCGGGTCCTGACTGCGCAGAGATTCCAACCTCGAATCTTAGAAAGACAATACCCATGTACAGCCGGCACTTGTTAAAATTATTTCTAGGTAACAGCAGTCTTTTTGTGGAGTCTCGCTGGATTATCAAATCTGGGTAGCTATTGTATTAGAAACCTGTAGGCAAACAGATGTTGTTCCATGAACATAAAATGGCTGCAGCAGAGTGCTGCCTTCTACAATAACAAAAAAAGCACCCAAAAGCCAATGGTGTGACTAAAGGAGACCATCAGGGTGACCTGCCGAGGGAGGCACAAACTAGACAGCACCTCATTTGTGGCCCAATGTCCAGGGGTTTAAGGTACTCTGAACACAGAGTTAAATCGGCATCAAGGACCGGTATGGGGTCTCACTTGTGGAGGAGAAAGAGGTCAGGGGAAAGCAAAAAAGGTCAGCAAACTCACTATGAGCCACAGATTTGTACTTTCGTCCAGAAATCGATGACATGTAATTCATAGGGATGGTACACTCTGAATTGTAGGTTTGCAAGTCATTGCGAAATGTGAAATTACACAGCCTAAACATACAATGTATCTTTAAATCTAAATAAGCAGCTTTATTTATGTCTTCTAAGTGGCAATACCTAGAGTAGAAACGCAAAGGATAAAGTACAGCCAAATACTATTCAGCAAACAGTTTCAAGCTCTAAGAGCAGCATTAGAAAAGACTTGCATGACAGCCTGTGTGTGTGCGCAATGTTGTGCACATGACACACAATAACAAATTAATGAAACCAGCTGCTTCCATCGGCAGCTTAATTAAGAAGCAAGAGCTAAGACACAGGGCATGAAGCAGCAAGGGAATTCTCCACGAATATTAACACACTAATGAAATGCAAAAACAATTTAATTTGTTGAACACAGGGTAAGTTAAGTAGGAAATCTCCAGATTGGCCATGACACTCGCCGGGCAGCCTGGAAAAGCATTGGTGTGGCACATGCCAGTGGGCAGAAATGAAAGTAGGCATGTAGGGGTTAACACTTAATTTGGTGGGAAACCAAACCCAGAACCTGGCAAAAGTCTTTGAGCAAAGCTAAATCAAACTACTGTGTAGGGTCCTCACTGGATGACCTCCCAGTTTCCCCAAATAGGTGATTTTATGGGAACACATTTTGTTCTGATGGACAGCTATGCATTTAATTCTTATGACTTAATTGGCGACACAGGTTGCATTTTTAGGAGCAAGTGGTTTAAATAAAATGGCAACGATATATGTGCACTTCATTACCTATACTATTCACTGATAACCTTGCTTGATGAACAACCTTTAGAGTTTGACAGACTGAGGATGAACCATTACTTTAGTTGCCAGCTGCGGAATACATTTATTTAAATCGCTCTTTACTATCTACATCCCCCGATGTGTGGAGTTCTATTAGGGCTATATGTTTCATACATTTTCAGATTCCTCCCAAACTGTGAGCCCTTGATATACTGGACTACACATGCCCTTAAATCGGTGACCTCTCCCAGGACTAGCTATGTCTTTAATGTACACCTTTCACAAGGCTGATACACCCATTTCAAGACCTCAAGGCTATCTGCATAATCTCCCACTAATGTATGTGCATTCAACACACTGACCAAGAAATGTTTCCTCACTGCACATATATATCGCAGGAATATCCGTGCTGTCATTTTCTAGAATTTCATTAGGATATGACATCAGTGAGCGCACAGACTATTCCAACAGCTACCTACAATCCTTGCTGGACTGAGGCCTGAACCAGACCGAGTAACCACTACCATAAGCTTCCCCAAACAATATTCTTTTTGTTGCCATAGAATAGGGATATACTTAAGAATAGGTTTTGAACTGTTAAAATGTTATATTGGCCAATCTTTGGAGCATTTATGTTGTTTGAATAGGATTCTAGGGGGCTACAAATAGTATCGCGACTAGGAGTTGGAACGTGTGTCTTGAAGGGAGACAAGGATTCATAAGATTAGGCATTGAAAATATAATTTGGAGACTTCACTTCTAAGGTGCTAGCCTGGCAGGAACCCACCTTTGTGTTAAAATCCCCAATGCAACTTTTTATTTAGGAGAATCCCTTTTTTGGTAAGAATTATTCCCCTAGACTATGTATGCGTTGAACCAATTCATAGTTGCTAAAACTAACAATAAAGCATCACTTGTGCCATTACTATGCTTTATCATAATCTATTACACGGCCCGCGACAGCGGGCGTGTAGTATGGTTAAGTTGCTAAACTCATAGCAAGAGCACTTTTTCGGCGGCTTATAACTACGGTCCCCATGGACGTATCCTCACCAAACTTTGCAAAAAAAGTATATGGGCAGCTTTGAATTTCTTCTCAAAGTCTGGTGAGGTTTAGTAGGGGTGGGGTCAAAGTTATAGGGGGGGTCCCAAACATTTTTTTACCCCATAGACTGAATGGGGAAAACATTTTGCAGCGCTACAGGCCGAACGGCTAGATGGATTTTCTGCAAATTTGCGGCAGGAGCAGGGGCTTGGGGCAGAAAGCATGCTTGTGTGTGTTTGGAGGAAATCTGGGCAGTACCTTTTTGGCAAATTATTGAAATGTACGTCCCAAAAAATTAGTGATTATATGGGTCCGCTCTGCAGGCCCATTTCCCTGTTCGCTCTGCAGACCGAAGTGTCATTGGCCTGCGGTACGCCGTGATGTCGCAGAACATTGGACATGGCCGGTAGTTTGCTGGAGGCAAGTGTGCTATGCGGATGGAATGCGGTAGTTGGGCACATGGTGGCTTGCATGGGTTAAGGAACTTGCATTGGGTTTGTGGAAGGATTACAATATTGGCTGCATGGTAGTGTTGCGACCCGAATGTGGCTACTTTGGCACTGGTAGTATAGATTTGGAATGGAAGTGCGGACGGCCATAGTATGTGAATGACAGTGCACAGGGGTGCAGGAGACAGTGTTTTGTTTCTGCAGTATGGTAAGTGGTGCAATTTGTTGCTGTATAGGTACATGGCAGTGTGCAGGTTGGGTGGTAGTGCTGTATGTGGATAGGTGAAGTTGGTTACATGGTGAAATGGATGGTGCAATTATGTAGCAGTGACAGTCGTGAAGGTCTACACTGTTGGGTACATGGCCGAAGGCCGTAGGCCATGGAATCAAGTGGCTAGGACTTTAGGACAGACACAGTAGTAATGTATTTTGGAATCTACAGCAGGTAGAGGGTGGTGATCTGTAAAGAATGGGTGTGGAACACATTTCAGATGCAAACAAGCAGAACAAGTGATCTGCCATGCCTGTATGTTTGATTTTGCTGGTGAGGACACTGTAACAACATGGTCAACTTTTTGATGTGTAGGTGGAGATGGTGATGTGAAAAGTGATGCAGAGTGGGAACTGGGTGCTGTGTTTGTGTACGGTTACTATGGAAGAGGATATGGTAGAAGTGCAACTTAATTGTGCTTGGTAACTATGTTGTGTGCTGAATTATTACACTAGGGCCAATGTTGTGAAACAGTTGTGGTCAGGTTGGTAGTGACAATAGCTTGTGAATGGGTCTGGGTAGGGCTGGTGGAGGCTGTGGCATGTTAGTGGATTCTGCTCATAGCGACCTGTTTTAGTGAATGGGTGCAATTCAGAGGTTCAGTATGTGATTGGTGGATGCGTGTGCAGGTCACCCGTTTGCGGCCACATCTTTCTGTGGTAAGTGGTGGAAGGTACATTTTTAGAAGGGGAATTAATTGCACATGACATAGGATGGGTGGGAGCGCAGGTGGCTCTGCTATGCGGATGGAATGAGGTACTTGGGCACATGGCGCATGCATGGGTTAAGGAAGCTGCAATGGGTTTGTGGAAGGATTATAATATTGGCTGCATGGACGAAGGCCGTAGACTGTAGGGCATGCAGTGAAGAGCCTAGGCCTTTACCATATCAACTGCAGTAAACCAAGTGTGGGTGTACATCTGGTGCAGGGTGATGCTTGCATAGTGTGGTGTGTGCACATTGATTGCAGTAGGCTAGTGTTGAGAAACAAATGTGGATCCTTTGGCAGTGGCACTATAGTTTGGGAATGGAAGTGGGGACAGCCATAATATGTGAATGAAAGTGCACAGGGGTGCAGGAGTGTGTGTTTTGTTTCTGCATTATGATAAGTGGTGCAATTTGTTGCTGTATCGGTCCATGGCGATGTGGTTGGGTAGTAGTGCTGGTGGTAGTGCTGTGTATGTGGATAGGCGAAGTTGGTGAAATATATGGTGCTATTATGTAGCAGTGACAGTCTTGAAGGTCTAGAGTGTTGGGTGCATGGCGGCAGGCCGTAGGCCACGCACTCAAGAGGTTAGGAATTTAGGACATACATGGTAGTAAGGCATTTTAGATTGTGTAGCAGGCAGAGGGTGGTGACCTGTAGAGTATGGGTGTGGAGTACATTTCAGATGCAATAGAGCAGGAGAAGTGAGATGCCATGCCTGTATGTTTGGTTTTGCTGGTGAGGACACTGTTACAACATGGTAACGTTTTTGATGTGTAGTTGGAGATGGTGCTGTGAAAAGAGATGCAGTGTGGGCAGTGGGTGCTGGGTTTGCATACTGTCACTATGGAGTTGCGGTGCCTGTGCTGAAGGTGTAGCCTATTGGGTGTATGGCCGAAGGTGGCAGGCTGTACGCCATGGATTGAAGAGCCCACGACTTGGGCCCACGCCACTAATGCAATGTTGACTATGCATCTGGTAGACTGCGATGACCTGCAAAGAATGGTTGTGCAGTACGTTGCAGACGCCATAGAGCAGTACAAATGAGCTGGCAGGTGTGTATGTTTGGTTCCGCAGGTGAGCTGGCTGGTAGAATATGGTAAAGGTTTGGATGCGTGATTGGAGATGGTACAATGAAAAGTGTGCTCGTGTGCGCATACTGGCAGTATGGCACAGGGTATGGTTGAAGTGCAGCTTCTATGGGTTGTTTACTATGATGTGTGCGGAATTGTTGAGGTAGGGCCATTGTTGTGACAATGTTGTGGTCAGATTGGTAGTGAAAAAATACTTTGCGAATAGCAATGGGTAGGGGTGATGGAGGCTATGGTATCTTTGTGGATGGTGTTAAGTGTGACCTGCTTTAGTCAATGGGTGCTTTATGGTGTGAGGGAGTTGGGATGAAGTGCCTCTATGTAAGTTACGTTTGTGCACAATGTTAGCTGCCTACATGGTTGTATGCATGCATTCACAGTGTTGTTGTGGGTATGGGCAAGGGTGGAGTGTTGTGTGCATGTCGAAAGGTGTGCTGGGTGCACCACAAGATCATTGTGGATGTTGAAATAGGGCATCCTGTAGGAAAAGTTTCTGGTGGAGGGGCTTTGGAAGCAAAGGGACCGTGTTCTCAGAGTGTTAAGGGGAAATATGGAGATGAAATGATAGTGTGCAAAGCAGAGTTTCAGTATGTGATTGGTGCAGGTGTTTTTGAAAATGTGATACCTGTTAATAGGTGCCAGTAAAAGGGACTGTTGGAGAAATGGAGTGCTAAGGGAAGAGGTATTGTGTCTGCTTTGCTGGGGCGTGGCCCTAGCTGTAGCTGGGAAAGTGCACGTGCCACATCATGGCTTTATGAGCATGGAGCCTTCGCAAATAGAATTGTGGGGATTTTTCAATGAGGATTGGAGGGTGTGGTTTACCTGAAGGGGCGGTGACATATTTACCGAAAGGTAGATGTACTGAGGATGGCAGACATGGAGAGACGGCGAGTGCTTATAGTCGGTGATAGCTTTGTGCACTATCTGCTCTGCACAGGTATGCCGTGGAAAGAGGCTTCGATACAGACTTTCAGTCGGAAGGAGTGCAGGCTTTTTAGGCTACAGTTTATGAGTGGGGTTTCAGCTGTATGGATCTCCTTTGCAAATATGTGGCCTCTGTTGGTACTGTACATGTGGTGGTCGTGCATTTTGGAGCACATATCGTGTTAATGTTTGCTCGCTTATTTAAAGAAGTTGATGAGAGCTGTAATGCAGATATTTTCCACTGCAAAGGGTATTTTCTCATCGATGACACCAAGAGGAAAATGGGAGCATGCCGGTGTGAGTTGTCCACAGTTAGATGTTGAGAGACATTGGATAAACAGAAGTATGTGCAACTTTATGTCCAGTGTTGGGATGTTGTGCACGGACTATGAAAGCATTAATAACTAGCAAGAGTTAGTGGTTCCAGGGAAATGGCATTTTTTTTTACTTCCATTGGCAATACTGTTGTGTTTGCCACTGTGCAAGAAGCATTGAAGAGAATCCTAATGACACAGTCCCCACCCCTTTATTTCACCCCCCCACCACCCCCAACAGCCTGTCGACCCCCTCCCTCTCCAGTGTCTAGCATGGTAATGCCGGCTAATCCGCGGTACTTTAAGGATTAGACGTGGCACATCCAGTTGTTTTTAGGATGGCAGCTATAGGATTGCCATTGTGGAGGCAAAGCAATTGGGCCATGTGCTTATTGGTTGTGGTGTGTACACAAAGACTGAGAAGGTTTGTTTGTACAGATCAATGTAGGAGGCTATGGTGAAAGTGTGCAAGCTAAGGGGCATGCATTCTGTTTGTATGCATGCACTTCACACACTTGTTTAACGTTGCTACTATACATGCTCTGCTGCTTTTGTGGGATCACTTTTCCGACATTTGTAGTACATGCATTCCAATGGGAATCCCATATTGTGGAGTGTATAAGGTACGTGGCAGGCATGATGTGTGCATCATATCATATGATGTGCTATGGTACTTTCTGCCGTTTGTACCGCGCCTACATACAAGCGTGTGACGGAGCGCAGAGGAAAGGGACACAGAACAGAGACCACACAGACATTGATTCCTCTAGGCCAGCTGACATTCACAGTGCGCAAGTGAATGGGAAGGGCAAAGTGCGGTATATGGGAACAATAATAGAAATACATGCAACTACGGCCGGTGCTGGCAAGTGGAAGGATAAGTGTTGACATAAAGTGGTGGCTGCACTGTTAGGGTTCTAGAATGCAGTCCGCAAGTGCAGAGGTTGGCAGAAAGCTAGTGCAGGGGTGGAACTGTATGGAGGGAGGTGGCATGGGACACATATTATAGATTGGGTAAGAAACCAGTGCAGAATACCTTTTAGACAGGAAGTGAGCACGGGAGAGGGGAAAAAGAAGTACATGGCAAGGTTTTCAAGTGCTTTCAGCGCCTACCATCCTTCTCCTCAAGGTCCAGGGAGATAGCGTGTTGTTCACTGAGGCAGCAGCAGAAGAAACATATGTACCGCCATCTGGTTGCGTGTACAAGCAACTGACCTGGACGGAGTAGGAGGCTGAAGAGGGAAAAGCTGGTGCAAGCAGATATTTAGGAAGTGAGAGTGGAAGGTATTCAGGTCCCAGGGACCAGATGTCATTCTGCGTAACGCAGAGGGCTTTTATTTTATTGTTCACAGTCACCGGGAACAACTGCACACATTTTAGTACAGCAGAGATCGGATCCCTGCCGTGCAGGCGAAGGACAAGTAGCACACTCTTTTATGGATGAGTTGCTGAGGACAAAGTGGAGGCGGGCAGATTTAAAAAGAGCATATGGCAACAGTGCAGCGTACACAGCACCACACACATGCAGACACTGACCTTTTGGAAAGTGCCTGTAGGTTCATTCAGTGGTGCATTTAGTGCCTTGTTTTTACCTGTTATGTAGTAGGTGGGTTAGTGGGGAACACATTTGGTACGATTGTGGGAAGGAAAAAACAGAGTTACTGATGGGAAGAACATCAGTATGCTTTTTAAGCACTTAGCGGACGCTTACAAGCAGATATCGTGTGCACAGGCACTTATAACAGTTGTGCACATACTGCCAAAAAACATTTCATAAATTTGTTTTGTGGTGATGGGTGCTTATGTGGGTGAATGTGCATGTATAACTCCTGCAATGTTTTACTGCACTTTCCACTAGACGTGCTTTCCAATAACAGCATAAATTAAGTGTTGTGGAGAACTGATATTGAAAGATGCAGAAGTCTTGGACGTCATTGCTCGGTGCGTGTGCGAGTACTTACAGATATTTAATAAGAGTTTGGTGGGAAGAGGATAGTGTAAAGGGAAGGAGGACTGTTCATGAATTGCTGGGGTGCGGCTCTAACGGTAATTTGCAAGGCGCACATGCTATATCCTGTGATTTTGAACATCCTGGCCAATGGAAATGCGATTGTTACAATTGTCCAATGAGGTGGTTAGAGTGGGCGTCGCAGGAAAAGGCGCCAATATTTTGTTTAATTTCTGTGTGTAGTGAGGCAGGCCGAGATGGCGAAATGCAAAGTTTTCATAATGGGTGATGGCTTTGTGCTCGATTTGCTCCAGTATGCCCTGGAAAGAGGCCTAAATGGCAATATGAATAAGTGGACGCTTTGTGGTGCGGTGTCCCTGTCCATACTTTCGACCATTTGGGTGAAGAATGTCTACGGGTGGCCACTTTAGGTACTGTAGACGTTGTGGTACTGCATTATGGAGCATTGCTTTTGGGTTCAATAGCTTGTGCAAGTGTGTACCGTCAACTCAAAAAGATGATAAAAGAAGCATTTTTGCCACTGCGTTGTCAGTAACCCTTCGACACGACCAGAGAAGGACCCATACACAACACTGCCCACAGCACAAATAATAGAGCTCCAATGTAGGGCACCACAGGAAGAGAAGGACGTTTGGCTCAAGTGAGTGTGCATCCAATCATCAACTGATCTCTATGGAGGCAGCAATTCACCGGCAAAGCAGTAATGCCAAATTAATTATTACACACAGCATTTCAGCAATTACACTACCCCTCTCACAGTTCGAAACACATTGCAGCAGACATCCAGGAGGACTGGTTTATACTGAACCTCGAGGAACACCCCGCAACAATGGTCATACAGTGCACAACATGCAAAGTGTTAAGCAATGGAATGAGGCTCTGCACGTAACCGGGCACTCTAACCCGCCCCATCTGGTCATTCCGCGAGCTTCATATTGATTACGCAGACATGGGGGAGAGATGTAACGGAGCACAATATCCAATTCTCTCGGTGGGTTAAGGCTGGCCCTTGTGCCCACCCAGATGCCAAATGTGCCGCACAATTTCTGGTCTGCAAGGCTTTTCCTCGCTGTGGGTGTGTGACGTTTTATGGTCCGATAACGGCATGCACTTTTTCAACAAGCTCTTCAAAGAAATCGCAGCACTACCTGGCATTAAACACTGTATGTGCTCAATTTACCACTCCCAAGCAAATGGCACTGTGGAATAAATCAACGGCCTTCACAAAATTAAGCTTTCCAAGCTCTGCACCACCCTAAAAAAGGACTGGGTGCATTGTTTGCCGCTGGCCCCGTTTAACTTGTGCACTCAGCCAACATCTATCACCACACGAAATAGTAACAGGCAAGCACATGCACACACCCATCTCCCCGATCAGGATGGGGATCAGATGCCCATAGAGATGCAGCAGTTCTGGGCGGCGATTTCAAAGTATACTTAACAAATCAAACAAGCGTGATCAAAAGCGTCTCGTTACAGATCGCGCCACCTCGCCCAGAGAGTCCACCAAGCACAGCAAATCAACCTACCAAAGATACCACGCCCACCCAACCATTGCTGCCAGGTGAACTAGTATATGTTAGGAGCATTGTGTGCAATGGAACAAGCCTAGGTTCCATGGGCCTTATGAAGTGGTGTTTTCCACCCCTCTAGCAGTAAAGGTGAAGGGAATAGTTTCTTACCTGTAACTCCATTTCTCCAGCATTGGTATCTTTCATGGATTCACATGCTTAGAATATTCCCCGTCATCAGTCTGGGACCCCTCGGTACACATATATAGCCTTTTCCTATAGGAAAACTTCTGACACTTGTGTCCTATCTATGTCCTTTTAGGACCCGCCTACGCATGCTCCGTAGGCCGTCCCAGTATAAGAGGCCCGCCCCCGCGGCTCCCCTTCAGATTTCAGCCCCTCCAAAGTAGGAAGGGTTATAACTTATCAATCAAATACATTGCATTCCGGGGAGGTTGGCGGGCGCACGTGAATCCATGAAAAATACCAATGCTGGAGAAATGGAGTTACAGGTAAGAAACTATTCCCTTCTCCAGCATTGGATCTTTCATGGATTCACATGCTTAGAATAGATTGTATAGCAGTAACACTTGAGACGGCGGTGAGAATGTAATGTAATAAACCCTCACCATACTACACAATGCATACGTACAGTAGGAATAAGTTAACTCATATAACCTTACCCACAGAAAGTATACTGTCATCAAAAAGGTAGAAAACAGATTCTCCACAGCGTGGAGCTTACCTTACTGAAACAGATGGCGCAGGACAGCTCTTCCCATCTGCACCTCGTCCGCATGCTGCCTGGCAAGGCAGTAGTGGCGGGTAAACGTGTGGGGCACTGACCATGCCGCAGCTTGGCATATGTCCGTCAGCGGAATTCCTGCCCATAAAGCTGCTGAGGAGGACATTGATCTTGTAGAATGGGCTCTAGGATGTCCTTGCAGTGGCCTTCCGGCCTTGGAGTGACAAAACGCAATCGTCGATGAGACCCATCGAGCCAATCCCTGTTTAGAGATTGCTTTTCCTCTCGTCGACGGAGCATATGCGATGAACAGTTGTCAAGTAGACCTGAGTTCCTGTGTACGATGTAGGTAAAATTTCAGAGCCCTCTTAACGTCCAGGGTATGAAGAGCTTTTTCTGCTGTCGATGATGGTGTGGCGAAGAAAGTAGGGAGAACAATGGACGAGTGTTTGTGATACACTGTCGGAACTTTAGGGACGAACGTAGGATTAGTTGCCAGGACCACTTTGTCTTTAAAGAATCTTAGGTATGGCCGGTCTTCGACCAGCGCTTGCAGTTCCGAGATTCTCCTAGCTGATGTGATAGCAATCAAGAATGCCAACTTCCACGAAATGAATTTTATGTCGGACGGGCCATAGGCTCAAAAGGTGGTTTCATTAAGCCTGCCAACACTGTGTTGAGACTCCAACTGTGTTGAGACTGTGTTGGGGGGAAACGTTTTACCGGGGGAAAAACTCGAAATAAACCCCTCATGAAGTGTTTCACAAGTCTGTCGCTAAATAGAGGAGGCGACTGCCTCTTCGTGAACCTTGAGATGGCCGCCAGGTGCACCTTTATCGATGTGAAGGATAACCCCTTCTCCGCCAAGAGGAGCAGGTAAGGTAGAACTTGTTCCGGCGTCACCAACAACGGTTGTAGGCCTTGTTGTCCTCTACACCATTCACAGAACCTCCGCCACTTATAGGAGTAAGATTTGTTTGTAGAAGGGGCTCGAGCCGCCTGCAGAATTTTTTGACAATCCTCTGAACGTCTAAAGCACCGAACTCCGAAAAGTCAGGAGCCAGGCTGTAAGGTTGAGACTGTCCGGGTCGTGATGCCACACCGTGCCTTTGTCCCGGGATAATAGGTTCGGGACTCTCGGAAACGCTATGGGATGTTCCAGCGACAGGTGAAGCAGGTCGGAGAACCACGGTTGTCTTGGCCAGTATGGTGCCACTAGAATTACCCGGCAATTGTATCTGCGTATCCACTGTATTGTCCTCCGTATGAGGGGGAACGGGGGAAAAGCATAAAGGAACATGTCTGTCCATGGGAAGGAGAATGCCTTTCCCATGGAACCCTCTTGAGGCCATCTGCTTGCGAATTGCTCGCATTTTTTGTTGTCTTTGGTCGCGAAGGCGTCCAGAGGGGGGTGACCCCATTTCTCGAACACTTTCATCAGGTGAACTGCGTCCATTACCCACTCGTGTATCTGGGCCATGCTTCTGCTGAGGGAGTCTGCTTGGGAGTTCCTCACACCTGGGAGGTGGTGAGCCACGATGGAAATTTCGTGCTTTAATGCCCAATGCCATGTTTTCTGGGCTTCTATGGAAAGAGTTCTTGATCGCGTCCCTCCTTGTTTCCTCAGATAAAACATGGTCGTTGTATTGTCGGTCAGTACTCGTACTCGCGAACCCTTGATGTGTGGTAGGAATGCCTTCAAGGCCCATCGTACTGCTCTGAGCTCTAACACGTTTATGTGTAGGAGTGACTCCGTTGGAGACCAGCGACCTTGCGTTTGGAGAGCACCCATGTGAGCTCCCCATCCGGTTAGGGACGCATCCGTGACTATGTTTTGCTGAAACTCCGGTTCCTGTAGGGGTACACCATTGTTCAGATTGTGGAAACTCTGCCACCACTGAACGGTCCGAAGCAGCTTGTCGTCGTCGATGGTTATCTTGTCTGACCACGATCCTTGAGCCTGCGTCCATCGGTCCGCGAGGAATTCCTGGACTGGCCTCATGAATAGGCGACAGTTTTCCACCAGATGGATGCAGGATGCCATGGCCCCTAGGACCGAAATGTATTTTCTCACTGAGAGCCTGGTGTTTCGCCGTACTCGGCTCGCTTGCTGATTGAGTCTTGAGGTTCTGTCGAGAGAAGGTTTCACTAGCCCTAACTGGGTCTCGAACTGTGCCCCCAGGAATACCAGCGTTCGATGGCCGCAGAGAGGATTTTTTGAAGTTTATGGCGAATCCCATCTGTTGTAGAAGCTGCATGGTGGCTTGTAAACTTGTGTTGGTAGACGCTGGGGAGGATCCCCTTACCAGCCAGTCGTCGAGGTATGGGTATACATGGTGGCCTTGCTTCCTTAGCCAGGCCGCTACTGGAGCCAGGGCTTTCATGAACGTTCTGGGGGAGGTCTTGAGCCCAAAGGGAAGAACCGTGAACTGGTAGTGAGTCCGCCCTATTACAAATCTCAGGAATTTCCTGTGTTTCCGACACATTGGAATATGGAAGTAAGCAACGCTAGAAAATCCCCCTCTTGAACGGCGTGGATCACTTCCTGCAGAGTGAGCATCTTGAATTTTAGGCTCTTTAAAGACTTGTTGAGATCGCGTAAGTCTAAAATGGGACGCCATTTTCCGTTCGGCTTTTTTACGACGAAATATCTTGAGTAGACTCCTTGACCTCTCTGTGATGTTGGAACTAATTCTATCACGCCCTTTGCTAACATGAGTGTTACCTCTTGATGCAGTATCCTCAGATGGGAATGAGCGGTGAACGCAGGTGGAATGTGCGGAGGGCTGTGTTTGAATTGTAGAGAGTGTCCGTTTCTTATGGTGTCCAGCACCCATTGATCCGTCGTTATTCGTTCCCATTCGTAGACATATGCTGACACTCTTCCCCCCAGAACGGTGTGTTGTATGTCACTGCTGATCTTTATTTTGTTCGTCTCTCGACGACGAATATGATGGTCTTTTCCTGGACGTCTGGAAGTTACGGCGTCTGTTTGCCGTTTGGGAAGCACGTCTGTATCCCTGGGAGGGGTAAGCCGATCTGCCCAAGGACCTGTCTCCAGACGCAGAGAATCTGGAATTACCTGAAGCCCCTCTAAAGGGACGAAAAGACTTGTAGCTTCGGCCACTCTGGAGGGCACCCAATGAACGTGCCAGAGTCCTCTTTCATTCCCTTTAGGGCTTCGTCCACCTTCTCACCGAAAAGAAGGTCTCCCTCAAAGGGCATATCTAAAACTTTGTATTGTACCTCTGGCCTGAAGTAGGTACACTTAAGCCATGACTGTCGTCGTAATACGACCCCATTATTGACTTGCTTGAAGCCTGACTCAGCGAGGTCCACCGCGATGTTTATTGCGTGATTTGAGGCTTCCTCACCCTCTCGGACAAGTAACATCGCTGCCTTCCTATGCTCTTCCGGAAGATGATCAAGCAACGGAGCTAGCCTGTGCCACATCTCCCTGTCGTATCTGGCTACAATCTCCAGAGAGTTTGCGGCCTTTATTGTGGTTGCTCCCACGGATAGCACTTTTTTACCAAAAGCATCCTGGCGTCTCGCTTTGTTGTCAGGCGGAGTCGTGCACTTGTGCTGGGCCTTCGCCTTCCTCGCCGCTGCCACCACAGAGTCTGGCGTTGGTTGGGAGGATAAACACTTGGGGGTAGACTCTGGAGCCTTAAACTTTTTCTCGAGGCGTCCTTTTACCGCCGGCTCTGAAAAAGGGTGACGCATTGTCTGCAACCCCTCCTTCCACACGTGGTCTAGTATAGGTATTGAGAACACAGACCACCTTCTCTTACCCATGTGGTTGAACAAAAAACAGTCCTTTTTCTGTTCTTCCTGGGACAAACCAAATTCTTTGCACGCCTTCTCCATCATAGAATGGAATGATGCAATGTCGTCCGGAGGGGACGGGTGAGCTGGGCTTCTAGGGGTTTCCAACTCCACCTCTGACTCCCAGGTTGGATCCCTGGAGGGGGAAGATGAGATATCCGACATGGCTCCCCTGTCAGACTCCGAATCTGGCAGCTCACCTTCCTCTTGTGCCAGTGCTGAAATTGGCGTGCGTCGGTGGACGGGACGGGCCCGGCTCGTCGACGGGTGATTGTGGCAGGTTTGCCTGAGGTAGTCTCTGGTCCAACGACTGTAGCAAGGACTGAAGCGGGGACAGAATTTCCAACGACAAAACGGATTGAGAAGAGGGGCAGATACCGGTATACCGGATCCCCTCGTCGACGACTTGTCAGCCACTCGTAGCCCTAGGTCTGCTGGGCCAGCTATTCTCTCGTTCTCGTCCTCCGAGGACAGCGACACAGCCTGTTCTTGCAGTAAAGTATCCGGGGGGATCGGATCAAAAACTTCAGGCCTCCAGTAGAACCCCCGTCGACGAGGCCATCGTCGCCGCCGTTGTCGGTGGGACGGTGGACGCCACCTGCGTTAGTGGCAGGGTGGAGGCCGATGACTGGACCGCCGTCGACTTAGCAGGTGGTTTAGGCGGTCCCGCCTTTTCCACACTTGGCCTGCTTTTATTCCACTCTCGACTCGTGGTCGATCTATGATGATCACCCGAGGAGGATTTCCTTTCCTTTTCATGCTTTTTCGATGAAGATGATTTCTTTGACGAGGAGTCTCTAGCTGAGTGACTCCCAGATGTCTCTTTTTCCGTCGGTCGAGATTTCTTCGCCGGTGGTTCCGACGAGGTAGCGCGGCGTGATGTTTTCGCCGATTGTGTGGAGCCTACCTCCGAAGGGGGGTATGCCCCCGCTCCATCATTCAGCCATGCCACCAGCCGTCGACTCCGGTCTTTGAGGGTTTTTTGAGACAACCCTTTGCATATGTCGCAGTTATCAGCCGAATGATGAGGGTGGAGGCAATATATACAATCCATATGTCCGTCCCCCTCGTAAACTTTTTTCAAGACGCACGTCGCGCATGGACGGAACAGCGCTTTTCCTGACATGGAGGACATTTTTCTAACTCCAACTCCAGGTATACAACCTTGAACAAAATAGTAAGACAACGCGAGGAGATCCCACTACTTTGGAGACGGTTGAAATCTGAAGGGGAGCCACAGGGGCGGGCCTCTTATACTGGGATGGCCTACGGAGCATGCATAGGCGGGTCCTAAAAGGACGTAGATAGGACACAAGTGTCGGAAGTTTTCCTATAGGAAAAGGCTATATGTGTGTACCGAGGGGCCCCAGTCTGACGACGGGGAATATTCTAAGCATGTGAATCCATGAAAGATCCAATGCTGGAGAAAGGGTGTCGATATGGGATACACCTCTCAGATGTTCATAGGACACCCCCAAACTACTCCCCAGCATTCTAAAACTAATCTACCTCACCAAACTTGACTTAATTCTGCTAATATAATTGCATGTACAAGGTACTAGACATGCATTGAAGCTAAAGGCATGAGCTTATTACATTAAAACAAAATCTCTCCCTCTCCTCCCCATCTGTTTTTGTTCCCAATTATAAGAGGAAGAATATGGAGCACTTCACATCAAATTATTCATTGCATAGTGATAGAAATGTTATTAGTTCTACAAGATTGTATTTGTATAATTGCAGCCTGCACTTCACTGCTATTATATTTGAAAGTACGCCCTAGTAGTGTCACTGCGTTAATGTTGAATCTACAAAGTGTGCCCCATTAGCATCGCTGTTTAAAGTTGAACTTAGAAAATGTGCCCTAATAGCATCACCGTGCTAATG
The DNA here is from genome assembly GCF_040938575.1 of Ambystoma mexicanum. Taxonomy (NCBI): domain Eukaryota; kingdom Metazoa; phylum Chordata; class Amphibia; order Caudata; family Ambystomatidae; genus Ambystoma; species Ambystoma mexicanum. The sequence goes on along the minus strand of NC_090931.1, from coordinate 434,089,329 downwards.
TTGAATCTAGACTGTATTCCCAACATCAGTGTGTGCCTGGTTGCATACACTTTACTGATAACCACAATATCACACTACTATGCTTAGTCTCTCCTATACACCACCATTGAACTAGAACACAGCAGTACTATGACACATTTGGTAAAGCTGTTCTCATACCAACATGACTCCTCAAAATACCCATCATCCAAATAAAACAGCTAGCTAGCACAAACCGGCTAGCTTAGGCGTCTCCTCAGGCCTAACGCAGCCAAAATTCAATCTGGATGTCCACCCTCCAGACTGAACACATTCAACTGATCTCCTCAGCACTACACCTACCGCTAAGAAGCAGCTATCATGCAACAACTACACCAGCTGCACACATACCTAGTGCGCCCACGCACTTTACGACTCTCTCTCTCTCTCAACTGACTTGAACTGCGGTTCCCGAGGGAATTCAACCTGCCAGCGTTTTGAGATCATACCAATGATACATAAGGCGCTATACAAATGCAAAATAACATAACATACTTATGTTCATGTTAGAAATGTATTGGGGCTCATCTTTTATCTGGGCAAGCAATCTAAAAGAAAGCGGCAGGGGAAACATGAATGGAAGTTTCCCCACTAAATGCAACTGTACTGTCAAATGAAACCCGCAACACAACTGTACACTTGTACAATACATTCCAAATAAGTAACAACAGTGCCTAAATGAGTGTGCATGAGCAAAGTGTTAGAAATATTGTTTCCCACAATTATAAACCTCTTTTGTAGCACGAATAGAAGTAGCAACACCAATGTTAGCAGTAGTATACCACCAAGGAGGTATATATTGCGCCATGACAGAATGAAAAGGCAAGCTTGTTGGCCCAAATACGACATACCATGGCCTAGGCCTGGATGCTATTAGAGATATTCATCATCCTGAGCAATCAAATAGATGGTATTCTGATATGTGTGCAGTGGGAAGACGAATGACTAACAGTAGCTGTTATGTATGCTCGTTGATACTGCACGCATCAGGGGCACCCAAGGTTTTAGTACCACAGGAAGTCCCAATTATAAAGGCACAATGCCTAGTTCATCTTGTGCTATGTAGTATACTAAAATGCACCTTACAGGCACACAGAATGCGGCTAGAGCTTGTCGATCCAGACACCCTAAAATGCAAGAACAATCTGACGAACATCAACTGCTTACAACAGCCATATATATCTAGTGATTGACGGAGCGAAATATGTAAACAAGTGGCAGGAAATGACCTTCAGTTGCCGAGTGGATGTCCTCATAGGATACAAAGAAAAAACAGTGGCGTTCGTGGAAAGAAGATGTGCACAAATATGGACAGAGCACGTCACAAAACTAACATGCATTGCAGCAACGGAGAAACCAGTGAAAGTGCACCAAGAGGAGAATTATGAACTGTGCTCCCACAGCGAAGGAACTCTGTCGGCTCCAACGAGCCATGAAACAGAACATTGCTGATTCCAGACTTGGAGAGGCACAGCGGCCCTGATGGACGACGACTGGGTGTGTGGCCAACAAGCGCAATTGCACCTCCCACCATAATGAAGGGGCTATTGTTCTCTGGCCACGCTACACTGAGCGCTACTAGTAGTCCCAGAACAACACCTGAAAGGGGGCGTGGGGGGGGGGGGGCAATGCCTGAAGAAGTACCAACATGCCAGAAGTGGAAGAATAAAACCCACTGTCACCACCAGAATTTCGCATCCTCCGTGGGAAGAGTCAATATGACAAACTACGAAGAAAAAAAAAGAGATCAAATTATCTATCCTAACACTCATCAGCGCTGCTTGAAGAGATACCATAAGAATACAAGTTGTTTAGCTCAGCTGAAATTTCTTTGCATCGCTCTTGCTACCCGGCGTACAAGCACGAGCCAATGCCAAATGGCTGCAGATCGTACGCTGGGAACTGGTCCAGTTGGCAAATGACACCGAGCAGGGGTTCAACATCAAAGGTCAAGATGCTGGCCCCCGAAATTGATGACGATGCAGAACCGTTACATCCTGATGGCAATGGAAGGAGGCGTGTGCAAAAAGATCGGGGGTTCCTGTTGTACATTTGCACCTTCTGAAGATGCAGAAAATGGGTCCTCGTCACATGCGATAGCTGCAGTGCACGGCTTGGGGATCCAAATGAAAAAAGAAGCTGGCATCCAAGAGGACTGGTTTACAATGGCATTCAGCTGGACTCCATCCTGGCTGGGAGCACTGTTGAAGATGCTGGTACCCGTCATTGTGTTCATCCTAGTTCCTTTTTGCACCTGCAAACTAGGACTCTTGAAGTTGTGCCAAAGCAGTGCTTAATAGCACAGTGATGGTTTCAAAAACGTTTCAAAAGTATGTCGCAGTACAAAGGATATAAAAATACAAACTGACCACTGTGAGCAACTCATGGTGGCAACAAGACAGACAGACAAAAGTGATCACAGTTCAAGGATGTTTATTGAACAAGGAATGCTGTATTCAGGTTGGAAAAAACACCTGATCTAAACCTTAATCTAAGATGGGAGCAAGCGTCAACCACCAAATGAAAAATAAGGCAGTCCTAATGGCGTTGTGTCAAATAAAAAGGGCCTACACTAAGACACATATTGCCAAACCTTGCAACTAATACAAAAAGGGGTGTGGGATAGTTCTCAAGAAAAGAAAGAAGTGTTCTCAAATAATGTGTCAGGATGCGGTAGCATAGCACACTCTCGAGCTTTCCTAGCGTGAGATGACAGTTCAGCTATCAGGGCCGTCAATGGCCAAGTCTCGTTTCATTTGAAAGTCTGTTGCCTTCGAGGGCCTGACTGATGTACTCAAAATAATAAAACAAAAGCTCCTTCAACAAAAGAAAGTTTGTTTTGTGCTTTACTTAGGGTGAGGATTCTCCACCCCTGGGTCCCACTCTTCAGGGCGCTGACCTCTCTCGAATCTTAGCCTCCCTCAGTCGGTTTCACTATGGTTTTTCCTTCTTCACAAATCTTTAGTCAACATATTTTTATAGGTTATACATGTTTTCATTTCAATGTCTACAGTTTCCCTTCCCTCCCCCCGCCTTGGATGGCAGGGTCGGATCCGTAGTTCGTTATTGTCACCAAGATTATAGGATGTCAAGGATTATGATCCTGTGCGGGCACCATTGGAGCATGTAGTCACTTTGTAGGTATGATAGGATAGCTCCCCAGTCTGTACGAAAGACTTCCAGTATTCCTTGAATTTTACATGTCATCCATTCCAGAGAGAGTAAGTTCCATACCTTTTGGAGCCAATCTATTTTTGTAAGTGGGTTCTTTTGTTTCCAAAGCAGGCCTAGGTGTGTTTCCAGACCTAGCCATGCATGATCAGCACCATCACTCTTCTCCGTTGTGTTTTTGTGTATATCCTCCGGGTCGGGTCCCACATGCCTGCCATTCATACCCTGTTTTCCAGACCGTCGGCTCCTTGTACCATGCTCCCCACTTGCTCTTATACATACCTCCAAAAGTCTGCTATGGCCAGGCAGGCCCACCATACAGGTTTCTTGTCTCCTATTATTGGTCAACCTCGCCAGCATTTCTCACATGTGGTGGGGTACATTAGGAGTCTCTCTGGAGTGAGGTGCCATTGTAGAAGGATTTTTTGCCACAATTCCCTTAGTTGTATGAATTGCCTCATCTTGGGGATTTTGTCCCAGACCGCTCCGCACTGGTGTCGTGAGATTGGTTCACTCAGCGTCTTTTCCCACCTCTTCATATAGTTCCATTGGATTTCTTCTCCTTGCTCATTTAAATGTTTGTACAAGTTTGAAATCAATTTGTTATCGCCCGTGTCCATGATCATATATGTTTCAAATGGGGTCAGCTGTCTCGTGGCGGCTTCCTTATTGGAGGGGGATGATAGCCAGTGTTTAAGCTGTGTGCAGTGATATTTTTCTGTTTGTTTTACCCCCATTTCCTGCGTGCACTCCTGGAAAGTCATAACGGTTGGCCCTTATACATGTCCTGCAGTTTTGTGCATCCCGCTTGTATCCAGCTGGTTTAAGTCTTGTGTTCCATTCCAGGTTGGAAATCCAGGTTTCCAAACATTGAGGTGAAGGGCGACGGGTGCGTTGTCAGTGTCCATCTTTTGATCGCCTTGTCCCATGCTTTTACTCCCGCCCCCATCACTTTGCTAATTTTGTTTTTTTATTCTGTGGTCAAGCTCACCCGAGTACTCGGCAGGAGCGATGGATTCCTTCTGATGCCCGTTCCCGATCCCGGGAATGGGTCCTTCCTGCTCTAGGTATGGATCCCGGATTAACTGGAGGGTTGACCTGCCAATGCAAGAGGGAGTTTGTGTACTGTTTTGGAGGATTACCCTGAACCTCCCTCCTCCCTGATACCCTGTGTGAATTCTCTAAAAATGTGTGCTAGGCTCACCTTTATGACTGGTTTGGTGAACTCTCCATCCTGCGAGACGCAGGGGCGTCGAGTCTTGGATGGGACTGAGTTCCAGTTACTTCACTGGATCCTTATTTGCAGTTAAGTGCTGCTGCTTGTAGTTTCTTCCCCTGTTGTGGCAGTCCCTCATCGGTCAACAAGTGCCTTGTTAGCAGGCGTAATTGAGGAAGTCCTCTGTTGAGCACGTGGGTTAAGCAGGTGTCTCCAACGTAGAAATAGTTAATTGGGTGTGAGGGTTGGGATAATCTCTCCTGTCCTAACTCTGTTTGTTCCATCATTCACAGGTGTTTCCTGGTATGCTGCGACTGGACTAGTGTGGCGAGAGAGGCTTGGGAGCGCTGGGTGCTGTTTGTCGCGATTCAGTTGTCAGAGCGGACCTTGCTGGCAGACTGGATGGAACGTGCAGTGTGACGTATGTGGACCGCGGCAGCACAGCACTTTTAGTATTTGCACTTGCGAGTCCGGCGATGTACTATGCATAGCGTCACACTTACTAGTTTTCCTTTTCCCTTGCAGGCACTGAGTTGCAGAAGAAACGTCCCTCGACTGGTATTAGGAGCGCCGCCGAGCTGGGTTCAGGTAAGTGCTTAGTTCTCAATAACACGTTCGTGAATGAGTGTGATGAGGCGGTCCTGAGAGCTGCTGGCAAGTTATATGCCCAAGTACGTCAGGGAGCTCCCCCTCAGTCGACCTCATTTTCAAAGAATGAAACCATAGATTTGTTGAAAATCGCTAAATCACATCATGATCGGATTCTTCAAGTTGAACAGCTACTATTTGACGCCGTTTCAAAACATCTTACTTTAGTAGGTGAGGATGCGATAAATCAATTGCTTAGCAACGATGGAAAGGAAATAATTCTAGCTGATAGTCCATCTGTCTTAACGGACACAATTGACCAACAGGAAGTAATTGAATGTGAAGAGTCTGACTCAGAGCTTCAAAATGAACAAAAGGAATCGGCTCCAACAGGGCAGCATTTCATGTCTCGGAGGGCCAGGAAATCCTTTCTTAGAGCACAAAAAAGACTTAGTCTTTTTAGAGCGAAAGCGAAGGATTCCTTAGCCAAAACCTCTAAAACTGAAGTAAAGGACCCTGTCAAAATCCCTGAGCCGGCTCTCAATTTGTCAGAACTGAATGGAGAGAGTAAGAGGCTCCTGCAAATTAAACCTCAGTGTGAACCTCAAGCCTCAAATTCTTCATTGAAGGCATTGGTAAAGAACGTGGAAAATACACAAGCCCAACTTCACAATTCTTTCCCCAACTATACAAATTAAAAAGGCAGGCGGCATGGGCCAGGTGGTGGCGTGTACCTTGGATGCCCAGCAGGTTGTAGTTCCTCCTGCACAGGACCTGACCAGTGGTCAACAGGTGTTATTAGCCAGCCATCAGACAGGTTTCCAAAACCTGATTGAGGCTGGATGCGTTGGGAATATTGGACAGGAACTTGAGAAAGAATCGAGGCTCCCCACAGAAATCAATCTACCACCAAGTGAGGAACAGACTTGCAAAGATGAGCCTGGATTGCAGGACAAATTGATCTTAACTCTTCTTGAGCTATCCAAAGAAATGAAATCCATCATCGGTTGGAGGAGCGACTCAACCATCAATGCCACTACTCGCATAAATCACTCCTTCCTGATGAATGCTTTCTATCAGATCCCATCCTTGAGAATCTTGGCCACAAAAGATGTTGAGTGGGTGAAACTAGCAAATGAGAATAATTTTAGAGGTCTGTGTAAACTTCAATCTCCTATAATCTCCAGATTAATTTTAGACCCACAGATGATTTGGTTTCCTTGGGACTTTACCCTAAAATCTTTATAGAGATGGAAACCGCATCGGCCTTTCTCAACTTCATTCTGCAAGTCCTGCAAGATAGGGTCCCTAAAGGGCCGGTGCAAGAGGCAACATCTGAATCCAATAGTGGACTACGGGAGTAACTTGAAAACTTAGCTCTTAATGGCCTAAGTTGGATGGAACCCCTAATCAAAGTGGCAGCCACCATGAAAATTCCTTCTGCGGTATCGTAACTCACAACATCGTCCTGGAATTGGTGTGGGGAAAAGAATCTTCATGCCTGGGCCAAATCTGTGGGCTATTCACACATGCCGGAACTATTGATTTTACAGGAACTATGGCCCTCATGGAGATTGCCCTGGATGGGTTCACCTCATATTGTGCTCCAGCTAGTCACGCCTCAGTGGGTAGGCCCAGCAGTGGTCTTGCTGTTCTTATTAAGAACAACTTAAGATTCAAAGCTAGGATTTTGGAATACACCGACATGCTTATGATGGTTGCTGAGACCATGGTCAGGATAGCTGCTTGCAAACTATTGCTCATTTCGGGTTATTGGAACCCTGTGAAGATAGGCCTTGAAATAGCCTTTCAGCTTCTAAATAAAGCTTTGACTAATGCTATGCTGCAGTACCCAATGCACAAAATTCTGATTGGTGGTGACTTCAACTCAAATTAAGAGCTGAAAGAAATCAAATCTGAACGCCATAAAATGATTTTTTTTTTGTAGTTTCAAAAAAACGTCAACTTTATGAATTATAGTGATATTTGGCTCATTACAAGAGTACAACATTTTGAGTATAATTTCTAAACTTTCTTTTTTTTGCAATATATTTTTATTTTATTTTTTAAGGTCAAACAAACACACTACAACTGTTTCAAAACATAGAAAGCATCATATTTCAACACATTTCCAAACTCCCCAACTCCCCCCTCCCCCTTTAAACTAGAGCCGGTTCTCACATATCGTTTACGGGAACATCATTGGGTGGCACACTACCTAGACAGCCATCAACCGGGTCCTCTGTTTCGAAATCTGATCGCCATAAAATGATGCCCCATGTTCAACAAGCCCGAATTAGGGGCAGACATTGGCTGGAATTCTTTGAAGCTTGGAACATCCAGACCCTGACTTTTGTCCCTTTGAATACTTTATCCTCGTGGCAGCGAGGCTCCTAATCTTCATCAATTGATTTTCTCTTGGCCTCAAGTGAACTATCTGGTCATCTTGCTCTCACTCAGATCTCTAACGTGGGTCTAAGCGATCACAGTATATTGTCCACTGTATTTCATTTTAATTGCCAAACTTTTGACACTTTGATACACACCTTCCTAGTGGAAAGTGTTAGTTTTGCAATGTCTGTTCGCTGGAATGCCAGTATATGTAGAAAATTAGTATATTTAGTGAACAGGGATATGCTTGTCAGTGATGATAAATTGGATCCTTTCGCCTATGCAGAAAGTCTTATAAATAGGAATTTAAAGATTATCCAGGAACATCTTGTTACGTTATCTAAATTGCCTCTTAAACCGCAATCCATCGACATCCCTGCTAAATCCTCAACCGAGATAATTGCATTGAAACGTCAGAAAAATCCTGATTTAAGAATAGCGAGATGCACGTCCACGACTAATGCTCTATAGACATCATGTAAAAGGAGCATTATAGTTCAAAACAAAAAGAAAAACTCTATATGCGTTACATGTTGGATAAACGAAACATGATTGATCATTTGTGTAAACGGAAATATGGGCAATTCTGAGAAACCCTTTGAACAAACAGCAAAACTGCATGGTCGCATGTTTAGACGGATCCACCTGGCAAGCACATTTTAAGATGAAATATGCTATGCCCCTAAAGCATGCCAAACAGGAACCTGCAGCTCCTAACATGAAGATGGCCCTCGCATGCAGCTGGACATTGGAAGACGTGATATGGGCCATCTCTAAACTTTCTTCATCCAGGGCGGCTGGCCCTGATGGGCTTCCGTCCTTCGTCATTAAAGATGACCCTCACTTTTGGGCGAAACACCTGCTCACTCGCTTTAGACTAGTATTTGCGCACAGAGCAATCGTGGCTTACTGCCATAATCATTCCAATTCATAAAAAGGGCCCTCCTGACGACCTGGGCAACTTTCGGCCTATTGCCCTTATCGATGTTGCGGCAAAGGTCTTTTCACGCCTAGTATTGTATGATCTGGAAACATACATGATCAAGTCACTGCTTCTATCCAAGGCACAAGTGGGTTTTCGCAAACAAATTGGAACTCCTCTGAATGCGTCTATACTTGCCCATCTATTGACATCATCATGAAACGCAACCAGTGGGCCAATATACATGGCTTCACTGGACCTTTCGTCGGCTTTTGATTGTGTGCTGCGCAACAGACTATGGACAAAAATGCTTGCTTATGGAATTTCATCACATATTGAAGCATTGATTGCTCAGTTACGCTCGAAGACCTCCTACAGGGTGCACATTAATGCTGCAGGTTTACTGTCTGATCACATCATCACTCAAATTGGTGTAAAACAGGGATGCTATCTTGCAGCAGTACTATTTAATCTGTATCTTGCTGACATAGGTAACATCTGGGAAGCGTTAGCTATCTTTCCTGTAAGATTGCGTCATCTGCGCCTTAGTTGGTTAGCTTTTGCTGACGACATAATACTCTTCGACAGAACCCCATTTGGTCTACAAAACAAACTGAATTATTTTCATCAATATTGTACAATCAATAATCTTACTATCAACTCGGAAAAAATCAAATATTTTTATTTTTACAGCTAAGAAGAAATTGCCAAGAAATAGACGGTATGTCGATGCAAAAGAGACAACTAAATCTGAGATGAGATATTTGGGATACCAACTGTCAAATACTCATGTAGAAACTGGCAAATTTGACTGAAACTCAAAGCTGTGCAGCTAACAACTCAGATTAAATTGATACTCTAGCATCATTGTAAGTTCTCATTATTACCTTTGATAGATTACTACCAATTTAAGGCTGTACCTATCCTTCTGTATGGCCTTGATCTAGGTTTGCTGAATATTGGTACCATCTTAAATGTAATTCAAGGCAAACTGTGGAAATTCGTCTTGGGGCTTCCAGCGTACTTACCAAATCCGATCCTCACTCATGAACTAGGCTTACTTCCCCTGAGTCACAGGAACAATAAAACACAGCAAGACAACCAGACAAAGCAGAGCTAATGTTATCCGTTAGTTCTAATATTTCTCGCTCTTCCTGTTTTCTTGGTTGCTCTGCAGCAGTTCAACATCTTTCAGATGGGCCTACCTAACCTCATTTACCCCTTCAGAGCCTGTATTGGAGGATGCATCGTTCTTGCTACTGGCAGGAAGGCGTTTAGATCTACTCTTTTGTGCTTACTATGGAGGTCAATAGTGGCAAACTATTGAAGTAGCGGGTGCTGAATTGGTCCTTTGATTAGCTGCTTACAAAATACTATTTTGGTGCACTATACTGAAATATTCTTACACCTCTGTCTTTGTGAGTATACATTAACAGCATTAAGTACACTCATGACCTATTTAAACATATTAAGAATGTGTAGAGCAGGAACAGCAAATCCCTGCCAAGAGGCAGCACTTTCTTCAGGCTCTCTACTCTTGAGAAAGTCATGTTATGGCACAGAGCAGAGTAAGCTTGAAATGTGTACAGCATCATCCTGCAACGCTACAAAACAGGCATTAGTCGGGGTGTATTGTAGATTGTGGGGAGAAAGGCAATGGCATGAAATGAGCGATTAAACATTAAGACGGAATGTTGGCCATTGTCATGCTAAACGTCATATCTAGTAATGGAGTCGGAGTGACCGTGGAGAGAGCCGTGAATTTTGAGATAACTCGGGGGACTGACAAATGTGATAGCATTGTGAGGGAGCCTGTGGGAGAAGCTATAAGGCAGCTTGAGGTTTTGATTGAGAAATGAATGCTCCAGGCAGCTTGTGGCAATATGGTGGGGAGCCAACAGGGGCGTAGGAGACACAAAATCTGGGGGGGACAGGGACATCTTGGGGACTTTGCTTTATTTATTGTGTTTTAGTCAAAGAACCGAACTTAATATTAGAATTAAAATAGCAGTACATATTAAATTACAAATATCACTGTATAAAACAAGAAAATAAGAAAAGAAAACAGAAGAAAATTAAAGGATGCAGCAGCAAAGAACGTGTCTTTGTATGTTGCATTTCTGGATTTTTCATCTGACTATGAGCTCATGGTAAGAGAGGAAATAACAATTACTTCCAGTGGGCCACAGCTAGGACGCCAGCTCGTTAAGAGGCAGATCACCTGTAAGTGGACTCCTGCCAAATAAAGGAGATGAAGCCTTTTCTACCAACTGCAAGTTGCTACTATTTTGTGTGGGGCAAGGAGACGTGTGTGTCTCTTGGAATGGAAAGATGGGGGTTTCAAAGAAAGAGGAAATCTTGCTTGCACCTCCGAGTAAGCCCTGTTATTGGAGTAGAGGGACCAGGAGTGTGATGTTGCTGTACAGCAAACAAGGAGGAAGAGCGATCGCAAGCCCACCCCCTTATAAGCACTCCCCAGGTCCGTGGCCGGATGTGTCGGACCCGGGGGATGCCTAGTAGGTGGGGTGTATGTGGACCCAGGGGGGTGGCCAGAGGGGCAGCCCGCTATGTGGGCTGCCCCTCTAGCGCCCCTGCGAGGGCCGGGCCCGCCTCTCAAGAGGAGTCTGGTCCCTCTTATTCCATCTCATGCTGGCTTCAAAGCCTAGCCCTTCTTTGCCTTTGTTATTCAGAATGCAGAGCTGGACTCTGTTCCTTTCTCATTTAACATTTGCTGCAAAGCCATGGGTCCTCTGCCCTGTTACATTATTCAAAGAGCCCCTCTGGTCTTTCTTTGCCTCTCCCTTGTCTCACTACTTGCTTGCTTAATACATACATACCTCCTTGCTTGAAAACTCAACATATTCCCCCTAACACAACAATGGCAGCTTCAGTCTGTCTTAACTTCCATTTGTTCCGTGTCTTGAATTGGCCTCTTATTTCCGCTTTTCTGTCTGCGGGGGGAAAAGGCATTTGCCAGTCACTGCCATGATGGTTCTACCTGGCCATAAGAGGGCAACAGCTAGCCAATATTGAAAGAACATGGAATATTTTGCCAGAGGCTGGCAACTGCCTTCCTAATGCCTACACAAGAGACGCAACTCTTGCCTTTGTTTCTAACAGTAATTCAGTGGATGAAGAAATGCGAGAACGCACATATTGCTTATAAATGATGGGGATGATGTCACACTTGGTTAAGACATTTTGATCACGCCAGGAGCTAATTTCCAGCTGCAATTAAGCGATTACCTTTTAGAATTCTGGCTTTAAATAATGTTAGCATCACCTGGAAAGCACAGAGGTTGCTCAACAGGGTTCCTGGAGCACGAGGGGTACCCTACTCGTGGGCATGGATGATTGGAGGGCATTCTTGCCCTGGTTTGGAGCATGGCCCCTACAGCCATGATGGGGGGAGGGGCCTATTACTTTTGGTTGTACGTACTCTTTGAGGGTGGGCAGACATTGCCTCCTGCTTTAGCCCACTAACAGCTGTGCTTTGCAACTTTATCACACATCCCTGTCAAGTGGCATGCAACTCAATGCTACTAATGTTATCAGCCTCAGAAGTCTGGAATCCTTTGCCACATCAACTAGGGTACAGGCTTGCCACCTGAGACTTACCCATGTCTGAGTCGGCATCTGTCGCCCTGTGGGGAAGACACACACAGAAAGAGCAGGGCACAGTGCCCTTGTGGGTTTTTCACACTTCTTCCTCGGGGTGGGCACAATTCACTCTGCAGTGAAAGTGGCGCATGCTGGGCAACATTCTCCCACTTTGACAATGTCACCCAAAGAGCGAAATTGGCCATTTGAAATACCTCTGTCGACTTATTATTGCGCAATCCACACTGATGGGTTTAAGCACCTACTTAACGCGAGATGGCAATTAAGGGCATTTGCCAACGCATTCAAGAAGCACATGACATCATCTTACCAGCGACATGCCATGCACACTCATTCTGATCACGCATTGGCATTTATCTAGGGTCATGTTAAATGTATTTATTTATTACAAGTGTAGCATCACGCAAAACCCCCAAGCATCAAGGCGCAAAGTAAACTGCATGGAGTGGACCACTTCCATTGGCTCACGTTTTTACTTTTCCGCCACAAAATGGAAGATTTTAGCGTAAAAGGCAGGTGAAATCACATTGCTTTTCCACTTTGGAAGAGTGTAAACACCTCGCACAATTAGCGATTGCTGGCGGAATTGAAAATGGCTTCCTCTGAACTCCGCACGCTTTTACCAGGTTTCATTTCCAAGCAAATCCCAGATGAATCCCTTTCCTTATTTCCAGCATGATAATCCTTGCTGGCAGTAAGGTTGCATTTGTCTAGTGGAGCGGGAAATACAGGGGGTCCTGGTGTGTCCACTCGGCTCCCGAACTCCACCCACAAAATTCACGAAAATCTGGCCAATTAGAAAAAGCAACAGTAATAGTGTTTTCCACCACTTTTTCTGAACCAATTTACCTGGAAAAAGCTGTGTTGCATCGGAAGCTGAATGCATTCACTCTGACTACAATCCCACTGGAAGATTAAGCCAGGTGCTGAACACAGGTGTTCCATATTCCTGTGCACAATCTGCATTTGGAGAAAAAACTAACTGAGATACCTTACAAATGATATCTCCTCTGGGGCTTTACTGTCTTAACCCCTTAACTGCCATGGGTATATCCCCCCCAGTGCCAAGGCCTTTTTTGGTGATTTCGGTATGTCGCCATTCAATACCTTGTAACTTCTTTGTTACATGAGATCTCGGCCAAAGTTGGCCCCTTTTTTCCCACATGTAGGCGGTCATAACGCCACCCTGGAATCCTAGTTTGCTGTAGGGGGGTGAGAGAAAATAACCAAAAAGGAGAACATTTGTTTTTTTTCAGAAAATGCCAATAAAATGTTGTACAAAGAAGCCTTTGGTGTTTTCCCTGTAAGAGCTAGGAACAAATGGTTTGCTGTGCTGGATTCACCATTTTCCAGGATTTCAAGAACAGATTGAGTGAAACACACCGCCAACAACAGATGTCCTAACTTCCCGCGTTCCCACAGGTGTCCCGACGAAAACGGTACCTCACATGTGTGTATGCACCTAACTCGGCGCAAAAGGGAAAGGCTAACCCACTGGTAACCCCAAGCCTTTCGGAAAAGCAGATTTTGCTCATGTGGCCAACCTACAGATTTGGGCCTAGGGTGTTGATGCCACCAAGGAAAACAGAGAAACCCATACATTTCCGAAAAGACGACACCCATGGGCACCCCCCTTTTCACTAAAAACATCCATGGTGATTTAGTGACCCCCCCACACCCACCCAAAACAAGTTATTTTTTTATTCCTTTTTTTGTTTTGCCTCTTTCCTAGCGGCAGATTGTGCTAGCAATCTGCCCCCAGGGAGGGCTACATGAGTAGTTCCCCATCCATTTGGGGTGGGGGGGAGAGGGCCACCCCCCTTTCCACTAAAAACATCCATGGTGGTTCAGTGGCCCACCACACCTACCCAAAACAACTCATAATTTGTTTTATTTTTGTTTTGCCCCTTTCCTAGGGGCAGATAGGCACGTGTGTGGCCATCTGCCCCCCGGTGGGGCAAAACGTACTGCCCCACGCCTCAATGGATAGGCTTAGACAACTACTATCTCCGTCCTTTTATCGTGGGGGAATGGTTATGGGTACCTGGACCATAATTACGAAATAGCATTAAAAATCACCCCATTCTCGGGACCATATGGGCCATATGGAAACCAAACAAAGGAATGAAAGGGGTCACGACATGGCCCCTCCCCCCTGGTGCATCTATGGGCCCCGGGCATTCGGGATGACATTCCTGATCCAGGCAGTTTTGAATCATGGTACGAGGCAGGGCTTGAAAAGGGCAGGCCAATTACAGAGGAATAATGCTTTCATCACTATCCAAGAGCTGGAGGAAGCTCTCGGCATAGGTCAGCTCTCAGTTTTCCAATACCTAAAACTAAAAGGTGTTATGACCCGGGAGGTCTGGAGGGAGGCGCTACAGAGAGACATTACCCTGTTCGAAAAAATTCTAGACACATACATAGGCTACAAGGGACTCATCAGTGCAATGTATGCAGCACTAGTTGGAGTCAACACAACCCGCTCAATCATTTTGAAACATAAATGGGAAAAAGACCTTGGGAGACTTCTCACCCCAAAAACATGGCTCAAGATTTGTAGAAGGACCTCGAAAACCTCTATCTCCTGTCAGTACAAATTGCATGGGATTAAGCTTTTGTATAGGTGGCAGTATGACCCACTCCGGCTAGCCAGGATGTATCAGGATGTGAGTCCCTTTCTGCTGGCGGGGCTGTGACCAGAAAGCGGACTACTGGCACATGTGGTGGGGATGTAGGGCGGTCCAGGCATATTGGGACGAAGTGCTCAGTTGGATAAAAGAGCTTGAAGGAGAGGAAAGGGAGAAGCACCCACACTCTTGATCCTATTTAGCTTGGTCGAAACAGAAGAACAAACAATCAAATTGCCCATGACGACACATGGGCTCTTGCTTGCTGCGAGAGCCTGCCTTACAACTGTGTGGAAAAGAACTAGTCTACTAACTAAAGCTGAGTGGATCAACGTCTCCCGTAATATCTTCAATATGGACAAGCTAACAGCAGCCATTCATGGTGATCGCATTTCCATTGACAATGAATGGTCCGAGTTCCGAGCCAAGGTAAGTGAAGAGCTGTCACTGAAGACCGTAATGCTAACCTGTTCTTTCTTGTCTTTATAGGTGTTGCTGAAGACTGGATTCAGAATTGTAAGCCTTTTTCCTTAGGCCCAGGATCAGATGCAGAAGACACAATGCGCGTTCTGCTGCTGAGGATGCAGAATAACGCAAAGCAAGATTCATCCATCGGGTGTGGTTTAAATAGCCTCCTGTAGTGCTTAGGTGTCTCCTTCCACAGCCACGCCTAGGTAAGAAAAGAGTTCCTGCTTTCCAGAAGAGTTCCAGTGTTCTGAATCTAGGGAGTGGCTCCTGCCCCACCCAGTAGGAAAAGTAGTTCCAAACAGAAGAGGATCAGAAACTCAACTGGCAGGCAAGTAAGCAGCATGGTCTGCTGCAGGTAAGTCCACCCAAGCATTATGAGCCCGGCGCTTCCAGCGCTGGGACTGGGCATATTTATGAGCCTGGTGCCACTGGCGCCAGGACTGGGTCCAAAAGGTCCCAATTGGGACTGGTTGGCACTCGGAACCTGGGTTATGGATCTGCTTCCAAGGGAGTTGGGAAAACCCTGACCTTTTGGAAGCAGAGATCATGACAGTACCCCCCCTCAAGGCCCCTCCCAAACCGGGCTTCTCCGGGGGTTTTGGCTTGTCAGGAAATGTTCGGTGAAATCTTTTGATTAGGCGAGGAGCGTGGACATATTCAGCAGGTTCCCAGGATCTCTCTTGGGGGCCGTAGCCTTTCCAGTCAATTAGGTAGAATAGTTTAGATTTGGAGATCTTGGAGTCCAGAATGCTTTTGACTTCAAACTCGAGTTCTCCATCAACTAGGATAGGTTTTGGAGATTTGGTTAGTCGGGTTTGAGGTTGCACGGGTTTTAATAGAGAGACGTGGAAGACCGGATGTATCTTCATGTGCGGGGGCAAGTCCAACTTGAACGCTACTGGGTTTACTATGGTAGTGATGGAATAGGGACCAAGGTATCTTGGGTTGAATGTGCGTGGCCCTTTTAGAGGTAGATATTTGGTGGATAACCAGACTTGATCCCCTACTTGATATTGAGGGGCTTCCTTCCGATGTTGATCTGCTCCTTTCTTGTATTGTTCTTTAGCCCTTTGAAGGTGAGAAGCAGCTTCCTTAAAGGCTTGGGTGATTGTAGAATGCAGGTAGTCTACTGCTGGTGTTTCAAGATCTTGGAGGGGATCCAACTCAGAGGTTCGAGGGTGACTGCCGTACAAAAGAAAAAACAGGGTTTTCCCAGTTCCCGAATGGACAGAGTTATTGTAGGCATATTCGGCTATCCAAAGGATGTCTTTCCAAGTTTTTTCAGTTTGTTGCAGCATGCAGCGTAAATACTGTTCCAGAGTTTGATTGGTCCTCTCGGTTTGTCCGTCGGTCTGAGGGTGGTGACTGGTCGATAGTCTCACATCAATTTGAGCCGACCGACAGCAACTTCGCCAAAAATGAGAAATAAATTGACTACCTCGATCCGAAATTAGAACCGAAGGAAAACCGTGCAGTCGGACGATTTTTTCGAGAAATTCTCGGGCCAGAGTTGCTGCTGTTGGCAAGCCTTTGAGCGGAATGAAATGCGCCATCTTGGAGAATAAGTCCACGATTACTAGAATCGTATTGTATCCGGAGCATGGAGGTAGATCGGTGATGAAGTCCATAGAAAGCGTATGCCAAGGGCGAGGTGGGATGTCAATAGGGCGTAAGAGGCCTGCTGGTCTTTCCTTTTGACTCTTGTTTTGGGCGCATACTCCACAGGATATTATAAAGTCTCTGATATCTTTTTTCCAAGACGGCCACCAGAAGTAGCGCTTGATCTTTTCTGAGGTCTTGGCCATACCGGGATGTCCTTCCATTAAAGATTCGTGATAGCAAGAGATTACATTTTTCTGTAAATCTGTGCTGGGTAGGTATAATCGTTCTTGGAAATACAATAGGTTGTCCTTTACTGCAAAGTCCTTTCCCTGCAGATGCCAATTCTGTATGTCTGCTGGAGTTACAAGTTGCCTGGCTTTATCCTTAACTTCCTCTATGGATTCTGTGGCGATTACACCCAGAATTCTTTGTTCGGGAACGATTGCTACAGGTTTAGGGTTCATCAAGTGTTCTTCCACTCCCATCCGAGAAAGGGCATCAGCTTTACCGTTTTTTGTACCAGGTCGATAGGTAATTATGAAGTCAAACTCGGCAAAGAATAATGCCCAACGGAGTTGTCTAGAGGATTGGGCTTTTGCGGTTTTCAAATATTGCAGGTTTCGGTGATCCGTAATCACAGTAACGGTGTGTCGGGCCCCCAGCAGATAATGCCGCCAAGCCTTAAAGGCAGACTTGATAGCCAGAAGTTCCTTGTCAGTAATCGTGTAATTGATTTCAGGAGGCGAGAATTTGCGGGACCAAAATGCCACGGGATGCAACTGATTGGTTACCGGGTCCTTTTGTGATAGAACTGCCCCCATGGCAAGGCTTGAAGCATCAGTTTCCACGATGTAGGGGAGTTCGGGGCGAGGGTGTTTTAAGATTGGTGCAGAGATAAATTTAGTCTTTAAATCCTGGAAAGCTTGTTCCGCCTCGGTAGACCATTCAAAACGTTTGTTTTTCTTTAACAAGGCAGTGATGGGCTGGACTATTCGAGAGAATTCGGGGATAAACCTGCGGTAAAAGTTAGCGAAGCCTAACATGCTTTGCACAACTTTTACGGAGGATGGTGATGGCCATTTGAGAACTGCATCGACCTTCTTTGAATCCATACGCACTCCGCCAGGTGATAATATGAATCCCAAGAATTCAACTTCAGTCACGTTGAAAACACATTTTTCCAACTTAGCGAAAAGTTTGTGTTGACGCAATCTTTCGAGGACCATTTTCACATGTTTCCGATGTTCAGATTCCGATGAAGAATAAACGAGGATGTCGTCAATGTAAACAACAACACTCATCTATGAGCTCTCTGAGGACATCGTTCATAAAATATTGAAAGGCGGCCGGGGCATTACAAAGTCCGAAGGGCATGACCTGATATTCAAATAGCCCATACTTGGTGCGGAAGGCCGTCTTCCATTCATCGCCCTCTTTTACTCGTACCAAGTGGTAAGCTCCTCTAAGATCCAGGTTTGTATATATGCATGCTTTTCTGACTTGGTCCAGGAGTTCAGGGATCAAAGGTAACGCATATCTATTCTTAACGGTGATCTGGTTCAGGGAGCGATAATCTATACAAGTTCTAAGGTCTCCTTCCTTTTTTGGAACGAAGAACAAAGCTGAAGAAGCAGGTGACTTGGAAGGACGAATAAACCCATTTGCCAGGTATTGATCCAGGTATTGTCGAAGGTGAAGGTTCTCAGGCTCGGTGAGGGCATAAATTCTACTACAAGGAGGAGTAGATCCAGGTATCAGGTCGATCTGGCAGTCATAAGACCTATGAGGAGGTAGAGAGTTAGCCTGATCCTTCCGGAAAACATCTTGGTATTCTAGGTATTCGGGAGGTAACTGGGGAGTCTCTGAAGAAATTGCTGCCAGTGCAACACCAGGTGGAGGGTGACAAGTAGAGACACATTCTGGAAACTGGACCGTTCTTGCTCGCCAATCGATCAGAGGATTGTGTTTCTCTAACCAAGGTATTCCTAGAATAATCTGAAACTGAGGGGCCTTGATCACATCGAACACGATCTTCTCATGGTGTCCATCTTGACTTACTAGCGTCACTTCTTGAGTGGTATGCGTTACTGGCCCGGAGGCTATCTCCGTACCATCCACCGAAGTAATGACGTCCTTTACAGCCTTGGGACAAAGAGTTAGATTCATCCTCAAAACCATTTCATGATCCACATAATTGCCGATGGCACCGCTGTCGACGTAAGCTTCAATTGCATGTAATCGATCCGGATTATCAGGGCTAATGAGGACCATAGGTATCACGAAATGCGAGGTCACTGAACTGGTTTTCACGCTCAGCAAGAGGACCTCTATTCTTGTCGGGCGAGGTTGTTTCCCTGCTCAGAGTTTGTAACTTTGGTAACTGCAGCTCCTACTGCCTTCTTGGCAGGTTTCACCGGACAGTCTCGAAGAAAGTGCCCTGAGTTTCCGCAATAGAGGCATAATTGCAACTGTTTTCTCCTTTCCCGCTCATTTTGTGTTAGAGGACCTTTCAGACCCCCTATTTGCATGGGTTCCCCGGAGTCTACTCCTTTGGAAGGAGTTGGCGGTTTGGAAAATATTCGAGCATCAAACTTGGAACGATCGGCCTTCCTGTTCTGCAGTCTGTGATCTATTTGAACGACTAAGTCTATATAGTCCGAACAATCTTGTGGGGGATTCACTACTTGGGCTAACACATCTTTGAGCTCTCCGCGTAGACCTCTATAAAACAGCGTAATCCTTTTGTCCTCAGGCCAGTGAGTTTCCACTATCAGTCTGTTGAAAGACGCAATATAAGCCAAAAGGTCTTGATTACCTTGTCGCAACGAAAGAAGCTCATTGTCCAAGGCCTGCCCCTGTGAATGTCTTGCGAACAGTTTTTCCATACTGAGCTGAAAAGCTTGAAAATCATGGAGGACCGGATCATCTTGATTTACTAGAGGGATCGACCAGTCTGCCGCATTGCCACTAAGGTACGAAAGCACGAAAGCTACTTTAGCTTGATCAGTTGGAAAGGCTGCTGGCCGGCATAAGAAATGCAACCGGCACTGATTGATAAATACTGCAAACCTCTTTGGGTCACCAGATAATCGTTCGGGCGGAGCCAGAGGTACATTCCCAGGTAGGTTGATCTGCACTGGATTCATAGAGGATGTAGAAGAAAGATTTCCCCCAGATGCGGGTAACGGGGTCTGTCCGGCTTGTGACTGTAGCAATTGTCTAGTGAGATCATCTGTTCGCTCCTTGGAAATAATCAGTTCCCTTCTTAGAGCGTTCGTTTCCTGACGGGCTGCATGCACTTCTGCCCTTAGTTCCCCAAGTAACTGGGCTAGCTGGTCGGTATCCGAGGTTTCCATAGCGCCTGGACGGGAGTTTTGTGGTAGGCTTTGCGTTCTGTAACGCTCACCTGATTCCCGTAGAGGCGCCGGTCTTGACTGGGCGTATACCGTATCTTCAAAGGTGATGTGTAACACACGGCTGGCTCTTTGGGCTGGACCTCTGTGCACTGTATGTCTGGCTCGAAGGGTAAGATGTCTGCAGATAGAAAATGTGGGATTAATGAACTGGGTTATTGAATGTCTCTCTCTTCTTCCCTTTCTCTTCTCCTGTAGAACCCCAAAGGTTAACGCTCTCACCTTAGGTAAGTGAACGCCGTGCTCTCCATCTGCCTCGAGGCAGGGTGCTGTAACCAGTTTCTTCACTGGATAAGGGGAGCAGGCCTCTTGACTTCAGAGGACTGCTGTCCGTTGTTTACTGCACGAACGGTAAGTTTCGAGTAATTCTAATGTCTTTAAAGTCTTTAGTAATGATGTCTCTTGTTTTGCAGGGTTCCGGCGATGGCGGATGGCGGGCTGAAGTGAGTTGAAGATGGAGCCCGTGTGATGAATAGAAGCGCCTGGAAGCACGTAAGTAAGCGCTTGTTGCCTGCTTCACGATGCGCTCCAACTGTCTTTTTATTTTGCAGGTACAAGTTCGGGGCGGCTGCAGGGTGCCGGAATACCCACTGGGTTAGTTGTGGAAAGGAGTAATGGCACGTGAGTATTAAAGTTCCCCAATGTCTTTAAACGCACCTTGTATTGTCTTTCAGATGTGGGATGCAGCGCCGAAGGCCTCCGGAGCGTGCGAAGAGTTGGTAAGCTTTTGTCTTTCAGATGCCGGAATGCAGTGTGAAGACCTCCGGAGCGCACAAAGAGTAGGTAAGCCTTTGTCTTTCAGATGCCAGAATGCAGCGCGAGGCGTTGGTGACAGCCGATGGACCAGGTAAGTGAAGAGCTGTCACTGAAGACCGTAATGCTAACCTGTTCTTTCTTGTCTTTATAGGTGTTGCTGAAGACTGGATTCAGAATTGTAAGCCTTTTTCCTTAGGCCCAGGATCAGATGCAGAAGACACGATGAGCGTTCTGCTGCTGAGGATGCAGAATAACGCAAAGCAAGATTCATCCATCGGGTGTGGTTTAAATAGCCTCCTGTAGTGCTTAGGTGTCTCCTTCCACAGCCACGCCTAGGTAAGAAAAGAGTTCCTGCTTTCCAGAAGAGTTCCAGTGTTCTGAATCTAGGGAGTGGCTCCTGCCCCACCAACAGGAAAAGTAGTTCCAAACAGAAGAGGATCAGAGACTCAACTGGCAGGCAAGTAAGCAGCATGGTCTGCTGCAGGTAAGTCCACCCAAGCATTATGAGCCCGGCGCTTCCAGCGCTGGGACTGGGCATATTTATGAGCCTGGTGCCACCGGCGCCAGGACTGGGTCCAAAAGGTCCCAATTGGGACTGGTTGGCACTCGGAACCTGGGTTATGGATCTGCTTCCAAGGGAGTTGGGAAAACCCTGACCTTTTGGAAGCAGAGATCATGACAACTTTAGAGCAGCTGTCGCCTCAAGGGCTGCTGGGTGGGGGGAGGGGGGCAGGGGTCAAGTTGTAATTAGTCGTTAAGTATGGGCAACTGTAAAGCAGTTGAGTTATTCCGTATTCTTTGTAACGAAAACTGCATTCTCTATGTTTGAAAAACAATAAAACCAATTTTCAAAAGAACGTGGCTTCACTGCTCACAAGGACTTTCCTCCTTGTGCTAAACCCAACTCTGCCTGTCCGACTGCATTGTGAACTTTATGTATGAGAAGTGTGAACAAAGGTGCATGTGAATGGGCTTCAAGAGGAGAAACAGGGTGGCGGTGGGTACTACACAGTGATTCTTGTATTCCCAGAGCACTTATTGTACGAATGATTTAGCCATTCTCACCCAGGTGACGACACCCACGCACACGAGGTCTGCTTCTCACCTGTGAGAATGCGGGAAGGTAGGCCACGTGTTGTTGGCGGCATGTTTTAGTCGTTGGGAAATGTCAGAAAATAGTTCTCCCCCCCCACCAAATGTCTGACTTTGGAGGGCTTGTGGGTAATACATTCTGGGGTGATTTACGCAAGTTAGGCCTCTCTGGATTCCCACGGATGTCCTCTTCGGAAATGCATGTGGTTCCCTGTTTTTCTTGCTGGCTGCGACACCCCAGGCCCATATCTGTATGTGGTCCACAAGAGCAAAATTCCTCAAAATCTCCTCTGCCGAAAGACTTGGGGTTACCAGTGGTTTGGCCTTTTCCCTTTGCGCCCAGGTAGGTGCACCGACACATGTGAGGTACCATTTTCATCGGGACACCCGTGGGAACACAGGAAGGTATGACATTTGTTGTGTTTGCGTGGTTTTCATAAAGTTCATTTCCAAATGTGACCTACATTTAGTTGCTGCTTTAGGCACTACAAACTTTTGTAACCTGCACAAGTCACCTACCCTTCAAAAGGTCTGCCTGTGAGCTTTCAAAAAATGTATGCTTGCTCTTCCTCACCACATTTGTTTTCTTTATTTACACATGCTAAGTATGTCTGTTTACGCCGTAAGCATAACAATCCTGTGTACCATGGCTCTGTTTTCGGCTTGTGGTATTGCTTGTTTTGTGAAACATTAGGAACAATGTGTGATTTCCTAACTGGAAGAGTCGGGGGAATGTAGCAGAGCATTGTTATTCTCAAAATTCACAGAAGCCATTGCCTTACCAGGCCAACCATGTCCAGCACATAGCTTTTTTTCTGTCATTTTGCCAATTTTTCCCCAAACTATAGAATTCTTCCCTACTTAGTGGTTGCCTGACCTGCGCAAATCGCCCCTTCCTAAACTTGGCATTTTGTCTACTTTCCAGAAATGTATGCCTCTGTCTTCCCATTCAGCTTTCCTACCCTTCTGTTCCATTCTGCCCACGCATGTCATATTGGAAAAAGGCCAAAATCACCTACCTATCACAAAACGGCTGGTAACCATATCAAAATATGTTTTTTTGGTTTGCACTCAACCTGCTTTGAAAGCCTGGAAAATGGAGACTTCAACAGCACAGCAAACCATTTTTTCCTAGCTCTTACAAGGAAAAACCCACAGGCTTCTTTGAACATCATTTTATTGGCATTTTCAGAAAAAAAACAAAATGTTCTCCCTTTTTGGTCATTGTCTCTCGCCCCCCTACAGCAAACTAGAATTCCTTGGTGGCGTTATGACCGCCTACATGTGGAAAAAGAAGGGGCCACATTTGGCAGGGATACCTCATGTAATAAAAAAGTTACAAGGGATTGAATGGCGACATACCGAACTCACCAAAAAAGGCATTGGCACTGGGGGGAAAACCCTTGACAGTTAAGGGATTAATGTGGTCTTGCTGTTTCAATGCCACCACCACATAAGTGATTAACCTGTTTTTCTGGCGGAATGCCCTGCAAAGCCCCTATATACTCCAAAACTGGCAGAATATTAAAACGCAAATTTGTTTGTTATAAAGTGCACCAGCGGGGGTTATGTAGTTTGATCAAATAGCTATGAGGGGCCCTAGTGAATGAGCCTTTGTAGAAAGAATGAAAGTCTTTCCTAACAGCACCATAGACATTTTGAGCAGAAATCCGCTATTGGTGACAGTGACTTGTTCACATTAATGAAAATGAAGCCTGTGCATCCGAGAACCTTTGCTTTTGCTCT
Organism: Ambystoma mexicanum; assembly: GCF_040938575.1. Lineage (NCBI taxonomy): Eukaryota > Metazoa > Chordata > Amphibia > Caudata > Ambystomatidae > Ambystoma > Ambystoma mexicanum. Next base: position 434,065,695 of record NC_090931.1, on the reverse strand, counting down.
TAATTCGCAGAGCTAATTCTTCTGCCATCTGTCTTTTGTGCAACGGGTCGGAGGAATGGGCGTTGATGGCCTGATCCAGGTTGCAGGCCTCATGTTCGTTGCCCCCCCACAAACACACAGGCTCAGCGAAGGCATGGAGATAGTTAACTGGCGCAAGAACATGTATCAAGGCGGTGGCAAAGCAAAAATGTGAAATATCTTTTGGCAGTAAAACAGTCCGTCTTTATAGGAGGGGATAGGTCAACCAGCTGGAAGACAGAGTCTAGCTATGGGCAGGTTAACAAAGGAATATAATCAAACAGATCAAGGAGAAAGATGCATCTTTAGAGTCCGATTAAGGGGACATAACATATTGATTTTCTTGCATCAAGAAAAAGTGCATAGAGCGACATCCTCTGTTGATTGTGCAAACCTACGTGCAGTTTTAAACAGGATGGAACTACCATCAACTACATTTCTGCACTTTAAGGAAAATTCTCATAAATGTGCCAATTCCTCTCTACCTTAGAGAACCCCAGCTCTTTTGCTGAACTTTGGGACTCTGAAACTCCATAACCAAAAGAAATAAACACAGAAAACAAACAGAATTAAAAGTACAGACAACTCCATAGGCATCATCTTCTTTATTTTGTGTCACACAGCACCCTCAGTGCAGTGACACAGGGAAGTCTTTTGGGCTCTCCCAAGGTTTAAAAACCTCTCTGGGATAAACTACTGTTTCCCAGAGAATGTAAAGTTAAGTTGACTTTACTAGTCTTTTTAAATTCATAGACCCAGCACACACTATCTTATAATAGAGTGCTTGATGGGTTACCTAGTATCCCCTATGTCTAGAAACTCATGTAGGAGTCAAATGCTACCCTTTCCTATCGAAATGGCCGGTGGCAGTGGTTTTACAACAAACTATCATGATTATTCCTGACCACGAACACCGGTAGCTAAAAATAACGGGAGCCATGTTTTTCAAGATGGCGTCTGAGCCCACTTTGTTTAAACAGGTCCCGGTCGTCTTTTTTCACCAGTTCTTTTTGGAAAGGTCCTTCTAGAGTTTGTCTCTGTGCGCCAAACTAGGTTTGGTCCCTTTGTTCCTACCCCTTTGGTGGGCTTCAGGTCTTAAGACTGCCTCTGGCGCCCGAGTGTCTGGGGGCGGGGGGAGGAAGTGAGGGAGGTGCCCGAAACTCCCTGTGCTTAGTCTCCTAGGGTCCAGCAAGAACAGCCACCCTGCTGGTTGAGTGGCAGCTAGGCTGGAATGAATGGGAGAAAACTTTAAAAGGAGAGTCTCTTGGACTGAAAAGCAGAGTCGACCACTGGAACGAAAGAACTGAAGACGAGCTGGAAGAGGACGGCTGCTGCAACTCCTGGACCGTTGGTTTGTCCAGTGAAGCCCTGCTGCACGTCTGAATAAGCCAAGTTCATCTCGACAGAGAAGCCCTTCAAGGACGACTTCTCCCTTTGAGTTGGTAGGACCAATCAACTCGTAAGCCACCTGGACATAATTCTCGTAGCTGGTTGTATTTTCCTTAGAGTGCTGCAGGAAACCGAATAGCCAGGGAGAAGGTCAATGGTTTGTGCGCTTTAAGGCAGCTACCGGAATCGAAGATTTGCCAGCTTTGTGACCAGTCTCCGTGCAGTGCAGGAGTCCCCAACGTCCTCCCTCTTGTCCCCACGACAGAGGCTCGGGAACAGCGAGATCTGCAGGAACTGCCAGGAACAGAAGTCTTCAGCTGTATCTTTTTCTTCTATACAAGGTACTGTGAAAACCTGACCGAGAACTTACCTCTCACTGCGAAAGTGCGTACAACTTTGGCAACTTGCAGGCCTAGTCAGCTTGTGACCCGACATATGAACCTTTCTTCCGTGAACTACTTCCGAGAACCGTGCAAAGACTTTTCCGTTTAAATACCAGAACCGTTTTTACCTATACTAGACACTAGTCCATTGACTTTGGCCTACCTATTGCATTGAATCAACTCCTCTGGTGACTCAAACTATTTGCACTGCTGAAGAGTAACCACAGTATTCGTTTTATTAACCTAAGCCTTTTTGTTCCTACTTCAAAGTAGTTTAAATGTCTCAGAACCGGATAGTGTAAAGTACCGTAGTATATTTCCGTGTGATATTGATTGCCTCGTTCTAGTGAATGTTTTCTAACTGAGTAATAAATTAAGAAGTGTTTTACCAAGAAACCTTGAGTTAAGTGTCTATCTGAATACTTGTAATTATAGACCTCTGTGTAAAACCCTTACAAGCTCACATTCCCTCTTGAGATAAGCCTGGCTGCTCAACTCTCCACCATAAAATGTGTGGTACAGTTTTATACCAAAGGTTGGTTTTGCTTACACCTGTAGTCCTAGTTGTCTGTAGTGGTCCCGGAGGGTACTGCATACAAACTTTGCCTAACCCACGTGTTTCATTCGCCCATAGAAAAACACTCCCTCCATTAGTCTACAAAGACACCAGAGTCTAATTTATGAAGCAAGGGAAAGACCTAATGAACTATGGCTCCAACTGTCCCATCTCTTCCCTATAACCAAATTGTGGTTTTTATCATAGGAAGCCACGCATCTGATTATGTGAAGATTTTTTTTTAACATCATAGCTGGAATGACAGAAGTGGACTACTTGGTGCTGTAACTGGATGCCGAATAAGTCCGACAGGGACCCATTTAGGGTTTGCCTTTGGTTGTGTTGGCAGCGTTTCAATCAGGACGTTATATAAAGTTCCTACAAAGACTACACATTAATGTTCGGGATTCTCCCATTTTCCAGTTACAGTCAGTGACTAAACAGAAATGCACCATGTTCCCTCTTTTATAAGCACTATCAAACCATTAGCTGCCATGATCAGTGTTAAGACGGATTTCTGAACTCTGACCTGGTGGGCAGACGTTCAGAAGGCAAGCCCAGTTTCTTGGAACAGGGTAACCTCTGGACAAGCCAGACCAATCAAAGTAGCTATGGCAGGCGGTCAAGACTAAGTCTCAGGAGGAGTGAGGGTGACTGAAAGACCTCAATGAGCACACAGAGCAAGGATATTTACCAATTACTCTGCTAGGTGTATATATAAAAAATATAAACACATTCAAGGCCTTTGTAACTCAACACAAAGTAAAAGAATCACAGCAATCCTACTAAACCAACACAGCACAATCAATACAAGATATATACAAGAAGATTGGGGTCTAAAGAGTTAAAAGCACAAAATAAGTTCACAACCTAGAGGGGAAGGAAAATAGGCAGTGCAGGTAGTTTTTAGTCCCCTTCAACATCAACCACACACCTAACTAAGAGGCAGTCCAAACTCTAAGAAAAGAGGAGCTTTATGCTCAATAGTACATGTAGTGCAGGCGCATGCGGTTATTCCAATGGGTAAAACGGGGTCTGTTCAGGCGTCTCTAGCAGCTCAGGAAAGTGGGTGAGGTGATGAAGAATAGATTCCCACTATTCGAGGAGGGTCTCCACTTGAAGGCAGAGGTGATTCTAAGGTTTGGGAATAGTTTGCACTAGCAGTGGAAAGGAGAGGGACCCCCAGGGGCCACTCGTGCGTAATAATGAATGGAGGCGCTAGGGGCTACTGGTTAAGGTTACTCACTGGCCCCTGCCGCATTCCGGACCAAATCGAGTCCACTTCGGTTGCCGGTTCTACTGCAGCAATATGACGGCTCTGCGGCTTTCAGTTCCGAACAAACAGTGAGGATTCCCAAACGGGACAATGGCGATTTCTCCGCTCCTGGTGGATGAATCAGGCCAGTTTTACTGCAGCAGGCTTCAGGGGCAAGAGGGTCACAAATGCAGCGCACCTGCAAAGATCGTTGCCGCGGCTGGGCAACACGGTAACCGCGTTTACTCCGGTCCTGGCGCACTCGTCTCACTTCAGACCTCGAATGCCAAGTGTTCGAAATTCAGTGTGAGGGTGCCGGGGACACAGAGCTTGCAGTATACCAAGTTTCAAGGGCCTCCTCAAAACGACGGCGGGGTTGGCCCAGGGACACTTCTGAGAAGGCTTAGTTGCAGGTTTTGTTGAAAGTGGCGAGAATAGTTGGTCCCACTATTCTAATGGGTCGAAGCGTCTTCACAGACCTTCTAGGACGACCAGATGCAGAGGGGTCCCAGCAGCAGACTCAGGGTCCCAAACCTTCCAGCGGTTCCTCGACTCGGCTTCTTAGTTTCAGGATACTTGGAACCTATCCTTCGTTCAGTGAGAACTCCAGAGATCGACATGGTTTGGGTGTTTTCAGCCTCCTCTTATCCAAAGTTCCCTTCGCGCCAAAACAGAGAGGACCCAATGGGAGATCTGCTCACAAACACACACTCCATATGTGGACCAAACATGGACCACGGTGGTCCCCGTCATTCACAGCACTCCAGACTCTCTGGCACCCAGGAAGTGTATTGGGGACTGACACCCCAGCACACATCCTGGAGGCACACACACAAGGCATGCAGAAGCCCGCAAAAGCTTGGCGTTTCGCTGGAAACTTCATGTCCAAATAAGGAGTGACCCGGGTCGGCTCGACCTGGGGAAGGAAGAGGGGCAAGATGGCCAAAGGACAGGACAAAACATCGTGGCATGGCCATTTTGGAGCCAGACCACCTATTCGTGCCAAATGCGGTTAACGCGGTTTAAATGTCAGGAAAGGGTTAACATTATATGACAAGATAAACTGCCACCAGCCCTGTCCATGACATCTGCACATCTCCCAAAAAGTCCTACGAGAGTATCTAGGGTCTTTGTAACTGACTAGGAGACTCAAGTGCACTGCACTGTAACGTACATTGTGCACTTGTTACATGTTGCAGAAAAGTTGCAACATTGGAAAAGGACTAAGGGAAACAAAGTCTCCCAGCACTGACTGTTTTAAGGGCATGTCAGTTTCCCCACAAAAAGTGAGCGAAAGCCCAGAGGAGTGCAGCTGAAGGCTGTGCTTCCCTGGCAAAATCAGACAAAGGTGTTTAAACAGCACAAAACGTTTGGGGGTGTACAACTCGAGGGAAAATTACATACAAAATGAAATCTTTCCCAACAATCAGGTAATCCAGATTATATTAAGGCCATCTCGATGGGAGCAATAGGACATAAAATGTCCCTACATGTGGACACTATCCTTATTTATAAATCCCATTTAGATCAAGTCTGAGCTTATGGCAATTGATAGGAAAGTGGGTCTGGTGCGAGGACTAGCTAAGTCTTTTCATGTACAGTATACCAAGATGAAATATTTAAGAATATAGATATAAAATTATCGGACAAATCCCCTTTCCTTAATAATACACTTGTAGAGGGACAACATTCAATGCTACCTGCGAATATGGGATATTCTGCCTGTTTTCATCATGGAAAGAGGTAAGGCGATAAAAATGAAAGCAAGCCAGAGTTACATTATCGCAAATGCTACCAATTCAAAGTCCAACTGAAATAAGGCAAGACCTTGACTTGCAAGTCAGTAGATTTATCTGGGATGCAAAAGGGGCAGTCTTAAAATGAATGTCAGTAAGAAATATGGTTATGGAAGGCTTGGCATGCCTGGACTGGGGGCTATATCGTCCCCCAGCTCAGCTGGTTATGATCAGGCGATAGGCAAATGCAGCAGATATGCAACAATGGAAGGTTACGGAGACAGTATTCACGACCCCATATACATGAACACAGTTACTGTTCTTCCTGTGACCTCCTAAAATAAATTCTTCAAGATTCACCCTACCATAGGCTACACACTGAAATGCTGAAACACACTTTACTGTCTTGGGGTTACCTTTCAATCAACCGTACTCTGGAGGGTTGTGAGAAGAAGGCTCTGTCAGCTCCTGCTACGCTTGGGCTGCAGGTGATTAGGAATATGTATGGGAATCAGAAACCAATTGCATTCAAAGGTCTCTGAGGGAAGAGCATACATAGATCGGCGGCAACATGCTCGCCTTGGAAACAAGATGACACGAAGCAACACAGGTTCGATCCCCGGGTTCGCGCTTAGAAACCTCTGGGTATTAAGCACGTTATAAATGCGCAACCAAGATACATATTCCTCTAACAGTGCCTCGATGCCCCCGAGCTGTGTGAGCGCTTTAAAAATGCAAACAAATAAATTAATCTAATGGACTATAATGTAGAGTTTTGATGGGTAGACTGCAGGAAAAATACTTGATCCATTCATCTCCAACCAATAATTGACAAGCTGAAAGAATCGATTGAGGTCTGCGATAATTAATACCCAGGCATAATGCCAATCTATACTCTCATGATACCAACAATTTCAGATCCAAGGCTTTAGTGCCTCTCCACGCGGAGGATCTCCGGATCAAAATTGATGTTGAAGTTTTTCTTCCCCATTAGTACAGATGTCTCGATCAGTACTAGAAATAGGGAACTGCAGTTTAAAATCTTGGACGATTTCCATTAGACACCAGGTAGAAGTATGGAATTGCACTGTTACCAAGTTTTATCTACGCTGGCAACATATACAAGAGAGGCTTAGCCCCACCCCAAAAAGTATAGTGCTAAAATTAATAGGTCAATCAATCCACTGTAATTTTCTGAATAAAAAGAAGTCAAACTAATTATTCACAGTTAAAAAACAAAAACGATTGAATTGCATGGTTGGCTGGGATTGTGGCACTCTAACTGCTGCATATATATAGCTAAGGATCACAGTTCTACTAAATCTGTGCTCTAGGGAACACAAGTATCCATAACAGGGGATCAACCCCCTTTTGGGAAGTAGTTTCAGATGGCAAACTAGGGCATTGTGATAAACAGAGCCTTGGATCCCTATATCTCTTTGTTAAGGCCACACAAGAGGGACAGCGAGGCTTGAATGGGCTCTGGGGAACACCCCCATATTCCACCTATGTGTAGTATTTCACACAGCGAGTGGGCCTCCTCGGTCCTGTGGAGGATGAATTGTGAAATTAAAATGTTATGTACTTCCTTGCACATTACTGCAGTAGGATATTGAATAGGCACTGTAAACTGCCATGTTTAAACACTGTTCATTGCTTTTGAGAGACGACGACTGTTGATTGTACTGTGCATGTCTTTGCAATGAAGGCCCCTCGCCTAGCTTGTTGGAATGCTGGCCTTCACATTTCTCGCTTCTGACGCGTTTCTCTTTTGGTATAGGTAAGCGTGTTCTAAGCACCCGCTTTCTTAGGTAAAGCGACACTAGTAGGCAGAAGACTGTCATACTGCAAGTGCTTTGGCCTGCTTCAAAGCATGTGTGAATCTTTATTCACCATGACTAACTGAAATACGACAGGTTGACCTCTCTGATAACACTAGCTAACATGAAAGAACACAGCTGGTGTCAAAGCCTTGTATAATGATGCTTTCTTCACCACTTGCCAGAGGAGTTCAGTATGCGACCTTGACCTTTTGGGGCCACCTCTTCCATTAAAGAGCACGTGTTCTGTTGGGTATAATAGAACAGGGCATCGATGGAAGGGGGGAGGGGGGGGCTTGGATCAGAGTCATGCGTTACTGTTGGGCTGTTCGGTTTTTGCTTTTACTAATCAATTGTTCACTAATCCACCAGAATCGTGAGTTGTCATTTTTTCTGCCACAGTCCCCTATGAGCCTCCAAGAGGGAGGGCTAATGTGACTTCATCACAAGTACAAGAAAGTGGATTTACAAAAATGTATAAATAATAGAATATATTTTCATCTTAATGCTGCAAACTAATGAAGAACAGAACAGAGTATTCTATGACGCTGAAGTAAAGATACTAAAATGATTGAAGATTCTTAAATTTTCTTTGCTGAATACCAATTTTCCAAAATTGCTGTGTGTCAATTTTACTGCTTTTTTACCACAAACGGTGGGTGGAGACAGCCACTCCCTCTTATCCCCCACTCTATATACCTTACCTAAACTTACCATGTATATTTTTGTGGTAAAAAAAGGGTTGAAAGTGGGTAATACCTTTACTGCTGTGTGCCGTTTTCTGGAATGTTAAGTGAATTCATGCATGAAGAACATGTTCCTAGCTCAGGAAATGTAGTGCAAATAAGGTAACATACACGTCCTTGGAAGTAGAGGGACGAAAGTACAGTGCTCATCACTAGGGATAACCTGCCACAAACAAGTTCTCAGCATCGCTTGACACAGAATATTGAATACACCAGTGAATATTTGTCCAGTTATGAAGGCTGGACCACTATTATTTTAACATCTACTGCACTGAGACTGTTTGTAGGGTTGGTTGGGGCATTTTTGTTTTGTGCATGGGCCAGGCTGAAATAATCACAAATGACATTTCTAATCTGCAAATAGCAAATAAGGTGGATAGTGAAGGTCCCTAAACTAAAAGCACTTCTGGAAATGTTAAATGTCTATTCACCATATGTTGTGAAAAGGGATTGCGAGCCTATCAGTTGAGGAACATATTATAAGCCATCCAACATCTGACAAAGCGATATACATTTGGTTGTAAACCAATTTCAGATGAAGACTTCATTGGAAGCACTCTCCTTTTAAATTGGGCTACCAGAAATAGACAAACTTTAGACAACAGAAGAAAAAAACGAAATACCCAATTTGTCTGAAGAAAAAAAAATGATTGAATGGTACATTTGACCGATTTCGGCCATTACCATTTCGATCGCTGCCGAAAATATCAAACATGTGGCGCGGGGGTGTCCCCCGCTCCCCACGTTCGGTATTTTTGGCATCATGGGTTGCAGGGGTGTCCCCCGTTTCCTCGACATCAGAAGCAGGGGACCCCAACAAGAAAAAAGAAAACTGGACCCTGCCGCATCGGATCCAACCAGTGTCATAGAGACGTAACTGACACTGCAGGGTACAGGAGAGGCAGTTGGGGCGGGGGACTGGGAAAAAATAGAGGGGGTTGTGGAGCTGCTGGAAGTTAAACATATTTGCAGCAAAATTGACTACGGTCAATTCCGCTGCAATTGTTTTTACCTCGGTAAAAAGACACAAATCCAAAAGATATCTTGCATTGATATACCCCTGGATGCTTTCAGTCATCGGTAAGCAATGGAAACCATAACTAAAATCAGTATGGGAACAGAGAACAGGTCTTATCCAACGTCTTAGATCCAACTTTAAATTGTTTGTGGGCAGAAAAGATCTTGAGGCATTTACTAATGTCTACTACTATTACTCTGGATTGGAAGGCTTCCTGAAGCAGAGTGAACTAGAGGAGCAAAGAATCCCTCCAGCTACTGAACTCCCCTTTGGATTCTATAGCAGTTAGATTTGTTTGGTTCCAAGCTGGGAGGAGCGGACATCAAAATAGTCCACAAAATTGATGACAAGTTGTTTAATGTCTTAGTACCCTGCTACAGCCCCTTTTTCCCTTCGGGAGGCCACCAGATGCCTTTGGCACTCGGAATTCAAACGAACCTCTTGGTGTAGATTTGTTGACTTTCGATTTGCTAAACTGGATGCAATATTTAGGGACCCGTTTTGTTAATCTTTCCCAATCTTGGCAAGAGGTCTGCCCTGTGCCGGCATGTTAGAAAAGGGATAAGTGCCTAAATATCAGTAATGAACACCCTATGTCACCTTGAGATGCCCCAATACGATTACATCTGCACAGGCTGATTTCTGTAAAGGTATTAGCATAATCTAGCATTGCTTGCCCTTCACCCTTTTATATAAAAGTGTGCACTTCTGAAAAAACATTGCCTCTTCATTTCCGTTCATAAATCTTACAATGGCATTTGAATTAGTGAAACAAGATACATTACTATCTTCAATAAATGTGAAGGGGGTGGACAAAAGACCATTAATGCAGTTACAACAAAGCAACACTGAATTGGAAGGTTTTGGGCTAAGGAAAAGTTATAATTTCAAGTAAAAATAGACAATGGAGTAAGGCAGAGGTGCGCACTACCCCCTGTTGTATTCAAACTCTTCAAGGCAAAGGTATACTAGCTCTTGACCAATCGCTTAACTAGGGTTCAGCCATGCAAGGTCGACCTTACGAAAATTGAGTTGCGCCATATTGGAGTCTCACAAATGTTGGAACAGTTCAATTGGGTACATTAAGGAATGGTATTGGTAGATAATTTTTCACGAGAAAATAGCTCCGATACAAAAACATCAGTGCAGAGCGCCCATCTGCTGGTGAAGGTAATTTGGGTTATTGTCGTTTAATGGGGAAATTTGGCCCTCAATCACTGTGCACCACATGTAAAATGTATACTGTGGGTACTACCCAATGGAAGGAACAAGTTACTTACCTGTAACTGTTGTTCTCCAGCATGGGTCTGGCATGGATTCACATGCTCATGAATATTCCCCGTCGTCAGGCCGGGAATCCTCGGTATAGAAAAAAAAAATCAGTATCATTTTCGTTTCTGATATGTCTTTCTTAGTAGTAACCAATCACTGGTCTCTGGGTCATACTGCCCCCAGCCAATGACTGCCCTCTCCCTAAGCCCCGCCTCGGGCAGCCATCCTCAGATTTGGTAGCAGGTAAAGTGGCAGTATGACCAAGTGAAGAGCCGCATAGGGGTAGGCGGGAGGGTTCGCATGTGAATCCATGCCAGACCCATGCTGGAGAAGAACAAGTTACTTTCTTACCTGGTAACGTTCTTTCGATGGGATGGTCCGACGACGTATTCCATATCTATGACAGGTAATCACCACAGCTGTGCTGCTTCGGAAACTTTTTTCGCCGTCTGCATCCTGCGTCGATGACGGCGATGCGCCGTCGTCGAGGACCTCCTCCGACGTCATCCGATGTGATAAGTAGGACGCACGATGCCCGTAGCCTCAGTTGTAGTTTTTCCCCCAGAACGTGTGACATTAGTCTACTGCCAGTCAGACACAAAGCCTTGCGGAACATAAGCTGCAATCGCAAAAGAAATTCAGCAGCGGGGAAGGTAGGGAGGGAGCGATATTGAATACGTCGTCGGACCATCCCATCGAAAGAACGTTAGCAGGTAAGAAAGTAACTTGTTCTTCGAGGGGATTGGGTCCTCCAACGTATTCCATATCTATGACAGACTCCCAAAGCAGAACCAGAGCAAGGAGGATTGAAAGAATTTATAATCAAAATTTAGAATTGCCAATCAAATAGCAGAGCAAAGGACCGCCTTGCCAAAGGCCAGATCCTGTCCTCAGATGGAATCGAGGGAATAGTGACATACAAATGTATGTACTGAAGCCCAGGTGGCTGCATCACAGATGTTGCGAATAGGAACACCCCTCTGCAGCGCAGTAGATGCAGCCATACCCCTGGTAGAATGGGCCCGCAAGCCAGCCGGTGGGTGTTTACCCGCCAAGCGGTAACACTCCGAGATGGCCAAAATAATCCAGCGAGACAAAGTCTGTTTCATCACAGCTTGTCCCAAACGCTTTCCAGCGTAACCAATAAAGAGTTGATCGTCCACTCTGACGCGGGACATGCGTGAAACATAAAAGCTTAAAGCTCTCCTAGGATCAAGCCTATGGAGCCTCTCCTCTTCCTTACCAGGATGCGGAGGAGGATAGAATGCCGGAAGAACAACCTTCTGGGCCAAATGAAATTCCGTCACTAACTTCGGAAGAAAAGAAGGACAGACTCTAAGGACAACCCTGTCCTCATGGAAAACAGTGAAGGGAGGCTTAACTGAAAGTGCCTGTAACTCACTCACTATGCGAGCGGAAGTGACCGCAACTAAAAATACAGTTTTAAGAGTCAACAGTCTCAAAGGACAAGAGTGCAAAGGCTCAAAGGGAGCACCCGTTAGAAACCTGAGAACAAGGTTTAAATTCCAACCGGGCACCAGGAAAGGTGACAGAGGGAACACATTAGTGAGCCCTTTCAGAAACTGTGAAATCAAAGGGATTTTAAAGTAGGAACACTCTTCAGACGAGCGCTTAAAGATGAACATCGCCGCCAGGTAACCTTTAATGGTACCCACTTGCAAGCCCCTGTGGGCCAAAGAAAGTAAAAAGGACAGAACCATGGGGATGTCACATGCAAAAGGATCCACATTCTGAACTCTGCACCAGTCAGTCGCAGAACTTACGCCAATGGCAACGGTACAGAGACTTTGTTGCTGGCCGTCGGGCCGAGAGCAACACCTCCATCACGTCTTCAGGTCCCAATCCTTATACCTCAACCTTTCAGAAGCCAAGCGTGAAGGTTGAGGGATCTGACCTCTGGATGGAGAACCTGACCCCCTCCTCCCGTGAGAGCAAATTGTCTCGGTAGGGAAGACGACGTGGAGGACAGATGGACAAGTCGAGAAGGTCCGGGTACCACGTCCTCCGAGCCCACGCCGGAGCAATGAGGATCATCCGGGAACCGAACTTCCGTAACCTTCGCAGCAATTGCGGGATGACGGGGACTGGAGGAAACGCATACAGCAGCGGGAATGACCACTCCACCACAAACGCGTCTCCTAAGGCTCCTTTTGGAGGAAATTCCCGCGAGCAGAACCTCTCGCACTTCCGGTTGACACTGGAGGCGAAGAGATCCACTTGAGGCGTCCCCCAAAGGGCGAAGATCTCCAGGAGAATCTCCTGAGCCAACTCCCACTCGTGAGAGATCGTGCTCTGCCTGCTCAGAGCGTCCGCCGTCACGTCTTTGTCTCCGGCCAGATGAACTGCAGACACCGAAACTTCCTGCTGGATGGCCCAGAACTCGAGCTGCATCGCCTCCCTGCACAGAGGAAGGAACCCTGCCCCCCCCCCCTTTTTGTTGAGGTAGTGCATGGCCACTGTGTTGTCCATCAGGATCAGGATATTTTTTCCTCGCACAGTCGGCAGAAAAGCCTTCTGGGCTAGCCTGACGGCCCTCAGCTCCAACAGATTGATATGGAGTCTGGACTCCGACGGCGACCAACGACGGCTGACTGTCAGCTTGTTGGCATGAGCTCCCCATCCCGTGAGCGATGCATCCGTCACGATCGTCACCTCCGGCCAGGGAAGCCAAAACAGAGCCCCCTTCATCAAGTTGCCTTCGACGGCCCACCACAGAAGGTCCAGGGCGGCACCTGAACCGGGTCCGACATCCTGCCGGAGGACTGCGACCATTGCATCTCGAGTGCCCACCGCAAAGATCTCATACGCAGGCGAGCCTCTGGCACCAGAAGAATGCAGGATGCCATGAGGCCGAGCAACCTCAAGAACTCGAACGCTGGGAGCATCTGGGCATGCTGAAACTTGTGCACCATCTGCTGAATGTTAAGAGCCCTCACCTGGGGAGGAAAACACTGCCCCAGGGAAGTGTCGAGCACTGCTCCGATGTACTGGAGCCGCTGTGTTGGCGTCAAATGGGACTTCTTTAAATTGAGGGAGAAGCCCAGCCTGTGAAGGGAGTGGCAGGTGACGGAAAGATGATCCAGGACCTGCTTGGGAGAGCGTGCCCTGATCAACCAATCGTCCAGGTAGGGGTAGACGTGAATCCCCCCTTTCCTGAGATGCGCTGCCACCACCACCATGAGCTTGGTGAAAACCCTCGGGGCGGAGGTCAATCCGAATGGCAGGACCCGAAACTGAAAGTGCGAGTCGCCAACCGCGAACCTCAGGTACTTCTTGTGCTTGGGATGGATCGGCACATGGAAGTAAGCATCCTTGAGGTCGAGAGACACCAACCAGTCCTGAAGCTGAAGGGCCTGGAGGACTTGAGAGTAACCATCTTGAACTTGTCCTTCCCGAGGAGTTTGTTCAACCCGCGCAGGTCCATGATGGGTCTCAATCCCCAGTCTTTCTTCGAAACCAAAAAATAAGGGGAATACCATCCCTTGTTCCTCTCCGCTACAGGCACCAGTTCTATGGCGCCTTTCTCCAGCAGGGCTTGAATTTCCTGCGCAAGGACCGGATCCGGACTCTTCAAAGAGAGGTTCCCTGGTGGATTGTCGTGAGGCCTCTGCCGAATGGGAAGACAGTAGCCGTGGGTTATGATCTCCCGAACCCACACATCTGAAGTAATGGCATGCCACTCTACAAGATGCTGCGCCGGCCTTCCCCCAACCGGCGAACCATGGGAAATGGCCTCATGACTGAGCTGAAGCGGCTGCGGCATTGCCTGAGGGCAAAGAGGCAATTGCCTGAGCGGCCTTGGCACCACGGGTACCCTGTCGTCCACCTCTGGTACCCCTGCGTTGGCCTCTTTGACTGCTAGCTCCTCTCGCTTTACTGAAGGACGAGTAATAGCGAAAGGAACCACCCCTCCATTCCGGTCCCCTAGGACGAAAAGGCGGAGGTTGGCGAACTGCAGCGCCCAACGATTTCGCTGCAGCTTTGGAGGTCTGCAACCTCTCAAGGCTCTCGTCAGCCTTGCTGCCAAAAAGGTGTTCACCGTCAAAGGGCATGTTGAGGAGCCGGGACTGCACATCAGGAGCAAACCCCGACTTCCGCAACCACGCAAACCTGCGTATCGGGGTGCTCGCCACCATGGACCTGCTGATGCATTCAGCCATGTCCAAACCCGACTGAACAGACTCACACATGGCATCCTTACCATCCTGGACCATAGCAAGGAAACCATCCTGTTCGTCCCCTTCGGGAATATGTTCAGCCGCTAATGCCACACAGTTCCAGAGTGTGTGTGAAACGAGACAAGGCACATATGGAGTTGGCCGCCTGAAGCGCCATACCACCCGAAGAAAACACTTTCTTCGCCCAGCCATCAAAACGTTTGTCGTCCCTATCAGGAGAGATGGTAGGGTACGACGCCTGCTTTGCCGGGGCCGTGGCCGCCTGCACCACCAAACTCTCCGGAGTGGGGTGCCTGGTCAAGTAGCAGGGGTCGCTACTGGCTGGACGGTATTTTCGCGACAAGGACCTGCCCACCGCCGGGAGGCTCTCCGGAGCAGTCCAAGCCACTGCCACCCTTCTCTGTAGAGCCATATGAAACGGCAGTACCGGGTCAGTTGGGGGACCAACATCAAGGATGTCCGTGAGATCATCCTGCACAAACTCCCCTGGGGAGCAGACCATCCCAAGTACTCGGAGACCCTAGCCATAAGGCGCCGGTATGAGTAATCGGCATGAGAGCCAGGCTCAGGCCTACAAAACTCCACCTCCGGAGAGGTGTCCAGTCCGCTGGCATCATGCAGTGACTGCCTCAAATCATCAAATTGGCTATGGCCCGAGACCATCTCATCAGGAACCTGACTAGGAACCAGGCCATCAGAATCCTCATCCACCTCCGAAATATATTCCAGGTGGTGAAAAGAAGGCACCCGAGAGTGCTTGCTCTTAACCAGAGCCTTTCTAGGGGGTTCCCCCGTGCCATGGGGTACCTCCAGCACCCCGGCCTCGAAAGGCGTCGAGGGCGTTGAGTGAATCGGTGCCGGCGTCGAGAGAACAGGCATCAATGCTGAGAGGATTGGCGTCGAGTAAATCGACGTCAGATGCAGCGCCGCCAGCATCGACGGTGTCGACACAGTCCTCGAAGCCAGAGCTCCGAGAGTGTCCTTCGACGACCCGAGCATCGACGGCTTCGACGACTTCCTCGGAGCCGGAGCCTGTCGATGCCCTCAACGCCTCAGGCGTCGATGTCTACCTCGAAGACATCACAGGTGCACACGGTCTCCAACACGTCGAGGACCGGGACCTGGAACGGGTACGTCGAGAACGAGTCCCCTTGTCCGAACAGGACCTCTCCCGTGACTCGTGCCGACCACTCTTGCGAGCGGTGTCTCTCGACCTCTCACGGCCTACCCCACTCGGGGACGCAGACTGCTTAGTACCCTGCGACTCGAGAATTGCCAGCATTTTCTTCCCGAAGGAAGCCCATTCCTCCGGCGTCGCACGGCTGGTGGGGTAAGCGACGTGCCGGGCAGAGTCCTCAGAAGAGGACCTGGAAGACGACTGCTGTCGGCGCTTCCGAGAATGCCTCGAAGAGGCCGAGGAGTGGCGAGACCGACTCCTAGGAGGAGACCCACAAGACTTCCGACGACGACGCAGAGAGTCACTTCTCGAATCATCCGTCGAAAGCCCCGCAGACTTCGACTTCCGGGTCTTGGACACCCGACCTACTGACAACTTCTTCTTACGTTCTCGTAAGGCTTTGGGCGTGAGCGACTGGCAGTCGATAGTCATCCGTGTCGTGGGCCTCCCCGAGGCACCAGAGGCAGGCGTTGTGCGCAGCACTGCTTGGCCAACCCTGGACTCCTCCCTGGAGTCCCGATCGACGCAGTAGAATCTTGTGAAGGTGTGCATCGACCTCCACGTCGCAGCCCTGCAGATGTCCAGCAGGGGCACACCAGACAGGAACGCCGTGGTAGCAGCGATCGCTCTGGTCGAATGGGCTCTCGGACGGCCGGGCAGCTGTCGGTTTGCCAACCGGTGACAGTGTATGATGCAGCCGGAGAGCCATCTGGAAATGGAAGTCTTCGAGAGAGCCTTGCCTTGATTCACAGTCCCAAAGTTCACAAACAGCTGTGACGTCTTCCGAAAACTCTTCGTGCGGTCCACGTAGAACTTCAGCGCTCTAGCTACATCCAGCGAGTGCAAAGTCCTCTCGGCCGGCGACGAAGGCAACGGGAAGAAACCTGGCAACACCAAGGGCTCGTTGAGGTGGAAGTCCGACGGCACCTTGGGCATAAAGGATGGGTGTGTCCTCAGCACCACCCTCGGGTCATGAAAAGTCAAGTATGGAGGCGTGCAAGATAGGGCCTGGATCTCTCCCACTCGTCGTGCGGAGGTGATGGCCACGAGGAAAGCTGTCTTCCATGACAGGAACTTCAAAGGTGCCGAATGCATAGGCTCGAATGGGGCCCCCATGAGCTTGGTCAGCACCACATTAAGCTCCCACGCCGGGGCAGGAGCCTTCCCTGGAGGGAATGATCGGAATAGTCCCTTCATGAATTCTTTCACCAGGCAATGAGACCACAAGGACGCCCGTCCCGTCGTCCTGGTATATCGGGAGTTTGCAGCCAGATGCATTTTGATGGAGGCGTGAGCCAGTCCAGCTTTGGCCAGCGACAGTAGGTACGGCAGTACTTGAGGGGCCGTAATCCGCAGAGGGTTAATCTTCTGTGCACGGCACCAGACAGAGAACCTCTTCCATTTATGTCCGTAGCACTTGAGAGTTGAGGACGCCCTGGCCTTTGCAAGAACCTCTCTGCAGTCGGCCGGGATGTCATAGCTTCCAAACTCTAGTGCTGCAGGAGCCAGGCCTGCAAGTTCAGCGACTCCGGGTTGTGGTGAAGAATGGCGCCTCCTTCTCTGGAGAGAAGGTCTGCGTCCGTCGGCAGCTTGACTGGTGGGGACGTTGACAAGTCCAGAAGGTCCGGGAACCAGATCTGTCTCGGCCACGCCGGTGCGACAAGGATCATCCTGCACCGGGACCACTTGAGCTGGTTGATGAGCCCGAGCAGCAACGGCAGCGGAGGGAACGCATAAAGAAATAGGCCGTCCCAGGGGAACGAGAAAGCATCGCCCATGCTCCTCGGCTGGGGGAAGCTGCTGGCGAACCTCCGGCACTTGGAATTCGTCGCCGTCGCGAAGAGATCGATTTGGGGTTCGCCCCATCATCGGAAGAGTCGATCCACTTGATCCTGGCGTAGTTCCCACTCGTGGCACGAGCGCAGCTCCCTGCTGAGTGCGTCGGCGATCGTGTTTTTTATTCCTGCCAGATGAAGAGGCACCAGAAACATCCCTTGGGCGACAGCCCAATGCCACAGATGTGGGGCTTCCTTGGATAGGGCCGGGGACCTGGTTCCGCCCTGCTTCCGGATGTAGAACATCGTGGTGGTGTCGTCGGTGAAGATCCTCACCACCTTGCCCTTGAGGGACCGAAGAAAAGACCTGAGGGCCCAGAACACCGCGCGAAGCTCCAAGATGTTGATGTGGAGAGACTTCTCCTCCGGGAGCCAAAGGCCTCTCGCGTGAAGATCTCCGGAGTGTGCTCCCCAACCTTCCAGGGAGGCGTCCGTCGTCACCGTCACCTGGTGAGCTGGGGTCTGAAAGTCTGTGCCCGCCGACAGATGGGAGCGGGTACCCCACCACCGGATCGCCTGACGGAACGTCTCGTTGAGGGAGATCCTGTCCTCGAAGCTGCCCGTCGACTGGATCCAGCGGGCATCGAGGAACTCCTGTAAGGGTCTCATCTGAAGCCTGCAAAGGCGCACAAGATAAATGTAGGAGGACATCATCCCGAGGAGGGACTTGATAGATCTTACCCATGCCATGTCTGTGGCCAGCAGACGCTGCACCTTGCCCAGAATGGTCCTGGTCCTGTCCTCAGACGGCGAGGCCAGCCGCGCCACTGTGTCGAGCTTGGCTCCCAGAAACAGGGCGACTTGCGACGGAACCAGGTGGGATTTTGGAAAGTTGATGGAGAATCCCAGGTTCGTGAGCAGCTGGATGGTCTTCGCAGTGTGCTCCACGGCGAGCTCCCTTGTCCTTGCCCGGATGAGCCAGTCGTCCAGGTAGGGGTAGACTTGGATACCCTGTAGGTGCAGCCACGCCGCCACCGGTGCGAGGCACTTGGTGAACACCCTGGGTGCCGACTTCAATCCAAACGGGAGGGCCTTGAACTGGTAGTGCCGCCCTTGGACTATGAACCTGAGGAACTTTCGGTGTCTTTTTAGAATGGGGATGTGGAAGTAGGCATCCTCCAAGTCCAACGACGACAGGAAATCGCCCTCCTCCAGCTGTCCCAGCACATGCTGGAGGGTGACCATACGGAACTTCTGTGCCTTGATGTACTTGTTCAGTCGTCGTAGGTCCAGGATGGGGCGCCATCCTCCTGTCTTCTTTTTTACGAGGAAGTACCTTGAGTAGACTCCGGAGCCCCGAAGCCTCTTTGGGACGAGCTTGATGGCACCCTTCTTGAGCATCGCCCTTACTTCCAACAGTAGTTGAGGGACGTGATTTTCCTTCCTGGCCACGGGTGGAACGCGAGGGCACCACTTCTGAAACTCAAGGGTGTGCCCTTGGGCCAGGGCGTCCAGCACCCAACTGTCGGTGGAGATGGACTCCCACACGCTGACGAATCTCGCCAGCCGGCCTCCCACCGGGGTGCTTCGGCGGGGGCCCGACCCCACGGTCGGTTCAATCTTGTTTGGAGGCCGCCTTGCCGACGACGGGCACCACCTGACTTGCCGCGACCCTTGTAGGCTTCCTGGGACGAAGATCTTGCCGCTTGGCGGTAAGTGGAGGAGCCACTGCCAGATCCCTTGGAGGCACCATGTCTGCCTCCGGAGCTCGGGCAGTCTGTGTCTGTCTTGATGGCCTGAAGGGACTCATCAACCGCCTTCCCAAACAGGTTGTTCCCGTCGAAGGGAATGTCCAAAACCTTGGTTTGTACGCCCTGGCGGAAATCCGTGGCCTTGAGCCATCCTCGTCGTCTCAAGCAAACGCTGTTGCCCAACTGACGGAAACCGGTGTCGGCGATGTCCGTTGCCACCGTGATGGCGTGGTCCGAAGCAATCTCCCCCTCCTGTAGGATTTCAAGGGCCTCAGCTCTTTTGGCGTCCGGAAGGAAGTCTTAACAGAGGAGCAATTTTGAACCACAACTCCCTGTCGTAGTGGACTACGATAGCCAGGGCGTTGGCCGCCTTAATAGTCGTCGCTGCGGATGAGATGATCCGTCGTCCCATTGTGTCCAACTTCCTGCCCTCGCCGTCCGGCGGGGAAGTTGATGTCAAGGCCGATGCCCCCCCAGCTTTCTTCTTTGCCGCCGCCGAGACGACCGAATCTGGGGTAGGTTGTGCCCGAAGGCACAAGGGGGCAGCGTCGGGGACCCGGTACGTCTTTTCGTACCGGTCCCTCTTTGCCGGCGCCATGGCAGGGTTCTTGAGGAGGGCGAGCCCCTCATCCCAGATGTCATCAAGAAGCGGTACGGCGAGGACCGTCTTCCTTTTAGCCTCGCGCCGTTGGTAAAGGAACCCTTCTTTCTTCTTTTCTTCTGGGCAGAGCTGAAAAAGCACGGATGCCCTGGAAATCATGGCATGAAAGGATCCAATCTCGTCGGGCGGGGACGCCCGAGCAGGGGCCGACGGGGGACACGTCCCGTCATCGCCTCCGTCATCTGTACCTGTTGTAGCCGTGTCCGTGCCTGTATCATCCCCGTGGGTAGTAGACCGGGGGTAGTAGACCGGGGGGAAGGCAGAGCAGGCCACAGAGGTGGAAGGGGTGGCGTAGGATGCGTCGTCGTCCTCTTATGCGGCGGACTCTCCGAGGGTCCTGGCTCTGGTTCCCCCGTCGGGTCTGGCTCAGGTACCTCCGTCGGGGGAAGGGGCCGCGGCAACATCCTCAATCGAAGTCTTAGCAGGGTGAATTAAGGCCATCGTCACCTTTTGGACGCCTGGGGCCTTCACCTTGGGGGGGGGAGGGTCCGAGCCTCGCTCCCCCTCTGCCAGAATCTTCGAGATCGACCAGGGCCTCTCCAGAAGCTTCGCCGGGTTCTCGGACTTCCTCTTACCCGAGCCAGAGCGTTGGCTCGTGGTTGATGGCGCCGGGGAGGATGCGCCCTGCCTGGCAGCCAAGGAGCCCGACCGTTCGGCACTCTGGTGCCCGCGGACTCGCGGTGCTTAGCCTTTTCTTGGGCCCCCGTCGCCGGCGCGCCCTCACAGGACTTAGAAGACCGCTCGGACTTTTTTCTTCTTCTCGCCTGACGGGCTCTTCCCTTCCAGCCAGTTGACGAGACGGAGGTGGCGATCCTTCATGGTCCGCTCCGACACGTTCCCACAAAACGCACAGTCCTTCTCCTTGTGCGTCTTGTCCTCATGGAGACAGTAGAAGCATAACGAATGCTCGTCCTCCTTGAAAACATTCTGAAGCTGGCATCCAGGGCAGGTCCTGAACAGCTTCCCGGGCGTCGAGCTTCCTTTCTCCTGGGCCATGTCCGGGGTAGGCCTCGGAACTTATCCTCCAAAAGCGTAACTCGACGAAATCTTCACCCTTGAGGGGCGTAGAAAACTCTGAAACGGATCACGTTGATCGGATGTAGAAACGGTGGCGCTTGAGGCTCTATTTAACCGAAAAATGAGAAAAATCTCCTGAAAAAGCGCGAAAACGCAGCAAGATCTCGAGAGCTACAGCACGAGGACGCCCAACACTTGAACGTGCGGTAAAAATCTGAGGATGGCTGCCGGAGGCGGGGCTTAGGGAGAGGGCAGTCATTGGCTGGGGGCAGTATGACCCAAAGACCAGTGATTCGTTACTACTAAGAAAGACAGATCAGAAACGAAACTGATACTGATTTTTATTTCTATACAGAGGATTCCCGGCCTGACGACGGGGAATATTCATGAGCATGTGAATCCATGCCAGACCCCATGCTGGAGAACTGTAGTTTCTTAAAGGGATAGAAAATCATCTAGTGGTCTGCTTTTTAATGCAATAGGGTCCTCTTTAGTCCATGTCCTATTTTCTTTTCCAGTAAACAGAAAAGATCCATCAGGCTGAGATGGTTAAAATGTGTTTTAAATCATTCACTGATTGGTACAGTAAAATCTGCTTTAAATGTTTTGTTGAAACTAGCTGCCAGTTAGACGTTTTTGCCGTGGGTACATTTTTTTACAGAAAGTGGGCTTGTTGGAAAAGTATTTTGATAAAAAAAGGACCCTAAGAACATACTCGTCAGTACTTGCTATGCTTTGGTACTGGATGTAGTGAACATGGTAGCACTTGATGTAAATCTATTTTGCTGTTTTACAGTGGTTACCCAAGAAGAACTACTATTGTAAAATATATTTTATTGCAAGTGAAAATAAATGCATCACAAAACAAGAGAAAAGCCCTCAACGAAAGAGACCCCACCCACAAGTTCATGTAGGTAAATGAAAATGTTTAAATAATTTGGGGACAACTCAGGTAGTTCTCATAATTATGGGTTGGAAGGGGGGGGGGGAAATATTGACAGCACAAGCCCTAGAGGTGGAAATGTCCCTCAAGTATTTAAGTCGAAGATAGCTGCATACGAGAAAAAGAAATGTGTCATATTAAAAATACTTAGGAAGCCTATGGTAACATTGAAAACGAGTAGCACAGTTTAGAACCATGCGTATCCATACAGCTAGTGGCCTCTCCTTCAGTATCAAGGTCCCCACCAGTATTCCAGATGACTGACCAATGCAATGCTTGGCGAGTGCCAATGCCAGTATCATCCACATTCCCAAAGACACTGTTATGCCAAGCAATTTAGTAAAGGACATGGATGTGTCGTCTGCCACCCTGGAGTCTCTCTGGTACAAACCTGTCTCTGGCATAAATAGATGTGATTTCCTGTATGACCCCCAACAGTAGAGTGGGATACATAACCGCTACTAGGTCAAAACGGTGAACTACATATATTAACAGACATGCACACTTCCAAGTGATACCATAGTGTTTAAGTTGCCAACAACAAAAGCCACGTCTCTTTAATCCTTAATCAAGTAGGAATACATTTCAACGGATCCTTGCCATCTCAGCATCTCAAAAAAGATATACATTTCATCCTTCCAAGTGATTTTTAAATCATCAGGTCATAATAATCCATCTTTTTCTCCTTGTGCAGCAAATAACTTCAAAAGAATGCTTAATCGCCTTCTCGTCTTTGTCACAAGTGCAAAGTCTGGGAAGAGGAGGCTGTATTTTTGTTGATATCCCCATTACTCCTTTGCAGTCGGCACTTTAAAAATCCTATGTATTCTGGGCACCTGATGCCTTATACAGAGGTCATCCTCCGCTTCCAGATCAAGCATTGGATTGAAGATATGTTTAATGAGCTACGGAAGTGATTCCCAGATCCGTACGACGGATTTTGTCACTAATGACATTATGATTTTTGTTTTGCTCGTCCCTTTACTTTATTCTCCTCAACGCGGACACTAGGTCTAGAACTTAAGTGACAGTTATACAATACTCATTTATAAACAGTCTGTCTCGTTATCAAAAGGTGTGATTCTGCTATGATATAATATTAATTCTCACCAACAAATGTACTACCCTCTAAATCCCTGAATTTACATTAAGTGAAATTTAAACTGTTGCATGCTATCCATCTGGGCACGCAAACTGTTCGGGTCTAGTGCACCAAAAGATACAACCAGGACATGCAAATGAGCAATGAGGAGGAGTGTTAGTGAGATAATGTGAGTTACCCATTGCGTGTCCTCCCCCATCTGGCGAAAAGCAGCAGAGAAGGAAGAAAACAGAGAGATTAGACTAGCAAAACATAGCTTCGGTCACTGCCTGTAAGATGCTCTAAGCCTTTGTCATGCTAAACAATACTATGCCCATCCCCGCCTGTCTGGCTAGTACATTTCAGACACCAAAAGTCTGATTCACAGAAGCGTTTTATAATGGTGCAAGCCCATCGAAAAACGCTGTGTGAATCAGGCCTTAAGTATTTCATCCAGCCTTATCAAAGCAGTTCTATCCAAGGCCCCCCCCCTCCCACAAATCAGAGCTTGTCCCAAAAACAGCATCACAGATTGTATGTGTGGCCTTTGCTTCAACGAAGCATATATAGGACAATACAGCACACTCAATGGCACATATACAATATGTGCACCACTAAAAAAAACACTCACCTCACATCTGGAGCACGTGTAGCCTTTAAAAAATTAATTGGTTTCACATTTTACCAACATATGCCAGGCAAACCTTCCGGAAAACATTCAAGTAAGTATCTTCTAATGTTACTTAAAAAGTTACACCATGACTTTACCCAATACATGTTATTGCATTTTGGTGCTACTGCTAACCCTGCATCGTACCACCTTAAAGCGCAATGTTAGTCTAGGCTCTGCATGCCTTCCAGTGCACTTTTATTATCGCCAGGAGATTGAGTTCTATGCCTACGTCAAATGGCCAGGAGGAGGGAGTTCACAATAAGCTCAGACAAATGGCTTTGCTGTCAAAAATAAGAAACCAAGCACCAGCTCTGTTCAGAGAAGCGTCTTAATGGGGCGTCAGAAGCCAGATGTAATGGATACAAAGACCTTGGAGCAGGGACAGTCAACCCCCTCCCCCCCCCCCCCCCCCCAAGATGTTTTGGCCAACCGATCCCATGGTTTCTCACCCTGGACTATATTGGCTGAGACTGAAGGCAGTAGTGGTTCATAACATCGGGAGGGTCACAGGTTGGCTCCCACACTGCATTGCAGTACGCCCACTTAAGGTGGAATTAATGAGACAGCCGTTGTGGAGGTGCATCACCTACCCACTATGAACTGAGAAGGGAATCACCTGGATGACGGTGGCTGCCAGATGGCAAATACGCTACAGACTACATTCAATGCCTAGAGGTGAAAAGTCCTAAACCAACACGAAAGCACCTAGACGTAGCTGGGAATGACCAAAGTGGAACGAAAAAAGGCAGTTGAAAGTTAAAGAAGGCTGCAGAGAATGTGTTGGAGTGAAGTAATGTGCGGTTAAAAGCTCAAACTGATGCAAAGTCAGAACCAAGAAAAGGATCTGGGCACTGCTCCACTAACCTGCCCTGTCCTGTCCTTGAGTCTATATAAAATGTATAAATTACTATTCCAAGAAGTAATGGGACACAACAAAGTGCAAAATGCATATGAAAATACAAAATATTTACAATTGAAAACAAAAATAAACAGGACACAAGTAAATAATTCTGAAACTAAGAACGAGGAAACCTTAACTAAGTAAGACAGACCGTAACAGTTTATAGACAAGCATTGGCAATGCCACCAGTTTGGTCTTTTGTATAGGCAAGGGAAAGGCACTTGCCAAGCACAGTCGTAGTGGTATTAACTGGGGAAAAATGGTGCGAGTACCTGGGCATCTAATAGCAGTGCCTGGCAAATGCCTAATATTTATGCACAAGGCAAAACGGTTGGCTTTTCCAATGCTCGTTTATAAAATGACTTCCGCGAAGGACAGGCATAGTGCTAATAAAGCACTTGTTCGAACATTTTTATTTCACCAGTACTGCGTTTACAAATCCAGTTCAGCCATTAACTCTCAGAAGACTGCTTAAAAAAAATACTAGCAGGCACTTCGAGTTTACAGGCACGTTATAAATGACCTATCATATCAAATTAAAAAGTTTGATGCTAAGGCACGATTAAAGAGAGTTAAAAAAGTTACCATGATGTAGTTTGGGCAGTGACGGCAGAAACTGGGTGGGAATGGCCATAGGGATTAGTGTGGGAATGGCCAAAGGGATTAGTATGGCCATGGGAAGTCAACGGGTGGGTAAATGACTAAACACCTAAAGAGCTGTGTGTCCTCCCCATATGCCATTCCTCCATATCTGTACTCTAGTGCAATAGTTACGGCTGATCTGTCTCCCAGCTCCACCTAATAGCCCAAACTAAAAATGTTTGATTACGTGCAATATAATCTCCACCGATCAAGAACTACACAGCTTTACAGAAGATAAGAGAATTCCCAATTAGAATATTCAAACTTAAGCAAGGGATATCAGGCCTCTGCAAGTCTCAAGCATCGTGGCTTGCAAAATGTACCCGCATGTGCCCAGTTATGGGCCCTTATTTAACAAAAGGCAGTTAAAAATCATGACTTTAAAAAAGGGAAGGCAATGTAAAAAAAAAAAAAAGTAAAGCTTGTGAGACGGTCCAATGACTTGCAATCCACCACCGGCATTGAAAACTGTTTTTAGAGGAAATATTATTCTCACTATTTGCAGTCTAGTTATAATCACGGGCTAGGCACAATGGACCAAAAATCAGCATGGGAAGCACATGGTTTTATTTGTTGTAAAATGTAAAATAGCCAATTGTTAAGGGAAAGACTCCAAGATCGGCTTAGCAGAAATTCAAAACATGGCACAATAAACTTGAGTTGGGGTGGGAAAGGGGCCTGGGGGCACTGCTGCAAGGGACTCATCCGTGCTGAGGTTGGGAATACGCCCCCCCTTCCACCGCTGGCCAGTGGGTGGAGGAGGCAGCATCACCTTCCGACACCACCTACCGAATAGTATTGACTGGTGTCCCCAAAGAGGAGCCCTTCCCACTCTCGCACCAAAACCTACCTCCACCACTCACTCACTTCCAGCAAGCATAAGGGATCGCTCTGCTCCCCAATATGCAAGGAAAACATACATCCCTCCTGTCCATCAGATAAGCCACCCATGCAGTTACTGCCAGACTGGCCCTGTAACGGCCTTGGGATCGAACAGGGCCCTGCGCACATCCTTGTTAAGGCGACCAGTGATTCAGTATCGATAGTCCTTAGTTTAGAATCCTGCGTACAGATTGAGCAGGAAGGGGATGACGGAATTGGGCCGAATGCCAAATTGTACTGACGGCATGTTCCCAGACTTCGCGTTGCAGAATCAAAGCACGTTGTGGAAACGGCGGCAGGAAAATTGTGGGCTGTCATTTGCTGACGAGCAAGAGCGGCACTTATCTAAACTCAATAACACAGGGCAGCCCGGGGACGGCATAACTGTCACTATGCAGAGCGAGATGCTGCTGACAGCGAAGGGAAGAGGACGCTTCTTGAGGCTGTGTGTAACTCAGAGGCGAGAGGGAGTGGCGATCAAATGTAGGCTAGCTCTGGCATCATCAAATGCTGCAGGTATCCAAGGTAGACAGTCTCTGGGGATCCAAAGGGAGCTTGTGGACAGCTTGCAATTTCACCAAAGGCAGGCTGTTTCCATCTTCGGGGGACAAAGACAAACATTTCCCACAAGCAACAAACGAAATCTAAGACCCGATACATTGGTGGGCACAAACAGTCTCATTCACCAAACAGGGACTGCACCGCCCCCACCCACATCCACTCTCAAAGAGTGCCACGAGGCAACACTCACTCAACAAACACGGACTATGAGCTAGGACCGTGCGAGAGGCGGGATTTGTTTTAACCAAATACAGACAGCCAGAAAGATGGTGCATGCCACGAAATTGGGGGTGGGTGATCAATGAGTTACACAGACATAAGAAATATTTCAAAAGAGTTTATTTCGGTTTAACAAAAGAAGAGGTTATACATAGTCATTAAATAGGACGTCTTCTTGTTGGACGAACAAACAAGCAAAACATGTTTGAAAGGCTTCTCCTGTGGTTTAAACAACTTAAGGTTCGAGATCTTTCCTACTTAGCCTCTGTGGTATCACTCTTCTCCACCTCCTCTTGATGTTCTTTCCCTACTCATACTTGCTCCCAGGCAGTTTCTTATGCTACGCTCCAACTCTCTCCCCTTCGATTTCCCCCAGTCGCATCATGTGACTGTGCTGTCCACGACAGGCTCAGAGGAGGGGTTGCCTAGCAGCTGCTACCCCAGCCCATCTCACTAACTCCCGTGCCATGCAGCACATAGAAGCACCCGGTTCACAGGACGATCACCTCCCCAACCCCTAGAGCAATGCGGGGATTTTCTACATTGTCTACACATGCATAATCAACCTTTCAGAGAGAAGGGCACAAGGAAATATCCAGGCCCCAATTCAAGCTATGTAAGGTTGCATCAATAATGTACAAACGTCTTGCAAATGTGCTATTAGGCAATGGATGCCTTTATCCTTGCAGGGATGGAGGGGGCATGCATACTCCCTTACCTTATATTTACCAATAATACAATGTCTCTAGCCTCACATAGTAGCCGCATACATCACATTCAAACACTAGCTTTCTACATCCTTGCAGAGATTGGAGGTTGGGAGAGGGTGCCGCTGCACTGTCAATGGCTAGGCACTGGCTGTCTACACCCTCACACCATAGCCTCATTTGTTCGAATCACTCAATAATGGGCTGCACCTTCACGGAGTGCAAGCAAAGCCTTCTCTGTGAACATACACGTGTCACTAGCAACTGACAGGCACAAAGGGATTATTTACCGAACATAGACTGTCTCTATACTTTGGGAATGCACCCATTCTCCTTTACCTTATTAACTGCCTTAACCCTCGTAGAAGCCCTGCAAGAATTGTCTATGAAACCCAAATGGAACTGTTTGATGGCCTGTTCCAAGCATTAACCGGCAGATGGAAAATGTCATGGAGAAAGATTGGGGTGGTTAAACGTCCGTGAATATGGTTTGTCTGGAGACTTGAGTACCCAACAAAGAACCTACATACATGCAAACAGTGCCTCCCATATTGCATACATACACCAACCACAGGTCTGCATGCCCCATGGCAACCTGCACAACATCTGCCACAAATGATCACTATGTATATATATATATATATGTATATATATATATATATGATACATTACTCACCGTAATCGTATTTCTGATGCTTGTATCTGCTTAGATTCACATGCTGTGCATAGGCCGACATCTAGTGGAAGCTGCAGAGTATTACAGTTTGTTTTTCGAAAATCGAAAATGGGCGTCGACACAGGGCGTGCCAGTAATACTATCCCTAGTGTGACGTCCACTGTACCCATGATCCCTCACGCGTCTAGGATCCCCAGATTGTGTTTTTCCTGACATGAGGTAGCATGAGGAGTAGCGCGAGTACAGATAATCCAAGCAGATAGGTAGAAAGGTAGGACTACAAGCAACCATGCGCCTTCTCTCAGAGGGGAGGAAGGGTGGGTCGCATGTGAATCTAAGCAGATACCAGCATCAGAAATACGATTACGGTGAGTAATGTATCCCTTCTGAGGCTTGTGGAATCTGCTTAGATCACATGCTGTGCATAGATTAGCGAGCAGTACCTGAAGAAGGAGGTGGGGTGTGAGAAGGGTCATGAGCAAATAAATGTCTTAGAACCGCTTGTCCCACTTGTGTATCTGTCTTGGAATGAGTGTCAATGCAGTAGTGCTGAGTAAAAGTGTGAATAGAGCTCCAAGTAGCTGCTTTGCAAATGGTGTCAAGGGGTACATTTGCAATGAAAGCCAGAGTGGCCCCAATATCTCTTGTAGAGTGGGCCCTAGGCGTGAAAGGCAGAGTCTTTTCAGCGAGTGAGTAACACAGCTGGATACAGTTAACAATCCACTTAGAGATGGCACCCTTAGAGACGCGATCCCCCCCTCTGCCTGTAGCTACGGAGACAAACAGCTGATCTGTTTTTCGTAACGGTCTGGTCTTGTTTACATAGTAGAGGACCGCCCTACGCACATCTAGTGTGTGTAGTTTCACCTCAGCCGAGCTTTGTGGGTTTTGGAAGAAAGCCGGAAGCTCGATGGACTGGTTTACGTGGAATTTAGAGATAAATTTAGGTGAGAACCTAGGGTGTGTGCGTAAAACCAGTTTGTCCTTGTGGACAGTAAAGAAGGGATCCTGTACTGACAGAGCCTGGATTTCACTGACCCTTCTTATAGAAGTAATGGCTACTAAGAAGGCTGTTTTATAAGTCAGATGTTTGAGACTACTTTTATGCATGGGCTCGAAGGGCGGGCCCATGAGTTTAGATAGCACCACGTTCAGGTCCCATCCTGGTGGTGGGTTGGAAATTGGAGGATGAAGTCTCTTTACTCCTTCCATGAAAGCTTTAACCACTGGTATTTTCCACCACGATACCTTGTTATGGGAGGTGGTGTAGGCTGATAGAGCTGCCAGGTGCACCTTGAGTGAGTTAAAAACCAGACCTGCATCTAGCAGGTGGAGCATGTATGTAACAATAGTGGAAGGAGTGCATTCAATTGGGTTGATTTGTTTATTCTGGCACCAAATAACAAATCTCCTCCATTTGTCAAAGTAGCAGTGCCTTGTGTTTGGTTTCCTAGATTCTTTTAGGATGTCCATACATCTTTGTGGTAGATTGAGATGTCCAAACTCTATGACCTCAGGAGCCATGCTGCGAGGTTCATTGAGTTGGGTTGAGGATGCACTGTTTGACCCTGGTGCTGGGACAGAAGGTTGTACCAGGTTGGAAGTCTGATGGGTTCGCACACCGCCATCCTGCGTAAGTGTGGGAACCAAGGTTGTCTTGCCCACATGGGAGCAATTAGGACGAGCGTCATCGACTCTCTGTTCATCTTGTTGACCACCTTCCTGATGAGAGGAGTTGGTGGAAAAGCGTACGCAAACATCCCTGACCAGTTCATCCACAGGGCGTTCCCCTGGGAGTCTGGTTGGGTGAACCTGGATGCAAATCCTGGGCATTGTCTGTTTTCGCTTGTGGCGAATAAGTCTATAGTGGGGCATCCCCACTGAGAGAAGATGTCTTCTACGACCTCTTTGTGTAGAACCTATTCGTGTTCCTCTGGGAGGGAGTCTCTGCTTAAAGCATCCACTAGGGAATTGAGTTCCCCTGGAACATGTTGTGCTGACAGGAAGATGTTCCGTCTGAGTGCCCATATCCAGATTTTCTGGGCAAGCTTGGACAGATTTGGTGAACGAGTCCCTCCTTGCTTGTTCAGGTAGAACATGGCTGTTGTGCTGTCCGTCCGGATTTGCACTGCCAGGTTGAGCAGGTAGGGCTGGAATGCTAGAAGTGCTCTGAATACTGCCAGAAGTTCTAGCAGGTTGATGTGGTTCCTGGCTACTGAGGGAGACCAGAGACCTTGGGCTGTGTGGAGGAGATGGTGAGCTCCCCACCCAGTGAGGCATGCATCGGTAGTGACTATTGCCTGTACCTCGGGATCGTGAAAAGGTTTCCCCTGAGCAAGATTTACTCTTGTCCACCAGTGAAGGCTTTGTACCAATGTTGGCGAAACGACCACTAGATCGTCCCACTGACCCCTTGCCTGAGACCACTGTTTCGCCAACCATTCCTGCATGGGACGCATGCGCAGTCGCGCGTGGGGGACCAGGTAAATGCATGAAGCCAACATGCCCAGCAAACGCATTGCCCTGCGTACCGTTATTTGGCGACCGGCCTGATATTGCGGAATTTGCAGTAGTATATTCCGAATTCTTTCCTCTGAAGGAAACGTTAACCCTCTTTGAGTATCCAGGATAGCTCCTAGGAACTGTTTGGAGGTGCTTGGCACTAGGCTTGATTTCTTCTCGTTGATTGAGAAGCCTAATTCGTGAAGGAGGTCGATAGTCCTTTGAATGTTTGTCCTGCAAATCACTGGGGTTTCCCCCGTTATGAGCCAGTCGTCCAGATAAGGGTATACTGGGATAGCTTTCCTGCGTAGGTGTGCAGCCGCCACCGCCAGTACCTTGGTGAATACCCTTGGTGCCGAAGCTATCCCGAAGGGCAGCACTTTGAACTGATAGTGTTCACTGTCCACCTTGAAGCGTAGGTACTTTCTGTGCGCTGGGAGCATGGAAATATGAAAATAGGCATCTTTCATATCCAAAGTTGCCATGTAATCCCCCTTTTTTAGGAGGGGGAGTACCTCTTGTAGTGTAGTCATACGAAACTTTTGGGGCTTGACATACTTGTTGGCAGGCCGCAAGTCCAATACTGGGCGCATTGTTAAGTCTTTCTTTGGAACAAGGAAGTAAGTTGAATAAATACCCTTGTTTACCTGGTGGCTTGGGACGATTTCTATCGCGTCCTTTTGGAGCAGATTGTAGATCTCCTCGAGGAGGATCTTCTGATGTTCTAAAGCGTGGACTTTTTGTCTTGGAGGATGGTTTCGGGGACGTTGCAGTAGTTCTATACAGTACCCATTGGATACCGTTGACAGCACCCACCTGTCGGATGTTATCCCTTCCCATGCCTGGGTGAAGCTGGATATTCGTCCCCCTACTGGGGTTGTATGGGAATGGACCCTGAAATGAGCGTCACTGCTTTGGTGGAGGCGTGCCGCCTCCTTTACTGGGGCTGCCTCTGCCTCTACCACGTCCTCTTCTACTAGCCCTACCATACCCCTGGGTAGACTGTTGTGAGTTGGTGTTCCACTGTGTACCCTGGGTGTGGGAATAGCTATTTCCTCTATTGGAATTTTGGCCGCGGGGGCGACGAAAATTGCCGTTCCCTCTTTGGTTAGGTGGTTTTGTAGTTAACTGGCCAAGGGATTTGAGGGTGTCGAATTCCTCCTTAGCGTTTTTTAGAGCGTCCTCGACTGCCTTTCCAAACAGGAGATCACTTTCCACTGGTTTGTCTAAGAGTGCAGCTTGTGTTTCTGCTTTGAATCCCGACTGCCTCAACCAAGCATGTCTTTTGATGACAGTCCCCTCTGCTATAATTCTACCCGCATTGTCTGCAGCGTCCAAAGTTGCTTTTAAAATGCAGCCTGAGACGTTTCTTCCCTCTGCACAAATGCGAGATAGCTGGCTCTTAAGGGGTTCGGGAGCGGAATCTATTAGTGCTGCCACTTCTTCCCACTGATGGCAGTTGTAGCTGGCCAACAGTGTGGTGGAATTCGCGATTCTGGTTTGGTAGGCTGCCGTGGAAGCTACTTTTCTACCAAAACCATAGAGTTTCTTACTTTCCTTGTCGGGGGGAGCCTCAGAGGAAGATAATGGGGTTCCAGCTCTCTTGCGGGTGTTAGTTACGACTAGAGAGTCTGGCTTAAGTTGACCTCTAATATATAGAGGGTCCGACTGGGCTGCTTTAAACAGCTTTTCTACTCTCGGGTTTACAGGTCTTGTCAGGTTTGGGTTGATAAGGGATGGTGCTATTCTGCGTTGAATAGATTTCAGGATGGGAATGGTCTGGGCTACTGTCTTCCTTTCCCCTATTAGTTCCTCCGCGAAGTCCCTCTCTTCTTGGACACCTTGTGTGTCTATGTGGAAGTGGTTAGCTGCCCGAGAGAGCAGTTCATTCAGGAGGGGCTGATTATCTATTGGGGAATCAGACACTGGGGCTTCCCTTTCGACTGGTGAGTCCATTCTGAAATTATCTGGGCTATTTTCTGGCTCATCCTCGTCTTCGTCCTCCCCGTAATAATCTGACACTGCGAGATCTTCTGGCGTCTCAAATTCCTGACCCTCTATAAGGGAAGAGTCTCCTTGGCCTGTAGGGAAAAGGCAAGAATAGGGTTGGACCTCAAAGGGGTCTGAAGCCTTTAATGGTGTCTCGACCCGGGGCCTTTTATTTGAAGGGATAGGGTCCCTTGAACCTGAGGGAGAAGATTCCTGAGGGTTTAAAGCTAGGAGTTGGTCAGGGTGTCTTTCGAAGAAATTTGCCAAGGAAGACATCCTTGACATTACTCTGTCAATGTCCTCGCATGACCAGAGTTTGGAGCTTGGGGTGACCTTGCTGGAACTTTCTATGGACTGTCCCTGAGAAGACTTGGACGGGGAAGTCAGTTCTCTTGTTGTGGAGGATTGCAAGGGTTGTTTCCGTTGCTGCTTACCCCCTTCCCCGTGGGTGGAAGTGTGTTTACCATTTCCCTTATCTTTCGACGCCTGGCGTCGAGGATCGGAGGTGGAATGCCTGTGTTTCGAACTAGGCTTCGAAACTGGGCCCTCCTTACTCCCAAGTGATGTACCCTTTTCCTGGGGTGCAGGCTGGGGATGGAAGTCGTGTTCGTCTCCGGACGAGTGATCTTCCGTGATGTTAATGGTCGAGGCACTATGTGCAAGTGTGGAGGCTTGCCTGACGTCGTGCGGCGACCTCGACCGGGACCGCCCAGAGGACGTCCTTTCGGATCGCTCCTTCTGTGCCTCTTTTCGAGGTTTCGACGACGTCGAATCTCGGGTGGCTTTTTTGTGTTTAGCGTGTGTATGTGTAACGCTTTTGTCGCCGGGGGACTTCCCCATAGTCGCCGGGACGGACGACCTTCCGAGGCCGGGGACGTGCGTTAGGCTGTCTTTCGACGCCTTGGTGCCCTCGCCGTCCGAAAGTCCGGCGTCGCTGCCGTCGCTGAAGGTACCCTCCGCCTCCATAGCTGCTAGCTTGGCGTGGTGGGCCCAACGCTTGGTGGAGCGGTCCTTAAGAGTTTTGGTCTTAAACCTACTACAGGCCCTGCAACCCGCCTCGGGGTGGTCTCTGGGCAGGCAAAGATTGCACGTAGCGTGCTTATCTACCCAAGGGTATTTCTTATTACACTTGGGGCAAAACTGAAAGGGCGTACCCTCCATACGCGCCTGTGGGCAGCGGGCAAGTGTGTGTAGGTAAGAAGGTGTCTATATGATTATATATATATAACCGAGTGTGGAAGTGTACCACCCCCCACTCTCCCTACTTGTAGGGCCGAGGCCAGCGGCCCAGGCCCGAGCCGAGGCGGAAGCCTCAAGGCCCAATCCGTCGGGTATTCGACGTTGATCTCCTCCCCGGTTCGGCGTCGAGATGTTGATCGACGTAAGGGTGACAAAACGGGGCAAATTAGAATTAGTTTTGAGTGCAAATATGGCAAAGCCAGGGAACTCCGATGAAGTGCTTCCGACCAGAATGGCGGAAAAAAACAATCTGGGGATCCTAGACGCGTGAGGGATCATGGGTACAGTGGACGTCACACTAGGGATAGTATTACTGGCACGCCCTGTGTCGACGCCCATTTTCGATTTTCGAAAAACAAACTGTAATACTCCGCAGCTTCCACTAGATGTCGGCCTATGCACAGCATGTGATCTAAGCAGATTCCACAAGCCTCAGAAATATATATATATATATATATATATATGATACATTACTCACCGTAATCTTATTTCTGATGCTTGTATCTGCTTAGATTCACATGCTATGCATAGGCCGACATCTAGTGGAAGCTGCAGAGTATTACAGTTGTTTTCAAAACTCGAAAAGGGGCGTGGAACTAGGGCGTGCCAGTAATACTATCCCAAGTATGACGTCCACTCTACCCATGATCCCTCACGAGTGTAGGACCCTCAGATTGCATTTTTCCTGACATGAGGTAGCAAGAGGAGTAGCGTGAGTACAGAGTATCCAAGCAGATAAGATAGATAAGACTACAAGCATCCATGCACCTTCTCTCAGAGGGGAGGAAGGGCAGGCGCATGTGAATCTAAGCAGATACAAGCATCAGAAATACGATTACGGTGAGTAATGTATCCCTTCTGAGGCTTGTGGAATCTGCTTAGATCACATGCTGTGCATAGATTAGCGAGCAGTGTTAGAAGAAGGAGGTGGGTTGTGAGAAGGGTCATGAGCGAACAAATGTCTTAGAACCGCTTGTCCCACTTGAGTATCTGTCTTGGAATGAGTGTCAATGCAGTAGTGCTGAGTAAAGGTGTGAATAGAGCTCCATGTAGCTGCTTTGCAAATGGTGTCAAGAGGTAAATTTGCAATGAAAGCCAGAGTGGCCCCAGTACCTCTTGTGGAGTGGGCCCTCAGCATAAAAAGGCAGTGTTTTGTCTGAAAGGGAGTAGCACAATTGGATACATCCGACTATCCATTTAGAGATGGCACTTTTAGAGACGCGATCTCCTTCTCTACCTGGAGCTATGGAGACGAACAGTTGATCTGCCTTTCTTAGTGGCCTGGTCTTGTCTATGTAGTAGAGGCCCGCTCTCCTCACATCTAGTGTGTGGAGTTTCACTTCAGCAGAATTTTGGGTTCTTGGAAGAAGGCCGGTAGTTCAATGGACTGGTTAACATAGAATTTTGAAATGAACTTGGGTGAAAACCTCGGGTGAGAGCGTAACACCATTTTATCCTTATGAACAGTAAAAACAGGATCCTGCACTGACAGAGCCTGAATTTCACTGACCCTTCTTATGGATGTAATGGCTACTAAGAAGGCGCACCCCGGAAGTGCACTGCAAGTGCTGTTTTGCTGTGGAGTCCTGTTGGAGTGCTCCTGCAGCCGCCTTTACTTCCACTTCTGCCTGGAAGACGCCTATGCCCAAGAGGAAGCCCATCCTCCTCAGTGCGGCGAAACGGGTGTCCTGGACTGCTGATACCAGAGTAAATATTTTTACTACTTCTAACTCCGAGGACTATTGTTTTGGACTTTGGTCTCTCTGCTCTGACCTAAGGAACTAAGGACTTAAGGACTCATTGTTACTCATTGTGTGTGTACTTGCAAGTGTTTACAGAAGGCATACTTACGTTTATTTTCTCCTCTTCCACGTAGATCCTGCGCGAGCGTGACACGCCCCCTCCCACCCGCTCACCGTTCCTCGCAGTGCTTTTAACACGGGTGCACGCGCACCCGCGCGCACACCCCGGAAGTGCACTACAAGTGCTGTTTTGCTGTTCGGCGAGGGCAAGGGGCGGTAATATTGTATCTTTTGTGACTTATTCTGCATTTCATCTGTCAACCTAATGTACACACATTCTAGTGAGCATTACTAGAATACGGATTTGTGTAGAGCACCGTTTGCGCCACTGCAAGGTGTCCCTGGGCATAAATAGCGTGTGTGCTCACGGACCAACCCCATTATTACCTTCTTTGCTACTTGAATCACAGAATGGTGACTGGCTCGCGTAGTGGATGGAAACTCATCGAGCCGCTAACCAAAATACCTTCCCATCCTGTGAGCCAGGACATCCCTGTTGATTTTGCGGCTTCACCGGTTCATCAAGTTATCATGTCAACAGAGGGAGTGGGGACTAGTGATAGCACTACAGTTGATCAGAAAACTATGGTCTACAAGGAAATGGGTATTGTTCCTAAAATTGATGTGTCTGCCATAGTTCACTGCGCTGAAAATATGGTTGATATCTCATCTAGGAACTGCAAATTTAAGCTAAAGGACCTGAACAATAGTATTCCTAGTGATATTCCCACAACTGATTTAATCCAGGGTAATGATATTGGATTATACAGCATTTCCAATATTTCATATAAAGAGGAAATTGTGGATTGCTCAGTGATGGGCCCGACTATTGAAGCGGAGTTAAGTAAGCGTATTCGCCTCTCCCTTGGGCCATCTACTCCAGTTAATCAGAAACTTGTTGGGAGAGAAGATGTCTTCATGTTGAGTACTAAAGGCAAGATTGCTTCTGAAAGTAATCCTGGACCTTTAAGTGGCTAAACAGTTAAATTGACCTGGAAAATGGATTTTGAGTCCAATGATTCCCCCAATAAACCCATGGTGAGTTCTCCAAAAGCGATTAGTGCCCAAATAGCACTCAATGACAGAATGAACCTGGATATCCAAGAATTCCAGTCTAGTCTGAATGGAAAAGACAAAGATGCTTCCAATAATGATGCACGATCTGCGAGCATCATTCTCGATGTACCATCACTAAACCCTGATTTTCCAGTCCTTGCGAGAATCCTCAATTTACTGGATAAGGGACATGAGCGCTCACACTATGAAATAGGAATTATGAGAGACACTGAACTATCTAACAAAACTAATAGAATTGAAGTCCTTTTGTTTACTTGTGACGCTGTAGCTGCTCTTTCTGATAGGCAATCGAAGAAAAAGGATATGGTGGACAGTGCCATTCAATTTGATGGCATTTTCAACTTACCTATGCAGAAAAAGCGCTCCTATGCTGGTACACTAAACCCCAGATCATTTAACTCTATTTGTACACAGACCAATGTTATTGAGGGTGACCTGTGCAAAGTCTTGTCCACAGTCCAAAAAATTGAGCTTCATCTGGACAAAATGAATATAGAGACTTCATTGCCTTAACCAGTGGTTATTCCCTCTGCTACACTGGTTGAAGACACAAACAAGTCTCATAGTCCCGATAGTCCCTCTCAATTGACGGATTTAATTGACCTTGTGGGTGAAAGTTCCCTGATGGGAGTTTCAAAAATGTCTGATTCCATCGAATGCAATATCTTATCTAAACCTATAATAGTCCTAACCCGGAGGGAAAAGAGGCTAGCGGGAAGGGCCCAAAAAAGGAAAGCCAAAGCGTCAGTCTTAGCAAAGAAACAGGTGAAGGCTGCGCAAACTGCGCAATTAAAAGTAATGCCTGTTATATCGAGAATGAGGCACTGATTAATCTGTCACAATTGGATGAATCTAGGGTATTACTAGATATCAATCCCCCTGGTAAAAATAAAGAGAAAACAAATGGGGCCAAAAAAATGAGTAATAAAGTAAATGAAAATGTAAAAAAGAACGGGGGGGAGGGGTATAGTCTGCCATTCGAACTTATCTAGCTCAAACCCCTTAGACACCACCGGGGGGGGGGGGAGGGGACGCACATGTCTCCATCTCAGTTCTATCCCATGAGTCATAAACAAACTTCCTCTAACAAAGTGAAAAGCAATGTCACTGCACCTAGGGACACCAACACAAAGCCTGTTAATGAAGTTTCAGACAATGGTTCCTCTGATGAGCCCTGGATGTTGGGAGTATTGGGCAGGGACCCGTTACGATCCCAGAAATTTGTCGCGGACCTAAACGCTGATTTGGGGTCTAAGCCACCACCGCCAATAGATGAGCCATCCAAAGGAAATGTTAATATGACATCAATCGAATTGGCCAAATCTAATGTGGTTGGCAGTTCTCATATCAGCCATAAGGTGGTCCACAATGAATTTGAGTCTATCCTCGATCCACCCTACATACTTGGTTGGGAGAGTGATCCCAGTATCAATATCAAACTAAACCTGAATTGCTCATCCCTGTTAAAAGCTTTTCACACAATACCCTGTCTGAGAACTATAGGATCTGATGATATTGATTGGGTAAGACTAGCAAACATTTATAATAACAGGATGACATGTGGTTTTTACTCCAGATTAATCATGAAACTTGTTTGGGAACAAAATGAAAATGTTGTCTTTATTGGTTTGACCCCCTTCTTGATCCATTCTGACTCTGATGCAAGAATATTTTTGGACAAGCCCATTGCACCTGCAGTTACCATTGACCAAAACACGATGCAAACTCAGCCTCCTCAAATCAGTGGTGATCTGGTCCAACATATAATAGCAATGGCTGCTGCACTATCTGGTTTATACACATTCCCACAATCAACGCCTACGACTTTGTCGTCGGTACCATCCTAGCCCTGTTCATCACAAACAATTATTTGAATGCCTGTCATGGAATTGCTGTGGGCTTGTTAACTTTAATAGATGGTGGGGCTCCATTGATGAGAGTGAATTTCCTGCCATCATCCTATTACAGGAAACAATGCATGTTTCTCAATTGACTGTCGAAGGTTTTGTCTGCTACTCTCAACCTGCAACTCGAGGGGAAAAGGGTAGACCCTCGGGGGGTTTAGCTATCCTAGTAAACAATGCATGTAAATCTTCAACTAAACTGGTTTATAAGGATGCTAATGTAATAGCCATAGAATTATCCCCTGTATCCTCACAGGATAAATACCTCATCTTTATGTGTATCTATTGGAATAGATCGATAATAATGTTTAATAATATCATCGACATCCTGGACTCCATCCTTGAAGGTGTTTTTACACTCCATGATGAGGTTGGAGTGGTGGTAGTGGGTGACTTCAATTCCTCTTGTCTCATACACAATCAAGGCCCGGGTCAACAATTCCATATAGCCTCTAGTTCGGCTAAGAATGGGAAAAAATGGGTGGAGTTTTTTCTTAACTGGGACCTCCAGGTAATTACTGGAAAGGTGGAGCTTACACATAGCTGGTCTAGGGGAGGTCTGCATTCTCATATTGACCACTTCTTCAAATCATCTAATCTTTGTCTGCTATCTGATACTGTGAACATTAAGAACTTGGGATTTGGTGATCATGACGCTATCTCTATCAAATTAAAATTAGAGTGCTGGGGATTTACTCCAACTTCTTCTCTAAAATTGGTTGAGAATGATAGAGTGGGACTATCTATCTGATGGAACCCTTCGGTATGCCACCAGCTAACTGAGCGACTGAGTTGATTTTGATTTGAATTTATTATTGACTGCCTGTGATCCTGTACGCGTTGATCAAATTATCTCTAGGAAGATCGAATTCCACCTGATAGAAATGTCAAAGCACAGAAAACTGGCACTGGTCAGAAAACATCATTTACATATATTTAATATTGAAATCTTCAAACTAAAGAAGTTTAGGAATTCTAACTTACGACAACTAATTAAGTTGTCTATTGAACCAACACAATATTATTTTCAAAAAAGGACCATTCTTGCTACACATAAAACTGCTGTCAAAAATTTTAAAACACAACTTTACTTGAAAGACAATCGGAATATGCTATATCACATTTTGAAAAGTGACACTTGCAAAATTTGGTCCTTATTAAGACTGATTAATGGCAATAATGAAGGGTTGAAAGAAAATGCTATTTCAGCTGATCAGTGGGTCATCTTTAGGTTGAAATACGAGTTACCTGCTGTGTTCCAAAACAATCCCAAAACTGTGATTCAGAATATAATACCTATGCGATCCCCTTGGAGCATTGAAGATATTTCACAGGCAATTAAGAGATTAAATCCCTCTAGGGCTATGGGACCCAATGGTATTCCTGCATGTCTTTTTAGATCAAATATTCAATTTTGGGCAATGATCTTGAAAAATAAATTTGATGCAGTATTTTCCTCACAAGCAATTCTGAGTTCGTGGTGCTCTGCCAATGTCATCCCCATATACAAAAAAGGCCCCATTAACGACCCTGGTAACTTTCGCCCTATTGCTTTAACTGATGCTTCATCTAAGGTATTCTGTCAATTCTTGAAGAACTTCAAGTCTTTATGAGAACCAATGCCATTCTCTCGAAATTCCAGACTGGATTTCGTCGGCAAATGGGATGCTCTCTCAATGCTACACTTATTGCCCATATTGTGTGGAATTCCAAACATAATCACTCGGGTGCAGTTTATATGGCAGCTCTTGATTTGAGCTCAGCATTTGATACGGTGCTAAGGGATCATTTGTGGTGGAAGATGAAGGTGATGGGCTTTCCAGCATATCTGATAGCGCTAATACGCTTACTTCATACTGACACCACTTACAGAGTGCGCCTTAATAAGGAAGGTATGTTAACTGACAAAATTTCATAAAAAGTTGGGTTGAAACAGGGCTGTACTCTGGCTGCTGTGTTGTTTAATCTGTATACATGTGATATAGAGGAATGTTGGGCAAAGGAAATTATCTATCCCATTCTAATTGGTCGAACGAGATTGAACTACATTGGTTTTGATGACATCCTTATCTTCGACAAAACACCGTTCGGCCTTCAGCATAAACTCAATGCTTTCATCTGTTATGCCAATGCCCAAAATTTGAAAATCAATCATTCCAAATCACGAATTTTGATTTTTAAGGATGGCCATAAAAAGAGTTGTCCGTACACATGGCTCATGGAAGATACCCGGGTTGTCATTATCCAAGAAGTCAAATACTTGGGGTATCCTCTATCAAACTCTTTCTCAAAGATCTGGTGGAAAGATAAAATGTGTGAGAAAATCAAACCCCTAGTTTCTCAAATGAGAATAACTATGGGTAAATACTGTGGTCTCTCTCTTGCCTGTTCTTCAATTTTACCTCCTAAAAGTTGAACCATCATTACTTTATATATTAGATATGTGTATATACGAGATAGATGACATCTTAGACACTCTTCAAGGAGGAATTTGGAAAAGTGTTTTAGGGCTTCCTGCATCCGTTCCAAATGATATAGTTCGTCATTAACTAGGTATTCTTCCTTTATCTGCTAAACGGAACTGGAGGCTTCTGAACAACTATGCAACAATGTTGGATCCTCCTGGTAACTCTCTTTATGAAGACCTGAACGAACATCTTCTTAAGGGTTGTATGAGATCTTTGACCAATTATGCTGGAAAAATGAATGATTTAATGGCTCTACTTGGTATTTTGAAAGATGAACATTAGGTTTACCTAGTTGTAAACAAAAATTGCACTTATATTACTGGAGTTGCCAGGCTGATAGAATTGGGTTCTATCGCTCCTCCTAGTTTGCCCAGTTTAGAAGGAAGTGGGGTGATGGACCAGGTTACATCATGCAGTTTCCTTCTGCTTCGGGTCGTAATATTTACTTACGATTTAAACTCAATCTTTTTCACACCAATGAATGCCTGTGTAAATGGGGCACCTGTTACAAACAATCCAACAACGGCTCCTGCCGATTTTGTAAGGATGTGTCCATTATCGAGACTCTTAAACATTTAGTTGTCTATTTAGAATATTTTGAAGATTTGCGACAATCGAGGTTTCGGAATTATATGATATCCAACTTAATTTGTCTTGTGAAGCATTATGACAGAGTTGTATGCTGGGTGAAAGTACTAAGCTCATTTTAAGATTGCCATCGATCCTAACAAACACTGACTCAAAGCTGAAGGATATGAATGATATATGAGGAGTGTTTTGAATGTTTTTGATTAATCTAAATGTGTAAACTTTGTTCTTTTCTTTTTTAAATTTACATTTTGTATATCTTAAAGAATTTGTAAAGTGTAATGTATTAGATTTCGTATACTGAATTTTTTGTAAAGGTTTCTAACCAAAAAAAAAAAAGGCAGTTTTATAAGTCAGGTGTTTGAGACTAGCTTTATGCATGGGTTCGAATGGAGGACCCATGAGTTTAGCAAGCCCCACATTAAGGTCCCAACCTGGTGGTGGGTTAGAAATTGGAGGGTGGAGTGAATTAAATACCAACCCTGCATCCAGTAGGTGGAGAATATAGGTGACAATATTGGAAGAAGGAGTGCAATCAATTGGATTGATTTGTTTATTCTGGCACCAAATAACAAATATTTTCCACTTATCAAAGTAACAGTGTCTTGTGTTAGGTTTTCTAGACTCGTTCAAGATGTCCATGCATCTCTAGGGTAAATTGAGATGGCTGAACTCTATGACTTCAGGAGCCATGCTGCCAAGTTTATTGAGTTGGGTTGGGGATGCACTGTTTGTCCTCTGTGCTGTGAGAGTAGATTGTACCAGCACAGGAGTTTGATAGGGTTGCACACCGCCAGTTTGCAGAGGTGTGGAAACCACGGTTGTCTCGCCCACATAGGAGCAACTAGGATGAGCGTCATTGATTCCCTGTGTATCTTGTTGACCACCTTCGTTATCAGGGGGGTTGGTGGAAAATCATAGGCAAACATCCCTGACCAATTCATCCATAGAGCGTTCCCCTTGGAGCCTGGCTGGGGCAACCTGGATGCGAAGTCTGGGCAATGCTGTTTTCGCTTGTGGTGAACAGGTCTATAGTGGGGAAACCCCTCTGAGAGAAGAGATCTTCTACGACTTCTTCGTGTAGACGCCATTCGTGTTCCTCTGGGAGGGGATTTCTGCTCAAAGCGTCCGCTAGTGAATTGAGATTCCCTGGAACATGTTGGGATGATAGGTAAATGTTCAGTCTGAGTGCCCATCTCCAGATTTTCTGGGCAAGCTTGGACAGATTTGGCGAACGAGCGCCCCCTTGTTTATGTAAAACATTGCTGTCATGCTGTCTGTTAGGATCTGCACTGACAGGTTGGATAGGTGGGGTTTGAACGCCCGAAGCACTCTGAAGACTGCCAGAAGTTTTAGCAGGTTGATGTGATTCTGAGCCACTGTGTGAGACCAGAGACCCTGAGCTGTGTGTTGAAGGAGGTGAGCTCCCCACAGTGACAGGGACGCGTCTGTTGTGACGACGGCTTGTATTTCTCGATCGTAAAAGGATTTCCCCTTTGTAAGATTCTCTCGTCCACCAGCGAAGACTCTGTACTAGTTTTGGCGAAACTACCACTAGCCTGAGACCTCTGTTTCGACAACCATTCCTGCATGGGTCGCATGCGGAGGCGCGCGTGGGCAACCAGGTAAATGCATGATGCCATCATGCCTAGCAAACCAATTGCTTTGCGCACCCTTATCTGGCGACCGGACTGATATTGAGCAATTTGCAGCAACAGATTCCGAATTCTTTCCTCTGATGGAAAGGCCAACTCCTCTTGGGTGTCTAGGACAGCTCCTAGGAACTGTTTGGAGGCGCTTGGCACCAGGCTTGATTTTTTTCTTGTTGATTGAGAAGCCCAATTGGAAGAGGTCGATTGT
Source organism: Ambystoma mexicanum (assembly GCF_040938575.1). Lineage (NCBI taxonomy): Eukaryota > Metazoa > Chordata > Amphibia > Caudata > Ambystomatidae > Ambystoma > Ambystoma mexicanum. The sequence continues at coordinate 434,022,208 of NC_090931.1, read as the reverse complement.
TCTTTGAATGTTGGATCTGCAAATTACGGGGGTTTCCCCTGTGATGAGCCAGTCGTCCAGGTAAGGATACACTGGGATTTCCTCCCTGCGTAGGTGCGCCGCCACCACCGGCAGTACCTTGGTGAATACCCTTGGAGCCAAGGCTATTCCGAAGGGCAGCACTTGAACTGGTAGTGCTGGCTGTCTACCTTGAAACACAAGAATCTTCTGTGCTCTGGGAACATGGAAATATGAAAATGAGCATCTTTCATATCCAATGTTGCCATGTAATCTCTTTTTAGTAGGGGGATTACTTCCTGGAGTGTAGTCATGCAGAATCTTTGTGGCTTGACATACTTGTTTGCAGGGCGCAAGTCTAATACTGGGCGCATCATTAGATCTTTTTTTGGCACAAGGAAGTAAGTTGAATACCCTTGTTTACCTGGTTGCCCGGGACGAGTTCTATTGCGTCCTTTGCAAGAAGAATGACAATCTCCTCGAGGAGGATTCTTTGGTGCTCCAAGGAGTGTATCTTCTGTCTTGGAGGATGGTTGCGGGGGCGTTCCTGTAGCTCTATACAGTACCCCACGGACACTGTGGACAGCACCCATCTGTCCAAAGTGATCCCTTCCCATGCGTGGGTGAAGATGGAAATGCGCCCTCCCTTACTGGTGATGCATGGGAAGGGACCCAGAGTGGAACGTCACTGTTGTTTATTGGGAGGTGTAGCGCCTCTACATGGGCGGCCTCTCCCCCTACCGCGGTCACTCTTTTGACCTCTGGAGAAACCTTGGGTAGCCTGTTAGTTGCTGCCCCACGAGGTTCCTTGGTTCTGATAGTAATTCGACCCTCTCTGGGAGTTTTGGCCGCGAAAGCGATGAAAATTATTATTTCCCCGCTGGTTTGGGGGCTTACTCTGGCAGTTAACCTACAAGGAGAAAAACTATTTAGGGCCGCTCCCTCCAACCCACTGTACATAAGGGATCAGCTAAAACCGGACTCATTAGTAGTTACAACCACCAGAAAGAAAGCAGGAACACCACTAGCATCTTTGTAAGCACCCCCGGACAAAGAGAGCAAGAGAATATATGCTCTAGGGAGGAAAGAGGCACCCACGTCGGCATACCAAGCACGCATTGCCAATACCACCACTCTGTTAGCAAGCTACAACTGCCACCAATGGGAACAGGTAGCTGCCCTCATTGCCTCTGCACCAGAACCTCTAAAGAGCCAGCTGGCCAAATTGCGCCGGACGGAAGATCAGTGTCTGGATGCGTTCTCAAGGCTAACTTTGATGCAGCAGACAATTCAGGAAGGCTGATAGCAGAAGGCACAGTGATTAAACGACACGCTTGGCTAAGGCAGTCAGGGTTTAAACCCGAGACCCAAGCCACCCTTATAGACATGCCGGTAGAAACAAATGTCCTGTTTGGGGAAGCAGTGGAGGAAGCGCTGAAGGCGGCTAAGGACGAATAGGACACCTTAAAGTCCCTTGGCCAACTAACAAATAAGCCCCCAAACCAGCGGGGAAATAATTTTTGTCGCTTTCGCGGCCAAAACTCCCAGAGAGGGCCCAATTACTATTAGAACCAAGGAACCTCATGGGGCGGCAACCAACAAGCTACCCAAGGTTTCTCCAGAGGTCAAAAGAGGGGCCGCGATAGGGGGAGAGGCAGCCCAGTGAACTGGAGTCTCAGTACGGAGTCTCTTAATAGGAGGTTGAGGGTCTTTGGATCCCGAAGGGGCAGAGGTTTCTGGAGTACTCTGATAGCTATGGAAGAAATGTGGGTCTTTTTCATAGAAATCTACAAAAAAGGACATCTTCCTCATCACTCCATCAATGTCCTCCGAGTCCCATTGTCTTGAACTGGGGATAACCCTCTCCTGATGAGGTTCCTTACTTGTCTCTGTTCCCCGAGTAGGGGGAGGGACAGACTTTCCCTTGGTGGCAGGTTCAGGACCCTTGGATCTTTCTCTGTGTTTCTCCTTCTGAACCTGGTGTTCAGAGGCTTTCTTATGTTGTTCTTCCCCTTTCCCATGTGTAGAGAAATGTTTTTCTGACCCTTTGGGGTGACGCTTGGCTTTGAGAATCGGAGGTGAGATCACGAGATTCGGGAGTCTTGGAAGAGGGGCGTTGAACCTCGGAAGCAGAAGTCGAACGAACTACAGGAGTAGCCGTCGAACGTGCTAACTGGGGGAAGAGGTCGGATTCCTCTTCTGACGACAATACCTCTGTGACTTTTGGTAATATGGCACTTTTAGCAATCGTGGACGGTTGCTGTGTGTCATGAGCCGACCGTGACCTGGAAAATCCACAGGACACCGAATCGGCGGACCGCTCTCTCTGTGCTTTATTATGCCAATCACTCGACACACGTGTCGAATCTCGGGCAGGGTTAGTGTGTTTGGTGGAAGAGGTGTGTGTTGCGCTATTGCCACCGGGTGATGTCCCCATAATTGAACCACCGGTCAGTCCACCGAGGTCGGGGGATTGCGCGTGGGTGCCTGACACCCCTGTGCCCTCGCTGTCTGATAGGGCGGCGTTGCTGCAATCGCTGAAGGAACCCACTGCGTCAATGGCCTGGAGCTGCCTGGCATAGTGGGCCCAACGCTTGGTCGAGCGGTCCTTGAGTGTCTTGGCTTTGAAGAGCTTACAAGATATACAATTTGCCTCGGGATGGTCCCTTGGAAGACACAGGTTACAGGTATTATGTTTGTCTACCCAGGGAAACTTACGGTTGCACTTCGGGCAGAATTTAAAGGGAGTACTCTTCATATGTCAATATTTGGCGGCGGGCGGGCGGGCGTGCGTGTGCGTGTGTGTGTCCACCCGTCACTCTCCCTACTTGCACAGGGCCGAGGCCAGAGGCTTTCCGACAGCTGTTCTTCCTCGGTCTCTAGTACCAACGTCGATCTGCGACATAGGGTTGGAGAACAGGGATTTTTTTTTGTGTTAATTATATGATAAATGGCTAAAAGTCAGGGAACTCCACGATTATGCTTCCGACAATTATGGCGGAAAAAAACAATCTGAGGGTCCTACACGCGTGAGGGATCATGGGTACAGTGGACGTCACACTAGGGATAGTATTACTGGCACGTCCTGTGTCGACGCCCATTTTTGAAAAACAAACTAATACTCTGCAGCTTCCACTAGACGGCACAGATTCCACAAGCCTCAGAAATATGACATTGCATTACTTACCGTAAAAGCATTTCTGTTGGTTGTATCTGCTTAGATTCACATGCTGTGCATAGTCCGACATCCAGTGGTCACTGCGGAGTATTGCATTTTGTTTTTCGTAGTCGAAAAGGGGACGTCGACAAGGCGTGTCTGTAACACTATCGCTATAGTGACGTGCGTTGTACTCACAATCCCTCACGCGTCAAGGTCCCTGTTTGTATTTTTTCTGCCCTGAGGGAGCCTTCTATACGTGAGTGAGTACAGAAAAGAGAGAGAGATGTAGAAAGGTGTCTATGTTCCTTCCATCCGAGCGGGGAGGAAGGGTGGGCGCATGTGAATCTAAGCAGATACAACCATCAGAAATGCTTTTACGGTAAGTAATGCATTGTCCTTTGATGTTTGTTAATCTGCTTAGAATTGCATGCTGTGCATAGACTAGCGAGCAGTACCTGGAGTTGGCGGTGGGGTATGAGAAGGAACAGTAGAGAAAAGATGTCTTAATACTGCCTGTCCCACCTGGGAGTCAGATCTAGAGTGTGCATCTAGACAGTAGTGTTTTGTAAAGGTGTGCACAGAACTCCAGGTTGCCGCTTTGCAGATGGACTCAAGGGGAACATTTGCAATGAATGCTATGGATGCCCCAGTGCCTAGAGTAGAATGTGCTCTTGGCTTGAAGGGTAGTTCTCTCTTAGCAAGAGAGAAACAGAGAGTGATGCATTGAACAATCCATCTAGATATAGTGGATTTTGAAACTGCATCTCCTTCTCTTCCTGCTGCCACCGAGACAAAGAACTGATTAGTCTTTCTCAGTGGTCTGGTTCTTTCCATGTAGAACATGACAGCTCTGCGCAGATCAAGTCTATGCAGACTTTTTTCTCCCGAATTGGAAGGGTTTTGAAAGAACGTTGGTAGTTCTATTCACTGGTTTACATGGAATTTTGAGATGAATTTCGGTGCAAACCTTGGGTGCGTGCGTAGAACCACTTTTACTTTGTGAACTGTTACAAAGGGGTCTAGAACAGAAAGAGCCTGTAGTTCACTTACTCTCCTAATGGAGGTGATAGCTATTAGGAAAGCATTCTTAAGAGTGAGGTCTTTAAGAGTTGCTTTGTGCAGGGTTCAAAGTGTGAGCCCGTGAGTCTGGTAAGTACCACATTCATGTCCCAGCCGGGAGCTGGGTTTGCTATCGGAGGGTGTATTCTCTTTACTCCCTCCATGAAGGCTTTGATAACGAACTTTCCACCACGACACTTTAAGCTGGGAAGTGGTGTTTGCAGAAAGTGCCGCTAGGTGGACTTTAATGGAATTGAACACTAGACCAGAGTCCAGTAAATGGGTCAGGTACAGGACAATGTGCGTGGGGGAGCAGTCAACTGGGTTGATGCTTCTTCCTCTACACCAGATGACAAATCTCTTCCATTTGCTAGAATAACAGTGACGAGTGTTAGGCTTTCTAGCCTCCCTGAGGATGTCCATGCATCTCTGCGGGAGTTGTAAGTGTCCAAATTCTATGATCTCAGGAGCCAGGCTGCTAAGTTCATGGTCTGAGGACATGGATGCAGTGTCCTGCCCTTGTCCTGTGACAGCATGTTGTGCGGGCAGGGAAGTTTCACTGGGGGAGATCGAGACATCTCCATCAAGTGAGCAAACCATGGCAGCCGGGCCCACATAGGGGCCACTAGTATCATGGTAACTTGTTCCTGGTGCATCTTGTGCACAATCTTGTTAGAAGGGGAGTCGGGGGGAAAAGGCGTAAGAACATTTCCCTGACCATGGAATCGATAGACCATTCCCCTTGGATTGGTTCTGGGGGTACCTGGAGGCGTAATCTTGGCATTGTGAGTTCTCCAGAGTTGCGAACAGGTCTATTTCTGGGAATCCCCATTGTGTGAAGACGTCGAAGACTATGTCTTCGTGCAACTGCCATTCGTACTCTGAGGGCAGAGGGAAGTCTCTGCTGAGTTCGTCTGCTAGCAGATTGAGTTCCCCTGGTACATGTTGCGACAGTAGGAACATGTTGTGTTTGAGAGCCCACTTCCAGATATTCTGGGACAGCTTGGACAGTCCTGGAGAGTGGGTGCCCCCTTGCTTGTTGAGGTAGTACATGGCTGTGGTGCTGAACGTAAGGACCATCACTGTCTTCCATTGTAGGTGTTCCTGGAAGGCTTTTAGCCTTAAACACGGCCAGTAGCTCCAGTAGGTTTATGTGCTTGGATGCTACGCTCGGAGTCCACACTCCGTGAGCAGTCTGACGGGATAGGTGAGCCCCCCCATCCAGTGAGGGATGCGTCTGTGGTTAGAGTGGCTTCCACTGCGGGTGTGGCAAAGGGTTTCCCTCTTACCAGGTTTTCCTTTGTCCACCACCGTAGCGAGAGAACCAAGGCCTGCGAGACCACCACTAGATCGTCCCATTGTCCGCTGGCCTGACACCACTGGCTGTTGAGCCACTCTTGCATTGGGCGCAGGCGTGCGTGAGGTACCAAATAAATACATGACACCATCATTCCTAGCAAGCGCATCGCTTTGCGCACCGTCACCTCTTGACTGCCACATATTGGGAGATCTGAAACAGCATGTTTTGGACCCTCTCGTTGGAGGGGAAGACGAGGCCGTCCTTTGTTCGAATTAGAGCCCCTAGGAATTGCTTGGTCTGGCTGGGGTCTAAGCTGGACTTCTTCTCGTTGATGGAGAATCCCATTTGGAACAAAAGGTCTACAGTCTTTTGGGTATTAGAGAAGCATGTTTCGTAAGAATCCCCTGTTATGAGCCAATCGTCGAGGTAAGGGTATACTGGGATGGACAACCTGCGCAGGTGGGCCGCTGCCACTGCCAGTACTTTCGTGAATACCCTCGGTGCAGATGCTATGCCGAAGGGTAGCACTCTGAACTGGTAGTGTTTGCTCTCTATCATGAACCTGAGGTATTTTCTGTGCGCCGGCAACATTAAAATATGAAAGTATGCATCTTTCATGTCCATCTTTCATGTCCAGTGTTGTCATGTAATCTCCCTGTGCTAGCAGTGGGATCACTTCCTGTAAGGTCACCATACGAAACTTTTGGGGCATGACAAACTTGTTCGTTGGGCGCAGATCTAATACAGGGCGCATGGTTAGATCCTTTTTGGGTACAAGGAAGTACACTGAATAAATACCTTCCGTTACCTGAGATAGAGGCACAACCTCTATAGCCCCTTTTTCCAGTAGCTGGTCCACTTCTTGGAGAAGGATGGTGATGTGTTCTGGTGTCATGCGTCGTCCCCTCGGGGGTCTGTATGTTGGGGAACTGTTGAATTCTATACAGTAGCCGCGGGCTATGGTGGATAGTACCCAGCGGTCTGATGTTATTCCCTCCCATGCTGGAAGAAAGGATGTTAACCGGCCCCCGACCGGCGATGCATGGGAGGGGACCTGAATCTTTGTGTCACTTGGTGTTGTTGGTGGCTTGGGAGCCTCTAGGGGTGGAACCCCGTCCTCTCCGCTTGCCACGGCGTTGACCTCTTTGATTGTACTGGCCACTATTACTTTGGTAGTTGTTGGCAGAATATTGAAGTTGTTGGTTCTGTTGCTGGCGTTGGCCACGAAAAGACCGCTTGTTGCCAAATCCCCACCTGTTAGGGGGCTTTGAGATTTGGTCCAAGGTCTTTATGGTATCAAATTCTTTTTTTTCATTTTCCAGTGCGCCGTCCACTGCCTTTCCAAAGAGGCTAGACTCGTCAATAGGCTTGTTAATGAGCGCCGCTTGCGTTTCCGCCTTAAACCCGGAATTGCGAAGCCAGACGTGGCGCTTCAGCAGAATTCCCTGTACCAAAGAGCGGCCAGCTGTTTCTGCTGCATTGAGGGTATTCTTAACGATGCTCTGGTTGACCAGAGATCGTTCATTAACTGTAGCCAGCAATCAAGTTTTTAGGCGTTCAGGGACTTCCTCTATGTCCTGCTTAAGCTTTCACCATTGCACATCAGCGTAGCTTGCCAGCAATGTGTTATTATTGGCAATCCTAGTTGAGAACGCTGCCGAGGTGGTAATTCTTTTGGCTAGGGCATAAAGCTTTTTCCCCTCTTTATCCGGGGGTGCCTCACTGGTAGACAGTGGAACCCCAGCCCTTTTCCTGGTGTTAGTCACCACTAAGGAGTCCGGGATTGAGTGACCCTTAATATATAGTGGGTCTGATTGAGAGGGTGAGAACAATTTTTCGATTCTTGGATTAACCCCTCTTACTAGTGCAGGGGTGGCCAGTGAAGGGATGATTCGTCTCTTAACAGAGGCGAGTATTGGAATTGTTTGGCTGGTGGGGGGTTTTTCTTTGATAATCCTTTCCACTAAGTCAGTGTCTGGGGTGACCTCCCCAGTTTCAACCTCAAAATGTGCTGCTGCCTTCTTCAGCAGCGCATTAAAGGTGGGCTGATCGTCAATAGGCGAAGGGTTCCTGACCGGTGTGGTCTGAGGAGACCTGATGTCTATAATGTCTGGCTCTGTAGACCCTGATGGTGACTGCCAGGGATTTGGGTCACCCTCACCTGGGTCTTCCTCGTACCCTTCCTCACCTATGTTAGTGTCCTCATGGAAGCCTTCTCCCTCTTGTTGGTTTTCATCATTAATGAACTCCCCTCCTTCCTGGAAGTGAGTGTCCTCTTCGGTGAGGTCGTAATAGTTCATATCCTCCTGAAAGGGGTTATAAAACAACTTCGGGTATTTAGCCCTTGGACTTTCTAGGAGTACCTCCCTAGGTCTTTTAGGTGTCCTATTTTCTGGAATGGCCATGAATCTATCTAACTTGCCCATACAGGACTGGAACTTCTAAGGTCCACTGAGGTAGGCCAGAGCGGTCTGGGAGTGAAAAAGGAGTTTCTTCTCCTTGTATTTGCCTAGATATGTCCCATAGCGTCGAAGATAAGGTGCCTTCGCCTACTGAGAAGTGTTCTGGCAGGCTAGGGCTTTCCGTCGACGGTGGGAGCTGTCCCAGCCTACTTTCCGGCGCCTTTGGCGTTTCTTTGGCCTTGTGCGCGGTTTTCGGCTCGTCACTTGTCGCCCGTCTCTGGCTGTCCCTATTAGATATACGCGCGAGGCTTTCGGCGATCATTCTCTCTGCCGAGGGATCGCTCGCCGTCGCGCTAGGTACCGTTGAGTCTTTTGTGGCAATGTGCGCACTCTTACGAGGCACGTCGCCGCCTGAGGGTTTGGGGTTAGCGCCCTTATTTCCAGAGTGCCCCGTCGCCTGTCGCGGAAGAGGGGAGGGCTGGCGACCCTTACGGTCGGCGGAAGACGCCGGTGGGCCCAGCGCCTCCGTTGGCTCTATGGCTGCCTTCGTCTTTGACGAATGTGTGCCATGGATTATGTGTTTATGAGATTTCTTGTGTGCGTCCTTGTCGCCGGGGTGTTCATCCCCATAAGCTGGGCGTGAGCCGGGCTTGTCGGGGCCGGGGACGGACGAAGAGGAGCGAGAACGCTCCCTCGAGAGGTCTACAACCTCCGTTACGGGGGCCGTGTAATCACTTTCCTCGTCACATTCGGAGGCGGCGGCAGCGGGCGAGGAATCTGACCTAGACATGGCGTAGGCCACCCACCTATTGACCCTGCGGTCCTTTATCGTTTTGGGCTTAAGTAACTTACAGGCCGCACAGCCGTCGACCTTGTGATCGAGGGGCAAGCACCGTTTGTGCTTGTCCTTCCAGGTATATTTGCCTTTGCAAAGTGGGCAAAACCTAAAGGGCGTCCTCTGCATAGCTGAGGGCAAGAAGTGTGATTACGACCTCGAAAGACAGGGAGGGGAAAGAGAAAGGCATTCTCGGAGTGAAAAGAAAAGATCACACAACCCCACTCGCCCTACTGTGTAAGGCCGGCGAGGCCAGGCCACGTGTTCGGCGACGCCGAAGGATCTCCTCTGCTCGTCCTTCCGTCGAAGATCTTGCTCGGCGGAGAAACAGCTTGCAGCTTCGTCGAGGGAGGGATCTATGTGTTAGATATTAATAGTAATAGTAAGGGTCGAAGAAATGATTTTGCAACGTCTCTCGAGGAGCTCCGCATAGAGGCGACCAATAACTGGGCGGAAAAAAACAATCTGAGGGACCTCGACGCTTGAGGGATTGTGGGTACAACGCACGTCACTATAGGGATAGTGTTACAGACACGCCTTGTTGACGTCCCCTTTTCGACTACGAAAAACAAAATGCAATACTCCGCAGTGACCACTGGATGTCGGACTATGCACAGCATGTGATTCTAAGAAGATTAACAAACATCAGAAATATATATATAGAGCAACTCTTGGTACGACTCAGACCTCGTCACCCTTAAACCAAAGTGTAGGATGACTGAGAAGAAATTACAGGCATCTTGTGCACCCTCTGACAAACTGGCCTCACACCTGCTCCAAAGGCAGTACCAACTCTCTGTCCACACTAAGAACTCACATCCAAGCCTGAGTCTCTACGGCATCTAACACCATGGCCGAACTCTTAAACTGCAAGGAGCTGGCCAATCCTGCTGCAGTATCTACTTCTCCTTTCCCCTCCCAGGCCCTCGGCGTGGCCTTAACTTCACATTCTATCTAAAAAACAAAGGACATCCTGTCCACCCTCTCTCCCTCTCCTCCATCCTCTACCTCTGGCCTTCCTGCGGCCGTCCTTCCTCCTACCTTCTCTACCTTTCTTCACCCCCAAGAAGGTTTCTAGACAAGTCCGATCTATGAAGGTCACGTCACAACAGGTTCTTCCCTGTTCATCCAAAAACATCAAGGACCACATTGACACCCTCGCTTATGCAAAAACTCTTTCATCACTGGAACCTTCCATTCCCCTCTTAAGCACTCTCTTGTGCACCTCCTTCTTAAGAAACCCTGTGCCGACCCCTCCAGTCCGGCTAACTATCCCCCGACCTCCATTACTCCTTTTTGGGGCAAACGCTTGCAAAAGCGGGCCATCTCCCAGCTTAACCTTCACACCAAATCTTTTGGTTGTCTCCGTGACCATCAGTCTGGCTTCAGAGCTGCCAGAAGCATGGAAGCTGCTCTCCTGAACATCCATGAAGACCTGCTCTCAAACCTTGATACTAACCACCCTTCTGTCCTCATCCTACTCAATCTATCTTCTGCTTTTGATACCGTCAACCATGCCATCCTGATCAACCGGCTCCGTGGTAACCTGGGTATCGCTGATCAGGCCCTGGTCTGGCCGACCTCTCTCTGACCGACCCTCCCAGGTCCAACGCAGGTCCTTCCTCTCCTCTATCTCTCTCTACCTGTGGTGTTCCCCAGTGGGGTCTAATCTTTCTTTTTGGCTGTTCAATCAATACCTGGCACCTCTCACCCACCGCATAGCTGCTCTCTTCTCCAATTTACAGTGCTTTGTGGGCGGCACTCAGCTCGCTTTCAGGGTCTGTTTCTTCTGCCTCTCTCATCCCGGATTGTCTGTCCGCAATCCAGAAGTGATGTGCCACCAATGATCTCTGCCTTAATGCCAGTAAGCAGAGATCCTCCTCATCAGCACCTTCCTTTCCTGTCACTCTCTGGCCGCCCACTCTGGGCCCTCTTCCTGCTCCCAGTTGTGAGGCTGAGAATCTTAGGGTCATCTTCGACTCCACATTCGCCTTCTCTCCTCACATCGTCGACGTCTCTAAGAAGTCAAACTACCAGCTACACCTCCTCAGAGGTATTCTTCCTTTCCTCACTTACCCCAGAAGCTCACGGTCTCCAGAATTCTGGTTCTCTCTAGGCTGGACTACTGCAACAGCCTCTTTCAAAATGTACCTGCCTCTACTCTCTGTCCTCTACAACTCATCCAGAACAGGACTGCAAGACCTGTCCTTGGCCTCAAGAACAGGGATGGCATCTCTCCAGCTCCGAAATCTCTCAATTGGTTTCCAGTCGCAGCAAGGATCAAGTTCAAGATCCTCTGCATTGTCCACAAGGCTTTCTGGGGCCTAGGACCGCAATACCTCCAACTCCCTCTACGGAAATATCTTCCTATTCAAGCTCTTCGCTCCTCTACCTCCAACTCCTTCCGCAATAATACAGCCTGCATAATCTGCAGCAACAAGGTTCTTTAGCAAGCTGCTGGCAGTGGCTTTGCCTTCCGCTGCTACTAGGGCAAGTCTAGACTTTAGAGGCTCTGGAGCAGAATCAAAGAGCCCCGTAATTACATCCCATTTATGGCAGTCATAGCTTGCCAACAGTGTGGAATTGTTGGCAATCCTAGTTTGAAACGCTGCCGAAGTGGCAACTTTCCTCCCCATGGTATAGAGCTTCTTGCTCTCCTTGTCCGGAGGAGCCTCAGAAGAGGCGAGTGGTGTACCTGCCCTCTTTCAAGTAGTTGTAACTAGCAAATCTGGCTTAAGCTGTCCTCTGATATATAAAGGATCAGATTGCGCCGGGCGGAAAAGTTTTTCCATCCACAGGGTTACTGCCCTTGTTTGATTGGGAGTTTTCAGTAAAGGATGGATTCTTCTCTGGACAGACTTTAAGATGGGTATGACCTGGGTGGCAGCTTTTTTGTCTCCTATGAGGTCTTCGACAACATTTTTGTCTTGCCGAGTCTCCTGTGTTTGAATAGCGAAGTACTCAGCTGTATTTTGTTATGGTTTAATACAGTGGTTTCAAATAAGGGCTGATTATCTACTGGAGAATCAGGAACTGGGGAATCCTGTTGAATTGGAGATGACATAGTATGCACCTATGCCTCATCTTCATCATCATCATCATCTCCATCAGTGTTGATATTGGTCCTAATCCCCATCAGTGTGGATGTCATACATTACATTACATTTCATTTGTTATGCGCGCTATTGACCCTAGGGCATAAAGGCGCAGACAACAAAAAGACATACAACACAAATGAGGACAGGCTTAGAGGTGAGGATCAGAGCATCCTCAGTAAATTATTCCACTATTCCCTGTAGTATGATGCAGTCTATTGGAGAAATCCGTGAGTACAGTAGATCAAACAAATAAAGTCTTCAGTTCCTTCTTGAAAGATGCGAGGGAATAGTGACTCCTCAAGCTGATAGGAAGATTATTCCACATCGCGGGGCCTTCACCATAAATGCTCCCTTTTCCGCCTTCATCGTTTTACATCTTGGCTGTATGATTTGATTAGTGAAGTCGGATCTCAAAGATTTTACATTACTCTTTGAAATTATGTGCTGTTGTAAACATTCAGGCATTACTTGTAGCCGGCATTTGAAAACTATAACCAGTACTCTAAAATTAATCCTGGCTTCAATAGGTAGCCAGTGTAATGAGCGTCTGGCCACAGTTACATGGCTATGCCTTGGGAGTCTAAGAACAACTCTGACCGCCCAATTCTGTGCTACCTGCAATCTTTGCAGCTCTCTTTTGTTGATGCCCAGCAGGAGGCTACAACAATAGTCTAATTTAGCACCTATAATTGCCCTGGCTATGGTCTCAGCGCTTTCCTGCGAGATCATTGGCCTCAAATGTGCCAAGAGTCTGATATAATAGGCTACCCCTGCCACCACTGATGAGGCATGAGCTTTCATGCTTACAGTCGAGTCGAGAGTTACTCCTAAAATTTTAGTTTTTGATAAGGGAATAATGATATCCTCCCCCAATTTAAGGTAGCTATATTCTTGACTCAGCTTACTAATCGCCTTAGAGCTGCCAACTATTAGCAACTCAGTCTTACTGCGATTAAGAGCTAGAAAATTATCCAACATTCATTTTTCAATGAGGGCAAAAACTCTATTCACCTCCACCTCATCCTTTTTGTGATGTCCTGATAACACATTGAGTGTCGTCTGCATAATTAGAGAACACGACCCCCTCCTCCTGTAACAAAGAAGAATGGGGTCATGAACAGGTTATACAGACATGGGGACAAACTTGCCCCTTGTGGGACCCCATAAAGAACGGAAAGTGGACTAGCTTCAGCAGAGGCCGAGCAAACTCTACTTGTTCTATTCTCCAGGAAAGAGGCAATCCACCGGGCTGCTGAGTCTGAGAGGTTAGCCACCTCTTGTAGTCTTGGAATTAAGATCGAATGCTCGACCAAATCAAAGGCCGCTGATTGATCTAGATAGATTATCAGGAAGAGGCCACTTCTATCCATTTCCCCCATTAATTTAGATTTCAGTTCTAATAACGAGGTTTCCGTCCCATGTTTCTTCCTGAATCCCGACTGATTTGGATGGAGGATGTAATAAAGGTCTAGGTGCTCTGCGAGTTGACTGTAGGCCACTATCCAAAATCTTAAGTAAGAAGGGTGTGTTGGAAATGGGTCGGAAATTTAGCGGATTATCCATTGGCAACCATGGTTGCTTTTAATTCGTTTGGTACACTACTTGGTTTAAGAGAGGCATTTATAAAATACAGATTGCTTTAATAAGCTGCGGTGGACATGTTTTTATAATCATGGAAGAGCAAGCATCACCCCTGCATTGTGACGGTTTCATATGCTCTGCAGGAATGCAAGACCTTTTTGCTGGTGGCTGTGAAGAAGATATTGGTGGCTGAGAACTGGAAGACAGGAGCTGAGAGCTTGAAGCTTGAGCAGTAGAGTGTGTATTTTGAAAATGTTCTAGTGAATGAGGTTTTTTTCAAGTAAATGTGAACAAAAGTCATTCTGGACATCACCCTATCTCCTCTGCGGACCATAGGGGCGAGCTGGGGATGACCCCTGGGTAGGGTATGGCGGGGACTTCGGGTGTAGAAGTAGGTAGGCCTTTATTGTGTAAGGCCTCACTTAAGGAACCCTCTTCTTCCTGTGGGACAGTTACAATATCTTTTGAAGGTGTAGACTTGCCCTATGGGCCTTGTCTTTGTTCTTATGAGACTTGTCTCTATGATCAGAGCTTTTTGACGAAGAGTTCTTGGAATTAGAAGGCTTAAACAGTCCTTCTGGGACATGTTTCTTAACCAGGTGAGATAACATGGTGTTTAAGGATTTCCAGCCAGTTTCGAAGTAATATGTTGAGTTTAGGCATTGGAAGGGACCTCCGCCTAGTCTGTCGACGTTCGGTCAAAAGAGTTTAATTAATGGGCTGCGTCCTTTGTCTTATGGGGCGACTGGGATTTGAGGGCCCAGAGGACAGGGAATCTACTGATCTCCCCTAAATGCCGAATCACATTGCCGCAGAGTGTGTGCTTAGTGTGGGAAGAGGATGTGCTCTTGTCACTGGGTGTCATCCCCACAACAGGGCCGACTGCCTGTCTACTAGGGTCGGGGGCTTGCACTTGGGAACTTGGATGTTCCCCGTCGCCCTCGCCGTCCGAAAAGACGGCGACACTGTGGTCACTGGAGGCTCCCTCCACGTCCATGGCGGCTTCGACCTGCATGGCGTGATGGGCCAAGCGTTTAGTTCTGCGATCTATAAGGGTCTTGGCTCTAAAGAGCTTGCAAGATCGACAGTGCCCTTCGTTGTGGTCGCGGTGCAGACACAGATTACATACACTGCTCGTCGATCCACAGATATTTTCTGTTACAAGTGGGGCAGAATTTAAAGGGTCACTTATCCATGTCTGGGAAGGGCAGCCGGGCGATAAAGGGAAAAGGTGGGAAAATGCATTGTCAATGACCACCCCCCACTCTCCCTACCGTATGGGCCTAGGCCCGGTGGGCCTTCCAAGGCTGAAATGGTCTGTTGAAACTTGACTCCGTCCAAATGCGTTGTCTTGTCCTTTCCACCGTGTTGAAGATCGATGTTGGAAAGAAAAGGACAGAAAGAGTAACTATAATTAAACTTCATAAGTAAATGGTGTCAGCCGAACTAGAACTCTGAGATAAGCGACCGCTCACAATGGCGGAAAAAATAACAATCCGAGGGACCTCGACTCGTGAAGGACCATGGGTACAGTGGACGTCACACTATGATGGTATTACTGGCACGCCCTGTCGAAGTCCCTTTTTGAGTTTCGAAAACAACAACTCTAATACTCTGCAGCTTCCACTAGAAGTCGGCCTATGCATAGCATGTGATCTAAGGAGATTTCACAAGCTTCAGAAATATGGGATACATTACTCACCATAATCCTATTTCTGATGCTTGCATCTGCTTAGATTCACATGCTTTTTTTGTTAGTCGGGTGTTTTAGACTAGACTTGTGCATTGGCTCGAAAGGGGGTCCCATGAGCTTAGCGAGTACCACGTTGAGATCCCATCCTGGCGGTGGGTTTGAAATAGGAGGGTGGAGTCTCTTTACTCCTTCAAATGAATGCCTTAATGACAGGTACTTTCCACCATGAGACCTTATTATGGGAAGCGGTGTAGGCTGACAAAGCCGCCAGGTGGACTTTTAGGGAGTTAAATACTAACACTGCATCTAGCAAATGGAGCATATAAGTTAGAATGTGGGAAAGAGTACATTCTATGGGTTTGATTTGTTTAGACTGGCACCAAATATGAATCTTCTCCATTTGTCAAAGTAACAGTGTCTAGTGTTTGGTTTTCTTGATTCTTGCAAGATATCCATGCATCTCTGTGGCAGGTTAAGATGTCCGAACTCTATGACCTCATGAGCCATGCTCCCAAGTTCATTGAGTGAGGCTGCGGGTGCACTGTTAGTCCCTCGTGCTGAGTGAGTAGATTGTACAGCACAGGAGTTTGATGGGATCGCACATCGCCAGTTTGCGCAGATGAGGATACCGTGGTTGTCTTGCCCACATAGGAGCAACTAGGATAGGCGTTGTCGGTTCCTTGTGGATCTTGTTCACCACCTTCCTCATGAGAGGTGTTGCGGGGGAGAGGGGGGGTGCGGGGGAAGCATAAGCAAATTTCCTTGACCAGTTCTTCCATAGGGCGTTGCCCTTGGAGCCTGGCTGCGGGAACCTGGACGCGAAGTCTGGGCATTGACTGTTTTCGCTTGTAGCGAACATGTCTATTGTGGGGAAACCCCATAGAGAGAAGGTGTTTTACGACTTTTTCGTGTAGATGCCACTCGTGTTCCTCTGGTAGGGGCATCTCTGCTCAATGAGTCTGCTAGAGAGTGGAGTTCCCCTGGAACATGCTGCGACGATGGGAACATCTTCCATTTCAGTGCCCATTTCCAAATTTGCTGCGCAAGCCTGGGCAGATTTGGAGAACGCGTGCCCCCCCCGTTTGTGGATATAAAACATCGCTGTAATGCTGTTTGTCAGAACTTGCACAGATTGGTTCTCTAAATGTGATTCGAATGCCCGAAGGGCTTTGAATACTGCCAGAAGCTCTAGCAGATTGATGTGGTTTTGGGCTGCCGTGCAAGACCAGAGACGCTGAGCTGTGTGGTGAAGGTAATTAGCGCCCCACCCCGCTATAGAGGCGTCCATCGTGGCAATCGCCCGTATCTCTGGATCATAGAAGGGTTTGCCCTTCAGCGGATTTTCCCTTGTTCAGCAGCGAAGATTTTGTACAAGTGTTGGCGAAACGACCACTAGATCGTCCAACTGACCACTTGCATGAGACCACTGTTTCACAAACCACCCCTGCCTGGGTCGCAGACACGTGCGAGGAACCAGGTAAATGCAAGTTGCCATCATGCCTAGCAAACGCATAGCTTTGCGCACCCTTATCTGGCAGCCGGCCTGATAATGCAGTATTTGCAGTAACACATTTTCGACTCTTTCCTCAGACGGAAAGACCAACCCCTCTTGCGTGTTTAAGACAGCTCCTAGGAACTGTTTGGAAGTGCTTGGCACTTGGCTTGACTTTCTCATTGATGTAGAAGCCCAATTGAAAGAGGAGGTTGATTGTTCTTTGAATGTCTGGTCTGCAAATTAGGGGTGACTTCCTGTAATGAGCCAGTCGTCCAGGTAAGGGTACACTGGGATTGCCTCCCTGCGTAGGTGCGCTGCCACCACCGCAAGTTCCTTTGTGAATACCCTTGGAGCAGAAGCTATTTCGAAGGGCAACACTTTCAATAGGTAGTGCTGGTTCGCTATCTTGAAACAAGAATCTTCTGTGCGCTGGGAACATTGAAATATGAAAATAGGCATCTTTCATATCCAGTGTTGCCATGTAATCCCTTTTCTAGTAGAGGGATTACCTCTTGTAGCGTAGTCATGCAGAACTTTTGTGGCTTGACATACTTGTTTGCAGGACTCAAATCTTATACTGGGCGCATTGTTAGATCTTTCTTTGGCAATAGGAAGTAAGTTGAATAAAAACCCCCGTTCAACTGGTCGGCCGGGACGACTTCGATGGCGTACTTTATTAGCAGAGTGGCCATCTCCTCGAGGAGGATACGCTGGTGTTCTCTTCCGTGGATCTTCTGTTGTGGCGGGGTGGTCGTTGGAGGAGCTCTATACAGTATCCGCCTGCTACTGTGGGCAGCACACATCTGTCTGAGGCGATTCCTGCGTGGGTGAAGCTGGAAATGCGCCCTCCTCCTGGAGAGGCATGGGAGGGCACCTGAAACGGAATGTCACTGCTTCTGAGTTGGAGTGCCACCTCAAAAGGGATTGCGCCTTCGACAACCTCTGCGCTGTCCTCTAGGATAGCCCTGGGAGTACTGACCGATTATTACCCCAGGAGGATCTTTGGTTTTGACTGTAATTGGAGCCCCATTGAGAACCTTGGCTGCGAAAACGGCGTAAATTGCCATTACCCCTTTGGCCAGGTAGCTTGTTGGTGAGTTGGCCCAACGATTTAAGTGCGTCATATTTGTCTTTGGCTGCCTTAAGGGCGTACTCGATGGCCTTGCCGAAGAGCACATTGGGTTCAATGGGAATGTTAATTAGTGTGGCCTGCGTTTCTGGTCTGAAACCTAATTGCCGTAGCCAATCATGACACTTAATAACAGTACCCTGAGCAATGATTCTTCCGGTATTGTCTGCAACATCAAGGTTGGTCTTAAGTAAGCAGCTTGAGACTGCCCTCGCTTCTGCGGCCACCTGTGCTAGCTGGGATTTCAGCGGTTATGGGGCTGACGATACTAGAGCAGACACTTCCTCCCATTTGTGGCA
The DNA here is from genome assembly GCF_040938575.1 of Ambystoma mexicanum. Taxonomy (NCBI): domain Eukaryota; kingdom Metazoa; phylum Chordata; class Amphibia; order Caudata; family Ambystomatidae; genus Ambystoma; species Ambystoma mexicanum. The sequence continues at coordinate 434,004,160 of NC_090931.1, read as the reverse complement.
GTTATAACTGGCCAAAAGGGTAGCATTGTTCGCAACTTTGGTCTGGTAAGCCACCGGGGAGGAGACCTTCCTACCCATGGTGTACATTTTTTTGCTTTTCCTGTCGGGTGGGGCCTCAGAGGAAGCAAGGGGGGTGCCCGCTCTTTTCCTAGTTGTAGTTACAACTAATGAGTCTGGCTTCAGCTGCCCTCTAATATACAGTGGTTATGAAGGTGCAGGTTTAAAAAGATTTCCTTCATGTGCGTTTAAAGCCTGTATGAGGTTAGGTGCTTCTAATGAAGGTTGTATCCTGCGCTGTATTGACTCGAGTAAAGGAATAAACTGCGCCATTGTTTTCTTGTCCCCAATGATCTGTTCTACAAAGTCCTTATCCTCCTCTACCTCCTGGGTGTCAATTTGAAAGGGCTTTGCCTACCTGGCTAGCACCTCATTAAGAAGGGGTTGGTTGTCAATAGGCGAATCAACGATAGTAGGGTCCTAATCAATAGGTGAGACTATCGGATACATATTGGCCTCTGGGTCAGTCTCTTGGTCCTCATCGTCCCCATAATAAGGGTCTGTTCCCGCCTCATCGTACTGAGGGTCAGCTGCCTCTACAATTGAGAGGTTGTGTTCGGAATCCGGGTCATAGAGCTCTATGACTGTGCTACGCACTGGAATTTCTGTACGAGACCTTTTAGAAGGGGGTTGAGAAGGTTGAGCAGAGACTGGAGACCCAGAGGGAGCTGTGGCGGGGGAGTGGAAACTCAAAGTATGCAGGGTCCTTTTCGTAGAAATTGGCCATAAAGGACATTCTCCTCATGACCCCATCTATGTCTTGTGAAGACCATTCTGCTGAATTTGGGATTACCAAGGGTTGGGAAAGAAGTCCCAAGTCTTCATCTATGGGAGGACTAACCCCAGATTTTTTAGGCCTAGTCTCTACAGGTCTATCCTTATGAGGGATGGGCCTAGTTTCCTTAGGTTTTCTTTATGAGAGGTTTTTTTCCCTATGAGGGCTTTTATCCCTATGAGGGGTTTTTGAGGATTTCTTTTTGTGGTCTCCCCTCCCCTCAACCCCCCGGAGCCGTTTTTATCAGACTGTTTGGGGCCTACTACCTGATCTGACGCAGAGCGTCGACTTTCGGGTGTGGGAAGGGCCGAGGCCTTGTCTGCGGACGATCAGCCCTCAGAGGGAGTTTTACACGCTACACCCTTGCCGTCTTCCGACGGTTGGGTCCTGTCGTGCAGCGATCTCGAGCAAGAATGCCCAGAGGACAGGGACTGAACTGACCTTTCCCTGGGTGCCGTGCGTTGTTGACTGCTCGACCCATGTGTCGAGTTTCGACTTGGGGCTATGTGTTTAGTGGTGGGTGGTTTTAATGCGCTTCAGCCGCTGGGTGTAGTCCCCACAACATGGCCGCCGGCCTGTCCTCCGGGGTCGGGGGCCTGCGCTTAGGTAGCCGGAGCTACTGAGTCACCCTCGCCACCCGAAACGGTGGCGTTGCTGCCATCACTGAAAGCGCCTTCTACCTCTATGGCCTCAAGTTGCATGGCGTAGTGGGCCCAGCGTTTTGTGGAGCGGTCCTTTAAAGTCTTGGGCTTGAAGAGTGTACACCCTCGACAAGACACCTCGACGTGGTCTCTTGGGAGACACAAGTTACAGACTAAATGCTTATCGACCAACAGGAATTTACAATTGGACTTGGGGCAGAATTTAAATGGGGTCTTGTCCATAACTATAAACTATGGCAGCTGGGCGAAAGTAGTGTAAGAAGAGGGGCATATACATCCTAAAATGACCCCCCCCCCCCTCTCTCTCCCTACTGTCTGGGCCAAGGCCCGGGGCGGCCTTCCAAGGCCGAACGGTCCGTCGCAGTAGTCTTTCGACAGGTAGTCTTTGTTTTCACTGGCGTGATGTTTCGATGGCCGGTGAAGTAAAGGATAGAACGAATGAACTATTGGTAATTGAAATAAGTAAATGGCTTTATGCAGAAAGAGGAACTCCACTTTACGCGTCGGTCTAGAATGGCGGAAAAAACAATCTGAGGGACCTCGACATGTGAGGGTTCATGGGTACAGTGGACGTCACTAGGGATAGTATTACTGGCACGCCCTGTTGATGTCCCTTTTTGAGTTTCAAAAACAACAACTAATACTCCGCAGCTTCTAGATGTCGGCCTATGCACAGCATGTGATCTAAGCAGATTCCACAACCCTCAGATATATATGACATGCATTACTTACCGTAAAAGCATTTCTGATGATTGTATCTGCTTAGATACACATGCTGCGCATATAGTCCGACTTCCAGTGGTAACCGCAGAGTATTGCATCTTGTCTTCCGAGAATCAAAAGGGGACGTCGACATGGGTGTCCCTGTAACACTATCCCTATGTGACGTGTAGTCTACCCAAGATCCCTCACGTGTCGAGGTCCCTCCGATTGTATTTTTTCTGCCTTGAGGGAGCCTTAGGACTATCCTGAGTACAGAAACGAGAGGAAGTAGTAAGACGTCTATAAGAGGTCCATGTTCCTTACATCCGAGCGGGGAGGAAGGGTGGGCGCATGTGAATCTAAGCAGATACAATCCTCAGAAATGATTTTACGGTAAGTAATGCATGTCTTCTGATGTTTGTTAATCTGCTTAGAATCACATGCTGTGCATAGACTAGCGAGCGGTACCCAGAGTTGGAGGTGGGTTGTGAGAAGGAACAGTAGTGAAAATATTTCTTAGTACTGCCTGTCCCACCTGAGAATCAGACCTAGAGTGAGTGTCTAGGCAATAGTGTTTTGAAAAGGTGTGTACAGAACTCCGGGGTGCCGCTTTGCAAATGGACTCAAGGGGAACATTTGCAATGAATGCTATGGAAGCCCCAGTGCCTCAAGTAGAATATGCTCTAGGCTTGAAGGGCAGTTCTCTCTTAGCAAGAGTGTAGCAGAATGTGATGCATTTGACAACCCACCTAGAGATAGTGGATTTGGAGACCGCATCTCCTTCTCTTCCTGCTGCCACTGAAACAAAAAACTGATCAGTTTTTCTTAGTGGTTGAGTTCTTTCCATGTAGTACTGCTCTGCGTACATCAAGTGTGTGCAGGCTTCTTTCTCCCATGCTTGAAGGGTTTTGAAAGAACGTTGGTAGTTCTATTGATTGGTTCACATGGAACTTAAGAATGAATTTAGGCGCAAACCATGGTGAGTGCTTAGAACCACCATATCTTTGTGAACTGTTACAACTGGGTCTAGGACTGAGAGTGCTTGTAGTTCACTTACTCTCATAATGGAGGGAATAGCTATTAAAAAAGCAGTCTTATAGGTGAGATCTTTAAGACTCACTTTATGCATGGGCTCGAAGGGAGGCCCCATAAGTCTTGTCAACACCACGTTTAGGCCCCATCCGGGAGCCAGGTTAGAAAGGGGAGTGTGAATTCTTTTCACTCCCTCCATGAAAGCCTTAATAACTGGTATCATCCACAACAACACTTTCTGTTGTGATATAGTGTAGGCTGAAAGCACAGCTAAGTGAACCTTTAGAGAGTTAAAGACCAGGCCTGAGTCAAGTAAATGAGTTAGGCACAAAACAATATGTGTGGGAGAGCAGTTAATCGGGTTAATGCTCTGAGTTGCACCTGATGACAAACCGTTTCCACTTACTGGAATAGCAATATCGAGTGTTCGGTTTTCTAGCCTCCCTGAGAATGTCCATACATCTTTGAGGGAGCTGCAGGTGCGCAAACTCTGACTTCAGGAGCCAGGCCGCTAAGTTCAAGGTCTGCGGGCATGGGTGAAGCGTCTCCCCTTTGTCTTGCAATAACATGTTGTACGGGCAAGGAGGAGATGGGGACATCTCCATCAGATGAGCGAACCAGGGTTGGCGGGCCCACATGGGTGCCAACAGTATCATCGTGACTGGTTCCTGGTGCATCTTGTGCACTATTTTGTTGAGAAGGGGAGTCGGAGGAAAAGCGTAAACACATTTCCCTGACCATGTTGTCCGGAGTCCGTTCCCCTTGGAACGGTTCTGGGCGTACCTGGAGGTGTAATCTTGGCATTGGAGCGTTCTCCAGAGTTGCAAACAAGTCAATCTCTGAGAAGCCCCATTCTGCGAAAACATTGGAGACAATGTCTTTGTGTAATTGCCATTTGTACTCCATGGGCAGTGGGAAATCTCTGCAGAGTACGTCTGCCAGAAGATTGAGTTCCACTGGAACATGTTGTGACAACAGGAACATGTGTTTGAGAGCCCACTTCCAAATCCTCTGCAACAGTTTGGACAGCGCTGGAGAGTGAATGCCCCCCCCCCCCCCCCCCTGTTTGTTCAGATAGTACATGGCCGTGGTGCTGCCTGAGGATCAGACCCGTCTTTCCTTGCAGTTGTGTCTGGAAAGATTTTAGTGCTTTGAACACTGCTAACAGCTCCAACATGTTTATGTGGTTGGATGCTATATCTGATGACCAAACTCTGTGCGCTGTTTGTTGAAGCAGGTGAGCTGCCCACCCTGTGAGAGATGCATCTGTAGTTAGAGTAGCTTCCACTGCAGGGGTGGTGAAGGATTTTCCCCCTTCAAGAGGTTGTCCCTCTACCACCACCGCAGTGGGATAACGGGGGCTGGCGAGACAACCACTAGATCGTCCCATTGTCAGCTGGCCTGACACCACTGGCTGTTGAGCCACTCCTGCATTGGATGCATGTGCAAGCGCGCGTGAGGAACCAAATAAATACATGACTCCATCATTCCTAACAGTCACATAGCCTTGCGTACCGTCACCTCTCGACTGACTACATACTGGAGGGATTTGAAACAGCATGTTTTGGACCCTCTCATTGGAGGGGAAGACGAGGCCGTCCTTTGTTCGAATTAGAGCCCCTAGGAACTGCTTGACCTGACTGGGGTCTAGGCTGGATTTTCTCTTGTTGATAGAGCATCCCAGACTGAACAAAAGATCTATCGTTTTTTGGGTATTTGACAGGCAGGTTTCGGAAGAGTCCCCTGTTATGAGCCAGTCGTCGAGATAAGGATAGACTGGGATGGATTGCCTGTGCAGGTGTGCTGCTGCCACTGCTAGTACCGTTGTAAACACCCTTGGTGCAGATGCTATGCCGAAGGGTAGTACCTTGAACTGATAATGGCTGTCTTGTATCATAAATCTGATGCATTTTCTGTGCGCCGGCCACATTGAAATATGAAAGCATGCATCTTTCAGGTCCAGTGTTGCCATGTAATCCCCCTGTGATAGCAGGGGAATTACTTCATGCAGAGTGACCATGCACAACTTTTGTGGCTTTACAAATTTGTTCGCTGGGCGCAGATCCTTTTTGGGTACAAGGAAGTACACTGAATAAATACCTTCTTTTACCTATAACAGAGGTACGACCTCTATGGCTCCCTTTTCTTCTAGTGTCTCCACTTCCTGAAGAAGGATACGAATATGGTCTGGTGTCAGCCGTCTTGCTCGTGGAAGTCTGAACATTGGGGACCGGTTGAACTCTATTCAGTACCCATGGGCCACGGTCTTGAGCACCCACTGGTCTGTAGTTATCCCCTCAGGTCATTTACGGGGTGGTGTATCCGCTGGTTCCCTGTGGAGAGGACCAATTGTTTCCCGAGGTGTACTGTTTTTGAGGGAAGTGTTGGCCACGAAAAAGCCATCTGGACCCAGATCCTCGTCTTGTAGAGGGTCTTTGTGTAATTTGGTCTAACGTCTTCAGGGTGTCATGCTCCTTTTTTTGCGGTCTCAACGGCCTCGTCGACTGCTCTCCTAAACAGGTTGGATTCTTCCAAGGGTTTATTTATAAGTGATGCTTGCGTCTCTGGCTTGAACCCAGAGTTCCTTAGCCACGTGGTGTTACGCTCACCTGGTCTCTGCGGGGACGTTTGGGCACGGTTGCAACCCTGCCAGTAACTGGCTCCGCTGGGAGTGGCTTCTTCCCCTGCTCCTGTGTTGTGGACTGCACTGGTTGTTGGTACTGCCCTTGCGAGAATACGAGAGGCTGTGAGAATGCTGCGATATGGCTGTGGTCTCCCTCAAACCCTTCTTCCCAGAATGTGGTGAGCATGCGCCTACCCATATAGTCTCACGTGTTTAATTATGATGGCAAGCTCTCCGTCCTACTTCTCACTGCAGGGGCGCTTTTAGTTAGACCTCGTTTCTTCACTGGTCTATGTGCGTGGCAGCCCAGACCAGCTGTGGTTGAACCACTTCAAAGGTAAGTATCCTTCGATAATGATTATTGGCCGTATTCTTTTGTAATGTCTTTTTCCTTGATTATTGTCCGAATCTCTTGTAATGTCTTTCCTTCTCCCCGATAGGTGATGTGAGGCCCAGCGGAATTGCGGTGCAAGAAGCGAGCCCCAATGGAGAACAGGGGAGTTCACGATGTCCCAATAAGTGGTAAGTTTGGTTCTTAGGTCAAGCGCGAGGATTGGTTTGCGCGTGACCTTAGCGTAATGGCTTTATAGTTCTTCTAACCTTGTTTGTCCTTTTCTCCTGCAGGGATGGCCTGGCGAAGTCAGACTGGAATGCTGTTATATGAAGATCTGCCAGCGGGTGAAGGATGCCTTGAAACCGAGGATGCTGGCCGGAGATGAACTCCTGAATAAGTGTTGAGGCTGGGAGCCGGGATCAGGTAAAGATGCGCCCCGACTGCGGTTGCTGCTGGAATCAGGTAAAGATGCGCTTCAGGCGATGGTTATTGCTGGAATAAGGTAAGATGCGCTTCAGGCGGCGGTGAGCGTTACGCTGCTATAAGCAGACTAAAGCGAAGCTCTTGCATGCCGGCGGGGTCCCAGCCATCCCCATTTGTTCTGACCTGTGGCCCCACCCTGCCACTCCCAGAAAATGCTGCACGTGCAGCCCAATGCACTCATATGGCCACGCCCGACCTGGAGGCACGTGGAGGCTCTGCAGGGGAGAAAATAGCATGTGCACCAGAATAAAAGTGTGCAGAGCACACTTTCTCATGAGCCTGGCGCCAAAGGCAAAGGACCGGGTCCAACTGGACCCTTTATGTAGTGAAGCTTGTGGTCCTTGCCCTGTGGCCATGAAACGCGTGTCTCTTCAGGAATGTGCCCTGAGCCAGAGATCTACCAGCTGTTTCGGCAGAATCCAAAGTGTTTTTAAGTATGCTTTGGTTGATTTGTCTGCCCTCAGTCACTGTGGCCAGGAGACTAGTGCATAGTGGTTCAGGAACCTCCTGTAGGCCTTCTTGTAACAGGGCCCACTGACCGTGAGCGTAGCTGGCCAATAAGGTGGTATTGTTGGCGAAACGTGTTGAAAAAGCTGCTGTGGCCGTGACCCTCTTTCCAAGGGCGTAAAGTCTTTTACCTTCTTTATCAGGGGGTGCCTCGCCGGTTGACAGAGGAACCCCTATCCTCTTTCTTGTAGTGGTCACCACCAGGGAGTCTGGGGTGGAGTGACCTCGGATATAAAGGGGGTCTGAGGGAGGACGAAAAAGCTTTTCTATCCTCGGATTAACACCTCTTGTAAGGGCAGGTGTTGATAAGGAGGGAGCCAGTTGTTTTTTAATCGAATTGAGGAGAGGAATGCCCTCCACAAAGTCAGCTTCAGGGACAGCTTCATCTGTGGTGATTTTGAAGTGTTCTGCTGCTTTGCGCAACATGATATTAAACGTCAATTGATCATCCACTGGCGAGGGCTGTCTAGTGGGAGTGGTCTGGGGCAATCCAAACACAGGGCATCAGGATCTGGAGACTGCCATGGCTGAGGGTCACCCATATCCAGGTTTTCCCACCAGCCCTCTATAGGATCATGCATATTCTCAGGATTGATGAACTGATCTTCATTCCGAGTGTCTGCAGGAATCCCCTCCTCAGTGAGGTCATAGGTGTATATATCCTCCTCTTGAGAGGGGTCAAAGAGTCTTGGGATTTTGTTAAAGGGTCCAAAGGGCTTTCATCCCGTGGTCTTCTAAGCGAGGGTTGCTTAGTCGAAAGGTCAACGACCTCCGGTTTGGAGGTCTGTTTGTCACTATTGCCGTCGTCCCATTCGCTGGCAGCGGGAGATAACTCAGCCTTTGACATCCCATAGGCTGCCAACCGCTTGACTTTGCGCTCCTTTAATGTCTTAGAACGGAGGAGGTTACAAGCCACGCAACCTACTTTGTTGTGATCGAGGGGCAAGCAACGATTACACCGTTTATGCTCATCTCTGCAAGGAAATTTGACTTTGCAAATGGGGCAAATCCTAAATGGAGTCCTCGCCATAGCTGAGGATGGGTAGAGTGACAAAGACCAAAAGGGAAAGAGGAAGAAAAGGGAAAGGCATTCTCAGATTGTACAGAAATGTCCATCCCACCCCCCACTCCTCCTACTGTGTAGGCCGGCGGAAGGCCCGGCCACGTGTTCGGCAGTGCCGACTGGATCATTGTCCGTCGAAGTTCTGCAGATTCAGGTTTTCACATCTGGAACAGCTGTCGAAATAAGGGACGGATAGGGTGATCTTCAGATTTTATATAAACTATTCGACCAAAGGTTGAAGGGACAATAGGCAAATTCTCTGACGAGCTCCGCTTATGGCGACCAGTATGCTGGGTGGAAAAAAACAATCTGAGGGAACTCGACGCGCGAGGGATCTTGGGTACACTACACGTCACATAGGGCTAGTGTTACAGGCACGCCCATGTCGACGTCCCCTTTCGATTCTCGAAAGACAAGATGCAATACTCTGCGGTTACCACTGGATGTCGGACTATATGCACAGCATGTGATTCTAAACAGATTAACAAACATCAAAAATGTATATATATGTAGTAAACTATGTGCTTATATTCTATATTAAAAACAGTCATCTTATTCCCTTTTTAAAGAGTCTGGGCCCCCCACTGGACATCCTTTGACACGCCTTAGCAAGGCCAGTCCCCCAGTTTGATGACCCCATTTCCTCTAATTTGATACCCATGCCATATCCATTCTTCCTCACTCCACCCAACACCCTACCAACAGCACCAAGCCATGTGGTTCTTGGGTCAGAGACCTGTGTAATCCTTCAGACCAGTCACTAACCCTCAAGATCCAAGTCCTTTGCCTTCAACACCTTTGTACTGGAATGCAGTCCCTCTGAAATTGAGACCGATTGCCTTCCTGGCAAAATTAAAAGGAAACCTGAACGAAACATCTTCTCCGCCGAGAGGATACAAAACAGTTCTCACACTGCACGCACATTTTGGCTTGTGCACTGTTAGGTGAGATTTTCACAGAACTAATAAATCTTCCTGACATGGGTCAACCCCAGAACTTTTTGCTTTACCGGTGGGATATTTTTCCTTAATACCTCAATGAGTGGGAACCTTTCTCCACACTCACACAATCTTCTACTCTTTTTATGGCTGTCATTTTTCTGACTCTCCATAGTGTCTTTTTAAAGTTATCCTCTTTAACAACTTATTGGTAATTATTGCCTGCTGTTGCTGGGTTGCCCTAGGGGCTCGCCTTTTAACTTTCTTTGGCTAACCTTGAGTAAACTAAAGTTCCCAAGGGTAGAAAGCATCTTTGGATCTGTTAGGGAGAATGCTCATAAATGTGCTAATTCCATTCACCTTAGAGACCCCCGGCAACTTTGCTGGATTTTGAGGACTTGAATTTTTTTTATCTGGAGAGAGTGTGGGCCTTTTCCCCGCTCTCTCGTGTATTTTGATGTGCGTTTTACTCTTGTGTTCTTTGATTGTGGAGTTTTGGACAACCCCATATGCATCATCTTTTCATGCGTGTCACACAGCACCCTCAGTGCAGTAACACAGGGAAACCTTTTAGGGTGTCCCAAGGTTTAAATAACTTCTCTGGGGTAAACTACTGTTTCCCAGAGAAAGTAAAGTGATTTTGACTTTACTAGTCTTTCCAAATTCCTACACCCAGCACACACTATCTTACCATAGAGTGCTGACCGCGTTACCTAGTATCCCATATGTCTAGAAACTCATGCAGCAGTCAAATGCTACCCTTTCCTCTCGAAATAGCAGGTGGCAGAGGTTTTACAACGAACTACCATGATTTTTCCTGACCGCGAACACTGGTAGCGTTAAATCGCGGGAGCCAGGTTTTTAAGATGGCGTCTGAGCCCCCTTTGTTTAAACAGGTCCCGGTCTTTTTTCGCCATTTCTTTTTGGAAAGGTCCTTCTAGAGTTTGTCTCAGCGCGCCAAACCAGGTTTGGTCCCTTTGTTCCTACGCCTTTGGCGGGCTTCAGGACGGAAGACCGCCTCTGGCGCCCTAGTGTCTGGGGTGGCCAAGAAGGGGAGGCGCCCGAAACTCCCTGTTCTTATTCTCCTAGGAGACCCAAATGCACTCTGGCGTGATTGGCTGTCCTTGCCGGACAGTCAGCCAGCCAATCTGCTGGGTGAGTGGCAGCTAGGCTGAAATGAATGGGAGTAAACTGGCTAAATGGCGAGTCTCTTGGCTTGGAAGGCAGAGTCGACCACTGGAACGAAAGTACCGTAGACAAGCTGAAATACGACAGCTGCTGCAACTCCTGGACCGTTGGTTTGCCCGGTGAAGCCCCTCTGCAGGTCCGAATCGGCAAGTTCATCTCGACAGAGAAGCCCTTCAAGGACGACTTCTCCCTTTCAGTTGCTGGGACCAATCCAATCGTAAACCACCTGGATACCAGTCTCGGAGCTGGTTGTATTGTCCTCAGAGTGCTGCAGGAAACCGAATAGCCAGGGAGAAGGACACAAGTTTGTGTACTTGACTACAGCTACCGGAATCGAAGATTTGCATTTGCCAGCTTTTTGACCAGTGCAGTGCAGGAGTGCCCTGACGTCCTCCCTCTTGTCCACACGACTGAAGCTGAGGAACAGCGAGATCTGCATGAATTGCCAGGAACAGACGTCTTCAGCTGCATCTTTTTCTTCGTTATAAAATACTGTGAAAACCCGACTGAGAGAACTTACCTCTCACTGCGAAAGTGCTTGAAACTTTGGCAACTTGCAGGCCTAGTCAGCTTGTGACCCAAGGAACAAGTTACTTACCTGTAACTGTTGTTCTCCAGCATGGGTCTGGCATGGATTCACATGCTCATGAATATTCCCCGTCGTCAGGCTGGGAATCCTCGGTAAAGAAAAAATCAGTATCAGTTTCGTTTCTGATCTATCTTTCTTAGTAGTAACCAATCACTGATCTCTGGGTCATACTGCCCCCAGCCAATGACTGCCCTCTCCCTAAGCCCCTCCCCTGGCAGCCATCCTCAGATTTGGTAGCACGTAAAGTGGCAGTAGGACCAAGTGAAGAGCCGCAGAGGAGAAGGAGGGAGGGTTTGCATGTGAATCCATGCCAGACCCATGCTGGAGAACAACAGTTACAGGTAAGTAACTTGTTCCTTCTCCAGCATGGGGTCTGGCATGGATTCACATGCTCATGAATATAAGATTACATAGCAGTACACGCATGCACAACCACCGGAGGTGGCAACAGGCTCAACATTAAGCAATACAACAACTCAACATTAAGCATCTCTTACCTCCTCACCAGGCTCACCTTAAGCGAACAGGTTGCGCAGCACTGCTTGGCCGACGCTGGACCCCTCCCAGGAGTCCCGATCGACGCAGTAGAATCTTGTGAAGGTGTGCGTCGACCTCCACGTAGCAGCCCTGCAGATGTCCAGCAGGGGCATACCAGACAGGAACGCCGTGGTAGCAGAGATCGCTCTGGTCGAATGGGCTCACGGACGGCCAGGCAGCGGTCGATTTGCCAACCGGTGACAGTGCATGATGCAGCCGGAGAGCCATCTGGAAATGGAAGCCTTCGAGAGAGCCTTCCCTTGATTCACAGGTCCAAAGTACACAAACAGCTGTGATGTCTTCCGAAAACTCTTCTTGCGGTCCACGTAGAACTTCAGCGCTCCAGCTACGTCCAGCGACGAAGACGACGGGAAGAAAACTGGCAACACCAAGGGCTCGTTGAGGTTGAAGTCTGACGGCACCTTGGGCATAAAGGAGGCATGCGTCCTCAGCACCACCCTCGTGTCTTGAAAAGTCAAGTACGGAGGCTTGCAAGATAGGGCCTGGATCTCTCCCACTCGTCATGCGGAGGTGATGGCCACGAGAAATGCTGTCTTCCACAACAGGAACTTCAACGGCGTTGAATGCATAGGCTCGAATGGGGGGCCCCCATGAGCCTGGTCAGCACCACGTTGAGCTCCCACACCGGGGCAGGGGCCTTCACCGGCGGGAACGATCGGAATAGTCCTTTCATAAATTCCTTCACCAGACGATAAGACCACAAGGACGCGCGTCCTGTAGTTCTGGTGTATCGGGAGATGGCAGCCAGATGTATCTTGATGGAGGCGTGAGCCAGTCCAGCTTTGGCCAGCGACAGTAGGTACGGCAATACTTGAGGGTCCGTAATCCGCAGAGGGTTAATCTTCTGTGCACAGCACCAGACATAAAACCTCTTCCACTTATGTCCATAGCATTTGAGAGTTGAGGATGCCCTGGCTTTTGCAAGAACCTCCCTGCAGTTTGCTGGGATACCGTATCCTCCAAACCCTAGTGCTGCAAGAGCCATGCCTGCAAGTTCAGCGACTCTGGGTCGTGATGGAGAATGGCGCCTCCTTCTCTGGAGAGAAGATCCACGTCTGTCGTCAGCTTGATAGGTGGGGACGCTGACAAGTCCAGAAGGTCCGGGAACCAGATCTGTCTCGGCCACGCCGGTGCGACGAGGATCATCCTGCACCTGGACCTCTTGAGCTGGTTGATGAGACGGAGCAGCAACGGCAACGGAGGGAACGCGTACAGGAACAGGCCGTCCCAAGGAAACGAGAAAGCAATGCCCATGCTCCTCGGCTGTGCGAACCTGCTGGCGAACCTCTGGCACTTGGAGTTCGTCGCCATCGCGAACAGGTCGATCTGGGGTTTGCCCCATCGTTGAAAGAGCTGATCCACCTGGTCCTGGTGTAGTTCCCACTTGTGGCACGAGCGCAGCTCCCTGCTGAGTGAGTCGGCGATGGTGTTTTTTAGTACGGCCTGGTGGAAGGGAACCAGAAACATCCCCTGGGCGACGGCCCAGTGCCTCAGATCCTGGGCCTCCTTGGATAGGGCTGGGGATCTGGTGCCTCCCTGCTTCCGGATGTAGAACATCGTGCTGGTGTTGTTGGTGAAGATCCTCACCGCTTTGTCCTTGAGGGACGGAAGGAACAATTTGAGCGCCCAGAAAACGGCTCGTAGCTCCAGGAGCCATAGGCCTCTTGCGTGGAGATCTCCGGTGTGGGCCCCCATCCCTCCAGGGAGGCATCCGTCGTCACCGTCTCCTGCCACGCCGGGGTCTGAAAGTCTGTGCCTGCCGTGAGGTGCGCACGGTTACCCCACCATAGAATCGCCCGATGGAACTCCTCATCGAGCGGAATCCTGTCTTCAAAGCTGCGCGCCGCTTGACACCAGCGGGCGTCGAGGAACTCTTGTAGCGGACGCATCCGAAGTCTACAAAGGGGCACAAGGTAGATGCATGAGGACATCATCCCGAGGAGGGACTTGATGGACCTCACCCTGGCCACATCCGTGGCTAACAGGCGCTGCACCTTGCCCAAAATGGCCTTCGTCCTTTCTTCCGATGGAGATGCCAATCGACTCACTGTAACGAGCTTTGCTCCCAGAAACAGTGCCACCTGCGACGGAACCAGGTGGGATTTGGGGTAGTTGATGGTGAATCCCAGTTCCATGAGCAGGCGGACGGTCCTCCCCGTGTGTTCGACGGCGAGTTCCCTCAACCTTGCCCGGATTAGCCAGTTGTCCAGTTAGGGGTAGACGTGGATCCCTTGCAGGCGCAGCCGCGCCGCCACTGGTGCAAGGCACTTGGTGAACATCCGGAGTGCCGACTTTAATCCGAACAGCAGGGCTCTGAATTGGTAGTGACGCCCCTAGACTACGAATCTGAGGAACTCTATGTCCTTTTAGAATGGGGATGTGGAATTAAGCATCCTCCAGGTCCATCGACGGTAGGAAGTCGCCCTCCTCCAGCTGTCCCAGCACGTGCTGGAGGGTGACGATCCTGAATTTCGGTGCCTTGATGTACTTGTTTAACCGACGCAGGTCCAGGATGGGGCGCCAACCGCCTGTCTTCTTTCTGACGAGGAAGTACCTTGAGTATACTCCGGAGCCTCTTGGGGACGAGCTCGATGGCACCTTTCTTGAGCATTGCCCTTACCTCCAACAGCAGTTGAGGGACGCGATTCTCCTTCCTGGCCATGGGAGGAATGCAAGGACACTTCTTTTGAAATTCTAGCGAGTGTCCGCGGGCCAGGGTGTCCAGCACCCAACGTTCGGTGGAGAGGGACTCCCACACGCTGACTAACTTCGTCAGCCGGCCTCCCACCGGGGTGCTTCGGTGGGGGCCCGACGCTACGGCCGGTTCAGTCCTGCTTGGAAGAGGCCTTGCAGCCTCGGCCTCCTTGACGACGGCGGCGAGACCCTCCTTGCTGGCCGCGACCTCTGAAGGCCTCCTGGGACGAGGAACGGGCTGCTTGGCGGTACGTAGAAGAGCCACCGCTGGATCCCTTGGAGGCTCCCTGTCTACCTCCGGAGCTCCGAAAGGGCCGCCGTTGCTGAAGGACTCCTAGGGCTCGGGCCGTCTGTGTCGGTCTTGAAAGCCTGGAGGGACTCATCCACCGTCTTCCCAAACAGGTTGTTGCCGTCGACCAGCATATCCAACACTCTGGTCTGGACGCCCTGGCGAAAGTCAGTAGCCCTGAGCCATCCTTGTCGTCGAAGGCAAACCCCGTTGCCCAGCTGGCGAAATCCGGTATCGGCAATGTCCGTTGCCACCATTATGGCGTGATCCGACGCCAACTCACCTTCCTGCTTTCTAGCAGGGGAGCTATCTTGAACCAGAGCTCCCCGTCTTAACGGGCCACAATCGCCAAGGCATTGGCCGCCTTAATCGTCGTCGCCATCGACGAGATGACTCGTCCCATGGAGTCCAACTTCTTGCCCTGAGGCACAAGGGGGCGGCGTCGGGGACCCAGTACTTCTTCTCGCACCTGTCCCTTTTGGCGGGTGTTGTGGAAGGGTTCTTCAGGAAAGCCAGCCCTTCGTCCCAGATGTCGTCGAGCAACGGTACCGCGAGGACCGTCTTTCTCTTGGCCTCCCGTCATTGGTAAAGAAACCCTTCCTTTTTCTGTTCCTCAGGGCAGAGCTGGAAGAGCTTGGATGCCCTGGCTATCATGGCGTGGAAAGAGCCAATTTCGTCGGGCGGAGAGGCCCGAGCGGGGGGGGGGAGGGGGGGTTGTGGGGGAGGGGAGGAGTTGATCGGGGTTGGGGGTGATGAAGGAATGTCCGTTGTATCATCGCCCCCGTCGTCCGTCCCCGTCGCTGTATCCGTCGCCATATCACCCCAAGGGTCCGGCGAGGGGGATGAGGAGTCCACAGGCCTTGTGGGCACGTAGGGCGGAACGGGGTGGACTCTCCTCCGCTTGTTCGGAGGGCTTCCCGACGGTCCAGGCTCTGGATCCTCCGTCGGGGTCCGTGGTAACCTCGTCCTTATCTCAGTACATAAGGATTAGATTGCCAACACAATGGCCGGCAAGCTATCCTGGGGCTCGGGCAATGGGTGCGACGGGCGGGATGGCTGCTCCACAGGGCCCTCGTCGTCGCCATCATCGCTATCTTCGATCACATCAGCAGGATCCTTTCCCCTGGGATCGAACCTTCTCGAACCTCTCGTTGAGGCCTTCGAACCTCTCGTTGAGGCCTTTCACGGTTTCCACCAGATCCTCCTCGGAGGCTGAATCAGAGTGAGTAATGGCCACCGCCCCCCCCCCCAATCTTTTTCCACCTGGGTCTTCACGGGGGTCTTAACGAAGGGCTGGAGAGAGGATTCCCTCCGTGGTGGCAGGGAAACTCTGGGTCCCGAGGCCGCCTCCGCTGGCATAGCCTCTGCCGGCTTCGCCAGGGTTGCTGCGACAACCTCGATAGAGGCCTTTGTCGGGTGGATCAAGGCCCTCGCACCACCTTAGGTGCGTCCTGGGCCTTCGATTTGGGTGGGGGGGGGGGTCATCGCCTCGCACCCCCTCGGCTCCCTTCGAGATCAACCGGGGCCTCTCCAGAAGCTTACCCGGTTCTCGGACTTCCTCTTCCCTGAACCAGAGCGCTGGCTCGCGGTTGATCATGCCGGGGAAGTCGCGCCCTGCTTGCCAGCCGAAGAGCCCGACCTTTCGGCGCTCCCGGTGCCCGCGGACTCGCGGTGCTTGGCCTTCTGTTGGGCCCCTGTCGCCGGGGCGCCCTCACAGGACTTAGAAGACCGCTCGGACCTTTCCTTCGCCTTCTCACCTGCTGTGCCCTTCTCCAGCCAGGCGGCGAGGCGGGAACAACGATCTTGCTAGGTCCATTCCGACAGGTTCTTGCAGAACGCACAGTCCTTTTCCACGTGCGTCTTGTCCTCATGGAGGCAGTAGAGACATCTCGAATGCTCGTCATCCTTGAAAACATTTTGCAATCCGCATCCCGGGCAGCTCCTGAACAGCTTGGATCCGGGAGTCGAGCTTCCCTTGTCCTGGGCCATGTCCGTTGAGGTAGGCCTCAGATCTTCTGGAACCTCCAAGAATCGTAACTCGACGAAAACTTCACCCTTGAGGGGCGTAGAAGAATTCCGAACGGGTCCTTGTTATCGGAAGTGGAAACGGTGGAGCTTGAGGCTCGATGAAACCGAAAAAATTAGAAAATCTCCTGAAAAAGTGCGAAAACGCAGTAAAAGCTCGAGAGCTAAAGCACGAGGACCCCCAACACTTGAACGTGCGGTAAAAATCTGAGGATGGCTGCCAGGGGAGGGGCTTAGGGAGAGGACAGTCATTGGCTGGGGGCAGTATGACCCAGAGATCAGTGATTGGTTACTACTAAGAAAGATAGATCAGAAACGAAACTGATACTGATTTTTTCTTTACCGAGGATTCCCAGCCTGACGACGGGGAATATTCATGAGCATGTGAATCCATGCCAGACCCCATGCTGGAGAACATATGATTTTTTTTTTTTTAATTTGTTTATTTATAACTCAGCGTACAGGAGAACATATACAATAACATTTGTTTGTAGCCTCTTAGAATACGTAAGACCTGATGTCCCATTATCCCACCCCCAGAACTCCCAAGTGGGTATTGTTCTCGGCCCTCAATCAGCCGGGCCAGGTGGCGAGTGTTCGCTGGTAGAGTGGAGGGCTCTCGCGATCAAGCGTGGTTTATAGGTCAGGGCCGGGTAGTTCTGGTCATAATCTAGAGATCAAGGTTGGGAGGGAGGAGCAGGCGTAGAGGAACCGGGGGCGGAGGTTCATTTTGCATGTCGTGATGCGGGCCAATAGAGAAATCTCCTGCGTCTGCCAACGGGTAAGGTTCTTTTCCAATTCCTCAAAGAGAGGAAAGTTTGTCTGGTAAACCATTGTTGGGTGGGCGGGCATACAGACCCCCAAGTATGGGATAGATTGGGTGCTCCATCGGAACAGGCTTTACTTCTCCAGGGCCTCCCTCTCGCTTGGGTTCAGGCCTACTCCGAGAGCCATTGATTTTTGGAAATAGTGAATCCTGCTACACTCCCGAAACCGTGGATTTCATTGGTGGTGAGGTCCTCTGGGGGTGGGGGGTCTGGGTTGTGGCTGGGTGGCTCCTGGGAGAGTGGGGGCTCCAGGCCAAAAGGTAACCTACTTAGGGGGGAGTTAGGCCACCCAGGACGATGCGGATGGAGGGCACCTTCAGTTTACAGTGGGGAGAGGGGGCAGCAATGGTGGTGGCCCTCGCGAGGCTGCGATGTAGACGAGGGGGGGGGGGGGGCAGAGGCGGATGAAGTGCCCTTGCGCCTGGGCGAGTAGGAAATGGGGGCAGGGAAAGGCCTCAGGTGGATCCTGCCTCGCGGGGGGGGGAGGGGGGTGTGTGTGTGTGTGGGGTGGGTGGTGGTGGTGGTGGGTGGGTGGTGGGCTCCTGCCTCACACCCAATGCCGGGGCTCCGAGGGATCGATAAGTGTTCTTGCTGGGTAGGTGCGGGAGCTCAGTGCCGCCCGGGCCCGCAGCAGATTGGCAGAATCAAACGCGAGCCCCCGGCGGATCCCAACACGCCGGGTGTGTATCTGCAGACTTCGGGCGCAGATGCCCGTTAAGGCCTCCTCCTCGGACACGGAGTGCCGGCGGTGATAGACCTCAGTGGAGGGAGACGGGGTAAGTGGGGGGAGGGAGGGTGCCCTCACCTCTCCCGCTTCCAGCGGGGAAGACAAGTCGTCCCACCGGCAAGGACCGCAGCCAATGAAGGAGGCAGATGCCAGGGGTCTGGCTGTGGGAAGGTTGGAGGCTGTCGCCGGCGCTCGCCGCGACCTGCGGGTCAGGTTGCAGGAGGGGCCTTTATTCCCCAAAGGGGATGGCAGGCGAGTCGGGGTAGAGGCGAGCTGTAGGCGCTGGGATGGGGGCGCCACTCCAGTGTGGAGCACTCCACGTGGGCCGGGTCCGGCTCCCAGCACGACTTCACACAGCGTCGCGTCCGTGGGAAAGGCACTGCTCGTTGGTTTGGCAGCTGTCAGGCCCCACGGGCGAGCCTGGGAGGACTCCAGCAGTCAGGGGTGGTCCCGGGGCAAACAAGGGCTGCCAGCTGGTCGCAGAGACTGGGCCAAAGCGGCGCGCCCGCCATACTGGAACTGCCTGGTGGTTGCTGCCGGCAGACACTCCTGCTGCGTTTTCAGGGTTCCCGTTAGCGTTATGAGCGTGGATTGCTGCCAACAAATCTTCCAGCGTTCCGCTACCCAAATCAAGTATTCAGAAGGTCGGGCCATA
This sequence comes from Ambystoma mexicanum, assembly GCF_040938575.1. NCBI lineage: Eukaryota > Metazoa > Chordata > Amphibia > Caudata > Ambystomatidae > Ambystoma > Ambystoma mexicanum. Next base: position 433,985,432 of record NC_090931.1, on the reverse strand, counting down.
GCAGGAACACGCGATATTCGGTAAATGCTGCGGTCCCCATGCAGAGGCCATTAGAGAAGCTGCCACCTCGCTGGCGCTCCAGGCCACGCCCCATGAATCTGTCTTTTACGAACTACTTCTGAGAACTTTGGCAAAGACATTTCCGTTTAAACTTCCAGAACTGCTTTATCCTATACAAGACTTTAGCCCATTGACTTTGGCCTAACCTATTGCATTAAATCCGCTCCTTAAGAGTAACTAATACCCCTTTTATTAGCTTATGCCTTTTTGCTCCTACTTCAAATGCTCTGAATGCCATTTTGCTCCTCCTTCAAAGTAGGTTAAATGCCTCAGAACCTGATATTGTGAAGTACTGAAGTATATTTGTGTGATAAAGATTGCCTCCTTCAAGTGAATGTTTTATAACTGACTGTGAAATAAATTAATAAGTGTTTTACCAAGAAACCTTGAGTATAAGTGTCCATTTGAATACTTGTAATTATAGACCTCTGTGTAACACCCTTACAGCTCACATTCCCTCTTGAGATAAGCCTGACTGCTCAGCAGCGCTACCACAAAACTGTGTAGTACAGACTTATACCAAAAGGTTGGTTTTGCTTACACCTGTAGTCTTAGTTGTGCGCAGTGGTCCCAAAGAGACTGACAACCAGGGCGGGAAATTCCTTTGTGCGATTTTTATCATCGGCGGGAGTCCCCAAGACTCCCTGCCCAGGCTCCAGTCTGTCTGTGAGGGCAGGAAGCGAGGGAGAAGTCCCAAACTCCACAGCCCTTTGTCTTCACACTTGCTTGAATGGGGACAATTCCCAGTGGGGGGCTGGCTGTCCTGATTGGACAACTAAACCGCCTCTTCTTGTAAAATGCAGGGAGAGAATGTCGAGGTTGTGCTGTAGTTCCTGATAAATACTGCGAACCTGGGAGCTGAAGAGAAGTCGACCACTGGAACCGAAACCGAAGTGGATGAAAGAGAAGCGGCTGAAACGATTTCCAGCAACCAGAGAGCCTGCTATGTAACCGGAGCCTGCTGTAGCCCTCCCTTCCAATCGAGCTGGGGAATCCGAAAACAGCAACCCTGACCCAGAGCCTGGTGAGACCCACTAGACTCAAGAAGACATGCATTTTGAGCCACCACACACGTTGCTGTGACCTTGCGTTTCTGCAATACCCCAATACCCTGGGACCTCGAGCCACTGTGCTGTGCACGGTCTTCCTAATCTCGCTGAAACTTTGTGGGCATCCTGGTGGATCTCCAGAGACACGAATCGCGTCCGAAAAAGTCCCCTCAACACTGGACTGGAGTACTGGACCTTTGTAACGACGAGAATTAAACCGCAATTATCTGTCTTCTGTGCACCTTGAAAAGGCGCCAAAACCGCATAACCGCATTCAGCCGTGAGGAAAACCTTGCCTTGATCCTTCTTCATCGAGCCCTGCTGCATAGTTCCTTCTGAGGTCTTGTTTTCGGTCACCACGACAAGGAATCCACTGACCGGGTATTTGGCTGCAGACCCTGAAGTCCTCCTGCTACAAAATCTTCAATGCTGTGAGGAAAACCTTGCCTTGATCCTTCTTCATCGATCCCTGCTGCATAGTTCCTTCAGAGGTCTTGTTTTCGGTCACCACGACAAGGAATCCACTGACCGGGTATTTGGCTACAGACCCTGAAGTCCTCCTGCTACAAAATCTTCAATGCTGAGGTACTGTGTTGGCTTGAGTATCTACTTACCTTAAGTCTCTTATGATTTGTGTAGCTGTGGGGTGTTTTCTGTGATCGGGAAGCCTCTCATCCAGTGCACCCATTTCCACTGCTAGAATCCTGCTAGGGTGTCTTCTGCGAAGCCCCTGGACCCTCTTCTAACTCAGAATTAAAGTACTCACCCATTTGCCCAGTCTTCCTAAGGAACTCTGACTTTTGCTACTAAAGAACCTATTCCGACACTGCCTGTTGGTCACTAGTCCTAGTAAACCCCCTTCTGCCACTGAGAATACTCATGCTGCAAGAACAAGGGAAAGACTTAAGGGATTGGGCCTTTTGCCTAGAAAAGAAAATAAGTGTTTAAAAGTTACTTACTTGTAAAGAGTTGGTTGGTAACTAACTCCAAGAGTGAACAGTTACAAACGTTCTTACTAACTTTAACTACAAAGAGTGGAGTCTTGTACTGCCTCAGTTAAATGGTTTTATTAAGCCCTTAGTTGGACTTCAGAAAAACTGTCCTAACATGCACCATGAATAATCTTTGTAAAATAAGCTATTTGGCACACTGGAATACTGTAAATCTATCAGCATTTTGGAGCCTCCTGGTTATTAAATAATGTCATGCAATATCTCACTCTGATGTCCTCTGTAACTCTCCATCCTAGTTTACGAGCAGGTGCCTCTTGCATGTTCTCAGAAACCTTTTGCTAAATCTATGTAAAAGGTTTCTAGAATCAATAAATATATACTCATGACGATTATAAGAATCCCAAAAAGTAATTAATTCATAGAAGGGCATTCTGGTCTTGGTAAAAACTGCCAACTCATCTCCACTTAGAAGCCCCACCAGCAATCACTCATCAGCTATTCCAAGTGGTAAACCCAAACATTTATAGGTATATAGTAGTTTCCCTCTGACAGCAAGGAAGACACAAACAGCGTTCGTAATCAACACTATTTCCAAGACAAGGCGGTGCAGGGGGTGAGGGGAAAAGTATGCTTACCAAGCTGTCAAGTCCACCTCCTAGGAGATCCACTGCACCCATCTGCATAGAAGAAACCTGGGGCACATTGCCGGGAGGGCCCAAATCCAGGTTAAGGAGATCACCCAAGAGATCGCCCTGTGAAGGAATGACCTGCTGCTGTTGCGGCTGATCCACAGATGCAGCAGCGGGTGGCCCCACTGGGCTGTCCCCAATGTCAATGCTGTACAAAACAAAGAAACACGATATTTAAGCCACATGCATATAACGTACAACCACAAAAATTCACTAGCCCTGCCAAAGATAACATGGGCATTGTCAACTTAAACCAAACGGAGAAACACATATTATTCAAATAGATTGTTTCATGCTTGCTCAAAAGCTATAGCATGTTTTACAATAGGTACCCATGTAGGAATTTGGCGAATAACAAATAACCAGAGCAGACATCCTATTTCCTCAAATCTGACGGACCAAGAGTAGCCATTAGTTCTTAATCCACTTTTTGCCCATTTCTTTCTTCCTGATGATTCACTAGTATTAAGAACACAATTATTTTTTGCAGATTATTGCTTAGGTCTTGAACCCTTGCTTGAATTTGGAGGCAGATAAGTCCTTTTTAATTTCATGTACCTGCTCAACTATTTATTTGGACTATGGTCAGGTCATAAGGTTACCAGAGCAGGGCAACCAAGCCTCTTTTCATGTTTTCCTGCGTTTCCTTGTAGCACCCTCCTTCCCATTGAGTACTGCAGGGGTACTTTGTATCACTTTTGTTTGCCAACATTCATTTTACCTTTTCAGTGTTCCTATGACAAGCTGGTGGCAGTGAACTGAGTTACTTCTTTTCCTGGTGTAGTCTTGTGCACCATCTTTTTTAAACACAGAATGCCAATTTGAGTAGCATATAATCATGATGGGTTTTCCTTGTGGTTAAGACCTGCCCTTTGACATCTAGCTTTTTGGCCATTTTCCTGCCCTCATAGGTCCAATTAACTGCATACAAGCACATTTACTTTTGTGGCATCCAGTTTGGAATCTAAGTGCCTGTGTGTGACTGTTAATTGATTTCCAAAATCAACCCTGTAGGTAGCTTTTGGGAGACCCCCTAGTATGGCCCGAAACCAACCTCTGCACCTGTGGCCCTGGGCCTCCCTCGACCAGACCAAGCACAGAATTACGTGGTTGCAACGGATTCCAGAACCCCTGAAGTGGAGTAAGGGGGGGGGGGTAACTTTACAGGTACTAATAACCATGCCACAGTAACAAAACATGTCCAGACAGAGCCCACCAATGTGGGCCAATACCAACTAGGAACACTCATGCGGTCTTCGCCCTTCATGCCCAGTAGAAATTGCCATATCACTGAAGATTTGTCTAGACTCCACCCATCAATGTGGGCCAGTACCAAGTAGGAAGACTCATTGCAATGGTTTTATCTCTGAAGCCAAGTAAAAACTGCCATACCACTGTAAAGAAATGTGCCCAGATTGGACCCATCAATGTGGTCCAGTACCACATAAGAACATTTACCATGATGACTTCATCAGGATACATAGTAAACAACGCCCTACCTCATTAAAGAAACAAGTGGTACTGGACCACAATGTTTTTTTTTCTTCTGTATAGTAAAAAATAGGCTAGTCTTGGCATGTAAAATCAAAATTGGCGTCCCAAGTAAAGCAAACATGAATAATGTTTGCTTTACTTATGATGCCAATTTTGTTTTTACGTGGCAAGAGTGGACTAGGTTAGTGGGCCAGTTGGGATATATTTTTTTACTGCAGCACAGTAACTATATACAGGCTGGCCCACCAACATAGGCAAGTCTTGCCAAGGCAGTGTGAGGCCGAGAGGATTGGAATCCGGAGCAGGCCAGCAGTAGGAACATTAATAAAAAGTATGTGTGTGTGCGTGCAAGGGTTTGTATCTCTAAGTGGGTGCTTGAATGAGAGAATGTAGGTTGTTTATGTGCCTGTGTTCTTTGGTAGACACTGTCTCCCCAGCACATGCCTAGAGGAACTATCGCAAATGTTGCGCGGGAGCCGGTAAGTGTTAGGGGAGTTTTCCTAAAGTTTACCTGTGGTAAGACTTTATAAAATTATCCTTTGGTATACAGGCCTCAACTTCTAGTATAAGTCTGTACTACTCAAGGTTCTGGTAGTAGAGCAGACAGGTGTATCTTGGGATGTGAGTTGTAGGCAAGTACAATTAACTCAGTAAATACATAGGCCCAAAGAAACTCTTACACACTTGTAGTTACAGTCAAAGGAACAAGTTACTTACCTGTAACTGTTGTTCTCCAGCATGGGTCTGGCATGGATTCACATGCTCATGAATATTCTCCGTCAGGCTTGGAATCCTCGGTACAGAAAAAAAATCAGTATCAGTTTCGTTTCTGATCTGTCTTTCCTAGTAGTAACCAATCACTGATCTCTGGGTCATACTGCCCACAGCCAATGACTGCCCTCTCATTAAGCCCCGCCTCCGGCAGCCATCCTCAGATTTGGTAGCACGTAAAGTGGCAGTATGACCAAGTGAAGAGCTGCAGAGGGGTAAGCGGGAGGGTTCGCATGTGAATCCATGCCAGACCCATGCTGGAGAACAACAAATACAGGTAAGTAACTTGTTCCTTCTCCAGCATGGGGTCTGGCATGGATTCACATGCTCATGAATATAAGATTACATAGCAGTACACACATGCACAACAATGGGAGGTGGCAAAAGGCTCAACATTAAGCAATACATAAACTCAACATTAAGCAACTCTTACCTCCTCACCAGGCCCTTCAGGCGAACAGGTTGCGCAGCACTGCTTGGCCGACCCTGGACTCCTCCCTGGAATCCCGATCGACGCAGTAGAATTTCGTGAAGGTGTGCGTCGACCTCCACGTAGTAGCCCTGCAGATGTCCAGCAGGGGCACACCAGACAAGAACGCTGTGGTAGCCGCGATCGCTCTGGTCGAATGGGCTCTCGGACGGCCAGGCAGCGGTCGGTTTGCCAACCGGTGACAGTGCATGGTACAGCCAGAGAACCATCTGGAAATGGAAGCCTTCGAGAGAGCCTTCCCTTGATTCACAGGTCCAAAGTTCACAAAAAGCTGTGACGTCTTCCGAAAACTCTTCATGCGGTCCACGTAGAACTTCAGCGCTCTAGCTACATCCAGCGAGTGCAAAGTCCTATCGGCCGGCGAAGAAGGCGGCGAGAAGAAAACTGGTAACACCAAGGGCTCGTTGAGGTGGAAGTCCGACGACACCTTGGGCATGAAGGAGGGATGCGTCCTGAGTACCACCCTTGTGTCGTGAAAAGTCAAGTATGGAGGCTTGCAAGATAGGGCCTGAATCTCTCCCACGCGCCGTGTGGACGTGATGGCCACAAGAAAAGCTGTTTTCCACGATAGGAACTTCAACGGTGCCGTATGCATAGGCTCGAAATGAGTCCCCATGAGCCTAGTCAGCACCACGTTGAGCTCCCACGCCGGGGCTGGGGCCCTCACCGGCGGGAACGAGTAAAATAGTTCCTTCATAAATTCCTTCACCAAGCGATGAGACCACAAGGACACCCGTCCTGTTGTCCTGGTGTATCTGGAGATGGCAGCCAGATGTATCTTGATGGAGGCGTGAGCTAGTCCAGCCTTGGCCAACGACAGTAGGTACGGCAGTACTTGAGGGGCCGCAATCCGTAGAGGGTTAATCTTCTGTGCCCGGCACCAGACAGAGAACCTCTTCCATTTGTGTACGTAACACTTGAGAGTTGAGGACACTCTGGCCTTTGCAAGAACCTCTCTGCAGTCGGGCGGTATATCGTATCCTCCAAACTCTAGTGCTGCAGGAGCCAGGCCTGCAAGTTCAGCGACTTCGGGTCATGATGAAGAATGCCGCCTCCTTCTCTGGAGAGAAGATCCGAGTCCATGGGCAGTCTGACTGGTGGGGACGCCGATAAGTCCAGAAGGTCCGGGAACCAGATCCGTCTCAGCCACGCCGGTGCGACGAGGATCATCCTGCACCGGGACCTCTTGAGCTGGTTGACGAGCCGGAGTAGCAATGGCAACGGCGGGAAAGCATAGAGGAACAGGTTGTCCCAGGGGAACGAGAAAGCATCGCCCATGCTCCTCGGTTGGGGGAACCTGCTGGCGAACCTCTGGCATTTGGAGTTTGTCGCCGTCGCGAAGAGATCGACCTGGGGTCTGCCCCACAGCCTGAAGAGTCGATCCACTTGAACCTGGCGTAGCTCCCACTCGTGGCACGAGCGCAGCTCCCTGCTGAGTGTGTCGGCAATGGTGTTCTTTATACCTGCCAGATGAAAGGGTACCAGAAACATCCCCTGGTCGACGGCTCAGTACCACAGATCCTGGGCTTCCTTGGACAGGGCTGGGGATCTGTTTCCACCCTGCTTCCTGATGTAGAACATCGTGGTGGTGTTGTCGGTGAAGATCCACACCACCTTGCCCTTGAGGGACGGAAGAAACGACCTGAAAGCCCAAAACACTGCGCGGAGCTCCAGAATGTTGATATGAAGCTGTTTTTCCTCCGGGAGCCAAAGGCCTCTCGCGTGGAGATCTCTGGTATGCGCTCCCCACCCTTCCAGGGAGGCATCCGTCGTCACCGTTACCTGGTGAGCTGGGTTCTGAAAGTCTGCGCCCGCCGTCAGATGAGTGCGGGTGCCCCACCACCGGATCGCTCGTCGGAAGGTCTCGTTGAGCGGTATCCTGTCCTCGAAGCTGCCCGTCGCCTGGATCCAGCGTGCGTCGAGGAACTCTTGCACTTGCAGTGGACGCATTCGAAGTCTGCACAGGCGTACCAGATAGATGCAGGACATCATCCCGAGAAGGGATTTGATGGATCTTACCCTGGCTACGTCTGTGGCTAGCAGGCGTTGCACCTTGCCCAGGATGGCTTTTGTCCCTTCGCCGGACGGTGACGCCAGCCGTGCCACTGTGTCGAGCTTGGCTCCCAGAAACAGGGCGACCTGCGAAGGGACCAGGTGGGATTTGGGGAAGTTGATGGAGAACCCCAGGTCCGTGAGTAGCTGGACGGTCTTCGCTGTGTGTTCTACGGCGAGCTCCCTTGTTCTTGCTCGGATGAGCCAGTCGTCCAGGTAGGGATAGACGTGGATCCCTTGCAGGCATAGCCACGCCGCCACAGGTGCTAGGCACTTGGTGAATACCCTGGGTGCTGACTTTAATCCGAATGGGAGGGTCTTGAACTGGTAGTGCCGTCCTTGGACCACGAACCTGAGGAACTTCCGGTGTCCTTTTAGAATGGGGATGTGGAAGTAGGCATCCTCCAAGTCCAACGACGACAGGAAATCGTCGTCCTCCAGCTGTCCCAGCACGTGCTGGAGGGTGACCATCTGGAACTTCTGAGCCTTGATGTACTTGTTCAGTCGCCGCAGGTCCAGGATGGGACGCCAACCTCCTGTCTTCTTCTTTACGAGAAAGTATCTTGAGTAGACCCCGGAGCCCCGAAGTCTCTTTGGGATGAGCTCAATGGTACCTTTCTTGAGCATCGCCCTTACCTCCAGCAGCAGCTGGGGTACGTGGTTTTCCTTCCTGGCCACGGGTGGCACGCAAGGGCACTTCTTTAGAAACTCGAGGGCGTGCCCTTGGGCCAGGGTTTCCAGCATCCATCGGTCGGTGGAGATGGACTCCCACACGCTGAGGAACTTCGGCAGCCGACCCCCCACCGGGGTGCTTCGGTGGGGGCCCGACGCCACGGTCGGTTCAGTCCTGTTACGAGGCCGTCTTGCCGCCTTGACCTCCCTGGCGATGACGGCAGGAACCTCCAGACTTGCCCCGTCCTCTATAGGCCTCCTGCGATGAGGAACGGGCCACTTGACAGTAGGTAGAGGAGCCGCTGCCGGAACCTTTGGAGGCCCCTTGCTTGCCTCCGGTGTTCCGAAAGGACGGCCGTCGTTGCTGGAGAACTCCCAGGGCCCAGGCTGTCTCTGTGTCCGTTTCGATGGCTTGCAGGGACTCATCGACTGTCTTCCCAAACAGGTTGTTTCAGTCGAAGGGCATGCCCAACACTTTGGCTTGTACATCCTGGTGGAAATCTGTCGCCTTAAGCCATCCGCGCCGTTTGAGGCAAACACCGTAGCACAACTGGCAGAGACCGGTGTCAGCGATGTCCGTCGCCACAGTTATGGCGTGGTCCGACGCCACCTCGCCTTCTTGCAAGATTTCCCGGGCTTCTGCCCTCTTGTCATCCGGCAGGAAGTCCAACAAGGGAGCGATTTTAAACCTTCCCTGTCGTAACGGGCAACGATACCCAGGGTTTTGGCCGCCTTAATCGTCGTCGCCGCCGACGTGATGACTCGTCGTCCCATCGCATTGAGCTTCTTTCCCTCGCCGTCCGGCGGTGAAGTCGATGCCCCACCCCCGCCTTCTTCCTGGCCGCCGCCGAGACGACTGAATCCGGGACGGCTGTGCTCTAAGGCATAGAGGGGCCGCATCGGGGACCCGGTACTTCTTTTCGTATCGGTCCCTTTTTGCCGGCGTCGTGGACGGGTTCTTGAGGAGCGAGAGCCCCTCGTCCCAGATGTCATCCAGTAGAGGTACCGCGAGGACCGTCTTCCTCTTGGTCTCTTGACGTTGATAGAGGAACCCCTCCTTTTCTTGGGGGGGCAGAGCTGGAAAAGTTTGGATGCCCTGGAGTTCATCGCATGGAAGGATCCAATCTCATCGGGCGAGGAAGCCCGGGGACGGGGGGGGGGGGTTATTGGGTCGGGGACGACGGGTGGTCCACCCCGCCGTCGCCACCCTCGTCCGTGCACGTCGTGGCCCTGTCCGTGCCCGTCTCATGCCTGCGGACCGTGGACGGGGAGGAGGGTTGAGCAGGCCTCAAGGGCTGGAAGGGTGCAGGAAGATGTGTTCTTCTCCTCTTGGGTGGTGGACTTCCTGACGGGCCTGCCCCTGGCTCCTCCGTCAAGCCTGGCTCCGGCTCCTCCGTCGGGGGTAAAGGCAATCTAGTCCTATTTCAGAGCATAAGGATTGAATGGCCATCAAAATGGCCGCTGAGTTGTCCTGCGGCACTGGCTGCGACGGTTGGTCTGGGGCCCCGCCATCGCTTCCGTCGTCCCCCTCGTCGGGATGCCTCTCGACAGGCTGGTCCTCCTCCATGGCCGCGTCATGGCTCTCGGGCACTTCGACAAGTTCCTCCTCGGAGGTTGTGACTGAATCCACGACGGCCCCTCCCCCCCCCTCTCTCTCTGCCGGACGCTTCGTAGGGGTTCTTTTGATGGGCTTGAAAGATGCCTCCCTCTGAGGGGGCAGGAAGACTCTGGGCCCCGAGGCTGCTACCACAGGTGTAACCTCCGCAGGCTGCACCAGGGTTGCCGCAACCTCCTCGATAGAGGCCTTGGCTGGGTGAATCAAGGCCTTAGTCACAGATTGCGTGCTTGTGGCCTTCACCTTGGGGAGGGCTCCCTGCCTCGCTCCTCATCAGCCGAAATATTTGAGATCGACCGGGGCCTCTCCAGAAGCTTGGCCGGGTTCTTGGATTTCCTCTTACCCGAGCCAGAGCGCTGGCTCGTGGTCGATGGCGCCGGGGAGATGCGCCCTGCTTGGCAGCCGAGGAGCCCGATTTTTCGGCGCTCCCTGTGCCCGCGGACTCGCGGTGCTTAGCCTTCTGTTGGGCCCCTGTCGCCGGGGCACCCTCACAGGACTTAGAAGACTGCTCGGATTTCTTCTTTTTCTTCACACCTGACGGGCTCTTTCCCTCCAGCCAGTTGGCGAGACGAAGATGGCTGTCCCTCATGCTCTGCTCCGACATGTTCCCGCAAAACGCACAGTCCTCCTCCACGTGTGTTTTGTCCTCGTGAAGACAGTAGAGGCATAAGGAATGCTCGTCTTCCTTGAACACGTTCTGCAGCTGGTATCCAGGGCAGGCCCTGAACAGCTTCCCGGGCGTCGAGCTCCCTTTCTCTTGGGCCATGTCCGTGGTAGGCCTCAGAAACTTCTGGAATCCTCCAAAAGCGTTGTTCGACGAAATCTTCACACTTGAGGCGTGTAGAAACTTCCGAAACAGGTCCCGTTGATCGGATATAAAGACGGTGGCGCTTGAGGCTCAATTTAACCGAAAAATGAGAAATTCTCTTTGAACAAGCGTGAAAACGCAGCAAAAGCTCGAGTGCTACAGCACGAGGTCTCCCAACACTTGAACGTGTGGTAAAAATCTGAGGATGGCTGCCGGAGGCGGGGCTTAGTGAGAGGGCAGTCATTGGCTGTGGGCAGTATGACCCAGAGATCAGTGATTGGTTACTACTAGGAAAGACAGATCAGAAACGAAACGGATACGGATTTTTTTTCCATACCGAGGATTCCCAGCCTGACGACGGGGAATATTCATGAGCATGTGAATCCATGCCAGACCCCATGCTGGAGAATAGTTAGTCATTTTGTATACAAAAGAAAGTTAAATCTCAGTGAAGAAAGTACTATCTCAAACTAATCAGCACTCCAGCAACAAAGGCGTGGCAGAATGTATGTACTACCACCAGTTCTACAGTACATGGGGAGTTATGAAGAAGATGCAGCTGTATTCTTTCACAGTGCAGCCGAGGTTGACCCAGTCTCCTGTTTCTTGGTCGTGGCCATGAAAGGAGGCACTCTGAGGGGATGTAGCAACAGCAGTCAAGATAAAGTACTCTCAGCAAAGGATTATTCCTGCTCCAACGTCGGTCTGCAGTTTAGGCACCTTTCCACAGACTCCAAGAGTGAACGTTTACCGCCTGGTCAGTTCGCCTCGATTCTTCGGTCCAGCACTCTGGTGAGGGGACTATGAGGAGGGGGATCTTGTCTCTGGAGGTCCAGCAGGAGTCCACCAGAGTTCTGGGAGGATTAGTTCATTGGAAGGTGATGCACTGCAATACAGGTCATTTTATGGCTTCCAAAAAGGAAGCAGTCACTCTCTTCGGAACAACTTTGTCGATTAGAAAACGGGGTCAGGACAGCAGTAGTCTCGTCTCAGTTGCTGGAAGGTGCGGCAGGCGTCTCTGGTCATCATCTTCTGTTCAAGTGATCGACTTGTCTTTTGCCTCAGGTTCCTCGCCTTTTATCAGGAAAGCATACTCATCCTCTGCAAACTCTCCCTGCAGTTTACAGAAAGGGACGGGTGTCTGTCCAATCAGTACAGCCAGCCCCTACAGTGGGAACTGATTTCTCTCAGGCACACCAGAAGACAAAGGACAGCAGAGTTTTGAGATCCTCCCTTGTTTCATGTGCTTGCAGACACACTGGAGCCTTGGTGGGCTTCACAAAGGATTCCGCCAAAGACAAAACTCAAACCAGGACTTGCCTATCTAGATGGCAGAAGAAGGACCAGCACACAAGAAATGGCGATAACAGAAAGAGGCCACCATTTTGGGTCAATTTTGGCTCTTCTGTGCATAACCGCAGGTGGGGCCACAGCCTGAGAGTACACATTGCACAAAAGTCAATAGAACACATCCAATGCCACCAGCCATAAATGTATGCCTGTAACTGACATTTATGTTACAGGAGCAATGAGAAAGTGGATACAAGGTAAACCCTCAGCACTCCACATAGGGCGGTGTGTGCTGATCTCATAAAAGGAAAAGTTATGTATCCCTCCAACCATGAGAACAGTAGTTCTTAAGGAAAATCCAAATATAAAAAGGAGCCAAAAAGCTCCCAGCAACACTGCACAAAAGGTGCTATGTGCTGCAAAAGTGAAACACAGATGCCTTTGAAAAGTATGGAGGAAAGCAAGACTCCATAAAATAAAGTAAATAAATAAAGAACAGGGTTCCCTATGGTCAGAACAAAAAGAATGAATGAGGGGGGAAAGGCTCCTCTCATTCAGGAGAACAAGAAAAAGGTCTAAGGGTCCAGAAAAAAGTGCTGGGGGTCTCACAGGTGGAGGGAATTTGGCATAGAAATGAAAAATCTCCTTAACAGAGAGCCACTGTAGAAGACAGTGTTGGAATTCGGGCAGCAGGTAAGGAGACTTTTTTTCTATTAATGTATATTTATATGTATGCGTTAAAGAATTTTACAAATGTCCACCTTAGGTAACACTTTAGAAGACTCACTTGGGACACAGGGCTCCAACTCTTAGAATAGGCCTGAACCACAAAGGTATGTTGGGAACAACGGCTGAGCAGCCAGGCTTATTTTAGGAGGGCGACATGGCTGTAGGGGGTACAAAGAATTTAGAGCATACACATAAACCAAAGAAACGTTGATACACTAAAGGTTATATTCAAATAATGCTTTACTTTTATACACACTAAGGTAAAGGTGATTCTTCAGAAAGAGAAGTACTATTACACAATAGGCAACGTAGGAAAACCAATGCAATACTCTAAGTAAACTACTTTAGTTATACTTGTAGAATGGCAGTATGCAATTCAAAGGTAAGCAACACGTGTTTATAGCACTTTCAGAATATCGGTTTCAGACACAAATAAATGAAACAACCCCAACACAAGGTAAGTTACTTTGCAATACTTTTACAGAGGCCTTAGGCTTTAGCAGTCCATCCCTATCTAGTTATGAAGTCTTTCAGGGTCAGATTGGAGGTCACAAGCTGTAGAAAAGCCATGAGTTACTGTGGAAATCTTCTGTAGCAAAAAAGTAACCGTTTTTTGTAAGCAAAAGGGTTCAGGGACTTAGGAGAAGTCTCCCTGAGGGGAGTAGGTGTTAGGCCTGGGCGAATGTGTATGGGCGAATTCCCAAACACACAAATCAGCACTCCAGAAACACAGGAGCAGCAAAACAACTCTAGTTAAGTTCTACCAGGAGTCTCACAGTACCTTACTTCAGCAGTGAAGATAATTATGCAAGCAGATTCCCTCACATTACAGCAGCAGTCACTGGATTCTTGGTCTTCTGATGAAAGAAGGGACAATAAAGGGATGTTGCAGCAGCAGTCGAGTGGAGAGGCTCCCAGCAAAGGATTCTTCAAGGTTTCTCGAGTCTATATGATTTTGGTGCCCTATTCAAGACACCAGATGAAGAACGGTTACTGCCCGGGTGATTCCTCTTGCTTTCTTGGTCCAGCACTCTGGTGAGGGGACTTTAAGGAAAAGAATCTTGCCCCTGAAGGTCGGAAGGAGTCCACCAAAGTTTCAGGGCGATTTGTTCTTCAGAAGTCGAAACACTGCAGGGAGGCCACAGGTCCCAGGGTGTTGGCGGTTTGCAGATGGTGAAGGTCACATCACATCGTGGGATGGCTCAAAATGCAGTTCATCTTCAGACTGATTGTACCTACCAGTCTAAGGGAGAGAGACGTCCTATTAGGGGCTCTCCAGACGCTTGCAAGTAGGGGCCGGACAGCAGCGGTTACACAAGAGGCTTCTCCGGTCGCCTGGAAGTGGCTGCAGATGTCTTCTTTCTTGTCGAGTCTTCTGTTCCAGTGGTCAGCTTCGCTTCAGCCGCAGGATCCACACCTTTTATCTAGGAACCCAGCCAATATTCAACCATGCACCATTCAAACTCTGGGTGATGGCTGTCCTTCCTTTGAGGACAGCAAGCCTACCAGTTGGAACTGGTTCCAGGCAGGCACGGCAGAAGATGGACCAAGAAAGAACAAACCATTGTGAGATGGCAAAAGAATTAGAGGGGAAATATTTTAGATCAATGGTGTCCCATGTGCCCCTGACAGTAGCTGTGAATACATCTTGTCTTTAAGTTTCACAAAAACGGTAGAAAAATATCCACTGCCACCAGCAACTCAGATGGATTTTTTACTGTAACTAAAAAATTACAGATGAAATGGAAAAGGGGGTACAGTGCATCCCATCAGTGTTAGGCAGAGTTTGTATGCAGTACCCTCTGGGACCACTACACACAACTAGGACTAGAGTGTAAGCAAACCAACCTTTTGTATAAGTCTGTACTGCACAGTTTTGGTAGCGGAGCTGAGCAGCCAGGCTCATCTCAAGAGGGGAATGTGAGCAGTAATGAAGTTATAAAGAGTTCCACAATCACAGGTGTTCAAATATACTCTTACACTCAAGGTTTCTTTGATAAATACTTATTAATTGATTTATCTGTCAGTTATAAAACATTCATAAGAAGGAGGCAATTATAACACACAAATATACTTCAATACTATTTCAGAAAACTTTTCAAGAGGAGTAAAAGGCAAAGATTATTAGAACATGTAAGGTTACAATTATTCTTAGACAGTGCAAATACTTTGAGTACACCAGAAGAGTCAATTCAATTCAATAGGCTAGGCCAAAGTCAATGGTCTAAAGTCTTGGCTAGGATAAAACAGTTCTGGTGAGTAAACAGTAAAGTCTCTGCACAAGTTCTCAGAAGGAGTTTGTAAAAAGAAGAATTATATGTTGGGTCACAAGCTGATTAGGCCTGCGAGTTGCAAAAGTTTCAAGCACTTTCACCGCGAGACGCAAGTACTCAGTCTTGTTTCACAGTACCTTTCAATGAAGAAAAAGATGCAGTTGGTGACTTCTGTTCCTGGCAGTTCCTGCAGATATCGCTGTTCCTTGGCCTCAGTCATGGGGACAAGAGGGAGGATGTCGGGTGACTCCTGCACTGGGACTGGTCAAAAAGCTCACAACTGGAAAACTTCAATTCCGGTGGCTGTAAGTAACACACAAGCTGGTGTCCCTCTCACTGGTTATACGGTTTCCTGCAGCACTCTGAGGAAAATGCAACCAGCTCCGAGATCGGTATCCAGGTGGCTTACTGTTGAGTTGATTGGTCCCACCAACTCAAAGGGAGAAGTAGTCCTTGCAGGGCTTCTCTGTCGAGGTGAACTTGGCGATTCGGACCAGCAGCAGGGTTTCAACGGGCAAAGCAACGGTCCAGGAGTTGCAGCAGCCATCCTCTTCAAGCTTGTCTTCGGTTCTTTCGATCCAGTGGTCGACTCTGCCTTCCAAGCCAAGAGACTCGCCGTTTATTCAGTTCTCTCCCATTCATTCCAGCCTAGCTGTCACTCACCCAGCAGGGTGGCTGTCCTTGCCGGACAGTCAGCCAGCCAATCACCACAGAGTGCATTTGGGTCTCCTAGGAGACTAAGCACAGGGAGTTTCGGGCACCTCCCTCACTTCCTGGCCACCCCAGACACTCGGGGGGGGCCAGAGGCGGTCTTCACTCCTGAAGCCTGCCAAAGGCGAATGAACAAAGAGACCAAACCCGGTTTGGGGCGCAGAGAGAAACTCTAGAAGGACCGTTCCACAAAGAAATGGCGAAAAAAAGAAGACCAGGACCTTGTTTTACAGAGGGGGCTCAGACGTCATCTTGAAAAACATGGCTCCTGCAAATTAATGTTACCAGAGCTACAAATAGTTCACGGTTGGGAAAAATCATGGTAGTTCGTTGTAAAAGCACTGCCACCAGCCATTCGGAGAGGAAAGGGTAGCATTTGACTGCTACATGAGTATCTAGACACCGGGGATACTAAGTAACCCCTCGAGCACTCTATTGTAAGATAGGGTGTGCTGGGTCTAGGATTTTTAAAAGACTAGTAAAGTCAATTTCACTTTACTTACTCTGGGAATCAGTAGTTTATCCCACAGAATGTAGTTAAACCTTGGGAAAACCTGAGAGCCTTCCCTGTGCCACTGCACTGAGGGTGTGTGTGACACAAATGAAAAGATGCCTATGGAGTTGTTTAGACTCCATAACCAAAGAAAACACAGAGGTAAAACACATATCAAATACAAGAGAGAGTGGGGGAAAAGGGTCACACTCTCCAGGTAAAAAAATCAAGTCCTCAAAATCCAGCAAAGTTGCTGGGGGTCTCTAATGTGAAGGGAATTAGCACATATTTCAGAATTCTCACAAACACTTGGCACTCCACATAAGGTGGGGTGTGGTGATTTCACAAAATAAAAGTCAGGTTAAACCAAAAGTCTCCCTGTCCTTGACAACAGTTCTCACAGGAAAAATAGAAATGTCAGCTCAAAGAGCTCCCATTCACACTGCACAGAACGTGATGTGTGCTGCAATAGTAAATGACAGATGGCACAAAACCTTGAGAAAAGCATGACTCCAAGAAAAGGGGATAAAAAGAAATATAAAAAGTTCCCAAAGATAGAGTAAACGAATAAGGGAGTGGGGGAAAAGTTTCCAACTCACTCAGGAGAACTGACAAAATAAATCCATTAGTTGAGCAAAAAGTGCTTGGGTGTGCCCACAGATGGTGATTATGCATTGAAAATGAAAATCAACTTAACACTACCCAGAGGGGGTGACATGGGTAAAAGATAAGCATAAAGAGAATTGTACTGGATATACCATCTAGACGCAGTTACCCCTTGGGGATGAAGATTTTTACTTGGGCCCATTCCTTTAAAAGGTTTACAATGGACACTTGGGAACTCACACTACCCAATTACCTATGTTCATCAGTCTATATTTTAGAAGACTTAGAACATTGATTAGACTGTGCACTCCTTTGAGAAAGCGCTCTCTGAGCTTATAAATATGCCATAATTGCATAAGAAATGAACGGCTAATGTATAATTTATTGACATTTTGTGCTAACTGTGGGAATAATTAGACTATGTTATCTTACTTGACCCACTAGATTTACACTATTAACGACTTTCTGACGTGTACTTCTATCAGACTGTGCACTCTCAGGAGGCAGTACGCACTGAGCAGACGAATACACTGTACGTGTATCAGAATACTGGAGCTGAAACTTGACTTACATCTCTCCTTTACAACACTGAGCCAGGTGTCTGAAAGTTCTAGCACTATTTACACATTATCCTTTGAGTTTTTTGGACTAGACTGGTTTTCCCGGTTTCTGGCAGTTTTAGACCATTAAGCTTTCTAATCATTCTCTGATTAGAGATGGCGCTGACTACATTCTTTTGGACATTCCTCCAGACCATTTCTATCTTGGACTATATATCTGAATTATAGTCCAATTACACAAACTATTAGTACACGTTAAGATTGGGCCATATTGTCACACTGATATGCCCATACAAAGATACTATCCAACTAGATGATTTCTGGGTCATTCAGATATTGAATCATCATTCTAGGGTTTCTCCAAACCTTTTTTGGGTTTGGCTGATGGCCGCTTCAAACCTTTAATTCAACCCGGATGATCTATGTACGCATATGGGGGGGGATTTCCCCTCTTTTGGAGAATCAAACATGAATATAGGGGCATTTTACCACAGGCCTTCACTGGGAAGTCTAGATATTATTTACTTGGATTGAAAAAAGTACTTGGATCAGCTTTCTCTAGTTCAGCAGTATTTCTTTACATTAGTGACGTCACAGCCATCATCGCGTTCACATTTCACACCAATTTACATGGCGGATTTTCTAGTGATGTCAGTTTTCCACAGACGCCACTACACGACACAGCATATTGCCCAAAAGCACTTTGCTTTTAAGGTAAGAAGAGTGGGTGACTAATATATACTATTGGGAGACATACACGTTTCCAGATTCCAAAACACGTTCTGTGTCTTTTCAGACGAGCAGCTTTGTAAACTGCAGAGTTTCAAATCCTGCTTTTTTGGTTACATTAGAGCACTGACTGGTCTGGTAAGCGCCACCTTGCCCATATTTCTGGCTTACTGATATAGTTTCTGAATTTTGACTACATGGCTTGCAGATTGTTACACAGTCTCTTATTACTTCCCTCATGTTTAGTAACAACGGATCCCTGTGGACCCCCACATTCTTACTGATAGTTGTTCCGTGGAAGATATAAACGGATCCTTTCGGACCATAACATTCTGATGGACAGAAGTTCCGGGGAAGATGTTCTTAGACCTCGCCTCTGTGAGGTAAGGGTTTACTTTACTTTTACATGTAGCTAAAACCAATAGGATACTAAATGGGCTGGGTTTGATACTCTTTACCTTCCATTGTAGCTTAACAGCTTAAATGAGAAGACCGATTCTTACACCAACACTATTGTGCACTTGTCCCACAGTGAATAGACATTTGATAAGGTATACTATTTGATTATTCAGGTAATTATGATTAGATAATATGGACTGGTGGACCAGATTGAAAACTCACTACAATGTTACAAAAAATGTTTTGACCACTCATCGTAAGGTTGGTTTTAGTGATATGTATCTTACATCTAAGTTGTCATTTGAATTACAGGGTACATTTCGTTATGTTGTTACATGTTTTACCGGTGTAAACTGGTCCAGAATGGTTGTATTTGCTAAATGCAGGCTTATACTAAATTACAGCTTGAGTTTATGATGATCGACAATGTTTGGAAAATGTACTCTTTGAGGTAACTAATGGATTGAATTAATTATTCCTTAGATCTATTATTACTTGAAGACGCCTGATGAATAGTATAAATCTCAAAACGCATTGTGTCAACATTTATTACTGCAATAAAAGCTTTTATGGACAACGAAATTTGTAATGTATGCTTTACATATACACACAAAATTGATCCCTCACGAGTATTACAAATTGAATGTACCAACACTACATATAAAGTTATCAGCAACCTTTGGTTTTTATGTAAGCTAGTGACAGAGTGCAGGGGACGGGAGTTCCCCAATCATTGGGAACTCAAATGTGGACTGGGACCAGACAATACCAGCCCACACATCTGGCCACACACACAGACCCCTACTTTGCCTGGGAAAGCTGAGGCTTGGCCCGGAAAGGGGCTTTCTATATATGGCAATTCCAGACCCTAGAGGATAGTAAGAAGGCCAGATTACAAAATGGCCAAAAGACAGGCGGAAATCATGTAGCACAACCATCTTAGAGTATAGGTTATTCTTTATGGCATTATGTGAAAAAATCCCAAAGGGCACAAGTATAAAGTTAAAAACACAGTAAACAATTACCCTCTGCCACCAGCTCACCCTGGACACACTGCATTTGTTACCCCAGCTACAAAAGGAAAAGTTATTTGGAAACAAGGTATCCTAACTGCATTTCACTTTAAGGTGATGTGTGCAGCTTTCAAAATATAAATAATTCACTAAGGGAGTGTTAGGGGGATTTATCTGGACCTTTTTCTGAAATCCTGAATGAGTGGAGCCTTTTTCCACTCATTCATTTGTATGGGCTCTGTCTTTTGGAAAACTATCTTTGTATTTTTACCTGTCCTATGGAGTCTATTTTGCTCCACAACTCTTAAAGGCATCTGTATTTTACTATTGCAGCACACAGTTCCTTATGGGCACTGTTGCTGGGGACCTTTAGGGTCCTCCTTTGAGATTCTTTCTTTATCCTTGTTAGGGAGAATTCCCATAAATGTGCTAATTCCTCTCTACCTTAGAGACCCCCAGCACTTTTGCTGGACTTTGGGACTGTGTAATTTTTAATTATGTATGTTTTCTGTGTTTAATTTCTTTTGGTTATGTAGTTTTAAGATAACTCCATAGGCATCTTTTAATGTGTGTTACACAGCACCTTCAGTGCAGTGACACAGGGATGTATTTTTAGACTTCCCAAAGGTGTAGATACCTTCTATGGGATAAACTACTGTTTCCCAGAGAATGTAAGGAACAAGTTACTTACCTGTAACTGTTCTCCAGCATGGGTCTGGCATGGATTCACATGCTCATGAATATTCCCCGTCGTCAGGCTGGGAATCCTCGGTAAAGAAAAAATCAGTATCAGTTTCGTTTCTGATCTGTCTTTCTTCTCTTACCGGTCCCTCTTGGCAGGTGTCGTGGACGGGTTCTTGAGAAGGGCAAGTCCCTCGTCCCAGATGTCATCCAGCAACGGCACCGCAAGGACCGTCTTCTTTTTGGCCTTGTGCCGTTGGTATAGGAAGCCTTCCTTCTTCTCTTCGGGGCAGAGCTGAAAAAGCTCGAATGCCCTGGCAATCATAGCGTGGAAGGAGCCAATCTCATCGGGCGGGGACGCCTGAGGGATCGGAGACGGGAGGTCAGTCCCGTCGTCACCGCCGTCGTCATCCATCCCCGTCGTGGCCGTATCTGTTCTCGTGTCGTCCCTCGGGTTCGGGGAAGGCGACAAAGGCTGAGAAGGCCGTGAGGGCTGAAGGGGCACTGGATGAATTCTCCTCCTCTTGTTTGGAGGGCTTCCCGACGGACCCGGTTCAGTCGGGTCATCCGTCAGGGGTAGGGGCAGTCTCGTCCTTATCTCCATGCATAAGGCTTGGATTGCTGTCAAAATGGCCACCGAGTTGTCCTGTGGCTCGGGCTGCGACGGGCGTGACGGGCACGACGGTTGCTCCTCATCCACGGAAACCTCGTTGTCGTTGCCACCCTCGCTCTCATCGTCCCCCTCGTCAGGATTTCTCCCGTGGGACCGGGCCTCTTCCAAGTTCTTGGTCAGTTCCTCCTCGGAGGTTGTGTCCGTGTCCGTAATGGCCACCGTCTCCCCCCCCCTGTTTCCACTGGGGTCTTCACGGGGGTCTTCTCGATGGGTTTAAAAGAGGGTTCCCTCAGCGGAGGCAGGGAAACTCTAGACCCCGAGGTCGCCTCCACTGGGATAGCCTCCACAGGCTTCGCCAGGGCCGCAACGACTCCCTCGATAGAGTTCTTACCGGGTGGATCAGGGCCTTCGCCACCTTAGGCGCGCTTGAGGCCTTCACCTTAGGGGGAGGGTCACCGCCTCGCACTCCCTCGGCCGGTTCCTTCGAGATCAACCGGGGCTTCTCCAGAAGCTTAGCCGGGTTCTCAGATTTTATCTTCCCCGAGTCAGAGCGTTGGCTCGCAGTTGATGGCGTCGGTGAAGGTGCGCCCTGCCTGGCAGCCAAGGAGCCCGACCGTTCGGCGCTCCCGGTGCCCGCGGACTCGCAGTGCTTTGCCTTCTGTTGGGCCCCCGTCGCCGGGGCGCCCTCACAGGACTTAGAAGACCGCTCGAACTTCTTCTCACCTGCTGGGCTCTTGCCTTCCAGCCAGTTGGGAGAGGCGGGTCCGGCGGTCCCTCATAGTCCGATCCGACATGTTCATGCAAAAAGGACAGTCCTCCACGTGCGTTTTGTCCTTGTGGAGGCAATAAAGGCATTGCGAATGCTCGTCCTCAAACACATTTTGTAGGTTGCATCCAGGGCAGATCCTGAACAGTTTGCCGGGAGTCGAGCTTCCCTTCTCCTGGGCCATGTTCTTCTCGTCCACGAGGTAGGCCTCAGAAACTTCTGGAATCCTCCAAGAAGCGTAACTCGATGGAAACCTCACCCTTGAGGGGTGTAGATAAATTTGAAATGTTCCCCGTTGATCGGAAGTAGAAAACGGTGGAGCTTGAGGCTCGATTAAACCGAAAAATGAGAAATCTATTTGAAAAAGCGCAAAACGCAGTAAAATCTCAAGAGCTACAGCACGAGGACTCCCAACACTTGAGCGTGCGGTAAAAATCTGAGGATGGCTGCCAGGGGCAGGGCTTAGGGAGAGGGCAGTCATTGGCTGGGGGCAGAATGACCAGAGACCAGTGATTGGTTACTACTAAGAAAGACAGATCAGAAATGAAACTGATACTGATTTTTTCTTTACCAAGGATTCCTAGACCCAGCACACCCCATCTTACAATGGAGAGCTGGAGGGGTTACATAGTATCCCCTGCGTCTAAATACTCATGTAGCAGTCAAATGCTACCCTTTCCTATTGAAAAGGCTGGTGGCATTGTTTTTACAATGAACTACCATGATCTTTCTCGACCGTGAACACCGGTAGCTACAAATCACATGAGCCATTGTTTAAACTGGTCCCGGTCTTCTTTTTTCACCATTTCTTTTTGGAAAGGTCCTTCTAGAGTTTGTGTCTGCGCGCCAAACCAGGTTTGGTCCCTTAGTTCCAACAACTTTGGCGGGCTTCAGGACTGAAGACGCCTCTGGCGCCAGAGTGTCTGGTTTTGGCAGGAAGCGAGGGAGGTGCCGGATACTCCCTGTGTTTAGTCTCCTAGGCGACCCAAATGCACTCCATCGTGATTGACTGGCTGACTGTCCGGCGAGGACGGCCACCCTGCTAGGTGAGTGGCAGCTAGGCTGGAACGAAGGGGGGGGGGAACTGTTTAAAAGGAGAGTTTCTTTGGTTGGAATGCAGAGTCAACCACTGGAACGAAAGAACCAAAGACGAGCTGGAAGAGGACAGCTGCTGCAGCTCCTGGACCGTTGGTTTGCCCGGTGAAGCCCTGCTGCAGGTCCAAATCGTCAAGTTCATCTCGACAGAGAGGCCCTTCAAGGACGACTTCTCCCTTTGAATTGGTGGGACCAATGAACTCATAAACCACCTGGACACAATTCTCTGAGCTGGTTGTATTTTCCTCAGCATGTTGCAGGAAACCGAATAGCCAGGGAGAAAGACACCAGTTTGTGTGCTTGATGACAGCTACCGGAATCGAAGATTTGCCAGTTTGCCAGCTTTGCGAACAGTCCATGTGCAGTACAGGAGTCCCGACGTCCTCCCTCTTGTCCCCACGACTGAGGCTCAGGAACAGCGAGATCTGCAGGAACTGCCAGGAACAAAAGTCTTCAGCTGCATCTTTTTCTTCAATACAAGGTACTGTGAAAACCCGACCGAGAGAACTTACCTCTCACTGCGAAAGTGCGTGAAACTTTGGCAACTTGCGAGCCTAGTCAGCTTGTGAACCGACATACAAACCTTTCTATGAACTACTTCTAAGGACCATGGCAAAAATGTTTCCGTTTAAACTACCAGAACGGTTTTTCTTACACAAGAGTCTAGCCCATTGATTTTGGCCTATCTATTGCATTGGAACCACTCCTGTGGTGAACTCAAACTATTTGCACTTTTTAAGAGTAACGATTATTTGCTTTATTAACTTATGCCTTTTTGCTCCTCCTTCAAAGTAGTTTAAATGCCTCAGAACCCGATAGTGTGAAGTACTGTAGTATATTTTTGTGTGATATTGATTGAATGTTTTCGAAATGATTGTGTACTAACTGAATAAGTGTTTTACCAAGAAACCTTGAGTATAAGAGTCTATTTGAATACTCGTGATTGTAGACCTCTGTGTAACCTCATTACAAACTCACATTCCCTCTTGAGATAAGCCTGGCTGCTCAGCTCGCTACTAAAAACTGTGTGGTACAGACTTATACCAAAGGTTGGTTTTGCTTACACCTGTAGGCCTGTGTGTGTAGTGGTCCCAGAGGGTACTGCATACAAACTTTGCCTAATAAAGGACACCTGGCCGAAAGCAACACCTCCATTACGTCATCCGGGAGGACCCAAATCCTTATATCTCAACTTTTCAGACACCATGCGTGAAGGTTGAGAGTCTTGACCTCTGGATGGAGAACCAGACTTTCCTCTTGCGAAAAAAAGATCCTCTCTTGGGGCAAGAGGCAGTGGAGGACAGATGGACATGTCTAGAAGGTCCAGGTACCACGCTCCTCTGGCACAATCCAGAGCAATTAGGTGTAGGTCCCGAACCTCCGTAACCTTCTGAGAACTTCAGGAATGATGGGGATCGGAGGAACCACGTACAGAAGCGGGAATAACCAATCCACGACGAACACGTTGCCTATAGCTTCTCTCAGAGGAAATTCGCTTGAGCAGTACCTCTCACACTTCCAGTTGGCACTGGTTCCGAACAGGTCCACCTGCTTGGTTCCCCAAAGGGCGAAGATCTCTTGAAGGACTTCCTGAGCTATTTCCCACTTCTGCGAGACTGAGCCTGCCTGCTGAGAGCGTCCACCGCCGTGTTCTCCTCTCCGGTCAGATGAACTGCTGCTAGGGAGATTCCTTCTTGAATTGCCCAGAACCAGAGCTGTGTTGCCTCCCTGCACAGCAGTAGTGATCCTACACCTCCTCGCTTGCTGAGGTAATGCATGGCCACCGTGTTGTCTGTCATTATCAGGACATTCTTCCCCGTACAGACGGCAGGAAAGCCTTCACTGCTAGCCTGATTGCTCTCAGCTCCAAAAAAATTATGAGTAGTTTGGACTACGATGGAGACCAATGACCGCTGATGGTCAGATCGTTGGCATGAGCTCCCCACCCTGTGAGGGAAGCGTCCATCACTACCGTTATCTCTGGCCACGGCTGCCAAAAAAAGGTTCTCCCTTCATGAGATTTTCCTCGCAGGCCCACCACAGAAGATCCTTTGAGACTCTGACCGGAACCTGAAGGAGATCCGACATCTTGCCCAACAATTGGGACCATTGTGTCCGGAGAGCCCATTGAAGAGATCTCATTCTCAGGCGGGCCGATGGCACCAGAAAAATGCAGGATGCCATGAGGCTGAGCAACCTTAAGAATTCGAAAGCCGGACAACTCTGGGCCTGCTGAAATTTGGTTACCATCTGGAGAATGTTTTGAGCCCTCATCTTGGGTGGGGAGCACTTCCAAGGATGTGTCCAACACAGTCCTGATGTACTGGAGCTGTTGCAAAGGTGTCATATGCGACTTCTTGAAATTGAGGGAGAAGCCCAGTTTGTGAAGGGAGTAGCAGGTGATGCGAGATAATCCAAGGCTTGTTCGGGAGAATGCGCCCTGATCAGCCAATCGTCCAGGTAGGAGTAGACGTGAATATACCCTCTCCTGAGATGTGCTGCCACCACAAGCTTGGTGAAGACCCTCAGGGCGGAGGTTACCTGAATAGCAGGACCCAAAAGAACAAGTTACTCCCCTACCTGGTAACGTTCTTTCGATGGGATGGTCCGACGACTTATTCCATATCTATGACAGTAATCACCACAGCTGTGCTGCTTCGGAAAATCTTTCGGCGTCCTGCGTCGATGACGTCGATACGCCGCCCTCGAAGACCTCCTCCGACGGCCGACGTCACTGGATGTTATAAGTAGGATGCACGACGCCCGTAGCTTCAGTTGTAGTTTTTTCCCCAGAACGTGTGGCACCAGTCTTCTGCCAGTCTGACCACACAAAGCCTTGCAGAAACGTAAGCTGCAATCACATAATAAATTCTGTAGCGGGGAAGGCAGGGAGGGAGCAGTATGGAATAGATCGTCGGACCATCCCATCGAAAGAACGTTACCAGGTAAGAGAGTAACTTGTTCTTCGAGGGGATTGGGTCTTCCAACGTATTCCATATCTATGACAGACTCCCAAAGCAGTACCAATGCAAGGAGGTGGGAAAAGAATTTAGAAAAAGAAATTTAGAATGCCCAATCAAATTGCGGAGTAAAGGACCGCCTTGCCAAAGGCCAGATCCTGCCCACGGATGGAATCGAGGGAGTAGTGATGTACAAAAGTATGGAGCAAAGCCCAGGTGGCTGCATCACAGATGTTACGAATAGGAACACCCCTGTGTAGGGCAGTAGAGCCAGCCATACCCCTGGTAGAATGGGCCGGGTCCTTACCCGCCAAGCGGTAACTCAGAAATAGCCAGAATAATCCAGCGAGACAGTCTGCTTAGTCACAGCTTGTCCCAAACGCTTTCCAGCGTAACCAATGAAGAGTTGAACATCCACTCTGACCCGGGACAAGCGTGAAATATAAAAGCTTAAAGCTCTCCTAGGAATCAAGCCTGTGGAGCCTCTCCTCTTCCTTACCAGTATGTGGAGGATGAAATTCCAGAAGAACAACCTTCTGGCCTAAATGAAATTCCGACACCACCTTCGGAAGAAAGGAAGGACGAACTCCAAGGACAACCCTGTCCTTCTGAAATACAGTGAACGGTGGCTTACCTGAAAGTGCCTGTAACTCACTCACTCTGCGAGCGGACGTGACCACAACCAAAAATACAGTTTTAAGAGTTAACAGTCTCAAAAGGCATGAATATAAAGGCTCAAACGGAGCACCCCTCAGAAATTTGAGGACAAGGTTCAAATCCCAACCGGGCACCTGGAAAGGCGACGGAGGTAACACATTAATGAGCCCTTTTAGAAACTGGGAAATTAAAAGGAATTTTAAAATAAGAACACTTTTCAGACGAGCGCTTAAATATGGACAGCGCCGCCAGGTACCCTTTAACCGTACCCACTTGCAAGCCCCTGTGGGCTAAAGAAAGCAAAAAAGGAAGAACCACAGGAATGTCACATGCAAAAGGATCCACATTCTTAACCCTGCACCAGTCGCAGAACTTTCGCCAACGGCAACGGACAGGGACTTAGTTGCGGGCCTTCTGGCCGAAGGCAACACCTCCATCACATCTTCAGGGAGGTCCCAATCCTTATACCTCAACCTTTCATAAACCAAGCGTGAAGGTTGAGGGATCTGACCTCTGGATGGAGAACCTGAACCCCCCTCCCGTGAGGGCAGTTCGTCTCGGTAGGGAAGACGACGTGGAGGGCAGATGGACAAATCGAGAAGGTCCGGGTACCACGTCCTCCGGGCCCACGCCAGAGCAATGAGGATCATCCGGGAAGCAAACCTCTGTAGCCTCCGCAGCACTTGCGGGATGACGGGGACTGGAGGAAACGCATACAGCAGTGGGAAGGACCAATCCACTACGAATGCGTCTCCTAAGGCTCCTCTTTGAGGAAATTCCCGCGAGCAGAACCTTTTGCACTTCCGGTTGACACTGGAGGCGAAGAGATCCTTTTGAGGGGTCCCCCAAAGGACAAAGATCTCCAGGACAATCTCCTGAGCCAACTCCCACTCGTGAGAGATCGCGCTCTGCCTGCTCAGAGCGTCCGCCGTCTCGTTTTCGTCTCCAGCCAGAGGAACTGCTGAGATCGAAATTTCCTGCTGGATGGCCCAGAACCAGAGCTGCATCGCCTACCTGCACAGAGGAAGTGACCCTGCACCCCCTTTTTGTTGAGGTAGTGCATGGCCACTGTGCTGTCCGTCAGAATCAGGACATTCTTTCCTCGCACAGTCAGCAGAAAAGCCTTCAGGGCAAGCCTGACAGCCCTCAGCTCCAACAGATTGATATGGATTTTGGACTCTGACGAGACCAATGACCGCTGACTGTCAGCTCATTGGCATGAGCTCCCCATCCCATGAGGGTCGCGTCCGTCACGATCGTCACCTCCGGCCAGGGTAGCCAAAACGGAGCCCCCCTCATCAGATTGCCTTCGACGGCCCACCACAGAAGGTCCTGGGCGACCGAGGGCGGGACCTGAACGGGATCCGACATACTGCCGGAGGACTGTGACCACTGGAGCTTGAGAGCCCATTGCAAAGATCTCATCCGCAACCTAGCCTCTGGCACCAGAAGAATGCAGAACTCTAACGTTGGGAGACTCTGGGCATGCTGAAACTTGTGCACTATCTGCTGAATGTGTTGAGCCCTCACCTAGGGAGGAAGACACTGCCCCAGGGACGTGTCGAGCACTGCTCAGATGTACTGGAGCCGCTGTGTTGGCGTCAAGTGGGACTTCTTTAAGTTGAGGGAGAAGCCCAGCTTGTGTAGGGAGTGGCATGTGATGGACAGATGATCCAGGACTTGCTCGGGAGAACGCGCCCTGATCAACCAATCTTCCAGGTAGGGGTAGACGTGAATCCCCCTTTTCCTGAGATACGCTGCCACCACCACCATGAGCCTGGTGAAAACCCTCGGGGCGGAGGTCAATCCGAACGGCAGGACCCGAAACTGAAAGTGAGTCGCCAACCGCAAACCTCAGGTACTTCTTGTGCTTGGGATGGATCGGCACATGAAAATAAGCGTCATTGAGGTCGAAAGACACCAACCAGTCCTGAAGTTGAAGGGCCTGGAGGACTTGAGAAAGAGTAACCATCTTGAACTTGTCCTTCCTGAGGAGCTTGTTCAACCCGCGCAAGTCCATGATGGGTCTCAATCCCCCGTCTTTCTTCGAAATCAAAAAATAAGGGGAATACCATCCCTTGTTCCTCTCTGCTACAGGCACCAGTTCTACGTCGCCTTTCTCCAACAGGGATTGATTTTCCTGCGCAAGGAGCGGATCCGGACTCTTCAAAGAGAGATGCCCCGGTGGACCGTGGGCAATGATCTCCAGAACCCACACATCTGAAGTAATGGCACGCCACTCTACAAGATGCTGCGCCAGCGTTCCCCCAACCGGAGAAGCATGGGCCTCATGACTGAGCTGAAACGGCTGCGGCAGTGCCTAAGGGCAAAGAGGCAACTGCTCACGTGTCCTTGGCACCTCAAGTACCTTGTTTTCCACCTCTGGCACTCCTATGGCTGCCCCTTTGACTTGCAGCTCCTCACGATTTACTAAAGGACGAGTGATATTGAAAGGACCCCCCACTCCATTGCTGTCCCCTAGGACGAAAAGGCGGAGGTTGGCGAACTGCAGTGCCCAACGACTTCGCTGCAGCTTTGGAGGTCTGCAACCTCTCAAGACTCATCAGCCTTGCTGCCAAAAAGATGTTCACCATCAAAGGGCATGTTGAGGAGCCAGGCTTGCACATCAGGAGCAAAACCCGACGTTTGCAACCACGCAAACCTGCGTATTACGGTGCTTGCCACCATGGACCGGCTGACGCAATCAACCATTTTCCGGAACCGACTGAACAGATTCACACAGAGCATCCTTGCCATCCTGCACAATAGCAAGGAAACCATCCCGTTCCTCCCCTTCGGGAATATGATCAGCCGCTAAGGAAATAGTTCCACAGAGTGTGCGTGAAACGAGACCAGGCACAAACGGAGTTGGCTGCCTGAAGCGCCATACCCCCAGAAGAAAATACCTTCTTCGCCCAGCCGTCAAAATGTTTGTCGTCCCCATCAGAAGGGATGGTAGGGTACGACGCCGGCTTTGATGGGGCCGTAGCCGCCTGCACCACTAAACCCTTCGGAGTAGGGTGCGTGGTCAAGTAGCAGGGGTCGCCACTGGCTGGGCGATATTTCTTCGGCAAGGACTTGCTCACTGCCAGGAGACTCTCCGGAGAAGTCCAAGCCGCAGCCACCCTTCTCTGCAAGGCCATATGGAATGGCAGCACCGGGTCAGTTGGAGGACCTTGGTCCAGCATATCAGTCAGGTCATCCTGCTGAAAATCCCCAGGGGGGGGCAGACCACCCCAGGTAATCCGTGACCCTCGACATGAGACGCCGGTATGAGGAGTCGGCATGCGTGCCAGGCTCCGGCCTACCAAACTCCACCTCCAGAGAGGTGTCTAGACCACTGGCGTTGTGCAGCGACTGACGCAGGTCCTCAAGTTGACTATGACCAGAAACAATGTCATTAGGATCCCCTGCAGGAACCTCACCTTCCTCAGACCCCCTCATCCACCTCAGAAATATAATCCAGAGGCTGGAAAGAGGGAACTGAAAAAGGAACAAAGACATGTTTTGCCTTAGCCAGAGCCTTTCTCGGGGGTTCCCCCGTACCACGAGGCATCCCCGACAAAGCCGCCTTGAAAGGCGTCAATGGACTCGGCGTTGATGTCGAGCGTGGCGCCGACAGCTTCAACGGCGTCGATACCGGCCTCGAGGGCGGAGCCCCGAGCGTGTGTCTCGACAGCCTGGGCACCGATGGCCTCGACGACTTCCTCGGAGGCGGGGCCTCGAAAGAGTCAGTCGATGACCTCGCCGCTGCCGGCGTCGAAGTCTTCCTCGAAGACTGCACAGGTTCTCGCTGCCTCGAGGGCATCGAGGACCGGGACCTGGAACGGGCATGCCTAGAGCGAGCATCCTTGTCCGACCGGGACCTCAAAAGCGCCCGGTGGTCACGACGACTGCTCGAGCCCGAAGGCAGACGAGCGTTGTCTCTAGCACGCCCGCGACCGGCGTCCTCAGACTGCGCGGACGGACCGGAGCCCTGCGATTAAAAAGAATCGCCAACATCTCCTTTCGGAAGGAATCCCATTCCTCAGGAGTGGAATGCTTGTTGGGGCAAGCAACCCGCCGAAGGGCAGAGTCCTCAGAAGAGGACGGGGAAGGTGACCTGTGACGGCGCTTCCTGTAGTGCCTCGACGAGGCAGAGGAATGGCGGGACCGACTCCCAGACGAGAACCCCTGGACTCATGTTAGGAAGAATTCTCTGTTTAGGCTGAATTTCCTAACCTAGTGAGTCCCCCAGCAGCTTTGCTGGATTTTGTGGGGTTTATTTTTTTCTCCTGCCAAGAGAGACTTTTATCCTCACTCTTGGACATGACTTGAGAGTGTTCTCTGTGACTTGCTATGTGCTTATGGGCTGGGGGGGTAATTTTCCCCATAGGCCATCATTGGTTTTTGAATGTGTGTTACACAGCACCCTCAGTGCAGTAGCACAGGGGTGTCTTAGAGCCCCCCAAACAGACTCCACACCCTGGGACTGACTACTGTCTCCCTGGGTCTGTAAAGTTACCATTGACTTTACTAGTCTTAACTTAGGAACTTAACCAGTACAAACCATCTTACTGTGGAAGTACTGGTAGGGGCAATTAGATTGCCCCTGGGTCTGTTGTCGAGGGGGTACTGTCCCGTCCCCCCTCGCCGAGTTCTGGCTGATGGCAGTGGATACCACGGAAATATTCCACCGGAATATTTCCCAATGGGATTTCCCATTGGTTTTTGATGCACCACTTTTTGGTGCAATGTTAAAGATACCGCCGGTTTATTTATTTAATATAAATTCACCGGTTGGGATTTTTTGCCGGAACTCGCCGCCAAAATGGCGTCTAGGTTCACTTCAGTAACCCTGAACCCGAGTCGAGCCTTTGTTCCACTTTTGGCGGGCTTCTGCACAGAAGCCCTCCAAAGTGGTGCCATTCTGTCTGGGTACCACAGGATGTGTGGGAGGGGGTTTAGGCACCCTGGACCGAGTTGCCTTGCCAACTCAGGTCGCACTCTAGTGTGATTGGCCCAAGTGGTGAGCCACCCCGCTCACCACTTAGCATGTTTGAGTGACAGCTAGGCTGTATGAATGGGGGGTTTGCTGCATAAAAGCAGGGTTTTTGGGACTGGTTCTTCAGAAGTCGCCACATGACCTAAGAAGCCGAAGAGGGAGAAGCCGAGCCGACCTGCCAAGACGACACCACCGGTGAAGCCCTGCAGAATCTTCTCACCACTTTTCCCCGACGACAGAGGAGATCTCCCGCCGGAGAGTCTTCTTCCCTTAACTGGTGGGGTCAACCAGTTGCTGCCTTCTTTTCGCCGTACCGAAGCATCTCGTGGCCGCCTTGCCTGTGCCAAGCACCCCGGCAACCGGGATACCACTTTTTACCTCAACCGCGAAAGAGGGGTAAAAATCCTTTGTGACCGGAGAACTCCACGGCTGGCCTCATCCCTGGTAGTGCAACGACCTGCAGCCTTCCTCCCCGTCGAGATCACCTCTTCCTCGGGACGACGCCGCGACTTGCACCCACTCCCAGGAACGACTACCACCGCTGGAGGAATCTTTCCACTTTTAAAGGTACTGTGATCCGCCCGGCCTCCCTTGCCATCGATTGTACGGGGTAGATTTAGCCCTCGGCTCTCGAACCTGGGTAGGTCTGGGACACCCTAACTAAACTTTTCAGAACCATAGTAAAACCGTTTTCTACTCACCTGCAAAGACTTGTGACATTGTGTGATCTTGGGCACATTTTCGCCAGGCTCCCTCTAACGCGGGCCCCGAACTAATTCCCCTTGTTCCACTATTGACTGTCTTTGCCAACCTTATGTGAAAAGTGTTTTACCTAACTGCTCTTTATTTCTGCCTTTTCCCTCCCTTTTGGTAATACTTGTTGGAGTACCATCTAACGTTAAGCGCTCACCTCTGGTTGGAAATAAGTGGTGTTAACTTAGAATTGTCCAACAAACAATTAGGGATGTACATATGAGTAATAGTAACTGTGTTTGACTTTCTTATCTTTTCTAATGTGCTAGTGTAATTTATGAGTGTACCTTTAATAAATAAGTTTATACTTTGACACCTAGCTCTGGTCAGTGTTTGCTTGTGCTATTGTACCTCTGTACCTATTATGTATTCTCTGTATACTGCCTAACTCTTCTTGAGGGAAGTCTGACTGCTCAGCCACAGCTACCACAGTGAATCTGTGCGGTGCAGACTGCTACCAAGTGGGTTTACTGCCAACACCTGTAGTCTTAAATCTTTTGCAGTGGTCCCAGAGGGAACTGCACAGGTTTCTGCCTAACAACTCACGACGACGACGCGGAGAGTCGCCCCTCAAAACACCCATCGAAAGACCAGTGGAACGCGACTTTCGGGGGTTGGCCACCTTACCAACCGGCAGCTTCTTCTTACGCTCCCGCAAGGCCTTCGATGTGTGCGATTGGCAGTCGAAACAGTCGTCCGTATCATGGTCCTCCCCGAGGCACCAGAGGCAAGCGTTGTGCGTATCCGTTAGCGACATCTTGGACCCGCACACACGACACATCTTAAACCCGGACCGCGGGGTGGAAGAAGCCAAAGACGACATGCTTACAAGTAGCAACGAAGAAACAGGTTCGAAGAACCGAAAGAACAGGATTCAGTAGAATCGAGGCATGCTGAGATCTCCAAAGCGAACACGTTCGCGGAAAAAACGGAACTGAGGATATGGGCGTCGTGCGTCCTACTTAGAACATCCGGTGACGTCGGCTCGATAAAGGCCCTCGAGGACGGCGTATCGACGTCATCGACGCAGGAAGATTTTCCGAAGCAACACAGCTATGGTGATTATTGTCATAGATATGGAATATGTCGGAGGACCCAATGCCCTCGAATTAACATTTCTTTGCGCATCCGGTGAGCTGTCCTCCGCCACTTCATTTTCCAAAAAGCTAATAAAGGTCTGTAGGTGAACCATTCATTGAAGGATACAAGAGATAGGATCTGCATGCTCCATTAGACTAAGATCATTAGGTTCATTCATATGGGTCCTATCCAGTCTCGCTCTTTTTACGCATATAGGTTTATGCACTGTTTGCATCAGAGACTTTGAAAAAGTCAGTAATTGTGTGTGAGTGAGGGGTCGTTTGGGGCCCCCCCACACATTGAGCACGAAATAACCCACTTTCTCCCGCATTCGCGATGGACGCCTCCATTGCCCGTATGCTAACATTAGCATAAGTGGGGCTATTGTGGGATACACTTGACTTCCATTTTGTGTGCCCACAACTCCATCTTTGGACTAGACCTCACTTCGATAATACGAAAAGGCTTCTCTCCCCTCTGCAGCACTGCGCACAGCGCGCTCATGGCCCCCACCTTTTCCTCCAATGTCTGAAATCCTCAAGTCCCTTTCTCACGGATGCGCCGGGGATAATTGAAACAAATAATGTACCATATCACCATTCCTCTGTGCACTGTGTGTGAACCGGCTCGAACCATGCCTTGTAGCTCATCCATCTCCACAAAACCTGCTCCTGCTCTCTTACCCCCCCGCTCTTGTAAAATTACTGCCAATGTTACCCTGTGCCCTCCTAAGGTATTCTCTTGATGTACCAGAGGTGTGACCCTGCTGTGCAGCCCACCCCAAAGTGCCCCCACTAAACCCAGACCTCTGTAGCAGTATATTGTGCCCTATAACTAACAAATGTCAGTGTACCCCCCACTTACCTTAATGTGCGAAGACCCATCCTGTCACCCAAGTTATCCTGCAGAACAAGACCCCTAGGCCTTGTACCTCGTAAAAGTCCCAATGAAGGATGATATAATCACGTGTGGGCAATTTATAGGTTTTTAAGATTTACTCAAAGGTATACTAATGATTGTTGTTTATTACATGTCTAATGGTAGTTTCTCATACAAGCTTAGTTCGTGTCAACTCTACCTTGCCGTGGCCTAACCCTCACCCTTCCTGGACACTGGCAGCTGGACCTCGTGACAT
This sequence comes from Ambystoma mexicanum, assembly GCF_040938575.1. Classification (NCBI taxonomy): domain Eukaryota; kingdom Metazoa; phylum Chordata; class Amphibia; order Caudata; family Ambystomatidae; genus Ambystoma; species Ambystoma mexicanum. Next base: position 433,951,252 of record NC_090931.1, on the reverse strand, counting down.
TCACCCTCCCGCCATCTGGGCAACCTATTCGGAAGAAGCAGCGCCTACAACGACATATGTGCCGCCACTCCTCAGCCAATCCTGCACTGTTGTAGTACTCTATTATGTTAGTTGCATCATCTATGACGCCGTTTTACTTTATAAATCTCTGTAACTGTTTTGTTTGCCAGAGTTCTCTGGATGCCAATTTTACATAAACCTAACTAATCTTGCAACCTGTCCTCCTAGTCTCATTCCCCACTGGGGTGTATTATATTTTATGAATCTGCATGTGTAAGTCGGGGAGTGAGCCTTTACATTTGGTGACCCCTGTGACGTGATCAGGGACGCCCCCAGCAAAACCATTGCCTCCACGGTTGACCCATGTGCGCAAAAAATAGAAAGGTTCCAAGGATCCCCGTCATCTTTGCAAATAACCAACTGCTCGCTGAGGCGGGTCACGGCTTGGTTGGGGTGAGCCCCAGATTGTGGATAAACCGTGAACGGAGGCTCTCGGACCACCCTGGACACGTGAGTACTGGTTGCGAGATTGTCAAACGCGGGGAAAAATTGAGAGAATAATGTAAACGATAAAGGTGACGAAATAGTGGGAATTAGAAGTTGGGTTTAGGGCCTGCATGAGTGGAACTGTTAGGCTTTTCTGATCTATCCTTTATATGGCCATTAGGTTGTTGTGGAAAAAGAGATAAAAAGGAATACGGGATCCTAGCACCAAAGGGGGGTAGAAGGCAGCACCGCGTAGCATTGTCTCGACCAGTGCAGGATAGAAGTGGAAGTAAAGAAAAAACGTAGGAGCCTCATATTTAGTAGGCTCGGAGTAGTAATTTAGAATATTCTTTTTCCGTGTGAACAGAATTTTTCAAGGAGGTAGCCGAAGGGGGCTCAGAGATGGGGAGTGAATGAGAAAAACTAGAAAAAATAAAGGGGCGTTCTAGACTAGGAGGTTGTACATGTTACATGTTCAATGTTGTTGAAGTAATTTGTGTTGGTCTGTCAACAAAGCACATATGTGTCTATGGTGTCTATGCAATAAGTATTGATAAAAAGTGTTTTGTGGCTTTGTGGTTCCTGAAAAAGGTGCAAGTAAAAAAAAGGGTATTGACAGTTATGTTGGTGTAAGTGAAAACATATTGAATAAAGGTATCAGAAAGGGTGTCTTATTATTTGCATTGCATAGCACGCCCAGTATATAAGTAAAAATACACTGAGGATCAAAACAAGACGTCATGGGAGGGAGCACACCACTAGTGCATATTTGTCAGCACCTACCTTTGTACGGTGAAAAAATTCAGAAGTACCATGAAAAGTGGCTCACGGAAATAAAAGGAGACAGCTCGTCCCAAATATGGCCAGAAGGAGGGTCCTTTGAGAAAAAAGTGTTCGATCTTGTAGCAACCCATTTGTTAGCAAAATATCGAGGTAAGCAATTACAAAACAGACACTAAGTATTGGATCGTTTGAAGAAGCAGCCCCGAGCAGTGACAATTAAGGAAAGGCCCTCAGAAGGGCAGGCAGTCCCAATGGAGGGAGAGGGAATAATGGTGGAGTGTTGAGTAAAAACAGGAGAAAATTACCTTACTAAGCTTTACCGATTATTAAAAAGGCCAGCCGTAGGGTACAGTGAACCCAGGTATGTGCCTGCAGCGAGTGCCCCGACAACCCCAGCTGCCATGGCACCACCACCTTATGATACAAGAAGGCTACACGGGCCGACTAGCGTCCCTCCGGTAGATCTAGCACGGTTTACTGGGGATTTAGAAAGACAACTTGCCAACACCCAAATGGAAATAACCCGGCTAAGAGCACTGTGTGATAGGGGACAGATGCTGCCGGGGGGAGAAGAGGTACCACCAACTGTAGCGAGTGACTTAACACCTCTGTCCAGCGTAGCAGGGGGGGTGGGGTCTACACCATCTCCGCAGCCACAAGGTAATGTGCCAAAAGGACCAAAGCATGAGTGGCAATCAGGAGAGTTTTTCTTCCATTTAAATGACAAGACAATAATATAGTGCGAGCAGAACGAAAGAGGACAAAGGAGGAGAGGGACAGGGAGAAAGTCAGAGGAGGAAAAAGATGACGTATGGAGTGATCTGCATGAGTACGAAGAGGGAGCGGCAGGATTTTCGCTCCCATTACGAATGGACCCAGAGGATGGGGGAGGGCTCCCAAGGTGGCAAGGGAGGTTAAGGCAAACAGTAGGAAACATGTTGGTAAGTAAAACAAAGAAGGGAACGGTAAGTAAAAAAAGGAGGCAAGGCCAAATTACAGATGACTAATCCATAAAGGAGCAGGGAGACCACACTACATACCATGGGCACAGATGGACAAAAATAACGTAAAGAAACTCCTCCCTCCATTTTCAGGTGGGGCGGGGAAGTGGATACATGCTTTCAAAAATAACACAGCAGGGGTACCATTGGCCATAGGGGATGTAAAATGTTTATTAGTGTCCGTCGTCAGTGATCAAGCAGACGGGGTGTGGGTGAAGGCCGATTTCCCGGGATTAACAATGAACTGTCACCGCCATGATGGGTCGTCATTCTATGACAAGACTGGAGGCGAGAATTATGCTTCAACTTCTTTAATTTACTACTCCTCAGCAGTTTCACAAACCAATAAACTAATAACAAAACTAAAAACAAGTTTCAATAGGCTTTCTTCTTTTGAACTACAATCCCCATAGTCTCTGTAGTCCATCTCCTTCCATGCTCAGCTATGACTACTTCCTGTCTGAGCTCCACCTCTTCTTTTACTGCTCTTCAAGCAGATGAGTACTATTTCTGATCATCTCTCTGTATGATGGGAAAGCTAGTGTTTGTTAGCAGAGTTTTAGTTGTATATGACTGTGTAGCGCAGAGGAACGAAGCGAAATGCCCTAGGAGCATATATTTATTGGTTTGAATTACTTTTAGCTACGAACAAGCGCAGCGTTAGCACGCCACACGCGACCCGAATTGCGCCCGCCTAGAATTACTTATAGATTAGCCGCTCCGCGCAGGTCACACTCCCACAGCGTTATCACCCCATGCCGTATGACCGGCACTCGGGGGGTGTTGCCCGGCACCGTGGCAGTCTTAAGGCGCTCGCAGAGCGATGAGCTAGAACCAAGGCCCTCCAGCCCCCTCCTTTGGGAAGGCGGGCCACCTTCAGCGTGGGAACGCCAGAGCACTCCAGCCCTCTCCTTTGCGGAGGCGTGGCCAGAGTACGGTGCCGGCTTCTGCGTCACATTCTTCCTGCGACGCGGAATGAAGCACATCCATGCCACGGGCCCGGTGGTGATTCTACTGGAGCGAGGAAGCTCTGAGCGACGCGCCCACCTAAAGGGCTTGAGACTACTCGCTAGCAGAAATCAGCGGAGCACTGAGGCTCCAAGAGACACGACAAAGGCTAGCAGCCTGAGGCAAAGACACACAGCCCTCGCGAGCAGGGAGCTCATTGAGAAGAAAGCCTAACAGGCAATTGATACAAACAGTCCGGTGCAGCTACAACCAGCAAAAAAGAAAAAAAAATAATAATAATACTAATTGATATTAGTATACAGTACAGAAAAGCACTGGGAGTGAGTAAGTATTCTCACCAGAGCACCTAATTAGTGAGAGGGCGTGCTAAAATACCTGTGACAGGTATACCAGGCACACAGCAACCTCCCAGAATGTCTGAATTTGAGTGGAGCGAAGAGGAGCAGTCATTAGACTTAGCTGCCAGCTTTAAGCAGGTGATGGGGAACTCACTAATAGATGCTGTGGCTCAAGGGGTGAAACCATTCCAAGACAGGCTGGAGACCTTGGAGACAATACTGCACCAGCCTGTGGATAGCACCTTAAGGACACAACACACGCCCACTGAACCCTCGGATGCAGGGTCTAAGGGGAGTACTAAGGCCCAAAAGAGTATAGCCTCTTGAACCCCCAGCAGGGCCCTTCTGATGGGGCGAAAGAAAAGGCCCCGGAGGTAGTCTACGCCTTTGCAAAGCTCAGAGAAGCGTATTTGTAGCGCCAGACTGTGCCGAACCTCACGACCCCCACTCCAGGGGAACAAGATGGAGAGGAGGAAGAGGAGCCGGTAGAAGGAGACCTCCCCTCCCAGGACGAGGAGGAGAGAGGGGAGGAGAAGGAAGTGAAAGCCAGCGGAGGAAAGAGAATACGCAAGGAGAAACACCTCAAAGAGGTAGACCAAGATATGTTCGATCCGGACAGCATCCGGAACCCAAGGTCATCAGACTGGCAAACATCACCAATGGTGGCACAGTGCATGACCATGAGGCTAAGGAAAGCGCTCGACAAGGAGGTCCAACAGCGCCTTCGAGCGGAATGCCCGAGACCAGACCTTCCGGGCAAAGTAGCCGAAACACCGGAGCTTGACCCCAAGATACTTGCATTCATATCTAAGACAAGTAAGGTCCCCATAAGGGTATCGACAGATCCTGGAGGAGTTGTCAAGAGAAGGTGCTTGACCTAGCCGGTCTACTCACAAAAATCATGGACCTGGCGGAGAGAGCCAGAGACACAGGGGAAGAAGTAGACCCCGACACCCGTGCAGGCTGGGCACAGAGAGCAGCATGCCTCCTAGGCAATGCAAACTGCGCCATCGCCTCAGAACGAAGAAGGGGGCTACTACTGAAGATCAATGCCAAGCTCAGTGACCTCGCATCATACGAGGCAGGAGAGGCGCCTCAAGGACTCCTCTTCGGAGAGACTTTCGGAAAAGAGATAGGCCGTTTCGTCGGTACCTACACTTCCCTGGAGAAAACACAGGCCTCGATCCGCAAGATATTTCCGAACCGGGTTTTTGCCGGGACTAGTCGCCACAGGGGTCGCACGGCTTGTCGAAACCAGGGAGGTAGAAGACCCCTGAATCCCAGAGCCCAGTACTGGGAGAACAGACAGCAGGATTCCTTCTTCACAACCACAAGGTGCTTCCCGAGAGGACGCAGAGGATCCGGTCGAGGACAAGGATTCACACAAGGTGAGAGCAGCTCATTACCCTCCAGTAGGGGGGAGAACTGGTATGTTCTGGAAAAACTGGCGCTCTCTTTCAAGCGATGCCTGGGTGTCACAAACAGTTCTAGGTATGCACCTAGAATTTGTAGAGCCACCCGTAGAAGAGCGCAAGCCATACCAACAGAGATTAGAGCGCGCAGAACAGAGACTGCTCGATCACAAGCTTTATCAGCTGGCAAGAACGAACGCCATAGAGAAGGGTCCGGGAGACTCCAATTCATAAGCAATATGTTTCTGGTGCACAGAAAGGAGAAAGTGCGTCCAGTTATAAACTTAAAAGAAATGAACGGTTGGGTAGTCTACTGTCATTTCAAAATGGAGGGCATTCACCAGCTCAGAGACTCTCTCAGAGAAGGAAATTGGTTGACGAGACTGGATATGAAGGATGCCTATCTAACGGTCCCAGTGGCAGAAGAGTTCAGGACCTTCCTGGCTTTTGTTTGGAAGGGGCGGTTTTGGCGGTTCAAGACCATGCCCTTCGGGCTTGCATCGGCTCCTTGGGCCTTTACCAAGCCAATGAAGCCAGTAGCGACAGAGATAAGGGAGAAAGGTATAAGGTTGATCATTTATTTGGACGAACTCCTTCTGTTGGCCGAGAACCGGGAAACACTCATATCAGACCAGATGGGTCCAAGTCCTGCTATCATCCCTGGGATTCCTAGTCAACGTGGAGAAGTCGGACACCAAACCGGCACAGAGGCTAGACTTCCTAGGTTTCGTCCCTGACACAAGGAAAGCCACGCTGGAACTCCCAGCCGGAAGATATGTGACATCAAGGGGGAAATAAGAGGGTGCCTACAGAAACAAGTAGTTTCACTCAGGACGTTGGCGAGAATAGTGGGGCTTCTAGATGCTTCCATTCAAGCCATATTTCCCGGACCCTTACACTATCGAGCGCTGCAGAGGCTAAAGATAAGACACCTGCAGCAGGGTTTGAGGTATCATCAGTCGGTACCTTTCGATCAAGAATCCATAACAGAACTGGAATGGTGGTTGAAGAATATGGACGCCTGGAATGGGCGGGCCATTTTCGGAGACCAACCAGACCTAATTATAGAATCCGACGCCAGCCGACTGTGCTGGGGCGCAAGGTGCGGAGACATACAGACAGGGGGGAAATGGCGTGAAGAGGAACTCCGTCTCCACATAAATTGCCTGGAGCTGCTGGCAGGATCCTTTGCGATCAGAGCCTTCACGAAGGGGAAAATGAGATTGTGCATCTTACTGAAGATGGACAACATATCGGCAGTCCGATATATAAACCATCGGGGCGGCACCAGATCCAAGATGCTAGCAGAGCTAGCGAAAGACTTTTGGCATTTTTGCCTTCAATCAGAGACATCGGTAACAGTGGAATAGTAAGTAGTGGATTGGAACTTGCGCTACCTCATGGACTCCAGCGATTGGAGGCTAGATCCAGTAGTGTTTCAGAAGATGAACCGGAAATGGGGGCCGCTACACATAGACCTTCGCATCCCGGTTGAACGCTCAGACAGACACGTACTTCAGCTGGAGGCTGGACCCGGGTGCTTGAGGGATAGACGCGTTCCTACAAGAATGGAAAAACTGTCCACACTATGCGTTTCCTCCATTCATGATGCTAAGCAGAGTTCTAGCGAAGTGTCGGAGGGAGAAAGCAGAGCTGCTGTTAGTAGCACCACTGTGGAAGTCACAAGTGTAGTTACCAACACTTATGGAGTTAGCAGCGGATCATCCGAGAGTGCTCCCAGAAGGAGAACACCTGCTCACGGACCCAGCTGGGTCATATCATCCTCTGAGAGGGAGAGGGACACTCCCGCTCATCGCGTGAGGATATCAGGAGACGCTGGGCACTGCCAGTCATTTCGGCGCAGGCTGCTCAGCTCATCACAGAATCCTGGGCTCCGTCCACTAGGAGCTACTACGCGGCTTGGGCCAAGTGGACTAGCTGGTGCAAAGGGAGAGGTGTTCATCCCATTTCTGCACCTGTAGTGATGACTGATTTTTTTGGCGCAGTTGTTACAGGACGGACGAGCGTTGCGCACAATAGGAGTGTATAGGTCTGCAATATCCGCAGGGCATCTGCCAATCGAGGGAGTACCAGCGGGAGAGCATCCAGCAGTGGTTGGGTTAATTCGAGGGGCCAGATTTAAGATGCCCCCTAAGACAGTCTGGGATGTATCAGTCGTACTTAAACTGTTAGAAAGTTGGCCCGGAGACAGATACTTATCTCAAACAATTATGAGGGGAAACTAGCAATGCTTTTGTGTCTAGTTTCGTGCAAACGCGTATCGGATGTGAGAGCACTAGAAGTAGATAGAAGGATCTTTGGTCCAGAGGGAGTAACGTTCACAACAGTGAAGAGGAGTAAGACAGGTACTGCGTCAGTACACTATCCATATTTCCTGAACAGACCTAAATGGTGTGTAGCAAGTTGTATCAAGGAATATGAAAGCAGGACGGCTGAGCACAGAGCAGCCAGTACCACACAATTGCTCATAGCGCGCAGGAAGCCTTTCAAAGGCGTATCCACAGCTACCATTGCTAGATGGATTAAGGAAATCATGCAAGCGGCTGACATTGACATGGGGAAGTACAGAGCACATTCAGTACGAGGAGCCATGGCGTCTAAGGCCTTTACAGCAGGAGTGTCTCAGAGATCTTATGTTATTATATTATATTGTTATATTATGTTGATATTATGACAGCCCACAGAAAGCACTTGCATGTCCAGTCCTATCAACTATCCTACGTGCAGAAGAGGAACCACTAGTGGGGGCGGACTCGGGAGCTGAAAAATCGTGCCTCATGAAAGGCCGGTTACTGCTCTCGGGAAAAACTTTGGAAACGCAGAGGTTCTCTGGGGCGATTTTAAAAGTTACTTATACAAAAGATCTAGACATAACGGTGGGAGGAGAGACAGTGCGAGCACCGCTACTATATCACAAAGACTCGCCAATACATTTGTTGGGACGGGACCTCCTGAGCAAATTGAATCCCACCATCTCTTTCACAGAACGAGGGATAGTGTGCTGCACTCCAGGGGTATGTCCAGTAAGAACAATGTTGATAAGCACTATGACAAATGAAATTGCAGTAAGAGGGATGCCCATAGATATGGACATGTTCATTTATAGAATACGGGTGCTTGCTAGAGTAGTACCCGAGATAACGCACAAGGAATGGAGAGAGTGCCTTCTGATTTTGTTTTCCACCCAATTGTAAATTCAGATGTTGTGTCTGGCACAGTCTTGTCTATTGATTTGGAAGGGGTACAGGTAATAGGATTTTGCACGAAGACCTTGGTAATGTGGACGTAGAGAGCATGATAATACAATAAGTGGATGATCTGATCATCTGCTGCAAATGTGACGAACAGTGCAGAGAGGATTCGATTTCACTGCTAAATTTACTAGTCACGAAAGTATACAAGGTGGGCAAAGGTAAACTGCAATATTGCCTAGCGGAAGTGTTATACTTAGGACAATTGATCTCAAACTTGGTAAAAGAATACCTAACAGAGCAGCAGCAATACATCACACCATAATACCTACCAAAGACAGTAAAGGACATGCAGAAATTTCTTGCCATGCATGGATAATGGACTACGCAGCATACACACGCCCACTATTGCAGGGGTTAAAAGATGCACAAAAGAACAGGGCCCCATAAAATGGTCACAAGAAATGACGACACAATATTTCAAATTAAAAGACCTCATCTCACACGCACCAGTCTTAGGGAACCCGGATTATGACAGGGAGTTCTACCCGTTTTCACACTGCAATGGCATACTGATGACCGCAGTTAGGAACTCATTAGGCCACAAGCCTTTGGCCTACTACAGCAGCACACTAGACTCAGTGATGCAAGTCAACTTCGCATGCGAACAAGCTCTCGCAGCAACGGCCTTTGCGATTGAGAAAAGCGCCACCATTGTGATGGGTTGTTCCATGACACTGTATGCAGAACACTGACTGTTGTAATCCGGAATAGGCGTCCCCAACAACATGAACCCAGGGGAGAAACAGAGCAAAGCACACCAAAAAAGAAAGGGGGTTCACGTGAATTACACCATAGAATAGATCAATGGAATAAACTGCTCATTGTAAAGGAGCTAAACGTGGGGATAGATCAGGTCAAGGGGCATACAAAGTTATTCAATCAATCTTTAATAAACACATATTCAATTTCCTTACACATAATAAAAACAGCATAAAAACAATCAATGCTGAACATATCCGATTAAAGTGCATATTAATTTAGTGGCCATCCTAAGATGTAAGAATGAATACACGGTGCATAAAGTAGTTCAAACACACACATAGCACCAGAGGACTAGTTGAATCTAAAGTTGGTGCCCAATCTGTATTCAAAAAAATGTCTACTTATAACCAAAATAAAGGCAGAAAAAAAGAAGGAAAATTGGAAAGTTATACAAAAGTTTTTTAAAAGAAAAAAGAAGAAAAAAAAAGAAGAAAAAAAGACAAAGAATTATGGAGGGCACCAACCCACGCAGAACAAAGCAATCAATATTTTCTGCGGGGTAAAAGAGGTTGTCCCCTAGTGAAACCAATCAATAGTTATTGAAAACAGACAAGTAGAATTGCATCAATGCATGCTAAAACAGAAGCAATACTTGTCTCCAATCTGACCATAATAGTCAACGACCAGTACCTGGTACAGCTCCTAACCATCTCATGGGCTGTATTGGCATCTAACACAGGTAGTTTCGACGACTAATTAACAATGTCTAAACTATCTGTCTCTTGACCTAGCAAGAGAGAGAAGGTTTGACAGTCATCTTCCTCAGGACAGGACAGATTAAATAATGTATTATAAAATACACACATATAATTTCGTGACTCGTGACGCGGGTAAGAGCGGACGCTCCCTTTTATTCACTTGCTTTTTATCATCTGCCGTTCACTCGTACTTCGAGTGCTGTTCTTCATAGCCCTGGGGAATTACACTCAGGGATATTTTATATCATATAAATGACGGGGTGCCCATCGAATATTATCTCCTCCGAGACAGAGGGCTTGACCTCGTCAGGGGAGGATATTTTTGAGTCCATTAGACCATCTCATGGTTTTCTTCTGAATTTTTTACCCCCTCCCGCCCTGTCTGTCTCTTTTCCCTCCAATGTAGGATACGGTCCATTCAAGCTCTACAGGTGATGGGATTTTTCCCCACCCAGTTTGGATCTTTTCTGCACCCAGATAAGACCCTAAGGCTGCATTATCAAGAGAATTTCTTTCTCCTTCGATTGCTACCCTTGGATACATTCAAGAGGAGTTTCTTCTTCTCCCTTTTGAATGTATGGAACCGTAATTTGTATTGAACTGTTAGGATGCCTCTCACTCTTCACTATAGTTCTGTTGCCACCGGGATGGTAGTGGATGCCCAGATTGACTTAGGCTTCCCTCTCCCTTCGTGCCTGGCTGGATTAACCTTATTAGATATTCACGGCACAGATGCAGGGACAATATGTCCTTTGACATCATCCCATAAATTACTTCGGGACTTCCCATCCCTGACTTGAGAGTAGAGTGTGGGATTATCCCTTGATTATAACAAAGGGGACTACGATTCTAAATTGCTTGAATGGAGGTATGTGTGGGGTTGCTAGATCAGGTCAAGGGATGTTTTTATTATGTAGTTTTTATGAATTAATTTTATTCATGTATTGTCTTATACTTTCTCTTTTTCTCTTGTTTTTTTGTATATTCTTCTCCGATGTATTCTTAGTTGTTAAGTATCACTAAGACGGAATACATTGATCATCCTTGTGAACTAAAGAAGAACCATTTGAAGAAGAATGGACACATGGAATAATATCAAGACACTTTTGTATTGTGTGTCAACAAGTGCCTTTTGAATATTTATATGTGGAGAAATGATGTGTGTATTTTATAATACATTATCTAATCTGTTCTGTCCTGTCCTGAGGAAGAGGACTGTCAAACCTTCTCTCTCTTGCTAGGTCAAGAGACAGATATTTTAGACATTGTTAATTAGTCGTCGAAACTACCTGTGTTAGATACCAATACAGCCCATGAGATGGTTAGGAGCTGTACCAGGTACTGGTCGTTCACTATTATGGTGAGATTGGAGACAAGTATTGCTTCTGTTTTAGCATGTATTGATGCAATTCTACTTGTCTGTTTTCAATAACTATTGATTGGTTTCACTAGGGGACAACCTCTTTTACCCCGCAGAAAATATTGATTGCTTTGTTCTGCGTGGGTTGGTGCCCTCCATAATTCTTTGTCTTTTTTTCTTCTTTTTTTTTCCTTTTTTTCCTTTAAAAAACTTTTGTATACCTTTCCAATTTTCCTTCTTTTTTTCTGCCTTTATTTTGGTTATAAGTAGAATTTTTTTTGAATACAGATTGGGCACCAACTTTAGATTCAACTAGTCCTCTGGTGCTTTGTGTGTTTTTGAACTACTTTATGCACAGAGTATTCATTCTTACATCTTAGGATGGCCACTAAATTAATATGCACTTTAATCGGATATTTTCAGCATTGATTATATGTTTTTATGCTGTTTTTATTATGAGTAAGGAAATTGAATATGTGTTTATTAAAGATTGATTGAATAACTTTGTATGCTCCTTGACCGGATCTATCCCCATGTTTAGCTCCTTTACAATAAGCAGTTTATTCCATTGATCTATTCTATGGTGTAATTCACGTGAACCCCCTTTCTTCTTTTTTGGTGTGCTGAGCACTGACTGTTTGCCATTTTGGAAAGGTCTAAATCAACTCTCACAACACAAAGGGCAACAGCATACGAGATCATAATATCCAGCCCAAACGTTCATGTGGTTAGGTATAAGACAGTGAACCCTGCCACATTCATTACTGAGCCATGCACAGTAGAAGACATGCAAGCACATGATTGCACCACATATGAAGGAGAAGAGGACATTCCAAAAGCAAGGGAAAATGCCCTAAAGAAGGGGGAAATATACTTTGTAGATGGGTCAGCATCAATAGACAGTGAGACGGGAGAAAACATTTAAGAGCAGCAGTGGTTAGGATTGATGGAGAAGAGTACGAAGTTATTGTGCAGAAACGCCTTCCCTCACACTATTCAGCGCAGGCAGCAGAACTAGTAGCGCTAATAGAAGCACTACATACAGCTAGAGGGTGTGCAGTGATGATACATTCTGACTGAGCATAAGTGACCACACCGGTGCACTCCGGGTTATCACGCTGGCGAAGAAGGGGGTTCAGATGGGCAGATGGCTCACCTGTACAACATGCAGCACTATTGAATTATCTAATTGAAGCATTAGCAGAACCGTCAATGGTTGCATTGATAAAGTGCCAAGCACATACAAATAACACGTACGCCATCTCGCTCAGGAACGCGTCAGAGGACGCTGCCACGAAAGAAGCAGCATACCTTAATGTCCCCCAACCACTAGAGTGTATTGTAAAAACAATTAGCTCAGACGTGCAAGGAGAAGGATACAACTGCACAAAGATTCTGCAAGTAATTGAATTTCAAAAACGTGCACCATTAGAAGAACAGGAATTATGGGGGAAAAGGAGATGCAAGCAATCGCCTACAGATTTAATATGGCGACAAGAACTGACAGAGAAGGTAGTGATGCCAGTAGAATTGTTACTGATAGCATTCCAACAACTACACTTCCCAACACATGTAACAAAACACATTGCAGCAGAGATTCAGGAAGAATGGTTTGTCCCGAATTTGCGGGAACATTTGTCAAAATTGACAATTGAATGCACTACATGGGTAACATAATTCAGGGATGACTCTCAGAACACTACGAGGAACACTCTTGCGTCCTGTGGGGCCTTTTAGAGAGCTCCACATTGACTATGCAGACATGGGAGAAAGATGTAATGGAGCAAGGTATCTCATTGTAATAGTTTGTCCATTCTCACTATGGGTAGAAGCTGGGCCATGTCCACACCCAGACGCAAAGTGCGTGGCAAAGTTTTTGGTACGAGAAGTTTTCTCCAGGTGGGGCATATGTGATGTGATCAAGTCAGACACTGGCACCCATTTTGTAAACAATCTCTTCAAGGAGGTGACCACGTGGTTAGGTGTAAAGCACAAATTATGTTCGATTTATCACCCACGGGCTAACGGGATGGTAAAAAAAAATCAACGGCCTGCTCAAAAGCAAATTGTCCAAGTTGTGTATTGCTTACCTCTAGCATTGTTCCAACTCAGAACACAACCAAGTAAGGACCACCATTTAAGCCAGCACGAAATAGTGACAGGATGGCGCATTCATACGCCATTATCACTAGTAAGGAGAGCATCAGACGCTCACAGAGCTGCCACAGTGCTGAGGGATGAATTTAAGGAATACCTTACCCAACTGACACATGCAGTACAGAGTATAGATAAACAAATAGCACCTCCATCTACACAGAATAATGAAACGGATACAGCACCAGCACAAGACAGCCCAACAGGACAGTTAATGCCAGGAGAAAATGTGTATGTGCGTAGTTTCATGGTCTATACGAGGTAATTTACTGCACACCAACTGCAGTGAAGGTTAAGGGGTTGAAGTACTGGGTGCACCTTTCTGATGTAAGAAGGGCACACAACAGTACCACACCTCAAAGTGAACAGCAACAGAGCCAAGAAGCTGCAAGTCCCTAGAAAAAGAAAAATGATCTAGGGCAAAATGGGCAGTGGAAAAATGCATGTAACTGATAAGATAAGTAATGTAAAGATAATAGCTGCAAATGACTATGCTCTCTCTCTCTCGTGCATTATCTTCTTTCTTCCATTCTTGTTACGTAAAAATTATCATACTGTAGCATAATGCGAGTTAAAAGAACAAAATTAGAAAAATGGATTTCAGTAACGATGGATTAACTTCCTTTAAGGCGTTTTATTTTTGATAAAAGTAACAAACTATCAGTTGCAGAAAAAGATGAATAATAATAAATGTGATTCAATTGGCAAAGAGAAAAATGTGCAAGTATACATTTTCATGTGTGTACTTAATCCTTTTATATCGCCCATTTAGGTGGAAATATGACAGAGAGGAGGGCCCTCACCAACAACGACTCCAATTTATATAGTGATAGGGTAGATAATAGAGTGAATAGACATAATTATGAATGCAGCCTTTATTTTGCCGCAATAGCGTTTTCTGTAATGCTATTTTGCCTTGGGTTGTACTGGAGTGTCGTTCATAATTGGGGATATGAAAGAGGGGGCGAGTGGGGGTAAACCTAATACCAGAGGGATCCAGCCTTATATGGACTAGAGTGAAGGTCATTTGGTCACATAATGCCTCCCCGAATTAAAAACTTACAACATTGCATAAAAACCGAACTGTTAAAACACCTGTTCTTACATACACTGCTATAGGTTTTGATAATGAGACTAACGAATATGATGGTGATTATTCCCTGTTCAGTACACCTGATCTAACATATACAAACCCACATGCAACCCCACAACCTACCTCATATGGCACTGATATGCACTTTAGCCCCAACCACCCAAGATCCTTCACTATCACAGTCCGGGCAAAATGTTAATTAACAGGGTGATGTGACATGGGCAGACCTTTTTCCTATAAAGTAACAGAGTAAAAATGTTATATAACAGAGAAGGGGGGAGAAGGAGGCAAAGAAGGTGGGGGCGGGTGGAAAGAGTTATGAAGCATACCATGGCCTGGGATTAGATGAAATTAAAGACGCCCGTCACCCTGACCAACTCAGACATGAGCGCAACAACCAAACAAGCCACGAATGAGAGCTGCTATGTTTGTTCTCTCATTCCTCACGCCTCTGGCACACCTAAAGTCCTTATACCTCAAGAAGTGCCCTTGTCGGATGCTCAGTTCATCTAGTATTGTGTAGGATTCAAAGTTCTTTCTAGTCACACACAATTACAATAGAAATGCTGCAGAATGAAAAAACCTGCATGAGCAAACCACAAGGAGTGATCTGCATCAAGGAACCATTTTTTGTTATCAAAGGGACACAATTCACAGAAAACAAGTGGCATGACGAGACAATCACATGTAAAGCAGAGGCATTGCGAGGTCTAACGGAAGAGAACTTTCAATGGGTCAAAGAGACATGCACTCCGGTGTGGTGCCAGCACATCGCAAAGCTCACGTGGGTTTCAGCTCTCGAGAAGCCCATGAAAACACAGAAAGAAATCAACATGAACTTTGTTTCCATGGCGAAGGGAAGGTACAGATGGGTTCTAACAGACAATGCAACAAAACAATCATCATTCCAGATATGAAAAAGGGTACAGCAGCACTCAAGATATGTATTGGGTATGTGGCAAGCATACTTGCATCTACCGCCATCCTCGAGGGGCACCTGCGCCATGGCCATACTGCACTCGGCACTAATGGTGATTCCAGAGAGCCACATCAAAGTAGGGAGAGATTTGGCTGACATATCGGCAGCGCCCAAACAAACAACAGCAGATCCTTCCACATACGACATCCTGTCTGAAAACGAACAGGGTGTCTCGCAAACGACGGTAATCCAACTACATCTCCAGCAAGTCATTAGACCTCCTGGCTGAGATTCCAGATAAATACAAGCTCTTCAACTCTGCTGAAACTTTTTGCCTCCCTCCTGATGCCAGGACTTCAAGCACGGACAAACACCAAATGGCTGCAGATTGTCCGCTGGGAACTGATCCAACTGGCCAACTGACCAACGACACTGAAGGAGGATTCAATGTGATCAAGCTGCGGTTAATGACAATGAAGAACTGGTACGTCCTGGACCTTCTCACGCAGACAATGGGACCCTTTCCCACATCATCTCAGTGGTGCATAGTTTGGGAAAAAGAATGCAGAAGGAAGGAGGAATAGAGCCGAGCAACTGGTTCAACGACATTTTTAATTGGATACCAAACTGGTTCAGCATGATGATGAAAATTTGTGTCCCAGTCATTGTTTTTCTTTTGCTATTTTTCTGCATGTGCCAGATGGGAATTCGATGTTGTCCAAAATCAATGCCTAGTTCTGCAATGATGATGGTATCAATGGGCAAATCGACAACGGTAGCAAATGTGAAAGATGCTCAGATGCAAACAGGGGAGTCAGACCCCTCTAAATATTGTCTGTATATTACCAGTATGGGGACAGGGTGGATAACCTATACCACATCACCATTAAAGAGCCGCGTGAATTACAATGGTACAGGGAGGTGTGGGTGGACCTGGATGGGGGAATATACATGACATGCACACCTGATGAATACGCCAGGAGGGGTCACAGCCTGCGAGGTGTTTGTAGGACGTGGATGCCAATAAAAGGGACTCCCGCATGGGACGAGGTAGTGCAGGATGCACAGTACTATCGGAGTGAAAACTGTAATAAGGATTTGTTTGTTACTTTAGATGTAACGAAAGGGGGAATGTGTGGGAGTGAGGGGTCGTTTGGGCCCCCCCTCACACATTCAGCACAAAATAACCCACTTGCTCACGCATTAGCGAGGGACGCCTCCATTGCCCGTATGCTAACATTAGCATAAGTGGGGCTATTGCGGGATACACTTGGCTTCCATTTTGTGTGCCCTCGACTCCATCTTTGGACTAGGCCTCACTTCAAAATACAAAAAGGCTTCTCTCCCCTCTGCAGCGCCGCGCACAGCGTGCTCATGGCCCCCACCTTTTCCTCCACTGTCTTAAATCCTCACAAGTCCCTTTCTCATGGATGAGCCGGGGATAACAGAACCAAATAACAGAATGCATCATTTCACCCCTCCTCTGTGATCACTGCCCTATGTGTGAACCGGCTCGAGCCATGCCTTGTAGCTCATCCATCTCCACAAAACCTGCTCCTGTCCTCTTACCTCCGATCTTGTAAAATTACTGCCAATGTAACCCTGTACCCTCCTAAGGTATTCTCCTGATGTGCCAGAAGTGTGACCCTGCTGTGCAGCCCACCCCAAAGTGCCCCCACTAAACCCAGACCGCTGTCGCAGTATATTGTGCCATAAAACTAACAAATGTCAGTATACCCCCCACTTACCTTGATGTGCGAAGACCCACCCTGTCACTCAAGTTATCCTGTAGAACAAGACCCTTAAGCCTTGTACCTCGTAAAAGTCCCAATGAAGGATAACAATCACATGTAGGCAATTTATAGATTTTTAAGATTTACTCAAAGGTATACTAATGATTGTTGTTTATTATATGTCTAATGGTAGTTTCTCATGCCAGCTTAGTTAGTGTCAACTCTACCTCGCTGTGACCTAACCGTCACCCCTCCTGGACACTGGACCTCGTGACGCTCACCCTCCCGCCATCTGGGCAACCATCTGGAAGAAGCAGCGCCTACAACAACATATGTGCCGCCACTCCTCAGCCAATCCTGCACTGTTGTATTACCCCATGTTAGTTGTACCATCTATGACGCAGTTTTACTTTATAATTCTCTGTAACTGTTTTGTTTGCCAGAGCGTTTGTTTGCCAGAGCGCTCTCAAGGCAGCAGAGTTCTCTGGATGCCAATTTTATATAAACTTAACTAATCTTGCAACCTGTCCTCGTAGTCCATTCCCCACTGGGGTGTATTATATTTTATGAATCTGCATGTGTAAGTCAGGGAGTGAGCCTTTACATTGTCTTCCCTGCAATAAGGCAAAAGGCTGGGTGAGTGGATGAACTATAGCCTTGAAACCCTGTAGATGTCTTCTCTGTAACTCTCCCGTTTCGGGAGCGCTCCCATGCGCATGGCCTCCTTATTTTGCGCCTCTTTATTCAATGATCCCTGTGTACAAATATGCTTGTCCCCTAGATTATTCATCAGTTCAGCCACCAAGTTCCCTGCTTGGGCCGCAGTAAGCTTCAATACCGGCCCCCAAGTTAGACATGTGTCCCAAATCGGACAATCCATCTTGGGTATGTAGCAATTTGCCTGGAGTCACTCCCATTTGGCTTTGGAAGCCAGTACGCGAAGCCATGGGGTCCATCCAAAAAAAAGAAGAAAAAAAGAAAAAAAGGAAAGGTCTTGTAAGCAGATGGCAGAGGGATCGCACCAAGAGCAGTTATACTGAAGAGTTGCACTAGGCTCAAAGGACTCCAGTCACAG
This sequence comes from Ambystoma mexicanum, assembly GCF_040938575.1. Lineage (NCBI taxonomy): Eukaryota > Metazoa > Chordata > Amphibia > Caudata > Ambystomatidae > Ambystoma > Ambystoma mexicanum. The sequence continues at coordinate 433,933,194 of NC_090931.1, read as the reverse complement.
AGTGCACACTAAAGACACTTCCTCATGCACTTGCTCTTATGTAGATCAAGTTCAGAGTCTCAAAGAGCTGAACCCCGCAGTCCCCTCTGAAAATTCTTGATCAAGTATTGCATGCACTAAACAAGTGAGAAACGTATGGGGAGGTAATAAATAGCAGTTTTCACAGACTCGCGCCTATTGCGTAGAACAGCGAAAAATTGAGAAGTCACTGTACCGGAAAGCTGAATCCTGAGGTTATTCTTTTCTGCTCCCACTGCCCCCCACGGACCACCACAGACCACTTTGCGTGCACTCCACGCTGGAAGTGACTCTATATACTCTGTCCTGTGGTCGTGTAGTGTCCGGTGCCTGGGGCCCGGGAGCTGACATTAAAGGTGCAGTATCTAAATAAAAATAGCAGCGCTGAATCACTCGCCAACGCAATTAGCCTCACAAATTCTCTCCGAACACAACTCCAGCGATGTGAACAGTCACCACAGAACACTTTTCACCCACTTCTGTGTACTTACCTACAGCTCACATCTTCCAAGATAAGCCCAATTGCCCTGCCACTCCACCAAGGTCTCTGAGAAGTACACACCACTGGGATAGCGTACTAAAATCTTACCTCCAAGTGGGACTTTTGGAAAACTCCCCTAACAGGGAGACAGTCTCCCCTACCGACCCAGTACCGATAGTCTTAGGGACTGATTAGCTTTCCCATAAGAATGAGCACAAACAAAGGCAATTAAAGTTGAAGGCTTTGCTTACCTCCAAAAGGTCAGTTGCCTTGCCCAACTGATCAGTAGAGTTTTCGTCAAGGATCCTTCCATGGGCTTCCCCTAAAGGTGTTGGGATTGGGAGTGGTTCTCCTTAGATATTTACTTTTTTTTTTTTACTCTTTATTAATTTCCATCACTTAACAAACATCAACAATAACAAACATTACACTACAACTGGCACTTCGTGTTGGGAAACCGCACTCCATCCTCCGTCTGCTTGGCTCTCTCCTTGTCTTTCCATTATGTTCCACATTAGACGTCCCTGGCCACGCATTAGGCCCTTTGCGGCATGTCCACTGCCCCCCTCTGAATTCCCCTGTTCACCTTGTCGCCGGGAGTTCAATCCTCCTCCGGCCCACTGGGGCCTGTCATGTCTTGCCCTTCCACGCTATTAAACAGATCCTGTATGAGAGAGTTCCATGCTAGTAGTTTGGCCCCACTCTCCCCCTCTCCCCTCTGAGCCGCTCTGGTCCACACTGATGTTTCAGCTATTGTCCATTTTTTCAGGTCTGCCCACCACATTTCTGCTGATGGCCCTGTGCTCTAGTTCCACGCCATCTCTATACGGCGTTTTGCTAGAATGCACATTAGGTCTTTCATTTTCGCTATATGTGTCTGTTTGCCGCCCCTCGGGAACAGCCCCAGGAGGTAAGATTCTGGCAACCACGCTTGAATTTGGATCCCTCCTGCCTCCACCCTCGCTTTCACCGTGTCCCAAAAGTTGAGTATCACCGGGCAGGACCAGAACATATGCATCATATCCACCTGCACTGCCGCACAACGTGGGCAGCTTCGGGCTTGTTTGTGTCCCAGGTGCGAAATTCTCTTGAGTGTGAGGTACACCCTATGCAAGAGGTACAGCTGCGTTTGCTTGAATCCCGCATTCCTGGAGACTTTAACATACTTAAGTGTCCTGCTCCATTCCCCATCAGTGAAGGTTTTGTGGAGTTCCTCCTCCCATCTAGTTCTTGCTGGCAGTGCCCTTTCATTATTGCTGCGCAGGAGCTGTTCATAGAGTCTAGATATTGTGTGTCCTCCCTCCGACACATCATACCATGCATCCAGTACTTCCTGACTGTCTCCTTCTCCTGACAATGCCCTCCACCTCCTCTTGATCCTCTGTATCATATTATTGTACAATAGGAATTGCCCGCTGTGTACGCCCTGTTCATCCATCAAGGTCCGACAATCTACCCACTGTTCCTCATTCCATAGGTCTCCAGTTTGTGCCACTCACTGGTCTTCCCACTGCATGCGGTAGGTGGTCAGGGACGCCGCGTGAATGCCGACTAGCCCTGCAAGGGGGTTTTGTCTTGAGTTGGGGTCACACGCCCCTAGTATCTTCCACGCTCTCCTCCACAGAGTCAGGCCCAGTTGAACTATAGTAGGGAGTGGTTTGGTTAGAGCCTTGTCCATCCAGGGAGTTCACTCAAGTAATGGTGTTGTATCGCTGGCTGAAAGAGCGCTGTATCTATACATGTGTCATCCCCCAACCATTTAACTACGAACTGGAGTTGTTCCACCCCCATTCATAATCTCTGTTCAGCGCTATCCTGTTCCTCCCCCCGCCCCACCGGAACTCCCTCGCCAGTGTGTAGCCGTCTAAAGAAAGGCCCTGGAATGTTATATGGGATATTAGTAAAGTAATACAATAGGCGGGGCAGGACCGTCATCTTCAATAGGGCTGCTCTTCCCATCATCCCTAGTGGGAGTGGCCGCCTTTGTATTAGCCGTGTACGTTACTGTAATACTGTGGTGTAGGTCCACTCCCAAATAGCGGAAAGTGATGGTGTCCATGGGAGTTCTAGGCTCGGTAACTAGTCAGGGGCAACCTCCCTCAAGCCTGCCGGGGGGGTGAGGGGGGGGGGGGGAAAGAGCAAGGATATCTCCTTGTTGATCGTGATCCCGACAGTCTGGTGAATGCCCCATTTGCTTCCAGCAGGTCTGGCATGTTTTCCCTTGGGTTCCCAACATAGAAGAGTATGTCGTCTACATATATCGAATTCAGGTCTACTACCCGTCTATGCCTATTCCTGTGTTCCCGTACTCTGCCCCTAGGAATACAGCAAACGGCTCCAAATCCAGCATGTATATTTCTTGGCCCATTTATAGCATTGTCCCATGGCCCATCTGTTCCCATAGGCCTGCCTGTCGGCTTGCGTTTGCTGGTAAGCACTCTCAGTCCATCAACCGCTGATTTCTTCCTCGTGGGGACTGTCTGATCCTCCCTGTTCATGCTGTGCCTTACTCGTTTGGCTTTGTTGCGAGTATGACGCCTTGTTGTGCTTCCCCGGTGGCTGTCATCGGGATATGTGTCTGCTTGCCTGCTATTTGTGCTTTGTTCCTGGTGCTTGGTGCTTTCTCCCCCACTCATGCCTTCACTCCTCCCAACTAACCACTCACTAACCATAACGATCAAACAAACGCCCAGACTCCCTCCCCCTGCTCAGGCTTCGCCCACCAAGTTTGGGCCTGCCCGCGGTAGCGTGATGCCTTAAAACTGGCATCCTCACTAACAGTCTTGGGGTTGCGTGTCTTGTCGCCATCTGTGGCAATCTAATCACTTGTTGCTCCTTTAATCATATTCCATCTGGCTTGCGTAGTATTCATGGTGTCGGAACCATCTTCCCGTGGCGATCCCATTCCTGTTGCCCTCTGGATAGGTTTGCGTCATTATTGGCATTCTTGGGTCTCCCTTGCAGGATACCCTGTTGATCCATCCATGCTTGGGCCTATTCTGAAGAAATACGATCTGCCCTCCCGTATCAGCTTCAGTTTTGCTGGGTACAGCAGCACGGAGACGTTCCTTGGTGGGGCCGTAGCGGGCTCGTTGTCTCTGCACCAAGATTGTATAGTCCGGGTAGATAGTTATTCTGGAGGAGTTCCTGGTTATCGTCCCGCCTTCTCTAGAGAACATCAGTATTTTCTCTCTGTCTTTAAAGTTCATGATCCTTGCAATCATTGATCTCGGGGGGGGGGGGTCCTGGTTGGGGCCGCCTGGTCAGGGCCCTGTGGGCTCTCTCCACTGCAAAACCTTACGAAAATACCCCTGCCCCAATCTCTTGACCCCCCTCTCCCTCCGGCAGTCCGACAATCAGGATATTATTACTTTGAGCCCTTCCTTCTGCGTCCTCCGCCCTCTGTTCCAGGATCTTGACCCTTCGGAGCACGTCTGATATTTGAGTGAGTGATTGCGACATTAGTGCTGTTCTGCTGCACCTGTTCCGCCGTGCCCATGTAGTCTTCCAGAGTCCGTACGTTCTGTGGGAGGAGGCTCACGTCCACCTTCACTGCGTCCATTTTGTTTTCCAAGGACGTCTTTAGGGCCGCTATAGCTGTATCCACCTTGTTCTCCAGAGAAGTCTTCAGGGCCATTATTTCTTCCAATATCGGGCTCTCGCCTTCCTCCTGCTGTACTGGATGAGGCCATTGTTGCATCTGTTGGAGTAGGCTGGCCCTTGTCTCACTTCCTGGCAAAAAGCTCAATGCTAGTTTGTTTGCCTCTGCCCCCTTTTGATTTGCCTGGCATTCCGTTTCCTTCAGCGGGTTGTGTGGCCCCCCCACCCGTCTGGCAGTCTTCTCCAACTTTAAGCCTGCCATAAGCAGCTTCCTATGGTGTACGTCTTCTCTGCTCTCTGTGCACTGTGGCGGGGCTCCGCTCTCACCCCAGTCTCATCTTGTCTGACCTCCTGGCAAAACGCTGATTCGCTTGCCTCCACTCTCTTTAGATTTACTCTGCTCTTCGCTGGTCAACGATGTGCCGTCCACCTTGTCAGGCGCCCGCCCCCTGATCTTCTCCTCTGTACTCGCTGCTCAGGTGCTGCTATCTTGCTCAACGGGTGGGTTCTGCCCTCCCACGTCTGCTCGCCCGTCTGCCGTTGCCAACTCATGTTTGTTCTCTGCTGGCTGTGGGCCTGCACCCCTTTTGCCTCTGGCTCCACCTCAGGGTCCCGTCAGCGACAGCACAGTAGACCGGGTGTCCCACAGAATACTTCGGGTCCGATTCAGGTAACTCGCCTTCTTCAGGATGAGACTCTGGACGGCCCAACCCCACCGGCAATGGCAACCGTGCCAGAGGAGACTTCCTAGGTACCTCACCAGGCAACGCCTCGACCAGCGGCACACCCGTACTCTGAGGTGGCGGCAACCTCGCATTCAGTTGACCCAATATAGACTGAAGCGTAAATAGCACATGCAACGACAGCAGAGATTGCTGGTTGACCAACGGGTAAAGAGGCCGCCCAGCCCCCACCCCACTCGATGTTGAAGGCCTCACACTCTGCAGACCCAGAGGCGACGGGTCAAACACCAGCTCCTGTTTCTCTTCCATTCCTGAAGAAACAGAAAACATAGCTGGATCTTGCTGCAAAATGTTCTCAGGAAGGATGGACTCAAGGGCGGCGGACCGCCCCGCCCAACCCGTCATCAACAACCCTTCCGATTTCGTTTGTGACGATGACAACAGCAGTGGACCACTGTCCGACAGTTGTGGACGGCACCAACGACACCACCGTCGACTACAGGGCTGTAGATGGCAGCACTACCGTCGACAACAGAACAACTGTCGACAAGCTCGTTGACGGTACCCCCCCTCCCCCCTGACTTCGATTTCACCAGAGACCCAGATTTTTTGGAAGAACCGGAACGGTGCTTCGAAGACTCCCGGCTGGACGAAGACTTGTGATGGCCCCCGGACAACTAGTGCTTCGACAAAGACTCCTTCGGCTTCGCCAGGTTTTTCTCGGACACCGCAGACTTCTCGAGCCTACCACCAGACCCCTTCGACTTGTCCGGCCGACCATGCTTGGACAACGGCGGCCTAGACAAAGACTTGCTGCCTTTCTCCACCTGCGACACAGGCAACGCTTCCCGATGCTTCTTAGCAGGGGGTTCCGCTGACGCCGCTCTGAGATGCTCCGCAGACTTCTCCGCTCTCCCTGAAGACTGGCTCCCGCGGGCCAAACCGAGCTGAGAAAGACTGGTAAGTGCCCTCGTTAAGCCAACATATGAGCCGTCGATTACAGTCTTTCAAGGTCTTCTGCGAAAACCCCTGACAGATCTCGCAGGCAACTGCCGAGTGATGGGGGCAGAGACAGTCCATACGACCATCCCCTTCGTACACCACCTTCATGCCGCAGGTAGCACAAGGCCGAAAGAGACTTCTTCTGGGCTACCGATGACATCCTAGCCCACGAACCAAACGCACGTGCAAATACACAAAGAAACACGAGGTGATCCCAACCGTTTGGAGACGGTTGAAATCTGAAGGGAAGCCGTGGGGCGTGGCTATTTATATCAGGCGTCCTATTGGTGGGGCCTAAAGCACCTGAAAAGGATGTTGATGGGACACTAAATTTTCAAAGTTTTCCATAGGAAAACGCGAAGCTAAAGTAACTGCGGTTTCGCAGCCTGACGGTGAAATATTCACAGCATATGAATCCATGAAAGATCCAATGCTGGAGAAGCCCCCATTCTCTTCTAGCAATGGAATGACAAAATGTAGGACCTTAAAATGATAAGGTTGTGTATCATGTTGTAACTCCTTTCTTCTCACATAGTACTTCTTTAATTGGTTTATAACTTACCTTGTGTTTTCTTGAGTTACTTTGCTACACTGCAGTGTTCTATTAATGATAAACTGTATTTAAAAGTAAAGTGTCTGTGCTCTGTATCTGGGGCACCACAAAAGTGCAGTTTTTAATTGAAAAGAGTTGTCCAAGGCCTAAATAAATATAAATGAATGTCTATACATTCTGCCTACCTTGTGTTCTTAAGAGTCCTGTTTGTATGTTTAACTGAACCCTTCACCACTCCCACACTTTCCCAAGTCTGAGCCTTAACGTTCTGTTAAACTACCTTCATAGTATGGCTAAACATTAGTGTATTTTCCCATTCATCAGAAAAGGGTGGCCTCTCAGAATCTATCCACTGCGTCAATTCTGAAAATCCACTTAACATAGGCCAAAATGGTGAAGTTAATTATTCGGAGGATATAGGAAAACCTATGGAGGCTCTAAGAGTATTCCACAGGAATAGAATGAAGACCATCATCCATAGGGTTGAAGCAGGAGCTCTATTTTTGGATTCAGACAGAGAAACGGGAAAGTGAACTACTCTCCCAAATCTACCAGAGTAGCCATTCAGATGGTTCCATCAGATGGTTCCATTGAGAGAGTGCAACTCTCCACTCAACTGACCCAACAGCAACAAGGAGTTCAAATCTTTGCTTGGGCCATTTGCCGCTCTGTTTTCATCAACTTGAGGCCAGAGGTTTTGGTTTCAGCATGACGTCGACACTGGAGATTGTGTGCTTAATCAAATGAGGAGCTAAAAGATGTCAGACAAGATAAGGTCTCATATCAAGGCAGAGTGTTAGGGAGATGTATCATTTTTATGCTTTATCCCCTCTCCTAAAGAGAACCCCATCACTTTTTGCTGAGCCTCAGGACCTTTTTATTTTTATCCTGAATGAGGGGAGCCTTCTCCCCCCCCCATTCATTCCTATTTGCTTTAACTTTTGGAACTCTGTTGTCTGTGTTTTTTCTTTACTATGGAGTCCGCTTTCCTCCATATCTATTTAACATTTACATCACACAGCACCTTAAGTGCAGTGTTGCTGGAAACCCTTTGGGTTCTACTTTGAGATTCTCTCTTTATATTTACTAACTAGAGTTCTTAAGGATATAGGGATACTTTGTATCCTTCCTAAAATGTTATACTATGAGATATTAACAGACATGTGGAGTGCCAAGGGGATAGCTAGTATCCCCCTTCTCTCTGTTCCTCTGACTTGTTAGTCACATAGACAACCCTATAGGTATGGCTGGTGGCAGTGGACGTGTTCTATCAACTATTGTGTCATTTTTTACTGTAGTGACAGTCTTGGTTGTGCACAATAGTGTCACCTATGTACCAACATGGTGGCTTTCTTTTTTGCCATTCCTATTATGGTTCGGAGTGTGTGTGTGTGTGTGTGTGTGTGTGTGTGTGTGTGTGTGTGTGTGTGTGTGTGTGTGTGTGTGTGTGTGTGTGTGTGTGTGTGTGTGTGTGTGTGTGTGTGTGTGTGTGTGTGTGTGTGTGTGTGTGTGTGTGTGTGTGTGTGTGTGTGTGTGTGTGTGTGTGTGTGTGTGTGTGTGTGTGTGTGTGTGTGTGTGTGTGTGTGTGTGTGTGTGTGTGTGTGTGTGTGTGTGTGTGTGTGTGTGTGTGTGTGTGTGTGTGTGTGTGTGTGTGTGTGTGTGTGTGTGTGTGTGTGTGTGTGTGTGTGTGTGTGTGTGTGTGTGTGTGTGTGTGTGTGTGTGTGTGTGTGTGTGTGTGTGTGTGTGTGTGTGTGTGTGTGTGTGTGTGTGTGTGTGTGTGTGTGTGTGTGTGTGTGTGTGTGTGTGTGTGTGTGTGTGTGTGTGTGTGTGTGTGTGTGTGTGTGTGTGTGTGTGTGTGTGTGTGTGTGTGTGTGTGTGTGTGTGTGTGTGTGTGTGTGTGTGTGTGTGTGTGTGTGTGTGTGTGTGTGTGTGTGTGTGTGTGTGTGTGTGTGTGTGTGTGTGTGTGTTGCTTTTGGCAGGAACCCTCGGGTGTCCCCCACCTAGGCTGCAGTGTGTCTGGGCAGGCAGAAAGTGGGGAGGAGTTATCCACTCCCCTGCTCTTTGTCTGCCGGAGTACCTGAATGGATTCAATTCCCACTAGGGGGCTGGCTGTCTTGATTGGACAGTCACCTGCCTCTTTATGTAAAACGCTGAGAGCGTTTGTAAAGGAGTAAGTGGGAAAACTAAATAAAAAGGTGAGGGTCCTGAAGTGAAAGGCAAGTTGACCACTGGACCCGAAGCTGAAGACAACCAGAGACACCTGCAGACCCTTCCAAACACTGAAGCGGCCACTGATGTCCTGAATCCGTTTTCTAATAGAAACTCCTCCTTGATCCACCTTAAGTGTCTGTTTGGTCACAGCCCTGACAGCACAAGCACCAGCATGACCAATGAAAAGCTGGTCATCTTTCCTAGCCTCTCGTGCCCAAGAGACATAGTAGCCGATGGCCTGCACCGGTTCTAGCTGATGGAATCGTTCCTCTGCCCTCGAAGAATGAGGCAGTGGAACAAACACAGGAAGATGGATCTTCTGAGAGAGATGAAAATTTGAGACCACTTTTGGGAGAAAGGAGGGCCTCACTCTCAAAGTCACCTTCAGTTTGGAGAAACCCAAATGGGGCGGCTTAACAGACAACGCCTGGAGCTCACACACCCGTATCATGAAAGTGATGGCACCCAGGAAAATCTGCTTAAGGGTGAGCAATCTAACAGACAAGTGATGAAGGGGCTCAAATGGAGCACCCATTAGGAAAGTAAAAACAAATTTAAATCACACGCTGGAACAACAAATAGAGTGGACGAAACTGGTTGCACAAAACCCTCAAGTACTGCATAACAGTGGGGATTGTGAAGAACTGTTGAGATGGATTTCTAGAATCTGACCTGGTGGACAGATTTTAGGAGGCCACCCTAGTTGTAAGGAACAGGGAACTTCTAGAGGTTAGCTAAAACCCTATCAAGGTAAACGTGAAGAGTAGTCAAGCCTATTCTCAGGAGAGTGTAAGTGGGGTCAGGGACCCTAAACGACTACACACAATATAATACACACAGAAAACCAACAGGTTTCTTATGAATACGCATATTTTGTATCAATCTTCTTACTATGTATAGATGGTTTCATTAATCTTTCAGGGGTGCATAGGTTTGTTTAAGTCCTCACCTGTCCGGACTATCTCACAAACAGAAATGTAATACCTAAAACCTATTACACCTGACTTGCATCAAAATCAGAACAATCACGAAAGTTATTTTTTAATCTTGTATTGACAATAACCAATACAAAGGACAGCCCGTTGAGCAACATCAAAATCATGAAATCTGTAATTTGGTCACAATACACAAAAAGATTTCCAATAAACCAACAGAAAGATTTATTTCCAATAGCGGACGTGTTTCGCTTAATGTAAAATGAAACTAGTAGGTGATTTCGTACAATAATAAATAATAAACATGTATATATTCACAATAGGTTCATAAATGTATTCAAATTACTTAATTAAAATAATGCAGTAAAAGGATGGAACCAGTTCACAAGTAAATTCCCTAACTTAAGCAGTCGAATCCATAAGAAGAATGGATCATTGTGCCCAAAAAGTCATAGGAGCCACAATGCTTCTCCCCAGAACGGAGTCTCTGAAGGTAAGTTCTAATTTACTTGTGCTGGTGATAGTTCTAAGAAGATATTTAACAATGTTATAAGGTATTGTGTTCTTATCTATCAGAAAATACTAACCAGGTTCGACGACCAAAACGCAGTGGAATTAAAGGTTAGGAAACAAAGAAACTTTTCCCCAATGTTATCCTATGGAGGACAGGGGGGAAACAGATGCACTGCGTTTACTTACCCCTCCGACTCCGGTATTCCCAGATGACTTAATGGGTCGGCTGGGGTCGCTGGAGGTTGGATTTTCCACCATTGGTTCCAGTAAGATATGCCCAGGAGCTGTGGGTGCCCAGATTCTTCCAGTCGGGTCCATATGTAAGATGCAACCCTCGACGATGAATATATGCAAGATTCACTGATTCAAGCCTCTTCATGACACTTCACACGACGGGAAGGCGAGTTCCAGCAATGGTCTCCGCACACAGGTGACAACAGATGGCCTTCTATTCGAGGTTGCAGAAGGCTCACTAGGACAGGATCACTTGATGCTGGGATGTTGAAATTCAGCAGTTAGGCGACTTATACCATAAGTTGGTGACTGCCAAAATCCTGGCTGTTCTAGCAAAGTAGCCCACGAGAGACACTTCAGAAGGCTCAGGACAGCTGTATCCTTAAGAAGGCATCGACACTAGTTGGGTCCACTAGTCCAAGGGCTGAAGCACCGCTCAGGGTCTTTGGGGATCAGGTAGTCCCACAGGGCTTCACCAGGCCAGACGCAAGATGTGATACCAGGGTTCTTCAGGAGTCTTTTGCAGATCTTCAGTCGGCTATTCGTCTAGGAGGGCTCCAGCACTCATCTGTAGAAATGGCTGCAGGAGTCCGCTTCTTATCCAACATTCGGGCTAGAGGTAAGGCCAAGCCCACCAATGTAGTTGTCAAATCAGGGATAACTACTGGTTTTACTTCTGTTCCACACGCGCGCGCGCACACACACACACACACACAAACTCAAAGGAGTTTTGAACAGCCGGACCGAGAAGGATGGGAAACCAAAGGAGACACTATTTCATGTGCTTGAAAACAGCTATGGAGAAGAATTGACAGCGGTATGCTGCCAGACCAACCGAGAGGACAGATAGCAAAAGTCCCTGGAGGGACGTTCAAGCAGGGTTGAAGAAGAGCCCTCCTGTCAGTGTACCAGAGAAGCTGAACGCCAGGAAAAGACCCGAGGTGGTCTGTACATGGAAAAAGTACCACAATGAGAGCACCAAAGGAAGGAGGTGGTGGTGGTGGTGAACGGAAACCATGAGAATTCCATTTATCTGCTGATACCGCAGAGACACAGCAAAGCATGTTGGAAGCAGCGAGAAAGAGAAACCAGGGATCCTTCCTGACCGAGTACAGGAAAGAAGAAAAGAATGCCGATCCGGTGATGCAGACCCATGACACTACAGTTAAAGTGTAGAGCGGGCGACCCGGGGAGTGAGGCATACAGAATCACTCAGGGGATCCTGCACACTCGCCCCAGTGAGGGGCAAAGATATAAGAAGAGTGAAGATCACTCAGAGACCCTGCATACTCTTCCCAGTAGTTACCAAGGGTACCAAAAGTGTGTGAGTCATACAGAAGCTCATCATAGTTGACCTAGTGAGGATTAAGAGTACAGAATAAGGGAAGAGTCAAACAGAGACTTTATCTACATTTCTCAGTGTGAAGAGAAAGTCTGAAGAGGGCCTTGGAAGATCCCTTGAAGAACTAAAAAGGCTATTACGAGGAATAGCCAGAGACTATTTGAAGATACCTTATTGAAAGGAACTGCACTAAAAAGCATCCCAGGAGAAGGGAGTCATTCTCCTGGTCTTTTATTGTTTTCCTCTTAGTGGTAGAGGTAGAGTAGCTTCATTTTTTGGGAAGGAGGACAGGCCATTTATTTTGGACTTCATGACGAGCACCCTCGTTTAGTTATTATAGGCAAGGAAATCCTTGGCATAAGGAAAGTTAGCCATTTTCTTTATCATTTAAAAAAATTATTGTGAACATGGAACACAATTGTCTGCCTCCTCCTTCTGACCTACCACAACAGATATAAAAATAACGAAAAATCCATAGTGTAGAAAGGTAGGGTGATATAAAAGTATCCCCATTGCACTGCATTGTAAGATGCTGTGCCCAATGTTAAAAAGTCACAAAAGCAAAACAGAACTATAGATTTTGAATCTGTTCAAAAAGTCAGAACAGATTCAAAAACAGAGCAAAAAGATAGTGGGGCTATGGAAACTATAGAGGGAAAGTTGCAAGAGAGAAATCGGTTTCAAAAAGAGACATCTGTTGCAAAAACAGTCCTGTTCCGAGGACCTCTTGAAAACTGAAATAGCGGCGAGGTACCCCTTTAAAGTGCCAATCTGCAGGCCCCCCTGAGCCAAAGATAGCAGAAAATCCAACACAGGGGATAAAGGATCCAGGTCCCTATCCCGGCACCAAGCCGAACATGTACACCATTTGCAGGCATAAATGCATGTTGTGGCAGACCTTCGAGCTGGAAGGAGTACATCGAGGACATTGTCCAACAAGTCCCACTCTCTGCATCTCAGTTGCCAAGCATGAAGATTCAGGCGGCCAAGGTTCGGGTGGAGTACCCACTCCTTTGACTGGGAGAGCAAATCCACTCTCCTCCTAATGCACCAAGGAGGGCAGATGGCCATGTCCCGCAACTCTGGATACCACCACCTTCCGCTGACCCAGTCTCGAGCGACCAAAATTATTGGGGTTCCAAACCAGCGCAATCTCCTTAAAACCAGCGGAATGACAGCGATAGGCGGGAAAGCATATATGAGGTCAAATGTCTACCTGACTGTCAGCACCTCCAGCAGAGCTACCGGACAAGGACATGCCCAGGGGCAGAACAACTTGCACTTCCCATTGATACACTAAGTGAAGAGGTCCACTTGAGTTTCACAACATGAGGAGATCTCCTCCAGAACTTGACAGAGCTACCACTAGTGGGAGACCGTAGTCTGTCTGCTGAAGGCGTTTGCTGTGACATTCTCTCTTCCGGCCAATGGGCTGCTGTCAGAGAGATGCTGTTCGCCAAAGCCCAGAACTACAGTCACATTGCTTCTCTGCACAGAGGCAAGGACCTCACACCACCTAGTTTGTTGAGATTAGTACAGTCTTGCATTTCATAGAGGGGAGGAAAGCGACCAGTGTCAGCCTGATCGCTCTCAGCTCCAGCAAATTGATGTGTTCCAAAGACTCTGAAGGAGAACGCAGTCTGCTGACTGTCAGATACGAGAGGCGAGCACCTCACCTAGTCAGAGACACGTTCGTGACCACCGTCACCTGGGGGGCAAGGTAGGCGAAAGAAAATACCCTTCAGCAAGTCGTCATGCCCATCCCACCACGCTAGATCCTAAACCACCTCGTCCGAGACCTGCAAAAGGGCCGAAATGTGGTCCTGAAACTTCAAAATATTGGCAACGGGAAAGCCACTGAAGCGATCTCATGCGCAGCCTCACCTCTGGAACCACAAGAATGCAGGAAGCCTTGAGGCTCAGAAGGTGCAAGAAGGCCAATGCCGGGACCGTTTCTGGGACTCAAGGACATGGAACACCCGGAAAATTTTTACCACTTGTACCTCGAGAAGGAATACCCTTTCCCCGGTGAGTGTCCATGACTGCTCCGATGAATTGGAGAGACCAGGATGGCATAATACGAGATTCTGTAGTTCAGAGAAAGGTTTAGGGAGTGCAAAAGAGTGCATGCGCAGAGAAGCAACTCCGGCAATAGACTCTGAGCAAGCTTGGATGAGCCAGTCATCCAGATAGGGAAAGACATGGATACCCTCCCTCCTGAGGTGAGCCACCACCACCGCTGGCAGCTTGGTGAAAACCCTGAGCGCCGAGGAAAGACCTGCTGCCTCACCACAAATCACAAGTATTTCCGATGTCTCCGATTATTCAGAACGTGGAAGTAGGCATCCTGAAAGTCGAGGGCTTGCAGTATCTGGTCTTGAATAACCATCTTGAACTTGTCCTTGTGAAGAAACAAGTTCAGCAGCCGTAGATCCAGAATAGGAGGCAACCCTGTGTCATTCTTCGGCACCAGAAAATAGGTGGAGTACCACCCCCTGCCTCATTCCGAGCGTTGTACTAGTTAGATTACGCTCTTTGAAAGAAGCGGATGGACCTCCTACAAGAGGACAGAAGATAGGGTTTGGAGGCAGGGTGGAGGCCGATGATCCAGAGGGAGCTGAAGAAATGGAAGACGACTCTCTCTCTCTCTCTCTCTCTCTCTCTCTCTCTCTCTCTCTCTCTCTCGGGTAGCCTTACACCCTCCCCCCCCTAGCAGTATAGGTAGGGGAGGGATGAAAACCCCTAGTGCTGATACTGTGTGGAGGGCTGCTGCATGGCTAGGCTGCAGTTCTTAGCCGTGGTGACGACTGCACCTTCTAGAGTGTGTCACCCGCCTTTGCACCAAACAGGTTTCGGGCAACAAAAGGCATGTAAAATAGCCTAGTCTGAACATCAGGCGCAACCCCCCCCCCCCAAATCCTCACCCATGAACATGGCCCGACTACAGTCCATGTGGCCATGGCCCTGCCCAAACAATCAGCAGTGTTGAAGGCGGACTGCAAAATCTGGTGGGAGGCCTCCCTGCCATCAGTCACCAGGGCCTGGAAACCAGCCCGCATCTCCCCCTCAGGGATGTGTTCAGCCACCCCTGCAACAGAAAACCAGAGGCCAAACGAGAACTTGTCTAGAGCGTAAAACGCGTTCACTGCACGTAGGACAAGGTTGCCCGAAGTGAATACCTTCTGCCCAAGAGTCAAGCCTCTTGCGCTCCCTGTCAGAAGGGAGCGAAGGGAAAGTGGAGCTTTTCAGCTTTGCCATCGCCGCCTGAACCGTCAAGCTTTCTGGGGAGGCATGAGAGGACAGAAATGCTGGATCTGACGGCGCAGGGCAGTGTTTCCTTGCCAGTTCCCTCTCTACTGCTCTATAAGAGGCAGGATTCTACCAGGTGTCCATCACAGGTGCCTCCACTGCCACACTGAATGAGAGCAGGGTCTCCCTTTGGGCATTATCCAGGATGTCACAAAGCTTTTATTGGATCTTTTAGGATGGAGCAGAAAGTCCCAAGGTCTTGGCTCCCCTGGCCAAAATCTGCTGAAAAGCAGCCAGGGGTTTGCCTGGAATGCAAGCCGGCAAGTTCATCTCAGGGGATGTGTCAAGGCCACTGATGACCTGCAGGTCCTCTGCCAGTCCCCTCACATCCTCCCCCCTCCACGCAGAACACTTCGGGGAAATCACCTTCCTCCCCAGAAACGTTGGGCTCCAACCCGAATGGTACATGATCACCTTATTCATCGACGATTGAGTACAAAACCGTCTCTAGGGAGGGGAGCATACTTCTGGGGAGGTTAGGCCTCTCTGACACCGACTGGCACCAAGGATGTTGATGTGGAGACCAGGCCCGGCACCATGGCATTCGCAGGCTGAGTCATCCGGAACACAGACCCTTCTATCGTCACTGGAACCAGGCGAGAGACCAAAGGCACGCAGGAGTGGTCTCCAGCATGTGCCCTGCTGGACGCAATAGACACAGTGGGACCTGTCGGAGACCCGCTCAAAGATGTCAGCGTTGTGGCAAAACTCCATCTTCATGCAAAATGTCTCCCATTCCTCTTTAGTGGGGAACTGGGTGGGCAAAAGGACTTATACTTGCCGTTCCGGGGACTCCTCTGAGCACTGGCTCTTCTTAGAGGAGGAAGCAGAGTGAGGTGGAAGGAACCACTCACAACATGTCCTTCCTTTCCTCCACTTTGCGCAGAGCTGGTTCTTTTGGACGTGCTCCACATTGTGCAACCTTGAACGAGGCAGTGGTTCCACGCCTTGTAGATTTGTATTTATTTATTTGTATTTATTTGTATTTATTATGTTTATATATCGCTTTACACCAAATCGCTTTACATTATAACAGAATACATAGAAGATGATAACAGTAGAAGCAAATTACAACACATGAATCAAACCAATAAAACAGTATGTAGAACAATTTGCCTATGAAGATAAACGAGAAAAGGAGGGGGTGAAGAAGGGGAAGGAGGAGGGAGACAGGATGGGGAACAGAATGAAGATGCAAGAGGGGAGGAAGCCTAAGAGGAAAAGTAGCAAGTAGGAAGCGGTAAGTAGGGGGAAGACACGCAGGGAGAGAGGGGGTGAAAGGAAGTGATAAGGGTGTCAGGGTGGGGAATGGAGAAGAAGAGATTTCAAGGAAGCACGGAAAGAGGAATAGGTGGGGATGGAGCAGATAGAAAGAGGTAGGGAGTTCAAGTGTAGGGGGCAAGGAGCTGAAAGGAGCGGAAACGAGAAGGGGAACTGGGGGGAACAGTGATTAGGAAGAGATCAGCAGATCGGAGGGAGCGGGAAGGGGTGTAGAATGAAAGGAGAGAGGAGAAATATGAGGGAGCAAGATCGTGAAGAGATTTAAAGACGAGACAGAGGAAGTGAAATTTGAGTTGGGAGTGAAAGGGAAGCCAGCCAAGGTAAGAAAGCGAAGAGGAAATGCAGTTGTGAGGAGCAAGAAGACATAGGGTACGGATGGCTGAGTGGTAGAGGGATTTAAGTGGGGCTAGATGAGAAGCATGGAGTCCAAAGAGGAGAGAAGAATAGAAAAGACGAGAGAAGATGAGGGAGGTGATTAAAAGTTTAGTGGAATGGAAGGTGAGAGAAGAGCTGACTTTACAGGTGGTAGCGACAGGCGTGAGAGGCAAGAGAAATATGGTGGATAAAGGCGACGAAGGAGTCAAAGTGAATGCCTAGATTGCGAGCATGGGCAGAGATGGGAAGACTAGAGGGGGAAAAGTGAATAAAAGGAGGGGAAATAGCTGAAAGTGAAGAGCTTTGAAGCTCTTTTCCAGAGGTATTTCGGGTGCATGGACAGGCACGACCCGCAATCCTGGGTGTCTTGACAGTCACACAAGCAATAAAAACAAGATCTGCTGCGGATCCGAAACGGACATCTGCCGGCCGCAATCCGCACACAGGTTGAATTCAAGACTTTCGACATAGTCGGCATGGCGTAGAGAAATCTACTTTAGTAAGCGAACACGTTCTGACCAGCGAACAGTGTGTGAAAAAAAAGGCACGGAGGTCACGGGGCACGGAGTCTCAATATATACTGCCCCCGATGTCATGTCCAGCACGGGGCGTGTAGAGGAGTCGGATGGAGATAAGGCAGAGCTGTGCTGTGCACCTGACAAAGGAAACTTTTCAGAGAACAGCTGGACTGCGGATAGGATTATCATAGATGAGGAATCCATGGGAGGAAAGAATCCATTAGGTATGTTAACTTACAACTGGCACTCGTGCAGCCAGCTACTTCAACTTGCTCCAGCCTGTATTGCACTGCCTGAGGGCTTCATGGTACCTAACACGACTGTTAGGGAGAATTCTCTGTTTAGGCTGAATTTCCTAACCTAGTGAGTCCCCCAGCAGCTTTGCTGGATTTTTGGGGTTTATTTTTTTCTCCTGCCAAGAGTGAGACTCTTTTAGCCTCACTCTAGGGCATGATTTGAGTGTGTTTCTTTGAATCTAGATGTGTGTAATGAGCTATGGGGTCTTTTACTCCATAGGGCTTCATGTGTTTTTGTGATGTGTGTTACACAGCACCCGCAGTGCAGTGACACAGGGGTGTCATAGTGACTCCCCAGTATAGACTCCATACCCTGGGACTGACTACCGTCTCCCAGGGCATGTAAAGTCACCATTGACTTTACTAGTCTTAAATTCTGAACAGAACCAGTACAAACCATCATATTGTGTATGTACTGGCTGGGGCAATTGAATTGCCCCGGGGTCTGTTAGTCGAGGGGGCACGTCTCCGTCCCCCCTGATCGAGTTTTGGCTGGTGGCAGTGGATACTACTTTTTATATTTAACCGCAAATATTTTCCTATGGGATTTCCCATTGTTTTAGGCTACTACCTTTATTTAATTATTTACGGTAGCCTCGAACATACCGCCGGTTTATTTAATTAATATTAATTCTCCGGTTGGTATTTTTTGCCAAAACTTGATTCTAAAATGGCGTTTGTGTTCTCTTCTGTGACTCCAACCCAAGTCGAGTCCTTTGTTCCACTTTTTGGCAGGCTTCTCCACAGAAGCCCTCCAAAGTGGTGCCACTCTGTCTGGGGTACTTAGGAGGGGAATTTAGGCACCCTGGACTGAGTTGCCTAGGCAACTCAAGTCGCACTCCATCCTGATTGGCCCAAGTGGTGAGCCGGCCGGCTCACCACTTAGCATGTTTGAGTGACAGCTAGGCTGAGTGAATGGGGGTTTGCTGCATAAAAGCAGGGCTTTGGGGACTGGAACTTCAGAAGTCGCCACAGGACCTAAGAATCCGACGAGGGAGAAGCTGAGCCGACCTGCCACGACACCACCACCGGTGGAGCCCTGCTGGACCACCTCACCACTTTTCCCAACGACAGGAGATCTCCCGCCGGAGAGTCTTCTTCCTTTGACTGGTGGGGATTACCAGTTTCACCGTCTTTTCGTTTTCCCGACGTACCTCGTGGCCGCCTTGCCCGTGCCAAGCACCCCGGCAATCAGGATACCACGTTTTACCACGACTGCGAAACCAAGGTACCACCTTTAACCGGAAAACTCTGCGGCTGGTTTCTTCCCTGGTAGTGCAACAACCTTCATCTTTCCTCCAAGTCGAGATCTTCTCTTCCCCTGGACGACGACGCAACTTGCACCCACTACCAGGAACAACTGCCACCGCTGGAGGATCCTTCCCACTTAAGGTACCGTGTCCCGCCTGGCTTCCCTTGCTACCGACTGTACGGGGTAGATTTAGCCCCCGGCTTTCGAACCTGGGTTAGCCTGGGACACCTTGAGTAAACTTTTCTAAGCCTCTCTAAACTCTTCTTGAACCCTCTGCAAGACTTTCTAAGCCTAGTGTAACTGTGTGATCTTGGGCACATTTGTGCTCTGCTACCTCTAAGAGTGGGCCCAGCCTTTGGACTTTGGCTCACCAGTGACTTTTTGCTCTCTGCCTTGCTAACAGTGTTCCTGGATCATAGAGTGGTGTACCTCTTCATCTTCTGTCTTTTTACCTCCCTTTCTCGCAAACCTATTAGAGTGCAATCTAGTTAAGCGCTCACCTCTATGAAAATAAGTGGTGTTTTACTGTGATTTATCTAATAAGGAAAAAGGGGTGTATATATCATAATAGTAACTGTGTTTAGAATATTTTTCAATAAGAGTGCTGGAGTGTTTCAACTGTGTTTTTTTAATAAATAATTATATACTTTGATACCAAAGCTCTGGTCAGTGTTTGCTTGTATTATGTAATCTGAGTGCCTATTGAGTATACTTTGCATACTGCCTAACTCTTCTTGAGGGAAGTCTGACTGCTCAGCCACAGCTACCAGGTAAATCTGGGTGGTACAGACTGCTACCAAGTGGGTTTACTGCCAACACCTGTAGTCTTAAAACTTTGGCAGTGTTCCCTAAGGGAACTGCACAGGTTTCTGCCTAACAGACTGGCATCACTGTTCCATCCTCTTTAAAATGTCTGCTTTTTGATGCACACTCACTGGTCGCTCACACAGTGGAGTGCCATGATGTTGCATGATGTTCTGTCTTTCACCTCAACTTCACTTGTGTGACCGAAACCTGGCTATGTGAGACTTAGTACAAATGTTGACTGTTAATTTTAAAATTGTACATACAGACCGCACCCTCCTCTGTTAGTGGGTGGTGTTGCCATTATTTTTTAATTCTGGTGATTCTGGCATTCTGTTAGCACTTCATCATCACGTTAAGCTGGAGGCCTGCTTGCTTGTTTTATAGTGTCTCCTACATTATGTGTGCACATTTTAGCGGTGTACCGCCCTCCTGGATCTGATCCAGTGTTCTGTAATTTCTTCCTTGATCTAGCAGACATTCAGCGTAGACACTTTTCACAATCTTGTGATTGTGGGTGATTTCGTCCTGAGGGTGAATGATCCCGCGGACAATAAAATCTAAAACCTAATTACTGCGATGAATGAAGTGGTGTTTGTCCAACATGTTTATTGCCCCACTCACGGGGTAGGAAAAACATTGGATCTTATATTCTCTGCTGTATGAGGTTTCAGTTTACCCAGCTCTTCCAGTCACCTGCTCTGACCGTTTCATGGTCCCTTTTTTATGTGACATTAGGCCTACTAAATCTCTGCCACATCCCCAAGCTACTTTGTGGTGTGTATGGCGCATGGTACCTAAAGACAACATTGTTGATCAAATCAATGTTCACCACCTGAATTCCAGCGCCTTGTGTCTGGGATCTCTATCTGTAACTCTGGAGACGGTGGAAGATTTGCTGGCTCCTCCTTAAAACTCTTCCACCTAATGAAAAAACTCTACGCCTAAAGCTCACCCGTCCCAGCTCTTGTTCTCGGACGAACTGCGCACACTTCATTTGAAACGTAGGCAGTCTGAACGCAAATGGCTACTCAGTTATGATCCGGCTGCCTGATCTGTTTTTGTGCAAAGAGTTGTTCAAAGTCATGTGTGGCCTATCCTCCACTGCATATGAATATCTCCCCGTTGAAGGGCTTGTGCAACTCTGTCTCTTTACTTTGTAGAGAAACTTAGAAAAATCCAGTCCGACATCTGCTAATCAGGATTCAGATCGTCGGATCAACCTTAAGCCATAGCGACATTGCCCACTAGGTTGTGGTCAGTGTTTCCTATCTTCTCAGCCGAGGACGTATCAGCTGCCGTTTTAAATTTAAGATGGCATCGCCTAAACCCGATTCTCCTTATAATTAAGGACATCCTGCCGCATATTGTTCACCTGCCGACTGGAGCAGTGAACGCTTCCTTCCTAACAGGGTAGATCCCTATACTAAAAAGAAACGTTTTGGACCCTCTTATCCCAGCTAATTTCCATCCTATTTCTCTTCTCACATTCCTAATGAAGCTTTGGAATCTTCTGACAGCTCTATTCGAGGAATCATCTTTGTTTCATGCTTCTTTAAAGTGTTTCTCTTCGTTAGTCTAGGGATGAATGAGCAGCAACCTTGAGGAGACCTGAGCATAGGAGTCCAACACCTTACTGCACATGTGCATAAAAATTGAAAACCCAGGGGGACAATGGAAGGACGCTCATAGGGGCCTGGAGTTGGTCAGTCCAGACGACAGACAGCTATACTGGTGTCCCTGGTTAAATAAACAGACACAGCCCTATTTCTTATAACCAGCGTGAGCCGCTTTTGTTTATGTAATTGAAATCTGTCAAACCAATCCTCAGTACACTGGAGTAATATTACATCACTGTGCTCCTTGAGGAGGTGCTATCTGCTAGTACTGGAAAGAAACAATACTTAATCGTTCTCCTTCAAACCTCTTGGTATAAATAATTACACATTACTTACCATAATATTGAAGCAGGTCAACTGAGACCAAGTGCATTCGCAGTTGGTAAATAAATAACTCCGGGGGGGGGATCTCATTTAGATCCAATGCCTTCAACATTGGGTATATAGTTAAATAGGTCAGTGGGATCACCTTTATAACAGTGCATTCACAGTTGGTAAATACATTAAGTAGATCAGTGGGATCACCTTTAGATCCAATGCTTTCACATTGGGTAAGTAAATAATGAACTTGGTCGGACCAGCATCTCCTCACTACCGTTGGTGGCAGACTGTCACCGGGACGTAAACACTTAACGCAAAAAATCCACCACTCATTCAGTCAGGCCACACCGGGCCGCAATTCACCTCTAAACTGTGTTAGTCGCACCCCTACGGATAGATCCTAGCGGGATTCTTTAGATTTTCCACCAGGCTGGCTAAGTGCCCAGCTCAGGACTGCGTAAATCACTACCCCTAGTGCGGATATACCATAGGGAAACTGGAACAGTACCAAACATACCATGCAGGCCAAAACGGGCTTCTGGAAGATACGCGGGACGATACCAATACACCAATAAACACACCCCCTCAGGGCACCACTGGGCCTTACACACCGTGCCCCTGAGCCGGCCAAATCCACCCTTTCTGTTAAGCACGTTACCTCATAACCACATGCCACAGAGTGACTGATCGTTAACAGCCTCTCAGCGCCACCGGGACAGGTGTGGAGAATCTTACGTTTTGGCTGATCTTACACTGCCCACGTTTTTCCTGAATGCCGGCACACGTTGTGCAAGGTGTCTCTCATTCTGTCCCTTTCCTACCTGACTGCTACGACGCAGCGCAAAAACCTGACTCCGCACTCGCTCTCTCTCTCGAGCGGTGGCGGACAGGGTGTAGCACTTGCTGAGTGCTCCTTCAGATAATGTAACCCCAGCATGCTCTCTCGACCCGGGTGAGGGAGAGAGAAATGCCGGCTCAGACAGGTGGACGGCCAACGGGCAGCGGGACGTCCCTGACATGACCGAGGGCCTGGGTGCCCTCTGCTATGGTCTGGAACTCTCGTCTCTCCCGGCACTCTCCGCTAGACGAGCCCCTCTGGACTTTCCACTTGTTTCTGCAAGCAGGGGGGCTTGCGCCAGTCCTGAGGTGAAATCACCTCAGAAGACAGCCCTACTCCCCTGCTGGTGGAACCTACCATGTCTCTACTGAAACTCTGCACGCCATAAACACACCACAACGTGAAACTGACAAGAAGGGAAGAAGGACGAATAGGCCTGGCAAACAAAACGTGACACATAGCCCATACACACACGGAAACCCACAGGGAATGCGGGTTTACCCTCACCCCCTTCTCTTTCAAAAACCCTTGTCCCCAAGGGTTTCTCTGCTCCCAAAGTGCATACAATACAATATGACATTTTTCATTCCATAGCAATGGTATTATTGTTTGGAATAACCCATTGGTTCATTAGTATAAACATCTGTACACGTAACAGTGTGAACAGGCAGTCCCCTTCTGATAATTTCAGTTTGGGCTCCAGGAGCCCCGTAGTTCAATATTCTGACTGGCTTGACCTCTCGTCGAGATCGCCGTAGCTCATTAATGACTTCTGAATGATCCTCAGATGTGGTTTCTGGAGGGTCTATGACGGCATGCAGTTCGTCCCTAGTCTCTGGCCTTGGCATGCTTTCCTCTTGGGTTGGGAAGAACATGTTGCAGTCTCCAAAACCTGATCCCTCTCTTTGGGTCCCAGACTGATCCGCATGACCTGAAGTTGTATCTTCACTTCCATACCAGTAGCCTATGACTAAGCCTTCAGCACTTTCATCCCCTTCCTCCGGGCTGGTCGAAATGTGTGAGGGCCTTTGGGCCATTTCAGGATTTGGAGACTTTCTATCCTCTCCATTTCCCTTCTCTCTCGACTTGGAGGCTCCAGACAGTACAGTACTTGTGCCTGCCAGGTGTAGGGTTTCCCCGTGGACGGACTCTGGTTGGTGACTTCTAGTACACCTCTTACTGGTAGGGGGCAGGAGGGGGGGGGGGGGAGGAACTTCAGCAACAGTCAGATCCATTTCCACACCATCCCCTATAGGTAGGAGATGATTCCTGTGTAGGGTCTTCACCTCCCTCAGGGGGCCTTCCCTTCTCAGTCTGAACACGGGCAACCCTGTCAAATGTCGCTCAATCAGATTGGGCTGTGATTCCCAGCGGTCTCCCAGCTCGTTTCGCCCTCTCTTCCCTAAACTCCTACTGAGCACCTGATCCCCGGGTTGCAGGTTGTGGAACTGCACCTCATCATACCTCTTCTTGTTTTGCTGCGCATTAAGATCGGCAGTGGCTTGCGCTAGTTGGAAGGCTTGGGACAATTGGCCTTGAAGTTCCTTCACATACTTGCAGTAGTTTTCTACCCCTGTCCCATCTGAGGATACCCCAAAGCTCAAGTCTATGGGTAGCCGGGCATCTCGGTCAAACATTAGCTGATACGGGGTGAATCCACTGCTGTCGTTCCGGGCACAGTTTTAGGCGTGAACTAGAGCGAACACATATTGGCTCCACGCCATTTTTTCTTTGGCACTCAGTGTCCCCCAGCATCCCCAACAATGTGCGATAAAAACTTTCAGCTTGTGGGTGGTAAGGGGATGTTCTGATTTTCTTTGCCTCAATCAACTGCATGATGAGTTTGGATTCAAAGTCTCACCCTTGATCGGAATGTAGGCGAGCAAGCCAGCCGTAATGCACAAAGAATTTGTCCCAGAGTACTTTTGCTATGGTAGTGCCTTCTGATCTCTGGTGGGATAGGCTTGGGAAGAACAAGTGAAATGATCCGTCACTACCAAGATGTTCTGAATCCCTCCGTTATCAGTTTCAAGGCTCAGGAAGTCTACACAAACTAAATCCATGGGTCCAGAGCTCTGCAGATGTTGAAGTGCTGCAGCTGGGTGACCAAGGGTTTTTCGGCCGATGCTCTTCTACTTCAGGGCCTAGGCGAGGCCAGTAAAATCGATTTCGTACCAAATGTAATGTC
Organism: Ambystoma mexicanum; assembly: GCF_040938575.1. Taxonomy (NCBI): domain Eukaryota; kingdom Metazoa; phylum Chordata; class Amphibia; order Caudata; family Ambystomatidae; genus Ambystoma; species Ambystoma mexicanum. The sequence goes on along the minus strand of NC_090931.1, from coordinate 433,908,821 downwards.
CGTTCACTTCCCAGGTGTCCACGTTGGTCATGCAGAGCACGCAGGGGCAATGGACATAATGAGCGGGGTAACAAGTCTGTGTATAAGACGCCCTTGGATTTGACTCCTTTTACAGTACTCGTCCCTAGAGATTTCTTTGCGATAGATCTGGTGATTGGGCATGTTTCTACTTTCCGATGGCCCTTTGGCGCTGTTCTCTTTGCCTTGCAGCACTTCTCGTAGTTCTAAGTCTTGCAACTGCTTTTGTCTCAGGTCCATCTGGTTCAGATGCGACAGTTCATGAGCCATTAGACTGGTTGCGTCACAATAGCTCGCAGGGACCCCTTTTTTTGCGGTCCCTCCTAGGCAGTCGATAAAACGTGCTGGTTCAGCGGTCTGACAAGTTCCTTGTTGGAAGATGGCTTTCATTTAGCCACTGAGGCCATCTCGATAGGGATGGATTCGGAGTGGTCTTCAGAGGGCGGTCTTCTGAAAAGTGCATCTGCATATGTTTACTCCAGGGCGATATTCCAACTGGAAGTTGTACATGGACAAAACCGCTAACCAACGATGGCTGGTAGCATCCAATTTGGTGGACTTGAGGATGTACGTTAATGTTTTGTTGTCGGTTCTCACAGTGAAAGTAGCTCTTGCAGTTTTTCAGACACTGCCAACTTCAATCAAAATCTCCAGCTAATGGGTAGGGTAGTTCAATTCGGAGGGGTTCAGCCGCTGGCTGGCGAGCACCACAGGCCTTGCTGTTCCCTGTTGCCCTTGATAGAGTACGGCACCCAACCCATCAAAACTGGCATCCACATGTAGGATATAGGGCAGGTGTGGATCAGCATAGGCCAATACCGGCGCTTCAGTTAAGAGCTTTTTTTAACTTGTCAAAAACTTGTTCACACTTCTCACTCCATCTCAGACCAAAGTCCTCTTTAGGGGATACCGGGTGGTGGAATTATTCTTACTGCTGGCCGTCGTCTTCTGAGGGGCTGGATAAACCTTGGTCAATTCCGTGAGCGGTTGGGCTATGTTGGCGAAACCCGGCACGAACCTTTGGTAATAATTTCAGAACCCCAGGAAACTTCTCACCTCTCGCAATTTCTGCGGGCGGGGCCAAGTTCAAGAGCTTCCACCTTGGCGGGGTCCACACTCACTCCTTCAGCAGACACCACATGGCCAATATACTTTACACTGGTGCGGTAAAAATGGCATTTTTCTAGGGATACCTTCAGTAACCTTTGGTGATGCTCTTACAAGGTCCTCCCAAACACGATCACATCGTCCAGGCAAACCAGCACCTCAAGTTCATGTCCCCCAATGTTTGTTCCATCAGACGTTGAAATGTGGCTGGTGCTCCCGATATCCCCTGTGGCATGCGAGTAAACTGGTAGAATTCTGATGGGCAGATGAAGGCCGTCTTCTCCTTATGCTCAGGTAACATGGCAATCTAGTAATACCCACTCCGAGATCTAAGACAGAAAACTACTGGCTCCCAACTATACAGTCAAGGGCCTCATCCACTCGGGGGGGGGGGTGGTGTATTGGTAGAGATTCCAGCCGTCTGTGCCACCAATTCAGCAAAGTGAAACTGTACGATTGTCAGACCTCCGGGTAGATGCAAAGTTTTATCAGTGACATTAGTGATAGGGACTCTAATGTGGGTCACTCCTGGGCTGGTATCACTGATCAGTGTGCATTCAGGCCTCCAGGCAGTTTTTCACGGCATGAGTTTGTAGTCTATTGCAGGTTGCTGGTGACATCTTGGAGTTGCAGAGCTCATGGAGTAGACTGAAATGGTCTGCTGTGGGACCCTCCTGAGCCTTAATTTGGCACTTGGTAGATAGTAAGTCGGATTTTAGCGTCCTTATGGATATATAGGAGTTATTGACAGTGGAGCTTACGCCTGTGTTTGAGGTTCTAGCTGCTCCTCCGCTACAACCTGCTTGGCGTTTTTTCGACAATGCTCAGGCTGGAGTTGGTTTCAGTGCAGTAAATCGAGCAGCTAGTCACTCGGGCATAGTCTTGGTCACACAGACAAGTGGAGCGGCTGTCATCCCCACATTGATGGCAAAATCTCCATGGTGGTAAAGGTGCAGATGTTTGGGTAACATATTTTCGAGGCTCTTGAACTTGTATAAATAACCTGGTGTTCTCTTTTACATGAGGGAAAAAGTCTCTGCCTCGCTGTTGATTTGCATTCAGATTTTCCCTGGGTAGCAGTTGTGTCTGTAGCTTCCTTACAAGTTGTTGCAGCTCCTCAATCTGTTTCTGCTGAGTAAGGGCATGGTTGGGTGCTGGGATCTTTCTTTGGACAAGGTGACTCTGGACATTGACATCACTGGTTTCTTCTTCCAGAGCTCTTATTGACCTTAGTAGATCTTCATAGGAGAGTGATGTGTCCAGTTTTTCACACAGCCTCAGTTTGAAGATGGGTATGGCAGTGTCTTTGGCTCCTCCAAGTATCTGCTTCAAACGACACTGGTTCAATTGTGAAGTCTCTACTCCTCCTCTATGATGTGCCAGGCACAACATTTGTTTAATCCTCACCAGGAACTCTGATAATTTCTCTCGGGCTTCAGTGAGGTGGCGTGGAACCTAATCATCAAATCTTCCCTGGGTTCGGTATTGCCAAACGCTTCTTCCAGTTTGCCCATCACTTGTAGGGAAGTCGGATCAAGAAAGCCTCTATCACTTGTCTCCTCCTTGATCTAACACTTTCCAGTCCTGTAGCATAAGTTGAGCAAGGTCGGCCCATACTTCAAAAAACCTCTTCTCCTTTGGGCACAGGTTTTTGCCTGAAAAGGGGTGCAAACAGGTGTAGGCCACATGTTCACTAATCAAAGGCGACGGTGTTTGATGCTCCAAAGTTACTCTAACTGCTTCCGCCACCGCAGCAGCAATGACAATGGCATCTTTGGTGGGGGGGTCATAGCTTCTGGGAAGAGGTATTCCCGGGCAAGGCATCTAGGTGCCACACTGGGCAGGTAATCACAGCTTCCTCGCCTTGGATTTCCATGGGCAAGGTTTTAACTGTAAGAGAAACTCCACCATAACATAAAACATTTGGCATCTTGCCCAGGTATGCGGCACACACTTACCACTTTACCATTGATGGATTCTAAGGGACCAGTCGTGGCCAATACTTAATCTGTTGTAATGTGTAAAGGGATATCACCTATGATGAAACGGGCCTCAGGGATAAGCCCTTCAGCTTGTATGCAGTGTAACACACACTTGTGCGCCATTTTAACAATGTGTAAATAACCACTAAGATTTTTTTTTTCTTCTGTAGGTAAATTCTCCCCCACCCCCACCCTTGGGATCTCAGCAGTCCCTCCAAAAGTGAAAGGTGTTTCTCCTCATTAGTCTATGGATGATTGAGCAGCAACCTTTAGGAGACCTTAGCATAGGAGTACTACACCTTACTGCATACATGTGCATGGAAATTGAAAACCAAAGGGGACAATGGATGGACTCTCATAGGGGGCCTGAGGTTGGTCAGCCCAGATGACGAACAGCTATACTGGTGTCCCTGGTTAAATAAACAGGTGGTCTTATTTCTTATAACCAGTGTAAATCGCTTTTGTTTATGTAATTGAAATCTGACAAACGAATCCTCAGTACACTTGAGTAATATTACATCACTGTGCTCCAAGAGGAGGTGCCCTCTGCTAGTACTTGAAAGAAACAATACTTAATCATTCTTCTCCCTTCCCTCTCGGTATAAATAATTACATATTAGTTACCATAATATTGAAACGGGTGCTGTGGGAACACCTGAGAACAAGTACTTTCACATTTGGTAAATAAATAATTCAAATGACCAGTGAGGTCAACTGAGACCAAGTGCATTCACAGGTGGTAAATAAATGATTAAATAACTCGAGGGAATCACATTTAGATCCAGTGCCTTCACTTTGGGTAAATAAATAGTTAAATAGATCAGTGGGATCACCTTTATAATAGTGCATACAAAGTTGGTGAATAAATAATGAAATAGATCAAGGGATCACCTGAGAACAAATGCATTCACAGTTGGTAAATAAATAATTAAGTAGATCAGTGGGATCACCTTTAGATCCAATGCCTTCACATTTGGTAAGTAAATAATGAACTTGGTCGGACCAGCGTCTCCTCACTACCGTTGGCGGCAGACTGCCACCGGGACGCACAATACTTAACACAAAAATCCACCACTCATTCAGTCAGGCCACACCGGGCCGCAATTCACCTCTAAACCGTTAGTCGCGCCCCCTCGGATAGGTCCTAGAGGGAATCTTCAGATTCTCCACCGAGCTGGCTAACGGCCCAGCTCAGGACTGCGTAAATCACTACCCTCAGTCCGGATATACCATAGGGAAACTGGAACAGTAGCAAACATACCAAGCAGACCAAAACGGGCCTTTGTAAGATGCACGGGACTATTCCAATACACCAATAAACATCCCCCCTCCCACAGGGCACCACTGGGTCTTACACACCTTGTCCCCCCCCGCAGCCCTCCGCGCCCCCAGAGTCGGCGAAATCGCCTCAGAAGACAGCCCCGCTCCCCCTGCTGGTGGAACCTACCATGTCTCTACTGACAAACTCTGCGTGCCAGAAACAGGCTGCAACGTGAAACTGACAAGACGGGAAGAATGACAAACAGGCCCGGCAAACAGAACGTGACACATAGCACATGCACACACAGAAACCCACAGGAAATGCGGGTTTACACTTTACAGTCTGGTTTCCAACCAGGTCGGGGGACAGAGAGTTTGCTGGTCTCCGACTATTGACGATTGGGCGCGGATACATGACAAAGGCAGCATCAGTGCTCTTTTGCTGCTCGACCTCTCTTCTGCCTTTCATACCATCAATGATGTAGTCCTGCTTGATCATCTGGCGAGGGCCGGCCCCTCTGGCACTGTCCTGGCCTGGTTCTCTTAGATTTGGATCTATGAATCTCTCTCTCTCGATCTCTCTCAGGCAGTGGCCCACACTTGTGTTGTTCCGCAAGGGTCCACCATCTCACCTGTTGTTGAACGCCTACTTTCAACCTATGTCCAAACTCATCTTCTCTCACAGCTTCCTTTGTTATTCCTATTCGGACACACAGAACCAGGTTCGCCTTGACCTCTCTACCCGAGTCGGCTGGCAGGTTCCGAATTTGCCTGGAGGTCGTGGGGGAATGGATGTGTAACAACTGCCTCAAGTTGAACAGCGCTAAAACGGAGGTTCTGGTGGTGGGCCCTCCCTCTGCTTCTTTCTAGACTCCTGCTTTCTGGCCTTCTTCCTTGGGTCCTTTCTCTTCTCCTGTTGCCACTGTTAAAGATCTTGTCGTTAAGCTCTCCTCGTCACTTTCTATGGAACCACAAGTTCTTCCTCTCATCCCTGTAAAGGTCTATGCCCCTGTGGTTTCAGTTCATGTCACTTCCTCTATTGATTACTTTATCTCTTTATTTCTCTGCTTTTGTCACGCTTTGAAAACCTTTTTTGTTTTAAATTTGCTCTTTTCCCGTATTCCTGCTCAGTAGCACCAAGATGCATTTATGGTGAATGCTGCGCTTAATAAGACATGCATTATTTACCGTAATAGCATCTCTGATGATTGTATCTGCTTAGATTCACATGCTGTGCATATGGTCCGACATCCAGTGGTAACCACGGAGTATTGCATCTTGTCTTTCGGGGACCGAAAGGGGACGTCGGCATCGTGACGTGTGTAGTACCAAAATCCCTCACGCGCTGAGGTCCCTCCGAATGTATTTTTTCTGCAATGAGGGAGCCCAAGGCTATAGTGAGTGAGTGCATAAAGAGAGAAAGTACTAAGATGTCCATGTTCCTTCCATCCGAGCGGGGAGGAAGGGTGGGCGCATGTGAATCTAAGCAGATGCAATCACCAGAAATGCTATTATGGTAAGTAATGCAAGTCTTCTGATGCTCGTTAATCTGCTTAGAATCACATGCTGTGCATAGACTAGCGAGCAGTACCCGGAGTTGGAGGTGGGATGTAAGAAAGAACAGCAGAGAAAAAGATGTCTTAGTACTGCTTGTCCCACCTGAGAATCAGACCAAGAAAGAGTGTCTAGGCAATAATGTTTCGTAAAGGTGTGTAGAGAACTCCAGGTTGCCGCTTTGCAAATGGACTCAAGAGGAACATTTCCAATGAATGCTATGGATGCCCCAGTGCCTCGAGTAGAGTGTGCTCTAGGCTTGAAGGGCAGTTCTCTCTTAGCAAGAGTAACATAGTGTGATGCATTTGACAATCCACTTTGAGATGGCTGATTTAGAGACAGGATCCCCTTCTCTACCAGCTGCCACTGAAACGAAGAATTGTTTAGTCTTCCTTAGTGGTTTAGTTCTTTCCAGGTAAAACATGACTGCCCTGCGCACATCTAGTGTGTGTAGGCTTCTTTCGGCCCTGTTAGTAGGGTTCTGGAAGAACGTGGGTAGTTCGACTGATATGGTTCACATGGAACTTCGAGATGAATTTAGGCGCAAACCTGGAATGTGTGCGCAGAACTACCTTATCTTTGTGGACTGTAACAAAGGGGTCTAAAACAGAAAGAGCCTGTAGTTCGCTAACCCTTCTGATAGAAGTGATAGCCACTAGGAAGGATGTCTTAAAAATCAGGTCTTCCAGACTTGCTTTATGCATAGGCTCAAAGGGAGCTGCCATGAGCCTGGTCAAAACCACATTCAGATCCCATCCAGGGGCTGGGTGAGAGATGGGAGGATAAATCCTCTTAACCCTTTCCATAAAGGCTTTAATCACCGGTATTTTCCACCACAATACCTTTTGTTGTGATGTGGTGTACGCTGACAGAGCAGCCAGATGAACCTTTAGGGAAGTGAGGACTAACCCAGTGTCCAACAGGTGGGTTAGATACAGCACAATGTGTGAGGGTGAGCAATCTATGGGATGGACGCCCTTGGAATTGCACCAGATGACAAAACGTTTCCACTTGCTGGCATAGCAATAACGTTTATTAGGTTTTCTCGCTTCCCTGAGTATGTCCATGCACCTCTGAGGGAGTTGCAGGTGTCCAAACTAAATGACATCAGGAGCCAAGCTGCTAAATTCAGAGTTTGTGGGCATGGGTGCAGGGTCTCCCCCCTGTCCTGAGACAACATGTTGTATGGGCAGGGTAGCTTGACTGGTGGGGAGAGGGCCATTTCCATCAGGTGAGCAGCTCCTCTTCAGCCTGGGTTTTTCAATCAACGAAAAGAAATCCAGCTTAGTCCCCAGCCAAGTAAAACAGTTTCTGGGAGCGCTAATTCGGACGTAAGACGTTCTTGTCTTCCCCTTCAGCGAGAGGGTTCAGAACATGCTCTCTCAGATTCCTCAATATGTAGCCAGTCAGGAGGTGACGGTACGCAAGGCCATGCGTTTGCTAGGGATGATGGCGTCATATATATACTTGGTTCCCAATGCGCGGCTGCGCATGCGTCCCATGCAAGAGTGGCTCAACAGCCAGTGGTGTTAGGCCAGCGGATAATGGGAAGATCTGTTAGTTGTGTCGCCAGCCCTCGTTCTCTCTGCAGTGGTGGTCAAGAGAAAACCTCGTGAAGGGGAAGACCTTCACCATCCCTGCAGTGGAAGCCACTCTCACGACAGACGCATCTCTCACGGGGTGGGGGGCTCACCTGCTTCAACAGACAGCGCACGGAGTGTGGTCCCCTCAAGTAGCGTCCAATCATATAAACTTACTGGAGCTATTAGCATTGTTCAAAGCATTGAAAGCCATCAGATGCAACTGCAAGGGAAGACGGTGCTGATTCTAACCGACAGCACTACAGCAATGTATTATCTGAACAAACAGGGGGGCACTCACTCTCCAGGGCTATCCAAGCTGTCCCAAAACATTTAGATACGCGCTCTCAAACTCAAGATGTTTTTGTTGTCCCAACATGTTCCAGGGGAACTCAATCTTCTGGCAGACGTACTCAGCAGAGATTTTCCTCTGCCAGAAAAATACGAATGGCGACTGCATGAAGACAAGCAACCAGCTCCGACAACTCAGAGGAACAATGGAGACAGACAAGAGCAAGCACAAGAGAGGCAGCCAGAAAGAACAAGTAACAAACCTAGTACTCAAGCTTTCAAAAAGAAAACTAACCAATGATGAAATCTCACTTGCAAGATTTGTTATTGCATCGTTTGTCACTTACTCATATAGCACGGGCAGTGGATGCATATTACGCCCGGCGTATGTATACAATTCTGAGATACAAACAATTAAGCAAGATGTTTCACTCATTTTATAAAATGCTCACAGACAAGGCAATGCGAAGAATATAAACAAGAGTCATTGTACTATATTGGCACACAGACATTTTTACATTTGTAGTAGAATAAGTCAGCCATCTATGTTTGTAAATATACAAATGGCCTTTTCGGATTACTTTTTTAGGTGGGATTTAAACCCACATATTCATGCGTGCAAAGCTCTATCCAAACCAAGACAATTAGCTTTGCAACTATAACTGGGTAAGTTCCCTTAGAGGATTAACTAATAATCAATACACCTTTCATTCGAGTAGTGAACACACCCATGACTAACCTATGAAACCATTTATTTCTTTTTTTTTCCTCTTGTATGTTTTTGAAATTTCTTTTCTCTTCCCTAAATAATCCATCCCTATCCCCCTCCACTTTTCTCTGTGACAATGTTCCTTACTGATTGTTACCATGTGACGTTATCTTTACTTGACGGTCATTGTATTAATTATACATTGGACATACATTTATGAATTCTGATATGGCACAAATATTATATGCACCCCTTCTCCATTTTTTTGAACATTTTGATTTTGCTCATGTAACAATGACAATTCATTGGTTTTAAAAGCCCGGATTGAAAAAAGCATTAATTTGGCGAAACACGTGTCTCACAAAGGGCAACCCTCGTATTAAATCAATAAATATTGAGATGCACCAAAATTCAAACAGTACTGCTTGAAATTATTTTGTGGTGCTGCATTAAGAAGTGAAGTTGGAGGCCCAAAAGGAGACCCCATAAGTCTAGTCAATACCACATTTAGGTCCCATCCGGGAGCCGGGTTAGAAATTGGGGCTAGGGATGAATCCTTTTAACCCCTTCCATGAAAGTCTTAATAAAACTGGTATCTTGCACTGTTAGGGAGAATTCTCAGAAATGTGCTAATTCCCTCCACCTTAGAGACCCCCAGCAACTTTGCTGGATTTTGAGGACTTGATTTTTTAACCTTGAGAGAGTGTAACCCTTTTTTCTCCACTCTCTCTTGTATTTTGATGTGAATTTTACCTTTGTTTTTTTTGGTTATGGAGTCTGACAAACTTCATAGGCATCATCTTTTACATTGTGTCACACAGCAACTTCAGTGCACTGGCACAGGTAAGTCTTTTAGATTTCCCAAAGGTTTAAATGCCTTCTCTGGGATAAACTACTGTTTCCCAGAGCAGTAAAGTAAAATTGACTTTACTTACCTTTGTAGCTTTCCAGACCCAGCACTCACTATCTTACAATAGAGTGCTGGAGGGGTTACTTAGTATCCCCTTTGTCTGGAGTCTCATGTAACATTTTTATGTTACCCTTTCCGAACTGAATGGCTGGTGGCAGTGGTTTCGTTTGAAATACTATGGTTTTCAACTTATACCGCGGGCTGCGTTCGTGGCTCCGGTAAAGCACCAGCGGGAGCCATCTTTATAAAAATGGCGCAGACCCATCTTTGACAAAATGGTCCCACGACTTTTTTCGCCATTTCTTTGTGGAAAGGTCCTTCTAGAGATTTTCTCTGCGCGTCAAACCAGGTTTGGTCTCTTTGTTCATTACGCCTTTGGCGGGATTCAGGAGTGAAGCCCGCCTCTGGCTCCAGAGTGTCTGGGGTAGGCAGGAAGTAAGGGAGGTGCCCGAAACTCCCTGTGCTTAGTCTACTAGGAGACCCAAATGCACTATGTGGTGATTAGCTGGCTGGATGTCCGGCATGGACAGCCATCCTGCTAGGTGAGTGACAGCTAGGCTGGAATGAATGGGAGATAACTGAATAAAAGGTGAGTCTTTTGGGGTTGAAGGCAGAGTCGACCACTGGACGAAGGAACCGAAGAAGAGCTTGAAGAGGACGCCTGCTGCAACTCCTGGACCATTGGTTTGCCCGGTGAAGCCCTGCTGTAGTGCCGAAACATCAAGTTTGCATCGACAGAGAAGCTCCAAAAGTAAGCCATCTGGACATCCATCTCAGAGCTGGTTGAACTTCCAGAGTTGCTGCTGGAAACCGTAGAGCCAGGGAGAGGAACACCAGATTGTGTGCGTTGCTTTTAAGCTGGCCTAGAGCTTTTGGAAGATCCTCCGGACTCCCACGAAGCAGGACTGACCAAGCCTGAGCCCCCCTCAACAGAGTGCAGGAACCCAGAAGCAAGGAAAGTCCACCTCAGCAGCCAGGAACCGCGTTGCTGCTATTTGTGGTAGACGCGAAGAGCTGAAACGCGAAACAGCCACTGGAAGTGAAGTTTGCAGATTGCAAGTTTTGACAGTCCCATTGCTTTGCAGGAGTCCCCCGATGTCTTCACTCTTGTCCCCACGACTGAGGCCTAGGAACAGTGAGATCTGCAGAGCTGCAGAGGAACAGAGGAACAGAGGAACAGAAGTCATCAGCTGCACCTTTTCTTCATGGATAAGGTACTGTAAAATATGTCAAAGAGAACTTAACTCTTACTGTAGAAGTGCTTTTAACTTCCACAACTCAAGTCAATCAGCTTGTGGCCCTACATTTGATTCTTCTTTTCAACAAAGACTCCTAAGAACTTGTGCAAAGACCTTTCCATTTACTTACCAGAAGTGCTTCATCCTATAGAAGACTTTTGCCAATAAACTTTGGCTTAGCCTATTGAATTGTATGACTCTTCTAAGAGGATCTTAAAGTGTTTGCCCTGCCTAAGAATATTTGTGATCACGAGTTCTAATAATCTTTGCCTTTTACCAACGTTTTAAGAGTGTTCTGAATGCCAACAGTAAGATATTAATGTCCCCAGCACCCTTGTTACTGAAGTCACCTGTGGGTGTAGGTTGTGTTTGTGGGCCATCCCAAAAGGGTCTTGTCTGATTAAGAAACTCAGTGTACAGTATTGAAGTATATTTGTGTGTTACTAGTATATTGATCCCTTCTAAAGAAGGCTTTATAACTGACTGATAAATAAATTGTTTATGCAAGAAACCTTGAGTGTAAGAGTTTATTTGAATACCAGTAACTGAATCTTTGTGTAACTCCACTACTGCTCACATTTTCCCTTTTGAGATAAGCCTGCTTGCTCATCACTATCAAAACTGTGTAGTACAAGCTTATACCAAAGGTTGGGTTGCCTATACCTGTAGTCAGAGTTGTGTGTAGTGGTCCCAGAGGGTTCTGCATACAAACCTTGCCTGACATCCACTACACCACCTTTTGTTGGGACGCAGTATAGGCTGAGAGTGCAGCTAAGTGAACCTTAAGGGAATAAAAAACCAGGCCCGAGTCTAGTGAGTCAGGTGCAACAAAATATGGGTAGGTGAGCAATCAATGAGATTGATGCTCCTGGAATTGCACCAGATGACAAAGCGGTTCTATTTACTGGAGTAGCAATATCGGGTGTTAGGTTTTCTTGCCTCCCTAAGTATCTCCATGCATCTCTGAGGCAGTTGGAGGTACCCGAACTATGACCTCAGGAGCCAGGCCGCTAAGTTCAGAGTTTGCGGGCATGGATGAAGTGTTTCCCCCTTGTCCTGAGATAACATGTTGTATGGGCAAGGCAGTTTCATTGGAAGAGAGATAGATATCCATCAGATATGAGAACCAGGGTTGGCGGTCCCACATCAGGGCCACCATTATCATGGTGACTGGTTCCAGGTGCATCTTGTGCACGATTTTGTTGATTTTGCTATTAGCGCCATGGTTCTCCGCCATCCGTGTAATGAGGCCCAATGTCTTCTTGTAGTCGCCATTCGTATTCTAAGGGCAGCGGGAAGTCTCAGCTTAGCACAGCTTCCAGAAGAACGTGTTGGGACAACTGAAACATCTTGTGTTTGAGAGCCCATTTCCAAATGTTCTGGGACAGTTTGGATAGCCCTGGAGAGTGAGTGCCCCCTTGCTTGTTCAGGTAGTACATGGCCGTGGTGCTGTCTGTGAAGATCAGGACCGTCTGCCCCTGCAACTGTGCCTAAAAGGCCTTCAGTGATTTGAATACGGCCAACAGCTCCAACAGATTTATTTGGTTGGATGCTACCGCTGGGGACCAAACGCTGTGTGCTGTCTGCTGAAGCAGGTGAGCACCCCACCCCGTGAGAGATGCGATCTGTCGTGAGAGTGGCTTCTACTGCGGGGGTGGTGAAGGACTTTCCCTTCGAGAGGTTTTCCCTCGACCACCACTGCAAAGAGAGAACGAGGGCTGCCGAGACAACCACTAGATCGTCCCATTGTCCGCTGGCCTGAAACCACTGGCTGTTGAGCCACTTTTGCATGGGATGCATGTGCAAACGTGCGTGAGGAACCAAGTACATGCAGGATGCCATCATTCCTAACAGTCGCATGCCCTTGTGTACCATAACCTTTCGACTGGCAACATACTGAGGAATCTGAAACCGCACGTTTTGAACCCTCTCGTTGGAGGGGAAGACGAGGCAGTCTACTGTCTAAATTAGAGCCCTCAGAAACTGCTGGACTGGAGTCTAGACTGGATTTCTTCTAGTTTATGGAGAATCCCAGACTGAATTAGAGGTCTATAGTCTTGAGTATTCGACAGGCATGTTCCGTAGGAGTCCCCTGTTATGAGCCAGTCGCCGAGGTAAGGATAAACTGGAATGGATTGCTTGCGCAGATGTGCTGCTGCAACTGCCAGTACCTTTGTAAATACCCTTTGTGCCGAGGCAATGCTGAAGGGAAGTACTTTGAATTGATAGTGTTTGTCCTCTTTCATGAACCTTAGGTATTTTCTGCGTGCCAGCAAATATGAAAGTATGCATCTTTCATGTCCAATGTTGCAATGTAATCCCCCTGTGTTAGCAGAGGAATTACTTCTTGCAGTGTGACCATACGAAACTTGAGGTTTGACAAATGTGTTCGCTGGGCCTAGCACAGGGCGCATGATGAGATCCTTTTTGGGTATAAGGAAGTAATCTGAATAAATACCCTTGTTTACCTGTAGAAGAGGGACGACTTTGATAGTGCCCTTTTCCTGCAGGATCTCGACCTCTTGCAGCAGGATCCTCAGGTGTTCTGGTGTTAGGCGTCTTGATCTCGGAGGTCTGAATCGAGATGGTCGGCTGAACACGATGCAGTAACCGTGGGCGACGGTCTTGAGCACCCACGTCTGTTGTAATCCCCTCTTATGCGTGCAGGAATGATGCCACCCAACCGGGGAGCCTCTGGGAGAATTACAACCCCTTTCTTTCCCACAGTTTTGTCCCCCAGGTGGATACGGGTTAGTGGAGGTAGATCCCTGACCTGAGGACCAATTTTTTCCAGAACCATATTGGTTGTTAGGGGAGCTACGAGCATGTCCCCCTCTCTGTTGAAAGGGCCTTTGAGTAATTTGGTTAAAAGTTTTCAAAGTCTCATGTTATTTTTTTTGCCATTTGCAGCGCCTCATCAACCGCCTTGCCGAACAAGTTGGGAGTCCTTCATCGGCTTGTAGATTAAGGATGCCTGTTTTCATGCATGAACCCAGAGTTCAACCAGCTGTGGCGTTTTAGTAGGGTACCCTGGGCTAAAGTCCTTCCCGCTGTCTCAGCAGCGTTAAAGTATTCTTAAGAATGTTGTGGTTCACTTGCTTGCCCTCAGATACAATCGTAAGCAGGCGAGCACGCACAGGTTCAGGAACCTCTTAAGGCCCTCCTGTAGCAGGTTCCATTGAACATCCAAGTAGCTAGCCAACAGCGTAATGTTGTTGCCAATGCGGGTGGAGTATGCTGCAGCAGTAGTAATAATTCTTTTCCCCAGTGCGTTCAACTTTACATTCTTTGTCAGGCAGTGCCTCGCCTGTGGACAAGGGGACACCTGCCCTCTTCCTCGTTGGTTTCGTGACCACCAGAGAATCCAGGGTGGCATGCCCCCGAATGTAGAGGGGGGTCATTAGGGGAAGGGTGAAAAAGCTTTTCCACTTGTGGATTATAACAGGCCTCATTTTATAGAATTCAGTAATGGGATAGCATGACTGGCATGAGGCTTCTCCTTTAAGATGTCTTCAAAAAGTCTGAATCTGGCACTGCCTCCTGCGTGGCAATTTGGAAATGTTTGGCTGCTTTCTTTAAGATGGCGTTAAACGCCATCTGGTCATTAACAGGTGGTGCCTGATGGACTGGTGGGGAAGGGGGTTGGGGAGAGAGTCCATACATAAGGTGTCAGGGTAGGGGAAGCCCGAGGTTGGTCATCAACCGGCTGGCAGTCCTCCCATCCGTGCGTGGAATCAGCAGAATCATCCGTAGGATCACGAAAGGGATCATCATCCTGTAAGTATGGATCAATAGGCATCATCAGTAGTATCCAAAACCTCTTCTTCATGAGGTGGATTAGAAGTCCTCTGGAACTTGGCCATAGGCGTACAATGGCTCTCTTCACGAGGCTATTTAGGAGCAAACCTTTCAGAAAATTCAACAAACTTTTCCAGCCTGTTCATGCAACCCTCAAACTTCTCCCTGGTCCATGACGAGGAACCAGAGGAGTCTAGAGGAGGAAAGGGCTCTTCCTGATGATCCTCCTCCCTAGAACGTCAAGATTTCTCTACTAGTCTTAGATAAGGACAGAGGACTCTCAGAGCAATCTTTCCACCCCTCCTTGCGTTTCGACGTGTCTTCCGATGCGTCCCTAGCCTTGTCTTTGTTTCACCACCGAAACGATCTTAGCGATACTTTACATTACAGGAAGGTGTTTGGACTGTGTAGGCGGTTGCGCCGTAGATTTCGACACAACCGGGGCCTTGTGTGGCGTCGGCGCCCTCTTCTGAGGCGTCTCAACGTCAGCGTGGCTTTTGGTGCTGGCACCCTTACTCTTGGACTGCCTGGATGCATTCTGCGGTTGCGGAGAGGGCTGCCGATCGCGGGATTCGGCGAGTGCCACCGAACTATCCGACTTACCCGTTGGCGCCTTGGAAAGCTTCGACGGAACCGTCGAGGCAGAGCCGGGGGTTGTGTACTTTGTGTGGGAATCGGGTGCATCCCTGTCACCGAGATGTACATTCCGCATAGCAGGACTCTCGTCGTGCCTATTGGGGCCAGGAACGGACGTCGCAGAGCAAGAACGCTACGACGTAAGGTCAAAGGCGTCCGAAGTGGAGCCTTGGTCATTGCTCATCTCCTCATTACACTCGGCGGCTGGGGAGCTACTCTCGGCCTGCGACATAGCGTAGGCCGCCCACCGCTTTACTCGACGCTCCTTACTAGTCTTATGACGTAGAAGCTTACAGGCCTCACAGGACGCCTCGTTGTGATAAAGGGATAGACACTTCTTGCACCAGCTGTGGCGGTCTTTCCATGCGAATTTTCCCTTACAGGAAGGGCAAAACCTAAATGGTGTCCTGTCCATAGCTCAGGAAATCAAAAGTGATGACAAAAGCAAAGGGACAACGAGAGGGGAGAAGGAAAGACATTCTCCCCATTGTATAGGCCGGCCAGAAGGCCCGGCCACGTGGGCGGCAGCGCCGATCGGCGCACCAGCCATCAAAGATCTGTTTTTAGCGGTCTTCGGTGGTGGTACAGGAATCAACCGTCGAGAAGGAAATTGTAATAGAAAAACGACCACAGTCGAGAACATAACAATATTGCAATTTTTGTAAGAGCTCTGCATAAGGCGTCCAGCTAGCTGGGCGAAAAAATTATCCGAGGGACCTCGACGTGTGAGGTATTTTGGGTACACTACACGTCACATTAGAGATAGTGTTACAGGCATGCCCATGTCGACATCCCCCTTCGATCCTCGAAAGACCAGATGCAATACTTTGCGGTTACCTCTAGATGTCTGACTATATGCACAGCATGTGATTCCAAGCAGATTAACAAGCAACAGAAAGTTGTTTCCCATTATTCCTCCTTACCTATTCTATCCAATACTATAAAGTGAACTCAAGAAGAGCCTCGTCAGAGATTAAAAACATGTTAGATGTTTATACCAAATGTGTGCTTTGGTTGCTTGGATTGGATTACCATGCCTTATATGGTTGCTTTGTTATATGCAAAAGATCAAGAATAAAGAATTTTAAAAAAGACAAATCCTGTACATTTTATAACTTCAATTATGTTTTAATGATTTGCAGACCTTACTACTGAAATCCCAGAAAAAGCAAATTTAAATGTACAAGTCAGTCCCTTCACTATCACATATCTCGTTTTACTTCCGATTGCCACTACCATACCTCATGGTCTCGAAGTTAAACGCTGATTAGCATGTTGATTAAAGTACCAGATGAGTGTTGACCGGTTTTGTAGGTCCACTGGTAGCCTTCCCCCTTTTTTCTTCTCACATCGAAAAAATAAAAGTGTGCTGGCGACCCAGCAGCTATCCGCCATCTCTCGTACACTCCCTTCTTATTGGGTAGCACTGTGGGAACTGTCGAGCTTGTCAGTTCACTAAAAAAATAACAAACTTTCCCATTGAGAATAGAACATGGGAAATTCGATTTTTATCAAATTGCAAAACCAGTAATGTGGTTTACTGTATCCAGTGCCCGTGCGGCCTGAGATATGTGGGTCAGACCAGCAGGCCGGTCCATATAAGAATCAACGAACATCGCTCAAAAATATGATGTAAAAATCATTCGGCTCAATTAGTGTCACACTTTGTGGCATTTTCCCACTCTCCAGACGATATGAAGTGGTGGGTGCTGGATGTGGTAAAAAACAGCCTCAATATGCAACAGTCATTACTCAACAAGGAATCCAGATGGATTTTCCACTTAGACACTGGACAGGACAAGGGAAATCAATGAGGAAACTCCAACCTTTCTGTTACCACACTAATCATATTACCACCATTTAGGATTTTATTCCTTTTACCACCGCGGGGTTGACGCTATAGCTGCCTTACATGATTTATTATGAATATTGTCTTTTTTCTCCCTATATCTACATTTTGGACTCTTCATGCCGAATGGACTGAAGTGTATGAGCCGAGTGAGACTTTAGGTTGCAATACCGCCTCTGTCCACTCAAGCGTCGGGTTGCTGTTCTTTAAATGTGGACAACAGGGCTGCATTGGCCTTTCTGGTATTCGTTGCTCTCTGGAAGGATTTTGTCCAGCCGAGACCCGTGGAATGGAGACCAATACTTGAAGGATTGGTGAGCGCCATGACTGTGCCCCAGAGTGCACTGGGTGTTCCTCTGGACACGGACAGATTGAACAAGTTACTTACCTGTAACTGTTGTTAACCAGCATGGGTCTGGCATGGATTCACATGCTCATGAATATTCCCCGTCGTCAGGCTGGGAATCCTCGGTAAAGAAAAAAAAAACAGTATCAGTTTCGTTTCTGATCTGTCTTTCGTAGTAATAACCAATCACTGGTCTCTGCGTCATACTGACCACAGCCAATGACTGCCCTCTACCTAAGCACCGCCTCTGGCAGCCATCTTCAGATTTGGAAGCACGTGAAGTGGCAGTATGACCAAGTGAAGAGCCGCAGAGGGGTAGGCGGGAGGGTTCGCATGTGAATCCATGCCAGACCCATGCTGGAGAACAACAGTTACAGGTAAGTAACTTGTTCCTTCTCCAGCATGGGGTCTGGCATGGATTCACATGCTCATGAATAAAGAATACATAGCAGTACACACATGCACAACCACGGGAGGTGGCAAAGGCTCAACATTAAGCATTGAATCAAACTCAACATTAAGCATCTTACCTCCCCACCAGGCTCACCTCAGGCGAACAGGTTGCGCAGCACTGCTTGGCCGACCCTGGACTCCTCCCTGGAATCCCGATCGACGCAGTAGAATTTCGTGAAGGTGTGCGTCGACCTCCACGTAGCAGCCCTACATATGTCCAGCAGGGGCACACCAGAAAGGAACGCCGTGGTAGCTGCGATCGCTCTGGTGGAATGGGCTCTCGGACGGCCAGGCAGCGGTCGGTTTGCCAACCGATGACAGTACATGATACAGCCGGAGAGCCATCTGTAAATGGAAGCCTTCGAGAGAGCCTTCCCCTGATTGACAGGGCCAAAGTTCACAAAGAGTTGTGACGTCTTCCGAAAACACTTTGTGCGGTCCACGTAGAACTTCAGCGCTCTAGCCACATCCAGCGAGTGCACAGTCCTCTCAACCGGCGACGAAGGCGACGGGAAGAACACAGGCAACACCAAGGTTTCTTTGAGATGGAAGTCCGACGGTACCTTGGGCATGAAGGAGGGGTGCGTCCTGAGCACTACCCTCGTGTCGTGAAAAGTCAAGTACGGGGCCTTGCAGGAAAGGGCCTGGATCTCTCCCACCCGTCGTGCGGAGGTGATGGCCACAAGAAACGCTGTTTTCCACGACAGAAACTTCAACGGGGCCGAGTGCAGAGGCTCGAACGGAGGTCCCATGAGCTTGGTCAGCACCACGTTGAGCTCCCACGCCGGGGCCGGAGCCTTCACCGGCGGGAACGATCTGAACAGTCCCTTCATGAACTCTTTCACCAGACGATGAGACCACAAGGACATCCGCCCCGTGGTTCTGGTGTATCGGGAGATCGCAGCAAGATGAATCTTGATGGACGCGTGTGCCAGACCAGCTTTGGCCAGCGTCAGCAGGTACGGCAGTACCTGGGGAGCCGTAATCCGTAGAGGGTTAATCTTCTGTGCGTGGCACCAGACAGAGAACCTCTTCCATTTGTGTCCGTAGCATTTAATAGTCGAGGACGCCCTGGCCTTTGCAAGAACCTCTCTGCAGTCGGCCGGTATGTCGTATCCCCCAAACTCTAGCGCTGCAGGAGCCAGGCCTGCAAGTTCAGCGATTTCGGGTCGTGGTGGAGGATGGCGCCTCCTTCCCTGGAGAGTAGATCCGCGTCCACCGGCAGCTTGATTGGCGGGGACGCTGACAAGTCCAGAAGGTCCGGGAACCATATCTGCCTCGGCCACGCAGGTGCGACGAGGATCATCCTGCACCGTGACCTCGTGAGCTGGTTGACGAGCCGGATTAGCAGTGGCAAAGGAGGGAACGCGTAGAGGAACAGGCCCTCCCAGGGGAACGAGAAAGCATCGCCCATGCTCCTCGCCTGGGGAAACCTGCTGGCGAACCTCCGGCACTTGGAGTTCGTCGCCATCGCAAACAGGTCGATCTGGGGTGTGCCCCACCGTCGGAAGAGGCGATCCACTAGATCCTGCCGTAGTTCCCACTCGTGGCACGAGCGCAGCTCCCTGCTGAGTGAGTCGGCGATGGTGTTTTTTATCCCTGCCAGATGAAACGGCACCAGAAACATCCTTTGGGCGACGGCCCAATGCCACAGGTCCTGCGCCTCCTTGGACAGTGCTGGGGACCTGGTTCCGCCCTGTTTCCTGATGTAAAACATGGTGGTGGTGTTGTCGGTGAAGATCCTCACCACCTTGCCCTTGAGGGACGGAAGGAAGGACCTGAGGGCCCAGAAAACTGCACGGAGCTCTAGGACGTTGATATGGAGGGACTTCTCCGTCGGGAGCCAAAGGCCTCTCGCGTGCAGATTTTCGGTGTGCGCTCCCCACCCTTCCAGGGAGGCATCCGTGGTCACTGTCTCCTGGTGGTCTGGGGTCTGGAAGTCCATGCCCGCCGTCAGATGCGCGCGGGTGCCCCACCACCGGACCGCTCGGCGGAAACTCTCGTCGAGTGTGATCCTCTCCTCGAAGCCGCCCGTCGTTTGGATCCAGCGCGCGTCCAGGAACTCCTGCAACGGGCGCATCCGGAGCCTGCACATGGGAATGAGGTAGATGCAAGAAGACATCATTCCGAGGAGGGACTTGATGGACCTCACCTTGGCCGCGTCGGAAACCAACATCTGCTGTACCTTGCCCAGGATAGACCTGGTCCTTTCCTCCGACGGGGAGGCCAGAAGGGACACTGTGTCGAGCTTCGCTCCCAGAAACAGTGCATTTTGCGCGGGTACCAGGTGGGACTTGGCGTAGTTCACGGAGAATCCCAGGTCCGTGAGAAGGTGGACGGTCCTTGCCGTGTGCTCCACGGCGAGCTCCCTCGTCTTGGCTCGGATGAGCCAGTCGTCCAGGTAGGGGTAGACGTGGATCCCCTCGCGGCGCTGCTGCGCCGCCACCGGTGCAAGGCACTTGGTGAATACCCTGGGTGCCGACCGTAGTCCGAAGGGGAGGGCTTTGAACTGGTAGTGACGCCCTTGGACCACAAACCTGAGGAATTTTCGGTGCCCCTTTAGGATGGGAATATGGAAGTAGGCATCCTCCAAATCCAACGACGACAGGAAGTCTCCCTCCTTCAGCTGACCCAGGACGTGCTGGAGGGTGACCATCCGGAACTTCTGCGCCTTGATGAACTTGTTCAGACGTCGCAGGTCTAGGATGGGGCGCCATCCTCCCGTCTTCTTCTTCACGAGGAAGTATCTCGAGTAAACTCTGGAGCCCCGAAGCCTCTTTGGGACGAGTTCGATGGCGCCCTTCCTGAGCATCGCCCTTACCTCCAGGAGAAGCTGAGGGACGTGAAGCGCTTTCCTGGCCACGGGGGGGACGCGCGGGCACCTTCTTTGAAACTGGAGCGCGTGGCCCCGGGCTAAGGCGTCCAGCACCCAACGGTCGGTGGAGATGGACTCCCACACGCTGACGAAGCTCGCCAGCCGGCCTCCCACCGGGGTGCTTCGGTGGGGGCCCGACCCCACGGCCGGTTCAATCCTGTTTCGACGAGGCTTTGCCGCCTTGACCTCCTTGGCGACGACGGCGGGGTCCGCCAGACTTGCTTCGTCCTCTGTAGGCCTCCTGAGACGACGAGCGGGCCGCTTGACGGTAGGTGGAGAGACTTCGGGTCCACTTTCTTTACTCACCTACTTGTGAGTCTCAACTGAGACACAGGCGACCAAGTCCGACCGTTCGGCTTAACAACAAGTTGTGAGTCAGTTACTGCTGCATGTGTTCTGGGTCCGCTATTTTTCCCCATTTATTGATTATTTCGGTGATATCTGTCTCAGGTCCATTAGGCACTTTTGGGGCAATCTGTGCAATACATGTTGCTCATTCCAATTATTGGATTTTGGGTTCATATGCTGTGGCTGCACACAGACACCGCTCTCTGTTCTGTTTCTAAATGCATGTTGGGGAATTCGATCCTCCACCCTTGAAGGATGCAGCCACCCTGTGTGGTTACAGTCAGATTATCCTTTTATTTTCTATATTTTCTCTTTTCACCTTTTGGGACTGTTTCTGTCCTAGAACACACCTATCTATGAGTGTTTTTTCACACTGACTGAGGCTAGAATACTCTGGCTTTTTTAGGGTGAACTAGAGTCCACACCACAAGTGGCTTTTGGGTGAGCACTGGCTTGAGTACAGACTGAGCGCATCACGTCAGTCTACCCATTAAAGCTAACATTTCCCTTGTTAACATAGTTTTTAATTACACACACACACAATATTTTTTAATGCTGTAATTTTTAATTTCCATTTTTTCCTCAGGGGTCACCTTTTAGTGCATCTAACTCTCTTCCTGAGGAAGGCGTTACATACATACATCTACACCAAAACGTAGGATACACCTGCCTTGGTAACATTCTGTCAAGCGGGTGGCAGTCGGCTGTGTTCTAAGTTTGACAGCCACCTCACGTAGACCCCGAGTAGATTCACGGATTATCAAGTATAATCCTCTAGGTTTTCTTCTTTTTTTGAGTCTGAATAAACTGCACCATCTGGCAACAAATGTAACCATTGGATTGGTTTGTCTGTTATTTTGAATATGGATTTGTTATGAAGGATCAAACAACAACCCAATTGTACCAAATTAATATGTGCATGTTAAATGATTTCATGCTATTCATTTAAATGTTTTTCTGGTTTCATTCACTTGAGCATGTTTAGTTTATGTTGCAGTACAAACCTGGGATCATTAGCTCTTCTTTATCTCAAAAAGAACCTTAACTTTCTTTGTTCATATATTTGTTGATCTGTGCTAATAAATTGTGATACAGATCCTTTTTCAGATGATTGTGTTGTCATGTAGCACACTGTACACATTTGTGCATGTTTTTGTACAAAGTGGAAGCTAGTTCTAGAAACTTGGATGGATCACTGCTCGGCAAATATTGCCGACTAGGACCCATTGTCTAGTAATTAAAACTAGAATTGATACCACTTTCCTATTTAGGAGAGAGACTGGAGGGATTTGCGCATACAGAGACACAGGATGCAGTTAATAGTTTTGACTGGCATACCTTGAATCCTTTTCTTGTTGGGACATTTACCTTTGCTTACTTGCTTTTTGAGAAAGCCATGATCAGCCCATCAGTTTACCCCTAATTCCATGCCACGCACCCTTTCTACATGCCCCTTAATCTTAAACAATCTTACCTGCCATGCTGAATGGGCAGGTGCTTGCGATGCACCCCATGGCTGCCCTCAACAAAGGCATTGGGAGGCTTGTGATAGACAGAGGCAAGGGATCCAATGTGGCAGATAAGTTCATCCAGCAAGGTGGGTTCGATGAGGTCCGTCTCCTCAGAGATCAGGGGCTTCTCAGATAGTACTACCTCCTTGGCAGTTACTGGATCGGTGGAGAGGAGGCGCCAGTAGATGTAACCTCGGTCACGAAGGTCAGGGTTGTCGGAATCCTGAGAGAGAGAAAGAGGGGAAGAAGTTTAATCTTGGGGTGCAGTGTATAGCCGGAGCACATTTTATGCCAATCCATGCCCTCATGTTTGCCCTCCTGCATTTATTTTCTTTTTATGTGTTCATTTAGTGACCACAAAACAATTGATGGCACTACAGACCTCTCAAACATGGATAGCGTGATCAGAGTGACAAGGCTTAAACCTAAGGTAGAGGGTAGTAGGTTAAGATGGATTTCCCAAATCAGCCGTGGTGGGAGAATTTTGGGAGTCCACCCTATTTCGGTAAACTGGGAAGACAGAGGTTTAGGCCAAACCAATCAAGGTGAGGTAGCAGAGCAGTCAATGCTTAGTCTCAGGAAGGGTCAGAGGGTGGTCTAGGGCTACAATTATTCCACACAGAGCAAAACTAATTATTCCAGTTAGACAGTAAGTATATACCGATAAAATCATTCATTAGTCCTTTAGTTGACACGCTAGGCATATGAAAATCGCAGGTAGATATTGCCATACACACACCTTATAAAACAGTAGCAAAAAGTACCCGTTCTCCGAACTGATTCTGTAGACAGACATGACAACACATCAATTGTTGAAAATCAATGATCCTGTATGTCGCTGTTCTGATTCGCTGCGCGCTTTGCACTCTGAAGTAAACTGCACTGAGCATGGGTGCATGTGGCTGGCTGACATACTCCGGAGCAGACGTTGGAGGGAGGCGAAAGTTGGTGTGCTGCTGCATACCGGGACCTTCTGTGCTCCCAACCCCCCAACCCACTTGTCGCCTCACCCTAGCATGATGTAGTTTGTTGCGGTGCAAATATCTCTGAAACAGTGCATCCTGAGGGCCTTGAAACGTGGTTTCCGGGGTCCCGTAGGGACTTAAGAGTTCCTTGTGTCGAGACCAGTCCTTCTATGACCACATTGATGTTTCGCTGATTTCAGGCCACCGTGTCATGTGTGAATGTGCTGAAATTGGGGGAAAGGAGTGGGGTGTCCAAATGCCATGTAGCCAGTAATGTCCAGAGGGTCCTGATAGGTAACTATGCAAAATTTGGTGCAGACCGGTGAAACAGTGTGGAATTGTATAAGGAACCACGCTTCACCAAGCCGCACACAGATTTTGACATTTATAAATATAGATATATACACATTCACCCCTGGGGGAAATAGAATTGCATATGAATCAATAACCAGTGCAATACCGGTAAGTACTCAACCTTCAGACCAACCCTAAGGTGGTTTGGGACCCTGTGCCCAAAAGGCACTGGTTCCAAAGCAAACAATTCCGGTAGGTTGTCTAAGGGGTAATAGGGCCAGTGATTGTGATTAATGCAAACATTTCCAAAGTTAGATACAAGTTTGAGTACATTTCAGGTGAGTATCATCCTAATGCAACACACCGATAGGTGTAGGGAAAGATCCTTAACCCAGGTTCCACCACCAAATGTCAGGTCAGAGTTAGGGCCAGGACTTCACGCCAACATAAACCCTATGGATGATGGGGGCATGGAGGGACACAAACAGGTATACTAACTTACCCCCGAATTCTATTCTTCCAGAGACCACTGCAGGTGCTTCGTTGGGGACGCAATTTTCTGAGTTTGGTCTGGTTGAGGAAGGCAAAGGGGTCACGGGTGCAGAGGTCACTTTCATTGTCGGGAGCCGGTCGCAGTGCACAGTAATCGGTCCCAGACAGCTTCCAGTAGAAGACCCAAACAAAAAAAGCCAATCTCAGGGTATTGAAGGAGTCTTCTAACAAGAGTAACCATGGTCAGGTGATTACACAGCCGCGGACACGAAACACGCCTATCACAGCTTCCCAAGGGAGATGGCTGAAATGAAAATGCTTGAGCAGACAACTTGTGGATCAAAGCTCTGCAAAGTTCCAAGGCTCTGCTTGGAATGGGGACAGCTTCAGTGAGGTAGCCCAGAGAGCTGGTCAGTCCACCAATCAGAGGCGTAGCCAGGATTGTCTAACAAATGGGGCCTGAAGCTAATGTAGTTGGGCCCACCGCAGTGACATTAACATTGGTAAAGGCCCACACAGCATTGATGAGTGGGCATTTACAGATTTTGGGTGGGCCTTGCCCGCTCAGGCCCTACCCGGTCGACGCCTCTGCCACCAATTGGTCCAGAGACACTCCTGAAGGCCCAGAAGTCACGACTCTCAAGCAGGTGTAAAGACTGGATGTACCCACTGTTCATGGGTTTGACACACCAACAAGGGTCTTCTTAAGATCAGGACTACACCGGGACAACACTGGAGTCGATGCTGGTCAGCAGCAGAGGTCACTTCTAGGTCGTCAACGGGCTACACTTGTTTGTAGAGGTCTTGGCTCCAACAATGATCTAATGAACAGTTGCCCTCCTTTCATAGAAGATTCATGCTGAGAGCCCAAGCCCATCAATGGTAAGGATCTGCTCAATTCAAACAGCCAAGGGTTGTCCAATCATGGATCATGGACAACCACTGGCCATCACATCTGTAGCAGCATCAGTCTTTCGGACACCAGAGGATGTGGATTGAACAGCATATTCCACTTGCCGAGACTTTACACAGTTAAACAGTTTGGTTTTCAACGTTTACCTGAAAATTGTGTAGGATTTCTCATTCCCGAGTGGAGTGGGGAGTGCATTCCAGTTTTTGGGGGCTAGGTGTTGAAAGCTGGAGCCTCCTGCTTTGGATCGTTTGAAGGTGGGGACGTAGATCTGATTGGATAGATGCGCTCTTGTGGATCTGGATGTATGGTAGAGGGTAATCCTCTCTGATAGGTAAGGAGGGGCGTTCAGTGACCGGTATTTGTGGGTAATTGCCATGGTTTTAAAGAGAATGCGTTCCTTGACCGGTAGCCAATGTGCGTTGTTCCTTGCCTGGGCGATGTGTTCCCTTTAAGGAATGCTTAATGCTGCTCGGAGGGTATTGTTTTGTGGGACTTGGAGCTTGTTGAGGTTTTTGGTAGAGGTGCCTAGGTAGAGGGCCTTGCAGTAGTGCCGACTGTGGCCCTGGCAATTGATGGGCAGTTTTTGGTGGACAGGAATGGCTTGACAGTGTTGATAATCTTAGTGGTGAGGGCAGTAGCGGAGGCTATAGCATTGACCTGGCGTGTCGGAGAGGGAGGAGTCGAGGTACACTCCTAAGGTTTTGACTGCTGATGAGACAGTGATGGTGGTATTATCAATATTGAACGTGCTGTATTGGGGGGTCAAGTTTATTGAGTGTTTCTTTAGTGCCTATTACAAGGGTCTCTGTTTTATCTCCATTGAGACAGAGGCCGTTGGCTGCCATCCATGTTTAGATGGCTGTGTAGATCTTGGTTAAAGCTGCAGTGTCTTGATCATAGATGCCGGTTAAGGGGAGTAAGACTTGTGTGTCGTCGGCATAGTTGGTGTAAGCTATATCACGCTGATCCAAGTCGTTGGAGAGACAGGGTGAAAAGGTTGTACAGCGTAGGAGCAGTAAGACTGCCTCCTACTGCAGTCTTGTGAATCAAGTCCTCAGAGAGGTTTTGGAGCGGCTGACAGTGGCTGAAGGTAAGGCAGCCATTGCTGTTGCAGTCTTAGTACTTCTTCCCCGTCCACCACAGGGGAATATACTCTGTCCTATGAGCTGGCGGTCCTCTGCCTCTTCCAAATGTGGAGTAGCGACAAAAAGGACCTAGCCCTCTAGTGTGTACTCGTGGGGTGGTTTGGAGGTTGTCTGATGGCAGCACCAAGGGATTTAGCTGCTGTCTTGGACGTTTGGCAGCTTCTCCAAACTCTCATCAGCTTTGTGTCCAAATAAATTAGTGCCATCAAAGGGCATGTTGAGAAGTCTAGATTGTATGTCTGGGGCAAATCTCGACTTTCTCAACCAAGCAAATCTGCACATAACTGTACTTGCCGTCATAGCTCTGCTGATACTTTCCATCGTGCAAGGCAGGTGAGTAGAGGCCCTTGTGAAGACCTCCGGGCCTTCTGTGATTTCACCTGACCCCTGTGAGCCCCCTCCCTCCCCGGCCCGTGTACTGTGTTCCCTTCCCTACAGCTTACTTCCCTATTCCTGCCTCCCTAGCCCTCCCCTTCCGGTGATTGGCTCTGCCTTCCAGAGCATTGTAGGCCCTATGCCCCCCTCCCCCCCCTGCCTGCACTTTCCATCGTGCAAGGCAGGTGAGCAGAGGCCCTTGTGAAGACCCGCCGGGCCTTCTGTGATTTTATCTGATCCCTTTGAGCCTTGTTCATCATCCAGGTAAGCACATCCCCCACAGAAACCCTCCGGTTATCGTTCAGCCCAATCCACCTTCCTCTGCTGCCCCCAGTTCCCTATGCTGCTCCGTAGCCCCAACCCTCCCTCGCTTCCCAGCTCCTGCTCAGCCTGCATCCCTGAGTGGCCATCTGAGGCCCACAACACCGGCCCTGACTGACTGGGATCTCGCCAGCTGGGCATAGAGACCTGCGCTGTAGGCGCCTTCACCACTGCTCGCCCACATTTTGCTCGGCTCCCTCCAATCTATTTTGGCCTCTGAGCCAGATAGATATCAGCAGACTTTGCCAGGCGGCCCTGCGGCTAGGGACCACAGGGCCAAGGGTCGCGCCGACAGAGGCGGCTCCGGGAATTGTCAGCGGGTGTCTAAAGGGTAGGTCACTGAGCAGCCGTCAACCATCAACTACAAGGACCAGAATTGTGTGATATTTAGATTGCATTGATAGGCTTCTCTATCTCTATACAGGTCTCTCAATTTAATAGGGGTTCTGGGTACATATTACACTGTGCGATATTTAGATTGCATTGATAGGCTTCTCTCCCACTATACAGGTCTCTCAAATTTAATAGGGGATCTATTTTCCAGGCTGCATGGTGTGTTATTCAAATTGTATTGCTAGGCCTCTTTCCCACTATACAGGTCTCAAATTCAGTAGGGATCCTATTTCCAGGCTGCATTGTGTGTTATTCAAATTGCATTGCTAGGCCTCTCTCCCACTATATCGGTCTCTATAATGTTAATAAGGGTTCTATTCCAGGCTGCATTGTGTGACATTCAGATTGCATTGATAGGCCTCTCTCCCACTAGATCGGTCTCTACAATGTTAATAAGGGTTCTATTCCAGGCTGCATTGTGTGACATTCAAATTGCATTGATCGGCCTCTCTCCCACTATTCTCTAATTTAATAGGTGTTCTGGGTACATATTGTATTGTGTGATATTTAGATTGCATTGATAGGCCTCTCTCCTTCTATACAGGTCGCCCAAATCTAATATGGATTAGACTTCCAGGCTGCATTTTATGAGATTGAGGCGGCACTGATAGACACCTCTCTCCAACTTCACAGGTCTCTCAAATTGAATAGGGGTTCTAAATACATAGTACACTGCATGATACTTCGATTGCATTGATAGGCCTCTCTCCCATTATACATGTTGAGGGGTTTTATTTCCAGGCTCCATTGAGTGATATTCAGATTTCATTGACAGTCCTCTCTCTCACCATACAAGTCTCTCAAATTTAATAGGGGTTCTGGGTATAGGAAGAGGAACACTAAAGAGAGCGACCGATAAAACTCAACTATATAAGCCCTAACCATCAACCCCTACCCCCTGAAAGACAGCGATTGATTGAGTCGGCTACATCAGCCGGAAATACCACCTACAGACCGTGCACGAACTGCTAGCGGACAGCCTCCACACCCATTACTACACCACAAGACAGCCAGACCAAAGCAGAACCAACTGGACGCCAGCAAATAAAGACTAAACAACTATCTTATAATGCCGTGCAAATGACCCATTCTGAGGGAAAGAAAAAGAGAAGAACAAAAACGCCGGAACAGCAACAAAGAACCACAACTACAGAAGGCACTCCCACAGTCAGGAACAAGAATCGGACCAACACAGAGAGAAGAGACAAATCCCTCTACTTAACTCCTTACCTCGCTGGCAAGGGCTCACCAGACTAAACCAACCTAACGCTAGAAGCAGCAACATCAAACTACCCAACACAAACGCGCAGAAGGATAACACCACAAGAAACAACAAACATAAGACCGATGCGATAACACCTTTCATCATCAAAGCAAGAAGAACTTCCAATCAACAACCACAACTCATGGAAGACGAACCGGATGAAAACAAAAACCCAAGACAGAATCTAGAAGAACTCTTGAACTGTTCGATGGCGCCGACACCCCACACCCTACACCTAAACAAGAGATCGAACAGGAAGAAAACCCCAACTCCGATCTGAAAACAACCTCAACAAGAAAGGCCAAACCAAACAACATCTCCAAACTCCACTGCAATTTTATAAACGCAAGATCCATGTCAAAACACTCAACAGAAATCTTCGACCTCCTCGATAACAATGGCATTGACATCCTGTTCATCACAGAAACATGGCTGGACGACATCACATTTCAAAGCTGCCTTCCAACGGACTTCAAATGCCTTCAAATTAACAGGAAAAACCAAAAAGGAGGAGGTATTGCAATAGCATTCAAACATCACCTGAAAATAAAAACAGATGAACCGCTTAACATCCTCAACTGCGACACCATGGTAATACACTTAACAGCGAGCCCAAAAACCAACGTCACTCATCGTGGTATACAGACCACCGACATATGATGCAGCCTTCGTCGATAACTTCATAGAAGCCACGACCAGCATAACCATCAACCATGAACACCTAATCATCCTGGGGGACTTCAACATCTGGTTTCAAAGCAACCACGCCAACTCACAAAACACACTGACTGAACAACTCACTACCATGAAACTACGACAACTAGTGAAAGGGGCAACTCAATCGGCAGGACACACACTCGACGCAATTTTCGCCAAGGAAGAACTCATCACCACGGCACCGCCAATACAAATGCTGTGGAGCGACCATCTCATCATCCCATTCGTGATCAGTCTGCCTACTCAAATCTGCATCCAATCTCCTAAACTCACAACCACCACCAAAAGAAACTGGAAACACATCAAAGAAAGCAACCCATTCGAACAACTGGAGCTAACCAAACCTTCAACTACAGAACTAGAGCAAGCTGACCTAAACAGGAAAGCGGAACTACTACACAAATGGATTGCAGACACAATTGACAAGATCGCCCCAGAAAAAACATTCACCCCTTCAAAAAAAGAGCAATGGCAAAATGGCTGACCCCACTATTAAGCACCATGAAAAAGGAAAACAAAAAGATGGAACTGGAATGGAGGAAAGAATACAACCCAGACAAAAAAAAAACACTGTTCCAGAGACAAATCCGCACATACAAGAAGGAAATTCAAAAGGCGAACAGAAGGCATTGACCAATGCCACCAACACCCAAAAAGAAATGTTTAACATAATTAAAGAGAGGGGAGAAACCCACCAGGCCATGACAACACCCCAGGCCCCTCAGAGAAACTATGCAACAACCTGGCAGACCACTTAAAAAAAAATAAATCAATGACATCCGTCAAACCATACAAAACATACCAACCGACCACAACATACTACAAAGCAAACCTATCACAGAACCTCAGCACAAACTAAAAAACGTTCCTGAAATATCAGCAGAGGCATTCGCAATGCTGGTAAAACACAGCAAGAAAGCTGGATCACCCATGGATCCCTGTCCCCTGGACATTTACAAATCAATCCTCGCACAAGGAACGCCAGCAGAATACTTCAGAACCTTCTGACCCTATCACTAGCAACAGGAACTGTACCAAGGACCTTCAAATCAGCTTATATCAAACCACTTCTAAAAAACACAAGTGGAGACGTAGAATACCTCTCCAACTACAGGCCGATCTCAAAAATCCTCTACCCGGCAAAACTCCTGGAAACCTACGTATACAAACTAACCCAACACCACGTAGAAAAACACCACCTGCTAGACCAAGCTTAAGTCGGCTTCAGACCCACAAGAGGAACGGAAACAGCACCATTATCCATCTGGGATAACCTAAAAACAAACGCAGACTCAAACACAACCTCAGCCCTTATCCTACTCGACCTGTCCGCAGCCTTCGACACAGTCATGACACCCTAACCAAAAGACTAGAAGACATAGGCATAAGAGACACCGCACTTCTCTGGACTAAATCATTCCTAGCAGACAAAACAGAACCTGTATGGATTAAACCCTTCAAATCCACTCCAAGAGCTAACGACTGGAAAGCCACAAGGATCCTCACTATCACCACTGTATGTCAACATCTACCAGACTCTGGTTATTAGAATCTTCAAAAAGTACAACATTACATGCTACAACTACACAGATCATACTCAAATCATCTACAAAATCAAAGACACACAAGCCTATCATTCAAACCTAATTGAGTGTCTAAAAGAAGTCTTCAACTGGATGACTGGCAACAACCTTAAAATCAACCCAGGAAAGACAGAAATCATGATCATATCCAAAGACCAAGAGAACGAAACCGCCATCCTGTGGCCATCGAAATGGGAACCGCACCATCACCATCTAAGGTAGTAAAAAATCTGGAAGTCATGATGGACAACACCCTAACCTTAGAACCACAAATAAATGCAACAGTCAAGAAATGATTTTTCCTCCTCCACACGGCAAGAAGAATCCTACCTTTCCTCTCCTTTACGCACAAAACACTCACCATCGTTGCCCTCATCATGTCAAGAATCGACTAGGCAAACAGCCTCTACCTCGGAATACCAGAATACCTCCTGAAGAAACTACAACGGATCCAAAATGCAGCAGCCAGACTACTCCTTAAACGATCAAGAAGAGAACACATCACTCCTGCTCAACACTACACTGGCTCCCAGTAAAAAATCGCATCACCTTCAAAACAATGTGCATAACGCACAGGGAAATCAGCGGAATTCCTACAAAAGAAAATAATCTACAAGCCAACAAGACCCCTCAGGTCAAGCAACGACATCTGCTTGGAACCTAAACCATACCTCAAGAAAATCCTTGAAGGCACCTCATTCTACCACTTAGCTGCAAAAACCTGGAACATCCCAAAAGAAATGAGAAACACCAAAGATCACCTTAAATTTAGGAAATTACTAAAAGCCTGGCTTTTCAACACCACAGACAAACTGAAAACCGAAGCCGAAAGGAATAGGGATGACCAAACTAGAGTGGACACGGACAACTCCCAGACCCGACAGGGTAGCTCCCACAGCCTCCGGATGAGTGACGCAGAGTATAGAGTTGAACTCAGCAGACACCCAATAAAGATGGAGTCAACAACCCCACCTAACCCCACCCAACACCTGCACTCGCCCCTTAGTTCCCACCAGGTACCATAGTGTTGTGAATTTGTTGAGATATTATCAAACATCACAATAACTAAGCTATGGACATTGACAGGTGCACTGACCGCATGAGTGGGAAGGGAAGGCAGGTAGGGCTGCGAGGGAGGTAAGGAGGGGGCCAGATTTGAGAGGGACCATTAAGGCCCAACGGACCGAAATCAGGACAGAGATGCTGGGGTGCCCCCGAAACCCATCGGGGGAGACTACAGAAGCCTAAGCCCACCGCCTCAAATGAGGATAGAAATGCCAACTAATCAATTTGCACTAACAATTTCCACCCTCCGCATACATCTCTCAAACTCTGAACAAAACACAACCACAAACCTACAGCACAGCAAACCGCACAAACTTCACTACATTGCAACAACAAAACTAAAACACACATATACTCTCACAACAGTACACGACGACTACCGGCCACAAACACCCCTGCCCCAAGCAACGGACCCACCGGTTGAGGCCGCCAACAGCACATCACTGCTCTCTTGCACTTTTCCAGCTTCCCCTCACCAACTCCTCTCCCTTCCTCTTTCAGAGCCGCCAGAGCACCAGGGGACCACTCCAGTGGTGATAGTGCGCGGTACAAATGTCCTTTAACATTAACATACTGTCAACAGAGTTGAGACCAGTCTGGAAGGAGTCGCAAATTGCATCTTTCCCATCCTTGACAATGTTTAGGAATCTGTCTCGCTCTTCCTTTTCGGGTATATGGACAGCCGCCATGGAGATGCACTCCCAAAAGGTGTGTGTAAACCTTGCCTACATGCACATAGCATTGGCTGATTTCAAGGCCATACGCCTGGCCGAAAAAACATTTCAGGCCATGACGTCGTAATGCTCGTCATCTCTATCCTGAGATATTGTAGGATAGGCATTCTGCCTACTCGTGGAGGTGGCTGCCTCAACCACGAGACTCTCTGGTGTTGGGTGCTTGGACAAGTAAAAAGGGTCAGAGGTTGAAATTCTGTACTTTGCCGTCTACTATTATTGACAGCCGGAATGGCCTCTGGTCTCTCAAAGTTGATCGTCACACACCTTTGTAAGGATTGTTGAAAAGGTACAATTGGGTCCTCTTGTGGCCCTCTGTCCAAGATATCAGTTAGATCATTTGTTCAAAAACTGGTGTAGGCCTTGACCACCGCATGTATTCCATAAATCTTGACATCAGTTACCTGTATGTAACTTGTGCATGGTCACCGGGGTCTGCCCTGCCGAATTCAACCTCTGGTCAGGTGTCTATCCCACTAGCTTCATGTAGACATTCCTGTAGGTTTTTCATACGTGAATCTTCTGAAATTAAAGCCTCAGGCACTGATGGTGTTCCATATTGTAAAGCAAAAGGTCTGTATTCATCAGAAGATGTCTCTGCATCGTCATGAATAGAGGAGAGGGAAAAAAAAAAAATCAGATTGTGGCAATGGAGTATGTGTCTTTTCCAGTGTAGTTGCCATTATGTTTGTGGTCAGGGGAGCCGAAATCGTTGACAGTCGACATCGAAGGCTGAGACGGTTGCGTGGACGGCGTCGCCGATGGCTTCGACATACGTGGCGTCGAGGAGGCTGACGCACCTTTCGACCCTGATGGTGTCGAATCTGTCGGCGTAGAGGATGTTGATGGCTCTGTCCTCGAGGGGACTTTCTCTCGACTCAAGGGATTGTTTTTTGATGGCTCCGAAGACACACAGCTTTTGTGCTTATGAGGTCTTTCGACCGCAGCATGGGTTTTGGGTGTAGTCGAGGGGGGCAAGGCTGCGTTCTCAAACACCTTTAACATTCGTAATCTAAACTCTTCCCACATGGGCCGGTGAAGTAGACTTAGTGGGGAAAATGACCCGTTCCGGTGAGGAACTTGTAGATGAGGAAGATGGCAATCTATGGCACCATTTCTTTCCGTGTCTAGAGGTCGAGTGGTGTGAACCACTTCTTGCCTGGGAACGTTTATTCTTTTTGCGACGAGGAGAAACTGTTCTCGTCTTGTCCGAACTCTTTTGCTTTTTTGACGGGGGGCAGGGGTTATGGGGGTTGAAGGAGATTGTTTAGTCCTACCTGCGGCAAGCTTCCCTCAACGCTCTCTCAGGGATTTGGCTGTCATGAATAGGCAGTCCTCACAATCCGAAGAGGGGCGAGTTGACCCCAAGTATCCACAGGCAGATCCTGTGAGGGTCCGTCACGGACATCTTCGCACTGCATTCTCAGCATTTTTTGAAGCCCGATCTAGGGTTGGACGACGCCAAAGACTAAGCATTTCACGTATTCACTTGAAGATATGAAGACATTATCTAAGAAGTCTCGAAGATATTCCTGTCAAGGAACGAGGCGTACTGCATAACAAAGTGAGCAGAGAAAAACAGAACTGAGGCCAACAGGCACTGCACGTCCTCCATATACCTTTGGTGACATCGGGAGAGGGGCCTTCGAGGGAAATCGAGTCGACAGGCATTGATGCACAGCGCCCCCTGCTGACTTTTTTCCCCGAAGCAGCAAAGCTGGATATTGGAAATATCAAAGATAAGGAATACGTGGCAGGACACAATCCATTCAAAGTTGTCTTCATCACTGCAGTACAATCAATCCTTCAATGAGTGCTGTTGGGACATTGTGACCTCTTCGTCAAAATACCATTTTAGTTACTTTCCATGCACCTCCTTAACTGGTTGATGGCAGTCGATAGCTTTTTACAATTTTTCCCTGTGAAAATTGCACGTTTCCTTTTGCACAGCAATAATTAAATTAGGCCAACCATATCCTCAAAATGGATACTCCTTGAGTTTTAAGTTATTGCAAGGAATCCAGAGTTGTCTTCACTTCTCCCCAGAAGGGTGCCCGTTCCCATGAGGCCCGGGTAGTGAGGCCACTATCCGACAGTCCCCCTGGGGTGGTACTCAGTGGGAGGATCTCATGGGAAGAAATTCCCCCCCCCTCTGGGAACAAAGGAAAATATCTCGGGAGAACGTGGTATGACATCCCCCACCAAACACCCTACACACCTCCAGATCCCCTAGAGCCTAACCCTTGTACCAATACTCCCATATACCTTTACAAATCTGTGAGTCTCAGAGATAGACTAGGAAAATTAAGGATGACCGAAAGGGAACATATCAGACAAGTTCTGGGACAAGTAGCAGAAGTGGAGCCGTAGAGAAGGCTTCATATAACTTGACTCAGCATTCTAGTTGACCATTGCAAGATAAGTTAAGAAGCGACTAAGGACTTTCAATGTTGCTCTGCCATCCCAGGAGAAATCGAGGCCGAGGAAGCTGCTCGTCAGGGGAAGTTCAAGTGGCTACAGTCTGGGACGCTGAAGAGGAGCAGACAGCATCCCCAGCAAGGACTCTTGGCGAGGCAGTTACTAGACCTCACAGGGGAGGTGGACCAAGCGGTATGTATTGGGTACGCGTACTGCAGAAGGCCAGAAGCCGCAGAGCATCAGCAGTGCTCGAAAAGCCTGCAGAAGCCCAGAGAGACCCGAAAAGAGTGAAGGCAAACCCTGAGGCAGACCGGAGCCCACGAGAGTGAACGGGCTGGCCGTTGGGGGTACCAGAGGGACTGGGTTACAACAGAACCATATAAAAAGGAGAGATCTAGAACTCAGAGGCTGGACACGAACCCTCAGCCAGAGAGAAGTGGGGAGAGCCATAAGGTGAAGTGGTTCCTGTGAGGCACCAAAGGGCTTCCTCACTTCTTTTCCCCTCCTGTATCCTCCTCTCGGGTGGCCACGAAAGACCACCACTTTTGGATCCTGACGCTGGGGGTGGAGAGGCAAGGGAGGATCACCTAGGTGGAGGAGACTTGGGCAGTCGAGAGAGGACATCCTTAGGTGAGACATGGTATCCCCATTTCACTTTCAGAATTAACCCTCTGTCCCTCAAGCCTTTGTAGGCTATTCTCAGCCCTTTCCCTATTCGTCCCTTAAAATATTCCCCCAAGAAACATCTCGATACTGGGACGAGGAAGAGACCAACTAGGAAGACACTTCCTGGTTTTGTTAATACAGACACATATCAGCTTCATCTGTGTACTGGGACGAGGCATGAGTAAGACAGGACTACCGTTTTGATGGCTAGTGGTCTTAGTCTTTTCTGGACTCGTTAGGGTGGCGGGAACTTTAAAATCAGACTATTTGGAAATGGAGTCAGCTGTTATGGAAGCAGGACCACGGACTGCAGGGTGCAGGCAGACCTTTCCGAATTCGCGGCGTGGCAAGCAGAGCGCTCAAGACCCATTCAGGGATGCCGAGGTTATGCAGCGGCAAGCGAACCTGAAGGACGCTAGAGGACGGTGGCAAATCGCAAGAGGGAGGTTGGCACGACCGAGCAAAGCGGTCGCAGATATCCCGAGATGCAGGTGAAGCATCGCCGGGTGAGCAGAGCCACGAGTAGCAACTGGGGGAGAGAGCGAGGTACAGCGCAGGAATGAGCAAACCCGTGGCGGTCGAGGACCCCGCAAGGAGCCATAAGATCCAACTGGTGAGTGAATCACGAAGGGGGAACACCGAGCTGGCTGGTGTATATAAAAAGCAAGCAAGGAACATTGAATTAAAGCAAAGTGAAACCCGTAACAAGATTTTTAAAATATCCATCTATCTATATTTGTTTTTATATATCGATTCATCGTCCAAAGGCCTCAGAGCACTCACAGTGACATACAGAACAAGAAGAAACAGAAGACAGTGAGGTGCAATTTGTCTGGCAACCACAAACTGGGTGGAAATTACTCTGTGCCGTCATCCAACAACCACGTCTTAAGCTGCTTTTTAAATGTGCCGATAGATCCACAGTTGTATATGGTTACTGGCAGCGAGTTCCAAACCTTGGGGGCCCAGAAGCTAAAATTAATACTGCCAACTCTTTTTAGAAGTTGACTAGGTTGAAGTAGGTCTCGATTGTGGTTTGATCGCAGGTTTCTCCTAAAAGGTGCTTTCTTTATTTTATCAGAGATATTTTGGTGCAGTCCCAGATAGACATTTAAAGACTATTACAGCACTTTTAAATTTGATTCTTTGACCAACTGGGAGCCAATGAAGATTCCTCCTATCAGCCGAGATCTTCGAATGTCTGCTTAAACCATTAACTGCTCCAACAGTTTAATTTTGAATGGCTTGTATTTTTTTTATGTTCGAATTAGAGGTGCCCATTAATAAACTATTTACAGTAATCGAGTTTTGAGTTAACAATGGCACCAGCTAATATGGCAAGGTTTCGCTTGGATAGATATGGACGAATTTGCCAGAGAAGATTGAAGAAGCAGCGCACATAGATGTGAGATATGAGGCATGCCTTTTAAAGGATAAGTGAGAATCCATAAAGACACCAAGCGTTTTTACATGGCCAGAGACCTTAATATTGCTGTTATTGATTTTAAAACTGATATTTTTCCTCTAGATTTTTTAGTCTCTGGGGGGTGCCAATTATCATTAGCTCGGTTTTGGCCTCGTTAAGCGATAACAAGTTTGATGCCATTCAGGTCTGTATGGCAGAGAAGACCTCTCTTACTCAATGTGCATCTTGCTCGTAGTCTCCTGATAGAGTGAACACCAACTGGGTGTCGTTGGCGTAGTTCGTAAACCTGACACCCATAGTTCGTAGCATATCACAGAATAATTTTGAAAAGATTAACAAGCAAGCGAAAGCTCTTCTGTTTAAGTAAACTCTTGTGGTAATCTACTTCTAGGCCTTCTGCACATCTTTTTGTCAGTACTGTTTTACCAAGTACTCGTCCTTGGCAATGTGTTCTTGTCTCTGCACCGCGAGGCGCGCGGGCTAGTGGCGCAATATAAATATTAAACAAATAAATAAAAAAGTAGCAGTGATAGGAATGACCCCTGTGGCACTACGCATAGCAGTGGGATTATTAAGGAGAAGTTCCCCCTCCCAACCGCTGCAGATCTGGGGCCTAAAGGATTTAAACCAGTCTGCTGTGGACTGGGAGCATCTGCCAACTATTATGAGTGTCAGTGAGGAGTTCGTGGTTAATCAAATAAAATGCAGAGGAAAAATCTAGCAAAAGAAGAAGTGCAGGATTTTGTTTTTCGATGATAGAAACAATGTTATTTTGGTGATTCAGAACAGCCGTCTCGGTGCCATGATTGGCACGAAAGCCAGATTGTTCCTCTGCAAGAATGTCATTACTTTCCACAAATTTCTGATATTGTTCATATGCAATCTTGTCTATGATCTTTAGTAAAAATTGTATATTGGTAATGGGTCTAAAGTTGCCAGGTATTGAGGGACCGAGATTGTCGTGTGATCCATGCCTCCTTGATATTGTTAGGAACATAGGATTCGTCAAAAGATTGGTTCACAAAATGCGTGACCAAAGGGGCCAGGGTAGCAGCAAAATCTTTGAAAAGCTTTGCTGGAAAAGCATCTCCCTTGCAGGAGGAGGGCTTCAGTTTCTGGATAATATCAAGAACCTCCAATTCTGATACCCTTTCAAAGGTGAAGACTTCCGAGGGATCTTTAGCACATTGGACCTGGTGTCAAGATATTATTAGAAAGGGTTTGTAGTTCTTTGATGCCTCTTGGTGTTTTTCAGTTTTGCTATTAAATCCGTCGTGAATGGCTTGACAACAGGCATTGCTTTCTTGTGTCTGATTATTGACTAAGATTTTTTAATTCTTGCAGAATAGAAAACATTTCTTTGGTGCAGGATTTTGCATGATGGTTTCTATCATCATAAGTGTTTGGGTTTGGCATTAAGAATTATTTCTTTGTACCATTTTACAGCCTGCTTATAGCACACCATGTTTTCTGTGGACAAAGCTTTCCTCCAAAAACTTTCTGCTGTCCGTTTAGTTTGTCTCGCTATCAGAATATCCCCTGAGAACCATTTGTTTTGGTTTGTGGATTTGTTAGGTTTAGCTAATTTAAGAGGGGTGAGCGTATCAAATACAGAATTATTAGCTGACCTAAACAATTGGGAAAACTCATCAAGGGAGAAGCGTTTCTCTAGTGAGGGAAGAAGTGGGAATACTAGCTCCTTAAACGCGGCATGCGGCACATTTCTTTGATTATGCAATTTCTTAAGAGGTTTTTTCTTATTAGACATGTGAGTTTATGGTGCTTTAGTCAAACACTTATAGTTAGCGAGCTAATGATCGGACCAGATTCATTCCACAATAGCAGAGATATTTATTTGCAGGTTTTTTGTTGCAATCCAATCCAGTATATTGCTGCCAATATGGTCAGCACTGTGGACCTGTTGAAACCCGATGGATTCCAAGGACATAGTTAAATCCTGGGAAACCTCATCAAGAGGATTGTTGTACCAGTAGTTAAGATCTCCAAGGATAATAAATGAGGACGTGTCCTTTAATAGATTACCTATAATAGCCAGTAGTTCTTCAAACGGTAGAGTAGTTCTTGGAGGTCGATATACTAGCAATATACTAATTGAGGATGTAGGGTTTAATATTCAGTTTTACCATTAGGGACTTCCAATTATCTAGATTTGGACAGTTGGTAGCGTACAGCTTCAGGTTCTATCTAAAGATAATAGCCACTCACCCTCTTCCAACTTCATGCATGGTTTGGAGGGGTGAGTATCCCACAGTAGTAGCCAGAATTATGGCATGATGCGTGGATTCTGACATCCATGTTTCTGTAAGAAACAGGATATCCAAGTCCAGCTCCTGAATCTTGTCAGCAATTTCGACTGCGTGCTTGACAAGGGACCGCGTATTTAGGAGACAGCATTTTAGTTTCACAGAACCTGTGTGTGATGGTAGTTCATGCTTAGCCCTTTTGTGGTTGACGGTGTCCTGAGACTGGGGCACTTCCATACCGTGGGCCTTAACAGCTATTTCACGGATCACGTAATTACCCGCGCCTTCGGAGATCAAGGTCATGCCGGGACAAGGAGCAGGTAACACAAGTGTGGATTGTTTGACCCTAAGCTACGCACTCAAGCGATCCTTGCTCATGATATTCACAAGAGCGTTGTGTCCCCCACGTTTCTCATGGATGAGGTCGCAGGTGGGTAAGAGGAGAGACATGCGTTGGGCTTGTTTATTGCCGAATTTTGATTTTGCATAGCGTAAGCGTGTACTGACTTTTCAATGCGTGACAGACTTCTCACCTCAGAAATATGTCTTGCATGTTTAATAGCATCCAGGACTTCTTGTAAACGCATTTTTTTGGGCACAGTAGTAGTAGTGGTAGTGGGGGGCGAGCTTCTCCGTACCTTCTACGGACCGCTACTGACCGCCCCTGACGCGCCCGTCGGGTAGATTTACAGTCACTGAGGGACTACAAGTACGCTTGGACTTGTAGTTCCAAGACACGTGTCTGCCTTTAACAACCCTGGTATGACTCAAAAGCAGTACCGACGGATGGCAGTGTGTCTACCAGCACTTGCTGGATGCTATAATATTACTAAGTCACAACAAAGTAAAATAAGATGTTAAATTTACAAGTTTAAAAGGCAGACAGTATATTAAAATAACGTGCACAAGTAGTGGATAAAAAAAGAGAAAGAAGCGGAAGGACAGTGCTTGCAGCAGCATATGGTACTCCCTTCTTCTGAAGTGGTGATAAAAGTTCACTTTCAGATTTATTTGTTCTTCAGGGAATGGCTCCTTTCTGCAGTTCAAAACGGTTCTCCAGCACAAAAAAAGAAGTTCAAACACTTCTTCTATGTTCTTGCACTCTGTCTCAGCAAGTATTTTATAATTTTGTCTACCAGGAGAATGACTCCCTTCGCCTGGTATCTTAATTTAGCAGTTCCAGAGGGAATGACTCCCTTTCCTCTGTTCTCTTTTCTCTTGGTTGCACAGTTCAACAACAGGGGGAATTATTCCCTTCCCCTGGCCATTCTTTCACTTATATAACACCATCCAACACCAACAGGGGCAATGACTCCCTTCCCCTGGCTTCGCTCTTACTTTCAGGCTTCTGAACAATGTAGTTCATATATCGATAGGGTCCTCAACCCCGGTTCCTCCCATGTGTCTGACTTGGTGCACTACCCTGCAGGAAACCCTGCAAAGATTGTTAATCTGTGTCAGCTTGCAGGAAATTGGGGAGGTGGCATATCTGCCTCAGATACACAATCTTCCAGGGGTATGACAGCTGCTGGGAAGATTACAGGTGGCTGACTGGCCACTATTGGACACCCACCTC
Source organism: Ambystoma mexicanum (assembly GCF_040938575.1). Taxonomy (NCBI): domain Eukaryota; kingdom Metazoa; phylum Chordata; class Amphibia; order Caudata; family Ambystomatidae; genus Ambystoma; species Ambystoma mexicanum. The sequence continues at coordinate 433,867,745 of NC_090931.1, read as the reverse complement.
CAAGTGTCAATGTTGCCAAGTCCCTTATTGGAGAGCTGGGCTAATTCTGAATCTCATTTCTGGGTCCAAGGAGAGGAATTGAAACCAGGAACTAAGTTGAGCACTGGAACCTGAAGAAAGATGAAAAAGAAAGAGGAGATGGACGCTGGAAGGCGGCTGAGGGAGCCAGCATGGACACACCTAGCAAAACTGCATTAAAAAAATGATATATTGGGCCTCATTACACGGTAGGCGGTATGGACATACCGTTACCGGTAAGGGATTACCGATATCGGTAAATCCCCACCCCAATCACGACCCGGACATACCGCTATTAGCGGCACCGCAAAGTACGGTGGCACTATTAGCGGCAAGTCCGTGAGCGCGCGGCCCCTCAGACCGGAAATAGCGGCATAGCGCTAATATCACGGCATCACGAGCCATGCGTACATGGCAATACCGGCATGTACTAGACCCAAAGAACCCTTACCGGCAAGGCGCTAATACCGGCATCGCGAACCACACGTTAAAAGAGCACAGCAGAGTTCCAACCTGCCACAGGTGGACAAAATCAGCACAGGTGGAGGCAATGGAGACTGGCAGCACAAAAGAGCACACCACACCCCTCCCCACACCCATTCCCACACCAAGATGGATGCAATACTAGCAGCATTACATGGGCTAGAGGACATGATTGCTGTGCAGCAGCTACAACAACAGGCAGCACAGAGGAGACGCAGGAGGAGGAGGAGGAGGAGGGCAAGACAGGCGCAGCAAGCACCACCAGTGCACCTAGTGATACCACAGAGGCAGCCACCAATTCCCAGGATCAGAGCCAGTCCAGTCAACCTAACCCCTGAGCAGATACACACCCTGTACCGTCTGGACTGGGATACCATCACCACCATAGTAGACATGATATACAACGACATTGTGAGTCTCATTGACATCCGTACTGCCATCCCCCCTCTACTGAAGGTAGTAACAGTGCTCCACTTCTTGGCCACAGGCACCTACCAGCATACGGTAGGTCAGATGCATGGCATATCACAACCAGTATTCTCACGCACACTGAACCAGGTGCTCGATGCCCTCCTGCAGCACACAAGTCAACACATATACATGCCACGGACTGCCCAGGAGATCTCCAACACCAAAGTAGGCTTCCATACACTGGCAGGCATCCCAAGTTGCATTGGGGCCATCGACTGTACCCATGTAGAACTGGTGGTCCCACATGCCAATGAGGTAGTGTACCGTAACAGAAAGCAATACCACTCCATCAACGTCCAAATGGTATGTGACTCCAATAAGATCATCACACATTGCTGTGCCCGATATCCCGGTTCAACCCATGATGCAATGGTCCTGCGGAACTCGACAATACCACGATACATGGAGCGACATGCTGGACAACGTTCGTGGCTACTTGGTGAGTAGCAGGCCGACCACATGTCAGTGTGATGTGGATTGTGAGTGGGGGGGGGAGATGCATACTCCAACTGGGCGTGAATGGGAGGGGGGAGATGCATACTCCAACTGGGCGTGAATGGGGGGGGGGGAGATGCATACTCCAACTGGGCGTGAATGGGGGGGGGGGGGGGGAATGCATACTCCAACTGGGCGTGAATGGGGGGGGGAGATGCATACTCCAACTGGGCGTGAACTTGTGTCATGAGAAGAATGGACATACATATTTGCATCACTGTACAGTGAGGCAGCCCACAATGGACCAGAGACAAAACCACATGCCGGAAGTGAGTGCCACGGCAAACATATCAATCCATTACGCCAAACAGGCCATTCCAAACAACATGCACACCGCACAACACACCATTCCCCCATTACACAAATCAGCAACATGCATATCAAAATCACAACTGAAATGTACGCTGAACTACATCAGAAATGGTCTGCGCACATGAGTGCATACAAATGGATCCCCTGTAGCCATTGTGGTGAGGCACACCCGTACCCCACCACAGAATTGCCATCAAACAGCATGGGGACATCAACTAAGGAATGGCAGTGTACTAGCAGTGTGGCACTAACGTTGCCAGGGCCAGGAAACACAAATCACTTAAACTCTGGCGGGACATGGCAATCCCTGCTGTATGCATGCATGGTGCATGTCCACTTGCAAGGACCACCTCACCTTCCCACATTGCAGTTACCCTGATTGCCATGCGTGCTTGGATCAGTGGATGTCGTTGAATATGCAATGTTTGTTTGTGTGACATGTGCACGCTCCACATTATGTAGACACTTACACATACCCATTGTTGCACCCATGCAGGTGATGCAGGTTATCCCCTGAAGAGGTGGCTCCTTACCCCTGTGCGGAACCCACAGAACAGGCACGAAGAGGACTACAATCATGCACACACCCGTACCCGCGTGGTGATCGAGCAGACATTCGGCCTATTGAAGGAACGCTTCCGGTGCCTCAGCAGGTCGGGCGGGGCACTCCTGTACGGGCATGAGAAGGTGGCCAAGATCAACATGGCATGTGTCATGCTTCACAATATGTGTATCAGACGGAATGTGCCAATGCCCCCTGACATAGAACTGCGACCACCGTCTGAGGATGATGACGGGGATGAGGATGGAGGAGAGGGGGCTGCAGGTCATGCAGGTGGCGATGCCCATGAGGGACGTGCTGTGCGGCAGCACCTGATAGACCATTGTTTCTGATGCACATGGATTAGGAGGGTGCAATTGGTGTTCAGCTCAGGGCACGGGGTGTATGGAGGACATAATCACAGTGCACCCTTCAACAATAAAACACACATACACAATTATCAATGTCCAGTCATGTGATTATCCATGCCATTACGTCTGTATTGAGCATTATGACATTCAAACGTGCATGTACCCTCCACCCAAAACACCCTCACCCCCCTCCCCCCACAACTCCCCCAAACACCCTCACCCCCCTCCCCCCACAACTCCCCCAAACACCCTCACCCCCCTTCCCCCACAACTCCACCGAACATGGTGTGCACATCAGTGCTGCATTAGTTCCCAAGTGTCAACAGGGACAGGCTGGCCCTACTTCCCTCCTCCACTACCACCATTGGGGGGTTGTGAGTCTGACCGCCGCAAGGACCGGCTGGACCTGCGCAGGATGGTTGTCTGGTCGGAGCTAGTAGACGAGGGCGTGGCTGGTTGATCTGCTCCCTGTGAGTGACGCATGCTCTCCATCGCCTCAGCAATGCGCGTTAGGACCTGCCTCACAGCGGCCATCTCCTCACATAGGCGCGTCGTGTTGCTGTCCATGGCAGCTTTCATGTCCCTTGACAACACCCGGATCTCCTCCCTGGTCGAGGCAGCCTCGCTCACTTGCCGGGCAACCAGGGCATTGAGCTCCTCCTGGCGCTGGCGTATCAGGCTCATGGTGTCGTCTGCGGCCCTGCCCCTGTTACTCCTCGGCGCAGCTTGCTGCATGTGGCCGACATCAGGTGAGCTCGCCACGGGACTGAATGACCCATCCATTGCATCTCCGGCATGCACCTCATGGATGTTGCCATTGGATGTGTTGCATGGGCTGTGGAGTGGGGACAGCTGGGGGCTGGGTGTACACTGCCCTTCCGGTGTCGGACATGGGTCGTCCACATCACTCATAGGTGCCGTGGCTGCTGCTTCCCCAACGGAGCTATTGGCTGCGGACGGCGTGCCTTCTGGCACTGGCTCCTGAGTGGTGGGGGTGGGTGTGCTGCCACAGTGTCGGATGGCATTTCGACCCTTGGTGTGGTCGTTGCGTGGGTGGCTTTTGTACGCTGGGCCACTCCAGATATCCCAGTGCCCCTCGATGTACTGGGCCTGGTGCCTGCATCCTTTCCCTTGGCCTGCTTTTTGGGTGGTGGGGCCTGCGTTGCAGCGTCCAGCTCCTCACTGTCAGATTGTGACCCTGTGGGGGAGCAAGACAGGGATAACATCAGTGATGGGTCAACGTGCATCATGCATATGTTGTTGTTGCTGCAGTTCTTTGGATTTGGACATCTACTTTGGGCCTGCAGGTTGTTGGCCAGATGGGTGGGTCATCCGGACATGTGTCAGGGTGACACGTGTGTGAGGTGCTGCATGCATGTGGTTGTGTGGGGATGTGCAGGGCATATATGCAGGGTTGTGTACATGTGTGTGTGATGACCCCATCCATTAGCTGATTCCCAATTCACATTTAGGGGAGGGACTCATGCTTGGCATTGCTGTGTCTTGCGTGGTCACTCACCTCCGTCTGACGTTGTTGCCACACCACACTCCATTCGGCCCACTCCCTCGATGGATTCTATGCCAATGGTGCTGGCACATGTCTCCTCCCACTCCTGCATCTTCATCGGGGATCCACCTCCGCCTCCTGTGCCCATGGCCAGATTCCTGTTGGCCGATAAAATGCTGCGTACACGGAGGCGCAGATCATCCCACCGCTTGCGCACGTCCTTTACGGTGCGGGGGGTGGAGCCCACCGCACTGACTTTCTGCGCCACCTCAGCCCAGATTTCCTTTTTTCTCAGGAGTGCCGGGCGCCGCATGTCGCTAGCGAACACTACCTCTGCATTTGCAGCCAGGGTGTCTGCCAGCATTTTCAATTCCTCGTTTGAGAAGCGTTCTTTGCGCTGGCGCGCATCGGCTTTCTTTAGGGCCTTGGGCATTGTTTGTTCTTCTGGGATGTGGTTTTGCCAGTCGTGGTGTTGCTGCAGGTCCTGAGTGCAGGGGATGGCAATGGATTGTGTTTTTAAAGATGGCCGCCGGGCTCTTTCCCGTTCCGGTGCGATGACGCTATTTCCGGTTCCGGTGTTTTACGGTGACCGCTAATAGCAGTGACCGCTAATAGCAGTGACCGCTAACAGCAGTGACCGCTAACAGCAGTGACCGCTAACAGCAGTGACCGCTAATAGCGTGCAGCATGAGGGCGGAGGTGCTATCAGCACTTTGGTCGGAGCCGGTAAGGTGCTTTTCCGCCATGGCGGTGGGGTCATTTACCGTCATGGCCCTATGCGCGTGTCCGTTAACTCGTAATGTGACGCTATTAGCGGTCTCCTACGATGGCGGACACGCTAATGGCGCCATGACGGTAAATCACATTTTTTAGCGCCTACCGTGTAATGAGGCCCATTGTGTTTGGTTTAAAAACAATTCAAACCTTTACAATTTATTTTCTGAGGAGAAAAAAAAGGAACAAAGTAAAATTACAAAATCCGTTGCAAAGAAGGAGGCTAAAGAAGAAAAAAAGAAAAACAATTATTGTAAAACAAATACACCAATACAGCCCACACGGGAATACATGCTCCTGCAATATGGAGTGCCTAATAAAATCTTGAAACACTCCATTATCAACATAGTTTTAAAAATCTTCCTACTGCTACAATCACGGCATTTGGGGACCCATTCCGCACAGATAGCCACAACAGATCTCCATCTACTCTTTCCACATAACGCACACATTTCACAAAAATCATAATACGTTGCTTCAGCAGACAAGTGCATTGTACTAACAGAGGTTTTAGCCTCTCGGTCATCCCTGGGAGTATACAGAATCTGCACAAAGAGCTCTTCGTCAAGACCATTCCTAATGCCGCTTATCTCTTTGGTGCCCAATGCCAAAACCTTATGAAATCAACCCTGTACTTGTTATCAAGGAAACTGTGGGCATAGGGTTTCACTCTTCCTGCTTTTTTAGGCATCGCTGTTACAGGACAATAAAGACTATATTTAATCAAGCCTTCTCCTGTGTTGATCCAATCACTCAAACAAATCGTTACCTTCAACCTGCCCGGATTTGTCATTAGGCTATCCGCAGACAGATTCAGAAGTTCTAGCTGGGTTTTTACAATAATTAGCAAATTCATTCAGGAGTGACCACAACCTAATAAATATAAGGGTACCTGGTCGCTAACTATGGTCCTCCAGGTGAGTATACATAAACAAAGGCAAAATGTGGACCAATAGAATGAAGATAACAGGATTCTGTTTTAGTTTTTCAAAATCTTAGCAAAATATCATGATTATTTCACATAACACAAGCAATGAATACTTACTAATGAATACTTAACATACTAAAAATTGGCTCAACCTATACATAACTTCTCAGATCATTCCTCATCTATTCCTAACTCATACATACCATCTTCATACTAACACCTATTTCAATTGTCCCCAAACATACTCCAGTTTTTGAAAATTAGAGTCCAACACACGTGTGTTTTAGATGTGGCCCTCAGTGTTATTACTGGGTTTTTGTTTGTCTACACATGTTTCGGTTGTACTTCATTGTGGGCGGAAACTTCTTTGCCCCAATATTCTAGCCAACCTTCACCAGGACGGAATGCAACTGTCCAGTGTGTGTTGCCTCTTGATAGGAAGGGTGAGCCTCTCAATCTATAAAATAATATAGATAAACTAATTACCATCTATAATTCAAATTCTGTCATCTTAGTTTATTTAAAAAAATCATTTAATGTGTACAACCAACTCCATCTGTTGCTTATCTCAAGACTCACCTCCACTGTGTGTTCAGCGGGCGGTGACTTGATAGTGGGACGAATCCCCATTTTAGATTTTTCTGTGTGGTAGTATACCCATAGAAGAACAAGTTACTTTCTTACCTGGTAACATTCTTTCGATGGGAAGTTTCTCCGACGTATTCCACATCTCTGAAAGTAATGTCCACAGCTGTGCTGCTTCGGCAAATTTTTCGGCATCGGCGTCCTGGGTCGATGACGCCGATACGCTGCCCCTCGAGGGCCTCCGTCGAGAGTCGATGTCACTGGATATTATATCTAGGACGCACAACGCCCGTAGCCTCAGTTGAAGCCTTTTCCCCAGAACGTGTGGCACCAATCTTCTGCCAGTATGACTACAGAAAGCCTTGTGGAAACGTAAGCGGTAATCGCATAAGAAATTCTGTAGAGGGCCAGGCTGGGAGGGTTCGATGTGGAATACGGAGGAGGAACATCCCATCGAAAGAACGTTACCAGGTAAGAAAGTAACTTTTTCTTCGAGGGGATTGTGTCCTCCGACCTAGTCCACATCTCTGACAGACTCCCAAAACAGTACCAACGTATGGAGGTGTGTTACGCTCACATGGCTCCCACAGGGGCGTCGGTCGGACCCGGACTGCTGCGGCCTCCACCCATGTGATGCGTAGTTCAGCGATGACTGACTGGATCTGCCCTCCAATTCTTGTTTGCTTGACTCGTAGAAATATGCTCCTACAAGTGGAGGGATGGATTTAGCCACTTGTGGATTCAAGTGATAGCACCCCCACTGTCCTCCCCTTTTATCACCACTGAAGTGCCCTCTCAGCAATTGCACCTTATATTCCTGAAGGATGAGCCCTCCATCCTGCAAAGTACGCAGGGGCGCGTTGATGACCAGTTACTTCACTGGTCTGAAGATATTGGAAGAGTTGTAGACGAATCCTGACTCCAAAAGGTCCTGGCGAAGAGCCGTAAGTATATAGTTCGTAAGAGTTCAAAATGTCTGGAATTCACTCCTGTCCAAATCCTCTGATCTTGCAGCTTTGACCCAATAAGAAGATTGACAACTGAAAGAGCTCCGGTAAAAGTCTGTTACCCAACACTGGTAAATAATGCCCAGGGTTAAACTTGCTGCTTTCTCCTTTTCTCACAGGTGCGGCAAAAGAAGAGGTGGCGTGCTGATGAATAATACCTCCAGCGGTAAAATCAGGTAAGCATATGGCGGCTAAAGAGATTGTCTGTCTGTTCTCTCTGCTCACCTTGTTGTTTCTTGACCCCCATTAGGTGCCGGAATTCGGCGATGTAAAGATGGAGGCAGCGCCGGATCGAAGAGATGCTGCGTGGAACGATGAGTATGGCGCAGCGCTGCTGTTGGCGATGCAACGCATTTAAAACAAAGTCTTTCCTCAGGTTTGAAGATGCGATGAATCCGGGATCAGGTAAGAAATCAGGTAATATTCTTGTTCTAACCTTTGCCTCTTACCTTATTTCTAGGTGCTCCAGGTTCGAGGCGGGCGTGGCAGAAGGCTGGATGCTGCTGCTGGCACGGTGAACGTTACGCTGCTGGATGCAGAATAACGCAAAGCGTGTGCTGCTCTTCGGGCGTGGTTTAAATAGCCTCCAAAGTAGTCCCAGGTAGGTATTCCTCCGCGACCACACCCGAGTAACAAAATAGTCCCTAAGGTAAAGTAGTCCCTTCCAGGCCTCACATGGGCTTGGATCTTCTTGCAGCATGGTCTGCATCAGATATGTGCACACTTATGAGCCTGGCGCCTATGGCGCCCGGACTGATGTCCCATATGAGCCTGGCACCATTGGCGCCAGGACTGAACCCAGACAGCCCCTAGCAGGGGTTTCTGGGTTTTCGCAAGGCAACATGATGCCTGCTCCCGGGGTTGATGGACATGGTCTGGATGCCCGGGGGTATGCATCATGACCAGGTGGGAAAAGAAGAACAAGTTACTTCTTACCTTGTAACGTTCTTTCGATGGGATGTTCCTCCGACATATTCCTTATCTTAGATATCACCTTCCAGCTTTGCTGGCCTCGGAAAATTTTTCTCTAGAGGGCGCTGCGCGTCGACGTCCTCCGAGTCGATGTCCCTTGACAGCCGCCGTATCGACATCGACGTCATCCTGCCTATAAAGGCCGCGCGCAGCGTCCGTTGCTCAGTTCCGTTTTGTAGCCCACAGTTTTTCTGTCTGGACTAGACTAATCACCCTGAAGGAGCGTAAGCTGCAACAACAAGGGAAGTAGTACTGCGGGGAAGGATGGGAGTGTCGATAAGGAATACGTCAGAGGAACATCCCATCGAAAGAACGTTACAAGGTAAGAAGTAACTTGTTCTTCGAAGGGATTGTGTCCTCCGACGTATTCCTTATCTTAGATAGGCTCTTGTCCTTTGAGACTGTTGACCTTTAAGACTGTATTTGTAGTTGCAGTTACTGCCGCAGGCAGAGTGAGTGAGTTGCAGACACTTTCCGCCAAGCCACCTTTCACAGTGTTCCTAAAGGACAGGGTTGTCCTTAGAGTTCGTCCTTCTTTTCTGTCGAAGGTTGTGTCGGAATTTCATTTGAGCCAGAAGGTAATTCTTCCGGCGTTATATCCTCCTCCGCATCCTGGTAAGGAAGAGGAGAGGCTCCATAGGTTGGATCCGAGGAGAGCTTTGAGCTTCTGTCTCTCACGCATGTCCCGGGTCAGAGTGAACGATCAGCTATTTGTAGGATACGCTGGAAGGCGTTTAGGTCAAGCTGTTACCAAGCAGACCTTGTCCAGATGGATCATTTTGATGATCTCTGAATGTTTCCGTTTGGCGGGTAAGGACCCTCCGGTAGGCTTACGGGCCCATTTTACTAGGGGTGTGGCTGCCTCTACTGCTCTGCAGAGGGGTGTTCCCATTCGTAATATTTGTGAAGCAGCCACATGGGCCTCTGTCCATACTTTTGTAAACCACTATTCCCTGGACTCCATCCATGGGCAATATTTTGCCTTTGGTAAGGCGGTCCTCTATTCTGCAATTTGATTGGGCATTCTAAAATTCGAAATTCGAAGGGATTGTGTCCTCCGACGTATTCCTTATCTTAGATATCTCCTTCCAGCTTTGCTGGCCTCAGAACATTTTTCTCTAGAGGGCGCTGCGTGTCGACGTCCTCCGAGTCGATGTCCCTCGACAGCCGCCGTATCGACGTCATCTTGCCTATAAAGGCCGCGCGCAGCGTCCGTTGCTCAGTTCCGTTTTGTAGCCCACAGTTTTTCTGTCTGGACTAGACTAATCACCCTGAAGGAGCGTAAGCTGCAACAACAAGGGAAGTAGTACTGCGGGGAAGGATCGATAAGGAATACGTCGGAGGAACATCCCATCGAAAGAACGTTACAAGGTAAGAAGTAACTTGTTCTTCGAAGGGATTGTGTCCTCGACGTATTCCTTATCTTAGATAGGCTCCCATAGCAGTATTCTGTTATTGGAGGTGGGAAGTACTGACTTCATGCTTCCTCTTATTGATGAATAGAGTGCAATACTGCCCTTCCAAACCTAGTCTCTTGACTGGAGGAGGAATCCAAGTTGTAAAATCGTGTAAAGGTATGGACAGACGACCATGTGGCAGCCGCACATGTGTCTTTAACCGGCACTCCTCTTTTGAGGGCCGATGAAGCTGCAATACCTCTGGTCGAATGAGCCCTAAGATTTTGAGGGGGCTCTTTTCCTGCCAGTTTATAACATTCCAAAATGGCTAGAATTATCCATCTGGAAATGGTCTGCTTAGTTATCGGTAACCCCAGCTTGTGACCTGCGTAGCCTACAAACAGCTGGTCTGCCTGTCTTATCCTAGTCAGCCTACTGATGTAAAAACTTAAAGCCCTTCTAGGGTCTAGCCTGTGTAACCTCGCTTCCTCTTTCCCCGTATGAGGAGGAGGATATAAAGATGGCAGGGTAATCTTCTGAGTGATATGGAATTCAGAAAACACCTTTGGGAGGAAATTAGGCTTCACTTGCAGGACAACTTTGTCTTTGTGAAAGATTGTATGAGGGGGTTTACACGAAAGAGCTTGTAACTCGCTCACCCTTCTAGCAGATGTAAGTGCTATTAATAAAACAGTTTTAAGGGTAAGAAATCTTAAACAAGAATGGAGTGGTTCGAAAGGTGTGCCCATCAGGAAAGTTAGGACTAAGTTTAAATCCCATAGGGGGACCTGGAATGGTCTTGGGGGATAAACGTTAGTTAACCCCTTTAGAAACTGTATTACCAAGGGTAACTTGAAATAGGATGGTTCTTCCGCAGTGCGCTTAAGGATGGATAGCGCTGCGAGATAGCCCTTAATGGTGCCAACTTGAAGGCCTGAATTCGCCAAATAGAGTAGGAAGGACAAAACCATTGGTGAACCACATGAAAAGGGGTCGATATTCTTTTCTCTACACAAGCTGCAAAATCTGTTCCAACGGCAGCGGTATAAAGACTTTGTTGCTGGCCTCCTTGCCGAAAGCAGCAACTCCATATCATCATCAGGGAGGTCCCAATCCTTGTACCTCAGCGTTTCAGAAGCCAAGCGTGAAGGTTGAGGGTTTTGATGTCTGGATGGAGAACCTGACCTCCCTTCTGTGAGTAGATTCTCTCTGAGTGGAAGTCAAATTGGAGGGCAGATGGACAAGTCTAGAAGGTCCGGGTACCAGGTTCTCCTGGCCCAATCCGGGGCAATTAGGATCATGATTTTCCAGAATCTTCTCAACCTCCTGATCATTTGAGGAATGACAGGGACCGGTGGGAACGCGTACAGAAGCGGAAACTCCCAGTCCACTATGAACGCGTCTCCCAGAGCTCCTCTCGGGGGAAATTCCCCTGAACAGAACAGATCGCACTTCCTGTTGACACTGGTGGCGAACAGATCCACCTGAGGGGTTCCCAGAAGGGCGAAGATCTCTTGAAGGACTTCCTGAGCTAGTTCCCACTGGTGGGAGACTCTACTCTGCCTGCTCAGAGCGTCCGCTGTCAAGTTCTTCTCTCCGGCTAGGTGAACTGCCGATAGAGAGATCCCTTCTTTGATTGCCCAAAACCAGAGCTGCGTCGCCTCTCTGCACAGGGGTAGTGATCCTATGCCTCCTCTTTTGTTGAGGTAATGCATGGCCACTGTGTTGTCCGTCATTATCAGGACATTCTTCCCTTGTACAGCTGGCAGGAACGCCTTCAGCGCAAGTCTGATGGCCCTCAGCTCTAACAGGTTGATATGTAGTCTGGACTCCGATGGAGACCAACGACCGCTGATGGTCAAGTCGTTGGCGTGGGCTCCCCACCCTGTGAGTGAGGCATCCGTGACTACTGTTATCTCCGGCCAGGGTTGCCAAAACTGTTCTCCTTTCAGAATGTTCTCCTGACAGGCCCACCACTGAAGGTCTCGAGCCACCCTGTCGGGAACCTGAAGAAGATCTGTCATTCTTCCTGAGAATTGTGACCACTGAGTCCTTGGTGCCCACTGGAGGGATCTCATTCTCATGCGAGCCTCTGGCACTAGGAAAATGCAGGATGCCATGAGGCCTAGCAACCTCAAAAAGTCGAAGGCTGGGAGACGTTGGGCATTTTGGAACTTGGTAACCATCTGTAGAATATCTTGAGCCCTCACCTCTGGTGGCGAGGCTTTTCCCAGGGAAGTGTCCAGGATCACTCCGATGAACTGGAGTCTCTGCGATGGTATCATTTGTGACTTCTTTAAATTGAGGGAGAAGCCCAGTCTGTGAAGGGAGTGGCAAACGTGATTTAGCTGGATCTGAGCTTGTTCCGAAGATACAGCCCTGATCAACCAATCGTCCAGGTAGGGGTAGACATGAATCCCTTCCCTCCTTAGACTTGCAGCCACTACCGACATTAACTTGGTGAAGACCCTTGGGGCGGAGGTCAGCCCAAATGGCAGCACTGGAAAATGATAATGAGAGTTGCCAATTGCGAACCTCAGGTATTTCCTGTGCTTGAGATGGATTGGCACATGGAAATAAGCGTCCTGAAAGTCCAGAGATACCAACCAGTCCTGGAACTGAAGGGCCTGAAGGATCTGAGAAAGAGTTACCATCTTGAATTTGTCTTTCCCGAGGAATTTGTTCAATTCTCGCAAGTCCAAGATGGGTCTCAGTCCTCCGTCTTTCTTTGGAATGAGAAAGTAAGGGGAGTACCAGCCCTTGTTCCTCTCCACTACAGGTACCGGTTCTATGGCACCTTTCTCTAGCAGGTCTAAAATTTCCTGCAAGAGGAGCGGATCTGGAGCTTTCTGAGAGCTGATCCCCGGTGGATGACTCTGAGGTATGCGTAGGAGAGGCAGGCAGTAACCTTGGGCAACTGTTTCCAATGCCCAAGCATCTGACGTGATAGCCTGCCATTCCGCCAGATGTTGAGTTAACCTGCCTCCTACAGGTGTCTTGTGAGGGAAGTCCTCAGAGTGGTTTTGGGGCTGCTGATGCAGATGGTAAAGAGGCACCTGCTGTTGCAATATCTACCCCGTCCACCTCGGGTAGTTCTTCTTTGTCCTCTTTGAGCCGGTCGTCCTCTACCTCTTCCGAATGCGGAGTAGAAGCGAAAGGACTTGCCCCTCACAGAGGTTCCTGTGGGACGAAAAGGTGTCTGACGGATTGCAGCGCCTAGGGATTTTGCTGCTGCCTTTGATGTTTGCAGTTTTTCTAAACTGTCATCCGCCTTTTTCCCAAACAAAGAAGAGCCATCGAATCGCATGTTCAAGAGCCTGGCTTGCACATCTGGGGCAAAACCAGACTTTCTCAACCAAGCGAATCTCCTGGTTGTTGTACTTGCCGCCATTGCTCTGCTGATACTGTCAGCCGAATCAATGCCCGTCTGGAGGGATTCGCACATAGCGCCTTTACCGTCCTGTATGATATTTAGGAACGCCTCCCTTTCTTCTCCCTCCGGGATGCAGTCAGTCGCTGTAGAAGCACACTCCCAAAGTGTATGGCTGAATTTAGCAAGGGTGCAAGTCGCATTAACAAATTTTAACGCCATGCTACATGCCGAAAACACTTTCTTTGCCATAGCATCATATTTCTTATCGTCCCTGTCCTGTGGGACGGTAGGGTAAGCAGTCTTGCCATCAGTAGAAGATGCTGCCTGTACCACCAGACTTTCTGGGGATGGGTGTTTTGACAAAAACTCCGGGTCTGCAGAAGATACCCTGTATTTAGTAGACAGTTTTTTATTTACTGCCGGGACGACATCTGGGGTTTCCCAGTTCGTCATGATTTTCCTCTGAAGAGCTTTATGAAAGGGCACTACAGGATTCTCCTGTGGACCTTTATCAAGAATATCCATGAGGTCATCTTGTTGGGAAGCCTGTGAAGGTGTTGACCACCCCATAAATTCTGTGATCCTGGCCATTAAGGCTCTATAAGGGGTTTCAGCATGCTCCCCCGGGTCTGGCCTAGCGAACTCCACCTCTGGGGAAGTGTCTAACCCACTTGCCTCATGTAAGGAATCATGAAGATCCTTTAACCTGCGTTCTTCTGAGGATAACTCCTCTCGAACTGGGGTTGCAGGTCCCAGCAACTCAAATGTGTCTTCCTGTTCTGATAGTTTTCCCTCTTCCATAATGGAGGACATAGTTCTCAATTGTTCTGAACTCACAAAGGATGTGAAACCCATCTCCAAGGCAGAGGGTGCCAAACTTGTTGTAATTGGCCTCGAAAACGTCGATGTCGTCGACGCCGAAGGCTTCGGGCGTGGCGTCGAAAACAAAGGCGGAGGCCTCGAGGACCTCAATAGAATTGGGATTCTGCTCGAGGAAGTCGACAATCTCGACGCCATCGAGCACCTGGGGATAGCCACTGGGTGCGTCGCAACCGTGACTTTCCTTGGCGTCGACACCAGTGTCGAAGATGGCATCGAGTCGACAGACCCGCGTGTCGAAGGTCCCTTTGACAACGGCGTCGAAGACACCGGCGTCGACGGAACCTTCGTCGACGGCGTCAAAGGAACCTTCAAAGAAGGTTTCGAGGTCATAGCTTTACTCGAGGGTTGGTGACGCGCTCGAGAAGCTTCCTTCGCCGGGTACTGCGACTCGCAGCGTTTTTGACCTTTGGGTCTTTCGACCAGAGCATCGCTCTCGGCAGTCTTCGAGGGGGTCGAGGCCGCTTTCTCGAAGACGCTCATCATATTTTTACGGAATTCCTCCCATTCAGCCCGGGAACTATGTTTCGTGGGGCAAGGGATTCTCTTAGGAGAAACAGAGGAAGAGGAGGACTAAGAAGGGGATCTTCGACGTCTCCTCTTCGAGTGCTTCGATCTCGAGGAGTGATGGGACCCACTCCGAGACCTGGAGCGCGAATGGTGACGAGGAGACGAATGTCTCGACTTCGTCGAGGAAGAAGAAGCTTTTGAAGTCTTACCTTTCTCCAGCTTCCCCCTACGCTCCTTCAGGGCCTTAGCTGTCATGGACATACAGTCCTCGCACTCCGAACAATGGTGTTCAGCTCCCAAACACCACAGACAAACTCTGTGAGGGTCAGTCAGCGACATCTTTTTCCCACAGTCTCGGCATTTTTTGAAGCCGGACCGAGGGCTTGTCGGTTCCGACGAGGAAGCCATCGAGTATGGATCGAATATCTCGAGGTAAATAGGATAAATTCTCTACGAAACTGAGCAACGATATTCCGAGGCACTGAGTAAGCGTGGAAAAACGGAACTGAGCAACGGACGCTGCGCACGGCCTTTATAGGCAGGATGACGTCTACGTCGATACGGCGGCTGTCGAGGGACATCGACTCGGAGGACGTCGACACGCAGCGCCCTCTAGAGAAAAATCTTCCGAGGCCAGCAGAGCTGGAAAGAGATATCTAAGATAAGGAATACGTCGGAGGACACAATCCCTTCGAATTTCGAATTTTAGAATGCCCAATCAAATTGCAGAATAGAGGACCGCCTTACAAAAGGCCAAATATTGCCCATGGATAGAGTCCAGGGAATAGTGGTTTACAAAAGTATGGACAGAGGCCCATGTGGCTGCTTCACAAATATTACGAATGGGAACACCCCTCTGCAGAGCAGTAGAGGCAGCCACACCCCTAGTAAAATGGGCCCGTAAGCCTACCGGAGGGTCCTTACCCGCCAAACGGAAACATTCAGAGATCATCAAAATGATCCATCTGGACAAGGTCTGCTTGGTAACAGCTTGACCTAAACGCCTTCCAGCTTATCCTACAAATAGCTGATCGTTCACTCTGACCCGGGACATGCGTGAGAGACAGAAGCTCAAAGCTCTCCTCGGATCCAACCTATGGAGCCTCTCCTCTTCCTTACCAGGGTGCGGAGGATATAACGCCGGAAGAATTACCTTCTGGCTCAAATGAAATTCCGACACAACCTTTGGCAGAAAAGAAGGACGAACCCTAAGGACAACCCTGTCCTTTAGGAACACTGAAAGGTGGCTTGGCGGAAAGTGCCTGCAACTCACTCACTCTGCGTGCGGCAGTAACTGCAACTACAAATACAGTCTTAAAGGTCAACAGTCTCAAAGGACAAGAATCTAAGCGCTCAAATGGAGCTCCCATTAGGAATTCTAGAACCAAGTTCAAATCCCAGCCCGGCACCTGGAAAGGTGATGGTGGAAACACATTAGTTAGCCCTTTTTAGAAACTGAGAAATCAAAGGAATCTTAAAATAAGAACACTCCTCAGACGAGCACTTAAATATGGACAGCGCCGCCAGGTAACCCTTAATGGTACCCACTTGCAGGCCCTTGTGGGCTAATGAAAGCAAAAAGACAGAACCACAGGAATTGAACATTGAAAAGGATCCACATTCTGTACCCTGCCCCAGTTGCCAAACTTTTTCCAACGGCAACGATACAGGGATTTTGTTGTAGGCCTCCTGGCAGAAAGCAACACTTCCATCACGTCTTTGGGGAGGTCCCAATCCTTATACCTCAACCTTTCGGATACCAAGCATGAAGGCTGAGGGACTTGACGGCATGGAGGGTCGATGGACTGGTCTAGAAGGTCCGGATACCATGCTCTCCTGGCCCATGCCGGAGCAATGAGTATCATTCGGGAACCGAACCTCCGCAACACTTGCGGAATGCTGGGGACTGGAGGAAACTCAAACAGTAGTGGGAAGGACCACTCCACTACGAACGCATCCCCTCAGGCTCCTCTTGGAGGATATTCCTGCAAGCAGAATCTTTCGCACTTCCAGTTGACACTGGTGGCGAAGAGTTCCACTTGTGGGGTCCCCCAAAGGGCGAAGATCGCCAAAAGAACTTCCTGAGCCAGCTCCCACTCGTGAGAGACCCTGCTCTGCCTGCTCAGAGCATCCGCCGCCGCGTTTGTCTCCGGCCACATGAACTGCTGAGATCGAAATTTCCTGATGGATGGCCCAGAACCATAGCTGCATCGCCTCTCTGCAAGGTGGGAGTCACCCTGCCCTCCCTTTTTGTTGAGGTATTGCATTGCCACTGTAATGTCCGTGTCATGATGCCCGCTCCTGGGGAGCCGGTTAAAGCCCGGCGTCCCCGAAAGCGGACATCCAGTCCCCAAGGAAGGACCCAGCAACCCCATATAGGGTCCCTTTGGACAGTGTCCTGGCACCTATGGCGCCAGGCTCATAAAAGACATCAGTCCTGGCACCAGGCTCATTATGGGAATGCTTGGGTGCACTTACCTGATGCAGACCATGCTGCAGGATCCCGGCCTCCTTGAGGCCTGAAAGGAACTACTTTACCTGTGGGACTAATTTACCATCCGGTCGGGGAAGGATACATACCTGGAACTTTTTCCAAGGCTATTTAAACCCCACCCGAACAGCCACACGTGCTTCGCATAGTTCTGCATCTAGCAGTTGGACGCTCACCGTGTCTGCTCCTGCATCCTGACTTCTGCCACGCCTGCCAGCATCCTGGATCACCTGCAAAGGAAGAGAAGAAGGAAGAGTCCTTACCTGCTAAATCTGCATCCCGGAGACATCTCTCCGACAATCCTGAAAAGGAACACTTTAATTTAAAAGCACATCGCGTCGATCGCTGCAGCGCCCCATTCCACTCACCTTTATAGGGCGCCTCCATGTTCAGTAGCGATCATCCGGATTCGCAGTCACGCCCCAGCGCCTAGGGAGAAAAAGACCAGAACAAAAGGTGAGAGAGAGAAGGGAATAAGGAAAGCTAAATCTCCATGTTAAGACTTAACTCTTGATTCATTCCCTCTTCATTTCGGGTCCGCGCCGCATCCTGGCATTTCCGGACCCCGGCCCCTAAGGGGAAAAAGAGACATCAGCGTTAATGAGCGAATGAAAAGACCTTACCAAAAAACGCTCATTAAAGACTTACCTGATTTCTACAAGGATTTCACCTCTCATCTCGGGTCGGTGCCTGTTCCCCGGCATTCCGTACCCCGGCTCCTATGGGGAAAAAGACACTAGCATTAGTACATTAATGCATGGACACAAGGGGAACCTCTTATCAAAAAACTTACCTGGAAGCCAAGCAAGTTTGGTTCTCACCAATCTGAAAATCCAGTGAAGTAACTGGATACCAACGCGCCCCTGCATCAGAAGCAGGGTGGAGAGCTTGTCCTTCCAGACCCTAAGGTGAGACGCTACGAGAAATCACAGAAGGGGTTTCAAGGAGGGTGAGAGGGGAAAGTGGGAGGCCGATTGCATTACCCCGCAGATAGTTAATCCCCTATTTTTGCCTACAGAAGGATACTTCTGCGAGCCAGACAAGCCAGATTTGGGGGCCCGGTCCTGTCCGTCTTCCGAACCCTGCGCATCACCTTAGAAGAGGTCACAGCAGTGCGAACCAGGCCAGCGCCTCCATGGGAGTCAGGTGAGCGTAACAGTCCGTCATGATCAGGACATTTTTCCCCCGCAGAGACGGCAGAAAAGCCTTCAGGGCTAGCCTGACAGCATGCAGCTCTAACAGATTGATGTGGAGTCTGGACTCCGACAGAGACCAACAACCGCTGACTGTCAACTCGTTGACATGAGCTCCCCATCCTGTGAGGGATGCGTCCGTCACGATCATCACCTCCAGCCAGGGTAGCCAAAATGGCACTCCCTTCATCAGATTGCCTTCGTCGGCCCACCACAGAAGATCCTGGGCAACCGATGGCGGCACCTGAACGGGATCAGACATCCTGCCGGAGGACTGCGACCACTGCATCTTGAGAGCCCATTGCAGAGATCTCATCTGCAGCCTGGCCTCTGGCACCAGTAGAATGCAGGATGCCATGATGCCGAGCAACCTCAAGAACTCGAACGCCGGGAGACTGTCCACCATCTGCAGAATGTGATGAGCCCTCACCTGGGGAGGCGGACACTGCCCCAGGGATGTGTCGAGCACTGCTCTGATGTACTGGAGCCGCTGGGTAGGTCTCAAATGAGACTTCTTTAAGTTGAGGGAGAAGCCGAGCTTGTGAAGGGAGTGGCAGGTGACGGACAGATGATCCAGGGCTTGCTCGGGAGAGCGCGCTCTGATCAACCAATTGTCCAGGTAGGGGTAGACGTGAATCCCCCTTTCCTGTGATACGCTGCCACCACCACGGGCGGAGGTTAATCCGAACAGCAGGACAAGAAACTGAAAATGCGAGTCGCCAACCGCGAACCTCAGGTACTTCCTGTGCTTGGGATGAATCGGCACATGAAAGTAAGCATCCTTGAGGTCGAGATACACCGACCAATCCTGTAGTTGAAGGGCCTGGAAGACTTGAGAAAGAGTAATCATCTTGAACTTGTCCTTCCTGAGGAGCTTGTTCAAACCACGCAAGTCCATGATGGGTCTCAGTCTCCCGTCTTTTTTCGGGATAAAAAAATATGGGGAATACCATCCCTTGTTCATCTCCGCTATAGGCACTAGTTCTATGGTGCCTTTCTCCAGCAGGGATAGGATTTCCTGCGCAAAGAGCGGATCCGGACTCTTCAAAGAGAGCTTCCCTGGTGGATTGTCGTGAGGCCTCTCCTGGAAAGGAAGACAGTAGCCGTGGGCTATGATCTCCAGAACCCACACATCTGAAGTAATGGCACACCATTCTACCAGATGCTGTGTCAGCCTTCCCCCAACCGGTGAACCATGGGACATGGCCTCATGACTGAGCTGAAGCGGCTGCGACAGTGCCTGAGGGCAAAGAGGCAAATGCCCGAGCGGCTTTGGCACCTCGAGTGCCTTGTTTTCCACCTCTGGTACTCCTACGTTGGCCCCTTTGACTGGCAGCTCCCCTCGATCTACCAAAGGAAGAGTAGTACCAAAAGGAACCTCCCCTCCATTGCTGTCCCCTAGGACGAAAAGGCAGAGGTTGACGTCCTGCAGCGCTCAACGACTTCGCTGCAGCTTTGGAGGTCTGCAACCTCTCAAGGTTCTCGTCAGCCTTGCTGCCAAAAATATGGACACCATCAAAGGGAATGTTGAGAAGCGGGACTGTACAACGGGAGCAAACCCTGACTTCCGCAACCACGAAAACCTGCTTATCATGGTGCTCGCCGCCATGGACTGGCGGACACAGTCTGCCATGTCCAGACCTGACTGAACGGATTCACACATGGCATCCTTGCCATCCTGAATGAGGGCAAGAAAACCATCCCGTTCCTCCCCTTCGGGAATATGTTCAGCTGCCAAAGAGACAATTCCACAGAGTGTGAGTGAATCTTGCCAAGGCACAAACGGAGTTGGCTGCCTTTAAAGCCATACCGCCAGATGAA
This sequence comes from Ambystoma mexicanum, assembly GCF_040938575.1. Taxonomy (NCBI): domain Eukaryota; kingdom Metazoa; phylum Chordata; class Amphibia; order Caudata; family Ambystomatidae; genus Ambystoma; species Ambystoma mexicanum. The sequence goes on along the minus strand of NC_090931.1, from coordinate 433,847,617 downwards.
AATACTTTCTTCGCCAACCATCAAAGCACTTGTCGTCCCTATCCTGAGTGATGGTAGAGTATGCAGCCTGTTTCGCTGGGGCCGTAGCTGCCTGCACCACCAAACTCTCTGGAGTGGGGTGCGTAGACAAGTAGCAGGGTTCGCCACTGGCTGGATGGTATTTTTTCAGTAGCGACTTATTTACTACCGGGACACTCTCCGGAGCAGTCCAAGCCGCTGCCACCCTTCTTTGTAAAACCATATGAAATGGCAGCACCGGGTCAGTGGGTGGACCTTGGTCCAATATATCTGTCAGGTCATCCTGCAGAAAATCCACAGGTGGAGCAGACTGTCATGCATGCTGGACGTGGTTCTACCTCTTACGCTCATAGAACAGCTAGACCGTTCTATTCCAAATGGCGGTTGTTCGATACGTTGCCGGGAAAATGACGTCTGCACTTTTCACGTCGCTAAATTCACGTGTATTCTGCTTCGTCACGTGAACTACGGCATTACGTATATAAGCAGCGTGGAAACTTCACTCGCTGCTTCTGATCGAATCATTTGGCGTTGTGTAGCTAAACCTCCGATCTGCGTCCTTGCAGTTTTCCTCAGCTGCTTCTTGGGCCTTCTATAGCGTGTTTTCCGCCACACGCTGATTCCTGGAGCTGTTTGTTCGCGTGTAATTCCACACGCGCACACTATTTTCTTTGCGGCTGTTCAGAACCGCGTGTACTTTGTTTATTCCACAAAAGGGCACTATTTCCAACTCCTGCACCTGTGATATTAACAGGGGGATTTATTCATTTCTATACTTTTCTCTACGTGGGAAGGAAGCTTTTCAAGGACTGTTGGAAGGTGATAGTGAACAGTACTTTGGACGCTATCCTGTGGTGCATCAACCCGGTATCTAGCGTGAGCCTCGTTCCGTTCGGGATAAGTCTCCCTTACTAATCTTCCCTTCCTTGTCGTTTGTTCTACTTCTGGATTTTCCTCAAGAGACTTCTACTGGATTCTTCTGCCCTAGGCATAGGGTCAGTGTGTGAATTAATGCCAAATACTGTTCTATCATAGAGAGTCAATTTGGGGCAGTTTCTTATGATACTTTATTTTGTTCTAGGCTGACTTCCTATACCTTACCCACGCCCTTTCCAGTGATCCATCTCTCTGCCTGTTTTATCAGTCAGAGAGTTGTATCATTTGGAAGGTCTAAACTTGACTTCACAACTATCAAATCGTGTGACAGGGATCCGGAAGACCCTACCATCTGTATTCTTTTTGAGTACCGTATCCTTTTCAGTCAATACTTTGGTGCTTTATGACACAGACCACCCCAAGTACTCAGACACCCTCGACATGAGACGCCTGTACGAGGACTCTGCATGTGTACCAGGCTCAGGCCCGCCAAACTCAACCTCCGGAGAGGTGTCCAGACCACTGGCGTCATGCAAGGACTGACGCAGGTGGTCTATCTGGCTATGACCAGACAACAGGTCATCAGGAACCTCAGGAGGTACAAACCCCTCCTCATCTGACCCTTCTTCCACCTCTGAAATGTAATCCAAAGGCTGGAATAAATCTATGGATGAGGGCACAGAAAAAAGCTCAAATACAGGCCTCACCGACTTACAGAGAACCTTCCTTGGAGTTTCATCCATCCTCCGGGGCACCTCCGGCAAATTCTCCTCAAAAGGCGTCGAGGGTGCCGATGGAATAGGCATAGACGTTGAGCAAGACGCCGATGACTTCGACAACGACTTCGAGGCCGGAGCCCCAAGCGTGTCCCTAGACAGCCTCGGCGCCGACGACTTCCTCGGAGCCGGAGACTCGAGAGAGTCCCTCGACGGACATGGCGCCGACAGCGTCAATGCCTTCTCAGAAGGCCTCACAGGCTACGACGGTCTCGAAGGCTTCAAGGACCGGGACCTGGCACAGCTATGGCGATCAACCTTGTCTGATTGGGACCTCGACGGCTCCCGATGATCGCACCGACCGCCCGAGCCCAAAGGCGTGCGAGCGGTGGCCCTAGCTTGTTCCTTGCCGGCTTCTCTCGAAGGCGCGGACGGAACGGTGCCCTGCAATTCGAAAATCGCCATAATCTCCTTGAGGAATGCGTCCCTAAACGCCAGCAATGAATGCTTGTTGGGACAAGCTACCTGCCATCTGGCGGAGTCCTCCGACGGGGAAGGCGACCGGTGACTGCGCTTCCGAGAGTGCCTAGAAGAGGCAGAGGAATGGCGGGACCCACTCCGAGAACGAGACTCCCTGGACTTACGCCGACGCAGAGAGTCGCCCCTCGAATCGTCGGTCGGAAGCCCAGCGGATTTCAACTTACGGGCTTCTTCTTCCGCTCCCGCAAGGACATCGACTTCAAGGACTGGCATTCATTGCAGTCGTCGGTGGCTTGGCTCTCGCCGAAGAACCAGAGGCAGACGTCATGCGGGTCCGTAAGGGACATTTTCGAACCGCAGTCCCGACACTTCTTGAAGCCCGACTTTGGGGTTTAAGAAGACAAAGACGTATTCTCAATACAAAGTTAGAAGAACCGATTCAATGGAGAAGAAGCGAGGCATGCCCAGATTCCGAAGTGAACACGTTCGCGGAAAAAACAGAACTGAGGCTACGGGCGTCGTGCGTCCTACGTCCTACATATAACATCCTGTGACGTCGGCTCTCGACAGAGGCCCTCGAGGGATAGCATATCGACGTAGGCCACTGAATAATTTTCAGAAGCAGAACAGCTGTGGACATTACTGTCAGAGATGTGGAATACGTCGGAGGACACACTCCCCTCGAATGTGTGTATACACCTACAGAATGAGAAAACAACAATGCACATAAAGTCAAAGATATTTGTAGGTTTGTATTTATCAAAGTTCTACTCTTTTTGACAGTGAGTTTTCATCTATGTAATGGAAAAGAATGACTCACTGGTAATCTTTCCTGCAGCTCATTAATCTGACGTCATCTGAATGGTCTGCATCATAGCAGATGATGTACCCTATGATTGCATTCACACCATTCTAACTGGTGGTACAATCAAGGGATGTATCCACCTGCAGAGGGAGAGAAGACACAGGGGCCTGTATAACAAGTGTGTTCTACTTCCCTTGCTCGCTGATGTACAGAAATATTTATCTAAAAATATTTACAGCAGGAATACTCACAAATATCATAAGCTTTGTGTATATCACAACCAAAAGTATATCGAAATAGATTCTGGAGCGGTAGTCTGTGCCACGATCTGTGGAGACACAATGAGACTACACAAACCCATAAGTGGGAATGTTGCCCTCAGTCGCGTGTGCTGCTGGGCATGACAATTACAGCGGGTCGCTTTTGACACGTGACTGTGCCACCTAGTTCATTCAAAGGAGCCTCTAAGACTTACCTCAAGTCTTTCTACCACCTCTACGACTTAATCTATTCACTACAATGGTTCTGTAAACAACGAGGTGGCCATTGTCTGACACCGATGCGAACACACACGCTGCAGTTACTCGAGACTTGAGGTAAGTCTTACAGGCTCCTATGAATTAACTAGGTGGCACAGTCACGTGTCATACGTGACCCGCTGTAAATTCTTCTGGCCAGCAGCACACTTGACTGAGGGCAACATTCCCACTTATGGGTTTGCGTTGTCTCATTGTGTCTCCACAGATCGGGGCACAGACTACTGACCTAGAATTTATTTCAATATACTTTTGGTCGTGTATGCGCATTGTTGTTTTCTCATTCTGTAAGAGTATACACACATTCTATGGGTATACTACCACACAGAAAAATCTAAAATGGGGATTCATCCCACTATCAAATCACCGCCCGCTGTACACACAGTGGAGCTGAGTCTTGAGATAAGCAACAGATTGAGTGGTTAAACACATTAAAAGTTTTTTTTTTTTAATTAAGATGACAGGATTTGAATTATAGATGGTAATTAGTAGATCTAGGCTCACCCTTCCTATCAAGAGGCAACACACACTGGACAGTTGCAGTCCGTCCTTATGAAGGTTGGCTAGAATATTGGGGCAAAGACGTTTCCACCTACAGTGAACTACAACCGAAACATGAATAGACAAAAAAATAAAACCTGTAATAACACAGAGGGCCACATCTAAAACACACAAGAGTGTTGGACTCTAATATTAAAAAAACTGGAGTATATGTTTGTGGACAATTACCCATATTTGAAATAGGTATTAGTATGAAGATGGTATGTATGAGTTAGGAATGAATGATGGGAGAAGTTATGTATAGTTTGAGGCAATATTTTGTATGTTAAGTATTCATTAGTAAGTATTCATTGCTTGTGTTATGTGAAACAAACATTATATTTTGCTAAGATTTTGAAAAACTAAAACAGAATCCTGTTATCTTCATTCTATTGGTCCATATTTTGCCCCAGTTTGTGACCACAACCGTTACCCAGGTGAAAGTACATCAGATCTTTTGCAGTTCGTAATTATCTAAACCATTCTAATTGGCGCCAGTCTACTCTGCTTTTCAATGATTGGAGACCTAATTCCCAATGACGGTTATCAGAGGGATACATTTCGGTAGAAAATACAATACTCGTTTCCAAATTAGGGTCTCCAGGCTATCCAGTTCCTCCAATTGCCAATTCAGTCTTGCCTCACTGCATTTTGGACCTCAACCTTTTGCTTGACAGGAATCCTTTACAAGAAACCACCCTCCCTTCGACTGGTGGACCTAGACAGTCAACTGTCTTGCTTGACCAGCATCACCATTCCTGGGCTGAAGGAGCTTGCCAGTATGCAATTCGCCTGCATCAAGCAGAATGAGCTTTGCACTGCTGGAAGGACTTCTATACAACTTAGAGGCAGGAATCTTGGTGAGAATCCTCAGTGCTCTATCCTCTGCATTGCTGGAAACCTGCTGTGCTGATCTTCACCAGAATTGGAGCTAAAGAGGGACCCGAAAAGTCCACCTGCTGAACTGCAGAGGATCTACCAGCCCTGCCCTGGGTTAATGCAAGAAATACATCAGTCTACTCATCTATGCTGGCCTCTGCCATGTCATGGGACCGGTCCAAGGTGCTTCTACTCCAGTTTGAGGTCTCCAGAGGAACCAGAAGAGGACTGCCGATGGACAACCTTGAACCTGTGACCTGACAACTCAGCATGAGTAACAATGGTGAGGCAAGTCTTTCCCAGTGATTTTTTATCTACTGAGGTATTTCTACCTTTGTGGATGCCCATGGGGCTGAGTTCCTTTATATATCCTAAACCACACCCCTATCCCTTTCGCGTTTGAATTGGGAGCAATAGTCCGATAACCTTAGCGCTATCCCAGGCTGGCTAGGCCAGTACTTTGAGATTAAGTACATGAGGAACCTAGAAGTGAGTGGTAGTTGCACTTGAAGCACGTCACATTCCAAATACCATTTTTTGGCTCTATACTTCCTGCTTTCTTTGCTTCCAACTCCCTAGCTAGGTGGCTTCTCCTAGAAATTCTCACCTAAAACTTTACAGAACCTTACTAAGACATCTAAAGACTTCCTTAGACGTTTTGTATATACAGAATGGACTGAGGTGAGTTATAAGTGTATGGATTATGTTTTGTATCTCAACAATTTCCCTACTTCAGCAATTACAGTACATTGTGTGATGTGCGAGTAGTGGGTTACCAAACTGTGTGATATATGTATAGAACTATCCTTATTTTCAGTGCACCATAGTGTAAATCATTCGAGCATTTTTGTACTAACTGTGTGGTTCCTTTTACTTATCTTTTGTGTTAACAGTACAACTTAACAGTGCCCCTGCCTCCTTTGTTCAGCGTGACTGCTCAGCCTTGCTGCCATAAGAGTGGTGAGGTTAAACTTTGGTTGTGACAGTCTTGTTGCCCCAGTTTGGATTCTTGACATCATACCACAGGTGGTGACTTTGAAAACCCCTCCAAATACTCGGGTTATTAACACATTTGTTTGCAAAGCTTGGAGAACATTTTCTTTCGCAGCAAAGGTTTAGCCAGGAGGTTACATTAATTATTAAGGGAAGGTTTGAACTTTTAGGTTGGCCATCCCCTTTGTATTTTGGTTAATAGACTAGGGCATCTCTGGAGGGACAGAGACTTGTAAGCTTAGGTTTGGAACGTTTAGGTTGAATGAAGTCACTATCCCAGATGCATGGAGCAGCTGATACCACCTCTTTATTTTGGTCCATCCTTGACACTGTTTTAACAGACATCTCTTACTGTTTCTAGACCATTTCTTAGTCCCTCTAGCTGGGCATCCAAACCTTATCTTAAACCCTATAAAGTTACAACACTATAATCTTTTCCTCCCTTATTACTTCCTTCCAGGGCATTGCCTCACTACATTTTTTGAATGGGGAGTGTGGATCAAAATGGACCGCAGCCGGGTAAAATGGTTTCCACAAGATGAAAGCTGTGTTACACAAAGGAAAAAGCGACTGCCAGCCTAGCTACATGACAGACCCAGAGGGAGTAACCCATCTGGGACACTATGGGGTACGCCTGCATTAGAGCAGAGCACAAACACTGGGCCATTCTTTCAATCAGGGTTTGGATTAAGTCTTCTGAGAGGATATATATGTTGAAGATAATTTCCACCATTGACCCTGCACTGGACCCCTTCTACTTGCCTCTATGTGCAGAGCACTGGTCCAGAAGCACCTGGTAGCATTTCTGGAACAGAAGGCAAAGGAAAGATTCAGATGCAAAAGGCCATGGCAAAGGGCCCAGCTTTTTGTGGGTGGCAGCTGAGAACAGGCTTCAGAAAAATTGACATGTGGCACACGGCACCTAGTGGTAAGGTAATTTGGGCAAGTTGAAATAAAAAGTTTAGAAAAAGCAAATTCATTTTATTTATTCATTTTTTAAATAGACATCTTCTGGCTCAAGGCCTCACACTGAAAAACAAAGAGCAAGTACACTTTGTTAAAACTAAAACAGAAAGGTACCAACAACCAGAAAACCCCACTCAAAACAGAAGACACAGAGCAGCTCTCAATCTTAAACTCTAGGTGTAAAAATAGAACTAGAGGTTAGGCCAGTTAAAGGGGGAGCTGAAATAATCATACACATCATGTATGTTTCAAGTACATGGCCTATATTCCAAATTCTTTACTGCTTTCTACAGCATCTTTGTTGTGGTTTTCCACCGAAGCTGGGAAGGAGGGAAAGCAGCAAATTTCACAAACGATTATCATGTATACATCTCTGTTAAGTTATTTTTTTTCTGGTTTAATTATCCGAGTTGTGTGGGTCTGGAATGAAGATAGACGCACTCAGTTTAGACCATGCCATAGATGTATGTAACCATACAATAACACGGCCTGCTTCAGGGTCGGATGTGGTGGTCAGAAGGCCTACTAATCACACCATGATTAGTAGGCCTTCAGTGATCCAACCATATTTAACCTGGAGCCCCCACAAAATAGATTGTTGGTTAATAACTAGGGCAAGATTTGACTGCTTTCTTCTGCAAGGGAACACAGCTAATTGGAAAGGGTTTCCAGACTCTGCTAGCTGCCCGGTGTGTGGACATCAGCGCGAAGATCTGGCTCATGTATTGTTTTTCTGCACTGGTTATGCAGGGATACGTAGTGCTACTCTGATACCGGCCCTAAAGAAGACAGAGATCCGCCAGTACAAAGTAGCACTCGCATTCCTCCCGAGTGCTGATTCTGTTTTCACGGCCTGGCCCCTGCTCTCCTTTTTAAAGAGAACACTGTATTTCAGAAAGGGGTTGATGAGGCTCCAGGCAGATGGAGGCTCCTAATGTAAGGGGGGACTGTTGGAGGAATTGTTTTTAGAGTGACCTAATCCTTGGATTAGTGGTGTTGTAATACCTTTCAATACTACCCTACTGTGCTCCGTTCTAAGTATGTTTGTCATGGTCTTTTGTATATGATTTTAAGGAATTGTTTATGCATTGTGAAATCTTTTGGATGTATGTAATGTTGTTTTATGTTTGATGGATTTTTTTGCATCCGAATAAACTTGTTTGACTGACGGACAATAACATTGTGAATGAAGCCGCATAATTATTTCCCTTTAAAAGTTCTGAACATATAAATCGCTTTTCTGTACAGTGCAAGTGCTACAGTTTGTAGACAGGCTGGTAAATTGTGCCTCTGTCTGGCGTTTCCAGATCAGAGACAGGTGAACAAAAAGGCAATCACTCTTTGTCCAACTGTATCTTTACATGCATACAAATGAAAGCAATATTGATATTTGTCAATTATAGACAATTGTGTGCAATGTCATGAGAAACTGCATCGAATGGGTATGTGTGGATGTGTATAATTAAAATGTTCATTCACCCCACCATCCTATTTTGCGGTTCTTGTGTTCATATGAATTTAGACTAATGTTTCTTTAAATGTCACCACACAAAATTGTGACCCCTTAGCTTACCTGTGTGGCCAGGCTCAGAACTTGTTGGACAAGTTCTTGAGTTTCAGATGGTTTCTTCAAGAATAGTTTGACAATAGCAGTCAGGAGCGTAAGCTGCACCTAGAGCAAAAGTGACAGTTTAGATCCCAGTATAGACTTTGGCAATTTGTTTTCTTCTGGCATCTTTACATCGGCGCAATTTAGTCTGTATAATGACTCTGCTTATAAGTCTCATATAAGCTTTTCTGCTACTATGCAAGCCTTGAGGAAAGTCTGTGAAAAGATGTAAACCTGCTGCGATACAAATGCCAGAAGCAGAAAGTGTGGTGGTTTTAGAAGTCAAACATGCAATCTCTAAACTTCCTATGGGTAACCTAAAGGTAGCTGTTATCAAAGAATCAAGGTTAACTCTTATTAGGGGAGCAGGTCACAAAAGGAAACAAAGTAACATTGTTAAAGATGGATTTCTAAAATCAGCCCCTGAGGGGAGGTTCTTAGAATAGCATCCTATCTTTGGTAAACATGAGACAGAGATTAGCCAAAACTCAATCAAGGTAGAGTGAAAGAGCAGTCAAAGTTTAGTCTCTGGAAAAGTGTGAGAGTGGTCTAGAGTTTCGAGGAGGCCACATAGAAAAACACCACTATTTCATGTTTGTCAGTATATGAAAATACAATTATTGATTAGACCTTTAGGAATACAGTAAGCATAGAAAAGTCACAAGTAATGCAATCAACAGCCATACATAAAATATATACACATCCATTCCTTATAAATACAATTGTGTGAATTATGTACCAGTGCTCAACAGGTGAGTATTCAGATGCAGAAAAAACAATTTGATTAGTTAGAATAAGCACAAACCGAGTTCCCTCTGTCTAATGAACAGACTCGCTAAAGTTTAATTCCATCATTTGTTTCACCACTTGGAAATTCACTGTTCGAGTCCTGCCATAGCCGGGTCTCGCCATCTGAAACTTTTGAAGTTCTTGAACTCTGCAACATTGATTGTTTTTGCTGTGGGTTATCGGCGCGTCTGATTTTGCGGCTGTGAGATTTGTGCCTTTGAGCTCTGCTTTTCTTTCGTTTTGTTTGGAGCCCCGTCCACTGAAATTTGCTGCAGTGGGGTCTCATCCTATTTTAATTTAGCTGCTTTGGGGTTTTGCCACGTTTGAATTTTATTGCTGTGGAATTTCACCACATTTGACTTTTGCTACAGTGGAGTTTCAGGACATTTGCACTTTGCCATTGTGAAGTTTTCTCCACACTTGAATTTTGCTACTGTGAGGTTTCACCACATTTACATTTTGCTGCTGTGGGGCTCCTCTGTATTTCAGTTCTGCTACGTGATGTTTCACCACATTTGGGCTTTAACACTGAGATTTCGCTACTTCTGGGATTCAGGACATTCGCATTTGAACCTTTCCCATCCCCCTTCCTTCTCCTCCTTTATCCCGCTCCTTCCTTCCAGAGCGTCACCTCTGGAACCTGAAAGCTACCACAGCCCTCAGCAGAGAGGGGAGGTAAGGAGTGTTTCATTTTTTCCCTGGATAACACAATTTTGAGCAACCATAACATGAAAGCTCTAGGAGTTTAAGTAACGTTATTAAAAAGCGAACCTTTTGTTGGATAAAATGGAATTAAATTATTGACACAAAGATGTGCAACACACGTTAAAGCCACATAATAGAAGATACTTTGTAAGAGGCTCCCGTCACCGTTACCTGGCAACAGCAATAAAAGTTCTGTGAATTTCCCTCCTGCGGCTGCCCTGGAGACTTTGGCTTCGAGTAAGTATTCCAGTAAGTATTTGGCCGAAGCCAAATTCCTTGTTTTCAGTCAATATTCGTCTGAATGCTTAATCTAGGCCGAGGTTCAGTACATCCCTAATTTGAATACAGAGGTTTCACCACATTTTATTTTTGCTACTGTGGGATTCCCTCCAAATTTTACTTTTCTAATGTGAGCTTTCAGGACATTTTCATTTTGCTACTGTGATGTTTCACCACATTTCAATTTGCTACTTGGGGGCTTCACCACATTTGTATTTTTCCTACTGTCAGATTTCAGAACATTTGCATTTTGCTACTGTGGGGTTCCTCCACATTTGAACTTGGCTACCGTGAGGTTTCCCCCCCACTTGACTCTTGCTACTGTGGGGGTTTGGGACATTTGCATGTTACCACTGTAAGGTATAACCACAATTGAATTTTTCTACCGTGGGGTTTTGCCACATTCAGGTCTACCTACTGTGAGATTTCACCACATCCGATTTTTGCTACTGTGGGGTGTTGGGACTTTTGCTCTTTGCCTCTCAGAAGTTTTCGCCATTCTACTGTGAGGTTTCACCATATTTGGATTTTGCTAATGGGGGGGGAAGGGGCATCTGCATTTGGGTTTTGCTACTGTGAGGTTGCACCACATTTGAGCTCTGCTGCCCTGAGGTCTCACCACATTTGGGCATTACTACTGAAGTTTTGCCACATTCGACTTGTGCTACCGTGGGGCTTCAGGACATTCACATTTTGACACTGAGCCTTCACCACATTTCGATCTTGCTACTGTGGGGTTTCTCCACATTGGATGTCTGCTACTGTGAGGTTTCACCACATTTGGGTTCTGCTACTGTGGAGATTTGCCACATTTGAGTTTTGCGGCTGTGTGGTCTCACCACACTTGGATTTTTCACATGTCGGACTTTGCCACATTTGAAAGTTGCTACTGTCGGATTTCAACACATTTGAATTCTGCTGGTGTGGGGTTTCACCACATTCAATTTTGTTACGGCGAGGCTTCACTACATTTGGGTCTTGGTACTGTGAGTTTTCACTACATTGCAGTCCTGTCACGGACACCTCACCACATCTGAATTTTGCAACTCTGAGGTTTCTCCACGTTTTAATTTTGCTACTGTGAGATTTGCACCATTTTGAGTTACACTGTTTTCTAATGTTGTCCCATCTGAATTCTGCCACTATGGAGACTAATCACATTTGAATTTTGCTGCTCCTTGGTGTTCACCACAAAATTGATATCAAAAGACATAATGTAGGGATTAAGAAAACGTCATTTCGAACAGAAAAGACATTAACATAACATGAATTAAACTGATATAAAAGAATATAATTCTTCAACAACATTATGGCTAAGAGGCACCTTTGTGTGAAAGTCTAGAAAAAATTTGGTCTCAAGACGAAAGAACCCGATCTGGGATTTATGGCTATATGGGCAACCCCCAAAAAAGAGCAACTGGGAATTGTCATGTTGCTCCTTAAAGTGCTTAGCCATGGGATACATAGGATCGGATGTCTTTATAGCTCTCAAATGCTGGAGAATCCTGATCTTTAATTTGCATGTAGTGCTGCCCACGTACCATTTGTTGCACGGGCAACAAAGGACGTAGATAAAGGTGGTATCACATGTGATCAGCTGCTTGATAACACAAGGTACAGCTGTTACAGGATGTATGTAGGATTTTTTTGCAATGGCATGAGAACGCACCTTACATTTGTGACATTTGTGTCAGGATTCATTGTCCCTCATAGATAGTGCTCGGAGGCGCCTGTCACAGGACATGCAGAAAAGGAGAAAAAGGAACCGGCAAGGTAGGACGGCGCGTTGCTACTTTTCTGTATCACCCTAGTTCCTCTTGCTTCTCATTCTCTGCTCCTTTCCTTTGCCTTGCTTACCCTGGATTGCTCTTTTTCTTGGTCATACGTTCCTGGCTCCTAGTTCCGCCCGGCAGGACCCTGCTGGTTCGGTTCTTTGCTACACTCCTTACCTACTCTTTGATTGATCTATCCTGCTTGTTGTTAGCTCCCGCTCGGAACAGTCCTCGGCAACCTAGAGCGCAGCCTTCTGCTGTTTGTTGCCTGCTCCGGTTCGGATCAGTAGTCCTCGGCAACCTGGAGCGCAACCTAACAGCTTTCCTCATCTCATGGGGTTGCTCTGTTAAACTGAGGTTTTCCCCTGAACCACACGACCACCTGTCACACTCAGGGGTCGGATGGTTAAGGGGATTGCTTCTATTATCTCCAATTGCGGCACAACCTTCAGGATTTCTCAAGTAAGAGCTTGCCACCCAACGTAGATGGATCAGATAGAACAATTGGTTGCTGCAGTTCAGTCTCTAACAACCGAAGTACAAACATTGAAATATGAAAATGCAGCATAACAAATAGTGGGCCAGCCCCTTATGGCACCTGAAATACCCTGAGGTCACCCCCAGGGGGTAAATATGATGGGAAGCCTCAGAAATTTAAATACCTGGATGCCTGCACTATTCAGTTTACTTTCAAGACTAATTATTTCCCCACAGACAGAGCTACGGTGGGGTCTATCCGGCGGGGCCCTGGCTTGGGCTACCCCCAATGTTACATCGAATAATGCAGTATTGGATTCCTTTCCGAAGTTTGTGGCATGCTTACATGCTATGTTTGGACGCCAAGAAATCCTAGTCTCGGGCCAAGAACAATTGCTTGATCTGAAACAGGGTTCAATAGACACCCTACCCTACATCAACCAGTTCAAACAATTGGCTGGGGGCAAAGCCTAGCCAGACAATGCATTGCTAATCTGGTTTTGTCGGGGACTTACCGAAGAATGGAAGGATGAGGTGTCCAGAGTTTTCAAACCCGGGAGCCTGGCGGGCATGAGCACCATAGTAATGCAGAGAATAACAGTCTTCAATAAAGAAATCCCGAACAAAGGAAGGTTCGGGCTCCAAGAGGAACAGAAGGAGGAAAACCCCTTCCCAAGATCATTCGCGAGGATGAACCAATGCAAGTTGGAACGGCCAGAGGGCCACTCACTTCAGAAGAGCGTAATCGCCATAAGAATTTGGGATTATGTATGTACTGTGCTGCAAGTACTCATTTAGTACGGGGTTGTCCTGTAGTTCCTCCTAGGCTTTCAGGAAACACCTCCCCCCAATCATAAAGGGGACTATGATACTGGAAGGGATATTGGCTCCCCAACAGAACCATACAAAGAACAAAGACCAATCCATGGTTGTAATAGTCTCAATGCAATGCGAAGGAAACCATTTTGATCATGTAACCACCCGCACTGGTGGACTGTGGAGTGGCAGGCAATTTTTTGGACGATACATTGGCCCTTCAACACCAGATACCCCGGGAAAGAAAGAACACTTCAGTCCCGATTTAGGGAGTAGATAGTAGATGGAACCTCCTTGTCTTCTGGCCTCATCACAGAGCAAACTGAACCAGTAACTATGGCCATAGCATCTAATCTTAAAAAAATCAGTTTCGATCTCGTCAAGGCTGCTCATTTTATGGTTATTTTTTGACCACCTTGGTTAAGGCTTCATAACCCCTGCATAAACTGGTCTGCAGGTTCATTATTTTTGGGCTCTGAAATTTGTGTTACCCACTGTCTGACTCAGGGATCAGTTGGTCTTCTTTCTCCACATCAAACCGTGGAACCTGCTCTACAGTCTTTTTGTGGACTCTCTCCATACTTTACCAGACCAATACGCCGAGTTTAAAGACTTATTCGAAGAACAAGAATACAAAGAATTGCCTCCCCATAGGCAAACTATAGCACCATCTCTCTTCACCCTGTTCAGAATGTATGTCTTGTCAAGACCCGAGAAGGAAGCCCTTAAAGAATACCTACAGACTGGTTCCATGTCATTTCATCGTGGGATGTTTTTTCACAGGGTTTTTAACCACAATTTTTTTAATGAAAAGAAACCATCAAATGTTTTTAACATTTTTGGGGGGTGACCCCCCCAGACCTCCCCATTTTCTTTATTTTATATTTATTACGAAAACACCCACACACCATATATATAATTTACTAAACCCCCCTAAAAAATTCAATGGGGTTTTCCCCAAAAAATAATTCACAGTAAAAAACCCAGTAAAAAAACATCCAGCGATGAAAGGACGTCGTACCCTACAGACCATCTTCGAAACAGTCTTATTAGAGAATCTAAATATCTGGCACGTGCCTAGTCGTTTTTCATTCATAAAAAAGACAAAGAATTAAAGCAGTGTAAAGGCTCCAGAGGGCTAAATAAAATCACGGTGCCCGATAAGTACCCCATGCCACTCATTTCGGATACATTAGAGGCTGTCCAAGGAGCTAAAGGGTTGACCAAACTATATATCTCAGAGATGCTTACCATCTCATCCGCATATACCAAGGCAATGAATGGAATACAGCTTTCCGTACTCCTTTTGGGCATTTTGAACCGCCCACGAGGGGGGCATCCTGTCAGGATTCATCATCCGTCATGGACCCTCTGGAATAGATGGAACCATTTTTGTTATTACATTGGAATTTCCCCAAGATGGTGCAGGAATCATCCTATGTCCACAGTGGTAGAGGAGCGGTGTAGCAGTACCACTGATGCGTAATGCCCTTTGGCCTCTCGAACGTCGTAGACCACGTATTCTCAGACTTACTCCTCCATTCCGTAGTCGTATATTTGGATGACATAACGATCTTCTCTGGATCCGTGCCTGAACATGTTCAACACATACCGGAGGTGTTACAACGCTTGAGGAACAATCATCTCTACACAAAACTTTCCAAGTGCTCGTTCCATCTGACAGAGATCCCATATCTAGGATACATCTCGTCAGTTAACGGTACCACAATGGACCCCTTTAATGTACAATCCATACTTGACTGGACACCACCCATCTCTGTAAAGGGCATTCAGAGATGTTTAGGTTGGGATAAAGTCCTGCTGAACGAACTTGGGAAAGTGCCTGCACCGTACATGCCCCTGCATTGGTCTACAGGTTTCACTAGAGTCATCCGTGGAAACCAGGTCCCAACCGCCCACGAGGTGTAGCAGTACCACTGATGCCCACAGTGCTCTGCAGCACCGGTCACAGAACATGCAGCAAAAGAGAAAAGGGAACCGGCGAGGTAGGATGGCAAGTTATCACGCTACTTCCTCTTGCACTTTTCTCCTGTTTCCATTGCTTCTCGCTCTCTTTTCCTTCGGTTTGCCTTGCTCTTTTTCTTGGTCCTGCGTTCCTGGCTCCTCGTTCCGCCAGGACAGACCCTGCTGGTTCGGTTCTTTGCTACACTCCTTACCTGCTCTTTGATTGATCTATCCTGCCTGTTTACTCCCACTCGGAGCAGCAGTTCATGGCAACCAGGAGCGCAACTTCATAGCTTTCCTCATCTCAGGGATTTTTCACAGTAGAACTGAGGTTTTCCCCAGTACCACACAGCCACAAGCATCACTCAGGGGTTGGATGGTTAAGGGGATTGTTTCTATATTTCCAATTGTGGCACGACCATAAGGATTTCTCAGGTTAGTGCACACATTCTAATAATTTGACAAAACCTGCAGGAGATGCAGGCAGCCAAGCAGACTTGTTTGAAATCTTAGGCGAAGGTTGTAAAAAACTAGAAACCAATTTATCCTTCAATGAAGGTGCTCGCCTAAATGTTAAATACCAGGCGTGATGAAAGGAATGATGAGAAACCTATCCATCTTAAGAACATGCCAATGATGCCGGATGACTTTCCTCACACTGTGCGAGGAGGTACCAAATGTAACAATCGCCACGGATCATCATCAGTCTGCTTGACCAATTTGTTCGTATTGAGTAAAGAATCTCGAAGTGATCTGGTCTTCACGTAAGCACTATGCTCTTAGAATAACCTCTTAGTACAAAATTGTAGGAGGCTTGAGAACAGCATTTATCAAATTGAACAGTAGAGACATGAAAGATCCATTTACTAGGTTCTTGAGAATAGCGGGGAGGAAATTGAATAATTTCCTTGGTATTGATGCTTTGTGTGATCTAGGGGCATCTATTCAGATGAATTAGTCAATCAACATAGAAGGGAAGGTAATTTTCTGGCATGAATGGTTCTTTTGTGGTATTAAATGGCTTGGAGACCTTTGTAGGGGTGGAAGATGGATGACGTGTAAAGAAGTTCAGTCCACCTACAATATTCCAAAAGTTAGTGGAACTGATTACAGGAAGATTAGGAATGTGATTGGTAAAATTGAATTGAATGGAGGATTGGACTTGGATGTGTTCAATAAACCACAGGGGCCAGGGGGTACTTGCCAGTAGAGTCTATGGAATGATTGTTAATGCTTACAAGGGAAATGATTTGCTGAGAGAAGAATGGACCAAGAGAATCGGTTCTGTGATTTATGTGAATGAGTGGTCCCCCATGTGTGAGAATGTTAGATTATGCTAGTTAGGATTGGTAGAAGATCTTAAATCGTGTTTACTGGACACCAGAGCGGTTGGAGAAGAGAGGAATGAAAGACAATTCAGAGTGCTGGGCCTGTGTTCAAGAATGTGGAACATTAGAACGAATGTTATGGGACTGCACAAGGGTAAGAGGTTTCTGGTTGGAATTGGACAATGTCTGTGAAAAAAGTAATAGGTGAGAGACTCAAATTTGATTTCAAAACACTGATATTGGGAAGTGATTCGATGTTGGATGACTTGTCTACTTGCCAGAAAAAATTGATCTTCCGGAGCGCAATGATAGGGAAAAGATTAATTCTCAAAGGTTGGAAAACAGCGGAACCTGTGTCTATTGCAGTATGGCTTAATGAAACGCATGATTTAGCAGAGATTGAGAAGGTACTATACCACAGAGAAGGAAAACGTTATTTGAGAATATTTGGGGGAAATTGCTTTTGTTATTCTGAACAAGTTTGATTGCATATGTGGATTCTGGGTTGTGGGAGTGGGGTAAAAATGGATTCCGTTATATATTTGTTTTGAATTGTATATTATGTATTTATTCACTGTACCGTGCTTCGTATATAGTTTTAACTGAAATAAAATACATTTAAAAAAAATTGAACAAGTTACTTACCTGTAACTGTTCTCCAGCATGGGTCTGGCATGGATTCACATGCTCATGAATATTCCGTTGTCAGGCCGGGAATCCTCGGTAAAAGAAAAACTGTTTCACTTTCACTTACAAACTGTCTTTCTCCTATAATCCAATCCATGAGCTCTGGGTCATACTGACCCAGCCAATCACTGCCCTCTCTCTAAACCCCTTCTCTTTCAGCCATCGTCAGTTGTGGTATCACGTAAAGTGGCATTATGACCAAGAAGAACCGCAGAAGGGCAGGAGGGAGGGTTTGCATGTAATCCATGCCAGACCCATGCTGGAGAACAACAGTTACAGCTAAGTAACTTGTTCCTTCTCCAGCATGGTCTCTGGCATGAATTCACATGCTCATGAATAAAGAATACATGGCAGTACATTACACAACCACAGGAGGTGGGCAAGGCTCAACAGAAGCAATTAACTCTTACCTCCGGAACAGACTCACCTCAAGCGAACAGGTTGCTTGGCACTGCTTGGTCGTCCCTGGACTCATCTCTGGAATCCCTGTCGACGCAGTAGAACCTTATGAAGGGGTGCTTAGTCCTCCACGTAGCAGCCCTGCAAATGGCGAGCAGGGCAAACCAGATAGGAATGCAGTCGTCGCAGCGATCTCTCTGGTGAAATGGGCTCTTGGACAGCCGGGCAGGGGTCGGTTCGCCAACTGATGAGTTTGTGATACAGCCGGAGAGCAACTTGGAGATGGAAGCCTTGGACAAGGCCTTCCCACGGTTCACAAAACCAAAGTTCACAAACAGTTGAGAGGTTTACCGAAAACTCTTTGTGCGTGCCATGTAGACTTTAAGAGCACGAGCAACTTCTAGCGAGTTCAAGGCCACTTCAGCCGGTGACAAAGGCTTCGGAAAAAACACAGGTAACACCAAAGGCTCCTTGAGCTGGAATTCTGACTGAACCTTTGGCATGAAGGAGGGGTACGTCCGTAGCACCACCCTCGATTCATGCAAGGTCAGATACGGCTGTTTACAGGATAGGGCCTGGATCTCAGCCACCCTTCTGGCAGAGGGGAGCGCTACGAGGAAAGCAGTTTCCACAAGAGAAACTTGTGAGGGGCATGATGCATAGGCTTGGAGCGAGCCCCAATGAGCCTGGTCAGTACCACGTTGAGTTTCCCACACCGGGTCAGGAGCCTTCACTGGTGGGGGAAGATCAAAACAGTACATTGACGAGACAGTGGGACCACAGAGAAGATCTTCCTAGAGACCTGGTGTAGTGGGAGATAGCCGCCAGATGCACCTTGATAGAGGCGTGCGCCAGCCCCGCCTTACCCAAGGACAACAAGTATGGAAGAATCTGTGGGGCTGTGACCCGCAGCGAGTTGATCTTCTGCGACCAGCACCACGTAGCGAAACCTTTGACTTGTGACCGTAGAACTTAAGAGTCAATGAGGCTCTAGCCTTTGCAAAGACCTCCCTGCAGTCTGCCAGCAACTCGTACCCGCCAAACTCTAGGGCTGCAGGAGCCAAGCTCTCAGGTGCAGCGATCTTGGGTCATGATGCAGGATTGCACCTCCTTCTCTGGTGAGCAGATCCGCGACCGCCAGCAGCTTGACCGGAGGCAATGCTGACAGGCTGAGAAGGTACGGGTACCAAATCTACCTCGGCAACACCAGGGTGACGTATCATCTTGCATCAGCACCGTTTGAGATGATTGATGACTCGCAGCAGTAGAGGCAACGGGGGGGAAGCGTACAGGAACAGGCCTTCCCACGGGAAGGAGAACGCTACTCGGCTGGCGGAACTTTGCTGGCAAACTTCTGGCATTTGGAGTTTGCCACCGTCGCAAATAGATCAATCTGGGTCCTGCCCTAAATGATGATGCGGTCCACCTGGTCCTGCCAAAGGACCCACTCGTGGGAGGGAGTCGGCAATGGTCTTCTTGACTGCCGCCAGGTCAAAGGGGATGAGGAACATCTCTTGGTCGATGGACCAGTACCACAAGTTCTGCACTCCTTTGGAGAGGGCTGGGGATCGAGAGGCCCCCTGCTTCCTGATGTAGAATAGTGTGGTGGTTTTTTACATGAAGATCCTCACCATCTTGCCCTTCATGACTTGAGGGCCCAGAACACAGCCTGCAGATATGATGTGGAGATCCTTCTCCTCCGGAAGCCACAGGCCTCTGGCATGCAAACGTCCGGTGTGGACTCCCCAACCCTACAGGGAAGCTTCTGTGGTGACCGTCTACTGGTATGGGGGTTTTGAACACTTGTGCCCTGGGCAATGTTGGGAGTGTACGTCCCACCACCTAACTGCCCGGCGGAACTCCGCGTCGAGATGATCTTCTCTGCGAAGCTTCCAGACACTTGAATCCAGCAACCGTCCAGGAACTCCCCAAAGGGTCACCTTCGCAACTTGATAAGGTAGATGCACAACAACAACATGCCGAGCAGCGACTTGATGGTCCACACTGTGGCTGTCTTCAGTGACAAAAGCCGTTGCACTCTCTCCAGCATGGCCGCTACCCTCTCCTCCGAATGCAACGCTGGAGACCGTGCTGAGCCTGGCTCCTATAAATAGGGCGTTCTACAATGGTGTCAAGCCGGACCTTGGATAATTGATGGACAACCCCAGATCCATCAGTATCTGGACGGTCGTTTGTGTGTTCGACGACTAATTCTCATGACTTGGCCCAGATGAGCCAGTCTTTAAGGTACATGTACATGTGTATCCCTTGTAGACGTAGATGGGCCGCCACAGGTGCAAGGCACTTCGTGAAAACCCTGAGAGCTGACTTTAGGCCGAAAGGGATGGCCTTGAATTGGTAGCGTCTTCCCTGCACTACGAAGCGTAGGAACGTTCAATGTTTCCTGCGACTGGTGACGTGGCAGTAGGCGCCCTCCAGATCCAGCAACGACAAGTAGTCTCCTTCCTCCCGTTGGCCGAGCACGTGATGCAAAGTGACCATTCTGAATTTTTGGGACTCGAGGTAGTTGAGACGCTGCAGGTCTAGAATGGGCCTCCAGCCCCCGGTCTTCTTTTTGACTAAGAAGTATCTGGAGTAGATTCCGGAGCCCCGGAGTGGTCTTAAAACGAGCTTGATCGCCCCTTTTCTTAGCATGGCCCGTACCTCGTGCAGGAGCTTAGGGATGGGCTGCTGCCTGCCGGGTCACCAGAGGGATCTGTGGACACTTTTGCTGAAACTCCAGGGTTTGTCGGTGGGCGAGAGAGTCCAATACTCATCTGTCGGTGGAGATCTTTTCCCAATCACTGATGAATCCCGTCAGTCGGCCTCCCACCGGGGTGCATGGTTGGGGGCCCGACGTCCTGACCACCTCCATCGAAAGCCTTGTAATGGCCTCTGATGGCCTCCTGGGTCGTGGACAGGCAGGGATGATGGTACGACAAGGAGCCTCCACATTATCATCTACCATAGAGACACAAGTAAGTAGCATTGGGCAGAATGCATTTTTGTCCAGCACTTGTAGCCAAGTGCTAGTCCCTTGTTTTTTCAATATGGTGTATTTGATGTAGGGCAGTATTTTTCTTTCTTGTGCAGGGATTTTCTTGTATCTTTGAGATGGAGAAGAACAGCTGCTTGTTAATATATTTAACATTGAGTTGTTGTCACCTGGTCATTTCAAACAAGACAGTCCAACATTTGGACTTACAGAATTTGTGTAAGATAACTATGATAATAACTTCATGTCAGTTCAGAATATGTGTGTGTACACTATAGTTTAATTTTAATATTTGTCATACGGTAGATAGAGGAAAGAAGCCAAGAATTCCGGCAAGAATTTGGAATCTGCATAGCAAAACCAGTTGAGGTTACAAAAGACTCCAGGATATTAACCCCTCGAGTAAGAGGTATGTAATCATTAACATACTTCACACCCGTTTGGGTATTAGGGTGGTGCTAATGTATGAAATAGATTATTACTATGACACTGAGTACTAATTTAGTGTCTTTTTGGCCAACAGGGTACTCCCCGCTCCCCCCCCCTCCCATGCTAGAAGATTTTAGGAATCAACACAAGATACTATACACCCCTGAAGAATGTCTGAAACTTTTGTTCTGAATGGACAGAAACTTGTACAAGTCGGGAATCTATAAATGTACCAATAAGAACAAGACAGCCAAAATGATTGAGGCTTAGTGATCCGAGTGTGAATGAGTTACACTTTTTTGACCCTTAAACAAATACATCATTAGGGCCCGCTTATGTTGGTTTCACTTTTGTCGTTTTAAATTTTTGTAATTGTTTTATGCTATATGATCATGTTGTTTTAAGAAACATGATGTTGTGTTATTAATAAAATTGTTATAGTTTGTCAATTAAATATTCACACACTTCAGTATTATTGGAATTGTTTGAGACGATACCTATAGACACTTTTTTACATAATTGATCTTCTTTTTGTATATTACAAACAATCTACTGCAGAGTAAGAAGTTTGTTTATCCCCTACTGCGGTTTCTACCGTTTTGAGAACAGGGCCTGTCGTACCTGGCCAGGATCGCCAATGTGTTGGCTGCCTTGATGGTCGACGCAGAGAAGTAAATGACCTTCCACAGCGTCCAACTTCCCCTCGCTGCCCAGAGGGAAGACGACCGGGTTAGATGACGTCTTCCCCGCAGCCACCGACACCACTGAATCTGGCGACGGTTGCAACCGTAGGCACTTGGGTGCGGACTCCAGCACGCAGTACTTTTTCTCCAGCCTCTCCTGCTTGGCTGCGGCCGAGCAAGGATTCTTCATGAGGGCTAGGCTTGCCTCCCAGGGTCGTCCAGGAGGGGCATTGCCATGATCGCCTTCCTCTTGGTCTTGCGCCTCTGGTATAAGAAACCCTCCTTCTTGGTCTCTTCGGTCGTCAGCTGGAAAAGCTCTGAAGCTTTGGCGACCATGGCATGAAACAACGCCACCTCATCCGGTGGGGACCCTTGGTTGCAGCAATCTGCCCACCGTGACAATATCGTCATTGCTGTCTGTCGTTGCTGTGACAGTGTGGGTCCATTGGAGGGAGGACACCTGGCGCGGGTGTGGAGGTTGATGCAGTGGCGTCGGATGGCGCTTCCTCTTCTTAGCTGGGGGCTGATTCGGAGCAACTGGGGCCAGGGCCTGCGGCATCCTCTTCTGGATTTCTGACACCAGCGTGTGTAGGGTCGAAAGGATGTCCAGGGATACATCTCAGCTGAGGCAGCGTGGTCGGCACACTAGGCCCTGCGCCATCGTCGGACTTGTCGCCGTCATGGTCCTCCACGTCTTCGTGGCCCATGTGATAAATAGATGGATTAATAGATGTTTCACTATTTGTTTTCGTCCCGAGTCACATAGGTCACATATACCCTCACTCTCTACAGGTTTGTTTCTTATCCTGAGGGTTTCTCTTGTTATTACCAAATTCATTCTGAACCTCAGGAGGTTAGTTCTCCAGTAATTATTCTGAATTTTTTCAGGTACTTCGGTAACTCACCTAGGGGTCTATCGAGAGGTAACATAGCCACAAAACGTTTCTTCTCTACAAATAGAGATCTTGTTACGATCCAATCGGTTTCAGCAAGCTTTTTCTTCACTTTTACGAATTACATAGTATGAGCTGTCGCCTGTCCTTTTTTAGATCATTTAAGAAACTGTTGGTATTAAGATCCAAAAGACGCTTAATGTCATCATATAAAGAATTAATTTTTTTAACTATGATGAGCCTAAATAGGGCAATTCTTTTCCATTCCGCTTGAGAAGCTAGCGATTGGATACCCAGCTTGTACCTCAACCGTGGCATCGATACGGAAGGTGGCAGGTTTAGAACTTTTTTCCACAATCCACCCTCCAATCGGGTCCAGTTGATTTTTGTCATCAAGAATTCCAGTTCCATCCCATACATCAGAACTGGAACTGCTTTACTTTGATAAAATTTCAGAAGGGGAGCCAAAGTGCATTTACAGTATTTATGTAGGATCGATTTCATCTGACTTACAAACGGTCTGATTTTATTATTAAGATGAGTCTCGATCGCTACAATCGTGGAGTTTGCTCTAATTTGGTAGCCTAAGTATTTTGTTACTTTTACTTCGGGCACTTTAATATTATCAAGATGCTAACCACATTTTTATCACACCTCCCTTATTGGATTTTAAAGCCATGACAACAGTTTTTTGCGGGATTTATTACCAGGTCATTTTCTTTAGCCTAGTTTGCAAAGGCTAATAGAAGCCTTTGCAATCCAATCTCCATGCAATCCAACAGCATTATGTTGTCCGCATAACCAAGAGCACAGATGTTTAGATCTCCCATCCATGGAGGAGCAAATGCCAAGCCCATGAGATTGTTTGTTTTACTTCTGGCAGACCTGTGGAACTAACAGGGCGCCACTATGCATCCCTGTCTTACACCTTTACTTGTTGCTATTTTTGAGGACAAATCTCCCACCAAGTTCAGGCAGACCTGGATTCAGGTGGCTTCATGCAGATTGAGGTGGCTTCATGCAGATTGAGGACTATGGCCAAGAGCCCATAAGGTATGCCCCATTTCTTCAACTTGCACCATAGCTTACCTCTATTGAGTGTGTAATGCACGAGAGAGATCCATCCACGCCACATACAGACCCGCATGTCTTACATTATTTGTAGACAAGATTTTCAATATTGTGCCATTTAGTGAGGTAGAAGGACCCCTGCGGAAGTCCGTTTGATGTTTAGATATTACATTGGCTTGGTCTGTCTAGACTTCCATGTCATTGAGAACCAATCTGGCAAAGACTTTTCTGTCCACAGCCATTAAAGCCATCGATCTGTAGTTGGTTGGATTGGACCTCTCCCCCTTTTTAAAGATGGGAATAATTATAGCATTATTCTAGGACTATGGTTTTTTGCACGAGCTCAAGATGTTATTAAACAGGGCTAATAGAATAGAAGACCACAATCCAGCTGACTTACTTAAGATCTCATTAGTCAGACCGTTGGGGCCAAATGCTCTTGATATCTGTCATGCGTCGCATTCTCAGCTGGCGCCTTTGGCCCCGTTGCCGCTTACGGGCTTCCTGATTCCCGTCACGCATGACGCTGCGTTCACTAAGCGGTATAGTCTTTCTCTGCTTGGTTGACCGTAACGTTATTTAGCCACTCCTCTCCCTTGGCTCAGCGCGTTGCAACCTTCCACGGTCAGCTGCTTTTCCTTGCTGCCGCGGTCTTGCTACACGCTGTTACTCCTTACTCCTCGAGCCTTTCCCTTCGTTTTTCCTTTCCTCTCCTGGCTATTCTCCGGTCCCCGCCTTCAGAACTCTTCCTCCTTCCTCCCGTCTCTCCCTTGTTCCCGGCTTTCTGCTTCTCGTTTGTTTTACTTTCATTCCGGTGTTGCTGGAGTTTTACGTTTCCCGGTGCTTCCTGTTTGCTGCCTTCTCCGATCACTCGTCTGTTCTCTACGAGCCCAGCTGCCATCAGGATACCTGCCGGACCTACGTTTTTTTTTGCCTATTTTGGCTTTTCTTCCCCTTTTTGTCCCTCCTGGGAGGGGGACACGGTCAGGGCGTATTTACATGCCCCCACTGTGGCTTCCTCTTGTGGGAGACACGCTCAGCCTCGAAAAAAAGAAAAGGACTACAAGGCACACCGAGCGCTCAGCCCAGTAGAGGAGGATTCCAACTCCACAGGTGAGGAGGTTGAAGAGATAAAGAGGGGAACTGAAATCGTATTAGAAGCCAGTGCAGACAGTTTGCAACGCCACCAAACCACAACCATGGCAACTACTGAGCAAGTGCAGGAACTAATAGCTGCAGTGCAAAGCCTCTCCCTCGAAATGCAAAATATGAAAGCCGAAAACAACCTGTTAAAACAAATGGTGGCAGTGAGAGAGCCCCCTAACACAGACCTGCCCTCCCATGTCATTGTCCTCGGGGAAGTACGATGGTCCCCCCAAAACTTTAAAAGAATTCCTTGATGCTTGCAGGGTGTATTTTTCCTTCAGAACCCGCACCTATGCCTCTGATCATGCCAAAGTTGGATTCTTGGTGTCCAATATGACAGGGAACGCTCTTGCTTGGGCCACTCCCCTAGTCACCGGAAATGACCCTGTTCTTCAGAATTTCGATGCCTTTGTTGACTTTGTCAAACGAACCTTTGAAAGACCCGAAATTTCAATGGCAGCTAGAGAAGACCTGATGGACATTCGTCAAGGACAAGTTGATGTGCTGTCTTACATCTCGTTTAAGAGATTGGCCCTGGAGACTGGTTGGTCTGAGCAATCCCAATTTATTCTGTTCCGCCGAGGCCTTAGGGAAGAACTAAAAGACGAAATGGCTCACTTCCCTCGTCCTACTTCCCTGCAGGATCTGACGACTCCCGCCCTTCAGATGGAGTTCAGGATGCAAGAAAGACGTCAAGAGAGAAGAAAGACACGCACTTCTTTTTCAAGGACCTCCTCACCTCCTTCAACAGTGGTCAAACCTCACGACGAGCCCATGCAAATCGGCACTACTCGCCGTTCTCTAACGCCTGAAGAAAGAAAGAGGAGAAGGGAACAGGGCCTATGCGCCTATTGTGCCTCTGATCGCCACACGGTGCATAATTGTACTGAACTAACCAAGAAACCGGCAGAAAACGCAAACCCTCAAGCCTAGTTGGGACGGGTTATCGAGGGCAGTCTTCCAGTCCCTACGTGACTATGTCAATTGATTGTTCGGACCCTTCTGAGGATTCCCACCTTATGGTTATAACGGTTAAGGTTACTGTCCATGGCAGCCCAGTAGAGACGCTGGCTCTCTTGGATTGCGGGGCCGCTGGGAACTTCGATGACACCCTTTGGGTAGACAAAGTCGGTGCTTCACGGATAGATCACAGACACGGCCAGAAGGTAGAAGGAGTTGACGGTACGCCTTTGAGTTCAGGACTCATCGTTCAGACGACCGAACCCCTTCCTCTCACTATTTTCCAGCATTCAGAATTCATTACTTTTGACATCATTCGAGCAGCCCAGTTCCCCCTAATCTTGGGTGTGACAACATAATCCCCATGTCGACTGGAAGTCAAACTGTTTGCATTTTAATTCCAGCTATTGCCAAACACACCGTTTCCAAGAAGCACACTACCAGGAGGTAAAGATCTCTCCCACTGTTCTCCACACGACTGTTGGGGTGCATTCCATTGACAAGGTATTGGAAGAATACCCTATGGTGTTTGCGGAATCTGCCCCCATGGCATTACCACCCCACAGACCTGAAGACTGCTCCATCGAGCTGATACCTAATGCCCTGGTGCCATTCGGCAGAATGTTCGCATTATCCAAGACTGAAAAGGACGCCCTACAAAAGTATTTGGATGACAATTTATGCAACGGTCTCATCAGACCCTCTAAGTCCCCGGCGGGTGCTCCTTTGTTCTTTATCCCAAAGAGGGATTCTAAAGACCTCAGGCCATGCATCGACTACAGGGGACTGAATAAGGTAACTCGCAAGGACAGGTACCCCATGCCCTTTATTCCTGACATCTTGGAATCGGTACAGGGAGCAACGGTTTTCTCCAAACTGGATCTGCGCAATGCATTTCACTTACTCTAAGTCCCGGAGATGAATGGAAGACAGCCTTCAGGACGCCTTTTGGCCTGTACGAATACTATGTGATGCCCTTCGGACTAGTCAATGCTCCTGCTATTTTTCAAAGGTCCATAGACCGGATTTTTTCAGATTTATCGTTTATATCAGTGGTGGTTTACCTTGACGACATACTTGTTTTCTCACAGACTATGTTGGAGCATCTGTTGCATCTTACGGAAGTCTTGGAGCGCCTTAAAAGACATCATCTACTGGCCAAATGTGAAAAGTGCGTATTTGGGGCGTCTTCGGTACCTTACTTGGGGTTTATCCTCTCACCACAAGGAGTACAAATGGATGAAAAAAAGGTAGAGGCTATTCTCCATTGGCAGGCTCCTTCATCAGTTAAAGAGGTACAGAGATTCCTGGGCCTGGCTAATTTTTATAGGCGTTTGTGCCAGGGTTTTCCAATACTGTTCTACCGATTACCAACTTACTAAAGAAGACATCTGTGCCTTTCATCTGGAGCCCTCAGGCTGAAGAGAGCGTTCAACTCTTGAAGAAAAGCTTCTGCAGTGCTCCCATCCTACGCCAGCCAGACCAAAACAAGCCTTTTATCGTTGAGACAGATGCCTCTGCCGTGGCTATAGGAGCTGTTCTACTACAAGAGCATGACAACGCGGAACACCCAATAGCCTATTTGTCAAAAACTCTCACTACGAGTCAACGGAATTATTCTCTAATTGAACGTGAACTTCTGGCCATTAAAAAAGCCTGTGAAGTTTGGAGACACCAACTGCAGGGGTGCAGTCACCCTTCCGTAATCCGGACCGACCATAAGAATTTACAGGTTCTACAGTCAATGGAGTGCATCAATTCCAGACAAGCCCGATGGGCGCATTTTTTTTCCACAGTATGACTTTAGCATCACTTATATTCCTGGAACCCAAAACACCTTGGCAGATGCCCTGTCCAGGAAGTCTTTTTCCTCTCATGTTGCCTCTTCCTGCCCTAAGAAATTGTTTCCCAGGAACCACATTGTCGCCACTATATCCTCCTTGTTTCAACAGATAAAAGAAGCCGTCTCCTCACATCCAGAACCCCGAGTCATGACTAAAAAGGATGGTTTATTCTTGAAGAATCAGAGGATCTGGGTACCATCCAAACCTCTCCAGGAAAACATGTTGTCTTGGTGCCACGATCACAAGACTGCAGGCCATAGGGGGCAGGCGAGTACATTGGACCTGATCAGAAGAGCCTTTTATTGGCCAGGGTTGTCTGAAGACGTTAAACGTTACGCAAGGACCTGCAGAGTCTGCTGTCAAAGTAAAAACACCACAAGGAGACCCATAGGTCTGTTGCAACAAGATTCCATCCCGGAACGTCCGTGGAGCCATATATCCACTGATTTCATTGTGGACTTACCCTTGTCACAAGGATGTTCATGCATAATGGTGACTATCGATTCCCTCACCAAGATGGCTCATTTTTCTCCACTCCCTGGTATACCAACTGCCGATGGTATGGCATTGGGTTTTCATTAAAGATGTGTTTCAACTCCATGGTCTCCCAGACAAAATTGTATCAGACTGAGGGAGCCAATACGTCTCCAAATTCTGGAAGTCCCTATGTGCCGCTCTTAATATCCAGCACGCATTGTCATCTGGCTATCATCCCCACACTAATGGGCAGAGTGAGCGTTTAAACGCCACCCTGGAACAGTATTTGCGCAGCTACGCCAACTTGGAACAAGACAACTGGGTGGATATGTTGCCGACGGCAGAGTTCGCATATAATAATTCCAGTCATTCCGCAAGCACAATGTCTCCCTTCTATTGCTCGTATGGATTTCATCCCCGAGCCATCATTCCCCTTTTCCCCTGCAAACCTGCACTTCCAGCGGTAGAGGAGGTACTAGTCCGGATAAGGGAGACCCAGGACAAAGCTAAGTTGAACCTCAGAGACAGCCTCCAGGCCTACAAGAAGCAAGCCGACCGGCACCGGCAGGTAGCACCTGCCTGGAAGGTGGGCTCCAAAGTGTGGTTATCCACTAAATACCTTCCTAGATGGTCTCGACCATCTAAGCTGTCCCCCAGGTTTATTGGTCCCTATTCCATTACTGCAAAAATCAATCCAGTGGCCTTCCGCCTAAAGCTGCCACATTCTCTTAGGCGGATTCACCCAGTGTTTCACGCATCACTTTTGAAGAGTGCTGAACAGTCACAAAGGGCACGTCCTTTCCCGACTCTCTCTCACTCACCTAATACACCAGAGTATTAAGTATCCAGGTTGCTGGACTCCAGGTACCGCAAAGGGCGCCTGGAATACCTGGTGCATTGGAAAGGTTTTTCCCATGCGGAGGACTCCTGGGAACCCAAAGCACACATCCACGCCCCTGTCCTCCTCCGGAAGTTTCACTGATTACATCCCGGTAAACCAGGGGTCTGGGCCTTGGCAGGGGGCATACTGTCATGCGCCGCATTCTCAGCTGGCGCCTTTGGCCCTGTTGCCGCTTACGGGCTTCCTGATTCCCGTCACGCATGACGCTGCGTTCACTAAGCGGTATAGTCTTTCTCCGCTTGGTTGACCGTAACGTTATTTAGCCACTCCTCTCCCTTGGCTCAGCGCGTTGCAACCTTCCACGGTCAGCTGCTTTTCTTCGCTCCCGCGGTCTTGCTACACGCTGTTATTCCTTGCTCCTCGAGCCTTTCCCTACGTTTTTCCTTTCCTCTCCCGGCTATTCTCCGGTCCCCGCCTTCAGAACTCTTCCTCCTTCTTCCCGTCTCTCCCTTGTTCCCGGCTTTCTGCTTCTCGTTTGTTTTACTTTCATTCCGGTGTTGCTGGAGTTTTACGTTTCCCGGTGCTTCCTGTTTGCTGCCTTCTCCCATCACTCGTCTGTTCTCTACGAGCCCAGCTGCCATCAGGATACCTGCCGGTCCTAGGTTTTTTTTGCCTATTTTGGCTTTTTTTCCCCTTTTTGTCCCTCCTGGGAGGGGGACACGGTCAGGGCGTATTTACACGCCCTCACTGTGGCTTCCTCTTGTGGGAGACACGCTCAGCCTCGAAAAAAAGAAAAGGACTACAAGGCACACTGAGCGCTCAGCCCAGTAGAGGAGGATTCCGACTCCATAGGTGAGGAGGTTGAAGAGAAAAAGAGGGGAACTGAAATCGTATTAGAAGCCAGTGCTGACAATATCTTTGAGCTGCAAATGAAGTCCTCGATCTGATTCTCACCATTTTCCAACTTGCAGTCGATTGGATTAGATTCCCCAAATTTAGATTGAACATTTGTTATCCGGGGGGAGTGTTGCGCTTAACATGTAGAGCCGTGAGCTCAGTGCACAGGGAAGATCCTGAATTGAAAAGAACCGTTGTGGTGCCGTGATTCTTCCTGAAAATTCAGCGGCAGCCTGCTAAAGCCTCCTTGCAGCCACTGGCTGACTGAAAACTCTAGTGAAGGCTCCCCTGCAGAGAATCGCTGTGCGCGGACTACCGCCGGAGACCTGCGCGGCGACCAAGACTGCGGCTCCACGCGAGGCAGTTCAAGTTGAAGCCAAGCGGTGAGCCGCAGTGGGCCCATTGGGGGAGGGGCACCAGTGCTCAAGGCTGCACGCTCTGACCATCTTATCCTACATCTGAGCGGTGGTCGCTGCGCTCCCTCTACCCCCGCCACGAGGAAGGAACATTTGCGGCACCCCACCATCATCATGTAGCCATCATGTGTCTTCCCTGTCTGCGGGGGCCCGGACATCGGAGGCCTCTGCATTTGCCCCGAGCACGCCACATGTGTGCATCATCAACTGATTTCCCAGACTCCGGACGACCCTTCCTGGACCTCGGGGACCAGCGGCTGCCTATTCAGCACGTCGGACGGTCCTAGGCGGAGCGGTGTGGATACCTGTTCCCGCACATTGGTTTCAACACAGATCCTATCTCTGGTCGGTTGACCTGGCGTGCTGAAAGTGCTCCCCCCACCCTCCCCCATCTGCGACTGTAGCCTCTGGGCGGCGCATCCTCGAACAAGGTAGGTGCTGCGGGGGCTGCGCTTTCTTGCTGGGACGCAGTACGGCCCCTGCAGTCCTACACACTACCTGCACCCACCCGCAGTGAGCAGCTTGCTGCACCCTCCACCCCCCCCATCCGCCTGCACTGCTCCCTATGAACTCAGTGCCCAGGCGCTGCATCTGGTAACTTAATCGCTGGCGAGTCCCCCTGTTCATGCCCCTCCTTCTGGGTGCCACCTGAAAACACTAGCACTGGGTGGGGGGCTGCGGGTGTCATTGCCTCTGACACTGCGGAGGCCGGTGAACTTGTGCAGTGGGCACTGTAGAAGACACTGCCTGATCGCACCCCGGCAGGAGCCCCATTCCTGTTCCGTGTGATATTTTGCTTCCAACTCGGCGGAAGTCTCTACACACACTCCTGAGGGACCCAATGAAGCAGGGCGCCTCTCAACGGCTGGGACCACCACTACACCATCCGGTTGAGTGAGCTATCCCCTTGGTTCCCCCACGGATGGGGGCCCGCTCGCTCATGGTGAAGGATTACCTTTCCAAATACACCCTGCAGGGACCCTAATTCATAGGTTTCATGCTCCCCAAGATCAAATATTAGGAGTAAATGTACATTTTCTGGGCAGAAGCTCCCCCTCCAAACGTCTCATCTCACAATCCTACATGAAAGGATACAGTCAATCAGAAGGAGGGAGGCAGCACACCTGCACTACGGTGAGATCGCAGCCCGCCTGAACTTGACTCTTTAGGCCTGTGGATTGTTACTGGCCATCCCTACTGTGTCTCTCACCTATTGCAACAGCCGCAAGTCCTTCACATGTGTTCTCTAGGCCCCCGACCCTGGTCTGCCTACTGTGTGTCCCTTTGAACAGCACCCAGATCTGCCCTACCCCTCCATGGGCCTCACTGCCCGGGGACCCGCCTATGAGTTATCCCGTGGCAAGTGAACTGCCTGACCTTGATCAAACACTACCGCTTCTTGTGCGCTGCAACAGTTACTTCTGATAGCAGCTGTTGAGACCACGACAAAAAGGTGCTAATAAAGAATAGAGCTCCATCAACATGTTCGCGAAAACGCCATCAAAACCTGCCGAGCCTGAACCTACCACATTGTTGTCTCCCGAATCCACTGAATCTCAGAAAATGGGCTACATGCGGGAAGGATTCATTACCCTATACTCCAAACTGGACGACATGAACGGGACTAGATCGATCAAGGCCCACATGGAAAAAACTGACAACCGGGTCGCAGAGGTGGAGACCAGGGTCGGAGTAACCGATGAGGACATTCTTGCCCTTCGAGCGGAGGTGACCACGCTCACCAGACAGGTTCTGGACAGCAGCAAGAAAGGAACAAGTTACTTACCTGTAACTGTTGTTCTCCAGCATGGGTCTGGCATGGATTCACATGCTCATGAATATTCCCCGTCGTCAGGCTGGGAATCCTCGGTAAAGAAAAAATCAGTATCAGTTTCATTTCTGATCTGTCTTTCGTAGTAGTAACCAATCACTGATCTCTGCGTCATACTGACCACAACCAATGACTGCCCTCTACCTAAGCCCCGCCTCTGGCAGCCATCTTCAGATTTGGTAGCACGTGAAGTGGCAGTATGACCAAGAGAAGAGCCTCAGAGGGGTAGGCGGGAGGGTTCGCAAGTGAATCCATGCCAGACCCATGCTGGAGAACAACAGTTACAGGTAGGTAACTTGTTCCTTCTCCAGCATGGGGTCTGGCATGGATTCACATGATCATGAATAAAGAATACATAGCAGTACACACATGCACAACCACGGGAGGTGGCAAAAGCTCAACATTAAGCATTACATCAAACTCAACATTAAGCAATTCTTACCTCCTCACCCGGCTCACCTTAGGCGAACAGATTGCGCAGCACTGCTTGGCCGACCCTGGACTCCTCCCTGGAATCCCGATCGACGCAGTAGAATTTCGTGAAGGTGTGCGTCGACCTCCACGTAGCAGCCCTGCAGATGTCCAGCAAGGGCACACCAGAAAGGAAAGCCGTGGTAGCTGCGATCGCTCTAGTGGAATGGGCTCTCAGACGGCCAGGCAGCGGTCGGTTTGCCAACCGATGACAGTACATGATACAGCCGGAGAGCCATCTGGAAATGGAGGCCTTTGAGAGAGCCTTCCCCTGATTGACAGGTCCAAAGTTCACAAAAAGTTGTGACGTCTTCCGAAAACACCTTGTGCGGTCCACGTAAAACTTCAGCGCTCTAGCCACATCCAGCGAGTGCAAAGTCCTTTCGGCCGGCGACGAAGGCGACGGGAAGAAAACAGGCAACACCAAGGGTTCCTTGAGGTGGAAGTCCGACGGCACCTTGGGCATGAAGGAGGGGTGCGTCCTGAGCACTACCCTCGTGTCGTGAAAAGTCAAGTACGGGGGCTTGCAGGAAAGGGCCTGGATCTCTCCCACTCTTCGTGCGGAGGTGATGGCCACATGAAACGCTGTTTTCCACGACAAGAACTTCAACGGAGCCGAGTGCAGAGGCTCGAACGGAGGTCCCATGAGCTTGGTCAGCACCACGTTGAGCTCCCACGCCGGGGCCGGAGTCTTCACCGGCGGGAACGATCTGAACAGTCCCTTCATGAATTCTTTCACCAGACGATGAGACCACAAAGACGTCCGCCCCGTGGTTCTGGTGTATCGGGAAATCGCAGCAAGATGAATCTTGATGGACGCGTGCGCCAGTCCAGCCTTGGCCAGCGTCAGAAGGTACGGCAGTACCTGGGGAGCCGTAATCCGTAGAGGGTTAATCTTCTGTTCGTGGCACCAGACAGAGAACCTCTTCCATTTGTGTCCATAGCATTTAAGAGTTGAGGACGCCCTGGCCTTTGCAAGAACCTCTCTGCAGTCGGCCGGTATGTCGTATCCTCCAAACTCTAACGCTGCAGGAGCCAGGCCTGCAAGTTCAGCGACTTCGGGTCGTGATGGAGGATGGCGCCTCCTTCCCTGGAGAGGAGATCCGCGTCCACTGGCAGCTTTATTGACGGGGACGCTGACAAGTCCAGAAGGTCCGGGAACCATATCTGCCTCGGCCACGCAGGTGTGACGAGGATCATCCTGCACCGTGACCTCTTGAGCTGGTTGATGAGCCGGATCAGCAATGGCAATGGAGGGAACGCGTATAGAAACAGGCCCTCCCAGGGGAACGAGAAAGCATCGCCCATGCTCCTCGGCTGGGGAAACCTGCTGGCGAACCTCCGGCACTTGGAGTTTGTCGCCGTCGCGAACAGATCGATCTGGGGTGTGCCCCACCGTCGGAAGAGGCGGTCCACTAGATCCTGTCATAGTTCCCACTCGTGGCACGAGCGCAGCTCTCTGCTGAGCGAGTCTGCGATGGTGTTTTTTATCCCTGCCAGATGAAACGGCACCAGAAACATCCCTTGGGCGACGGCCCAATGCCAAAGATCCTGCGCCTCCTTGGACAGGGCTGGAGATCTGGTACCGCCCTGCTTCCTGATGTAGAACATGGTGGTGGTGTTGTCGGTGAAGATCCTCACCACCTTGCCCTTGAGAGACGGAAGAAAGGACCTGAGGGCCCAAAACACTGCACGGAGCTCCAGGACGTTGATATGGAGGGACTTCTCCGTCGGAAGCCAAAGGCCTCTCGCGTGCAGATTTTCAGTGTGCGCTCCCCACCCTTCCAGGGAGGCATCCGTGGTCACTGTCTCCTGGTGGCCGGGGGTCTGGAAGTCCATGCCCGCCGTCAGATGCGCGCGGGTGCCCCACCACCGGATCGCTCGTCGGAAACTCTCGTCGAGTGTGATCCTCTCCTCGAAGCTGCCCGTCGTCTGCATCCAACGCGCGTCCAGGAACTCCTGCAACGGGCGCATCCGGAGCCTGCACAGGCGGATGAGATAAATGCAAGAAGACGACATTCCGAGGAGGGACTTGATGGACCTAACCCTGGCCGCGTCCGCAGCCAGCATCCGCTGCACCTTGCCCAAGATGGCCCTCGTCCTTTCCTCCGACGGAGAGGCCAGAAGTGACACTGTGTCGAGCTTCGCTCCCAGAAACAGTGCGTCTTGCGCGGGCACCAGGTGGGACTTGGCGTAGTTTATGGAGAATCCCAGGTCCGTGAGTAGTTGGACGGTCCTTGCTGTGTGCTCCACGGCGAGCTCCTTTGCCTTTGCTCGGATGAGCCAGTCGTCCAGGTAGGGGTAGACGTGGATCCCCTCTCGGCGCAGCTGCGCCGCCACCGGTGCGAGGCACTTGGTGAACACCCTGGGTGCCGACCTCAATCCGAAGAGAAGGGCTTTGAACTGGTAGTGGCGCCCTTGGACCACGAACCTGAGAAACTTTCGGTGTCCCTTTAGGATGGGAATATGGAAGTAGGCAAACTCCAAATCCAACAACGACAGGAAATCGCCCTGCTCCAGTTGACCCAGGACGTGCTGGGGGTGACCATCCGGAACTTCTGTGCCTTGATGAATTTGTTCAGTCGTCGTAGGCCCAGGATGGGACGCCATCCTCCCGTCTTCTTCTTCACGAGGAAGTATCTTGAGTAAACTCCGGAGCCCCGAAGCCTCTTTGGGACGAGCTCGATGGCGCCCTTCTTGAGCATCGCCTTTACCTCCAAGAGAAGTTGAGGGACGTGATGTTCTTTCCTGACCACAGGGGGGACGCGCGGGCACCTCTTTAGAAACTCGAGCGCGTGACCCTGAGCTAGGGCGTCCAGCACCCAACGGTCGGTGGAGATGGACTCCCACATGCTGATGAAGCTCGCCAGCCGGCCTCCCACCGGGGTGCTTCGGTGGGGGCCCGACCCCACGGCCGGTTCAGTCCTGCTTCGACGAGGCTTTGCCGCCTTGTCCTCCTTGGCGACGACGGCGGGGTCCGCCTCACTTGCCTCGTCGCCTGTAAGCTTTCTGTGACGACGAACGGGCCGCTTGACCGTAGGTGGAAAATCCGCCGCTGGAACCTTTGGAGGCACCCCGTTTGCCTCCGCCGCTCCGAAAGGGCGGCCGCCGTTGCTGGAGAACCCCAAGAACCCGGGCCGTCTCCGTGTCTGCCTTGATGGCTTGAAGGGAATCGTCCACTGTTTTCCCAAACAGGTTGTTTCCGTCGAACGGCATGTCCAAGACTCTGGTCTGCATGTCCTGACGGAAGTCAGTAGCCTTGAGCCATCCACGCCGCCTAAAGCACACGCCGTTGCCCAACTGGCGAAATCCAGTGTCAGCGATGTCCGTCGCAATCGTAATGGCGTGGTCCGACGCCACCTCTCCTTCCTGCAAGATCTCTAGGGCTTCCGCCCTCTTGTCGTCTGGTAGGAAGTCCAGCAGGGGGGCCAGTTTGTACCACAACTCCCTGTCGTAGCGGGCTACGATAGGCAAGGCGTTGGCCGCCTTAATCGTCGTCGCTGCCGACGAGATGACTCTGCGTCCCATCGTGTCTAATTTCTTTCCCTCGCCGTCCGGCGGGGAGGTTGACGTAGAGGCTGCGCCCCCCCGCTTTCTTCCTGGCCGCCGCGGAGACGACCGAGTCCGGGGTCGGCTGTGCCCAAAGGCCCAAGGGGGCCGCGTCCGGGACCCGGTACTTCTTCTCGTACCGATCCCTTCTAGCCGGCGTCGTGGATGGGTTCTTGAGGAGGGCGAGGCCCTCATCCCAAATATCGTCTAGTAGAGGTACAGCGAGGACCGTCTTCCTCTTGGTCTCGCGCCGTTGATAAAGGAAACCTTCCTCCTTCTTCTCTTCCGGGCAGAGCTGGAAAAGCTCGGATGCCCTGGCGATCATGGAGTGAAACGATCCAATCTCGTCGGGCGGGGAAGCCCGGGTGGGAGGCGACGACGGGAGATCCTCGTCGTAAACCTTGTCGTCTGTACCCGTCGCGGCCGTGTCAGTCCCCGTATCATCCCCACGTGTCGTGGACGGGGAGGAGGGCTGAACAGGGCGGGATGGCTGAAAAGGAGGTGTAGGATGAATCCTTCTTCTCTTAGGGGGAGGGCTCCCAGAAGGGCCTGGCTCCGGGTCCCCCGTCGGTAGCGGTTCCACCGTTGGTGGTAACGGCAGGCTCGTCCTTATCTCCGAGCATAAGGACTGTATAGCCAACAAAATGGCCGCCGAGTTGTCTTGCGGCACTGGTTGAGGGGAGTCCGACGGGCGGTCAGGAACCCCGTCGGCACCCTCGACGTTCTCGTTGTCTCCTACGTCGGGGTCCCTCCTGACGGGCTGGTCTTCTTCCACGCCAACGCCGTGGCTTAAGACTTCGATCAGCTCCTCCTCAGAGGCTGAGGCCGAATCCACGACGACCTCCTGCCCCCCCCTTTTTCTTCTCCGTCGGAGATTTCACGGGGGTCCTGTCGATGGGCATGAAAGAGGACTCCCTCCGCGGTGGCAGGGAGACTCTGGGCCCCGAGGTCGCCACCACTGGTGTAGCCTCCACATGCTGAGCCAGGGCCGCCGCGACTGTCTCGATAGAGGCCTTGGCCGGGTGGATTAAGGCTTTCACCACCTTAGGTGCGCTCACCACCTTCTCCTTGGGGGGAGGGTCACCACCTCGCTCCCCCTCCGATGGGGCCTTCGAGCTCGAGCGGGGTCTCTCCCGGAGCTTCGCCGGGTGCTCGGCCTTCCTCTTACTCGAGCCAGAGCGTTGGCTCGTGGTTGATGGCGCCGGGGAGGATGCGCCCTGCCTGGCGCCCGTAGAGCCTGACCGTTCGGCGCTCCCGGTGCCAGCGGACTCGCGGTGCTTGGCCTTCTGTTGGACCCCTGTCGCCGGGGCGACCTCAAAGGTCTTAGAAGACCGCTCGGACTTCTTCTTCTTCTCGCCTGACGGGCTCTTTCCTTCCAGCCAGTTGGCGAGACCTGCATGGTCCGCTCCGACATTGCCGCAAAACGCACAGTCCTTCTCCACGTGCGTCTTGTCCTCATGTAGGCAGTAAATGCAAAGGGAGTGTTCATCCTCCTTAAAGACATTCTGAAGCTGGCATCCAGGGCAGACCCTGAACAGCTTTCCGGGCGTCGAGCTTCCCTTCTCCTGGGCCATGTCCAAGATGGGCCTGAGAAACTTCTGGAGTCCTCCAAAAGCGTGGCTCGACGAAATCTTCACCCTTGAGGGGCGTAGACGAATCAGACACGGGTCCCCGTTAATCGGATGAAGAAACGGTGGAGCTTGAGGCTCTTTTGACCGAAAAGAGACATTTTTCTGAGAAAAAACGTGAAAAAAAGCACTAACGCTCGAGAGCAATAGCATGAGGATCCCAACACTTGAACGTGCGGTAAAAATCTGAAGATGGCTGCCAGAGGCGGGGCTTAGGTAGAGGGCAGTCATTGGTTGTGGTCAGTATGACGCAGAGATCAGTGATTGGTTACTACTACGAAAGACAGATCAGAAACGAAACTGATACTGATTTTTTCTTTACCGAGGATTCCCAGCCTGACGACGGGGAATATTCATGAGCATGTGAATCCATGCCAGACCCCATGCTGGAGAAAA
The DNA here is from genome assembly GCF_040938575.1 of Ambystoma mexicanum. Classification (NCBI taxonomy): domain Eukaryota; kingdom Metazoa; phylum Chordata; class Amphibia; order Caudata; family Ambystomatidae; genus Ambystoma; species Ambystoma mexicanum. Next base: position 433,809,455 of record NC_090931.1, on the reverse strand, counting down.
TGAAGATATCGAATTGCACTCCAGGCGCTATAACCAGGGTGCTGGAAGATAGGACTTATGGCCCCATGGAAGACTATATTGAACACACCCTACCCATGCTACTCGACTCCCCGAAACTTTCACCACAATTCGCAATAGAGTGCCTACCATGCACTGATGACAAAACCAAAGCCGGGGGTGCCCCCTCGCCCCATTATTGCAAGAGTTTTAAATTATCGGGCTAGAGACACACTTCTTCATGCAGCAAGAGCCAAGGGGGAACTCTTCCTTGGTTCCTCCAGGATCCACTTGTAGCCCGATTTTTCTGTGCCTGTCCAACAGGAGCGCAAAACGTTCCTGGCTGCCAAGAAGAGACTGTGATTTGGGGGTCAAATACACTATGCTGTATCTAGCCAAGCTCAGGATTGAACACTCGAACCAAGTCTACTTTTTAAACATTCCTGAGGCGGCCTCCAAATTTATTGACAAACATTTCCCAGGATGACCACACAAGCCTTGGAAGCCAAGCACATACTGACTTGCACATCTAAAACTGTATAACAATATCTAGTGTGTTCCGAGGTCCACCAGTGGATGCCCTACCCAGTCTATGCCGGACCATCTGATTTCTCGTTCAGTTTCATGAACTTGTTCTCTTTACCCGTTATGCATTCCCTGTACGTTATGCACCACAAAAATGCCTAGTCGTCATCCTACTACGGAGGCTTTGCCGCTCATGGCCACTGTTTCTGGTTTTACTGTAAGTTCTCTGGGTGTTCATCCCTCTGATTGGGAGAGGGGTGGGGGAGGGTTGGGGGCGATTATGTTGAAAATTCCTTGACGTTCGACGAGAAGCTAGAGTACTGAAACGTACCCAGACTCATACATGTAGATCAGGCCCCATTCACACCCTCGAGAAGCATATTATCCAACTTCTAACACAATGTTCTGTTTTATCAATGTTCGCTACCTCTCCTGATGATGGACGATAATCTGGTTTGTACGAGTTGGAATATCAGGGGATCGGGCAATAATGCAAAAATGCAGAAGTTGCAGCTGTATTTTGAGCGATACAGAGTGAAATTGCTCTTTTTACAAGAAACCCATGCTGGTACTGATAGGTTCACTAAATCATGGGGTCCCCAGCAATACTATACAGACTACTCCACCCAGAACCATGGAGTCATGACCCTGATACACAAGAGCCTGAAATTCCAACACAAGGCAGTGCATATAGACCACCAGGGCCGCTATGTTTTGTTATTCGGGACCCTGCTAAACAGGGAAGTTGTGCTCCTTAATGTATATGGCCCAAATGTGGACGATCCTGGATTTTACACGCATCTGGTATCCCTGCTATCCAGGTTCCCCCTCATCCCTATCCTCTGGGGTGGGGACTTCAATACGATCTTGGACATAGATTTTGACTAATCGGGCTCTAGGCCTCGTCAACATTCCAAAGCGGCTAGAAAGATCATAGAAATCCAGGCTCAGATGAAGGTGTCGGGACGCCTGGAGGCTGTTGCACCCGGATTCTCGATCATACTCGTTCTATTCCTCAGTGCATGACTCCCATTCACAGATCGACAGGTGGCTTGTCTCGGATATACTTATTAGAACCATCACACACATGGCAATCCTCCCCAGAACATTCTCCGGGCCACACCCGATAACGATCTCCCTAAATTGGGGTACAGATAACAAAGGGCCCTGGTCATGGAGATTGAAATCTTATTCTCTATTAGATATCACCTTTAAAGCGGAACTGGAGACAGCCATAGGAAGGTAGGTAGATATGGGGAGGGGGAGCGTCTTGGCCGTATTTTAGCTAGGCTTCTCCGCCAGGAGTCCGGCTCACCCCATATCCCGCCCATAGAAAGGGCCGATGGTACCCTAGCCCTATTGTTACAAGCCATTAATGCGGAATTTCGTTCCTTCTACGAGTCCCTCTACTCCAATGAAGACCGTATTCCTACGGTGGTAGTGGAGGCATACTTGGACAGCCTCCCGCTTTCCACCGAGACTAGGGACTCCATGGATGAACCAATTACACCTGATGAAATATCCAGAGACATCGATTCCCTGGCATCTGGGAAAGCCCCGGGCTCCGATGGCCTACCGGTTGAATTTTGTAAACAATACAAAACCCGCCTGGTCCCCCACTTGCACGCATTGTGGGAGGACTCCTGTGAGCCAGGTGTCCTCCCCCCTTCCCTTCGAGAATCTATAATCACAGTGCTACTTAAACCAAGCAAACCTCCCACTCAATGCGGCTCATATCGGCCACTCTCTCTAATCAATTGTGATGTCAAGATCTATGCTAAAGTGTTGGCTTTGAGACTGGCCCTGTATATGTCTTACACGATACACCCAGACCAGGCGGGATTTATCCCCGGGTGCTATACTTCCCTTAATCTGCGTCAACTTTTTAATATTCTTGCCCGAATCCACCCAACCATACAGGCAGTGGCAGCCACAATGGACATGCAGAAGGCGTTTGATTCTGTCTCCTGGAGCTACCTCTGGGGGGTCCTCGAGAAGAACAATTTCAGGCCCTGCTTCCAGTACTGGGTTAAGCTTCTGTTCTCATCCAGCGGCTAGGGTCCGCACCGAGGACAGATGCTCAGCCCTTTTCCAAATTGGCAGGGTACGCAACAGGGCTGTCCCTTTTATCCTCTAATCTTTGCCATATCCATAGAACCCCTCGCTGTCAGGGTATGGCAAATGCATGTACATAGAGGATTGAGACTGGCTGGTCCTCCCGATAACTCCCTATATGCCAACGATGTTCTTTTCATCCGCTCTCCTGCGGACAACCTCGCCCAGATACTTGACGGTGCCATACACTTTGGTGAAATCTCAGGGCTCAAGGTCAATTGCTCCAAATCCATCCTGTTTCCGCTTAGTGAAGTCCCTCTCCCCCTCCAGACCCACTGGGCTTCACGTGGTCACAGACTGAGATCACCTATCGTATAGTAGTGGGTGCTCGTCAGTCCGGCCCCCTCATGGCCAACTTTGGAAAATACCTTACTGCACTTACCAGAAAATGTATTGGCTGGGCTAAATTACAAAGCTCTTTAGCGGTCAAAATCAGTATTCTAAAAAAATAATTGTACTCCCCCCAACTCCTCGAGAAGTTTCTCAATATCCCATTATGGCCCGGCAACACATTTTTCTAGACGTGGGTCCCGTGCCTGCCGGGCCTAGAGACCCAAGCTACTCCTCGCTGATGAGCCCCAACAAGGGTGAAACATGTTTGGGGATGCTTGTGGTCTCGTGCAGAAGGGATGTGACCTAGCAGTTCGGGCTGGACTTCCCCTTTTGGGGTGGGGCCAAACCTGATTTGCATATGGTCTTTCCCCTTCTGTAATGGCTTGGCAGGCGAAGAACGATGGTCTGGAGGGTTGCCCCGAGCAATGCCAGTGGTTAAGATTCAGTCTAAACCTTCCAGCCATCACCTCTTTGTTTTTGCGATGTATACTGTTGTGCTGGCTCCGACCCGGACCCCCCCCCCACACACATTTGTACCGTAACATGGGCTTCGGATACGGAGGAGGCTTGGGCGGCCCAGCAACCACTATTGTGACGACCCAGGAACCTCTGGGCACCTTTCTGCTCCTATATCTCCTCTGTATCGGCTGATACTGATTGCGTCACTGACGATCTCTCCTCCCCAACTCTAGTAAATACTTGAATTATCTGCTTCGTTTGAATTGTAGTAAGTGTACTCTGAATGTTGTGTTTTTTGCTGTCCCCCATCATTCTGCATGTACCATTGCTATTAAGTTTATGCCGACTGCTTATTTGCCTATTGTTCGCAAGATGCTTGCTCTCTGGTTGCAACATCAAGCGCAATAAATAAAGTTTAAAAAAAAAATGTTTTATCCAAACCAGCTCACTAATACAATTAGACTGGGAGCTCGAATTCGTTGAGGATGAGCTGTTGATTAAATTCCAAATGTTTCTGGAGTTGGACTCTGTTAGGGAGAATTCTAAGAAACTTTGCTGGATTTTAGGACTTTAATTTTTTACCTGGAGAGAGGGAGATCCTATTTTCCTCACTCTCCCATGTATTTTTAATGCGATTTGAACACTGGTTCTTTGTAGGTATGGTGTCTGACAAACTCCATAGGCATCATCTTTACATTGTGCCACACAGCAGCTTCAGTGTAGTGGCACAGGGAAGGCTTTCAGATTTCCCAAAGGTTTAAATACCTTCTCTTGGATAAACTACTTTCTAGACCCAGCACACACTATCTTACAATAGGGTGCTGGAGGGGTTACTTAGTATCCCCTTTTGTCTAGATTCTCATGTAACATTTTTATGTTACCCTTTCCTCGATGAACGGCTGATGGCAGTGGTTTACTTTTAACTACTGTGGTGTGTCTTTACCGCAGCTGCAGTAAGCACCCAAGTCAAAATGGCCCTGGTCTTTTTTTCGCCATTTCTTTGTGGAAAGGTCCTTCTTCAGATTTAGTCTGCGCGCCAAACCAAGTTTGGTCCCTTTGTTAGTTTTGCCTTTGGCGGGATTCACGAGTGAAGCCCGCCTCTGGCTCCAGGGTATCTGGCAGGGGCAGGAAGCGAGGGAGGTGCCCAAAACTCCCTGTGCTTAGTCTCCTAGGAGTCAAGAATGCACTCTTGGGTGATTGGCTGGCTGACTGTCCGGCAAGGACAGCCACCCTGCTGGGTGACTGACAGCTGGACTGGAATGAATGGAAGAAACATGCATAACAGCAAGGCTTTTTGGCTTGGTAGGCAGAGTCGAGCACTGGACGAAGAAATCCAAAGAACTTGGAAGATGCCTGCTGCAACTCTAGAAACGTTGGTTTGCCCGGTGAAGCCCTGCTGCTGTGCTGAAGCTCTGAATTCGCCTTGACCAGAGAAGCCCTGCAAGGACGACTTCTCCCCTGGATTGGTGGGACCAATCAACTCCACAATAAGCCCGCCTGGACATCCTCTCGAAGCTGGCTGTATTTCCACTGCTGATACTGGAACCGAAGAGCCAGGGAGAGGAACACCAGATTGTGTGGGTCGCTTTTAAGTGGGCCAAGAGTTGCAGGAATATACTCCAGACTCCCAGGAAGCAGGACTGACCGAGCCTCAGCCACCTCAGAGTGCTGGACCCCAGGTGCAAGGATAGCCCAACTCGACAGCCAAGAATCCGCGGTGGTGCTATTTGCTGAGACGCGAGGAGTTGAAACCGCGAAGTGCCACTGAATAGAAGTTAGTCCTTTTCTGTCACCCTTCGTCGCATTGCCGTGCAGGAGTCCACCAGACATCCTCCCTCTTGTCCCCACGACTTAGGTCGAGGAACACAGGATCTGCAGAGCTGCACAGGAACAGAAGCCAGCTGTAACCATTTTTCTCCTAACCAAACATACTGTACAGTCTAAGAGAATTTACCTCTTGTGTAGCGCACTTGTTCTCATTTGAGACTTGTCTTGGATGCTTCTGTAGAGTTGTCAACAGCTTCTTTACCTCACAGGCCTAAACAGATTTTCTACAAAGACTTCTAAAACATTGTGCAAGACTTATCTACCTCTAAAAAGTGCTTCAGCTCACCTAGACTTTTGCTCAATTGACTTTGGCCTAGCCTGACTCCGTGAATAACTCTTCTCTCCTCCGATTGTGTGTTTTATCTTCCTTCTAGGAAAGGGTTAACTTGCTCTGCATTGGGGTTGGGGGGTTCAAAAGTACTTACCCGCTTCAGAATATTTGTGAGATCTCCTGTTTTGTTCTGACACTTTTCTTTAACATACTTCTAAGTACTGCTGAAAAGGCAACAGTGATATATTAATGTCCACAGTGTCCTAGCTATTTAAGTCTGTAGGAAGTGTCTGTGTGCCATCCCAAATGGGTTCTTGCCGATTTAGAGAAACTAAGAGTGCGTATTTTGGAGTGCATTTGTGCGTTACTATTATAGTGCCCTTTCTGAAGAAGGTTTACTCAAACTGACTATTAAACTAATAATTGTTTAATCAAAAAACCTTGCGTTTAAGAGTTTATTTGGGTACTTGTCACTGTGAATCTCTGTAACTCCACTACTGCTCACATTGACCCCTCTTGAGATAAGCCTGGCTTCTCAATCATACTACCAGCCTGTGTAGTACAGACTTATACCAAAGGTTGGGTTCCCATCGCCAGTAGGTCAAGGTTGTTATAGTGCACCCAGAGGGTAGTGCTCCAAATCTTGCCTAACAGACTCCATGAGAGCCCCCAACATTCCTTTTCCGTCTAAATCCAATCTACTTGCCCTACGGGAACAAGACCAATTTTGAGGTTCATTTTGCAGACATTTTATTTCCCTGCATATCCTGATAGTCACTTCCTTCCCGTTTAAGCTTGCATATGGCGCAGTTTAGTTCTCTTTTACGGGCTGCAGTTTCTTGGTCAAATATATGAGGATGTTTCACTATATTGCCTACCTTTTTAGTTATGGGTTTATCAATTTCCCAAATGGCATCCACAAATGCGGCTGGAGATAGGAGAGGGTGAATGTTATTAATCCTAATACTATTCATTTGTTTTTACAGATTGTTATTTCGGTCACCTTAGTGCCTTAACCTGCGGACACTATTTCCCACTCTGATTTACCGAAAGAATAGTATTGTAGGTGTCCCTTACTTGTGATATTTTTGGAAAATCAAAAAATACGGAAAGAGGAATATGATCACTAGATATATTGTTTTGCTCTCCTCGTCAGGGTGAGCTTCAGCAGAGGATGGACTGCAGGAGAGGTATAAATTGTGCTGCAGACTTCTTACCCCCAAGATGTCCACTACAAAATCTTTGTCGACTTGTGTTTCTTGGGTATACATCTTGAAATGTTAGGCAGCCTTTAGGAGGAGCTCACTATACTGTGCCGATTATACATCGCAGAGTCAGCCACGGGCTGGTCATGGTGGTACAGAGATTGTATGTGTCTGGGGAGTTTTCCTAGATTCCTACAGGCAGTATGACTTTAGTAAGCTATCCCAGTGGTTTGTAGATCCCCAAATCGAAGTATCAGTCTATACTAGCTCAGGACCTTGGTAGAATGGCAGAGCAGTCAGGGTTATCTTAAGAGGAAGATGTGAGCTGTAGGTAAGTACACTGAATCTTAGCTAAACAGACAACAAAGAAGCACTTGTAATGATATACAAAGTATATATTTATTATATTTACACCAGAATCACTTTAAATACCTAAGACGCTTACGTTAGAACACTTAGGAATACTTAATAATACACTTCAAAGGGCTTTTTCACTTTTGTGTTTGTTCGCGGTCCCATTTGTAGCAACGTTAGAATGTTATCGCATTATCGGTTATTGCGCACTCATGCAGTTTTCAGGGGTTTATACAATAGTACATTTACTCTGCAAACACATAGTAAAGTCACTAAAAGGGAGGGAAATGGTTAGTTCATGTAATATGAGCTTATTTCAAGGTTCTAGAGACGGTTTCTTCGCCTAGCAAGTCTTTTAAGTCCAAAAACACAACCCTAGCTAGAGGCAGTTCAGAGAGGGCTTGAAGTCTTGACAATCAGCGAATTACGAAGAGTTCCTGTGGATTTCTTCCAGTGTGGAGAGTTTTTGAAGCAGCAAGTTAGCAACTAACGAAGGAGACATAAAAGCAGACTCGAGAAGGGGACCGAAGCAGCGGCTTGGGTCTGAGTTTAGAGGTTACCCTGGACACCTCTACGTGCACTCCAACACTCTGGAGGGACTTCTCAGAATCAGGTAAGCAATACCTTTTCCCCCCACGGTACCTTCAATTACAATAAAATGTTTGTGCTAGATGCTCTGCGATTTTGCCGCTCTGGACCAGACCTCCGGATTCCTTGGTCTGGTGACTGAAGGCAAGACAATGGACGGGATCTCTCAGCAGCAGTCTCGATTGAGGACCTGTGGCAAGACTTTCAGCAACTTCTTGGTTCACTCTGCGGTTTTGGCACCTTTTCTGCAGCACCAACAAAGGACAGGGATCGCCCGGTCAATCTTCTTTGCTTCCTGCATTCCCACACTCTTGTGAAGGGGTCTGGGCGAGTTGGGTCAGATCTCTGGATTGTCTGTACGGGTTCAGCAAAGATTTGGACGGATTCAGCCCTTCCACAACGATGCACTCGAAATGGCATTGGGGTTCTGCTGGAAACTCCTAGGACCTCGGGTGACGGCTCGTTTCAAAGTTCGTCTTGGGACTGGTTGTTCCCACTAGCCAAAAAAGATAAGGAGTCCTCTTCTGAGCTTCTCTACCGCACAGAAAATGAGGTCAGGACAGCAGTGGTCGCTTCACGGTGTTGCAAAGAGTCTGCAAGAGTCTCTGGTCGTCTTTTTCTTTAGTTACTTCAGCTTCCAGTGTTTAACTTGTTTTTTACTTCAGAAGCCTCATCTTTTATACAGTTCTAGCAAACACTACTCTGCAATCTCTCTCAGCATTTCACACAAAGGGGCATTTTGGCTGTCCAATCAGGACATCCAGACCCCCCCTATCGGAGCTGGACCTATTCACGCACTCTGGCAGACAAAGGACAGGGGGGTGAAAACTGCTCCCCCTTTTCCTGCCTTCCCAGACACACTGGAGCCTAGGCAGGGATACCTATGGGTTCACGACAAAGGCAAGACACACACACTGACCTCCCCTTCCCAGAACTGCTAATCACTAAAAAAAAAAAAAAAAAAAGTAAAAAAAGAAGTGAGGCCCCAAGATGGTACTCTGGTGCCACAATTGTGCACTACCGAGGCTATGGATATAGCCTGCGGTATATAAAAAACACAATAGTTGGAAGAACACGTCCACTGCCACCAGCCATAACCACGATCCTGAAGTGTCAATGTGGTAGAGGTCTTGGGACATATCCTGCAAAATACTTGGCTGGGCAGTTTCTAGTCGTGCTCTTGGCAACAGGTTTGTCTTTAGCTCCCTTCTCTTGTGAGCGCCCTTGGAGGTTGGACAGTTGAGCAAGGTGCCAATCAAAGAAGTCAACAAAGCATGATATTCTTCGCATTACTTTGTAGAATTTTTCGTCGGTCCATTGGGTGGAGCTTGGAAAACCTGTGGGAGCAGGGGTAGAGCTACTCTCTCATGTAGAGTGGTGTTAATTCTGCACGACCCCTGAATGGGTGTCGCGAGACAGATGGTTCTTTTTTTGCCTTTAAAATAGGAGATTTAGAGAGTATGTGCGTTGAAGATTGAGTTTTTCGACACTTTGGACTTGAGGAGAGTGTCTGGGACATGTTTCTTAAAGAGCTCCCTCATTTTAGTGTTATTGGAAAGGGCAGTCGAAGCATCTTCCGACGCCCGTTTTCTGGTACCCAAGGCTTTGTCTGGTTTATTTGCGGTGTCGGGAACAGATTTCGGCATCTGTTTTGGGGTCTCTCATGTGGCGAACACCATTGTGATGGCTCAGAGGGCAGCGATTTATTTATCTTCCCTTCTACAATGCGTGTGGCTTAACTATCGATGATGGTAACAGGAGCGACAGCCAGAGAACGGACAGGACTGAATGGGCTGGAGAAACAGTGTATACAAGGGGTTTGTCCTGTCCTCAAAAAGTCGTTAATGCAACACATTCTTGCAATCATTATTTGAACCTTCAAAAGCATCCAGAAAACCAACTATCGAGTGTGTTACTGGGAAAAGAACCATCCAACCACTGAGATTTATCTACAGCTGCCTTTATTTGGCTAGACATGTAGTTTTCATGTGTTTTTATGGCTAAAGCATGTTTGGCTCATTACAAAAAAAAGGAATGCTTAGATCGAATGTAAAAATCAATCTGTGAATAATACATACAGTCAACAGCAAGAAAAGTAGAGGCATAGACATTCCTTTGTTTTATGCCTACTCACTTACCCACATAGGTAAGACCTGACTAAATATTACTTCCCATCAGTCAAATCCTGTGCGATATTTAACAATTCATTGGGTACTATTTGCATCATATATCCATTGCAACTAGTAAATTAAATGCAACATATATAACATTGTGCGTAGAAAATGCATACAATACAAACAAATACACCTGATGTTTTCTACGTGGAGGTATCACCACAGGCACTTAGACAGAGAAGAGTGAATTTGGGATTGTAGGTCTAGTGGCTGGGTGGCAAGTATCAGAAGTCTGGTATATTGGTCCACTGTGTGTGGAGCTAAGACCTGAAAGTGGGGTCTACTAAAGCCTGGCGTTTGAGGGATGACCAAGAAACTGGTTGATGTCTAGATGTGAATAGAGAAAGGTTAGTATGGTCCTAGCTCGTGACGGCCCTGGTGGGGGCACAATGACCACTGATGTTTCACCTCGATTGAATATCAACCTTCTTCTGGGGCCAAGTGTTAACAAGTCTCCCTAGGGATAAAAAGATATGTTTGTACTCAGTATAAGGTATAAAAGACGGCGCAATCCTGAATAAGGATAGTAAAAAGGTTAAAAAACCCTTTTAAAATAGGGTAGAAAATAAATGAAAGACCTATGGCCCTGTAGCACAAGGGCGGACCTTAAAATAGATCTGTAAAAGGGTGAAGCTCTAAATGTTTTTCTTCAAAGAGGTGGTAGACAAGTGTGGAGATCAAATGTCCGGAAGCCCCTTCTGTCTTCGGAACCAGCAAGGAAGGCGAACTTGAGTAGCCTTGCTGGCCCAGGGAATGTGTCCTGGGTTCTGAAACCTTAGCAAGATAAGTCCTAGGTCGGCTTTCACAACTCTGCACATGGGAGCGGGGAGGGATAGAGAAACACATGGACAAAGGCAAGTCCGTGTTAGGAAGGGTGCCCGTGATACATGGGCACGAATGGTAAAAGAAAGGGTCCTGGCCCTTAAGAATAGGGTGGAGGGGGTTTGCAATAACCTTGCATGCAGCCCCTATGGAGCAGTGGAGGGGTCTGCCTGCGATCCGCGTTGGGCGAGAGCTGGAGCGGTGTCTGTGCACCTGAAACGCACATGCTTAAGAAATGAGTGTCTGTGCCTGGTGCATGCGCACTGCGGGTAGTGTGCGGTTGCCATGGACTACGCTAGGAAGCGTGGGTCACGTGTACGTAATATGGGAGTCCATGGATAAAGAAGGGGGTGCTGGAAATGCTGTCAGCCCAAATAATGGGCTAAAAGCAATGCGCCCCAGTGCCGAGGTGAATAGTCATCCTAGAGTCAGTCAGCACTGATGTGTACCAGAGGCTACAACTGTACCTGGGAGACCCTGAAGTGGAAAACACGGGGGCTCCCCATATAAGCACAGTGCACTGTGCGGTTGCACTACGGAGTGTTATAAACCCCGATTGTGGGTGAGCGAACCTGAAGTAGGTGGCCAGATATAAAGGATAAGGAAGGGGGCGCTGGATAAGCAGTAAGCCTAAATCATATGACGCAAACACTGCGCCCTGATGCCGAGGTGGATAGTTATAGAGCCAGTCAGCGCTGGTGTGTACCAGATAGTACACCTGTACGTGTGTGGTGCCGGGCGGCCCTGGGGTGGGCACCAAGGGGGCTCTCTGTATGCGCACAGTGCATTCTGGGGTTGCACTGCGGAGTGTGATGAGCCCAGATTGTAGACGGGCGAGCCTAAAGTAGGTGGCCTGACAGAATGGCATTTGGATGCATTGTCTGGTGCATGCATTATTCGTTTGTTTTTATTATTTGTAAAGCGCACCTAACCCATGGGTAGCAGGGCGCAAGCAACAAGAGGGGTGTACAGCTTAAGTAACAGAGCATGCAGCGAATGAGTCCAACTAGGTTACAATGTTGGAGCGTCCAGCATTTGGTCCAATATGTCAAAGTACAAGTTATAGATGAGTATACATAGTTTACAAAATTTGAGGATATATCTAAGCATATACAATTTACAGTTTATACACAATTTACAATCGGTGAGGCAGTGGAAGTGATTGGATGTCCTAGCATTAGGTGTTGTGTTCCTTAATCCAGCGGATGGTATTGGATCTGAATTGTGGGTAGGGAAGGTCTTCCCTAAGGGATGGTGGTAAGGAATTCCAAAATTGTGCCGCTTTGACAGGGAAGCTATTCCCTCCGGACATCGTGCGTTTAAATCTTGGGACAAGGAGGAGGTTTGAATTGGCCTTTCTAGATGGGCGGCAGGAAGTCGGTCTGGTGAATCTCGTTATCAAATATTGGGGGGGCCGCTTGATGTAGCCATTTGTGGGTCAGAGAGACCGATTTAAGGAAAATGTTGTCTTTTGTAGAAAGCCAGTTGTGTGACCTTCTAGTCTCTGAGATGAACAAGTTACTTCTTACCTTGTAACGTTCTTTCGATGGGATGTTCCTCCGACGTATTCCTTATCTTAGATATCTCCTTCCAGCTCTGCTGGCCTCGGAAAATTTTTCTCTAGAGGGCGCTGCGCGTCGACGTCCGCCAAGTCGATGTCGCTCGACAGCCGCCGTATCGACGTCGACATAATCCTGCCTATAAAGGCCGCGCGCAGCGTCCAATGCTCAGTTCCGTTTTGTAGCCCACAATATTTCTGTCTGGACTAGACTAATCACCCTGAAGGAGCATTAGCTGCAACAACAAGGGAAGTAGAACTGCGGGGATGGATGGGAGGGTCGATAAGGAATATGTCGGAGGAACATCCCATCGAAAGAACGTTACAAGGTAAGAAGTAACTTGTCCTTCGAAGGGATTGTGTCCTCGACGTATTCCTTATCTTAGATAGGCTCCCATAGCAGCATTCTATTATTGGAGGTGGGAGTACTGACTTCACGCTGTCTTCTATTGATGAATAGAGTGCAGTACAGCCCTTCCAAACCTAGTCTCTTGACTGGAGGAGGAATCAAAGTTGTAAAATCGTGTAAAGGTATGGACAGACGACCATGTGGCGGCCGCACAAATGTCTTTAACCGGCACACCTCTTTTCAGGGCCGATGTAGCTGCAATACCTCTAGTCGAATGAGCCCTAAAGGTTTTGAGGGGGCTCTTTCCCTGCCAGTTTATAACATTCCAAAATGGCTAGAATGATACATCTGGAAATGGTCTGCTTAGTTATTGGTAACCCCAGCTTGTGACCTGTGTGACCTACAAACAGCTGGTCTGCCTGTCTTATCCTGGCTAGTCTACTGATGTAAAAACTTAAAGCCCTTCTAGGGTCCAGCCTGTGTAACCTCTCTTCCTCTTTCCCCGGATGAGGAGGAGGATAGAAAGATGGTAGGGTAATCTTCTGAGTGATATGGAATTCAGAAACCACCTTTGGGAGGAAATTAGGCTTCACTTGCAGGACAACTATGTCTTTGTGAAAGATTGTATGAGGGGGTTTACAAGAAAGAGCTTGTAATTCGCTCACCCTTCTAGCAGATGTAAGTGCTATTAATAAAACAGTTTTAAGGGTAAGGAATCTTAACGAACAAGAATGGAGTGGTTCGAAAGGTGTGCCCATCAGGAAAGTTAGGACCAAGTTTAAATCCCATAGGGGAACCTGGAATGGTCTTGGGGGATACACATTGGTTAACCCCTTTAGAAACTGTATTACCAAGGGTAACTTGAAATAGGATGGTTCTTCCGCAGTGCGCTTAAAGATGGATAGCGCTGCGAGATAGCCCTTAATGGTGCCAACTTGAAGGCCTGAATTCGCCAAATAGAGTAGGAAGGACAAAACCATTGGTGTACCACATGAAAAGGGGTCGATATTCTGTTCTCTACACCAGCTGCAAAATCTGTTCCAACGGCAGCGGTATAAAGACTTTGTTGCTGGCCTCCTTGCCGAAAGCAACACCTCCATAACATCATCAGGGAGGTCCCAATCCTTGTACCTCAGCCTTTCAGAAGCCAAGCGTGAAGGTTGAGGGTTTTGATGTCTGGATGGAGAACCTGACCTCCTTTCTGTGAGAGTAGGTTCTCTCTGAGTGGAAGTCGAATTGGAGGGCAGATGGACAAGTCTAGAAGGTCCGGGTACCACGTTCTCCTGGCCCAATCCGGGGCAATTAGGATCATGGTTCTCTGGAATCTTCTCAACCTCCTGATCATTTGAGGAATGACAGGGACCGGTGGGAACGCGTACAGAAGCGGAAACTCCCAGTCCACTATGAACGCGTCTCCCAGAGCTCCTCTCGGGGGAAATTCCCTTGAGCAGAACAGATCGCATTTCCTGTTGACGCTGGTGGCGAACAGATCCACCTGAGGGGTTCCCCAAAGGGCGAAGATCTCTTGAAGGACTTCCTGAGCTAGTGCCCACTCGTGGGAGACTGTGCTCTGCTTGCTCAGAGCGTCCGCTGTCAAGTTCTTCTCTCCGGCTAGGTGAACTGCCGATAGAGAGATTCCTTCTTGGATTGCCCAAAACCAGAGCTGCATCGCCTCTTTGCACAGGGGTAGTGATCCTACGCCTCCTCTTTTGTTGAGGTAATGCATGGCCACCGTGTTGTCCGTCATTATCAGGACATTTTTCCCTTGTACAGCTGGCAGGAACGCCTCCAGTGCAAGTCTGATGGCTCTCAGCTCTAACAGGTTGATATGTAGTCTGGACTCCGATGGAGACCAACGACCGCTGATGGTCAAGTCGTTGGCGTGGGCTCCTCCACCCCGTGAGAGGCATCCGTGACTAATGTTATCTCCGGCCAGGGTTGCCAAAACTGTTCTCCTTTCAGAATGTTCTCCTGACAGGCCCACCACTGAAGGTCTCGAGCCACCCTGTCGGGAACCCGAAGAAGATCTGTCATTCTGCCTGAGAATTGTGACCACTGAGTCCTCAGTGTCCACTGGAGGGATCTCATTCTCAGGCGAGCCTCTGGCACTAGGAAAATGCAGGATGCCATGAGGCCTAGCAACCTCAAAAAGTCGAAGGCTGGGAGACGTTGGGCATCTTGGAACTTGGTAACCATCTGTAGAATATCTTGAGCCCTCACCTCTGGTGGCGAGGCTTTTCCCAGGGAAGTGTTCAGGATCGCTCCTATGAACTGGAGTCTCTGTGATGGTATCATTTGTGACTTCTTTAAATTGAGGGAGAAGCCCAGTCTGTGAAGGGGGTGACAAACGTGATTTAGCTGGATCTGAGCTTGTTCCGAAGATACAGCCCTGATCAACCAATCGTCCAGGTAGGGGTAGTCATGAATCCTTTCCCTCCTTAGACTTGCAGCCACTACCGACATTAACTTGGTGAAGACCCTCGGGGCAGAGGTCAGCCCAAATGGCAGCACTCGAAATTGATAATGAGAGTTGCCAATTGCGAACCTCAGGTATTTCCTGTGTTTGAGATGGATAGGCACATGGAAATAAGCGTTCTGAAGGTCCAGAGATACCAACCAGTCCTGTAACTGAAGGGCCTGAAGGATCTGAGAAAGAGTGACCATCTTGAATTTGTCTTTCTTGAGGAATTTGTTCAATTCTCGCAAGTCCAAGATGGGTCTCAGTCCTCCGTCTTTCTTTGGAATGAGAAAGTAAGGGGAGTACCAGCCCTTGTTCCTCTCCGCTACAGGTACCGGTTCTATGGCACCTTTCTCTAGCAGGTCAAAAATTTCCTGCAAGAGGAGCGGATCTGGAGCTTTCTGAGAGCTGATCCCCGGTGGATGACTGAGGTATGCGTAGGAAAGGCAGGCAGTAACCTTGGGCAACTGTTTCCAATGCCCAAGCATCTGACGTGATAGCCTGCCATTCCGCCAGATGTTGAGTTAACCTGCCTCCTACAGGTGTCCTGTGAGGGAAGTCCTCAGAGTGGTTTTGGGGCGGCTGATGCAGATGCCAATGGTAAAGAGGCACCTGCTGTTGCTGCGGCTTTTGAATATCTACCCCCTCCACCTCGGGTAGTTCTTTGTCCCCTTTGAGCCGTTCGTCCTCTACCTCTTCCGAATGCAGAGTAGAAGCGAAAGCACTTGCCCCTCGCAGAGGTTCCTGTGGGACGAAAAGGTGTCTGACGGATTGCAGCGCCTAGGGATTTTGCTGCTGCCTTTGATGTTTGCAGTTTCTCTAAACTGTCATCCGCCTTTTTCCCGAACAAAGAAGAGCCATCGAATGGAATGTTCAAGAGCCTGGCTTGCACATCTGGGGCAAAACCAGACTTTCTCAACCAAGCGAATCTCCTTGTTGTTGTACTTGCCGCCATTGCTCTGCTGATACTGTCAGCCGAATCAATGCCCGTCTGGAGGGATTCGCACATAGCGTCTTTACCGTCCTGTATGATATTCAGGAACGCCTCCCTTTCTTCTCCCTCCGGGATGCAGTCAGCCGCTGTAGAAGCACACTCTCAAAGTGTATGGCTGAATCTAGCAAGGGTGCAAGTAGCATTAACAGATTTTAACGCCATGCTACATGCCGAAAAAACTTTCTTTGCCATAGCATCATATTTTTTATCGTCCCTATCCTGTGGGATGGTAGGGTAAGCAGTCTTGACATCAGTAGAAGATGCTGCCTGTACCACCAGACTTTCTGGGGATGGGTGTTTTGACAAAAACTCCGGGTCTGCAGAAGATACCCTGTATTTTGTAGACAGTTTTTTATTTACTGCCGGGACGACATCTGGGGTTTCCCAGTTTGTCATAATCTTCCTCTGAAGAGCTTTATGAAAGGGCACTACAGGATCCTCCTGTGGGCCTTTGTCAAGAATATCCGTGAGGTCATCTTGCTGGAAAGACTGAAGGTGCAGACCACCCCATAAACTCTGTGATCCTGGCCATTAAGGCTCTATAGGGGGTTTCAGCATGCTCCCTCGGGTCTGGCCTAGCAAACTCCACCTCAGGGGAAGTGTCTAACCCACTTGCCTCATGTAAGGAATCATGAAGATCCTTTAACCTGCGTTCTTCAGAGGATAACTCCTCTCTAACTGGGGTTGCAGGTCCCTGCAACTCAAATGCGTCTTACTGTTCAGACAATTCACCCTCTTCCATAATTGAGGATATAGTTCTCAATTGTTCTGAACTCAAAGGGTGTAAACCCCATCTCCAAGGCAGAGGGTGCCAAACTTGTCATAATCGGCCTCGAAAACGTTGATGTCGTCGACGCCGAAGGCTTCGGGCGTGGCGTCGAAAACAAAGGCGGAGGCCTCGATTACCTCGACAGAATTGGGATTCTGCTCCAGGAAGTCGACAACCTCGACGCCATCGTCATCGAGGACCTGGGGATAGCCACTGGGTGTGTCGTAACCGTGACTTTTCTTGGCGTAGACGCCGGTGTCGAAGATGGCGTCGAGTCGACAGACCCGTGTGTCGAAGGTCCCTTCGACAACGGTGTCGAAGACACCGACCTCGGCGTCGACGGATCCTTCGAAGAAGGTTTTGAGGTCATAGCCTTACTCGAGGGTTCGAGACGCGCTCGAGAAGCTTCCTTCGCCGGGTACTGCGACTCGCAGCGTTTTTGACCTTCGGGTCTTTCGACCAGAGCATCGCTCTCGGCAGTCTTCGAGGGGGTCGAGGCCGCTTTCTCGAAGGCGCACATCATATTTTTGCGGAATTCCTCCCATTCAGCCCGGGCACTATGTTTCGTGGGGCAAGGGATTCTCTTTGGAGAAACAGAGGAAGAGGAAGATGGAGAAGGGGATCTTCGACGTCTCATCTTCGAATGCTTCGATCTCGAGGAGTGATGGGACCCACTCCGGGACCTGGAGCGCGAATGGTGACGAGGAGACGAATGTCTCGACTTCGTCGAGGAAGAAGAAGCTTTAAAAGTCTTACCTTTCTCCAGCTTCCCCCTATGCTCCTTCAGGGCCTTAGCTGTCATGGACATACAGTCCTCGCACTCCGAACAATGGTGTTCAGCTCCCAAACACCACAGACAAACTCTGTGAGGGTCAGTCAGCGACATCTTTTTCCCACAATCTCGGCATTTTTTGAAGCCGGACCGAGGGGTTGTCGGTTCCGACGAAGAAGCCATCGAGTACGGATCGAATATCTCGAGGTAAATAGGATTAACCTGACAAAACTGAGCAACGGTATTCCGAGGCACCGAGTAAGCGCGGAAAAACAGAACTGAGCAACGGACGCTGCGCGCGGCCTTTAAAGGCAGGATGACGTCGACACGGCGGCTGTCGAGGGACATCGACTCGGCGGACGTCGACGCGCAGCGCCCTCTAGAGAAAAATTTTCCGAGGCCAGCAGAGCTGGAAGGAGATATCTAAGATAAGGAATACGTCGGAGGACACAGTCCCTTCGAAATGTGCTTTCCTCGGGAGGCTTAGGGCTGCTCTTAAGGCATTGTTTTGCAGGGTTTGAATTTTATTTGTAATGTATTTGTTACTGCCTACATAGAGCGCATTGCAATAATCTACCTTGGATAGGATCAATGCTCTGGCTAGAGTAATGCAGTTGTTAGGTGAGAGAAAAGGTTTGGATGCCCTAATGAGTTTACATGTATAAGATGTAGCGGACGACAGGGCATTGACTTGTTTCTTGAAGGTGAACGTTGAATCTAAATAGAATCCTAAGGTTTTGACCTCCATAGCTACCGTGATATTATTGTCAATGACAAAGGAGGAGTAGTTTTGGCCTAATTTATTGAGGTTGGGTACGGTGCCTAGAATAAGAAGTTCTGTCTTGTCATCATTCAGGCATAGACCATGAGAGGCCATCCATGCCTGGATGATGAGATACACACGATTTACAAAGGCCAAATCCTTGTTGTAATCCCCCGTCAACGGGATGAGGATCTGGGTATCAGCGTAATTCGTATAGGTGATACCCAGGCCATCTAGATCATCAAAAAGGGGCTTTGTAAAGATGTTGTACAGGTTAGGGGAGACACAAGAACCCTGTGGCACACCACAGGTAATGGGCATGGGGTCAGCGGCTGCTGAAGGGGAAAAACTCACATTGTGCGGTTGTTGAGGAAGGACTGGATCCATTCTGTTGCCTCCTGGGAGAAACGAGCTGCTGACTAAGTGTGTGCAAAGAATCTCGTGGTTGACCAAGTCAAATGCGGCTGAGAGATCAAGCAGCAGCAGCAGCGCTGTCTTGCCTTCATCTCTCAGCTCATCCATCTGTGCCTTAAGATCTATGAGCGCAGTCTCAATCCCATGCTGAGGTCTGAAGCCTGACTGTCGGACTCCCAAGAGGTGGTTAAATTCCAAGTGTTGTTGAATTTGTTGGTATGCGATTTTATCAAGGATTTTGAGAAGAAATGGCACTGTAGTGATGGGACGGTAGTTGGTAGGGATGGCAGGATCTAGATTCGGTTTTTTGAGGAGTGGGAGGACCCAGGATTGTTTCAGATTGTTGGGTATGGTGCCGGTTGTAAAGGAAACATTTATTAGTTTAGTGATAATGGTGAGAGTTCTCGAGCCGCATCTTTTATCAGTTGAGCAGGGCATAAGTCCCCATGGCAGTTTGAGTGCAAAAATAACTTTTTCAACCTCTTTGGTACTTTACTGAAGTAGAAAGGGGGGTGGGTATGGGAGTTGGCGTCCAGGTAGGTTGGGGTGGAACTGGTTTTACTCAATTTGGAGGTGGAGAGGAGGGAGTCTTTGTGGTCTCAAAAGTAGTTCTGCCCTGGCAACAAATGGATGTTCTGCAAAAGTAAAAGGGTTTCATAGGTGATAGTCTATAGGAGCCGCTTCAAAAGGCCCCTGGTGATAGTTTGTAATTTAAAGATCCACCAGGCCTCCTTGAAGTTAAGTGCGTTGGTAATATTGGAGGTTTCCAGTATTTTATCAATCACCCACCATCTGAGTGAGTCCTGGCCATGTTGAAATTCCATGAAATGCGAGACAAGTGGTGCTGCATGGGCTTTGCACCTGATCCTAGATTTGTGTTCTCCAATTCTTTTGTACACTGGTCTAGAGGTTTGCCCCACATACCATAGTTTGAATTTCTTTGCAATGAGGTGAATTACATTCGATGTTTTGCAGTTCTTGAATTGTCGCAATTCCCATTCTTTGCCTTCTATAGGGAATGATTTCATTTTTTGGGTTTGGTTACAGGCTGCACAGCTGCCACAGGGCCGGGGACCTCAGATTTCGTGCATATTCCAGAGGGTGGATATGGCATTTTTACGTCTGGATCTAGCGTGAGTGCCATCCTTGGTAGTGGTTCTTCCAGTAGGCTGAGTTGTACTATGGGCCAGAATTTTTTAATGATCCCCTTAAATTGGGATGTGTTGACGCTGAAAGTAGATATGGAAGCCACGATGTTTTCAGTGGCAGGGTCACGTTGTTTCGGGGTGAGTAGTGTCTCTCTGGGTGTATATAGAGCTCTTTTCTTGGTGTTTTTCAATAGTTTCTTTGGATAGCCCCTGCTTTCTAGTTTGTGTTGTAAATCAGTTGCATGTATCTTGAATTCCCGGTTTCTGTGCAGTTCCTCCGGATTCTGGGGAAGTGTCCATAGGGAAGATTATTGCGTAGGTTTTTAGGGTGATGACTTTTGTAATGTAGGATTGTGTTCCTGTCGGTTTCCTTTTTAAAGATAGAGCAAACTAGCTGGTTGTTCGTGACGCTGATTTCAAGGTCCAGAAAGTTGATTTTCACGTTGCTATTGTTGATGATGAATTGAATTTCCTGAGATTGGCCATTAATCCAGCTAAAGAAGTTGTGCAGTTCTTGCCCCTGGCCCTCCCAGATGAAGATGATGTCGTCAATGTATCTGCGCCATAATCGGATATTCTCCTGAAATGGGTTGACTATGTTGAGTACATAGCTTTGCTCGTATTCTGCCATGTAGATTATGGTCATGCTGGGGGCAAAGGCCGCACCCATAGCGGTACCACAGGTCTGCAGATAGAACGTATAATTGAAGGAAAAGTAGTAGTTGGTCAAGGCTAACAAGTAATTCCACTATAAAGTTAACCAGAACTCTCCTTTTGATCATATGCCGAGTGAGATGGTGTGTAATGCACTCTACTGCTTTGTCCTGAGGAATGCTTGTATATAAGCTTTTGATTTCCATGGTCACGAGCTGGTTGTTGGTACTGTCGATGGGCTGATGTTCAAAGATGGTAATGGTAGACATGGTATCCTTTAGAAATGGAGTGTTTTGACATAAAAGGTTTGAGGAAATAGTCAATGAATTTGCATATTGTTTCCAAGATTGACCCGCAGCTTGAAAATATCTGTCTGCCTGGATGTGTGTTTCTGTTTTTGTGCATTTTAGGCAATGCATAGAATGCAGGAATCCTCCCTTCTGCGGTATTCAGGAATGCCTCTTCTTTTTCTGAGATCCATTCTCGATCAAATGCATATTTGGTAATTTCCTGTATTTTGGATGCTTTTGAAAGTTCAAATAATTATTGCAAGAATTTATTGCATTGACAACGTTTTAAGGACAGGACAAACCCCTTGTATACACTTAACTGTCGATGAAGCGGTCAACTGTCAGCCATGATGGGTGTGCTTTGTGAGGCGTACAGTGTGGGTGCTTGAGCCACCGGGTGTGGTCTCCATAGCAGAACCGCTGGCCTGCCCGATGTAGTCTGGGGCTCCAATGCGGGAAACGTCAGGTCTCGATCGCCCTTGCCGACACTGCCATCTTTGGAGGCTACCTCCACATCCATAGCAGCCTCGGCCTGCATGGTGTGATGGGCCCAGCGCTTAGTGTCTTAGTGTCTTGGGCCGAAAACGTTTGCAGAACTTGCAATGCTTTTCGGGGTGGTCCCTGGGGAGGCAGAGGTTACACACCCTGTGTGAGTTATTCCAGGGAAACGTCTCCTGTTACAGCAAGGGCAACATTTAAATGGTGTGTTTTCCATAGTATGGAAAAAATGTAATACTCTGTGACTGCCACTAGATGTGGCAGCAGCAATATGACAATGCATTACTTACCGTAAAAGGAATTCTGATGGTTGTATCTGCTTAGATTCACATGCTGTGCATAGTCCAACATCCAGTGGTTACTGCGGAGTATTACATTTTGTTTTTCGTAGTCGAAAAGGGGACGTCGACAAGGCATGTTTAACACTATCCCTATAGTGACACGCAGTATACCCACAATCCCTCACGCGTCGAGGTCCCTCTTTTTGTATTTTTTCTGCCCTGAGGGAGCCTATGTTATGCTCACCTGGCTCCCACAGAGGCGTCTATCTGGACTGGACTGCTGAGGTCTCCACCAATGTGACGCGCAGGGCCGAGAAGACGGACTGGACTGGCCCACCTAGCTTCGTTCGCTTGGCCCGTAGGAATATTCTTCTGCAAGTGGAGGAAGGGAATTAACCACCCGTGGAGTTGAGCGTAAATCCACCCACCCCACTGTTGTCCCCACTGATCACCTTGGATGTTCCCTCTTATAGTCTCACCTGATGATTTGAAAAGATGAGCTCTCCATCCTGCATTGAGTGCAGGGGCGCGTAGATAACCAGTTGCTTCACTGGCTCGAAGGAATTGGTGAGTTCCAGGACAATATTGACTCTGATGTTCCCGGCAAGACGCTGTAAGTATGTAGTTCGTAAGAGTTCAAATGCCCGACTTTCACTCTTGTCCGATTCCTTGCAGGTTGCAGCTTGACCCTACTGAAGAGTTTTTTGTGGCATCCGGTAATGTTCTGGTAAGGATTTGTATTATCCAACACAGTTCGATAAAATAAAGTCCATATGTAACCTGTTGCTTTCTCCCTTATTCAGGCGCTGAGAGAAAGTATGAAGTCTCGGGGAATAATGCCTCCGGTGGTAAAATTAGGTAAGTCTTTTGTGGTGAGGAGGGTTCCCCTTGATAGTCTCTTGTTTCATCTTGCTGTCCTTTTGTTTCCCCTTAGGGGCCGGGGTTCGGCTAGGATGCAGTGGAAGCTGCGCCGACCCGTGGAGAAGAATAGTACCCCCGGTGGTAAAATCAGGTAAGTCTATGGGCGGTATTCCTCTGTGTATTCCCTTGGCTCACCTTGCTGTTCTTGTCTTCTCCTTAGGTGCCAGAGTGCGGCGGTAACATGCAGGAGGATACGGTGAAATGTGAAGATGCTGCGAAGGCCGGTGAGTTCAGCGCGGCGCTGCAGCAGGCGATGCAACGTACATAAAATAACTTCTTTCTTCCAGCTCGAAGGCGCGATGGATCGGGAATTCAGGTAAGGATCAAAGGTATTGCTCTTGTTCTAACCTTTGCTCCTTCTTTCTCCCTTTTTCTAGGAGCTCCAAACACGAGGCGGGCGTGGCAGAAGACTGGATGCAGACTTGCAGGCACAGTGAGCGTTACGCTGCTGGATGCAGAATAACACGAAGCGTGTGCTGCTCTTCGGGCGTGGTTTAAATAGCCTCCAAAGTTGTTCCAGGTAAGTATTCCTCCCCAGCCCCTCCCCACGTGAAAAAATAGTCCCTAAGTGAAATAGTCCCTTCCAAGCATCGTTTGGCTTGGAACTCTTGCAGCATGGTCTGCATCAGGTAAGTTTTAATCTATGAGCCTGGCGCCATAGGCGCCAGGACTGCACCCAAATAGCCCCTAGCAGGGGTTGTTGGGTTTGCTTGGGGTAACTTGATGCCTGCTTCTGGGGTTGCTGGACTTGGTCTGGGTCCCCGGGGGACTTGGTCTGGGTCCCCGCGGGGTAGGCATCATGACAGCCTATTAGACGACAGTGAGTACAGAAAAGAGAGATATAGAAGAAAGTCTATGTTCCTTCCATCCGAGCGGGGAGGAAGGGTGGGCGCATGTGAATCTAAGCAGATACAACCATCAGAAATGCTTTTACGGTAAGTAATGCATTTTCTTCTGATGTTTGTTAATCTGCTTAGAATCACATGCTGTGCATAGACTAGCGAGCAGTACCCAGAGTTGGAGGTGGGTTGTGAAAAGGAACAGTAGAGAAAAGATGTCTTAATACTGCTTGTCCCACCTGGGAATCAGATCTAGAGTGGGCATCTAGACAGTGTTTTGTAAAGGTGTGAACAGAACTCCAGGTTGCCGCTTTGCAAATGGACTCAAGAGGGACATTTGCAATGAAAGCTATGGAAGTCCCGGTGCCTCTAGTGGAGTGTGCTCTTGTCTTGAAGGGTAGTTCTCTCTTAGCAAGAGTGTAACAGAGTGATGCATTGTACAATCCATCTAGAAATAGTGGATTTTGAAACTGCATCTCCTTCTCTTCCTGCTGCCACCGAGACAGAGAACCGATAAGTCTTTCTCAATGGTCTAGTTCTTTCCATATAAAAGTTAACGGCTTTGCAAACATCCAGTGTATGCAGGCTCTTCTCCCCTAAGTTTGAAGGGTTTTGAAAGAACCTATTGACTGGTTGACATGGAATTTAGAGATCCATTATGGTGCAAACCTAGGATGTGTGCGTAGAACCACCTTATCCTTGTGAACTGTTACAAAGGGGTCTAGTACAGAGAGCGCTTGTAGTTCACTTACTCTCCTAATGGAGGTGATGGCTATTAGAAAAGCAGTCTTAAGAGTGAGGTCTTTAAGTGTTGCTTTGTGCATGGGTTCAAAGGGTGACCCCATGAGCATGGTTAGCACCACATTTAGGTCCCAAATTTCCCTGACCATGGTATCGATAGACCGTTCCCCTTGGATTGGTTCTGGGGGTACCTGGAGGCGTAATCTTGGTATTGGGAGTTCTCCAGAGTTGCGAACAGATCTATTTCTGGGAATCCCCATTGTGTGAGGACGTCGAAGACAATGTCTTTGTGTAACCGCCATTCGTACTTCTGAGGGCAGAGGGAAGTCTCTGCTGAGTTTGTCTGCTAACAGATGGAGTTCCTCTGGTACATGTTGTGACAATAGGAACATGTGTCTGAGAGCCCACTTCCAGATGTTCTGAGACAGCTTGGACAGTCCTGGAGAGTGAGTGCCCCCTTGCTTGTTGAGGTAGTACATGGCTGTGGTGCTGTCTGTGAGGACCATCACTGTCTTCCCTTGCAGGTGTGCCTGGAAGGCTTTCAGTGCCTTGAACACAGCTAGTAGCTCCAGTAAGTTTATGTGCTTGGATGCTATTCTCGGAGTCCAAACTCTGTGAGAAGTCTGATGGGATAGGTGAGCTCCCCATCCTGTGAGGGATGCGTCTGTGGTTAGAGTGGCTTCCACTGCGGGGGTGGCAAATGGTTTCCCTATTACCAGGTTTTCCTTCAACCACCATGTAGCGAGAGAACCAAGGCTTGCGAGACCACCACTAGATCGTCCCATTGTCTGCTGGCCTGACACCACTGGCTGTTGAGCCACTCTTGCATTGAGCGCATGCACAGGCGCGCAAGGTACCAAATAAATACATGACGCCATCATTCCTAGTAAGCGCATTGCTTTGCGTACTGTCACCTCTCGACCGGCCACATATTGAGGGATCTGAAACTGCATGTTTTGGACCCTCTCGTTGGAGGGGAAGACAAGGCCGTCCTTTGTTCGAATTAGAGCCCCTAGGAATAGTTTGATCTGGCTGGGGTCCAAGCTGGACTTCTTCTCGTTGATGGAGAAGCCCAGTTGAAACAAAGGTTCTACTGTCTTTTGGGTATTTGAGAAGCATATTTCGTAAGAATCCCCTGTTATGAGCCAATCATCGAGGTAAGGGTATACTGGGATGGACAACCTGCGCAGGTGGGCCACTGCCACTGCCAGTACCTGCGTGAATACTCTCGGCGCTGATGCTATGCTGAAGGGTAGCACTCTTAACTGGTAGTGTTTGCCCTCTATCATGAACCTGAGGTATTTTCTGTGCGCTGGCAACATTAAAATATGAAAGTATCCATCTTTCATGTCCAGTGTTGTCATGTAATCTCCCTGTGAAAGCAGGGGGATCACCACCTGTAAAGTCACCATATGAAACTTTTGAGGTTTGACAAATTTGTTCGCTGGGCGCAGATCTAGTACAGGGCGCATGGTTAAGTCCTTTTTGGGTACAAGGAAGTACACTGAATAAATACCTTCCGTTACCTGTGAGAGGCACAACTTCTATAGCTCCTTTTTCTAATAGTTGGTCCACTTCTTGAAGGATGGCGAGCTGTTGTGGTGACATGCGTCGTCCCCTTGGGGGTCTGTACGTAGGGGAACTGTTGAATTCTATACAGTAACCGCGGGCTATGGATGATAGTACCCAGCGGTCTGATGTTATACCCTCCCATGCTGGAAGAAAGGATGTTTACCGGCCCCCGACCGGCGATGCATGGGAGGGGACCCGAATCTTCAAGTCATTTGGTGTTGGTGGCTTGGGAACCTCTAGGGGTGGGACCCAGACCTCTTCCCTTGCCATGACGTTGTCCTCTTTGGTTGTATTGTCCACTGGTGCCTTGGTTAGAGGACCAGTTACCTGCAGAGTATTGCTGCTGCTGTTGTTGCTGCTGGCGTTGGCCTCGAAAAAAGCATCGGTTGCCATAACCACGTTTGTTGGGAGGCCTTGAAATTTGGTCTAGGGTTTTGTTGGTGTCAAAATCCTTCTTTGCGGTCCCTAGTGCCTCATCCACCGCCTTCCCAAAGAGGTTGGCATCTTCTATAGGTTTGTTAATGAGAGATGCTTGGGTTTCAGGTTTAAAACCTGAATTAGGTAGCCATACATGGCGTTTGAGGAGGATTCCTTGGACTAGGGAACAGCAAGCCGTTTCTGCAGCATCCAGAGTATTTTTAATGTGCTTTGTTTGACTAAGGTCCCTTCAGTAACCGTGGCCAGAAGCCGAGTACGTAGGGGTTCCGGTACCTCCTCGATGTCCTTACGTAGTTTGCTCCATTGTGCATCTGCGTAACTTCCCAGCAAAGAGTTTTTGTTGGCAATTCTTGCGGAAAAGGCAGCCGAGGCTGTAATCCTCTTTCCTAGGGCATACCATTTTTTACCTTCTTTATCTGGTGGTGCCTCGCTGGTTGACAGGAGGATCCCTGCTCTTTTCCTTGTATTTGTCACCACTAAGGAGTCTGGTACAGAGTGGCCCCTGACGTATAACGGGTCCGATGGGGAGGGACTAAATAATTTTTCTATCCTCGGGTTGACCCCTCTGACCAACGCGGGTGTAGATAGCGAAGGAATAATTTGTCTCTTTACTGAGGCGAGGAGGAGAATGGTATGGCTGACAGGGGGTTTCTCCTTGATGATCTTTTCTACAAAGTCTATGTCAGGAGAAATTTCCCCAGTCTCTATTTCGAAATGCGCTGCTGCCTTGCGTAGTAGTGCATTAAAGGTGGTTGATCGTCTATAGGTGACGGGGAGGAGGGAAAGGTTTAGGGCGTCAGGGTCTGAAAACGCTGATGAGGACTGCCAGGGCTGTGAAAGCACCTTCTTCTGGGTCTTCTCCGAAGCTCCCACCACCCATACCTGGGTTATCTTCAAAACCTTCCTCCTCTAGGTTTTGTTCCCCTTTGTTGCCTAAGAATTCGTCTTCCTCCTGAAAGTGGGGGTCCTCTTCAGTGAGGTCATAAATCTACATCCTCTTGGAGGGGATTAAACAGCCTAGGGTACTTGGCCCTGGGATCCTCCGGAGGTCCCTCTCTTGATCTCTTGGGTGTTGGAAGGTTCTTAGTCTCCATAAACCTCTCCATTTTGTCCATACAAAACTGGAGTCTCTCTAGGGTTTCTTGAGGTACCCCAGAGCGGTCGGGGTGGGTGTGGGGGAGTGGGGTGGGATGAGGGCCTTCAGTTTGAAAACGCTTCGACCTATCCCATAACGTCGAAGAAAGGTTCCCATCGCCTTCTGAAAAGCCTTCTGGTGGGTTGGGAGTCCCTCTTGAAGGAGGGGACAGTTCCTGTCTTCCTTCTGACCTTTTCGGCATCTCCCGGGCCCTGTGAGCGGTGATCAACGTTGCTTTCGCTGTCCGTCTCTGGCTATCGGTGGAAACAATCTGCGCGAGGCTCTCGACAACTAATCTGTCAGTCGAGGGTACCTCTGGCATCAACGTTACAGGTGTCGCTTGCTCTACGCCGACGGGCGCTCTCTGATGGTGTGCGTCGTCTGGCCTATTACTAGCTAAGAAAGGAACAATCTTTCTGGGAGCATTGTGGTAGTTGTATTTCGTGTGGTGGCGCATGGATGTTTGCGACTGCACTCTGTGGATTTCACTTAGCCTTTGGTACTTTCTCACCAGTGGTAAAGAACTGCCACACCCATTATTCTCTCTCGGTGCTAGAGGTAGGCACTTCCTCTAGCTCATTTTCTTGGCCTCTTCATTGTCTTTCGAAATACTGTGCTTTTTTGGTTGTGTGGGTCCTCCAGCTGGTGGTGGCTCTTGGGGAGGAGGGATGGCAATAGATGATGCCATTTCTAAGATAAATAGCAGTTTTGCTACTATTTTTTCCAAGTATGTGCTTTGTACTAGAATGTTAATGGATAATGAGTAGGAATAGGTGAAGGAGCTGCGCAAGAGTACATTTTGAGCTTGAAAGTTCTGAGATCAGTAGAAAATGCAGTTCCGAACGGTCCTCTAAGCAAGGACCCGAACGCAAAGTGCAAACGCGTTAATGGGCACGTCATAATGCCGCTCGCAAGAGCATGTGGCACTGTCCGGAAGGTCCGTGGTTACGTCAGGCATTTGCAGACGTCGACAGAAGCAAAAACAGTTGTAATATTTTAGAAGTGTTAAAAATGATGCCACAAGGTGGGAAATGGCAGAGTTTTAAGGTGAAACTTCGTAAATTGGACACAAAGGTTGCTATATTGGTGCACGTACGATATTAGTAAGTTGTAGGAAAATAGCATG
Source organism: Ambystoma mexicanum (assembly GCF_040938575.1). NCBI lineage: Eukaryota > Metazoa > Chordata > Amphibia > Caudata > Ambystomatidae > Ambystoma > Ambystoma mexicanum. The sequence goes on along the minus strand of NC_090931.1, from coordinate 433,781,065 downwards.
CACTGGTAAAAACAATTGAAATTTGCTGAAAAATACTGTTAAAAAGAGACAAACAAATTACTTTCTTACCTGGTAACGTTCTTTCGATGGGATGGTCCGACGACGTATTCCATATCTATGACAGGTAATGTCCACAGCTGTGCTGCTTCGGAAAATCTTCGGCGTCTGCGTCCTGCGTCGATGACGTCGATGCGCCGTCCCCGAGGACCTCCTCCGACGGCCGACATCACCCGATGTGATAAGTAGGACGCACGACGCGCGTAGGCTCAGTTGTACTTTTTTTCCCCAGAACGTGTGCCCGCAGTTTTCTGCCCGTCAGACACACAAGGCCTTGCGGAACGCACGCTGCAATCGCAAAAGAAATTCTGCAGCGGGGAAGGTAGGGAGGGAGCTATATGGAAATTGTCGGACCATCCCATCAAAAGAACGTTACCAGGTAAGAAAGTAACTTGTTCTTCGAGGGGATTGGGTCCTCCGACATATTCCATATTTATGACAGACTCCCAAAGCATTACCAAGCGAGGAGGTGGGAAAAGAATTTAGAACACACATTTAGACTGCCCAATCAAATTGCAGAATAAAGCACTGCCTTGCCAAAGGCCAGATCCTGCCCTCAGATGGAATTGAGGGAGTAGTGACGTACAAAAGGATGTACTGAAGCCCAGGTGGCTGCATCACAGATGTGACGAATAGGAACACAACCCTGCAGGGCAGTAGACGCAGTCACTTCCCTGGTAGAATGGGCCCGCAAGCCAGCCGGAGGGTCCTTACCCGCCAAGCGGTAACACTTGGAGATAGCTAAAATAATCCAACGAGAAAAAGTCTGTTTCGTCACAGCTTGTCCCAAACGCTTTTCAGCGTAACCAATTGTTACGCTCACCTGGTTCCCACGGGGGCGTCGACCGGAACTGGACGCTGTTTCCACCAGCATGACGTGTAGCGCCAAGATGACTGACTGGACTGGCCCGCTCAGCCTAGTTTGTCTGGCTCGCAGGAATATTCTTCTGCAGAGGAGAAGGGGAATTAACCACCCGTGGAATTGAGTGTCAACCCACCTTCCCCACTCCCGTTGTCTTCCCACAGATCACTCTTGATGTCCCCTCCTTAGTCTCACCTGATGGTTTGGAAGGATGAGCTCTCCATCCTGCGTCGACCGCAGGGGCGCGTTGATGACCAGTTACTTCACTGGCTTAGAGGAATTGGTGAGTTCCAGTATTGACTCTAAAGTCCAATTGTTCATAAGAGTTCAAATGTCTGATCTTCACTCTGTCCGATTCCTTGCAGGTTGCCGATTAATCCACTCGAAGATTTCCAAATGGCAATTGGTAAGATTCAGGTAAGTCTATTGTGGTTTTCCCCTTAGGGGCCGGGTATGGCGATGAAGCAGAGTTGACTGCGCCGACCCGAGATGAGGTGAGTACCCCCCATGGTAAATCAGGTAAGTCCTTGGGGTAGCTTGTATAGCCTTAGAGAGTTCCCTTGCTCACCTTGCTGTCTTTGTCTCCTTAGGTGTCGGAGGGCGGCCGCAAGATGGAAAGAGCGTGTTGGAATGCTGAAGTACCGCCAAGCAGGTGAGTTCAGCGCGGCGCCGTAGGAATGCGAAGCGATGCTTCAAAGACTTGTATCTTTCAGCTCCGTGGCGAAATGGATCAGGATTCAGGTAAGGATTAAAGTTAAAACTCCTGTTCTAACCTTTATCCTTCTTTTCTTCTTGTTTCAGGAGTTCCAGGACTGAAGCGGGCGTGGCTGAAGACTGGAGCTGCTGAAAACACGGTGAGCGTTACACTGCAGCAAGCAGAATAACGCGAAGCACGTGTGGCTGTCCGGGCGTGGTTTAAATAGCCTTGGGAGAAGTTCCAGCTAAGTATTCTTCCACAGCCCCACCCAAGTAACAAAATAGTCCCTTCAGTAAAATAGTCCCTCCTAAGCCTCTTTTGGCTTGAGTCTTCATGCAGCATGGTCTGCCTCAGGTGAGTATGCAGCATGGTCTGCTTCAGGTAAGTTATCAATAATGAGCCTGGCGCCCATGGCGCCTGGACTGACTATCTTTATGAGCCTGGCGCCATAGGTGCCAGGACTGCACCCAAACAGCCCCTAACTGGGGCTTTTGGGCATGCCCCAAGTGGCATGATGCCTGCTTCCGGGACTGCTGGGCCTGGTCTGGTCTTCCGGGGGCAGGCATCATGACACCAATGAAAAGTTGATCGTCCACTCTGACCCGGGACATGCGCGAAATATAAAAGCTCAACGGTCTCCTAGGATCAAGCCTATGGAGCCTCTCCTCTTCCTTACCAGGATGTGGAGGAGGATAGAACGCCGGAAGAAAAACCTTCTGGCTCAAATGAAATTCCGAAACCACCTTAGGAAGAAAGGAAAGACGAACTCTAAGGACAACCCTGTCCTTATGAAACACAGTGAAGGGTGGCTTAACTTAAAGTGCCTGTAACTCACTCACTCTGCGAGCGGAAGTAACCGCAACCAAAAACACAGTTTTCAGAGTTAACAGTCTCAAAGGGCAAGAATGCAAAGGCTCAAACGGAGCACCCATAAGAAACTTAAGAACAAGGTTCAAATCCCAACCGGGCACCTGGAAAGGAGACGGAGGGAACACATTAGTTAGCCCTTTCAGAAACTGAGAAATTAAAGGAATTTTAAAATAGGAACATTCTTCAGACGAGCCGCCAGGTAACGTTTAACGATAGCCACTTGCAAGCCCCTGTGGGCCAAATAAAGCAAAAAAGACAGAACCATGGGAATGTCACATGCAAAAGGATCCACATTCTTAACCCTGCACCAGTCGCAGAACTTACGCCAACGGTACAGGTACTTTGTTGCTGGCCATCTGGCCGAGAGCAACACCTCCGTCACGTCGGCAGGGAGGTCCCAATCCTTATACCTCAACCTTTCAGAAACCAAGTGTGAAGGTTGAGGGATCTGACCTCTGGATGGAGAATCTGACCCCTCTCCCGTGAGAGCAGATTGTCTCGGTAGAGAAGACAACGTGTAGGGCAGATGGACAAGTCGAGAAGGTCCAGGTACCACGTCCTCTGGGCCCACGCTGGAGCAGTGAGGATCATCCGGGAACCAAACCTCTGTAACCTCTGCAGTACTTGCGGGATGACGGGGACTGGAGGAAACGCATACAGCAGTGGGAATGACCACTCCACCACAAAAGCATCTCCTAAGGCTCCTTTTGGAGGAAATTCCCACGAGCAGAACCTCTCGCACTTCCGGTTGGCACTGGAGGCGAAGAGATCCACTTGAGGGGCCCCCCCAAGGGCGAAGATCTCCAGGAGAAAATCTCCCGAGCCAACTCCCACCCGTGAGAGATCGCACTCTGCCTGCTCAGAGCGTCTGCCGTCTCGTTTTCGTCTCTGGCCAGATGAACTGCAGAGACCGAAACTTCCTGCTGGATTGCCCAGAATCAGAGCTGCATCGCCTCCCTGCACAGAGGAAGTGACCCTGCCCCCCCCCCATTTTTGTTGAGGTAGTGCATGGCCACCGTGTTGTCCGTCAGGATCAGGACCTTCTTTCCTCGCACAGTTGGCAGAAAAGCCTTCAGGGCTAGCCTGACGGGCCTCAGCTCCAACAGATTGATATTGATATGGAGTCTGGACTCCGACAGAGACCAACGACCGCTGACTGTCAACTCGTTGGCATGAGCTCCCCATCCCGTGAGGGATGCATCCGTCATGATCGTCACCTCCGGCCAGGGTAGCCAAAATGGAGCCCCCGTCATCAGATTGCCTTTGTCGGCCCACCACAGAAGGTCCTGGGCGACCGAGGACGGCACCTGGACAGGGTCCAACATCCTGCCGGAGGACTGAGACCACTGGAGCTTGAGTGCCCATTGCAAAGATCTCATCCTCAACCTGGCCTCTGGCACCAGAAGAATGCAGGATGCCATGAGGCCGAGCAATCTCAAGAACGTGAACGCTGGGAGACTCTGGACAAGCTGAAACTTGTGCACCATCTGCTGAATGTGATGAGCCCTCACCTGGGGAGGAAACTGCTCCGATGTACTGGAGCCTCTGAGTTGGTGTCAAATGGGACTTCTTTAAGTTGAGGGAGAAGCCCAGCTTGTGGAGGGAGTGGCAGGTGACAAACAGATGATCCAGGACTTGCTCGGGAGAGCGCACCCTGATCAACCAATCATCCAGGTAGGGGTAGACGTGAATCCCCCCTTTCCTGCTGCCACTACTACCATGAGCTTGGTGAAGACCCTCGGGCGGAGGTCAATCCAAACGACAGGACCCGAAACTGAAAGTGCGAGCCTCCAACCACAAACCTCAGATACTTCTTGTGTTTTGGATGGATCAGCACATGAAAATAAGCGTCCTTGAGGTCGAGAGACACACACCAGTCCTGAAGTTGAAGGGCCTGGAGGACTTGAGAGAGTAACCATCTTGAACTTGTCCTTCCTGAGCAGTTTGTTCAAACCGTGCAAATCCATGATGGGTCTCAATCCCCCGTCTTTCTTGGAAATCAAAAAAAAGGGGAACACCATCCCTTGTTCCTCTCCGCTACAGGCACCAGTTCTATGGCGCCTTTCTCCAGCAGGGATTGAATTGCCTGCGCAAGGAGCGGTTCCGGACTCTTCAAAGAGAGATTCCCCAGTGGATTGTCCCGAGGCCTCTGCCAGAAAGGAAGACAGTAGCCGTGGGCTATGATCTCCAGAACCCACACATCTGAAGTAATAGCACGCCACTCTCCAAGATGCTGCGCCAGCCTTCCCCCAACCGGCGAACCATGGGGCATGGCCTCATGACTGAGCTGAAGCAGCTGCGGCGTTGCCTGAGGGCAAAGAGGCAACTGCCCGAGCGGACTTGGCACCTCGAGTAGCCTGTTTTCCACCTCTGGCACGCCTACGGTGGCCCCTTTGACTGGCAGCTCCTCTCGCTTTACCCAAGGATGAGTAATAACGAAAGGAACCTCCCCTCCATTGCTGTCCCCTAGGACGAAAAGGCAGAGATTGTCGAACTGCAGCGCCCAATGACTTTGCTGCAGTTTTGGAGGTCTGCAACCTCAAAAGGCTCTCGTCAGCCTTGCTGCCAAAAAGATGTTCCCCCTCAAAGGGCATGTTGAGGAGCCGGGCCTGCACATCAGGAGTAAACCCTGACTTCCGCAACCACGCAAACCTGTGCATCACGGTGCTCGCCGCCATGGACCGGCTGACGAAATCTGCCATGTCCCAACCCAGACTGGACGGCCTCACACATGGCATCCTTGCCATCCTGAACCATGGCAAGGAAACCATCCCGTTCGTCCCCTTCGGGAATATGCTCAGCCGCTAAGGAAACACAGTTCCACAGAGTGTGCGTGAAACATGACAAGGCACATACGGAGTTGGCCGCCTGAAACGCCATACCCCCTGAAGAAAACACTTTCTTCGCCCAGCCGTCAAAACGCTTGTCGTCGCCATCAGGAGGGATGGTAGGATACGACGCCTGCTTTGTCAGGCCGTAGCCGCCTGCACCACCAAACTCCCCGGAGTGGGGTGCTTGGACAAGGGTCGCTACTGGCTGGGTGGTATTTTCGCGGCAAAGACTTGCCCACTGCCGGGAGACTCTCCAGAGCAGTCCAAGCCGCCGCCGCCCTCCTCTGTAGAGCCATATGAAACAGCAGTACCAGGTCAGTTGGTGGACCAAGGTCGAGGATATCCGTAAGTTCATCCTGAAGAAACTCCCCTGAGGGAGCAGACCATCCCAAGTACTCGGTGTCCCTAGACATAAGGCGCCGGTACGAGGAGTCGGCATGAGTGCCAGGCTCAGGCCTACAAAACTCCACCTCCGAAGAGGTGTCCAGCCCACTAGCATCGTGCAGGGACTGCCTCAGGTCCTCAAACTGTCTATGGCCCGAGAGAATCTTGTCTGGCACCGTATTAGGAACCATGCCATCATCAGAGCCCTCATCCACCTCTGAAATAAACTCAAGATGGCGGTAAGAAGGCACAGAATGTGAACCAAAGCCATATGCTTGACCTTGGCCAGAGCCTTTCTAGGGGATTCCACCGAGCCCCTGGGTACCCCCATCGACACAGCCTCAAAAAGGCATCGAGTGAATCGGCGTTGACGCCGAACACGGCGCCGACAGCATCAATGTCGTCGACAGGACTCGAGGCCAGAGCCCCGAGCGTGTCCCTCGACAGCCTGGGCGCCGATGACTTCTTCAGAGGCGGGGCCTCGAAAGAGTCCGTCGATGACATCGGCGCCGCTGGCGTCGACGTCTTCCTCGAAGACACCACAGGTTCACACGGTCTCAAGCGCGTCGAGGACCGGTACCTGGACCGGGCATGACCAGAACGATTCCTCTTGTCCGAGCGGGACCTCTTCCGCGAATCGTGCCGACCACCCGAGCCCGAAGGCGTGCGAGCGGTGTCTGTCGACCGATCACAACCGACCCCACTTGGAGGCGCAGACGGACCGGGGCCCTGCAGTTCGAGAATCGCCAACATTTTCTTCCCGAAGGAAGCCCATTCCTCCGGCGTCGCATGCTTGGTGGGATAAGCGACCCGCCGACGGGCGGAGTCCTCGGATGAGGACGGGGAAGGCGACTGATGACGGCGCTTCCGGGAGTGCCTCGAAGAGGCAGAGGAGTGGCGAGACCGACTCCGGGACCGAGACCCACTGGACTTCCGACGACGATGCAGAGAGTCGTCCCTCGAATCGTCCGTCGAAAGCCCCGCAGACCTAGACTTCCGTGGCTTGGACACCTTACCTACCGACAACTTTTTTGCGCTCCCGCAAGGCTTTGGACGGGAGCGACTGGCAGTCGACACAGTCATCCGTGTCATGGGCCTCCCCGAGGCACCAGAGGCAGACGTTGTGCGAGTCCGTCACCGACATCTTGGACCTACAGTCCCCGCACTTCTTAAAGCCCGGACGCGGGGTGGAAGACTAGGTAGACATCCTTCACGAACAAGAAATTTCACCAAACAAACAGTTTCGAAGAACCGAGAAACAACAAACTCCAAAGAGTCGAGGCACGCTGAGATTCCCGAAGCGAACACGTTCACGGAAAAAACAGAACTGAGGCTACGGATATGGTGCGTCCTACTTATAACATCTGGTGACGTCGGCCGTCGGAGGTCCTCAAGGGCGGCGTATCGACGTCATCGACACAGGACGCAGAAAGATTTTCCGAAGCAGCACAGCTGTGGTGATTACTCCCATAGATATGGAATACGTCGGAGGACCCAATCCCCTCGAATTACAATTACCAGCGAGGGGTCAGTTCTACACTGGACAGACTTTAATATAGGGATAACCAGAGCAATGGCTCTTTTGTACCCAGGATCTCTTCCGCAAAATCCCTGTCCTCTTAGACACCTTGTGTGTCAATTTTAAAATGGGCTGCAGCCTTGGCCAGTACCTCGTTGAGGAGTGGTTGATTGATCTACCGGTGAGTTATGCACCGGGAGTTCTTTAGGAATTGGGGAGTCAAGATTGTAGGCTTCAGCCTCATCCTCCTCCTGGTCCTCCTCATCCCCATAATAAGAGATCTCTGTCTGGTCTTCCATAATTTGTGGGTCTGTTTCATCACACTATGACTCGGGATGGTAAGATTCAAAGACCAAAGAGTTTGTGACCAAATCCTGCGTCTGGGCATCAGAGCGCGGTCTTTTATTAGGGGGTTGAGAATCCTTGGACCCCGAAGTGGCCGAGGTAGCTGGTGTATTGGCACAAATGATATTCTTCTCATAACCCTGTCGATATCAGCTGAGCTCCATTCTTTGGAGCTAGGGATAAATACAACATCTTCTGTTTCTTCTTCCATACCCATGTCGTGAGCAGTGGGTGGGAGGATTTTTCCTTTAGTGGGAGGGTCAGGGACCATGTACTTTCCTACTGATTTAAGGGCCTTTTGTTTTTCCTTATGAACATGGTGTTCAAAAGGCTTTTTGTGTTTCTCCCCTTCCGATGGCTAGAGGAAAGTTTCCCAGTGCTTTTACGGGCCTCCGAGGAACTTGACACCTTGCGTCGAGATTCGGAGGTGGAACAAGATTCGGAGGTGGTCTTGGAGGAAGGGTGTTGAATCTCAGGGGTAGACCCTATGTGTCCCGACTGGGGACAGAGGTCAGAATCGTCTGACGATCGGGGCTCCGGGAGTATTGGGCGTGCGACACCTTTTCCAACCGCGGAAGGTTGGTCTTTGTCATGAGGCGATCTCGAACGAGAACGCCCAGAGGACACAGAATCGTTGGACCGCTCTCTCGGTGTCTTCCATTGCCGATCGCTCGACACATGTGTCGAATCGCGGCTGGGGCTGATGTGCTTAGTGGAAGTGGTGTGTGTTGCGCTTATGCTGCTGGGTGTTGTCCCCATAACTGAGCCGCTGGCCAGTCCTCTGGGGTGGGGGGGCTTGCATGTGGGTGTTTGAAGTCACCCCTCGGCCTTCGCTGTCCGAAACGGTGGCATAGCTGCCATTGCTAAAAGACCCTTTGGCCTCCATGGCCTCTCGTTGCCTGGCATAGTGGGCCCAGCGTTTAGTGGAGCAGTCCTTAAGTGTGTTCGGCTTGAAGAGCTTGCAAGCTCGACAGGTAGCCTCAGGATGGTCTCGTGGGAGACACAAATTACACGTATTGTACTCATCTACCCAGGGAAACTTCCTGTTACACTTAGGGCAGAATTTGAAAGGAGTACTCTCCATATGTACCAATTTGGCAGCGGGCAGGTATATGTAGGAAATAAATGTGGGAGCCTGTATGACCCCCCCTCCCACTCTCCCTACTTGTACAGGGCCGAGGCCAGAGGCCTTCCAAGGCCCAAGGCCCAAGGTCCGTCGTGGAGTGTTAGGGAGAATTCTCTGTTTAGGCTGAATTTCCTAACCTAGTGAGTTCCCCAGCAGCTTTGCTGGATTTCTGGAGTTTCTTTTTTTTCTCCTGCCAAGAGTGAGTCTCTTTTCCTCACACTCTTGGACATGATTTGAGGGGTTCCTTTGACTGTTAATGTGTTTTATAGGCTATGGGGTCTTTTACTCCATAGGGTCTCATGTGTTTTTACTATGCGTGTTACACAGCACCCTCAGTGCAGTGACACCCCACCATAGACTCCATACCATGGGACTGACTACTGTCTCCCAGGGCATGCAAAGTCACCATTGGCTTTACTAGTCCCAAATTATGAACAGAAACCAGTACAAACCATCATATTGTGGACATACTGGTCGGGGCAATTTGATTGCCCCGGGGTCTGTTATTCGAGGGGGCACGTCTCCGTCCCCCCTGATCGAGTTTTGGCTGGTGGCAGTGGATACTACTTTTTATATTCGACCGTGAATATATCTCTATGGGATTTTCGCATTGTTCGAGGCTACAACTTTAATTATTTAATTCCTATAGCCTCGAACATACCGCCAGATTATTTATTTAATATTAATTCACCGGTTGGTATTTTTTGCCAGAACTCGATTCTAAAATGGCGTTGGTGTTCTCTTCTGTGACTCCAACTTAAGGCGAGCCCTTTGTTCCACTTTTTGGCAGGCTTCTCCACAGAAGCCTCCAAAAGTGGTGCCACTCTGTCTGGGTACCACAGGGGGTGTGGGAGGGGGTTTAGGCACCCTGGACTGAGTTGCCTTGGCAATTCAAGTTGCACTCTTGTGTGATTGGCCCTTTGATTGACAGCTAGGCTGAATAAATGGGGGTTTCTTGCATAAAAGCAGGGCTTTTGGGACTGGAACTTCAGAAGTCGCCTCAGTCGACCTGAGAATCCGAAGAGGGAGAAGCTGAGCCGACCTGCAATGACGACACCACCGGTGGAGCCCTGCTGAACCGTCTCACCACTTCCAGACGACAGAGGAGATCTTCTTGCCGGAGAGTCTCTTCCCCTACAGCTGGTGGGGACAACCAGTTCGCTTTCCTTTTCGCCTACCAGGACGTCTAGTGGTCGAATTGCCCCTGCCAAGCACCCCGGCAACCGGATAGCCACTTACCACTGAACCGTGAATAAAAGGACCTCTCCTTTGAATCGAGAAACTCTGCGGCTGGTTTCTTCCCTGGCAGTACAACGATCCCCTGCTTTCCTCCCCGATGAGATCTTCTCTTCTGCCGGACGAAGCACCAACTCGCAACCACTGCCAGGAACAACTGCCCCCGCTGGAGTGTTCTCACCATTTCAAGGTACTGTGTCCGCCTGGCCTCCCTTTCTATAGATTGCTACAAGGTGACAGTAAATTCTTAACCTTCTAAACTGGGCTGGCTTCGACCATCTAACTGGTCCCTTTCTTTTGGTCCAACTTCTTTCTGAACCTTTGAGACTTTTGTGCACTTTTCAACCGTGTGTCCTTGGACACATTTCGTTCTGATCCTCTTAAAGTGGATCCGGCTTTCTGAACTCTAACTTCACGGTTTGATTCTACCTTCCTCTCTTGCTGTGTTCTTTTGAAAGTGTTGGGATCTGTTTCAATTTATGCTCTGCCTTTCTCTCCCTTTTAAAACCAAATTATTAGAGTGCCATCTGCGTTAAGCGCTCACCGCTGTCTGAAAATAAGTGGGGCTTTACTTAAGACTTGTCTAATATTCTTTTAAGGGAGTGTATATACTTTAGTAACTGTGTTTTTGAACTTGCTTGAGATTAGTGCCAGTGTGTTTTCTTAGATGCGTTTTTAAATAAATAATTATATATCTTTTACACCAAAGCTCGGGTCAGTGTTTGCTTGTTCTACTGTGTGTACCTGCCCTGTTGTGCATGCTCTGTATACTGCCTAACTCTTCTTGAGAGAAGTCTGACTGCTCAGCCACAGCTACCAGGTAAATCTGGGTGGTGCAGACTGCTACCAATTGGGTTTACTGCTAACTCCTGTAGTCTTAAACTTTTTGCAGTGGTCCCTAAGGGAACTGCACAGGTTTCTGCTTAACATGGAGTTTAGACGGCTGGTTTCCTCGATCTTCACCGGCATTAATCTTCGGCGCAGGGTGGAAAGAAGAGGGACGTTTTAACAATAATTTTAGTATAATTGGCAAATGCCAAGGGAACTCCGCAACATGCGTCCGACTAGTATGGCGGAAAAAAACACACGTGAAGGATCATGGGTACAGTGGACGTCACGCTAGGGATAGTATTACTGGTACGCCCTAGTTCGACGCCCCTTTTTCGAGTTTCGAAAAACAAACTGTAATACTCTGCAGCTTCCACTAGATATCGGCCTATGCACAGCGGTCCAGCCATCCAGCCATTACCTCTTTGTTTTTGATCCGAGCGCACCCGTCATAAGAAGGGCGGAACGGATTCACACCGTCGTGGACCAGGTTGTCCACCAAAAAGAAGGCTCCCAGCACCCGCCGTCGATAGCGTGGGTGTGAGGGAAGAATCCAAAATGTCCGCTGTAGACCACGCGGGAAGGCCCGCTATTTTGTGACTATCTGAGGGGAACTGCGTCACATGTGTGGCTGAGGAAGGTGACTCCACAGACTGGTCAGGGGACTATCGAAACTTTAGCCTTGAAACAAGGATCCTCAGCAGAGCTGGTACTATGCTGGACATCCTGTCTTGACCCTTTGAGTTAGCCTCCAAGTGAGGAACCTCGGCCAAGCCGGTAAAAGGAGAAACGGTTGGCGACCTATGCCCCCTCAACAGATCTGGTAACACAGCGAGCACGGGATAGTTGAGGAATCCCCCTCACAGACAAGAACTTAACAGGTCTCTCAGTTCTGTTGGTACACACCTTAGCTTCCCTGACAGGGGCCTCGAACCGTGGTTCGGTAAGGAAAGCCTCAACGGAGGCCTCAGGGCGCGCCTGGTGTCTGTGTGGGAAGCTCCAAACAAGAAGATCTCTGAGCAACCTCCGGAACCCAACACCTCAGCACGACAAGGCTGGCTATTAACACCCGATTGGTGAACCTAGGATCATGATCCGGTATTGGCAGGCCCCTCGCGAGAACCCTCGGAAAAAACTCTGGTACACCTATTAGGCTTGCGAGGCACCTCAGGAGAAAGCCTGGTAGCAGAGCTTTTGAAGCCCCTCCTGGACCTGGAGGACCCCGGGAAGGAGCCCCCCCGGCTGGGGTGCTCTGAAAAGTAAAGCACTTACCGGGTGTCTTTTCTTTCTGTCGAAGAGTTGAAAATGCGACGGAGGAACTTGGGAAGATCTGCTCCCACCAACGAAGACGACTTTGAAGTGCCCGGAACAAAAGGGAATCGCAGTAGAAACATGAGTCCCAACGGTAATCCGGTCCCAGATACTCCAAACAGAGAGAATAGGATCCGCCCTAGCAAAGCGACGTTCGCAAGAGAAACAAGCGACAAATCCCAAACGATCCAGCATAGACGCAGGACTACACAACGGCAGAACTGGAGCAGGAGAGGAGGAAAACGAGAAAGAAAAAGGTCTTCCGGGGATGCAAGGGTGCCCAGCCCCAACCGAGCAGAGAAATGGACTGAGGCCGATGCGCGGGGTTGAGGTAAGGAGGGTGGGTTATAGCCACGTGCAGTACCCAGTGTAAAAAGAGATGGACACATTTTTCAAGGAATGTCCGAAAAGTATGGGAAAAAGGGGACAGGACATACGAGTATGTGCTTTTTTGGCCAATCCAAGGTGTTTTACTGTGAAACTACACCCTTTGAGAGGTCCCACACTATGCCCCAGGCAATCTGACCACTTTAGGGAACATTGTAGGCCCACTTTCAGGTTCGAAGAGCTCCCCATCACACCTGTAAAGGCCAAATCAGTGCTGCTCCTCATTCAGCTTTTCGCTGCCCAGAACACCTCACCCTCACCAATTTTCCAAGGGCCTGGAGAGGGGAACAGGTGTGGTGATGTAGATAGGGATCAAGAAGAGAGCGAGGATGAGGTAGAGGAATTCCCCATTGCCTGCAGTCAGCGTGAATCTTTGGTGTGGAGGCTATTTACCACCTTTCAGAACGTGCCCAAAGCTCGTGCTAACCAGGTGAAATGCACCGAGTGCCCAGTCGCGGCAAAACAGGCTTGTACAGCTACGGCACCACCTCCATGCGGCGACACCAGAGATCGAACCAGAAGGCGACAGTTCAGAGGGCAGTCTCCTTAGAACAAGGCAGTAGGTTCAGTTCCTTTGCAGCATCCTCCGTATCTGCTCCTGCCACAAGGGACACTTCTGTGGGCCAGCGGTGCCCTGAACGAGCCTGGCAGATCCTTACCTTTCAAAGGTCACTGTATTGTGCATGTACTGCAATGCGGTACTCTGCAGGGGGGGGGAGCAATTTCGTAGTGCTTTCGAGGCTTCAGTCCGGGAGCATGAGAAGGAGTGCCCCCTACATAAGTGAGGCCCACCCAACATCTTCCTCTCTCCAGTTGCCCTTTCCTATCCCTGTGGTTGGTGCCCCTTCCCTACCCTTCCTTCCGTTCCTTGTGTGTTTTTTTTTTTTTTTTACACACAACAATAATAAAAGCCTCTTTTCAGAGCCACCTTTCACAGTTCAAAAATAGAATTGCTGATGAAATTATGCAGGCCGCCACGCAGCCTGTAAGGTCCTCGGACAGCGCGGTAGTCCGCAGACATCTAAAATAATGTGAGTGGTGGCTCCGTCAAAAACATTGCACTCTTTTCCGGGAGAAAGTGGTGGCTCCGAAAAGAGCCTTTTTGTGGTGTTTGTTTTTGGAAGGGTTGAAGTGGCCAACACCTACCGGAGAATGCTTCCTATACTTGCAAAAAGGAATTCAATGCATTTTGGATATTCTGCATAAAAAGTGGATTGCCAGCATCAGTAAGATGGCCTCCATCTCTGCGAAAAATGTTCGTGCTACGAAACGTAATATTTTCATTTGGGAAAGAGGACATGCCAACATCCCTCAAAAAGGCACAAACAGACTTAGTGACATTGCACCACGCTTTCTCCATTTGCGGACCAAATGAAGAATAACGCAGCCACATCTGTCTCTGGGCAATGCGAAAAAAAATATCCTGTAGTTTGGAAACATGTCCATGACTTGCCCAAGTGCCGCCTCCATCGCAAACTGCATAGAAATTCCAGTAACATGTCCTAAACTGTTCCCTCCGCAATGAATAATAATGTCTGGATGATCGAGCTTCACCAAAGTGGCACAAAGAAGACCCAAATTCAGCCACTTCATGCCACGCACTCCATACCAGTGGACACCCACATAATGGAATCCAAGATGTGCAGCCACTCCAGTGTTCTGCATGCACTTCTAACCAATGTATCCAGGAGTCCCCCAAAATCCATACACTGTGCCTCCTGAACGACACGGCCATAACCCTAGCCATCTGCACTCGTCTCTTCAAACAGACCTTCTGCCACAGTCTCTCCTTACACACCACACCCAGGACACCTTACTGACCAATCCCCTGGCCTGCACCGTCCCATTTCCATGTCTGCCATCCTCAAAAGCATCAGATGTGGCACGTGCGATCCTCGAACTGCCACAGTGCCTGTGGACATATTGTGCTTTGCGCAGGGGTGGGGGGAAACTCTTTTCAACTAGGGTAGGGGATTTCCACTTTAGTGGGGGCTCTGAAAAAGAGCTGTTTTCCCCTTTTTTTTTGGTGCTGTTGAAGAAACACCTTTTGTTTTCTATTTTTTTTTTGGGGGGGGGGGTTCTTTTTTCCTCCTTACTGCCTTACATCAACCTCTGCAAAGCATCCCTTAGATTGTCAAAAAAAACAAGCCTTTCCAAGGACTGATAACGAAACGCCATTTCCAGAAACGTAGTCCACAATAAGGGAATCAATGTTCTAATTGAAGAAAACCGACATCCCAGCACTTTGCATAACCTAACCCATGCGTCTATTAACAAGGCACCTTGCAATGTTTTGCTGGGGATTGAAGACATTCCGATTGTTCCGTTGTGCTCTTGGTATGATTTCAGAAAAAGAAAAAAAAGAAATCACCTTTTCATTAGGGAAAAGCACCATTAGGTCTTCCATGAACAACTTCAATACATGAAGCAAACTTGGGGCACTGATGTAGCCCAAATGCTCTCCTCCACAGTGCACCATCAGGACTACTAACAGTAGCCATGTTTCTACAAGCAGCAAACAGTGCCTTCAAATTGTGGCCAGGCACACTGCAACATAAAGCCTCCACTCCTGGAAAATGAAGATCTGCAGAAAACTCCTTTGTATAGCTCTCCAGATCACATACAAAGGAATCTCCCACTATCCATACAGTAACTCCATCCATTTCCTCTACACAACCAACACAGCAATGAAACAAAATATTGCCATCCTTTCCTTTTAAGCACACCCTGAACACCGGATTGGATAATACCCATAGTACATTCCCATTTCCATGCCAATCATGCTACCAAGCCCCAGATGCAGCACGTGCGATCTCTGGACTACTGCGGCGTCCGCGGATCTCGTAAAACAGGGGCAGCCCTTTTTCCCTTTCCACTTCACTCTCTGCATCACTCCCTCACTGGCTACTGTTAAGCAGTCACATAACCATCCACCAAACACATCCAAGACCTCTACACCTAACTATCATCTCTGTTCAACACTCCAGATTTACCGTTCAACACTCAGAGTACAGGTCTCCTGTGACTGCAAACACCTCCAGCAGAAAGTACTGTAAAACTATCCAAAATATCTGCTTCCAGATACATCCACATCCCCATCCATCAACACAAACTACAGGTATGAATATTTTCTGTCCAGTACATTTGCAACTCTGTTATAAGTGCCTGTGAACAGGCTACCTGCCACTTACCCTTCATGACCTACTCGAAAAGCATACTGTCATTTGTCCCATCACTTATCAAGTGGCACTTACAATGCAATGTGCTTTGAAAGTTTGCATTTACCCATATAACCCATTGTAATGTTCAAACTGTTATTCTCTTCTTTCCTTCTATCATTTTTACAACCTCTTCCCCCACTAACACCACCTATAAAATTCCTAAAATGCACACAGAAAAGGAAAACTGAATGCATCTTCCCAAAGCATACCAAGTACATACATTGCAAAATAATGTATGTGCGCATTGAGAACAGTACCATTTATGCATGTCGATAAATAAATCCAACTACTCAAATGATTGCTCTACTCATGTAGCAAGAATGTATCTGCAGAAAAGTAGATGGAATAGCACATACAAAAACATTCTTTCCAATGTGTACATCTTTCCGAAACCTTTTTCTCACCGTACTACAACTTGCACTAATCCATTTCCCAAATAGTTCTACGATAACAAACACACACTGCCTAAAATGCACCGCATACAGCACAGCTATAAATAAACCACTGACCCCTTACCAAAACTACTGATGCTCCCAAGTCCCCATTCAAATAGAAAGCTAGCCAATTTCACACACACACACACACACTCTCTTCCTGTCAAGACATCCTCCTACAATTTTAAAGAATGTATTCTCCAAATGCAATCACTATGCCATTAACAAACACATGTTCTTCCTTCTAGTTGCAGTGAACACCTCTCTCCTGAAAACCAGTGCTGTCTCAAGTGGAAAATACAACCTAGAAGAAACCTACTCTCAACATCCAACAAAGTGCAATACAATCGTAGTGTTCTGCCTCTTACTCACATAGCGCATCAACCCAACAGTATTTGCTTAATTCGTACTCATTACACCTCAACAAGTGCCCACTTCCTATTGTCATCTGACCACCATTATAATAACACACAGATACCAATACTGCCTTCCCAACCTAAAGTAACAACCCATTACACAATCACACACCTCTATGTGTATGCCTATCCTCATATTCAAACACTTATGCACAGTGCACTCATATATATTGCACAACCCGCACACCCGCACACCGACACTTTCCTTATGTCTCCAACAGATACTTCAGAATGCCTACCAAAAAGCAACTCAGTTGAAAACACAGATATAGAGCAGATCAACCTAAAAGCAGCAAAAATAGCCATCCGCCTCTAGCAGAATTTGTACAGAAAGTTCAAACAAAACAGCTAATACAGTCACTAACGAAAACGTACGTTTCTCTACTTCCAACTCCCTCAGGGTCAGTTGTTTTTCAAAGAAACGAGCTGGGGGTAGATCTCCGTCTTCGGCTTGGGCCTCCCTTTGGAACAGCCTCCCGGCCACCTCGAAACTTGTAGAAACATCTCCAGTTCCGAAAGCACCTTAAGACTTTCCTCTTCGTCTCTGTCTTTGCCCCTCTTCTCCACTGTACACCTGGCCACCCTCTGTCCTTCGGGCCCAGGTACCTGAACACCCTGCTGCACTGCCTCCGGGCCACCCCTGCACTGGGGCCTGTATCTGTACCCCTCCCACTTTTCTTCTGCACTTATCAGATATACCCTACCTGACTAATCTAGCACTTGCTGGCTGCACTCCCACCGCTCATCGCCTTTATTTATTTATTTATTTTACTTAGTATTTATTCTGTTCACTCTTCTGTTCCACACTTTCCACTTCTCCCCACTTACATGCACTTTCCCCTTTTATCCCTCTTCAATGCACTTATGCGTTCTCAAAGTCACTGGGCCTAGTAAGATTGTTTTGTTTCTCACCTGTTCCCCTCCCTTTGCCTGGTCGCACTCTGAAACACTTGTGTACGAGCGTGATACAAATGAAATATATCAAGAAACAAACTGGTAGGGAGAATTCTCATAAATGTGCTAATTCCTCTCTACCTTAGAGACCCCTAGCAACTTTGCTGGATTTTGAGGACTTGAATTTTTAACCTAGAGAGAGTGAGACCCTTTCTCACTCCCTCACACATTTTTAATGTGATTTGAACTCTTTCTTTTGGTTGTGGAGTCTGACAAATTCTATAGGCTTCATAATTTTACATTGTGAAACACAGCACCTTCAGTGCATTGACACAGGGAAGTCTTTCAGATTTCCGCAAGGTTTAAATACCTTCTCTTGGATAAACTATTGTTTCCAAGAGCAGTGAAGTGAAATGGAGTTTACTTACATTGTAACTTTCTAGACCCAGCACACATTATCTCACAATAGGGTGCTGGAGGGGTTACTTGGTATCTATCCCCGTTGTCTAGTTTCTCATGTAAAAATGTTACGTTACCCTTTCCTCGATTAATGGCGGGTGGCAGTGATTTACTTTTAACTACCATGGTGTGCATTTACTGAGGGCTGCGTTCGCAGCTGCAGTAAAGTACCCAAAGGTGACATTTTGGTCAAAATGGGTCGGTCTTTTTTTGCCATTTCTTTGTGGAAAGGTCCTTCTTGAGATTTACTCAGCGCCAAACCAGGTTTGCTCCTTTTGTTTGCTTTGCCTTTGGCAAGATTCACGAGTGAAGCCTGCCTCCGGCTCCAGGGTGTCTGGCACGGGCAGGAAGCAAGAGAGTTGTCCGAAACACACTGTGCTTAGTCTCCTAGGAGACAGAAATGCACTCTTAGGTGATTGGCCGGCTGGCTGTCCGGCAAGGACAGCCACCCTGCTGGGTGTCTGACAGCTAGGCTGGAATGAATGGGAGAAACCTGCATAAAAGGCAAGGCTTTTTTGCTTGGAAGGCAGAGTCGACCACTGGATGAAGGAATCCGAAGAATTACTTGGAAGAGACGCATGCTGCAACTCCTGGACCGTTGGTTTGCCCGGTGAAGCCCTGCTGCTGTGCTGAAGCTTCGAATTTGCTTCGACCCCTTGAGTTGGTGGGACCAATCAACTCCAAGTAAGCCACCTGGACATCCTCTTGGAACTGGTTGAAATTCCACTGCAGTTGCTGCTGGAACCAAAAAGCCAGGAAGAGGAACACCAGTTTGTGTGCGTTGCTTTTAAGTTGGCCAAGTGCTCCAGGAAGATCCTATTGACTCCCAGGAAGCAGGACTGACCGAGCCTGAGCCACCTCAACAGAGTGCTGGACCCCAGATGTATGGAAAGCCCATCTCGACAGCCAACAGTCTCCGGTGTTGCTATTTGCTTAGACGCAAGGAGTTGAAACCGCAAAGTGCCACTTAATAGAAGTGGGTCCTTTTCTGTCGCTGATCGTCCTGTTGCATTGCAGGAGTCCTATAGACTTCCTCCCTCTTGTCCCCACGACTGAGGCCCAGGAACGCGGAATATGCAGAGCTGCACAGGAACGGAAGCCATCCAAAGCCCTTTTTTCTTCTAACCAAAAGTACTGTACAGTCCAAGAGAACTTACCTCTTGTTGTGCAACTTCACTTGTTCTCAGTTGAGACTGGTTGTGGTTGCTTCTGTAGAGTTGCTGACCACTTCTTTACTTCACAAGCCTAAACAGCTTGTGGCCCTACTTTGATTTCTTCTTTTCTACAAAGACTTCTAAAACATTGCACAATACTTTTACCAACCTCCGAGAGGTGCTTCAGCTCACCTACACTTTTGCCCAATTGACTTTGGCCTAGCCTGGCTCCCTGAATGACGACTTCCCTCTGTCATTGTGTTTGGTCTTCCTTCCAGGAAGGGGTTAACTAACTTTGCATTGGGGGAGGTGGAAGGGGGGTGGTTTCAAAAGTACTTACCTGCTTTCAGAATATTTGTGGGATATCTTGTTTTGTCCTAATAACCTTTTCCTTTGACAAACTCTTAAATCAGATTCTAAATGCTAACAGTGACATATTAATGTCCACAGTGTCCCAGTTACTAAAGTCACCCGAGGGTGTAGGAAGTGGGTGTGTGCCATCCCAAAAGTGTACTTACTGATTTAGAAATATTAAGAGTGTGTATTTTGAAGTATATTTGTGTGTTACTATATTATTGCCCCTTCTGAAGAAGGCTTATTCAAACTGACTGTTAAATAAATTAATAAATTGTTTAATCAAGAAACCTTGTGTGCCGAATACTTGTCACTGTGAATCTCTGTGCAACTCCACTACAGCTCACATTGACCCCTCTTGAGATAAGCCTGGCTGCTCAATCACACTACCAACCTGTGTAGTACAGATTTATACCAAAGGTTGGGTTCCTATTGCCAGGAGGTCACGGTTGTTGTAGTGCACGCAAAGGGTACTGCATATAATAGTGCCTAACACAAACTTTAACTTCTCTTTCAAAATGAAAAAATAAAAAGAAATGTACTAAAAAGATTTCAACTACTACTACTGCTAACAGAGCATGTATAAATAGTAACATAGCCACAAATAAGCATTCCAAAACATTTATTTTTACAAAAAAGTTCCACCACAGAGTTCTTCAGAACCTTATAGATACAGGGAAAATATCACGCTCAACCCTTAAAACGTACCGCAGAAAACTGATCCTGGAAGCTCTTGTAGACCGTGCAATGCTCCTTAAAAGGAAATTCTTTCTATTAATTTTAAACAGAATGAAACCACTAACACAATTAATTAGTAAACTACAACCAATACTTCGCAACAAACGCAATATCAGCATAGATACCTTTGGCAACATCTGTACAGGTAAGTGGAGTCACACCACCAGCACAGAGCCATATTTCAATGAAGAATTATACAAACAAGAGCAAACAAACCAAATTGCAATACATAGCAGTGGGCGAGTGTATGAAAAGGTAGACAATACCATAATGGAAGAAGAAACACTGCTTTCAGAAATATCCCCATCAAACTAAGAATCAATTGTCCATTCCACTGAACCAATACGGCCAATCTACAAATGGCCATGCACATCAATGTGTAACGTACGCCAAAACTCTTTCAAATCTTTGCAGCAGTTCCTCAAATCACTAGATGAAAGCCAACAACAAAAGAAAAATTAACATACTACAAACTATGGACTCCTGTCCAGTATGTAAATACACAGGACTACGAGGACATTAGCCTGCATTTCTAGACCTGCTTGCAAAAGCACCTTCCACCCTATCAAAAAGTTAGCAACTCACCATTCTACTTTAAGAAATCTTGTTCACAAACTGTACTATGCAAAAAGTCCTGCTTTAGCACTGCAGCATTTAAATGACATTCTCCTGCTCGGTACAGCCAAATAACTGCTCAATCAAATCGACCACATCCAAAGCAAATATTTTGGAACTGAAGAGCACTTACAAAATCCAGTAACTTCAGAAAACAGTAACAACAACCTTACAGATGTCAACTTTCTATTACACACATACAAAAAAGAAATAGCAAGGTTCAAAAGCATATCTGCTGAAGTACCAAACCAAGTATGTGTCTGTTGTCGCAGAACTTTTTATACCAAGAGCACAAAAACTACAGATATAATGTACAAAATAGAAGAGAATGAGGAATCCCAATGGTTCCAATTAGCTCTCTACGTTATAGCATGAAACAAATGCAAAATTACTAACCCCTCAATACTTGCACATACTGCACTGCAAAACTTTGACAATAACCAAATGCCTTCACAGGCTATCACTAATAATTTGGAAATATCCCCACTGCCAATTTGTACGAGACCATTATAATCCAAACAGTACACCCATTTCAAGCAATGATACGACTACAACCAAAAACTGCAAAATTGCCTCCAACTGAATTACTGAGAGGCATTTGTGGCAAAGTAGTTTATTTGCCATTCGATCTCAAAGAAAATGTAGAAACTCTAGGAGTACAGCGGCCAATAGAACAATCTTTGATTATCCTGGTGAATGGTGTGTCTACAAAAGACAAAGATGTGGCAGCAACTAGTGGAATTAAACAAAGTTAGAAAAGTCCTGCAAGATCTCACTACAAAGAAATAAACGTTGAAGAAAACCTGAGAGAAACAACCGCAATAATTCAGGACTCCTCAACAACTGGCCAATTTGTACTTCTAGATCCTACTGCAGCCTCCAATATTTTAGACCACTATACAATTCACTCAATGCACTCCAAAAGACACAATAGACTATGCACTGGAAACATATCAAACGCGGCAAGCCAAAGGATCGCCAATCAGTATATCGGAAAAATGTGTAGAAGCACAAGCCTTTCCTCTACTTTTTCCTACTGAAAAAGGAGGAAGATACAATGAAAGATTCGCACAAATAACAGCATCAGAATAGTGCTCTTTATGAACGTATTCTGAAGACTCTAGATTCAGACAAAACGTGGAATCCATATTCCACCTCCTCTTTAAATGGAACTAGCAACTCTGTTATGACACATTGAAACCAGGTTCCAATTTTCAAAACATGTCTGCTACGCAGCTACTTCAAAAGGTGCAAGAGAAAGACTAAGTTTCACAGTCAAGTATTACAAATCTGTTGGCAAACCTGCATGGTACGAAAGAATACTGGTTTCGACGGGACACAGAGGTTCGGTGTATGCTATGCAACCTTGGCCCGCCCACATAGTTTGTCACTTTAAGTTGTGCAGAGTACGCATGGGAAGACTTGCACACTTTCCTACGCATAGCAAACAAAAACAAAACAGGTATAGACATGAAAACACCAGGAGAACTCTGCTCTCTTGATCCTGCAAATGTATCCAGGTAGCTGCATCACTTTATTGCCATGCTGCACTTCATTTGTAATAAAACACTTCCTCCCCTCGGAGAAGTGGATTTTGTAGAAAAGAATATCAAGCAAGAGGAGCACCACACATCCACATGCTTTTGTGGATTAACACTGCTCCTAAATCTGGTTAGGACAGTGATGCAATGGTTTTGCAGTTCATTCACAAATATGTCACTTGCAAAATCTCTTCAGAAAGTACACAGAGCGACCTACATGCACACATTTTGCAGTTTCAAAGACACAAGTGTGGCAAGTATTGTCGGTGCAAATATAA
Source organism: Ambystoma mexicanum (assembly GCF_040938575.1). Taxonomy (NCBI): domain Eukaryota; kingdom Metazoa; phylum Chordata; class Amphibia; order Caudata; family Ambystomatidae; genus Ambystoma; species Ambystoma mexicanum. The sequence goes on along the minus strand of NC_090931.1, from coordinate 433,758,508 downwards.
AAACAAAGGCAAATACTACACCAAATGCCGTTTTGGTTTGCCTAGACCAGTTTCAGTAAGAGGTCATTTAAACAGCTTCATGTCTTCAGTTACACAGTGTAAAAGGCAAATCTCCTAAGAACACATACTGCATAAAAAGAACTGAAGCATCAAAGTACATCAATTATTACTATGCAATCATTGCCCTCCTATGGAATGCAAATATAGATGTGCAGTACATTGCAGACAATTCCACTGCATTTGCACAATATGTCACAGCCTACTTAACCAAAGCAGAGAAAACAGAGCTGAAAGACCTCTAGGATGACATATCATCAGATAGAACACTGTCACAGAAATTGTACAGCTTTGGCAAAAAAATGCTCTCCCAGAGAATGTGGCTGGTACGAAGCCGCAGACCGTTTAACCAACACCGCCTTATAAGGGAAATCTGTAAACAGAGTCTGGCTAAGCCTCGGTCCTGCTGCATCCAGGAAAAAAGTTCTCAAATCGTACCAAGCCATAGAAACAATAGCCAAAAATGATCACAACAGCCAGGACATTTTGAAAAACAACTTATTGGACATATACCATCCAAACAGGAGTACTGCTTTAGAAACCATGTGCCTATACCACAAAGCCTAAAACGTCTCATACAAAAATAACATTAAACCAGATGAGAAAAAAGGTAAATGCATAGTCGAATGTTGTGAGGGCAGACTGGTCAAACTTACTAAACGCAGCCTGATCAATCACATGAAGCCGTCATTAAAAACTCCTCAACACAAAGAACTGCACTACATGGCTCTACTGCAACTTTTTAAAAACTAGAGAAAAGAAGATCTATGAAGATGCTTTCAATGTAAGTGAAAGCACCATAACAGATATAAACTTTACGCAGTACAAAAACATGTTGGACAATTAACGCCAACAAGAAGAACTTCAAGAACTAAATATAGAGATTGAGAGCAGACAACCTTCTCTGACAGGAAGCTAAGAACCACTTGGACAGCCACTCCTAGCAAATGAGGCAGAATTAGACATGACTGAAGTAGAGAACACCATGTGTCAGTATGAGCAATCTGCAGAAGACTTTGCTCTACTGAAATCACAACTAAAAAATGAGCAGCGTATCATTTTCCTAGAAGTAACTAAAGAAATTGAACATGTTATGCAGCACAAAAAAGAAAACATGTACCTGCACACACTATAAACCTGTACTACTGCATGTTAGGTGTCAAGCTGGTTCAGGCAAAACATTCTTAATAAAAATCATCAGTAAATTCCTCTAACAATTAAACAAGCTTTCAGCTGTTGTAACCGCCCCCACAGGTTTAGCTGCCTACAACATAGGTGGTGTCACTTTACACCGATTGCTACTCCTTCCAGTGGAACACCAAACCAAATTAGATTACTACAAACTTTCAACACAAGCTGCTGTGGAACTACACAGAGTTTTGAAACAAATGAAGATGCTCCCAATAGATGAGGTGAGCATGATCTCCAACCTGATATTAGCTTTGATTCCCCTCAGATTGCAAGAGCACCTCAAAACAGACTACGAAGAACTCTTTGGAGGAGAACATGTCATTGTTTTTGGAGATCTCCTTCAATTAACACCAGTGAAATGTGAACCTATTTTTAAAACCATAGGACACAAACTATGTTGTAAAACTCTTGGAAGCATAGGGAATGTACATCTCTGGCAACATTTCCAATACAGAGAACTAACTGAAACCATGCATCAGTCTGCAGACCTCACCTATGCCAATATTTTAAAAAGCATTCGGATTGGTGTACTATCTAAGGAAGCTCAGTCTATCCTAAAACCAGACGCAGCCATGAGCTATACAAGCATAACGTGCTACTGATGTCATGGAAAAATTAGCACACAAAAATGTCAACTGTGTGTCCTTAATGCCAACTCTAGCAAGCTGTCCACAATTCAATGAAGCTATACGGAAAAAAGAAATGCAACCACTAGAACAAATTTACTCCACAAACTGGACATACACGGTATGGCAATACCCATGTGTCAACAAGCCATAGCACGACTAAATACCTTAGAAAACTATCTCTAACACAGCTGGTTTGGAGAAAAAGTTAACATTGTGTTTAAATTGTATAGTAATGCTAAAGCGTAACCTTGAGGTGGAGCAAGGTTTAGTTAATGGAGCACTTGGTACAGTTGTTGGCTTCCAGACATACCCAAGTGTCAACAGCACTCAGTTTGTCAACATCCACTTTGACAAACTTTCAGAAGTTAAAAGGATAGGACGCTCAACAGCCAGATTCTGTCAGGCTTTATCTTCAATCAGGATGTTGTCCGCGGAAGTTGCTGAACCCCTGCAATCCCCTTTGGATGCTAACCTCTTAACTGGTAACAAACAGTTCAGTTGAGAGCATCCCCAAGGGAAAGGGGGAAAATGGGACAAAATAATAAACTTCAGGTTTGGCTCAGCATCTTAATATCTCTTAACCTGTAGATAAAATAAAAATAAACTTTAGTTACTAACCTTTCTTTTCCTAGGCTCTGACTTCCCTTTATCGAATTGAATAAATAAACACGCCACCATACTTGAATATCCTCTATTGATAACTTAGAGGAAGTGTTTGTTTTCTTACTGAAGAGAAAGTAGTGTCTCCGAAGCTATTACTATCTCCTTCATTTCAGAATTGGAAAACTGCTGTGTTTAACTCACTCTCTCAGTTCCATGAATTAGTTTTCTAGCAGTTCAAATTCCAAAACACACACACCCATCTGAAAATGCTAGGTCGGTTTTTGTGTGAATCTCTAGCTTTAACACAAATTCCAAATATGACACTCTTACTTCTTCCTTTTAGAATTGTTTGCACATGTGGAAAGAAAGCAGTGTTCACTAATTGGATCTTTTGCTTGCGTATAAATATCGCTCTTCAAGGAAGCGTTCATTTGACTGGAGTTATGCGCATGCGTGAAGATATTCCTTTTCCTTCTGAAATGGTGTGCGCATAGGAACAGAGAATACAGTTAAAAAATGGCATATGCGCATGCATAGTAGTTCAGTATTTCTCCCTCCTTAATTTAATTTGTTCAAGTAGGAAAGAGGAAATTACTGAGCTCCGGACACTGTTCCTTGAAGAGGCAGCTTAATGAGGTACGTGCGCCAGGTTAGAATGTTAGTAAATAAAACATAACATTTCAGGATCGCGTATCTATAACACTGTCACTTGCGCAGACAGTGTAAGATTTCTAGCGCTAACCCGACGTTAAAAGAAAGCACTGTTACCGTAAGAAGGAACAATGCTCAATACTTTTTATACGGCCGACAAAATACACGACACTGAAAAAATGAACAGGCTTCCACACACCAACTTGCCACGCGCTAAATATGTTGCACAGTTCATTAAATAAGAGTTCTGTTCAAGAAATCCAAAAATAATGTCTTAAAAGAACAAAACTAACTCTAAACAAAAAAATAAGAAAACAGGAACTGGTTAATAAATATAGTGATTGCATAAATAATGATTCGATGCATCAGCTTCTACATAAAAAGGCTGAGATGGATCTGGATGAACCAAAATAGGGGCCAAACTGAATCCTTTTCTTTAATTCTTGGAATGCCTCTTCTGCCTCTGTAGACCACACAAATTTGGCACCTTTCTTTAAAAGTTTTGTTATGGGAGTAACCAACCGAGAAAATCCTTCAATAAATCTTCTGTAGAAATTTGCAAAACCTAAAAAGCTTTGCATTTCCCTTACCTTTGTTGGTGTTGGCCAATACGTGATGGCTTGAACTTTGTTCAGATTCATCTACAGCCCCTTGGGTGAAACAATGTATCCCAAAAATTCCACAGAATTAGTATGAAACAGATTTCTCTAATTTAGCAAACAAATGATTCTCTCGAAGTCTTTGTAGAACCTTACTAACATGAATTTTGAGACACTAAATCCTGAGAATAAATCAAAATATCATCCAATGATACTACCACAAATATATCTAAAAAATCTCTTAAAACTTAATCCATAAAAAATTGGAAGGCAGCTGGTGTATTGCATAAACCGAAAGGCATTACCAGGTACTCAAAGACAAAATCGGGTTTTGAATGCTGTTTTCCAGTCATCACCTTCCTGGACTCGCACCAGATGATAGGAACCAAGTAAATCAAGTTTGGAAAAAATCGTGGCTCCCTGGATCGGATTCAAGATTTCCGAAATTAGAGGGAGAGGATACCGGTTTTTGATTGTAATCCTATTCACAGCTCGATAATCGATGCATGTTCTAAGAGACCCATCAGGCTTTGGTACAAAACATAATGGAGATGAGGCTGGAGATTGGGAATGGCGAATAAAACCCTTAGCCAAATTTTCTGCTAGGTACTCTTTAAGATACTCGTTCTCCTTTTCCGTTAATGCATACACTCGACGACTTGGTAAAACTGCCCCGGGCTCCAAATCAATTTTACAGTCAAAACTCCTATGTGGAGGTAATTCTCCTGCTTCCTTTTCAGCAAACAACTCCTTGTTACCTTGATAACACTCAGGAAGATGTCCTAGCACCGCTCCTATATTATGGCCTGTAATTCCTGCCTCCGTCAGAAAAGAAAAAAAACAAACCTTGTGTTTCTTCCCTCCCAGGATTAATTTAAAAAAAAAAAAAACAGTTTTCTAAGCAGAAACTAGACTAAGTCTACCACTCGCCTACTCCAATCAATTTTAGGATTATGTAGGGTAAGCCATGGGATGCCTAAAATTATTTTCAAAAGTGGTGTATCTATCAAATAAAAAGAGATTTCTTCTCTATGACCTCCAATTAAATCCATAACCAGGACACCCGTTTCAGGAGTTCTAGGACCTGAAGACAGAAGTTCCATCTACAGCCCGAACCTGTTCCACCACTTCCTTCCTCACAAGCGGTATTCCCAAAGCCTTAGCTACTCCCCAATCCATAAAGTTCCCGGTGGTCCCTGAATCAATCACTACCAGTCCATACCCTTTCTTTTCCTACATCACGTACAAGGATACATTTAGTTATGTGTGGAACCGCTGACTGAACAGTATTTGCAATCTGCTGTCCTTTTCCACCGGCTGATGAAAATCTTTTGGGTGTAAAGGGACAATTTCCTAAAAAATGACGACCTCCCCCTACCACAATATAAACACAACTTAATCTCACGCCTTCTAGCCTTTTCCTCTTTAGATAAAGGACCTTTTATTCTAATCTGTTGATCATTTACCTTTGGTTTCACTTCTTTACTACCCACCTCAAACTTAGGACGATCTCCTCTAAGGACTGACCTTACCTCCCCCTGAGTACAGCGACGCCTTTCTGCTCTCCTTTCACTTATTCGATAATCCAACTGAACCACTAAATCAATTCATCAGAAGAGGAAGGGCGCTGAACTACACTGGTCAAGGAATCCTTCAACTCCTCCTTGAGACCTCGATAAAAAAGAGAAGACCTCTTATCTTATTCTAAAACCAAAGACCTGAACTGTGTGATATATGTGGCCAAGTCTCGGTTTCCTTGACGCAAATCTAACAATTCTCCATCTACTTCTAAGGAGATTTGTCTTTTATCAAACATTTTCTTAAATTCTTCCATAAAAAGAGGAAAATGTTTTAAAGACAAACTCTTCTGTCTGACCAGTAACCCCGCCCAGTAGAAAACTCGCCAGATAACTAAGACATAAAAGTAATCCTGGAAGCATCAGAAGGAAATAATTCTGGCCGACTAAGAAAGTGCAACTCACATCGAGTTAAAAATGTCTGAAATTTACTGAAATCACCATAGTAACGCTCTGGAGCTGCCAAAGGTACTGGCATAACCAATGCCCTAAAACCTCCTTCTGCCCCTTCACCTCTACCTACACTTCTCTCCTCACCAGCCCTTACCAATTCCGGGGGGAATTCTTCTGAAACTTCTCTCCCAATTCCCTGAGTCTGTGCCATCTTTTCACATAACTCATCTAACCGTTTTCCTAAATTCTTATTCTCTTGATAAGCCACCTTCAATTCCTCTTGTAATTCCCTCACTAAAGCACTTAACGCCTCCATTGAGGACTCGGGGTTCATGACAGCTTGGGCAGACTATTTTTTCTGGCCTTTCATACTGTCAGGCCTTATCTTCAATCAAGATGTTGTCCGCGGAAGCTGCTGAACCCCTGCAGTTCCCTTTGGATGCTAACCTCTTAACTGGTAACAAACAGTTCAGTTGAGAGCATCCCCAAGGGAAAGGGGGAAAATGGGACAAAATAATAAACTTCAGGTTTGGCTCAGCTTCTTAATATCTCTTAACCTGTAGATAAAATAACAATAAACTTTAGTCACTAACCTTTCTTTTCCTAGGCTCCGACTTCCCTTTATCGAATTGAATAAATAAACACGCCACCATACCTGAATATCCTCTATTGATAACTTAGAGGAAGTGTTTGTTTTCTTACTGAAGAGAAAGTACGGTCTCCGATGCTATTACCATCTCCTTCATTTCAGAATTGGAAAACTGCTGTATTTAACTCACTCTCTCAGTTCCATGAATTAGTTTTCTAGCAGTTCAAATTCCAAAACACACACGCCCATCTGAAAATGCTAGGTCGGTTTTTGTGTGAATCTCTAGCTTTAACACAAATTCCAAATATGACACTCTTACTTCTTCCTTTTAGAATTGTTTGCGCATGTAGAAAGAAGGCAGTGTTCACTAATTGGATCTTTTTCTTGCGTATAAATATTGCTCTTCAAGAAAGCGTTCACTTGACTGGAGTTATGCGCATGCGTGAAGATATTCCATTTCCTTCTGAAATGGTGTGCGTATAGGAACAGAGAATAGAGTTCAGAAATTGGCATATGCGCATGCGTAGTAGTTCAGTATTTCTCCCTCCTTAATTTAATTTGTTCAAGTAGGAAAGAGGAAATTACTGAGCTCTGGACACTGATCTTTGAAGAGGCAGCTTAATGAGGTACGCGCGCCAGGTTAGAATGTTAGTAAATAAAACATAACGTTTCAGGATCACGTATCTATAACACTGTCACTTGCGCAGAGAGTGTAAGATTTCTAGCGCTAACCCGGCGTTAAAAGAAAGCACTGTTAGCGTAAGAAGGAACAGTGCTCAATACTTTTTATATGGCTGACAAAACACACGACGCTGAATAAATGAACAGGCTTCCACACACCAAATTGCCACGCGCTAAATATGTTGCACAGTTCATTAAATAAGAGTTCTGTTCAAGAAATCCAAAAATAATGTCTTAAAAGAACAAAACTAACTAACTCTTTAAACAAAAAAATAAGAAAACAGGAACTGGTTAATAAATTGTATTGAAATATTACTCCTTCCTCAATTTAACAAAGTTCAGTTAAAAATGATAAAGTCACTTAACTTGCTTCTTTCTTTTACGGAAACGTTTCTGACTTTCTTCTTGAATTCTCCAACACTTTCCTGATCCAAATTACAAATCCTAGGCTCAAGGGCCCAGCTAAAGTTTCTAAATCTTCAGAGCTTCAAACATAAGACCTTCCTGCTGGGCTGCTGACAATGAAAGGCAGTTTAGAATGTTCTAACAATGCCTTTCTTTTACTTCTGACCAATCACTGATCCTTTTTGAAGCCTCCATTTTGGCTTGGGAAGCTCTCCACACTCTGCACTAAAAGTTAAGGCCCAAACCATAATTTGTGTTAATCATACACTCATTCCACCACATTCAACCAAACCTCATGAAACCTGACAGATTCCTTCTTTTCAGAGACATGTATGTACGCAGAGAACAGTTTTGTCTGTCGCTAGCATACGCAGTCACTAGTCATAAATCGCATGGTCTAACCTTAGATCAAGCATTACTTGATATTGGCAGCACAGTCTTTAAAGAAGGCTTGAGTTACGTAGCACTGTCATTCCTATGCACACTTGAAGGACTATTTCTAGTCAATTTTGTGCAAGTAAAGTCAATGCCGACATTCCTTGCATTGTAGAGTACAATAGACTATGTGCACTCTACACACCCCATCTCAAAATGTACCCTGTTCCTCAAAAACACAAACTTTGTAAATGAAAACTAATGCAATCAGAACTTCTACATTATCTCCCAACAGTAAAACCAAAGAAATTGAAATCAGCTCATACTCCAACTACCAAAACCGCAGACAAATGTACTGAAAAAGAAAATACTTACCCAACTGCACAAACCAAGAACTACCTCTTCTAACAAACCACATGGACTTCCATCAAAGGACTCAGACATAGAACTATCTGGTCCATTCAAATTTTCCAATACAACTGGTGTAAATTGCTATGCAAAAGTAGCAATCAATGTTCTATTCCAATTGCCACCAATTGTTGAAAACATTTGTTTAAACAGCTTTACTAATGCTACTCCTTCTCAGAAATGCAACAAACAATCCTGAAAACAGTGTCTCAGGAATAAGGCAGGAATTGAACTACTATGCTGGAATGGCGAGATTCTCTATAAACACACAAGAAGATCCACAGGAATTTCTAATGTACTTACTACAAGTACTGGATAGCAAAAACACACCTATAAATGAAATCTTCCAGATTTCATACATGTGGAAACATGCATCCACTTGTTGCAACCATGTGATGCATGAACAAGTCCCTAACGAGCGCTTTGTCCATGTATCTATACCCAACTGTGAATCCATTCCATTTCAGCAACTCATACAAAATGCAACCCATAGCATATTATGTACTACTTGCAATGCCGATAATCATTCTACCTTACAGATCCAATCATATAGCCAATATGTAATATTAATGCTTTTAAGATACAATGCAGCTGGAACCAAAAACAACTGCAAGTTTACTAGCTTATTTATTTGGATTTATAAATCGCCTAGCGGCCCAGACGCATCGTGGTGCTGTTACAGGATATTCACTTAATACATAGTAAAGCAAGTTGTAGCAGTTAATTACAGGTTACATACGGGTTAGACATGACAATGCTGATTGAGTTCCAAGGTACAGCAGAACAGTATTATGGGCAGTACATTTGGCAAATACTTTAAATAGCTTTGTTTTTAGCACCTTTCTGAATATTGTGAAGGATTGTTCCTTTCTTAGGCTGAGTGGGAGCGCATCCCAGGCTTTTGGGGCTAAGACTTCAAAGCTGGTGCTGCCCGCTTTAGCTCTGTTGAAGGCTGGGACTGAGAGTAAGTGAGCGTATTGGTCCCATTTTGGTCTTAGGGCCGGGGTCTGGTGAATTCTTTCTGCTAGGTATGCAGGGGCTGTCTGTGTGAGGCATTTATGTGGCCTTGAAAGTTATGCATTCTTTGATAGGGAGCCAGTGGGTGTCTTTTCTTGCCTGGGAAATGTGCTCTCTCCTAGGGATGCTTAGGGCAGGTCCAAAGCCTCTGTTTTGTGCTATTTGTAGTCTGTTAATGTTATTTGCAGATGTGCCTAGGAGTAGGAAGTTACAATAGTCGAGTGTTGCGCCAATTGTGGCTCTAGCAATGTTAAGGCAGTTATTTGGTGATAGGTGGGGTTTTACTGCATTAATGATTTTTGTTGTAAGTGCAGCGGATGATGCGATAGCACGGACTTGTCTGTCCATTGATAAGGTGGATTAGAGAAATACCCCGAGAGTTTTCACTGCAGTGGAGGCTGTGATTGTCGAGTTCTCAATACTGAAGGAACTGTATTTATCGTTTAGTTTTTTTAGGGATTCTTTTGGGCCTACCAGTAGGATTGCTGTCTTTTCCCCATTTAAACAGAGACCATTGGCTGCCATCCAGGGCTGGATGTGTGCATATGAAATCTGGGGGGTGTTGAGGTCTTGTTCATAGTTTCCGGTTAGAGGAAGAAGAATCTGCATGTCGTCTGCATAGTTAGTAAAAGCTGAACAGGGGAAGGGTGAATAGGTTATAGAGAGTGGGGTAGGTACATGATCCTTGTGGTACTCCGCATTCAATGGGGGATGGAGAGGCTGAGGCCTGGTCTGAGAAGACCCTTGTGGCTCGGCCTTCCAGGAAGGAGGTGATCCACGCTGTAGCTTCTTCTGAGAAGTGGGCAGTGTCAGTGAGATTTTAACACAGGATCTTGTGGTCAACGAGGTCAAAGGCTGCTGATAGATCCAAGAGTAATAGGAGTGAAGTTTTGCCTTTGTCCATGGCTTCGAGTAGTTGATTCTTAAGGTCCAGTAGGGCTGATTCCGTGCCGTGACGTGGGCAGAAGCCAGATTGTCTTTTACCTAGAATGGTATGAGGTTCCAGGTATGACTGGATCTGTAGGTAGGCGGCCTTGTCAAGAATCTTCAGCAGGAATGGCACAGTGGTGATTGGACGGTAGTTAGGGGAATCAGGGTCAAGGGTGTTTTTTTTTTTTAGTAGTGGTCACACACATGCTTCCTTAAGGGCAAGTGGGACAGTGCCGTTGGCGAAGGAGGCATTGATAAAAAGGTAGTGATAAAAGGGGCCAGGGCTGTCGCACAATCTGACTAAATTAGCTGGGCATGTATCTCCTTTACATAGGGATGGTATGGTACGCTTCATCGTTCGGACTTCAGGGATGGTAACTTCTCTGAAAGCAAAAGGTGTAGGTTTGTTTGTGCCATGTGGGGTGTCTCGGGCTGGTGAGGTAGCCGGGGGCTTTGATGTAGGTGGTGTAGCTTTAGGCAGTTTGTCAAATTGGGACTTAATTTTGATCTCAAGTGTTTTGATTCTGTTTAGCATGGCGTGCTGGATGTTACACCAAGTTTCGTTATTCTCGGTAGGTTGTGTGGAGGTTGGGGGGATTGTCAGCTCGTTTTAGATGGCAAACAGCTCTTTGGATTGGGAGTTTGCTTTCTCAATTCTGGAGTTGTAGGTGGCAGCTTTGCTTTAGAAATGGCCAGCTTGTATTGTTTGGAAACTGAAAGGTAGGTGTCTCTTGTTGTAGTGGAGGCGTTGTTTGCCATGAGGTGAGTGCTGCTCTTTTTGGCGGCTCAAGCATCTTGGAGTTCTTGTGTGAACCATGAGTTGGCATGTAGTATATGCTTGGCTTTTTTCATTACTAGTGAGGCTACAGCGTTTAGTACCTCTGAGAGTGGTGTTGTACATTTCTACTAGTTCTGTAGGGTTATTAGATGTAGGATGGGCGAGCGCTGAGGCTTCAAGAAGAGGGAGGATTCTTTCTACAGTGAGGAGTTTCTTAGATCTAGCTAGTCTGGCTGGTGCAGGTGGGTTGGGGTTCCCTCCTGGTTTTGAGGGTATGAAGAAGTGCAGTAGATGGTGGTCAGTCCATGGGCGTGGGGTGTTAGAGCTAATGTCGACCGCACAGATTTGGTCTGCGACCCAATCTAGTATACAACCTTTGGTGTGGGTCGGGTTGTTGATTAGTTGCGTGAAGCCTAGGTCTTGGATTGCTTTGGCGGGGACTTTGCCTTTCTGGTCTTTAGGGTCTTTGAAGCCCAGGTTGAGGTCACCTAGGGGAATGGCTCTTGTGTTGGTTTTGAGGTTGTCCCCTAGGATATGGGTGAGGTTTGATTGGAAGTCGCGAGTTGGGCCTGGAGTGCAGTACACAGTGTGTAGTGTTATGGTGTCATTTGACGCGGGGGATATTTTTACTGAGAGTATGTCAAAGTTGTCAGCCTCAGGGGCTTTTAGTTGCCTGGTGTGTGTTTAGGGTCTCCCTGAGGATTAGGGCAACCCCGCCCCTTTACTGGAGGTGCTGTCTTGTCGAAGGATGATGTAGCCTCGTGGTAAGGTTTGGCAGATGGCTGGGCCAGAGGCTTCGTTTAGCCAAGTCTCAGTGATGGCTAAGATGTCCAAGTTGAGATCAGTAATGAGGTTGTGAATCTCTAAGGAATGTGCTGGTAGGGAGCGTGCATTGATGAGTGCACATTTGAGTTTTGTTTTCTGGTTGTTCTCTGGTTTGATTTTGTCAGAATGCTTGCAGGAGTGACAGTTTTGCTAGAGGTTATTAGCATAGGGCTAGTTGTCGGTGCTGTCAAGTGGACATGGGGGATAGGTAGGTTTGTTTTAGGTTTTGCTGAAAGGCGGGTGGATCAGGAGTCTAGCCTTTGGTTTCTCAGGTGAAGAGGTATAGGGTGAGAGTTGGTTTGTGTACTGTGGAGTGGATAAGGTGTGGAGCCGTTCAGCCTAGGAGCTGTGGGGACAGGTGCTGATAATGACATGAGTGTGCTTGTGGATAGTGCCAGGAGGAATGGTGTAGGTGGTACGTTATGGGAGTCTGGGAGTGTGTGAAAAATGGCTCAGAGAGAGTGCCCCTGAGGGGGTTGAGAAGGTTTGAGTCAATAATCGAGTTGTGTTTTAGATGGGCTGGCTGGGCAGCAATCTTTACGCAAACAGGCAGCAAATCAGAGGGCAGTAATCTTATCTAAGTGGGCCACAGATGAGGTGGATAGGTGCAACAGGGGTCCGCAGCATATGTATTAGAGATGGGCTGCATACAGGTGGGCAGAAATCAAAACAACCTATGCAGCAGTTTTCGGAGGGTGGACACTAAGCATGTTAGAAAATGGTGAATTAGATGAGAATGCAACAAACATTTCAGGGGGGCAGCAATTTCTTAACATGGTTGCAATGGGTCATTACATTTCAGTGGTGGGCATCAGCGAATCAGTGGTGGGCAGTGGCTTATCAGGAGTGGTATCACAGATGATTCTAAACGTTTCTAGGGGGCAGCAGCTTAAGAATCAATGGCAGCGACTAACAGAATAAATCATGGAAATAGGCAATTTCGCTATCTGTGGCTATCATAGTAAATGCAGGCTGTGTCAATCAATGGCAGTGCTTACAAGGTACAACATAGGTAATGGAAAAAGTCAATTTCGCTATCTAATTTTATCGTAGTGCGTGAGGCTGTTTGATTGAATGGCAGTTCTATTGTAGTCTGGCGCGCTTCTGGGTTTACAGAGAGGGTGACACGTGATTTGGTAGGAATAGAGATCAGCTGATGGTGGGTCGTGCGCGGGCGACTTAAGGTCCGTCCGTAAACTGGCGATATGCGCTGTATGACTTACGGTTGGGTGGGTTGGCAGTTCCAGGGGAGTTGAGGTAGTTGGGTATAGGAGTGAGGCTTCTTGCCACTTCAGTCGGGCAGGGATTGATAGTTCTGCGATGTTGGTTTTGATAAGGAAAATGATAGGGCTGAAGCGGGGGTGTGAATGCGAGAATCCCCTTGCGGCTCCGATGCGGCCGTAGACAGGCCCGAGACAGGCAGCAGCCTTATTATGCAGGCCTTAGTAAGGAGGGCAGGCTCTTGCCATCTGGCGATGACGCTGGGGATAAGGAGGAGGAGCGGGGCCAAACATTGGTCAAGACCGCTCAGTGTTGCTAGGCAACGGATGTAATGACAACAGCGGCCATTGTCTTGGAGCGTAACTCGTGGGTCTCAAAAGCGGCAACGGCGGTGGCTTACCCAAAGGCACCAGAATCAGGTGCTGGATATTCTTAGGCTGCAGCGGATTGCTGTATATGCTGGGTGAGACCAGGGGTACGCTGTGCAGGATACAGTGCTGACAAGATCCGTCAGGAATCCGCTCCGGCGTGCCATGTGGGTTGCTGGAGTATGCAAGGGCTCCTGCCCTCCCACAATGAGGAATCAAATTGAAGTAGAAGGCCTGAGACAGACAGCAGCCTTATTATGTGACGGTGGCATAAACCTTGTCCGTGTGCATGTGCTCGGTTTTCTAACATTAGTCTTGCACGCTTCGTTACAATGACATCTCTGCAGGGTTCAAGCTGAATGATTGCTATGATTGTTCTTTGTTTTCTTCATATCGTTCTCCATCCCATTCAGAGCTATACTTTATTCACAGCGCTCAAATTGTACGCAATTCGTGGTATCAAACAGTACACCTTGTTTTCATTTGTGTGTTAATGATTGGCCGAGTTATGCTTATAATTAGGTTTTTGAACACTTATGAGTTAAGCGCGAACTGATATTAAAATAAAGAATGCCTACTTAAATGTATTGTTCTCCGTTCGCAGATACTTTCTACCGTACTGTTGTCCGTGTCACAGCTTCCAAGTGCCAACAGACGGATTCTGGAACCAACATTGCAGAATTACCATAAGCGGTATGTTTTCGCTCACCATCATCTGGGACGATCGATATGGCCCTATAAGTCCATTTGCATTTCCGGCAATAGTGAGCACCATGTCAGCATTCATGATGTAAGAAGCCACAAAAACAAGAACATTCACCTTTCCAAATGCAAAAAAGACTTGCATTCTCCCACACGAACCACCAAGGACCATCATTCAATTATTTTGCTAATACAAAAGAACGAAAACATTCTCAGCTCAAGTTACCCGCAAAATTAAAAAATCATTAGTTTCATGGAGCTTAAAATTTCTTGTGAACATTCTTTGAAAAATAAAAGCACTTGCAACATTGCAGACTATTGCTGATGTGTTATTGAAATATACACTTGGCAAATGCTATTTATGGCAAGACAGAGCAGGAACGCTCTGTGTGTATCTTCCTGTTTGCGCAGACGTGGGTGATGACATGGCACGTTGGACTCCGCTGGCCACGAACGCAATCAAATAGCTGGAGCAAATCGTTGGGAGAACTAATGCCCGCTTCGGGGCGGGTGTTTTGATTTAATGGTGCACCCTCACTTAAACTTCGGGCGATCGATCCACGCATAAGATTAGCACAAGATGGCAGCGCGCAACACGTTCATTTCGTATCTGTAAAAGTGAGGAACACGGAGGAAAAGTTATGATGGCCAACCGCCCCGTATTTTGCGGGACTTACCCGCATTTATGGGTTTTGTCCCACGAGTTGCAAGCACCCTCTGCGGGACCCCAAAAGTCCAGACTTTGCCTTGACCCCTGCCCGATCAAAGCCTTTTCTGCCCAGAACTCAAACTTCTGTGCGATAGTTGAAGCTCAGGGCAGAAGTGCAGCTCTGCTAGGGAGTACCGCATTTTAACATGTTGCTCTGTGTGAACAGAGCATTACAATGGCAGCAATTAGACATCAATAGGAGCCAGGGGTGGATATTAACAGGGACTTTTGTCCCTTAAGAAATGTGAATTTGGTGTGATTAGAAGTGCCAGTGCAGCAGGCTGTGTTTGAAATAAGACTAATTTTGAAAGTCAAATGAGAATGTTTTGTCTCACACTAGTGTGCCTTTTGCTGCTGTGACTTTTCATGCAGGACGGGGAAATAAAGCTAAAGTCATACTCATTCTGCTCAACATATTTCTATGACAAGTTATATAGTGTAAGGTTAGTTCATTGTGATATGTTGTATGTGTTTTGTCCCCCAAGGTATTTCTATAAACAAAGCCTTAATAAAATGTATACCACGTAAACCTTGAAATAAATGTGGTCAACTGCTTAAATTGCCCACATCCAATTTTCACTCCCTAACAAAATTGAGTGATCCTGGGCAAACCATGTAATCTCAAATTGTCTTATTTCACTCCCTAATGGGGAACAAGGGGCACAAATTACACCATATAGAACTGCGCGCACTGCAGGCCACTTCTGATGCGCTACCACGTCTAAAGTGTCCTGCGGAACCACTCTGTAAAGTTGCCCACCCTAGATAAGATGCATAGGAAATATTTTTCCCCATCGATCAACGTATGGTTATAACGACTTACCCAAACAATTGGTACAATAAAAATGCACACATTTGTCGAATCCATATACCACTATCACAATGTTTGAATGCATGGCTGTATTATGTTGCGGTGGTTGTGACCCAAGAGTTTAAGCCCTGACCACAACCACCGCAACATAATACAGCCATGCTTGCAAACATCTGCCCAGTTAACAGAACCCACAAACATGAAACCGCAACCTGCGGCCCTGCCCACTTCAGTTCACATAACTATTACAGTACTTCCAACCAAACCACAAACCTTTCAATACATGGCCTCTGCACCCAAGACTATTAACTGCCCACAACCAATACATCATAATACAGTAAACTACCCAGGAATCTGGCCAGTGGCCACAACCCAAACACAAACCAATCCACCTAAAGCCCTGTCCACTTCTGTACACGTAGCATTCCAATACTTCACCCAGTGGATCACCTCCAGCCATGCACCCAACACTAGTGTACATGGTCAACATCAGCACAACATAACAGTCACAAACCACACACGTAAACCAACAACCATAAACCTACTTGCAACGGGTGGACAGACTTTTGGGTGCATGGCTTACCACACACAACACAGCATAATACACCCTATACAAACATCTTCATATCATCTGCAATCCACTCACCTACCCTAATGAAGGCTGCCTGCAGTCACCTGAGGAGCTAACCACGATCTGCCGTAGTATTCACAGACACCACGCACACACCGTCTTCTTCCACCTAGACAAATACATCATATGAACCACTTTTTACTCCCCTACCCTTTCCTGCCCCTCTTCCCACCACCAGATGCCTTAAAGCATGTTTTAGAGCCCCTTTCGCTGCTGCACTATCCTCGGATACAACATGGCAGGCGTTTTGAAAATAAAGACACATCACGCATCACGCATCCCTTCAGCCAATCAGCAGGTGCGTCGTATGTCCGCGGACGTCACTCCGCCCTATGGGCCAATTGGAGTTCTGACCATGGAGCGAACAGGGAAATGGTACAGCGGAGCAGAGCCAGATCTCACACATTTTTTGGGAACTACATTTTGCCTGTTTAAAAAAAAAACTACTGGACAGATTATGACCAAATGTACAAAAGCACGCTTTCAGGACCAAGCCGCTGCTCCTGCTGCAAATTTGGTGAAAATCCGTCCAGCTGTTTGGGCTTTACGCATGCCCAACATCTTTCTTTGTGCAGTCTATGGAAAAAGAAAGAAAAGAAAAAAACATTTGGTGAGGATTCGTCCAGGAGAGCAAAGTTATAAGCCACCCAAAAAGTGGTCTTCCTATGGGTTTAACAATTTAACCATAACTACACGGCCGCTACCGTGTGCCATGAAGGTCAAATGGTCATCTTCTAATGGTCCACAAAAGTCTAATAATTCAGCGGGGTCAGTTACAAACACTGCTATTCTTCTGGCCTTTCACTGTAGAATTACATCAGGCCCTAATTTCCCAATTTATACCTGTTAGGGAGAACTCTCAATAATGTGCCAATTCCCTTCACCTTAGAGACCCCCAGCAAGCAACGCTGCTTGATTTTGAGGACTTGATTTTTTTACCTGGAGAGTGTGAGCCTTTTTTCCCACTCTATCATGTATTTTGAATGTGTTTTACTCTTGTGTTCTTCGATTATGGAGTTTTAGAGAACTCCATAGGCATCAACTTTTCATTTGTGTCACAGCACCCTCATTGCAGTGACACAGGGAAGCCTTTTAGGCTGTCCCAAGGTTTAAAAACCTTCTCTGGGATAAACTACTGTTTCCCAGAGAAAGTAAAGCGAAATTGACTTTACTAGTCTTTTCAAATTCCTACACCCAGCACACCATATCTTACAATAGAGTGCTGGAGGGGTTACCTAGTATCCCCCCATGTCTAGAAACTCATGTAGCAGTTAAATGCTACCCTTTCCTCTCGAAATGGCTGGTGGCAGTGGTTTTACAGCGAACTACCATGATTTTTTTCCTAACCGCGAACACCAGTAGCGTTAAATCGCGGGAGCCATGTTTTTCAAGATGGCGTCTGAGCACCCTGTGTTTAAACAGGACCCGGTCTTTTATCACCATTTCTTTTTGGAAAGGTCCTTCTAGAGTTTGTATCTGCGCACCAAACCTGGTTTGGTACCTTTGTTCCTACGCCTTTGGCGGGCTTCAGGACTGAAGACCGCCTCTGGAGCCAGAGTGTCTGGGGTGGGCAGAAAGTGAGGGAGGTGCCTGAAACTCCCTGTGCTTAGTCTCCTAGGAGACTCAAATGCACTCTGGCGGGATTGGCTGGCTGGCTGTCCGGCAAGGAAAGCCACCCTGCTGGGTGAGTGGCAGCTAGGCTGGAATGAATGGGAGGAAACTGGATAAAAGGCGAGTCTCTTGGCTTGGAAGGCAGAGTCGACCATTGCAACGAAAGAACCGAAGATGAGCTGGAAGAGGACGGCTGCTACAACTCCTGGACCGTTGGTTTTCCCACTGAAGCCCTGCTGCAAGTCTGAATCGCCAAGTTCATCTCGACAGAGAAGCCTTAAAATGACGACTTCTCACTTTGAGTTGGTGGGACCAATCAACTCGTAAGCCACCTGGATACCATTCTCAGAGCTGGTTGTATTTTCCTCAAGAGTGCTGCAGGACACCGAATAACCAGGGAGAGGGACACCAGTTTCTGCGTCTGACTACAGCTATCGGAACTGAAGATTTGCCATTTGCCAGCTTTTTGACCAGTCCCAGTGCAGGAGTCCCCCAACGTCCTCCCTCTTGTCCGCATGACTGAGGCTCAGCAAGTTCTGCAGGAACTGCCAGGAACAGACGTCTTCAGCTGCATCTTTTTCTTCATTGTAAGGTACTGTGAAAACCTGACTGAGAGAACTTAATTATCACTGCGAAAGTGCTTGAAACTTTGGCAACTTGCAGGCCTAGTCAGCTTGTGACGCGACATATGAACCTTTCTTTTACAAACTACTTCTGAGAACTTTGGCAAAGACTTTTCCATTTAACTACCAGAACTGCCTGTTCTATACAAACCCTTTTGCCCATTGACTTTGGCCTAACCTATTGCATTGAATTGACTCCTCTGGTGAATTCAAACTATTTGCGCTGTCTAAGAATAACTAAGCTTTTTATTAACCTATGCCTTTTTACTCCTACTTCAAATACTCTGAATGCTTTTTTGCTCCTCCTTCAAAGTAGTTTAAATGCCTCAGAAACTGATAGTGTGAAGTACTGAAGTATATTTGTGCAATCTAGATTGCCTCCTAGTGAATTACCAAGAAACCTTGAGTATAATAGTCGATTTGAATACTTGTGATTGTAGACCTCTGTGTAATATCATTACAGCTCACATTCCCCTCTTGAAATAAGCCTGGCTGCTCAACAACGCTACCAAAACTGTGTAGTACAGACTTATACCAAAGGTTGGTTTTGCTTACACCTTTAGTCCTAGTTGTGTGTAGTGGTCCTAAAGGGTACTGCATACAAACTTTGCCTAACACCTGTAGGTTTCCCCTTAACAACCAGCTATTAATCAGACTGTCTCCTTGATCCAATTTATTTGTAAACCATCAACGTAAGCTTGGAAGTAAGATCACTCCTTTTCTCATCACACATGACACTCCAACATTTCAAAAATTCACTCCCGCCAGACAATTTGCATTGGAGCTCCACCTAAATATGTTTAAAAAGCACAACTTAGAAGAAAATGGAGCACATTTAGCATCTGAACAGGAAACCAGGGGTACATCTGTTCCTAGTCCCGTCCAGTAGCCAGTCATATTGACTGATGTAATGCTCAGTACACAGGCCCTTCAGGAATCAAGAGTCCTACATTTCTTCAGTTTATAACTATTTGCAATACTCAAAAAATGAATTTAAACCAAGAAAACAGAACTTTGGTAATTTGGCTAGCATTCAAAAAGCAATCTGTCTGGAAAATGACCCTTCCCTTCTCTTGGCACTACATGCAGAAACTATTGGAACAATCGTTCAAGTAACATAAAAGATCATTTACAATTAGGAAAAGACTGTCAAAAGCTGTGTTCCCAAAACGTACAATACCAATGCAGTTTATTTACTGAATTTGCTAAGCTTGATCAGCTATCCTATATCCTGCCTTTTATATTTTGCTTTGCTCACACCTGTCCATCTTCCTCACCCTACAGACTTTCCGTAGCGGCTGCAAGGGTACTGAAATGATCTCAGAGAAACATAAGAGCTATGCATAAATAACAGTAACATAACATTAGTTAGTACCTGTGTGCTCTCGTCATGGAAGCCCTCCAGAAAGCTCTCAAGAAGCTCATCAGCATTGTCAATACGCTCAGCATACTCGCCCACGATCCAGATCATAGCAGCTCGGGCATCAGGCTCATCCAACGAATCCAGGTTCTCACACAGCGTAGCAATAATGCTCTCATACCTGTGACAATAGAGACAGGATGAGATCTAACAGAAGTAGGAAAAAAAGATCCTAGAAGTTTGATCATCTAGTCACGGATGGGAGAGGCGGGTAAGGGTGGTGGAAATAGGTGGTGCCTCAATATCCCTTTATGTGTATACAGTTAATATCCTTTGTTAAGACACCCAAACAGCAATGTGATGGGTACTCAAACTCGGGGGCAGTTAAAGCATTAGTTCAGGTTTTCATATTTAAAAGCACTTTTTAAACAAACATCAAGTTACCGAAAGATGCATTTCCCTGGTGTACACGAGTTTTTCAAAATCACGACCGGGGTTAGGACTTTGGAAATTAACCTAGGGTTAGCAAGGTTCTTCACAAACCCAGTTGAGCAAGACCCCCTGTTAGGAAAGATTTGTCTTTAGGCAACATTCCCCCTCCATATTCCATGGACCTCCCAACTTTGTGCTTTTGGTTTTTAACCGGTCCTGAATTTTTACAGGGAAGTGAAGTCTTCAGCTTCACTTCCCTGGACTTTTGCTCATTTTGCCGTGGGTAAACCAATCAGTCCTTCAAACGATCAGCACTGGAAAACTGTTTTCCTTTGGTCTTTTTACCTTTTTGGTAACTTTTCAACAGTGCACAGATCTTACAATGCAGTGCATTGGGGATAATTTTGTATCATACCCCAATATTTTAGACTAGGAATTTTTGGTTACTTTTATATGTGCCTAAGACAAGCTGGGGGCATGTTATGCTTGAGCTAAAACATGGCGCTGGTGCGCAGTGCATTCTGGGAGTACTCGGAGCCATGATGGATATTTACTTCATGCCGCAGTGAAAAGCTGCACTCATTTTGCTGAGAGCTAGATTCACGATGCTGAAGAAAACATGCTTTCCAAACCTGGTATGCAGTCAAGGACATTTCTGCTGGGAAAGCTAACTTTGTTATGTCTTGTTATGAGCTATGGGACTGTTTTTCGTGGTGCTTGTTTTTAGAGGAGGGAGGCACTTTGCTCCTTGAGGGTACTGTCGGTTGACCCAGCTGGCAACCAACTGCTGCTCATCAAAGCGCAAGTGCGTTGCCAGAAGGTTCGAGAAATCGCCACCCCTTTTGAAGGGTGCATATATGCGGAACCCCTGAGCAGTCAGGTGAGACTTCAGCCTGAGGGGGGCGCTTTCGTCCAGCATACCTGTGGGCTGTTGTGCTCTCGGCCTGGCTGTTATCGGGGTCTTCCAGCCGCTTCTGGCGAGATGAGGAATCCAGTTACGCTCACGGTGATGTGTTTTCTTTTGAATTCTTTGGTTCTTCTGTGATTCATCACTTTATTTCTTCTGTGATTTATTTCTATGTTATCACTGGTTGCTTCTAAGCTTTGAATAAATAGCCGTACAGTGCTCATTATTTTCTAAGAGTGTGTGGTTGCAAGTTATTGTGTCTTCCTGCGTTCAAAGTATTGGCTCCGCAATTGCATTGGTGATTTATGATTGTCCGTGCACTCTGGGAGAGCAATACAGGGCAGCGATGACCATTTTAACATTTTTGCATTATTTGTAGTGTGCACATTTGCATTTACCGCATATTCCTGCCAAGCATGGTTGTACCACAATTTTCGCTTGATCTTTGGCCATATGGTTGTTTGGCCATCTTCCAGCCTTCTCAGGTCAGGAAATCCCATATACGGTCATGCACTTGCCCGGGAAAGCTGCTGCCTTCATGGGCTAGTGAGGCCTTTGAGTGTGTGGGGCACTCAGGAAGTGGGTGGGACTGTCTGGTTCCACCCCACATCTGTGGTGGCAGAGAGTGTGGGTGTGTGGCATGAGTGAAACCCACAGGGGTAGCCGATTGGACCACTGCTGGCTGCTTGAATGGGGCAGATCATTCATTCCCATTGGTGGTCTTGGACATACTTCCAGCCAGGATTTAGGATAAGAAGCCATCTCCTGCAGCCATTTCTTCAGATCAGCATTGGAGCCTGTGTAGACGAGCAGCTGAATGAAGATCCATGGACGACTCCTGAAGCGGCCCAGCATCTTATCCTGTGTTTGGCCTGGTGAGGCCCTGCTGGACTAGCCGATCTGTGAAGGCCCCGAGCGCTTCAACCCTTGGCCTGGTGGGAGGAACCAGTCAACACATTCTCTAGGATCCAGGCATCCTGAGACTTCGGAAGTGTCCATGGACCACCCGGTGGACTGACCAGCTCCCCGGTGGGCTACCTTAGTAGAATCGTCACTGTTCCTCGCTCATGGCCGGATCTTCTGTGGGCACCAGCTTGTGGGATAAGTCACCTTCCTGTCGAATTTCAGCATCCCAGTATCCAAGGATCCTGCTCTGGAATGTCTTCAACCGTGACTGGAGAGACGCCTGCTGTAGCCTGTGTGTGGAAGCCGCTGCTGGAACCCACCTTCTCCAGTCTCGTTAAGTGCCCTGATGAAGTCTGCATCTGTGCCTTCTGCATTTATTCTTCACAAAGGGTTGCACTCTGCTTTGGAACCAACTGGCAGAATCTTTCCACCCGCAGCTCCTGGGCACCTCTCACTGGAACCAAAGACAGGAAATCCTACCTCCAGTGACCCCCCAGTCGACCCACCTTGTCAGGGGTGTGAGTAATTGCAATGCATTCACCTTCCGCTGTTCTCATTAGAACAAACCTTGAAATAAACTTTGGTTATTCCAAGCCATTGTTTTTTGATCATCAGATCTAAAAGCTTGTATCTGAAAGATAGAAATATAATTTTACTGACCTGTAACATAGTTGAAATAGCGCCTGGAACATTTTCATCACCACAAGAACCTCTCCATCAGTCCACTGTCCTAAAAAAAAGCTGAGACTTTTGAGCACAAGGCCCATACATCATAGGAATTGGAAAAATAGAGTTAGGGTATCCTCCTTGTAAATTGATTAATTCTACTGCATCATTACCTACCTCTTTTTAGTTGTGTTAGTTATTGTATGCATTCCTTTAAACCTGAAGGTCACTGTATATATGGTTGATAATTAAGAATTGAGTGATATTACTACCTACTGGTTTCATTTCTTAGTCTGTGTTTTTGGGCCTATTATATAGTATTTTTGTACTTGTCTGACTAAATTAAATTGTTTGCTTCACTGTGTGGACTCATTGAGGACCATAGACCTCACTTGTTTTCTCCTGAGACTAAGCCTTGACCACTCTCCATGCTTACCTTGATTGGTCTGGTTAACCTCTCAGGATTCACTGTTCACTATAACTAGGGTGGCCTCCTAAAATCTGTCCACCAGGCCAGATTCTATAAATCCATCTCAACAACCCTCTCATTAGTAGCAATGACCAAGCAGCACGTCATCAACTTGTCTACAATCAGCTGCACAGCTGCACAGAATAATTGGTTTTGTTGCTAATCTACTGCAATGGCTGCACAACTCCTCTTCCTAAATTCAGGTGAGTGCTCAAACTCAGTCTTCAAATAGGAAGAATCTGCACCACTCATTCAGCCAGTAGTGGTCCCACCAGGGTTTGAGTTTCACTCATGCATGCATATTAGACTATCGGACACCACAGATTGTGGACTGGGACCAGACAGTCCACCCACTTTTTGTGTCCATGCACTAGTCTGCGAAAGCAGAAGCTTTTCTGGGCAAATGTATGACCATATTAGGGATTTCCTAAACTGAGAAGGCAGGAAGAAGGGCAATTTTAGGGCACTAGCCATGTTTAGTAGCCAACCTCGGTAAATGCAAATGTGCACACTAAAAACAATGTAAAAAGGGGGAGCGGGTGTGGCTATGCACACAATCGAACAAGATGACCAAGTTATTTACCAATAGGTAACGTTCTTTCGACTGGATGTTCCTCCAACGTATTCCACATCTTTGACATGTAATGTCCACAGCTGTGCACTTTGGAAACTTTTTCAGCAGAGGGCGTCCTGCATCGATGACGTGGGGTCGATATCCATCGAGGGCGACGTCACCGAATTTATAAATACGATGCACAGCGCCCATAGCCTCAGTTTAAGTTTCTTCCCTCAAAACGTGTGGCACTAGTCTCATGCTTGCTTTGCAGCTTACATTTCCGCAAGGCTATGTGCAGCCATCGCATAGAAAATTCTCCAGAGGGGCAGGCTAGGAGGGCAATGAGGAATACCTTGGAGGAACGTCGTTGAAAGAACGTTACCAGTTGGTACGTAACTTGTTCTACGAAAGGATTGTGTCCTCCAACGTATTGCACATCTTTGACAGACTCCCAAAGCAGTAGCAGTAAATAGAGGAGGGAAAAGACTTCAGAGTACCCAATCAGATTGCAGAATAAAGAACCTCCTTAACAAAGGCCATAGCCTGACCATGGATGGTATCCAGGGAAGCATGCTTAACAAAGGTGTGAAGCAAAGCCCATGTAGCAGCATCACAAATACTCCTAATAGGAACATCATGCTGGAGGGCGGAAGTAGCCACGCCCCGAGTGGAATGAGCTTGCAACCTTTCAGGAGGGTCCTTACCCGCCATCGGTAACACTCCGTAGTGGTGAGGATAATCCACCTGGACAAGGTCCATTTGGTAACATTCTGGCCCAATCGATATCCAGCATATCCTACAAAGAGTTGATCGTCCACTCTGACCCTGGATATCCTAGAAATGTAAAAGCTCAATGCTCTCCTAGGATCCAACCGATGGAGACGCTCCTCTTCCTTACCAGGATGAGGAGGAGGGAAAGATGGGAGAACCACTTTGAATTAAATGAAATTTTGAAACTACCTTGGTTAGAAAGGACAGACGTACCCCAAGTATAACCCTGTCCTTGTGGAACACAGTTAAAGTTGGCTTAGAGGAAAGTGCCTGCAATTCACTCACTCTGCGAGCGGAAGTAACCGCAACCAAGAATACTGTCTTGAAGGACAATAATCTCAAAGGACAAGAGTGCAAAGGTTCAAACGGACCACTGATGAGAAATTTCAAAACCAAATTTAAATCCCAAACCGGCACCTGGAAAGGAGACGGTGGGAACACAGTTAGTCTTTTAAGAAATTGAGAAATCAAAGGAATCTTAAAGAAAGAACATTCTTCAGACAAGCGCTTAAATATAGCCAGCGTCGTCAGGTAACCCTTAATGGTACCAATTTGAAGGCCCCTGTGGGACAAAGAAGGCAAAAAAGACAAAACCATAGGAATGGAGCACTGAAAAGGATCCACATTGTGACCTCTGCACCAGTCGCAGAACTTACACTAACGGTACAGGGATTTTGTTGTAGGCCGCCAGGCTGAAAGCAACACCTCCAAGTCATCAGGCAGGTCCCAATCCTTATACTTCAACCTTTCAGATACGAAGCGTGAAGGTTGATAGTCTTGACCCCTTGATGGAGAACCTGCTTTGCCCTGCACTGCCCTGCCCGCCTCCCTCCATCCTGAGCCAACACCCTCCACTCGTGAGAGATCGTGCTGTGCCTGCTCAGAGCGTCCGCCGACGCATTTTCATCTCCGGCCAGATGAACTGCCGAGATCGACATTTCCTGCTGGATGGCGCAGAAGCAGAGCTGTATTGCCTCTCTGCACAACGGAAGTGACCCTACCCCCCCTTTTTTGTTGAGATAATGCATGGCCACTGTGTTGTCCGTCATGATTAGGGCACTCTTCCCCCGTACAGAGGGCAGAAAAGCTTTCAGGGCTAGCCTGATCGCCCTCAACTCTAACAGATTGATGTGGAGTCTAGACTCCGACGGAGACCAACGACTGCTGGCGGTCAAGTCATTGGCATGAGCGCCCCATCCTGTGAGGGAAGCGTCCGTCACTACAGTCACCTCTGGCCACGGTTGCCAAAACGGTTCCCCTTTCATCAGGTTCCCTTCGTTGGCCAACCACAGAAGATCCTGGGAGACGGAGGGTGGAATCTGAACGGGATCCGTCATCTTGCCGGAGAACTGCGGCCACTGTGTCTTCAGAACTTATTGCAGGGATCTCATCCGAAGCCTGGCCTTTGGCACCAGAAAAATGCAGGATACCATGAGGCTGAGCAACCTTAAGAATTCGAAAGCCAGGAGACTCTGGGCGTGTTGAAACTTGTCCACCATCTGCACAATGTGATGAGCCCTCACCTTGGGATGCAAGAGCACTTCAAAGGACGTGTCTAACACAGCCCCAATGTACTGGAGCTGTTGGGAAGGTGTCAAATGCGATTTCTTGAAATTCAGGGAGAAGCCCAGCCTGTCGAGGTGATCCAACGCTTGCTTGGGAGTGTGGCTTTGGTGGTGAGAGGCGGGAGCGGGGCCGTTGCTGGAGTCGGACTGGGTGCCCGAATCTGCAAGGGAGTCAGCGGACTGGAGGCGGTTGGCCCCGTGCTTGGCTGAGAAGTTAGAGGCCTGCCCAGTGAAGACCCACACAGCAGTGGACGCACCCCCTCCCCCCCTCCTCCGTGCCTGGGAGTACCTGCTCCAGCGGAGTCGTAAGCGGCAGAGTCTGGCCCTGTGGCTTCCCTTCCCGGTGGGCGCAGCGATGCACTTTGGGCGTGTGTGGCCTGGCTCATGGAACCCGCAGCGCAAGGTGAGGAGGTGGGGGCGACCGCCAGGACAGCAGGTGCTCTACCTGTGGATTATGGAGCGGCGCCCTATAGGGCCTCCTTAAATGGCCTCTATGTATGAGCCAGGACTGCTGTGCCTTCTCCGACAATGCTGCACACAGTGACTCCTAGCCCGCATGTGTAATACAGCCCGAATGATGTGGACAGGGCCCAGTATGCAGACTGCACTTTGCCCGGCGCCCATGTGAACCGCACCTTCCCTGATGTCCAGGTGATCTGTGCCTTCTCCTACAATGCTGCACACTGTGACTCTCAGCCCTCATATGTAAACAGCCCATCCCGAATGAAGTGAACAGGGCCCAGAATGTAGTCTGCACCTTCCCTGATGTCCATGTGAGCCTATAAACCTGCAGGAAGTACTACGCCAGCGTTAGTTTGTAAAATACTATCAATTAGTGGGAAAATGTTATCAATCTGGCTGCTTTGGGTTGATGGCAACCGGCATCGAGTGCCTGGGTGTCTGTTGAAGATTACAGGTAATTGAGTATACTGCACCCACAGTGTGGGTGCCCCTCCACAGTCCTCCCAGGGTCTTCTCCTGTGCTGCCTGAAAAAACAAAGAAACTCAGCCTCCCTGAAGATTGATGAAGTCATGAAAACGTGCGTTAGGAGGAGAAGCTAAAGACTGGTAACAGAGCGCCTGCCTTCACATCTTTAAACATTGTTCCAGGAGTCCCGGACTCACAAGGCAGTGCAGCAGGGCCATCATGCCATACATTGGAGAGCCACAACCATGGCGTTCCCCCCCTCCCCCCATCAAGGGGAAGATTTGTGCTATGGAGGGAGTTGTTTCCAGTCACCTACCAGCAAAATCAGGTGCGAAAAATACAAGTACCAGAATCCTCAGAGCTAATTAACTTGTCACACCTGAAACAGAAATGCAGACCCGCCTGAAAAAACAAAGAAACTCAGCCTCCCTGAAGAGTGATGAAGTCATGAAAAACTGCGTTAGGAGGAGAAGCTAAAGACGGTAACAGAGCGCCTGCCTTCACATCTTTAAACATCTTCTCCTGTGCTTAGCTTGAGTGCTGTGTCGGAATAGCTGTCTGAAAGGATCTAATGGCTGCCTGAAGACGGGAGGGGGGAGGAGGGAGTGAATAGTCCCTCAGGCACGCTGCGGTGGCACAGGTCCACTGGAGCTTCAGGAAGAGTCGAGCAGTGCTTTAAAGGAGAGGTAGAGCACTCCTGTAAACCTAAGCCTAGACCCGGGACCCGCTGTCGCCATGTCAAAAACACAGAAACAGGGAGACATTGCTGTGATGCTGCAACCCGCCAACAAAAACAAGCGCACTGAGGTGGTCACCGCTTAGATTCATGGAACAGACCCCCTCCTGGCCGCAAATGACCTCCAAAAAACTGACCTTCAGGAGCTGATGGCTGGAATACGGAAAGAGGAAAAAAAAGAGCACTGAGGAACTCTCGCATAAGCTTCTCGACCTAGACAAAAGAGTGACTGAAGACGAACAACAGGTGTCTGAGGTGGGGACACCCTGTGTGAGCAATCCTATGAGGTGGGTGAACAATTGAACAGGCCGGATACGCGATGCGTGGCTCTGGAAAACCAGCAGAAGGATGGGGAGAATCATTACCACAGGAATAACATTCGGTTCGGGGGGAGTTAGCGAGGGGATTGGAGAGAACGAGCTGTTAGGTTTCGTGGCAGACCTCTTTCGGACATTGCTGAAGCTGTCGGAGGACTCAGCGATTGAATTAGACAGAACTCCTTGCACCAGATCCAGGAACTGATGAACTGCAGACAGACCGCCGGATGTCCTCACAAGGGTCCACTTCCTTCAGATGAAAGACAACATAATGGCAGCTGCTCTACCACTGGCAAGCATTCCCTTCTGAAATATGGCGATCTCAGGGTTTCAGGATCTGGCCTCTACAACCTTTTCAGAACGGAGGGTGCTCCGCCCGGTGGCTGATTGGCTGCGAGATAAGGGCATCCCCTATAAATGGGGGTTTCAAACTGCACTCCACTTCTCATCAGGATAAGAGATGGATCATCGGATCAATGAAAGAGGCCGAAGGGTTTATGTTAATGTTAAAGGACATTTGTACCGCGCACTATCACCACCAGAGTGGTCCCCTGGCGCTCTGGCGGCTCTGAAAGAGGAGGGGAGGTTGAGTTACTGGGAGGAAACAGGAAAAGTGCAAGAGAGCAGTGATGGGCTGTTGGCGGCCTCAGCCCGGTGGGTCCGTTGGCTGGGCCTGGTGTGTTTGCAGCCGGTAGTTGTCGTGTACTGTTCTGCGAGTATATATGGGTTTTTGTTTTGTTGTTGCAATGTAGTGAAGTTTGTGTGGTTTGTTGTGGCTTAGGTTGTGTTTTTTTGTTTGGAGTTTGAGAGGTGTATGCAGAAGGGGAAATTTTGTTAGTGGGGTTGGTTAGTTTGCATCTCTGTCCTGAATTGTGGCGCTCGGCTTGCGTAGTCTCCCCTGATGCGCCTCTGTCCTGATCTGGGTTCGTCTGGCATACAAGGTTCCTTACTCCTCTGGCCCCCACCTCTATCATGCTCTCTCATAGCCCCCCTGTCCTCCCTTCATACTCCTGTGGCCAGTGCACCTGCCATTGTCAACATCTCAGGTAGCGTGGTGATTGCCAATATCTCAACAATTCCACAACACTGTGGTACCTGGCGGTAACTACGGGGCGGGCGAATGTTGGTGGGGTTGGCTGGGGTAGTTGACTCAGTCTCTGTGCGTGTCGCCTGTGTTCCAGTCTATCCGGTGTCACCCCGTCCAGGTGCCGTGGGAGCTTCCCTGTCGGTTCGGGGTTGTCCGTGTCCTTTCCAGTTTAGTCATCCTTTTTCCTGTTTTCAGTTTTTAGTCTGTGGTGTTGAAGAGCCAGTTTTTTAGTGATTTCCTGAATTTTAGGTGATCTTCGGTGTCTTATTTCTTTTGGGATGTTGTTCCAGGTGTTTGCGGCTAAGTGGTAGAATGAGGTGCCTCAAGTTTTTTCTTAAGGTATGGTTTGAGTTCCAGGCGGATTTTGTTGCTTGATCGGAGGGTTCTCGTTGGTTTGTAGACTTATTTTCTTTTGTAGGAATTCTGCTACTTGTCCGCTGATTGCCCTGTGCGTAATGCACATTGTTTTGAAGGTGATGCAATGTTTTACTGGGAGCCCTTGTAGTGTTTTTAGGGCTGGAGTGATGTGGTCTCTTCTGGATAGTTTGAGGAGTAGTCTTGCTGCTGCATTTTGGATCCGTTGCAGTTTCTTCAGGAGGTATTCTGGTATTCCGAGGTAGAGGCTGTTTGCATAGTCGATTTTTGACATGATTAGGGAGACGATAGTGGGTGTCTTGTGCATGAAGGAGAGGAAAGGTAGAATTCTTTTTGCCGTGTGGAGGAGGGAAAAGCCTTTGACTGTTGCATTTATTTGTGGTTCTAGGGTTAGGGCCCCATCTAGTCCATTAGGACTCCCAGATTTTTTACTACCTTCGATGGTGTTGGTGCGTTTCCCTGTTGATGAATCCTGGGGAGACCAAGGAAGTTCGCCCGTGGGGTGGGAGGAGCTCAGGGTGAGGGGCGGTGTCTTCACGGAAATGGCTGAAAATGGGGAGGAGCAAGAGGATGAAGGGACCGGTAAGGAACACTAGAGTGGCCTAATGGGCCCATAAGGATGGCATACAGTTGGACTGTGGGGAGGGAAAGGTTTATACCTGGAGCAGGGCTTGGCGTCTGGACGCAGGTGGGAATCAAGAGTTATTAATGGAGTGGGTAGATGAGGTGTCGGGGGGGAGGGGGGAGGATGAGTGGGGGGCCACTAATCAGTAACACCTGAACACTGTCTTGAGCAGTCATTGCTGCTGACTGGCTGAGGATGATGAGGGGGCCTATGGTGATCGTGTTGAGTTGAATCAGGTGTGGAGGCTTAGGTTGTAGTTCAGGGGCGGTGGTGGGGGGATGGGGCCCTGGAATGGTGGTATTTTTTGTTTTCCTGCGCTCCAAGTCGGGTTCCCGACAAAGATTCCAGATGTCTGGAAGACGCTCACATTTGAGCATGTTTAGGGGGTTTGGGGAAGGGGGTGGAGGGCTCGGTTCTTAAATGTTGGTTGTGGGTCGGACAGTTACTTTATACAACTAATTTACAGGCAGGGCAGGGAGTGGAGATGAAGGGGGTGATCCGATTTGGCAGTGTGATGTTGGCTGAGGCAGGGGTTGATGCAGGGGGGTGGGGAGGGGGGCCTTGTGGTGATAGGAACGTGGAATGTAGAGGGCTTGAATTCCCCAGTGTAACGGAAATCAGTAGTGGGTAAATTAAGGGACATGTCCCTTTCCGTAGTGTTTCTGCAGGAGACGCACCTGCTGGCGCAGAATGAGAAGTGAATGAAAAGCAGTGCTTTCCCCTGCCAGTTTTTCACTTATGGAGGGGGAAAAAACAGGCGCTGGCCATTTTGGTGGACGAGCAGGTCCAGATTTCAAAAATCAAGGTCCTTTGGGATCCACGGGGGCGCTACGTATGCATCCAGACGCCTATTATGGGATCAAATGTTCACAATGGTGTCCCTGTATGTTCCAAATGTTGGCCAGGAGGGATTTTTGGAAAACCAACTTCAACTGCTCCCTTTTGCTGAGAGGCAGACCTTGCTAGGTGGGGACTTTAACTTGGCACCCAACCCTGTAGCTGGCAAGTCTCTCCCCCCTACCAAGCTGGATAAAAAAAAAAAATCCAGGGCTTTTTGCCTTTTCCTCCGTTAATTGGGGTTGACGCATGGAGGCTGGCACATTGGGAAGACAGAGACTTCTCTTTTTATTTGCATGTTCATGGGGGATTCTCTAGGTTGGACCTCATCATTATTACTAGCGCGCTATACCCGTGCATTCGAGGGGTGGAGATGGGTACATGCACTTTGTCTGATCATGTCCCTGTGTCGGTGGCCATGCCAATATTGGACAGGCCTAAGAGGCCCAGGCGCCAATGGAGACTATATGACCCGGAGATCCTGTTTTGGCTAGCGAGTTGGGGGGGGGGGATGAAGAGGGGGGGGGGTTAGAGGTCATCTCCAATTACTTTAGGGAAAATAAGAACTCTGGTCCATCACAGGATATGGTGTGGAGCGCGGTATAGGACGATTTTACAGACACAAAATGGTTGCAATGACCAAAAGTTCTAAAAATGCTACCACCAAAGGTTTGAACACCAAAAGTTCGAACCTTTGCTGGTAGCATTGTAAGTAAAAAAAAAAACGGGGCTGCGGTGGTGTTCCACGCATACTATACTTTATGGTATAGTGAGGGGGGCTGCGGGCTGCTCCCGTAAAAAAAAAAAAAAAAAAAGACCCTGTGGCGCTGGTTCCGATCACGGAAGTGAAAGGGAACTGGCGCTGCAGGAACCCAGTGTGAAGATGAAGGCAAGTGGGGTTTGTTTATGTTGTGGGTGGGGGTGTGCCGAGGGTGGGGGTGGGGGGGTGTTATGGGTGTATTGTGTGTTTTGGTGTGAGTATGTATGTGTGTTCGCATGAGAAAGGTGCAGACTTTTGGTAGTTCGCACCTTTCGCATGGGAACGTTCCGGCCACGGTAAATTCAGCCACGGTTGCATCCTGCAAATCGTGGGGTGCTATCAAGGCTGTAGTTAGGAGGGAGCTGATTAGCAAACAGGCAGCCTACACTACAGCGAGGCAGCTGACTCGTGTGGGATTAGAAAGGGAGGCTGCCAGGGCTGAGCAGGTACACAAGAGGTTGGGGTCTCGCAGGGCACTACGAGAACTACGGGTGGCACGGAAGCAATTGGAGGCTCACCTGGCCGACAGGACTGCTCAGGCAATATTAAAAACCAAGCAATTCTATGCCAGTGGGAACGGAGCAAATCGTCTTCTGGTGGACAAGCTGCGCAAGCTCCAAAACCGTAACTCTGTTAGCCTTGCAAGATGAGCAAGGGGTGGTGCAGCGGAGTGAGGCCGATAAAGTGGGGATCTTTGAGTCTCACTTTAAGTCAGTATTCAGAGGCAAGCTCCACCGGGCTGAAGCCCAGGCACAATATACGGGTGATGCACACCTGCCCAGTCTTTCTTGCAAGGATCAGGAGTTCCTTGAGGCGCCAATCTCGCATGGGGAAGTAGAATGGGCAATTAAGACCCTGAAGAATAAGGCTTTGGGTACCGATGGATTCACAGCTCCCTTTTACAAGAAGTTTCATGACCTCCTGGTTCCCCCACTTAGTGGAGCTTTTTAACTCCTTCATGATCTCTGGACGAGTTGGTCAGTCTATGGGAGTTACTACGACTGTCCTGATCCCCAAGTCAGGAAAGGACCCGCTGCTCTGTGACACGTACTGCCTCATTACACTTACTAATGTAGACTCAAAGAACTTCTCGAAAATCCTGGCCTGTCGCATGATGGTCATTCCTGAACTCGGAAACACTGATCAAACAGGTTTAATTGTGGGTCACAGCGCACCGGATAACGTGCGGCAAGTGCTGGAAGTGAGCAGATGATTGGGCAGAGATCTGAGCTTTATCGCACTGGATGTTCACAAGGCCTTTGACAGGGTGGACAGGGGATACCTCAGGGGGGTCTTGGAGTGGTTCGGGTTTGGGCCAGGGCTTACTAGTTGGGACATGGCAATCTATCACCACCAGTCCACACATTTTAGGGCTAATGGTGCACTGTAGTCTAGGCTGTCAATTACCAGGGGTATGAGGCGAGGCTGCCAGCTTTCCCCATTGATTTTCGCATTTGTATGGTGCCATTTGGGCGATATAGGGCGTCCGCGCTGGGGAGATGGATTAGAAGGTGACCCTTTATGCAGACAATGTCCTGCTCACCCTGGGCAATCCCTGCACCTCGGCGCCGGCGGTGCCGCAGGAGCTGGATGTCTTCGAGCAGGTTTCTGGATTCCAGGTAAATTATGGTAAATCACATGGGCTGGTTGAGTCCCTGGGGCCCCAAGAGAGGAGTGCAATCGGGGCACTTGCCCCGATACATTGGAACCGGGAGTCTAGCCCCTACTTGGAGGTGCACATCGCTAGTAAGTGGTCAGAGGTCTTTTGTGCCAATTTTTCGCCGCTGCTTTAGGAACTGGCTGAGGACTTGGGTAGGTGGGGTGACCAGGAGATATCTTGGTTTAGTTGCATAGCAGCGGTCAAGATGAATCTAATCCTGCGCCTGCTCCACCTGTGCTCGGCACTGCCGGTGAGGATCCCAGACTCGGATCTCTGCCCACTCCAGGGGAAGATCTTAAAATTATCTGAGGGAACAAGCGCCCTAGGATATCCAGAGTGTGCTGTTGAGAACAGTGAGAGTGGGAGGCCTTGGGGTTCCCGATGTCTTCCGCTATAACCTAGCTGCGCAGCTTTCCCATGCCTTTGCCTGGAGTGAGCCCAGTCTGTTACCTAAGTGGAAATTAATTGAACAGGCCCAATCGGCGGTGGACTTGGCCCAGTTACATTACATGGATAGGAGACATCTGGGGCAGGAGTGTGATTCTCCCTGCTTGGGACAACCAAATGCCCACATTACTACATGGGGAGAGCTCTTCGCAGGTGGGGAGTGTCAATGGGATGGGGGCCCCTTGCACCCTTATGGGAAAACCAGTGTTTTTAGCCTGGCCATGAGCGAGCGGGCTTCGGGAAGTGGATGGCATGGGGCCTGGTAAACTTACAACAGCTCTACAAAGATAATTGTCCAATGTCGCTCGATGAATGTAAACGCATCTTTGACCTTCCGGAAACTGAACAGTTCCGCTATGCACAACTGCGGCATTGGGCTTCTCAAACACTCATGGAGAAGGGGGTTACCAGGCCACTATCTGCCCTTGAACTAGTCGTTGCAAGAGGGGTTCCCATGTGGTCGGATCTTTAAGTTATATAAATTGTTGTTCAAAGGCGTCCCTGTTATGAAACTGCTCTCCTGAACATCAGTGAAGACCTGCTCTCCAACCTCAATTCCAACACCCCGTATCCTCATCTTACTGTATCTCTCTTCTGCCTTTGATACGGTCAACCATGCCATCCTGCTCAACCGTCTCTGTGATAACTTGGGTATTCCCGATCAGGCCCTGGCTTGGTCGACGTCCTTCCTCTCAGATCGACCCTCCCAGGTCCAACTTGGGTCCTTCCTCTCCTATCTCCATCTCTACCTGTGGTGTGCCCCAAGGGTCTAACCTCTCTCCCTGGCTGTTCAACCAATACCTGGCATTTCTTGCCCACAGCATTGCCGCTCTCTGCCCCAACTTTCAGTGCTATGCAGATGACAACTCCCCTTCAGGCTCCCTTCTACCACCTCTTCTTCTCTCATCTTTGACTGTCCGCCATCCAGGAGTGGTGTGCTGCCAATGATCTCTGCCTTAATGCCAGTAAAACCTAGATTCTCCTCTTCGGCAAAACTGCTCCCTCCTTTCATGTTACTCTCTGGCTGGCCTCTCTTGGCCCTCTTTCTGCTCCCACATGTGAGGCTAAATACCTCGGGGTCATCTTCGACTCCACACTTTCCTTCTCTCTTCACATCTGACGTCTCTAAAAGTCAACTACTATCTGCACCTCCTCAGAGGTATTCTCTTTTTCCTCTCCTTCCAGCAGAAGCTCACTGTCTCCAGAGCTCTGGTTCTCTCTAGGCTGGACTACTGCAACAGCCTCTTTCCAAATCTGCTAGCCTCTACTCTCCGCCCTGTGCAACTCATCCAAAACATGACTGCAAGACTTGGCTTGAACTCGAGGACAGGGATCGTATCTCACCAGGACTGAAATCTCTGCACTGGCTCCCAGTTGGAGCGAGGATTAAGTTCAAAACCCTCTGCATTGTACACAAGGCCTTCTGGGGGTTGGGGCTTCAATACCTTCAACTCGCTCTCCCTAAATATCTTCCCTCTCGAGCTCTTCGCTCATCCGCCTCCAACTCCCTCAGGTTCAGTCGCTTTTCCAAACAAAGAGTTGGTGGTAGATCTCTTTCTTCTGCTGAGGCCTCCCCCTGGAACAGCTTTGCAGCCTCTCTGAAACTTGAGGAGAACCATCTCTAGTTCCCGAAGCACCTCAAAACCTTCCTCTTTGCTTCAGCTTGCTCTCCTCCTCGCCCCTTCTGATCTCCTGGCTGAATCTGAAACTGCACTGGTTACCAGGCTACCCTCTGATCTCGGGCCCAGGTCCCTCCCCTCCAGTTGCACACCTGCACTCGGGGACAGTTCTGCATCCCTACAGCCCCTATTAGCACTTGACACCTGAGGTCTGCACTTACCCTTGCACTTGCCAACAGCTGGCCGCACTTTTATTTATTGCCCTTATTTATCTTACTGTTATCCTATGTACTGCACTGTCCCCTCCCATTTCCCCCTGCACTTCTCCCCTCCCAAACCCTCCCCTGCACTTGCGCAATTGCAATGTCACCTGGCCCAGTAGGATCACTGTCTCTGTCCTCCCTGTTACCCTCCCTTGCCTCGTGGCGCCTTGGGACACTTGTGTATAGGCGCTTTATAAATGCCATATTATATATGACTAAATGGGGAATAGACTTCGGTGGGCCTATTGAGGATATGGGGTAGGATGCTTAAATCTTCCAGATGTGTCACGGATAGGGAGTGTTCCTACAAATTATGCTACAGATCTCACTCCAGAAAGGTTGCACCACATTGTCAGAGATTATTCTGCTAATTGTTAGCAGGGTTGTGATGCTGTGGGCTCTCTTATTCACATGGTGTGGCTGTGTCCCCAAGGTGGACCTCTTCTGGAAGGAGGTGCTCTCTAGAATAAAGGACATTACAGGATTGTCACTTCCCATGGACCCACGGGTGGTCAATTCTGGTTGATACGGGTGCTGAAATATTCCCCCCTACTGGCCCAATGGCCATCCTGATTGGGCATTTTCTCTTGGCAGCAAAATTGACCAATGCTGATCCTGGAAGTCTGCTGAAGGCCTGGTGGCCCAAATGTAGTGGGTTAAGATGTGGGACATCTTGGTTGCTTAGAAAATGACGGCATTGTGTGAAGTGTAGTACGCCAAATATGTCTCGGTCTGGGCCCCAATTCAATGACTTTAGTGAGAATTACAATGCAATTGTTGCCAAACCCCCCTTTGTACAGTACTTTTCTTCCTTATGAGGCTGTTCATTCTCTGGAAGGGCATGCTGGCGGACACTAAGTTGGGGGGGGGGGGGGGAGGGTGGGTTGGCCTGGGGTTCTGCCTTACATAGAGGGCATCACTTGCTTTGGATGGTTCCCGTCGCCTGCATTCTCTGTACTGTACCTGTAATTTTAGTTTCTGTACCCACAACATGTTAAATAAAATACAAGTTTTTGGAAATAAAAACACTGTACAAATGTAATGCTTTTGCATGGTGACACACAGCACCTTTGTGCAGTGCCACTGAGAAGTCCCTTGGACTTCTTAATGTTCAACTACATTTTCTTGGGTGAACTACTGTTCCCAAGAACAGTAAAATGACCCCGGTCTTACTTACCTTTACTTTATGGGTCCAGCACACACCACCTTATGTGGAGTGCTGGGGGTTTACAGAGTAATTCCATTAATCCAATCCTCATGTAACATTGCGTTACACTAACTCACATTAATGGCTTTGGCAGTGGTTTCTTTTTTTACTGCCTAGTGACATGCATCTGCAGGCTGATATCTCAGCTGCAGTGCAGCAGCCAAGGGTGACCATTTTCTGAAAATGGCCCAGTCTTCTTTTTTCGCCATCTCTTGTTGGTTTCTTCTGGGTTTTTACTCGGTTTGCATCATGTTTGATTCCTTCGTGTAGTTTGCATTTGGCGTGCTTCAGCCCTGAAGCCCGCCCAGGCTCCAGTGTTTCTGCAAAGTCACGAGGGGAGGGAGGGTGCCGAAACTTCGCTGTCATTTGTCTCTAGTTGTGCCCGAGTGAAACCAGCTCCTATTGGCCGGCTGGCAGTCCTGAAGGACAGCCACCCTGCTGTGTGATTGACAGCATAGGGCTGTGAATGAATGGGAACAAGTTACTTTCGTACCTGGTAACGTTCTTTCGATGGGATGTTCCGACAACGTTTTACATATCTATGACAGGTAATCAC
Organism: Ambystoma mexicanum; assembly: GCF_040938575.1. Classification (NCBI taxonomy): domain Eukaryota; kingdom Metazoa; phylum Chordata; class Amphibia; order Caudata; family Ambystomatidae; genus Ambystoma; species Ambystoma mexicanum. The sequence continues at coordinate 433,721,075 of NC_090931.1, read as the reverse complement.
CACAGCTGTGCTGCTTCGGTGTCTGCGTCCTGCGTCGAGCCGACGTCACGGGATGTTATAAGTAGGGCACACAACGCCCGTAGCCTCAGTTTTAGTTTTTTCCCCAGAACGTGTGGCACCAATCTTCTACCAGTATGAACACAAAGATTTGCGGAAACGTAAGCTGCAATCGAATAAGAAATTCTGTAGCAGGGCAGGCTGGGAGGGAACGATATGGAATACGTCATCGGAACATCCCATCGAAAGAACGTTACCAGGTAAGAAAGTAACTTGTTCTTTGAGGGGATTGGTTCCTCCAACGTATTCCATATCTATGACAGACTCCCAAAGCAGTACCAACGTATGGAGGAGGGAAAAGAATTTAGAAATTTAGAATGCCCAATTAAATTGGAGAACAAAGGACCGCCTTGCCAAAGGCCAGATCCTGCCCATGGATAGAATCTAGGGAGTAGTGTCTTACAAAAGTATGGACCGAAGCCCATGTGGCTGCTTCACAAATGTTACGAATGGGAACACCCCTCTGGAGAGCAGTAGAGGCAGCTACACCCCTAGTAGATTGGGCCCATAGGCCTACCAGAGGGTCTTTACCCACCAAGCGGTAACATTCAGAAATTGCCAAGATAATCCATCTAGACAAAGTCTGCTTAGTAACAGCTTGTCCCAAACGCCTTCCAGCGTATCCTATAAAGAGCTGATCATCCACTCTGACCCGGGACATGTGTGAAATGTAGAAACTTAAAGCTCTTCTAGGATCCAACCTATGGAGCCTCTCCTCTTCCTTACCAGGATGCAGAGGAGGATAAAACGCCGGAAGAATGACCTTCCGACACAACTTTCGGAAGAAAGGAAGGACGAACCCGAAGGACAACCCTGTCCTTATGAAACACTGTGAAGGGTGGCTTAACAGAAAGTGCCTGCAACTCACTCACTCTGCGAGCGGAAGACCCCGCAACTAAAAATACAGTTTTAAGGGTTAACAATATTAAAGGACAAGAATGTAAAGGCTCAAATGGAGCACCCACGAGGAATTTAAGAACCAGGTTCAAATCCCAACCGGGCACCTGGAAAGGTGACGGTGGAAACACATTAGTGAGCCCTTTTAGAAACTGAGAAATTAAAGGAATCTTAAAAGAAGAACACTCCTCAGCAAGCGCTTAAATATGGACAGCGCCGCCACGTAACCTTTAATGGTACCCACTTGCAGGCCCTTGTGAGCTAAAGGACAGCACCACAGGAATGTCACATGAAAAAGGATCCACATTCTGAACCCTGCACCAGTCGCAGAACTTCCTCCAACGGCAAAGGTACAGGGACTTTGTTGCAGGCCGTCTAGCCGAAAGCAACACCTCCATCACGTCTTCAGGGAGGTCCCAATCCTTATACCTCAACCTTTCAGAAGCTAAGCGTGAAGGTTGAGGGATCTGACTTCTGGATGGAGAACCTGAACCCCCCTCACCCCACTCCCGTGAGAGCAGATTGTATGGCAGGGCAGATGGACAAGTCGAGAAGGTCCGGGTACCACGTTCTCTTGGCCCATGCTGGAGCAATGAGGATCATCTGGGAACCGAACCTCCTTAACGTCTGCAGCACTTGCGGAATGACTGGGACTGGAGGAAACTTGTACAGCAGTGGGAAGGACCTCTCCACCACGAACGCGTCCCCCAAGGCTCCTCTTGGAGGAAATTCCCACGAACAGAACCTTTTGCACTTCCGGTTGACACTGGAGGCGAATAGATCCACTTGTGGGGTCCCCCAAAGGGCGAAGATCTCCAAGAGAATCTCCTGAGCCAGCTCCCACTCGGGAGAGATCGCACTCTGCCTGCTCAGAGCGTTCGCCGTCTCGTTTTCGTCTCCGGCCAGATGAACTGCCTATATCGAAATTTCCTGCTGGATGACCCAGACCCGCATCGCCTCGCTGCTCAGAGGAAGTGTTCGTTGAGTTAGTGCATGGCCACTGTGTTGTCCGTCAGAATCAGGACATTCTTCGAGTCAGCAGAAAAGCCTTCAGGGCAAGCCTCCGGCCAGGGTAGCCAAAATGGAGCCCCCTTCATCAGATTGCCTTCGACTCCCCACTACAGAAGATCCTGGGTGTCCGAGGGCAGCACCTGAACGCGATCCGACATCCTGCCGGAGGATTGTGACCACTGCATCTTGAGAGCCCACTGCAGAGATCTCATCCGCAACCTGGCCTCTGGCACCAGAAGAATGCAGGATGCCATGAGGCCTAGCAACCTCAAGAACTCGAACGCCGGGAGACTCTGGGCATGGTGAAACTTGTGCACCATCTGCAGAATGTGATAAGCCCTCACCTGGGGAGGGAAACACTGCCCCAGGGATGTATCGAGCACTGTTCTGATCTACTGGAGCCGATGGGTTGGCGTCAAGTGGGACTTCTTTAAAATGAGGGAGAAGCCCAGCCTGTGAAGGGAGTGGCAGGTGACTGACAGATGATCCAGGACTTGCTCGGGAGAGCGCGCCCTGATCAACCAATCGTCCAGGTAGGGGTAGACGTGAATCCCCCCTTTCCTGAGATACGCTGCCACCACCACCATGAGCTTGGTGAAAACCCTTGGGGCGGAGGTCAATCCGAACGGCAGGACCCGAAACTGAAAGTGCAATTGGCCAACTGCGAACCTCAGGTCCTTCTTGTGCTTGGAATGAATCGACACATGAAAGTAAGCGTCCTTGAGGTCGAGAGATACCAACCAGTCCTGAAGTTGAAGGGCATGGAGGACTTGAGAGAGAGTAACCATCTTGAACTTGTCCTTCTTGAGGAGTTTGTTCAAACCACGCAAGTCCATGATGGGTCTCAATCCCCAGTAAGGGGAATACCATCCCTTATTCCTCTCCGCTACAGGCACCAGTTCCTGCACAAGGAGCGGATCCGGACTCTTCAAAGAGATTTCCTGGTGGATTGTCGTGAGGCCTCTGCCGGAAAGGAAGACAGTAGCCGTGGGCTATGATCTCCAGAACCCACACATCTGAAGTAATGGCACACCATTCTACAAGATGCTGCGCCAGCCTTCCCCCAACCGGCGAACCATGGGACATGGCCTCATGACTGAGCTGAAGCGGCTGCGGCCGTGCCTGAGGGCAAAGAGGCAACTGCTCGAGTGGCCTTGGCACCTCGAGTACCTTGTTTTCCACCTCTGGTACTCCCTATGTTGGCCCCTTTGACTTGGAGCTCCCCTCGATCTACCAAAGGAAGAGTAGTATCGAAAGGAACCTCCCCTCCATTGCTGTCCCCTAGGACGAAAAGGTGGAGGTTTGGCGAACTGCAGCGCTCAACGACTTCGCTGCAGCTTTGGAGGTCTGCAACCTCTTAAGGCTCTCGTCTCTGCCAAAAAGATGGTCACCATCAAAGGGCAGGTTGAGAAGCCGGGCTTGTACATCCGGAGCAAACCCTGGCTTCCGCAACCACGCAAACCTGCGCATCACGGTGCTCGCCGCCATGGACTGGCTGACACAGTTTGCCACGTCCATACCTGACTGAACGGATTCACACATGGCATCCTTGCCATCCTGTACCAGAGCAAGAAAGCCATCCAGTTCCTCTCCCTCGGAAATATGTTCAGCCGCCAATGAAACAATTCCACAGAGTATGAGTGAAACGTGCTAAGGTACACACAGAGTTGGCTGCCTTCAAAGCCATACCCCCTGAAGAAAAGACTTTCTTCGCCCAACCATCAAAACGTTTGTCGTCCCTGGGGCCGTAGCCGCCTGTCTGCACCACCAAACTCTCCGGAGTAGGGTGCATGGACAAGTAGCCGGGGTCGCCACTGGCTGGGTGGTACTTTTTCGGCAACGACTTACCCACTGCCGGGAGACTCTCCGGAGCAGTCAAAGCCGCCGCCATCTTTCTTTGCAAGGCCATATGGAATGGCAGTACCGGTCAGTTGGTGGACCTTGGTCCAAGATATCTGTCAGGTCATCCTGCAGAAAATCTACTGGTGGCGCAGACTACCCCAGGTACTCTGTCACCCTCGACATCAGCCGCCTGTACGAAGAGTCAGCATGCGTACCAGGCTCAGGCCGGCCAAACTCAACCTCCGGGGAGGTATCAAGACCACTGGCGTCGTGCAAAGACTGACGCAAGTCTTCAATCTGGCTATGACCAGATAATATCTCGTCAGGAACCTCATTCGGAACCAAACCTTCCTCAGACCCTTCCTCCACCTCAGAAATATATTCCAGAGGCTGGAATAAATCCCTGGAGGAGGACATAGAAAAAGTCTCACCGACTTCTTCAGGGCCTCCACCCTCAGGGTTTCCACCGAAGCACGGGGTACCTCCGATAAAGCATCCTCAAAAGGCATTGACAGAATCTGCGTCGACCTCAAGCGTGGCACCGATGGCTTAGACACAGGCCTCGAAGGCAGAGCCCCGAGCGTGTCCTTCGACGGCTTTGGGGCCGATTACTTCCTCAGAGGCGGAGCCTAGAGAGAGCCCCTCGACTGACATGGCGCCGAAGGTGTCGATGTCTTCTTCGAAGACCTCACAGGCTCCGACGGTCTGGAGGGCATCGAGGACCTGGAGCGGGCATGACTAGAGCGATTCACCTTGTCCAATTGGGACCTCGAAGGTGCCCAATGATCGCGCCGACCACCATAGCCCAAAGGCGTGCGAGCGGTGGCCCTAGTACGTTCCCTGCCTGCTTCTTTCAAAGGCATGGACGGAACAGAGCCCTGTGATTGAAAAATCGCCATCATCTCTGTGCGAAAGGCATCCCATTCCGTAGGAGTAGAGCGCTTGTTGGGAAAAGCAACCCGCCGACGGGTGGAGTCCTCGGACGAGGAAGGCGACCGGTGACGGCGCTTCCGCGAATGCCTCGAAGAGGCAGAGGAATGGCGGGAACCACTCTGGGACGGAGACCCCTTGGACTTATGCCGACGATGCAGAGAGTCGCCCCTCGAATCGTCAGTCAAAAGCCCACCGAATTTTGACTTTCGGGGCTTGGAAACCATACCGACAGAAAGCTTCTTCTTCTGCTCCCGCAAGGCCTTCGATGTTAACGACTGGCAATCGTCACAATCATCCGTGGCGTGGTCCTCCCGAGGCACCAGAGGCAGGCATCTTGCGCGTCCGTCAGCGACATCTTGGAACCGCAGTCCCGACACTTCTTGAAACCCGGCCGCGGGGTAGAAGACGACGAAGACAAGATAGCTTCACAAACGAACAGGTTTGAAGAACCGAAAGAATATAACTCGGAAGAACCAACGCGCGCCGAGATCTCCGAAGCGAACATGTTTGCAGAAAAAACGGAACTGAAGCTACGGGCATCGTGCGTCCTACTTATAACATCCGGTGACGGCGGCTCGACGGAGGCCCTCGAGGACAGCGTATCGACTTCATCGACGCAGATGCCAAAAATTTTCCGAAGCAGCACAGCTGTGGTGATTACCTGTTATAGATATGGAATACGTCAGAGGAACCAATCCCCTTGAAGCAAGGTTTTGGGGACTAGAAGGAGAGTCAACCCCTGGAGGATAACATCCAAAGCAGAAGACGCCAGCAGCACCCTCCTACACCGCAAAGTGCCGCGTGAAGCCCTGCAGCTGTGCTGACCCCGTTTTCGAATCGACAGGGAACACCCGTAAAGGACAACCTCCTCCCTTAGGCTGGTTGGACCACCTAGCCTTGAGACAAACTATTTTGGAACAACCCCTGACTTGCTGCGACTTTCCAAGGCTGCAGAAGCCCAATAGCCGTGGTACCTCAACCCCTTGTGAGTGCATTGTCTTCCGAAGTCCGAATACGACCAGGTTTTCATGGTTATGCATGGGACCCTACAGAAGCAAGAATTCTGCATCCTGAAAAAAGTGCCAAAACCACAAAGAGCCGCCGAATGGACAGAAATCCATTGCTGCAGAGTCCCTCTCTCGAGTACTGCCACAGGAGCCGCCAGACGTCCTCCTTTTGTCACCATGACTAAGGACCAGGCGCGGAGTCCGAGCGGGAGTCCCAGTCTGCCCAAGTCACTCTGCCTGAGAGGAGCTGCAGTGACGCGAAACTTGTCTACTGTGCCTGTGTTTGGCATTGAACACTTCAGGCTCCACCTTAAAAAGGTGTAAGCGCGAAGCGCCGCATCGGAGTCCGAACGCGAGTCCCAGTCTGCCCCCGTCCGCCAATTTAGCCATGAGATAAGGCCAAATGGTCACTGTGCGTGGTCCTCAGACGTGGCAAAAAACTCTGCAGAAATCTCTGCATAGGCGCCGCATGAACTCTCCGGGCATCCTGGATCTCGTCATTCGTGGTGGTGACTTACATCCACCTACACCTTTGATAGGCATTAGCTGAAGAGATCACTGAGGATCAAGTAAGTGTTGCACCTGTGAATTCAGTTATTTCTGATACTTTGACTGTCACAAACAGTGTTAACAGCAACTCAACAACCAATTATGCAGTCATCTCCTTTGACGACTTCACCGGCACGGACCTCCGTTGCACGGTTGTCATAGCTAGCAATAGCTACATTACCTAAAATGGCCGTAAAAGACCCAAACACTGACCTGCCATGTAATTCAATCGACGAAGGCACTTTAGTGTCCATACCAGCAGTAGACAAAGGACTGTTGTGGCGCCGTAGCAGTTGAAGACGCTGAGCGCGCAAGACCTGAGAATGTATGTGCTGTGGAAGTTGACACCGCCTCTTTCCAGTCCCCTTTTGGTGTTTCAGATTTTGAACTTCTCTCACTAAGAATTCCGTCCAGTGCCATTGAGCATGATGACCTGCTTTTGTTCCGCCCATTCAGGAGAGCAGTATGCCGCCAGTCGTGGAAAGTCCAACTGCCTGCTCTGTAAATTGAAAAATGACGACCGCCGATAGAAGCGGTTTTCCGACTCAAAAATCAAGTGTACGAAGTGCGGTCGAGTTAATCGTGCGTGAAGCGCGTTTGTCAGAACGTTTGATGGCCGATTACCATCTGGTAAAAAACTAATTAGCAGCTTTGAGTCATCACAGTTGACCAAAATGCCTACGGAAAAAATAAAAAGACTCCAACTTGTCCGGCAACAGCGAAAACTACTGAAAACTGAATGCATCTGGACTTGACAAGTACCCTGCACACAAAAGGACAAATACAGGGCGCTTCGAACGACAGCCATACGCAGGTTGCAGCTGCTAAACTGCAATCATTAGACCCCGCCTGAACTCAAAATCAAGTAAAGATGTTTCACAACACAAAAAAGGAAAGAAAGTTGACATCAGACCTTCAACATCACCACCTAATACTCGATCAAATAACTCGAGATTGAGCCCGAACGAAAAAACATCTGTATCTGTCGCGGCAAGCATTCAAATACATAACGTGCTTGCCGCGACTTCCTGTCAAATTATATGAGTAAGTGAGGCTATGAGGGATCAAGGTACCCAACTTGTAAATATGTCTAAGCCAACTACTTTTGAGCAGACCAATGCTATCTTAAAGCAGAAAATGGAACGAGAAGCTGATATCTCAACTCAATGGCAACTTCGCCTAGGAGATCTTGCCATGAAAGACCACACTAACAAAGCAGACAAAATGGACGCAATACTTGAATGCATGAAATAGCTACGACACACAGACCGATGCAGACCGCCACCAAGCCTGCATGGAACGCGAGGGCCAACTGAAATCAGTGAAGTGCAAAAAGAGCTAAACACTCAATTTAAGAGTCAATCTGGAAAATGCTCGCTAACAGAAAATCCTGATTCAACAACAACACACCGCCGTGACAGAACTCCAGGCTTGCAACCAGTGATAGGCTCATCAGCCGCCAATCCTGAGATACATAAGCCGTTAATTCACATCAACAGTGCGGCAATTGGTCTTGTGTCCCATGAACCATTACTTGGTGAAGTGAGTGTGAAAGACAAGCTAAATACATTTGGAATTTTCACAGGTGCAGCCAAAACTATATCAGATTCAGAAAAACCTTTGAATCGCAAAAAGTTAACAAATACTTCGCAAATGCAAAAAAGCTGAAGAAAAACATACCTTCAATTAAGACAATAAATACAAAACAATTTGCAAGGAACCTTTCAAAGAAGGACTATTTTCCAGAAATCCGAGTAAACAAACACAAGATGAAGATACAAGTATAGTTGGATTGGAAGATAATCTTGCCAGGGTGAATAAAATTTCCAAGAAGCTGCAACCTCCGCCAAACAAAAGGAAACGTACAAACAATAATGACTGTTCAACATCACAATCTGATGGCTCAATTGACCTATGTGAATATTCGACCTATTCAATTGGCTCTGAAGACGACACTGAAGATTTGCATCATCGTGAGGTCATATCAAACCAGCAATTAATGGCCCCAAAGAAAACGACTAGCTCCATCGGACCAATTGCGATTAAACAAAAGGTCTGGTAACCTGGGTGGTAAAAACAATCCAGTGGAAACCGCTGCGCAACCTCATGCATTAGAACTAGCAAAAAACGGGAGTAAACCCTCCTTTGTCCAGTCAACGAAGCTAAATCCAAAAATGACAGCAGCTCAGCTGCGGAATCTAAGTTTACACACGTCAAATAATCAGACAACACGTCCATCAGCTTCCGTGTTGACAGCTTTCCTGAATAATCAGAAGTCAATTTGAATCGAGGCAATATCATGCGACTCCTGCACAATTTTCCATCTCTTTGCACAATTAAATCTAACTATATTGCCATCGTAGAATATAGCTCAGAGGATTGCCTTGATAAAGTATTCCTACACATAAGTTCCCAAACAGTTGAAAATGCTTTGATGGCAGCCAAAGACTAACTTTTGACGTAGGGCTTTGATTTGGCTGTTGAAAAAGACCAATATAACCTCGTACAAGAGAGTCCCAAATCCAACAGTGATTTTATATCTACAAATGAGAGAAGATGAGGTGCTTTAAGACAGCAGTTTAAAATAAAAGACAGAGAAAATGATGAAGAATTACGGGATAATATAGAAAATGTAGTAAGAAAGTCTATGTTGACAAAAAAACCAACTTCATCATAATCGTTTTAGAGCCATAATGAAACATTGTGTGATTTGATTTCTTGGAACACTAGAGGATTTACACACTTGTTTTGCTCTCTTCCTTTTTCATTGGATATCAACTCTGACATCTGTCTCCAAGAGAACTGGTTACGCGAAATACCTTTAAGAGATGGGTATTCGGTATTACTGAATCCAGCAGGTAAAAATCCTCAAGGAAGGCCGTAATCTGGCTTGTTCACAATGGTCAACAATGCCAATGGGTGGGTCATCATAGAATCACTGAATCCTAATTTGTTTGCCCAGGGCACTGTGTTACAGATGAATTCCAGCACTGCCACAAATTACAAATACCTCCTGTTACTATACACATACTGGAACCCTATGATGATCGGGGCAAAATGCTACATATATTCAATAACTGATATGATTTATACATACCATGCAAAAATATAATGAGCTGCAACTAATCCTATGTGGCGATTTAAATGTTTCATGGTTCGACAACGAGACGAAGCTGAAAGATGTACAACTATATAATCGGCCTTTGCATCGATGTAGAGGGAAGATGTTTAAAGATGCGTTACAGGTAAGAAACTATGAAATGCTAAATGGCGGGATAAAGGGTGATATCCCGCCAAATTATACCTGGCACCACAATTTAAGCAAAAAAAAAATCCATTACATCTGGTTATCAAATATATTCTGGTCGAAAATTGATCAATTAACAGTTCAAGAATCTAATAGTAGCAATCACAACATTTTGGTTCTATCATGGATGCAACCGAAGTTTTCCTAGCAAATAAACTATCCACTATTGCTCGATCTAAATCAAGGGGCGAACAGGCTAAAAATCTCTGGTCATCAAATAGACAAATTAACAGAGGATAACCATGGAGAATCTGCCAGCGGATTATAGACTAAACTATGATACTCTACTGTTGCAATTCAAACAACCATTGAATAAGACCAAAAGGAAGGGTAACAGAGAAAAAAATATACGAATTTAGTGAGGCAGTAAGCCTACAAAAAAAACAGCTACATAAAGATCTAACGCTATTGAAGAAAAATGGAGGCAATATACGACTACTCATTAAGCAGCGTAAAATAAAATCGAATTTGGTTGAAATGCTTCGCTCTGCTCTGAGACCAAGAACGTGCAGAGCGAATTTTAAAACTAATCACTTAACACCAATCAAGAGAAATTTGGGACATTATAAACAATAATGCTGTGTTTCAAGACAAACTAACGGGGGAATTTCCAAACAGTGCTGGCAAGATCACTTTCAAAGGGTATTCTTTGATGATACATTAATGCAAAATAATTCTACCACATTAGAGACATCGAATTGGGACACTAGTGAAACAGTCGACGATATTACTGCCGCCATCAAGCAGCTAATAAATTCTCATGCAGCAGGCCCAGACAGCTTAACTAATATGATGTTAAGATTAAATATAGTCCACTGGACAACCATGATGGAAAAATTATCTAAACTGATCTACTCTAAAATGCTGTCCAATTCATGGAAAACCGCCATAATTGTACCTGTGTTTAAAAAAGGCAGTCGAGAAGATCCGGGAAACTATCGTCCAGTTGCCTTATTAGACATAATGGGAAAATGTTTGCAACATTTCTCCAACGTAAATTATCGCCATGGGCTACCAACGCTAGCATTTTAGATATCCGTCAAACAGGATTTTCAAAAGGAGCTGGAACTGAATTAAATCTTTTGATATTAAACATCTTAAAATTAGAGGCACTAAAAAAGAAACAACATCTATTCCTCGCATTTGTAGACCTGCATCAAGCTTTTGATTCCATAAATCATGACAAACTTTGGAAAAAGCTTATGCAGTGGTCATGTCCTCTAACGTTACTACATCCAATAATGGCCTTGCACGAAAAAAACATCGGTTTATCTGTATTTTAATTGAATGGGAGACTTAACAGATGACATCCCGACCAACAAAGGACTGACGCAGAGAAGTCCTCTTGCTGCGCTCCTGTTTAAACTGTTTATATCTGAAGTCTCAACAGCCTTAAAAGGAGTACACTGTTTTCCACCAAATGTGAATGGGCATCAGATAAGCTGTGCGTTATACGCCGACGATATTGTCCTACTAGACTCCACTCCAATTGGTCTTCAAAGACTGTTAACAAAACTACAAGAATACCTAAATGAAAATGACTGCAATAAACCTAAGCAAGACGAAGATCCTGGTCGCCGGTAAAGTGTTAGGCAAAACAAATAAGAACTTCAAATGGTACATTGCAGGTACACCTATCGATCAGGTAACATCTATTCGATATCCAGGCATTCAGTTTAATAACTATTAGAGAAAGACTGGATGCAGGATTTAAAACATCGGATGATGGCGTTTTCCCTACAAGGTGCAAAGCTACACACTGAGTATGGAAAATTCACAATACAACCTGTCTTGACCTTCACTCAAAAGGTGTTACCATCAATCACATTTGGAGCTGAAGCAGGTTGGAACCTGGATCACCAGATGTGGAATACCCTGGAAGGCCAATTCTGGTAACGTGTACTCAGACTACCTGCCGGTATATCAATGACATTGGTGAGACAAGAGCTTGGCATTGACTCGATGTACGTAACTGTCCTGTGGAAATCCATTGCAGTACTGAGGAAAATGTCCTTACTCGACTAAGCACCAGCATATCGAATATTGGCCTCGTCGACAGTGTCGCCGTACTCAGGCATTTTGCAATTTTGGGCAACTAAACTAAGCCACGTATTAGACTGTGCTGAGATAAAGTGGGAAACCGTAATGTTGACGCCACAAATTGCCAAAAAAACCTGAGAATAGGGAATTGAATACAAAATAACGCCAAAAGATCTAAACTGAAATCATCATTATACCTGGGCATAGCAGCCAATAGCCTTGATAACTTACCTAAATACTTAGCAAAATTCCCATCAAGGTTCCATCGAAACAAGTTTTTAAGGCTACAGCTGAATGCATATAAAACCAGGGAAATTTTGTTTTACAGACAAGATAAGGACACATTTGATCAAAACTGTAGGTTCTGTAGAGGTGCAGTGGAGTCCATTAAACATTTAATCACAGACTCCTCAGAGCTGTCGAATGTACGGTCTACAATTCTAAGTAAATTCGCTACTCTGAATGGAAATATGGACGATTGGTGGTTTTTCGTGATATCTAGTAATCACATTCCGCTTATATGTGCAGTCGTTGACTTTTTAGAGAAGATTTTGATGACGGCTCCCAATCATGATAATATAGTTGAATACCTTTGATAACTGTTTAATGATCAGTTTAATTTGATGTTTGGAGAAACCGGCTTAATTACTTTTAGATGATAGTAATATTTCTTAGGAATTACCATGATGACATGATTTGCTTTCATTTCATTTGCTGATGTTGATTTCTGTCTCTTTCTTTTTTCTATGTATTTGGTTGATAGGCTGTATGTATTTCCTTCCTTTGATATCATTGCGGTTTTTCTTTTTTTTGTTCCTTGTGAAGCGGCTCTATTTTGAAGCTGTGATCATGATTAAGTTATTGATTTGAATGTGTTTTGTAATTAAAGTTTGTATACAAAGTACATGTTACAAATTTTAAAAAAAATAACATTTTTTTAAAAAAAACTAAGGACCAGGAACAATGGTTCAACTGCATTGCATCGTGAAGGCAACCAGATGGAACACTATCTTCAAAGGTGATGTGTAACACACGGCTGGCTCTCTGGGCTGGACCTCTGTGCACTGTATGTCTGACTCGAAGGGTAAGATGTCTGCAGATAGAAAATATGGGATTAAGGAACTGGGTTATTGAATGTCCCTCTTCTTCCCTTTCTCTTCTCCTGTAGAACCCCAAAGGTTAACGCTCTCACCTTAGGTAAGTGAACGCCGTGCTCTCCATCTGCCTCGGGGCAGGGTGCTGTAACCAGTTTCTTCACTGGATAAGGGGAGCAGGCCTCTTGACTTCAGAGGACTGCTGTCTGTCGTTTACTGCACGAACGGTAAGTTTCGAGTAATTCTAATGTCTTTAAAGTCTTTAGTAATGATGTCTTGTTTTGCAGGGTTCCGGCGATGGCGGATGGGGGGCTGAAGTGAGTTGAAGATGGAGCCCGTGTGATGAATAGAAGTGCCTGGAAGCACGTAAGTAAGCGCTTGTTGCCTGCTTCACGATGCGCTCTGTCTTTTTATTTTGCAGGTACAAGTTCGGAGCGGCTGCAGGGTGCCGGAATACCCACTGGGTTAGATGTGGGAAGGAGTAATGGCACGTGAGTATTAAAGTTCCCCAATGTCTTTAAACGCACCTTGTTTTGTCTTTCAGATGCGGGATGCAGCGCCGAAGGCCTCCGGAGCGTGCGAAGAGTAGGTAAGCCTTTGTCTTTCAGATGCCGGAATGCAGCGCGAGGCGTTGGTGACAGCCGATGGACCAGGTAAGTGAAGAGCTGTCACTGAAGACCGTAATGCTAACCTGTTCTTTCTTGTCTTTATAGGTGTTGCTGAAGACTGGATTCAGGATGGTAAGCCTTTTTCCTGAGGCCCAGGATCAGATGCAGAAGACACGATGAGCGTTTTGCTGCAGAGGATGCAGAATAACGCAAAGCAAGATTCATCCATCGGGTGTGGTTTAAATAGCCTCCTGTAGTGCTTGGGTGTCTCCTTCCACAGCCACGCCTAGGTAAGAAAAGAGTTCCTGCTTTCCAGAAGAGTTCCAGTGTTCTGAATCTAGGGAGTGGCTCCTGCCCCACCCAACAGGAAAAGTAGTTCCAAACAGAAGAGGATCAGAGGCTCAACTGGCAGGCAAGTAAGCAGCATGGTCTGCTGCAGGTAAGTCCACCCAAGCATTATGAGCCCGGCGCTTCCAGCGCTGGGACTGGGCATATTTATGAGCCTGGTGCCACTGGCGCCAGGACTGGGTCCAAAAGGTCCCAATTGGGACTGGTTGGCACTCGGAACCTGGGTTATGGATCTGCTTCCAAGGGAGTTGGGAAAACCCTGACCTTTTGGAAGCAGAGATCATGACAAGGGCCCAGAACACTGCCTGCAGCTCCTGGATATTAATGTCAAGATCCTTCTCCTCTGGCAGCCACAGGCCTCTGGCACGACTGTCTCCTGGTACAGGGGCTCTGGAAAGCTTTGCCCTCGGCCATGTTGGGAGCGCACGTCCCACCACCTTATCGCTCAACGGAACTCAGAGTAATTTGGTCTGCGAAGCTTCTGAACACCTGGAACCCCTGAGCGTCCAGGAATTCCTGAAGGGGGTTACATCCGCAACCTGTAGAGCCGTATCAGGTATATACACACGAAATCATGCCAAGCAGCGCCTTGATGGTCCGCACCGAGGTGGTCTTTAGTGCCGATAACCATTGCACCTTGCCTAGCATGGCCGCTATCTTCTCTTCCGAGGAGGCCGCTAGGCAGGAGACTGAGGAGCCTGGTCCCCAGGAACAGCACGCTCTGCGATGGTATCAAGCAGGACTTTGGATAGTGGACGGAGAACCCCAGATCCGTCAGTAGCCAACGGTCCTCTGTGTGTTCGAGGGCTACTTGGCCCGGATGAGCCAGTCGTCGAGGTACGGGTGCACATGTATCCCTTGTAGACGCATATGGGCTGCCACTGGTGCCAGGCACTTTGTAAACACCCTGGGTGCCGACTTGAATCCAAAATGGAGGGCCTTGAATTGGTAGTGCCTTCCCAGTACTACGAAGCACAGGAACTTCCGATGCTTCTTGTGAATGGGGACGTGGAAGTATGCGTCCTGCAGATGCAACAATGTCAATAAGTCTTCTTCCTCCAGTTGGCCGAGCACATGTTGCAACGCAACCATCCTGAATTTATGGGACTTGAGGTATTTGTTAGGACACCGCAGATCTAGAATGGGCCTCCAGCCGCAGAGTCAATTTGGAACCAGCTATATCGCCCCTTTTCTTATCATGGCCTGTACTTCCTGCAGGAGCCGAGGGATGTGCTGCTCCTGCCAGGCCTCCGGGGTATGCGTGGACACTTCTGCTGGAACTCTAGGGTGCGTCTGTGGGCGAGAGCGTCCAGCAACCATCGGTAGGTGGAGATCTGCTCACACTCATTGACGAAGCCTGCCAGCCCGCCTCGGTGCATGGCTGGGGGACAGACGTCCTGGATGGTTTTATCTTGCTTCGGGGCCTGCGTGCCGCCTTGGGAGCGACGACCCCATCAGCCATCTCCACCGAAAGCCTTGGAACGGCCTCTGCAGGCCTCCTGGGTTGTGGATCGGGAGGGTTGACGGTATGAAGAGGACCCTCCGCAGAAACCCTTTGATGATCTGCCAGATTTTTCGCAAGATGCATGAAAGGACAGGCAGTGTTTAAGAGTGCCCAAGGTATGGGCTGTCACGGTGTCAGTCTTAATGGCCTACAACGATTTGACAGCCTTCCCAAAACGGTTGTCCCCGAAGGGCATGTCCAGGACCCTAGTCTGGACCTCCACACGAAAGTTGGTGGCTTTTGGCCAGCCACATCGACGGAGGAAGACACCGTTCCCCATATGTCTGAACCCTGTGTCTGCAATGTCCAGGGCCACCATGATGGCATGGTCCGACACCACCCCTCCCCCCTCCTGGAGGATGGAAAGTGCTACGACCCGCTTGTCGTCGGGTAGGAACACAAGCAGTGGGGCCATCTATCTGTCTGGGCAGTATAGGCAGGGCGTTGGCCGCCTTGACTGTTGACCCTGCCGAGTAGATTACTTTCCTTCCCATGGCATCTAACTTCTTCTGCTTGCTATCCGGAGGGACGGAGGATGAAGATGAGGGGTAAGCCGACTTCTTCCTTGTGGCCGCCAAGACCACTGTGTCCAGGGAAGGCTGTGAGCGTAGGTACTTGGGTGTGGACTCAGGCACCCGGTATTTCTTCTCAGGTGACCCCTCATGGCCGGATTCCTCATCAAAGTCAGGCCCTTCCTCCCCGTTGTCCAGGAGAGGCACCACCAAGATGGTCTTCCTCTTGGCCTTGCGTTGCTGATATAGGAACCCTTCCTTCCTGGTCTCCTCCAGTGTCAGTTGGAAGAATTCCTACGCCCTAGCATGGAATGACCCCACTACGTCTGGGGCAGAGGCCCTCAGCTGCAGCGAACCGGCCGCAGAGCCCATGTCGTCGTGTCCGTTCCTGTTTTTTGGGGGGGGGGGGGGAGCAGGGGGCATGTGGGGAGGTTGATGCGACAGCCTAGGGTCCCGCTTCCTCTTCTTCACCGGAGGTTTGTCCGGGGCCACCGGGGGGTCGGCATCCGTTTCCGACTCTCCAACACCAGGGTGTGCAGGGTCAAAAAGGATGTCCAGCAATGCATCCCTCAGAGGGGTCGGGCGGTAGGCCTACTCAGCCCCGCTCCGTCGTAGTCATCAGGTTCGCCGTCGTTGTCCCCATCAGGATTTTCGCTGTCGTCCCCCACCCCCTCCTGGATCGTGTGGACGGATGCCTGGTCCTCCTCATCCGCAAAAGAAATATCTGTGCCCTCCCGCCCCCCCTTCTTTGTTTCCCGGAGTGTAGGGTTCGGGTTCAGGGATGGCATCTTCTCCAGTGTCCTTGCGACCGGCCTGGCCGATGCCTCCCATATCGGGGGCAGGGATACTTTGGGCACTACCGGGGCTACCTTGTCTGGGTCAGCCCGCTTGGCTTTCGAGAGGGCGGCCTCCACCACCTCGATCGTCGATGACTTTGCCTGGGCCAGGTCGTCATCTTTTCCTGCACCTTCGTCTTCTCAAGCTTTTCCCACAGCTTCGCTGGATTAGTAGATATCCTCTTCGAGGAGGAGATGGAGGCAGATGGTGAAGATGAGTGCGCACTGCCCGTCGCGGGACCCGCTTTCGCGGCACCCCCAACGGAAACGGACTTGCAGTGCTTGGTCTCGTCTTGGGCCCCCACGGATGCAGTGCCCTCAAAGAACTTGGAAGCCTGCACTTGGGACCGGTCGGTCCTGGGTGAGGCATGCCCCTGCTTCCCGCATGGGTAGAGGCCTTGGCGCTGAGCCACGCCACCAGCCTAATGTGACGATCCTTCACGGTTCGCTTGGAGAACCCAAAGCATATTTCGCAATCCACTTCCTTGCGATCTGGATGGAGACAGAGGCATTGAAGGTGTTTGTCCTCCACAAACACGTTCCGCTGCAGGAGCAGAGCTGCTGCTGCTGCTGCTACTGGAGTAGGCTCGATGGCCTTCTGGAATCTTCCATGAAACTGATGATTCTGCCCTTGAGGGGTGTTGAAATTCACCAACAAACGGGTCCCCACTTGTCGGCCGACGTAGAAAAGAGCACACAAGCTCTACTTTTAAAAAAACAAAAAAAAAATACCGTTTACCGAAATAAACACGAAAAACGTAGATCAGCACACAGAGCAAAACACAAGGACTCCAACACTTGAACGTGCAGTAAAAATCTGAAGATGGCTGCCAGAGAAAGGGCTTAGTGAGAGGGCAGTCATTGGCTGGGGACAGTATGACCCAGAGCTCAGTGATTGGTTTATAGGAGAAATACAGTTTGTAAGTGAAAGTGGAACTGTTTTTTCTTTTAACAAGGATTCCCAGCCTGACGAAGGGGAATATTCATGAGCATTTGAATCCATGCCAGACCACATCCTGGAGAAAGGCCTCCTTCTGAACCTATTGGCTTTGGCAGTGCTTGTTCCCTTATAGGTTTTAAATGTTGCTGGGATAATAGACGGCCTGCATCCCTCTGGGAGAACCTAACTGTTCTCATCACTTATCAGTCTGTTCTGATCTAACCCTTACCTTTCCTTGACAAACTCAATATTGCAAAGGTGATACTATATAAATGCTATATGGACCTCAAATGATGTCACCTCCGGGTGCTGAACATGTGTAACATATAAATGAATTACTCGCCTGCTTTATTGTTCACTTTTTGAATTGAATCCTGAGAATTAATGTTACAGCTAATTACTGCTTTTTAAAGAACGCTTCAAATATCTGTGTATAAATAAATATGTATTATAGTGTGGAAGTGTTTCATTAGATACTTCTATTTAATGGTACCATTGCACAGCTCTACAGCTCACATTACCCCTCTTAAGATAAGCCTGGCTGCTCAGTCACACTAGCAACCTTTGTAGTAGAGGTCTATATTAAAAGTTGGCTTACCTAATACCAAGAGATAAGTCTTGGGTAGTCCTGTACCAGTTGGACTGCACTAATTCTTACCCAACCTAGTTAGTGAACAGGGACAACTCTGGGAGCTGTGGACAAACGAATCCAGATAGCATGAAGAGTGGTCAAGGTTAAGTCTCGGGAAGGGGTGAGCTTGGCCAAATGTCCACAAGGCAAGTAATCAAGGATTACAATTAAACAAGTAGTTATAAAAATGCTATCTGTATTTATCACCAAGCAAACACTATAAAAACGACTATAAGCAGGTAATATCTCACAAATAATCAAATACATACATACAGCATACATACATACAGCCCCTGTAGCCAGTGTAATAAATCCACAATAGCCCCACATCACAATACTTGAAAGGAAAGGTAGACTAATCTTAGTGATGGCAATCTACAAGAATTCAGCCGTAAGTTGACGGGGGTCTTGTGCCCTGAAAGTTCAAAAAAATCCAAATAGTTTTGGGAGCTGGGAAAAAGTTATGAGACATGTCTGTTGGATGGGATAAGGGTTGCAAAAGCCAGGTTAGGATCTATCCTAGGGAATACAACTGTTCCCAGCTTTCAGAGTGCTTGCATGAACAAGAAATGGCAAACCCAAACTATTGTAAAAGTTTTAAAAGTTAGGAAATCTTTTAAAAGGGGAGGTAGGGGTTCAGGTAAGTACCACAGTAAATCCTTTCTCCGGTTTCTCTTGGGACTTGGCAGGTCTTCAGAGAACGAGTTTCCCGCAGTTTCTTTTGGACCTCGGTGCCCAAGAGTTGCAGGTTAAAGTGAATCCCAGGTAGGCCACAGATGCTGGGGCAACGTGTTCCTGTTGAAGAAATCAGCTCAGTCGGTGCAGGCCTCTCAGAACACGACTGAGTGTGGGAAAGCAGTTTCTGTCGACTGTCACTGTTGCACAGCAACAGGAGGTGACAGTTGTCGCTGTCAGAATCAGCCTCATATCGGGTCCCTCGGATTCTGGGACGCTGAAGTTTCACAAAGACGACTCTTGTAGGACAAGCTGGCTGTCCCCAACGTTTCGGGCTGAAACACAGAACGGCGAGAGATACGGTCCCTGGGCTTGAGGCCAAGGAGAAGTCTTGCAGTCCTATTCTAGATTAGTTTAAGGGGGCGAAAGGAGGAGTAAGGCAGATTAATGAAGAGGATGTTGTAGTAGTCCAACCTGGAGAGGACCAGAGCTCATTGAGTTTTTGGGGGAAAGGGAGAATGCCTCTGAGGAGGTGCAGCTGAAAGTGTGCCTTCTTGGCAAGGTCTGTGATATGAGGAGAGAAGGGGAGTCTAAGATTACACAAAGGTTTTTGCCTCACAGGAGGGTGATCTGAGGGGCCCCATAATGAGCAGCCAGAGTGTAAGAGGGATGTAGGGAGCTGGGGTCCCAATGAGAAGGATCTCAGTCTTACTGGCATTGAGGCAGAGATCGTTAGCAGTGCACCATGCCTGAATAGCAGACAGTCAGACTTGAGAGAGATAGAAGAGGAGGGAGAGAAGGGAAGCTTTACAGAGAGTTAGTTGCATGTCGTCGGCATAACACTGGAAGTTAGGAGAAGGCGAAGATCAAATGGGCTAGAGGGGCAAGGCAGATGTTGAAAAACTATGTCGAGAGGATAGAGCCCTGAGGGACACCACAGATGGAGAGTGAGATGGAGGAGAGAAAAGGGCCCAGTTGAACCTTTGGAGGACGTTCCAGGAGGAAGGAGGTCAACCAGTCCAGAGCCAGGTCCATGATGCCAAGGGAAACAGAGCAGATTTATAAAGGGTGGCATGATTGACTGTATTGAAGGGAGAGGAAAGGTCAAGAAGGATGAGAACAGAAGGAGAGTTGGAATCGAGATTAGAGAGCGGGTGTTCAGGAGTGCAGTTTCTGTGCCTCTGGCTGCTCTGAAGCCAGACTGGTGGTCGTGAAGACAACCAACAGATTCAGTGTGGTGGATGAGCTGGGAGATGGCTAGCTTCTCCAAGAGTTTGCCAAAGAAGGGGGTAATGGAGAAAGGGCGGTAGTTAGCCAGACAGCAGGGGTCGGCAGAAGGTTTTATTAGGAGAGGGTGCACAAGGGTGTGCTTGAGGAGTAGAGGGAAGGATCCAGTGGCAAAGGAGTGATTGCAGAAATCAGCCAAGGCTAAAGCAAGGGAGACAATGTTGTCCTTGATAGTTCTGGAGGAGCAGGGTAGCACCTGTTTGGAAGAGACTTTCATAGAGCTGACTTGTCCAGAGACCTCATCAGGTGATATGGGAGAGAGAGTCGTACTAACACAGTTTTCTATGTGTCTGCACCCAAAAGTGGATGAAGTGAAAGTCTGACAGGAAAGAATTTGACTGAGCTCTTGTTAGCTTAACAGCACTTTTATGAAAATGAAGAGACAGAGTACTAAAACGAAGATTATAGAGTTACAATTTCAGCAGTTGCAACCCTCTCAAGGAAGAGGAGGCTTCCACCCACCTCTGAGTGGCGGGGAGGGGAAAAAGGCCCCTAACGACAGACAGATGGGACGGTGTATAATGATTAATGTAACTATGGCAAAGAACCAAACAGATTGCAGCATGTCTGATGAGGTGGTCAGCCCACAGCCCCAGTCACTCGGACTTTCACAGAGTCTCCTCCACCATCCTCCCTGAATAGCTGTTAGGACAGCTAACGGATTGATTACATTGTTCCTCTGATCATTCTGCTTTATCCCGCTGCGCCCTATGATGATTGTGCTGTTGGAGGTTGTAGATTTCCCTTTTTGTGTGAAATTCTCCCCACCTCCAGCACTTTTTGCAGGACTCCTGATTTTTGACTGATTCTACTGAATGAGTGGGAATCCTTTCCCACACTTACTCCTTTTTTCTCAGATCATGGGAATACTTTTGGCCTCTTATTGGCATTTCTTTTCGGCGTCAAGGCTTCTACAGCACCCATAACCCTCTGTGCAGTGCTGTTGGAAGCTCCTAGAGCTTCTTCATTTTTTCTTTATTTTCTCATGGTTAACTCACAGTTAACAACGCAGCGGGATGGTTTTTTTATCTTACCTGTACTTTCTTTTGCAAGATCAGCACACCCCACCTTATGTGGAGTGCTGAGGGGATCCAATGTATCACTATTCACGACTGTCCAGTAACCTTTTGGTTACTATGACAAGTCCATCTGTCCAGGCTGGCGGCAGTGTACCTACTACACAACCTTTTATGGACTTTTGTTGAAAGCGGTCATCACAGTTGTAGTAAAGGTCACAGGGCACACCATTTAGCCTACCCTTCCAAGCCCTAAACCAGATGACTTGTCCTTACTGTTGCCTTTTTCTACTGTGCTAGGTGGCGGAGGGCCCCCTTGTCGCTTTGTCTTTGACGGGCTTCCCTTGGAAAGCTAGTGAAGCTTCTTTTAGTGACTGGCAGAGCAGGAGGTGGGGGAGGTCCACCGAAACTCCTCTGTCCTGCTGTGTGCATGAGTGATACCAGTTTAGACTGGGAGGCGGACTGTCCCCATTGGACTGCCATCTCTAAGTCTGAATGGTGCATTGGACATGATTGGTGGACTCGGTGATAAATTGCAAGGTCCTGGAGCTGAACCCAAGAGTCAACAGAAATATCCAAAGAGGAAGACTAAGAAGGATGTCGCCAGCAACTTCCAACGACCGCCAGAGGCCGTTGAGTGACCGCTGCCGTCCCGACCTCGACTTCCAAGCGACATGGGAGAGCCGAAGAAGACTACTTCCGCCCATGGACTGGTGGGCTAACTACAATTTGCACCATCCCTGAAGAGCTGTGACCTCCACGACCTGCAATTCTCCAATACCAAGTGTCCTGTGCTGCATCGCTGTGTATCGTCTACCAAACCACAGTTTCTACTGGAACTTTGTGGGCCTTATTCCAAGTCTGCATTGACTCGAGCCAGCTCCTCAAAGTCCTCCCACCAGAGAAGAGGACCGAGAAACAGAAGAGTCAACTGCCACGACAACTGTCCAGCATGCAAGCCTTTAAAAGGCGCCAACAAGCCAGAACCGCAACAATCTTTTGCTTGGTGTCTGTCTTCACGAAGATCCTTTGTTATGACGCCAAGACCGAGAAACCTGCAGTTGGGTCTGCTGTCACCTCAACGTTAGAACCGTCCTGCAGCAACTGCTTCTTCACTTGAAGGTACTGTATAGCTCCTGGTACAACTTACTTGGAGCCTGCTTGCTTGATCCTGTGATCCTGGGGGCTGCAGATAGCAAGCATCTCACAACCCTCCAGGTCCCCATAGAGTTACAATGGGGAGGACAACCCATGGTACTCTATCCTGCCTTAAGACATTGGTCCGTGGGGCAATCCTTCAAGGAAACAGCCCGATTTCCTTTACCTGTGAAACCAAACTTGTACCTACCTGCAAACCAAGAAGAGATCCTGTTGGACTCTGCCACTCTGAACCTTGTACTCTGTTGTCCCGCCTTTCCTGCTCAACCCCATGTCACTTGTGGCCCAGTGTCCCCTCTGAACATTGTGAGACACTCATAAGATGGGGATGGATTCTTTAAGACAGGCTGGAACAAAGTTAGTAAAAGTTATAAGAATTTGGAAAAGTTTGCAGATATGTTTCAGATGGATTTACTATGTGATTTGTTACTGAAAAAGCTATTCCGATTTGAATATAACTGTGGTTTACTACCCTAAAATAATTGCAAGTGTTCTTGTATTGTTTTACTGTGTTCTAGTACTTACTTGACTTGTAAGTTACAACATTGTGCCTTAGGTGTTTATAATAAATAAATAAATATTTTTAAATAACATTAGTGTATCAGTGTTTTCTTGGACTAAGTGTATGATCTGAGTTTTTGTACCTCACTCCAGCCCTCTTCCTTCTTCCCTCTTCCCTCTTTATACTAAACCTGGCTGCTCGCCATTCTACGAAATCCTTGTTTGGTTGAGCCTAAACCTAAGTAGTGTAACCCTGCTCACCCAAGGTGGGCCTTCCGAAGTTGTGTCACAGACAGTAACTCTAGTAAAAAAAAATAATAATAATAATAATAATTAAAAAAAAAGAACAGGTCAACGGGTTTCATGTTTGATTAATACAGGAGCATCATGCTCCGCTGTAAGGGCTTCTGAATTTCCTCAGGTTGTGTGTTCTGATGAAGTTGTTAATACAGTTGGTATTGGGGGTACAACCATACACCATGTTGTGTCTCACCCTGAGTATGTTAAATTTGGACCCATCTATGAAGAACATGCTTTCTTGCTCAGCCCTGTTAACATTTTGGGTTTGGATCTGCTATGCAAAATGAGTTGTTCCATCTACTGTTCCCATGATAGTATTTTCCTTGACATCCCCATCCACAGAGAGCTAAAGGTCTTGGCAGCATTATAGAAGGAAGTTAATGCGATCAAGCTAAAACTGACCACCTCTAACTTGTTATAACAGGGATTGTTGGACCAAGTCCCTTCCAAATTATGGTCCACACATGCCGAAGATGTTGGATGAAAACCGTTAAAATGGATTTCTAAAAATCAGCCCAGGTGGACAGATTTTAGTGCTACTTATGGTAACAGGGAGACTCCGTTTTGTCAAAACCCAATCAAGGTAGAATGGAGCGCGGTCAAGGCTAAGTCTCAAGAGAGTCCGAGTGTGGTCAGGGGCCCTAAATGAATTCACACAAAATCACATACAATTCAGCTTAGATAGTCAGTTATAAAAAAAAATACAGTAGTTTATTTAGGCATTCAGAACATACTGAAAATGAAACTGTTTGGGTTGGTTGTGCCGGTGACTTGCACTACACCCTAATAGTTAAGCAGTGTATTTGTAAAACATTCAAAGGTATACACAGTCCAAAGCGTTAATGCCATTTATTGTTGTGCTCAAAAACAGCGACACGTGTTTCAACACTAGGTCGTCCTATATGCTATTTGGGTCTCGCAACGCTCGTATTAGATCTGCGGAGTTCCTTCATAGAAATTGTTTTTATAATATTGCCTGGTCACATTTCTGGATAGGTGTATATGTCCATAAGCTGTAGTAAAGCACCCAAGGGTGCCATTTGTGTCAAAATGGCACCAGTCTTCTTTTTTCGCAATTTCTTTATGGAAACGTCCTTCTTGAGGTTTGGTCCCATTGTTTGATTTGCCTTTGGTGGGATTCACGAGCGAAGCCCGCCTCTGGCTCCAGGGTGTCTGGGGTAGGCAGGAAATGAGGGAGGAGCCCGAAACTCCCTGTGATTAGTTGCCTGGGAGACCCAAATGCACTGTGATGATTGGCTGGCTGACTGTCCGGCAAGGACAGCCAAGCTGCTGGGTGATTGACCGCTAGGCTGGAATGAATGGGAGAGAACAGAAAAAAGGAGAGTCTTTTGGCTTGGAAGGCAGAGTCGACCACAGGACAAAGGAAGCGAAGAAGAACTTGTAGAGGACGCCTGCTGCAACTCCTGGATCGTTGGTTTGCCCAGTGAAGCCCTGCTGAAACGCCAAGTTTGCATCGACAGAGAAGCCCCTGCAAGGACGATTTCTCCCCTTGTGTTGGCGGGTCCAATCAACTCCAAAGTAAGCCACCTGCATTTCCATCTCGGAGATGCCATATAGCCAGCGAGAGGAACACTAGACTGTGTGCTTTGCTTTTAAGTTGGCCTAGAGCTCCAGGAAGCTCCCCCGGACTCCCAGGAAGCAGGACTGAGCGAGCCTGAGTGAGCCCCCTCAACAGAGTGCGGGACCACAGAAGCAAGGAAAGTCCATCTCGACAGCCAGGAACCGCAGTGTTGCTATTTGCGGTAGACGCGAAGAGCTGAAACACTTAACAGCCACTGAAAGTGAAGTTTGCCGGTTGCGGGTTTTGACTGTGCCAGTGCATTGCAGGGGTCCCCCGACGTCCTACCTCTTGTCCCGACGACTGAGGCCCAGGAACAGTGAGATCTGCAGAGCTGCACAGGAACAGGAGTCATCTGCTGCATCATTTCTTCATTTTTAAAAGGTACTGTACAAAGTCTAAGAGAACTGACCTCTTGCTGTAGAGTTGCTTGCATCTTCTACTACTCACAAGACTAATCAGCTTGTGCCCTGACATTTGATTCTTCTTTTCTTCAAAGATTTCTAAAAACATTGTGCAAAGACTTTCTACTTACCTACAAAGAAGTACTTGAGCTTACATAGACTTTTGCCCATCGACTTTGGCTTAGCCTCTTCCACTGAAAGACTCTTATTGGGGGGATCTGAAAGTATTTGCCTGCTTAAGAATATTTGTGGTCTCTTGTTTGTTCTAAATAATCTTTTCCTATGACTTATTACTATATGATCCTAAATGCAACAGTGATATATTAATGTCCCCAGCACCCTAGCTATTGAAGTCACCCGAGGGTGAAGGTAGCGTCTGTGGGCTATCCCCAAAAGGGCATCTACTGATTTAGAGATATTAAGAGTGTGTATTTCATGAAGTGTATTTGAATGTTACTATTATATTGCTCCCTTCTGAAGAAGGCTTATTCTAACTGACTGATTAATAAAATAAATTAATAATTGTTTTTTTCAAGAAAGCGTTTATTTGAATACTTTTATGATATATGATATTTGTAACGCGCCTATACACAGGTGTTTCAAGGCGCGACGAGGCAGGGAGGGGAGGAAACAAGGGGAGACAGACAACGATCCTACTAGGCCAGGTGTCATTCAGATCGCGCAAGTGCAGGGGTGGGGGAGGGGGAAAAGTGCGAAGGGGAGGGGGGGAAGTGAAGTACAAGGTAAGTGGCGTAAAGTAATAAATAAATAGGGCCAGCTGGTGGCAAGTGCAAGGTAAGTGCAGAACAAGTGCTGGAAAAGGGGGGGGGCTGTAGGGACACAGAGACAGTCCCGCAGTGCAGAGGGGTTCCAGGGCATCAGTGCAAGTGGAGAGTGGCTGGGCCCAGGACCGAGGCCGTTAAGAGTGGTCCAGTTGCAGAATCAGTGCAGTTTCAGTGAAGAAAAATTTTAACTGTAAATCTCTGTAACTCCACTACATTCACATTGACCCCTCTTGAGATCAGCCTGGCTGCTCAACACGCTACTAAAACTGTAGTACAAGCTTACACCAAAGGTTGCGTTTCCTATACCTGTAGTCAGAGTGGTTTGTAGTGTTCCCAGAGGGTACTGCATACAAACTTTGCCTAACACCCACCAGTCCCAGGGGGTGAAGCATTGCTCAGGGCCTTCGCATATGAGGTAGACCAGCAGGGCTTCATGGGCCAAACGCCGAAAGGGATGCTGGGCCTTTTCAGGAGTAATACACTTATCCTCAGTCAGATGCTCTTCTGCACAGGATACTTGACTTCTTGCTGATCTAAATAAATGCCTGCAAGAATCCTTTTCTTATCCAAGATTCTGCCTGGAAGCACGTTCAAGCCCACCAATGGTAAGTATCTGCACCATTCAAACCGCCATCAGTGGTCCAATCAGAGACTACTGTGGGTTTCATTCATTGCACACACCTGGACTTTGTCACCAGACATGTGGAATGGGACCAGATAGTAACACCCCCTTACTGGCCACATACACATGGGCATCACTAGCCCACAAAAGCAGCAGATTTACCACAGGGGCGTCATTTGGGGGTCGCAGCTGTGACCCCTTCTGTCGCCATTGTGACCCCTGGCATGGCCTTTTCAACCGCTTTTGAAAACAATTGTTAATAAAAAAGAAAACACCGAACCTCCATGGCTGCTTGGGCTGTGGGCGCTACTAGGTCTCATGCTTTCAACAGTTCTGTAACTTTTCAGTGGGTTGCTTAGCAACCACAAAAAGTTACAGCACTCTTGAAAGCACGAGTCCGTACTTCACCTAGCATGACTCGTTCTAGGGCCTGGGAGCAGGACATCCAGAGCACAGCACTGTGCAGGATCTGTGGCTTCTTCTCCAGTGTGTGTCAGATTGCTGCTGTCCTTCCTTATGAAGAAGATTAAAGTTATGGATGGTCCGGGTGTTTAACTTTGAGCAGAAGCAGACATGGTTGCAGACAGGTTTGCTCTGACTTGTGCAGTGGTAGTGAAAACAATCACACTGGCGGCGATGGGAGCTGCTGCACAGAAACGTGCCTAAGCTGAACCTTCTGCACAGCATAGCACTCTGGGTGGGGATGTAGGGGGCGCGTTGTGGTGGGCTTCAAGAACACGGTCAATGAGCTGTAATATGGGGCCACTTTGAACATTACTTCCAGGGCCTCTTTTGGTTCCCAGTCCACCCTTGTTAACCTCCCAATCCATATATCCTTAACATATGTCAGAACATGTCAAACAATTTGGCTGATATGCCCCAATAGATCTCTAATCCAATTATTTGCCCCACCCTGAAAGTTCACACTCCCCCTTGTTAGTATTTTAAATATTGCTTATGTATGTGTGCGCTCCTGCCTTAACTGGGAGCTGCTCCACAGTCCAGGGACACCGTAAACAAAAATGAGCAGTCCCAGCTTCCTTTTAAAGGGCACACGGTCTGCTGTCGCACAATGTGAGCAATTTGCATTGTTGAATGGCCGTATTCACTGCAGTATTCGGAGCAGTCGGTCTCCGGCTGGTACAGGCGTGCTGCCAAGTTCCCACCGCTGGGGGCACAGGAGGCCTTTCTGCTTCCCCACCAGGGCAGATCACAGGAATACCCAGATTCAATGTTGATAAGGAGAAGCTGAAACCTATCTGGCTAGCCACTCCCACCTTCATTAAGACATGCAAGCCTAATAAATAATTCCTTGACCGTTTGACATTATGTAACCAAACCATTAAACCAAAGTGTACAATCTTGTAATTACTTGAGTGTGGTGCAGGTATGGGCTATACAATTAATGTAGGCGAGTGTTTGAACACGTTTAAATGGTGTTAGATGCATTGCAACATTCTTTACAATCCTAATTAGCAATGCGTTTTGGCTTGTGTCTTTTTTCCACTACCATTGATTGGAGGAGGAGCAGCTAACTGAATATACAGTTCACCCGTACGCGGAGCGTAGCGGAGTGAGCTGAGTGTTCGAGGTGTGAGTGACCTGCAACAGGGTAAGATCTATGGAAGTCTTAGAGCATGCTGTAGTGTATCAGAACTCTCCAAAATCCGTGTTGGCAGTTACGAATTATGCTGAACCGGGACGGTGTCGGAGCTCGTGGGAAAAAGCATCAGCGCGTTTATCCTTGGACATGCCTTCAGTATAGGCGTTGCAATTCTGCTATAGAACTGCAGTCTGATAAACATGGAAGGGTGGAACTGCTTCAAGGTACGGCATCTGGCCGACCCTTAGCCACGGGGAAAGCATGTCACGATGTGGTGATAGACTGTACTGGTGTGGTTTCACTCTCACGTAAAATGACATCACTTGTACAATCTAAATCACACGACTTATACACCACTTTTAATGCGCCTACCATACTCATGGAGAAAAATGTAAGTTTTGAAACTGCAAAGAATAATGATCTGAATGAGGATCTGAGATGTCACTTGCAAAACGACAAAACCGGTCAGGCAGAAGAACGTCTGAACCCTCCAATCGAACAAGCAGCAGAAAGCATGAATGGCGTAAAACCCTTGGTAGGTTTGGAACTAACAACGGGACCCAGGAATCCTAAAAACTGTACCGTCGCTCAGGGTGTTAGCCTTCCGACACCTTTACACACAACAATGTGGGAGTGGAGCTGAACAAAAAAATGAACAAAAAAAGAGCATGTACAAATGCTCCAAAATGTAAGGATGCCAATAACCCCGAGATCAAAGACACTCCACTAGACAAAGTACTAGCAGCCATTGATTATACATCCATGCCCCTAGGAAACAGTAATGGCTGTTTAAACAATTTTAGCAAAATTGTGGAAATCAATGATAAAGCTCTGGCTTTTTTTTTGGAAGGTCAATCCCTTGATGAGATCAACGGGCCCTCAACCAGTGGTATACAAGCATTAAACAGCTTTAAATCCATAAACGCTGAAATCGAGCCAGGCAGAACGGATGACGGCTCGCCAATACCTAATAATCGAAGGAGCTCATTGGCGGTTGCCGACCAACTTTTGAGAGATTTTGTTTCACTTAATGGTAAAATCCTCATAGGAATGAGTGCAGAGAAACTGGTCTTGACGCCAAGGGACCATAACATCGTGAAAAATGTGTTACCACAGCTAAATTCTGGGCAAAATCCGACAAAGATCTGATCCCAGCCTCCCAAATAGAGCCCCAGAGAGGCTCAATCAAAAGGAGACAACCTGACTCAACCGTCCAAAAAGATAGGAGTTCCCAGAAAAGAGGGAATAGAGAATATTGCAAAAGTCTGGACAGTGAAGCTGAACATCTGTGTGTTGACAATACAGGTTCCCAAAGGGCAAAAGGAATTGTTTCTTCGTCGGACGGCAACTCTTCCGATTCCTCAATCGCTGAACGAGCCTTCCCAAAAGTGAGAAGATCAAAGTATGGGAAGCAGCTGAAAACACTGGAGTTGAAGAATCACACTAGTTCTTTAGCTGAAAAGATCTCTGTGGAAATGATGCCTAAAATATCATCAACCATAACTATAGCAATCACTCTCTTTTCCAAAACGTATGAGCAATTTAATGACAATTACAGTGACCAGAATACGCTGATAGCCCTATTGAACACAAAGATTGTTAACATTGAAGCTGAAATGAGAGAAATGAAATATCAATCTCACAAAGACATTCAAGCACTGGAACGAACAGTGCCTTATTAAAGGAACAATTGCAATGTAATGCTGATGACAAAAAGCTCCTAGTGGAAGTGGATAGAGACGATTTATTAATACTAAAAAAAAAAAATCAGGACAACATTCAAAGCTCAAAACCCCTTGTGAAAATGGTGAACCCTCATAACATTGAGATGGAATACGTATGTCGGTGTTCTAATGTAACACAAAATCCACATTGTCACCAAAGTGACGAGGAAGCAAGTAACTCAACTGTTAACAAAGAAAAGGTGTATTTGATATTGCCACCACAAAGACTACCCGAAGAGGCTGGGCAAAATAAATAAAAGTCAGATAGAAGGAAGTGACAGACTATTGCCGGTAATAGGAAGTACTGTAAGCTCGCTAAACGATCAGCGAGCGCCTGAATTGTCAGTGGGTCCAGCGTCTAATGCAACTGACTTAGAGAGGCCGAGTAGTAGTCGTGATGGTTACACGAACAGTATTGATGAAAACGTGCTTGATCCATGGAAGGAACAGCCTTCTACCTCTGCACAGGGAGGCTTGACCCAGAAAATTGTTGAAAGTACTGATCCATTAAGAAAGGATGCTGAATCGTATCCCATATTCGAGAAACAAAATGCGCTCTACATGTGAAGACCAAATCAAAACCAAACTTAAACATGGAAAATGTAAAAAGAAAACAAAAAAACCTTTCTTGTCCAAAAATAAATCAGTGGATCGAGAACATTTTTGAGGAACTTGAAATCCCTCAATCTTACTGTACATACGGCAGGACTGATAAGTGGTGCAAACTCCAGTCAGAATAATGAGACGGGGAAAAAATTAGCAAACTCCAAAAGAGCAGGCTCAGAGTCAAAAGCAATAAAAGGAGGATGCAATAATGGAAGATTTGATGAATTTATCTACTTACGAAATAAGTAGAGGCAGCACAAAGTATAGTAGATCCATTGATCGATCATTCTCATGAACTCCAGGCTGCTCCAACCTGTCCTACTCAAAATAAAAGGTTGACGAGTCCTAAGCCAAACAGCGTGGTGAAATCTCTAATCCACTCGACAAGAATATTTGAAATCGAAGCTTCCCCAGAGCCGAAGAACACAAAAAGAAAAAACATCAATGAGATAAATTTGGAGAAACCACCTACATTTTTTACCTTGGAAGAAAAGAATTAACGTTCAGTAGAAGGTGCTCAATGAGAAAAACTCAAATGGAGCCATGCCTCAAGAAGTCCTTAATGACAGATTCTCTGACTTAGCGCCGGAACAATTAGGAAAAAATGTACTACATCAATGTAACATAAGAATCGTGAGACATGAAACACAGCCTAGCTGGAGGGCTGACTCGAGAACAACCCTCAAACAAAAAGAACAAGGCAAGGATCATCAAAAAAGATCAATTCCAATTATTGCTTGCTGCTGGAGAGATCTTATCTCTCAGATGACAGCCTAATTTTAAACAGAAATAATGTTATTCGCCTCTTTCGCAAACTACTCAATTGAGATCTGTGGCTTCAAAGGACATTAAAACAGTTGAATTTGTAAATGAAGCCCAAACTGATCATGTGCTCTTACATATTCACTCATGTGACATAAAAGATCTAATCATAGAAGGTGAAACAGTCCTGAAACGATTGGGTTTTAATGTATCTGAAATTACGACAGGAAAGACAGATGAGGAATCCACTGCTGATTGAAGAACACTACATGGAACAGACATTGGAGATAGTAAGTCTAACAATGGAACTAAAAAAAACCAAACCAAGAATATACGAGGGCAGTCGAAATGACCAAAGCAGTCAGGCTGAAGATGAACTCAAAGATGTTGATCCCATACCAATCCAGAAAAGGCAAATAAAGATCACAATTCCTCTGGACAACAGTGAATTCTGACAAACCGGAAACATCAAGTGCTGGAAATAAACACGGGCCAGAAAACTGGAGCTGACTTGCGGGTGTGTTGAACATGAACAAAACAAGTTAACGACCAAGGAATATTCAAGGAGAAATCATTCAAATTGGTTCATGGAACACAAGGGGATACTGCCATCAATTTCAAGATCCTTCAAAAGATCTATTGAACTTCATTCTGTGTCTACAGGAAACTTGGCTGTCAATAATGCCCATCTGCTCCGATTACAAAATAGTGGTAATACCAGCTATTAAAGAATCAAAAGGACGTCCAATGTCTGGTATGATCACTCTAGTAAAACAAATGAGTGGCTATCGAATAGTGCATTTAAACTACAAATCTCCATACATTCAAATATGTACGATACTGTCATGCCTCACTCACCTGTTGCATATGGTAGCAGAAGTCCATATGCTTTCAGAACAGCAGCAAGACCGTTCTATAACAGGTGGAGGCTATTTTCCAAACTCCCCGCGAAACGGCATTGCATTCCTGCTCCTAAAGTCATGTGATCGCGCCTTTGGCTCACCAGTCACGTGCTTTTGGTACGTATTTAGATCCTGTTCTCTAAGCGCCCCGCGCTTCTGATTGTTGCAACTTGGTTTCCTGCTGGCGGTTTGTTTCCGTGCGGACTGCGTCCTTCAGCCATATGCTTCTTAAAGCGTTCCCGTTTCCATTCCTGGATTCCGGATCAATTTCCATGCTCTTTCCTGAGACCTGAGCATCAAAGCCGATTGCTGCACCTCCTGGAGGCTTCCCGAAGCAGTTTGCCGTTTCCCACGAGGTGTCTTCGCCTTACCTGCCGTAAGGTATACTTCTAGCACATGCCTACTGCTGTGTGTTATCATTCGTTTATAAAGCTACTCTCGGAACTACAGGAGTGTTTACAGCATTTTTCTTAGTCCCGTGTCCACAAACATTCATTTACTGAGATATAAGTACTGTGTCCCGGTTGGGATTACTTTATTTTCCAATTTGGCATCAAGGGTGAATAACGCACTACTGAATAGAGAAAGATTTCTGTTTTGAACTTCTGGAGATGCTAGGATAATTTGTTTTCCAACATTAATCAAGGTGATCTACGTTCTGCCAACCAAAGACTCTTCCATTTACACCCTGCTGGAAATACCAGGTTTATTTTGTGTTATGTTTAGTGGACCGAACTAAGGACGCTATCCAGAGTGCACCTACCCGACTCTAGTTCGGCCCTCGTTCCGTTCGGGATTAGTTTCCTACTAACTTACCCCTTCCTTTCCATTGTGTTGGTGTTTTGGATTCATTTCGAACATTGAAGCTCACCTCGACAAACCACTCCTACGGGTTAGTGTAGCATTAGTGGGATTTAAGGAGTACAGCTAATATTCTTATTACTTACCTTATGCTTCTTTGTACACAGATTGGAGAATGTGCATAGTTATTCATCCTTTCAATTGATTCCTCGCTCTGGCCGTATTTTGTATCGGACAGTGGGTGTAATCAAGGGAAAGGATTTTTCCTTGAGGATTCTTCAGTGAAGGTTAAGAAGAAAGAATTCAGATCCATATTGTATCCTTTAATGTTAACTCCACCTGTATCCTTTATGGTGTATACCTTGTTCTAGTTGAATTGAGGACCGCATGACGGATACCTTCTGTGGAATGCTATGATGAAGAGAACTTAGAGTTACACATAGCTAACATCTACTGGCAACATAAAGCCAAAGGAACTTGTGAATTTATGGATGTGTTATACGAAATCATCCATGAAATAATGTCAACCGTTGAGCGACCAAACAGTTTGTGGTGATTGGAATTTGGACCTCGTAAAAAAGGAACTCAGAGTTGAAAATAATCCAAAGCACAAAACAAGAGAGTAATCAAGTACATCTGGAGTTGATCTCTGCCCAACTGCAAGAAGAGCTGCATTTGAGAGAAATAAGAATGCTGAACGGGAACACTCCTGGACATATTCCTCCAAAACCGACATGGAATCGTAACAATCAAAAGTTGGTGATAGACTACTTTTTTGCTTCAGGTAGTCTTGTGGATCGTGCTATATACCTAAAGGTAATCAATATGCCACATAGTGACCATGACCTAGTAACTATTGGGCTGAAACATCTTAGCCGTCAGAGAATCACTGACTTGTGTATACCCAGGATTGAAATTGAACCAGGTAGAAACCGACTTAGGTTAAACAGCAAAAAATTGTCAATGAAAATAACGAAATGGACTATGTTCCACTGCTGGAGCAATATAAAGATAGGGTCGAAAAATGGAAAGGCACATTTTAGACCTCAACACATCTGACCCAGAAATTGCCCGTATGAAACGCAAAATGAGAAAAAAAACATCCGCGTACTGAAGACCCAGAACTGGGCAAATTATACAGCTGAGAAAAACAAACTGAAAGTGAAATACAATTATTGGATCAAATTTCAGTGATAATGCAACATTACGCAGATATCATGCTACAACGCATGTCAAAGAAATCATCAAGAGTGTTTTGGGCGTTAATAAACACCGAAGCACAACAACGCGCTCTGTCCAATAATATGGCCAGCGAAGGACAAAGGATCCAACATTATACGGATCTATTTAAAAAACAAGAGGTCAGTGGACAATAACCTATAGCTGATGGAAAGCTATGGAACATCAAGATAACTAGAGAAGATATAATGGAGAACATCAAGAAAATTAGTTCCTCGAGAGCCCCAAGCCCGGATGGGCTGACAAACTGGATGCTGAAACAGAATCTTGAAGAATGGGCTGACTTTTGTGCATCTTTATTTAGAATCTTCATTGAAGAACAAAAAATACCAACATCATGGAAAAGCGCTATAATAGTCCTGGTCTTTAAAAAAGGGATTAGATCTGATCCCGGGAACTATAGTCCCATTGTGCTCCTTGAGGTCATAGGTAAGATCTTTCCAAACCAACTACAAATCCAATTAGCGCCATGGATTAAGCAGTCTCAATCGTATGACCGTAGAAAAAGAGATTTGTAAAAGGGTTGCAGCCTAGATTTGTTAATGTTAAATCTACTTAAAATGGAGGCAATCAAAAACAAAAAAAACCTATCTATTTGGCATTTGTGGACCTAGCCCACGCTTTTGACGCGGTGGATTGAAATCTGCTATGGAAAAAGCTGAGGGACCGTAACTGTCCAGAGGGCCTGATCCATGCAATAAAAACTTTACTCAGACAGGAACATTAAAATCCGGCTTGACCAAAATGGCACCCTGTCAGCAGCTATAACAGAATGTGGAGTTAAACAGGGCTGCCCCTTAGGAGCAATCTTGTTTAACGTCTTTATATCAGACGTTGGAAGATCCATGAGTGAGATACATTTGTTCTCGCCGGAACTTAATGGAAATCCGATCGACTGGATGCTGTATGCCGATGCTATTGTTCTTTTGGATTTAACCCCTATAGGCCTTCAACGAAAACTGACAGCACTGCATAATTATATCAAAGAAAATGGTCTCCAAATAAACACTGCAAAGACAGAAATTCTTGTCTTGAAAAACTTGTGCGGCCAAAAGAAGTCAATGAAAACAAAATTCTGTTGGAAAATTGGCCTAGAAAATCTGAGATGTGTAATGCAGACAAGATAGCTAGGTGTAGTGCTAAATTCAAACATTAATGATTAACCTATGGTAAATGCAATACAATCTAAATGTAAACAACTAACTTCTCAAGGAGTAATGATAAACAAAAAAGTATGGGAAATTCAGCCTAAAGCCAGTTATGGACTTTTATAATACCAAGGTAGCCCCTGCCCTAATATATAGTGCAGAAGCCGCCTTGGGATGTCTGTATAAGGTGTGGGAATCCTGCGAATATGCATTTTGGAAAAAGAACCTACACTTGCCTAATGGAACCCTGATGGCATGCATTAGGTTTGAACTCAGCCTTACATCAATAGCAGTAAGAATTATGTGGAATACGCTCTCCCTATACAGGAAAGTGGTAGGCATGGATAACTTGCCTCAGTTTGATGTACTGAAAACAGGACCGGAAAAGGTCAGTCAGTCAATACAAGGCATGTGGGAAAAACGTTGCTCTGAAATATTGGACACCGTAAACACTACAAAAGAAGCCTTATGGACAAATCTGAATAAGGTAAAGCAAAAACGTTGGCAGTGGGACTGGCTGGCAACAACACACCAACAAAGTGCTCATAGGTGTATGCAGATGGTACCCCCCTGAAGCAAAAGCATACAACAAACCAGCTGGATATCTGCGAAAGTCTCCGAGCAGGTGGTTCCGTGAAACCTTTATGAGATTTGGTTAAACCTTTTTGAAACAAAAGAAGTCCTGAAACCAAGAAAACAAATCGAAGGAGAAGATGCTACTTGTAGACTTTGTACATATTCGAATAAGAACTTGAAGCATCTTGTGTTATTTTGTCCTGGCCTCCGGGCTGTTCGTACGATGGTAGGCTGCGCTTATAGAAGGCGCCAACAACAAACTGACATTTGCTTTAATTTTCTTTTTGGAAGCAATGACTAAGCTATTGCAAGAGTGAGGAGTTAATCTTAAAATGGGAACAAAAAATTGTAATTTTGGCAAAGGTCGAAATCATTGGAATAGTTAAAATGATGATAATGTACTTGGGAATGAAAGTAAAAATCCTCAATGTAATCAAATTGTATTAAAAGTGTGTAATTAACCAAAAAAAAAAAAAAGGAGAAAAAAAAAAAAAAAAAAAAAAAAAAAAAAAAGACAGGTCCCGCCCCCCCCCCCCCCATTTCTTTGTTGAAACGTCCTTCTAGAGTTTGTCTCTGTGCGCCGAACCAGGTTTGGTCCCTTTGTTCCTACACCTTTGGCGGGCTTCAGGACTGAAGACCGCCTCTGGAGCCAGAGTGTCTGGGGTGGGCAGAAAGTGAGGGAGGTGCCTGAAACTCCCTGCGCTTAATCTCCTAGGAGACCCAAATGCACGCTGGAGTGATTGGCTGGCTGACTGCCCGGCAAGGAAAGCCACCCTTCTGGGTGAGTGCACAGCTAGGATTGGAGGAAACTGGATAAAAAGGCGAGTCTCTTGACTTGGAAGGCAGAATCCACCACTGGAACTAAAAAACCGAAGATGCGCTGGAAGAGGACGGCAGCTGCAACTCCTGGACTGTTGGTTTGCCTGATGAAGCCCTGCTGCAGGTCTGAATCGCCAAGTTCATCTCAACAGAGAAGCCCTGAAAGGACGACTTCTCCCTTTGAGTTGGTGGGACCAATCAACTCGTAAGCCACTTGGATACCATTCTCAGAGCTGGTTGTATTTTCCTCAAAGTGCTGCAGGAAACCGAAACACCAGGGAGAGGGACGCTAGTTTGTGTGCTTGTCTACAGCTACCGGAATTGAAGATTTGACATTTGCCAGCTTTTTGACCAGTGCAGTGCAGGAGCCCACCCCAATGTCCTCTTGTCCCTACGACTGAGGCTAAGGAACAGCGAGATCTGCAGGAACGGTCAGGAACAGACGTCTTGAGCTGCATCTTTTTCTTCATTGTAAGGTAGTGTAAAATCCCGACTGAGAACTTACCTCTCACTGCGAAAGTGCTTGGAACTTTGGCAACTTGAAGCCCTAGTCAGCTTGTGACCAGAGATATGAATCTTTCTTTTACAAACTACTTCTGAGAACTTTTCCGTTTAACTTCGAGAACTGCCTATCCTATACACAACTTTAGCCCATTGACTTTGGCCTAACCTATTCCATTGATTCCTCTGGTGAACACATTGATTCCTCTGGTGAACTCAAACTATTTGCACTATCTACGAATAAATGTAGGCTTATTTTTTATTAAAGGAATGGTTCGGTCAGAAATGTTTATTGTCCCTACGGGTCGGCCATGTGTTTTGATAATCTCATCACTTGCCCAATCGCCCTGCGTGACCTGCTTTTGCGGCATTAAATCATATCGCCCGCCCCTGAGCCGGTCATCAGCAGACACGTACCGCCCATTTCCCAACGCCAAAGCACGTCTCGTGTCAACAATCGCTGCGCTTCAGCTAATGACGTGTCTCCATGGAAATGGCCAGACGCCTCTTTACTCAATATGTATAAACAGACCGTTTGACAACAAATAGCAGCAGATTTTCGATTCCATTCCTCTCTCTGTTTTACTTTGAGTATTCTGTCACTCGTTTCAGTGCTCTGGTCAGCTACCTTTGCCGCTTGTAGCCCGTGTGAACAGATACCTGTACCATCGCTATAAATTATTTTAGTTTGTTTACCACACAATGGCTACAATAATGTCCTACATGTACGAGCCTAAGTATACCGAGGAGTAACTACTGGAAAGGGAAAATGCGAAAACGATGGGGCTTCGGACGGCAGTTGGCAGGACGAATCAACGGATGAAGACCCTGGACCTAGTTGCATGAACGTGTTTCCACCTGGTGTATATGCAATCGGTGCGAGCTAATGCCAACCGAGGACGAAAACTGCTGCTGTGAAAACTCTGGATGCGTGGCCTACATTTCCGAAGGCGAGCCACGGCCGCAATGCATCACCGAGCTGCCAGACTTCAGGGCAGCCTGATGGCGCTTATGCATGAACTTCGCGCAAATGTTCATCCTCGTAATCAGAGTAACGAGTAAGGGAATAGTTTCTTACCTGTAACTCCATTTCTCCAGCATTGGTTTCTTTCATGGATTCACATGCTTGGAATATTCCCCGTCGACAGACTGGGAACCCTCTGTAAGCTTATAAAGCCGTTTCCCATAGGAAAACGTTCGACACTTGTGTCCTATCTACGTCGTTTTGGGCCGCGCACGCACGCCCCACTAGGACGTAATGGTATAAATGCCCCGCCCCCGCGGCTCCCTTCAGATTTCGACCCCTCCAAAGTAGAACGGGGTGAAACAAGAAATACAAGACGATTGCATTTAGGGGAGGCCGGCGGGCACATGTGAATCCATGAAAGATACCAATGCTGGCAAAACGGAGTTACAGGTAAGAAACTATTCCCTTCTCCAGCATTGGATCTTTCATGGATTCACATGCTTAGAATAGAATGCACAGCAGTGAACCTGAAACAAGGGAGGTGGTGTGAATGCAATCCAGCACCCACCACATCCTGCAAAAGGCGAATCACGATCACATAAGATTCGAAATTAAAACGTGCCGCAGTACTGCACCTAGTAATATTCATATAAGCCACAAAAGCATACATAAAACACATATATATATATATATGTATCCAAACCAGCATAGACCCTTCTTGAAGAAAAGGGCTTACCTTACTGAAAAAGATGTCGCAAGACTGCTCATCCCATTTGTATCTCGTCCGCATGCTGTCGTTCGAGGCAGTAGTGGCGGGTGAATGTATGATGCACTGACCATGCTGCCGCCCTGCAGATGTCTGTCAGTGGAACCCCCACCCATAACGCCGTCGACGACGTCGCCCTGGTTGAGTGAGCTCTCGGACGTCCTTGTAGCGGTTTCCCCGCTTTTGAATGACAGAAGGCAATCGTCGACGAGACCCATCGGGCCAGTCCTTGTTTTGAAATGGCCTTCCCCTTTGCCGAAGGCCCATATTCAACAAAGAGTTGCTGCGTAGATCGAAGTTGTCGAG
This sequence comes from Ambystoma mexicanum, assembly GCF_040938575.1. Lineage (NCBI taxonomy): Eukaryota > Metazoa > Chordata > Amphibia > Caudata > Ambystomatidae > Ambystoma > Ambystoma mexicanum. The sequence goes on along the minus strand of NC_090931.1, from coordinate 433,681,912 downwards.
TTCTTTGAAGGTAACATTTTAGAGCTCTCTTGACATCCAAGGTATGCAAGACCTTTTCCGCAGCTTATGAGGGGGTCGCGAAGAAGGTGGGCAGGTCAATGGATGAGTGTTTATGATAAGTCGTAGGAACTTTCGGGATGAAACGAGGACTTGTTGACAAAATCACCTCGTCTTTGAAAAATAGGAGATACGGAGGGTCTATGACCAATGCTTGCAACTCTGAGATCCGTCTAGCCGATGTTATAGCTATTAGAAAAGCCACTTTCCATGATAAAAACTTCGACGACGATGTGGCCATTGGCTCAAAGGGTGGTTTCATTAACCCTGCTAGTACTATGTTCAGGCTCCACGTCAGTGGAAAACGCTTAACCGGAGGCAACGTCCGGAACAAACCTCTCATGAAGTGCTTCACTAACTTGTCGCTAAACAAGGGCGTTCATTTCTTCCCTCTTGTGAACCTAGAGATGCCCGCCAGGTGAACCTTTAGCGATGAAAAGGACAATCCACTCTTCGCCAAATGTAATAGATACGGAAGAAGCTGTTCCGGAGTAACCCTCAGAGGTTCCACTCCTGCCTGTCCTTGACACCACGTACAGAATCTTCTCCACTTACACCTGTAGGACTTGTTGGTGGAAGGGGCCCGCGCAGCCTGTAAGATCTTCTGACAGTCTGAGGGAATGTTCAAGGCACCAAATTCTGAAAAGTCAGGAGCCAAGCTGTGAGGTTGAGACTGCTCGGATTATGATGCCACACTGTTCCTTCGTCCCGGGACAAGAGGTTGGGAAGCTTCGGGAATGTAATCGGATGATCCGCTGACAGGTGAAGCAGGTCGGAAAACCATGGCTGCCTCGACCAAGACGGCGCTACGAGGATGACTCGGCACCTCTATCTGTGTATCCACTGCAGAGTTCTCCGTATCAGAAGAAACGGAGGGAAGGCATAGAGGAACTTGCCCGTCCACGGGAAGGAAAACGCTTCTCCCACCAAATCTTCCTGTGGCCACCTGCTGGCGTACATCTCGCAGTTCTTGTTTGTTTTCGTGGCGAAAAGATCCAGCGGAGAACGCCCCCATTTCTCGAAGACCTTCGACAAATGATCAGTGTTTATTTCCCACTCGTGAATCTGGTCCATATTTCTGCTGAGCGAGTCTGCCTGCTTGTTCCTTACTCCCGGAAGGTGATGAGCTACGATGGATATATCGTGTTTTAGAGCCCAGTGCCACACCTTCTGAGCCTCGATGGAGAGGGTTCTGGATCGTGTGCCGCCTTGCTTCCTTAAGTAAAACATCGCCGTGGTGTTGTCCGTCAAAACTCTCACTGTGGACACCCTGATGTGAGGCAAGAACGCCCTCATGGCCCAGCGCACCGCTCTCAATTCCAGAACGTTGATGTGCATGAGAGATTCCTTCTGAGACCAACGGCCTTGTGTCTGCAGAGTGCCCATGTGCGCTCCCCAGCCAGATAGGGACGCGTTTGTCACTACGGTGAATCGGAACTCCGGCTCCTGTAGGGGTACTCCTTTGGATATATTCTGAACACTCTTCCACCACCGAAGAGCTAACAGGAGCTCGTCAACGATCAGCCTGTCTGACCAGAGGCCCTGAGCCTGCGTCCAACGATCCGTCAAAAACTGTTGCACTGGCCTCATGAACAGGCGGCAGTTGGGCACCAGAGGAATGCAGGACGCCATAGCCCCCAGGATTGATGTATATTTTCTCACCGACAGTCTGGAATTGATTTTCAACTGACTTGCCAATCGACCGAGCCTGGTGATCCTGTCGAGGGATGGTCTGACTAACCCTAACTGGGTTTCGAACTGTGCACCCAGAAACACCAAACTTCTTGACGGCGTTAACGAGGATTTTACAAAGTTTATCGCAAACCCCAACCGTTGCAAGAGGCTCATGGGGTCCTGTAGACTCCTGTGCGTCGACATAGGGGAGGACCCCCTCACCAACCAGTCGTCGAGATACGGGTACCACCGGAGCCAAGCATTTTGTGAACGTTCTGGGGGAAGATTTCAGTCCAAAAGGGAAGAACTGTGAACTGGTAGTGAGTCCGCCCTACCACAAACCTTAGGTACTTCTTGTGTCGCCGACACATCGGTATGTGGAAGTACGCGTCCTGCAGGTCCAGAGACGTCAGAAAATCCCCTTTTTGAACTGACCGGATCACCTCCTGGAGCGTGAGCATCTTGAACTTTATGTTTTTCAACGATTTGTTTAGCTCGCGTAGGTCTAGGATGGGACGCCACTTTCCATTTGGCTTCTTCACCACAAAGTATCAGGAATAAACCCCTTGACCCCTGTGTGACGATGGGACTAGTTCTATAGCCCCTTTTTGTAGCATAAGTGCTACTTCCTGCAGCAAGACGCTCAGATGGGATTGAGCTACACACGCCGGTGGAATGTGCGGAGGGTTGCTCTTGAATTGCAGGGAATGTCCGTATTTTACTGTGTCCAACACCCATTGATCTGTTATTAGCTCCCATTCGTTGATGTAACATGAAACTCTGCCCCCCAGAACTTTCCGATGGCCGTCACAGCTGGTCCTTGTTCTGCTTATCCCTCGTCGACGAGTAACCTGCTCTCTTCTTGGGGGCTTGGTAGTCCCGGCGACATTTAGCCGCTTTCGAAAGCTCGCCTGTATCCCTGAGAGGAATATGCTAGCCTACCGAAGGGTCGGTCCCTCGATGCCGAGAATCTGGAATTCTGGTCTTTTCGTCCCTTCAGGGGAGCATTGGGGGGAAACTCCAACCACTCTGGAGGGCCCCCAAGGTATGCGCCGTGTCCGAGTCCTCCTTCATGCCCTTCAGGGCTTCGTCGACCTTCTCGCCGAAGAGGAGGTCTCCTTCAAAAGGCATATCCAGTACCTTGTACTGCACCTCCGGTCGGAAGTTGGTGCATTTTAGCCATGCTTGCCGTCGGAGAACCACACCGTTGTTCACCTGCTTAAACCCCGACTCCGCAAGGTCGACTGAAATGTTTATGGTATGATTTGAAGCCTCTTCACCTTCCCTGACCAGCAACATAGCTGCTTTGCGATGTTCATCCGGAAGGTGTTCCAGTATAGGAGCCAACCAATGCCATCTCCCCGTCGTATCTAGCAACCATGGCTAGAGAACTGGCCGCCTTCACTGTGGTAGCACCTACCGACAGGACTTTTTTGCCGAAAGCATCCCGTCGTCTGCCATCACTTTCCGAGGGGGTCGTACACTTATGTTGAGCCCTTGTCTTTCTCGCCGCCGCCGATACCACAGAGTCAGGAGTTGGTTATGAGTAAAGGCACTTGGGAGTACAGTTCGGGGCTTTGAATTTTTTCTCTAGACGACCCTTCATCGCTGGCTCTGAGAAAGGGTGGCGCATGGTTTGAAGTGCTTCCTTCCACACATGATCCAGGATGGGCACTGAAACCACCGACCTTCTCCTTTTCCCCCCATGTGGTCGAAAAGAAAACAGTCCTTTTTTTCTTCTTCTTGGGCCAGCCCGAATTCCGTACAAGCCCTGGCCATCATGTTGTGAAATTACCCGATATCGTCTGGGGGAGACGGCTGAGCCGGGCTCCTCGGGGTTTCCAATTCTGCATCGGACTCCCAGGTCAGATCCCTGGAGGGGGAAAGGGAGACCACTGACGAGGCTCTGCTGCCTGATTCTGAATCCAACAGTTCCCCTTCCTCGCAGCGTGGGGCCGAGAGGTTTGCTTCCGGTGGCACTGCTGCGGGGGTTGAAGGTGGTGGGCGGCGAGACGGGCCCAGGTCGTCGACGACCGACCTGGCCGGAGTTGTTCGAGGTAGTCTGTCATCCAGTGTCTTCAGCAACGTTTGCAACGTGGACAAGACCTCCAATGACAAGAGTGATTGCGGATTGAGCAGGGGGGCAGATCCCGGAATGCTCCCGGAGAGAGGTGTGATAACTTGTAACCCCAGGTCTGCAGGGGCAGCTATTCTCTCACCCTCGTCTCCCGAGGGTGACCGACAAGGCTTCTTGCTGTAGAAGTGCCTCTGGCAAAATTGGGTGGAAGACCTCTGGACGCCAGGCCTCTTGCGGGATTTCCATCGACGAAGCGATAGTCGGCCCCGTCATCGACGTCGTCGCCTGCGGTCCAGGAATGGTTGATGTCAACTGCGTCAGCGGCAGAGAAGTAAATGACGACTGCCCTACCGTCGAAGACGGTGGTGGTCGTGCAGGCTTATGCGTTGTTCCCGCCTTTTCTGAACCCGACCTGCGTTTCTCTGCCTCTCGACTCGAGGTCGATCTATGACGATCGCCCAAGGAGGATTTAGATTTTTCTTTGTCATATCCTCGCTGAAGATGAGGACGAAGAGGCCTCCTTCGAAGAAGAGTCCCTGGAATGGCCTACTGACGATTCCTTGTCCACCGGTCGCAATTTCTTTACCAGGGGTTCTGACGAGTATGAGCGTCGCGGGGCCCCTGAAGATTTTGACTCTGAGGCCGCGCTGCGTGTGGAGCCCACGTCCGAAGGCGGGTATGCCCCCGCTCTGTCGTTCAACCATGCCACAAGTCTGCGACTCCGATCCTTAAGAGTCTTCTGGGAGAAGCCCTTACATATGTCACACTTGTCAGCCGAGTGATGAGGGTGCAGACAGTATATGCAGTCCATATGTCCGTCCCCCTCGTACACCTTCTTTAGTCCGCACGTAGCGCACGGGCGGAAAAGTGCTTTTCCTGACATCAGGAGAAAAACTCCAACAGCACAGCCTAACCAAGTAGAAATTACACGAGGTGCTCCCACTTTGGAGACGGTTGAAATTACGTCCTAGTGGGGCATGCGTGCGTGGCCCAAAATGACGTAGATAGGACACAAAAGTGTCGAACTTTTTCCTATGGGAAACGGCTTTATAAGCTTACCGAGGGTTCCCAGTCTGTCGACGGGGAATATTCCAAGCATGTGAATCCACGAAAGATCCAATGTTGGAGAAGTACACTCTTGTTGTGATGCCACTACCATTTCATTGTTGTCTCCTATATTCAAAATTACATCTACATATCATTTGAAAGCATGGAAGTCGTTCAATAGTGTGCAGTGTCTAGATAGCATTTGTCCGAGCAGAATGCCATTAGTTACAAGAGTTGTCATTGACAACAAAGGTTTAATAAACTTATCTTGGTCATTTAAAAACAGTTTGTATCATTCTTTTTCATAGGTGGTACAGGCTGGTGGCCTATCGTTCCTTTACATGGTGGCTTCACAGGAGGCTTGGACACCGCGTTCGAAGAGTAATACCCGCCTGTGTCGTTGGTGCCATAAGACAAACATTCCCCAGTGACAGCGGTCAGTACAGGGGAATTTCCCTCACTGTGCTGCAACCTGACCTGTACAATGTGTAAAGTTTAGTATTTTTGTGCCATCAAAATAAGAAACAAAATAAAACACAACATATATTTTAACAACGGTTGTTTCGATTTTTTAAATGAATCAAGTGTGTCTCCATTCAGCAGTGTTCTGGTGCCTTGTCTGCACGCCCCCGGCCCATCCATCCCACCCCCCTCTATCAAAGGCAGTTTGCGCCAGTGGATGTGTGCTGCCATGGGGGGCTGTCAGGGGCGCAAACGGCCAAGGTGCCAAAAAGCATGTACACTCCAAAAGGTATCCCACGCCCAGGGGCCATTGCTCACATGACTCCTCAGACCCCGTGTCTCCGGCCAGGATCCCCCCCCCTCACGCTGGCCGTGCCCCTGCAATCCACATAATACCACGACATATACACGTCATTCATTCACAAACACACCCCTGTTTCTAATACTTTATAAACCACTTGTTATGTCTCATGAGAACATCTTTGTGCTTTGCAAGTCAACTCCTGAACGTGCTACCTGAGGACCACTGATATCTATGCTAATCTGCTCGTCGTCGTGCTATCTGTCAACTTCTGTGACCCCTTCGAGCAAACTCGTCAGTGTGCTACCTGTGGCCATCTACCTGTTCTCCTGCCACAAACTACTGGGCTTGCTGAATCTAACTGTTTGTTGGTCAAGGTAAGGCCATGTATCCTAGTCATATTTCGTTCATTTTTAAATTTCTATCTATTTGCGAGTAGAGTACTCATTAGAGCTATGTTCATTGGTCTCATTGCTTTTGACTTGAGTTTCAATTGTTATGCTATCAATAGATCTATTTATTTTCATCTGTGTCAATTGTCATCGAATTGCATCCTTCGCGGGTCCTCTCTATAATGTAAGCATGTTTCCTTTCATGCAAGACAGTACATCCAAGGGACAAGTCACATGTTCAGAGTTTAGTCACATCATTTATTAATTTGTGAAAGTTATGCAAATACTAAGCCGCACATGGTGAACTGCTATAGTTCCGGCGAGCAAAACAAGCCTTGCATTGAGCATTGTATGGTTCATTTACTTTATCAAATTTTTATTCATCAAGAATTTATAATAATGGTGATATTTACTTTTCAGAATTTTCAACAATGCCTGCCTGTTCGATTAGCGGTTGCCCTTCGAAGACCCATGATAAAATCTGAAGGCACTACAATGCATGTATTCCCCAAGACTGTAGATTGGATAAGAGAATGGGTCCGATATTGCGGATATGCACCCTCAGAGCTTGAAAGTAGAGTCCAAAAAGTCCTTGAGGACAAGAGAGGTGATCGATACCGCATCTGCAGCCGGCACTTTCCCTCGAACATGTACACCACATCCTGGGTAACAAAGAAGAATAAATGGGGAATGACACGAAAATTGCTCGCAAACGCTATTCCCACTCTATTCGTCCACATTCCGCTACTGGTGAGTCAAGTGTCCGGATTTAGCTTTAGGCCTTGCGGTAGTGTCTAGATAGCCGAATGGATTGATTGATATTTTAGGTGTTGTGTCCCCTGTAATACTTTCGATATTGATATGAGTATAGCTTTTTGAATAATGACATTTATCAATAAATTATTTCTCGATTTTATAACCCATACTTAGCTATTCCGCTACAGACTTGTTTTATGCATGTCAAGAAATAGTTTATGTATCGTGTAATTATTTTACCGAATGTTGGCTTTCCAATTGATATACACCTTAGTTGTCGTCCCCTAGTGTTCATTTTCAGTTATAATTATTGTTATCCATACTAATGCAAGTACTGTCTTTCAGGGAGATGCTGAAGCGTCCACCACATGGACAACATCCCTAGATGTTCTTCAGCAGCACGAGGTATGGATACTGACCGTTCCATCGAACGAGATCATCAGATCTTGTATACTTGTAGCGTGATTGTTCTACACAAGGTTTCATTCGTGGTTAGCCATTGATATGTACCTGTGTCGTTGACCCCAAGTGTGTGTTATGTTTTCAATATTGTAAAGCTTACTAATGCAAGTACTATCTTTCAGGCAGTAGATGCAGCGTCAACCCCTGCACTTGATGCAGAGCCTGACATTCAAGTAATTCCGGTGGAAGTGGAAGCGGGAGCATGCATATACGATTCGATGCAACAGCTTTCGGAAGTGCGCATTACATTTACAACATCCCTAGATATTCTTCAACAGCACGAGGTATGGATACTCACATCTCCATCGAGCGAGATCATATAACGTGATTCCATTTGCTATACTTTCTTCCTTATTAACGCAAGTACTGTGTTTCAGGGAGACGACGGAGCTTCCTCTACAATCACAACATCCCTTGTAGTTGATGCAGATGTAAATAAATCAGAGAAATAAGTCGAGAAAATTGGATCATATATAGATATCCATTGATTCTTTTAGACAATGGATCATTTGTGGTCATCTATTTATATGATCTATGCCGTCTACCCCCAAGTATGTGTTATGTTTAAAATATTGAAAACCATACTAATACAAGTACTGTGTTTCAGGGAGTTGCTGAAGCGTCCTCTCCAATAAAATCATTCATGCCAGTCTATGCAGAGCCAGAGGTATGGATACTGACAGTTCCATCGAACTAGATAATCAGAGCTCGAATACTTGTCGTTTGATTGTTCTACACAATGTTTCATTCGTGTTTAGCTATTGAGATGTAACGGTGTGGTCGTCCTCAAGTGTGTTTTAGGTTTTCAATATTTGATCCATAGTAATGAAAGTACTATGTTTCAGGGAGTCAATGGAGCGTCATTATGTGCTGTCTACGCTGATCCAGAAATTATAGTCGTTGCAGCGCAAGAGGAAGGGGAGACATGCGGATATGAATCGGAGCGACAGCGTGCAGATGTTGAAGTTTGAGTCAAGAAAGTTGCAAAGAAAATAAACAAAAATAAGGTTAGTTACAAAGAGTTCATATTTTTAGAAATTGTTTTGTGCTGGGGACTATATTATGGTTTTTTTTCTGTCAATTGTACAATACTGTATCTTGGGTTTAAACTGAACATCCCTTTTCCAATCTGTCCTCTAGTTGCCCGTGGGTGTACGAACTATACATACACCGACAATGAAACAAATGAGAGCTGTTGCTTGCCAAACCATTTAACACTATGGAGGAACTATTAATTGAGGCGTGGCGTGTTCAGCCTCGAAATGCATTTGTTCAATGGCCGGAACATGAATTGAATGTGTCCGGAGAATCCAGCAAAGTTTTATTGGACCATTGCTACAGTGCGACTGCACCACCACAAGAAGATGATACTGAATGTATTGAAGATAGCTCTGCAGTTGTCGCATGTCAATTCACACAATCTATACCCGCCAAAAAAATGCCACCCAAAAAGCCGTCGACATTGTTGTGTTCTCCCATCAATGTTCAAGTAACAGATGTTGAAATGACAGAGAATGAACCAGCAGCACTATTCACCGACGCATCAGAACATGCCATCACCGATATTAGTTTCAATTCGGGCGATATGTCCACAACGGACGAAACAACTGTGATGCAGGATGACAGTCTAATGAAAGAAGGCAAATACATAGTATTCGACTGTTTGATGGATATTATAAGTATGCTGAAATGTGGGGATTCAGTTAGAGGGCAAGTATGTGGGAAGCCATTGATGAATGTGACTTGTCAAACACAAAGCAGTAACGTCAAAATACATGCCACCTGTACATTACATCATATGTTCTCATGGTCTGCACAACCGATGCTGGGGAAACTGCCAGCAGGCAATCTACTTTGTGCAGCTGCCTCACTTTTTAGTGGGTCCTGTTTTAGAAAGTCTTTCTTTCAGTTTGTGAGACTCCATTTCATTTCTAAAACGCAGTACTACAAATACCAACATGATCATCTATTTCCGGCCATTAGTGATGCTTGGAAAATTTAACAATTGCCTATAAAAAGTACATTCAAAGGCAAATGGTTCAGGCTAGCCGGCGATGGACAGTGTGACAGCCCTGGATTTTCAGCCAAGTACTGCACCTACCACTTTCAGGACATGGATAGTAAGAAAATTGTGAGTTCGGTGGTCGTGCAGGTGTCCTAATGTAAATCCTCATTGGCCATGGAGAAACTAGGATTTATAAAATCATTGGAATATCTACAATCGAGGGGAATGCACATCAACCTCATAGCCACGGACAGACATGTTTCAATAGCCAAGACAATGAGATAGCAGTTCCCACATATTAAACATCAATTTGACGTATGGCATCTTGTTAAATCAATCTATAAGAAAATCTCGGCTGCAGGGGGAAAAAAAGAGGTTTGGAAAGTATTTCACAGTGGTCCCAGTCTATCAGCAACCATCTTTGGTGGATCTCCAAAACTTGGTCTCTACGATCGACCGACTTAGGCTTAAAAACACATGGCTGACCAGTATGGACAAACATTTCTGACCGAACCATTCCTTTAAACTATGCCATTTTGTTCCTCCTTCAAAGTAGTTTAAATGCCTCAAAAACGAACGGTGTGAAGTTCTGAAGTATATTTTTGTGTGATAGATTGCCTTCTTCGAGTGAATGTTTTATAACTGACTGTAATAAATTAATAAGTGTTTTAACAAGAAACCTTGAGTATAAGAGTCTATTTTAATACTTGCGATTATAGACCTCTGTGCAACATCATTAGAGCTCAAATTCCACTCTTGAGAGGTTGGCTGCTCAGCAACGCTACCAAAACTGTGTAGTACAGATTTATATCAAAGGTTGGTTTTGCTTACACCTCTAGTCCTAGTTGTTTGTAGTGTTTCCAAAGGGTACTGCATACAAACTTTGCCTAGCAACTGGTGTCACCACAAAGCCCACCAATGCTAAAGAAATGCACCATTCAAACTACCAGGGGCTGTCCAATCATGAACAACCTCTGACCAAAACATCTGCCCAGCAACAGACACACTGTGGCTTGCATTGGACTGCATCCAGGCAGACCCAGCACCCCACATCCAGCAGCAAACACAGACCGGAACTTTGGCCGGGAAAGGGCTTTCCAAATAATGGCAATTCTGGACCCGAGAGAGGAAAATATCTTGTGGCACAGCCATTTTAGAGTATATCATGCTCTAAATGACATTATGCGGGGAACATGAAAAAGGACACAAGTAAAAAAGTAAAAAATATGCTCTAAAAATATGCCAGCACCTCCCGGACACATTGTGAATGCAACAACAAAGTTGCAAACGAAAAAGTTAGAAGGAAACAAACTATCTGAACCATCCTTCACTTTAGGCGATGTGTGCAGCTTTAAAATAAACAAGAATTCCACTAAGGGAGACGAACAAGTTCCTTACCAACTGGTAACATTCTTTCGACTGGATGTCCCTCCAACGTATTGCACATCTTTGACATGTAATGTCCACAGCTGTGCACTTGGGAAGCTTTTTCGGCAGAGGGCGTCCTGCGTCGATGACGTCGGGTCGATGTCCCTCAAAGGCCTCTGTCAAGGGCGACGTCACCGGATGGGATGTTATAAATAGGACGCATGGCGCCTGTAGCATCAGTTTATGTTTTTTCCCCCAGAACGTGTGGCACCAATCCAATGCCTGCTTGACTGCACATAGCCTTGCGGAAACTTAAAGTGCAATCGCATAGGAAATTCTTCAGAGAGGCAGGCTGGGAGGGCGATGTGGAATACGTTGGAGGAACATCCAGTCGAAAGAACGTTACCAGTTGGTAAGTAACTTGTTCTTCGACTCACAAAGCAGTAACAGAAAATGGAGGAGGGAAAAGAATTTAGAGTACCCAAACAGATAGCGGAATAAAGAACCGCCTTACCAAAGGCCAGATCCTGACCATGGATCGTATCCAGGGAGTAATGTTTAACAAAGGTGTGGATAGAAGCCCATGTGGCTGCATCACAAATATTCCTAATAAGAACTCCCAGTTGGAGGGCTGTGGAAGTAGCCACGCTCTTAGTGGAATGAGCTCTCAACCCTACAGGAGGGTTCTTACCCGCCAATCGGTAACACTCTGTAATGGTGAGGATAATCCACCTGGACAGGGTCCGTTAACAGCCTGGCCCAATCGGTGTCCAGCATATCCCACAAAGAGTTGATCGTCCACTCTGACCCTGGACATCCTAGAAATATAAAAGCTCAAGGGATCTCCTAGGATCCAACCTATGGAGTCGCTCCTCTTTCTTACCAGGATGAGGAGGAGGATAGAAAGAAGGAAGAACCAATTTCTGTCTCAAATGAAATTCAGATACTAACTTATGTAGAAAGGAAGGACGTACCCTTAGAACAACCCTGTCCCTGTGGAACACAGTAAAGGGCGGCTTAGAGGAAAGTGCCTGCAATTCACTCACTCTGCGAGCGGAAGTAATGCAACCAAGAACACTGTCTTGAAGGACAATAATCTCAAGGGACAAGAGTGCATAGGTTCAAACTGAGCATCCATTAGAAATTTCAAAACCAAATTCAAATCACAAACTGGCGCCTGGAAAGGGGACGGCGGGAACACATTAGTCAGTCCTTTAAGAAATTGAGAAATCAAAGGAATCCTAAAGTAAGAACATTCTTCAGACGAGCGCTTAAATATAGACAGCGCCGCCAAGTAACCTTTAATGGTACCTACTTGAAGGCCCCTGTGTGCCAAAGAAAGAAAGAAAGAAAGACAAAACCATAGGAATGGAACAATGAAAAGGATCAACATTTTGTCCTCTGCACCAGTCACAAAACTTACACCTACGGCAACGGTACAGGGATTTTGTTGCTGGCCTCCTGGTCGAAAGCAACACCTCAATCACATCATCTGGGAGGTCCCAATCCTTATATCTCAACCTTTCAGATACTAAGCGTGAAGGTTGAGAGTTCTGACCTCTGGATGGAGAACCCGACCCTCCCACCCCCCTCTCGTGAGAGCAGATTCTCTCTGTAGGGAAGACGGCGTGGAGGGCAGATGGACATTTCTAGAAGATCCGGGTACCATGCTCTCCTGGCCCAATCCAGAGCAATGAGGATCATGTGGGAACCAAACCTCCATTACCTCCGCAACACTTGATGAATGACGGGGACTGGAGGAAACTCGTAAAGCAGTGGGAATGACCAATCCACTACGAATGCGTCTCCCAAGGCTCCACTCGGAGGAAATTCCCTTGAGCAGAATCTCTTGCACTTCCGGTTGGCAGTGGTGGCGAAGAGATCCACTTGCGGGGGTTCCCCAAAGGGCAAAGATCTCCAGAAGGACTTCCTGAGCCAACTCCTACTCGAGAGAATCCATGCTCTGCCTGCTCAAAGCATCCGCCGCCACATTTTTGTCTCCGGCCAGATTAACTGCCGAGATCGAAATTCCCTGCTGGATGGCCCAGAACGAGAGCTGCATTGCCTCTCTGCACAAAAGGAGTGACCCTACTCCCCCTCCCCCTCCTTTTTTTGTTGAGGTAATGCATGGCCACTGTGTTGTCCGTCATGATCAGGACACTCTTCCCCCGCACAGACGACAGAAAAGCCTTCAGGGCCAGCCTGATGGCCCTCAGCTCTAACAGATGTGAGGTTTGGACTCTGACGGAGACAAACGAAAAGTCGTTGGCATGAGCGCCCCATCCTGCGAGGGAAGCATCCATCACTACAGTCACCTACGGCCATGGTTGCCAAAACGTCTCCCCTTTCATCAGGCTCCCTTCGTTGGCCCACCACAGAAGATCCTGGGAGACCAAGATTGGAATCTGAACGGGATCCGAAATCTTGCCTGAGAACTGCGACCACTGCATCTTGAGGACCCCTTGCAGGGATCTCATCCTCAGCCTGGCCTGTGGCACAAGAAAAATGCAGGATGCCATGAGGGCGAGCAACCTTAAGAATTCGAAAGCTGGGAGACGCTGGCCACGTTGAAACTTGTCCACCATCTGCACAATGTGATAAGCCCTCACCATGGGAGGCGAGCACTTCCCCAAGGACGTGTCCAACACAGCCCAGATGTACTAGAGCTGTTGAGAAGGTGTCAGATGCGACTTCTTGAAATTGAGGGAGAAGCCCAGCCTGTGGAGGGAGCGGCAGGTGAGACCGAGGTGATCCAAGGATTGCTTGGAAACACGCACCGATCAGCCAGTCGTCCAAGTAGGGGTAGACATGAATCCCCCCTCGCCTGAGATACGCTGCTACCACCACCACCACTAGCTTGGTGAAGACCATCAGGGGCGGAGGTCAATCTGAAGGGCAGGACCCGAAACTGAAAGTGCAAGTCGCCAGCCGCAAACCTCAGGTACTTTTTGTGCTTGGGATGGATCAGCACTTGAAAATGAGCATCCTGTAGGTCCAGAGACACCAACCAATCCTGAGGTTGAAGGGCCTGGAGGACTTGAGAAAGAGTGACCATCTTGAACTTGTTCTTCCTGAGAAGTTTGTTCAACCAATTCAAGTCCAGGATGGGTCTCAATCCTCCGTATTTCTTTGGGATCAAAAAAAAGGGGAATACCATCCCTTGTTCCTCTCCGCTACAGGCACCAGTTCTATAGCGCTTTTCTCTAGCAGGATCAAGATTTCCTGCACAAGGAGCGGATCCGGAAGCTTCAAAGAGAGATTCCCTGGTGGATTGTCATGAGGCCGCTTTAGGACAGGAAGACAGTAGACATTGGCGATAGTCTCTAGAACCCACACATCCGAAGTAATGGCTCGCCACTCTTCGAGATGCTGAGACAGTCTGGCCCCAACCGGCGAACTGTGAGACATGGCCACATGACTGTTTTGGAGCGGCTGCAGCAGCTCCCGAAGGCAAGAGGCAGCTGCCTGAGCAGCTTTGGCAAATCTATTTCCCCGACCACCACGGGTGCTCTTTTGCTGACCCCTTTGACTGGCGGCTCCTCTCATTCTATCAAAGGAGGAGTAGAAATGAAAAGAACCTCCCCTCCACTGCAATCCCCTAGGACAAAAAGGCGGAGATTGACACAAGGCTGCGGTTAAAGATTTCGCTGCAGCTTTTGAGGTCTGCAACCTCTCGAGGCTCGTCAGCCTTGCTGCCAAACAAATGCGCGCCATCAAAGGGCATGTTCAAAAGACGGGCTTGCACATCCGGGGCAAAACCAGACTTCCGCAACCACACAAATCTGCGTAAAACGGTGCTCGCAGGCATGCACTGGCTAACAATGTCAGCAGTAGCCAAACCCAACTGAAGGGATTCAGTGGCATCCTTCATGGCATCCTTGCCATCTTGCACGAGAGCAAGGAACCCATCTTTCTTCCCCCTCGGGAATATGCTCAGCCGCTAGAGCAACACAGTTCCACAGAGTGTGTGAAAACCTTGCTAAAACACATGTGGAGTTGGCTGATTTCAATGCCATGCTCCCCGCAGAAAATACCCTACGAGCCCAACTGAAGCGTTTGTCGTCCCCATCAGGAGGGATGGTAGGGTACGCCGCCTGCTTTGAGGTGGCTGTAGCCACCTGAACCACCAAACTCTCGGGAGCGGGGTGAGTGGATAAGTAGCTGGAGGTCGCTAAGGGAAGGGCGGTACTTCTTTGTCAATGACTTGTTAACAACCAGCAGAGATTCTGGTGACTGCCAAGCAGCCGCCACCCTTTTCTGTGAAGTGAGATGAAAAGGTAGCACTGGGTCACAGGACAGACCTTGATCTAAAATGTCTGTTAGATCATCTTGTACATCATCTTGTACAAAATCTTCAGGAGTACTGGACCAGCCCAGATACTCCATGACCCTAGCCATGAGCCTCCCGTAAAATGACTCAGCATGAGCCCCAGGCTTGCCAAATTCCACTTCCGGAGAAGTGTCCAACCCCACTGGCATCATGAAGCGTTTGCCTCAACTCCTCCAATTGACTGTCTCCAGAAAAGACAGGAGCCACCTCAGGCTCAACAGGGTCCTCAAAGTCAGACCTTTCCTCCTCCTCATTTATGTTGTCCAGAGGGAGGTAAAAGCCCTGCCTCGGGACAGAAGAGGGTGTGGAGTCCACCACTGGCCTCAAAGACTTAGTAGTAGCCTTCCCTGAAATGGTGGATCCTCCAAGGAACTCCACAGTAAATTTCGGGCAAAAATCCCAGAAGGCGTCAAGAGTGCGCCTACTGTTTGGGCGTCAAGAGTGCCGAAGGCTTTGGCGTGGACAATGGTGCCGACGGCACCAACGGCTGATAAGAAGGTAAAGCCTCGATGTCCGAATTCGACGGACACGGCGCTGACGCAGGCTTCTAACCCTTAGTAGGTATCTGCAGTCTCGCTGGGGACGAGGACCGAGACCTGGAAGCATGTCTCTTGCGACTATCCGGAGCCTTGTCTGAACGGGACCGCAAAGGTTTGCGATGAGTTGCATAGAGGACCCGAGCCCAATGGCATGCGAGCCACATTATGAGACCTTCCTTGCCTGCTTCATCAGAAGGCGCGACCGGAACCATGCCCGGCGATTGGAAAATCGCCAACATCTGCTCCTTAAATGGCAGCCCATTCATCTGGAGTTGAGGACTTCGTCGGCATGCCACTTTGCTCGCGGCACCATCCTCCGAGGAGGATGGGGAAGGCGACCGGTGACAGTGCTTCCTAGAATGCCGGGACGAGGAAGAAGAATGGCGGGAAGCACTCCGGGACAGAGATCCCCAGGCCTCATCCCGACACGGAGAATCACCTCTCGAGTCGTCGGTGGAAACCCCCTTGGACGATTTAGATTTTCGGGACATACTGGATTTAGAACCCCTACCCACCTGAAGCTTCCCCTTACGCACCCGCTAGGCCTTGGCAGTCAGCGACTGGCATTTTGAACAGTCATCAGTGTCGTGAATCTCACCCAAGCACCACAAACAAATGTGATGCGGGTTGGTGATCAACATTTTAGACTTGCAGTCCCGGCAAGTCTTGAAGCCAGATCGTGGAGTCGGAGGGGTTGTAGAAGAAGACATCACTACAATGAAACACACGGGGCGCGCCGAGTTCTAGAAGCAAACACGTTTGCGGAAAAAACAGAACTGAGGCTACAGGCGCCGTGCATCCTATTTGTAACATCTGGTGACGTCGCCCTTGACGGAGGCCTTCGAGGGACATCGACCTGACGTAATCGACGCAGGACACCCTCTGCCGAAAAAGTTTCCGAAGTGCACAGCTGTGGACATTACATGTCAGATGTGGAATACGTTGGAGGACACAATCCATTCGCAAGGGTCTTCCAGTACTGATCGTCATAGGGGCTGATCAGTTACCCTGTAAAAGTGAGCAAAAGCCAGGGAGGTAAAGCCGAGGGCTTTACCTATAACCAACCAAACAATCTAGTCAGGATGGAGACAACAGCAAAAACAAAAAAGGTGTCCCACTGAAGTCTATAGGAGCAAAGCAGCAAAAAGAAAATCTTTCCCAACACTGGTGCCCTTCAGCCCCTGTGTGAATGTACTTTCACAAGGAGACCCTTTGCATTATTCACATCTGTACCCAATTACCTGAAAACTGCAGCAGAACATGGGCTAGTGTTGTCGAGGCCCTGGTGTGGCCATACTAGCTTAACACTGGCTCATTGGTCCTTGTACACTGCTCCTTTGCTGTTGGTGGAAATCCAATGCCAGGTTCTTCCTTAGCTTCCAGTTATCCTCCGAGCTGGCTGGACCTGTTCCTTCATGGGGCCATTTGTCCCCCCATTAAATTCTTCTGGCACCCAAGATGTAGAGTAACCCTGGCCTGAACGTTGGGTGGCTTGCAACTGACTTGCCTTAACTCCGTTTTTTCGATGTCCTAAGTCACCTACTGCCATTGCCTCCGTCATGGGATCATTTTATACCGACTGGCTGCCCTTTCCTTTTCCGCAGGGCTGTCCTTTGATCTTGGTCAGTTTTCTTTGTGCTCCTGTTACCGTCTTCATGGATGCTGGTGCTTTTGCCTTGTGTCGTCCACTCACATGTCCTGTCTCTGTTCCTTTAGGTTGTTTGCATCCTTGCTGGCTTGAGTTCCTTAAATCCGGAGGCCCCAACGACTTCTCACCAGACATAAGTTAGTGCCCAAACTCACTGTTCTCCCACTCAACCCAAGCTGAACCGGACGAATCCAGAGCTCTGAGTACTTGTCCACAAGTACTGATATTTCTTGGTTTCCTTACTAGCAGTTCCTGGGTCTGGAGTAATGGGGTATTGCAGTCCTCCTTGCGTCGCTGATTTCTACTGACGCTAGTGAGCTACTCTAATGTCAGCTTTTCTCGGCATGATGGTTCTCAAACCCAATTCAGACACAGTAATATTTGGGATGGTTTCCTTATCACGTTTAATCCCTGCTCTCCTTTGAATTTATTTATATTTATTGTGCATTTGTTAGGCACTTCTACAAGTACATTGTGTTTCAAATCACCCACAGGGCAACAGGGTGGGAACATGGGATAGAAAACAATTAATACACTGGAGGGTAAAGACGAACCTAATAGGCCTTTGAGCATTCAGAGCGGGCAAGTGCAGAGAGAGGGTAGGGGAGGGGAAGAGGGGGCGGTGAGTGCTGGAGTGCCCGGGCTCGTGAGTGAGCAGTAGGTGTATGTGCCTAGTGTAGAAGTGCTAGGGAACTTTCATCTGTAAGAAATATGAAGTACCAATGCCCTATTATTTTACTGCTATTTTTTCACATACTACTGCTTCTGTGGTAAGAATTTCAAGTTACAAGCTACTAGCCAGCACACACAGCATACCATTTCCTACTAGCCAACAGTCAATTATCAATAGCCATTTCTTAGGTATGGTGTGTTTTAGTGTGTATGTATCTAGGATTCATTATATGTTAATTTATACTGTCATTTCTATGCGGATACACATTTTCCTTCCCTACTCCGATTCACTGCACTCAACTGATTTTAATGGTCTCTCTGCTGTGCAGCAATGGGCGTCATCTCAACATTTTCATCTGAACCTGTCTAAAATGAAGATTTTCCTGCAAACACTGTACCTCTACATTCCTCACCGTTCTCTTTCCTTTAGTCCTACCTCTCATTTTTCCTCCCTCTGCATGCAATCTTGGTGTTGTATGTTACCCCTCCCTCTTTCTCCCAACTACATCCAGCACTGCCCGTTCTTGTTTCTACTTGTTTAACATTCGTCATGCACACCCTTTTTAATCGTTCCTTTCATAACTCTAATTTTTCCCCAGCTTGATTAATGTTCTGACCGTATTGGCTTTTCTGCCTCCATCTTGTCCCCCTTATCTCTGATATAGTTCTGCTATTTGTCTCATATTCTCAATCTCCCCACGCGCTTCTATCACTTCCTCACCTCGTCTCGATCTCACTTCAAATTTTTGATGCTCGCATTCTCTTCGACTGTCTACAAGTGCAACCATGGTCACACTTCACTATCTCATCTCTTATTACTTTCTATACGCCTTACGCTCTTTATTCCCAAAATCAATTCATACTCACTGTTCCTCGACCCCCTTGTGCCTCTTCCCATTTTTGCTCATTTTTCTTTCACTCTCCAAAACAATGGCAATCTCATCCCCCTGTATTCAATCATCTTCATCTCTTCAGGTTTTCCATACCTGCTTAAAATCCATCTTCTCTACTCGCTTATCAACATCTGATTTTCTCCCCTCGACCTCACACCATTGTCTGACCTGTTATCCTTTAATTATTGTACCGTTTTCAGAGCCTTGGCGAGAGCACTCTATAAACCCAATTAAATACAAATGTTGGTACCAGCCTAGCCCCTAAGAGTGAAGCCTATCTGATACAATATGTAACGACTGGGATTGTTCTGGTCTTACTTGCTGAGCCGCCAATTTTACTTATGATTGCTCTTTTCACATCCCTCTCCAGAAGCTCTGAATATATGTCCCAAACAATCCCATATAGCAGTTGATATGGTAGCAAGAGGGCCAAGCCCAACTGCCTATCCACAGTATGCAAAAGAGACAAATTCAATCTGCAGTATTAAATGATAAAAAAAACAGTAATCGGGGCCAGGAGACTGAAAGACTATGACCGCCTGTGGGTGTTACGTACTTGTTAGGGTACTTGCGGAAGATGTCCCTGATAACCACTATGGCTTCTTGAACCACATAGTTGACTTTGGTCTGGATGAGGTCGAGTAGGGTGCTTACGCAGCGCTCTGCTGATTGCTAGAAAAATGGAGAGTTTATACAAACAGTTTACTGACACTTGCACAATTAACAATGCAGATACAATAAAAGTGTGGAAATAAGTACTTCACATAACAGGCATGAGCAACAGTAAGACATGCATTACTTACCATAATAGCATTTCTGATGATTGTATCTGCTTAGATTCACATGCTGTGCATATAGTCCAACATCCAGTGGTAACCGCAGAGTATTGCATCTTGTCTTTCGGGGACCGAAAGGGGACGTCGGCATAGGCGTGTCTGTAACACTATCCCTATCGTGACGTGTAGTGTACCCAAAATCCCTCACGCGCCGAAGTCCCTCCGACTGTATTTCTTCTGCCATGAGGGAGCCCAAGGCTTATAGTTGGTTGAGTACATAAAGAGAGAAAGTAGTAAGACGTCCTTCCACCATGTTTCTTCCACCATGAGCGGGGAGGTTGGGAGGGTGCATGTGAATCTAAGCAGATACAATCATCAGAAATGCTATTACGGTAAGTAATGCATGTCTTCTGATGCTTGTTAATCTGTTTAGAATCACATGCTGTGCATAGACTAGCGAGCAGTGCCCAGAGTTGGAGGTGGGTTTTGAGAAGTAACAGTAGAGAAAAGATGTCTTGGTACTGCTTGTCCCACCCGAGAATCAGACCAAGAAAGAGTGTCTAGGCAATAGTGTTTTGTAAAGGTGTGTACAGAACTCCAGGTTGCCGCTTTGCAAATGGACTCTAGGGGAACATTTGCAATGAATGGAATGGATGCCACAGTGCCTCGAGTAGAATGTGCTCTAGGCTTGAAAGGCAGTTCTCTCTTAGCAAGAGTGTAACATAATGTGATGCATTTGACACTCCACCTTGATATAGCGGATTTAGAGACAAGATCCCCTTCTCTACCAGCTCCCACTGAAACGAAAAATGGTTTTGTTTTCCTCAGTGGTTTAGTTCTTTCCAGGTAAAGCATGACTGGCCTGCGCACATCTAGTGTGTGTAGCCTTCTTTCGGCCATGCAAGTGGGATTCTGGAAAAAAAGTAGGTAGTTCGACTGGTTCACATGGAACTTCGATATGAATTTAGGCACAAATCTGGGGTGCGTTTGGGCAGAACTACCTTATCCCTGTGGAATGTAACAAAGGGGTCTAGAACAGAAAGTGCCTGTAGTTCACTAACCCTTCTGATAGAAATGATAGCCATTAGGAAGGCCGTTTTGTAAGTCGGGTCTTTTAGACTTGCTTTATGCATAGGCTCAAAGGGAGCTCCCATGAGCCTGGTGAAAATCACATTTAGGTCCCACCGAGGAGCTGGGTGAGAAATGGGAGGATATATCCTCTTAACCCCTTCCATAAAGGCCATAATCACCAGTATCTTCCACCACAACACTTTTTGTTGTGATGTGCTGTAGGCCGACAGAGCAGCCAGATGAACCTTTAGGGAATTGAAGGCCAACCCAGTGTCTAACCGATGGGTTAGGTACATAACAATGTGTGTGGGTGAGCAATTGATCGGATTGACACCTTTGGAATTACACCAGATGACAAAACATTTCCATTTGCTGCCATAGTGTGTTCGGTTTCCCAACTTCCCCGAGTAGGTCCATGCACATCGGAGGAAGCTGTAGGAGCCCAAACTCTACGACCTCAGGAGCCAAGCTGCTAAATTCAGAGTTTGTGGGCATGGGTGTAGGATCTCCCCCCTGTCCTGAGACAGCATGTTGTACGGGCAGGGTAGCTACACTGGTGGGTAGAGGGACATTTCAATCAGGTGAGCTAACCAGGGTTGGCGGGCCCACCAGTATCATGATAACTGGTTCCTGGTGCATCTTGTGCACTATCCTGTTGAGCAGGGGAGTCGGTGGGTGGGTTGGGGGGGGTTTGCGGGGTGGCGTGGGAAGCATAGACAAATTTCACTGACCATATTATCAAGAGCCATTCCCCTTGGAGCGGTTCTGGGGGTACCTGGAGGCGTAGTATTGGCATCTAAGCAGATTAACAAGCATCAGAAATAGAGTTTCCTATAGGACACGATGAGACACGACTAGGGTCAGTGTTAGGCAAAGTTTGAATGCAGTACCCTCTGGGAGCACTACAAACAACTTTGACTACCTACAGGTATAGGCAACCCAACCTTTGGTATGAGCTTGTACTACACAGTTGTGATAGCATGTTGAGCAGCCAGGCTTATCTCAAGAGGGGAAATGTGAGCTGTAGTGGCGTTACACAAAGATTCAGTTACAGGTATTCAAATAAACTCTTACAATCAAGGTTTCTTGCATAAACAATTGATAATCAGTCAGTTATAAAGCCTTCTTCAAAAGTGAGCAATACAATAGTAACACACAAATATACTTCAATACTTTACACTTTCAGTTTCTGAATCAGACAAGGCCCTTTTGGGATGGCCCATAGACACAACCTACACCCACAGGTGACTTCAACAACAAGGGTGATGGGGACATTAATACCTTACTGTTGGCATTCAGAATACTCTTTAAAATTTGGTAAAAGGCAAGGGTTATTAGAACACAAGAAATTACAAATATTCATAAGCAGGGCAAATACTATCAGATAGCACTTAGAGTCATTCAATGCAAATAGGCTAAGCCAAAGTCAATGGGCAAAAGTCTTAGTATGGGATGCAGCACTTCAGGTAAGTAAATGGAAAAGTCTTTGCAGAAGTTCTTAGGAGTCTTTGATGAAAAGAAGAATGAAATGTAGGGCCATACGCTGATTACACTTGTGAGTTGTGGAAGTTACAAGCACTTCCACAGTAAGAGGTAATATCTCAGACTTGTTTTACCGTACCTTGGTAAAGAAGAAACTTCTGTTCCCGTGCAGCTCTGCCGAACTCACTGTTCCTGGGCCTCAGACGTGCGGACTAGAGGGAGGACGTCTGGGGACTCCTGCACTGGGACTGTCAAAACTGCCAACCTTCACTTTCAGTGGCTGTTTCGCATTTCAGCTCATTGCAGTAAAGCAAGTATCAAAAAGCATGGTTCCTGGCTGTCAAGGTGGACTGTCCTTACTTCTGGGGTCCTGAACTCTGCTGAGGGGGCTCAGGCTTGGTCAGTACTGCTTCATGGGAGTCCGGAGGATCTTCCAAAAGCTTTAGGCCAGCTTAAAAGTAACGCACACAATCTGGTGTCCCTCTCCCTGGCTATACGGTTTAATGCAGCACTCTGAGGAAATTCAACCAGCTCCGAGATGGGTGTCCAGGTGGCTTACTTTGGAGTTGATTGGTCCCACATCAAAAAGGGAGAAGTCGTCCTTGCAGGGACCTCTCTGTCGATGTGAACTTGTCAAGTAGTCACTGCAGCAGGGCTTCACCGGGCACACCAACGGTCCAGGAGTTGCAGCTGCAGTCCTCTTCCAGCTCTACTTAGTTTCTTTCGTTCCAGTGGTCGACTGCCTGCCAAGCCAAGAGACCGACTTTTATCCAGTTTCCTCGCATTCATTCCAGCCTAGCTGCCACTTACTCAGCAGGGTGGCTGTCCTTGCCAGACAATCAGCCAGCCAATCACGCCAGAGTGCATTTGGGTCTCCAAGGAGTCTAAGCACAGGGAGTTTCAGGCACCTCCCTCACTTCCTGCCTACCCCAGACACTCGGGCGCCAGAGGCAGGTTTCTCTCAGAAACCCTGCTAAAGGTGAAATTAACAAAGACCAAACCTGGTTTGGCGGGCAGAGAAACTCTCTAGAAGGACCTTCCCACAAAGACCTGGAGAAAAAAGAAGACCAGACACCATTTTAGCAACGCTGGCTGGATGCCATTTGGAAAAAGATGGCTCCCGCGGTTACTTTACCAGAGCTGTGAACACTCGCGGTAAATGTAAACCATGGTAGTTCAAAACTAATCCACTGCCACCAGCCAGTCAATTGAGGAAAGAGTAACATAAAAAATGTTACATGAGCATTTAGACACTGGATACTAAGTAACCCCTCCAGCAGTCTATGGTAAAATAGGGTGTGCTGGGTCTAGTAAGTACAATGCTAAGTAAAGTCAATTTCACTTTATTGCTCTGGGAAACAGTAGTTGATCCCAGAGAAGGTGTTTAAACCTTGGTAAGTCTGAAAGAGTCCTCCGTGCCACTTGCATTGAAGGTGCTTTGGGACACAAAAAAAAGGTCTAAAAATCCAATAGAGTATCTAAAAGTGGAAAAAGAGAACAGTACCTCCCAAGGAGACTGGCAAAATCCCAGGAGGATAGCTCAGCAGCAACATGCTCACCTTGGAAGCAAGACGATACGAAGCAACACAGGTTCGATCCCCAGGTCCGCACTTAGAAACCTGTGGGTATTTTAGCACGTTATAAAATACGCAACTAAGAGGAAAAAAAAAATCCTGTAACAGCACCTCGATGCCCGCGGGCTGTATGAGTGCTTTAAAAATGCAATAAAAATAAAAAATGTGATGGGAATACAAGAACGATTGTAGAATGTATGCACCCCTTACAGGTGACAACATTTTGAAAAATTAGCCCCTTTAAAAAGTAAAAAAAAAGGCAAACCTACTGCTTACCTTGGATACCTTACCTTGGTTAACCCCTGAGCTCCACACCATGAGTGCAGCCAAAAGGACTGCAGAAAACAACTGTCTCAAACACCCTACATTGGACAATAAAACACTCTTCCAGACTCTAGCGAACGATTATAAAAAGGAAATCATTAAAGTTGAGTCAAGTCTACAACCAAAGAATAACGAATGCCCAGTCC
This sequence comes from Ambystoma mexicanum, assembly GCF_040938575.1. Classification (NCBI taxonomy): domain Eukaryota; kingdom Metazoa; phylum Chordata; class Amphibia; order Caudata; family Ambystomatidae; genus Ambystoma; species Ambystoma mexicanum. The sequence continues at coordinate 433,657,856 of NC_090931.1, read as the reverse complement.
AACACTAGAGAGCTATTTTCCATTCTTCGTGAATTGGAAACACCCGCACCTACACCAGACCATCCCATCAAAGATAAACAATGGTGCCTAAATATTCAAAATGCGCTAGCAGACAAAATCGCTTCACTACAACAAAAAATAGTGCTAAAAAAAAAATATCAAACCTCAACCTTGACCCCATCCTCCCATCCAGACTTCCGTCAACCGAATCCATTCAGATAAAAAAAAATATGTGACTTCACGCCGCCATCTACCTCGGACGCTATAAATATAGGCCTAAAACCGTCCAGATGCAGAGGCGACACCTGCCCTGCAACCATATTAAAAGAATGTGCAAACGAATTTGCGCCCTCCATTACCAGCCACAGTGTCTCAGGAGGATAGCTCAGTGGCAATGTCCTCGCCTTGGAAGCAAGATGACACGGAGCAACACAGGTTCGATCCCCGGGCCCGCGCTTAGATACCTCTGGGTATTCAGCGCGTTATAAATAACATATCAATAGCTCATTTGCCACTATTACAGTACCGAAAGATCTAAAAGCAGCTTGGGGCTTACCTCTGCTGAAAAGAAAATATAAATAAATTTAAAAAAATACAAATAAAAAAAATAAAAACACACCTTACCCCAAAATCCAGATGAATTTCCATCCCATTACTACAGTACCCTTTTTACAAAAAATAATTGATTGCGCAGCCTATCTGCAGATCCCAAAATTCTTGGAATGTAATAATCTTCTAGGCCTAAGACAATCGGGCCCTCCATGGAAAGGAAACCGCCCTCCTAGGCTTGAAGACGCAAATGGACCAATATAGAGATAAAGGCGATCTCTGTATCCTCCTCCTTCTAGACCGCTCTGCTGCGTTTGATTTGGTCAATCATGATATTCTATGCCAACACCTTGAAATAGCTGCCCACTTCTCTCCTGAAGCCATCAAAATGGATCAAATCCTTTCTCTCCAATCAGACCATGAACGTCTTCTCCGACACCTCAGCAGCCCCCCTGCTCTGGTGACCGGTGGAGTCCTGCAAGGGTCTTGGGTGTCGCCCACCCTAGGTAATGCATTTACAAAGCTCCTATTCAACAAGCTAGACAAAATGGGTATTTTGTATACAAATTATGAGGATGATACTCAAATACTTACACCGATTAATGGCTGCTATGATACAGATTCCAAAAACCTAAACAAAATCTACCTAGCAATCCAGGCCTGGATGGCACTCAATGAATTATGCCTGAACGATGACAAGACTGAGTTAATCCTAATCGGCAACAAATCTCAGCAATCTCCCTCAAGAGTACAAATCGTTCAATATCGATATCAATACCATTACGGTCGCCAACGAAAATAAAAACCCTTGTGGTCTACATTGACTCATCCCTCACCTTAAACATACAGGTCAATGCAACAGTCTCTTCTTCTGCCTATAGGGCTAAACTGATAAGAGCTAGCAGACCCTTCGTCTCCACGGAGGTTAGGGAGAATTCTCATAAATGTGCTAATTCCCTTCACCTTAGAGACCCCCAGCAACTTTGCTGGATTTTGAGGACTTGATTTTTTTTTTAACCTGGAAAGAGTGGGAGCCTTTTTTCCCCCACTCATGTGTTTTGATGTGTGTTTTACACTTGTGTTCTTGCATTATGGAGTTTTAGATAACTCCATAGCCATCATCTTTTCATGTGCGTTACACAGCACCTTCAGTGCAGTGACACAGGGATGTCTTTTTAGACTTCCCAAAGATTTAAATACCTTCTCTCGGATAAACTACCGTTTCCCATAGAATGTAAAGTGAAATTGACTTTACTAGTCTTTCCAAATTGCTAGACCCAGCACATACCATCCAACAATGTAGTGCTGGAGGGGTTACATAGTATCCCCTGTGTCTAAATACCATGTAGCAATCAAATAAGGTTACTCACCGTAGTGACCACCTTACTCCTAGTCCATAGTCCCCTTTCCTCCATACTTATGGGACATTCTTCCGTCCTGTGGGACGGGACCGGAGCACTTTGTAAAAAGCATCACATTTTTCAAAAATGTGTCCTTACTCTCTTTTTATGTGGGGGTACCGCACACGGCCGTAACCCCGCCCTCCTTCGCTCCACCCAGCGCATCGCCCATCAGTCCTTTTCTATCACCTTTAAGCAATAACAGAGTAACCTTACTAGAGGGAACGACGGGCGAGCATATGGAAGAAAGGGGACTATGTACTAGGAGTAAGGTGGTCACTACAGTGAGTAACCTTATTATACTCCTACGTCCTGTCCCCTTTCCTCCATACTTATGGGAGATTCCCAAGCACTCGTCACAGGAATTACGGGTGGATGGAAAACTCCTTACTGAAAAAGGTTTTAAAGTACAGCCTGGCCAAACTGAGCATCAGACCTAGAGCTCAGATCCAAACAGTAGTGTTTACAAAAAGCCAATGGAGAAGACAAGGTAGCCGCTTTCGCGATGGTCTCCCAGGGTGATAGGGAGAATTCTCTCTTTAGGCTGAATTTCCTAACCTAGTGAGTCTCCCAGCAGCTTTGCTGGATTTCTGGAGTTTGTTTTTTTCTCCTGCCAAGAGTGAGACTCTTTTCTCCCACTCTTGGACATGATTTATGGTGTTCCTTTGACTGTTAATGTGTTTTCTGGGCTATGGGGTCCTTTACTCCATCGGGTCTCATGTGTTTTTACTATGTGTATTATACAGCACCCTCCGTGCAGTAACACAGGGGTGTCATAGTGACACCCCACCATAGACTCCATACCCTGGGACTGACTACTGTCTCCCAGAGCATGTAAAGTCACCATTGGCTTTACTAGTCCCAAATTATTAACAGAAACCAGTACAAACCATCCTATTATGGACGTACTGGTCGGGGCAATTCGATTGCCCCGGTGTCTGTTAGTTGAGCGGGCACGTCTCCGTCCCCCCTGATCGAGTTTTGGCTGGTGGCAGTGGATACTACTTTTTATATTCGACCGCGAATATTTCCCCATGGGATTTTCCCATTGTTCGAGGCTACCAACTTTAATTATTTAATTCTCATAGCCTCAAACATACAGCCGGTTTATTTAATTAATATTAATTCACCGGTTGGTCTTTTTTGCCAGGACTCGATTCTAAAATGGCGTGTGTGTTCTCTTCTGTGACTCCAACCCAAGTCAAGCCCTTTGTTCCACTTTTTGGCGGGCTTCTCCACAGAAGCCTCCAAAAGTGGTGCCACTCTGTCTGGGTACCGCAGGGGGTGTGGGAGGGGGTTTAGGCACCCTGGACTGAGTTACGTTGGTAACTCAAGTCACACTCTTGTGTGATTGGCCCAAGTGGCATGTTTGATTGACAGCTAGGCTGAGTGAATGGTATGCTGCATAAGAGTAGGGCTTTGGGGACTGGAACTTCAGAAGTCGCCACAGGACCTGAGAATCCAAAGAGGGAGAAGCTGAGCCGACCTACCACGACGACACCAGTGGTGGAGCCCTGCAGAACTGACTCACCACTTCCCGACGACAAAGAAGATCTCCCGGCTGGAGAGGCTTCTTCCCCTGACTGGTGGGCACAACCAGTTTACCTTCTTCTCTTCGCACCCCAGACCGGTCTGTGGTCGAACTGCCCGTGCCAAGCACCCCGGCAGCCGGATAGCCACTTACCACTGGACCGCGAATCTACGGACCGCTCCTTGTACCTGAGAAACTCTGCGGCTGGTTTCTTACCTGGCAGTGCAACTGACTCCTGTCTTCCTCCCCGACGAGATCCTCCCTTCCCCCGGACGAACCACCGACTTGCATCTGCTGCCAGGAACAAATGCCCCCGCTGGAGTATTCTCGCCACTTTAAGGTCCGTGTCCGCCAGGCCCCCCTTTCTAAAGATTGCTACAAGGTAATAATAACCCCTTAACCTTCTGGATGGGCTGGCCGCCTTGACCCTCTAACTGGTCCCTTTCTTGGGTCCAACTCCTTTTTTGAACCGTAATTAGACTTTTGAGCACTGCAATCCGTGTGACCTTGGACACATTTCGTTTTGATCCTCTTAAAGCGGATCCGGCCTACTGACTTGCCTTCCTCTCTTGTTGTCATGAAAAAGTGTTGGGATCTGTTTCAATTCATTCTCTGCGTTTCTCTCCCTTTTTAAAACAAATTATTAGAGTGCCATCTACGTTAAGCGCTCACCGCTGTCTGAAAATAAGTGGGGCTTGACTTAAGACTTGTCTAATATTCTTTTAAGGGAGTGTATATCTTTTAGTGACCGTGTTTTTGAATTGCTTACCATTAGTGCCTGTGTGTTTTTCTAGATGTGGTTTTAAAGAAATAATTATATCTCTTTTTCACCAAGCCCTGGTCAGTGTTTACTTGTTCTATTGTGTTCTCTTGACCTATTGTGAATACTCTGTATACTGCCTAACTCTTCTTGAGGGAAGTCTGACTGCTCAGCCACAGCTACCAAGTGAATCTGTGTGGTACAGACTGCTACCAAGTGGGTTTACTGCCAAACACCTGTAGTCCTAAATCTTTTGCAGTGGTCCCAGAGGAAACTGCACAGGTTTCTGCCCAACACAGGGGACGTACTTTTGAAAGGCAACAGCAGCTGCCTTGCCCCGTACCAGATGTGCATGAACCCCTTTTGGAGGTTGAAGACCTTGAACAGTGCAAGACTCCATGATACAGGCAGCGATCCATCTGGAAATAGTAGCTTTGGAGGCCTGTTTACCCTGCGGATTACCGAAGGTCACCAAGAGTTGAGAAGAACTCCTAACTTCAGATGTTCTATGCATATAGAACTTAAGAGCTCTTCTAAAGTCCAGGCACTGCAAAACCCTCTCAGCCTGTGAGGCTGGGTTTGGAAAGAAGACAGGCAAGGAGATTGACTGATTCAGATGAAAGTCAGAAACTACTTTGGAAGGAAAGAAGGATTCGTCCTCAGGACAACCTTATCCTTAAAAAAAACAGAAAGGGATGCTCCACCGACAAGGCCTGAAGCTCACCCACACGTCTTGCAGAAGTCACATCGACCAAGGAGGGCTTTTTCCACGAAAGGCGCTTAAGGTCTACAGTAGCCATTGGCTCAAACGGCTTATGGCACAAGGTCGTAAGGACCACATTTAGATACCACGTCGGATGCGGTTTGCGAACGGGAGGGTAAAGACGCATGAGACCCGCAAAGTGCCTTTTAACCACTGGGTTTGACAGTGAAAAAGAGCACTGATCCGTGGATAGGTATGCAGCAACAGCCGAAAGATGAGGCCTGCATGTCAAGACATGGATGCCCGACTCTGCCAGATGAGAGACTAAGGACAGCACTGTGTCGATCGTAGCCCCCCTGGGGTCCAGTTGTCTGGCTAAGCACCAGTGGCAGAACCAAAGCCATTTGCTCCTGTATTGAGATCGGGTCGAGGGCTTCTTGGCCGCCTGAATAATACGCATGTTATCAGCGGACAAGTTGAGGTGTTCCAAAGATCTGAACTCAGGCACCATGCCGCCAAGCTGAACGATTGTGGGGAGGGGTGCCACAGCTGTCGATCTCTCTGGTGAAGCAGGTCAGGAACCAGCAGAAGCCTGATCGGTGCACACACCGACAGATGCTGAAGCTCTGAAAACCAAAACCTGGCCGGCCACCACGGTGCCATGAGCAGAAGAGAACAATTCACCCTGCTCTTCAGCTTGCACAGCGTCCCATGAATCAGAGGCAGAGGCATGAAAGCATAGGCTCTCATATTGAGCGAGGGAATTTCGAGGGCATCCCCGAGGAGGAGGCTCCCAGCCCGTTCCTGGAGGCATACAGGGGAAGTTTCCGGTTTGACGCGATTGCGAAGAGGTCCACTTCTGGAGTGCCTCAACACCGGAAGATTTGCAAGAGGACCTCTGTGTTCAGTTCGCACTTGTAGCTGAACATTGTACGTCGGCTGAGGGCATCCGCAGTAACTTTCAGCTGACCCGGGATGTGCACTGCCACCAGCCAGATGCCATGCTGAACCGCCCATTCCCATATCTGAATGGCAAGATCCACAAGAGGGGACTTGGTACCACCTTGCTCGTCGATATAAAACATGGACACCACATTGTCAACAAAGTAGTTTGGATCCGCACGGACAATGACAGGCTGGAACGCTTTGAGCGCCAGGAAGATCACCAGGAGCTCCAAGTGATTTATATGAAGGAGCTTGTCCTGCAGTGACCAGAGATCTGAAACCTGAAGAAGGTCCAACGTCGCACCCCATCCCAGCAGGGAAGAGTCCATCGTGATCGTCACTAGCGGGCCAGGCTCCTGAAAGGCCGCGCCCACCGACAGATTGCTTAGAGACGACCACCACACAAGGTCTGCTCTCATGAAAAATGGAACAGGAATCCTTTTGGAGTCTCGGTCCACTGCTTGGCGCCAAGAACTCCGAAGAGCCAGCACACACGAGGCCATGCGGCCCGGAAGAGTCTGGAACCACCAGGCCGACATGCTCTCTGACTGCGCAAACACCCGACACATGGCCAACAGATCCACCATTCTGTCCCTGGTCAGATACACCCTGCAGTCGATCATGTTCCACCGAAAACCCAGGAAAATCAGGTCCTGAGAGACCGTCATGGAGGATTTCCGCCAGTTCACAGACAGCCCGAGATGGAACAGGAGCTGAAGGAGAGACTGAAGCTTGCTTAAGGCTGATTGAGGACAAGGAATGCGCAGCAGCCAATTGTCCAAATACGGATACACATGGATACCCTGAAGCCGAAGATGAGCTGAGATAACCGACATCTTCATAAAGACATGCAGTGGCGAGCTGAGGCCAAACGGGAGCACCCTTAACTGGAAATGCTCCTCCCCCATGGGAAAACGTATTAATTTCTGATGCAGACTCCAAATCAGAATATGCATATAAGCATCTTGAAGGTCCACCACGCTGACCCAATCGCCCTTCTGTAAAGAGGACTTTATCTGACAGGGCGTGATCATCTTGAATTTCTCTTGGAGTAGAGAGGGATTGAACTGGGAAAGGTCTAGGATGGTGCGCAGGGCAGCCTGGTTGGTTTGGGCACTGTAAACAGCCAGGAGTAGAAGCCCTCCCCTCGCTCCCCTAGGGGAACAGGTTCCACCGCTCTGAGATCCAGCAACTTCTGTATCTCGGCTCTGAGGGAGGGCGACCCAGACTGCTGGAAGGGAGGAATGATGGGTGGGGTAGGGGGAAAAGGGCAAGCGGAAGCCCGCCCGAGCGACTGACCAGACCCACCGGTCCTCGGTGATGGGCTGCCACGCCTCCCAGTGAGACGCAATGCGCCCTCCCACCGGGGCCTCGTGCGAGCGCAGAGAAAATTCATTTAGTTGGTTTATCGGTGGCACTGACACCTGTACCTGAAGAGGAGGTTGAAGAACGGGAGGAAAAACCTGCCCCGTTGTTGCTGTCTGCGGGAATTTCTTGATGGAGTATCGACCCTACGGGACTTCTGTTCCAGGAATCCCCTAAAACCAGAGGAAGACCGAGACTGCGAAGATGTTCTCTGTGCCCTGAAAGGCAGTTTCACCAAGACAGACAAGGACTTGGCGGTCTGGGTGCTGTCCTTAGTCAGCTCCACATCGGTCGTTGAGTGAAAAAGCTCCTTGCCATCAAAAGGCAGGTCCAGAACTTTATCCTGCACCTCTTTAGAGAACTTGGTAGCATGCAGCCAAGCCTGACGAGAGGTGTCCACGCCGAGCATAAGACCCCGGGCCGAGGTATCAACATGATGCGCCGCGGCCTCCAGCATATCCTGCGCCAGGACCCTGGCATCTGACAATCCCGCTTTAAAATCCTCTAGTTTATTAGCGGGAATGAATTCCTCAAACTCTGACAGACCTTTCCACATTCTCATTTTCCCCCCACTAATACCACTTCTGCGTTAGCTTGACGTAACTGCAGGGCTGAATTAGCGAAAGTTTGTCCTCTTTGGCCAGAACCTGTGTTGCCGCTGTAGAAGACGAAGCGGGTCTACATTGTAATGTAGCAGCAGCCACCACCGGGGAGGAAGGGTGCGGACACAGCGCTAAGGCCACTTCTTCTGAAGAATGGAGCCTATAACGAGCGTCAATCTTTTTATTTACAAACATTCCAGAGTGTGGTTTCTCCCAGACTTTCCGGACTTCGGCTAAAACGTCCTTTTGCAAGAACAAGCCGGTGCGCTCCAAAGGGGACATGGTGAACGCCCCCGAAAGCACCCCTTCCTGCGGAACAGGTGCCTCGGGTACGGGAACATCTAAAAAGACACATGTCCAGCACCCAGTCATGAAAGGCTCTAACAGAGCAGGGCTGGTCCTCACTGTCCTGATCCCCCTGTGCGTCGTCCAACACATCCAGGTCAGGCTGCACAACATCTGGCACTGCTGGAGATTTGTCCGCTGGAGACAAAGGAGGCAAGGGAGGAAGGGTCGGTGGAGGCCTGGCTGGTAGAGGCGGAATCACCGGTGCCACAACTGGGAACGACGGCGCAAGAGAGCATATCTCCCTAAACAAGCCTCGAAAATACTCCTTCATGGGGTCAGAGCGCATTAGCTTTTGAAATTTACCCAAAAAAGCATCCTCCACCAACGATTTAGGGGCGACTGGAGGAAGCCTCTCATGAGCGGAGTAACTCCATGGACGTAAGGGAGAGGGTTGCCAAGAGGGCCCTTCTCTACTGTTATCAATGTAGATCAAGGATGTAGCTGCCGCAGGAAGCGAGATGTTGTGTGGTAGGGGCATCCGAGCGTTCCAGTCAAAAACTGGACGAAAGGGATGTGCACAAGGAAACGATGTTCACCTGAAATGCCAATCCCCACACCTAGCGCCGATGGCATAGATGTAAGGGAGGTATCCAAAATGACCGCTGCAGTAGCCGCCATTTTGTCAGCACCTGAGGAGAACTGCGACACATGTGAAAGTGAGACAGGGGTCTCCACAGATGGGTCACAGGTCTTCATCTTAGCCTTGACACAAGCAACCTGGGCCGAGCCGGTACTGCGTGGCATAGATTGTTTGAGACATGCTGTCAGCCAGAATAGCCTTCAACGGAAGTACCTCGGCAACGCCAGTAACAGGAGGAGTTCCGGTCAGAGAACTCACTCCATGCCCCCTAAACAGAACTGGCGTTACTGCTTGAGCAGGAACGATGAGGAGTACACCTCACCGACAAGGCCTTAACAGGCCTCTCAGAAGTGTCGGTCACCTTAGCCTCTCCAAACGAGGGACCTCGGACCCAAGCCCGGTAAAAGCCCCTTCAAGAAGGGCCTTGAACTTTAGTTCAGTACAGAAAGCCTCCACAGAGGCCTCGGGGTGAACCATGGTGTCTTTACGGGAAGCTCCAGTCAAGGAGACCTCGAAGCAAGCTCCGGTACCCACCGCCTCAGTAGAACTGAGCCCACAAACAGCCCCCACAGGAAGGGCCTCTGATTGTAATCCGGTGTCAATAGGCCCCTTACAGAGGCCCTCAGAGAAAACTCTGGTACACTTTTTAGGCATAGAAGACACCTCAGGGCAAGCCCCGGTAACTGAGTTTTTGATACTCCTCCCGGACCGGGAAGACCCCGGGAAGGCGTCCCCCTGGCCGGGGTACGGCGTTTCTTCTTATCATCGATTAAAGTTTGAAAGTCCATACTGGGGAGTGCGCTGAAACACCTCCTCCCACTGCTCTAAACTACATTGAAGGGCCCGGACCGAAAGGGACTCGCAGTCAAAACACGAGTCCCCACCGGTGGTCCAGACACAGAGGATGGGGGTCCGCCCTAGCGAAGCGTCGCTGACAGGAAGAACAAATGGGAAAGTCTAACTGAAACGGCATAGACGGACTGCCACATGACCGCTAAGCCGGAGCAGAAGAGGACGACACTGGAAGTAAAAAATCTTCCAAAGATGCAAGTGCGTCCAGTCCCGATCGAGCAGAAGAGAAAGGGACTGATGGGCGATGCGCTGTGCGGGATTACGGCCGCGTGCAGTACCCCCGCGTAAAAAGAGAGGAAGGACAAATTTTTGAAAAATGTGATGCTTTCTGCAAAGTGCTCTGGTACCGTCCCACAGGACACAGGAATGTCCCATAAGTATGGAGGAAAGGGGACGGGTCGTAGGAGTAAAATGCTATCCTTTCCTATTGAAATGGCTGGTGGCAGTGGTTTTACAACGAACTACCACGATTTTCACCGACCGCGAATACCGGTAGCTAAAAATCACAGGAGCCATGTTTTTCAAGATGGCGCCTTAAGCCCCTTTGTTAAAACGGGTCCCAGTCTTTTTTCCCCCCCGTTTCTTTTTGGAAAGGTCCTTCTAGTGTTTGTCTATGTGCGCCAAACCAGGTTTGGTCCCTTTATTCGTGTACCTTTAGCGTGCTTCAGGACTGAATATCGCCTCTGGCGTCTAAGTGTCTGGGGTGGGCAGGAAGTGAGTGAGGTGTCCGAAACTCCCTGTGTTTAGTCTCCTAGGAGACCCAAATGCACTCTGGTGTGAGTGGCAGCTAGGCTGGAATGAAAGGGGGAGAACTGTTTAAAAGGCGAGTCTCTTGGACAGGAAAGCAGAGTCGACCACTCGAACGAAAGAACCGGAGAAGAGCTGGAAGAGGACGGCTGCTGAAATTTCGAATTGCCAAACTCCATTCGACAGAGAAACTCCTTCAAGTTCGGCTTCTTCCTTTGAGTTGGTGGGACCCATCAACTCATAAGACACCTGGATACCATTCTCAAGGCTGGTTAGGATTAACCAGGGAGAGGGACACCAGCTTATGTTCTTGAATCTACAGCTACTGGAACGGAAGTGACTCCATCTTGTTTGCTTTTTCGACGATCCCGTGCAGTGCAGGAGTCCCCCGACGTCCTCCCTCTTGTCCCCACGACTGAGGCTCAGGAACAGTGAGATCTGCAGGAACTGCCAGGAACCAACGACTTCAGCTGCATTTGTTTCTTCATACTAAGGTACTGTGCCAACCCGATTGAGAGAACGCCACTCTTGCGGTGAAAGTTTGTGAAAACTTTCCCAACTTACAGGCCTAATCAGCTTGTGACCCCACAAATGATTCTTTTTCGCCTAAACTACTTCTAAGAAGTTTTGCAAAGACTTTACCGTTTGATACCAGAACTGCTCTTCCCTATCCAGAACACTAGCCCATTGACTTGACCTGGCCTACTGACTTGAACTGAACTGTTCTGGTGAACTGAAACTATTTGCAATGCCTAGAAAGTATATGTGATCTATTCTACTTACTTTTGTCCTTTTTGCTCACTGCTAAGTAAATAAACTGCCATTTGGCTCCTATTTCAGGGGGGCACAAACTGTCGCAAAAGCTAGGAGTTTTGTATTGAAGTGTCTTGGTATATAATAGTGAAACAAGGGAATTAGAGCTGAAAAGTCCTCTTTTTTAGGGGGCTGTGTGGCAGAGGAAGTGGATGTACAATCTGAATACTGTTCAGGCCGGACTCAATATTGGAATTGAATGGAGCCTGTTTTTGCATAAGTAAGCCATCAATGACCTTTTATACTTCACTGTATTTCAGGTCTTTTCCATTCTAATTCATCCCAAACACAGGAAGGATATATATAAAACGTTTTTTAAAACATGAAAGTCGGGTCATTGCACACTAAGCATTACAAACGCATATTTCTATTGATGTGTAAGTCATCGTCCCTTTAGTGCCTTGCACTTGCTACATCAAATTTTGCGATATGATTGTAAGCAGGTTTTTCTTTCTTTATTTTTCAAGATCTTACCTGCTACACTAATTTGTGCAAGACAATTGCATCATCTGATTTTTTCATTTGCTTGTTTGTATAACTATATCCCTCCAGTATATATACACATGCCTATACATCGGCAATTATAGATGGCAACCAGTTTCCTTTCGTTTTCATTATTTCAACAAGCCACCTTTGTGGTTTGTGTCTGCTTATCTCAGTATGGCATACACATTGAGCCAGGCCATGATTGCAGCAAGCCTTTCTTGCATACTAGGCTTTTTCCCTTTTTTCATTCAGCCTCGCCCGCCATTTTTCATTCCAAGATGGCGGACACATTAAATCAGACCGAGTGTATAGAGTGGGTCTAGTTAGTTCCACACGCGAGCACGAGAATATCCGGCAGCCACAGGGTTAGACCCTTGTGAAACGACCACAGCGTTCGAGCGTGAGAATTATTGTCAACAATTGTTCACGAAGGTATCTATTTTAGATATTGTGCTTGTGCAACACTCCGAGATAGCCTTGGTCTACCTACTACTGGCTATTATATCTCAGCATTCTCATTAACAGATTGGGCGAACATCGTATCCAGACACTATTTTGACAAGACACGCACAAATAAGTCCGCGGCTTGCCGAAGTTAACAAAAGCACATTTGGCTTTTTCTGGAAAGGTACTCATTTATTTTTTCAAAAAACAGCATTGATTGTTTTTTCTAAGACACAATTGCGAGATTCAATTTAAAACAGAAGTGTCATTTTAAGATGTTATTAAAAATGTCTCCTTTTGTCCCGGGGCTGTTTGTTTAAATAAGTAGACAGAGAACATCTAACACCAAAAGCCCCCCTCCCTCCCTGCCTCTTTCAGATATGACAAACAGAAGTCATATAAAATCAGTACATGTTTGCACTGAAAAACAAACAATAATTGGCAATACAAACTTTTAAAGTTCATTTTTTTTCCAGTTCTAATTATTGTGAAGATTCACAGTACGGACAACTAAATTTCGTCCAGACTTACAACAAATTTGAAGCCACACACGTCCATCAAGCAATTGAAAGGTTAGTGGAATCCGTTGCATGTGCACACCAATAGAGACACCACACTCTGATTATTTTTTATCATGTTACCAACACGGCCTTTTCGTTTTGGTTTTTAGATTGCCATTCGTGAAGGGCATCAACCAATGAACTACCTTTGACGTTTCACTCCGGGTATTTTTATATAAAGTCCTGAAAACTGATCCAGCACACATCCGATAGCATCTCAAAAACCGGCTACAGAGTGTTTTCTCTTGATTAATCAATGCTGCTAGGACCTAGAAACACACTTCTCGGTGTCGACAGACAGTCATGGACAAGCCAATTGTAACTTGAGGTTATATGAAATATGTTTACCTCACACCTTTACTAACCCCACAATATCGTCACTATAAGATGATTGTGTTAAGTTCAAAGAAATAGTTTCTGGTTGAAAACATTGACTTTCACTATGTTTTTTACGTGATGTTATGTGCAATGCATTTTTTGTCTTTTTTTAACATAAATTCTATTGAGTGTTTTGTATCAACAAATTAAAAATGTATATCTCTATTGTTTCTGTCGTTACTAATTAACCGACATGAAGGGTAGCACTTCGTGCAACTAAACACACCTAGCACGTGTGTAGGCGGGTAGCTGTTCCTGTGGCACTTTTCTCTGTGTTGGTATATAATTGTAAATTGTCTTCTTCTAGTGAAATGTTTTCTAAATGATTGTGTAATAAATTAAGTGTTTTAAACCAAGAAACCTCGAGTACAAGTGTCTCCCTCCCAAGAGAACAATGGTTTAAACAGCGCTAAACAAACTGGGAACATAATGGAAAGACAGCATACAACTGTCAAGACATACATTAACTAGGCCAATCCTCAGGAAGAACCAACATCTCTCTTGTTAGCTGAAACACGAGGGGCTTCCAGCATTTAATAAAGTCGAAATAAAAATCTGGATAACATTGACATCGTCTTGTTTCAAGAAACATGGTTAACTACAGTCCCGACTTGGGATAAATATGATTTATATCTAAATTTGGGCCAGAAATCGAGCTCTGGTAGGCCAACTTCTGGGCTATTAATAGCCATAAAACAAAATGTATCATTTAAACCTGAGAACTGATATCTCCAAATCCCTTTCTACAAATGGTAAAACTGAAACTAGGCACTGTAAATTATGCCTTGATCAAGGCTTACTGGAACCCCCTTGGTATTTCTGAACCATCTTCATGAGAGATGTTGCTCGTCTTTTGGATTTAGCATGTCTTGACAGCACTGTCTCCTCCGTCATTTTGGCGGGAGATTTGAACTTGCATTGTTTGAGGAAATCCGTTCATAAATCTAGACTCAAGGCATGGAATCATTTCATCAAGTCACGAAATCTCCAAATGCTGAATGGAACATTTGCAGATGATATACCTCCAAGACCAACATGGCAAAGAGGAAAGTCAACAGCAATCAGACTACATTTATGTCAGTCAAGAAATGATTGCTGATGTAACTACATTTTCAATTCGGCCGAAAAATCTGAGTGACCACAATTGTCTATTTATGAATTGGCAGATAAATGAGTCCTTGCCAAATCTAAAGAGACAACTGTCCAGCAGGTATGGTCACAGTAAATAGTGGAGGTAACAGACTACGATGGTCTGAAACCTCCTTGAAAAGGTTTAATCATTTCTATGCTCTGGAAGTAACCAAAGCAACTAAGGAGCAGCATGACGAAATTGTGTACCATGATCTCATGCAGCTATTTCAACTGAAGATGAAAAAATGTAGTTCCCAAGTTACAAAGGTTACACGCATTTAACAAACGGGTACGAGCAGCCAAAACCATTTATCGCTTTAATAGGCGAAAGGCCATGAAACTAACACCCAGTATTAGAGGTCCAACATTAGCGAATATTAAACTAGGTATAAGAACTCGTTGCAACATTACAAAGCTTCAATATACCAGAATGACGGTGCTTCTATGCTAAGGGATTTAGCTGGGAAGAACACAGCTCAAATTTGGGCAATTCTTCATCAATCCACTGCTGGACACCAACTCAAACATCATTCTAACAATGTTTCTGAGCAAGCTTGGATCAAGTATTATACAGATCTATTCAAACATCCAACATACAAAAATAAAACCCAAGTAGAGTGTTTGGTTGATAAATTCCCATTGAACTTTGATAGAGAAGATATTGAATACTATATAAATGGAGCAAGTCGCTCCAGGACCCGATGGTTTATCAAACTACAATCTGAAACAACATCCTAAATTATGGTCGGAAATATTGTATACTATGTTTTTTTATCATCATTCAAACACAAAAAATCCCAAAGTCATGGAAACATTTGATTATACTCCCGATTTATAAAAAGGGGGAAAGATCAAACCCAGCAAACTACAGGCCAATTGCCTTGTTGGATGCCCCCTGGGAAAATATTTAAACAAATTGTTCTCAGGGACTTAAATAGGTGGGCAACAGATCTAGGGAAAAGAGACCCATTCCAAACAGGTTTCATCTCAGGATTGGGAACATCCCCAAACATCATGACGCTGAATATTCTGAGATCCCAGTGTGCCATCCGGAAACAACCATTATATCTTGCATTTGTTGTCTTCCGGGTGGCATTTGATTCTGTTGATCGTGAGATGTTATGTGACAAATTGGTTCAGTATGGCTGTCCATCTTCAGTAATTTCCATCATCAAGCAGTTGCACACCGATACAACTCTACAAATTAGACTCACAATAGGTTTATTATCTGCATTTATTTTGACATAACGAGGCCTTAAACAGGGTTGCATTTTTGCCTCTTTTTTGTTTAATCTGTTTATTATTGATCTGGGCAAGCATCTAATGAACTCTATGAATGATGCGCCAAAAATGGGTGGACAATGAATTGCATGGATGTTATATGCAGATGATTTGATTTTGTTGTCCCAAACACCTAGTGGATTGCAAAATTTACTGAATGAATTATCAAGATATTCTATAGATAATCTCAATCAATCTAGAAAAAACCCAAGTAGTTGCCCGTCATCGCAATAAGTTCATTTCTCAAAAAAGCTACAGTTGGCACTTGCAGACTGTGCCATTAATGAATGCTTCTGAATACAAGTTATTGGGTTTAATGGTGTACAATGTACTCTCAGATGAATCTTATATTTCAACGTTGAATTAAAAACTGCAAAACTTGAAGTCTCAAGCAAACATTCTGACATCTAAATTTGGGAAATTTTCATGCAAACATATTATGATGTTTTACCAAAGTAAGGTGGTACCGATTTTGCTATATGTAGCTGAAGCGAAATTACCTTTAAAACACACATTTTTGGATGTATGTGAGGGAAGGTTCTGGAAATCTGTGTTGAAATTGCCAAATTTCTACATTACTCCATTACCCATAATCCGTTTTGAACTAGGACGTATATCCTTATTTGCTCAACTGTTATGGAAAATGTGCAACTTCTTTCGTAAATGTCTATTAGGCCTCGGAACAAACAACATCTTGTGTGCTCTTGCTTATCATCTAATCAACTCAGACCATGTCTTTCCCGTTCAGTGGCGAAACCATGTATTAAACGCACTGTCCGACGCATGCATATCAATTGAGCTATTGCTCACGAATCCAAATTGTGCGAAAACTAAACTGTTTCAGCACGACTGGATTTGTAACAGAGCTAAATGTTGCACTTACAAGGATTTCAACGGCTAACTGTTTGGTCCCAAAAAAAATCCGAATTATGGCCGATTATTTGTTAAAATTTCCTTCCTCTTATATTAGACAACAGTACATGCGATTTAGATTCAATTTATTACCAATGGCAGAAATATTGGTAAGAAGGGGTCACCTTCCAAAATACTCAAGTCATTGTCGATTTTGTCTTAATGAGAAACATCTAGAAACACTACACATCTGGTTGTCATCTGTCCAGAACTAACCTCAATAAGAAAAACCTACTTTCAAGGTCTATTATCTGTATATATTCCAATGACCAAAGACGAAGTTTGGTTTGCAATCTTTACTAGCAGGAAACTGGAAATTCAAATTGCTGTAGTACAATATTTAGAAAACATATTGTTGGTCAATATTGAAACTAGTCAGTAATTAGGCTACTGACCACATTGACAAGTATGATACAGAACATATGTTATATATGTTATTTGTTTTGTGTGATACATTTTGATGAATTTTTAGGTTTAGTGGAGCTTTGACAAAAATTAGCTAAGGCTTACTTTTGTATTTAATATGTATTTTGATTCTTATTTATTTCGCTTTTAATTGTTAATATTTTTGTGAACAATCTATGCATTATATATATTATGTGATTGTATCTTTGTTTTCCATGAATTATTTGAAAGGTTGTTTTACAATCAACCAAATAAATTTTTAAAACATTTTTTAAAAAAGGGTCTACTTGAACCACTGTGATTGAAAGTCATCTGTGTAATTATTTGTACTGCTCACATTCACTCTTGAGATAAGCCTGGCAGCTCAGCTCGCTACCAAAAACTTTGTGGTACAGACTTATACCAAAAGGTTGGTCTTGCTTACACCTGTAGTCCTATGTGTATGTCGTGGTCCCAGAGGGTACTGCATGCAATTCTGCCTAACAGCGGCCAATTCCATCACTCTGGCTAGAGCGTTGATACTCTCCAGGATTGATTATTGTAATTAACTAACTATTTGCTGGAACCAGCTACAGCAGTATTAAAAAACTTCAAACTGTACAAAACAATGCCATCAGAGCAGCATTGAATATTCCCTACAATGATCACATCTCAGCTATCAGATGAAGCATCCACTGGCTCCCAGTCCAGGGCAGGATCAATTTAAAAATTCTGCTCACACACAAATGTATTTTGAATAATGCTCCAGCCTATTTTAGCAACCTGATCAGCAAAATACAATTGAACAGACCCACCCGCATCCTATACCAACCGGCTTACCACAGCCAGATACAGTAGACAGAAGGCAGGAGGGTCAAGCTTTCCGGTGATAGTCAAATTGTGGAACGCCCTCCCCACTCAACTAAGAAATGTTACATCTCTCTGGTCTTTCAGGAAAAACCTCAAAACTTTACTATTCAGATCTGACCTCACACAACAGTCCCTCTATCTCAGATCGCAGGAAATACTGACGACCCGCCTCTACCAGTCAAAACCTAAGTCTACTTAGCCTAGCCATTGCAATTGTTTTCAGCCAGCTCATAACCTCCGATTGTGTAACGTAGACGTATCCTACTGTATAACCTCTGGCTGCGCAATGTATTCTTGTCTTACAGTGTAAAGCTTCCGTGCCAAAATCATGTAACCAACTTCTTAAGGTTCAGATGCCTCCGGGCGTTGCACGCTTTACAAATGCACAAACATAAGGATTCAATTTCTCATATTATCATATATGTGAAAAGTGGAGACCAACTACAAGGCAATAGAGTGGTGGAAGGGCGAAAGGCTTCCTCGTACCCCAGGTGCAAATTAAATAGCTAAATATTGACAAAAATGTTTAACAGGGAAATGGCTAAAGGCAATAGAAAAATAGGAGAGCCAGAATACCATTCCTGGGAGGCCAGGTCTCACACATGTTTTGGCGATCCGCACTATAGATGGCGTGCACCAAGAACCAGTGATATTTCCCCACCCACTGTTAGGGGAGTTTTCCTTAAGTCCCACTTGGAGGATAGACTTTGGGTAAGCTATCCCGGTGGTTTGTAGATCCTCAACTCTTAGTAGAAGTCTGTACTACTCAGATACCTTGGTAGAGTGGCAGAGCAGTCAGGCGTATCTTAAGAGGAAGATGTGAGCTGTAGGTAAGTACACCGAACCTAACTCAAAGAAACACTTACACATACATTTATATTAAAATATAAATTTATTATATTTACACAATTGTCACTGTTAAATACTTCGCACTATAAACCCACACACATAGGTATACTTTACAATACTTTCAAAAGTCTGTTTCTTAGTTGGTAGTTGCTGACCGCACAAATTGTTACAGGAGACTGACCGGTCTACCGTACTATCGGTTTGTTTGTTTTTTTATTTATACTGCACGCCCAACCCGGAGGTAGCTGGGTGCCAGAGACTTAGAGTAGGTTACAACATAATTATAGACAAGCACGATAAGCAATAGCAAGAATAAGTGCAAATGACCGGGTTACATAAAGGGTAGGCATTGGCAGAAATACAATAGTGAGACAACAGGTTGGTATGTCAGACAGTTGGGGATTTCTTGTTGGCAAGCCAGGACTTAGTTTTTGCTCTGAAGGTCCAGAAGGATGGTTCTGTTCTAAGGTTCACAGGGATAGTATTCCATTGTTTGGCTTCTAGTACCGGGAAGCTAGAGACGCCTGCTTTTTTTAGGGAGAATTTGGGGATGGATAGACAGTGAGAGTTCAACGTTCTAGTTGGTCTGGCTGAAATGTGTTTGTTAAACTTGTCTGCCAGGTACTTGGGGGCGTTGTTAGAAAGGCATTTGTGTACGATGACGAGTGGTCGAAGGGTGATTCTGTCTTAAACCAGGAGCCAATGGCCATTTTGTCTGAAGCTGGAGATGTGAGTGCCGCGGGATACTCAGCGGGGCTCTGAGGGCATTATTCTGTAGAACCTGCAATTTGTTCAAGTTGCGGTCTGAGGTGCCAAGGAACAGCATATTGCAGTAATCGATTTTTGAAAGCACTAGCGCTCTGGCTAGTGTAATGCAGCTCGACTGTGAGAGGAAGGCTTTGCAGGCATTGATAAACTCATTTGTGTAGGCCGTGGAGGAGGGCTGTGGCGTTGTATTTTGAGCGAAAGTAGAATCCAAATAAACCCCTAGGGTTTTAATTTCTTTGGCTACTGTAATTAGGTTACCATCTATGTTGATAGACGTATAACAGGGGTCCAGTTTGTTTAGCCGTGGTTGGAAGCCGATGAGAAGGAGCTCAGTTTTCTCGTCATTGAGGCATAAGCCATGCTCTGCCATCCAGGCTTTGATCTCGAGGTAGAGGTTGTTAATCCGTGTGGAGTCCTCTTTGTAGTAGCCCAATAGGGTGATGAGAACCTGGGTATTGTCTGCATAGTTTGTGTATGTGACACCCAAGTTATCTAAGCAGTCGAACAAAAGCTTGAAGATATTGTTTAAGGTCGGCGAGACGCATGAGCCTTGAGGGACACCACAAATGATGGGGATGGGGTGGGCTGATGCCCCCGACGAAAATACCCGGGTGGTTCGGTTGGTAAGGATTGGACCCAGGCGATTGCCTGGCTGGAGAATGCAGCTGAAGCCGTCAGATGTTCCGTGAAGCTGCCGAGAGGTCAAGCAGCAGGAGAATAGCTAGATTTCCCTTGTCCTTCGCCTCATCCATCTGGATTTTTAGGTCCAGAAGTGCAGTCTCTGCTCCATGCCTTGGCCTAAATCCAGATTGTCTGAGGCCCAGAGGTTGTTCTCTCCCAGGTGCTTCTGGATTTGCAGGTAGGCCACTCTCTAGGTTCTTTAGGATGTAGGGGACAGTGGCGATTAGCCTGTAATTAGTGGGGTTGTTAGGGTCTAGGTTTTATTTATTTAGGGGGCATGACCCACGCCTCCTTGAGGCTGCTAGGGACTGAACTTGTTTTGAAAGAGGCGTCGATTAGGGCGGTTATGAACGGGGCCAGATCGTTGGCACCTTCCTGAATGATGGAAGCTGGGCAGGAGTCCCCTTGGCGTCTGGAAGGCTTGAGGCCTATGATGATGCTTTCAACTTCTTTAGTTGTGACAGGGGTGAAGGAGAAGGGAGGGCAGGTAGGAGTTTTAGAGGTGGAAGTTAATGGGGAGTTTGCTTTTTTGGCAAGGCTAGTCTTTTTCTGTTCGATTTTAGAATGTAGCATGGAGATTGTCTGCCAAATCTTTTTGTATTCTCTCGCACCAGTCTGCGTCTTTCACACAAGTTTCTGTAGGTGTTGATGAGGACACGAGTTCCCTGAGGATAGTGAAGAGCTCTTTTCTTCTTGATTTGGGATCGTCAATTCTGTTGTCATAGGTCTTTTTTTTGTCTCCGAGGATTGTGGTTTTGAAGGTGGAGGCCGCAACAATGAGTAGTGCTTTGTTGACCTGGTTTGGCGTTTCTCCTCGTGGCTTCTGGTGCTCGTTTGGCGTTCCTCAGGGTTTTAAGCTCAGGAGTGAACCATTGTTCAGGTGGGCTGCCGGTTTGGCTTTAGTACATTTGATGGGAGCAATGATAACTATGCTCACCCACAAAGTAATGGTATTTAGCCAGCATACACATAAGATGGTGATTTTTGGGAGTTTGTTAGTGTTATCCTAGTAGAGCTTCAGGTTCTAGAAGTGGTTTCCCTGCACAGCAAGTCTTTTAAAGTTAAAAATGCAACCCTAGCTAAAAAGCAGTTCAGGAAGTCTTGAAAATCTGCATAAGTCATATGTTCCCGTGGATACTTTCTAGTCTCTAGGAAGGAAGATACCAGAAAGTTTAGCCAACGTTAGAGACACTGTTAAAGGTCTTGCTAAAGGGACACAAGCAGCAAGTCGAGTCTGAGGTAAGATGGGGTTGCCCTGAACAACTATGATCTCCACGGCTGTGGTGCAGCTTTTTGGAATAAAGTAAGCAATACCGTTTTCCACACAGTACCTTAGGTTTGATGAAAACGTTTGTGGTGGATGCACCGTGATGTTGCAGCACTGGACCCGACCTCCGGATTACTTGGTCTGATGACGAAAGGTAGGACAATGGACGGACGATCCCAGCAACTTTCAGCAACTTCTCTGGTCACTCTGCGGTTTTGGCATCTTTTTTGCAGCACCAACAAGGGACATGATTCAACCAGTCCATCTTCTTTGTTTCCTACAGTTCCACACTCTAATGAGGGGGTTTGATGGAGTTGAATTGAGTCTCAGGAGTGTGCTTGAGGTCTCAGCAAAGATTTGGACAGATTAAGCCTTTTGGCATTGGTGTTCCGCAGCACTTGAAACTCTCTGTGGCCGGCCTCCGTTGGCCCTCCTCCTACCCCCACCAGCGAGGCTAAGAACCTTAGGGTCATATTTCATTCCACACCTTCCTTCTTCCCCGCACATCTCTGATGTCTCTAAAAGGAACAAGTTACTGTTGTTCTCCAGCATGGGTCTGGCATGGATTCACATGCTCATGAATATTCCCCGTCAGGCTGGGAATCCTCGTTAAAGAAAAAATCAGTTTCTGAACTGTCTTTCTACTAATAACCAATGATTGGTCTCTGGGTCATTCAGCCCCAGCCAATGACTGCCCTCTACGCAAGTCCCTCCTCTGGCAGCCATCTTCAGATTTGGTAGCAAGTAAAGTGGCAGTAGGACCAAGAGAAGAACCGCAGAGGGGTTGGAGGTAGGGTTTGCATGTGAATCCATGCCAGACCCATGCTGGAGAACAACAGTTACAGGTAAGTAACTTGTTCCTTCTCCAGCATGGGGTCTTGCATGGATTCACATGCTCATGAATACAAGAATACATAGCAGTACACGCATGCACAACCACGGGAGGTGGCAAGGCTCAACATTAAGCATTTCAACAACTAAACTTTAAGCATCTCTTACCTCCGCATCAGGCTCACCTTCAAGTGAACAGGTTGCGCAGCACTTCCTGGCCGACTCTGGACTCCTCCCTGGAATCCCGGTCGATGCAGTAGAATCTCATGAAGGTGTGCGTCGACCTCCACGTAACAGCCCTGTGGATGTCCAGCAGGGGCACACCAGACAGGAACGCTGTGGTAGCAGCGATCACTCTGGTTAAATGGGCTCTCGGACGGCCGGGCAAAGGTCGGTTTGCCAACCAGTGACACTGCATGATGCAGCCGGAGAGCCATCTGGAAATGGAAGTCTCCGAGAGAGCCTTCACTTGGTTCACAGGTCCAAAGTTCACAAACAGCTGTGATGTCCTCCGAAAACTCTTTGTCCGGTCCACGTAGAACTTCAGCGCTCTAGCCACATCCAGTGAGTGCAAAGTCTTCTCAGCCGGCGACGGGAAGAAAACGCGTAACACCAAGGGCTTGTTGAGATGGAAGTCTGACGGCATCTTGGGCATGAAGGAGGGGTGTGTCCTCAGCACTACCCTTGTCTCGTGGAATGTCAGGTATGGAGGTTTACAGGAGAGGGTCTGGATCTTTTCCACTCGTTGTGCGGAGGTGATGGCCACAAGAAACGCTGTCTTCCACGATAGGAACTTCAGCGGTGTCGAATACAAGGGCTAGACTGAGGGACCCATGAGCCTGGTCAGCACCATGTTGAGCTCAAATGGTGGGGCCGGAGCCTTCACCGGCGGGAACGAGCAGAACAGTCCTTTCATGAACTTCTTCACCAGGCGATGAGACCACACAGACGACCGCCCTGGAGTTCTGGTGTAGCGGGAGATCGCTGCCAGATGGATTTTGATGGAGGCATGAGCCAGCCCCGCCTTGGCCAGCGACAGCGAGTACAGCAGCACTTGATGGTCCGTAATCTGTAGAGGGTTGATCTGTGCACGGCACCAGACAGAGAACCTCTTCCATTGTGTCCATAGCACTTAAGAGTCGAGGACGCCCTGGCCTTTGCAAGCACCTCCTTGCAGTCCGCTGGGATATTGTACCCTCCGAACTCTAGTGCTGCAGGAACCAGGCCTGCAGGTTCAGCGATCCCTGGTCGTGATGTAGGATGGCGCCTCCTTCCCTGGCGAAAAGATCCGCGTCCGTTGGCAGTTTGACTGGGGGGTATGCTGACATGTTCAGAAGGTCCGGGAACCAGATCTGCCTCGGGAACGCCGGTGCGACGAGGATCATCCTGCAACAGGACTGTCTGAGTGGACTGATGAGTTGCAGCAGCAACGGCAACGGTGGGAACGCATACAAGAACAGGCCGTCCCAGGGGAATGAGAATGCGTCGGCCAGGCTCCCCGGTTGGGGAAACCTGCTGGTGAACCTCTGGCACTTGGTGTTCTACGCCATCATGAATAGATCAATCTGGGGATTGCCCCATCGTCGGAATAGGAGATCCACTTGATCCTGCCGAAGCTCCCGCTCGTGGCAAGAGCGCGGCTCCCTGATGAGCAAGTCGGCGATGGTGTTCTTTATTCCTGCCAGATGGAAGGGTACCAAGAACATCCCTTGGGCCACGGCCCAGTGCCACAGATCCTGCACTTCCTTGGATAGGGCTGGGGATCTGGTGCCCCCCTGCTTCTGGATGTAGAACATTGTGGTGGTGTTGTCGGTGAAGACCCTCACCACCTTGCCCTTGAGGGACGGAAGGAAAGACCTGAGGGCCCACAACACGACTCGGAGCTCCAGGACCTCCGGGAGCCAAAGGCCTCTTGCATGGAGATCTCCGGTGTGCGCTCCCCATCCCTCCAGGGAGGCGTCCGTCATCACCGTTTCCTGATGTTCCGGGGTCTGGATGTCCATGCCAACCGCTAAATGCGCGCGTTTGCCCCACCACTGGATCGCTTGGCGGAAAGTCTCGTTGAGTGAGATCTTGTCTTCGAAGTTGCCCGCCGCATGCATCCAACAGGCGTCGAGGAACTCCTGTAGTGGCCGCATCCGCAACCTGCACAGACGCACAAGGTAGATGCACAATGACATCATGCCGAGCAGGGACTTGATGGACCTCACCCTGGCCACTTCCATGGTTAACAGCCATTGTACATTGCCCAGGATGGCCTTCGTCTTCTCCTCCGACGGTGAAGCCAACCGTGCCACTGTGTTGAGCCCGAGTTCCAGGAACAGGGCATCCTGCGACGGTGCCAAGTGGGACTTTGCAAAGTTGATCGAGAATCCCAGTTCCGTGAGCAGGCGTACAGTCTTCGTTGTGTGATCGACGGCGAGTTCTCTAGACTTTGCTCGGATGAACCAATCGTCCAGATAGGGATATACATGGGTCCCTTGCAGGCGCAGCCGCACACCCAGGCACTTGGTGAAGACCCTTGGCGCCGACTTCAAACCAAAGGGCAGGGCCTTGAACTGGTAGGGTCGCCCTTGGACCACGAACCGTAGGAACTTTCTATGTCTTTTGCGTATGGGGATGTGGAAGTAAGCATCCTCCACGTCCAGCGACGACAGGAAGTCGCTTTACTCCAAATGTCCCAGCACGTGCTGGAGGGTGACCATCCTGAACTTCGGGGAGTTGATGCATCTGTTGAGGCGGCGAAGGTCTAGGATGGGCCGCCAGCCACCGGTCTTCTTTCGGACGAGGAAGTACCGCGAGTATACTCTGGAGCCCCGGAGCCTCTTTGGGACAAGTTCTATTGCGCCCTTTTCAGCATTGCTCGTACCTCCAGAAGCAGCTCTGGCACGTGGTTTTCCTTCCTTGCCACGGGTGGCAGACGGGGACACTTTCTTTGGAATTCCAGAGTGTGCCCGTGGGCCAGGGCATCTAGCACAGTGGAGATGGACTCCCACACGCTGACGAAATTCACCAGCCGGCCTCCCACCGGGTGCTCGGGTGGGGGCCCGACGTCACGGCCGGTTCAGTCTTGCTTCGCCGAGGCCTTGCCACCTTGGCGACGACGATGTCCTCCGACCTTGCTGCGGCCTCTGTAGGCTTCCTGTGACGTGGAGCGGGCCGCCTGGCGGTACGACGCAGAACCACCACCAAATCCTTTGACGGCACCTTGAGACTTGCCTCCGGAGGTCCGAAAGGACGGCCGTCTTTGATGGAGAGAACCCAAGGCCCGGGCAGTCTCGGTGTTGGCCTTGATGGCCTGCAGTGACTCGTCCACTGCCTTGCCGAATAGGTTGCTCCCGTCGAAGGACATGTCCAGTACCCTTGGCTGTACGTCCTGACGGAAGTCGGTGGCCAACCGCACTGGTGAAGGCAAACCCTGTTGGCCATCTGGCGAAAACCAGTGTCGAAGATGTCCGTGGCCACAATGATGGCATGGTCTGAAACCACCTTGCCTTCCTGTAGGATTTCAAGGGCTTCCGCCCTCTTGTCTCGTAGGAAATCCAGGAGGGGAAAGATCTTGAACCACAGCTCCCTGTCGTAGCGTGCCACGATCGCGAGGGCCTTGGCCGCTTTTATGGTAGTCGCCGCCGACGAGATGACTCGTCGTCCCATGGCGTCCAGCTTATTCCCCTCGCCGCCCAGTGGGGAAGTGGAAGTTGATGCCATCACGCCTGCCGATGTCTTCTTGGTCGCCGCGGAGACCACTGAACCCGGGACAACTGAGCTCTGAGGCACATAGGGGCGGAGTCTGGGACCCAGTACTCTTCTCGTACCGGTCCCTTTTCGCAGGAGCCGTGGACGGGTTCTTCACCAGTGGCAGTCCTTTGTCCCAGATGTCGTCCAGTAACGGGACCGAGAGGACGGTCTTCCTCTTGGCCTCCCATCGTTGGTAGAAGAAACCCTCCTTCTGCTCTTCCGGACAATGCTGGAAAAGCTCCGATGCCCTGGTGATCATGGCCTGAAAGGAGCCAATTTTGTGAGGAGTGAGGGGGGGGGGGGGGGGTTTCCAGGCAGGGGTTGATGGGAGATCCGTCCCGTCGTCACCACCGTCGTCACCACCGTCGTCGTCGTCGTCACCCGCCGTTCCCGTCTCATCCCTCAGTGGAGGGGATAGAGGTGAAGGTTGGAAAGGAGGGGGGGGGGGGAGGATGGATTCGTCTCCGCTTGTTCGGTGGGCTCCACGACGGTCCAGGCGCCGATGGATCATCTGGGTAAGGGCAGCTTTGTCCTCATCTCCGTACACAGGGTCTGGATAGCCATCAAGATTGCTCTGAGTTGTCCTCTGGTATAGGCATCGGGAGCGACGGCTGGGGTGTGGGGACATCTTTTTCCTCCGCGGCTCGCTGCTCATCGGCCCCACAGTTGCTCACTTCGTCCACCTCGTCGGGATCCCTCCCGTAGGACCGGACTTCCTCTAACTTCTTGTCCAGGATCTTTTTGACACCACCCAGCTCATCTTCGGAGGTGGTATCTGTGTCGTTATGGCTACTGTAGCCCCCCACTCCCCTTTCGACCTGGGGTTTCACGGGGGTCTTCTCGATAAATTGAAAAGATGATTTCCCCCCCTTCGTGGAAAAGGGCAATTATTTTCCCAATCTTTAAAAAAGGGGACATGGCCAGCCCTAGTGCCTATAGACCAATTTCTCTGCTGAATTCTTCCTTTAAAATCTTTGGGAGAATCCTATTGGCTCGCATTGAATTTTGGTTGGGGGAACAATCGATTCTTTCGGATATTCAATTTGGATTCCGTCCTGGGGTTGGCACAATGGAACAGAGTCTTACTTTTTTGCAGGGGAGACGTAGTATATCTGGCATTTATGGACCCGAGCACGGCCTTTGATAAGGTGGACAGGGCAAAGCTCTGGGCCGTGCTTGGGTCCTTGGGGTACCCGGGGGACACAGTGTTGCTAGCCAGAACCCCAGAGCATTACAGACGCTGATTAATGCCTACACAACCTTCAAGTGTGAACTGGGTTTAAAAATCAACATCAAAAAAATCAGCAATGATGGCATGTGTGGGCAGAAAACAAGCCAGCGGCTATGAAACTGATGCTCTGTGCCGGAGAGAATATACCCCGAGTTAAGGCTTTTGACTATTTGGGAATCAGCTTTTCGGAAGCCTTGACTGGCAGGGCACATGTGGCTAAACAATCAGCCAAAATGAGCTAGCAAATTGGGGGCATTTTTCCATTTATGTCAAGGTGTAAGGGCCAGCCTCTGGAAGTGATTACCAAGATTTATGGTGCCCAAACCTTGGTCGTTACTATGTATGGTGCCCCCATATGGGGTTTTCAAAGGGCTGCAGAAATTCAAACTAAAGAGAACACATTTTTCAGGCAATTGTTGGGGCTTCCGAATTCAGCAGCCTATATCAATACATAGAGAACTGGGAATGGAGTTTTGGGAGGTCCAGGGGGCGTTGGCCCCGATTTTATTTTGGGTCCGGTTGTGGGCCAACGAATTTGCCTCCCAGTGTCATTTTATTATTCTTACTGTGTCGGGCAGAGTGGGGTGGCAAAAAATTCCATGGCTTGCCTACATCTCTAATGCCCTTGGGGAGGTCAACCTTAGTGCTCTTTTCCCGCCAGCCATACTCATAACTAAGACGGAGGGGTCCAGCCACAAATCTGTGGTAGGTGAGGCTGTAATGAGGAAAAGAATACTCTTGGAGTATGGTAATAAATCGGACGAATTCCATACCATGATCAGTAGGCCCTCTGGGATCCAACCCTATTTAACCTGGAGTCCTTACAAAAAAGACAGGTGGTCAATAACGAGGCGCGGTTTGATTCCCTTTTCTTGCAAGGGAATACAGCCAATTGGAAAGGATTCCCAGATTCGGCTGGCTGTCCGGTTTGTAGTCATCAGCTGGAAGACTTGGCTCACCTAATGTTTTTCTGTATTAGTTATGCAGGCATTCGCAAAGTAACTCTGTTACCAGCCCTAAAGAAGTCTGAGATACGTCATTATAAAGCTGCACTCGCTTTTCTTCTGAGTGCAGACACTGTCTTTATGGCTTGGGCTCTGCTCACTTTTTTAAAAAGAGCAATGTATTTTAGAAAAAGGCTGATGAGGCTCCAGGGAGATGGAAGCCAATAATGAAAAGTAGAACATTGGAGGAAATATTCTGTCTATAAGGAGTTAATAGCGTTCCTGTAAATACTGGATTTTATGGATTAATGATTATGCAACATTTACTATTTTTATCCCCTCACGGGTGGCAGTGAGACTTTAGGCCCGGAAGTCGTCTCCACTGGGGTAGCCTCCACAGGCTTCGCCAGGGTCGCCACGACTCCTTCAATCGAGGCCTTCGCTGGGTGAATCAGAGCCTTCACGACCTTGGGCACGTCTGGGGCCTTCTCCTTAGGAGGGGGGGTCACCGCTACGCCACCCCTTGGCTTTCTCCATCGGGATCGACTGGGGCTTCTCCCAAGCTTACCCGGGTTCTCAGACTTCCTTTTCCCTGAGCCAGAGCTCTGGCTCGTGGTTGATGGCACGTGGACATCGCGCCTTGCCTGGTAGCCGAGGAGCTGGAACCAACGGCGCTCCCAGTGCCAGCGGTGCTTTGCCTTTTGTTGGGCCACCGTCACCGGAGCCTTCCCCTCCAGCCAGTTAGTGAGTCAAGTCTGACGGTCCTTCAATGTCCGGATGGACATGTTCTTACAAAACGCGCAGTCCTCTTCCACGTGCGACTTGTCGTCGTGAAGGCAGTAGAGGCACCAGGAGTGCTCATCCTCAAATATATTCTGTAATCCACATCCAGGGCAGATCCTAAACAGCTTGGATCCAACAGGCATCATGCCTCCTTTGTCCTGGGCCATGTCCACGTGGGGTAGGCCTCAAACATCTTCTGGAATCCTCCAAGAAGAGAAACTCGACGAAAATTCACCCTTGAGGGGCATAGAAAAATTCCAAAACGGGTCCCCGTTGATCGGAAGAAGAATCGGTGGAGCTCGAGACTCGAATTAACCAAAGAGTTAACTCTTAGGAAAAAAGCAAAATGCAGTAAAAGCTCGAGAGATATAGCATGAGGACTCAACACTTGAAAGTGCGGTAAACACCTGAAGATGGTTGCCAGAGGAGGGGCTTAGATAGAGGGCAGTCATTGGCTGGAGGCAGTATGACCCAGAGACCGGTGATTGCTTGTTAGGAGAAAGACAGTTCAAAAACAAAACTGAAACTGATTTTTTCTTTACCGAGGCTTCCCAGCCGGACGACGGGGAATATTCATGAGCATGTGAATCCATGCCAGACCCCATGCTAGAGAATGTCAAACTTCCTACTGCACCTCCTCCGAGGTACAGTATCTTTCCTCTCCTTCCCCCAGAAGCTCATGGTCTCGCAAGCTCTTGTTCTCTCTACGTTGGACTATAGTAACAGCCTCTTTCTAAATCTACCTGCCTCAACTCTCCGCCCACTGAAACTAATCCAGAACAGAATTGCAAGACTTCCTCAAGCCCTGGAATCGTATCTCTCCATCTCTAAATTCTCTCCTTTGCCTCCTAGTGGATGCAATGATTAAATTCAAAACCCTCTGCATTGTCCACAAGGCTTTCTGGGGCCTGGGTCCAAAATACCATCAGCTATCCCTCCACAAATACCTCCCCCCTCGAGCTCTTCGCTCCCCTACCTCCAACTCCCTCAAGGTCAGTCGTTTTTCAAAGAAACGGGCTGAGGTTAGATCTTTGGATGGAGCCTCCCTCTGGAACAGCTTCCCTGCCACTGTAAAACTGGAGGAGAACCATCTCCGGTTCTGGAAGCACCTCAAGACGTCTTGCTTCTGCCTTCACCCCCCTCCGCCCTGCTGATCTGGTCTCTCTTGGCACTGTGCACCTGGCCACCGTCTGTCCTCTGGGCCCAGGTTCCTGCTCACCTTGCCACCCTCCTGCACTGCCTCCGGGCCACCCCTTGCGCTGGGGTCTGTATCTGTACCCATACAGCCCCCCCTCCTTTTTCCTTCCTGCACTTTTCTGACCTAACCTGCCTGCTGCCTTAAACTCAGCACCTGCCGGCTGCACTACCACTTTTGTTGCTTTTATTATTTATTTATTATTTATTCTGTTCTCCTTTTGCTCCGCACTTTCCACTTCTCCCCCCTCTCCCATGCACTTGCGCGTTCTCAATGTCACTGGGCCTAGTAAGATCATTGTTTTGGTCTCCCTTGTTCCCCTCCCTTGTCGCGCTATGAAACATGTGTATGAGCGTGATAGAAATAAAATATCAATTCACAAGACCTCGGGAGATGGCTCAAATCAAAGTTCATCTTGGGACTGGTTGTTTCCACCAGTCAAAGGGAAGGGGGCAGGGAGGAGTCCTCTTCGGAGATCCTCTGTCGCCCAGAAAACAGGGTCAGGACAGTAATGGTCGCTTCACAGTGTTGCAAAGGGTCTGCTGGCATCTCTAGTCATCTTCGGTTGCTTCAGCTTCCAGTGGTCGACTTTCTTTTCACTCCAGGAGCCTCACCTTTTATACAATTCCAGCATTCACTCTTCTAAAATCTTCCTCAGCAGTTTACAGAAAGGAGCATTTGGCTGTCCATTCAGGACAGCCAGACCGCCAGACCCCCAGTGGGAGCTGGTCCCATTCAAGCTCTCTGGCAGACAAAGGACAGGGGTGTGGAAAACTCCTCCCCCCACTTCCTGCCTTCCCAAACACTCGGAGCCCAAGGGTTCCTACCAAAGGCGAAACACACACAAAGGCTTCCTCCCCTCCCAGAATGGCAGAAGGGCTGACGAAGAACAATCACGCTAGTAATGGAGAAAAAAAGAAGGTAAGCCGCAAATTGGTTCTTGGGTACCCATATTGTGCACTACCGAGGCTAAGGACATAGCTTGTGTTAGAACAATCACAATAGGTGGTAGAACATGTCCACTGTCACCAGCCATAACTAGGAGATTGTCTATGTGACTAAAGTCAGAGGAGCTTAGAGAAGGGGGATACTTGTATCCTTTTGCGACTCCACTTAAGGTGGTGTGTGCCAATCTCTCAGACAATAACGTTTTTGGAGAGATACTAAGTATCCTTAAGAACTGTAGTTACTTTAGGATAAAGAAAAGAATCTCAAAGGAGGACCCTAAGGGTCGGCAGCAACACTGCCCATGAGGAGTTGTGTGCTGCAATAGTAAAATACAGATGCCTTTAAGAGTTATGGAGGAAGACAGACTCCATTGGACAAGTAAAAATACAAAGAATAGTTTTCCAAAAGACAGAGCCCATTAAGAATGAATGAGTGGAAAAAGGCTCCACTCATTCAGGATTTCAGAAAAAGGTCCAGAAGTCCAGCAAAAAGTACTGGGAGTCTCACTAGGCGAGGGGATGAAGCATGATTATGAATCTCCCCAACAGCTTTAATACTGAAAAACAAGCTGTGCTTAGGTTTTACAGTTATTCCGCAACAGTACTCCTCAGCTCTTAGGAATAACTGAAAAGTTCAACACTGGTGTTGGAAGAACTCTAAAAAGTCTGCCCATGCAACTGTTTTTAGCTGAGGAGAACAAACATGATGGATGCGACATAAGAAACTAAAAATGCCAATGGTTCATTTTGCTAGCCCACAGGCTGAAGCTAAGCTTGGGAGACAGCTAACGCAACTTAATCGGAATTCTATGCAGAGAATAAAACACTTGCCTCGACTTTGATGGCACACCGCCCAATCGCTCGCACAGCTTTTCGGACAAAATCGACATCCACCTCTGTGGCGTACTCTTTCAGCTCTGCTAGTACCTGGAAGGAGAGGGGAAAAACACTGTTAATCTCCAGCAGCTTCTTGTGATATCCTTTGCCATCTTTACAACAGTGCAGAGCTTCTGTGTGGAATGAGGTAGTGAATACAATTATGTTTTGCTCATCATCCACCACTCCTGCGACAGGGCAGACGTTTTGTGCTCTCCAGTCCATTATCATTTATTTACATTGAGGCATGTATAATTCACTTGCACTGACTACTACTATAACAGAAGCAGAATCCCTCCAGAAAATTAACCTGGACAGGAGATGGTACTGGGAGCACTGTGATGGGCAATGTTGGCATTTGAAAGGGTGGAATTAGCCAAATTGATTGAAAAAAATCTATCGAATGGTAGATTTGACCGATTTCGGTCAGTACCATTCAAACGATTTTTAAAAATACCGAACACACAAAGTTGTTGCGGGGTGTACCCTGCTCTCCCCATGTTGAGTATTTTTGCATTTCAGGAGGACGAGGGGTTGGAGGTGCCCCGCTTCCTCAATATTGGAGGCGGGGGACGGAAGAAAAAAAATTTTAAAAAAAAGGGATCCTGCAGCTTCGGATCCAACACACGTTCGGGGGACAGAACTGACGCCGCAGGGTAGAGGAAACGTAGCAGATTTTAAAAGGCAAGTTGGGGGGGGTTTATGATGTACTTGTAATTTGGGGGGACATGGGTTTGGTTGGTTTGGCTCGGTAAAAACACTTTCTCAGCAAAAAGGACTAAGGTCAATTCCACTGTGAACAATTCTACAACGGTCAAACAACCAAAATATAAAAGGGCAGGTTACCTTGCTGAAAACACAGTGATGTAGGGAATTTTGGGCTCTTGGACGAGGAAAGAAATGGAAACATGTCACTGAGAAGGTGTCATTGACCTGGGCAATAGTTGTACTAGATGCTTGGACAGTGGGATTGAGATGGGATGGTTTTTGCGAATATATTAAATAAAACTGGCATGGAATAGCAAAGCAGTGACACTATCAAGAGATGGTATCAGGGGCATAGAAACTTCAATGTTGAGCTCTAATACCAAATTGAGGCTCTCAAAGGGTGAAGGGAGAATGACCAAGAGGCATGCTTAAAATGACAGGAATGTGTAGCCATAAGGTCATATGGTGTGAACCTAGGCAGGTTTTCTCCTTTAATACCAGGACAGGAACTAGAGAAGATGATGATGGAAAATTCACCTAGAAGATAGTGAACAGTATTACCAATAAAGCAGGCACTCAAATGGCACAAGGTGAGGGGGCACCAACCAGGCCACGGTTTCCATCAGAAATCATAAGCTAAGGTAAGGTAATGTTTATTTGTAAAGTGCCTATACAAAAGCCAAGTGTTTCAAAGCACTCAAGGAGGGAGGCAACAAGGGGGAAAAACAGTCAGAGTCCTTGAATTTCTGAACGATACAATTCTGCACAGGCAAAGTATGTGCATATAATACAGTTAACAGTATAGGTAACAGCAAATAGGCTGGAAGACGATTCTGCAGTTTTTCCAAGTGCATTGAGGTACCACCATACAAGGAGGGGAGATAGACTATCTTCAAGGCATGGTACCTTCAGATCGTGTACAGGAGGGTCTGGGACAAGTGCAGGGCAGAGAGGGGGCGGGGGGAATCCAAGTGCACCCAATTAGTCAGAAACTGGGTAAGTGCTGAGAGATGCCATTCTCATGGGTCACTGACCAAGTGCCGTAGCAAAGTTAGTTAACCACTTCCTGGAAGGAAGACCAAACACAATGACAGAGGGAGCCGGGCTAGGCCAAAGTCAATTGGGCAAAAGTCTGGGTGAGCTGAAGCACTTCTCAGGAGGTAGGTAAAAGTCTTGCACAATGTTTTAGAAGTCTTTGTAGAAAAGAAGAAATCAAAGTAGGGCCACAAGCTGTTTAGGCTTGTGAAGTAAAGAAGCGGTTAGCAACTCTACAGAAGCAACCACAACCAGTCACAACTGAGAACAAGTGAAGTTACACAACAAAAGGTAAGTTCTTAGACTGTACAGTACCTTTGGTTAGAAGAAAAGGGCTTTGGCTGGCTTCCGTTCCTGTGTAGCTCTGCAGATACCATGTTCCTGGGCCTCCGTCGTGGGGAAAAGGGGAGGACGTCGATAGGACTTCTGCACTGCAACTGGATGATCAGCGACAGAAAGGGACCCACTTCTATTCAGTGGAACTTTGCGGTTTCCCCTCCTCGTTTCTAATCAAATGGCAACACTGCAGACGCTTGGCTGTCGAAGTGGGCTTTCCTTGTATCTGGGGTCCAGCACACTCTTGAAGTGGCTCAGGCTCGGTCAGTCCTGCTTCCTGGGAGTCCGGAGTATCTTCCTGGAGCTCTTGGCCAACTCAACGTACACGAACTGGTGTTCCTCTCCCTGGCTATTCGGTTCCAACAGCAACTGCAGGGGAATTTCAACCAGCTCGATAGTATGTCCAGGTGGCTTACTTTGGAGTTGATTGGTCCCACCAACTGAAGTGGTTGAGGCGAATTCGGAGCTACAGCACAGCAGCAGGGCTTCACCGGGCAAACCAGCGGTCCAGGAGTTGCAGCAGGCGTCTCCAAATTCTTCTTCGGATTCCTTCGTACAGTGGTCGACTCTGCCTTCCAAGCCAAAAAGCCTCGCCTTTTATGCAGCTTTCTCCCATTCATACCAGCCTAGCTGTCGGTCACCCCAAAGGGTGGCTGTCCTTGCCGGACAGTAAACCGGCCAATCACCTAAGAGTACATTTCTGTCTCCTAAGTGACAGAGCACAGGGAGTTTCGGGCACCGTCCCTTGCTTTCTGCCCCTTCCAGACACCCTGGAGCCAGAGGTGGGCTTCACTCATGAATCCCGCCAAAGGCAAAGCAAACAAAGGGAGTAAATCTCAAAAAGGACCTTTCCACAAAGAAATGGCAAAAAAAGAAGACTGGGGCCATTTTGACAAAAATGGCACCCTTGAGTGCTTTACTGCAGCCGCGAAAACGGCCCACGGTAAATGCACACCACAGTAGTTAAAAGTAAACCACTGCCACCAGCCATTCATCGAGGAAAGGGTAACAAATGTCTTACATGAGAAGCTAGACAAAAGGGGATACCAAGTAACCCCTCCAGGACCCTATTGTAAGATAGTGTGTGATGGGTCTAGAAAATTACAATGCAAGTAAAGTCAATTTCACTTCACTGCTCTTGGAAACAGTAGTTTATCCAAGAGATGGTATTTAAACCTTGTGGAAATCTGAAAGACTTACCTGTGTCACTGCACTGAAGGTGCTGTGTGACAATGCAAAACATGATGCCTATGGAGTTTGTCAGACCCCACAACCAAAAGAAACACAGAGTTCAAATCACATTAAAAATACATGAGATGGTGGGGAAAGGGTCTCACTCTCTCCAGGTTAAACATTCAAGTCCTCAAAATACAGCAAAGTTGCTGGGGGTCTCTAAGGTAGAGGAATTAGCATATTTCTGAGAATTCTCCCCAACACCCCCCAGACTAAGGGACAGGAGGATTTAATCCACCCCTGGATTAATCTCCTTACTCCAGTCGGTCATACACTCTGGAGAGAGCATCAGCATTTTGGAGATTACACCCTGATCTGTGTTCTATGGCAACTTCAAACCCCTGTAGGCTGATAGACCATCTTAACAATTTAGGATTCTCCCCCTTCATCTGCATTAAGCATCTCAAGGGTTGGTGGCCTATTTGAATTACAAAAGTAGATCCATATAAGTATGGTCTAAACTTCTTCAAAGACCGCACAATGGCAACACATTCACGTTATACGTTTTCCCACTTTGTTTCAGGGTCCTTCAGTTTCCTACTGATGAAGCAGATAGGGTGTTCCCTGCCTTTCCCATCCAGTTGACTCAGAACTGCACCTATACCTGTATTGGAAGCATCAGTTTGTACAATACAGGAATGGTTGCAGTCAGGAGCTCTCAAGACTGGGGCTTGACAAAGGGCTTTCATAAGTCATTCAAATGCCTTAGTGCACTCATTCCACCCGACCTTCATGGGGAATTTGGGTGAGGAGATCACATTCAAGGGAGAAGCTAAGGCCCCATAGTTCTCAATCAAGTTCCTATAGCAACCTGTGAGTCCTAAAATGCTCTCTCTTGGGTTTGAGTAGTAGGGATGGCACAGTCTTGTATAGCCTGTACTTTGCTAGGCAATGGCCTTATTTCACCTCATCCTAACTCATGTCCAAGGTAGACCACTTTACTCTGACCAATTTGACATTTACTTGCCTTTATGGTCAGATTGGCCTGCTCAAGAGCATGCAAAACATATCCTGGGTAGTCAAGATGTTCTTTCCATGTAGGGCTGAACACTGCAATGTCATCCAAGTATGCCATGCAGAAGTCCTCCATCCCATTCAGAACATGATTCACCATCCTTTGGAACATAGCATGTGTATTCTTTAATCCAAAAGGCATAGCCTTAAACTGGTAGAAGCCTCCTTGGGTTGAAAATGCAGTTTTCACCTTGGCATGGTCTGTCAGAGCTATTTGCCAATAGCCTGAGGTTAGGTCAAATGTACTGAGGAACCTGGCTTAACGGGGCTTGTCCACCAGCTCATCTGTTATAGGTAAAGGATGAGTATCATTTGTGGTGACTGCATTAAGAGGTCTATAATCCACACAGAACCTCAATTTCTTGGATCCTGCCTTTGGTACTGGTACAAATGGACTAGGCCATGGACTGGTAGAGGGATCCATTACCCCGAGATCAAGTATCTTGTTGACCTCCTTTATGTGGGTTCTTACATGGCATGACATTCTGTAACCCATGCTTTTGACAGGGAGACAGTCACCAGTGAGAATCTCATGCTGGCCCCAAGGGGTCAATCCTGGTGAGAGTGAGAACAGAGGAGCAAACTGATTTAACAGAATTTGGCACTCCTCCTGTTGTTCCAGAGTCAGATCAGAAGAGAGATTAACTCCTATCTTTCCATCTAGAGGTTATCACCTGAGGAGGTCAGGTAGAGGTTCACTCTCCTCCTCTAGAGCAGAGGCGAAGAGCACAAACTCCTAGTTCTGGTCTAGAGGCATAAACCTTTAAACATTTGATGTGAGACCATGGGGGCCTCCTTAGGATTGCCTAAATCCACCAAATAATTGACCACTCTGAGTTTGCCCACAACCTTGAAGGGTCCAATCCATCTGTCCTGTAAGGCCCTCTGCCTTGTAGGTACCATAACTAGAACTAGCTGGTCTTGAGTAAACTCAACCATGTTGGCCTTCTGGTCATGCCAATGCTTCATCAGAGCCAGCCTGACCACCTTTCAAGTTATCAGAAGCTTCTGTCATGTGTGTCATTCTCCTTCGGAGACCCAACAGAGTCAGTGACTCTCACTGGCTTGAGGGAAGGAGCACTCTCCAACCCTTCCTTGATTAGGGCCAATGGACCTCTAACGGATGACCATAGAGGAGCTCAAAGAGGCTGAAACCAACCCCTTTTTGAGGGACTTCTCTATAAGCAAAGAGAAAGCATGGCAGTAGAAGATCCCACTTTCTTCTAAGGGGTTCTTCTGAAGCACCTATCATGCTCTTCGTTGTTCTATTAAACCTTTCCACCAACCCATTGGTCTGAGGATGGTAGGCTGTTTAGAACTTGTATGTCCCTCCACAGTTTTCCCACATGGTCTGCATGTAGTGGGACATAAAATTGGTGCTCCAGTCTGAGATAACCTCCTTAGGAAAACCTATCATGGTAAAAATACCAAGGAGGGCCTTAGCCACTGCCTGAGCAATAACAGTCCTCATAGGTATAGCTTCAGGATACCTGGTAGCATGGTCTACCACAACCAATATAAATTGGTTGTCTGAAGATGTGGGAGGGTCTAAGGGACCAACACCGTCAATCCCTACCCTCTAAAAAAGGTACTCCCACCACTGGGAGAGGCACCAAAAAGATGCCACGTTCTTGGCTCCACCCTTGCCAGAAATCGGATAAGTGTGACTGCTTCTACAGAATGTATCTACATCAGACCCCATCTTGGGCCAGTAGAAATTAAGAGAAAACCTTCCTTGGTCTTCTGAAAACGCAAGTGACCAGCCAAAGGGATCTCATGGGCTAACTGTAGAAACTGAGGTCTCACCTTCTGGGGCACTACAAATGTTCTGTAGCATCCTGGGGGGATCTCAATAGGCTCACTGTAAAGGAAGCCATCCTCCCAATACAGCCTGTGCTTCCCTGGCTCTTGGCCATCCAGCTGGGAAGCTGCCTGTTGGCAAAGTCCTTTAAGAGTTGGACACTCTTTGATCTCTGCTGAAGTCTGCCCTACGGGGGCCACCTTCTGCAAGCAAAGTCTGCAGCTCAGGATGGTCTTTAGGATCCAGATCTCCAACAGGGGAAAGGTGCGTCATCAGTAGCTGTTTCACCATCCTCTGGTTGAACCTCACACTCAGCCTCAGCTGGTGGAGGGGTCACTGGTGTGACCTTGGACTGTCCTATAGGGGATGCCCTGGTTTTGTGCACAGGAGTGCTACTTTCCTTGTTTCCTGGGACATTGGGTTTCCCCTTTGTCTTTCCTCCTGGAATCAGAAGGATGTTCTTCCTGTGGAATGGGAGTTATAGGTACTTCTGAACCTTCCCATTGAGAGTCATTCAAAGTGAGCTCTCGGGCCTTCCTAGTCTGCTCCTGCTTCCTTTTACTGGGAGGCCTGGGGGTGCTTCAAACAACTTCCCAACAGGACTCTCCCAATCACTTCACTTTGTATACTGACAGGTATTCTTACAGTCATATTGTTGCACTGGATGAGAGGTGGTAGTATTGGAACCTTTCTGGAGAGGTCCTCCAGCAAGCTTACTGGGGCATTTGGGTGCCTTAGCATAATCCTCTGGTTTGCAAAAAGTTTCATCCACCACTGTGATGCTGGCCCCAGTGTCTCTAATGGCAGGGGTTTCCTGACCATTCACAAGTACACTGTCCTTGTATTATTATTTTGTGTTATTTGGAATAGAGTTGTACACATCTACATTCTGCTGTTACCACAGACCCAGGGACACTAAAGAAATACTGGCTGAGACTTCAATGGGGTCTTCAGCCAACAGTTGACATTTTCCACTTGCCATATAAACCTCTCCCTCAGGGGTGAAGGCTAAAGAGGCAGTGTGGACCCCTGAAGGTTTACCCTTACATCTAGGATCCCCTTTCACATGGTCAGTTGACCCACAAGCATAACATTTACCAACTGTTTTGACAAATGGGGGCTTGTGCTGACCTCCCTCTGGTTTGGCACCAGAGGTTTCACTAGACTGACCTTGTTTCCCAAATGGCTTACCCTTCTTATGTTCATGGCCCTCTTTTGGATAGGAGGATTTAGAATTCTCTTGGTCATCTTTCTTGTGCTGTTTTCCCTCATTCTTTTTGTGAGCGGTCCCAGAATCATTGTTAGGGGCCCTGGTGGCAACCCACAAGTCAGCAGCTTTTTCTAGCATCTTGGGATCAATCTCTTTAGAGTCAGCCAAGTGCTGTCTCAGCTCAGGAGAGCAGGCATCAAAAATAGATTCCAACAAAATAGATTTCTCATTCCCTCAAAGGAGTTCACTCTGTAGCGCTTTACCCAACCATCTAAGTTTTTCAAGCATTCACTCACCCAGGTAGCCCAAGGGGTATCAGTCTTTTTGAGGGTCCTAAACCTCTTAAGGTATTGGGAAGGAGTTTTCCCAAATCTAGCTATTAAAGCTAGCTTCACATTTTCATACTCCAATCTATAAAGTTCCCCCACCTCCTGTTACAGCATCTGTTGCAATCTGGGGGAGCCTAGACAAAAGCCAAGGAATCAACTGATTCCCTGTGAAACCCTGTATCCCATAGTTCAAAAGCACCCAACCAATCCAAAATATCAAGTTTCACATCAGACCTACTCACTGCATCTCTGGGCATGCAAGGTCTCTTTGGACTGGAAGCTCTAGAGGACTCTAGGATGGAAACATTTTCAAAAGACAATTTCTTCATTTCAAGAGCATGCTGCATTTCCAATTTCCTGAGTTTGATGTCCTGATGTTTGGTTTCATCTTGGATGCGTGACCTTTTGAATTCTAACTCAAGTCTCATTTTTTGAAGAGGCACATTCTGGACTCAGTGATGAACCTTGGGGGTCCCTGTGGATACAGGATGAGGCAAAAGGGCCTGTTGAAGTAAAGAGGGGCTCCCTTCCTGAGACTGCTCTGGCTCTTCAACAATATTAGAGTTCGACTCTGAATTATCATCCTCATTATCATTTTCCACATTTCCTGGGTTAGTAGGTGCGACATGCCTACTACCCAGGCTGATGATTCAACAATCTTGCAATTAGTTCATTTTTATTTCCTTTAACAGGGAGATTCCTGACTTTACACATTTCTTTCAGTTGCTCTACTGTTAAAATTAGGGCTTCCGGACTGACATTATCTCTATTTGGCATGTTACAATTGCTTTTCTAGTGGAGCTTAGCCTTGTGAAGGTTTTTAGTTGAACAAAAGAAAAGTACATTCTTAGTGTAACAACTCTACAATAGATCCTACCCGCCTGCCACCAGTGTTAGGCAAGATTGTATGCAGTACCCTTTGGGTTCACTACAATAACTCTGGCCTCCTGGAAATAGAAACCCAACCTGTTTAGTACAGACTTATACCAAAGGTTGGGTTCCTATTGCCAGGAGGTTAGGGTTGTTTTAGTGTACCCAAAGGGTACTGCATACAATCTTACCTTACAGAGGTTAACCATCCCAGAACCTGACCTGTGATTCCCAGGGTGTCACGGAGATGTGCGATCAGGATGTTGTGGTTTAGGCAGAGGAGAGTTCAAGGAGAATGAGGACCGAGGGAGTGTTAGTGTCAAGATTTGAGAGCAGGTCTTCACAGGTGTTCAGAAGAGCAGTTTCCGTAACGCCGGATGCTTCCTTGGGAGGAAGGCTCAGGTGCAACGTGCTTGCCTTGGAAGCAAGACTACACAGATCAACACAGGTTCGATCCCCGGGTCCGCACTTAGAAACCTAAGGGTATTAAGCATGTTATAAATAACCTATCATATCATATATCTAAAGCCAGACTGATGGTCATGGAGGCAACCAGCAGATTAAGTGTGGAGGGTGCGCTGAGAGCCAGTTTCTACATGAGTTTGCCTTGGAAAGGGGTAGTGGAGATGGGGCAATAGTGTGCAGGAGTGGAAGTGATGGCAGAGGATTTCTTGAGCAGAGGGTGCACAAGGGACTGCTTAAAAGAAGTTGGGAAAACTCCATTGGTAAAAGAAATTGCAGAGATCAGCCAAGGCTGGAGCGAGAGAGTCAATGTTGTCGTTCATGATTTTGGAGGGGCAGGGGTCCACCTGTTTGGATGAGGCCTTCATAGACCCGACTTGTCTGGTGACCTCATCAGGTGTTATAG
Source organism: Ambystoma mexicanum (assembly GCF_040938575.1). NCBI lineage: Eukaryota > Metazoa > Chordata > Amphibia > Caudata > Ambystomatidae > Ambystoma > Ambystoma mexicanum. The sequence goes on along the minus strand of NC_090931.1, from coordinate 433,616,701 downwards.
GGGTGAGAAAAGAGGAGAAGTGGTGGAAGGTCCAAGGGAGGCTCCAGAGGTGCTTGTGTATGATGTGGTGTGGAAGTGAGAGAGGAAAGGATGTCTTGGGTTTTTGCAGTGAAGTGTGCAGCCAGGCCCGAGCAAAGGTCCTGGGTGGGTGTGACAGAAGAGGAGGCTGCTGCAGGATTGGCCAGTTCCTTGCAGTCACTGAAAAGTTTGGCCACGTCGTTTGATGCCGTGGAGATGCAGGCTTGAATAAAGACTCTTTTCTTGGTGTGGATGCAGATTCGATATTGCCTTTGAAGGAAGCAGCAAGCCCGTTTGTCACAAGGTCCGCCTGACGCATTCCATTTCTGCTCAGCAGCCCTGCACTTGCGTTTAAGGGCAGCCAGATCAGAGACGTACTAAGAGTTTCACTTTTTGGAAGGTTTCAGTTGGACACTTATGACAGGGGCAAGAGTATCAAGCTGGCTAGATTTGTAGATATTGAAGTTAGCGAGGGCTTTGTCAGGGTGGGAGTCAGTCGCATGAGGAGGCAGAAAGGAGGTGGAGGCAAAGGCAGCCGTCATCACTCTTTTCATGGGTCTGGTGACTTTGAAACAAAGCGGCCGCGCCGGGTGTTGGCCGATGGGAGAGGAGAGCTTCAAGTGTGAAGAGAGAAGCGATTGGTCAGTCCAAGAGAGAGGTAGTGAGAGGGATAGAGAGAGGGATGTCGGTAGAGATGAGAGCATCCGAAGTGTGGCCTGCTTTGTGTGTGGAGCCAGAAGGGAAGATCGAGAGGCAGAGAGAATCGCATAGGTAGCGGAAAGGTCTGAGGAGTCAGGAGAATCCAGATGGGTGTTGAGGTCACCAAGCAGGAGGAGTTGAGAGGAGGGGAGTAGAGAGGAGGCCAGGTCAGCCCATTCCGGGAGGAAGAGAGCACTAACCTGGTAGCCGATAGAAGGTGGCCATAAGGAGAAAGGATTCAGGAGAGAGTGAGAGCCTGCAGACTAGGCATTCAAAGGAGGAGTAGGCCTGCGTGGGGATGATCAACACAGGTATCCATTCTGGGAAGATCAATGCCACTCCCCCTCCAGAACCCTTGGGCCTAGGCACAGAGAGGATCTTGTATCCTTCAGGGAGGATTGTGTCAAAGCTCGTGACAGAACTGTCCTTGAACCAGGTCTCCTTGAAGGTGAGCACATCAAGATCCATGCGTTCCAGGAGGTTGCAGATGTCAGACGAAGAGCGAGAGTTAAGTGTGCAATATGGAGCAGCTTGCCATCTCTGCGGGGTGGCAAAAGAGCCAGCTGGATAGTGAAGGATGGCGGAGGGGCCATGGCCGACTAGAGAGCTGGGACAGTGAGGCAGGGGAAGGGTGCCTGTCCAGAGAAAGGCACAGCGGGCAAGGGAGCCTGTTCAGGGGGGGAGAGGTAAGAGCCTGTAAAAGAGCAGAAGATTGGGTTGAGGACCCTGAAACATGATGGTTCCATTCAGATAGACATTAACGATGACCTTGCAAATGGCGGAGAGGTCAATGAGGAATTCCCAGCGGGTACCAGCATTAATGGGAGTGGAGGCGATGGGAGAGCGAAAGGAGATTATGTACTGGGTACATAGGTCAGGTGAGGTCAAGATCGAGGATTCTGTGAACGTCTCTCTGGCGGAAGCTCTGACATAGGTGTCTGCAATAGGAATGACTGGGTTGGAGCCCAGTATGTCCTCCTTAAGTTCCTCCGTCCAGATTTGGTGATAGGAGAGAGATAGGAAATAGAGAAGCAGTTAGAGAAGACAGGCGAGATAGTGACATCGCTAGATGCAATGGTGAAGAGCACACTTACCAGGCTAATGTTCTGAGGCACATGGGGGAGTGGAAGTACGGTGCAAAGTCATAGGGGGTTGGGGGTGACAGGCACTTTCAATGCAGGGAGGGGGCACTGCAAAAACTATTTTCAAGCAAACAGACTTTCATGCAGCAAACAGGCAAGCTAAAAATGATTTTCAAGCAAACAGATTTCATGCAGCAAATAGGCACAGCTAAAAGACATTTTTCAAGCAGACACAGACATTCAATGCAGCAAACAAGGACAGTTAAGAAGGGTTTTCAGGAAACGGGCACTTTCAATGTCAGAAAGTGGGGGCGGACAGCTAAAACAGATTTTTCAGGCAAACAGATTTTTGAAAGGCACAGGGATTGCGGCACGGCAATACAGTAGATGGTGAGACAAAATGAGTGCAGGCAGAAAACAGTCACCGTAACGCATGGGACAATTGCAAGTTGGAAGACTTGGAAAGTAGAGAAGAAGAGATTCAATGGGGTTGAGGCAGCCACTGAGCTCACTTGATAGCGCGGTCGGGAAGAAACAGTCAGGCAGAGCGTTGAGTGTGAATATGATCTTCAGAGGCATATTGATTGGTGACGACAGGAAGAGGGGCCAGGCACTGACCGGAACAGACAGGCCCTTAGATATGGGTCTTTGAAGGGGGGACTGGCTAAAGTCTGCTGGTCCCCCAATAGGCTGAATCTAATCAGGAACAGCCAATCAGTAGGAGGGAGGCGGGTGAAGAGTCAGTCAGAGTGCCTTCTAGGTGAGGGTAAAGGCGGCAGCCATCTTGGAAATGCTGCATGGTGCAGGGAAACAAACAGCACACGGGGCATCTAGATCTAGAGAAGTCCCACACAACCACACTGCAGACAATCTCCATTCTGAGGCAGTGAAAATGCTGTAGAATGCCCCACAGTGATCTGCGTTAATAGCTGACAAATTTGTAATAGTTTGATTTCTTTTCTTTTCCATTTGCTATCAGAATTGCTTTTGCAATTACGGCATACCGCACGTGGGATAGAAACAGTCATCAGTAGAGTGAAGGCATCAGGGACGGACTGCAGCTGCAGATGTGTTAGGAACGGACTTGAGGTCCTGCTGGCTCTGAGCAGTGAAGAAAAAGAAAGCCAGACAACAGACAATCAATGGCAATTAGCAGGAGTACCCAGAGAACACAGCCTGAATATAGGACCATGGACACCTGAAGGCTGCATGGTCTTAGTCAAGTAGAATTTCCACCTTGTGTAATATTCTCCTCACCTGGTGAGTCGCCCAGAACTTTTTGCTGGACTGTTTTTTTTCTCTGACTCATGAGTAAGTAGGGACCTTTTCCCTCACTCGCTCATTCTTATGTTGTACTCTGGGCATCCATTTTGGGTTCTTTTGATGGAGTCTATTTTCCTCAATCTTTTTCTATGGCATCTGTAATTTCCTATTACAGTACACAACACCTTTTGTGTAGTGCTGCAAGCAGCTCCTTGAGCTTCCCTTTTTGATTTTTATCATTTTCCATGTGAGAAATACTGTTCCCAAGGATAGGGGCGATACTTTTAATCCTACCTACACTTTTCTTTGCGAGATCTGTAACCCCACATTATGTGGAGTGCTGAGGGGATACTTTGTAACCCTTTTCTCACTTCCTGTAACTTTTCATTTACAAATATATGTATGGCTGGTGGAAGTGGATGATTTTCAACCATTTTTGTGAAACTCACATCACAGGCTGAACTCACAGCTGCGGTAAGGGACACATGGGAAACCATTGATCCAAAACGGTTGCTGTTTTTATTCTTGGTCCTTCTGCCATTTAGGGTGGGAGAGGTCCTCGTTTGTCTTTTTTCTTTGCCATGGTCCCTATGTGAAGCCCGCCCAAAGGCGCCAGTGTGTCTGAGAGGACAGGAAACTGGGAGGACTCAAACTCCTCGGGTCTTTGTCCTCCAGTGTGCCTGCTTAGGTCCACTGCTTAATTGGATGCTGGATGTCCTTAAAGGACAGCCCCCACTTAAGGTTTGAATGGAAGCATGCCTGTTGAATGTCTGGGTTCCTGCATAAAAGGCAAGGGTCTTGATGCTGAAGCCAGAGTCGACCACTGGAAGATCCATTCTGACGAATAGGACGTCTGCAGCAACCTCCAAGGACTCCAGAGCATTCTGATTGACTGCTGCTCCTCCAGCCTTCTTTTCCAAGCAACAGGGAAGTTCGGATCCGGACGACTTCCTCCCTTAGACTGGTGGGACCAACCAGTCTTAAGACGTCCTGCATTTTGGGCCATCCCTTGATGAACTTTGGTGGACCATCAGAGGCAATAATCTGCTAACTGAAGTCCCCTCTTCAAAGTGTTGTACCGAGAAAGCAAGCTGAATCGACCAGGCGGTAACCGTTCCTTGCTTCCCTGCTCCTGTGTTTGCCCATGCACATTCGCCGAGGCCTAACGCCCGTCCCTCTCTCCCTCTGTGGTTCTGAGTTTAATTGCCCAAGTGCTTTTACTTACCTTGAATTGCTTCAAACTATTCTACAAGTGTGTAAAATAATTTTACCTACCAGTATTATCACTCTGTGATTGTTGGTTAACGAGTACTTTTGCTAACCTTAAGAAACTCTTTCCCTTGCCTGAATTCTATCGTAAGGTTTACACTTGAATTGAGATACAACTGCAAAAGTCCTACTGTATATATGTTGTTAGGGAGAATTCTCAAAAATGTGCTAATTTCTCTTTAGCTTAGAGACCCACCGCTCTTTCGCTGGACTCTAGGACTTTAATTTGTTGCCTGGGGAGAGCGAGACCCTTTTCCCCACTCTCATGTATTTCAATGTGATTTTGAACTCTTTTGGTTGTGGAGTCTGACAAACTCCATGGGCATCATCTTTTTACATTGTGTCACAGCACCTTCGGTGCAGTGGCACAGGGAAGTCTTTTAGATTTTCCCAAGGTTTAAATACCTTCTCTTGGATAAACTCCTGTTTCCAAGAGCAGTGAAGTGAAATAGACTTTGCTTACACTTGTAACTTTCTAGAACCAGCACACACTATCTTACAATAGGGTGCTGGAGGGGTTACTTAGTAGCTCCTTGGTCTTGCTTCTCATGTAAAAATGTTGTGTTACCCTTTCCTCGATGAATGGCTGGTGGCAGTGGTCTACTTTTAACTACCGTCATATGCATTTACCGCGGGCTGCGTTCATATCTGCAGTAAAGCACCCAAGGGTGCCATTTTTGTCAAAATAGCCCCGGTCTTCTTTATTTTGCAGTTTCTTTGTGGAAAATTCCTTCTTGAGATTTACTCTGCGCGCCAAACCATGTTTGTTCCCTTTGTTTTGTCACGAGTGAAAGCCGTTTCTGGCTCCAGGGTCTCTGGCGGGGGCAGGAAGCGAGGGAGGTACCCGAAACTCCCTGTGCTTAGTTTGCTAGGACACAGGAATGCACTCTTAGGTGATTGGCCGGCTGGCTGTCTGGCAAGGACAGCCACAATGCTGGGTGACTGACAGCTAGGCTGAAATGAATGGGAGAAACCTGCATAAAAATGAGAGGCTTTTTGGCTTGCAAGGCAGAGTCGACCACTGGATAAGGAATCCGAAGAGGAAATTGAGGAGGAACTTGAAGAGGACGCCTGCTGCAACTCCTGGACTGTTGGTTTGCCCGGTAAAGCCCTGCTGCTGTGCTGAAACTTCAATTTCATTTCGACTAGCGAAGACCCGCAAGGCCAACTTCTCCCTCTTGAGTTGGTGGGACCAATCAACTCCAAAGTAAGCCACATGGACATCCTCTTAGAGCTGGTTGAAATTCCACCGCAGTTGCTGCTGGAACCGACTAGCCAGGGAGTGGAACACCAGATCACGTGTGTTGCTTTTAAGATGGTCAAGAGCTCCAGGAAGATCCTCCGGACTCCCAGAAAGCAGGACTGACCGAGCCTGAGCTACCTCAACAGAGTGCTGGACCCCAGATGAAAGGAAAGTCCATCTCGACAGCCAGGAACCGCAGTGTTGCTATTTGCGGAGACGCAAGGAGCGGAAACACCGAAGTGCCATATGTTTGAAGATTGCCGGTTGCGGTTGATGACCTTCCCATTGCATTGCAGGAGTCCCCAGACGTCCTCCCTCTTGTCCCCACGACTGAGTCCCAGGACACCAGGATCTGCAGAGCTGCCCAGGAACAGAAGCAATCTGCTGCACTTTTCTTCAACCTAAAGGTACTATACGGTCTAAGAGAACTTGCCTCTTGTCGTGTAACTGCACTTGTTCTCTGTTGCTGAGACTTGTTATGGTTGCTCTGTAGAGTTGCCAACAGCTTCTTTACTTCACAAGCCTAAAAAACTTGTGGCCCTGCTTTGAATTCTTCTTTTCTAGAAAGACTTCTAAAACATTGTGCAAGACTTATTACCTGCAAGAAGTGCTTCAGCTCACTTAGACTTTTGCCCAATTGATTTTTGCCTAGCCTGGCTCCCTGAATGACTCTTCTTCCCTCTGACATTGTGTTTGGTCTTCCTTCCAGAAAGGGGTTAACCAACTTTGCATTGGGGGTTACCAAAAGTACTTACCTGCTTCAGAATATTTGTGTGATCTCTTGTTCTGTTCTAATAACCTTTTTCTTTTTTTTTTTAAAATTATAATTATTACTTGTCTTTTAACCATTTAAAAGGTTTTTGCAAGTCGTTATGTGATGTCTGTTTTCTGGTAATCACCTCACCACTTAGGTGGGAGGATTTGCAGCGTTGAGTGTGATTTGGGCGGTTGTGACCTGTGTTGGGTCTGGTACTGCTCTCGAGATGCTGATTTTCTTTAAAGCTGCATCTAGGAATTTGGCAGATGCCATTGTCCTGTCTTGAGGATTCTCCAGATATTAACCGCGTCCAAATCGTTGCTTCATCTGTCGCCGATGGATAGGATAGAAGTGGCGAGATGTAAGCTTCTCTCTCTTTGGTCAGTTGTGGGCAGGTCGTGAGGAGATGCCTTATTGTTTCTGGTTGCTCTTGGTTGTCACAAAGACGGCAGAGGCTAGTTGTTGCCAGACGTCTTGTGATTAAAACTTCCCTGGTGTGTAGTTGGTTTAGTCGAGCTCTCATTAAGAGCTTTCGTAGCGTTTTGTTTGGAAATTTTTCACAGAACTTTAGTGGTTATCTTAACTTGTTGTATACTGGCAGAAAGTGCAGTACTAGTTTGTTTGAGAACTTTGTCGTTTGTGGTGATCCAGTCTTGGAGTTCGATCTTGGTTGATACTCTTGCCGGGTTGCCGATGAGCTGTTCTTCTGTGCAGGCAAGTTCTTCGAGTTTTCCTTGGAGAGTTTTGACCCAGTTGCTAAGTGGTTTACAAGTCCTGTTTTTGATTTCTGCCGCAATTACTTGATAGACTGGGATAGTGTTGGTTTGTAGAGTCTTCCTGTACAATTGCATAGCGCTCTTGTCCACTACTGCCGCTAGGGAGAGGAGGCCCAGTTCGTGCCGGATTGCAGCCATAGAGGTTGATTTGGGGAGGCCGAGGACCGATTTCCACAAGTAGCAACCAGATTGATGCAGGCATGGTTAAGGAGGCGTTCATTCCCTATGTCATGGTCAGGATGACTTGACTTGTAGAATTGTATGGCTGGAGACAGTGAACATTTGGCAAATTTTTTGTTTACTTCTCTTGTCTGGGCTGGGAGGTTTCTTATTTTATCCCATAGACATTTTTGCATTGTGCTTTCTTTCAGCGAGTTGTCGATCCAGATGCCTAGGTACTTGTACTCTTTGACCAGTTTGATCTCGACATTGTCTAGGTACCAGGTATGGCCTTCCAAATTTTTTCTTTCCCTGCTGTTTGCAGATTTGGAGAGGACGACGACTTTGGTTTTGGATTTGTTTATTTCGAGGTGGTTTTCTTTCATGTATGCTACTAGATTGGCTAATTGGCGTTGAAGTCCAATTTTGGTCTGGTCCAGTAGGATCAGGTCGTCGGCATACCATAGTCTCGACACAAAGGTCTGACCTATTTTTGGTGGAAAGGATCGGATGTTATTTTCTGAGTTTTGGAAGTCTCCAAGGAACACTATGAACAAGGCCAATAACCTTTTTCCTTAATCAACTCTTAAGTCTGATTCTAAATGCAAACAGTGGTATATTAATGTCCCCAGTGTCCTAGTTACTAAAGTCACCTTAGGGTGTAGGAAGTGTGTGTGCCATCCCAAAAGGGAGTACTACTAAGTATACTGATTTAGAAATCTTAAGTGTGTGCATATTGGAGTGTATTTGTGTGTTACTATTATATTGCCCCCCTTCTAAAGAAGGCTTACTCTAACTGACTGTTAAATAGGTTAATGGTTTAATCAAGAAACCTTGTGTAAGAGTTTATTTGAATACCTGTCACTGTGGATCTCTGTGTAACTCCCATACAGATCACATTGACACCGCTTGAGATAAGCCTGGCTACTCAACACTCTACCAACCTCTGTAGTACAGACGTATACTGAAGGTTGGGTTCCTATTGCCAGGAGGTCAGGGTTGTTGTAGTGGACCCAAAGGGTACTGCATAGAATCTTGCCTAACATATGTACAATGTCCCTTTTACTTACGTGGACTGAAAAGTTAACTTAATTTTGCCTTGTATGTTTAATAAATACACACTTGCAGTTACATATAAATATGGTTAGGCGTCTTCTTGGTTGCTTGCATGCTTAAAAAGGTCTTTGTACTCTACAACAGCCCTTCTTCCTCCTAGAGTAAGTCTGGCTGCTTAACCATTGCTCAGAATCCTTTCGGGTAGTTCAGGCCTATACTAAGAGTTGGAGGCCTATACACTAAAAGGAGAGACCTCTACAGTCCTAACATAAATTGAACTTTATTAAAACTCCAAAACAGTCTTCAGCCACTGACCTGGGCGATATTGGCTTGTGACGCCAGGCGGATCATTATGTCCAGCTTTTCAAGTTTCACATAGATGGGATCATTGTACTTCACGAAGAAAACTTTGATTTCCTGCTTCAAAATTTCAGGCCTGTGGAACACAAAGAAGGAAAGGTATTGTGTCAGGAATGAACAGGAACATACTGTAGAGGAGAAAGGATTGAGGAAAGGCATTACTGGTGAAAAAACTGTTCACACGATTATGATTTTACATATAAATAGCCAAGACCAAGTTAAGATATTCTGATCTGTGTGTTTACATCCCCACGCATTCACTATTAAGTCAAATTTTCCATTTCAACTGAAACTTATTAGCAGGATTTTCCTAGATCCAATGTAAAAGGTTCAGTAAGACCAATCCACAATTCTGTTGCCGGGCTTCTCAGTAGGTTGCCTTACGCTACAATGGCCAAGCGTGGCAGAGGAGTCAAACCTATCATTTTAAGAACGGCACAGGGTAGATAAAAGGTACAGGGTACTTTACAACACACAGTAAGAAATAAGGGCATGTTCACACTGTATATATATTTATATAGAGAAAAAACGTTAGTTAATACAGAGTTAAGATCTGATTTAGCGCAACAAAACCCATCATATTCAGCAGGTTTGGCAAGTGATTTTCAACTTAACTTGGGCGTACCCCCTTTAGCTGTTCCTTATGATGAACAAGTTACTTACCCCTGGTAACGTTCTTTCGACTGGCTGTTCCTCCCACGTATTCCTCATCTTTTGATGGACTCCAAAAGCATTGTTTGTTTTGGAGGCGCGAGTAAGAATGTTGTCATCACGGGTTATTGTGAACAGAATGAAGGACTGCTTTCCCAAAACTTCCAACCGGACTTAAGGTGGAATCAATGCAGAAAAGCTTTGTAAAAGTGTAAATTGTAGACTAAGTGGCTGCCTCACAATGTTTTGTTTATCGTAACACTCACTGCAGAGCAGAAGAAGTAGCCATGCCCGTAGTGGAATGGGCTATCAAGCCTTCTAGGGGATCTTTCCCAGCCAGCCTATAGCATTCAGTAATAGCCAATGTAATCCATCTGGACAATGTTTGTTTGGTTACAGCCTATACTAGCTTATGACCAGTGTATCCTATAAGCAGTTTGTCATCCAGACGAAACTGACATCCTTGAAATGTAGAACTGCAAAGCCCTCCGTGGGTCGAGTCTGTGCAGTCTCTCCTCTTCCTTGCCAGGATGAGGCGGAGGGTAAAAAGTTGGTAATACCATCTCTTGTCCCAAATGAAATTCTGATATGGCCTTAGGTAAAAATGAAGGTTTGACCCCAAGGACGACCTTGTCCTTATGAAAGACCATAAAAGGTGGTTTAGAAGATAGTGCCAGCAACTCACTCACCCTACGGGCTGATGTTAGCGCTACTAACAAGATGTTTTGAATGTTAGTAGTCAAGGGACATGAATGTAGTGGTTCGAATGGTGCACACATGAGAAACTTTAAAACAAGATTAAGGTCCCAAACTGGAACCCGAAAGGGAGATGGAGGGAACACATTAGTGAGTCCCTTTAGGAACTATATCACCAAAGGAATTTTAAAATAGGACAAGCGCTTGAATATGGAAAGCGCCACCAAATAACCTTTCTTGGTCCCAACCTGGAGCCCCAGATTGGCCAAATACAGCAGAAAAGTTTTGCATAAAAAAGGGTCCACATTCTTATGCCTGCACAAACTGCAGAATGTATTCCAACGCAGCGGTACAAAGATTTTGTTGCTGGCCTTCTGGCCGAAAGCAAGATCTCCATTACGTCATCTGGGAGGTCACAAACCATGTATCTCAGTCTTCCAGACACCATGAATGAAGGCTGAGTGTCTTGACCTGTGGATGGAGAACCCGACCCTCCTCTCGCTAGAGAAGGTCCTCTTTTTGTGGAAGACGTATTGGAGGGCAGATGGACATGTCCAGAAGGTCCGGGTACCACGTCCTCCTGGCCCAATCTGGGGCAATAAGCATCATGGATTTCTCAAACTTTCTCCACCTCCTGATCACGTGAGGAACGACATGGACTGGAGACATGCACAGAAGTGGAAACTCCCAGTCCACTACGAACCTGTCCCCTAGAGCTCCTCTTTCGGGGAAATTCCCTGGAGCAGTACAGTTCGCCATTACAGTTGACACTGGTCGCAAACAGATCCACTTGAGGGGTTCCCCAAAGGGTGAAGATCTCTTGAGCTAGTTCCCACTTGTGGGAGACTGCTCTGCCTGCTCAGAGCATCTGCCGCTGCGTTCTCTCTGGCCTGGTGTACTGCCGATAGGGAGATTCCTTCTTGAATTGCCCAGAACCAGAGCTGCATTGCCTCTCTGCTCAGTGGTAGTGACCCTACACCTCACCTCGCGTTGAGCTAGTACATGGCCACTGTGATGTCCGTCATTATCAGGATATTCTTTCCCCATAACAAGGGCAGAAAAGCCTTCAGCACAAGTCCGATTGCTCTCAGCTCCACAAGATTGATGTGTAGTTTGGACTCCGATGGAGACCAACGACTGCTGATTGTCAGATCATTGGCGTGGGCTCTCCCACCCCGTGAGTGAGACGTCTAACTACGGTGATCTCCGGCCATGCTTGGCACAAAGGTTCTCCCTACAAAACGTTGTCCTTGCAGGCCCACCACAGGAGATCCTGTGCGACCCTGTTTGGAAACAGAAGTAGGCCTGAGATGTTGCCTGAGAATTGAGACCATGGTGTCCTGAGAGCCAATTGAAAGGATCTCATTCTCAGACAAGCCTCTGGTACCAGCAAAATGCAGGATGCCATCAGGCCAAGCAACCTCAAGAAGTCAAAGGCCGGGAGCTGCTGGGCACTCTGAAATTTGGTGACCATCTGCAGAATGTCTTCAACCCTCAACCTCGGGCAGCAAGGTCTTTCCCAAGGATGTATCCACTACAGCCCCAATGAACTGGAGCTTTTGAGATGGTGTCATGTGGGACTTCTTGTAATTGAGGGAGAAGCCCAGTCTGTGGAGAGAGTGGCAGGTCACGCTGAGAGGATCCAGGACTTTTCGGGAGAAAGCGTCCCGATCACCCAATCGTATAGGTAGGGGTAGACTTGAATCTCCCCTCTCCTCAGACTCACTGCCACCACCGCCATCAGTCTGGTGAAACCCCTCAGAGGGGAGTTCAGCGCGAACAGCAGAACTCGAAACTGATAATAAGAACCGCCAACAGCGAACCGCAGGTACTTTTTCTGTGCTTGAGATGGATTGGCACATGAAAATAAGCATCCTGAAGGTCCAATGACACCATCCAATCCTGGAGCTGGAGGGCCTGAAGGATCTGAGAAAGTGTGACCATCTTGAACTTGTCCTTCCTAAAGAACTTATTCAAGTATCTCAAGTCTAAGATGGGTCTCAGTCAACTGTCCTTCTTGGGGGGGAATCAGGAAATATGGCGCATACTATCCTTTGTTCCTCTCCGTTACATGTACTGGCTTTATAGCACCTTTCTCTAGCAAGGTCAACATTTACTGCACAAGGTATGGATCTGGAACCTTTAACTAATATCTTCCCAGTGTAGGATTCTGAGGTCTCTGAATGAAGGGGAGGCAGTAACCTTGGGCTGTGGTTTGTAATACCCAAGCATCTGAAGTAATACCCCACCATTCTTTCAAATGCTGAGACAGTGTCTCCCACCATGGTGTCACGAGTCAAGACTTCAGAGAGGTTTTGTGGCGGCTGAAGCAGTGGCTGATAGTAAAGATGCTGCTGCTTGGGTGGGCTGTCCACCACGAGGGAATCTTCTTTGGCCTCTTTGACAAGCCATTTCTCTTTTCCAAATGAGTAGTAGCGAAAGGATCTACCCCTCCAAGACGGTCCACCGGGGTGAAAGGACTGAGGCTGCCTAATAGCGGCCCATAGAGACTTGGCTGCCGCCTTCGAGGTCTGCAGCTTCAAGTCTTTCTTGAGCCTTGCTGCCAAAAAGATGAGACCTGTCAAAAGGCATATTAAGGAGTCTAGACTGCATGTCAAGTGCAAATCCAGACTTCCTTAACCACGCAAACCTGCTCATCACAGTGCTTGCCACCAAGGCTCTGCTGATACTGTCAGCAGAATCCAAACCTGACAGAAGAGACTCGCACATGGTGTAAGTTATTTCAATCCAGCACACACACAAGTCCCGCCCAGCATGTAGCGCGCAAATGAAACCCTTATTTATTTGTATCTATAAGTTCAATATTCTGAACGATATACCACTCATATCACACCCTTATTCCTGGTTCATACTGAAACAGGAATCAGGCTAGTTTGCAAAGGTAAATATCTATGTATTCAAATTTATTCACAATATATTTTAATAGGTAACAACAATCACCAATGGGGTGATAGAACACTGAATAATATCTTTAATGCACTATGAATAAAGTAATTAGCTCAAAAACAAATGCAGCACTGAAAAGAATACTGTTGGGTTGGTTTAGAACAGATGGCACTATGGTTAGGAGTTCCCCCTGCAACACCCCTCAACCCACCAATATGCAATTAAATAGATGTGAGGAGAGAGCACGTATTCAGGAATAGCACAAATCAAACAGAATATCACTCCGACCTTCCCGCTTCAAACATAAGGGAAAAACGGAATTGACTTTTCAGCTGTCAGGATGGCTTTGAAATTGTCTTTGGAATTGACTGAGCAAAAACACTAAATGTGGTCAAAAATACTTAAATTATTATAAATTCCTATGGGAGCCGCTTTGAACAGTTGCACATAATCACAAACAATGATTTAGTCAGAAGAAAACATTTGAAATCTTAAAGTCAAAGTGGGAATCAGTTTAAAGCTATTTCACACATGTAAAAACCTTTCAGAATTTCAATTTGCGGCAAACTTTTCCTTGCGCGATATTCGCAATAACGGGTGAATCGCACTGTTTTGCACTGCGGTTTTGGGTTCTATGGATAGCTAAGCATGTTAGGTACAAGTAGGAGTGGAGATTTCACTTCTATCATAAAAAACTGAGGGAGTTAGAGGTTTTAGTAAGAGTCGTTTTTGCAAATAGGCGCAAGAATGTAAAACAGAAATGCACTTTTGAAAATGACAGATGGGTTGAGTACAATAGATTATGACTATGAAAAAGCGAATGCCACAGATGGATTTTACAGTCACGTGATCAGCGTAACACGCCTGTTGTGGATACTCTACTATTTCAGATGAGAAAAGAGTTAGCGCAAAGATAGTTCTAGCAATACTATGGTTCTGAATGAAAGATGGGATGGGTTTGAGATTGGGATCATACAATGCAGATATATTAGGGTCACTTTTCTTCCTATTAATACTTACAGAATAAGTTATTAAATTGGACCATCAGATCTGGTCATGGGTTGGATCTGTCAAGGAAGAACAGCACATCAGGCACAGGACTGGATCAGCTAGGCCGGTCACCAGATTTGCACAGGATCTTCCCTTCTTGTTTGTGGGTATTTCAATCAGCTGGATAGCGAGTTCCTCAGGCAAGCCTTGTGGTAGCAAGCCAGAGAGTTTCAGGATACTAGTTCAAAAGGCCTTCTCACACCACAGGGCTTCAGTGGTTTGCAAGAATAGGTTTGAGGATTTAGGCCTTGCTGAAATCAATAGTTCTCTACTGCTTTGCAAGAATCTTGGCATCTGGACCTGGAAGGATGTTAAAGCTGGATGTAGAATGCTGGATCAGAGTGCTTCGCTGGAATCAGGAAAGTGTGTTGTCAGCTGTCTCTATTTATCCTTTCAAATGACATCACAAAATGGGTGTATGGGCCGGCTTAGCTAAGCTCGCCCATGTGAGCTGGGATTGGATCAAAACCTCATCTCCGCTTTGCAACTGAGTGATTGGTTCGGATGATGTCACATTTTAAGGTTTGCTTTACAGTGCTTACAAACCTCCCATTAGCTACTGGTCTCAAAATCGGATTTCATGCTAAATACATATTTCTACATCGGTCACCTTTTACCCAAATCACACACAAAGATGCCATATTTTATGTAGTAGCTGTTCCTCAAAATCCCGCAGCGGTGGGATATTGTTTCACCTTTCTACAGAATTTTATCCTTTTCGCCATGAACACCTTTTCCAAATTTTCTACAAATTACCACAAATGTGCGCGTTCAACATGGGGATGTGTGTGTAAATTTTCACATATCTAATATTAATAAATTTCACATAAAACCACATATATTGCCATTCTTGTCCAGAACATATAACACAGCTCTACCGTCTCTTGAAACGTGCAGCCAAAAATTAGAATAACCGATCTGTCCTTTATATATTTTTCACCACTTTAAATCACAAGTTATGAGTCTTTCAAAATTGTTCTTTGTTCATGCTTAACAGCAAATGGTCCGCCCATTTGTGTCTCCCTGCAATCCAAGAACAGCCCCTCCTTTGTGAGTCCCTTCCAGGAGCAGATAACGACCACCTTCACACCTCAATTCCTGGGCTGAAGCTGTGCCATTGTTCCTTCTCTTTCTGTAGACAAAAGTCTGGGCTAACCCACAATTAGAATCTCCCAGTGAGTTTCTTCTGAGAGGATATCCCTCCCCCTGGGAGAAACCTGCTTTTCCAGTTCTTGCAGCTCAGCCAGGCTAATTAACTTCTTAACTCCGGAAAAACCTAAACTTGTTGCATCAAACATAACTACATTACTTTCTTAGCTTTACATTTGGGGATCAAAAACACAACTAAGATCTGTATTCCTTCTAGCAAAATTCATGTTTGCTAATCCAGCAGACTTTTAGTTTAATACTTTGAAGCTTCATCAGGGGCTCTTCTGACAGCTGTCATCCACAGGCAGCCCAAGGTACTACACACAGATTTTGACAGGGGCTGTCAGTTTACAGACAATCCGTTTTTTCTGAAGAAATGTTTTGCTCTTCACATTTAGGACTTTGTATGTTCGCAATGCCTCATAAGATTACATGAATTATAGCGCCAGGCAAGATTTTGAATGTTGAGAAGTGTTGTGTATAGGCATTTTTGAGTTTTTAGCAACAAAGCACATGTCAATTATAGGCACATTTTGGAGTTTCATTTGCAAAGCGCTGCTTCTCCTTCTGCACTCTGTTTGCTGGTCATGGAGCCCACTGGCACATTTTCTGCAGTGTGTGCTCTATCCCACCACAAACGCACCATGGGTGGTAGGTTGTGCATCCATTCTTGTGTGCAGCAGGACGCGGTTTTTGGTGCAAACAAGGGTTTTGCCGCCATTATTGCTGTTTCTTGCACCATAAGTATCAGAGTGATGCCGCATAGCACAGTGGAGTGGGTCAATACATCCCACAATGGCCTCTTTGCCATCTTTTAGAATGGTCAAGAAGCCATCTCTTTCTTCCCCTTCGGGAATACAGTCATCCGCCGAAAATCCAGAGTCCCATAGGGCGTAGGGGAAATTCGCAAGGGCACATGTAGAGTTGGCTGATTTGAGAGCCATGTTCCCAGCAGAAAAGACTTTCTTTGACCAGGCTATGTTTATCATCCTGATCTGGTAGGATGGTCGGATAGGCAACCTGCTTGTAGGTAGCAGTTGCCGCTTGCACCACCAGACTTTCTGGGGTATGATGTTTTGACAAGTAACTGGGGTCTATACTTGACAGCCTATATTGTTTTGTCAAATTTATATTGACTGCCAGACTTGATTCTGGTGCTTCCCAATTTGAACTTACTCTCTTTTGTAGAGCGACAAAGGGGTAGGATAGGATCCCTTTGAGGACCTTTGTCCAGGATATCTGTGAGGTCTTACTGGTCGAATGAGAGAGCAGGCCTGCTCCATCCCAGATAATCAATGATAATCATTAATTGTCTGTAAGAGATATCTGCGTGTTCATCTGGTACTGGCTTACCAAAATCCAACTCTGGTGAAATGTCCACTCCAGTGGCAGTCTAACTTTTCACGCAGGGGCTGCAATCTAGATTCATCTGATATAAAGCTATCGGGGACATTAGGAGTGGCTTATTAGAATCCAAAGGGTGGATCTTTGTCCTCATAAATGGACGTGAGTGACTTAAGGAAATACTTCCTAGGCAAAGGTGTGAAGGTTTTCTAAATTACTGGCAATGGCGTGGAAGGCTTCAATGGTTTCGAGCCTGATGCCGATGGAGTCGATGTCTTTGATGAAGACACCTTGGGTGTCGATGGCACTGATGGCGTCAATGGCTTCGACTTGTCAGGAATTGGTGCGTGATAGACTTCCGATGGCTTGAAGGATTTTTCGATGATTTTTCATTGTGTCGAGGCCTCGACGGCTCTCGATGAGAATCAGGCCGCCTTCTCCAAGGGTGTGCAGGATTTGACTCGAGCCCTTTCCTTATCGGCTTGAGAAGGCGCGGTAGGAGCATGGCCTACTTGCTTCGAGTGTTAGTCTCTGGAATATTTTTAGCATTTCCTGATTGAATGATTCCCATTCAGCTGGAGTAGAGTCCTTAGTGGGGCAAGATATACTCCTCTCAGGAGAAGCGTCAGAGGATGACGAAGTAAGCGACTGATGATGCCTTTTCTTCGACGACAAGGAGTGGTGAGAGCCACTTCGTGACATGGACCTTTTAGACTTTTTCCATTGAGGATAGTCATCCCTCACTTCATCGGAAGAATATTTTTTCGATGGGGTAGTCGAGGGGGAGTTTTTGGAGAGTTTACTTACCGCCAATTTCTCTTTACCCTCCTTCAGAGCTTTTCCAGGCACCGTCTGACACTTCCGACAGGCCGATGGGGAGGTCTTATGCTCCACACCGAGACCCCACAAGCACATTCGATGTGGGTATATCAGCGACATCTTGGCGTCGCAGTCTTGGCATTTTTTTAAACCTCATCTTTGGTGTAGTCGGAGCGAAGACCGACAATTTTCGAAGAAAATTATAAAGCGTGCCCTATTTCACAAAGCAAAAGCTTACTCGGAAAAACAGAACTGAAGCCAACGGGCACTGCATGTGCTATATATAGCTTCGATGACAATCTTCGAGACAGAAGCCGTCGAGAGACATCAAGTCAACTTCAATGACGCACAGTGCCTTCTGCCGAAATTATTTTCCTAAGCAGCTGAAGCTGCATATTGGAATATCAAAAAATGAGGATTACTTGGGAGGACACAATGCATTCGAAATTATTTTTTATTGGGCTGGGAAACGGGGGACTCTGAGTTAAGGTAGTCGTCATTTCACACATTGAATTTCATGGGTTTTGTTGCGATAATTCAGATCATCTTAACTCTGTATTTAGTAAAGGTTTTTGTTAAAATGGATTTCTAGAATCTGACCGTATCTTTGTGAATCGTGACAAATGGGTCCTGAACTGAAAGGGCCTGCAGTTCACCAACTCTCCTTATAGAGGTGATCACCACCAGAAAGGCGGTCTTGTATGCGAGTGCTTTAAGGTTAGCCTTGTGCATTGATTCAAAACAAGGCCCCATTAGTCTGGTAGTCCCAAAACCCTTGCCTTTTAAGCAGGTTTCTCCCATTCATGCACAGAAAGCCAGCCAATCAGGACTAGTTAATTTCAGGCATCCTTAGTGACAAAGGACAGGGGAGTTTCAAGAACCTCCCTCATATCCTGCCTTTTCAGACACACTGGACCCAGAGGCGGGATTCAGGGCTGAAGCCCGCCAAAGGCAAAAACTAACAAAGGGCTCAAACCTGGCTCAATGCATAAGTGTAAAATCCAGGAAAGACCTCAAGCAGAAAATGGCAAAAAAGGAAGACTGGGGCCATTTTGACAAAATTGTCACCCATGGGTGCTATGATGCAGCTGAGGATTCAGCCTGCGGTAGAAAAGCACATTGGTAAGAAAATTAAACCAATGCCACCAGCCATTTAAAGTAGTGAGGGTAACATACATTTTTTTACATGAGAATGTAGGATAAGGGGCTACTGGGTAACCCCCGAGCACTCCACATAAGATGGTGTGTGTGCTGAACCTACAGAGAAAAAAGGTGCTGTGCGTCACCATACAAAACAGATGCCTATGGAGTTTGTCAGACTCCAAAAACAGAGGAAATAATCCAAATGAGGTCAAAACACATGAGTGAGAAATAAAATAATCACTCACGCCAGGGTTAAAATTAAAAAGTCCTAAAGTCCAGCAAAAGAGCTGGGGGTCTCCAAGGTTGAAGGGAATTCGCACACAAGAACAAGTTACTTACCCATGGTAATGTTCTTTCGACTGGATGTTCCTCCCACATATTCCTTATCTTTGATATTCCCATATCCAGCTGGCTGCTTTGGAAATTTGTTTTCAGTAGAGGGCGCTGCACGTGTATGCCTGTCGAGTCGATGTCCCTCGGAGGCTTCAGTCTCGACAACGTCATCACGGGTATAAGTAGTCGTGCGCAGCGTCCGATGCTCAGTTCCGTTTTGAAGTGTTAGACATTGTCCAGGATGAGACGGTTACAACCCTTGAGAGAGCGCAGACTGCAATTACAAGGGAAGTTTTACTGCGGGCAACGATGGGAGGGGCGATAATTAATACGTGGGAAGACCATCCAGTCGTAAGAACGTTACCAAGGGTAAGTAACTTGTTCTTCGAATGGATTGTGTCCTCCCACACATTCCTCATCTTTGATAACCTCCCAAAACAGTAATTATATAGAAGGGAGTAAAAATTGTATTCCTTAAGTATGCACAGAATGCAACACTGCCTTCCCGAATTTAGTTTCTCAGCTAGAGGAGGAATCCAAGCAATAAAACCTTCTAAAGGTGTGTGCAGACGACCATGTGGCAGCTGCGCAAAGAACAAGTTTTCTCTAGCCGAGAAACTAAATTGGACATTACATGTCAAAGATGTGGAATACGTTGGAGGACACAATCCATTTGAATGTCTTTTACTTGAACTCCCCTTTGAAGAGCTGACAAAGCTGTGATACCCCTGGTTGAATGAGCACTCAGATGCTCCGGAGGGTCTTTACCTGCCAATTTGTAACATTCCACAATAGTTAGAATGATCCATCTAGAAATGGTTTGCTTGGTGATGGCTAGGCCCAGTTTATGACCTGTGAATCCCACAAACAATTGGTCAGTCAGTCTTAATTTTGCTAGTCTGCCAATATAGAAACTCAAAACACGCTTTCTGTGAAACCTTTCTTCCTCTTTCCCCGGATGAGGAGGAGGGTAGAAGGAAGGCAAGGTTATTTTTTGGGAGATATGAAATTCTGAAACAAACTTTGGGAGGAAATTAGGCTTCACTTGTAGGACGACTTTATCCTTATGAAAGACAGTGTGGGGAGATTTGCAGGATAGCGCCTGCAACTCACTCGGGCAGACGATATTGCCATCAAAAAGACAGTTTTGAGGGTAAGAAATCTCAACAAGCATGAATGAAGGGGTTTAAAAGGAGTACCCATTAAGACTAAATTTAGGTCCCACAGGGGAACTTGAAAATTAGTTGGGGGGGTAGACATTGGTGAACCCCTTCAAAAATGGAATTACAAAGGGCATTTTAATAATATGCTGGCCTTCTTGCCGAAAGCAAAACCTCCATTACGTCATGCGGAAGGTCCCAATCTTTGTACCTCAACCTTTCAGAAACCATGCATGAAGGCTTCAAGTCCCGATATCCGGATGGAGAACCTGACCATGCTCTCGCAAGAGTAGATCCTCTCTTTGTGGAAGACGAATCGAGGACAGATGGACATGTCTAGAAGGTCTGCGTGCCACATTCTCCTGGCCCAATCCGGGGCAATTAGGATCATGGTTTTCCTCAAGCTCCATATTACATGAGGCATGACGGGGACTGGAGGAAACGCGTAGAGGAGGGGAAATTCCCAGGCCACCACAAACACGTCCCCTGTAGGTAAATCCCCTTGAGCAGAATAGTTTGCACTTCCTGTTGACACTGGTTGCGAACAGATCCACTTGAGGGGTTCCCCAAAGGACAAAGATCTCTTGATCTAACTCGTGGGAAACTGTGCTCTGCCTGCTCAGAGCGTCTGCCGCCGTGTTCTTCTCTCTGGCTAGGTGTACTGCCAACAGAGATTCCTTCTTGTATTGCCCAGAACCAGAGCTGCATTGCCTCTCTGTACAGTGGTATTGACCCTGCACCTCCTCTTTTGTTGAGAAGTACATGGCCACTGTGTTGTCAGTCATTATCAGGACATTCTTTCCTCGTACAGAGGGCAGATAGGCCCTCAGCGCTAGACTGATTGTCCTCAGCTCTCAAAGGTTGATATGTAGTTTGGACTCCGATGGAGACCAACAGCCGCTGATTGTCAAATCGTCGGTATGGGCTCCCCACCCCGTGAGTGAGGCGTCCGTCGCTACTGTTATCTCTGGCCATGGTTGCCAAAAAGGTTCTCCTTTCAAGAGGTTTTCCCCCCCGACAGGCCCACCACTGAAGGTCCAATGAGACTGTTTGGGATTTGTAAGAGCGGACATCCTTCCTGAGAACTGACCACTAGGTCCTGAGAGCCCATTGACGAGATCTCATTCGCAGGCGAGCCTGTGGCACGAGAA
Source organism: Ambystoma mexicanum (assembly GCF_040938575.1). Lineage (NCBI taxonomy): Eukaryota > Metazoa > Chordata > Amphibia > Caudata > Ambystomatidae > Ambystoma > Ambystoma mexicanum. Next base: position 433,595,616 of record NC_090931.1, on the reverse strand, counting down.
AAATGCAGGATGCCATCAGGCCGAGCAACCTCAGAAATTTGAGGGCTTGGAGATGTTGGGCATTTTCGAATTTTGTCACCATCTGTAGAATGTTTTGAACCCTCACCTCTGGAGGCGACGCTTTTCCCAGGGATTGCATACAGGACTGCTCCGATAAATTGGAGTCTTGTGATGGTATCATGTGGGACTTCAAGTTGAGGGAGAAGCCCAGCCTGTGGAGAGAGTGGCAGGTATGGTGTAGATGTTTCAGGGCTTGTTTCAGGGAACTGGCCTTGATCAGCCAATTGTCCAGGTAGGGGTAGACGTGAATATCCCCCTCTCCTGAGACTCGCTGCCACAACTGCCATTAGCTTGGTGAAAATCCTCGGGCGGAGGTTAACCCAAATGGCAGAACTCAAAACTGACAGCGAGAGTTGCCAATGGCGAACCTCAGGTACTCTGTGCTTTTGATGGATTGGCACATGAAAGTAAGCATCCGGAAGGTCCAGAGATACCAACCAATCCTGAAGCTGGAGGGCCTGAAGGATCTGAGAAAGGGTAACCATCTTGAACTTGTCCTTCCTGAGGAATTTGTTCAATTCTCGTAAGTCCAAGATGGGTCTCATTCCTCAGTCCTTTTAGCGAAATTAGAAAGTAAGGGGAGTACCAACCCTTGTTCCTCTCCGCTACATTTACCGGTTCTATGGCACCTTTTCTAGCAGGTATAGAATCTCCTGCATAGGGAGCGGGTCTGGAAACTTCAAATAATTGTTCCTCGGTGGATGACTGAGGTGTGCGCAGAAAAGGCAGGCAGTAACCCTGTGTAATTGTCTCCAATGCCCAAGCATCTAACATAATAGCCTGCCATTCTGTCAGATGTTGAGTTAACCTGCCTCCTACTGCTGTTTTGTGATATAAACCTCAGAGGTTTTGAGGCGGCTGACGCAAAGGCTGAGGGTAAGGTAGCCCCTGCTGCTGCGGCTTATGTACCTCTGCCCCATCCACCACGGGTAAATCGTCTCTGGCCTCTTTAAGCTGGCTGCCCTCTGGATTTTCCAAATGTGGAATAATGGCGAAAGGACCTTCCCCTCAATGGCGCACCTGTGGGGCGGTTTGGAGTTTGTCTTATCGCAGCTCCTAGGGATTTGGCCGCTGCCTTGGAAGTTTGCAACTTCTCTAAACGGTCATCAGCTTTCTTACTAAATAGATGAGTGTCGTCAAAGGGCATATTCAGAAGTCTGGACTGTATGTCAGGAGAAAATCCAGAGTCAACCACGCAAATCTGTGCATTGTCGTACTAGTTGCCATGGCTCTGCAGATGCGGTCAGTCAGTCCAAAAAGTTTATTTTGGATTGCAAAAATCCATAAAACACATAAAACCAACATAATACATACAATGATAAAACATCCCTTAAGAGCATCCGCAAAAACCACATTGTACATTTTTTAAGACAGTCACAAAATTAAACAGAGTCTGCACTTCAAAGAAATAAAATAGCCTCTCTGTAATGGTGTATCTGAGACTCCCTAAGAACTGCAATTAATATTGCTCTCCGTATCCCGCTGTTCCCTGGGCAAAATATTAACAGATGTGGCACATTTTCAGTGCTATACCCACACACCGGGCAGGCAGCGGAATCTGGATAACCTTTCCAGTTCACGGTGTTCCCTCGCAAGAGGAGACAGTCAAACCTTGCCTGAGTGATTAACCAACAGTCTTTCATGGTCACCCCAGATTAAATGGGGTTGTATCACAAAAGGCTGGCTAATCGATACATGCAATTTGGCAGGATTATGTTCATACTCCAGAAGTGTTCTCGGCTTGGCAAACGCTTCTCCCAGAACAGGTTTATGCCCATTTGCCTCTGGTTTAGATAGGAGGGCAGCTGGCGGAAAAAGAATACTTAGGTTGGCCTCTCCTAAGGCTTTTGCTATTTAATCCAGCCAAGGAACTTTTTGCCAACCCGTCCTCCCCAAAACAGAACGAATGATGAAGTGACAAAGAGCCATGTGCATTCGCCCATAAACGGACCCCAAAGAGTATAGGGGCAAAAGCCCACTGATCCTCCCAGAATTCCAGGCCCAATTCTCTATGAATAGCAGTACACGCTGAAGAGTTTGGGAGTTCCAATAATCTCCTCAAAAATATATTCTCCTCAACTTGTAACTCATCAGCCTTCTGGAAACCCCATAATGGAGCCCCATATAGTGCAAATGCCTTAGATTGTGTAACATATCTTCGATACCACATCAATCCCCATCACTGCTTTGTACCCAGCGTTCAGTGGTGTTATTTACTGTTGTGTCCCATACTTGGGCATTCTCCATCTTTCTAGATACCTCAAATCTAGGTTTCTTTCACTTTCTCGTGTGCCTCCAATTTAGGAGTTCACACTCTGTCCAGGTGTGAAGTTTAGGCATGAATCACATTCAGATATAAGAAGGAACAAGTTACTCACCTGTAATTGTTCTCCAGCATGGGTTTGGCATGGATTCACATGCTCATGAATATTCCCCGTCAGGCCTGGAATCCTTGGTAAAACAAAAAACAGTTTCACTTTTGTTTATAAACTGTCTTTCTCCTATAAACCAATCACTGAGCTCTGGGTCATACTACCCGCAGCAAATGACTAGCCTCTCCTCTGGCAGCCATCTTCAGATTTGGTAGCACGTCAAGTGGCAATATGACCAAGAAGAGCACCAGAGGGGCAGGAAGGAGGGTTTGCATGCAAATCCATGGAGACCCATGCTGGAGAACAAGAGTTACAGGTAAGTAACTTGCTCCTTCTCCAGCATGTGGTCTGGCATGGATTCACATGCTCATGAATAAAGAATACATAGTAGTACATGCATAAACAACCACGGGAGGTGGAAAGGCTCAACAGAAGCAATTACTCTTACATCCTCACAAGGCTCACCTTCAAGCGAACAGGTTGCGTACCATTGCCTGGCCGACTCTGGACTTCTCCCTAGAATCACGGTCGACGCAGTAGAATTTCGTGAAGGTGTGCGTTGACCTTCACGTAGCAGCCCTGCAGATGTCTAGCAGGGCCACACCAGACAGGAACGCTGTTGTTGCAGCGATCGCTCTGGTAGAATGGGCCCTCCAACGGCCAGGCAACGGTCGGCATGCCAACCAGTGACAATGTGTGATACAGTCGGAGAGCCACCTGGAGATGGAAGCTCTGGACAAGGCCTTACCATGGTTAACAGGACCAAAGTTCACAAGGCTGAGAAGTTTTCCGGAAACTCTTCGTACGGGCCACATAACTTCAGGGCTCGAGCCTCATCCATCGAGTGCAAAGTCCTTTCACCCGGCAACGAAAAACACAGCTACCAAGGGCTTGTTGAAATGAAATTCCGACGGAACCTTGGGCATAAAGGAGGGGTGCGTCCGCAGCACCACCCTCGTGGAAGTCAAGTCAGGCTGCTTGCAGTACAGGGCCATGAGGAAAGCAGTCTTCCAAGTCAGGAATTTAAGTGGAGCTTGATGCATCAGCTCGAATGGGACACCCATGGGCCTAGCCAGTACCACGTTCAGTTCCCATGCCGGGGCAGGAGCCTTCACCGCCGGAAAAAAAACGGAACAGTCCTTTGGTGAACTTCTTCACCAGACAGTGCGACCAAAGAGAAGACAGTACAGGAGACCTGGTGTAGCGGGGAAATAGCCGCCAGATGCACTTTGATAGAGACGTGTGCCAGCCCCGCCTTGGACAACAAGTACAGAAGAATCTGCGGGTCCGTGACCCTCAGAGGATTGATCTTCTGCGTCCGGCACCACATTGCGAAACGTGTTCACTTGTGCCCATAGCACTTCAGAGTCAACGACTCTGTCCCTGGCAGGGACCTCCCTGCAGTCCGCCGGTAGCTCGTACCCTCCGAACTCCAAGGCTGAAGGAGCCAAGCCTTCAAGTACAGCGATCCTGGGTCGTGATGTAGGATTGCGCATCCTTCTCTGGCGAGCAGATCCGTGACCGCTGGCAGCTTGACGGGGGCAACGTTGACAGGCTGAGAAGATCCAGATACCAAACTTGCCGTGGCCATGCCTAGGATCAGCATGCATCGGAACATTCAAGTTAATTGAAGACTCGCAGCAGGAGAGCCAACTGAGGGAACAAGTACAGGAAGTAACTTGTTACTTACCTGTAACTGTTGTTCTCCAGCATGGGTCTGGCATGGATTCACATGCTCATGAATATTCCCCGTCGTCAGGCTGGGAATCCTCGGTAAAGAAAAATCAGTATCAGTTTCGTTTCTGATCTGTCTTTCGTAGTAGTAACCAATCACTGATCTCTGCGTCATACTGACCACAGCCAATGACTGCCATCTCCCTAAGCCCCGCCTCTGGCAGCCATCTTCAGATTTGGTAGCACGTGAAGTGGCAGTATGACCAAGTGAAGAGCCGCAGAGGGGTAGGCGGGAGGGTTTGCATGTGAATCCATGCCAGACCCATGCTGGAGAACAACAGTTACAGGTAATTAACTTGTTCCTTCTCCAGCATGGGGTCTTGCATGGATTCACATGCTCATAAATATAAGAATACATAGCAGTACACACATGCACAACCACGGGAGGTGGCAAAGGCTCAACATTAAGCATTACATAAATTCAACATTAAGCACTCTTACCTCCTCACAAGGCCCACCTTCAGTCGAACAGGTTGCGCAGCACTGCTTGGCCGACTCTGGACTCCTCCCTGGAATCCCAGTCGACGCAGTAGAATCTCGTGAAAGTGTGCGTCGACCTCCACGTAGCAGCCCTGCAGATGTCCAGCAGGGGCACACCAGACAGGAACGCTGTGGTAGCAGCGATCGCTCTGGTCGAATGGGCTCTCGGATGGCCGGCAACGGTCGGTTTGCCAACCGGTGACAGTGCATGATGCAGCCGGAGAGCCATCTGGAAATGGAAGCCTTCGAGAGAGCCTTCCCTTGGTTCACAGGTCCAAAGTTCACAAATGGCTGCGGCGTCTTCCGAAAACTTTGTGCAGTCCACGTAGAACTTCAGCGCTCTAGCCACATCCAGCGAGTGCTAAGTCCTCTCGGCCGGCGACGAAGGCGACGGGAAGAAAACTGGTAACACCAAGGGCTCGTTGAGGTCGAAGTCCAAAGGAACCTTGGGCATAAAGGAGGGGTGCGTCCTCAGCACCACCCTCGTGTCGTGAAAAGTCAAGTATGGAGGCTTGCAGCATAGGGCCTGGATCTCTCCCAATCATCATGCGGAGGTGATGGCCACAAGAAATGCTGTCTTCCAGAACAGGAACTTCAACGGCGCTGAATGCAGAGGCTCGAATGGCGCCCCCATGAGCCTAGACAGCACCACTTTGAGTTCCCACGGCGGGAACGATCAGAACAGTCCCTTCATAAATTCCTCCACCAGGCGATGAGACCACAAGGACCCCCGTCCCGTAGTTCTGGTGTATCGGGAGATCGCAGCCAGATGTATCTTGATGGAAGCGTGAGCCAGTCCAGCCTTGGCCAGCGACAGTAGGTACGGCAGTACTTGAGGAGCCGTAATCCGCACAGGGTTAATCTTCTGCGCACGGCACCAGACAGAGAACCTCTTCCACTTATGTCCGTAGCACTTGAGAGTGGAGGACGCCCTGACCTTTGCAAGAAACTCTCTGCAGTCAGCCGGGATATCGTACCCTCCAAACTCTAGTGCTGCAGGAGCCAGGCCTGCAATTTCAGCGACTCCAGGTCGTGATAAAGGATGGCGCCTCCTTCTCTGGACAGAAGACCTGCATCCGTCGGCAGCTTGACCGGTAGGGACGCTGACAAGTCCAGAAGGTCCGGGAACCAGATCTGCCTCGGTCACGCCGGTGCGACGAGTATCATCCTGCACCGGGACCTCTTGAGCTGGTTGATGAGTCGGAGCAGCAACGGCAACGGAGGGAACGCATATAGGAACAAGCCGTCCCAGGGGAACGAGAAAGCATTGCCCATCCTCCTCGGTTGGGGAAACCTGCTGGCGAACCTCTGGCACTTGGAGTTCGTCGCCGTCGCGAACAGGTCGATCTGGGGTTTGCCCCATCGCTGAAAGAGTCGGTCCACTTGATCCTGGCGTAGTTCCCACTCGTGGCTAACAGTCGGCTGTTAGGCAGAAACCTGTGCAGTTCCCTTAGGGACCACTGCAAAAGATTTAGGACTACAGGTGGTTGGCAGTAAACCCAATTGGTAGCAGTCTGTACCACCCAGATTTACCTGGAAGCTGTGGCTGAGCAGACAGACTTCTCTCAAGATGAGTTAGGCAGTATGCAGAGTATACACCATAGGTACAGAGACACAGTAGTACAAGCAAACACTGACCAGAGCTTTGGTGTAAAAGTATATCATTATTTATTTAAATACACACTTGTAAATTACACTAGCACAAAAAGAGGTAAGTAAATTCAACACAGTCACTATTACTAGATGTACATCCCTTATTCCTTATTAGACAAGTCTTTGTTAACACCACTTATTTCCAGACAGAGGTGAGCGCTTAACTAAAGATGGCACTCCAATAAGTTAAGAAAAAGCGAGGGAAAAGGCAGAAATTAGGAAAAGCACACAACACAATACTTTAGAAGCACCCAGCAAGGCAGGAAAGTCAAGTCTACTTGTGAGCAAAAAGTTCAGAGGCAGGCTCCCTCTTAGAGAGAACAGAGCACCAATGCGCCCAAGATCACACAGCTAAAAAGTCTTGAAGTCTTGCAGGGAGTTCAGCAAAGAATTAAGTCAGCTCAGAAAAGTTCAGTTAGCCAGCCTAGGGCCAACCCAAGTGGTAAGTGGAGACTTTAAGAGTCACCCCACACAGACCGTTGCGAGGGAGGCCAGGCGGACACAGTACCTTCGAAGTGGAGAGGATCCTCCAGCGGGGGCAGTTGTTCCTGGCAGCAGGTGCAAGTCACGGTGTCGTCCAGAGGAAGAGATGGTATCGACGTGGAGGAAAGCTGAAGGTCGTTGCACTGCCAGGGAAGAAACCAGCCGCGGAGTTCTCCGGTTAAAAGGTAAGACCGCGGTAGTGGAAAAAAACATGGTATCCCGGTTGCCGGGGTGCTTGGCACAGGCAAGGCGGTCAGGAGATGATCTGGGAAGGCGAAAAGACGGGCAAACTGGTTATCCCCCCCCAGTCAAAGGAAGACGGCTCTCCGGGCTGGAGATCTCCTCTGTCGTCGGGAAAAGTGGTGAGGCGGTTCAGCAGGGCTCCACCGGTGGTGTCGTCGTTGCAGGTCGGCTCAGCTTCTCCCTCTTTGGTTTCTTTAGGTCCTGTGGCGACCTCTGAAGTTCCAGTCCCCAAAGCCCTGCTTTTATGCAGCAAACCCCCATTCTTTCAGCCTAGCTATCAATCAAACATGCTAAGTGGTGAGCCGGGCGGCTCACCACTTGGGCCAATCATACAAGAATGCGACTTGAGTTGCCAAGGCAACTCAGTCCGGGGTGCCTAAACCCCCTCCCAAACCCCCTGTGGTACCCAGACAGAGTGGCACCACTTTTGGAGGCTTCTGTGGAGAAGCCCGCCAAAAAGTGGAACAAAGGGCCCGACTTGGGTTGGAGTCACAGAAGCAAACACACGCCATTTTGGGACCGAGTTTCGGCAAAAATTACCAACCGGTGATTTTAAATTTATTTAATAAACCGGGGGCATGTTCGAGGCTATATTAAAAAATGGTAGCCTCGAACAATGGGAAAAATCCCATAGCAAAATATTCGCGGTCAAATATAAAAAGTAGTATCCACTGCCACCAGCCAAAACTCGATCAGGGGGGACGGGGACGTGCCCCCTCGAACAACAGACACCGGGGCAATCGAATTGCCCCGACCAGTATGTCCACAATATGATGGTTTGTACTGGTTTCTGTTCATAATTTGGGACTAGTAAAGCCAATGGTGACTTTACATGCCCTGGGAGACAGTAGTCAGTCCCAGGGTATAGAGTCTATGTTTGGGGGTCACTATGACACCCCTGGGTTACTGCACGGAGGGTGCTGTGTAACCCACATACCAAAAACACATGAAGCCCTATAGGGTAAAGGACCCCATAGCCCATAAAACACATTCAAAGTCAAAGGAACACCCCAAATCATGTCTAAGAGTGGGAGAAAAAGAGTCTCACTCTTAGCAGGAGAGAAAAAAATAAACCCCAAAAATCCTAGGTTTGGGAAATTAGCCTTTACAGAGAATTCTCCCTAACATCGGCAATGGTGTTTTTTTAATCCCTGCCAGATGAAACGGCACCAGAAACATCCCTTGAGCAACGGCCCAATGCCACAGATCCTGGGCTTCCTGGGATAGGGCCGGGGATCTGGTTCCGCCCCGCTTCTGGATGTAGAACATCGTGGTGGTGTTGTCGGTGAAGATCCTCACCACCTTGCCCTTGAGGGATGGGAGAAATGACCCGAGGGCCCAGAACACTGCCTGGAACTCCAGGATGTTGATGTGGAGCGGCTTCTCCTCCGGGAGCCAAAGGCCTCTCGCGTGAAGATCTCCGGTGTGTGCTCCCCACCCCCCCAGGGAGGCATCCGTCGTCACCGTCGCGTGGTGGGCCTGGGTCTGAAAGTCTGTCCCTGCCGCTAGAGGAGCACGGGTGCCCCACCACCGGATCGCTTGTCGGAAGGTCTCGTTGAGAGGGATCCTGTCCTCGAAGCTGCCCGTCGCTTGAATCCAGCGGGTGTCGAGGAACTCCTGTAGAGGGCGCATCCGAAGTCTGCACAGGCACACGAGATAACTGCAAGAGGACATCATCCCGAGGAGGGACTTGATGGACCTCACCCTGGCCACGTCCGTGGCCAGCAGACGCTGCACCTTGCCTAGGATGGCCTTTGTCCTTTCCTCCGACGGCGAGGCCAGACGCGCCACTGTGTCGAGCTTGGCTCCCAGAAACAGTGCGACTTGAGAGGTGACCAGGTGGGACTTGGGGAAGTTGATGGAGAACCCCATGTCCGTGAGCAGCTGGACAGTCTTTGCTGTGCGTTATATGGCGAGCTCCCTTGTCCTTGCGCGGTTGAGCCAATCGTCCAGGTAGGGGTAGACGTGGATCCCCTGCAGGCGCAGCCGCGCCGCCACTGGAGCGAGGCACTTGGTGAAAACCCTGGGTGCCGACTTCAATCCGAACGGGAGGGCCTTGAACCGGTAGTGCCGCCCTTGGACCACGAACCTGAGGAACTTCCGGTGTCCTTTTAGAATGGGAATGTGAAAGTATGCATCCTCCACATCCAACAACGACAGGAAATCGCCCTCCTCCAGCTGTCCCAGCATGTGCTGGAGGGTGACCATCTGAAACTTCTGTGGCTTGATGTACTTTTTCAGTCGTCGCAGGTCCAGGATGGGTCGCCACCCTCCCGTCTTCTTTTTCACGAGGAAGTACCTTGAGTATACTCCGGAGCCTTTTTAGGACGAGTTCGATGGCACCTTTCTTGAGCATCGCCCTTACCTCCAACAGTAGTTGAGGGACGTGGGTTTCTTTCCTGGCCACGGGAGGAATGCGGGGGCACATTTTTAGAAATTCGAGGGCGTGCCCCTGGGCCAGGGCGTCCAGCACCCAACGGTTGGTGGAGAGACTCCCACACGCTGACGAACTTCGCCAGCCGGCCTCCCACCGGGGTGCTTCGGTGGGGGCCCGACGACGCGGTCGGTTCAATCTTACTTGGAGGACGCCTTGGCCTCCCTGGCGACGACAGCAGGATCCACCCGACTTGCCTCATCCTCTATAGGCTTCCTGCGACGAGGAGCTGGCCGCTTGGCGGTACGTAGAGGAGCCACCGCCGAATCCCTTGGAGACACCCTGCTTGCCTCCGGAGCTCCGAAAGGATGGCCTTTGTTGCTGGAGAACTCCTAGGGCCTTAGCTGTCTCCGTATACGCCTTGATGGCTTGGAGGGACTCATTCACTGTTTTCCCAAACAGGTTGTTCACGTCGAACGGCATTTCCAAAACCTTGGTTTGTACATCCTGGTGGAAATCCGTCGCCTTGAGCCACCCTCGTCTGAGGCAAACGCTGTTGCCTAGATGGCGGAAACCGGTGTCGGCAATGTCCGTTGCCACCGTTATGGCGTGGTCCGACGCCACCTCACCTTCCTGCAAGATCTCCAGGGCCTCAGCCCTCTTGTCGTCCGGTAGGAAGTCCAAGGGGGGGCGATCTTGTACTATAACTCCGTCGTAGCGGGCCACGATCGCGAGGGCGTTGGCCGCCTTAATCGTCGTTGCCACCGACGAGATAACTCTTCGTCCCATTGCATCCAGCTTCTTTCCTTCGCCTACCGGCGGGGAAGCTGATGTTGAGGCCGATGGTCCCCACTTCCCCCCCCGCTTTCTTCTTGGCCGCCGCTGAGACGACCAAGTCAGGGGTCGTTTGCGCCCTAAGGCACAAAGGGGCCGCGTCGGGGACCCGGTACTTCTTCTCATACCAATCCCTCTTGGCAGGCGTCGTAGACGGGTTCTTGAGAAGGGTGAGACCCTCGTCCCACCCAGATGTCATCCAACAGAGGCACGGCGAGGACTGTCTTCCTCTTGGCCTCGCGCCGTTGGTAAAGGAAACCTTCCTCCTCCTTGTCTTCGGGGCAGAGCTGAAAAAGCTCAGATGCCCTGGCGATCGTAGCGTGGAAAGACCCAATCTCGTCGGGCGGGGAGGCCCGGGCTGGAGGCGATGGGAGCTCCGTCCCGTCACCGACGTCATCATCCGTACCTGTCTTGGCAGTGTCCGTTCCCGTGTCAACCCCAGGTACGGGGGACGTGGGCAAAGGCTGAGCAGGCCGCGAGGGCTGAAAAGGCAGGGCTGAATGGGTCCGTCTTCTCTTGTTTGGGGGACTTCCCCCACGGGCCTGGTTCCGGCTCCTCCGTCGGTGGTAGGGGCAATCTCGTCCTCATCTCCGAACATAACTATTGTATTGTCAACAAAATGGCCGCCGAGTTGTCCTGCGGCCCAGGAAGCGACGGTTGACTAGGAACCTCGCCGGCGCCGTCCTCTTAGTCGGGATCCCTCCCGTGGGACCGGACCTCTTTGACGCCCTCGTCGAGGCCCTCCAAGACTTCAACCAGTTCCTCCTCAGAGGCTGTGTCCGTGTCCACAATGGCAACCGGCTCCCCCCCCCTCTTTTTCCGCCGGGGTCATCACGGGGGTCTTCTCGATGGGCCTGAAAGAGGCTTCCCTCCACGGTGGCAGGGAAACTCTGGGCCCCGAGGTCGCCTCCACTGGTGTAGCCTCTGCAGGCTGCGCCAGGGCCACCGCGACTTCCTCGATAGAGGCCTTACCCGGGTCAATCAAGGCCTTCACCACCTTCTGTGGGCCTGTGGCCTTCATCTTGGGGAGAGGGTCACCACCTTGGTCCCCCTCGGCTGGATCCTTCGAGACCAACTGGGGCCTCTCCAGAAGCTTCGACTGGTTCTCTGCTTTCCTCTTCCCTGAGCCAGAGAGTTGGCTCGTGGTTGATGGTGCTGGAGAGGATGCGCCCTGCCTGGCAGCCGAGGAGCCCGACCGTTCGGCGTTCCCGGTGCCCGCGGACGCGTGGTGCTTTGCCTTCTGTTGGGCCCCCGTCACCGGTGCGCCCTCACAGGACTTAGAAGACCGCTCAGACTTCTTCTCACCTGACGGGCTCTCTCCTTCCAGCCAGTTGGAGAGACGAAGATATCGATCCTTGATGGTCCATTCCGACATGTTCCCGCAAAACGCAGTCCTTCACGTGCGTTTTGTTCTCATGAAGGCAGTAGAGGCACTTTGAATGTTCGTTCTATTTGAACACATTCTGCAGCTGGCATCCAGGGCAAACCTTGAACAGCTTTCCGGGCGTCGAGCTTCCTTTCTCCTGGGCCATGTCCGGGGTAGGCCACAGAAACTTCTGGACTCCAGTGTAACTCGATGAAAACCTCACCCTTGAGGGGCATAGAAGAATCCGAAACGGGTCCCCGTTGATCGGACGTAGACACGGTGGAGCTTGAGGCTCTATTTGACCTAAAAATTTGAAAATCCCTTTGAAAAGCGCAGCAAAAAGCTTGAGAGCTAAACACAAAAACTCCCAACACTTGAGCGTGCAGTAAAAATCTGAGGATGGCTGCCAGGGGAGGGGCTTAGGGAGAGGGCAGTCATTGGCTGGGGGCAGTATGACCCAGAGATCAGTGATTGGTTACTACTAAGAAAGACAGATCAGAAACTAAACTGATACTGATTTTTTCTTTACCGAGGATTCCCGGCCTGACGACGGGGAATATCCATGCCAGACACCATGCTGGAGAACAGGCATTCCCACGGGAAGGAGAATGCGTCCCCCATGTTCTCCTGGCTGGGGGAACCTGCTGACGAACCTCAAGAGACAAGGAACTGACTCTTGTGCCTCGTTGCAAGTCAGACGTGCCGGTCCTTCATCGTGCGCTTGGAGAAGCAACAGCAGATCTCACAATCTTCTTCCTTGTACGTCGGGTGTAGACAATACAGGCACTGGGAATGCTTGTCCTCCGTGAAAACATTCTGCAAGCCGCAGCTGGTCCAGAGCTTGAAGAGGGAAGCGGAGTCCTTCTCCGTCATGATCCGGCGTGGTGTATGCCTGATTGACTTCTAGAAACTTCCAAGAAGAACACTCAATGATTTATGCAATTGATGGGCGATGAAAGATGCATAAAAACGGGTTGCCGGTTATCGGATGGATAAAAAATGGAGCACACAGACTCGATTGAACAAAAACAGTTTTCCTATCGAAAAAGGGCAAAAAATGCAGAAAGCTCGAAGGGCGAAATGTGACTCCCATCAACACTTGAACGTGAAATAAAAAAAATGAAGATGGCTGCCAGAGAAGGGGTTTAGGGAGAGGGGAGTCAGTTATTGGATTTATAGGAGAAAGACAGTTTATAAACGAAAGTGAAACTGTTTTTTCTTTTACCAAGGATTCCCAGCCTGATGACAAGGAATATTCATGAGCATGTGAATCCATGCCAAACCCCATGCTGGAAAACTATGGCGATTAGTTATTTGTCACATCAAATAGGACTAGCCACATAGAAGAACTTAGTGAGTAGTCAAAGCACTAAACACCCGCTTCTACCTCCTCAAACACACCACCCAAACACTACACACGTCCACTAGTCTAGAAAACCTATACCCGAACACAAACCCAACACAAGCAACACACACTTACAACAAACTAACCCGAACACTGAGCCTTAACCATACTGACAACACGCCAGTGTACACAACCTAAAAAGCCTGCCAATCTATCCATAAAACACACACACACCCCAACATGACAAACAGCCAAACAGAAAACACCCAAGGCATTCGACCTTACCCGTATGGATACAACAAGCCAGTGCACGCAACCTAGCATCTGCAAGTCAATACACAAATGCCAGTTTCTCCTGGTTCTGGACCTATCCTCTCATTCCTCCCTCACTAAGCAACCACTTACTCTTTCTTGCAGAGCCACGTGAGCGCCTGGAGACTGCCCTTGGGGGGGTTTTGGTGCGCAGTATAAATCAACATAACCTAACTTAACGGGGGCACAGCTATCTCTGCAACCACAAATCTAGCCCACCTCTCTCCTATCTTATTACCACCAAATAGAAGGTAACGTGCATGTACCCACTCCCATTCCATAACTGTCTCCCACAGACTCACTGAGTTGTGAACTCTGTTGCCCAGCCTTCTGTCACATCAAGAAAATTATTACTGAGCAATATCTCACAACTAGATAGACTACACTCTGTGCTAGCTAGTCCAGCTAAAACTGCATATATGTTACAAAGAATTGTGAAGATTAGCATTATGTCATATCAACAGATCTGTAATACTAGCTTGCGTCACAGTCCGCTTGCGTCACATCTAAACAGAATTGTGAATGTCAGCTTGCACCACACCTAGACAGAATTGTCAAGATTAGCCTCCGTCCCATCTAGACAGAATAGTGAAGATTAGCTTACGTCACATCAAGAGAGAATTGTGTATGTCAGCTTGCACCATGTTAGGCAGAATTGCAGGCAGTACCCTCTGGGAACACCACACACAATTAGGACTAAATAGGTAAGCAAAAAACAACCTTTAGTATAAGTCTGTACCACACACTTTTGGTAGCGAGCTGAGCAGCCAGGCTTATCTCAAGAGGGAATGTGAGCAGTAGCAGAAGTTACACAAAAGTAGCACAATCACAGTGGTTCAAGTAGACACACTGAAGGTTTCTTGGTAAAATGACTTAAACATTTACACAGTCATTTAGAAAACGTTCACTAGTAGAAATCAACTCAATATTGAACACCAAAATACTACAGTATCAAGCTAAGTTAAAAAGACAGTTTGCGCTCCCCTGAAAAAGGAGACAAATGGCACTTCAGTACTTTCAAATAGGAATAAAAAGCATAGGTTTGTACAAAAGGTTAGAAAGACACTTCTGTTAGATAATGCAAAGGTTCAGTGTACCAAGAGGGTCAGTTCGATTCAACAGGCCAGGCCAAAGTCAATAGTCTAGTGTTCTTGGATAGGACAGCACAGTTCTGGTACAAACGGAGAAGTCTTTGTAAAAGTTTTTTGAAGTAGTCTTGACGATAAAGAAAAATATGCTGGGTCACAAGCTGATTAGGCCTGCGAGTTAGGAAAGTTTCACAAACTTCCTCCACAAGAGTTAGGATCTCTCAACCAAATGGCACAGTACCTTAAAGTGGAGCAAAAAGATGCAGCTGAAGACGTTGGTTCCTGGCAGGTCCTGCAGGTCTCGCTGTTCCTGAGCCTCAGTCGTGGGGACAAGAGGGAGGACATCGGGGGGACTCCTGCACTGCACAGGATCGTAGTCGCAGCAAAAAAATGTCGTCACTTCAGCTCAAGTAACTGTGGCTTCCAAACACAAACTGGAATCCTTCCCCCTGGTTCACCTTAACCAGGTCCGAGAATGGTGTCCAGGCATTGGCAGAGTTGATTGGTCCCACCAACTCAAAGGAAGAAGCCATCCTTGAAGGAGCTTTTCTGTCGAGGGAGTTTCAGGCAATTCGGACCCACAGCAGGGCTTCACCGGGAAAACCAACGGTCCAGGAGTTGCAGCAATAGGAGTTGCAGCAGTAGTCTTCCTTCATTCCAGTGGTCGACTGCCTTCCAGTCCTGGAGACTCGCCTTTTAAACAGTTTTCTCCCATTAATTCCAGCCTAGCTGCCACTCACCCAGCAGGGTGGCTGTCCTTACCGGACAGTCAGCCAGCCAATCACGCCAGAGTGCATTTGGGTCTCCTAGGAGACTAAGCACAGGGAGTTTCAGGCACCTACCTCACTTCCTGCCCACCCGACACTTATACGCCATGGGCGGACTTCAGTCCTGAAGCCCGCCAAAGGTTCACAAACAAAGGGACCAAACCAGGTTTCGAGCGCAGAGTTAAACCCCAGAAGGACCTTTCCACAAAGAAACAGCGAAAAAAGATGACCAGAGTAGGTTTGTTACAGAGGGGTCTTGGGCGCCATATTGGAAAACATGGCTGACCAGTGTTCGCGGTCGGGAAAAATCATGGTAGTTCGTTATAATACCACTGCCACCTGCCATTTCAATAGGAAAGGGTAACATTTGACTGTTACAAGAGTGTTTAGACATAGGGGATGCTAGGCAACCCCTCCATCACTCTATAGGAAGATGGTGTGGGCTGGGTCTATGAATTTAAAAAGACTAGTAAAGTCAATTTAAATTTACTTTCTCTGGGAGACAGTAGTCCGTCTCGGAGTAGGTATTTAAACCTTGGGGCCTCCAACGGACACCCCTGTGCCACTGTACTAAATGTGCTGTGTCACAACAATAAAAAGATGATGCCTATGGGGTTATCTAAAACTCCATAACCAAAGAACACAAGAGTAAACACACACAGGGAAAAAACAAGTTCTCAAAAATCCAGCAAAGTTGCTGGGGGTCTCTAAGGTGAAGGGAAATAAGCACATTTCTGAGCATTCTCCCTAGCACACCACACCTAGACAGGACTGTAAAAATGTGCTTGCGTCGCAATTAGACAGAATTGTGAATGTCATCTTACACCACACCCAGATAGAACTGTAAAGATTAGCTTGCAGCACATCTAGACAGAGTTGTGAAGATTAGCTTGTGTCACATCGAGAGATAATTGTTAATGTCAGCTTGCACCACACCTAGACAGGATTGTAAAGATTTGCTTGCGTCGCATCTAGACAGGATTGTGAGGATTAGCATGCATCACTTCTAAATAGAGATGCCACTACCCAACCCCACTAACAATCTCAACCCTCTGCATACACATCTCAAACTCTAACTAAACACAACCATATCTTTAATGCACAACAAACCTCACACACTTCACCACACTGCAACAACAAAATATACTACACGTAGCCTCACACAACAGCACAGAATGGCTCCCAACCAAAAAGCACATCCAAGCTCAACGAACGTTGCAAACCGAACTGAGGCTACCAACAGTACATCACCGCTCTCTTGCCCTTCTACCACTCAATCCTACTAATCTTCCTACCGTCTTCTCTTTTCAGATCCGCCAGAGCGCCTGGTGACCACTCCGGTGGTAACGGTGCACAGTACAAATACCATTAACATTAACATCAACATATGCAAAAGGCAAGGCAAGTAATGCTGAAGGCTTTAGTTCCTTTCAAAAAGACAGAACAGGATCAAAAACAAAGCAAAAAGAATGGACTCCTACAGAAACTATAGCGGAAAGTTGCAAAAAGAAATGTGCTAACATTATCCCTGCCACACAATTGGACCGAAGCCTTTTGAAGCACAAAAGGAGCTCTTCACGTTTATGTTTAGAGCATACAGATGTGTCCACACTCCACTAGCTCGAACCCCAGTGTACACTATTCATTGACTGCGTTGACCACCATTTCTGAACTAATTTTAAGGGATGAAGGGAAAGGCCAACAGAGTAATCAGGATTTTGGACTAGTAGTATAATAGTCACTACCAGTGAGTAACTTTTAGTTAATCTTATGGCCCGCCGGTATAGGAAGATTTTACCGAAAACAAATGGTTGCAATGACCAAACTTTCTAAAAATGCTACCACCAAAGGTTCGAACACCAAAAGTTTCGAACCTTTGGTGGTAGCATTGTAAAAATAAAAATAAAACGGGGGCTGCAGGGGTGTCCTTCCGCATCGCCCTGTTCACTATACCATTAAGTATAGTGAGCGGGGCGATGCGGAGGACACCCCCGCAGTCTTCCATTTAAAAAAAATAAATTTAAAAAAAAAAAGGACCATGCGGGCCCTGTTCCCGAACACGTAAGTGAAAGGGAACTTGTGCTGCAGGAACCCAGCGTGAAGAACAAGGTAAGTGGGGTTGGTTTATGTTGGGGGTGTGGGTGGGGGTGTGCTGAGGGTGGAGGGGGTGTTATGGGTGTGTTGTGTATGTGGGTGTATGTATGCGTGTTCGCATGAGAAAGGTGCAAACTTTTGGTAGTTCGCACCTTTCTCATGCAAACGTTTTGCCTGCGGTAGTATCAGCCGCAGGCAAATCACTTCGATTCGGCCTGCCCACTTTCCTCCATATGGTATGGGTAATTACAACACACTACACACACGTAGGCAGCATCAGCACTCAAACCTGTGCCCATACAGTAGTGGCTGCAGAAGGCGGACGTAGAGGCACATGTTTTGATCAATAGACTTACAACCATGTGCACAGTGTATTCAAGATAGGATACCAGTCCTGAAAATCCAGAGTCCATAAGGGAAAGCCAGAACAGGAAGGACTCTTCTTAGGACCCAAAGATGGTTCAAACGGTGGCCACCAGGGGGAGCGTGGATGCAGGAGCGTCTGGGTATTCCTCCCGTCCCACGGTCCTTTATAGTGAATTGAGCCCCCACTTGCACTCCCCACTCCAAAATAGACTGGACAGGGAGGTGGGGGAACCATCCCTGCACATGTGGTCCAAAAAGATGTGAAAATCGGACACGGACTAGAGAATGGCCTTCGCACCCTTGGGCGATACCGAAAGCGAAAATCCTGCTTTCCGAAAAGCTGCACATTTAGAAGGCAAGGCGCGCCTCAGCCGGAGATGGGTGAAAATACACGGGACAAGGAAGCTGTCGGCAAAAGGCCCCGGAAACTTGCAATACGTCCAAACACCTTCGGTTGAACAGTGTAAGCCGAGTGCCGGGTGAAGCAATGCAACCCGGTAACTTTAAGCAATGGCGGCACGGAGGCTGACGAGCGGCGCCGCCGGTCCCGGTGCGCTCCTGAAGGTGGAGGAGTTCCACGCAGGCCCACAGACCTGGGGTAAGCGACCCCCAAGAGGAAGCAGAGCTGTGCATTGCCTGGGGTAAGCAGGATCGGGAGGAACGACACGCCCCACCCTCGTGGAAAGTCCCCTGAGGGTCGTATGTCTGCGTCCTGCTGAGAGTACTGTAAAAACCTGCTTGGATTGCCCAATGTGGGCTTTCTTAGGCGATGCAAGTGTGCGTGAGCGTGCATTGGCCCCATAAAGCGGCCCTTCCATCACTCTCTATCAAGCCGCTCACTAAGTTAGGGAGCTGCGGCCCAGAACGCATAAGGTTGAGAGGGGGTACTGTGAGGGTGGCCCATTCCCTGCCCTCGTGGTGGGACTCTTGGATCACAGAGGCAGTGGGGATGTTGCTTGTGGCCCACCCGTCTCTATACTAGAGTGGACAATAGTGGAAGGAGCGACCAGATGAAGGGGAGCCCATACATTGGAAGTGAACAGTGAATACGGAACAGTGAATACGGCGGAGCTGGGGCGTAGGGGCCCTTAGTGGAGAGCCAGAACAGGGTTTGCCGAGGGCACACACCTGCTCCCAGGGAAGGGCCCCCGGAAATAGCCCGTCACTGCACAGGGGCCCAACTTGGAAAAACAGCTGTGGGGCATCCGAGGGGGAGAGCATCATTCTAGAGTACTCAGAGGCCCCCAGCTCTACTGATCGGATCATAGGTCCTGTCGGTTTCCTGGATTTATTATCCCTTATAGTCTGAATACGTTCAGGGGAGCAAAACCTGCCAGCCCTGTGGACTAGCTCGGGTGGTTGGGCTGGACACAGACCTGAAATAAGCTTCACGGAGGAGACATGTACGCCCAAGGAGCAGTGGGCCCCCAATCTTGAGGCATTTGCCTTCCTCCTGAGTCACGGACTGAAGTGCGCCGAGCCAACAGTAGCTGCTGACCTTAGAGGGTGGCGGAAGCGCAAGGACCCGGATAGACCTTCTGTACCAGGAAAGGTTCCCCAGAGAGCCAGTACCCGGCACCAACCTGGTTCCATGGAGATAAAATACTGCGTTGTCAGAGAGTCGGCTGGCGGCCTCCTGTCCTACATCGTTCTTAGTGGTGTGGGCCATCTACCTAGGGCAGTGTGCCCGCCACAGGGGCAGAGGCACTGGGCACAGGCCAAGGAGAACATCAACCCACTGGAGGAAGCGTGGCAGTAATGCCCTCGTTGGCCACGCATAGGTCAACGGCACAGAGTGCATGGAAGTAAGGCAAAAGTTGGCCACTGACAAATACATGCCACAACGTCCCAAGACCTCATCTCTGTCCAAAATGGAGGCGACAGCGGAGGAATCAGCCGCAACCAAAAGGTGACATGGCGGTCCTTATGGAAGAAATAAGGAGCACGGGGAAACGGGGGCTGGGGGGCCGCTGCTGAGCAGCCCAAGATGGCTGCCTAGCTTTTGAGCTCTGTGTGAAGCCACCAATCATCCTCTTGGTGTGGCAGCTCCTTGTGACCATATGCCCTGATCGTAAGCTCACATTGAGGCGATGGTATAGTGCAGCTGTTAGCCCAAAATTGGATCGATCGGACCATCTGAGGCGCTGTACGCTTGACCTGTGCGGCAAGCGGCCTGATCCTGCTTGGACATCCAGCATGCTGCACGGAGATGGGGGCCGTGGTGTTGGACCCGCCTCCCTGCTTTCATCGATCACTGCAGCGGACCTCGAGACTGCGCCCGGGCAGGCGCTGCTTCTAAGACAACGACCGACAGCTTTGACACTGCTGCCCCTGCTGGAGTGCTCGCTCTGAGCCGCCAGGTAAGGTGCGCACCGTGCACGGCGGCCTCCGTTGGTGGGCTGTGCGCGTTGCTCCCTCCGGAGCCCGCGCCAACACGGGCCCAGACATCCCCGCTATTCCTGCTCTGCCCTGCAAACCCGACACCCAGCACAAGCAGCGTGGCCGCGCCTGGATCGCCGTGAGCGCCCGCTGCCTGCCCCTCCACTTTTCCCCCCCACAGACAGCTCCCCCATCGTAAGGCCCTCCACCATTGCCTGTTCCTGCTGGGAGTCCCTAGCGGGAGCACCAACTGGGGCTGTTACATGGTCCGGAACATAAGCTGAGGAACATCATATAAAAAATGGGACGGTAAGATCTGCAGGAGCACCGCGTGCTGTTCACATCAAGGTTCCTACTTGGCCCCCCCAAATGCACCCCCCACACTCCCGATAACACAGGTCCCCTGGCCAGGACTGGTGTGCCCCCCGAGGAAGAGCTTGTTGCTACATGGTCCCGCACCCCCGTTCCACCCCCAATACATTATCTGCCATCCACTAATCAACCTGAGAGGGCTGTGAGAAACTCCTTAACGTTACACTCTCATTGTTGGTGCGAGGCCCTTGTCCCAAGTACTGCACTGCTACGCTCACTGTCACAACCCCATCACCAATTGTTTCACCAAAGGAAGCTCTCTACTTGGCTGGCATTGTGGTCCGCATAAGATACATCTACCCCATGTGCCATATCACTCTGCGACTTTCCCTCTCAGTCATACCCACCGCAGGCGCGCCATGCCTCGACTCCTGTAGAATGCACAGGGGGATGTGACTTTGCGAGCTGGTAACTGTCTGGTCATCCACTCACCCGCTCCTCCTAGGGAGTCCTACGCTGAGCCCGAGGCGCGAAGTCTCTTAACTGTGCATACAACTACGGCTCTGGAATAGCTGACAGGAGTGCGGTCTCAAGTGTCTGGGCCTATCACATCCGGCCTCCACATCTCATATCTGGGTCACCACGGGAGCGCATATAGTGGAATAGCGCCTGGCTGCGTTTTGTACCTAACTTGAACCCCCTCCTTATTCAAATTTTGACCTTGCTTCGTCATTTTTCGGGGTCTCATTCTCATGATCTAGGAATCACGCGACTCAGCTGCTGATCTAACTGAGTGCGCTAAACTACCCTCGCCCCTCTCAGCGAGGTCTGCATAAATTCGGAATGTCCAACAGATCCTGCGGCGCTGGCAAAACCGGCGCCATGTTTACATTTGCTAAAGCCACGGCCAGGCCTGAGCAGACAACGACCTCCCGGCCAAGATGATACAGACACGCAAAGGGAACATCCCGGCCTTAATCTAGCCACCATGATGGAGTCCATGGCCAAGAACTTTGCCTCCTTTCATGAAAGGTTGGATCACATAAACGCCAATGTTGCGTCACTTAGGTCCTAATTGGACCAGCAGGGCTCCAGGATCATAGACCGTGAATGTTTATTGGTGAATACTTATGGCCCAAATATAGACACCCCCGAATTCTATGATGAGATTTCCCTTATATTGATGGGATATTTAGGTGTCCCCATAATCTGGGGGGCGAGGGGAGTCATCAATCTTATACTTGATAATAATCAGGATAGGTCAGGTACAGCACCTAGAGCCATCTCATAAGCAGCTAGACGGCTACAGGCACACATGATGTCCTCTTGGGTTGCGAGATGTTTGGAGGACTCTCCACCCTCAGGTGCGAGATTACACCTTCTACTCCACTGTCCAAGATAGTTCCTCCAGAATAGACCTATTTATAACCACAGGAGACTGGATTGGCAAGGTTGTCGATACCCGCATACTAACCAATACTCTTTCCGATCATGCAGCCTGGAACTCGCAACCCCCTCGCAATTCCTGGCGTTTCAAATCCGAAGCACTACTTGATTTAGTGTTCAAAGCCGAGATCCTCGCTGACATATAGACTTTCTTCGAATGTAACCCTGAACAGGATACCACCTTTGGGATTCGATGAGGCCTTCAAAGTCTACATTAGGGGGATGGCCATCTCACGGGAGTCAGGCGTTTTAAAAACCATTAGGAATGACCTACAAAGCTCTGAGGCAAGACTCAAAGCCCTTGAGCGTGAGGCCAATACAACACCACATGAATTAGCCCAAATTAAGCGGAACTAGAGATGTTTGAGTCTCACGTTACGTGGGAGATTAAATATTTTACGGAACCAATAGCGGCAAGGAGGTATGGAGAGGGTGAGAGAACACTGGCTAAACTAATTCGGGTGGAAGGGGGCGGGTCCCACATAGAATGTATTAAGGATGCGCAAGGGGTTCCACAGTGGTCGAACCAACAGATACTTTCGGTATTCTCACAATTCTATGCTGACTTATACACCCCACAACAGACACATAACCCGCAGGATATTCTAGATCTACTTGAACAAATCCCCATGACCCTCATATCTCAAACCACTCGCGAACAACTGGAAGCCCCCATAACACTAGATGAGTTGTCAAAGCCATCACCGACCTCCCCCAAGGTAAAGCCCCGGGTCCAGACGGACTCACCTCTTGAGTTTTTATCAAGAACACGTAGCTATATTAGTGCCTAGACTCCTCGAGGTCTGGTCAGAGGCACTGCACGAGTCCATCCTTCCCTCAACAATGCGCAAGGCACTCATAACAGTTCTCCTCAAGCCCGGTAAACCCAATGATGAATGCGGATCTTACGGGCCAATATCCCTCATGAATCTTGACACGAAGATATCCGCTAAGACCCTGGCCAACAGATTCCTCCCTATGATGCCCTACCTCGTCCACGACAATCAAAGTGGTTTTGTACCCGGATGCTCAACAACCCTTAATATTAGGAGACTCTTCAACTTCCGTTAGAGAATTGACCAGGCGTGGATGCAGTTGCGGTCACGCTTGAGGCACAGAAGGCTTTCGATATGGTCTCCCGGCAATATTTGTGGGTAGTCCTGGAGAGAATGGGACTCGGCCCCAACGCGATCCAGTACATTAAGATATTGTACACCTGTCCCACCGCTAGGGTCCTGGCCAACTCCTTGACATTGCACCTATTCGAATTACGGAGGGGCACGCATCAGGGTTGCCCCTTCTCCCCCATTCTTTCCACACTGGTCATCGAACCGATGGCAGATTATGTCAGGACACCACACGCTTGCAAGGGTATATACGCCTGGCTGATATCGTTGTATGCGGACGATGTCCTATTGTATGTCAGAAACCCATCCACACACCTTGACCCATATTGAGGGACATAATCAAGGTAGGCACCTTCTCTGGTTTTACAATTAACTATTCGAAATCCGAGATATTTCCCCTCGCCACTGCAACCCAACAGCCGACTTGTGAATACCTCCTCCGTTGGTCCCCTGAAGGTATTAAATACTTGAGGGTACAAGTGACACTATCTAGATCAACGTTGATCACTGACAATTATACGGCTGGTGCGAACCACTTTGAATCTAAAGTTACCAAATGGCGCGCCCTGCCACTCCCTCTAGCTGGTAGACCCTCGCTGATCAAGATGGTCCTGGTTCCCCAGGCTCCTATACATCTTCGGAAATGTACGAATTTGGCCGGGGCAGAAATACTTTGATGGTCCGCACGCCCTGTGCTCCCAATTCCTGTGGCATGCCGGGGCGGTCCGTAAAACATGGGAATATATGACTCTGCCCTACGAGAAGGGGCGGGGATTTGCGGCTCCTGACTCTATAGTGGATAGCGGCCCAAACACAATTTGCCACATACGGGTATAGACATCCCACTGCTCCCCCTCAAGTTAAGCTGGAAAAACTGGCTACGACCAGGGTTAACACTATGACTTTGGTCCTACAATGCAAATATACATCTAATGCTCCAGCTGACCGCATCATGTCTACTCTGGCGGCGCCCTTATTATAAATGGCTCCCAATATGGGGTTTTCCCGGTCTGGTACCCACCCATGACAAACTCCTATCTCAACACTGGTCAGACCTGGGGGTATCAAGCATTGACGGATCTGTTCCCGGAGGGGCAGTTTATCACCCCACAGACATGGAGCCCTGGTCACAGTGGCTCAGCCTTGGAGATGTTGCAATATTATAGGCTCCGAGCTGCTGTTCCCAGCATGTGGTCATCCTTCCCGAAGGAACCTCATGACACTCCTGAGCTACAATACAACTCCACCACCAGTCAGGGCATTGTCTCCTCCCTCTACAAAATCCTACTAGCCAGGCTACCCGACCGGACTTCCAATGCTCGCAATGCATGGGCTTATGAACTTGGCCTGGAAATAACAGATGACCTGTGGAGGAAGAGGTGTTCCCATACGAGTAAGGTCTCCCTAAACTCTCGATATAGATGCATACAATTTAAGATATTGAACAGAGTGTACTATACCCCACACAGACTGTCCACATTCAACAGCGGATCCACACAGGCATGCCCAAGATGCCGGGCCGAACGTGCAGACCATGCATATATGTTCTGGGCGTGCTCCGCGCTAGATACATTCTGGAGAGATGTCCTTGGCGCATTCTCTGAGATTGTGGGCGAGATGGTTGACCCAGACCGATGGCATTGTTTGGTATATGGAGGAAAGAGGAAACTAAGAAAATTGACAGGTTTCTGAATGTGGGAAGTATAGTGGCCAAGAAATGTATACTGCAATGCTGTAAGCGTCCCCCACCTCACCCCACGCCCTCCCATCTTCAAGATGTGCCTCTCTGCCCTTACCTGGACACAAACCTGCGAAGAGGAATAAATCACCTCACTGCCCGCACAATCTCGCCCAAAAAATGTTTATACTGCCTTCTGTATCTACCTTAATAAAGAGACAGACTAGGCCTCTGCCTCAAATATATCACCGAATTCCTAAAGGAAATGTGATCTACTGTTATGTATATTTGTCCCTTAAGTGATGATGTTGAAACTCATAACTGCCAAAACTACGTTGTAACGTGTATGCATGTAGCGATGACCGATGCCCAATGTTTGTAATTGCCTATGCTCTGCCAATAAAATAAAAGTTTATAAAAAGAAATAAGAGCATGAGGGCGGACATCGGAGACAGGGTCAACAAGATTACGAAGAGAATAGACGAGATGGAGGAGCGGCTAGAGGAAGTGGAAAGCAATCAGTCCTCACTGCGTACCCTGGAAACACAAATGAACCCAAGGATGAAGGAACTGGAGAGTCGGGATGAGGAATTCTGTTTAAACATGGATGACTTGGAAAACTGTGAAAGACGGAACAACCTGAGGCTCTTTGGCATTCCGGACAAAAGGGAGTAGGAGCCGGACGAATAGAACGCTCCATGAAGTCACTAAATCGTTATTTGAGGACGACTCCATTGACAAGGCAAGGATTGAGGGAATTCATAGAGCAGGGCGGGGGGGGGGGGGTCAACAGGTGGTCCTAAAACTATCCTAGTCCGGTTTCATTACTCTAGCAATAAAATAAAAATCCTGGACAAAGCGAAGCAGAAGGGTCCAATCACCTACGGCTCAGCGAGAGTGGCGATCTTCCAAGATCTATCCACATTGACCCTGGCCAGGAGAAGGATGTGCATGCTCTTGACAAAGTGGTTACAGGAAAAAGGAGTGTGCTACAGATGGATCTTCCCGTTCTCCCTCACATTTGAACTAGATGGACACAAACAAAGGCTGAGGACAGAGAGAAACATCCGCAGAGGTATGGCCGGGCTGTTGGGCGAAGCCGAAAGCAGGCAGAACCATAATGAAAGGACGGATGACGATAGGGAATGGCGCATACAGGGCCCGAAACGGAGGCGCATACCGGGCTCCAGGAAGTACAGGAGAATTAACGCTTCGCCTGTGGTGGACTCTTGATATACACGTGGTACATTGTAATCTTATTAAATGTGAATGGAGTGGCAGTTAAAAGGTTTACACTACGCGACATGCAAGTTTGGGGTGGGGGTCCTATGTTGACAGGGTCCCGTGGGGGAGATTACGGGGCTGGTGGGACTCAATGGGGCCTTGTAGAGACCTGGCCTGTTCGGAATGGAGAGGGCCCAGTAGTTAGGAGGTTGTATAGTTGAGGGACCGAGGCGTTAACGGTCCCCGGTGGTGGTCCGAGTGCAGCCTGGTGATATTAACCGGGTGTGTCGGATGCCTTCAAGGGGTGGGGGGGGGGGGGGGGGGAGGTGGTAGACAATCTGGTCACATGTGATGACTTACATATGGGCAGATATTAAGCTGAATAGGTAGGGGGGGTGAGTCCAGAGCACAGGAACCGCAGGGGAACCGGGAGGCAAGGGACATGGGAGATGGTGGAGGTGTACAGACTCAAGGATGTATGGAGGAGCCAATGTCCGAATGCGAAAGGGGTAATCTTACCAGGGATCTGGGGTGACTTGTTCACAGCTAATCCTCCCCATCCACCCCCCCCCCCCACATCGCCAGTTTGAGGGTCGACCTGGAAATGTGGGGGAAACTGACCAGATCTTGGCTGGGGTGATTAAACGCCCTGAAGATGGTCTGCCTCCCTAGAATTTTATACGCGTTCCAAATGCTCTCGATCCACCTCCCGAAGCCCTTTTTTCATGAGGTAAAGGGGGCGATGCTGAAGTTTTTATGGGAGGGGAAGAAAGCGAGAGTAGCATACAATGTCCTTACAAAAAGATGGGGGCGGGGGGCCTCTCGAACTTGAAAAAGTACTATGAAGCGGCACAGCTGAGGGTCCTTATACCCCATCTGCGAGGGCAGAAGCGAGACCAATGGGTTGACTTGGACAACAATAATCTAGCCCCTGCCACGGTATCAGAGTGGCTGTAGTTACTGAAAAAAAAGCTCCTAAGCAGGCTCCGAGACCGCCCGGTTTTGGGCACTGTGATGCTGGAAATGCATCGGAGGACAGGGCCTCCATATCCTTGTCCTTTACTGCTTTTTATCGTGTGTTCTGTTGTGTTTTCCACGCAGGAGTTCATGTGGGACTCCTGGCGGTGTACCTCTCTTTTGGTTTAGTTTACAGGCCCATGGGATACCCTTATGGCACCCATGGGTGGGGGTACAACCCTGTGCCCCTAGTGTATGTTTTTGGGCACCTGTGTGTGACCCACAGAGCATGGTACGGGCTGGTGGCAGCTCTGTGCTGAATTGACTGGTGCCCTGAGCGTCCTCCATTTTGGGATGCCTAGGCGCCGTCATTGGAATCGGTAGATTCCTGATGGAGACAAGATAGCCCCCGTGGCCTCTTGCCTTTCATCGCCCGTTACCTTGATCTTCCCGAAGTCCCGGGACGCCCTGACTGTCCCTTCCCCCTGACTGATTGCTGGGTGGAAGTTCCATACATGGTAGTGTGGGGAAGTGCCGACCAGACTGGCTGCAGCCTTCCCAACGACCGCATGTTGTGGGTACACCTGTGGGCAGGACCTGGGTGAATGGAGTGTGTGACAAATCAACACTTCTTGTTGTGGATGTCTGATATCTGGTGGTTGACACAATGACTGAGACAGCCCTGCCCGAAACTGGTATGAATGCAGTGTGTAGTGTTGAATGGAATGATACTTGTCTGAATCCACATTCTGTGTTGTCAGTGTCTGGATGGAGAAGTATGGCCTGAATGCACCATGTGCCTGATTGGCTGGCTGACTGCTGAATGCCCTTCAAAGTGATTGGATGCCCGAGTGTGACCCAGCAGAATGAATGGGAGATCAACTGTATATCTGGGGACACCTCACTGCTAGGAATCGGGTTCAGAAGCTGAAGTCCAAACTACGAAGAGTAACTGGAGTGATACTGAAGCTTGACCTAGAAACCCTGCTGGAAGAGAAGAATTGCTGTTGCTCTTCTTCACCAATCTGAAAGCTGCTGTGTCTCCAAGGACTGACCCAGAGAGGATCTGGTAAGGTGCCCTCTTCCCGAGCTACGAGGGACCATCGTGCACCAGCTGATGGTTACCAAAGCTCCCTGGTAGACAGACCTACGAAAGGCTGCCGACCGGAGACGGGGACTGCCGCGGAATCACAAAGAGAATCTCGCAGACTGTTGTCTGCCACCATTGACGACCGATGTCGCTGACCGGACAGAACTCTCGATTCACGGACGCGCTCGTTCGCACCGATGCCCGCGTTATCCCTGCCGGAGAAGGCCAGGCCGTCGATGCACAGAGGAGCATCCGCTGGTGGGTTTCCCGCCACCCAAAGACCATAGACGCCGATGACTCGACACCCTTGCTGGGCCACAGTTCTTCAAACTCTGCAGTCAAGAACTATCGACATCGAGGTGCACCATACGCTTCTTTCTTGCAGGACGTTTACGCTTCTCCGTTGACGAGCACCGCTAAGAAAGAAGCTGCCCCTTCACTGCCGTAGTTCACCCTGTTCGCCGGACGTTCGACGACCCGAGACTCCTGCCTTAAAGGGAGGGCACTCAAGAAGGGCCGTCGATTCCCCAACAAGGAACGGTACAACGCCAGGTACTTTGGGGTTGCTGAACTATTAGGAAGACTCTTGTGAACAATACATGGACTGGGCTTGTGATATATCTTTATTCTACAGGTTGCCCAGGTTGGGGAGAGTGGGGGGAGGGGGGATCTCCACACAGAACTGTGTCTAGGTGAACAGGGCCAGTATTCTGCCAATTGTTCTAACCAACTGCTTTCCTCTTATATCTATTGTTGGTTTCCTTCACGAACTGATTTGTGTGACATTTAACTGCACTGTTGAAGCACTTTAAAGATATCTAATAGTAATTGTGGTACCACGTAGAACTGTATATTTGCCATTATAGATAACTGAGTACAAAGTGAGTTATTGTGATATTGTACATAACCTTGAATGACATGCATTACTTACCGTTATGGCATTTCTGATGATTGTATCTGCTTAGATTCACATCCTGTGCATACAGTCCGACATCCAGTGGTAACTGCAGAGTATTGCATCTTGTCTTTCGGGGACCGAAAGGTGACGTCGGCATAGGCGTGTCTGTAACACTATCCCTATCGTGACGTGTAGTGTACCCAAAATCCCTCACGTGCCGAGGTCCCTCCGATTGTATTTTTTCTGCCATGAGGGAGCCCAGGGCTATAGTGAGTGAGTACATAAAGAGAAAGTAAGACATCTATGTTCCTTCCACCCCGAGCGGAGAGGTAGGGAGGGCGCATGTGAATCTAAGCAGATACAATCATCAGAAATGCTATTACGGTAAGTAATGCATGTCTTCTGATGCTTGTTAATCTGCTTAGAATAACATGCTCTGCATAGACTAGCGAGCAGTACCCAGAGTTGGAGGTGGGTTGTGAGAAGGAACAGTAGAGAAAAGATGCCTTAGTACTGCTTGTCCCGGTATTACCCAAATTGGGCGTTTCCAATTGTTCGAATGAACAATTGACCGAATTTAAAGGGTCACAATTGACCTTTTCACAATTGACCGAATATATATATATATATATATATATATATATATATATATATATATATATATATATATATATATATATATATATATATATATATATATATATATATATATATATATATATATATATATATATATATATATATATATATATATATATAACGATCAATTCGTATACAACCCTTGTCCCACCTCAGAATCAGACCTAGAATGAGTGTCTAGGCAATAGTGTTTTGTAAAGGTGTGTACAGAACTCCAGGTCGCCGCTTTGCAAATGGACTCAAGGGGAACATTTGCAATGAATGCTATCATGCCCCAGTGCCTCGAGTAGAGTGTGCTCTAGGCTTGAAGGGCAGTTCTCTCTTAGCAAGAGGGTAACATAGTGTGATGCATTTGACAATCCACCTTGAAATAGCTGATTTAGAGACAGGATCCCCTCCTCTACAAACTGCCACTGAAACAAATAATTATTTAGTCTTCCTTAGTGGTTTGGTTCTTTCCAGGTAAAACATGACTGCCCTGTGCACGTCTAGTGTGTGAAAGCTTCTTTCGGCCATGTTAGTAGGGTTCTGGAAGAAGTGGGTAGTTCACATGGAACTTCGAGATAAATTTAGGCGTAAACCTGGGATGTGTGCGCAGAACTACCATATCTTTGTGGACTGTAACAAAGGGGTCTAGAACAGAAAGAGCCTGTAGTTCGCTAACCCTTCTGATAGAAGTGATGGCCACTAAGAAGGCTGTCTTACAAGTCAGGTCTTTCAGACTTGCTTTATGCATAGGCTCAAATGGAGCTCCCATGAGCCTGGTCAAAAACCACATTCAGATCCCATTCAGGGGCTGGGTGAGAAATGGGAGGATAAATCCTCCTAACCCCTTCCATAAAGGCTTTAATCACCGGTATTTTCCACGACACCTTTTGTTGTGATGTGGTGTAGGCTGACAGAGCAGCCAGATGAACCTTTAGGGAATTGAATACTAACCCAGTGTCCAACAGGTGGGTTAGATACAGCAGGATGTGTGAGAGTGAGCAATCTATGAGATTGACACCCTTGGAATTGCACCAGATGACAAAACGTTTCCATTTGCTGGCATAGCAATAACGTGCATTAGGTTTTCTCACTACACTGAGTATGTCCAGGCACCTCTAGGGAGCTTTAGGTGTCCAAACTAGGACGTCAGGAGCCAGGCTGCTAAATTCAGAGTTTGTGGGAATGGGTGTAGGGTCTCCCCCCTGTCCGAGACAACATGTTGTACCGGCAGGGTAGCTTAACTGGCGGGTAGAGGGACATTTCCAGCAGGTGCGCGAACCAGAGTGGCAGGCCCACATGGGGGCCACCAGTATCATGGTAACTGGTTCCTGGTGCATCTTGTGCAGTATCTTGCTGAGAAGGGGAGTTGGGGGGGGGGGGGAAGCATAGACAATCTCCCTGACCATGTTATCCAGAGACCGTTCCCCTTGGATCGGTTCTGGGGGTACCTGGAGGCGTAGTCTTGGCATTGGGCATTCTCCCGAGTAGCGAACAGGTCGATCTCTGGGAACCCCCATTCTGCGAAGAGGTTGACACGATGTCTTCGTGCAGTCGCCATTCGTATTCTTCAGGCAGAGGGAAATCTCTGCTGAGTACGTCTGCCAGAAGATCGAGTTCCCCTGGAACATGTTGGGACAACAGAAACATCTCGTGTTTGAGAGCCCATATCCAAATGTCCTGGGACAGCTTGGATAGCCCTTGAGAGCGAGTGCTCCCCTGTTTGGCCAGGTAAAACACAGCTGTAGTGCTGTCTGTCATAATCAGCACCGTCATCCCTTGCAGTTGCACCTGAAAGGCTTTCAAAGCTTTGAACACCGCTAACAGCTCCAGTAAGTTTATATGATTGGACGCTACTTGAGGAGACCAAACTCTGTGAGCTGTCGGTTGAAGCAGATGAGCTCCCCACCCTGTGAGAGATGCGTCTGTTGTGAGAGTGGCTTCCACTGCAGGGGTGGTGAAGGTCTTCCCCTTCAAGAAGTTTTCTCTTGACCGCCACTGCAGAGAGAACGAGGGGGCTGACTAGACAACCACCAGACCTTCCCATTGTCCACTGGCCTGACACCACTGGCTGTTGAGCCACTCTTGCATGGGACGCATGCGCAGCCGCGCGTGGGGAACCAAGTATATGCATGACGCCATCATTCCTAGCAAGCGCATTGCTTTGCGTACCGTCACCTCCCGACTGGCTACATATTGAGGGATCTGTGAAAGCATGTTCTGAACCCTCTCGCTGGAGGGGAAGACGAAACAGTCTTCCGTCTGAATTAGAGCTCCCAGAAATTGTTTTACTTAGCTGGGGATTAAACTGGATTTCTTTTCGTTGATCGAGAAACCCAGGCTGAAGAGGAGACCTGTTTTTTGGGTGTTCGAAAAACAAACGCCGAAAGAGTCCCCCGTGATGAGCCAGTCGTCAAGGTAAGGGTAAACTGGGACGGATAGTCTAGGCAGGTGTGCTGCTGCACTGCCAGGACTTTGGTAAACATCCTTGGCACCGAGACGATGCCGAAGGGGAGTACCTTGAATTGGGAATGTTTGTCCTGGATCATGAACCTGATATCATGATATTTTCTGTGCGCTGGCAACATAGAAATATGAAATTATGCATCTTTCATGTCCAATGTTGCCATGAAGTCTCCCCGTTTCAGCAATGGGTTCACCTCCTGCAGTGTTACCATGCAAAACTTCTGGGGTTTTATAAACTTGTTCACTGGGCGCAGGTCTAGAACAGGACACATGGCGAGATCCTTTTTGGGTACAAGGAAGTACACTGAATAAATACCCTTGTTTACCTGAAGAATAGGGACGGCTTCTATGGCGCCCTTTCCCAGCAGTGCTTCCACCGCTTGGATCAGGATCTCCAGATGGTCCAGTGAAAGGGGCCGTGAGCGCGGCGGTCTGATCTGTGGAGGTCGGGCAAATTCCACACAGTAACCGTGGGCAACCGTCTTTAAGACCCACTGGTCGGGTTTTATCCCCTCCCATGCCTGGAGGACAGATGCTAATCGCCCCTCGACTGGGGTGACATGGGATGGGACCTGGACTTGGTGGTCATTTCTGACCAGAGGCAGAGGCTCCTCTGGGATTGGAGCCTCTGCCTCTACCTTTGCCGCGTTTCTGAACCCTTGAGGGGTAGTAAGTGGGGCTTCCAGATGTTTGATTTGTGTTGAAATTACCCATGCCGTAGTTGTTTTGACCAGCACAGGCTTGCCCTCGAAAGGACCGCCAAGAGCTATTACCCCTCTGGGAGGAGGGTTTTTGTGTAATTTGATGGAGAGATCTAATAGTCTCATGCTCCTTCTTGGCTGTTTCCAAAGCCTCATCTACAGCTTTCCCGAAGAGGTTAGTCTCTTCAATGGATTTATTAATGAAAGAGGCCTGAGTTTCAGGTCTAAATCCTGATGTATGCAGCCAAGCGTGTCTTTTCAGTAGGGACCCTTGTGCAAGAGACCTGCCTGCAGTTTCCGCAGTGTCCAGTGTGTTTCACCACATTCTGGTTAACTGGCCTTCCTGGAGCAAATTCCATTGGGCATCAGCATAGCTTGCTAATAGAGTAGTATTATTAGCAACCCGTATGGTGTATGCAGCTGCTGACGTGACACGTTTGCCCAGGGCATACAGCCGCTTAGACTCCTTGTCCGGTGGTGATTCTCCCGTGGCAAGGGGTACCCCTGCCCTCTTACGAGTGGTAGTCATCACCAGTCAATCTGGGATGGCGTGCCCTTTGATATATAGAGGGTCGGTGGGAGAAGGTCGAAATAATTTTTAGACTCTCGGGTTCACTGCCCGTGTCTGAGCAGGTGAGACCAATGAGGGAGCTACCCGTCTCTTAACAGAGTTAAGGAGGGGGATGGATTGACTCGCTGGAGGCTTTTCTTTAATAATATCCTCCACGAAATCCTGCTCAGGTACTGCCTCTTGAGTGGCAATTTTGAAGTATTCAGCTGCTTTGTTCAACATGGAGTTGAATGCCAGAGGCCTGGCGAGCTGGGGTGGACGGAGGAGAGTCTAGGCACAAAACATCAGAGTCCTGATCTTGCTGTGTCCATGGGTCTTGACCTTCCTGCTGGGTTTCCTCCCAGTTGTCCGTAGTATCCTGTTGATCTTCCTCATAGTATGAGAAAAGAAGCTTCTACTTCTTCATTATAGATGTCTCTATATATGTGTCCATCTGGGCGATGTCTGCCTGTTGGAAAACATGAGACTGATCTTCTTGAATTTGGAGGTTAGAGTCTACCCAAGCCCTTTTTGGAGGAGGATGATCAGAAGAACTGATAATCTGCTCCAGCCGATCCATACACCCCTCAAATTTTTCAGTAGTCCATTTAGAGGACCCAAATGAGCCTACGCGAGGAGAAAAGACGTTCTCCGCACTGCGGTGTCGAAAGGAACCTCTCAGGATGTCGGAAAGAGGCTCTCGACTATCTTCATAATGCCTCACCGGAATCGGGAACCCAAACAGCCAAAAAATGTTCGCGGCTTGGCCCATAACCTTAGGCGGAACCGGAGTAAGGCCCACCGCTGCTGTGATTCTTCCAATGCTACTTTTGATAGTCGCCGAATTGTCGTGAGACAAAGGCTCAGATGATTTGTCGGCAGTTGTAATACCGTCCGTGGCACTAGAGGGCCTAGCGGTCGGTTTTCCAGGTAGAGGCCTAGCTGTAGTTTTCAGGCCTACTGAGGCCTTGGAAACCGTCGAAGCCTTGGGCTGCAAGACTTCGACGCATGTAGGTTTCGGCGTAGCGCCCTTAGTTGGTTTAGATTGCCCAAAACGCTGCTGCGGATGCGTGGAAGGCTTTGGATCTAAACGATCCGAGGGAACGGCGAAGTCTTCGGTGGCCCCGTTGGTGCTTTTGCTTTTTTCAACAAAGGCGTCGAAATTGGCATAGGGGTTGTGTGCTTAGTGCGATGCGCTTTTACGCCCCGGTCTCCATGTGTAGTACCTGTAGCAAGACCAGTCTCGAGCCTGGAAGGGTCGGGGACGGGCGTGGCGGACCTAGAAGCATCCGCCTCAAGGTCTATAACATCCGCATTGGACATTTGGTCATGCGAAGTACCCCCGTCACTTTTAGCTGGCATGGCAGTGGGGCTCCACGCGTGACATACCGTACGCGGTCCACCGCTTTACACAGCGCTCCTTAAGGGTCTTAGGCCAAAGGAGTTTGCACGCCGCTTATCGTCGTGCTCTAGGGGGAGACGGGCGTTACACGTCCTGTGTTCGTCCTTCCAAGGATATCTGACCCTACATTTAGGGCAGAATCTAAAAGGAGTCCTTTCCATAGCAAAAGGGAAGGATGACCAGACCAACAGGGAAAAGAGGGGAAAGGAGTAAAGACATACTAAAGAATATGGCCACCCCGACCCCACTCTCTCTACTGTATAGGTCGGCCAGAGGGCACGACCACGTGGAAAATCCGGCCGCCGGATCTTAGGCGCCGAAATCCACAGCCGTAGATGATTCCCCCATAGTCTTCGTTGAAAATGTTCTTGGTGGGCAAAGTGACTTAACAGGGAATAAACCGACAATTCGGTAAAGATAAACAATGTCTCTAGTAAGAGCTCCGCTATGGGGCGACCAGTTATCTGGGCAGAAAAAAACAATCTGAGGGACCGCAGTGCGTGAGGGATTTTGGGTACTAGACACGTCACGATAGGGATAGTGTTAGACACGCCGACGTCCCCTTTCGGTCCCCGAAAGACAAGATGCAATACTCTGCGGTTACCACTTGATGTTGGACCATATGCACAGCATGCGATTCTAAGCAGATTAACAAGCATCAGAAAGAGGGGATTTGGTTGCCCTTTTTTGACAAATACGGTCATTAGCCCATCTAAGGAAACTGTTAAACCAGTGGAAGCGCAAGAGACTCCCAGTGAGGTCGAAGGATATGGATGAAGTGGAGGATATCAGTGGAACTGCATTCTGCGGGGGGGGGGCGGGAGGAGGATGGGTGGAGAAGAGCAATCCTTAGCTGTTGATGTAGTTGGTATTAATGTTGAAGTGTTGAGATTGCAAGAAATGTCAATAAAGAATTGATTTAAAAAAAATATATATATAGTAAATTGAGAAAGGGCCGAATTGAATTCTGGAGAGATGTGAATTGAATAATCACTGATGATGCAAAGTTGGGGGGGGGGGCACAATTAGAATGTGCATAAAAGGCAAATGATCGAAATAAAGTATTTCAATTCACATACATTCTGCATCCAGCATTTTATTGGAGCTCATGTTTAACTAAATCCCATGCTAAGCAGGAACTAATTATACATCGATTTACAATACATCTGGTGATCTGTTCAGAACGTGTCTTCTGCTTTGAAAAAAGAACTTGCTCTAGTTCTCAATTTCTGATTTGCTTTGATGATCCTAAAACTAGCATAGAATAGCCAAGCCATATTGGATAAAATATTTATTTTTTCACATAAACGTATGAAACTTGTTTTGTTCAGCAAATAAACCATCCCAATAACGCTCAATCATTGATCACTGATCTACTTTAGAATGCTGCATTTACCTTTTCTGAACAATCAGGTTAATGTTTCGTAAGGCAACGTACTGCACCTCTGGTTCACCAGAGAGCAGAGTGACCAAAGGAGGAGCCAGCTTCTTCAGCAGCATGATGTAATAATCCGCCTCCTTGGGTAGGAGCTCCAGGAACTTCATTAGCACCTTCACAGCAGAAAGGACCACTGCTGAGTTTGCATGAGAAAGGCGAGGTGTCACTCGCTCGCAGATACTGGAGACATAGAAGAGCAATTTATTAGTATGTGTGAGCTTGAACATACACAATACAAAACACACAAGGAACTGCTCTCACCCTAAAATACACAAAACCAAACACAGAGCATACCTAACAAAAAGTAAACTGCTGAGCTCTACTCCTTTCTGACAGCTGTAGCACCTGATTAATCAACTGAGCCCCTCATGCGCCCAACATTACATTATGTACAAACTTAAAATTCTCAAATTCGGCATTGGAAAAACAACCCAGTCATCACAACACATTTGGAAATTTCTTCTTCCCATCCTTTGCAGAGTTATGGTCCACCTCCCATGACTGACAAACCATTCTATCACAAAACAGTCTCCCCCCACTGCACCCCCTCCTTTGCAAACCCGCTTTTTCATCCACTTATCTTTCCTTTGCTCATTTTGTATCCTCCACTCATTTACAGTCTGGGTACCACTGGCAGAGGGTGCAGACAAACCTAGGGCCCCTGAAACTACTATGCTGGTTATCTGGTGCAGTATGAACGCCTTTTAATATAACACAACTGTTTAACTCTGAGGTGAGACAAACTCAGAAATGCAACCACCCACCAAACCACACGCTACAACACACAATCATCTACTAACTCTAATATATTTGCATGCATTGCCAAACAAACCTCCTCCATACCTGCATGAACACACGGAAAAATATCAACAAGATATGCACAGATAATTAAATACAGTACCTCCATGCACTTGAAATATTTTTCCCCTTATACAGCCAAAAGTGACATGAAAACCTCCATCTGATTTGGGGAATTCTTCTTAACTGTGATCTATGCTTCCTTGGCAAATATTGTAAAGTCACAAAAGGTGCACAGCCATCCATTATACTCAAGCGCACAGCCTTCAAATCACAAATGGACTCACCTAGATAACTAACCAAAGCACTATTAAACATTCACAATGGCACCAACATTGTTCTCATTCCTAAGACCACAGCAGTGAAGGGCGCCGCTGTGTGGTGCCGTTTAATGTCCCCGGCCCATGAATTGCTGTGGCGCTCTGGCCACGCTCCTCCACAAAGAAAGAACAGGAGGGTAGAAAATCCCCAGCGGGCCACCCTTGCGGCGTAAACCCGCCGTAGTGAAGTGCCCCGCTGTCTGGTGCTGTTTGATGTCCCGGGCATCTGATTTGGTGTGGCGTACTGGCCCTGACCTCTCCACCGAGAAGGAAGAGGATGGTATAAAATCCCCAGCGGGCCACCCTTGCAGCATAAGACGCATGATAATATCGGACGTACAATAGATATTTCGACCTGGGCCCAGAAACATAGGTGAATGATGGCTCTACCCTCTATCGACGCTGAGAAATCGCTTGATCGAGTTGACTGGTCATACTTGCGTATGGTTCTTGAGGGGTTTGGGCTGGCACAGCGGTTAAGCAAACTGATACTAGCCAACTTTGTATTACCATCCACAAGGATTAAAGTAAATGGGATTCTCTCTAGCCAGTGCGCTTGCATAGAGGTACTCGCCAGGGGTGTCCCTTATCTCCATTATTGTTCGCCCTGTCTATGGAACCTCTGGCCTGCTGGGTGCGTTTATCTGCTGATATTAAAGGGTTTGAGATAGCGTGTTACCACCATAAGCTGGCCCTATATGTGGACGATCTTTTCAATATGCAGGACTCCATCAGCACACTACCACACATTATTGCACTGCTGGAACGTTTCCGTGAGATCTCAGGCTTTAAAATTAATTTAACAAAATCAACCATACTCAACATCACGGTGTCACCACACACGGTTACGCAACTGAAAAGAGATCTCCTTCTCACTTGGGTCCCACACACTTTGAAATATCTAGGGGTGCACCAGACAGCAAAATATGGCAACCTTTACACAGCTAATAGTGTCCCATTATTTAATAGACTTAAGCAAGACTTATTACGCTAGGGTATGGAGACGGGGAGGGGCGAGGAAATCGGACATTTCTTGTTTTGGGAAAATGACAGCGGTCAAAATGAGGCTATAGTTGCATGTCTTCCAGGCGCTACCATTCTGGATAGTGAAAGCACCTTTGAAAGATCTACAATCGCAGATATTTAGTTTCATATGGGCCCAGAAGAGGCCGAGGGTGGCCAGCCACACGCTTATGCCACCTAAAAGAGCAGGGAGGCTAGTCATGCCGGATGTCGCGGCACAACTGGCTCCGGTGTTGGAGAGCCAATCGGCGTATAGAACACCGGAAACCAAACAAAAAATATTGAGCAAGAGGTCATGGGAATCCATCTCCATGAGACATGCTGGATTTCCCCTAAAGTTTGCAAGATACAGGGGCGGGGCCTCCCTACTTCAAATGCCACACTGGATTACTGGGACAAAGCAACACAAATAAAAGGTAACATTTCCCTTGCCTAAAACGGGTTTGTAGGGCAGTAGAGAATTTCCCCGAGATTTGCAAAAAGGAAGATTTACTCGCTGGAAGGAGAGAGGTCATCAAACACTAGGTCAGCTGTATGATACATGGCCTCTCACGTTAGAAGAGTGCAAGCAGGCCTATATAGTGGAAGAGTGGGATAGATTTGAGCATTTGCAGATATACCATTGGATCACCCGACCACCCGTAGCGCTCCAAGAGTAACGGGACACTACTACATTACAGGACCTATTCCTGGGTGACCCCTCTAGAGCCAAGTTGTCAACTCTCTACAAAGTGTTCAATAAGACCAGGTTCAAGCCCTCAAACACATATATGGTCAGATGGGAAAGGGATGTGGGAAAGCCTATAGATCTTATGTGGTTTAACATTGGGACTAGGGCAACAGGACCTCTCAAGCGGTTCATTTAAGAGAAAACAGTTTAAAACTGATATTCTGTTGGTATTTGGCCCCAGAGCGTATACATAGAATTCCCCACCCATCACCTGTTGGCGATGCAATGCCCCCCCTAGGCTCCTCTTTTCACATGTGGTGGGAATGCCCTCAAGTGCAAGCATTTTGGCAGACTATAGTTGCCAAGATTAAAGAGATATGTGGATTTGAACTGGAAATGGACCCGCTCATCCTACTCTTGGGTAATTAAGATTTGCAGGGACATTATAAACTGATGGCTAGCAGCTCTAGACTGGTCACCTTTTTTTTTTTAGTGGCACCTCGCCTGATAATTGCACAACACTGGAAATCAGAGAACTTGCCAAGTATAAAAGAATGGTGGGCTAAGATCTGCTACGTGGCTGCTATGCCTAAAATTGAGGCTGGGAACAATGACAAAGTTTTTGTCGGATTAGGCCCCACTCATCGCATTTGTAAGCGCATCGGACAACCCGAACATTCACCATAAGCCCCACGAGATGTCCCCTTTGTCATTAATATAAAGTATGAAATCACTTGCTCTGTTCTGTTCCAATCATACGCCAAGTCCACACAATTATTTTGTTTTGTACGGATTTGTTTACCGGTTTGGTACTCTAAGATTCAATGATTGAAAGTTGAGCTTGTTATGAGTAAATTGATTAAAATGGTTAAAAATAAAAAATGAAAGGTTGGTGCAGCACAGCGCCACTTGGCTGATTGCCAATGCTGGTTGTAATCCAATCAATGGACAATGTTATTAGATAGCACATCCAGTAGAGCGTTCCCGTTCACACCTGTGCAGAACCTGCTGATGCAGGTTCGAATCCCCGAAAGGCCAAACTCAGCCTTTCATCCTTCCGAGGTCAATAAATGAGCTCCACACACAGTGGGTAATAAGAAGCAGCGCTCAGTGTTCGTAGCGCTATATAAATGTGAATTATTATTATAATCATTATTACTGTATCATATGAACTGTGTTGGCACTGAAGCTATGATGATTTAATGGTTGATGCCCCTGACTCAAACAGTTAATGACAAAACAAATAAGTATTTACGGCAAATGACTATCGTTGATTAAAAGCCAATTGAATTGAAACAATTCCTGAGTCCAATACTGTGCGTACACAAACCTATAAAAATACCTCTAAACTTTCACTCACGCACCTTATGACACCAATCCACAAACCATTTAGCAAATGATACCAACATTGAACCCACACAGCACAACTTAACAAACCACTGCATCAATTTCCACACCCAATCAACCAGCCAACATCCTAAGAAACCCCTGAGTCATAGCACCAGTTTGAAAAGAAATCCTCTCTCAGCAGCAACTCAAACATTAGCAGAATATACACCGAAATACATCAAGATTCACCAATAGTGGCAACTATATTAACTCATGCCCAATACCACCACGCAGAATCCTGCCCAAAACTCAAACAAACATTTGCCCACTGAGGAGCAGTGCAGTCCTCTACGCTTCATATCCCCAAAAGTTGTGCATAATTCTTCCCATCCCACAGAATGTACATCAGTTTGGGAGGCTCATGCTCAAAGGTTAGGACTATAACTCGACAGCCAAATCTACCTTCATTTCATAAAGTAGTCCTTGCCTCTATGCTTCCCAGTTCCTTGGTCATACATACCCTGTGGGTGTGGAGTGTCCCATGATGCTATGGGTAGAACATTTAGACTCTGGAATTCTCCTACATGCATGGAGCTTTAAACAGGACTGCATGCCTCCTACATATCCTTGGGCGGCTGCATTTACGACTGCCTCTGTATATGTAATATGCATTATTTGTAATCCTCACTATCTTCAGGTCTTTGATAATTCCATTGTTACCCCTTCTTAAAACCCTATATTCCCTGCACCATCCCATCAATGCAATAGCCCTTACCTTTGGGCCTCACGCTCGTCTTTGGGGCTGTAGTTGGACAGGCAATCCAGGATGAAGATCTGGCCCCACTCAGTGCATTCATTCAGAGCAGTCAGCAGCTTGTTGATGTTTTGTGGGTTCAAGTCCAGCAGGTTACTGTTTGGGTGTGACTCACTGATCTCTGAAAGGGCTGCTACAGCATTCGCCACAACCTGTGCAGAACAAGGATGTAGGGCTATTACGACTTGGACAACTTACTATGCAATAGTTGGTAAAGGGCCACGTTTAATCTTGGACTGTTGGAAGTAGTTCAGGAAGAGATGAGAGGTCAGGTGGAAGGGGTAAAACAATGCAGTCTGAAAGTGAATGTTTTAGGGAGGATTTGTGAAACTGGAAGATCTGGCATAAAGTGGCCACATGTAGCATTCCATTAAGTCAAGAGATAAAAAATCATTGTAAATTTAACTGCTATGACATTTTCACAGCACTTCTAATTTTGAAGTTCTAACAAACTGAGCCTTGTGATTCCTTTAGCAATAACCCAAAATAGTTTCAAACTATTCCCACTCTGTGCTTATTGTGCATGTACTGAAAACCGAAACTACTACTCAGACTTCTCTTCGTCCTCCTCCAGCCCTCCATCTCTCATTTTTACCCTCTCGACTGTAAAACTGCCACTTAAGGGTTATAGAGTGCAATACAAACACCACATATCCCCCCAGGAGACAACTACACTGAAGAGGCCAATCCACTGAAGAGAGATATGTACAGAGGGGCATGACAATAAGCAGAGACGTACACTTAAGATAGAGAAGTACATTTAAGTGGTACATATACATCGAGGAGGGATGCATGCACAGGAGGAGAAGAAAGATTCCAAGGAGGCAAAAATCCATTTAGCAGGGACGTATGGACTGAAAAGATAAATCGAACCAAGCAGGGACATGTTCACTCAGCAAGGAACTACATATACAGGTGGGACAAATACAAGGATAATGGACCCCCCCCATGCCTCCACTTCTGATCTTTCTCTACATTTCAGTCTCAGCACTTTGAGATGGCCTGACAGCAATATAAAGTACTAAATCAGTAACAAATTTAACATTAGTCAGGCAAACAGTAGAATTCCTCAGTCTGTGCTAACATGAATTAAATGAAACGCTAAAAAGCTGCTGCAAACTGACAGTGCGCTTTACTTTCTACCCTTTCTATGATGTTATGGTCCACTCCTTTCTGTATTCACCTTAGCATGCACCTAAGAATAATATTGCACCTTTGGTTTTCCAGTTCGAAGGGCATTCATCACTTTATGAAGATGGTAGGACATAGTTCATCAAAAAGGCTTCGGGTAGTTGGGAGAACGAGGTACCAACACTTTGGACTGAAGGGTATATATCAGAGCTGCAACAATGCATGTGTTACATTGCGATACAGACCGTTAATCAGTTTTGTCACTAGGGGAAGCTAGAGTTTGGCATGCCTTGTGTCTAGTTGCCAACAAACCGATACTGAGAGAAAAAAAATCTGACACAATGTAAGCTTAGTATTGAGCATTGCTTTTAAAATACCCAGTAATACAAAAAGGGGTAAATAGTAACCTGTGATGCATATAAAATCTTGTGTGCAGAAGAAAAGATGCCCATGTGTTTTGGATGAACGCTGGGCTCTACTAATTACAAAAGCCACCGATGGTAGTTGCACGCAATTAATGATAATGTTACCACGCTTCAACCAAGTGTAAAGTGGCTTGTTGTTTCATTACATATGGGATACATTACTCAACGTAATCTTATTTCTGATGCTTGCATCGGCTTAGATTCACGTGCTGTTCATAGTCCAACATCTAGTGGAAGCTGCGGAGTATTAGAGTTGTTGTTTTCAAAACTCGAAAAGGGAAGTCGACAGGGCGTGCCAGTAATACTATCCCTAGTGTGACGTCCACTGTACCCATGATCCCTCACGCGTCTAGGTCCCTCAGATTGTTATTTTTCTGACATGAGGTGTAGCGCGAGTACAGTTGTACCCAAGCAGATACATATATATCAGACAAGCTCATAAGCATCCATGCCCCTTCTCTCCGAGGGGAGGAAGGGTGGGTCGCATTTGAATCTAAGCAGATACAAGCATCAGAAATAGGATTACGGTGAGTAATTAATCCCTTCTGAGGCTTGTGGAATCTGCTTAGATCACATGCTGTGCATAGATTAGCAAGCAGTGGAAGAAGGCGGTGGGATGTG
Source organism: Ambystoma mexicanum (assembly GCF_040938575.1). Classification (NCBI taxonomy): domain Eukaryota; kingdom Metazoa; phylum Chordata; class Amphibia; order Caudata; family Ambystomatidae; genus Ambystoma; species Ambystoma mexicanum. The sequence goes on along the minus strand of NC_090931.1, from coordinate 433,552,622 downwards.
AGAAGGTTCATGAGCGAATAAGTGTCTTTGAACCGCTTGTCCCACTTGTGTATCTGTCTTGGAATGGGTGTCAATGCAGTAGCGCTGTATGTATAGAGCTCCATGTAGCTGCTTTGCAAATACTGTCTAAGGGGACATTTGCAATGAAAGCCCTCTTGTGGAGTGGGCCCTAGGCGTAAAAGGCAGTGTCTTATTTGAAAGGGAATAGCACAGTTGGATACATCTGACTATACACCTAGAGATGGCATTTTTAGAGATGCAATCTCCTTCTCTGCCTGGCGCTATGGAGACAAACAGTTGATCTGTCTTTCTTCGCAGTCTGGTCAATGTAGTAGACGGCCGCCCTCCTTACATCTAGTGTGTGGAGTTTTACCTCAGCAGAGCTTTTGGCAGAGCTTTTGGGTTCTTGGAAGAAAGCCGGTAGCCCAATAGACTGGTTAACGTGAAATTTGGAAATGAACTTGGGTGAGAACCTAGGGTGAGTCCGTAAAACCAGTTTGTCCTTATGTATAGTAAAGAAAGGATCCTGCAACGACAGAGCCTGAATTTTACTGACCCTTCTTATGGAAGTGATGGCTACTAAGAAGGCAGTCTTATAAGTCAGGTGTTTAAGACTAGACTTGTGCATCGGCTTGAATGGGGGACCTATGAACTTAGCGAGTACCACGTTTAGGTCCCAATCCTGGCAGTGGGTTAGAGATTGGAGGGTGGAGTCTCTTTACCCCCTCCATGAATGCCTTGATGACAGGTACCTTCCACCATGAGACTATTCCGGGAAGTTGTGTAGGCTGACAAGGCGGCCACGTTGAATTTTAGGGAGTTGAACACGAACCCTGCATCTAGAAGGTGGAGCAAGTAAGTATGAATGTCAGATGGAGTACAATTAATGGGATTGATTTGCTTATTCTGGCACCAAATTACGAAACGTTTCCATTTATCATAGTAACAGTGCCTAGTGTTTGGTGTTTGGTTTTCTCGATTCTTTCAAGATACCCATGCATCTCTGTGGTAGATTGAGATGCCCGAACTCTGACTTCAGGAGCCATGCTGCCAAATTCACAGTGTGGTGTTGTGGTACTGGGTGAGTAGGTTGTACTGGCACAGGAGTTTTGATGGGTTCGCACATTGCCAGTCTGCGAAGATGTGGATACCACGGCTGTCTTGCCCTTGCCCACATAGGAGCAACAAGGATCAGTGTCATCGGTTCCTTGTGTAACTTGTTCACCACCTTCCTCATGAGAGGAATCGGGGGGTGGGGGGGGGGGTGATATCGTAAGCAAACTTCCCTGACCAGTTCATCCATAGGGCGTGCCCCTTTGAGCCCGGCTGGGGGATCCTGGACGCAAAGTTTGGGCATTGACGATTTTCGCTTGTGACGAATAGGTCCATAGTTGGAAAACCCCACAGAGAAAAGAGGTGTTCTACGACATCTTCATGTAGACGCCACTCGTGTTCCTCTGGCAGGTGATCTCTGCTCAGTGAGTCTGCTACAGCGTTGAGTTCCCCTGGAACATGTTGTGATGATAGGAACATTTTCCGTCCGAGTGTCCATTTCCATATTTTCTGTGCAAGTTTGGATAGATTTGGAGAACGTGTCCCCCCTTGTTTGTGGATATAAAACATTGCAGTAGTGCTGTCTGTTGGGACCTGCACCGACAGCCTTGTTTAATGGGGTTTGAATGCTTGAAGGGCTTTCAACACTGCCAGAAGTTCCAGCACATTGATGTGGTTTTGAGATGTAGAGTGAGACCACAGACCGCGAGCTGTGTGGTGAAGGTAGTGAGCCCCCCCACCCTGCCAGTGAGGCATCTCTTGTGACCACTGCCTGCATCTGTGGATCGTAGAAGTGTTTCCCCTTGGTCGGATTCTCTCTCGCCCACCAGCGAAGAATTTGTACCATTGTTGGCGAAACAACCACTAGATCGTTTCACCAACCACTCCTGTATGGGACGCATTCATAAGCCGCGTAGGGAACCAGGTAAATGCAAGATGCCATTATGTCTATTAAACGTATCGCTTTGCGTACCCTTATCTGGAGGCCGGCCTGATAATGTGGTATTTGCAGTAACAAGTTTCTTATCCTTTCCTCAGAGGGAAAGACCAACCCTTCCTCTGTGTTTAGGATAGCACGTAAGAAATGTTTGGAGGTGCTGGGCACCAGGCTTGATTTTCTCTGGTTGATCCAGAAGCCCAAATGAAAGAGGAGGTTGATCGTTGTTTGGATGTTTTGTCTGCAAATCAGAGACGATTCCCCGGTTATAAGCCAGTCGTCCAAGTAAGGGTACACTGGGATTGCCTCCCTGTGCAGGTACGCTGCCACCACCGCCAGTACCTTGTTGAATACTCTTGGAGGCGAGGCTATTCCGAAGGGCAGCACCTTGAATTGGTAGTGCAATTGGTAGTGCTGGTTCGCCATCTTGAAACGCAAGAATCCTCCATGCACTGGGAACATTGAAATATGAAAATAGGCATCTTTCATATCCAATGTTGCCATGTAATCCCCTTTTTAAGAAGCGGGATTACCTCGTGTAGCATGGTCATGCAGAACTTTTGTGGCTTGACATACTTGTTTGCAGGCCTCAAATCTAATACAGGGCACATTGTTAGATCTTTTTTGGGCACAAGGAAGTAAGTTGGATACCCCTGTTTACATGGTTGGCTGGGACCACTTCTATGGCGTCCTTTAATAGAAGCGCCGTTATTTCCTCTAGAAGGATCAGCTGATATTCCTCTGAGTGGACCTTCTGTCTTGGGGGGTGATTGAGAGGTTGTTGAAGTTCTACACAGTAGCCCCCTGCTACCGTGGACAGCACCAATCTGTCTGAAGTGATACCCTCCCATGCATGGATGAAGTTGGAAATGCGGCGTCCTACTGGAGATGCATGGGAGGGTACTTGGAGCGGAATGTCCCTTGCTCTGAGGTGGGGTGCCACCTCGAGCTTGGCCCCTGCCCGAGTACCAAGACCTCTTCGTTGTCCTCGTGGATAGCCTTGAAATGATTGTCCTTGGTTTGTGCCATAGGAACCCAGGCCTTGGTTGTATCCTGACCCCCTCTGAGAATTTTGGCCCCGAAAGCGGCGAAAATTGATGTTACCTCTCTGTCCCGTGGGCTGGTTCGTTAGCTGGCCTAAAGACTTAAGAGTGTCGTATTCATCTTTAGCAGTTTTAAGTGTGTCTTCTACAGCCTTGCCAAAGAGCATATCTGTTTTCATCGGCATATTAATTAAGGTGGCCTGTGTTTCTGGCCTGAAGCCTGATTGGCGAAGCCATGCATGTCTTTTTATGATAGTGCCCTTTGTGATGACTCTACCTGCATTGTCAGCTGCGTCAAAATGTGACTTTAGGAGGCAGGTAGATACCGCTCTACCACCTGGGCGAATTGAGACTTAAGTGACTCAGGTGCAGATAGTAATGCGGAAACCTCCTCCCACTTCTGGCAGTTGTAGCTTGCCAAAAGTGTAGCATTATTTGCGATTCTTGTCTGGTAGGCCGCAGAAGAGGCTACCTTCCTGCCCATTGCATAAGATTTCTTTCAATCCTTATCCGGAGGAGCCTCCTAGGAAGCAAGGCGAGTGCCTGCTCTTTTACGTGTGGTGGTAACCACCAAAGAGTCTGGTCTTAACTGGCCCTATAGGGGTTCAGAAGGTGCAGGTCTGAACAGTTTCTCCACACACGGGTTAACGGCCTGTGTGAGGTTAGGTGTCTCTAAAGAAGGTTGGATTCTGCGTTGCACAGACTTTAGCAGTGGAATACATTGTCCTACTGTTTTCTTATCTCCCAAACATTGCTCAGCGAAGTCGCTGTCTTCTACAACTTCTTGTGCGTCTATGCGGAAATGTTCTGCCGCTTTGGTTAGGACTTCGTTGAGGAGGGGTTGATTGTCTACGGGGGAATCTACCACTGGAGGGTCTTGATTAATGGGTGAACCCATGGAATACATGTTTGCCTCGTGGTCTGGGTCCTCATTGTCCCCATAATAAAGTTTGTCTAAGTCCTCATCAATAAGTTGAGGGTCAGATGTATCGACAAACGAAAGGTCATCCTGTTCTTCTGGATGAACTTCAGGGTCCCATAGATCTATAACCTTGCCCTGAGCTGGGGCATCAGACCAAGCCCTTTTGGTAGGGGGTCGAGAGACAGAGTTAAGAGCCTTTTGGGGCGGAGGTGGCCTGAAAACTTTGAAGATAATCAGGATTTTTTTCAAAGAAATTTGCCATACATGTCATTGTTCGCATGACTGTCTATGTCCTGCGAAGACCAATCCTTTGAACTTGGAATTACAATTTCGGGCTCAAAGTCGAGAAAAGCCATGTCTTCATTAGTAGGAGGAATAGGCCTAGGCCTAGAGTCTTTAGGTTTCCCTATTGGTTTGGATAAGATACCATTTTGTGAGGACCTGTCCCTAGTAGGGCTCTTGTCTCCATGGGTTGTCTTAGAGGGTGTCTTATGGTGTTTTTCCCCACCCTGGGGCCCAGAGGCGTGTGTAACTGACTTTTTGGGACCAGACTTCTTACCAGATGAAGAACGTCGAATTTCAGGTGTGGGGGCCGAGGTTTCGTCTGCAGACGAACGACCTTCAGACTGTGTTTTCGTGCGACACCCTTACCGTCTTTCGACGTCTTAGCCTTATCATGCAGCGATCTGGAACAAGATTGCACAGAGGACTGGAATTCGGTGGACCATTCACAGGGTGTCTAACGTTGCCGGCTATTCGACTCATCGGTCGAATGGGGCTTATGCGTTTTGTGGTGTGTGCCCTTGGAGCGCTTCCGCCGCCGGGTGTAGTCTCCACAACATGGCCGCCGGCCTGTCCTACGGGGTCGGGGGCTTGCATAGCTAAAGCCACTTCAGTGCACTCGCTGTCCGAAAGTGCGGCGTCATTTCCATTGCTGAAGGCTCCTTCGATCTCCATGGCCTCGAGTTGCTTGGCGTAGTGGGCCCAGGGCTTAGTGGAACTGTCCTTCAATGTCTACGGCTTGAAGAGCCTGCAAGCTCGACAAGACGTCTCAACGTGGTCTCTCGGGAGACACAAGTTGCAAACTAGATGTTTGTCTACCCAGGGGAACTTACGGTTGCACTGAGGGAAAAACTTAAATGGAGTGTTCTCCATAATACTGGGTAAAGGGGATGGCAGCTGGGCGAACAAAGTGAAGGAAGGGGAGAATATGCATTCTAAAAGTGGCCGCCTAACAATGGCCTCTCCCCCCTCTCTCCGCCGAGGCCCGTGGGGGCCTTCCAAGGCCGTAGGGTCCTCCGCCATGTCTGACGGCAGTATTCTTTCTGCTTCTTCGGTGTGGTGTTACGAAGTCGACGAAAGAATAGAAAGAAAAACTATCATACTTAACAAATTCAATGGCTTATCGCCGAAAGGAACTCCACTATATGTGTTCGTCTAGCATGGCGGAAAAAAAAAATAATCTGAGGGACTTCGACGCGTGAGGGATAATGGGTACAGTGGACGTCACACTGGGGATAGTATTACTGGCACGACCTGTCGACGTCCCTTTGAGTTTCGAAAAAGAACAACTAATACTCTGCAGCTTCCATTAGATGTCAGACTATGCACAGCATGTGATCTAAGCAGATTCCACAAGCCGCAGAAATATAATTCCGCATTAAGGCTTTAGCAAATTGGAGATAAAGTATGAATTGTCTAGTTCAATTGTAAATCTAGAGGGTTGTAATCAATGCCCAAATTATTATTATTACTGTTACAGTTGAGGGTTCATTTCTTGAATCACCACCATCCAGGGTTCAGTAAACCATGATCCAATTTGGCCTAGATGCATCACATTTTTATTTTTCATTTTGAAATTTGAATCATTGTCCCTTCTACCAGCTGAAATACATTTCGCCAGCTCCATCTTCATGTTTATTTTACTACAGCTTGTTAGACATGGTCCTCAGTTTCTCGATGGCGCTATAGGCATTACTTTGTTTCTCACTTGCCAGAATTAGACCATCTTAGAGCTGTTTGGAAGAGAATTGCATGTGGGCCCAGGAACTCCATACAAGGAGTGACAGACATCCAAACATTATGTTAAAGAGGCAAACGTGACAGAACTAGATGGAAATATGGGGCTCTGAACTAGCCAAGGAATTTTGAAGACAAAATAAAATGCAATCGAAAAATGGCTCAATTTGAGGAAAGATTAGAATCCCTTCTAATTATTTCATTGATTACTTCATTAACTCAAAGTAACATTTCAGTTAATGAAAATATGAGAGGAAATAAACTAGATGTATCCATTATATAACTGTTTGTTCCTTTTTTACCTTTAAAATGTGCAAATCAGGATTCTTTTCCAAGTATTTGGATTGATTTTATTGATTGAAATAAACAGAAGCTAAATTGTATTTTTGAAACATTATCTTGGTTATCATGGCCCATTTCATTTTTGCTTCCTTAAGCAGTGTAAAATCTGATGTTGCTTGAATCTATTAGTATAGTAGCTTGTAAAGTTATTTCACTTTAAGTTTTGCAGGCCTTGGTCTCCTTATGTCCTTAGTTTGTGGCATGCAACTCTAATGGTATCCAAGACGGTAAAGCAACTTCTATATGTCTGGTTGTTCCATAGTTTAGTGTTAAAGCACTGGCAACAACTGACCAGACCTCTGGAAATTAGAGTTATTCTACAGATTACCATCAGCAGAGAGATGAAACATGTTAAATCATATGCTGCAAAATATTGTAGGTATTTACTTGTCTGGAGATCAACGCGATAGGCATGTTAACACAATGTGAGTATGTGTGAAATAATGAAAACTTGCTTTCATTGGGGGTGGGGTTATATATGAACTTTAAAATGACAACCACCCTGTCACCTAGATCTGCCAACCAACTCTAAGACAGTCTAATTCTGGCAAGTGAGAAATAAAATAATACCGGCAGGTCCATCAAGAAATTTAGGACCATCGCCAACAAACCACAACTTTAGTAAAATAAACATGAAAGTAGCGCTGACAAAATGTATTGCAGCTAGTAGTAGGGGATAATGATTCAAATTTCAAAATGACAAAAACGCAATACATCAATACCAAATTGGATCTCTGCTTCATTGTGTTGTTGGCAGTAACGATGCAAGAAATTAACCCTCAACTGTAACAAAAATAATAATTTGGCCAGTGATTACAACCCTCAGGCCTTGCAATTCAACGAGACAATTTATACTTTAACTTCATTTTAATAAACTCTTAATGGGCAAATTATATATGCAATGAAATAATAAGCCTCTTTACACTAAGTTGAAGTGTGGTAACATTGACATCAATTGAAACAAGCTGTTATGCAAATAAGCAATTAATCTCTCTTCATCAAATATATAAATCCAAATACTTGAGAACTGTGGATTTTTCAGTACCCCTATGACTTGAATAAATTACCAGTCACAAAAGAGCCACCATGCCAGAATGGTTTCAATGAAAGAAATACTTTAAAATATCCACAATTTGTTAAAGACAGGCTGTATCATGCTTTTAGCCAAACAATAGGCTGCTGTCTTCCGAGGTAATGTCTTTTCAGTGTGGTTACTGGAGACTGAATCATGCTTACGTTTTAGCAACAGACTGATATTGACAGATTTAAGCTTTATGCACCAATATTTTCCACCTTTTTCTCACCATCACCAACCTTTATAGGAAAATGGCACGAATAAATGCAAGGCGGTGAAGAGGAATGCTACAGCCTTGGAGAGCATTCAAGGTTGCTCATTCGGGGCAACAAATCTGCATTTCACTGCTGTCTTCTCAGCCGAAGTCAACAGTGTTTGAAAAAGAACTGACCTGAATAATGAAGGGGAATCATTTAGTTTGGCAAAATGAGGTTTCTTGCTCACATTACTCCTTAGTCTCCAGTCCCGATCCCTCATAATGTGTTACACTTTCCACATAGAACCCATTCCTCTTCTCCAAAAACTTCCAGTTGCTGGTCCAAGCCCACCACTGTACCTTTTCTCTATAATTTCATTAAACCTACTGGCGCTCCCTCACCTCTATCCTTAAGTGTCATAAGTTTTAAAATAACTAACATTGTATGGATTGGGTGGGGGAAGCATCCTTCCTGAAAAGGGGCAAAAAGCATGACAAAGCAAACGGATTCTAAGAATGTAAAATCATGTCAGAGGGCAGGACTGGAACAATGCGCTAAGAATAATAAAAGCACTGTTTATCAACATGCTAACCTAACATTCCTTCCCTTGTCTGACCTACCCAGAACAGACTCCCACCTCTCTATGATCTGGTTAGGTCTACGGGAGTGTACAATGTGCAGGAAACTATGTAGGACTAGCATAGGAAAAGGGGAGTGAAAGACTGACAATGAGATAAGAGAAGGATGGCTGTGCCAGTAGAAAGATTATCTTTGCCATAGATGAATGGACCCATCCGGACTGGGGGGACTTTACCATAGGGTTGGAATCGGCAATGAGATCCCGTAGTGAGTCTAGAAAGCCTTGGTCCTCCACCATCTGTGCATTGATATCATGTAGCTTGGCAACGCAAACAGCAGCAGTCTTCCTCACGTAGGGGTCCTCGTCCTTCAGGCACTTGCGCAGCGGCTCACATAGATATTCAGTGATTTTATCCACACGGATGCAGCCCATGGTGCGCACAGCGAGGGCACGGATTAGTGGATTTGGGTCCTCGCAGTCCTGAAAGAAAGCCATCAAGCTTTTAACACTTTGCAGCAAATTTATATATTAAACGTGATATAAAACTGGTTTAAATAACAATCTTAAACCAATTTCACAGTCAGCACTGAGGTGCTCAGCAATTTCTAGATTTACGAGATATTCATAACAGACCTTATTTAATGTGGCAAAGAAATGAGCAAATTGTGCACACATCTAAACAAACTTCAATGTAGATATTTACAGAAAATCAAGTGCAAATGCTCAGTGTCGGGAATTTGTGTGGAGTAAAGTGGCTGGGAATTGACGCAGTTGAGGAGAAAAGGGTGAAAGAAAGAAGGTTCCTTACTGCGATACTTCGACAGAAATGAAGAAATACCAAGTCTAGATGATCAAGAATCACAATTGATGGGAGCTACTTAGCTCGTACCCACTAAGAGGCGGGTAGGCTTTATACCAACAGCTACCAGGAGCTGTGTTTGGGAGAATGTGTAAAGGAGCAATAGGATATTCCTCGAAAACAATTAAAGCAGAACATGTCATGTACAAAAAGCTTTAGTTTGCATCTCACAATGAAGTTATATGTGTTCACGATTTGTACAACCATTCAATTCCCCTAAGCTAGGTCCTATTTTCTGAGTTATGTCAGCGTTTATCTCTTGCTCATAGAATCTATATTTGGAATACTGCACATCTACACAAAAATTGGGAAACAGAAGACCTATTTGTGGGATTTCCAAGAGCCTCACATAGCAGGATGGGGTAGGTAGCACGTTCAAGGCTGTGGTGCACTGGCAGATTAACACGGGTGCCCAATACAGCAGCAAAGGGCATTTAGCAAGTTCTGAATTGAAATGCACTATTCCATAGGATGCCATTGAAACCAAACCAAACTGCCAGAGATCATTTAAGTAAGATTGGATTGCCATTTCAAATGTGTGTGGATCACAGAAATTGAAAAGCTGGGCATGCATTGAGCAAGTCGATCAAATATTACAGACTGGCTTTGTGATTGCAACGCTTAAACCATTTGGTGCTCTAATCAGAACCTCAAAAACGAGAAACAGATTTTTCATGGACAGTAGCAAAGACCTTATTAATAAATAACCTATGGCATGCAAAGCATTTTTTTCACGTCAGAGATACAGCACTAAAGGCTCACCCTCACACACCCACAGAACCAGCACAGCATGAAGGCTGAGCTCACACAAACAGGTACAATATATGCAGCAGCACTTTAATGTTACTCGCAGTGCAAAACACATGGACGACTCAACAGGCTTTCCGTACACACATCGAACAATTACAGCAAAGGTAGAGCCAGTGCAAAGATCCATTGTCCACAAAAGTGGAATGCACCCAACTTCCAAAACGTCGAGTACAACTGCTCCCACAAACCAATGAGTTAAAGCTTAAGTGGCACATGCGCACGCATCAGTGGTTGAATTGGGTGGGAGCGGTGCTCCGCTACTTCGGTTTTTTAAGTTTTACTGTTCCTATACTTTTTTTAAACGTTCCAGAATGGTTTACTTTAAAAATAAAACTGTATGAAGAAGTTGAAAATTGTACTTCAGTGTACTTCATTTAACATTCCCTTAAACAGCCTGCGTGTTTGTTTGGGTTGGTTTAGATTGTGCGTAGGAGGGGGCGTGGCAATGGGGTTTGTAGGGAGCGGGGGCAAGCGCACAGAGAATATAGTTTCACTACTTTTCGTACATTTCGACCACTGGCAAGCAATTCTTACACACAAGGAACAGGCAAACTGAGGCCACCAGCAGTGCAGATTTTAACAGATTTTAACTCTCAAATGCAGAGCAGGCAAAATATGCAATCTTCACTCACAAACAAAACAGACAATGCAAGCCTACCATGCGCTTGCATGCAAAAACACACACAAGGAATTTCCCAGTCTTGGTTCCAGGTGTGAGGTTACAGTTCTAAACCTAGGCAACCCTTAAGCTTACCGTGGTGCTCCTTGTGTCAGGTGTGGAAGAGAATACAATGTCAAATCAAAGGAAGCAAGGGGGTAGACTCATTACCGGTAACAATGCATTGCTTTGAATAAAGCAATGTTCACACAGTTGTATTATGAAACTAATGTGAAGGCATCATGAAGCAAGACACAGACAACAAACTAAAGTTCAAAATAAGGTAATTTATTAAAGCAAATGTCAGGATGGTTGAAGGCCTAACTTGCCCTATGCCAAGGTGTGATTTCCCTACCAGAACGAAACTAAGGAAAGTCTGAGTCAAAGAGTTTAACTTAAAAGCCTGTTTGTATCCAAAACCTATCCTTGCCATCACAACTAAAGCTAAACAACTTCTAGGGATGTCAATAATCAAAGAAATTATGTTCAACACAAAGTCTGAGCTTCTCCCAGTTCTTAGCCTTCTTTTCGGCTCCCTTCTCCAAGTTCAAGAAAGTTCCACAAACGTCTTATGGTTACTTTTCTCAAGTTCAAGGCAATACAGTCCACAATCCTCGAGGTTCCCTTCCCCAAGTTCAAGCAACGCGGTTCAAAATAAAATGGTCTTGAGGCTCTGTCCTCAAGACAGCATTTGTGTTTCCTCAGGTCTCAGGGTTCCCTTCTGCAAGACTTAAATGCCACAACGGATATTTGTTTCAGTCATTGAAAGTTCAACACAAATCAAGGCCAACTTGTCCCTACTTCTAGACTGCATCACCAGCTTACTTCTAGTGCTTCTTCTGGATATATGTCACAACGTCTTTGACAACTGCGCCTTGGCGAGGGATCCTGAAGTGTGAAAGTCAGACGACACTGTCCATCCATCAAATGTTGCGCAACCAGGAACCCTAGGCTCTTCAGCCTACACAGGTTCATCTGCATTACCCCCCGTGTACAGATTCACATTCACTTGAATTCTCCATGTCGGCTTCTTGGCTTTATATATAGGTTCACACTTTTCCGGCTTCTCTTTGTCAGCCTCTTGACTTTGCCATTATGTGTCACACACCTCTGTACCAGTCTTAGGCCTTTTAGCACTGTACTCAATCACAAAGTTTGCTGTATTGTGGTGTCCTGGTTCCTGCCCCACCTTCCCGTGACACTTTCACACTTGCGCTCTATTATGAAGGTTGCATATAATTGGGCACTTTTCCTTTTATTTTATCATCTGTTATAAGTTTTGCCCATATTCAATTCTATCTTTGGTTCAAGTTTTCATTCAGTTTGTTATAAAACATGTATAGTGTAGCTTTGTTTCAGGTTTTAATTCTGTTCGGTATTCAATAAACATTGTAGCCCAAGGTCCCCTGGCTTAGAGTGACCTCCCAGTCACTCACCGGCTTCTGGCACCCTTTCCGGCAACTACTCCTGCCTTCGGTTTGCTTCTCTCGACGGCAGGCTGCCTCCTGCGAGCCCCACTAGGCACTGTGTTCGTCTGCACACGCCGGGGCCTCTGCTTCCCTGACACGGACAGAGTCTCTTCTTCCTGCCTGCCTGCCGACTGGCTGGATCAGCAACTCACTTTCCAATATTGAGGCTCTCACAGCTGTTGTAGCTGCAAGGAACGCATGGCGGCAATAGTAAGAGATATAAGTGACCACAGTTCAAGGGCGTTTATTGAACTTTTGCAACAATGTGATAAACGCCTATCTAAACCTAAATCTACAGAAGGAGCAAGCTACAACCATCAAATAATAATAATGCAGTCCTAGTGGAGTCTTGTCAAATAAAAAGGGCTTATACTAAAAAGCTGATTGCCAATCCTCATCACTAGTTTACAAATAATGTGGGGTAATGTTCATGAAAAAGAAAGAAGTGTTCACAAAAAGATATGCTAGGATGCTCGGGCCGTTGGTCTCCCTTCCCCCAAGCTTTCAGCACAGGGCAAGGCGGGTTTCTCGAGCAAAGTACACACTCCGTCTTCTGCGGCAAAAGGATACAGTTCAAATTCCACAGTTCAGGACCTTCTGCGTCCAAGCCTCTTTACTTCTTGCAAGTCTCTTGACTCAGAGGGCCTACTGAACAAAAATAATAATTAAACGTTCTTTTCCTTTTACCTTTATTCAAGTAGGGTGTTCCCCCTGCACACCCCCTCAGCCGGGCTCAGATCCCTTTCTTTCGGTAAATTAGTCTCCCTCACTCGGGCTCGTACCAATTGCGCTGTACATTATACTATTCAAGACTTTTGAATGTGCACAGGGTTTAGCTTCACCTGTTGCATGACCACTTCAATCTAAATATTCCTTTTTCTCACACTCAGCATCAGTTGGATACCGAACAGACTTTCGATCGAGTGCCCAGCACCAGACCACTGTGTATGGTATCTTTGTTTGGCCTCCCAAAGTTCACCTGTTGGTTTTCAAATATATTTGCGCCGCTCATCCCAACCGCCTCGCACACTGTTCTCTTTGCACAAAGTGGCTGCTTGCAAACTTGTTTCAAAACACAAGCTGGTTTGGGATCAGTCCCTCCAACTCACCGGCTGTGCTGTCTTCTTGTAGGAGCCAAGGACAGTACCATGGCAGCAATCGCTCCACCCTACCTGAGTTATCGAGGCGGGAGAGCCCCGGGTACTGCTGACATACTGTGCAGGTTTGATCAGCCTTCGTTCCTGGTCTTTGGTTTCTTACTTTCCAAGGCTCACAAAAGTAATGGTCTTTAGAGGTCAAGGGTACTTCTCGCCTTGCGACCCTCTGTGGTCTTGCTGCCTTTCTCCTTATATTAAACTGCCCTCTCGTAACTGCTTCCTCCTCTTGTTTTTTGCCTCGCTCAGAGTGTGCCTTCATGCTCTGCCTTTTATCCGGGTGGGGAAGTGGGATGGAAGTCAGGTGTGTGTAATGATCCGTAATTGCCTGAGCTTGCCCGACCATGGTGTTGGGATATGTCAGGTGTTAGTCCATTGCTGCTCACGGTGAACTGTCCGTGAGAAAGTGTTTGTGTCGGGAAAGAGGGGGAAGTATTGAGTTTCTAGGTATCCTAGAATGGGGGAAAAGGTGTTATAGGGAAGGGGACACTGCGTCTCACCCTCCGGTGTCTCACTTTGACTCCCTGAAGACCCCACATTCAGGTGATCCTCCCACACTGGTCCACCCCCAGGAACTGGATCCAAAAACTATGGCTGTGTCCTGGCCACTTGGATGACAGATCCCCCAGGGACTAGCAGGTGAGACACCTTCAGGTTTCACATAGCCCCACAGCTTAACTGGCCTTGGGATCCACAGCTCCTCGGGGCATCGGCCGGCATCCAGGTTTCTTTTCAGATCCCACCACGGCCTTCTCTTCACATCTGCTGGTTTCTCCCCCAAAGCTCTCCCTGTTGATCTTTGTGCTGTTCTCTGGTTCCCCCATGTATAAACCTGCAACCAGTTGACAGGTCGCCGGTGTAGATTCCAAATTAAAGTTGCCAGACCCTCACAGCTCTCTGCAGGCAACTTCTTAGTCCCAGTACCAAAGTGGTGAAATGGTGTTTGAGTGTTTATTGCTCTTACTCGCATCTTCCTCGTCCCAGTACTTTTAGAGCTCAAAGGTGGGGAAACGAGAGAAGCTGATTCACAATAGCCAATAAAGGCCGGGGCAGGGTTAGGTTGGTCATCAATGGGGAAAGAGGGATAACATGTTTCGCCTGTGGGCACCCCACTTTCAATCCCTCATTTTCCTCCTGATGCCTCTCGACTGGCGAGATAGCTTATAATTTTCTTTGTCAATGGGGCAGGGGTAACAATATCCCATGATTGCGTTTGAGATAGGGGATTCTTAGAGAGAAGGCAGTGTGGAATACAGTGTCTTACCCAAGGCCATCTTGGCCCCAATCCCCAAGGATCCCCCACACAGGTGATCATCCCTCACTTCTCAAATCCCAGGGTCAGGCTCCAAAAGCAATGGTATTTCCCTGGCCTCCTGCAAAGAGGATCTGAGGGGAGCAGATGTGAGAATGTCCTCAGGTTTCTCGCAATAAGCTTTATATCTCGAAAAAGATAGCAAGTTGTACTAAGTTAGAGTTCAACCTGCACCCGAGTGTGCAATGTATCACAGGTCATAACCCAATGGAAGCTTAGGACTTGTGTTACATACATCTAGTTTTAGTCTCTCATGGGAAATAGCGGTGGGCACCATAAAGCTTTGAAATGACTGAGCAAGATATCAGTCTTGATGCTATGCAACCTCTCAATGGTACATCCATGCCCACATATTGATGACATGGCTTTGCTTCTGTGTCACTCTGGTCCCTTCCTAGAGGCAACCCCAATATTTAGAAGCTCATGATAAAGAGAAGACAACAGCAGTGGTTCCAATAACCTGGTGTACAGCAACAGGTAAGGAAGGAGGTGAAAAAGATACCTTCAGGAAAGAATGCCTGCTGTGGAACTAGTGGTAATTTTCCTGAGCTGAAAATAACGACAGCTGGATCTACAGAAAGGTCCAGCAGACTGGCTCATATAAGAGTGTGTGTGGGGTGTGGGTGTGTTTGTACATTATCCATACTTGTAATAGTCTTTCTGATGCTTATACCTGCTTAGACTGACATTCTTTTCATAGAACTAAATCTAGTGGTTGTCTCAGAGTACTGCATGACTTGTTTTTATAAATCAAAAAGGGACGTCAACAGGGTGTGTTTGTAATACTATCCCTAGTAGGACGAGTACTGCCCATGGACCCATGGTCCTTCACGCTTCGAGGTCCTCAGATTGTTTTGTTTCTGACATGAGGTTACATGAAGTGTGTATTGGAGTGCAATAAAAAGTGAAGAAGGTGTCAACTGTAATTTGTCTATGTACCTTCTACTCTGTAGCGGGGAAGAGGGGTGTGTGCATGTGAATCTAAGCAGATACAAGCATCAGAAAGACAGTTAGAGGTATGTAATGTTTGGCTTGTGGATCTGCTTAGAATCACATGCTTTGCATAGACTAGCAAGCAGTACCAGGGGAAGGAAGTGGGTAGTTAGAAGGAACAGAGGCAAACAGATGTTTTAGCACCGCTTGACCCACTTCAGAATCGATCCTTGCAGGTGTGTCCACACAGTAGTGTTTAGGAACGTGTGACCCAAGCTCTATGTAGCCGCTTTACATATTGCCTCTAGGGGCACATTTGCACTGAAGGGTAACGTTGCACGAGATTCCTCGGTAGAGTGTGCTCTGGGTGTAAATGGTGGATTACCATAATTTATTTGAATACGAAATGACCGAGGGAGAAAAAAACAAAAGCAATTTTTTCTAAATTAATAACTTTCGGTTTTTCATCCCCCGATCATTCCCCCAGAATGGTTATGATGCTGTTATGGAGTTTAGTACCAGTGACAGAAAAGAATGAGTTGGTTAAGCTGGCATTAGTAGCCAGATTTGGGAAGACGCCTTCCCAGTACCTGAAGAGGTTTAGGACCCTCAAGATGACTGATGGTACCTCTTAGGCAACCTGGGTAAGTGAATGTTTGAAGAACTTAGATGGTTGGGTTAAGGGTTACAGCGTGAACTCCTTTGAAGGAATGATGCAACTATATTTGATGCCTGCTCTGAGCTGAGACAGCACTTGGCTGACTAAGGAAATTGATCCTAAGAAACTAGCACAAGCTGCTGACTTATGGATAGCCAACAGGGCAACTCATAATGATTCTGGGGCTACTCACAAGAAGAGGGGAAGTAGCACAAGAAAGAGGGTAAAGGAAATTCTAATTCTAAACATCCAAAAAAGGCCCACAAACAAAATAAGGGTAGATCCCATGGGAAACCTGGTAGGTCTAGTGAACCCTCTGGTGCCAAACCAGACGGAGGTCAGCAGAAACACCATTCCCAAGAACATTTTGTAAATGTTTTGTATGTGAGACTGTAGATCATGGGATCCCAGATGCAAAGGTAAACCTTCAGGGGTCCACGTTGCCTCCTTAGCCTTCATCCCTGAGGGAGAAGCACAAATGGCTAGTGCACGCTTTCAGCTACTAGCTGAAGAACCAATAGGTGTTCAAGTCAGTGTATCTTTAGTGTCCTTGGCTTAGGGAGACCAACTAACCACGAGATGAACTCCACTTTGGCGCACTCCCCAACTTGCTGTGCAACTCCGTTGCTGCAGAAGCCCAATGCCAAAGGTCGAGTTTCCATAACAGAGTGCAATGTCTGACACGTAGCAAACCCGGCTAAAAGCTCCAGGAGCCTCCTCAGGACACTCCTGAAGCAGGAAATGCAGAGTCCCCTCAACAGAGTGCAGGAACGAGGGAGCAAGGAAAGTCCAACTGGAGTTAAATGTTCTGCATCCGTTCTGTTTACAAAGCGCTGAAACCTCGAAGTGCAGCTGAATCAAAGAGCCCGTAGCTGCAGACGATCCTTCCCGATTACTGGCGCAGGAGCCCTCAAGACATCGTTCTTGTCCCCATGACTGAGGCTCAGGAACCAGAGTCTGCTTGGCTGGAGCAAGACAGAATCCAGCTGGACCACTTTTCTTCTAACCAAAGGTACTGTTTTGGCTTGGGGGTACTTACCACCTTGTCTTAAATCATGCTGTCTCATTTGAGGCTGGCACTTGATTAACTGAGTTGATTTCAACTCCCTTTGCACAGGCTTAACAGCTTGTGTTCTTCCAAGTGATTTTCTGAACTCTGACTTTGTGCAAGGCTTTTATCCAAAAAATGCATCAGAACTATAGACTTTGTCCAAATCACTTTGGCTGTCCTGGCTCCTAA
Organism: Ambystoma mexicanum; assembly: GCF_040938575.1. NCBI lineage: Eukaryota > Metazoa > Chordata > Amphibia > Caudata > Ambystomatidae > Ambystoma > Ambystoma mexicanum. The sequence goes on along the minus strand of NC_090931.1, from coordinate 433,535,361 downwards.
AGGCACTCTTCTAAATCCATTGCCATTGCTGGTCCCTTCATGGGTGGTAGCTTGTTGAATACAGTTACTGCTGGGAAAGGCTTACCTAGATTTCAGTGGAGGATTTAGTTGTCCTCACATTTTCGAAGCAACTGTTATAACCTTTTTACATTCCTTAATCCTTCCTTTCTGCAACTCAGTCTACAAAGTATATTGGTGTTATATATAAATGCAAATACTATCCATGTAATTGAAGTCACTTCAGGGTGTAGGAGAAATGTATTAAGCATATCCAAAGAGTATTTACCAGCTTTATTGATTCTGAAAAGTTACTCCAAAGTTTGCTTGAACTGTTACAATTGCCTAAACTGGTCATTGAATCAAATGCTTTCCATCTTCTCCTAAGGGTGACAGTATATATCTGTTTTATAGTAAGTGTTTGACAATATTTGCGTAGAGGTTTAATTTGCTTAGTGTGTATTCTATAGGCCTAATAAATAATTGAATATTTCTGTACTTCCCTGTCTAACTGGAAGTATTGGTTGTGTTCTGTGTGGACTCCTAGCTCTAGACCACTCTCACACCTCACCCTATGTTTAAGCCTTACCGCTCTGCTACCCATCTAGATTGGGTTTGGCTAGACTTTAATGTCTTTCCTGTTCACCATAATGGGTTGTCCTCCCAAAGTCCACCCCCCTCACCCAGGGTTGACTTTGGAATTGGAAAAACATCTCAATACATGTCAACCTAGTGGATGAGCAGGAGTTATCCACCCTTGTCTAACCAAGGTCACTGATTTGAATAAGCTGATCAATAAAACTTAAAATCACTCCAATATCTACACATATGTACACAATAAGTAGCCCAAAGTGAAACTAGACAACATTTTACAATTGCACACAGGTAAACACACTAATCCGAATGTTAAGTACCTTGGAGGAAAAACAAATGGAAAAGCAAGTAAAAAAACATTACGTCTTAAAACTATAAGGCAGTTACCTCAAAGAGTTTAACTAGCCCTTCTGTAATCCGGTAATTCAAGTACCAAAGTTCTAAAGGGATAGTTCAAGGGTAAGTACCTAGATAGGGGTTTAGGAATTCTGAAAGCGCCCTTGTAAAAAGACTTGGCTAGAGCCAACGTGTACATTCTTTGAAAGTCAAAAGCAACAGTTTTCCAAACGAAAGGGGGTAGCTCCCAATTCCAGCTCACAGAGAGGTCAACAGGAAGGAATTCCCAACCAGAACTCCACCAATCACAGTCATGTAAGGCTAGTGACTAGAGATTTGGCTCTATGTTCATTGAATCCATTTGGTTGGGGTAGGGGGCGACCAAAAGTGGTAAATTCACTTGACCCGTGAACTCTTATTAAAAAAAGAAACCACCACTAAGTAAGAATCACTGGGGCAAATCCCTCATGGTCCAGCATTAGGAGGTCCATGGGGTCACAAGCTCAGAGGTCGACATCAATGTCAGGTTTTGGTCCAGCTAGCGGCTGTTCAATCACCCGAAGCAGACATGGGTCCAGAGATTCACAGACTACCTTGAAAAATGACCACTGTGACTCCAACCATAAAAGACAACTCCCAGGACTCTGTAGGTGATGCAAGTTGATGAGGTGACTCTGGACTGGCAGGGTCAGATTGGCAGCAGTGAGAGGTAGGCTCCAGACCACTTTTTCTTTATTTAACTTTCTTTATTCGAGTGTTGTCACTAGAGCAATACAATTATTTTTTTCAATTGAACTATACTTTCAAATTCAGGTAACTACATGACATCAGTAAAAAACAAATAAACAATCATCTTTTATCCAAATCCCCAAGGCTCTCGAGTGACAACAATTTTCAAATATTTCAAAATAGCCTCCCCCCGAGCAACCACCCCCTCGCCAGTGCAACACCCAACAATACGGATAACTAGGCTTGGCTTGACTCCCTGTATTAGGTACCTCCATGCATGCCATTGGTCCACAGGTTCCTTCTTCACCACTTCACAAGATGGAGACATTTTTAAGCACCCTCGGTCTAAAGAACTGTTGCTCTCTTTAACATGATCATGAAGGGGAGACCACACTAAGAAATTTCTGGTAGGTACTCTGTGCCAGGGCTCATATCTTTTCTATGGCTAGAACCTCCCCAAACCCCCACGACCCAAATTTTTTTTTTTTTTTTTTAAACCTTTTTATTCATTTAGCGTGGCAGCAAAAAAGGGACAGGCGAACATCGCCAGACAGGTACAATACAAGTACAATAAGTATACAGTGCAGGTAATCAGGAGTTACAACACAGATGAGCATAGCCATTGAGCACTTTTATAACAAACAACAGAAAGTCCCGGGGCTATGGTGGAGGTGTGAACTCTGGTCGGCGGGGAGAGGCGGCCAGGGGAGATGTGGCTGGTGTCACATTCAGATCTGACATATAAGAGCGGAATCTGAGCCAGATATTCCTGGGCCTAGAGTGTGTGGGTTGTAGCGAGACCAAGTTTCCTCCGAGTCCGAAGCCCACGTGACCGCTCTTAGCCATTGGGTGTGTGTGGGAGGTCAGGGGCGAAGCCAGCACAATAGGATGGAGCGGACAGCAAGGAGCATGCAGAGGCCCGCTAGTTTTCTGGAGTTCCGAGGAAGGCCCGGGAGGTCGTGAAATAGGCATACCACCGGGGAAGGATTGATGGGGTAATCGAGCATGGCCGACACCGTCGAGCAGACCGTCTCCCAAAACTGTGAAAGGCGGGGGCAGGACCAAATCATATGGATGTAATCAGCCGCATCATGGCCACACCTAGGGCAGTTAGAGGGGTGATCGTTGGACATGTGGTGCAATCTGATCGGGGTGTAGTGGAACCTATGTAGGATTTTAAACTGTATCAATTTAAAGCGGGAGTTGAAGGACACCCGGTGTATGCGATCGCACAAGTGCGCCCAACGCTCATCAGACATTTCAACGCCCAGGTCCACCTCCCATGCCCGCCTCAGCTTAGTGAATTCTGGAATAGATCTGGATTGCAGCATGGTGTATAGTCTAGATATTTTACCTCTAGTGGGTGAGGGTGAGGTGAGCTCCTCGATGATAGGGTAATTCGGTGGTAGAGCCGGGAACATCAGATAATTGCGCTTAAGGGTCCTGCGAAGAGATGAGTATTGGAGCCACACACTCCGGCCTCTTCTCAAGGGCAATGGGAGGTCGGGCCATTCGACAAATATTCCCTGATCGAACACATCTCGCAGCAGCTCATATCCCGCCTCAGCCCAGCGTTGGACCATGGCCGATGGCACCCGTGGGACCCCAGGTAGGAAGTTCCAAAGAGGGAGGTTACTATGGAAGGCGTGAGCAGTACCAGACAATTTCCATGTTTTGGACAGTGCCAAGGATGTGCAGGCAACCGGGCTCTGTGAGTCCAGCTCCAGAAGGGTGGGCTGTATCAACAGGGAGCAAATGTCACGGTCACAGACCGCAAGTTTCTCGAGTTTGACATGTGCGGGGGGTCCGTTACGTCGAACCAGTAGGACGTATACTGAATTTGGGATACCAGCCAGTATTTAAAGAAGTCGGGGGCACTAAAGCCTCCGTAAGCCATAGGGGTAAAGTGTCCAGTTTAAGGTGGACCGCGCCCGAATGCCAGAGAAAGGAATTGACCGTGCGAGTCAGCTCCCGGAAGAAAGCACCCCCCGGCCACAGGGGAATGTTAGCGAACTTGTAGAGTAACTGGGGTAACACCACCATTTTCAGTAAGCCTATCCTGCCTGCGAGGGGATATTGGGAGTTTGTCCCAGGCTAGGACCTTAGATGACAAATGTGTGAGATACTTTTGATAGTTCTCGTTGAATGTCAGCGCTCGATGGCGCGTTATCTCGATCCCCAAATAAGTGAAAGTAGACTGAGCCCATGTGAACCCCAAGGTGTCCTGGGGGGGGGGGGGAGAGTGGATTCTGTAAGAGGGAATAGTGTAGATTTCGAGCAATTCACCTTGAGGCCAGAGATTCGCCGAAGTGCTTGACGTCCTCCAGTATTGGGGATAAGTTGACAGAGGGAGAGCGTATAAGCAGCAAGGCGTCGTCGGCGTATAGAGACACTATGTCCGCCCGGCCCGCAGTACGGAGTCCCCTATGTGCGTGGAATTGACAGAGCATGTCCGCGAAGGGCTCTATTGCTATAGCCAAGATCAGGGGAGAGAAGGGGCATCCCTGTCTCGTTCCCCTAGCGATCCCGAAGAGGGGGGGAACAGTGGTCACCTGTACGGACCCTAGCCACGGGGTCGGAGTAGAGCAATCTGACCCAGGAGAGAGAAGAGGGGCCGAACCTACAGCTCTCAAGGACCCGCCACAAGTACCTCCATGAAACTGAATCAAACGCCTTTTGCATGTCGAGGGTGGCCGCTACCGCCTGTGTCTCAGGGTTTATTCTGTTAATTATGTTGAAGAGACGTCTAAGGTTCAGGGAGGTAGAGCGGCCGGGGATGAAGCCCCCCTGGTCCGGATGGATGACAGATGGCAAGAGGGGAGCTAACCGGAGTGCCAATGCCTTAGCAAATATTTTGACATCGCAGTTTATAAGTGAGAGCGGGCGGTATGAACCGCATTGTGAGGGGGATTTGCCAGGTTTCAGAAGTACTGTAATTGTGGCTTCACGGAGTGAGGGGGGAAATACCCCAGCGTCAAATGACTCCTCCCAGAGAGCTAATAGGTGAGGAAGCAGAAGTTGTTTATAGCGCTTATAAAATTCAACTGGGATACCATCCGAGCCAGGGGCCTTGCCCGAGGATAAGGAGTCAACCGCATCAGAGAGTTCCTCAAGCGTGAGTGGGGAATCCAGAGAACCCGCGGACTCCGGAGAGAGAGTTGTCAAGGGAAGGGTATCGAGGTAGGAGTCGATCTCCTCTGCCGGCACCTCATCAGAGTTGGAATATAGAGTTTCATAGAACTTGAAAAATTCGTTGTTAATGTCTTGTGAGGCGACAGCCATAGAGCCGTCTGGTCTCTCAATCCCAGGTATATGCGGGGACCCCGTCTCGTGACGGATCAATCTCGCCAGAAATCGGCCAGGTCGCTCACCCTCCCTGTATCTCCTCGCCATGCCAGGGTTGTCCAAGAATTTTTGTTCGCGCTCCGCCAGGGATCGGAACGTATCCAGCTCCGCCCCGATGTCAGCCAGGGTTCCCGGAGTGGAGTGAAGTGAACATTGAGCCTCAAGGGTCGATAATTTGGATTCGCTCTCTGCAAGGTTTCTACGGATCGATTTGAGAACACCGTTCTCCTTCGACAACGCTATCCCTCTAATGTAAACTTTGAAGGACTCCCATAGAGTGGCTTGTGATGTTACCGATCCTGTGTTTGTCTCAAAGAACTCCTCGATAGATAGCTCGAGCTCAGAACAGAATTCCAGGTCTAGCAGGGAAAGAGGCTTCAGCCTCCAACGTCGGGTACAGCCCGGGTCCGGCCCCCAGTTCATGGTAATGGTCACTGGAGAGTGGTCAGACAGGGTCCTGGGGAGAATCTGTAGCTGTATGACATTCTTCACCAGGACATTGGAGATCACCCACCTGTCGATACGGGAGTAAGAGTCATGGACCGAGGAATAGAAAGAATAAACGCGGAAATCCGGGTAAAAGAACCTCCATGCATCGACCATGGCGAGCCGGGGAAGGGACGATGGTGCAGCGTAGGCTGCTCTAGAGAGCTGACGAGGCTTGGACCCAGACCTATCGAGGGTTACATCGAAAATTGTGTCGAAATCCCCCCCCAGAGGATGGGGACAAGGGGGAAGGTATCGAGAAGAGACGAGACCTGTACATAGAATTCTGGATCATCTATATTGGGGCCATATATGTTCAGTAAGACTATCTCCTTATTTTGAAGCATAGCATGAAGCAGTACATATCTGCCCTGAGAATCTATGTGTGAGGAGATGAGAGTGAACTTGAGACTCTTATGGATGAGGGTCATGACCCCGCGGCTTTGGGAAGAGAAATCAGTGGAGAATCTGTGGGGGCCCCATGATTTGGCAAATATTATGCACTGTTCCGTGCGGGCATGTGTCTCCTGTAAGAAGAGAACCTTGGATCCATGACGCTCGGCCAGTAGCAGTAGCTGCCTCATATTTTTGTAGTTACCCAGCCCCCGAACATTCCAGCTCATAAAAGTCAAGTCGCTCCCAGACATTGATGTGAGAGTAAATATATCAGAGAAAGTACCAATAGCCAATGGGCCAGTTTAACCATCCTGCAGTAACAGTCGCAGAGTACCACATCGCGGTCCGTAATTGCTGCCAACGCCAAGCTTTTTGTAACATAACCCCCAACATGTCCCCACCCACATCCCCCCCCCCCCCCAAACAGAGGGATGACAATCCCAAAACCTCCCCAACAAAAACCAACGACATCAGCGCCTGGGGGCCGGATTGGCCGTGTCTCTCCGGGCACGGCAGGGCAAGTGAGATGAAAAGTGCCAACAGTGAGAACTTTGTACGTAGCTTGGGCGGAGATATTGCACATGTTAGTGCGGCACGTATTAGTGAGAATGATCATTTTAAGCAGGTTACAGAATATAAAAACAGTGTGGCTCCGGTATAGGGAGGTCGCAGGGTGCGGGCCCTCTTGACCGGGCAAGAGGGTAGCAGTATGATCTTGGACAAAGAGGGGGTATTAGCCTGGGAAATGTTCGTCCAGGAACTTGGAGGCCTCTTCTGGAAGAGTGAAGAAGAACACCCGGTTGGCGTGTTCTACACGGAGTTTGGTGGGGTAGAGCATGGCGTATTTAACTGAAAGATCACGCAGTCTGCGTTTTACCGCCAGGAAAGTCTTGCGCTCACGTTGAACAGCCACCGAGAAGTCTGGATAGAGGTGAATCCTCGCACCGCCCAGCGAGAGCTCACCCTTGAGCCTCGTGGCCCTGAGGAGGGCATCGCGGTAACGAAAATTCAGCACACAGGCTATGATGGGCCGAGGAGGAGCGCCGGGCTTGGGTTTAGCCGTTAGGGCTCGGTGCGCACGCTCTATGGAAAATTGCGGGGAAAGTTTGGGTGAATCGAGGAGTGTCAGCAATGTATGTTCAACAAAGTCTTCCATTGATTCATGAACTTCATTCTCAGGAACGCCGATGATACGAAGGTTATTGCGCCGTGATCGGGATTCCAAGTCCTCATTCTTCTTTTCCATGTCGAGGACCCGGTTGGAAAGGGCGTTGACTTCGGAGCGCAGAGCACCCAATGCATCCTCAGCGGAGCCCACCCTTGTCTCCACCTCCGCCACCCGGCTATCCGTCCTTTCAATATGGGCCTTGATAGAGGATATTGTGCCGTTCATATCATCTAGTTTTGAGTGGAGTGTGGTAAAGCCCTCTCGGATAAAATCCATCATGTTTTGGGGCTCCGGTGCTGTGGTGGATGATGATGCCGCTGGAGCCTGCTCGGTGGTTCCCTCCGGCGGTCTCACCGATGACTTTGCGAACAGATTGATGGAGCTCTGTCTCTTTGAGGCCCCCTTGGTCATCTTGGCAAGGTTGGAGTTCCAATAGGGTGGGTGGGGGGTTCCAGCAGCTCGAAAGAGGGAGGTACGGGAACCTCGCGGGACGTGATTTTCAGAGGGGAGTTCAGCGCCTGTAGGCCCGTTATGTTGGAGACGTGGCGGTCAGTGGGGCCCGTGAAGACAAAGCCCGGAGAGATCAGGTGAGAGCGACCCACGGGTCGAGAGCAGTGGCGCGTAGTGGTCGCCGCGGGAGCCGGGTGGTAGTTCGAGCGGGTCTATGGGGGAGGGGGGGGGTAGGGAGGAGCCCCGACCGGCCCCCCAGCGAGATGGACAGGCTGAGATTCCAGAACAGCCAAGTAAAGTGTACCAAGTCCCGAGGTTTTTCAGGCCATGAGGACCCTCAATGTGGATGACAATACTGCTGTGGGTGACTGGGTCTATTGGGACAATTGCCAGATCCGCAGGAGAGAGGGGGCCCCCAGGCGGTGCAACTCCAGGGCGCGGTCGGCTGCGCTGAACAACAGTGCCAGCACACAGCAAGGTGGACCCCAAGGCAATGAGGCCGGCGCTGCCCCCACGCGCCACATACCTTACTGGGCCCGGGGCCCGGGGCCCTACAGTGTGTGTCAGCAGGGGGAGCGCGGTGCTAGGCGTCCAGGAAGGCTCGACCCCTCCGTAGTGGTGTCCCCCTGGGCGGTGGGGGACTCCAGCCGTCGGTCCCCACGGTGAGCAGGTCCACCATCCGGAAAGGGCCAGGCCACAGCGGTGGTGAGGACACACCGCGAGGCGGCGCCGGGTCCGACGCGGCCGTGTGTGTGCCGCCCTCCCGCGACGACAGAAAGCGCAGGGTCTGGGCTCCAGGGGAGGCCCCACAGTCAGTGCCCCCCCCGGCGGGGGTAGGCGATTATCCTCTCCGGAGCTTGTGGAGGCTCCAGCCGTCAGAGAAGCCCGGCCCGTCCCGCGGCCGAGGAAGGACGTCGGCCTAAGGCCGCTCCGCAGGTGGGGGAGGGGCGGAGAGGTAACTGGATCACGGGGTCCCCGGCTCCGTTTCGCGCCGGGGTACAATCCGGATGGAGCACGGATCGTCCTCTGTCGTATCTTGCCCTTCGGGGTCCGGTGCGGATCAAGGAAGGTGCCGCAAAATAGGATGCTGTGACTGCCCGCCGCGGAGAGTCACGTTCAGGCGGCCATCTTGTTCGGCGCTCAACAGCGCCCCCTCCACGACCCAAATCTTGACCCACCACTGCTCCCTCTTTTTCTCCACCCCTGTGCAGGTCATTCTGACCGCTGTCAGCAGGTGCTTGATCAAGGTCGCCCTGGCTCCACTAGCAGAGTATATATCTTCCACTGTCCCACCCAACAGAATCACCTTAGGGTCTTCTGGAAGGCTGACCCCAGCTATGTCCTTATTATGCCCCAAAATTTCTTTCCAAAAAAGCTGCGCTTTCGGGCAGGACCGCCACGTGTCCCAAGTTTCCTACCTCCATGCATTGCCGCCAACACAAGGGTGAGAATTGATCATTCATTTTATGTATTTGCTGTGGCGTCAAGTACCACCTGGAGCAAATCTCTTATGCAGACTCCTTGATTGCTGTACACCTAGATGCCTTTACGCCTGTTCCCATACTTGGAACCATTCCGATTACTATCCCAAATCCTCTTCCCACCTACCCATATATGGAAGCCCATTGCCCACTTCAGCCTTATCCAGTAGCCGATATAACCTTGAGATTCCTTTTTCCCCCGACCCTTCTCGGATCATCAACTCTAAGCCTGTGAAATCCAATGCCTTATCTGCATATAGCGAAATCGCTCACCGTCCCAAATATTACATTTCCTATTGCAATCCTCACAGGAACCCCCCCCTTTCTGATAAAATTCCTGCAGAGTTTGAGCCCCACGCACACCCAATGTTCCCAGAAGGCATTACTTAATCCCGGGGAAACGTTTTTATTATAACCCATCGGGCTATATGACCCAAGCCCCAGGGGTATTTTCTTCCATCGCAACGCTTGCTCCCAGTAACCCAAAGTGGCCTTAGTGGCCTCCAACATCAGGCCCCCTTTCCCTCGGCCGGCACCCTTCAAGAACTGCAACATCTCAAGCGGGATACTCATGGCTTCCTGTTCAAGCTTACATCACCCTTTCCCCCTCTATGGTCCAGACCGATGCAGCAGTGGAGCCAGCTGAGCCACCAGTACATACAGCTGAATTTCAGGCACTCCCAGGATCCCCTTAACAGTGGTGGACAAAAAAGAACCAATCTGGGAACCCTTGGGCGCTTCTTATACCAGATGAAAGAAAGGATTTCAGACTGTAGAACTTTGGACATGTGAACTGGGATTCCAAACGGGAGCGAAACGTACAAGAGGCGGGGGCAGTAGTGTCATTTTATTGCAGCTATCCGAGTAAGTCACAAGAGTTCTAGTGAATCCTATTGCTTCAGATCTTTCCGCAACCGCTTCCACAACGGGGGAATATTCACCCCATATAGAGTCCTCTATTCCCTCGTCAGGGTTATCCCCAGGTATTACAGCTCCTACTCCTCCCAAACCATCAGGAATTCACCTTGTAGAATCGCAATATCCCCCGGTTCCTCCATGATGTTTAAGGCTTTATGTTACACCTGTGGTTCGATCTGAGCGGCACTGTATGCAGCGCTTTTCCAGAGCTTCCCCATTTTGGCAATGCTGGAGGTTGCTATGGAGATGGAGCTGACAGACCCGTCAGCTGACTGCAACGCGCCCCACCAGGCCGACGTGGCTTCTCAGGCCACGCCTCCTTTACAATAAAGGAGTCGAGACCCCATCTGCAGCGCTTCTGATTAGCGTTATTCTAGCTTCAATTTTGACATTTCCATTATCTGTGCTCCCGACCGCTGATATCCTCCTGACCATTCTATTGTCTCATCCTCGGCTGTACCGTGACTCTCCTGTTGCAGACTCGTTTTGCCCGTTTCCCGGAACTCGTGTACTCTGCAACACACACCTCCTCTGAGCTGCTCTCCACAAGTCCACGGAGCGCAGCGCACTATCCCGCCGCTTACCAATTACACAGCATTGCCCCCGTTCCAGCAACCCAACAGGACCACTCCGACTTCTGCTTGTTCCAGTACTCTGCGCATTTGGAACCCTGCCATAAAGCAGCGGCTCAGTACCCGGTAAGATCAAAAGCTTGTTGTTCCTTTACCTGGGACTTGTCATCTTGGCACCTACATGCTCGATCACATAGGCTATCAGAACCTACCTTTTCACTACCTTGAATTACCCTCCATTACAAAGACTACTGGAACTACCTCTACAGAACCCTGGATTTTTGGTAACTAATTGTGCAATACCACAAACGTGACGCTGCCTGATTGAACAACCACAAATCTAGTAGCGTCCCTCGGTCTGCCCTGGGAGATGCCCTATACTAACCTTGCTCCTTCTTATTTTCTCCTGTCTCCCTTCTGAGGATTTTCTCTACTACACACGGTAAGACATACAACACGGTCTCCATTTTCACACAGTATGTCTAGTAACCTGACCTGGCCCTCGGTCATTTCCTTGTCCGACTCTTCCCTAGGTTCCGTCAATAGATCATCATAAGCTCAGGTAGTAATCCTGTTAGTAGACCTTTATTTGACTTGTGTTCAACTGGTGCTAACTGTTGGTACTTTACTTTACAGCCTGGTGTAGCGGTGTGGGTGTCCACGCTCTTGTGTGATTTACTATCTGGGCTTTTTTCTGTACACAGCGGGAGGGTCTACCACCAAAAAGAGTTCCCTCAGTTCGAGGTGGTTCGGTCTGGTTCACTCCCTCAGGGGTTTTTGGAACCTTGAGCAGACTCAAATCATCCTGAGCAACACCCCGGCCTGCCTGCTCGGTGGTGAGCAACACTTTAGATTTAGAATAATTAATGGCAAACTTTGATACCTTTCCGAAGTGTTGGAGCATTGACATCACTCTAGGCAGGGCCGTCTGTGTGTCCCTGAGGAATAGAAGCAGGTCATCTGCATACAACGCAACTTTGTGCGGGGCCTCTTTGCTGTCCACTCCCCGCATCTCCAGATCTTGCATAATCAGGGCCGCCAAAGGTTTCATTGCCATAGCAAAAATCAGTGGAGACAAAGGGCAACCCTAATGCCTAATGAGTGCCACGCCAAATTTGAACCTGTTAACCATAAATTGCGTTTAGGGAATCTTAAAATGTGCTAACACCATACGGGTAAAGCTAGGTGCACACCCAAAACCACCAGCGTACGCTGTAAGAACTCCCAATCCAGACTGCCTCGTGTCTAGAGCCACCACAGAGAAGTGCTGCCCAGATCTAGACCCGAGCTCCATCGCATCGATCGCCCGCCGTATATTATCCTGAGTGTGTCTTCCGAGGATAAACACAGCCTGATCCATACGGATCAATTTAGGCAACATCTGCCAGCGTGGCCGCTAAGACTGTTGGCATAGATTTTTGCATCTCTATTCCACAGGGATATTGGGCGATAACTCGCAATCTTCTGCATCTTTCCCATGTTTGAGCAAGCGTGATGCATTGTGGAAGCCCCTGCATCCTTCGTCACTACCCCACAGTCCCTGATATTATTAAAAAGCCTGGTTAAATGTTTTATCAGCCACTCCCTAAATGTCTTATAATAACCATTCCAATGTGTTTTGTTAGCTGGCAAGGAGCTAATGGCCCCAGCTACTTCCTCTGATGTTATAGGCCACTCCAAGTATGCTTTGACCTCATCAGACAGTTGCGGGAGCTGAAGCTTCAGCAGAAAGTCTACCTGTCAGGCTGGACATTTACCTCCCGTGTCAAAAGATCTGCATGGAAATGTTAAACAATCGTTAATTTGTCGTCCTTGTTTTTCAGCTCATCAGTCCAATCCCTCAATTGTATTATAGAATTCTGCTCTCTCTGTTTCCTGAGTTTTGCCGCCAAAAACCGGTTGGCCTTCCAATAAGTCTGCTTCGTGCGAAGCAACATTTGCACAGAGAGATCTGCCATGTGGGCCTACAACAGTGCTCTGATTTTCCGTAATGCCTGTAACGATTTCACTGATTGCCGGCTTTTGTTTATCGTCTCAGCGTCCTTCACCTCCTGTTCCAATTAATGATAATGTGTTATTTATATAGCGCCTTTATCCAAAGCGCTTTACATAGCACATATTTACATACAATATCACCCAACCAAAATTGGTACTCATTTGTCAACCTAGGAAGGATGAAAGGCTGCTTTGGCCTTGCCGGGATTCGAACCTGTGACCTGCAGATCACACTCAGATCGCAGCAGCGAGTGCTCAACCCCACATAGCTAGCTTACCGGCTTAAGGCTTTCCGCTGTAACTCCATATTCCTCAGGTAAGCCAAAATCTGCCCTATACATTTCCCCCCCACCCCCAATTACTGCCTTGCCTGCATACCACTCGCCAACCAACCTCCCTGTGTCGTTTTCTCGAAATGATTTTGCAATTGCCACCTCTGTATGTGTCTGAGTGCTGTATCTCTAATGATCAATTAATTCAGCCTCCATCTTTTCCTCCTACCCCCTTCCCGGACTGGGTACTTCCACCTGCAGTAACAGGGGCGTGATCTGAGAGATAGCAGACCCCAATATCAATCGAGAGCATCTGTAGTATCAGTGTCGCAGACACCAAGACCATATCTATTCTCGAGAAACCTGTGTGTGCCGATGACTAATAAGTGTAGTCCCTATACGTCTGATGAAAGAACCTTCATGTTTCGAGAAGCCCCAATTCCCAAACAAACGTCGCCAGGACATGTTGAAATCTAGTATCATTACTTATGAGGGCCAATGTTTTGTCTAGCATGGGGTCCATCACACAGTTAAAATCACCGCCCACCATTACCTGACCCTCATACCAACTTCCAACTCTCTGGAGCACCATGGCCAAAAAATAATCCTGCCCCTCATTGGGAGCATACACCGTAATAAAAGTGACTTTCTGCTCACCCAACATACCCTTATGTACTAAAAACCGACCATCAGGGTACCGATATACAAATTGCTTCTTAAATCCTGACGTTGCACCGATCAATATTCCCACCCCTCTCTTCTTGGTCCCACTTGATGCAAAAAACCTCTGAGGAAAGCCTTTGTGTCTCATCCTCCCCACATCCTGTGGAAGCAGATGCGTTTCTGTATAAATGCCACTGAGGCCCCAAGCTCCACCAAGCATTGTAATATACAACAACTCTTCATATGAGAATTCAAACCCAGAACATTCAGGGTAACCATCTTTATTTCAGCCATTCTCAAATAAATGCAACTCCCTGTGTCGCCTCCCATCATCAGAACACTCCCCATGCCTTCTGCGCACCAAGCCAAACAATCATCAACCCCCACCCCCACTTCCCACCATAAAAACCCCATCCATCACTCCCTTCAGCAACACAATGTCACCGTCCCAACCAGTACTGAAAAGGTGTCCCTGGGAACATTGGGCAAAATCCTGAGTACCCTCGCCCACGCGGCCCCACCACCCCCAGCCTCAATTCCTTCCTTCCCAATCCACCTAAACCCCCATTTAGCCCCACCATCCGGCCAAAGCAGATTATCCCACCAACGCCCCTCCACCCCATACAAAACATTAGTACAAAAAGAGAGACCCCTTTTTCCAAACCAAAGTTCAACTCCTTCTCAGGTCCAACTTCACGGCCCACAACCTCCCCTTTTCATGGAATGACCCCCCAGTTACCATCCTTCCAGTTTAGCTGTGCAAGGACGACGCTTTTCCAGTTCTTCCTTTTAATCAGTGTCATCTGGGCCATATCCTGAAACAGCAGGAGTGTTGAATCTCGGAGCTTAACTGGTTCTTGCCTGTGTGCTGCCTTCATAATCCATTCTTTAGTCTGAAAAAGATGTACTCTCGTCAACACATCTGGAAGCAGAATTTTCATTTGCTGCTAGGCGGTAAAAACCCTGTGCGTACGATCCAGCATAGAGGTGTCGTCCACAGAATCACCCAGCAGTTACATAAACAGGGCCAGCACATACCCCTCCAACTCTGCATTCGTGACAGTCAAGGGTATCTCCAGAGCCTCACATTGTTCCTCCTGGACCTATTGTCGGAGTCCCCTTGCTTATTAGAAATCCATACCATGTGCTGTTCAAGTGCCATCATCCTACGTAACAGCTCATCTTATTCATGCTCTTGCTCACACAAGGCTGTTACTTTCTCCTCCACTCGCTTCTCCACCGCCAGCACCTGCTTATTAAGATCAGTAATAAATTGTGAAATTGGAAACAGTCAGCCAGCATAACTTTTAAATCCGACCTCCTCGTAGGTGGATCCTCAGCTTCTATGTTCTGCGTCGGGGATACATGGACCTGCGCCACCGTCTGTGGCGCCCTCTTCATGGTTTCTTGCACCTGCATCATGGCTTTAATATCACCCTAGAGCACAGCTTTCTGTTTACCAGACTGTATGGCTATGCTTAGTTTTGCTGCAGCAGATTCATTTTTAGGGCAGTAGCTATACTGCGGGCCGTTAACGTGTCTCCTTTCCCCTCGTCCCCCTGATCTGCACTGGCAAGATCCAGTTATTGCGGTTCAGAGATTCCAGACCGTCTAGAGAAAAGAAATGGGGAAGGACTGCCCCATGTCCTGCTGTGTTGTACCCCACCGTAGAGAGATAGTAGCATGGGCTAGGACTCTTCACATTGGGCAAGCCACAAGGATTCTTTAGTTGACAGAATGGATGTAATCCCCCTGCTTTATTGTGCTCCGCAGAGGAGCTTTCTTGCCGGCGTACGGCACAACATATCTTGACCGGATCCCACTCCCAGGTTCATTGTCTCCTTCCGGGCGCTACCAGGCCAACCTGTGTGTGCCAATGGGGCTCCATGCTCTCCACCGCCAGGTCTGCGGCACTCCTTACTGCACCTTCGGTTGAACGCGCATCTGTGTCGGAAGAGGGGGAGGCAGGGTGGTCACTTTGCTCCATCGCCGTAGTGCAGGTTCAACTTGCCCAGTTAGCCGTTTCACTGGAGCGCCTGCTTACTATTGCAGCCAGAGGCCCCGTGGTGTTGGCTCAGGCCTCGGAGCTCACTGGAGGCAACATCCAGCTCTGTCGTCGGCTAGCCAAGTCCCCAGACCCCTTTTCATAGTAGCGAGAAGGTGATGCAGGTAACCAGGTCCCTGGATCAAGTAAAGGATCTGCCAAGGGTAAGGCTCATAGATGAGACAGTGTCCGGCGCAGTGATGATGCCCGTTCAGTCTATGGTCAGGCCCAAGAATGCTCTAGGGATACTGCCAAATTCCTCCAATAGGGCTGCAGTGCAGCAGACAAGACTGGTTAGGCCCACCAGTCTACTGAAGCAAGGCGCAGATGAAGTCTTCCATGGTTGGTGAAGGAGCTCCAGAGGTCCCCAGAGGCGGACCTTGGCAATGCTTTTCCCCCTCAGCAGCAGTCCTTCGGCTATTCTCAGCAAGATCATCTTTCTTCGTAATCTTAGGCCAGTGGGCAACCTGCAGAATGTATCCACACCCCTTCTTATCCAAAATCCAAGCTTGGTGCTGCCACAGCCCACTAATGGGATGGATCTGCACAATTCATACAATGGCTAATGAGCTGCCGTCCACCTGTCCAGCAACAGGCAATCTCCTTGCTCAAATGTGCTATTTGACCAGACAATCCCTCTCCCAGTTTCCATCTATTCCACACACACAAAGAACTGATCCGGAATCTTAGGCTGAATCACTGAAAGTTCATTACCTTCTTTTGGAGTTTCAGGCCTAAGCGGGCAAGAAAACTTCCAAAAACCAGAATTGTACAAATGTAAGGCGCTGCACTTCAAGTAACAGCCATTTTGAGTATATAGCACTGAAAATCGAATTAACACAGAAAGAAAGATGGCGCAGTGAAGTGCACCGTTAGAAAAAACAAAATGTAAAACGAGGTTCACTGCCACCAGCCTGTCACATGCAAGTCTAAAATGTACCAAAATGTTGGGAGACAAAAAGAAAAAGGACAGAAAGTATCACTGCAGCACTCGACTGAAGGCGACATGTGTTACAAAGTAAAATACTTATACAAAATTACACAACATTTGATAAGTCACGATATAAAATCATTGTCATAAAATACAATCAATATAACTAAAACAAATATATCAACGGTGACAACAGAGACTTATGTCAAATAGGTCGTACTTCAAGTAATTCCCAGTTGTCTACTAACAATTAGAGATTAGTAACTTTCTTAAGTGTAGGTATATGGCTCCAATAAATTGGAGTTGGGTCTTTTTATTGGCTTATTTATTCCACCCGAACATTACACTCGACATGTTTCAGTTCTCATCATTTAGTCTCTGAACTTTCTTCAGGAGCAGGTATCACTTTACAATTGTTACCGTAACATAGAATATCACAAACATTAGACCTTCTTCAAGTGGGTCTAATTCCCATTTTGATTCTGAGACAGCAATGTATGGCTATCTATATTGTGGCTGTTGATAAAAGGGAGAAAAAAGAATAGAAATAGATCTAAAAAACATTTGAAGATATTAAGAAAATTACTTCACTGGAGTATTTAAAAAAAAGACGAAGAAATCGAGAAAGAAATGAAAGAATTCCAACAAAACAATACAGCCGAATGTATTCAACGCCTAAAGAAAGATTTGGCTAAATACAACCATGAAAGAGCTTATCCTTATACCCAACAAGGATATAAGACACAAGGAAACCAGACCAATGGTCCCCAAACGCAAAACAGAAGAGCTTGATTTAGGGCGACTTCGTTTAGCTCTAGTAACAGTAGTAAAGATCCAAACAATTCTGCTAAAGGAAGCATCCAACCACCAAGAGGGCGAGGCAATATGAGAAGAGGACAAAATAACCAGAGAACCAGATCTAGGAATTTTACACGCCAGGCCCCAATCAGAGCCATTGGAACGGCGATCAAAGCCAATTAAGGAGCAGGAATCACTTCTAGTGAACATATCACAATATGAACCCACTAAAGAAGAAGAGCAAGTACTAAATAAAGCCTTGGGATATGTGATTTCTAAAAAACAAGACACGTTCCGATTCAGAAATGATTTTCACAAGTTAATGTGAAAGATACATCTTAAAGAATTATTTGCTGAATCTCCTTACGACAAAGAGAAAATTACAAACTATAAATCATTGAGGATTAAAAAATCCTTCGCAATTCTGCCCACCAAGCTATGCCTACTTGCCGGAATCAATGATCTTCAAAAAACGAGTTTTAGCGGAAGTCGAAAAATTGGAACGTAAGAACACCCCCTTTTCTCACAATCTAAACCTGTAACGCTCACCTGATTCCCGTAGAGGCGCCGGTCTTGATTGGGCGTATACCGTATCTTCAAAGGTGATGTGTAAAACACGGCTGGCTCTTTGGGCTGGACCTCTGTGCACTGTATGTCTGGCTCGAAGGGTAAGATGTCTGCAGATAGAAAATGTGGGATTAATGAACTGGGTTATTGAATGTCTCTCTCTTCTTCCCTTTCTCTTCTCCTGTAGAACCCCAAAGGTTAACGCTCTCACCTTACGTAAGTGAACGCCGTGCTCTCCATCTGCCTCGAGGCAGGGTGCTGTAACCAGTTTCTTCACTGGATAAGGGGAGCAGGCCTCTTGACTTCAGAGGACTGCTGTCCGTCGCACGAACGGTAAGTTTCGAGTAATTCTAATGTCTTTAAAAGTCTTTAGTAATGATGTCTCTTGTTTTGCAGGGTTCCGGCGATGGCGGATGGGGGGCTGAAGTGAGTTGAAGATGGAGCCCGTGTGATGAATAGAAGCGCCTGGAAGCACGTAAGTAAGCGCTTGTTGCCTGCTTCACGATGCGCTCTAACTGTCTTTTTATTTTGCAGGTACAAGTTCGGAGCGGCTGCAGGGTGCCGGAATACCCACTGGGTTAGATGTGGAAAGGAGTAATGGCACGTGAGTATTAAAGTTCCCCAATGTTTTTAAACGCACCTTGTTTTGTCTTTCAGATGCCGGAATGCAGCGCGAGGCGTTGGTGACAGCCGATGGACCAGGTAAGTGAAGAGCTGTCACTGAAGACCGTAATGCTAACCTGTTCTTTCTTGTCTTTATAGGTGTTGCTGAAGACTGGATTCAGGATGGTAAGCCTTTTTCCTTAGGCCCAGGATCAGATGCAGAAGACACGATGAGCGTTCTGCTGCTGAGGATGCAGAATAACGCAAAGCAAGATTCATCCATCGGGTGTGGTTTAAATAGCCTCCTGTAGTGCTTAGGTGTCTCCTTCCACAGCCACGCCTAGGTAAGAAAAGAGTTCCTGCTTTCCAGAAGAGTTCCAGTGTTCTGAATCTAGGGAGTGGCTCCTGCCCCACCCAACAGGAAAAGTAGTTCCAAACAGAAAGGATCAGAGACTCAACTGGCAGGCAAGTAAGCAGCATGGTCTGCTGCAGGTAAGTCCACCCAAGCATTATGAGCCCGGCGCTTCCAGCGCTGGGACTGGGCATATTTATGAGCCTGGTGCCACTGGCGCCAGGACTGGGTCCAAAAGGTCCCAATTGGGACTGGTTGGCACTCGGAACCTGGGTTATGGATCTGCTTCCAAGGGAGTTGGGAAAACCCTGACCTTTTGGAAGCAGAGATCATGACAGTACCCCCCCTCAAGGCCCCTCCCAAACCGGGCTTCTCCGGGGGTTTTGGCTTGTCAGGAAATGTTCGGTGAAATCTTTTGATTAGGCGAGGAGCGTGGACATATTCAGCAGGTTCCCAGGATCTCTCTTGGGGGCCGTAGCCTTTCCAGTCAATTAGGTAGAATAGTTTAGATTTGGAGATCTTGGAGTCCAGAATGCTTTTGACTTCAAACTCGAGTTCTCCATCAACTAGGATAGGTTTTGGAGATTTGGTTAGTCGGGTTTGAGGTTGCACGGGTTTTAATAGAGAGACGTGGAAGACCGGATGTATCTTCATGTGCGGGGGCAAGTCCAACTTGACCGCTACTGGGTTTACTATGGTAGTGATGGAATAGGGACCAAGGTATCTTGGGTTGAATGTGCGTGGCCCTTTTAGAGGTAGATACTTGGTGGATAACCAGACTTGATCCCCTACTTGATATTGAGGGGCTGCCTTCCGATTTTGATCTGCTCCTTTCTTGTATTGTTCTTTAGCCCTTTGAAGGTGAGAAACAGCTTCCTTAAAGGCTTGGGTGATTGTAGAATGCAGGTAGTCTACTGCTGGTGTTTCAAGATCTTGGAGGGGATCCAACTCCGAGGTTCGAGGGTGACTGCCGTACAAAAGAAAAAACGGGGTTTTCCCAGTTCCCGAAGGGACAGAGTTATTGTAGGCATATTCGGCTATCCAAAGGATGTCTTTCCAAGTTTTTTCAGTTTGTTGCAGCATGCAGCGTAAATACTGTTCCAGAGTTTGATTGGTCCTCTCGGTTTGTCCGTCGGTCTGAGGGTGGTGACTGGTCGATAGTCTCACATCAATTTGAACCGACCGACAGCAACTTCGCCAAAAATGAGAAATAAATTGACTACCTCGATCCGAAATTAGAACCGAAGGAAAACCGTGCAGTCGGACAATGTTTTCGAGAAATTCTCGGGCCAGAGTTGCTGCTGTTGGCAAGCCTTTGAGCGGAATGAAATGCGCCATCTTGGAGAATAAGTCCACGATTACGAGAATCGTATTGTATCCGGAGCATGGAGGTAGATCGGTGATGAAGTCCATAGAAAGTGTATGCCAAGGGCGAGGTGGGATGTCAATAGGGCGTAAGAGGCCTGCTGGTCTTTCCTTTTGACTCTTGTTTTGGGCGCATACTCCACAGGACATTATAAAGTCTCTGATATCTTTTTTCCAAGACGGCCACCAGAAGTAGCGCTTGATCTTTTCTGAGGTCTTGGCCATACCGGGATGTCCTTCATTAAAGAATCGTGATAACAAGAGATTACTTTTTTCTGTAAATCTGTGCTGGGTAGGTCTAATCGTTCTTGGAAATACAATAAGTTGTCCTTTACTGCAAAGTCCTTTCCCTGCAGATGCCAATTCTGTATGTCTGCTGGAGTTACAAGTTGCCTGGCTTTATCCTTAACTTCCTCTATGGATTCTGTGGTGATTACACCCAGAATTCTTTGTTCGGGAATGATTGGTACAGATTTAGGGTTGATCAAGTGTTCTTCCACTCCCATCCGAGAAAGGGCATCAGCTTTACCGTTTTTTGTACCAGGTCGATAGGTAATTATGAAGTCAAACTCGGCAAAGAATAATGCCCAACGGAGTTGTCTAGAGGATTGGGCTTTTGCGGTTTTCAAATATTGCAGGTTTCGGTGATCCGTAATCACAATAACGGTATGTCGGGCCCCCAGCAGATAATGCCGCCAAGCCTTAAAGGCAGACTTGATAGCCAGAAGTTCCTTGTCAGTAATCGTGTAATTGATTTCAGGAGGCGAGAATTTGCGGGACCAAAATGCCACGGGATGCAACTGATTGGTTACCGGGTCCTTTTGTGATAGAACCCCCCCCCCCATGGCAAGGCTTGAAGCATCAGTTTCCACGATGTAGGGGAGTTCGGGGCGAGGGTGTTTTAAGATTGGTGCAGAGATAAATTTAGTCTTCAAATCCTGGAAAGCTTGTTCCGCCTCGGTAGACCATTCAAAACGTTTGTTTTTCTTTAACAAGGCAGTGATGGGTTGGACTATTCGAGAGAATTCGGGGATAAACCTGCGGTAAAAGTTGGCGAAGCCTAACATGCTTTGCACACCTTTTACGGAGGATGGTGATGGCCATTTGAGAACTGCATCGACCTTCTTTGAATCCATACGCACTCCGCCAGGTGATAATATGAATCCCAAGAATTCAACTTCAGTCACGTTGAAAACACATTTTTCCAACTTAGCGAAAAGTTTGTGTTGACGCAATCTTTCGAGGACCATTTTCACGTGTTTCCGATGTTCAGATTCCGATGAAGAATAAACGAGGATGTCGTCAATGTAAACAACAACACACACATCTATGAGCTCTCTGAGGACATCGTTCATAGAATATTGAAAGGCGGCCGGGGCATTACAAAGTCCGAAGGGCATGACCCGATATTCAAATAGCCCATACTTGGTGCGGAAGGCCGTCTTCCATTCATCGCCCTCTTTTACTCGTACCAAGTGGTAAGCTCCTCTAAGATCCAGCTTTGTATATATGCATGCTTTTCTGACTTGGTCCAGGAGTTCAGGGATCAAAGGTAACGGATATCTATTCTTAACGGTGATCTGGTTCAGGGAGCGATAATCTATACAAGTTCTAAGGTCTCCTTCCTTTTTTGGAACGAAGAACAAAGCTGAAGAAGCAGGGGACTTGGAAGGACGAATAAACCCATTTGCCAGGTATTGATCCAGGTATTGTCGAAGGTGAAGGTTCTCAGGCTCGGTGAGGGCATAAATTCTACTACAAGGAGGAGTAGATCCAGGTATCAGGTCGATCTGGCAGTCATAAGACCTATGAGGAGGTAGAGAGTTAGCCTGATCCTTCCGGAAAACATCTTGGTATTCTAGGTATTCGGGAGGTAACTGGGGAGTCTCTGAAGAAATTGCTGCCAGTGCAACACCAGGTGAAGGGTGACAAGTAGAGACACATTCTGGAAACTGGACCGTTCTTGCTCGCCAATCGATCAGAGGATTGTGTTTCTCTAACCAAGGTATTCCTAGAATAATCTGAAACTGAGGGGCCTTGATCACATCGAACACGATCTTCTCATGGTGTCCATCTTGACTTACTAGCGTCACTTCTTGAGTGGTATGCGTTACTGGCCCGGAGGCTATCTCCGTACCATCCACCGTAGTAATGACGTCCTTTACAGCCTTGGGACAAAGTTAGATTCATCCTCAAAACCATTTCATGATCCACATAATTGCAGATGGCACCGCTGTCGACGTAAGCTTCAATTGCATGTAATCGATCCGGATTATCAGGGCTAATGAGGACCATAGGTATCACGAAATGCGAGGTCACGGAACTGGTTTTCACGCTCGGCAAGAGGACCTCTATTCTTGTCGGGCGAGGTCGTTTCCCTGCTCAGAGTTTGTAACTTTGGTAACTGCAGCTCCTACTGCCTTCTTGGCAGGTTTCACCTGACAGTCTCGAAGAAAGTGCCCTGAGTTTCCGCAATAGAGGCATAATTGCAACTGTTTTCTCCTTTCCCGCTCCTTTTGTGTTAGAGGACCTTTCAGACCCCCTATTTGCATGGGTTCCCCGGAGTCTACTCCTTTGGAAGGAGTTGGCGGTTTGGAAAATACTCGAGCATCAAACTTGGAACGATCGGACTTCCTGTTCTGCAGTCTGTGATCTATTTGAACGACTAAGTCTATATAGTCCGAACAATCTTGTGGGGGATTCACTACTTGGGCTAACATCTTTGAGCTCTCCGTGTAGACCTCTATAAAACAGCGTAATCCTTTTGTCCTCAGGCCAGTGAGTTTCCACTATCAGTCTGTTGAAAGACGCAATATAAGCCAAAAGGTCTTGATTACCTTGTCGCAACGAAAGAAGCTCATTGTCCAAGGCCTGCCCCTGTGAATGTCTTGCGAACAGTTTTTCCATACTGAGCTGAAAAGCTTGAAAATCATGGAGGACCGGATCATCTTGATTTACTAGAGGGATCGACCAGTCTGCCGCATTGCCACTAAGGTAGGAAAGCACGAAAGCTACTTTAGCTTGATCAGTTGGAAAGGCTGCTGGCCGGCATAAGAAATGCAACCGGCACCGATTGATAAATACTGCAAACCTCTTTGGGTCACCAGAAAATAGTTCGGGCGGAGCCAGAGGTACATTCCCAGGTAGGTTGATCTGCACTGGATTCATAGAGGATGTAGAAGGAAGATTTCCCCCAGATGCGGGTAACGGGGTCTGTCCGGCTTGTGACTGTAGCAATTGTCTAGCAAGATCATCTGTTCGCTCCTTGGAAATGATCAGTTCCCTTCTTAGAGCGTTCGTTTCCTGACGGGCTGCATGCACTTCTGCCCTTAGTTCCCCAAGTAACTGGGCTAGCTGGTCGGTATCCGAGGTTTCCATAGCGCCTGGACGGGAGTTTTGTGGTAGGCTTTGCGTTCTGTAACGCTCACCTGATTCCCATAGAGGCGCCGGTCTTGACTGGGCGTAGACCGTATCTTCAAAGGTGATGGGTAACACACGGCTGGCTCTTTGGGCTGGACCTCTGTGCACTGTATGTCTGGCTCGAAGGGTAAGATGTCTGCAGATAGAAAATGTGGGATTAATGAACTGGGTTATTGAATGTCTCTCTCTTCTTCCCTTTCTCTTCTCCTGTAGAACCCCAAAGGTTAACGCTCTCACCTTAGGTAAGTGAACGCCGTGCTCTCCATCTGCCTCGAGGCAGGGTGCTGTAACCAGTTTCTTCACTGGATAAGGGGAGCAGGCCTCTTGACTTCAGAGGACTGCTGTCCGTCGTTTACTGCACGAACGGTAAGTTTCAAGTAATTCTAATGTCTTTAAAAGTCTTTAGTAATGATGTCTCTTGTTTTGCAGGGTTCGGGCGATGGCGGATGGCGGGCTGAAGTGAGTTGAAGATGGAGCCCGTGTGATGAATAGAAGCGCCTGGAAGCACGTAAGTAAGCGCTTGTTGCCTGCTTCACGATGCGCTCTAACTGTCTTTTTATTTTGCAGGTACAAGTTCGGGGCGGCTGCAGGGTGCCTGAATACCCACTGGGTTAGATGTGGAAAGGAGTAATGGCACGTGAGTATTAAAGTTCCCCAATGTTTTTAAACGCACCTTGTTTTGTCTTTCAGATGCCGGAATGCAGCGCGAGGCGTTGGTGACAGCCGATGGACCAGGTAAGTGAAGAGCTGTCACTGAAGACTGTAATGCTAACCTGTTCTTTCTTGTCTTTATAGGTGTTGCTGAAGACTGGATTCAGGATGGTAAGCCTTTTTCCTTAGGCCCAGGATCAGATGCAGAAGACACGATGAGCGTTCTGCTGCTGAGGATGCAGAATAACGCAAAGCAAGATTCATCCATCGGGTGTGGTTTAAATAGCCTCCTGTAGTGCTTAGGTGTCTCCTTCCACAGCCACGCCTAGGTAAGAAAAGAGTTCCTGCTTTCCAGAAGAGTTCCAGTGTTCTGAATCTAGGGAGTGGCTCCTGCCCCATCCAACAGGAAAAGTAGTTCCAAACAGAAGAGGATCAGAGACTCAACTGGCAGGCAAGTAAGCAGCATGGTCTGCTGCAGGTAAGTCCACCCAAGCATTATGAGCCCGGCGCTTCCAGCGCTGGGACTGGGCATATTTATGAGCCTGGTGCCACTGGCGCCAGGACTGGGTCCAAAAGGTCCCAATTGGGACTGGTTGGCACTCGGAACCTGGGTTATGGATCTGCTTCCAAGGGAGTTGGGAAAACCCTGACCTTTTGGAAGCAGAGATCATGACAAAACCGGAAGGAAGTGGAGGCTCTCAATTCCTTATTTAAGAATGACAAATAATTGTTAAATGAGCTGCTAAAGGAGGTGGCATAGTAACGCAGGATAAGAATAATTATCTTCTTGAATGCCAGACCCAACTTAATACCCAATACTATAGGAAATTGACAGAGAACCCAAATAATAAACTATTGTCCTTGATCGAATCCAAAGGGACCAAAGCAAAAGAACAGGGTTGGATAAGTAAACAGGAAAGTGAGTTTTTGGTCAATAGAGAAGCCACTATTCTGACTTTCGGTTTATAGTCAAAATGTCGACAAAAAAATGTCGACATGCAAAAAAGTCGAAAAAAAAATGTCGAAAACAATAATGTCGACATCCTATACATACAAGGGAAGAAGTCATTTTATCGAAAAAAAAATGTCGACAAAAAAAATGGTCGATTATCAGACAATAACCAGAAATAATCATTGGGGGGGGTCCCCCCCCCCCTAACCCCCCAACCTCACCCTCCATCACGAACCATCCCAGCACCCCCTCCCCTTCCCTTCGTCCGTAATCACCCACTTGTCTGTGACACTGGATAAAGATAGGTTACGAAATGGTTAACACGCTAGATGACATTCCTGAGTAAAGCACCTTGTTTTTGATAGCAGGAAACCGGTAACGGCTGTGAAAAAACCGTCATTACCTGACAGAACATCTCTTGAGAGGTTACTTCGGGCAATTGACAGCATTTTTTTCGTACTTTTTACTAGCGAAAAGGTAAGACGCACTACCATTATGAAAAATTACGTCTACAATAAAAGAAATAATATACAGTACCTCAAAAAAATTATTTTTACGTGTCGTTTCAGGTGATAAAATGGAAAACAAAATAGAGTTTATAGAAAGCCAAAAGGGAAGTAAGCAGCTGGTATGGAATGGACACATATTCTGTAAAGAACTTCAGCGAAAAGAGAGAATATACTGGCGCTGCACAGAATATGCAAAAAATAAATGTTCAGCCCGCGCAGTAACAGTGGGAACAGATGTAAAGGGAAACGCTGAACACAATCATATGCCTGATCAAACAAATATAATCATCAGGAAAACATTAACGGAACTTAAAAGAAAAGCAGTAGAACATGAGGGGGAAACTAGTGGATCGGTACTCAGGGAAGTTTGTGGCCAATTACCAACGCATGTAACAGCGCAATTACCAGCTGAAAAGTTGATGCAACGCACTATGAACCGAGCAAAACATACCAATGAAAACCTACCCCCTCCACCTACATCCTTTGAACATATAAGTATTCCGGATATTTTTAAAATTACAGCGAGAGGAGAAAATTTTTATTGTGGCGAAATGGGAATAAACAATGAAAAAATCTTGGTGTTCGCTACCTCTGAAAACTTTCGCCATCTAAGCCAAAGCAAATATTGGCAAAGTGACGCCACGTTTAAGGTATGCCCCCACCCGTTTTTTCAATTTTATACTGTCCATGGAACAATCAATGACAAAACATTACCACTGATTTACTTTTTGATGCCAAAAAAAACAGAGGACGCTTACAAAATCGTATACAATAAAATTAAGGAAACTACACCAGATTCACAACCAGAGACAATAATCATGGATTTTGAAACAGCACAAATCAAGGGTTTTTCATGCGTGTACAAAGACACTACAATAAAGGGTTGTTTTTTTCATTTCACTCAAAGTGTTTGGAGAAAAATACAGAAATTAGGTTTGTCAGCAAAATATACGGAGGACAGTTACTTTCAGATTAACGTAAAAAAACTTTTTGCATTGGCTTTTGTACCGGAGAATCATGTTCTTCATTATTACGAACATTTAATTGACAGTGAATACTATAAAAATCATGAGGATGAATTAACAAATTTACTAGACTACTTCGAAAATACATGGATAGGCCAGTTAACACGGAGTGGCAACAGACACCGACCAAAATACACAATTGAGTTATGGAACTGCTACCGCAACACCATGGAGAACAAACCCCGAACAAATAACGCATTGGAAGGCTGGCATAGCCGCATAAGTAAAAATTTCAATACCCAAAATCCAAGTTTGTGGCATTTCTTGCGAGACTTAAAGTTAGAAGAACAACACCAAGAAATGAGAATTTCGCAAACAATTTCTTTGGCAAATCAGGCACCGAAAACCAAAAAATACAGAGACTATAATAGTAAATTAGTGCAATTAGTACAAGCATTCACAGTAGAGAACAAGGACATTTACTTAGATTCCATAGCTTTTAACTTAAAATGCTAAAAAGAGTACTTACAGTTCATGGTGGCCAAGATTCCGTGTTAAAAAGGTGAAGAATCCCCCATAAAATCCATGAATCCAGGTGCAAAATGACGTTGCATTAACCGTGAAAAAGTACCGTTTCCTTGTTGAAATCCACAGCTTCAGTAAAAAAAGGTATCCAAACTCACCGAAAAGTGTCCAAAATCCATATTACTCGAAAGTCCAATAATCTGTTCCGGGTAATCTCGCTACTCCATGAAAATAAAAACTTCCAAAAAGGCCATATCCGAAAAAAAAATCCACCATCCGTACGACAAAATCCTTGAAATCCACATAGACCCGGTCCGTCAGATGAAAAACCATGAAAAAAATGATGAAATGCCCAAAAAAAAAAACAAATCCAAGGAGCGAAGGGACGAGGACGCGACCGCGGTAAAAACAAGTCGAAAGTGAGCTTTAAAAATGGCGCTCACGTTTACGTTGTGCTACGTACCTTACGTAGAAAGTCAAAACAATTATAAGTTAATAATTATAAACATACATTTTTAGCTCTCAAGCACCATCTACTGGTTGTTTATTATATAACAAGTTAGAATGAATTACAAAAAGGTGTTGTATTTAATTATATATTTATTAAATTAAAAGTATTGTTAATTTTATTTATTTATTATGTTGTACAGTTACATTTGCTTATATATACTACATTCAATTTAATAAACATACTGATATATCGAACTTACCATCAACAAAATATATATAGAGAATGTATTTATGCTTTTATTAAATGTCGACTAAATAATGTCGAAAATGTATTGTGTCGACATTTTTGTATGTCGACATTATACATTTTCGACATTATTTTGTCAACATTTTGACTGTCGACATTATTGATGTCGACATTATGACTGCACACCCTGACTTTCTATTGCTTGCCCAAAATTCATAAGACACTAATAAACCCTCCAGGTTGTCCAATAGTGGCATGCATAAACTCAATATTGGAGCCATTATCTCAATTTGTGGATCACCATTTGAAAATGTATGTTTCTCAGATGAAATCGTACATTAAAGACACTCGAGATGTGATTAAGAAATTTGAAAATCTACCATATAAGAGTTCCACACACTTTCTAATTACTTTCAACATAGTCTCACTCTATACCAATATACCACAAAGAGCAACCTTAGATACCATTGAAGAAATTTTGCTAAACCGGATTGATACAGACCCAGAACCTACTTCATTCATTCATTCATTCATTCATTCATTCATTCATTCATTCATTCATTCTCTGGTGTCTAGAAATGGCTCTTACACAAAACTTTTTTGAATTTCAAGGTAATTTTTACCAGCAAATAGAGGGGACCGCATGTCCCCAAGTGTGGCTAACCGATATGTTGAATATTTCGAGAAACTGTCTATCTATAGACCGCACCCTTTTGAAACTAATTTAAGATTGTGGGCACGCTATATAGACGATATCATCATGATATGGTGCAGCACAGAATTAGAAGCCAATGAGTTTTTACAGTGGCTTAACCAACAGAATCGGCACCTTCAATTCACTGACTATCCATATGGAGAATATCAACTTCCTGGACCTCACTATTTTCCACGAAGAGGGTAAGCTATTAGCGAAGCCTTATCATAAAGTAACTGACAAAAACTCTTCTACACTACCAAAGTCACCACGTTAAGCACCTAAAAGATAATCTACCATATGGACGATTTCTTCGGCTGAAAAGAAATAGTAGTCAAAAAGAGGCCAATGAACAGGAGGCAAGAATGCTTACAGATCAACTAAAAGAGCGACAATATCCCAAAAAACTGATAAGAAAAGCATCTAAAAGAGCATTTAACAATAATCGAGATTCTCTCTTAGAAGAAAAAGTAAAAAACCAAGAGATGAACAGATCGTTGGTGTTAATACGTTCACTAACTTAAGCTCAAAGATCACTAACATAGTCCGAAAGTAATGGAAAATCTTTGAAAAATCCACGACCAATTTAAGCTGTCCTCTTTTTGCCTATATAAAATCCACCACAATAGGTAACCATGTCAGCAGCAGTAAATTAAAAACAGGCCAGAACAAACAGAAACCCTAACTAAAATTTGGGGTATGATTCCCCCTACAGGTCACCACCCATGTGGTAATTGTTCAGTTTGCAAATACACTAGCAAATCGAAATTGGTCTAGATACGAAATCGAAACAAACCCATTTCACTAATTGTAACACCGATTTTGTAATATACACGATAACCTGTCCCTGCAAACTAGAGGAAAGTGAAAACTCGCATAATTGAACACTGGAGCTGTATAAAAAATAAGATCTTGACAGCACCACTAGTTAAACACTTCATCGAAAAAGATCATACAAAAGATGATTTTAAATGGACAGTATTACTAAGTGTTAAAGGAAAAGACAGTAATAAAAAGAAAATGGCTTTACTGGAAAAAGAACAAAGGCTCATTTATCTTACAAAAAGCGATAAAAAAGGTGTAAATTAAGCCATTGAGTAGCACCGAATCTAGAAATATTAGGAAACATTGTGAATTATGAAAACCCAGATTGGAGTAATATAAGAAATAGATACACCTATGCAATAGGAACCTCTAACGAGAAGGGTTAGAGCTCCCTTCCTTTATGTTTCCCAAACAAGAAGCTTTGTCACTCAGCTTTAGGAGCAGTCCTTTCCACAATATGACAACATAAATATATCCTCCAAGGACTGATAATCCATCTACTGAATTAGTTCTACTATGATCATTCGTATATCTATGATCAACCTATTGCAGCCTCGTTCAGTGACTATACTACTGCTAAGCTCTAGCGGGACATTTATGCCAATGTGGGTCAGGATAGATGACACATCCCGAATAGATAGTTATGACACATCACATAGCTGCTATCTCGAGATCGAGGTTGTTTGCGTAAGATCAAAGGAAAGCGGCAAGTAAACATTAAAAAGGGACTTTTGCATCAGCGCCATCTTGAATTACTCTGAAGACCGCAGCATCAAGAAGAATGCAACCAATAAAAAAGTAAGGACTAAACCCTTATACATATCTAGAATTTCAAGATAGCGGCCGCATACCGCGAGGGTGAAAATAATTACCAGTTGGATATCCGTGGGCGAGAGAATCGGAATCTGGACTTCATACGAAAACAAGTAAGAGCATAGATACCGCGTAAAGTGTACTAAACAGCTGATAGCCCTAAGCATACAGACAAGATGTATTCTTTTTACTGAGGTAGAAGTCTGATTGAGAATATCTATACCTCTGTTACAGGAGACTGACTCCTTATAGGAGATATCAAGAACCAAGTCTACCATAGAGAAGATTGCGTCTCCCCTACATAACATCAGTACGCTCTCCTCAGAGTCATAAAGGTAAGCGTGATTGACAAGTAACTAGACAAACAGATGTCTAAGGGTTGCATAAAAACTCAAACACTACACTTCTAAGTAGAGTACCGTTTTCCTACTACTAGAAGCCTCCTTTCTTTTCTCTATTCGATAGACTCAACAGACAGAGGACAAGTCATCCTGCTGTACATCTAATTACAGCTTGTTTGAAGAAAGATTGGTCATCATTATAGAACCAAAAAAGTTACCAATAGCTGATTCTTACAGCTACAGGAAATTATAATTAGACTCTTTAATTACCTGATTGATTTTAATATGGAATTTTGAACACGGAAATGCAGTTTTTAAGAATGAGAGCTCTGGACTGGTAACAATAGGTTTCTGATACTAGATGTAAATTTTGTTTACACGCCGAGCTAGATCACCAAGTATCTTATCTCGACCCAAGATGAGAACCCCTGCTATATTCAGGACCTCTAGACTTCTATAATCCTCTCCACAGACTATACCAGGTAAATAATATTCCCAGTATAGCCATAGATTAATATCAATCTTAGAGATTGAATGAAGCACCTATAGCTTATTTTCTCTTTTCTCCCTTTTATCAACAGCCACAATAGAGATAGCCATACATTGCTGTCTCAGAATCAAAATGGAAATTAGACCCACTTGAAGATCTAATGTTTGTGATATTTTATGTTACGGTATCAATTGTAAAGTGATACCTACTCCTGAAGAAAGTTGAGATTAAATAATGAGAACTGAAACATATCGAGTGTAATGTTTGGGTAAAATAAATAAGCCAATAAAAAGACCTAACTCCAATCTATTGGAGCAATATACCGACACTTAAGAAGGTTACTAATCTGTAAGTGTTAGTAGACGAATGGGAATTACTTGAAGTACGACCTATTT
The DNA here is from genome assembly GCF_040938575.1 of Ambystoma mexicanum. Lineage (NCBI taxonomy): Eukaryota > Metazoa > Chordata > Amphibia > Caudata > Ambystomatidae > Ambystoma > Ambystoma mexicanum. The sequence continues at coordinate 433,504,022 of NC_090931.1, read as the reverse complement.
GACACAGGTCCCTGTGCATCTGTTGTCACTGTTGATATATTTGTTTTAGATATATTGATTGTATTTCATGACAGTGATTTTATATCATGACAGTGATTTTATATCATGACTTATCAAATGTTGATGTGTAATTTTGTACATGAATTTATTGATTAAAAAGTGATTATGTATACTAAAATACAGTACTAGTATAATGCTTTAGTGACTGTTGCTAACAGCCAACTACCTCCTGTTTAAAGTAATAGTTATTTCCCTAAATAAGGTAGAGCAATCGCCTTGGTGGTTTTTTTGGGGCCTCCCCTCAGTTTAGTGTACAACGTAAAATACAGCCTAAGTAAATAAGGGGAAAACTCTCCCTGCACTGGCAGCTTTAGGGACTGATCAACGCTGCCAATACAAGTGAGTGCAGAAGGTGAGACTAAAAAGTCCAAAAGTAGCCTGGACATCAAGTCGATGAAAGAGGATGGGTGTTCTATTGAAATCAATGGAGGGAAAGTTGAAAAAAAGGAAACATTTACCTTGAACTACCAGGGTAGGTTTCCAGTTTGCTAAATACAAGTATATTACCAGTGAAATTGAATTGGAAAAGAGTGACTCGCGCACTGCCTCACTACAAGTTCACAATTAGAGTAACATAATATTTCAAAGTCGTATTTCCAAAAACATGTTAAATTTGTTTATTCCTGGTGATTCAGCAGACACATGTTTCGACCACATAGGTCGTCCTCAAGGCACTTCTTCTAAAGATTTAGTCTGTTTGCCGTGAATGACTCATTACGGGAAGGATGAACATGAACTGGTAGAATTGGTAGATTCCAATTGGCAAAGCCGCATCACACTGTCGAACACATCTCGGGTAGAAAAAATGATGCGGATACATCCAATTTCCACGTATCATGTGTTCTGTGAATACCTTATCCCGATCAATATGGGTGTGCAATTCCCACCTCTAATGGCGCATTGGTAGTGATGGAGTTGGATCCCTTCTAGTTAGCTGGCTGACGTGCTTCCTGATGGATAATTTCCATAGGTAGGCATATGGTTAAAGAAGGATCATTTTGACATTAATGGGGTTGGGTTATTTTTTGACGCAATGTCCAGGGCTCCTTTGGTAGTGATTTAGTCTGTTTTTGTGGTTTCATTGTAGATTGTTGAAATGGAGAAGAAGTGTTGGTGCCCATATGTCATGATACCTACCTCCAAGGAGCCAGGTCCGACCCAGCAACCCCAGAGGCAGGCATCATTTCCCCCAGGGAAGTGCCAGCGGGCCCAAGCTGGGGCCCTTTGGACACAGTCCTGGCGCCTTAGGCGCCAGGCTCATGTTGGACCCCTGTCCTGGCGCCGTAGGCGCCAGGCTCATAAAGCTAGACATGTGTTCAAGTGTTTTAAGGTGCACTTACCTGATGCAGACCATGCTGCTACATCCAGGCCCTCTTGAGGCCTGAATGGAACTACTTTACCTGTGGACCTACTTTCCCCTGGGTGTGGTCGGGGAAGGATACATACCTGATCGGTGGAAGGATACATAACTGGAACTTCTTCCAAAGCTATTTAAACCACGCCCGATCAGCAACTCACACTTCGCGTTGTTCTGCTCCTCGCAGCTGGACGCTCACCGTGTCAGCTCCTGCATCTGGACTTCAGCCACGCCTGTCAGCATCCTGGGTCACCTGCTAAGAGAGAATTGGAGAGAAAGAAGACCTTACCTGCTAAAGCTGTATCACAGAGACTTCACATCGACGATCCTGAAAGGGAAGACATCATTTTAAAAGCATTTCGCTTCGATCGCTGCAGCGCTGCATTTCACTCACCTTTCCTGGGCACCTCCAATCTTCAGCAGCAATCATCCGGATCCGCAGCCACTTCCCAGAGCCTAGAGAGAAAAAGACAAGAACACAAGATGAGAGAAGGAAGGGAATAGGAAAAGCTCAGTTTCCTTCTAAGACTTACCTGTTGGGTCATTCCCATTTCATTTCGGGTCCTGCCGCTTCCTGGCATTCCGGACCCCAGCCCCTATGGGGAAAAAAGACAAAGACATTGAATGAGCGAATGCAAAGACATTACCCGAACGCTCATCCAGAACTTAAACTGTCATTTACTGGAACTGCACGTTTCACTTCGGGTCGGTGCCATATCCCCGGCATTCCGAACCCCGGCCACTAAGGGGAAAAAAGACATAAGCGATTAGCGCTTGCTGCAATAAGACAATGAACATTATTATAAGGCTTGAACTTTTGAACTTGCTACAGAACTCTTACAGCGCCTTACCTGAATAGTCAAGCTTATTTGAACTCCCATCAAACCTCAATCCAGTGAAGTAACTGGGTTTCAACGCGCCCCTGCATCAGAAGCAGGATGGAGAACTCATTCTTCCAGACCCTAAGGTGAGACTTCACGGGGAATCGAGGAAGGGTATCGTGGAGGGCTGGAAGGGAGTGGGAGGCTTGAGCATTATTCCGTCAGTAGGTAATACTCCCTTTTCACGCACAGGGGAATATTCCTGCGAGCCAGTGAGTCCAGCTTCAGAGTCCTGCGCTTCACCATAGAAGAAGCATCAGCACTCGAAGCCAGACCTGCGCCTCCGTGGGAATCAGGTGAGCGTGACACCATACAATACATGAAGACTGTTTTGTCTTTCTTGAGGAGGATTCACAATAGTAAATGTCCAAGATATGGATATGAATTGTCATCGGTATACCCCTGAAGAATGTCGAGCAGATTAGCAACATCGACAGAAACATGTTGGGTCTTGACGTATATATTGTATATACATTAGCAATAGGGTTGAGCCAATAACCTTGCATATCTTCTTGTTACATGAATGTTTTCTTTGGACACTTCTTTTCGTCATTTAATGTATGGATTGTCCAATTCTTGTATTGTGGTGGATTGCTTTACAATGTCAAAAAACTGTTGGGGGTGTGATTACATGTGAATACATGTTATATTTGTAACTGCTGGTTGGTCAGACACTATAAACAGCCTTTGTGTGTTATAATACCTAGTTTTATTAACCATACCATCCCAGTAAATTCCCAGTTTGTCCAACCACAGTATATTTAAATATACTCTCACAGTTTGCAAATTTCCAGTATGTTCACGTTCAAATAATATTCATAAACAAGTAGTTTGAACAAGTGCAGTATTGTCCCCAGTTTATAGTATGCCTGAAAACTCTCATTTGAGCAAGAGCAACACAGTATGTGTGTGGCTTTCAAACTTCCAGTATCCTCCAAGTTTGTTATTCACTGTTGCTTTGCACAATTTGAATCTCCTTTCAGTTATAGAATCTCAGAGCATTTCCGGTTTCTATTAAAGGATAAATAATACAGGGCACCTGACTGTGTCCTGATATGCCCAGGAGGGTAAATATAATGGTACCACTGGGCCATAATCCGTACCACGACCGTCCAGCGAGACCCTCCGGCTAAAAACACTAATTTGCCCTTTGGCACGTGCCATTTATTGGCACTCCTGCTTTGTCGACCCACCTGTTCCAGCAGAGACAATATGGATTAATTTCCTTAGCAGTGTACTTGACACACTGCACCCACCAGTCTCTTAGCGACCCAGCATCCAGAGACTGCCAGAAGAACCACCGCCATAGCGTCTTTTATGACAATCTCTCATGGACAGTGTTTATTCTTCACCCCCATCCTGAAGAAGGCCAACAACAGCAATTTACGTCTAGTCCACGTACCACATGGCCGACACACTACAGTGTCTAATACACTCAGACCAACAATGGCTCTGGATAGCATTCACTCTTGTGTGTTAACCAAATGTTAAAACTGTTCAAGAGATTTTGCACCTTGTATTAGGCTGATACCCTCCACACCTAAGAGGGAGGTACACAGCAGTACCGCTAATTGCTAAGTCAAAATCTGTCCGTTGTTTTTTCTGTTAACTTCAAACAAGTGAATTGTTTGTTTTCTGTATCATCATTAGTATTCTGAGATTAAATTATTAATCCACATTGTGTGGTTCTCCCATCCAGATTCTTTTTCTTACATTACGGTTTCTATTAAATATATTTTAGTGCGACATGAGTATACCACAGTTTGTGCAAAGCAAGTATATTTTCACTATGCACCAATCTAGTACATTTACAATTTTATATCTAGTTTGTAGATTCAGAGTACACCGAAGGAAAGGTTACAAAATTCAGTACATGACAGCCTACAAAATTGCACTACCATATGTTAAATCTTGCCAAACACAACCAATAATGATGTGAAACACCAAGTATACACCAGTAAACACGAAGTTTGACAATCTCAACATAAGCATAGTGTGTAACATCCCATTATAAATTAAGTTTGATAACACCAGCATATTTTCAGTTTGCACTATGCAATATATTCGGAATTGAACAAGTTATTAAGTCCCACTAAAATATTCCCAGGTTGGCAGACTTAAGTATATAGGGATTTTAAAAATTGCAGTCTATTGTCTGACAAGGCAGTGTATGAGCCTTGTCAAAAGGGGGGGTGGGAACCCCTCTCTGCAAGAGTATGGAGGCATAAAGAGGATTCCAAACCCAGCCCCCACTTTGCAACAGAAGCGATAGAGGGCCTAAAGATTCATCTTCTTTCCTTATGTCAGATTGCAATATTGCAGTACTGTAACTCAGACCACAGCTTTATACATGTGCTGGCCAGTTGATGGCTTTTCCTTGTAGCTCTCAATTATTGGGGAGGAAGGATAGCTCAGGGGCAGCGCGTTTGTCTTGGAAGCAAGACAACGCAGCGCAACACAGGTTTAAATCCCGATCCCCGCGCTTAGAAACCACTCAGTGGTAAAGCGTGTTATAAATGAACAATTATTATAACTATTACTAGAGAAAACACATAGAAACCAGCGGAGGTACAGAGACCCAGAAATAATACAACCACCACCACTGGTAAGTCCGAAAGTAGTGACTAAACCAGGTGAATCGACACTGAGCAACTGAAACAGGAAAGCGGGAGACACACCGCAAAAGGCTGCCATTCTACGGGGCAATCAGAGGAACAGAGTGGAACCATCCACAATCACCAGTGGCACTACGCCTAAACAAACTGACCACCTCGGATCACCCGGGACAAAAAAGGGAAAATGGAACAAGTTAATTACCTGTAACTGTTGTTCTCCAACATGGGTCTGGCATGGATTCACATGCTCATGAATATTCCCCGTCGTTAGGCTGGGAATCCTCGGTATAGAAAAAATCAGTTTCAGTTTCATTTCTGAACTGTCTTTCTCCTAACAACCAATCAATGGTCTTTGGGCCATACTGCGCCCAGCCAATGACTGCTCTCTACCTAAGCCCCTCCTCTGGCAGCTATCTTCAGATTATGTAGCATGTAAAGTGGCAGTAGGACCAAGACAATAGCCGCAGAGGGGTAGGCGGGAGGGTTTGCATGTGAATCCATGCCAGACCCATGCTGGAGAACAGTTAGAGGTAAGTAACTTGTTCCTTCGTCAGCATGGGGCCTGGCATGGATTCACATGCTCATGAATAAAGAATACATAGCAGTACACACATGCACAACCATGGGAGGTGGCAAGGCTCAACATTACGCATCTCAACATTAGCATCTCTTACCTCCTCACCAGGCTCACCTTCAAGCGAACAGGTTGCGCAGCACTGCTTGGCCAACTCTGGACTCCTCCCTGGAAACCCGGACAACACAGAATTTCGTGAAGGTGTGCGTCAACCTCCACGTAGCAGCCCTGCAGATGTCCAGAAGGGGCACACCAGACAGTAACGCCGTAGTTGCAGCAATCGCTCTAGTCAAATGGGCTCTTGGACGGCCAGGCAACGATCTGTTTGCCAACCAGTGACAATGGGTGATGCAGCCGGAGAGCCACCTAGAAATGGAAGCTTTGGAGAGGGCCTTCCCTTGGTTCACAGGGCCAAAGTTCACAAACAGCTGTGACGTCTTCCGAAAACTCTTTGTGCGGTCCACGTAGAACTTCACCGCTCTAGCCACATCCAGCGAGTGCAAAGTCCTCTCAGCCAGCGACAAAGGCGACGGGAAGAAAACCGGTAACACCAAGGGCTCGTTGAGATGGAAGTCAGACAGCACCTTGCGCATGGAGGGATGCGACCGCAGCACCACCCTCGTCTCGTGGAATGTCAAGTATGGTGGTTTACAGGATAGGGCCTGAATCTTTCCCATCCATCGTGCCGGAGGTGATAGCCACAAGAAACGTTTTCCACGATAAAAACTTCAGCAGCTCCAAAGGCATAGGCTCGAACGGGGGACCGATGAGCCTAGTCAGCACCACATTGAGCACCAGGGCCAGAGCCTTCACCAGCGGGAACTGAACGGCAAAGTCCATTTATGAATTCCTTGACCAAGAGGTGTGACCATAACGACGACCGCCCCAGAGTTCTGGTGTAGCGGGAGATAGCCGCCAGATGAACCTTTATGGTAGTATGGCCCAATCCTGCCTTGGCCAGCAACACTAAATTTGTCAGCACCTGCCGGGCCATAATCCGTAGAGGATCGAGTTTCTGTGCACAGCACCAGCTGGCGAACCTCTGCCACTTATGGCCGTAGCATTTCAGTGTAGACAAAGCACTGGCCTTGGTAAGCACTTCCTTGCAGTTCGCCGGCGCAGGGAAATCTTATTCACCGATCTCTAGCGCTGCAGGAGCCAGGCCAGCAAGTGCAGCGACCATTGATCGTGGTGCAGAATCGCGCCTCCTTTCCTGGCGAGAAGATCTGAGTCTGCCGGAAGCTTGACTGGAGGGGACGTTCATATGTCCAGAAGGTACCATATCTGCCTCAGCCACGCCAGTGCGATGAGGATCCTCCTGCGCAGGACCGTCTGAGTTGATGAGTCGCAGAAGCAATGGCAATGAGGGAAACGCATAGAGGAACAGGCCGTCCCAGGGGAAGGAGAATGCATCCCCCATACTCCCCGGCTGGAGAATCCTGCTGGCTAATCTCCGGCACTTGGTGTTCGTCGCAGTCACAAACAGATCGATCTGGAGATTGCCCCATCTTCGGAATAGCAGATCCACTTGGTTCCGTCGAAGCTCCCACTTGATGCACGAGCACAGTTCCATGCCGAGAGAGTCGGCCACAGTGTTCTTAACTCCTGCCAGATGAAACGGGACGAGGAACATCCCCTGAGCGACGGCCCTTCGCCATAGGTCCTGCGCTTCTTTGGAGAGCGCCGGGATCAGGTGCCTCCCTGCTTCCGGATGTAATACATTGTGGTGGTGTCTGAAAATCCGCACCACCTTGACTTGAGGGCCCAAAACATGGCCCGTAGCTCCGGAATGTTGATGTGCAAAGACTCCTCCTCCGTTAGCCACAGGCCTCTTTCGTGGCGATGACCGGTGTGTGCGCTCCATTCCTCCAGATATGCGTCCGTCATGACAGTCTCCTGGTGCGGGGGAGGAGGGGTGAAGGGGGGGGGGGGGCTGGGGATCTGGAAATCTGCGGCCACCGACCTATGCAGGCACCCCACCACCGAATCGCTTGAAGGAAACTCTTGTCGAGGGTGATTTTGTCCTCGAAGCTTCCCGATACCTTGATCCAACGGGCGTCTAGGAACTCCTGTAGCGGTCGCCTCCGCAGCCTGCACAGGCAGACGATGTAAATGCACGACATCATGCCGAGGAGGGACTTGATGGACCTCACCCTTGCGACCTTCAGGGTCAACAGCCGTTGTACCTTGCCCAGAATGGTCGCTATTCTCACCTCCAACGGGGACGCCAGACACAACACTGTTGAGCCGGGACCTCAGAAACAGCACATCCTGGGATGGCACCAAGTAGGACTTCGCAAAGTTTATCGAGAAACCCAGTTCCGTGAGTCAGTGGAGATGGACTTCCACACGCTGACGAAGTTCGCCGGCCGGCCTCCCACTGGGGTGCGCGTCCGATGTCACAGCCGGTTCAATCCTGCTTCGCTGCGGGGGCGCCACCTTGGGGACCTTGACGACGACCTCGTCCCGACTGGTTGCGGCCCCTGTAGGCTTCCTGAGCCGAAGAGCGGGACGGTTGACGGTAGGATGACAAACCACCACCGAAACCTTAGGAGAATCCCTGGGACTTTCCTCCAGAGGTCTGAAAGGACGGTGTCGCTGCTGGAGCGTGCCTAACGCCCGGGCCGTCTCAGTATTCGCCTTGATGGCCTGAAGCGACTTGTGCACCGCCTTGCCGAATAAATTGTCCCCATCGAAAGGCATGTCCAACACCCTCGACTGTACATCCTGTACATCCTGGCGGAAGCTAGTGGCCTTCAACCAACCCCCGCTGAAGGCAAACGCTGTTGCCCATCTGACGGAAGCCTATGTCTGATGTCCGTGGCCACCGTGATGGCATGGTCCGATGCCACCTCACCTTCTTGCAAGATCTCCAGCGCTTCCGCGCTCTTGTCTGGAAGGCAATCCAGGAGGGGGGCGATCTTGAACCACAGCTCAATGTCATAAGAAGGCCACGATGGCTAAGGCATAGGCCGCCTTGATCGTCGTGGCAGTCGACGAGATGACCCGTCACCCCATGGCGTCTAGTTTCTTTCCCTCGTCATCCAGGGGGCTAGGGGATTGGGGGGGGGGGGCGAGGACGTTGATGCTGAGGATCCAGAGGACTACTTTGCCGCCGCCGAGACTACAGAGTCCAGGGATGGTTGGGATCTGAGACACTTGGGTGCAGAGTAAGGGTTCTTCATGAGGGACAGCCCCTCGTCCCAAATGTCGTCCAACAGAAGGATAGAAAGTAGGGTCTTCCTCTAGGCCTCCCGGCGCTGGTACAGGAAGCCTTCCTTCTCCTCGGGGGCAGTTGAAACATCTCCGAGGCCCTATCGATCATGGCAAGGAGGTGGAGGATGGACTCTCCTCTTGCCGGGGGGGTTCCCCCTACGGGCCAGGTGCTGCGGGATCTCCTGCCGGTGACAGGGGCATCCTTGTCCGGATCTCTGAGGACAAGGCATGCAGTGCCTGTAGGATGTCTGCCGACACGTCTGGTGGTGGCGGGTGCTGTGATGGCTGCAACGAGAGCGATGGCAGTGGCGTGGTATCCTCTGGCTCCTCACCGCCCTGCTGCTCCTCATCGGTGTTAGGCAGAATCCTGTGCAGTTCCCTTGGGGAACATTGCAAAAAGATTAAGACTACAGGAGCAGCAGTAAACTCAATTGGTGGCAGTCAGATTTACCTGGTAGCTGTGGCTGGGCAGTCAGACTTCTCTCAAGAAGAGTAGGGCAGTATGCAGAGTATTCACCATAGGGCCAAACACAGTAGAGCAAACAAACACTGACCAGAGCTTTGTATAAAAAGTATACAGTTATTGATTTGAAACACACTTTAGGTAATACACTAGAACTCTCAATGAAAAGTAATCTAAAACAGTCAGGTAAGTCTACACACCTCCCTTGATAACTATCAGACTAGTCAGGGTTAAAGCACAACTATTTGTTAAGACAGGAGTGAGCGCTTAACCTAGATGGCACTCCCATAGTGTAGTTAAAGTGAGAGAAAAAGGCAGAGCATAAGAATAACAGTTCCAAACACTTAAGAGTTCAGAGCAAGGGGAGAAAGGCAGGTTATACTGTAGAGCCAAAGTTCATAGGCCACACCCACTTTAAATGGAGCAAAGCGAAATTTTCCCAGGATCACAGTTTAAAGTGCACTGAAAGTCTTTGCAGAAGGTTCAAAAGAGGTTGGGGTGAGTCAAAAGATGTAGTTAGAAGGCCTGGAGCCAACCCAGTTTAGAAGCCAAGGATTTAAGGGTCACCTTTAGCAATCTGTAGAAAGGGGAGGCCAGGCAGGACACAGTACCTTAGGAGAAAGGAAGCTCCAGCGGGGGCAGTTGTTCCTGGCAGTAGTTGAAGTTTGTGGTTCCGACCAGGGAAGAGAAGATCTCGTCGTGGAGGAAACGTGGAGTCGTTGCACTGCACAGGGATGAAACCAGCCGCGGAGTCCCCGAGTAAAAGGTGCGGTCCTTTTATTCCCGGTCAAAAGTGGCGAGCTTGGCTATCGGGCTGCCGGGGTGCTTGGCACGGGCGATTCAACCAAGGGCCGTCTTTGGAAGGCGAAAAGGGAGAACTGGTTGGTTCCACCAGCTCAGAGGAAGAAGACTCGTCCAGTAGAAGATCTCTTGTTGTCGGGAAAGTGGTGAGGTAGCTGCAGCAGGGCTTCACCGGTGGTGTCGTTGCAGATGGCTCAGCTTTGTCCCTCTTCGGATTCTTAGGTCCTGTGGCAACTTCTGAAGTTCCAGTCCCAAAGGCCCTGCTTTTATGCAGAAAACCCCCCATTCATCAGCCTAGCTGTCAATCACACATGCTAAGTGGTGAGCCGGGCGGTGTCATGATCCCTGCTTCCAAGGGGTCAGGACTTGCCTCACATCCTTGGAAGCAGGCCCATAACCTTGACCCTGGGTACCAGCCAGTCCCTATCGGGACCTTTTGGACCTTGTCCTGGCGCCAGTGGCACCAGGCTCATAAAGATGACCGGTCCCGGCGCTGGAAGCGCCGGGCTCATAATGCTTAAGAGTGCTTGGGTGGGCCTACCTGCAGCAGACCATGCTGCTTACTTACCAGGTCGATGGTCTTCTGATCCTTCTCTGCCTGGAACTACTTTTCCTGTCTGGGTGGGGCAGGAGCCACTCCCTGGAATCAGAACACAGGAACTCTTTTCTTACCTGGGCGAAGCTGTGGAAGAAGACGCCTAAGCACTACAGAAGGCTATTTAAACCACACCCGATTGATGAAACGTGCTTCGCGTTATTCTGCATCTGCAGCAGAACGCTCACCGTGTCAGCTCCAGTTTTCCTGAGATTCTTCAGCTCCAGTTCCTGTGAAAACGAATTGCTTACCTGCTAGAGATCCGATCCTCAGCTGCACCTGCCAAGACAAAACAACAGGTTAGCAGAATTCAATTCGAGAGCAGCGCTCTTACTTACCAAATACGGCGGCATCTTCCAAAGCCTTCCACCGCTTTCTTCGGCTCCCCATCGACATCTGCAAAGAAAAGGACTTGATTAAGCATTGCATTCTTGAATTGCTTACCTGCGCTCCGCACGTTCTGAACTTCAAGAAGCGCTGCATGCCGGCATCTGCAAAACAAAGGGAGACGTTTTAAGGCGCATTCTAAACCAACCATAAACACGCGCTCGCACGTTCGCCGGCATCCATCTAGAAACGCTCTCTGCATCCACGATCTGCAAGGACAAAAGAGACATTAAGGCGTGCTTTTGAAACAAACAGCAGTCATTTTACTTACGTGCACCGCGCTTCATCTTCTTCGTACATACGCGCTTGCACAATCCTGGGCACTTATTCATCAGCGTCCATTGCACCTAAACCTGCAGGACAAAGACATTAGAAAGGGTGACAGCAACCGGTCATCTTTCCTACTCACCTGCTCGTCGCATCATTCCTCTACAATTTCAATCTTGACACCCTGAGACTGAGCAAGGGACTAAATTAAGGGTGCTCCAATAACTATCAAGAAACCGCTTGTGCGGTAAACGGCGGTATCTTCCAACATCAACCTCTGCAATCAAGAGGATTGTCAGTGAACCAGTGAAGTAACTGGTACTTGCGCCCCTGCAAAGACGCAGGATGGAGAGCCTGGCCTTAATATATCTAAGGTGAGCAAGCCACGCCCTTGGTTCGAATAAGAGGACTGAGGAAGGAGAAGTTCAGTCAATCCAGTTCCTAAATCCTTGTTCTTCCGTCTGCAGACACCTCACTCTACAGGTCTGGTACATCGTGAGAAGGGGACCAGCCCTAGGAGAAGGCCGAGATCTACGAGTCCCACTAGAAGACACGGCGACAGCTCAGTCCAGCCCAGCGCCTCCGTGGAAATCAGGTGAGCGTTACAGAACGCGAAGCCCACCACAAATCCTCCACCCAGGCGCAATGGAAACCTCAGATACTGACCAACTAGCCCAGTTGCTAGGGGAATTAAGAGCAGAAGTACTAGCAGCGCGCCAGGAAACGAACGCCCTAAGGAGGGCGCTAATTGTGTCCAAAGAGCGCACAGATGATCTTGCTAGACAGTTGTTACAAACGCAGGCGGGGCAAACACAGCTGCCGACCCTAGGGGGGGGGTAATATCCCAGCGACCTCCACTAATCCTGTACAAATTAATCTACCTGGAAATGTGCCTTTGGCTCCACCCGAACACTTCTCAGGCGATCCCAAAAGGTTTGCAGTGTTCATCAATCAATGTCGTCTGCACTTCCTGTGTAGGCCAGCTGCATTTCCCACTGATCAGGCCAAAGTGGCCTTCGTACTTTCATATCTAAGTGGCAGTGCTGCAGACTGGTCAATTCCCCTGGTAACCCAGGATGACCCGATTATTCGTAATTTTCAGGCCTTCCAGTCCAGTATGGAAAGACTATTTGCCAGACACTCTCAGGGACAGGCCTTAGATAACGAACTCCTCTCTTTACGACAAGGTAATCAGGATCTTCTGGCATATATTGCATCATTTAACAGACTGGTAGTTGAAGCCAGATGGCCCGAGGATAAAAGGATTACGCTGTTTTATAGGGGGTTGCGTGGAGAACTCAAAGATGTCCTGGCCCAAGTAGTAAATCCTCCGCAAGATTGTTCTGAATATATTGACCTGGTGGTTCAACTGGATCACAGGTTACAGAATAGGAAGGCTGATCGCTCCAGATTCGAAGCTCGGGTTTTTTCAAGACCACAGAGTTCCGCCAAAGGAGTCGATACCGTAGAACCCATGCAAATAGGAGTCGTGAAAGGGCCATTAACACAAAAGGAACGAGAAAGAAGAAGACAGCTGCAATTGTGCCTCTATTGTGGGAATTCAGGACATTTTCTTCGTGAATGCCCGGTGAAACCTGCTAAGACGACCGTGGGCGCTTCCGACAAAAGCATCGAAAAGCCAGAATCGGGAAACGACCTCGCCCGACAAGTGTAGACGTCCGCTTGCCGAGCGTTAAAACCAGTTCTTTGACCTCGCACTTCATCGTGCCCATGGTCCTAATAAGCCCCGAGAAGCCAGATCGTTTGCATGCCATCAAGGCATACATTGACAGTGGAGCAATCGGCAATTATGTGGATCGCGAGATGGCATCCAGGATGAATCTACCTCTCTGTCCTAAAATGGTTCAAGACGTTATTACCACAGTGGATGGTATGGAAATAGCTTCCGGACCAGTTACCCATACCACCGAGGGAGTGACGTTAGTAAGCCAAAATGGACATCGTGAGGAGATCGTGTTTGATGTGATCAAGGCCCCTCAGTTTCAAATTATCCTGGGGATCCCTTGGTTAGAAAAACACAATCCTCAAATTGATTGGCGAGCAAAGACGATTCAGTTTCCGGAATGTGCCTCCACTTGTTATCTGAAGTCCGACATTAAGCTGGCAGCAATTACATCCGAGGGTCCCCAACTGCCTCCTGAATATCTAGAGTTCCAAGATGTCTTCCTGAAAGAACAAGCCAACTCCCTATCCCCGCACAGGTCATACGACTGTCAGATAGACCTGGTACCTGGGTCCACTCCTCCATGTAGTAGGATCTATGCTCTCACCGAACCAGAAAATCTCCACCTTAGGCAGTATTTGGACCAATACCTGGCCAATGGACTTATTCGTTCCTCTAAGTCTCCAGCCTCTTCAGCTCTGTTCTTCGTTCCGAAAAAGGAAGGGGATCTCAGAACATGTATCGATTATCGCGCCCTGAATCAGATTACAGTCAAGAACAGATATCCTTTGCCATTGATCCCTGAACTTCTAGACCAAGTCAAGAATGCTCGCATTTATACGAAGTTGGATCGCAGAGGAGCTTACCACTTGGTCCGAATAAAAGAGGGCGACGAATGGAAGACGGCCTTCCGCACCAAGTATGGATTATTTGAGTATCAAGTAATGCCCTTTGGACTATGTAACGCCCCGGCCGCCTTCCAGTACTTCATGAATGACGTCCTCAGAGAACTAATTGACGTGTGTACAGTTGTCTACATCGACGATATCCTTATATATTCGTCCTCGGAGGCCGATCACCGGAAACACGTCAGGGCAGTTCTTTATAGGCTTCGCCAACAAACTCTTTGCCAAGCTTGAGAAGTGCGTTTTCCATGTCACCGAGGTCGAATTTCTGGGATTCATTCTGTCACCAAATGGAGTCCACATGGATTCAAGAAAGGTAGACGCTATCATTAAGTGGCCATCACCAACGTCGGTGAAAGGAGTCCAAAGCATGTTGGGTTTCGCCAATTTCTACCGTAGATTCATTCCAGAATTCTCCCGAATAGTCCAGCCCATTACTGCCCTTCTAAGGAAAAACAAACGCTTTGTGCGGTCTACCGAGGCGGAGCAAGCCTTCCAAGAGTTAAAAGCCAAGTTTATCTCCGCTCCTGTTTTGAGACATCCCCGCCCAGAGCTTCCTTACATCGTAGAAACCGACGCCTCCAGTCTTGCGATGGGTGCAGTCCTATCGCAGAGAGATCCAGAAACAAACCAGTTACACCCCGTGGCATTTTGGTTCCCCAAATTCTAGGCTCCTGAAATCAACTACACCATTACCGATAAGGAACTTCTGGCTATTAAGTCCGCCTTCAAGGCCTGGCGACACTATCTTCTGGGTGCCAGACACACAGTCACAGTGATTACAGACCACCGCAACTTACAATACCTAAAGACAGCTAAAGCTCAATCCTCCAGACAACTCCGCTGGGCACTATTTTTTGCCAAGTTTGACTTCGTCATTACCTACCGACCAGGCAACAAGAACAGTAAAGCTGACGCCCTTTCCCGGATGGGAGTGGAAGAGCACATGGTCAATCCTGAACCCGTACCTATCATTCCCGAACAAAGAATCCTAGGTCTAATCGGCACACAATCCATCGAAGAAGTTGAAGCCAAAGTTAAACAACTTGTAACTCCAGCAGGCATACAGAATTGGCATCTTCAGGGAAAAGACTTCACAGTGAAGAATGACCTATTGTACTTCCAAGAACGGTTATATCTACCCTGTGCTAGTTTACAGAATCAAGTCATCTCTTGTTATCACGACTCCCTAATGGAGGGACACCCCGGTATGGCCAAGACCTCGGAAAAGATCAAGCGTCACTTCTGGTGGCCGTCTTGGAGAAAGGATATCAGAGACTTTGTAATGTCCTGTGGAGTGTGCGCTCAAAATAAAAGTCAAAAGGAGAAACCAGCAGGCCTCTTACGCCCACTTGACATCCCACCTCGTCCCTGGCATACTCTCTCCATGGATTTCATCACCGACTTACCTTCATGTTCCGGATATAATACGATCTTAGTAATCATGGACCTATTCTCCAAGATGGCGCATTTCATCCCACTGAAAGGTCTACCGTCAGCAGCAATCCTGGCCCGGGAGTTTCTCGAAAACATAGTTCGGTTGCACGGCTTTCCTTCAGTTTTAATCTTGGATAGAGGAAGTCAATTTGTCTCCCACTTTTGGAAGAGTTGCTGTCGGTTGGCTCAAATCGATGTAAGGCTTTCAACCAGTCACCACCCCCAAACCGACGGACAGATCGAGAGGACCAATCTAACTTCGGAACAGTACTTACGCTGCATGCTGCAACAAACGGAAAGAACTTGGAAGGACATCCTTTGGATAGCCGAGTACGCTTACAATAATTCAGTCCACTCTGGAACCGGAAAAACCCTGTTTTTTCTTTTATATGGTAGCCATCCTCGAACCTCTAATCTGGATCCACCTCAGGATCTAGGGACACCAGCAGTAGACCACCTGCATTCTGCAATCACCCAAGCCTTTAAGGAAGCCACTTCTCATCTGCAAAGGGCTAAGGAACAATACAAGAAAGGAGCAGAACAACATCGGAAGGAGGCCCCTCAATATCAAGTAGGAGATGAAGTCTGGTTATCCACCAAGCATTTACCACTAAAAGGACCGCGCACCTTCAACCCAAGATACCTGGGACCCTACTCAATCACTACCATAATAAACCCAGTGGCAGTCAAGTTGGACTTGCCCCCTCATATGAAAATGCACCCAGTCTTCCATGTCTCGCTACTAAAACCTGTGCAGCCAGAGACCCGATTGACTAAATCTCCAGAACCTATCCTAGTTGATGGAGAACTCGAGTTTGAAATCAAAAACATCTTAGATTCCAAAATCTCCAAATCAAGGCTATACTACCTGATTGACTGGAAAGGTTATGGCCCCTAGGAAAGGTCTTGGGAACCTGCAGAACATGTCCACGCACCTCGTTTAGTCAAGAAATGTCATCGAACATTTCCTAACTAACCAAGATCCCAGGAGAAGTCAAGCTTGGGAGGGGCCGGGGGGGGGGGGGGGGGTGCTGTCATGATCCCTGCTTCCAAGGGGTCAGGACTTGCCTCACATCCTTGGAAGCAGGCCCATAACCTTGCCAGTGGCACCAGGCTCATAAAGATGACCGGTCCCGGCGCTGGAAGCGCCAGGCTCATAATGCAAGAGTGCTTGGGTGGACCTACCTGCAGCAGACCATGCTGCTTACTTACCAGCTCGATGGTCTTCTGATCCTTCTCTGCCTGGAACTACTTTTCCTGTCTGGATGGGGCAGGAGCCACTCCCTGGAATCAGAACACAGGAACTCTTTTCTTACCTGGGCGAGGCTGTGGAAGAAGACGCCTAAGCACTACAGAAGGCTATTTAAACCACACCCGATTGATGAAACGTGCTTCGCGTTATTCTGCATCTGCAGCAGGACGCTCACCGTGTCAGCTCCAGTTCCTGTGAAAACGAATTCCTTACCTGCTAGAGATCCGATCCTCAGCTGCACCTGCCAAGACAAAACAACAGGTTAGCAGAATTCAATTCGAGAGCAGCGCTCTTACTTACCAAATACGGCGGCATCTTCCAAAGCCTTCCGCCGCTTTCTTCGGCACGTTCTGAACTTCAAGAAGCGCTGCATGCCGGCATCTGCAAAACAAAGGGAGACGTTTTAAGGCGCATTCTAAACCAACCATAAACTTTCTACTTACGCGCTCGCACGTTCGCCGGCATCCATCTAGCAACGCTCTCTGCATCCACGATCTGCAAGGACAAAAGTGACATTAAGGCGTGCTTTTGAAACAAACAGCAGTCATTTTACTTACGTGCACCGCGCTTCATCTTCTTCGTACATACGCGCTTGCACAATCCTGGGCACTTATTCATCAGCGTCCATTGCACCTAAACCTGCAGGACAAAGAGACATTAGAAAGGGTGACAGCAACCGGTCATCTTTCCTACTCACCTGCTCGCCGCATCATTCCTCTACAATTTCAATCTTGACACCCTGAGACTGAGCAAGGGACTAAATTAAGGGTGCTCCAATAACTATCAAGAAACCGCTCGTGCGGTAAACGGCGGTATCTTCCAACATCAACCTCTGCAATCAAGAGGATTGTCAGTGAACCAGTGAAGTAACTGGTACTTGCACCCCTGCAAAGACGCAGGATGGAGAGCCCGGCCTTAATATATCTAGGGTGAGCAAGCCACGCCCTTGGTTCGAATAAGAGGACTGAGGAAGGAGAAGTTCAGTCAATCCAGTTCCTAAATCCTTGTTCTTCCGTCTGCAGACACCTCACTCTACGCGGTACATTGTGAGAAGGGGACCAGCCCTAGGAGAAGGCCGAGATCTACGAGTCACACTAGAAGACACGGCGACAGCTCAGTCCAGCCCAGCGCCTCCCTGGAAATCAGGTGAGCGTTACAGGCGGCTCACCACTGGGCCAATCAGAGTAGAGTGCGACTTGGATTGTTAAGGCAATGCAGTCCAGGGTGCCAATTCCCCCCTCCATCCTTCCTGTGGAACCCAGACAGAGTGGCAACATTTGGAGGGCTTCTGTGGAGAAGCCCGCCAAAATAGTGGAACAAAGGGCTCGGCCTTGGTCAGAGTTACAGAGACTAACACCATTTTAGAATAGAGTTCTGGCAAAAAGACCCAAACGGTGATTTAATATTAAATAAATAAACCGGCGGTATCTTTAACATTGCACCAAAAAGTGGTGCGTTTAAAATCAATGGGAAAATCCCGTAGAGAATATGCCGGTGGAATATTTCGCGTGGTAACCGCTGCCACCAGCCAGAAACTCGAGGGGGGACGGGACAGTGCCCCCTCATAAACAGACCCCGGGGCAATCGAATTACCCCTTACCAGTACTTCCACAATATGATGGTTTGTACTGATTCTGTTCACAATTTTGGACTAGTAAAGCCAATGGTGACTTTACATGCCCTGGTAGACAGTAGTCAGTCCCAGGGTATGGAGTCTGTTTGGGGGTCACTGTGACACCTCCGTGGTACTGCACTGAGGGTGCAGTGTACCACACATACAGAAAAACAGATGATACCCTATGGAGTAAAAAGGAACCCCATAGCCCATAAGCACATAAGTCAAAGACATACCTCAAATCATGCCTAAGAGTGGGAGTAAAAAAGAGTCTCACTCTTAGCAGGAGAAAAAAAAAACAAACCCCAAAAATCCAGCAAAGCTGCTGGGGGATTCACTAGGTTTGGGAAATTAGTCTTATAAGAGAATTCTCCCCAACAATCGGTATCCTCGCCGCTCTCCACATCCGCTTCGCCGGGGTCCTTCCCATAGGACCTGGCCTCGACTAAGTTTTTGTCCAGTACAGCCTTCAGGCCAGAAAGCTCCTCAGAGGAGACGTCTGAGCCCTGCAGAACTACAGGTCCCCCTCCCGCTTCTACTCAACCAGCGGGGACGGTCTAGGGGAGCTGATCGGCATCGTCTTCACTGGTGTCTTCTCGATAGGTAAAAAAGACTATTCCCTCCGCGCAGGCAGGGAAACTCATCATAGGGGCCACCTCCTGCGAACGCGCAGCCTTCGCTAGGGACGCCACCACTCCTTCAAGGGAAGATTTCGCCTGGTGAACCTGGGCCTTCACTATCTTGGATGCGCTTGAGGCCTTCACTGGGGGGGGCTTTCTCCGTCGGAATTGACTGGGACTTCTCCAGAGGTTTACCCGGATGGTACGACTTCCTCTTCGTCGCCGACCCGGAGCGTTGGCTCGTGGTTGAAGGTGCCGGCCCTGGCCGCCGAGGAGCCTGTCACAAAGGCGCTCCCGGTGCCTGTGGGCTGGCAGTGCTTTGCCTTATGTTGGGCCCCCGTCGCCAGAGCACCCTCAAAGGTCTTAGAAGACCACTCAGATTTCCTCTTGCTGGGTGAGGCTCGGGGCTCACCCGCTGCCGGGATCTTCATGTGAAGCCACTCAGAGAGCCGCTTGCGACGGTCCTTCATGGTGCGGGGCACCATATACTTGCAGAACGCACTGGTCTCCTCCACGTGCGTTTGGTCGGAATGTAGGCAGTAAAGGCACACACAGTGCCCATCGTCCAGGAAAAGGTCCCGTAGTCCACATTCAGGGCAGATCCTGAACAGAGGCGTCGAGCCTCCTTTATATTCAGCCATGTCCACGCAGGGTAGGCCTCAAAGAACCTTTTGGAATCGTCCAGGAAGGGAAATCGACGAAAAATCACCCTTGAGAGGTGTAGAAAAAACAGGTCCCCGTTAGTAAGATGATGGATCGGTGGAGCTTGAGGCTCAATTGACCGGAAAAAATAGAGTAAACTCTTAGAAAAATCACACAACGCAGTAAAAGCTCGAGAGCTTTAGCACGAGGACTCCCAAAACTTGAAAATGCGGTAAAAATCTGAAGATGGCTGCCAGAGGAGGGGCTTTGGTAGAGGGCAGTAATTGGCAGGGGGCAGTATGACCCAGAGACCAGTGGTTGTTAGGAGAAAGACCGTTCAGAAATGAAACAAACTGATTTCTTCTTTACCGAGGATTCCCAGCCTGACGACGGGGAATATCCATGCCAGACCTCATGCTGGAGAAGGGACCACCCCGGCCCCAACAAATTTACCAGTGGGCCAACCAGGTTCCAAAACACAAATATGAAAGTGAACTTCCAACGCCATCATCGTCAATACCTGGCTATCCCATGCAGAGAAAGTGGGCGAGTGTTAGCCCCCTTCTTTAAAAGACTTTCCAATGCAATACAACTCCTGGGAGCACAAGATAACACACGATTGGCTAAGGAAAGCTTGCCAGCGAGGACAGGAGGAGGCAAATTTAAGCACAAAAAAAAAAGGAAATGTGGGTTGTTTGGGTGAGGTTACAAGAGGGCAGAGTAGTGATTAAAGGGCCAGGTAGGAGTGTTAGAAACAATTATTATTTAGGCAACTTTCCCTCCATAGTTCCTATGGACCCCCACATCCATTCTCTCCTTTCCGATCCTGAGCTGCCTGGTGGCTGGCAGCATCTCTTCAACTCAGAGCACTGCCATGATGTGTTTCGCCTGATGCAGCATTTAACATCTTTTGCCTGATGCAGCATTCAACATCCATAAACAGCATTCAACATCCATGAGGTAAGCCAAGTTGGGCTATTGCTGCATTCTGGTGCCTTGGTCTCTTTTCAGAAACGGCTGCCGCCATTTTTGACACCAAAATGCTCCGTGTGAGTGCCCAGGAACCTGCCCTACCCGCTGCTGATTGGCTTAACTCGCCTTATTGAGCCAATCCAATCCAGGGAGCCGGCAGGCGAACCCCGCCCCCCAGCTCAACACCCACACAAAAAGCCCATTTGCAACCCTGGCTGGCCCGTCAGGCCGTGGCCACAGTGCAGTGCCTCACTCTGCATCACTCAACTGTTTCCCCTCATCCCTGTCTGCCCTCCTGCTGTTCCTGAAGTTCCACCTCCTTGGCTGTTCAGCACTCCTGTTGGCCAGAAGGTAAGTGATGCAGCCTGGCACTCTACATTCCTCCACGTGCCTCTTGTACAGCTTTGTTTTTTCTGCACCGAGGTTGTAGCGTCCCGCTCTCCCCGCCTGCCTCTGAGCCCCCCTTTGTCCAGAGGCTCACTGCACAGCGCTCTGCCGCCAGTGCAGTTTGTGGCACCAATTTTGCCTACGACTCTATAGGACCGGGTAGCCCTGTTCGTAACCTTTCCCTGTGTGTATATTATAACTGCCACTAATCTACATGGAACCATTAAACTTTCTACAAAGTTAATTTGCTACCTGGCGTTCTGCACTCTGGTTGGACCTTCCCTTACCGTATTTGCAAGTTGGCCTGCACTGAATCATCAACCAGACACTATGCTACCTGTCGTTTTCATCTCCTGCATTTCCATGGCTGTGACAATCTCTGCATTAGCCTAATCTCAGCCTGTATTCTTGTTATTGAATCCAACAAAATCCAACTTGTGTGCTGCTCAACAACTGCTTGCTTTATATAACTTGTGAAGCTTATCATTTCTATTTCAGATATTCAAACATGGCTTGTTCTGAATCTACTAGCATTATTCAAATGTTGGCTTTTAGACCATTTTTGAAAATCAAATCTGGATTATTTTTTTGTCTGCTCGCTTTGTTCAATCGTTGATGCTCTAAATCCTCGGGCTTTGCTAAAATACTAGGCCTTTCACCTGATCTGAATAATCCAATTGGAGTACTACTTTAAAATACTGCTTTGTTAATTGCTAGGCCTTTTAGCTTTACTGTAAATGTCATTTCTGGGTGCTCACTTTACTGGCTGTACCTCCATAGTTGCTCTCTTCCCCCTCCGTCCCCCTGTCTTGAAAAGTCATATGTGTGTGCCTGCAATAGATGGTTGTGTCTTGGCTTTTCCCTCTGCTCCCTTGACTCGCTTCCTGTTGTCGTGCTCTCTGCTGCTTGTTATAACCTAGGCCCTATGCCCAATTACCCCCGATTTACAGTTCATGCGTTTCATTTGATACTTCTTCGCATGTGCTGCTAGGCCGCAGGGTGAGTTCCTCGTGCATTGTGCAGTCGCTCTATCTGTTCTACATCCTCCCCCTGAAACCATGGTGCTTGCCATCTCTCCTATCTAGTCTAATTGCTACTCTATCACCTTTCCTACCTCTCCCTCGAAGTCTGGAAGGAAAACATTTAAGAAAGCACTCCTGTTCACCAACCGAGGCCTGCCCATTGCTGACACCTACATAGATGCTTCTTCCTGGCAGACTATCACTGGCTTCTTATATGTTGTCCCCCATGACCTATGGACTCCTCATATGGCCTCTATCCTCTCCCATTTTTCTTCCTCGCCCATTAATGGTGGAACCAGATGGGAAGTTCTCTTGGCACACTTCCATCCTCTAGGTGCCTCATTAATGTCGCTCAGAATAGCACTGTCATGGCCCTTGGCTCTCAGCCCAACCTCCTCCTTCTTGATAGTTGTCTTTCGGCTCAGCAATTTCCACCCCTCTCCTACAATTCCTCCTCCTCCTCCTCCTTCTCCTCCTCCTCCTCCTCCCAACCCCCATGCCCCTTCTCAACAGCCGTCGGGTGTACCACATCACTGTACCCCTACTCAGAAAACCTTCAAAAGGGGGTAATCAGCTTCACTTCGCTACTCTCAATGCCCGCTCTGCCAGTAAACACTCCTCCAGCATCTGTCTCCTTCTTGAAGACTTTGACCTTGATGTTCTCGCCTTACTGAGATGTGGTTCGATGCCAGCTCTGTCACTGCTCTTGACACTCTTCAACCTAAGGGCTACACTATTCTCTCCAAACCCAAGCCAAACCGGTTTGGAGGTGGAGGGGCCCTGATCTTCTCTGAATGGGTCCCTGCTACCATCATACCCACTCAATCCTATTCCTCCTTCAAATGCCTCGTCTGCAGGCTTGGTGTTTCTCATACCTTCTCTCTTACACCATCTATAGGCCCCCTAGCCCACTCTCCCTCTTCATCTCAATGGGCTGACCTTGCCTCTCCTCTCCTCTCCTCTCCTGACCTCTACCTCCAAGCTGCTCTTCCTCCGAGATTTCAACATTCATCTTGATTCTTCTGACGTGGCCACTGTGTTCTTCCACAACCTATGTGACTCACTTTCTCTTAGCATCCTTCCCTCTGCTCCGACCCACTCACCTTGGATGCACTCATCTCAGCTGACATACCAATCTTTAACCCTCTCCACACCTCTCTCCT
This sequence comes from Ambystoma mexicanum, assembly GCF_040938575.1. Lineage (NCBI taxonomy): Eukaryota > Metazoa > Chordata > Amphibia > Caudata > Ambystomatidae > Ambystoma > Ambystoma mexicanum. Next base: position 433,481,107 of record NC_090931.1, on the reverse strand, counting down.
GGTCTGACCATTCCCTCCTCTCATGTGGAGCTCTTGGGCTCCCAGGCCCAGCCTCAGCCCCCACAGCCAGTCTCCTTCTCAATCATTCAACCAATGACGCGAGTGTCAGTTGCTACTTTTGCCACCACTTTCATCCACCTCCCACCCCTGCTCTTGACTCTCCCATCAACACAGCCCTCGCTAACCTCTCCATCTGTAAAACCCTTGACACCCTTGCTGCTGTCATGAGGATCCATTTGAAGCCTGCCCCCAAGTGCAACAGCCGATATGATTCTGACCTAGCCTCTCTGAAATGCAAGTGCAGAGTTGATGAATGGAAATGGCAGGCTTCAAACTCATCTAATGATAAACTGGCCTGTTGCCTGCTCCAAAGGTAATACTGTTTCTCCATCCGCTCCAAGAAGAGGGCCCATATCCAAGCCCGCATCTCTGGGGCCACCAACAATACAGCTGAACTGTTCAAAATCTGTTAGGAACTCAGCAAACCTTCCATCCCAGGCCCTCTGTACTGCATTGGACCCCCATTTCACCAACAAAACCCAGGACATCCTGTCCTTACACCTCTACCCCCTCAATAACCCCCCCCCCGACCACCTCTCAAGACTCCCTTGGCACCCCCGACCCTCCCCCAATACTCTCCTTCTCGCCCATAGCACCGGATGGGGTGTCTAAAGCTCTATGAAAGTCTCCTCCAAAGAGGCGCCCCCTTGCTCCTCCAGGACTATTAAGAACAACATCTCTGCTCTCGCTATTGCCTTGTCCGATTTCTGTAACCGCTCCTTTGCCACTGGCTCCTTCACGCCATCCCTCAATCACTCCCTTGTGCACCCTCGCCTAAAAAAGCCATCTGCCGATTCCTCCTGCCTGGCTATCGCCCTATCTCCACTAACCTCTTCCTGGGCAAACTCTTGAAGAAGTTGGTCATCTCTCAATTAACCCCCAACACTGAATCTGTTGGCTGTCTCCATGACCACCAGTGTGGCTTCTGAGCACCCAGAGGCACGGAAACTGCTCTCCTGAACACCCGTGAAGACCTGCTCTCAACCTGGACTCCAACTCTCCTTCTGCTCTTATCCTCCTTGATCTCTTCTCTGCCTTTGACACGATCAATCATGCCACCCTCAAAGTGGCTCCAGAACGCCCTTGTCATCACAGACTTTGCACTGGATTGGTTGAACTTCCTTTCTCATCGACCTTCATAGGTGCAACTGGGCACTTTCCTCTCCATCTCACCCTCTACTTGCGGTCTCTCCAGGTTATATCCTATCACGGTGGCCCTTTAACATTTACATTGCCCTTCTGGAACATTAGATCTCCTTCTCTCCTCATTTCCGATGTTATGCTGATGACACTCCGCGCTCTTTCAAGCTTCCCTCCTCTCATTCCTAACTGTCTGCTATCCAAGCTTGGTGCACGGCTAATGATCGGTTGTATGTGTTAATATCGCTGCAAAAATGTTGCCATACAAGAATGGCGCCTTTTTTTGCAGCGATATTATCCCATGGAACCTGCAGGGGGACACCCCACAAACCCCATAATTTTTTAAAGGGTGAGGGGGACACCCCAGCAACCCACGGGCCCATTTAATTTTAATATTAACCCCATCAATTACTCACCGTAATCGTATTTCTAATGCGTCTGCTTAGATTCACATGCTGTGCATAGGCCGACATCTAGTGGAAGCTGCAGATTATTACAGTTTGTTTTTCAAAACTCGAAAAGGGACATCAAACACGGCATTCCAGTAATAATATCCCTATTGTGAAGTCCACTGTACGCATGATCCCTCACGCGTGTTGGACCCTCAGATTGTATTTTTTCTGACATGAGGTACCATGAGGTACCATGAGGAGTATGAGGTGTATCAGGAGTACAGAGTATCCAAGCAGATAAGATAGATAAGACTACAAGCATCCATGCACCTTCTCTCCGATGGGAGAAAGGGCGGGCGCATGTGAATCTAAGCAGATACAAGCATCAGAAATATGATTAGGGCAAGAATGTATCCCTTCTGAGGCTTGTTGAATCTGCTTAGATCACATGCTGTGCATGGATTATCGAGCAGTGTTAGAAGGAGGTGGGATGTGAGAAGGGTCATTGTCCCTCTGGCGTATCTGTCTTGGAATGAATGTCACTGCAGTAGTGCTGAGTAAAGGTGTGAATAGAGCTCCATGTAGCTGCTTTGCAAATACTGTCCAGGGGTACATTTGCAATGAAGGCCAGAGTGGCTCTACTCTTGTAGAGTGGGCACTTGGCGTAAAAGGCAGCGTTTTAGCTGAAAGGGAATAGCACAGTTGGATACATCTGACTATCCACCTAGAGAGGGCTTTTTTAGAGATGCAATCTTCTCTGCCTGGCGCTATGGAGACGAACAGCTGATCTGCCTTTCTTAGCGGTCTGGTCTACGTAGTAGAGGACCACCCTCCTCACATCTAGTGTGTGGAGTTTCACCTCAGCAGAGCTTTTGGGTTCTTGGAAGAAGGCCGGTAGCTCAATATATTGTTTAACATGGAATCTGGAAATGAACTTAGGTGAGAACCTAGGCTGTGGCGTAAAACCAGTTTATCCTTATGAATAGTAAAGAAAGGATCCTGCACTGACAGAGCTTGAATTTCACTAACCCTTCTTATGGAGGTGATGGCTACTAAGAAGGCAGTTTTATAAGTCCGATGTTTGAGACTAGATTTGTGCATGGGCTCAAAGGGAGGTCCCATGAGCTTAGCAAGTACCACATTAAGGTCCCAACCAGGTGGTGGGTTTGAAACTGGAAGGTGGGGTCTCTTTACCCCTTCCATAAATGCTCCGACGACTGGCACTTTCCACCATGACACCTTGTTATGGGAAGTGGTGTAGGCTGATAAAGCTGCGAGGTGTACTTTTAGTGAGTTAAACACTAACCCTGCATCCAGTAGGTGGAGCATATAGGTGACCACATTGGAAGGAGTACAATCAATGGGGCCGATTTGCTTATTCTGGCACCAAATTACAAATAGTTTCCATTTATCATAGTAACAGTGCCTCGTGTTTGGTTTTCTTGACTCTTTCAAGATATCCATACATCTTTGAGGTAAATTGAAATGTCCGAACTCTATGATTTCAGGAGCCATGGTGCCAAGTTCATCAAGTTGGGCTAGGGATACACGGTTAGCCCCTCGTGCTGGGAGAGTAGGTTGGACCGGCACAGGAGTTTGATGGGGGTCGCACACCGCCAGTTTGCTTAGGTGTGGATAACATGGTTGTCTCGCCCACATAGGAGCAATGAGAGTCATTGGTTCCCTGTGGATCTTGTTCACCACTTTCCTCATCAGAGGGGTTGGTGGAAAAGTGTAGGCAAATATCCCTGACTAATTCATCTATAGGGTGTTCCCCTTGGAGCCTGGCTGGGGGAATCTGGATACGAAGTCTGGGCATTGCCTGTTTTCGCTTGTGGCGAATGGGTCTACAGTGGGGAAACCCCACTGAGAGAAGAGGTCTCATACGACCTCTTCGTGTTGTCGCCACTCTTGTTCCTACGGGAGGGGGATCTCTGCTCAGAGCATCTGCTAGCGAGTCGAGTTCCCCTGGAACATGTTGGCGTGACAGGTAAATCTTCCGTCTGAATGCCCATTTCCATATTTTCTGGGCAAGCTTCGACAGTTTGGGAGAACAAGTGCCCCCTTGTATGTTTAAGTAAAACATTGCAGTTGTGCTGTCTGTTAGGATCTGCACTGACTGGTTGGATAGGAGGGGTACGAATGCCCAAAGCGCTCTGAAGACTGCCAGACGTTCTAGCAGATTGATGTGGTTCTGAGCCACTGTGTGAGACCAGAGACCCTGCGCTGTATGGTGAAGGTAGTGTGCTCCCCACCCTGTGAGGGAGGCGTCTGTTATGACAACTGCCTCTATCTCTGGATCGTACAAGGGTTTCCCCTTCGTAAGATTCTCTCTCGTCCACCAGCGAAGACTCTGTACTAGTGTTGCCGAAACAACCACTAGATCGTCCCACTGACCACTTACCCGAGACCACTGTTTTGCCAACTATTCCTGCATGGGTCGCATGCGCCGGCGTGCGTGGGGAACCAGGTAAATGCAAGATGTCATCATGCCTAGCAAACCCATAGCTTTGCGCACCCTTATTTGGCGACCGGCCTGATATTGAGGAATTTGCAGCAACAAATTTCGAATTCTTTCCTCTGATGGAAAGGCCAACCCCTCTTGGGTATTTAGGACAGCTGCTAGGAACTGTTTTGGAGGTGCTTGGCACCAGGCTTGATTTTTTCTCGTTGATGGAGAAGCCCATTTGGAAGAGGAGGCAGATTGTTCTTCGGAAGTATAGTCTGCAAATTAGCAGAGACTCCCCTGTAATGAGCCAGTTGTCCAGGTAAGGGCACACGGGGATTGCCTCCGTGCGTAGGTGGGCCGCCACTGCCACCAGTACCTTGGTGAATACCCTTGGAGCCGAGGCTATACCGAAGGGCAGCACCTTGAATTGGTAGTGCTGGTTTTCTATCTTGAAACGCAAGAATCTTCGGTGTGCTGGGAACATTGAAATATAAAAATAGGCATCTTTCATATTCAATGTTGCCATGTAATCCCCCTTTTTTAGTAGGGGAATTACCTCTTGTAGTGTAGACATGCAGAATTTTTGTGGCTTGACATACTTGTCTGCAGGGCGCAAATCTAATACTGGGCGCATAGTCAGATTTTTTTTTGGCACAAGGAAGTAGGTTGAATAAATACCCCCGTTTACCTGGTTGAGCGTGACTTCTATGGCGTCCTTTGCTAGCAGAAAGGCGATCTCCTCGAGGAGGATCCTTTGATGTTCCAGCAAGTGTGTCGCAGAAGATGATCGTGGGGGCGCCCTAGCAACTCTATGCAATATCCTCCGGACACTGTGGACAGCACCCATCTGTCCGAAGTGATCCCCTCCAATGCGTGGGTGAAGGTGGAAATGCGCCCCCCTAATGGGGATGCATGGGAGGGGACCTGAAGCAGAACGTCACTGCTTGTTGGGTGGCGTACCATCTCTGGCGGGGCCGCCTCTACCGCTAGCGCGGCCCCTGCGTTGCTCTCTGGGGTAGCCCTGTGAGGATTGGGATTGATGGTTACCCCATGAGGTTCCTTGATTCTGGTAATAGTTTGAACTCCTATGAAAACTTTGGGCCCGAAAGCAGCGAAAAGTGTTGTTTCCCTTCTGTCCAGAGGGTTTATTGGTGAGTTGGCCAAGAGATTTTAGGGTCTCATACTCATCCTTTGCCGTCTTTAAATCTTCATCCACTGCCTTGCTGAATAGTACATTCGGCTCCACAGGCATATCCATCAGGGTTGCTTGGGTTTCAGGTTTGAACCCCGACTGCCTTAGCCAAGCTTGACGCTTTATAACAGTGCCTTCGGCGATTAACCGCCCAGTATTATCTGCTGCATCAAAGTTTGTTTTTAGCATGCAGCCTGATACAGACCTTCCATCTGCTGCCAGTTGAGCCAACTGGCTCTTTAGGGGTTCAGGTGCAGAGGATACCAAAGCAGATACCTCCTCCCACTGATGGCAATTGTAGCTTGCCAAAAGGGTGGCACTGTTGGCAATTTGTGCCTCATAGGCAGAAGTGGAGGCAACCTTTCTACCCAGAGCAGTCTTTTACTTTATCAGGAGGTGCTTCCAAAGAAGCAAGTGGTGTACCTGTCCTCTTTCTGGTGGTTGTTACGACCAGGGAATCTGGTTTTAATTGGCCCCTAATGTACAGGGGATTGGAGGGTGTAGCACGGAACACCACCACCACTTGAGGTTCTGTTTCATCACAATATGAATCAGGGTGGTAAGGTTCCACCACAAAGGTGTCTGTGACCAAGTCCTGAACCGGGGCGTCAGAGTAGAGTTTCTTAGCAGGGGGGCTGAGAGGACTTAGGTATTGCCTTGGACCCCAAAGGGGCAGAGGTAAGAGGGGTGTTGGAGTAACTATTAAAGTAATTAGGGTCCTTTTCATAGAAGTCAGCCATTAATGACATCCTTCTCATGACCCTATCTATGTCAGTGGAGTTCCATTCTTTAAAGCTAGTAAGAACAACGTGTTCTGGTTCCTCATCAGTGCCCATATCCTAAGCAGTGGGAGGAATGAGTTTACTCTTAGTGGTAGGATCTGAGACCTTGGACTTCCCAATTGATTTAGGGGCTTCATGTTTCTCTTTATGAACATGGGGTTCTGAAGATGTCTTTATGTTGTTTATCCCCTTTCCCATGACTAGGAGTGTTTTCCAGTGTTTTTATGGTCCTCCAAAAGGGTCCGACGCCTCACGTCGAGTTTCGGAAGTAGGATTCGAAGGACATCGAATCTCGGGTGTACGGTCAGACACCTGGCGTCTAGCCTGTGGGGGGTAGAGGGCGGAATAGTCATGACACCTTTATCAACCAAAGACTGTTGGGCTTTGTCATGAGGCGAACGCAAACGGGAACGCCCAGAGGACAAAGATTCATTTGACCGCTCTCTTGGTGTCGTCCGGTGCCGATCGCTCGACACGTGTGTCGAGTCATGGTCGGGGTTGATGTGCTTAGTGGAGGTGGAATGTGTAGCGCTCTTGCCGCCGGGTGTGGTCCCCACAACGTGGCCACCGGCCAGTCCTTCGGGGTCAGTGGCCTGCATGCAGGTGTCCAAATTTATCCCTTTGCCCTTGCCGTCCGATTTGACGGCATTGCTGCCATCGCTGAATGTCCTCTCCACTTCCATGGCCTCTAGTTGCCGAGCGTAGTGGGGCCAGTGGTTAGTTGAGCGGTCTTTAAGGATTTTCGGCTTGAAGAGCTTGCAAGCTCGACAGGTGGCCTCTGGATGGTCTCGTGGGAGACACAGATTCCACATATTGTGCTTATCCACCCAGGAAAACTTCCTATTACACTTAGGGCAGAATTTGCATGGAGTACTCTCCATATGTTACGAAATGGCAGCGGGCGTGTATGTGTACAAAAAGGTGGGAAAGCGCCTGTATGACCACCTCTCACTCTCCCTACTGTACAGGGTCAAGGCCAGAGGCCTTCCAAGCCCCGAAGTCCATCGTGGCAGTCCTCGACGGCTGGCTTCCTCTATCTTCACCAGCATCGATCTTCGGCGTACGGTGCAAGTGAAAGGGGAAGTATTAACAGTAATTTTAACTATAAATGGCTAAGTGCTGAAGGAACTAAGCAACATGCGTCCGACTAGTATGGCGGAAAAATACAATGTGAGGGTCCTACACACGTGAGGGATCATGGGTACAGGGGACGTCACAATAGGGATAGTATTACTGGCACGCCCTGTTCGACGTCCCGAATTTTGAAAAGCAAACTAATACTCTGCAGCTTCCACTAGATGTCGGCCAATGCACAGCACGTGATCTAAGCAGATTCCACAAGCCTCAAATATATATATTGACATTATTGGTGGGGATAATATTACCCAACACCTAATGATCTCTGTCTTTAATGCCAGTAAGATAGAGATCCTTCTCATTTGGAACCCTGCTCCCTGCTTTCCTCCCACTCTCTGGCTGCCCTCCTCGAGTCCCCTCACCACCTTGTAACGCAAAAAGCCTTGGTGTTTCCTTGGACTCCTCTCTCGCCTTCTCCCCTCACAATAAGGCCCCTTTCAGCTTCACCTCCTAAGAGGTATTCTCCCCATCCTTACCTTCCCCCAGAAACTCAATGTGTCCAGAGCTCTGGTTCCCTCTAGTCTGGACTATTTCAATCTGCCTCTTTCCACTGTTCGCCCCCTTCAACTAATCCAGAACAGGACTGCAAGACTCATCCTTGGTCTCAAGCCAAGGGACCACATTTCTCCAGCCCTTAAATCTCTCCATTGGCTCCCGGTGTCTGCAAGGATCAACTTCAAGACCCTCTACATCATCCACAAGGCATTCTGGGGCCTGGAACCCCCACTACATCCAACTCTCCCTCCCTAAATAAGTCCCTGCTAGATCCCTTTGGCCCTCTAGTTCCAACTCTCAGCAGATCAGGTATTTTTCTAAGCAGAGAGTGGGGGGTAGATCTCTCTTCAGCAGGAGCCTCCCCCTGGAATGGCCGCGCTGCCCCTCTCTGACTTGAGCCAGATCTCCTTAAGTTCCGGAAGCTTCTGAAGACCTTGCTCTTCTCTACCTCCTTCCCCCCTCCCACTTCCTTGATAATTGCCCACACCTGCCACTGCGAATGGCGGCCTGGTTCACTGATGAGTCATACAAAGGATCAGGCACTCCCTGACCAGTCTTCCCCAGCACTCCCCCAACCAGCACTGCCTGTCCTGGGCCGCCGGCCCATCCCCCCAACTAGCCTGGGGACGGGCTTCCTCTTAAGCCTGGCCCACCATCTCTCTCGCACTTAGGTGATTCTCCCCCTTCATCCTCTGGCACTTGACCCCCTCCTCACGGCCGAGCACTTGCCAAACCCCTGTGTCCCTCCCTCCTCCCTCTTTGCCCTGCACTTATCCCCTCCTGACCTCCCCGCTCACCCACCACTCCCTTCCCCCCCCTGCACTTGTCGCTGCACTTGCACGATCCAAATGTCACAAGGCCTAGTCGGACTGTTATTTTTGTTTTATACCCCCCCCCCCCCTTTTTTTCCTTGTGGCACCTGGAAACACTTTCTAATGTATAGTGCGCCTTATAAATACTCTATACATAAAATAAATAAATGGTGCCAGTGAGCCTAGGCGTGGGGCAGGAGTGAAATGGGACCACTACTGGCTGTTTGAATGGTGTAGATCCTTACCATTGGTGCGCATAGGTTGCTTCCAGGTTGGACTTTGGATAAAATATCGCTAAAACTCCTGCAGCCATTTCCTTAAATCAGCATTGGAGCGAAGAATCACTCATAGATGAAAAGCCGACTGAAGAAGACTCCTGAAAAGGCCTGGCATCCCTTCCTGCGTCTGGTCTGGTGAAGTCCTGTTGCTGATCTCTGAAGACCCAGAGCAGTACTTCAGCCCTTGGACTACTGGGACCAATTAGTCTCAAATCTTTGAGGATCCAGCAGTCATGAGCCACCGGAAGCGTCCCTGGACCAAGTGGAGGACTCGCCAGCTGTCTCGTGGGTTACCTCGCCAGAAGAGTCGCCGTTCTGCGGCTGCACCAGAATTTTGTTGCCCACCAGCTTGTGGTAAAGTCGCATTCACTGTGAATTTCAGCATCCCAGCCTCAACGCACCCTGTCCTGGGGCAGCTCCTTCAACCACGACTGGAAGGACGCCTGCCGTCGTCTGTGTGCGGTGTGTAAGGAAGGAATGGTTATCAGAAGTACGACAGACACAAGGAGTACAATCCAAGGGTGTTTATTGAACAGTATACCGGCGAGAAAAACGCCCAATCTAAACCTATATCTAAGATGGGAGCAGACTAGGACCATCAAAGTAAAGAAAGCGCTGTCCTAATGGTGATGTGTCAAAACATAATGGTCTATACTAATAAACATATTGCCAAATCCTTACTCTATATAACAAAAGGGTTGGGACAATGATATGTACAACAAAAGAGTGTAGTGCAAATGTTCAAAAGGGTTTCGGTAGTTCAGGGCTGCTGAACTAGTGCACTCCCTTCCCCCCATGGTACATCACGGGAAAAGGCGGAACCGTGGTGTGACTGAGAACCCCTTGAGTCTATAGGCATCAGGAAGCAGTTTCTTCAGAAAAGGCAGGATCCATCGAAACAATGTATTTTGCTTGGCATCACAAGACTTTTCCCAAGCTCTCAACATGCAGCACTCCCCTGCGTTGGGTTCACCTTTGTCTTTAAACCACAGTTCAGTCACTTTATCAAAATGCAGGAATCACGTTCCCTTGCTTTCACTTGGCATCCCTCCATCGGGTTCACTGTAGCCTTCAAATCACATCAGTTAACTTTACCAGTAGCTCTCGATGTCTTTTTAAACAAATAGTTGGCACTTTCACTGATTCACTCAGGTCCCCCTCCTCCGGGCTCAGACCTTCCTCTATAGGCAGTTCTGGCTTCCCTCAATTGGGCGCGAGCCTTTAAACCGCTAGCATCACACTTGTAATCTTTCACGCTTTCACTTCTAAGTACTTGCCAGTTCAGCACAGACTTCCGATTTGGAGATCGAGTCTCGCTGGGTTACTATTATATTGTAGCAAGTGCATTTATTTTCAACAATCAGGCATCTATTTCTCACTACTGCCGTCCTACACGCAACCCACAATACTGGACAAGGTTGAAAGGTTTATACTGCCCTCCTCTCCCAGTGCTTCTGGTAACAGCAGTTCGTAGCATCACAGGGCTAATAATTCCTTAAGTTAGCTTTATACTTCGTTTCACATTTGTCAAAGAAGTTTGACTGTATAAGCGGGTGTGGGGGGTCTTGAACCCTTTACTTTAACCTCGGATGACCACTTTGATTATTCGCCTCCTCTATCGGTTACACTAGTGCTTCAGATTGCGTTGGCGGCTTATCTCACACACATTCATTCTTGCTACAATGTGCTTTCGCTTGCAGTTTCTCGACAACCCAACAACTTCAAACGTTAATGTCCTTTTCATTTATCAACACAAGCCAGTCTCCCATTTCACTTACTAGCAGCGGATGATTCAGTTTATCAAGACCTTCCGTCTAGTCAAGGCTTTTGGTCCAGCGCGGCACGCCTCCATTCAACTCCTCACAGCGCACATGAAGGAGGTAACGCAGTCACATTCTGCAGTAGCAGGGAGTTGCACCGTTGGGATTCTGCATCGACCTTCACCTCACAGCTGGTAGGACCAAGGCCTTTCATTCACTTCCTTTGTCCCATCTGCTCTGCTTCAATGGTCGTGTCAGCTTCCCAGGATTTCCCGTCCTTCCATTCTGCTGGTCTTGCTCGCTTTGGTTGCCCTTCTCGCCTTGCTTGTGTGCTTTGCCTCGCTCACCGGGTGCTCTCATGCTCTGCCTTTTATCCCAGTGGGAAAGTTAGCAGGATTCAGGTGTGAGTCGTCAGGACCAAGTGCCTGACTCTGACTGACCCGGATACTGGGACATGTCAACCAGAGTGGCTGTGTGCGAGTGTCTTCCCTTCAAGGGTTTGGTCTGTGTAGCAGAGTGTGTGTAGGAAAGGGGGGGGGAAGGGAGGGTGTAAAAGTTCATCGATAGAAAATGGAATGAGGGTGTTCTAAAGGAAAATGGGAACAGGGATATCACGTCCCTCCTCCGGTTGCCCCCGCTCCAACTCCTCAAGGACCCCTCATTCAAGTGATCATCGCGCACTGGTTCACCCCCTTTGTCTGGATCCAATAGCGATGGCCGTACCCCAGCCACCTGGATGACAGATCCCCAGGGATTGGTTGGTGAGACACCATTTGGTTTCTCACGGGTGGCTGTCACTGGAACTCACCTTCACCCGACCTGGTAAGTGTCCTCAAGAAGCCTGTATCGATGAATCTTGCATTTGTCCATCGTGAGGTGTTGCATCTTGCATCTAGACCGGACCAGAAGAATCCTTGCACCCACAGCTCCTGGGCACTTCTACCGCAACCAACTGTGGAAAGTCTAACCTCAAGCACCAACAGTCAACCCATCAAGTCATATTGGAAAATCTGAGTCAAGTGGGTAAGTAAACACAAATCATTTGTCTCATCCTGACCTCCATAGGATAACACTGGGAACCAGTCCCTTTGTACTGTAATATTCCATTCCACTGACTTTTGGACATCGAACGTGGGTAGTATCATCTGAAAGAACACAATTTACTTGACTAGTAACTTTGTTGAAAATCTTTTGAATACTCACAAACACAAGTATCATTTTAACTTACCTATAGAGACTACATTATGGGAAGAAGCATTGCGGCTCCTGTGACTTTTGGGTACAAGGCACCATTCTTCTTAGGGATTGGAATGCTGAAGCCAGCAAAATGCACTTGAGACTTGGTTTCATCTTTACTGCATTCATTTGCATGCCTCTTATAGTGTTTAAGTCATTTGAATGCATTTAAAGAACCAGTGGTGAATGTATATGTTTATGATTGAATATTGTCCGATAATATAATCTGCTAGTTTCATTGTTTGGTCTGTGTTAAAGCCCTAGAATAAATATTGTATTTTCATACATTCCTGTCTAAATAGAATTATTGCACGCTTCATTGTGTGACTAATTGTGACCCCCAACCCCACTCACACTCTCCTGAGAATAGCCTTGACTGCTCTCCATGTTTCTCTTGATTGGGTTTTGGCTAACCTCTCAGTTACCCTGTTGACATTAACTAGGGTGACCTAAAATCTGTCCATCAGGCCAGATTCTAAAAATCCTTCTTAACAACGGGTTGGAGGGCAGAGTAGGGTTTGGAAGGGCAGAGTGGGGGTGAGAGTACAGATCAAGGGTGTAAAGGAGGCAGCAGAAGGAGACGTGTAGAAGGAGTAGAGAAGTGCAGTGGGGGGAGTGGTGACAAAGGGTGGAACTAGAAGGTTTGAAACCGAGGGATAGAGGATTGGTGGGAGGAGTAAGCAGGCATGCACGGGAGTGAGAGTAGATCGGGAGAAGTGTATGTGAGCCGGAGGGAACTAGCTTGAGTCCAACTGAGCAAGTGCAAGGCACAATCCCTAAACCCATTAGAACAGTAACCTTTGGTTAGAGTAAACTAGGAGGTTCCCGAGGGAGTTTAGATGGCCTGCGTTCAGGGAACCATCAGTAGCCAAACCAGCTATTAGATAGAGGATACTGTGGGGATACAGATGCCTGTGATAGGGAGGAATTCAAAGGAAGACAAGCTAGAGACCACAAAACAAAATAAAAACCCTTGGACTGTTCTTGTGACTGTGTTTTGTTTGCCACCTGTTAAATTACAGGATCGCATAGTCCCTGTATATTCTAGATTTTCACACTGCAGTATACTTTTCGTTTAATAACCTTGGAATAATGCTCCAAAAAAATCCCAAGTATCATGGAGAGCCAGCAGCCACTGGAGAAACACAACATATGTACATAGGTTACAAAGAACATAATCCCAGGCTTTGTTGAGGCTTGGGGCCGATCAAGCCTTGGTGTCTTTCCCTTACCTAACCTGCATCCTCTTCCTAAACACTTCTGCATCAACCTTGCTCTATATTTTGACTCTACTTTTAATATTCTATCCTAAATGTATCCATATTTTTCCATCCTATTACTCTATACTATTGTTTTACAGCACTCCATTGCCTCCAAGTGGAGCCCAACTCATAGATCATCAAATGACAAGCATATTTTAAATCAAAATCTCTGCTTTACAACTAGTAAGGCATTGTGGGTAGTGTTTAGCTAATGCTTTCCATAAACCGTTTTCCTCTGTTAAACAGTGCGGTAGTATATTTGATCGAATATACTTTGAATTGTATTTTGCCCAGTTTCTGCAGCAGACTAGCACAAACACATAGATTAACATAATAGCTCCCCTATGTGTTCCATGAGCTAATACACATAAAAAGTATAAGCCTGCATGACCACGACAAAAATCATACTGACCTATCCTATGGTTTCTTCAGCTTTTAAACACCACCACAAAACGTACACAGTTACACTACTCTTTATAATAAAAAGCAGAACCACAATGACTCACCTACCCACCAATCTTAGAGAAATTAACTAATTAAATCCTCCACCAATCATTATTTGAAACAAGCAACGCAAGACCTGCAATGATTCTTCAACTAACAAAAGCCTATAACGGGAGACATTTCACCAGAAAACCTTAATGCATTAGAGATATGTAAACTTAAAGATAATGAAGAACATCTCAATGATCAACCATACTTCAAGGACATGCAGATGCTGACTGACTTAACAATAAGTCAAGGCCCCCAAGTAACCACACTGGCCCACCCAATGGTAAGAAACCAAGACTTCATATCTCCTTTAGCCCACCATACTCCAAGACTGAATTATTACAATCGGCCACTTTTACTCTCTAAAAATGGGCTGATAGTCCCAAAAAATAAAAATAGGGAGTAAAAATACTGTCAACAAAAAAATGGGAAACAGACGCATATGACCATGTGCCCCTGCTTTCACTCACACAGCACCATGGATAGGTTTGGACCAGCAGTGCACATAGTACCACAGGAAGAAATGGCTAAATTACTGCCTGATCGTAAGAAGTAAACAAGTACCTTTTAATGTGTATAAATAACAGTGCAAAGAAATCATTTTTACAAAAATATATCCGTTTCCCAGTTAAAACATATTTACTCCGTTATAAAATACTTCAATTGGGAATGGGGCTTACATTTTGACTCCCTAAAAAATCATTTTACACCCATCTTTAAAAAATCAGGAGTAAAATACCCCCCCCCCATTTCAAAAGGTTATCTGGAGTACTGACTACATTAATGTGTTTTACTGCACCATAGTGTTGGGCTGCAGGTCTGGGCGACCTAGGTGATCACAAAAGAGCTGGACTGCATCCTTGCAGCACAGCCCAGACAATGGTTGTACATGCAATCATTTGATTGTGCTCACAATGTGACGTACAAGTAAGCTTAAACCTAAGTGATATGTACAGCCACATGGACTGGCCATATGAAGATCTACCATGTGCACATATGTGCTTCTGGTGACATTTCTTCCTCATTCTATAAAGGGACAATAGACACAATGATATAGGCAATAATTGCTACATTTACCTTGACAAAGCTGTTGACCGCCATGATGGCCATGTCTGGCTGGCTCTTCGCATAGTTCATCAAGTACAGGTACACCAGTTTCTTCAGCTCGAGATTATCAGTTTGCATACAGTTGACCACATCTGGAAACAGAGAGCTGGGGGGGTGGAAGCAGGGGTTGGACAATGTTATTGTCAATAAGTATAATTTCAGATTCTAGTTTCAGCCTTGCTTTTTTCAATTCAGCAATATTAACTTACAAGCTTGTTGCACCATAGCAAAATGCATAAATACACACCTACGGTACGAGCCTAGGAACTGGTCTTGTCTAGCAGAAATACGAACACTGATCCTACATCCTTCAAATGAAAACCCAGTTACTCGCTCCAAATGCTGATTTTTGTTGCTGAAAAGGCTCATGGCAGCATGTACAGTTTTAACTAACCCCATCCCGATAACAAAAATGAATATTATCCAAAGAGCTAGACAACATTACAGAAAGAAAAAATATGAATACTGATTTTTCAAATACATTTCTGAGAATTCCTAATAAAAACAATACTTGTTGTGAAGCCATTAATTCCCAAACCAGACGCGTGGCTAACTTTAAAGTATTTGGCACATCCACAACGTCTAGAAAAATATTAAAGAAAGTGGTATATTCCATACCATCCGATAACACACAGATATTCAGCCTTCTTTTCAAACAGTAGAGCAGTACACTGCACCGAGTGACAAGCCGCAAGCTCAACCCTGTACAAACAGAGTAGCCACTAAAGCAGTAAGGCAATCACAGAGCATTGCAGAATAGTCACAACTTTTTACCAGAGCAGATTCCTTTTCCCAGCCTATTATCAACATTGCGCAGGTCATGCTGCATAGCTTTACTGGTTAATAACAAATTCTGCCACTTACCAATTTTGTGTTTGACAACCTTATATCCTATGTTATGTTACTTTGCATTTATATAGCGCCTTATGTACCATTGGTATGATCTCAAGGCGCTGGTAGGATGAACGCCCTCGGGAACCGAAGTTCAAGTCAGTAGAGAGAGAGTCATAAGGTGCATGTGGGAACCGGATGTGTGCAGCAGGTGTGGCATTCGTGTGATAGCTGCTTCTTAGCGATAGGTGTGGTGGTTGGGATATCAGGAGTATGTGTTCATTCTGGCAGATTGTTATCCAGACCGATTCTGGCTGCGTTAGGCCTGAGGAGAACGCTTGGCTGGAGGGCGAGTAGCCAGCTGTGTGTAGTTAGGATGATGTGCAGTATGAGGCAATTGATGGTATGAGAACAGCTATACCGAATGGTGTCATAGTATCGCTGTGTTCTAGTCGAGTGGTGGTGAAAGGAGAGAGTAAGCGTGGGCATGTGATATGGTGGTTTAGCATAGGTGCTTGTGCTCGAGCACACAAATAGTTCCTTGTACTCCAACCGTTCCATGCACCCCGACAGTTCCATGTATTCCGGATCGCCTTTAAAGCACTGACACTGACCCACAAGTGCATTCACCTCACTGCTCCTGCCTACCTCTCAAAAAGAATCCACCCCGTCTCCACTACCAGGCCAACTAGATCACCATATACCAACATGCTCTCTGTGCCACTAGTAAAAAAAGCCAGAGCGGGTGGATCCAGTTTCCCCCATCTCGCACCCATTCACTGGAATGCCCCACCTCCTAAAATCCGAGGTGAGGCCTCCCTCACCACATTCCGCAAAGCTATGAAAACCATCCTCTTCTCATAAGACCCCGCACATTAGCATGAATACTTACCACATGACTCAATGCATAAGCTGTAACACAATGACCAAGTGCAATGTCTGTAACAGCATTATGTTCTGTAATATCCATAATGTATCAACGATCGCTACTATGCCTGTACCTGTGTAACTAAGTTCTTGCAAGTAACAGCGCCTCAATGCCCTTGGCCTGCTTGCGCGCTATATAAATATAAATAAATAAATACATTTCAGGCACTCCAAAACCGTTCCATTCACTCTACAACGTTCCACTCATTTTGTGCACTCCAACTGTTCCATGCACTTCAGATCGTTCCATGCACTTCAGATCATTTTGTACAGTGTCCATTATGTGCCCTCCATCTGTTCCATGCATTCCATCCGTTGCACGCACTCGCTCAGTTCTATGCATACAATCAGTTCTATGAATTCCTTCTGATCAATGCACTTCGTCCGGATCTATGCACGTTATCCTTTCATCATCTGGTCTGCTCTTTTCATTTGTTCTACTCGCGTTATCCCTTCCCTATGTGTCATCCATCCACATACTTGATCTGTTCCATACACCCTGTTTCACCTGTTCCATCCAGATAAGTCACCCGTTCATCCGCCTACTTCATCATTCCAACCACTTCACCCGTATCACCCGCTTCACCCACCTACTTCGTCCGTTCCATCCACCTACTTCGTCCGTTCCATCCACCTACTTCATCCGTTCCATCCATTCCATCCATTTACTTCACCCGCTCCATCCACATATTTCACCCATCCTTCGCCATACTTCATCCGTTCCATCCATCTGCCTCACCCGTTCCATCATCCTACTTTCTCCATTCCATCTACAAATTTCACCCGTTACTTCCAAATACTTCATCCGTTCCATCCATCACATTCTTCACCCGTTCCTTACATATACTTCAGCCGTTCTATACACCCACTTCACCAGTTTCATCCACTCACTTTCTCCGTTCCATCTACCTACTTCTCCAGTTTATTCCACATACTTCACTTGTTCCATTCACCCAACTTCCTCCTATTTCATCCACCCATTTCGCCCGATCCATCCACATACTTCATCCGTTTCAACCCCATACTTCAGTCGTACCTTCCACATACTTCAGTCGTACCTTCCAGCCTCTTAATCGGTTCCTTCCACCACATTACTCGTTCCCTCCACACACTACACCCATTCCCTCCACCCACATCACCCGTCCGCTCCACACTCTACACACCCGCTCCGCACCCTACATCCACTAAACACACTACCTCCTCTCAACACCGTACATGCGCTCCACGCTCACATTCATTCTACGCTCTCATCCGGTCTACGCTCATCTTCTCCACCGACGTTCATCCGCTCGACCGCCATTCATCTGCTTCACCGACATTCCTCCGCTCCACCCGCTTCATCTACTCATCCTACATTATCGGTTCAACCAATGTCACTTGTCGCATGCACTCGATCCGTCCCATGTACTCCACATGTCCCATGCATTTGAATCATCTATTCTAATTGTTTCATTTATACCATGCACTCTTACATTCCATGCCATCTATTCGTTCCATGCACTCTACCTATTTCAGGCACTCTGTGCACTCATTCAGATCATGGATTCATCTTTTCCATCCTCTCCATTTTATTTCTCTCGTCCATTTTGTTACTCTCGTACTTAGATTTATTTCATCCATTTCATTAGTTTCAACCACGTTACCGCTTTCATACAATTTATTCTTTCTAGCCACTTCACTGCTTTGATCCACTTCACTCATTCTTTTCTGTTTGTCCTTTTTAGCTTACATTAGAGGTTATTAGTTTTCGATTTCTCGCTTGGATCTTGATGCTTGATTGTTATTTATGTTATTGTTATTTATGATCTAGTAGTTTGGGCTAATTTGAATTGCTGTTATCCACTTTATTCCTCGTCCATTATATTTATTTCATTAATTTCAACCACTTTACTGCTTTTATCCTTTTTACTCATTTTGTTTTGTTTGTCCTTTTTAGTTTAACTTAGAGGTTATTAGTCTTCGATTTTTACTTGGATCATGATGCTGGATTGTTATTTATGATCTAGCAGTTTAGGCTAATGTTATTGAGTTGCTGTCGTCCAGTTTGAGTTAGGGGTCTGTTTTAGGGGAAGAGCCATGTTTTCAGTAATTTGCGGAAAGACATGAGGTCCTCGGTGAGTTGGATGTGGGGTGGGAGTGCGTTCCACAGCATGGGGGCCAAGGCTGAGAATGATGATCCACCTAACGTGACTAAGTTTGTTTTTGGTATGACTAGGAGGCCGGCTGAGCTTGATTTTAGAGTATGTGCAGTGTGATAGGGTTTTAGTTTGTCTTGAAGATATTGAGGTCCAGTTTAATGCAATGCTCGGTGAGAAATGCATACATAAGGTTTCGAAGGTCACCCTTCGGGCAACCGGAAGCCAGTACAGTGTTTTGAGGGCTGGGAGATGTGGTCCCTTGGGCCAAGCGCTAGTAGGAGTTTGGCTGCAGCGTTTTGTGCTCTTTGTAGTTTAGTCAGTTGGTATGCGTGAACTCCAAGGTAGAGGGTGTTAGCATAGTCCAGTCTTGATATAACAATTGATTGGACGCAGAGAGTCTGTTGGGAAAGGAGAGGTATGTAAAGATTTGCCTAAGAGTTTTAAGGTGGTAGTGGCAGGACTTTGAGACGTTGTTGACTTGGCGCGTGAGGGTTAGGTCTGAGTCTAGGGTGCATCCAAGATATTTAACTGAATTAGAGGGTGTCGGTGAGGCGCCCATGGCAGATGGCCAGGGTAGTGGGTGCGGAAGACGTTCGGTGTTGCCGCATACCATGATTTCGGTTTTGGAGGGGTTTAGCAAGAGGTGGTTTGTGGTCATCCAGAGATCTAGGTCGAGGATGCAGGAAGCGAGGTCAGGTCAGCAGTTGGGTTTTGAGTTCAGGAGATTTAGAATTAGTTGAGTGTCATCGGCGTAGTTGTAGCACAGGATGTTGTGCAAACTAATTATTCATGGGAGGGTGGCCATGTAGAGGTTAAACAGGAGGGCTGATAGGCATGCTCCTTGTGGAACTCCAGTGTCGACTGGTCAGGCTTGGGAGGAATAGGAGGAGAATAGGGTTATTTGTTTCCCATTATTGAGGAAGGATGCTATCCATTTGAGGGCGGTTCCACAAATTCCTAGGGAGTGGAGGCGGTCAAGGAGGATCGAGTGGTTGATTGTGTCGAAGGCGGTGGATAGGTCAAGAAGGATTAATGCGGCGCATCCCGCAGAATCTGCTGGTTTTTTTTTAAGGTCATCTCAGATTGAGGTTAGGGTGGTTTCGGTTCCGTATCGGGCTCCGAAACCTTATTGAGCGGGGTCTAGCAGATTGTTGGCTTCGACAAAAGGCATTTAGTTGGGAGTAGGCGGTTCCGTCAATGAGTTTGTCCAGGAACCTGGTATTTGAGATGGGGCGGTAGTTTTTGGGTTTGAGAGGGTCGAGGGAAGGTTTTTTTTTTTTTTTTTATAAGAGGTTTGACATGAACCGTTTTCAATGCATTGGGAAAAATTCCTGAGGAAAGGGAGTCGTTTATGATGGTTCTTGCGTGTTCTCCGGCACAGGTAGAGGCAAACATTTCTTTGAGGGTTGAGGCTGGGCAAGGATCCAGTGGAGAGCCAGATGGTTTGCGGGCAGAGAGAAGTTTGAGAAATTGGTTGGTGGATATTGGACTGAAGGAGTCGAACGTTGGTTGGCTAGTGGTCGTAGGCGGTGGGATGGCTGTTATGGTGGGTGGATTGCCTGGTGGGTGTAAGAGAGTTAGTTTGTTGGTTAGAGCGTTTGTTCTTTCGAGAGCTGTGTTGTAAAAGTGGAGAGAGAGAGAGAGTCGCACAACGATTGTGAGGGGGTCGGAAGGGTGGTGGTACATGTCCGTTTGGTGAATTCGGCGATGATCTTGTGAAGTTCTTTTCTGGGGTTTTTACAGTTTAGGATTCAGGGCTTTTTTTGCTTTTCGTATTTCAGCCTTGTACTGGTGAAGGTGCCGGACCAGGGTGGATCTGCTCAGGGGCATTTTGTTTTGTTGAAACTAACCTAAAACATTATTTTGTGTTCTTCTATTTTTCTTAAAATATATATATTAGTGATTCTGAGGTTAGAGTAGAAGGGTAGTGGGTGTTGAGAAGGGTTACTTACTGTTTGCGGTTGACATATTACATTATTCTTTTAGAATAAATAACTTGCAAACAATTCTGATACAATAGCATGTCCAATAAACGCAGGATCATTTGTCAACAGAAAGAGGGGCAAAGTGAAGGTGCATGAAGGAGAAAGCCAATACTTGCTAGTGGCTAAATTTGCTAAACTGATTTTATGTCATTAAAAGTCTGCTTTTACCAAATGCAGGCACCTCTTGTTTCTGGTAAAGAATGCTGAACTAAGTCATGGCCAACAACAGGAAGCATACAACAGATCAGAAGTAAATGACAAAACCAAAGTTATGAGACAGAACATCCAAGTTGATCAGGTTCGAGGACAAACAGAAAATGTTGGCCATACAAAACCAGATCAAACAATGGCCAGGTGGTTTTCCCAGCTGAGTTGGTCTAACAAAGCTGCTTCTAAAAACCTGCAGGGAGTAATTG
Source organism: Ambystoma mexicanum (assembly GCF_040938575.1). Lineage (NCBI taxonomy): Eukaryota > Metazoa > Chordata > Amphibia > Caudata > Ambystomatidae > Ambystoma > Ambystoma mexicanum. The sequence continues at coordinate 433,460,216 of NC_090931.1, read as the reverse complement.
GGTTATAGAATTGACAGTTGCAAAGTATCTTGCCATCAGAGGCCAACATATGCTTGTGATAGTATGGGCTAAGTCAAACACTCTAATGAATCAAAGGTATTCGTCCCTACTCCAAGGGGGAGCTACCCCCTTTGAGGCTAGGGAGGTGAGCATGCTCTGCCAGACCCTGCCTAGGGACATGAACAAGTGGGACCTCACTGGGAGTGACTCCCTCTTAGGGGACAAGCACTCCTGTTCCCATGAGTAACTCCCTACATTGCCCAACCTATCGTCATATATGGACTGCCTGCTGGGAAGCAGAATTTAAAATCTTTATATTTGGCTGCAGGAAATGTTGAACTAAATCCATCAGAAAAATGAAAGGAACAAGTTACTTACCTGTAACTGTTGTTCTCCAGCACATGTCTGGCACTGATTCACATGCTCAAGGATATTCCCCACCGTCAGGCTGGGAATCCTCGGTAAAAGAAAAAACAGTTTCAGTTTCGTTTCTAAAACTGTCTTTCTCCTATAAACCAATCACTGAGCTCTGGGTCATACTGCCCCCAGCCAATGACTGCCATCTACCTAAGCCCCTCCTCAGGCAGCCATCTTTGGATTTGGTAGCACGTAAAGTGGCAGTAGGACCAAGAGAAGATCCGCAGAGGGGTAGGCGGGAGGGTTTGTATGTGAATCCATGCCAGACCCATGCTGGAGAACAAAAGTTACAGGTAAATAACTTCTTCCTTCTCCAGCATTGAGTCTGGCATGAATTTAAATGCTCACGGATAAAGAATACATAGCAGTACATACATGCACAACCACGGGAGGTGGCAATGCAACAGAAGCAATCTCCTACCTCCTCACCAGGCTGACCTTCAAGCGAACAGGTTGCGCAGCACTGCTTGGCTGACTCTGGACTCCTTCCTGGTATCCCTGTCGACACAGTAGAATTTTGTGAAGGTGTGTGCAGACCACCACGTAGCAGCCCTGCAAATGTCCAGCATGGGCACACCAGACAGGAAGGCCGTTTTAGCAGCGATCGATCTGGTAGAATGGGCTCTCGGACGGCCAGGCAGCGGTCGGTTTGCCAACCGGTGACAATGAGTGATGCAGCTGGAGAACCACATGGAAATGGAAGCCCTGGACAGGGCCTTCCCACGGTTTACAGGACCAAAGTTCACAAAAAGCTGAGAAGTTTTCTGAAAACTTTTTGTGCGGGCCACAAAACTTCAGCGCTCGAGCCACATCCAGCAAGTGCAAATTCCTTTCAGCCAGCGACAAAGGCGGCGGTAAAAACACAGGTAACTCCAAAAGGCTTGTTGAGATGAAATTCCGACAGAACCTTGAGCATGAAGGAGGGGAGCGTCCGCAGCACCACCCTTGTCTTGTGGAATGTCAAGTAAGGCTGCTTGCAGGACAGGACCTGAATCTCACCTACTCTTCTTGCAGAGGTGATGGCCACAAGGAAAGCTGTCTTTCATGACAAATTGAGCAGAGCTGAATGCATAGGCTCGAATGGGGCCCCCCCATGAGCCTAGTCAGCACCACGTTGGGTTACCACGCCGGGAATGAACGGAACAGTCCCTTGATGAACTCTTTGACTAGGTGGTGCGACCACAGTGAAGACCGTCCCGGAGACCTGGTATAGCGGGAAATAGCCACCAGATGTACCTTGATGTAGGCGTGCGCCAGCCCCGATTTAGCCAATAACAGCAAATACAGAAGTACTTGAGGAGCGATGACCCTCAGAGGGTTCATCATCTGCGAACGATACCAAGTCTCAAAAAACTCCATTTGTGTCTGTAGCACTTCAAAGTCGATGACGCCCTGGCCTTGGCTAGTACCTCCCTGCAGTCCACCAGAAGCTCGTAACCAGTGAACTCTAAAGCTGCAGGAGCCAGGCCTTCAGATTCAGCAATCCTGGGTTGTAGTGCAGAATTGCGCCTCCTTCCCTGGTGAGGAGGTCCGCAACCACTGGCTGCTTGACTGGAGGGGATGTTGACATGCTGAGAAGGTCCGGATAACCAGATCTGCCTCGGCCACGCTGGTGCGACGAGGCTCATCCTGCACCGGAACCGTCTAAGTTGACTGATGACTCGAAGTAGTAGTAGTAACAGAGGGAAGGTGTACAGAAACAGGACTTCCCAAGGGAAGGAGAATGCGTCCCTCATGCTCTCCGGCTGGAGGAACCTGCTGGCGAACCTCCGCCACTTGGTGTTCGTTGCCGCAGCAAACTGATCGATCTGGGGACTGTCCCACTTGAGGAAGAGGTTGTCCACTTGATCTTGCTTAAGCTCCCACTCGTGGCAAGAATGCAGCTCCCTGCTGAGAGAGTCAGCGACAGTTTTCTTTACTCCTGCCAGGAGGAATGGAATGAGTAACATCCCCTGGGCGACAGCCCAGTGCCACAAGTCCTGCGCCTCTCTGGAGAGCGCTGGGAATCTGGTGACCCCCTGCTTCCGGATGTAAAACTTTGTGGTGGTATTGTCCGTGAAGACCCTCACTACTTTGCCCTTGAGGGACAGCAGAAATGACTTTAGGGCCCAGAACACTGTCCATAGTTGCAGTATATTGATGTGTAGCGTCTTCTCTTCCAGCAGCCACAGGCCTCTGGCGTGAAGACATCCGGTGTGGGCTCCCCGTCATTCCAGAGACGGCCATGACCATCTCATGGTACAGGGCCTCTGGAATTCTGTGCATCTGCCGATGTTGGAGCGCACGCCCCACCACCTTATCGCTCGACGGAACTGCTAGGCGAGCATGATCCTGTCCTGGAAGCCTTTGGACAGCCGAACCCAACGGGTGTCGAACTCGTGTACGGACGCATCCGCAACCTGCAAAACCGAATCGGGTATATGCAGGACACATGCCGAGCAGCGACTTGATGGTCCTCACCGTGGCAATCTTCAGTGCCAACAGCCGTTCACATGGCCCAAGATGGCTGCTATCCTCCCCTCAGGAGATGCCAGGCAGGACACTGCGTTTAGCCTGTATCTCAGGAACAGCACGTCCTGGGATGGAGTCAAGCAGGACCTTGCATAATTCACAGAGAACCCGAGGTCCTTCAGCAGCCGGACAGTCCTCACTGTATGATCGACAACGATGTCCTTGGCTTTGGCCTGATGAGCCAGTCCAGGTAAGGGTACACGTGAATCGTAGTCGGCTCGTAATCGTAGATGAGCCGCCACTGGAGCCAGGCACTTGATGAAGATTCTGGGCGCCGATTTCAGTCCGATGGGAAGAGCCTTGAACTGGAAATGCTTCCCTTCGATAAGGCACAGGAACTTGCGATGCTTTTTATGTATGGGGACGTGGAAGTACGCGTCCTCTAGATCCAACAACGACAGAAAGTCTCCCTGCTCCAGCTGGCCGAGCATGTGCTGCAGCGTGACCATCCTGAACTTCTGGGACTTTATGTACTTGTTGAGTCTTCGCAGGTTGAGAATGGGCCTCCAGCTCCCGGTGTTCCTTCTTAGGAGAAAGTATCTTGAGTAAACTCTGGAGCCCCAAACTCGCTGTGGAACCAGCTCGATCGCCCCTTTTCTTAACATGGCCCGAACCTCCAGCAGCAGCTAAGGGAAGCGTTGCTCCTGCCAGGCCACCGGTGGTATTCGCTGACACTTTTGTTGAAATTCTAATGCGTGTCCGTGGGCGAGAGCGTCCAGCAGCCATCGATCAGTGGAAATGGTCTCCCACTGACTAAGTTAGCCAGCCGGCCTTCACCAGAGTGCATGGTTGGGGGCCCAAAGTCCTGGCCAGTTCAATCTTGCTTGGAGGTCGTCATGCTGCCTTGGGGCCCTTGAAGATGACGGCGGCCAACTCCGAAGGCCTTGGAGCAACCCCTATCGGCTTCCTAGGTCAAAGTGTGGTAGGGTTGGCGGTAAGAGGATGAACTCCTGCCGAAACCCTTCCAAGACTTGTTAAGACTTCCCTCCTGAGGAACGAAAGGACAGCTGTTGTTGCTGCTGAGTGCCTAAAGCACAGGCTGTCTCTGTGTCAGTCTTGATGACCTAGAGGGATTCATTGACTGCCTTCCCGAACAGGTTGTCTCAGTCGAACGGCATGCCCAGGACCCTCGTCTGGACCACTTGTCTACAGTTGGTGGCCTTGAGCCAGCCACAACGGTGAAGGCAAACCCTGTTTGCCATCTAGCGGAAGCCCCTTTCTGCAATGTCCAGGGCCACTGATCGCATGGTATGACAACACCTCGCCTTCCTGGAGGATCTCCAAAGCCTCGACCGTTTGTCATCGGGGAGGAAATCCAGGAGTGGAGCCATCTTGTACCAAAGCTCCCGGTCATATCTGGCCATGATCGCTAAGGCGCGTTGGCCACCTTGACCGTCATTGACGCTGAGTAGATGACATGTCTACCCATGGAATCCAATTTCTTCCCCTTATTTTCCTGAGGTGCCGATGAAGAAGACGCCGAACCCGAAGATTTCTTCCTGGTGGCCGCCGAGACCACAGAGTCTGGCGATGGTTGAGAGTTTGTTAACACATTCCGCAAACCACAGCTGGTGCACAGCTTGAAGAGGGAAGCACCATCCATCTTATCACCCAACATGATCCGCGTGGTGTAGGCCTTACGAACTTCTGGAAGCTTCCAAGAGGAACACTTGACGATTTCTGCCCTTGAGGGGCGTTAAGGATTCGGAAAAACGGATCCCTGTTAATCGGAAGGATAATCGATGGAGCACACAGGCTCGATGGACCGAACATAGTTTTCCTATTAAAAAGCTTAGGTAGAGGGCAGTCATTGGCTGTGGGCAGTATGACCCAGAGACCAGTGATTGGTTATTAGTAGAAAGACAGTTCAGAAACTAAGCAAACTGATTTTTTTTCTTTACCAAGCATTCCCAGCTGGACGATGGGGAATATTCATGAGCATGTGAATCCATGCCAGACCCATGCTGGAGAACAGTTACAGGTAAAGTAACTTGTTCCTTTTTCTCCCATCTCCATTTTCTGGTACTGCTTTGGGAGTCTGTCAAAGATGTGGAATATGTTGGAGGACACAATCCATTCAAAGAACAAGTTACTTACCAACTGGTAACGTTTGTTCGACTGGATGTTCAACGTATTCCACATCGCCCTCCCGGCCTGCCCCTCTGCAGAGTTTCCTTTGCTATTGCAGCTTGCGTTCCCTCAAGGCTATGTGTAGTTAAGATGGCATTGTGTATGAGCAGGTCACACGTTATGGAGGAATAAAACAGAGGCTAAGGGCGTTGCGCGCATGATTTATAAGCCCCTCCTCTGGCAGCCATCTTCAGATTTGGTAGCACGTAAAGTGGCAGTAGAACCAAGAGAAGAACCGCAGAGGGGTTGGAGGGTGGGTTTGCATGTGAATCCATGCCAGACCCATGCTGGAGAACAACAGTTACAGGTAAGTAACTTGTTCCTTCTCCAGCATGGGGTCTGGCATGGATTCACATGCTCATGAATACAAGAATACAAAGCAGTACACACAAGCACAACCACGGAGGTGGCAAGGCTCAACATTAAGCATCTCTTACCTCCTCACCAGGCTCACCTTCAAGCGAACAGGTTGCGCAGCACTGCCTGGCCGACTCTGGACTCCTCCCTGGAATCCCGGTCGATGCAGTAGAATCTCGTGAAGGTGTGCGTCTACCTCCACGTAGCAGCCCTGCAGATGTCCAGCAGGGGCACACCAGACAGGAACGCTGTGGTAGCAGCGATCGCTCTGGTTGAATGGGCTCTCCGACGGCCGGGCAACGGTCGGTTTGCCAACCGGTGAAAGTGCATGATGCAGCTGGAGAGCCATCTGGAAATGGAAGCTTTCGAGAGGGCCTTCCCTTGGTTCACAGGTCCAAACAGCTGTGATGTCTTCCGAAGACTCTTTGGGCAGACCACGTAGAACTTCAGTGCACTAGCCACATACAGCGAGTGCAAAGTCCTCTCGGCCGGCGTCGAAAAGAAAACAGGTAACACCAAGGGCTCGTTGAGATGGAAGTCCGACGGCACCTTGGCCATGAAGGAGGGGTGCGTCCTCAACACTACCCTTGTCTCGTGGAATGTCAGGTATCGAGGTTTACAGGAGAGGGCCTGGATCTCTCCCACTCATCGCGTGGAGGTGATGGCCACAAGAAACGCTGTCTTCCACGATAGGAACTTCAGCGGTGCCGAGTGCAAGGGCTCGACCTGGGGACCCATGAGCTTGGCCAGCACCACGTTGAGCTCCCACGCCAGGGCCAGAGCCTTCACGGGCGGGAAAGAGCAGAACAGTCCTTTCATGAACTCCTTCACCAGGCGTCAAGACCACAGCGACGAGCGCCCCAGAGTTCTGGTGTAGCGGGAGATAGCCGCTAGGTGGATCTTGATGGAGGCATGTGCCAGACCCGCCTTGGCCAGCGACAGCAAGTACGGCAGCACTTGAGGGGCCGTAATCCGTAGAGGGTTGATCTTCTGTGCACGGCACCAGATAGAGAACCTCTTCCACTTTTGTCCATGGCACTTAAGAGTTGAGGACGCCCTGGCCTTTGCAAGTACCTCCTTGCAGTCCGCCAGGATATCGTAGCCTCCGAACTCTAGTGCTGCAGGATCCAGGCCTGCAGGTTCAGCGATCCCGGGTTGCTATGTAAGATGGCGCCTCCTTTCCTGGTGAGAAGATCTGCATCCGTCTGCAGTTTAACTGGGGGGGGCGCTGACAAATCCAGAAGGCCCGGGAACCATATCTGCCTCGGCCACAGCGGTGCGATGAGGATCATCCTGCACCGGGACCGTCTGAGTTGATTGATGAGTCGCAGAAGCAACAGCAACGGTGGGAACGCGTACAGCAACAGGCCGTCCAAGGGGAAGGCAAATGCATCGCCCATGCTCCCTGGCTGGGGAAACCTGCTGGCGAACCTCTGGCACTTGTTCGCCGCCGTCGCGAACAGGTCGATCTGAAGACTGCCCCATTGTCGGATTAGGAGATCCACTTGATCCCACCAAAGCTCCCACTCGTGGCTAGAGTGCAGCTCCCTGCTGAGTGAGTCGGCGACAGTGTTTTTCACTCCTGCCAGATGAAACGGTACCAGGAACATCCCATGGGTGACGGCCCAGTCCCACAGATCCTGTGGTTCCTTGGATAGGGCTGGCGAATCTGGTGCCTCCTTGCTTCTGGATATAGAACATCGTGGTGGTGTTGTCGGAGAAGATCCGTAACACTTTGCCTTTGAGGGACGGAGGGAAAGACCCAAGGGCCCAGAATACGGCCCGGAGCTCCAGGACGATGTGCAGGGACCTCTCCTCTGGGAGCCAAGGGCATCTTACGTGGAGATCTCAGCTGTGCGCTCCCCATCTTTCCAGGGAGGCGTCCGTCGTCACAGTCTCCTGATGCGCTAGGATCTGGAAGTCCATGCACGCCGCAGGGTGCGTGCGGGTGCCCCCCCACCACCGGATCGCTTGACGGAACATCTCGTTGAAGGAGATCTCATCTTCGAAGCTGCCCACCGCTTGCATCCAACGGGCGTCGAGGAATTCCTGCAGTGGCCGCATCCGCAACCTGCATAGACGCACGAGGTAGATGTACGATGACATCAAGCCGAGCAGGGACTTGATGGACCTCACCCCAGCCGTTGTACCTTGCCCAGGATGGCCTTCGACCTTTCCTCCAACGGTGAAGCCAACCATGCCACTATGTCGAGTCTGGCTCTCAGGAACAGGGCGTCTTGCGACGGTACCAAGTGGGATTTCGCGAAGTTGATAGAGAATCCCAGATCCTTGAGGAGGCGGATGGTCTTCGCTGTGTGATCAACAGTGAGTTCTCTTGACCTTGTTCGGATGAGCCAATCGTCCAGGTAGGGGTATACGTGGATGCCCTGCAGGCGCAGCCGCGCCGCCACTGGTGCCAGGCACTTGAAGACCCTCAGCGCCGACTTCAACCCGAAGGGTAGGGCCTTGAACTGGTAGGGTCGCCCTTGGAGCACGAATCGTAGGAACTTTCAATGTCTTTTGTGTATGGGGATGTGGAAATAGGCATCCTCAAGTCCAGCGACGACAGGAAGTCACCCTCCTCCAGCTGTCCCAGCACGTGCTGAAGGGTGAACATCCATAACTTTTGGGACTTTATGCATTTGTTGAGGCGGCAAAGGTCTAGGATGGGCCGCCAGCCGCCGGTCTTCTTTCGGACGAGGAAGTACTGCGAGTATACTCTGGAGCCTCTTTGGGACGAGTTCCATCGTGCCCTTTTTTAGCATTGCTCATACCTCTAGAAAAAGCTGTGGCACGTGGTTTTCCTTCCTGGCCATGGGTGGTAGACGGGAACACTTTATTTGGAACTCCAGAGTGCTTTTTGGGCCAGGGCATCTAGCACCCAACGGTCGGTGGAGATGGAATCCCACACGCTGATGAAATTCTACAGCCGGCTTCCCTACCGCAGCTGGTTCAGTCTTGCTTCGCCGAGGCCTTGCCACTTTGGCGACGACAACTTTGTCCTCCGGCCATGCTGTGGCCTCTGAGGGCTGCCTGCGACGTGGATCGGGCCGTCTTGCAATACGACGCGGAACTGCCGCCGAATCCTTTGGAGGCACCTTGAGACTTGCCTCCAGAGGTCCGAAAGGACGGGCGTCGTTGATGGAGAGAACCCAAGGCCCGTGCCGTCTCGGTGTCTGCCTTGATGGCCTGCAGTGACTCATCCACTGCCTTGCCGAACAGGTTGTTCCCGTCGAAGGGCATATCCAGTACCCTGGTCTGCACGTCCTGACTGAAATCGGTGGCCTTGAGCCAACAGCGCCGGCAAACGCTGTTGCCCATCTGGCGAAAGCCGTGTCAGCGATGTCTGGCCACCGTGATGGCGTGGTCCAAAGTCACCTCGCCTTCCTGCAGGATTTCATGGGTTTCTGCCCTCTTATCTTGAACCACAGTTCCTTGTCGTAGCCAGCCACGATCGCGAGAGCGCTGTCTGCTTTTTGTCGTCGCTGCGGATGGACGAGATGACCCGTCGTCCCATGGCATCAAGCTTCTTCCCCTCGCTGTCCGGTGGGGAAGTGATGCCGTCGTCCCCGCTGATTTCTTCTTGCCTGCCGCGGAGACCACTGAATCAGGGGACGGCTGTGCTCTGAGGCACATAGGGGCGGAGTCTGGGACCCCGATACTACTTCTTGTACCAGTCCCTCTTCGCAGGAGCCGTGTACAGGTTTTTCAGCAGCGACAGTCCTTTGTCCCAGATGTCGTGCAGTAACGGGACAAGGAAAGAGCCAATTTCGTTGGGGGGAGGGGCGGTCAGGGGGTGCTGGGAGATCCGTCCCGTCGTCACCACCGTCCGTCCCCGCTGTCTCGATCTCCGTTCCAGTCTCATCCTTCAGTGGAGGGGATGGAGGTGAAGGATGGAAGGGAGGCTGGGGGGGGGATTCGCCTCTGCTTGTTCGGTGGGCTCCCCGACGGTCCAGGCGCTGCTGGATCATCCACTTGGGGTAAGGGCAACCTTGTCCTCATCTCCGCACACAGGGTCTGCAAAGCCATCAGGATTGCTCCAGAATTGTCCTTTGGCGTAGGCATCGGTTGCAACGGCTGGGGCGCGGGGTCCTCCGTTTCCTCCAGGGCCCGCTGCTACTCGTCGGCCCCATCATTGCTCTCTACGTCCGCCTCGTCGGGATCCCTTCCGTAGGACCGGACTTCTTCGAACTTCGTATCCAGGATCTTTTTGACACCAGCCAGCTCATCCTTGGAGGTGATATCTGTCGGTTATGGCTATCGAGCCCTTCCCCCTTTCTTTCTCGTCCCGAGGTTTCAAGGGGGTCTTCTCGATAGGATGGAAAGATGATTCCCTTTGGGGTGGCATGGAAACTCTAGGCCCGGAAGTCATCTCCACTGGGGTAGCCTCTACAGGCTTCGCCAAGGCCGCCACGACTCCTTCAATCGAGGGCTTTTCCGGGTGAATCAGGGCCTTCACGACCTTGGGCGCATCTGAGGCCTTCACCTTAGGGGGAGGGTCACCGCCTCGCCCCCCGCCCTCTTGGCTTTCTCCGTCGGGTTCGACCGGGGCTTCTCCCGAAGCTTAACCGGGTTCTCTGACTTCCTTTTCCCCGAGCCAGAGAGTTGGCTTGTGGATGATGGCGTTGGTGACATCGCGCCCTGCCTGGCTGCCGAGGAGCCCGAACCAATGGCGCTCCATGTGCCCGCTGACCTTTGCCTTTTGTTGGGCCCCCGTCGCCGGAGCTCCCTCAAAGGTCTTGGAAGAAAGCTCAGACTTCTTCTCACCTGCTGCTGGGCTCTTCCCCTCCAGCCAGTTCGTGAGCCGAGTATGACGGTCCTTCATTGTCCGGACGGACATGTTCTTACAGAACACACAGTCCTCCTCCACATGAGACTTGTCGGCGTGAAGGTAGTAGAGGCACCAGGACTGCTCATCTCCCTTGAAGACATTCTGTAGTCCACATCCTGGGCAGTTCCTGAACAGTTTGGATCCAGTAGGTGTCAAATCTCCTTTTTCCTGGCCCATGTCCGAATCGGGGTAGGCCTCAAAGGTCTTCCGGAATCCTCTTAGAAGTGTAAACCCACGAAAATCCGCCCTTGAGGGGCGTAGAAAATTCCGAAATGGGTCCCCGTTGATCGGAAGAAGAATCGGTGGAGCTTGAAGCTCGAATTGACCGAAAATATAAGGGTAAACTCTTCGAAAAAAACACTACAGCACGAGGACACTTGAACGTGCGGTAAAGATCTGAAGATGGCTGCCAGAGGAGGGGCTTAGGTAGAGGGCAGTCACTGGATGGGGGCAGTATGACCCAGAGAACAGTGATTGGTTATTAGTAGAAAGACAGTTCAGAAACGAAACAAACTGATTTTTTCTTTACCGAGGATTCCCAGCCTGACGACGGGGAATATTATTCCCAGCCTGACGACGGGGAATATTCATGAGCATGTGAATCCATGCCAGATCCCATGCTGGAGAATTTAGAATACCCAATCAGATGGCAGACTAAAGAACCGCTTTATTAAAGGCCATATCTTGAGCGCATCCAGAGAGTAATGTTTGACAAAGGTGCGGATAGAAGCCCATGTAGCTGCGTCACAAATATTCCTAATAGGAACTCCCTGCAGCAGGGCTGTGGAAGTAGCCACGCCCCTAGTGGAGCGAGCTCACAACCCCTCAGGAGGGTCCTTGCCTGCCAATCTTTAACATTCAGGAATGGTGAGGATAATCCACCTGTACAAGGTCTGTTTGGAAACAGACTGGCCCAATCAGTGTCCAGAGAACCACACAGAGTTCATCGTCCACTCGGACCCTGGACATCCTAGAAATGTAAAAGCTCAGATCTCTTAGGGTCCAACCTATGGAGTCGTTCCTCTTCCTTACCAGGATGAGGATAAAAAGCAAGAAGTACCACTTTCTGGCTTAAATTAAACTCAGACACTTCCTTAGGTAGAAAGGATGGACGTACCCTCAGTACAACCCTATCCTTGTGGAACACAGTAAAGGGTGGCTTAGATGAAAGTGCCTGCAATTCACTCACTCTGCGAGTGGATGTAACCGCAACAAAGAAAACCATCTTGAAAGACAATAGTCTCAAAGGACGAGAGTGCAAAGTTTCAAACAGAGCACCCATCAGGAATTTTAAGACCAAATTCAGATCCCATACCGGCACCTGATTCAGGGATGGTGGGAACACGTTAGTGAGCCCTTTTAGAAATTGGGAAATCAAAGGAATCTTAAAATAAGAACATTCTTCAGACGAGCGCTTGAAGATAGATAGCGCTGCCAGGTAACCTTTAAATGGTACCTACTTGAAGACCCCCGACGGCCAAAGAAAGCAAGAAAGACAGAACCATGGGAATGGAACACTGGTGAGGGTCGACATCGGTACAGGGATTTGGTTGCCAGCTGCCTGGCCAAAAGCAACACAACCATCAGCTCATCCGGGAGGTCCCAATCCTTATATCTCAAACTTTCAGAAACCAAGCGTGAAGGATGAGAGTCTTGACCTCTGGATGGAGAACCCTCCCTCCCGCGAGAGAGGATCCACACGGTGGGAAAGACAGCGTGGAAGACAGATGGACATTTCTAGGTGGTCTGGGTACCACGCTCTCCTGGCCCGATCCAGAGCAATGGGGATCATGTGGGATCCGAACCGCCGCTACACTTGAATGACGGGGACCGGAGGAAACTCGTGCAGAAGTGGGAATGACCAATCCACGACAAACTAGTCCCCCAAGGCTCCTCTCGGAGGAAATTCCCTTGAGGCGAATCTTTCGCACTTCCGGTTGGCACTAGTCGCGAACAGATCTACTTGTGGGGTTCCCCAAAGGGCGAAGATCTCCTGAAGGACTTCCTGAGCCAACTCCAACTCGTGAGAGATCATGCTCTGCCTGCTCAGAGCATTTGTCGACGCGTTCTCCTCTCTGGCCAGATGAACTGCCGAGAGTGAAATTCCTTGTTGGATTGCCCAGAACCACAGCTGCATTGCCTCTCTGTACAACGGAAGTGACCCTACCCCCTTCCCCTTTTTTGTTTAGGGGATGAATGGCTACTGTGTTGTCCGTCATGATAAGGACACTCTTCCCCCGCACAGATGGTAGAAAAGCCAGCTCCAACAGGTTGATGTGGAGTTTGGACTCCGACGGAGACCAACAACCGCTGGCAGTCAGATCGTCGGCATGAGCCCCCCATCCAGTGAGGGAGGCGTCCGTCACCTCTGGCCAAGGCTGCCAAAATGGCTCCCCCTTCATCAGATTCCCTTCGCTGGCCTACCACAGAAGATCCTGCAAGACAGAGTGGAACCTGAACGGCCTCCGACATCTTGCCTGAGAATTTGGACCACTGCATCTTGAGGACCAATTGCAGGAATCTCATCCTCAGTCTGGCCTCTGGCACCGGAAAAATGCAGGATGCCATGAGGCCGAGCAACCTTAATACGAAAGCCGGAATACTCTAGGCATGTTGAAATTTGTTCACCATCTGTACAATGTGATGAGCCCTTACCTTGGGAGGCGAGCACTTTCCCAAGGACATGTCCAACACAGTCCCGATGTACTGGAGCTGTTGAGGTGTCAGATGCGACTTTTTGAAATTGAGGGAGAAGCCCAGCTTGTGGAGGGAGCAGCAGGTGAGGCACAAATGATCCAGAGCTTGCTTGGGAGAACGTGCTCGGATCAGCCAGTCATCCAGGTAGGGGTACACGTGAATCCCCCCCCGCCCTCGCCTGAGATATGCTGCCACCACCACCTTGAGCTTGGTGAAGACCCTCAGGCCGGCGGTCAATCCGAACGGAAGGACCCGAAACAAAGTGCGAGCTGCCATCCGCGAACCTCAGGTACTTTCGGTGCTTTGGATGAATCGGCACATGAAAGTAAGCATCCTGTAGGTCCAGAGACACCAACCAATCTTGAAGTCGAAGGGCCTGAAGGACCCGAGAAAGAGTGACCATCTTAAACTTGTCCGTCCTAAGGAACTTGTTCAACCAACGCAAGTCCAAGATGGGTCTCAGTCCCCCCTCTTTCTTTGGATTCAAAAAATATGGGGAATACCATCCCTTGTTCCTATCCGCTACAGGCACTAGTTCTATAGCGCCTTTGTCCAGCAGGGTCAAGATTTTCTGCACAAGGAGCAGATCTAGAAGCTTCATAGAGACTCCCTGGTGGATTGTTGTGAGGCTGCTTTAGGAAGGGCAGGCCGTAGCCGTGGGCTATTGTCTCCAGAACCAACGCATCCGAAGTAATAGCTCGCCATTCTTCAAGATGCTGAGACAGTCTGCCCCCAACCGGCGAACAATGGAACATGGCCTCATAGCTGTTTTGGAGCAGCAGGCACAGCGCCTGAAGGCAAAGAGGCTGCTGCGCTTGAGCGGCTCTGGCACCTCGATTTCCCCGACCACCACAGGTACTTTTTCTTTAACCCCTTTGATTGGCGGCTCCTCTCGTCCTACCAAAAGAGGACTAGTAACGCAAGGAACCTCCCCTCCACTATTGTCCCCTAGGACGAAAAGGCGGAGGTTGACGCACAGCTGCGCTCAAAGATGTAGCAGCAACTTTGAAGGGCTGCAACCTCTCAAGGCTCTTGTCAGTCTTGCTGCCAAACAAATGAGCCTTCAAAGGGCATGTTCAGAAGACGGGCCTGTACATCCGGACCAAAACCAGACTTCCGCAACCACGCCAACCTGCGTATAACATAGCTCGCAGCCATGGACCGCCTAACACGGTCGGCCGTGTCCAACCCAGACTGAAGGGATTCACACATGGTATCCTTGCCATCCTGCACGAGAGCAAGGAACCCATCCCTTTCTTCCTCCTCGGGAATATGCTGAGTCGCAAGAGACGCAATTCCACAGAGAGTGAAAATCTTGCCAAGAAACAGGTGGAGTTGACCGACTTCTGCGTGGAGTATGGCGCTGATAAAACCTTGCGTGCCCAACCATCGAAGCGCTTGTCATCCCTTTCAGGAGGGATGGTAGGGTACGCTGCATGAACCACAAAACTCTCGGGAGTGGGGTGAGTGGATATGTAGCTGAGGTTGCTACTGGAAGGGCGGTATTTTTTAGTTAACGACTTGTTAACCGGCCGAAGAGACTCTGGGGTCTGCCAAGCAGCCGCCATCCTTTTTTGAAAAGTCAAATTAAAAAGCAACACTGGGTCTGTGGACGGCCCCTGATCCAAAATATCAGTCAAGTCTTCCTCAACAAATGCATCCGGAGGACTAGATCAACCAAGATACTCAGTAACCCTGGCCATCAGTCTCCTAGAAGAGGAGACAGCATGAGCCCCAGGCTCAGGCCTACCAAACTCCACCACAGGAGAATGATTGACGTAACTACTCCATCTGACTGTCCCCGGAAAAGACAGGAGCCACATCAGGCTTTACAGGGTCAAACTCAAATTCTGATCTATCTTCATCCTCATAGATATCATCCAGAGGAAGAAAGAACTCCTGTCTGGGGACAGAAGTGGGTCTGGAGTCCCGAACAGGCTTCACAGACTTGGATTTAGCCTTCCTTGGAGGATCCACAGTACCAGGGACATCAATCGGCAGATTCCAACCAAATGGCCCCGAAGGCGTCGACAGCTTCGGCGTAGACAATAGTGTAGACAATAGTGTAGAGGGTTGGAGTGAAGGCAAAGCACCTACTTCCGCATCCGATGGACACAGCCCTCGAGCCCTTACCAGATTTCTTCGGTTTTGCCGGGGACAAAGACCGAGACCTGGATCTACCACGCATGTGGCGATCAACCTGAACCTTGTCTGAACGGGACCTAGACAGTTCCCGATGAGCATCGCGCCGAGGACCCGGGCCCAAAGGCACGCGAGCATCGGACCAAGACCGTTCCCTGCTGACTTCTTGCGAAGACGCGGACAGAACTGTGCCCTGGGATTGAAAAATTGCCAGCATTTGCTCACTGAAGGCCTCCCATTCCTCAGGATTCGAGGATTTAGTGGGACAAGCCACATTCCTCGCGGCACCATCATCCGACGAGGATGGGGAAAGCGACTGGTGATGCCGCTTCCAGGAGTGCCTAGACGAGGACGAGTGGTGGGACCCACTCTGGGATAGAGATCCCCGGGACTCCTGACGAGGAGTCACCCCTCGAATCGTCGGTGGACATCCCTGTCACAGCTTTTCGGGACATACTTGTTTTAGTACCCCGACCTACCGGTAACTTTCCCTTATGCTCCCGCAAGGCCTTAGCAGTCAGTGACTGTCATTTCGAACCGTCGTCAGTGTCATGAC
This sequence comes from Ambystoma mexicanum, assembly GCF_040938575.1. Lineage (NCBI taxonomy): Eukaryota > Metazoa > Chordata > Amphibia > Caudata > Ambystomatidae > Ambystoma > Ambystoma mexicanum. The sequence continues at coordinate 433,444,575 of NC_090931.1, read as the reverse complement.
TCTCGCCCAGACACCACAAACAAATGAGGTGCAGGTCCGTAATTGACATCTTAGACTTACAGTGCCAGCAAGTCTTAAAGCCAGACCGCGGAGTCTGAGGGGTAGATGAAGACATTCACGAAGAATGCACAAGGCGCGCTGAGTTCTCGAAGCAAACACGTTTGCAGAATAAACGGAACTGAGGCTACCGGCGCCGTGCGTCCTATTTATAACATCCGGTGACATCGCCTTCGAGGGACATTGATCCGACGCCATCAACGCAGGATGCCCTCTGCCGAAAAATTTCCGAAGTTGCACAGCTGTGGTCACTACATGTCAAAAATGTGGAATACGTTGGAGGACACAATCCATTTGAAATCCAGGGTTTACCAAAGAAGACTGTAATAAAACTCAAGTACAAGAGAGAGACATTGCCATACAGTGAACCATAAGAAGCTACGAGACGAAAGACCTTTTCTTGGCAGAGATTTAAGTTGCTTAAACTAGTGGTGGGGTCAGTTAGAGTTCGGTTTGGAGCGAGGACATTTTTACTTTGGGACTTCCTGATGAGAGAAGCACCCTTAGTTTCTTTAGATAGGTAGGGTGATCCCTTCAGCAATAAGGAAAGTTAGGTCTTTTTTTATTAAGTTCATTAAAATAGAGTTCATAATGTCCTTAATATGTCAGACTCCCTTCAATCCGCCACAGCTTCCAGCCACAGAGAGAGGCCTTAAAGAGGTTGCATGGCTCGACACAGGAATGTATCACTCACTGCAGCCTGCGGCCAACTCAGCCCATTCAGAGGACCACCTGTGGCAGGTTTTGAGGAGGGAGCAGCATGGATGGTAGGTTCAATAGAGATGTGAAAGTACGCTATGCCATGGAGGGTTAAATAGAGCCTTAGCATGGCGACATATGCAGGCTCACACTGGCCTTTAGGGCAATAGGACCATGGCCAAACCAAGAACACCAGATGTTGGTGTGGGGCACTTTTTTGGGTCAAGGTGGGCCACTTTTTTGCCAATTGGGGCCCGTTGGTGAGTTAATTCACTCCGCGGCTAGTATTTTGACCAGTGTTGCAGAGTAAATATTATTTAAAATGCACAATTTGCATCACACTTCATCAAAAAATTCTCCATTGGTTACTATTCAAACAGTGTCACCAAAGGAATGAATAACCATTTGCAACTCAGGGCCACTTTTTCATTGGTGCCGGAGACAATTGTATGGCCCAGTCCGACCCTGCACATACGCTGCCCTCTGCAGCAGCGTCCAGCACTTATAGGTGCCCAGTCCTGCTCTTTAGAACAATGCAGCAGTAAGTTTATTGGTAGACAGTTTAAAAAGATTGGGAGCGCAGTATTAGCTGCAATACAGTAGGAGGCAGTGCACGAAGTTGGAGTGGTGCACATGTGCACACAAGTGGAGGCAACAATAATTCAAAGGATCATTCATGGCGTCTTAACATTTGTAACTAGAAAAAAAAGAAATGCTGGAATAATTTGGACATGACAACGGACATACAAATTCATAGTGTAGTTATGTTTGGAAGCAGAATTTTATCGGTTGTTGATGTTCACTCTGAGCATGTGTGGAGTATTAACTGTGCATGGAGCACATGCAAGAGAACAGCATCATGCACGTGCCTCAGGGAAACACTGAATGAGGCAATATGTTCAAATTGAGCCTATATAAAAAAGGCCGGAGCATCATGGGATTGCCCCAAAAGTGGGTTTGTTAACAATGACTCTTGCTGTGCGTTACCCCAGTCCCCAATCGTAGACAACACCCTGGAAAGGTGAGAACTAGGCCAGCTTGGAGGCCCAAACTCATGGCACAAGTCTCCAGGGGTCAAAGAGTCTGCCCTTTGGTCCGTGGCCAGCACCTGATCTTCCCAAAAGAGATTGCAAAGAGAATCAGGTAGCTTGGATTCTAGCCTTGTGTTCCCACTAAACCCAGAAGTCAGCCACATCACTGCTGGAGGGGACTGAAAAGCACCATTTTATCCACATGGTCCCAAGATGAAAATGGTGGCCAAATTGATGGCACAGACTTGGCGCAAAATTATTCAGAGGCCAGGGACCCTGCCTACTGGTTATCGGTCCTCAAGAGATCACCCCACAAATCATTTCACTGATGGGGACAGAATACACAGACCCTAGTAGCTTGACAAAGAGTGGACAAGAATAAGATTTTCCTGTTCTCCAGGTTCTCCCTCCATCCCTACAGATAAGTGGTGTACCCGCCAGTTTTACTTCATACAAATGGGCAAATACACAGAACAAAAAAAAATGCGGAGAAAAATATCCCCCCCCCAAAAAATAAAAAAATAAATGAAGCAACAAAATCATAGGAGTCAGGCCTCTGCATCTAACGTCATAGTTCCAGATTTATTTTTAGAAAAGTTGGACCATCGAAGCTGTAGTGTCACAGAAAGGAGAACAAACGTTATTAATGCAAGATCAGAGGAGGAACTTCAAGTAAAACAAGCACTGGCAAAGCCAACAGTTTAGGCTTTTGTGTAGGCATGGGAAAGACACTTGCCAAGCACTGCAGTAGTGATATTAACATGCCATTGATATTAGCAGGTACAAAATGGTGCGGTTACCTGGGCATCTAATAGCAGTGCCTGTCAAATGTCTATTACCTATGCATAAGGCAAAACTGTTGGCTTTGCCAATGCTTGTTTTTAATAGGACTTCAGGGAAGGACACGCATAGTGCTTATAAATAGGGTGGTTCAAGGCAGAAATGATTAAGACATCTTTATTACACCAGTAGCAGGTTTACAGCTACAATTAAGTCATTAACTCTCAGAATAATACTTTGAAATAACACTGGCAGGCACTTGCAGTGCAAAGTTTGATGCTAAGGATTGTTTAAAGCGACCTCAAAGAGTTTCCATGAGGAGATGTTTTAGGCAGGAATTGGGTGGGAATGGCCATAGGAATTAGCATGGCCATAGGCTGTCAATGGGTGGGCAAATAAACAGCTACATGTTGTGTCGCCCCTCCTCATATGCCCCATCTGTACTCTTATGCGACTTATACGTGGTGCTTGACCCAAACTAAAAATATCTTAACTAGGTACACAGAAGTATGGACACAAAGACATCCGATTTACAGTTCAAAAGTATTTTCACTAGTAGCTTAAGCAACATCCCCTTTGGGAATGTGATTTATTGATTCCCAATTTCAAATGAATAGTGAGCGAAATACTCATTTAAAAGTCTTAAGGCCTACAATGCTCGCTTGCAAAAGGACATCAGCATCACTGCTTAAAAATATTTGGGAAGAAGAATTGTCGTTTATCCTCAGATTCCTGTGTTCCTTAGAACTTTCCCACCACGCCTCATCTAAAGTTCATCGGGACTGGTTTCAGAGTCCCCCCTATCCTTTTCCACACCTGGGCTGGCACTGGGCTCCCTTTGTGCCCCACTCCCACAATATGATCCCATCGCTCCCATGCACCCATTGCCATCTAACCCATTGGCGTGTACGTAATTCCCTTGTCTCTGCATCCCCTCAGCACTGGGCAGTATAGCGCTCCCCCAGACCTCATGCCCTCGGTATGTCTGTCTATTTACCAATATGCTCTGTTGCGAATTATTACTCCAAATGTTCCTCCCATCGGTATCTATATGGGAAGAACCCTCAAACTGGAATGCCCCCATCAATCTTTGTCCTATGTACAATGTACAATGCTTTGGTTCAAAATAACTTCAGCCATCTCAAAACAAAAAGTAAAAATAAAAATCTAAAAATTCCAATGCCTTGCAACACAGAAACCGTTCTTCTGTACTGATAACTCTGATGAATGCATGTTGGAGTAGCATTACATTTATCCCTGGATGTTCGAAAATTGGAGCAATGCTGGAAGCTTTGCATCAACTCTTTAAAAAGGGACAGTTTATAAGCTTGCTTGAGGCTGGAGGCCAGCCAACCAGATCCTGTTCCCTAGAGCCATATTTGAATACATGCGATGCCCCAAAGCTCTAGAATATACATTTATTTTGTTCTTGGATAACTCGGTCTTGATTAACTCAGCTATCAAAAATTGTATGTTTAGGGATTCACTTGCATGCACTATTAATATATGTACATTTGCTTTGCGGTGCTCTGGCTACAGAACACCAACACTTTACTTTAAACATACTAAGATTAAGATACAGAACACTGTAGTATAGCAAAGCGAGTGAAAAACAGTTACGGTATGTATTAAACCAATTCAAGAACTAATAGGTAAAAATAAACGAGTTAACACAATACGCAGCCGTATAAATATAGGCCACTTAACTTTAAAAGTCTTTTGCTTGCCAGAAGAGATCCAGAGTAGTGCCATTACAGTCATAGGTCCCAAATGAACACTTTGCAGGAGGCTACGAGTCTTAATGTAGGCGGAAAATGTTTGGCAAAGCCAACAGTTTTATTGTCTTCAAAGTTAAGAACAAAGGAAATTAAATACGTAGGAGGTCCTGGCCCAGTCCCAGACCTTCGGAGAAGCCCAGAGGGATCCTTGACCAGAATGCCACAAATGAAATGCCACCGATTGGGGTCATGCAAGAGAGAGGCAGGCCAAGGACCTTATTCCTGTTAAACCTATCTGGTGTAGATGTGGGTAGAAACAGACATGTTAACTAAGCCCATGTACTCTAATTCACTCAAGGGCTGCTCCAGAGGCTCAAAGCTGGACAGCTGCACAACCCTGGCACGATGAAGAAAGGGGCACAATGATGCTGGCGACCTCAGAGGCCCATCAGGACATGATGTAGGTGGAAAACAGTGATGGCCAACCAAATCGAATGGCAGAAATCGACCATCATGGCAGAAGAAATGAAGCAGGTCTTGGAATGCCCCTTTTCCTGCTGGAGAGCTGAAATTGCATGAGGAGGTCTCTTCTTCCACAAGTCGAGGGTCTGCCGAATCCCACACCTGAGCTCGGCACCGGCAACCAAATGCTGTGAGGTAGTCCAGAAGGAAGCTGGTCAGCCAACATGATGGTTTTGAGACGCTTCCGAAGGCTTACAAGGGCAGGCTCATTGAGCATGAAGGTGAGAATGGTTATTCCCATTATTCCAGGAGTCTAAGCTCTGATGAAGGCCACCTGAGATCAGCAAAGAAGGAGGGCTTCTTTGGGAAGGTTGAAGACGACAATGCTAGATGCTGCAATGGCGAGTTCTCAGTGTTCGGTTGGATGCTCCTCGTCGAAGGGGGTCCTGACTCCAAAGACTTTTGAAGAATGGCTGCAGGAGGAGTCCTTTTATTTCAAATTCGAGCAGGAGTCAACCCAAGACCACCAACAGTAAGGATCCACACCATTCAAACTGGCAGGAGCTGTCAAATCATGGACAGCCTCCTGTCACCACACCTGCCCAGCAACAGACACACTTTGGCTAGGATTTTGACTGGGACAAGACAGTCCATACCTCCATATCCGGTCACAAACACGCACTGTGTCGTTTTCCCAGGGAAAGACATGGCTTTGCCCATGAAAGGGCTTGCCATGAAGGGCAAAACCGGCCCGAAAGGGCATGAAGTAGGCCAAATGACAAGATGTCCAATGGACAGTGTAAAATCTCGTGGCATGGCCATTTGAGAGTATGATACTCTAAAAAGCATTATCCTGTAAAATGCAGAAGTGCACTTAAGAAAGTAAAATAAAACAATAGAAAAATATCCGCCGTCACCAGCCTGTCCTGGACACATCATGCAAGTAACCAAATATACAAAAACAAAAGATAAACGGATACAAAGTAGTCCTACCGCACATCACTGCCATAAGGACTGATCAGTGCCCACAAAACAGAATAGCTAAGGAAGGTAAGTAACGCAAAAGGCTTTACTTACCGCCAAAGGTCAGGTCAGGTTCAGAACAGCAGCAACATTTTACTTTTTTTATAGCCGTCTATGAGGAGAAAGCAGCAAAAAGAAAAAAGGTTTCTTAAAACCCAACTCTGCAAAGCAGAAGAGCTCTGCATATAAAGCTGCATTAAAAAAAAAATCTAGTACTGCTGATTTTCAAACTAAGATTTCAGCAAACCGCTCTACAACAAGTCTGTATTCATGATTTAAGGCTGTAATAGTTGATGAAATTACTGACTTTTACTGTCCTTCACTGCTCAGCTATCAAGAGAGGTCAAGTAGCATTCGCTTGGAGCTGCAGGTTACGTTTAAATACGGACCGTATAAGATGCGGCTATCAATTTTCAGACATTGACATATGGGTGCCAAAGAACAATAAGTTACTTCTTACCTTGTAACGTTCTTTCGATGGGATGTTCCTCCGACGTATTCCTTACTTTAGATATCTCCTTCCAGCTCTGCTGGCCTCGGAAAATTTTTCTCTAGAGGGCGATGCGCGTCGACGTCCGCCGAGTCGATGTCCCTCGACAGCTGCCGTGTCGACGTCATCCTGCCTATAAAGGCTGCGCGCAGCGTCCGTTGCTCAGTTCCGTTTTGTAGCCCACAGTATTTCTGTCTGGACTAGACTAATCACCCTGAAGGAGCGTAAGCTGCAACAACAAGGGAAGTAGAACTGCGGGGATGGATGGGAGGGTCGATAAGGAATACGTCGGAGGAACATCCCATCGAAAGAACGTTACAAGGTAAGAAGTAACTTGTTCTTCGAAGGGATTGTGTCCTCCGACGTATTCCTTATCTTAGATAGGCTCCCATAGCAGTATTCTATTATTGGAGGTGGGAGTACTGACTTCACGCTGCCTTCTATTGATGAATAGAGTGCAATACAGCCCTTCCAAACCTAGTCCCTTGACTGGAGGAGGAATCCAAGTTGTAAAATCGTGTAAAGGTATGGACGGACGACCATGTAGCGGCCGCACAAATGTCTTTAACCGGCTCTCCTCTTTTGAGGGCCAATGAAGCTGCAATACCTCTGGTCGAATGAGCCCTAAGGTTTTGAGGGGGCTCTTTTCCTGCCAGTTTATAACATTCCAAAATGGCTAGAATGATCCATCTGGAAATGGTCTGCTTAGTTATTGGTAACCCTAGCTTGTGACCTGCGTAGCCTACAAACAGCTGGTCTGCTTGTCTTATCCTGGCCAGTCTACTGATGTAAAAACTTAAAGCCCTTCTAGGGTCCAGCCTGTGTAACCTCTCTTCCTCTTTCCCCGGATGAGGAGGAGGATAGAAAGATGGCAGGGTAATCTTCTGAGTGATATGGAATTCAGAAACCACCTTTGGGAGGAAATTAGGCTTCACTTGCAGGACAACTTTGTCTTTGTGAAAGATTGTAATAGGGGGTTTACAAGAAAGAGCTTGTAACTCGCTCACCCTTCTAGCAGATGTAAGTGCTATTAATAAAACAGTTTTAAGGGTAAGAAATCTTAACGAACAAGAATGGAGTGGTTCGAAAGGTGTGCCCATCAGGAAAGTTAGGACTAAGTTTAAATCCCATAGGGGAACCTGGAATGGTCTTGGGGATAAACGTTGGTTAACCCCTTTAGAAACTGTATTACCAAGGGTAACTTGAAATAGGATGGTTCTTCCGCAGTGCGCTTAAAGATGGATAGCGCTGCGAGATAGCCCTTAATGGTGCCAACTTGAAGGCCTGAATTCGCCAAATAGAGTAGGAAGGACAAAACCATTGGTGTACCACATGAAAAGGGGTCGATATTCTGTTCTCTACACCAGCTGCAAAATCTGTTCCAACGGCAGCGGTATAAAGACTTTGTTGCTGGCCTCCTTGCCGAAAGCAACACCTCCATAACATCATCAGGGAGGTCCCAATCCTTGTACCTCAGCCTTTCAGAAGCCAAGCGTGAAGGTTGAGGGTTTTGATGTCTGGATGGAGAACCTGACCTCCCTTCTGTGAGAGTAGGTTCTGAGTGGAAGTCGAATTGGAGGGCAGATGGACAAGTCTCGAAGGTCCGGGTACCACGTTCTCCTGGCCCAATCCGGGGCAATTAGGATCATGGTTTTCCGGAATCTTCTCAACCTCCCGATCATTTGAGGAAAGACAGGGACCGGTGGGAACGCGTACAGAAGCGGAAACTCCCAGTCCACTATGAACGCGTCTCCCAGAGCTCCTCTCGGGGGAAATTCCCTTGAGCAGAATAGATCGCACTTCCTGTTGACACTGGTGGCAAACAGATCCACCTGAGGGGTTCCCCAAATGGCCAAGATATCTTGAAGGACTTCCTGAGCTAGTTCCCACTCGTGGGAGACTGTGCTCTGCCTGCTCAGAGCGTCCGCTGTCAAGTTCTTCTCTCCGGCTAGGTGAACTGCCGATAGAGAGATTCCTTCCTGGATTGCCCAAAACCAGAGCTGCATCGCCTCTCTGCACAGGGGTAGAGATCCTACGCCTCCTCTTTTGTTGAGGTAATGCATGGCCACTGTGTTGTCCATCATTATCAGGACATTTTTCCCTTGTACAGCTGGCAGGAAGGCTTTCAGCGCAAGTCTGATGGCCCTCAGCTCTAACAGGTTGATATGTAGTCTGGACTCTGATGGAGACCTACGACCGCTGATGGTCAAGTCGTTGGCGTGGGCTCCCCACCCAGTGAGTGAGGCATCCGTGACTACTGTTATCTCCGGCCAGTGTTGCCAAAACTGTTCTCCTTTCAGAATGTTCTCCTGACAGGCCCACCACTGAAGGTCTCGAGCCACCCTGTCGGGAACCTGAAGAAGATCTGTCATTCTTCCTGAGAATTGTGACCACTGAGTCCTCAGTGCCCACTGGAGGGATCTCATTCTCAGGCGAGCCTCTGGCACTAGGAAAATGCAGGATGCCATGAGGCCTAGCAACCTCAAAAAGTCGAAGGCTGGGAGACGTTGGGCATCTTGGAACTTGGTAACCATCTGTAGAATATCTTGAGCCCTCACCTCTGGTGGCGAGGCTTTTCCCAGGGAAGTGTCCAGGATCGCTCCAATGAACTGGAGTCTCTGCGATGGTATCATTTGTGACTTCTTTAAATTGAGGGGGAAGCCCAGACTGTGAAGGGAGTGGAAAACGTGATTTAGCTGGATCTGAGCTTGTTCCGAAGATACAGCCCTGATCAACCAATCGTCCAGGTAGGGGTAGACGTGAATCCCTTCCCTCCTTAGACTTGCCGCCACTACCGACATTAACTTGGTGAAGACCCTCGGGGCGGAGGTCAGCCCAAATGGCAGCACTCGAAATTGATAATGAGAGTTGCCAATTGCGAACCTCAGGTATTTCCTGTGTTTGAGATGGATAGGCACATGGAAATAAGCGCCCTGAAGGTCCAGAGATACCAACCAGTCCTGGAACTGAAGGGCCTGAAGGATCTGAGAAAGAGTTACCATCTTGAATTTGTCTTTCCCGAGGAATTTGTTCAATTCTCCAAGTCCAAGATGGGTCTCAGTCCTCCGTCTTTCTTTGGAATGAGAAAGTAAGGGGAGTACCAGCCCTTGTTCCTCTCCGCTACCGGTACCGGTTCTATGGCACCTTTCTCTAGCAGGTCCAAAATTTCCTGCAAGAGGAGCGGATCTGGAGCTTTCTGAGAGCTGATCCCCGGTGGATGACTGAGGTATGCGTAGGAGAGGCAGGCAGTAACCTTTGGCAACTGTTTCCAATGCCCAAGCATCTGACGTGATAGCCTGCCATTCCGCCAGATGTTGAGTTAACCTGCCTCCTACAGGTGTCCTGTGAGGGAAGTCCTCAGATTGGTTTTGGGGCAGCTGATGCAGATGCCGATGGTAAAGAGGCACCTGCTGTTGCTGCGGCTTTTGAATATCTACCCCGTCCACCTCGGGTAGTTCTTCTTTGTCCCCTTTGAGCCGGTCGTCCTCTACCTCTTCCGAATGTGGAGTAGAAGCAAAAGGACTTGCCCCTCTCAGAGGTTCCTATGGGACGAAAAGGTGTCTGACGGATTGCAGCGCCTAGGGATTTTGCTGCTGCTTTTGATGTTTGCAGTTTCTCTAACCTGTCATCTGCCTTTTTCCCGAACAAAGAAGAGCATCGAATGGCATGTTCAAGAGCCTGGCTTGCACATCTGGGGCAAAACCAGACTTTCTCAACCAAGCAAATCTCCTGGTTGTTGTACTTGCCGCCATTGCTCTGCTGATACTGTCAGCCGAATCCATGCCCTTCTGGAGGGATTCAAACATAGCGTCTTTACCGTCCTGTATGATATTTAGGAACGCCTCCCTTTCTTCTCCCTCCGGGATGCAGTCAGCCGCTGTAGAAGCACACTCCCAAAGTGTATGACTGAATCTAGCAAGGGTGCAAGTAGCATTAACAGATTTTAACGCCATGCTACATGCTGAAAAAACTTTCTTTGCCATAGCATATTTCTTATCGTCCCTGTCCTGTGGGACGGTAGGCTAAGCAGTCTTGACGTCAGTAGAAGATGCTTCCTGTACCACCAGACTTTCTGGGGATGGGTGTTTTGACAAAAACTCCGGGTCTGCAGAAGATACCCTGTATTTTGTAGACAGTTTTTTATTTACTGCCGGGACAACATCTGGGGTTTCCCAATTCGTCATAATCTTCCTCTGAAGAGCTTTATAAAAGGGCACTACAGGATCCTCCTGTGGACCTTTGTCAAGAATATCCGTGAGGTCATCTTGTTGGAAAGCCTGTGAAGGTGTAGACCCCCCATAAATTCTGTGATCCTGGCCATTAAGGCTCTATAGGGGGTTTCAGCATGCTCCCCCGGGTCTGGCCTAGCAAACTCCACCTCAGGGGAAGTGTCTAACCCACTTGCCTCATGTAAGGAATCATGAAGATCCTTTAACCTGCGTGCTTCTGAGGATAACTCCTCTCTAACTGGGGTTGCAGGTCTCTGCAACTCAAATGTGTCTTTCTGTTCAGATAGTTCACCCTCTTCCATAATTGAGGACATAGTTCTCAATTGTTCTGAACTCACATAGGGTGTAAACCCCATCTCCAAGGCAGATGGTGCCAAACTTGTCATAATCGGCCTCGAAAACGTCGATGTCGTAGACGCCGAAGGATTCGGGCATGGCGTCGAAAACAAAGGCGGAGGCCTCGAGGACCTCGACAGAATTGGGATTCTGCTCGAAGAAGTCGACAATCTCAACACCATCGTCATCGAGGACCTGGGGATAGCCACTGGGTGCGTCATAAACGTGACTTTCCTTGGCGTCGATGCCGGTGCCGAAGATGGCGTTGAGTCGACAGACCTGTGTGTCCAAGGTCCCTTCGACAACGGCGTCGAAGACACCGACCTCGGCATCGACGGAACCTTCGTCGATGGCGTCGACGGAACCTTCGAAGGTTTTGAGGTCATAGCTTTACTTGAGGGTTCGAGACGCGCTCGAGAAGCTTCCTTCGCCGGGTACTGCGACTCGCGGCGTTTTTGACCTTCGGGTCTTTCGACAGAGCATCGCTCTCGGCAGTCTTCGAGGGGGTCGAGGCTGCTTTCTCGAAGATGCTCATCATATTTTTGCTGAATTCATCCCTTTCAGCCCGGGAACTATGTTTCGTGGGGCAAGGGATTCTCTTTGGAGAAACAGAGGAAGTGGAGGACGGAGTGATGGGACCCACTCCGAGACCTGGAGCGCGAATGGTGACGAGGAGACGAATGTCTCGACTTCGTCGAAGAAGAAGCTTTTAAAGTCTTAGCTTTCTCCAGCTTCCCCCTACGCTTCTTCAGGGCCTTAACTGTCATGGACATACAGTCCTCGCACTCCGAACAATGGTGTTCAGCTCCCAAACACCACAGACAAACTCTGAGGGTCAGTCAGCGACATCTTTTTCCCACAATCTCGGCATTTTTTGAAGCCGGACCGAGGAGTTGTCGGTTCCGACGAGGAAGCCATCGAGTACGGATCGAATATCTCGAGGTAAATAGGATTAAATTGACAAAACTGAGCAACGGTATTCCGAGGCACTGAGTAAGCGCGGAAAAACGGAACTGAGCAACGGACGCTGCGCGGCCTTTATAGGCAGGATGACGTCGACGTCGATACGACGGCTGACGAGGGACATCAACTCGGCGGACGTCGACGCGCAGCGCCCTCTAGAGAAAAATTTTCCGAGGCCAGCAGAGCTGGAAGGAGATATCTAAGATAAGGAATACGTCGGAGGACACAATCCCTTCGAAAATGGTTTACTGTCCCCTATTATTTACAGCTCTACTAGAACCATTATGTATGTGTGTTTTTGGCAAGAGCCCCGTTCACCAGCTGCTGGAAAACTGATAGAGGGTTGTGATGTGACATGAATTCTATGACAAGACAGAAGGCTCGCATTATGCTTTACTCTCTTCAATTACTGCCATTCAGCATTTTCAACAACATATTTAAAACCGTAACATTTGCTCTTTTTTTTCTTTATGTAAGAAATACCAAATATGAGCGGTTTTAAAAGTTCTAAAGTCACTGTTCTTTGTTGCACTACCTCCCCCATGATTGTCCGGGGCTTAGTAGTCCCGACCTCTCCTGATCCACCTATCCGGGAGCAGGTCGCAGTATAAGAACCCTCCATGATAGTACTCTGCCTCTTTCTTTTTGCTGCCATTTTGAGATAAGTACCTGTCTCTTATTTAAGGATAAGTTTCGGGGAGTACGTACAATTTGGTAAAAATGATTTGTATGACAGACTTATTTTAGTGAATAAGGAATTAGTGCTCAACTCACGGGGGTTCAGCGCACATGCGTCTGTAAAGTATATATTTATTAACATGCAAGAAGTTTTAAAATTTTAATACTTCGGAATTTTAATAACAGGAGCGGGTGCCGGAGCCGCGAGCGAACGCGCCCACCTTAAGCTGCCGGCCCCGCTCCGTCAGGAGATGCCGAGAGCGGCAGTCTCTAGGACCCAGGGGAGCGGGAGAAAACATGCTTCCAGGCATTCCCTGGGGACATCTCAACGCTCACGCCCAACGTTTTCATTTCGTTTGCGAAGCGGAGAGCGACAGTAAGCCTCCACAGCATGGAGATTTAAAATAAACTGAATTTTACCGTGCAGAGGGGAGAAAGGGATTCTCCTGCTAAAACAAAGGCTCACTCTAAGCCCGTAAGGCTTTACTTCCACTGCTTTGTGCAGCCTTCCCAGCCCTCAGTGCTGACAAGCTGATAGTTGGCCCTGCCAACAGCAGTGATGGCTGCATACAGAAGCCCTGGCCAAACGCCATCAACTTCTCCTGAATGGAGTGCAGAAGAATGGGAGGAAGATCCCCTCACACCAGGAAGCTGATTTATCTCAGAGCTTTAAGAAAGTGCAAGGGGACTCGCTTACTCAAGCAGTCTCTCTAGGAGTACAGCCTATAACACAGAGGCTCGGAATTTTGGAGGCTATGATGGCAGAAAGGCAGAAGCAGGTAACTGCCAGGAAAAGGAGGGCAGAGAGCCCAGAAAAAGGGCCGTCAGCCAGACACCCCGCAGATGGGGTTGAACCGAAGGGGCGTAAGGTAGCTCAGAAGAGCAAACACTCTTTGACCCCCCCCCCGAGCACTAATGAAAGGGAGGATGCTGCTCCCCAAGATGTAAGCGACCCAGTCGCTTGGCTAAAGAGAGCCTTCCTGGATAAACCGAAAGAGAACCAGGACAGACCCCCTACCCCAGGGGTTAACAATTTAGGGGATTATGACGAGGGCTACTCGCCTGATGAGGGGGAAGGAGACAAAGACATCTCACGACACTTCGAAGAAAATGTCGACCCTCAAGGTATGGAGAACACCGCTGACATGTTCGACCCAGAAACTATCAGACACCCGAAATCTTCTGAATGGGTGCCATCACCCAGGGTGGCAGCGTACATGTCCGAGCACATAAGAAAGCCGTTGGAGAGAGAGGTGCGATCACGCATGAGGTCAGAGTGCCCTAGGCCAGTGTTACAAGGGAAGCTGGCGAAACTCCGGACCTAGATCCCAAGTCCGCGCGCGATATTAGGAAAGGAATTGACTACGCCTGGAGTGGATGCCAGGTCAAGCTGTTGGACATAGCAGGTCCACTAGCAAAATAATGGACCTGGCGGAGAAGGAGAAGGACACTGGAACGCCAGTAGACCCCCCCCTCGCTCTAGGAAGCTGGGCCCAGAGGGCAGTGTCTCTTCTGGGAAATGCCAATTGCGCACTTTCGTCAGAAAGGAGAAGAGGAGTCTTATTGAAGATTGACGAGAAATTAAGCGATCTAGCCTCTTATGAGGCAGGGGAAAATGCCAAAGGCCTATTGTTTGGCGATGCTTTCGCTAAAGAGATGGCCCAGTTTGTGGGCACATACTCGGCATTAGAGAGCTCAGAGCTCAATAAAGAAAATCTTACTGGGACATGTTTTTTCCGGGACCGGACGACACAGGGGCCGAACGTCCGGTCGCTACAACCATCAGCGCAGGCCCCAGGGACAACAAGCCCAATACTGGGAAGGGAAACCTCAGGATACCTTCTTCCCATCAAGATCCAGATTTCCGAGAGGTCGGAGAGGGAGAGGATCTTATCGACAACCCAGTGCCGCCGCCAGTGAGTACAGCAAGTACGAGAGTAGGAGGGAGAACTAAAATTTTTGAGCGAGTGGCAAGCGTTGTTGCGCGATGCATGGGTGATACAAGCAGTGGCAGGGCTGTGGCTACAGTTTGTAGGAAACCCCATCCAGAGAGTAGAACCTTCCCCCATATATATGGCAAGCGAGGAGTTCGAGTTGTTGCACAACAAGCTCCTCAGTCTAGTAAACAAGGGAGCTATAGAGCGAGATATGCAAGAAGAGCCAGGTTTCCTCAGCAACATGTTTCTGGTCGACAAGGGAGACAAGACTCGACCAGTCATAAACTTGAAAAGTTTAAACGCATGGCTCAAGTACAATCATTTCAAGATGGAAGGTATTCACCTTCTGCGCGATCTCCTGCGCAAAGGAGACTACTTAGCACGCCTGGATCTCAAAGACGCTTATCTTACAATTCCGATAGCTCAGGAATTTCGGAAGTATCTGCGCTTTCGATGGAAAGACCAGATTTGGCATTTTTCTCGTCTCCAGTTTGGGTTGGCGCAGCCCCTTGGGCCTTCACCAAAGTGATGAAACCGGTTGCAGCTGCCATAAGAGAGAGAGGGCTACGTATTATCATATAGCTAGACAATATTCTCGTACTAGCCGCAGACAGAAGTACTCATCAAGAATGTTCAATGGATCTGCACGCTCATGTCCTCTCTAGGGTTCTTAGTAAATTGGGACATGTCACAACTAAGGCCAGTTCAGAGACTGGAATTTCTGGGCTTCACCATAGACACACTGAAAGCAATCCTCGCGCTCCCTCATCACAAAGTGAGAGCAATAAAGAAAGAGCTCAGAGTAGTGATAGCGAAGAAAGTTATTTTGCTTCAATGTCTAGCCAGAGTAGTGGGATTGTTAGCCGCCTCAATTCAGGCGATATTTCGAGGCCCACTCCACTACCAAGCTCTTCAACGTCTCAAGATCAGGCATCTACAAGGGGGCGTAGGGTATAACCAACTGGTGACCTTGGACAACAAAGCGCTCACCGAGCTCCACTGGTGGCTTCAGAATATGGAGGCGTGGAATGGCCGAGCCATTTTCGGAGACGTGCCAGAGTTGGTCATAGAATCGGACGCAAGCAGGTCAGGTTGGGGAGCCAGATGCCAGCACATAGAAACAGGGGGAAAGTGGTAAGAGCAAGAGTTGCATCTGCACATAAACTGCCTCAAATTGTTAGCAGGTTCATTTGCAGTGCAAGCCTTCACGAAAGGCAAGGCAAGGTGTTGTGTTCTGCTCAAGATGGACAATATCTCCGCAGTTCGCTACATAAACAAACTGGGAGGGACAAAGTCCAAGCTATTTAGCGGAATTAGCGAAAGATTTCTGTCATTATTGCCTGGAACATCATATTGCAGTCAAACCAGAATATTTGCCAGGGGCTCTCAACGAGGTAGCGGATTGGAATTCGAGATATCTGATAGATTCAAGCCATTGGAAACTACAGCCACGAGTTTGAGAAGCTACAGAAGTGCTGGGCCCAATACACAGATCTATTTGCATCCAGACTGAACGCTCAGACACAGACATACTTCAGTTGGAGGATAGATAGACCAGGGGACAGCAGGCACGGACGCATTCCTACAACCTTGGCACGGTGCGATTCATTACACATTCCCGCCATTTGTCATGATCATGAGAGCGTTAGCGAATTTTTGCAGAGATCGTGCCGAACTTGTGATGGTACTACCGCTCTGGAAATCTCAGCCCTGGTTTCCAGTAGCGATGGAACTTTCTTCAGATTTTCCGAAGATAGTTCTGCATCAGCCGGACCTTCTACTAGGACCCACCGGCCAGATCCATCCCCTGATATCAACGGACAAGCTGCAGTTGATGGCCTGCAGGATTACAGGAGAAAATGGGAATTGCCAGGAATTTCGCGAATCGCTGCAGACTGCATCAAAGACTCCTGGGCGCCTTCTACAATTAGGAGCTATAGCACTGCATGGAATGCCTGGGCGCGACGGTGCACAGACCAGTGTCTGGATCCCGTTTCAGCCCCTTTAGTGCAAGTTCTTAACTTTCTAGCAACTAAATTTCAAGAAGGGGGAGCTTTTAGAACGATAGGTGTCTACAGATCAGCGATCTCAGCGGGACACGATAAAATAGAAGGGATCGCAGTAGGCGGGCACCCAGCGGTCCTGAGGCTTCTCAAAGGAATACAAATTAGAAAGCCCCCAGAACCGAAGTACGCAGTCTTATGGGATGTTAGAGTAGTGTTCGAGCTTTTCCTTAGATGGCCAGCGAACAAAGATCTTTCCCGCTCTCAGTTATCAGGTAAACTGGTGATGTTAGTTATTGTGCCTTACATCATGCCGCAGAGTATCGGACGTAAAGGCGTTGGAAATTGATAGAAAGATCTTCTATCCAGAAGGGGTAGCTTTTCACATAGCGAAAAAGAACGAAGACGGGATCACAAGTGATTTCATAACCTTACTTCACAGAAAATGAGAAGCTATGCGTTGCCCAGTGCATCAAGGATTACGGAATCTCCACAGAGCACCTTAGGCTGCGAGGGGTTTCCCAATTGCTTATAGCGCGCAGAAAGCCTTGCCACGCAGTTGCAGCAGCCACAATCGCTAGATGGGTGCACGAGGTCATGCAATGGGCTGGAATTGATCTGTCAGTATTTGTGCACATTCTACGAGGGGTGCAATGGTTTCTAAAGCATTTACAGCTGTGGTATCTCTTCAGGATATTTTGAAATCGGCAGATTTGTCCTCAGAGTCGACCTTTAAAACCTTTTACTTCAAGCCAGTTTTTAATATAGCTAATGCAGCGGTGGCAAGCTTTGAACAAGCATAATGCGAGCCTCCTGTCTTGTCATAGAATAAAGATGGCCCATGCTAACAGCCCAGGAAGTCTTCATTCTATTAAAGACAAGGAGGTTAGCATTATATCCCACCCAATTAAGTTATTTAAAAATCTGAACCGGTATATGTATTTTTTCTTGATGTTCAGATGTTTTTGGCCCGCCCCCATGAAGTATTTTACATTTTTCGTAGGCCAAGACCAGAAAGCGACTTGACTCCATGCACAGATCAAAGATAATAAGAAGTTTGTTCAAAGTGGTCCGGACAACCTAGCAAGTTACAGTTGAACAGTCAGTTCCAGTTTCGTCCAGGGTCACTGTTGATCAAATAAGGGACAGTTTTGAGTTCATTACACACTTGAGGAAAAAAAAAAAGAGGCAGAGGACTATCATGGAGGGTTCTTATACTGCGACCTGCTCTCGGATAGGTGGATCAGGTGAGGTCAGGACTACTAAGCCCCGTAGGATCATGCGGGAGGTAGTGCAACAAAGAATAGTGACTTTAGAACTTTTAAAACCTCTCATATTGGTATTTTTTTACATAAAGGAAAAAAAGAGCAAATGTTACAGTTTTAAATATTTTGTTGAAAATGCTGAATGGCAGTAATTAAAGAGAGTAAAGCATAATGCACGCCTCCTTGTCTTTAATAGAATGAAGACTTCCTGAGCAGTTAGCGTGGGCAATCTTTATTGTCAGATAATAACTGGGGAGTCTTGCCACTTGTTTCATGACAGTGATTTATTACACACTTAAAGCCGACACGTGTAACAACCCGACATAGGTCTTTTTCAAGGCTGTGGTCAGTTTACATAATGTGTAATGGTGTTAATAAGTTTTTGTGAACAAGGGATTAAAGATCCAAGTGAAGTGTCCCAATTTGTACAGTGTTGCATTAGGTTGTGTTGTGACATTTTGGATGTTAGGAAAGATTTCCCTTAGGTGCAATTTTCCCTCCATTTGTGAATCCCCCCCCAACATTTTTGCTTTTGTTTGGAGTACCTAACCTGACTTTTTCCAGTGGAAGTTAGGACACACTCCTCTGGGCTTTCTGCTCATTTGTTATGGGGAAACTGACACTCTGCAGGATGTCAGTACTGGGAAACTATGTTTCCCTTAGTCTTCGACTATGTTGCCACATCCTGGTAACTGTTTATGTGGCAAGTACCTTACAGTACCGAGCATAGGGTCCTTATGTTTTATGGTCCTAGCCACCCTCTAAGTATTTTTGGGTGTTTGTACAAGTGTGCCTAGGACGAACTTGTGGCAGCAGTTAACTTTTGAAGTATTTTTAATTTGTTTTTATGGACCATACCCAGTTTACCGCATTTGGAGTAAGAATGCCGAAAGTGCCAGAAATGGCCATGCCACAAAGTCTTTTGTTCTGTCCTTTTGCCATTTTGTCCCTTTGCCTTCCTTCAGGTCGTGAGACACGGGTATTCCTTATTTGGGCATGCAGCCACCTCCGAAAACTGCATCTTTCGCTGGCTCCTGCACGTCACGTGTGCTAGTGCCCAGGAAGAGGGTTGGAACGGTCTGGTCCCAAACCACACTACTGGTGCCAGTATAACTTGTAGGCCTGAATGACTGGAACCACGATTGGCCCACATCTGGCGTGCATACAAGAGAGCAGATCTCCCATTGGCTATTTGAGAGCAAACTGAATCTTGGAAAAGAGAAGGGGCTCTGCATCCATTACAGGGCGATCTACTGAGGTTCACACCGAACCGCATTAGGAGCCAAGTAATCCTTAACAAGAAAGCAGACGAGGAACCACCAGTGACATGCTTGGAAGGTTTGGCACCCCGACCCCTGCTGTTGTCCCGTCTGACCCCTGTTTCTTCATTGAATCAAAAAGGCCTGCAAGGGCGCTTCATCCTTTTGGAGTAGTGGGAACTACTCTCGGCGGTGGTCAGTGATAATGTCGAATGCAATAATGTCGAGAGTCAAAATGTAGAAAAAGAAATGTAGAAAAAAAAATGTAGAAAAGCAATAATGTCGAATTTTTTCTACATTTTTTCGAATTTTTAGAAAAAATAAATAAATATATATAATTAAAATGTGTTGAATATGAGGGGTGAGAGGGTGGTGGGGGGGTGGAAGGGGGGTGTTGGGTGAGGGGGATTGGGGGGAACCCCCCCTAGTAAATGATATTTTCCTTGTTTATTTATTGAATAAATAAATATATAATTAAAATCTGTTGAGTATGAGGGGTGAGAGGGGGGTGGCAGGGGGTGTTGGGTGAGGGGGATTGGGGGAACCCCCCTAGTAAATGATACTCTTGTTGATTTATTTATTGAATAAATACATAAATATATATATAATTAAGATGTGTCGAGTATGAGGGGTGAGAGGGTGGTGGGGGGTTTTGGGGTGGACTCTTGTTTTTGTATTTATTGATAGTGCTAAATGACTTTTTTTTCCCGACATTTTTTTCTCTAAAAAATGACTTTTCATTATATGTATAGGGTTTCGACATTATTGTTTGACATTTTTTTTTCCGACATTATCACTATAAACCACTCTCGGCATCTCCTACTTACCATCGCCAAGAGCCTCTTCGGAAGTGTTCCTGGGCCACCCAGTGAACTGACCAGCTCAAACCCAGGGTATCACATAGGAACAAAGACATCCTGAGTTGAGATTCGAACTTTGGGAATTGCTAGCTTGTGGACAGGCGATCAACCTGAGAGCCAGAGCATCCTGAAACTGCAGGGTTCAGACCTACAGGTGAAGAGGCCTAGACTGCCAAAGTTTGGACCTGTCGAGGGTCAGTGAGTGATTTCCTAACTTACTGGTGGCCCCCTGGCACATCGATCACTTTTTACGTATTAGTGTCCCTCAAAGATACTCACATTGGCTGGGATAGCCTGCACTCTCCAACTATTCCCGAACTCTGAAAGTCGATTTAATCACAAGGGTAGACTCTCTTCTAGGAATAGGAACTTATTAGTAATCGCCCCAAGCCCCTTCCTGAGCAGCTATAGCCCCTTGAAGAAAACCCTGTTTTTAATTTATGCACGACCGTGCATTAATGCACAACTGTACTTTGAGCGCTAGGCTCCTCACTTCGTAGGGCTGGACTACATAAGTTAGGGATTGTTGATGAAGGACTCCCTAAACTGACATATGTGTTGATCTAACCCCTTTCTGTTACAAGTTGTGGGCATTTTCTCCCCTCATCATCAGCCTTGGGCTAATCACATTATTGTGAATATATATATATATATATATATATATATATATATATATATATATATATATATATATATATATATATATATATATATATATATATATATATATATATATATATATATATATATATATATATATATATATATGTTACATAGTGAATAAGCGTGTTTGGTAATTGTTTTCTTGGTAACTATAGTTTATTCGTGCTGTTATAAAGGCCTATAATACATGGAGTTTTTCTGTACATCTGCCTAAGGGTAATTTGTGGAGTTTTACTGTGTGTGCTCATTGTGGGCTTCCGATCATTCACACCCCTCCTGAGACTTAGTTTTGACCACCTGCCAAGCTACCATATATTGGTTTGGTTTGTCCAGAAGGTTCCCCTTTTCCACTAGACTAGGGTGGCCTCCTAAACCTCTGCCTACCAGGTCAGAGTTTAGAAATCCATTTTAACATTGGAGAACGGAAGAGATGAGGTGATAGTGACAAGCAAATGCATGACACATGGATTGAGCATATTGTACAAGTGTCACAGTGATGTTTGTGAATAACTGGAAAATTGAAAAGTATGGTAATGTACATTTGCAGGGCTGCGCAAGCGAGAGCCTGTTAGGGGGGAGGATGGGCGGGCCTGGCTTGAAGTCCAGGGACTGGGCGGCGGGGTTTGCCTGGGCGAGTTTACTTAGGGCTTGGGGATCGATTTCCTGCGGTTCCCGTGAAAGTTCATTGTCTGGGTCTCATAGCATGATGCCCTATGCGCTGTGAGTCACGTATGGTACACGGAAAGCCACTCAGAATGGTATAGGACTATGGGTTAAGGAGTGAGGGGATGCTGCCAGTGCTACATGTATATTACGATTGGTGCAGGTAGCGTAGGAAGGTAGAGGGGGCAGGGTAGAAAGTGTTGGGCGGTCGTGCAGGGCTACATTGGCCAGTCTTATGGTTGTAGCAGCACAGGTATAGGATTGTAGGGGTGAGCAAGTTGGGAAATGGCCCTGTTAGTGGGTACGATTGGAAGTGCGATTAAGCAGTTGACAGTCCAGGGTGTGGCGCAATGAGATCAGAATGATGGATTGTATGTGTATACAATTATTTCGGTCTTGAAGGTTGTTTACTTACAATGGGAGCATTGTGTGGTGGTGAGTGTTTTGGGAGCGGCCCCGGTTAGAGGGCTGAGTTTAGCAGAAATTAGTGTACTCTGTTATTTCCTAATGTGCAAGCTTCTCTGGATATTCAACCATAAACTTATAGATGAATCAAGTGGCTTCTCTTTAGTGGGGTGTGCTCAGTCTAGGCACAGTTGTTGGACCACACGGTCCCCCCATATGCAGGTCATGAAACCGACACCGGATTGGCTTCTTTTCCACGGTTGCACCACCACTGCCTTCAGCTCAACAGTGGTATTGGACTTAGATTCTCACAGTTCTTTTCAACACTTGTTTTTCCACAATTCACTTGTTAGAAGATCCGACTTTCTCATAATGTTACATCAGTTGCACAGTTCTTATTTAACTGGTAGCTCTTGCCAATGCTTGCTTTTTCACAACTTGTCAAGTCGCAGTTCTTTACATTCATTATCAATACTTGCTTTCTTCAGTTTCTATGATTCACAGATCCTTTGTGTATCAGGGAATGCTTTTCTCCACTTTCCACTCGTGAGGCATTATTACTTTCCTTTGGTTCACTATTCAAAATTGCAGCTCATTCACATCCCAAAATAACAATTGCAAATTCCCAGTTCACGCTCCTGCTGGGAATTTGCACCCTGCTCACAGGCTTTCCAATCAATTTCAAGTTTCAAGTTTCCTGCTTGTTCGGTCCCTCTCTGCGCCCTACTCAATTCTGTTACAATCCAGCATTCACAAACCATTCCTTTCATCACATTCTCGTAGCCGTTAAACATCAGTATTTCACAATTCCAGTACCAGCAATCACATTGCCTCTGATGCGCTCGCCCAATCATGAGCGCTGTGACCTTCCTTCACCACACAGCTCGAACCACAGCGTCCCTAAATCACTCAGCCTCACCGGGTACACTCTTTTCCTCTGCCCGGTCCTTCGCTGCTGCAGCTGTTCCCGGCTCGGCAAGCCCCTTCTGCGCATCTGACAACACAGGTCACTGGAGTGGGAATTCTTTGGACTCCAGGTTGTCGGCAGCCTAACCCTGCCACCAGAGACCTTCCGACAATGCCAGCCACAATCTGCTTCCAATGCAGCAACTATGCAGCCCCTCAGCACTTGAGCCATGCGTCTCCCTGCCCTTTTCTCAGGCTTCTCTGTCTGCAAGCACCTTCTCTCCTTCCCCCTTCTCTTTCTCATTCTCATTCTCCTCTTTCTCCATTAGCCTCACTTGAGCAGGCCATTTATACCGCTCCTTTGGTTCCAAGTGCAGGCAAGTCACATTGAGTTCACAACTATCTTGGTACTCTGCATCCCTCTTCCTCGTCCCAGTACCAGAGTGGCGTTTAGGTATGTGAGTCTATAAAGGATGAATACAAGTTCCTATGTGGTCTCTTCCTCGTCTCAGTGCCATTGTGTTATACACTGGGAGATGGTTTTCTAACACAATAGGGAAGGGACTGGAAATATCCCATAAAAGCCAGGGAGATATTTGATTCTTGATGAAAGGGAAATGGGGGATACCAGGTCTCACCCAAGGGTGCCTTATCCACACTACCCAAGTCTCCTCCCAGGTGATCCTCCCTCACATATTTTGAGGAAAGAAGTGAGGACGCCCTCAGATTCCTAAAAGTGGATAGTTAGTCAATTTGGGGCTCTTTACTACGGTGCCAAAGCGGTTGTCACCACTCTACCCCCAAAACCATATCCCACACACTGTTAGGGCCACAACACTCCCATCCTCTGTAACCCTTCTTGCTGCTCTCCTAGTCATGAGTAGAGTTCGAGTATGAGGAAAACCATACTGTAACGAGGAAGAGTAAGGAAAGCTATAACTAAATACTGACACAAGGAAAAGGACAAGAGTAAAAAGCCCTTCGTGGAACCAAAGCGGACATACTAGCTCTCACAAGACCCAAGATAAAAATAGAGGAAGGACCTTTTTCACAGTCTGATCCTCCCTCGAGGAACCGCAAGCTGGACGGAGCTGCCGTGCGGAGAACAGGAACCGAAGGAGACTGGGACGCCGAACAGCCAGTATCTGCATCCCAGCAGAGAATGCCGACGACACATGCAGACCACAGTGGGAGAAGCAGGTATCTGGCGGCAAACCAGAGCGAGAGAAGGTACCTGCAAGAGAGCCAGGGCTGTGGAACAGTTGCATGACTTCCAGGGGCGAGAAGCCCGAAGAAGCCGAGAACCAGGTAGAGAAACCCAGAGAAGCCGAGAGCCAGGTAGAGAAACCCAGAGAAGCCGAGAGCCAGCGGGAGTAGCCAAGAGCTGGCCAGAGAAGCCCAGAGAAGCTGGCGAGAGAAGCCCAGAGAAGCCGGGAGCCGTCAAGAGAAGCCCAGAGAAGCTACCGGCAGAGCAGTGGTAAAGAGCAAGCCCACGGGGTTGAAAGAAAGTATAAAAAGGGATCTGTGCTAATGTATGGGAAAATGCTATACAAAGCAGGGGACATTGCAAAAACACCATTGAGACCCTAAGGGATGGAGTTGAACCAAGTTGGGACAAAAGAGATCTGTGTGGTAAAATCAAGTTTTGAAAAGAGGCATCATCTTCCCCGTACCAGTACTTGGAAGAATTCCAGAAAACTTTGTCAAATAGCACCTGGCAGGTCAGTGAACTGGGTCTGATTGAGAAACACTGAAAATCTAAAAGAGGGGTCTGGGTCCCGAATGCTGAGAGGATTGAAAACGTGCATGTTCAAAACAGTGCCTGGCTTGTTATTGAACCGGCTTAATCAACAAAAGAAAGTGCTGTTACGCTCGGGGTTGGTACACATAGGTTGAATTATTTAGAAAAAACTTCTTAGTCCCAGCCAGTCATTGAAAGCTCATATATACATTCAGTCACATAGAAACACCTTGTAAACCACAAGTATGAAAAAAATGTATATATTTGTTTAAACAGCAAACAGTGCAAAAGTGTTCAACACATCAACATAACAACAAAAGAAAAGAACCCAACACTTGCAGGCACAATGACTTGTAACGACATTTACAGCCACATATGCATGTTAATGAAAAATTATTGAAGAAACAGCACAGGAGTCAAAGAAAGACCAAAGAAGGAATCATCATTAAAAAGAAAGATTTGTTAAGAAAACAAGAATTCAAAAATGCATAAACATAAAAAGGCACAAAACGCAATGAACCATAAGCAACCTAACCTGGCCGCATTGTAGACCTATAACCTGTGGTACCTATAAGTTATGCCTATTCGCCTCCCAACTATTGTGAAGGCAGTCTCGTACCTAACCAGTGTTATAGGTTCATAAGATTGGTTTAAAGAAAAAGAAGGTATCAAGTCCTTCTGAGTGTCCCAGAACAAAAAAACTCTTGTCCAGGAGAGGGTCTGCCAACGCAGTAGGGGGAAACAAAGATATAGGTGAAGGTTGCTTTAGCTGCTGGACCCGTTGAAATCCATGATCCAAACTTGCAGCTTTGTCTATCAAGACCTTAAGTCCCCTCTTGAAAAAGTGGGTCTCGGCGGATTCACAATTTAGACTGGAATTTCGAAAAGATGGTCCGCCTTCATCAGGGCAGTAGGTAAAGGACCCTGTGTTTTAAAAAAAAAAAAAGGTTCGTTAGTGAACCAGGCCTGAGTGAGCAACATTATCAACCTGAGGAAAGGGTTTTGGGCCCCACAAGTGGAAGAGAAGACCCATGGAGAGATATATCATTTTGTAAAAGAGAAGACCAGGCGAGGAGAAAGATATCCTTTGCCAAAACTGAATACTAAAAGGGAGCCTAAGAAAGGATTGTGGAAGGGAGACAAATTCCCCTATCTTGGTGGAACTGTACGAGTTGTCCAAGAAGACTTGGGGAAGGGAGACCACCCCTTCATCTGTGTGCAATTACCTTGGAAAGCCTATTGGTGGCCAGGGGAAGGAGATTTCAATAGTCAAAAACTGCCAAAACTCACCCAGAAGGATGAACCACCTTTCTGAAATTAGGGTGAAATTAGTAGTATGGTTTACTTTTGAAGTGTGAGGGGCGGAAATAGATTTGGGACAAAGGACAGTGGTCATCTTTCTTTTGACTGACATTCTGACACTATCCTAAGTTTTGTTTGAGGCAGGGACACCCCTCTTAGTTATAGGGACAGATTGGGTGTCAGGATGTCCAATCGATTTCCTTTTAATAAAGGTTTATAACCAGGACATTTCACCTCTGAGTCCCGCACCTACTTCTGCACCCTCACAAATGGTGTTAAGTGGGACCTGAGCCTGTTGATAAAAACCAGTGGACCCTTAAGTTCACTAGACTCAGTGACCACATCGCTATCCCCCACCATCGCCACTCCTGAGTGTATAAGATTTGATATCTTTAGTAGCCGGGATCTAAAGGTAGCTCCTGGACAAAGAACATGTTCCTACCGACTTGATACTTATTGGCCCACCAGGAACATATATGCGGTTAGTTTTGAAATCAGGTTTGGCCTCGAGGCATGGGCGATGACACAATTTGTAAGGGTGCAGAAGTAGGTGTGGGACACGTGTGACATTTTCTGGTTATCAACTTTTATGCGCCCCAAGACCTACCGGTGTGTGGTGTAAGGAACTCATTAGCTCAAGGGCATCTCTCGCCCGGGCGTCCTAAGCGAAGGGCAGACGAAGAAAATGGGAATTCCTGTTTGGACCTGGAGGACCCAGGGCCCGACCCCCTGCACAGGCAGCAGGTAGGCATGCACCAAAATGTGTTACTCCCTCTGGTCCCCCCGTGATGTTCCCTTGTGCCCCCCATTCTCGCACACAGGTGTTGCCTGTTTTGCTTGATTCTTCTACCCTGCTCCCCCCTCAAGCCTACTTCTGCAGGAGTCTGTCCTGATACATTCTGGTTTCACCATCACCGTCTTGTGGACAATGCTGGATTTGACTTTTATGGACTTCATCCATGATGCGTCACCCTTTCTCAACTCTCATGGTGAACTTCTTTTGCATCTTGTACTCATGGTGGCCCTGATTCATGCGGTCCCATCTTCATCTTGTATCCTGGCTTGCAACATTATGTGTTACTACGGACTTCTGCAATTGTATTCACTCTCCCCTCTTGCATCTCCACTCTTGACTGCTAACTCTCTGTTCTCTCCTCCTTTCTCTTCTTCCTTTTCCTATCTCCTCCCCTTACTTTCTTCTATGCACTTACTCTATCAGAATTGTCCCTGGACCTAGTATGACAGCAACCTCGTCTGTAACCTCCTCCCTCCCCTTACTGGTTTTTTACTCCCCACCCCCCCTCCAGCACTATCTGAAATGTCATCAGGCCTAATATGATAGTCGCTTGTTTTGTTCTTCCCCTACCTTTCTGCACCCCTCTCCCTCACCTCTTGTTTTTTTTCCGGCTCCACTAGAAATGTCGTCAGGCCTAGTACGGTATTCGCCTGTCTGTTTCCATTTCCTTCTCACGCTCCCTCTCCCATCCTTATCTATGTCTTAGCTCTTGCACTATCTGAAATGTCGTCAGGCCGAGTACGATAGTTAAAGTCACATCCTTACTGTTCATGGCTTGTAAGAATCTCATCGTTTTTTCCCTTGTTCCCTCCCTTGCCTTGAAGCGCTTTGAAACACATTGTGTAGAGGCGCTATATAAATAAACTATCATATCTATCATATCATGGTGGCAACAGTAAAAGACAGACACAAGTGATCACAGTTCAACGGTATCTGTTAAACTGTATACGCGGGTTGGAAAATCTATCTAAACCTAAATCTAAGATGGGAGCAAGCTACAACCATCAAATAATAAGGCCGTCCAAGTGGCGTCTTGTCAAATAATAAAAAAGGCCTATAGTATGAAAAACCTATTGCCAGTCCTTACGCTAAATATAAAAGTGTGTGGGATAAGGGTTCACAAGAAAGAAAAGTGTTCACAAATGTTAAGTCAGGATGTTATAGCCGGGCTCTCTCCCTTTCCCATGTTTTGAGCAGGGGACAAGGTGGAACTCCTGAGCATGGCACACGCTTGAGTTTTCCCAGCACAAGACAACAGTTCAGTTTCCAGCTATCAGGGCTTTCGGAGGTGAAGTCTCTTCAAAAAAATAAAATTTGCCTCAATGGACCTGGTGTGTTCAAAATAACAAACAAAATGTTCCTTTCCAATTGTAATTTGGGCGAGGACTTTTCACCCCTTACATCCCCCCTCTTCCGGACTCAGATCCACAAAAGTTCTTAGCGATATCGATGCCTTTGTGGTTAAGATTCTTGCTTCTGAGGGCCCGATTGGTTCAAAATAATAAACAAAAAAGTTCCTTTCTGATTTCAGTTAGGGTGATGATTCTTCACGCCTGGGTGCCCCCTCTTCGGAGCTCAGACCCTCTTCTGGGCTTAGACACCTCTCGAATGTTGGCCTCCCTCGGTCGGGTTCACTATGGCTTGAATTCAAAAGACTTCACCTGCTACATTCACGTGTTGTTTGGTGATGGCTTTTCACCCCAAGACGCCCCTCTTGCGGGTTAAGACCCTTCTCAATTGTTTGTCTCCCTCCGTCGGGTTGACTACAGCTTTTCCTCAAAACAGATCTCCAAAACAATTTCACCTGTGACATTCACAAGTCTTTGGGTGATGACTTTTCACCCTTGGATTCCCCTCTTCTGGGTTCAGTCCCTTCTTGAATGTTAGCCTCCCTCGGTCGGGTTCACTACGGCTTTCCAAATAAATTGTTCTTATGGCATTCACAAATCATGTCTTTTAAAAAACAGTTCACTGTGGACATCCCTCTTGTCGGGTTCACTCTTGCCAACTCACAATTCCTTTTACTTCTTAAAATGTGGGTTTCACTTCACTTGAGTTTTCAATGGTTTGTCGGTCAAAGACTTTCGTTTGTATGGGCATTTTGGTAGACCCCTGTATGACCACTTTGAACTTTTCCTCCCGGCTCTCCTCGGGCCTTCGGTTATCAGTTTCATTCGACGCATGATCAGCCAGAGTCTCGAGTGAGCACCCATCTGGTGCCGGACTCCTCTGTAGCTGGTTTTGCCTTAACAGTTTACAGTTCTCCATCGGTTCTCCCCTCGACTCACCGGCTGTGATGAACCGATTGGCTTTCCTCGTATCTGGAGTCAAGGACTGTACCACGGTAGCATCTTTCTCTCTCCTGTTTATCTACGTAGGCATGCTCCATGTACCATTGACGGGGGCAAATCAGGTGTTGGTAAATTCAGAACTGATATATTGGTAGCGTTTGTGAAACAAACAGGAACGACCGGGATCATCATCATGAAATGAACAGGGGAGGGGCAGGGAGGGCAGGGAGAATTGTGGGAACGGTAGTTGTTTTGTCTGAGCAGATTGGCATTGTGGGAAATAATAATCAGAGGGACAGGAAGGAGAATGACTGGAAGTATTTGGGTAGGACATAGGAAAGCAAGAATTCTGGGAGAAGTCTTTTCTGAATGCAACAGGGTTGTTTGATTTGGGCAAGAGATGCGATATGAGGAAGGGAGGCAGCTGTGGTACAACCCACAAAAGCCTCAGGGACTCCGTCCTCTTCACCTTCTGTAGAATACTGTGTCTCACCTGGGGCATTCCAGAGCATAACCCTGGGTTCCCTTACCCAGGTGATCCTCCCTTGTTAATCTAACTCCAGGGCTGGGATTTGAGAGAGCCGGTTCTTGCCTGGCCACCAGAAGAATACCCTCAGGTTGGCATGTTAGAAAAAATAAAAGAAATATCATGCACAGACAAATGGTTTAGTAGAACGCTTTAATAAGACCCTTAAGAGCATCATAAGAAAACTCATAGCGGCAGACAGTAAGAACTGGCACATGATCCCATGCGCCCGATTCGCAATCAGGTAAGCCCCACACGCCTCCCTAGGATTCTACCCATTTGAACTCTTGTACGGAAGAGATCTGTGGTACGTACTTGAAAGGCTAAGGGCAACATTGGAAGAGAGAGGAGGGTTTGTACTGTTGTCCCAAAAAGCTTAAAGTACAAAAAGCACAAAACAAAAAGCCCATTATGATTTTTTTTTTTAAAATGGTAGCGCGTTCCTTTTCTATCGGAGAGGAGGTTATTGTCTTGCTTCCCACTTAAGATAATAAAATCCTATCTCGCTGGTACGACCATATAACTACTACATTGCACAGCCTGACCATAGAAATAAGACCCAGATATACCACATTGATTAGAGTGGAAAGAGGACCCCATAGAACAAGCCTTAATTAGAATGGCCAGTCTTCTAACCACAGAACCTGAAAATGATGGGTTTACACCATCAGACCTCCCCTCTTTCCAACAAAGATATACAAGAGCTCATGAATTGCTTTCCCGAGGTCTTTAACGAAAAACCAGGAAGAGTGCAAAACGTCTTTATCTATCCATCCATCCAGGTATCCCAAACTGACCACCTGGTAAGTTTCCCGCAGGTAGGTATCAACTCATCTACGATTTCTTGAGCACCGTCCCAGGCTCATCACGATAACCATGCTTCCAAGCTAAGTACTGCTGCTGTGCCACAGGTTGAGCATATCTCCAACCCAGACACCTACCAACCGTGGGCTCAGACAAAACAGGTCTCACACCTAGCACAACGCCCCATAACCTAGTGCGCCCACCCCAAACATCGTCCACCACTGCACGCGACCCACCAAGTCTCCACCATCTCAACGGCTAGCTTGGCGCACAATCAGCCTCCTACAACATCAAGCAAAGGGCCGAAATAAAAACAAAAAGGGAAAAAAACACAACTGAGACAGAAAGGAAACATCTGTAAACGACCGAACCATGAGGTTATACTACCCTTGGTTCAACAACCACAACCAGAAGAACTACAAGATAAACACCAGATCCCGACCGAAGTCAAAGGCAGGTCAGTGGCCCTGCCAGAGCCCAGGGAAATTACTATGTGATGGCTGGAGAGGGTGATCGCCCATCTAAGAATAAAGTGGGGATTGCATTATTACAAGAGACACATTTGAACAAACATGAACCAGGGAAGCTGGCTGGAACATGGGGAAGGGTGGTGGTGGATTCCACATCCGCTAGGGATGTACTCATCTGGGTAGCCCCATTTATCCCTTTCAATGTTCTGAATACTAAGATCGATAATGAAGGGAGGATGGCAAGAATACACAGTATGTTAGAGAACCGGGAGGTATGCATAGTGAATACCTACGCACCCAATCACGATGCCACTATATTATTTAGGTTACTATATGCGAGACTCGGACCCTAGAGAAATGGAGTCAAGATATGGGGCGGAGATTTCAGTTGCACTATAAACCTCACATTGGACAGATCCACCACAAGGTACACAAGACCGGCCCCACCAGGTAAAGTCCTAGGCACCCTTCTGAATCTTTTTCAGTAAACAGATATTGGAGGTTACTTCATAGGGATGTCAGAGACCACTCATTACTCAGCCCCACATAAAGTTCACACAAGACTAGATTATTTGTTCATAGGGGAGGAACATGTGATGGAATTTACAGAGGCGGAATACCTAGCTAGGGTTCTGTTAGACCACTCCCCACTACTAGTTAAATGTATGATAACTGCCCCGAGACTGCCTATACCAACCTGAAGACTCATGAGTGAAGCATTATTGGATAAGGCATTTATTGAACACATCAGGAAAAGTACGGTAGATTTTCTGGAAGTGAATGAGGGACGTGTAAAATAAGTGGGCACGATTTGGGAAACATACAAGGTGGTGATTAGAAGAGTGATGATAGCCACAGCACGGGGGAAGGGGGGGATCCACAAAAGCATCACCAACGACCTAAAGGAAACAGAACTAAAACTCACCGAAATAGAATGGGAGGTGGGTGCTGGGGATGACCGTTTGGAGGAGGAAATCAGATTGAGGCAGGTATGTCTAGCACAATGGGATAGGCTGGGCAAGTTCAATTACGTGAAATCTCTAGAGAGAAGCCATGCACAAGGGGATAAAATCAGGGAGAATGCTTGCTTGGCAGTACAGAAAAAGGAACAAGAAATCCACAATATAATCCATCCAATCTGCAGACGATAAAGAGGAAAACACGCAGGCAGGCATTAACAAAGTGTTTTCGGAATACTACAGGAGTTTATATACAGACCCCCAGATAGATCGTGAAGACAAGGTGCAAGATGCGCTAGATCGTGTTACCCTGCCACGCTTACATGAACAACAAACGAATATGCTGGAAGAGCCCATAACCGCTGAAGAAGTCCTAGCCACAATCAGAGCATTGCCCTTGGGAAAGAGCCCAGGCACAGACGGGTTGCCAGGGAAGTTTTAGAAGGCATATGCCAGTACGTTAGTGCCACTCCTGGCCAGAGTATACAACAAAGCATACAAATCGGGGATCCTCCCAGATAGTATGAGGGAGGCCTTGATAATTCTGCTCCTAAAACCAAACAAAATCACAACAGACTGTGGTTCCTATAGACCACTGTCTTTACTGAACCAAGACAGTAAAATCCTTACAGCAATTCCAGCGGATAGACTTCAGAAAGTAATAAAGATTGTACACCAGGATCAGACGGGATATGTTCCAGGTATGAATATTTCCAGGAACCTACGAAGGTTGCATCAGGTCATAAACAGCACAAGAGGCGGGGCAGAGCACTGCACTGTGGCTTTATTGGATGCGAACAAAGTGTTCGATTCAGTCCACTGGTACTGGTTGTATGCTACTATGGTCACAATGGGAATAGGACCACACTTTATCAAGCAGGTGAAGCGAATATATACCCAACCTACAGCCAGGGTCAGGACGGGTTCCACTTTCTCAAATATGATATGATAGTTTATTTGTATCGCGCTCGTACACAAGTGTTTCAGAGAGTGACAAGGCAAGGGAGGGAAGGGGAACAGGGGAGAACACAACAACGATCTTACTAGGCCCAGTGACATTGAGTATGCGCAAGTGCATGGGAAAAGGAGAGAGGGAAGTGCATGGAAGGGGGAGAGTGGAAGTGCGGAGCAGAGGAGAACAGAAATAATAATAAATACAAATAAATAGGTAATGGAGGCAATAAACAGTGATAGTGCAGCCAACAAGTGGCAAGTGCTGTGTTTACGGCAGCAGAACTGAGTACGTCTGAGAAGTGCAGAAAAAGAAAAAAAGGGGGGGGGACTGTATGGGTACAGACACAGTCCCCAGTGCAAGGGGTGGCCAGGAGGCAGTGCAGGAGGGTGGCAGGGTGAGCAGGTACCTGGCCCCAGGCGACAGAGTGGCCAGGTGCACAGTGCCAGGAGAGAGCAGATCAGCAGGGGAGAAGGGGAGCAAAGGCAAAAGCAAAGAGGAAGGTCTTGAGGTGCTTCCGGAACCGGAGATGGTTCTCCTCAAGTTTTAGAGTGGTTGTTCCAGAGGGAGGCCCCAGCCGAATACAGATCTACCCCCAGCACGTTTCTTTGAAAAACGACTGACCGTGAGGGAGTTAGAGGTAGAGGAGTGAAGAGCTTGAGAGGGCAGGTATTTGCGGAGGGATAGCTGAAGGTATTTTGGAACAGGCCCCAGAAAGCCTTGTGGACAATGGAGAGGGTTTTGAATTTAATCCTTGCATCCACTGGGAGCCAATGGAGAGATTTCAGAGCTGGAGAGATACGATCCCAGGGCTTGAGGCCAAGGACAAGTCTCGCAGTCCTGTTTTGGATTAGTTGCAGAGAGTAGAGGCAGGTAGATTTAGAAAGAGGCTGTTACAGTAGTCCAGCAGAGTTTAGTTTGCAAAGAGTTTAGTGACCCTTAGCTTTTATGTGGGCCATAACCGAAAATGCATTACAAAGCAGTCTTACAGGAATCTCCTGCCAATGCTGATGTAAGAAATGCAGCCTGTCACATTTGCTTCGCTTGTATGGTTAATGCTTACTTTGTCCATTAATCTGACCATTAAATCCCGTCTTACCGGAGAGAAATGATGAAAGGCTAGGATGAGAAAGGGCGACGCCCAGATGGTAAGAAGTGCCGACAGGGTCCCCCAATGTGTTGCTACTCCCGGGCTGCCCCTAATACAAGCGTTTCCCAGTATCCTGTATTACTTTTCTCCTCCGTCGCCGCAGCTGTTAAAGCAGTCCACGTAAAATCAGACTTGCCTACTGATTGGCCGGCATGTATAGCTGTGCCTTTACTGTCCGTGTCCAAATGACAACAAAAGCATCTCATACACTGTTGGTGATGAGGCTCCTGGTTGGGACCTGCTCTGAGATTGCCAATATTTCATATCACATCTCCATCCAGAGATGTAAAAGGATCCGATGTCCGACCGGGACCCCAACATTTACAAGAAGGGATTGTGCCAGCGCGAGTGTGTAGGACCATGCCCTATGAGAGCACGGTGCGCTGAACGCCACAGCTCCGGCACTTGCATATATTTCCCAGTATGTCTTTATGACGACCTCCGCGTCTTGCCCATATTCCTTTAATTCAGTGCAACGTTCCGGAGCCCAGATATATATAGATATATCCTGCTTTATGAAGATTACTGTCCGTTCCTGATAGCGAAAGTGGAGGAGAGATGTGCAGACACGTCTTCAGGCTGCGGCGGCCATCTTGGAATTTGATGGCCGCCGTCATCCGAAAAGGGACTTAGTCCCTTCATAATTTTTATTTTAATGTTTGATTACAAACCTTTCACATAAACATCTTTAAACACAATTCATCCATTCCTTAAAAACAAAAGAATATCAAATCTTTAACCTCATAATTTCATCACTAGAGTCTGAGTATACTTATTACAGTTTAAAAACTGCATCTAAAAAAGTATCACAGCAAAAGCAAAAGGCGGGTTTTCACCTGTTAAAAACATTCCACCATTCATCCACCATCATAGTTTTAATATTCTCTACAAATCTTTCCAAATAGAATGTTTTAAAAGAGGTCAGTACGGGACAGCTAGTTATTATATGCTTCATGTCTCAGGTCTTCCTACTTGCAAACAAAATCTTTATCCAGTATCATTCCAAGCACCTTGCATCCGCCTGAACATCACTTCCTCAGTTGGGTATAGGTTCAGGCATAAACACAGAAATTGGCTCCAGTGATAAGAACTAGGTAATTTGACCAAGTATTTAGCTACGACATTGAGAGCTCAACTCTCAGTTCCAAGATCTAGAGTCAATGTATAACTTTGTCTCTTGGCTTGCGTGTCAATCCAATCTTGGTGTTGAAGCTTGTTTTTAAGCATATCAGGGTTATCAACATCTCCATTGAAGTATCTAAAGCCTTTAAATAGTTTCTCCATTTCAATTTCCAAGGGCCCAAACAACTTCCTTACTGTCCGAGTTTCTTAAAACTTGAAATGGTGGAAGAAAATCTGTCATGGCACATTTCCATGCAAAGGACAGTCTTCCAAGATGTCACTAAATATACGGACTGGAGGCCCAATTAGTATCTCATAGATGTGATTGGGCAGCCCTGAGGAAGACGGAGAACCCTCCCTCCAGAACGCACCTGCAAAAACGTCCCAAATTTGCCACAACAAATTTAAAGCTGCCTCAACTCCATAAGTTAAAACTGAAACCACTTTCTGTTTATAGGTCAAAATGGGCAGAACCCTTGTGCAGCCAGGCTCTTGACCTTTGATTTTAATTCGAAGACCCATGGGTTTTCTTTTAAACTTCTATTATACGGATTCCCAGATAGAGCATTGTCTGAACATGTTCCAAATGTTCAAGACCCACATGCCATTTAAAACTTGTGTGCCGCTTTCCCCTAAGCGTAGAGAAAATCAATTTGATTTCTTTACGTTTATCCTTAAATCATTAGATCACATGTAGTCTTGTAATATTGCCAGTCTGCGCTGTAATCCCATGGGCGTTTGGCCCATAAGGACCAAATCATTCCCATAGAGCATCCAAGACACTATTTTTCCAGTAATTTTAGGTGGCAAGGCATTTGCTTTATCAAGTGTGATGGTATTAGAAAAGACATTTAATTGCATTTAGCACATCTCTGGGACAATTCCACGATGCCAATTTCCTCCAAAACCTCTCTCTGCTAACGCTATCAAAGCCCCCCGCCCCTCGCAGAACAAGGAAAACAACAAATAATGAATAGATTAAAAAGACACGTTTTTATTATTAAAATGTTAAGAAATAGGTTCATAAACAGACAAATTAACAAAAAGACATTGGGTGGTCAGTTAATAAACATATGGCATTACTATATATATGCACCTATATGGGCATAAACATACCAATGTGGAGCTGGTGATTCAAAGAAAGACACCAATAATGAAAAAAACGAGTTGTATTCAAAGCAGTTTCGCTTATCAGCATATGCATTTAAATAATATGCACATCCATTTAATGATTGAAAACTATAAAAGAAACTGAAATTGTTAATAAAACACAAAACAATATCCATGGAACGGGTATAACGCTCTGTCCCTGGCCAATTGGTAGCAAATTACCTCATGCCATTCTGCTGTACAAGCAGGCAGAAAAAACGTCTTATAGCTTAAAAAGACAAAAGAGATCATTAGCTGAAAGAATCAACCTGGTAATAAATTCCAGTGTGAGGCTGATACAAAGAACAAAGCCCAAAAGCATAGCGCTCACTTGAGCTGCTTTTAGATGGAATATAACACAATCGATTGGCGACTAACAAATTCAACTACCTGTATATCCTCTGAGTCTATGAGGCATAACTTCGGAATATGATGCAGGAGTTGTAAAACATTCCTACGATTTAGAATTAAATCATCAGCAGCAAAGAATAGCGTTTCCAGTAATAATGTTATACCATTAGTTCGCTGTGGGTTTTTCGGCACAGCCAGTCCCTCATATTTTTCTTTAGATGCAACACCATAGTCTTTAACCTTGTGTTTTACATCAGCCGCATAGCGCTTTTGTGCCAGGGTTTGAAACGCGGCACAAGTCCCCTCCGCTGGAATGCTAATTCGGACTGGAGGAGGTATGATAATCCCTCTCCTTTCTTGATTGCATGACAGTTCCGTACAGGGGAGAAGAAGAT
This sequence comes from Ambystoma mexicanum, assembly GCF_040938575.1. NCBI lineage: Eukaryota > Metazoa > Chordata > Amphibia > Caudata > Ambystomatidae > Ambystoma > Ambystoma mexicanum. Next base: position 433,408,140 of record NC_090931.1, on the reverse strand, counting down.
TTACTCTCAACATTTCCATCTAGCTCTTGTAATTCCACCAAATCGTCGTCCTCATCATATGAATAAGTTGATACATTCAGCAAGACATCTTGACCCATCCTTTTCTTGAATGTCTGTCATTTCCCTCTGACCCAGGAACTATAGCCATCAAGTATGTCTTGTGATTTTTTTTGTTTTATTTATAGAGCGAGAAAGTGCTATCCCATCACCTCGAAGATCGTTGGCTGAATCTCTTTCAGGAGCTGGGGGAGTTCTCAGATTACGCAAGAAGTATCTAGCATTATTTGATTTTAGCTTTTTCCCCCTTTTGCATATTTTAGGTTTCTTTTTATGTTTCCCCCTATCGTTAGTCATATTGGGGGATTCCCCTTGCTTTTTCTGTTGACAAAAGATCGGAAAGACCTTTTAAGGATGTTGTTGGTCTTAAACAATATCAAAAGGAAGCACAGAGACCATAGGTGCCTCCAACAAGGACATTCCGTTTGTTTGCAGGACCAACTAGATGCTCTTTGTTCCTATAATCTAATTCCTGGCGAAAAGCTCTGCCAATAGCATTGCTCCTTTCATTCGTAACATTGTCGACAGTCAAAGACGAAGTATGGTTTGTCGAAGTTTTAAGAGAAGATCCAATCTGGTGTATTCCATCTTCTGTGTTAACAGCTGTGTGATACTGGTCCACACAGGAATTGCGTTGAGGCTGGACAACCGTCGTAGGATTTGCGCTAACACCAATGGGCCCCATTTTAATCAAAGTCCATAGCCACTAGAAGGATTCAAGGATCGCATCCATCATGAGAGATTTATCAGAACTTCACCTCTCGCTAGGTCACAGTCTCCCCTGCCATTGTATAGATGTTTCTGCTTCTTGGTCTAACCTTGTTTGCACAGCAGACTTAAACTATTCTAAAATATTCCAATGGACCATCACGAGTAATGTTGGCCCGGTCCTTAGAATTGACGTTCAAGGTCTCGTACAGTTTTAAAAATGGGGCCAATGAAATTATCAGCACAGACATTATGTTGTTTTGCAGTTGAAAGACTGTTGCTGCTGAATGAGGTACATGTGTATTCAAAATATGTGAAAACACAGAACCATTTGGCGTGGAGGTAGAGGAGGTGGAATAATTCCGGGACTCAATCACAGAATCAGCAATTAGTTGTTTACAACAGGAACTTCGGGTTGAGGGGTTGAAAAGATTGTCCGTGTCCAATAATGTTTGCAATGGTAATGCAGCAGGTACCAATTCCGGGGGGTGGGGGGGCAGACCGACTCAAGGTGGTTGCAGGTATGTGGTCTAAAAGTGGTGAAAAACATACGGCCTCCACAGTATTTTGTCCCATTTGGATTTTAATCTCCACAATGTCACAAGAAAGTCTAGCTGCAATTGCTGATGCCGGGTTCTCCTTTTCCAGATCGTAGTCAAAAGGTTTTGGCAAACTCTCCCTCCCTCCCTCCCCCGGAGAGTCAATGCTTTAACCAAGTAGAACACAGGGTTCACCCAGATACTCCTAGGCCCTGGAGGAGTAGCCAGTATAACCCCCTCCCCCCCCACGCAACCTGTATCAAGTATTGTCAGTAGATTGTTAGCACCCTTTGCTGGCTCCACAGGGTCTACAAAAACTGAATCAAAGAGTTCTGCATCCGACAAATCAAAATCTTTAGATTACCATTCGACAGGGCGGAGAGCACATTAGTTGCGGTGCCTGAAATAAAAAATCTTTGTGTGGCAACGGAGAACTCGGACTCGCCACCGGTTCCAGTGGCTCTAGCTGTGTCGACGAAGACGAGTCATGTATTCTCAGTTGCCTTTGGGTATGCGCCCCCCCCCCGCCACCCCGTTTCCAGAGGCACCATAATTAATTTGGAAACAAGGCTCCCACAACATCCGATTCGTGGAACGTAGTAACGTGGCAGCCTGACTGAAGCTCGCCTGAACTCTGTTGGCAAACACCTGCGCTGGCGCTACACGCCTGGCTCCAATTTTAAAGGCAAATCCTTAAAGGTGTAGCACAGGACTCAAAGCATGTCTACGTTTCCTAACAGTGTAAGCTTGACTGATCTTTGTTGCCAAACTCGCACTGCAATTTTTTTACCGTCGGGCGATGGGCTCACGCTCTCCGCGCAGAGCTCATCTACTGACAAAAGGGGGGGGGGGGAAAATCATTTGCATTGCAGTTAAATCCTGTGGTGCTAAAGGCTTTCACACCCTTGGCAGGGGGGCTGACATAGCCGGTAACAGCCCACAGCCCTCGCCAAGGAGGCCCTTGCGCTACCGTTACCAGCCATGTCAGCATTCGCTGCGGGGTGAAAGCCACATTCAGTGACTAAATGTTCCAATGTCTCCAATTGCTCTTCATCCTAACACAATCTACAACATCTCATTAATTTTCTAGCACCCTCAACCTCCATAGTTAAAAACAGGACAAAGAAATCTTAAAATATTGTCCTCCATCTAGGGGAAGGGGAACCTCATAATACAGGACTCCGATTCACATAGCAGTTTTGCTCATGAGAGCACTACCTTTGAAATAATATAACTTCTAGTAGTCGTTAGCGTCCTGCGTCAATTTCCAATAGATCCTTTTTTATCCTTTGCAGATGAAAGTCCAGAATAGCCATCAATCGCTCTAATTGGGATTACATTATATTACACTTAGTTAACCATTCATTAAAACACTGAACCAGCGAATTTTACATTAAGGCATTCAGGTTACAAAACAAAGATTGTTCCTGCGGATGAAGATTCTATTCATAAAAAGCGAATGATTTCCAATTAATTTGTGTCGCAAAAGACAGCAGCCCTAGTTCATTTCCAATAACAGGGACCAGAACACAGTTCAGCAATCCCAGAACCAGTCTTCATCTACAGCCTTCAAAAGCTTGCCACTCCTTGCCCTAATATTCAGACAGGAGATCTAGATCATATAGTAGTGCCGGACTCACTTTGGCCCTCTATTAATTAATCAGTGGTGACATAAAATTTGGCATATTTGGGCCACGATAATTCTGCACTCCCTTTTCATACTGTTTCGATGCTCCATTTTACTCTGCAAGGCATAAAATAACTGGTACCGCATCACAATTCACTTGACAATGATGAATTGCTTTTCATTTTATAAATCATGTTGCACTAACTGCAATGTAATTTCAGAAAAGATTAGCATGTTTACTATTCTTTGCACCAAGCTGCAGGACAGTACAGGGCCTATACAAAGGAAATCAGAGATCCAGGCTGTAGGCTGACCCCAGCATTTCATTTTAATGAACACTTTGGCTGATGGAAACTGCAGATAAGGGTGACTGTGTGAGAGCTTGTCAGTCTTCGACTGCACATATTGAGAGAGAGTCAGGATGGTACTAAATAAGTTAGCCCTTCTCTCTGATCTGTCAATTTTTCCACCTCTGTTCCCCAGCATTTTTCTATTTCAATATTTGTTTGCACACTTTTGCATCCTTTATCCTTTACTGATGGTCTACCGCTTTTTTGGTTCACTTTTTTCTCTCGTGTATCCACCAGACCCTATAACTTTCCCTCTTGCCCATCTCCCATCATCTCTTCTGCGAGGCTCTTCTTTCACCGGTTTCTTTCTCACACATCATACTTCATAAATCAATTATATTCTAATTCCCCTCTCTCCGCTGCCCACCTTTACTGAGCTCTATATTCCACTCAGACTGCGATGGCCTTAAATATGATAGGCTTTCATGTGCGCATATTGCGTGCATACATCTGAAAGGATGTGAAAGGCAGAGTGTGCAAATGTGCATTTTTGGTGTGCATGCATGTGAAAGTCTATAGTTTGTGCCCCTGAAAAGCTATGCTGCATACAAAAGGTTAGGCTAAGAAGTATGTGTGAATGTGAAAGTCTGCACTGCTCATGCAAAGCTGCAGCGCCATGGTATGTAATGCTGTTTGTACATGCTACCATTTGGACACCGTCTTAAATTTAATGACTGCACCAAAAGCTAGGATTGTGGTTAACCCATCTATTACCAGGTTCTATAGTCGGGACCAACCATGCAACATGTAGGCTAGTCTTTTTTAATTAATGAACATGCCATGTGATGAGAACTTGATGTGCATGGGGACGTTAAACTTTCATGACAAAAGTGAACTTTGCTTTCCACTGAAAGTTGCCAGGCTTATAACTTGCGAGGCTCTGCAAAATAAATTCATGAAGCCTCCCCCAATCTGCATATGTATTGACATCGCTGGAAGTGATATCAAAGAAAATTAGCTCATATGTAGCCTTAGATGGTCAATGTAAAGATAGATTACATTACAAAAGTTTTTTTATAAGTAAGCCAGGAGACCACTTGTGGTATCATTATTATATATGAAGCAGTACCTGAAGTGAGCTTTTTTGTGTAGCGTGCACATGTCAACTGAATGGCTTGTTGGCACTTCTAATTCTGGAAGATAACCCAGTCAGATATCATGATTTGCCAAGGATCACACACTTTAGGTAATTGTGAAGCCAGGATTTGAGAGCAGTCTGCAACATAAGGTCCATACCCAAATATCTTCCCAGCTTTAGTTACAAATTTGCTAATCATATACGTTGAATTGCTAATCAAAATATTTTTCTTTAGCAGTAACAACAAATCAATTTTGCAAGACTAATTTATGCGTTGCTCGGGCTAAAATAGATTGGTATGCATACCTGGGTTTTTCAGTCTACCACATCCAATCAGTCTCCCTTAATTCTCCACGTAAAAGGAATTTTTGGACTTCCATTACGACACACCATGACCGTAGTCTTTTGTGTATGGATTGAAAGATCATTTGAGGTCCATATAATTTACCAATGCATTTGGCGAGAGCTAGTGGCCAACTGGAGTCTGATAAAAAATAATAAGATCAGCATACGCCAGATAGTGTAGATGCTTAGATGTCCAAAGACAGCGGGATTGCTTTTGTACTTTGAATATAGGAAACAAATATGCCAGATATAAATAAAAGTGCAGGTGCCAAAATGCACCCCTGATGCACTCCCACTGCTGTATTAACAGGTTCAGACCGGGTACCCTTTCCATCAAGCCTAACTCTTACATTGGTTCCCGAATGGAGTGGAAAAAAGATTTCAAGGAGACCCGGGAATACACCAACGTCTTAAGTTTCTCCCAAAGAATATCCCTATTACCCTATTGAAGGGAGACGATAGATCAATAGGCGATATATACAGGGGCTTCTTATCCGGTTTACTGGCTTTCATTAATAAAGCCAAAAGAAAACCATTTAACTGTGTTCCTAATCCTCTTCTGAATCCTGCTTGATATTCATCCACTCATCCCAGCGCCTTGGACCAGGCATTTAGCTCTCTTAGGACTACTGCAATATAAATGTTACTACTATAGTCCAAAAGGTGCTATGGGCCGATAATTTACCGGGGACAGTCGATCGTTTTTTTTTTAATTTTTATTCTCGGAATATGGCAGTTCGCCAGGATTCTGGAATTGTTTTGGTTGCCAAAATGCTTTGAAATAACAGGAATACAATACCTGCCCATAAATTGGGGTCAGCCTTCGGTATAAGATTAAGGATCCTGTCTGGGCCAGCTGCTCCTGCTGTGGAAGACTTGGCCACGGAAAGCCATCCGACAATGTCGTCTCTATCCACATCTAAGGAAGGGAATAGTTTCTTACCTGCAACTCCATTTCTCCAGCATTGGTATCTTTCATAAGACTCCACGTTGGTGGAAAACGTTTAACCGGCTGGAACTTTCGGAACAGACCCCTCATGAAGTGTTTCACCAGCCTGTCACTAAACAAGGGAGGCGACTGCCTCCTCCTCGTGAACCTAGAGATGGCCACCAGATGTACCTTTATTGATGAAAAAGATAATCTGCTCTTCGCCAGGTGTAGCAGATATGGTAGAAGCTGCTCCGGAGTTACCCTTAGAGGTTGCACTCCCGTCTGTCTTTGACACCACGTACAGAACCTTCTCCACTTACACGCGTACGACTTGTTGGTGGAAGGGGCCCGTGCCGCTTGCAGGATTCTCCGACAATCCGACGAAATGCTCAAGGCACCAAATTCCAAAAAGTCAGGAGCCAAGCTGTGAGATTGAGACCGTCTGGATTGTGATGCCACACTGTTCCTTCGTCCCGGGACAGGAGATTGGGAACCTTCGGGAACGTTATTGGTTGTCCACTGACAGGTGAAGCAGGTCGGAAAACCACAGCTGCCTCGGCCAACACGGTGCCACTAGGATGACCCGGCACCTGTACCTGCGTATCCACTGCAGAGTTCTCCTTATAAGAGGGAACGGAGGGGAGGCGAAGGAGAACGCTTCCCCCAGAGAACCTTCCTGTGGCCACCTGCTGGCATACCTTTCACACTTCTTGTTCATCTTCGTAGCGAAGAGATCCAGCAGAGGCCGTCCCCATTTCTCGAAGACCTTCGACAACTCTCCCATTCGTGTAGAGTCCGCTTGCTCATTCCTTACTCCCAGAAGATGAGCTACGATGGATATATCGTGTTTCAGAGCCCAATGCCACACCTTCTGAGCCTCGGTGGAAAGGGTTCTGGATCGCGTGCCCCCTTGCTTCCTCAAGTAAAACATCGCTGTCGTGTTGTCTGTCAATATTCTCACTAGGGACCCTCTGATGTGCGGCAGGAAAGACTTCAAGGCCTAGCGCACTGCTCTCAGTTCCAGAACGTTGATGTGCAGGAGAGACTCCCTCCGAGACAAACAACCTTGCGTTTGTAGAGTGTCCATGTGTGCTCCCCAGCCTGTCAGGGATGCGTCCGTCACTATGGTTAGCCGAAACTCTGGCTCCTGTAGGGGTACCCCTCTGGATAGATTCTGAAAGCTCTGCCACCACTGAAGAGCTAGTAGGAGCTTGTCGACGGTCAGTTTGTCCAACCAGACCCCTTGGGCCTGCGTCCACCGGTCCGCCAGAAACTCTTGAACCGGCCTCATGAACAGGCGGCAGTTGCCCACCAGAGGAATGCAGGACGCCATAGCGCCCAGAATCGACACATTGATTTTCAGCTGACTTGCCAATCAATTGAGTTTGGTGATTCTGTCGGGGGATGGCTTCACTAACTGACTGGGTCTCGAATTGCGCGCCCAGGAACACCAAGCTTCTCGACGGCGTTAACGAGGATTTCTCGAAGTTTAGTGCAAACCCCAGCCGTTGTAAGAGGTGCATGGTTGCCTGCAAACTTGTGTGAGTCGACATAGGGGAGGACCCCCTCACCAACCAGTCGTCGAGATACGGGTACACATGATGGCCTTGCGTTCTCAGCCAGGCCGCCACCGGGGCCAAACATTTCGTGAACGTTCTGGGAGAGGATTTCAGCCCAAAAGGAAGTACTGTGAACTGTTAGTGAGTCCGTCCTACCACAAACCTTAGGAACTTTCTGTGTCGCTGACACATCGGTATGTGGAAGCACGCGTCCTGCAAGTCCAGAGACGCCAGAAAGTCCCCTTCCTGAACTGACCGGATCACTTCCTGGAGCGTGAGCATCTTGAATTTTAGGCTTTTCAACGTCTTGTTTAGATCGCTCAGGTCTAGAATGGGACGCCACTTTTCGTTTGGTTTTTTTCACCACAAAGTATCTGGAATAAACCCCTGGTCCCCTCTGCGACGACGGAACCAAGTCTATAGCACTTTTTTGTAGTAGTGCTACTTCCTGCTGCAACACGCTCAGATGGGGTTGAGCTACAAACGCCGGTGGAATGTGCAGAGGTTTGCTTTTGAATTGCAGGGAATGTCCGTATCTTGCAGTGTCCAACACCCATTGATCCGTTATTTGCTCCCATTCGTCTATGTAGCACAATACCCTGCGTCCCAGAATGTTCCGATACTCGTCATGCATGGTCCTTGGTCTGCTTATCCCTCGTCGATGACGAGTAACCTGTTCTCTTCCTGGGGGCCTGGTAGTCTCGGCGTCGTTATGCAGCTTGAGAAGCCCGTCTGTATCCCTGGGAGGTGTATGCTGGCCTACTGAAGGCTCTGTCTCTCGATGCCGAGAATCTGGAGTTTCCCGATGCTCCCCTAAAGGGACGAAAAGACCTGAAACTTCGACCACTTTGGAGGGCCCCCAAGGAACGCGCCGTGTCGGAGTCCTCCTTCATGCCCTTCAGGGCCTCGTCCACCTTCTCGTCGAACAGAAGGTCTCCCTCAAAAGGCATATCCAGCACCTTGTATTGCACCTCTGGTCTAAAGTTGGTGCATTTTAGCCATGCTTGCCTTCGGAGACACCATTATGCACCTTTTTAAACCCCGATTCCGCAAGGTCCACTGCAATGTTTATGGCATGATTGGAGGCCTCTTCACCTTCCCTGACCAGTAACATCGCTGCCTTACGATGTTCTTCCGGAAGATGCTCCAGCCTATGCGTCAGTCGGTGCCACATCTCCCTGTCGTATCTGGCTACTATGGCCAGAGAATTGGCCGCTTTCACTGTGGTTGCTCCTACCAACAGCACTTTTTTGCCGAAGACATCCTGTCTTCTGGCTTCACTTTCCGGGGGGGGGGGTCGTGCACTTGTGCTGGGCCCTCGCCTTTCTCGCCGCCGACACCACTGAGTCAGGGGTTGGTTGGGAGGACAGACACTTGGGGGTAGCTTCTGGGGCCTTACATTTTTTCTCCAGGCGACCTTTTATTGCCGGTTCCGAGAAAGGGTGACGCATGGTCTGTAACCCCTCCTGCCACACAAAATCCAGGATGGGTACCGAAAACACTGACCTCTTTCCCATGTGGTCGAGAAGAAAGCAGTCCTTTTTCTCCTCTCCCTGGGCCAACCCGAATTTTGTACACGCTTTGGCCATCATGGCGTGAAATGGCCCAATGTCGTCCGGGGGAGACAGCTGAGCCGGGCTTCTCTGGGTTTCTAATTCCACCTCAGACTCCCAGGTTGGACCCCTGGAGGGGGAAAGTGAGACATCCGATAAGGTTCTCCTGTCCGAGTCCGAATCTATCAGTTCTCCTTCCTCGTGGCGTGGAGCTGAGAGGTCTCCACCCGCTGGCACTGCCGTGGGGGTTGACGGAGGTGACCGACGAGACGGGCCCGGTTCGTCGATGGCCGACCTGGCCGGAGTTGCTTGAGGTAGCCTCTCGTCCAGTGTCTTCAGCAACGTTTGTAATGTGGATAAAACCTCCAGCGACAAGAGTGACTGCGGATTGAGAAGAGGGGTAGACCCTGGAATGCTCCCGGAGGGAGGCCTGGTAATCCCTCGTAACCAGAGGTCTGCAGGGCCAGCTTCTCTCACATCCTCATCTCCCGAGGACACCGACAAGGCCTCTTGCTGCAGTAGGGTCTCTGGCAAAACCGGGTCGAATACTTCTGGTCGTCAGGCCTCTTGCGGGATCTCCGTCAACGAGGCTAAAGCTGGCCCTGTCATTGTCGCCACAGTCTGCGGCCCAAGAACAGTTGAGACCAATTGTGTCAGTGGCAGAGAAGTGGTTGACGACTGCCCTGCCGTCGGCGGCGGTGGTCGTGTAGGTCCCTGAGGCGTTCCCGCCTTTTCTGAACTCTACCTACGCTTCTCGACTCAAGGTCGATCTATGATGATCGCCCGAGGAGGATTTCGACTTTTCTTTTCTGTCTTTCTTCGTCGAAGAGGAGGATGACGAGGCTTTCTTCGACGAAGATTCCTTAGAATGGCTTTTCGATGATTCCTTCTCCACCGGTCGCGATTTCTTCACCGGAGGTTCCGATGATGTCGAGCGGCGCGGGGCCCCTGAAGATTTTGACGCTGAGGCCACGCTGCGCGTGGAGCCTACCTCCGAATGTGGGTATGCCCCCGCTCCATCGTTTAACCATGCCACTAGTCTTCGACTTCGATCTTTAAGAGTCTTCTGGGAGAAGCCCTTACATGTCGCACTTGTCTGCCGAATGATGAGGGTGTAGACAATATATGCAATCCATATGTCCGTCCCCCTCGTACACCTTCAACCCGCACGTAGCGCATGGGCGGAACAGCGCTTTTCCTGACATCAGGACAAAACTCCAACAGCACAACCTAGACAAAATAGTAGACTTCACGAGGTGCTCCCACTACTTTGGAGACGGTTGAAATCGGAAGGGAGCCGCAGGGGCGGGGCATTTATACCGATATGTTCTAGTGGGGCATGCATGGGCGGCCCCCAAAACAACGTAGATAGGTCAAGTGTCGGAAGTTTTCCAATGGGAAACGACTTTATAAGTGTAGTGAGGGTTCCCAGTCTGTCGAATGGAAATATTCCAAGTATGTGAATCCATGAAAGATCCAATGCTGGAGAACAAGATTTCCTCTCAAAAAGGTGTACAAGCATTTGTTTCCATATCAGCCTTACACATGGAGTGCAAATACTGGACCCAGACTGCTTCTTGGATGGGGTTCATCTGTATATACTCTTGAAAGCCAGAATCATAATTCATTAGTTTCCAGAAAGAATTGGTATCCTACTAGCTATTCTTTCCTCTTCCAGTTGATAGGTCCAAGCTTTCCGACCTCTCAGCCAGGTTTTATAATTCAATCCAAGTCTCCTTGTAGTTTTCCATCCAAACTAATTTTCCTCAGTTTATGAAGTGGTCGCCTCAGTTCCCGCTTTTTTTCCCTGAATTTTTTTATCATTGAAATACCTGTTTCTATTACCCACTCCCTTCTTCCCACAAACATTATTCCTATATCTTAATTCTACTATTGTAAATTTAAGAAAATTAGAGAAGTTGGGCACAGAAAAACAAATCAGGGAATTCTTCCCAATTAGCTGAGGCCAAACAGCTATACAAAGCCTTAATCAAATTAATGATAGAGCCTGGTTCCATCTTCTAGGATTTCCTGAATTGTTGACTGAAAGGTTAGTTGCCCGAGAGGACACCTTTGCATCTCAAGATAAACAAAATGAGCATCCTAAACGAGAATGGTCACTAGTCAATGTGTCAGATACAAAAATCATTACATGTATCATACATAACCTATGTAATTCTAAAACTTCCAACAATCACCTCTTTTGTTTTGCTGTAGTCACCCTGAGTGAGACGGGTATGCCCAGACGTGGGTCCCTTGCCTGCTGGGCCTAGAGATCCAAATCGACTCCTCACTGATGAAGCCCAATGAGGCCGAAACATGTCTGGGAATGCTTTTGGTATCGTGCAGAAGGGATGTGACCAAGCAATTTGGGCTGTGCTGACCCTTTTGGGGTGTGACCATTGTCGTCCCCTTTTTGTAATGGGTTGGCAGGTGAAGAATGATGATCTGGAGTGCGGCCCAGATCAATGCCAGAAGATTGAGATTCATTCTAAACCTTCCATCCATCACCACTTGTTTTGCTAAATTGAATTGTGTGCCATAACATGTGGAGTCATTGATGGCCCTTAACACCACTCGCGCTCTCCTGAGAATAAGCCTCGACTGCTCATCCACGTTCCTTAATTGGGTTTTAGTAAACCTCCCAGAGTTCCCTGCTCCCTAAAACTAGGGTGGCTAACAAACTTGCAGCAGACTAGATTCTAGAAATCCTTAAGGGTCCTAAGGAAGTAAAATGAAAATGTGAATAGGGGTGCACCCAAAAAGTATAGAGAGGTACCACTGCCACCCCCCGATCTGGGCTACAGCGAGTATGGGAGAAAGGCCCATAAAGTTAGAAGAAAGAGTGAATAGGGTTATTCTGCACTACTATGCATAAAGAGAGGTAGTAGTACTACACAACGGACTTCAATAAATAACTAGGTCATACTGCACTACTAGCCTTTAGGACAGAAAGGTACCCCAAAACAAAAGGAGTTGAACAGATGGGCAAGGATAAAAAGACCTCACATTACAGACATAGGTCAATATCACACAGTCAGTCAGCAGATAAGCTGTGGGTTTTATTGGAAGAGGGGAAAGCTACAAAAAGAAAAGCCTTTCCTAACAGACCAACTGCAGGCGTTACATGAGGGTGCCTATAATATTTCAAAGGTCCTCTAGTGAGGGTTGTAAAATCATCTAACCTAAAGGCAAGAGAGCTCCCAACAAAAAGAAAGATCAAATGCTTAATACTGATAGCTATGGCAAAGCAGTCACGCATACCTCGAGAGAAGCTGGTAATGAAGTATATACATTCCTAATACTTACCTCTTGAGAATGCATACCAGTATAATGCTAAATATACAGTTTACTATAAAATCACACAAACTATCTTTAAGGTCAAATAAGTATTATAGGTTAAAACAAGGCCTCGTAACGGTAATGGGGCACAGACAGACCCTGCCCATTTCTAAGCTAAACGTATGCCCAATACCTGGTAGCAGGCAAAATACATACAAGATTAAAGAATGGGGAAGAAAAGACAATAATAAACATACATTTACTAAGTTCTAATCAGGCCTCAAAGTGCCACACAGACAGTCACAGTAAATGCTCCCACTTCTAGAACATAGAAGCATTAATGATACAAATGAACACTATATTTTACATATAGCACCTGGAGGACAAAAGGGTTAACACTTTAACAGCAAGCCAAGAGGGCCACCAAAGGTTAGGACACAATATTACTTACAGTACCAGACTTATTACACTGCTAGAAATTTAGTGATAGAAAAAACAGTTAGATACAGTAAACACAGCTCCATAGGCAGAAGTGTAAAGTACCAGTATGTTGGTCAAAAACTCAAAGGAGTCCAGAGTGAGCCAGTGTCAATGTGCAGGTAGGTACAAAGAAAAGTAACTGTTAAATCTTTTTTTACCATTTGTTTGTATTTCATAAACCCACAAGTTTTATTTACCAGTTGTAAATAAATATAATGAAAGATCCCCAATAACCAAATTGAGATTTGATCAACTACCCTAACGGAAAAAAGAGCAGGTTAGGTGGCTGACAATACACAGCCATGTTTATTTTTATACAGGAAGAACAATCGTCTTTAGATCGAAAAAGAAAGTACAATAGATAGGAAATCACATTTGACTATAAGTACTGTGCTTCTTACAATGGAGTGAATTTGCGGGATATTCTGACCAGGTAAATGGAGCAGTCACCAGGGACAATACATAAGTAAACATTCATAGATTAAGGACAATGAACATGGGACATTTTTAAGTGCAAGTAAGCAGTACGGCCAGCTGTGCTCGGGATGTGGCCATGATGGTGAAGTGCTAGAGTGGAGGCAGGTTAGAGCTGAGGGAAACATTTTAGCTAGCAGCCAGATGAGAGGGAGGTCAAGGGGGTAACTCAGAGGCAAGGAGGTATGCTTTTAGTTTGGTTCTGAACAAATCCATGTGGACTGTTTCTGGGATGTCAGGGGAAGAGAATTCTATGCAATTAGAGAGAAGGAGGGAAGAGAGGAAGCACATGGAGGGCGAGGAGCCACAATGGAGGTTGAGGAGGCAGGGCAGAGAGCAGAGAATGCTTGTAGAGTTGGATAGATAAAGTGGGGCCTCACCATGTGGTTGTGATGGTCTATCACGAGTGACAAATATGCAGTTTTACTTTTTTGCACATGGTATGAAGATTTAAGCAAAATGATTTGTAAATTCCTTAAAGGATAGTTCCGGGACTTTTTTTTTTATTGTTCCTATGGTTCGGCCATGTGTTTTTAAGCATAAATCGGTAGATCGTAGAAAACTTTCCTATGGACCTTACCCGACTTTTCGTCCATTAACGCACTCGAAAACATCCGCCATTTTATGATAATCCTATCATTTCCCCCCCATCGCCCTGGCTCACCTGCTTTTGCGGCACTAAATCAAATCCCCCGCCCCTGAGCCTGACATCAGCAGACGCGTACCGCCCATTTCCCGTTTCGTGTCAACAATCGCTGCGCCTCAGCTAATGAAGTGTCGCCATGGAAATGGCAGGACGCCTCTTTCCTCAATAAGTATAAACACACCGTTTCACAACACACAGCAGCAGATTTTCGAATCCATTCCTCTCTCTGTGTTACTTTGAGTATTCTGTGACTCGTTTCTGTGCTCTGGTCAGCTACCTTCGTTGATTGTAGCCCGTGTGAACAGATACCAGTACCACCGCTATAAATTATTTTACTTTCTTTACCACACAATGGCTACAATAATGCCGTATATGTACGAGCCCGAGTACACCGAGAAGAACTACTGGAAAGGAAAGCACGCGAAAACGATGGGGATTCGGACGGCAGTTGGGAGGACCAGTCAACGGATGAAGAGCCTGGACCATGTCGCATGGACGGCGTCTCCACCTGGTGCACGTGCAATCGGTGCGAGCTAATGCCAACTGAGGAGGAGAACTGCTGCTGCCGTGAAAATTCCGGGTGCTTGGCCTACATTTCGGAAGGCGAGCCAAGTCCGCAATGCATCACCGAGCTGCCAGAGTTCAGGGAAGCCTGCCTCTCACGGACCGTGTTGAGGATGATGATGGTGCTTATGCACGAACTTCGCGGCACTGTTCGTCCGCGTAATCTGAGTAACGAGTAAGTATACTCTGGTTGTGATGTCAGTGATGCCACTACTATGTCATGGTCGTCTCCCACATATAAAATTACATCTACATATCATTCGAATGCATGTAAATTGGTTCCATATTGTGCATTTTCTAGATAGAATTTTTTTCAAAGCAAAATTACATGTTTTACCTGAATCGACATTGATAAGAAAGTTTTGTCATTTTAATACAGTTTGCATCTTTCATTTTCACAGGTGGTACAGGCTGGTGGCCTATCGTTGCTTCACTTGGTGGCTTCACGGGAGGCTCGGACACCGCGTTCGGAGAGTAATACCTGCCTGTGCGGTACTTGCCATTAGACAACATTTCCCCAGCGACAGTGGACAATACCGCGGATTTTCCCTGGGTGTGCTGCAACCGGAACTTTACAATGTGTAATGTTTATTATTTATGTTCAATTGAAATTAAGATCTAAAATAAAACCCAACATATATTTTAACAATGGTTGTTTTGATTTTTTAAATGAATCTAGTGTGTCTCCATTGAATAGTCTTCCTGTGCCTTGTCTTGTCACACCACATGTCTCCGGCCAGCATCCTCCCTCACGCAGGCCGCCCAATAAATCATCCTTTTGGGCACCGGGTACAGAGATGACCCCCTCTGGCCCGTGCCGCCCCGTGTCTCCTGCCAAGCATCCCCCCTCATGCTGGACGGCCCCCTGCAATCCACATAAGTGTGTCTCCATTCACGAGTCTTCCTGTGTCTTGTCTGCACGACCACCGCCCCAATCCACCCCCCCCGCCCTATCAAAGGCAGTTCGCACCGGGGTACTTGTGCTGGCAACTGGAGCTGTCAGGGAGCGATAAAGGCCAAGAGGTGCCAAAGACCATGTACACTTCAAAGTGGTCTATAGAGCATGGGTTGTTGTTCCCATGTCTACCTCCAGACCCCGTGTCTCCTGCCAAGCATCCCCCCTCACGCTGGACGGCCCCCTGCAAACCGCATAATGCCACGACATATACACGTCATTCATTCACAAACACACCCCAGTTTCGAATCCTTTATAACCCACTTCATATTTCTAATGAGCACTTCTTTGCGCTTTGCTAGTCAACCCGTGAAGGTGCTGGTTATCTGCTCTTCGTCTCTGTGAACTTCCGTGACCACTTCGAGGAAACTCCTCAGTTTGCAACCTGTGAACTGCTCACTGTTCTACGACAAGAAACTACTCTGATCCCTGCATCTAACTGTTTGTTCGTCAAGGTAAGGCCATGTACCATAATCATTTTGCGTCCAATTTCTTTTCGTTCAAGACAGTACATGCAAGGAACTAGTCACATGTTCTGAGTTTACATTGGTATTCATAGAGAATTGTTGATCTTTACTTTTCAGAACTTTCCACAATGCCTGCCTGTTCCATTGGCGGTTGCCCTTCGAAGACCCATAATAAATCTGAAGGTACTATAATGCATGTTTTCCCTAAAACAATAGATCAGATAAGAGAATGGGTCCGATATTGCGGATATCCACCGTCTGAGCTTGAAAGTAGAGTCCTAGAAGTCTTTGCGGACAAGAGGGGTGATCGATACCGCATCTGCAGCAGGCACTTTACCTCTGACATGTACTCCACATCATTGCTAATAAAGAAGAACACACCGCGAGCGAGGCGAAGATTGCTCTCAACCGCTATTCCCACTCTATTCGTCCACATCCCTCCACTGGTGAGTCAAGTTTACGTATTTATCTCTCGGCCTTGCGGTAGTGTGTAGCATTAGCTAACAATAATTTCCCCATTTATGTATCCACTCAATATGAAGGCGGAAGATTCTCCATCCGTGTCGTTATTGCAGTCATCAGCCACTTCAAGCGCCT
Organism: Ambystoma mexicanum; assembly: GCF_040938575.1. Lineage (NCBI taxonomy): Eukaryota > Metazoa > Chordata > Amphibia > Caudata > Ambystomatidae > Ambystoma > Ambystoma mexicanum. Next base: position 433,391,928 of record NC_090931.1, on the reverse strand, counting down.
ATCGGGTAATCTTACTTGGCTATTCTGCCACTGACTTGTTTTAGGCATGTAAATCAATAGTTTTAATTTATCGTGTATTTATTTTACCTAATGGTACACCCTTGTACTCGTCCTCTAGTCTTTGTTTTCAGTTCTAATTATTGTTATCCAAAATAATGCAAGTACTGTCTTTCAGGGAGATGCTGAGGAGTCCAACGTATTGACGACTACCGTTGATGTCACTCAGATGCTCGAGGTACGTTTCAGGACAGTTCCATCGATGGAGATCATCAGATCTTGCATTCTTGTAGCGTGATTGTTACACACAATGTTTCTTTCGTTTTTAGCCATTGATATGTCCTTCTGTCGTCGCCCTCCTATGTGTCTTCTTTTTTCAATATTGTGTTCATTACTAATGAAAGTCCTATGTTTCAGGGAGTCGATGGAGCATTAGTCCAAGAAGAAGGGGGAGCATGCAGTTACGGGTCGGCGCAACAGCTTGCAGAAGTGTGCACCGCAGTTACATCGTCCCTTGATGTTCTTATGCATTTCGAGGTATGGATACTGACAGTTCGATCAAGCGAAATCATATGACGTGATTACATCCGCTATACTTCCTTCTTTATTAACGCAAGTACTATGTTTCAGGGAGATGACGGAGCTTCTTCTACAAGAACATCACCCCTAGTAGTTGATGCAGATCTCTGGGTGGTGACACTTCCAACGATCGAGCAAATCGAATCATATTTACATATCCATTATTTATTTTAGACAACTGATCATTTGTGCAGGTCTATTTAAATGAGCCGTTCACGCCTGCACAAAGTTTGTTCTTTTTATCAAAATAGAAAACCATACTAATGCAATTACTGTGTTTCAGGGAGTCGCTGAAGCATCATCTTCAATAATATCATCAATGGAAGTCTATGAGGAGCCCGAGGTATGGATCTTGACAGTTCCATCTAACTAGATCAACAATGCGTGAATAATTGTCGTTTGAATGTTCTACACAAAGCGTTCATTCGTGTTTTGCTATTGAGATGTACGTGGGTATTGGTCCCCAAGTACATTTTGTGTTTTCGATATTATTATACATACTAATGAAAGTTCTATGTTTCAGGGAGTCGATGGAGCGTCAGTGCGTGATGGATGTGCTTATCATGAAAATATAGTCGTTGCAGCGCAAGAGGAAGTGGAGACATGCACACACGAGTCGGAGCAACAGCATCCTGATGTTGAAGTTCGAGGCAAGAAAGTTTCAAAGAAAAGAAAGCAAAAGAAGGTTAGTGTCCTGGTCACTATATTATGTTGTTTTTCACTGTTAATAGTTCAATACTGTAAGTTGTGTTTAAACTGAACATCCCTTTTCCAATCTGTCCTCTAGTTGCGAGTGGGTGTACGAACTAGATCTACACAGACAGTGAAGCGAACGAGAGATGTTGCTTGTCAAACCTTTTGGCAGGGACTTGAGACTGGAGATGCATCGTGCCAATGGGAAGAATATGAAGTGATTGACAACAGAGCTATACCACCACCAGCCATCGATAGTGAATGTCCTCCTGGTAGTTCGGATGCAGTCGGAGATCAATTCACAGAATCCACACCCGCAAAAACTAAGACCGCGAGAAAGTTGAAGAAATTGTTTTATTCACCCATCGCCGGAGAAGGAACAGATGTTGCAATGGAAGAAAATGAAGTGGACTACAATGAAACACCTTCAATATCACTGAACATAGCGGAAGACTATATCAGAGATTCTACCTTTCATGTGAGTGACATGTCTTCAACGTTACAGGCCGAACCAGCTGGGATGCAGAGTGACAGTATAAGGAAAGAGGCCAAATTCATTGTATTCGATAGTTGTTTGATTGATATTATTCGGTTGAAATGTGGGCATTCGGTAGGTGGGGAAGTATGTGGGGAGCCATTGATTAATGTGACTCGTGCAATTCGAGGCACTAACCTTAAAATACATGCCACCTGTACAAAATATCATCCTTTCTCACGGTCTGCACAACCCATGCTGGGACAACTGCCAGCAGGCAATCTACTTTGTGCAGCGGCTGCACTTTTTAGTGGTTCAAGTTTTAAAAAATTAGAGTCTTTCTTTCAGTTTGTGGGAATCCATTTCATTGCGAAAACTCAGTTCTACAAATACCAAACCGATTATCTATTTCCAGCCATTAGCGAAGCTTGGAGAATGGAAAAAATGTCTATTGATAGTACATTCGCGGGCAAACGGTTCAGGCTAGCCGGTGATGGACAGTGCGACAGCCCAGGATTTTCAGCCAAGTACTGCACCTACCACTTTCAGGACATGGAAAGTAAGAAAATTGTGAGTTCGGTGGTCGTGCAGGTGTCACAAAGTACATCCTCAGTGGCCATGGAGAAAGTTAGCTTTGTAGCATCATTGCAAGAACTACAATCGCGGGGAATGCTGATCGACCTGATAGCCACGGACAGACACGTTTCAATTGCCAAGACAATGAGAGAAGAGTACAAAAATATAAATCACCAATTTGACATTTGGCATCTTGCAAAAACAATCAATAAAAAATTGTCGGCTGCAGGTAAAAAAAAAAGATATGCAAGGTATTTCACAGTGGTCCAAGTCAATCAGCAACCATCTTTGGTGGAGCTCAAAAACATGTGGAGGGTCGTTGGAAATTCTACTGGAAAAATGGCGGTCAGTAATGCTACACTGTACAAACGTTCACCGCTGGAACACGAACCAACATTTCCACAATTGTGAACATGGCCATTTGTCCACAGAGGAGGCACGGAAGAAGAAGTGGTTGATTCCTTCATCACCCACTCACAAAGCCATTGAAAAGATTGTATTTGATAAAACTATAGCAAAAGCTTTGAGGGGACTCACGGAGTTCTGCCACACAGGAGATTTGGAGGTGTTCCACAATATGTGCCTAAAGTACAGGCCAAAACGATTGCATTTTGGCATGGAGGGCATGATAAATCGGACTCTTTTAGCGGTCTTGGCACATAACCATAATGTTAGCCGTCAACAAAGTAGGACGACCGGAACTTTAGGGACGCTTCGCTACAATAAGGCCTTCACTAAAAGAAGTAAACAATGGGTGATCAAACCAGTGTTTGAGGATATGCAATATGAGTTTATTGAGAGACTTATTGTTGACGTCCTAGATAGGCACATAAATGGAGTTGTGAACGAACCTGTGCAGGGGACAACTGCATTGCCACCCAACATTGCCTCTGTTCCATATCCACCTAAAGAAGAGCTCATTGAGAAATACACATCACGGTTTAAATGATTGTAATTTGATTGTCTGTTCTCTCGAGTCTCCTCATGTCGCAGGCCCATTGAATATGTGTATCTATCCAACCTTGTTCATTTGCGCATTAAATTAAACCAAACAGTAATATAAATCATTTTTCAAAAAATATAGAATGTCTCCGTATTTATGGTTCTGTGGGGCTGCAAAGCACGCAGACAAAATGCAAAGATGGAGTGTAAATTTCAAGTCCTGTGAGATGGTCTTACACTGAATGTAGCTAACTAGGAATGTGTGTTCGTTCAAAGTGAAGGTCAGCTGCTTTGATTTTTTTCTCGGGTGCCAGAATGGCCCACGACTCAGTATAAGGTTCTATTGTTATTTGACCTTGACAGGCCGGGACCACGTAAGAAACGATAATGAATATAATTTCAGAAACGAAAGCCATTTCATGTTCGTTCATTAGAAGAAATAACGTCGGCATAGAAGGAGTGGTATTTCGGGGCTGCCCTACGCACAGACACAATGGAAAATGCAAATATAATGTAAGTAACTCTTTAGATGAGTTTATACCGCAATTTAATTACTATACAGTAGCTTTAAAGACGGGTTAAGTTGTACTTGTTCGTTCTATGTGGCATATTGTTTTGTACCGCGCACTATCTTGTGGAGAACCGTCTCCTTTTACGGAAGCACCTCAAAACCTTCCTCTTTGCTTCTGCTTTCTCTCTCCCTCTCCCCTGCTACAACTGGTCCACTGTCTGCGACCTCGGTCCTGGGCCCTTCCACTCTCCACCTGCACTCCCTGTCAACCCCTGCACTGGGGGACTGTCTCAGTATCCTACAGCCCCCCCTTGACGTATAAAACCCAGTTGCACTGTCCTAGCTATGAAATAATTTCCCGACCTAATATATAAAATGAATAATTTTAATAAAGATCTGATGGTGAGACTAATTTCATTTTTTATGTTTTTCAAACAGGTACATCATCCATTATTGTCTGTGTCACGAGTACCAGACACCGGCGGATGGCTTCTATAATCGCCAATTGCTTCTCCGCGTGAACAACGTTAGCACCCTGACCATTTTGTGGGACGATCGCCAAGTACAAGTATGCCCTTACGCGGTACTAAGGCTAGATGCAACATACAGACCGTTGTGGTGGCCTAGTGCCTCGTTGTTGGAACAGCCATGCGATTATCAGTGCGACCGAAGAGCTTATTTTATTGTAAACCAACACCCTGTGTACTGCACACGAACATCGCTTGCCTCAAGACGAAATATTTTGGATCGAGAGCAAATAAAAATTCATTGATCTAAGACCCTGTGTACAGCAAAGGAACATCGTGTGCCTCGAAACGAACTTTTTGGAACGTGAGCAAATAAAAATGCAAATCGCTGAATATTCTCAAAACATTTGATGTCCAATAAATGTACTTTGCCAAATGTACAATCTAGCCGTTTGCTTTTAAACCACAGTTTCATATTCCGAATTGTGGCGCTGTATTGTGAGATGATCTAAGACCCTGTGTACAGCAAAGGAACATCGTGTGCCTCGAAACGAACTTTTTGGAACGTGAGCAAATAAAAATGCAAATCGCTGAATATTCTCAAAACATTTGATGTCAAATAAATGTACTTTACCAAATTTACAATCTTGCGGTTTAATTTAAAAGTACAGTTTCATATTCCCAATTGTGGCGCGCTGTGTTGTGTGAGCTCATCTGTGTTGATTTCCTGGTTCTGTGTGGAGTCGCGTAGAAGACGCCTGGGCGCGTTTGCCTACGCAGCACAGTCACGTCACGGATAGAGGCGGGGAATATGAATGTTTTGATCAAGTCTGTTTCAGGGGCGGGGGATTTGATTTAGTGCCGCAAAAGCAGGTGAGCCAGGGCGATGGGGGGAAATGATAGGATTATCATAAAATGGCGGATGTTTTCGAGTGCGTTAATGGACGAAAAGTCGGGTAAGGTCCATAGGAAAGTTTTCTACGATCTACCGATTTATGCTTAAAAACACATGGCCGAACCATAGGAACAATAAAAAAAAAGTCCCGGAACTATCCTTTAACTACGTATTTTGGGCTTTAGACAATGTCAACCAGCATATTTGTATTTTATGCTTGCTAATGACAAGAGTATATTGGGCACTAGAGAAACTCTTGCCTTCTGCTTCACAGACTCAGTCCAAAAAATGTGCCGTTATAATAGTTACGGAGTAATTATGATTTACAATTATTAAAAAGGGGTTTGATTTTATTATGGAATGTCTTTATTGTATAACATTATTGTAAGGTACATTCCTTAGATGATTCATTTTAATATGTTAAATGAACATTAAATTGAACTGTTGATTTGATGAAATGTATAAAAAGCGGTTTTAGAAGAATATTTAGGAATGATGTTTGCATGTTAAGTTTGCTACTGTTTGATTTTCCTAATAAACAAGATTTGACAGTCTTATTACACTGCTATACAAAATAACCGACAGTAACAGATATAGTAAACACATCCCACAAGCAGAAGTGTGATGGGGTGCATATATATATATATATATATATATATATATATATATATATAAATAAAACCAGAATACAAGCTAAAATTCCAGTCTCTTCGCCTAAACTTCCAGTGAGTTGAGGGCGACCCAGTGAAAAAATGTCGATGTACAGGTAAGTACTTCCCAAATCACTTTACGGCTCAGGCACTGTGAAACAGCACGCTGAACAAACGTCTTGTGTTACAGGTTGATTTACACAATCTGGTCACCAAGGCACTGAAACTCAAGCAAACAACGACACAGACTACCCAAAAGAAGGAACAAGTTACTTACCTGTAACTGTTGTTCTCCAGCATGGGTCTGGCATGGATTCACATGCTCATGAATATTCCCCGTCGTCAGGCTGGGAATCCTCGGTAAAGAAAAAAAAACAGTATCAGTTTCGTTTCTGATCTGTCTTTCGTAGTAATAACCAATCACTAGTCTCTGCGTCATACTGACCACAGCCAATGACTGCCCTCTACCTAAGCACCGCCTCTGGCAGCCATCTTCAGATTTGGAAGCACTTGAAGTGGCAGTATGACCAAGTGAAGAGCCGCAGAGGGGTAGGCGGGAGGGTTCGCATGTGAATCCATGCCAGACCCATGCTGGAGAACAACAGTTACAGGTAAGTAACTTGTTCCTTCTCCAGCATGGGGTCTGGCATGGATTCACATGCTCATGAATAAAGAATACATAGCAGTACACACATGCACAACCACGGGAGGTGGCAAAGGCTCAACATTAAGCATTACATCAAACTCAACATTAAGCATCTTACCTCCTCACCAGGCTCACCTCAGGCGAACAGGTTGCGCAGCACTGCTTGGCCGACCCTGGACTCCTCCCTGGAATCCCGATCGACGCAGTAGAATTTCGTGAAGGTGTGCGTCGACCTCCACGTAGCAGCCCTACATATGTCCAGCAGGGGCACACCAGAAAGGAACGCCGTGGTAGCTGCGATCGCTCTGGTGGAATGGGCTCTCGGACGGCCAGGCAGCGGTCGGTTTGCCAACCGATGACAGTACATGATACAGCCGGAGAGCCATCTGGAAATGGAAGCCTTCGAGAGAGCCTTCCCCTGATTGACAGGTCCAAAGTTCACAAAGAGTTGTGACGTCTTCCGAAAACACTTTGTGCGGTCCACGTAGAACTTCAGCGCTCTAGCCACATCCAGCGAGTGCAAAGTCCCCTCAGCCGGCGACGAAGGCGACGGGAAGAACACAGGCAACACCAAGGGTTCGTTGAGATGGAAGTCCGACGGTACCTTGGGCATGATGGAGGGGTGCGTCCTGAGCACTACCCTCGTGTCGTGAAAAGTCAAGTACGGGGCCTTGCAGGAAAGGGCCTGGATCTCTCCCACCCGTCGTGCGGAGGTGATGGCCACAAGAAACGCTGTTTTCCACGACAGAAACGTCAACGGGGCCGAGTGCAGAGGCTCGAACGGAGGTCCCACCCATGAGCTTGGTCAGCACCACGTTGAGCTCCCACGCCGGGGCCGGAGCCTTCACCAGCGGGAACGATCTGAACAGTCCCTTCATGAACTCTTTCACCAGACGATGAGACCACAAGGACGTCCGCCCCGTGGTTCTGGTGTATCGGGAGATCGCAGCAAGATGAATCTTGATGGACGCGTGTGCCAGACCAGCTTTGGCCAGCGTCAGCAGGTACGGCAGTACCTGGGGAGCCGTAATCCGTAGAGGGTTAATCTTCTGTGCGTGGCACCAGACAGAGAACCTCTTCCATTTGTGTCCGTAGCATTTAAGAGTCGAGGACGCCCTGGCCTTTGCAAGAACCTCTCTGCAGTCGGCCGGTATGTCGTATCCCCCAAACTCTAGCGCTGCAGGAGCCAGGCCTGCAAGTTCAGCGATTTCGGGTCGTGGTGGAGGATGGCGCCTCCTTCCCTGGAGAGTAGATCCGCGTCCACCGGCAGCCCGATTGGCGGGGACGCTGATAAGTCCAGAAGGTCCGGAAACCATATCTGCCTCGGCCACGCAGGTGCGACGAGGATCATCCTGCACCGTGACCTCTTGAGCTGGTTGACGAGCCGGATTAGCAGTGGCAAAGGAGGGAACGCGTAGAGGAACAGGCCCTCCCAGGGGAAAGAGAAAGCATCGCCCATGCTCCTCGCCTGGGGAAACCTGCCGGCGAACCTCCGGCACTTGGAGTTCGTCGCCGTCGCGAACAGGTTGATCTGGGGTGTGCCCCACCGTCGGAAGAGGCGATCCACTAGATCCTGCCGTAGTTCCCACTCGTGGTACGAGCGCAGCTCCCTGCTGAGTGAGTCGGCGATGGTGTTTTTTATCCCTGCCAGATGAAACGGCACCAGAAACATCCTTTGGGCGACGGCCCAATGCCACAGGTCCTGCGCCTCCTTGGACAGTGCTGGGGACCTGGTTCCGCCCTGTTTCCTGATGTAAAACATGGTGGTGGTGGTGTCGGTGAAGATCCTCACCACCTTGCCCTTGAGGGACGGAAGGAAGGACCTGAGGGCCCAGAACACTGCACGGAGCTCCAGGACGTTGATATGGAGGGACTTCTCCGTCGGGAGCCAAAGGCCTCTCGCGTGCAGATTTTCGGTGTGCGCTCCCCACCATTCCAGGGAGGCATCCGTGGTCACTGTCTCCTGGTGGTCTGGGGTCTGGAAGTCCATGCCCGCCGTCAGATGCGCGCGGGTGCCCCACCACCGGACCGCTCGGCGGAAACTCTCGTCGAGTGTGATCCTCTCCTCGAAACCGCCCGTCGTCTGGATCCAGCGCGCGTCCAGGAACTCCTGCAACGGGCGCATCCGGAGCCTGCACATGGGAATGAGGTAGATGCAAGAAGACATCATTCCGAGGAGGGACTTGATGGACCTCACCTTGGCCGCGTCGGAAACCAACATCCGCTGTACCTTGCCCAGGATGGACCTGGTCCTTTCCTCCGACGGGGAGGCCAGAAGGGACACTGTCGAGCTTCGCTCCCAGAAACAGTGCGTTTTGCGCGGGTACCAGGTGGGACTTGGCGTAGTTCACGGAGAATCCCAGGTCCGTGAGAAGGTGGACGGTCCTTGCCGTGTGCTCCACGGCGAGCTCCCTCGTCTTGGCTCGGATGAGCCAGTCGTCCAGGTAGGGGTAGACGTGGATCCCCTCGCGGCGCAGCTGCCCCGCCACCGGTGCAAGGCACTTGGTGAATACCCTGGGTGCCGACCGTAGTCCGAAGGGGAGGGCTTTGAACTGGTAGTGACGCCCTTGGACCACAAACCTGAGGAATTTTCGGTGCCCCTTTAGGATGGGAATATGGAAGTAGGCATCCTCCAAATCCAACGACGACAGGAAGTCTCCCTCCTCCAGCTGACCCAGGACGTGCTGGAGGGTGACCATCCGGAACTTCTGCGCCTTGATGAACTTGTTCAGACGTTGCAGGTCTAGGATGGGGCGCCATCCTCCCGTCTTCTTCTTCACGAGGAAGTATCTCGAGTAAACTCCGGAGCCCCGAAGCCTCTTTGGGACGAGTTCGATGGCGCCCTTCCTGAGCATCGCCCTTACCTCAAGGAGAAGCTGAGGGACGTGAAGCTCTTTCCTGGCCACGGGGGGGACGCGCGGGCACCTTCTTTGAAACTCGAGCGCGTGGCCCCGGGCTAAGGCGTCCAGCACCCAACGGTCGGTGGAGATGGACTCCCACACGCTGACGAAGCTCGCTAGCTGGCCTCCCACCGGGGTGCTTTGGTGGGGGCCCGACCCCACGGCCGGTTCAATCCTGTTTCGACGAGGCTTTGCCGCCTTGACCTCCTTGGCGACGATGGCGGGGTCCGCCAGACTTGCCTCGTCCTCTGTAGGCCTCCTGAGACGAGCGGGCCGCTTGCCGGTAGGTGGAGAAACCGCCGCCGGAACCTTTGGAGGCGCCCTTGCCTCCGCTGCTCCGAAAGGGCGTCCGTCGTTGCTGCAGAACCCCAAGGGCCCGGGCCGTCTCAGTGTCCGCTTTAATGGCCTGAAGGGAATCGTCCACTGTTTTCCCAAACAGGTTGTTCCCATCGAACGGCATGTCCAGGACTCTGGTCTGTACGTCTTGACGGAAGTCCGTAGCCTTGAGCCATCCACGCCGCCTAAGGCACACGCCGTTGCCCAACTGGCGAAACCCAGTGTCGGCGATGTCTGTCGCAATAGTGATGGCGTGGTCCGACGCCACCTCACCTTCCTGTAGGATCTCCAGGGCATCCGCCCTCTTGTCGTCCGGTAGGAAGTCCAGCAGGGGAGCCAGTTTGTACCATAGCTCCCTGTCGTAGCGGGCCACGATAGCCAAGGCGTTGGCCGCTTTAATCGTCGTTGCTGCAGACGAGATGACCCTGCGTCCCATAGCGTCCAATTTCTTTCCCTCGCCGTCCGGTGGGGAAGTCGATGTGGAGGTCGCACCCCCCCGCTTTCTTCCTGGCCGCCGTGGAGACGACAGAGTCCGGGGTAGGCTGCGCCCAGAGGCACACGGGGGCCGCGTCCGGGACCCGGTACTTCTTCTCGTACCGGTCTCTTCTAGCTGGCGTCGTGGAAGGGTTCTTGAGGAGGGCGAGGCCCTCATCCCAAATGTCGTCCAGTAGAGGCACCGCAAGGACCGTCTTCCTCTTGGCCTCGCGCTGTTGATAAAGGAATCCTTCCTTTTTCTTCTCCTCAGGGCAGAGTTGGAAAAGCTCGGATGCCCTGGCGATCATGGAGTGGAACGATCCAATCTCGTCGGGCGGAGAAGCCCTGGTGGGAGGTGACGACGGTAGATCCTCGTCGTATACCTCGTCGTCCGTGCCCGTCGCTGCCGCGTCAGTCCCCGTATCATCCCCTCGGGTGTACGGGGAGGAGGGCTGGATGGGGCGCGACGGCTGAAAAGGAGGTGGAGGGTGAATCCTTTTCTTGGGTGGGGGAACACCAGAAGGTCCCGGTTCAGGATCCCCCGACGGGAGAGGTTCCTCCGTCGGCAACGGTAGTCTCGTCCTTATCTCTGAGCATAAGGACTGTATAGCCAACAAAATGGCCGCCGAGTTGTCTTGCGGCGCTGGCAGAGGGGAATCCGACGGGCGATCAGTGGCCCCGTCGGCACCCTCGACCATGTCGTCGCCACCTGCGTCGGGATCCATCCCGACGGGCCGGTCTTCTTCCACGCCAAGGCCCTGGCTTAAGACCTCGATCAGCTCTTCCTCCGAGGTTGAAGCCGAATCTATGACGACGCCCTGCCCCCCCTTTTTCTTCCCCGCCGGGGATTTCACGGGGGTCCTATCGATGGGTACAAAAGAGGACTCCCTCCGAGGTGGCAGGGAGACTCTGAGCCCCGAGGTCGCCACCACTGGTGTAGCCTCCACAGGCTGAGCCAGGGCCGCCGTGACAGCTTCGATAGAGGGCTTGGCCGGATGGATTAAGGCCTTCACCACCTTCGGTGCGCTCACCGCCTTATCCTTGAGGGGGGGACACTGCCTCGCTCCCCCTCCGATGGGGCCTTCGAGCTCGACCGGGGCCTCTCCAGGAGCTTCGCCGGGTGCTCGCCCTTCCTCTTACCCGACCCAGAGCGTTGGCTCGTGGCTGAAGGTGCCGGGGAAGGTGCGCCCTGCCTGGCGCCCGTAGAGCCCGACCGTTCGGCGCTCCCGGTGCCAGCGGACTCGCGGTGCTTGGCCTTGAGTTGGACCCCCATCGCCGGGGCGTCCTCAAAGGTCTTCCAAGACCGCTCGGATTTCTTCCTCTTCTTCTCGCCCGACGGGCTCTTCCCTTCCAGCCAGTTGGCGAGACGTTGATGGCGGTCCTTCATGGTCCGCTCCGACATATTGCCGCAAAACGCACAGTCCTTCTCCACGTGCGTCTTGTCCTCATGTAAGCAGTAGAGACAAAAGGAGTGTTCGTCCTCCTTAAAGACGTTCTGCAGCTGGCATCCAGGGCAGACCCTGAACAGCTTTCCGGGCGTCGAGCTTCCCTTCTCCTGGGCCATGTCCGGGCCTGAGAAGCTTCTGGAGTCCTCCAAAAGCGTAGCTCGACGAATTCTTCACCCTTGAGGGGCGCAGACGAATCCGACACGGGTCCCCGTTGATCGGATGGAGAGTCGGTGGAGCTTGAGGCTCTTTTGACCGAAAAAAACAAAGTTTTTTAGAAAAAACGTGAAAAAATAGCACTAACGCTCGAGAGCAATAGCACGAGGATCCCAACACATGAACGTGCGGTAAAAATCTGAAGGTGGCTGCCAGAGGCGGTGCTTAGGTAGAGGGCAGTCATTGGCTGTGGTCAGTATGACGCAGAGACCAGTGATTGGTTATTACTACGAAAGACAGATCAGAAACGAAACTGATACTGTTTTTTTTTTTCTTTACCGAGGATTCCCAGCCTGACGACGGGGAATATTCATGAGCATGTGAATCCATGCCAGACCCCATGCTGGAGAAGCAGCTTCCTTTCTAGGAGTGTGACCCATCAGCCATGACTGAAGATGATACTAGGAAGAGGGAGGAACCCAATCAACTAGATTCAGGAAGCCATACATCAGAAAACAGACTGACAGGAGAAACATTGCAGGCAACCCAATATGGCCCAAATGAAGAGCAATTCCAACCTCAAAGAGCTACAAACAGAAGGGTACAACGGGAACGTAGTGAAAAAACAGCTCAGAAAAAGTCCCATAGGACATCCAGTTCAGTGGACTAGTAGGAAGACTAGAGACGAACAAGGAAGGACATCCAGAAGCCAAAAGACGAAACCAAAGTGAAGGGAAAGGACACAGGACCCACACAGTATGACCAGACCTCGTCCTTGTTAGCAGTAGCATAGTTGCACAGCAGAAATCCTCCAGCAGCAACTAAGTTAATCTAATAAAGGTCCAGCAGAGTTGGAAGTGTCAGAGGGTCCCCTACACCTACCCTTTCAATCATGGGCTGGCTTAAGCCAGCTGTTGAATTACACTAAAGGCAGACACATAAAATGTGGCGGCCAGACCATCAGGCTGGCCCTAAAAACCTTCAAACACTCAGGTGCAGCACGAAGTTTATGTATTGACCGGTCTAGGACCAGGGACCACTTCAAACCACTACTTAAGAATGCAGGTCTGGGCTCAGAGTGAAACCAGGCATGCACAACAGGCATTTTATGCCTTAGTTGCCTTGTGGTTTCCCTAAACAAAGGAATGGGCCACAACATTTGCTACAGTAGGAATTTTAAAAAAAAACATTAGTACCCCAATGGATACCATAACGGTACACTGGGCTGCTACTGTGATGAGTTCTGCTGCGCCGCTAGTGGAGCCAAAACTAAATTACATCTTCCACCAGCCGAGTCAACAAAACCATTGTAGGGCGATATGATGACTTTAAACCCAACATGGGGTGCTTAAAAAGCAACCTCATCATAGGAGTCACATGGGATAACACTGGAAAACAGTCGAAAGCATTGCAGTAGAAGTCATTCTGAAAAGGAAAATAAGATCCTAAAAAAAAAAACAAAAAAAAAATGGGGATGCTATACAAAAGGAAAGCAGAGCCCCAAAAAGTTTATTCTGCCCTCACAGGCCCAGAGGGTCAGTGTTGGGTGAGATGGAGGTAGTAAAGAGCCACTTATCAGTTTAAAGTTGTGTTCGGGAGGAGTTTGTGTTGGCCCGACTCTTCAAAATCTTTGTGAACGATCAAAGACTCGTTTACAAAGCAGATGGCAGAAGCCACAAAAATGTATGGTTTTGTGTTCCAGTACTGCTATTTGCAGATCATTCTGTACAAAAGATTGGGTTTAGGAAACCGGTGGCAGCATTCGAGACACACAGAAAGTAACATTTTGGTTAAAGATTATGCTGCATTTGACACTTGCAAGCTCCATCAGTGGGTCTTTCTGGTAATAGAAAGGGCCCAGAGGATGATGAATGGGTAGGAGTATTAAAGCCCCACTCACTGAGGACCCCGAGGATGATGAATGGGTAGGAGTATTAAAGCCCCACTCACTGTGAACAAAGCTGAAGTGGTAGCGGAAATATATTATGAGGGTGGGCTAACCTGGGCATGATAGCAATGACTGGAGATAGAGGCAGACGGTGATGAGCACGCCTTGCCCGTTGCGGGAGCCGACAGAAACGGACTTCCAGTGCTTGGCATGGTCTTGGACCCCCACGGTTGGAGCGCCCTCAAAGGACTTAGAAGCTCGCTCCTCAGGCTGGCTGGTCCTGAGTAAGGCATGCCCCTGCTTGCCGCTCGGGGATAGGCCTTGACGTTGAAACACACCACTAACCTACTCTGGCGATCCTCGAGGGTGCGTTTGGAGAACCCAAGGTAGATTTCACAATCCGCTTTCCTGTTGTCCAGATGGAGACAGTAGAGGCACTGGGAGTGTTTGTCCTCCGCAAACACATTCCTCAATCCGCAGCTGGAGCAGAGCTTGAAGAGGGAGCCTCCCTCCTCCTCCTCCGACATGGACCGGAGTGCGGTGTAGACCAGATGGCCTTCTGGAATGTTAGATGAAACTCGACGATTCTTGCCCTCGAGGGGCGTTGAAAGACGATGACAAACTGATCCCTGCTTGCTGGTCAAAGGAACGAAAGAGTACATGGGCTCTATTTCACAAAAATAGGAACTTTTTCATCGAAAAAGCGTGAAAATGTAGAAAAGCTCCCGGAGCAAAACACGAGGACTCCCAACACTTGAACGTGTTGTAAAAATATGAAGATGGCTGCCAGAGGAGGGACTTGGGGAGAGGGCATTCATTGTCTGGGAGCAGTATGATCCAGAGCTCAGGGAATGGTTTATACGAGAAAGAGTTTGGAAGTGAAAGTGAAACCGTTTTTTTCCTTTTACCAAGGATTCCTGGCCTGACATGGAATATTCATGAGCATGCGAATCCATGCCAGACCCCATGCTGGAGAAATAAAATTATTGGTTAATTAGTAAATAAGTAAGGCTGGGGTAGTGGCTGGGTAGGGTGGTTGCATTGGTGAAGGGTAGACCGGGTCTGGGTCGGGAGGGTGGTGGGAAGGGTGGGCAGTTAGTGAGGGCGAGGGGGCGTGGGTGGCGAGTTGGAGTAAGGGGGTGGATGGAGCAGGGTTGGGGGTAGATCGGGTCTGGGTGGGTGGGGGTAGAGAGGGAGGGGGTAGAGTGGCTGGGGTTAAAGAAAGTGGGGGTGGGTGATGGTAGTTGGTTGGGGGTCAAAAAAATATGGGAGGACTGGACCAAATTAGCCCAAACAAAACCCAACCAGCACACAATGTGGGTGGGCATGGGTTCAGAGAGAGTAGGAGGGTGTTAGAGAGGGTGGTGAGCAGAGAGCGGGGTGGGGGGCAGAAAGCAGCCTCAGGGGGACAAAAATAATCTGTCGGAAGTAGCACAGAAATAGCCCAACGTGAAATCACTGTGGAGCTGGGAATGGCCAGCACCTGACCTACTTCTTACAAAGCTGCTGATGGGAGCAAATATTGTTAGAGAACCTCGTTGGGTAGAACGGGAGAGGTGTTTGAAATAAAGAGATTTGAGTGATTTGCCCGTTTCATGCCATGGCTTTGCCGGTTGCTATGCCAACCAGATATTCTCAGGCCAAGAATCCCCATTCCACTCTTCTGTAACAATGGTTTTGGCAATTTTCATTCGCCACACCCAAAAAGGTTACTCCTGATTCGTGAAAACTGTCCATTAGATGACAGAGATATAAACTAAAAGAATTGATGACAGAGCAGAGCCCCAATTGACGCCAGGTCAACTAAGTAGTGCGGGAATAGAACAGTCCAAGATGTACTTGTTGAATATGGTCTTTCAAAAATCATTACCCATTTAAGGGCTGTGCCCTGGATGCCCATATTGTGAAGTCCGTCTAGCATTAATGCATTGTTCACCATATCTAATGCTGCCTCAGATGTGCCCTAGTCACCTAAGTAATCTAGGACGCAGATGGTAGCCAATTCTGCACTCTGTGAGAGTCTAAAACCCATTTGTGCGTCATCTAAAAGCACGTAGTTCTTAACATAATTTTTAATCTACTCAACAATAATCCTTTCAAGCTGTTTAGCTACAAAGGGCAGCTGAGAAATGGGTTGGATGTTGTTACGGTCTGATGGATCTAGGTTGGCTTTTTTAAATAAAGGTTTAATCCCAAAGCTTAGGAAAGGTGCAGAGGGAGAGAGAAGAATTAAAGAGAAAATATCCTCTAGATGTAGAGGGCTGATGTCACAGGCAATTCTGGGTGGGAAAATATCCAAGGGGTAGCCAGAGCATTTGGCTGGAGCATTGGGTAGACTATTACAGTGGAAAGCAGGGAGGAAAACTGTGGTTTAATGTATTACAAGCCTTAAGTAACTTAAGGAACTCAGTTACCAATAAGGAATCAACAGTCCTGCCCTAGTGCGTGGGCAATTACAAGGCATAAAATAAGCAGTGTTGCATAGCAATTTGCTATGCAATTCTGTTGATTTGCTAATTAAACTGGCACTTGTGTAGCACAGCTTGCTATTTAAATTAACATGTTCAAAGAAAGCATAGCTCACCCTGCATTCCTCTTGCCCTCAGGGTTGTCTGCACCCTCTTTTCCCTGTTCACAAGCGCTAATGGAGAGAGAGAGAGGGCAACAGTAATCTCTATTCTTAAAATTGCCAAAGGCCATTAAAAAAAGTATCAGTACCGCAGATGGCGTCTCCGAGTACCAGTAGTGAAATACCACTATCATAGGTCAACAGGTTTGAAATGATTTCCTTGGGTCTACCTGGCTTGGGTTTGAGGTTATTAGCGGTCCTGCCTTACTCCGAAAGAAGTATAATGCTATATTGAAAATCATATCAATGACAGGCAAGGGCCATCATATCCACCTGACAATTACCCTGCCTGCCGCAACACCATACTACATACTTAGTCTCATGCTAGGACTTTCCTTTAACTTTGAGAACCTTTTGATTCATGAAACATCTGATCTTCTCCTTGCAGAGCAAATGATGGGTCAAGCATGTGTATCCTACAATATACGGACACTGCCCTATGCAACACAGACTGTAGCAGCTGCACAGAGCTTTGCACTGAAAACCGGTTTTCATATTTTTGTTATATCCATTTGTGTACATTCATGCAGCTAACTTAGATTTTACAGACACTCATCTCACTAATGTCTCACTTCAGCAGTACACAAAATGCTGTATTGTTGCTCATTTTATGTCTTGGGTACAAACATCTGGTGACATTACAAATAGGAGTACAAAATGTCTAATCAAATATGTAGATTTGCTAAGACATTTTTAATTGGCAAACTAATACATTTTTGAAAACTAACAAATGCCTTGAATTAGCCTGCAAAAGTTATCTGTAAGAAATTTCCTCGAATTAGCAGAGAAGTCTTAGCCCATTACTACTAGTTTTCCATAGACTACCACAGAGAAAAGCATGCAGGTATTGTAATTTTGCACTTAAGGGTTTTGTTCAGGGAAGGCAGCAACTTAACTGATGAGTCAGAGGGACCCCTCATGAGAGTCCTACATCAGATACCAAAGACAAGGCACAGCATGGCTGCAAGTAAGGAATTTATGTGATGGGAGTTTTACTTGGCGAACAAAAGGGTATAGAAAAGCAAGCCTCAAATCCCCAAAAAAAAACAGTTACTCGAGGTAAGTCAGACGAAACTGGGAGGCTACTCACGCCAGTGGCTGCGATGAAGGTGACCCAGGGGTTGCGGGTGCAAAGGTGATTTTTCGGGTCAGGATTAGGAATGGTGATAGTCTCTTCCGGCCTCCACTTGCAGAAAGGAGCAGGACCACAAGATTCCCAATGGAGTAAGAACTCTTTCTGTGATCCTCAATCTTGCGGTGACGCAGCAAGGGCCGGCAGGCACCGGTGAAGAGGACAAAAAAGGGATTATTCACCAACAAAACTACTCTGCCTGGTTGCCAGGAGTAGCAGCAGGTCCACAAAGATGTACCTCAACAGTGTCGTAGAGCAAGGTGACCAGCCAACAAGGCGATTTGGTGTCCCAGCATTGGAAGGTTATTCAGGCCTTCTGAACTAGAGGCTCACAGATTTCAGGAGGTCCCCAAACGATACGTAGGATGGTAAACCAGTTGTGCACAATGATTCAAGGAAGGGAGACACCAGGGGTAGGCTAACCGGAGTTGAGGGGCAGAGCTTTGTCTTACAGGAGTTGGCTTGGGCAATGGCAGTTCCAACAGAGGTCCCAGCTTCCTTCAAGGTCTATCGGTCCTTGGGATCCAAGTTCCATTGGTTGACTCACTAATGGATACAAAACCTCCCCAGACATAAAATGTTGGAATGGGGCGAGTCCAGTTCACTTATGCAGCATTCAGACTCTGAGAACCTAAGCAATCATGGAGAAGCAGCTCAAAGGTGTTCATGACATCACCTAGGGCCTGGATGAAAACACTGCTATTTTCATGAAACACCTAGGAACTCGTACCTTGTAGCATGTAATATGTAGCCTGTCCTGTCACTCGCTTGGTACGTTGTCTTTATGTCTGCACACTGATGCCTGCGGGCTTTGGCGCATTACAAACAAATAAAAATAAAATAAATTCTGGTCTGCAAGGCCCAAGTAAAAACCAGTTCCAAGCACACAGCTCATCTTCCCAGACTCTAGACTGTGCCCATTAAAGAACAGGATCAAAGATGGCCATTCCTACTGCTGAACAAGAGGAAGAAGGACACACAGCCTGTGGTTACACAAAGATGGGGCTTAAACAGTTTAGACATTTTGCCAATGTAGTGGGGAAAAGGCAACCCTCACTAAAATAACGTGCTCAGAAGTTTGTCAGTAAAATATCAAAAGAAGGTCAACACAGCCACCTGCTTTTCAGGAACACAATGTAAAAGTAAAACAATCACATTGGGGGAATTTTATACTGGATGAATTGGTAAAACAAAGCATACAAGAAAGGTGTAATGCATTTACCCCTTGCTTTACCATTCTGGGCCATTTTCAATAAATAATTTTTAAGGTGGACAAGGGGCACGAAGAAGCATTAATATTTCTGCTGTGCTTTCCTCGTCAATCTTCAAAGTACAATTTGTTTTAGATTTGCAAGAGATTTTTTAATTCAAGTCTGGATTCCTTTGAAATACACCTCTATTTAGCAACTGCTAAAAGCAGGACGATTTAACGGTAATCCATTGTAAATGTCCTCGGCAAAGCACGATTTGTAGGTGGAATTTAATAGTCTTAAACATAGAAAGGAATGAAAGAGTAACAACGACTTAGACGGTTTTCAATGTTTGATTTAACACTTCATTTTGTAAACATCGAAAATTGCATGAACAGGACCGAACAAACACTCAAATGCTAACATTGGCGGATCCCTGGATGGATTTTACCCCTTTCATAAAATCAGCTTCTCCGGAGGACAGGATACCCCTGCACTACTAGCCAAAAGATCAGTGCTACATAAAAAAGTCAAATGGGGCAAAAAGGCCCTATGAGCTGGCAGAGTCAGGAAGGACTACCGTTACCAAAGAAAATGACTTCTAGAGGCAATTGGGGCGGTAAAAGCACCTCAAATTGCAACAATGTGAGAACAAACTAAATAAGCAAGCAAATATGCTGGGGATCTCGAAGGAATGCAGCTTAAAAGCAGCACAAAGGAAACAAATATATTTGCTAACAGCTGGCTTTGAAGGTTGAAAGTGGAATTATGCACTGCATGCAGAGAGGCTTTGCACCACAGAAAACCATGGGACAGGGATCCTGCACTCATGCATGAGAGGGGTCTTGGAATCACAATACAAAGACAAAACACATCCCGCACTATAGGAGGAGTAAAGGATAGGAGGGGAAACTGTACTAGTGGACAGGACCGCGTTTTAAAGAGTTGGAAGGGGCTCCAGCCCTTTGGAGTGAAACTTGTAGTCTGGAAGAATCCACAGTGTTCTGATTCTCCTATAACATGTGTGTGTTTTTTTTTTAAAAAAAAATTTAAGTGCACTAGGAGCTTAATTGTAGGCTCTGCGTTCCACTTTCATATTTTGGAGTGATCGGACTTCAACCGTAACAAGTAATGTCACACTGATATCCCGAAAAATGTTGTTCAGAGGGTCTTCTTGAATGACAAAAGGGTCAGGAGTAATCCTATGCCAGTGGAGTCCATTGCCTGTAGCAGTGTTAATTAGCCTGGTCCTGCCAAAATGTTCATAAAGTGCCTTACCTGACATCCTTCCCCACAGTCATGGCTGCAATGACCTTCTTCACTGCCTCCTTCCTCTTCTCCTTCTTTTCATTGTTAAGCTCAGCTTTCAATTCGAAGATCTCACCTGAAACATAGCAGTTAAAGTGTGACTGGGTAACTGTCTCCACAGTCCAAAGACATGCATCTGTATCACAAAGCAAATTACAAAGGCTGTTGCCTAGTGCTACATGCCATCAACCAAACAGCACCATTTACAGCATGAGACACAATGTACTCTAGTTAATGGGACTAAATCTGCATAAAGCTACCCAGATAGTGCATACGAAACCCCCTTCAGTGACCTTAATATTCTGACTGCATCCATAGCCATGGCTTTTAATTGCCAAAGGAGTAGATCAGAGAACATATTAAAATCCCAGTCCCCTCATAACATCCGAGGTCCCTTAACTTTTAGCTTTACTTTCCTTGGGTGTGGCCCATGGAACTCTCAAGTAAAGATGAAATTAAACAAAACAAAGTCAAACTCCCATGAGATGCAAGAACTCAGCTGCATAATGTACTGATATTAACCAAATGGCTGGTCTAGACTGCATGGGCCCCTTTAATTAAAAAGTTTGCAACAATTGTAGGGTGGGGGAATTCTCTGACAACACAATTGCTCATGACATGTATGCAGAAGAGAAAGAAGGTTAAAAGAAAAATTATCACCTGCAGACATTGAAGGGCGGAATCTGCACACCACGGACATTCAGACTATGCCCATTAGGGCTGAAATTCCAGCCTCTTCTACAGTTTAGTAAAGGTTGTATACCAAAATGTACAGCTTGGCTGACCTACAGTAGCGCTGTGGTAACAATGTGCCTAAAGAGCCGAGAAACAACTTTTGTACAGATCCTGATCACACAACCCAAACTGTACGCATCGGCCTATGCAGAAAGTACAGAGTCTTCACACCTACCTCTATGCCAGTAGCACAGTCATGGTACCAATTAGCACCCCCTGCTTTTGCCAGGGAAGCCCTCTGAGAAAACACACAGGTCTAGTTCACCCTGCTGTCAACCAGAATTCAACATAACTAAGCTGGGGGCATACAAACATTGAGAAGGGGCCCGCGAAACAGAGTAAACAAGACAAATCTACAACACTGCCAGTGTAACAGGGGTCCCATTTTATGTTTTGCAGCATCAGGAAAGTGAATTTCCTGCAACAAAGCAAGAGCATTGTTCTGCAAATAGAAGATAGAGAATGTTTCACTCTGTCTCTGCCCTTTTCCATACACCCACACTTTCCAGGCACCACATGCCTGATATCTGCAATCAAGCAACCCCTGGAGAACACAGTAGAACAGCCATCGGTTTAACTTTTAAGGATAGGGTATATATCTGCAGAGGTTATGTCTCTGCTCCTTACCTAAGCAATACAAGTCATTTAGGGGAACAACCTTTACAATAAACACAAGTAAAAGGATACCAAACTATGTGGCATCCCTCCACAAATCTGCACAGGCAATTCAATTAACTCAAGGGAACTATCAATGTAGTCCTTTTCTGAAGGGTGGACAGATCATTCTGGGAGTAACATCATTAACATTTCCTTTTGGAAAGGAATCATATCACTCTCCTAATATTTTAACGATTACAACATCCTGGGAAACTGTCTGCAAGGAGATACCACATCACAAAGGAGGCAGCCATTTCAGTCGTTTGCAGGATATGTCACCTAGTACACGCTGGGAAGAACTGGGCAACTCTTGAGTCCTGTGAAATCAATATCTGTTTTGGGACTCGTGGAGCCATCAAGAAGATACCCTGGAGTGTCCCCTCCCTCATGAGCCTACAGTTTCCCCTTTGGGGAGATGTCCCCTGTATAGACAACCAGGAAATGATTTCATAAAGATTGAGGGAAAGCATCCTACACTAATCACAAACAAATCAGAGTGCTGCTAGGGAGTAAAGACCTAGAGAACATGAACCTCAAGAAATGTATTTACACAATTTTGTGTACACTGAATGTCCGATGCATGCACTGGGCGTGGTCCACAAGTCCACTTTCAGAAAGATTCCTCGTCGAGTGCACATTGGGTACGCAAGCCCAGAGTGAATCGCAGAACAGATGCCGAATAAAAGCGGTTTCAAAACTGGCTTACACACCAAGAGCAAATTTGATGAAAGCAAGAAAATGCATTCCAGCACCCAATGCCTTCAGGGATTGCATATTCACCTGGTCAATAGGCCACCTGAGCCTAACCAATAGATGTTGGTCATCCTCTTTGAGCCCTCTGGCATGGAGAGAGGAGTGTGAGACAAACTATATTATTGGAGTGGATCCAAAAACTCATTATACATGGGGAAAATGGACATGAGGACTGTAAGAAACCTGAGGGTATCCTCACTTCTACTCCGCCTGGATCCTCTGCTCAGGTGGTCAGGGAAAGGCCATCGCTCTTGGATCCTGACCCTGCAAGGTGGAGAAGCGAGGGAGGATCACCTGGGTGGAGGGTCCTTGGGGACTGGGAGTGGGGTGCCCATAGGCGAGACACTGTATCCCCTTTCTGACTGACCAACCTAAGCCCCCCCCCCCCCCCCCGTCACCCCCAGCCTTTATAGGCTACTGCAAAACAGTTACCTTCATTTCCACATACTTGACCTCTGAAAGTACTGGGACGAGTAAGAGACGACTAAGGGTAATGAACACTAAAACCTCAGTTCACCACTTTGGTACTGGACAAAGAAGATGCCTGCAGAGTGCTTTGTAAGTCAGGTATGTCCCTTTAACTATGGTCAGGCAAGCCCAATTGGGAATCCACACCTGCAACCTGTCAAGTGGTTGCAGGTGTACAAAGGGAGACTATTGAAACAGCAAAGTGAGCAGCAGGGAGGCCTGAGTGGGAGAGCGCAGAAGTGAAAACCACTCTGGTGGGGCCTCAGAAAGCCAGGACGTCAGATGATGTCCCAGACAACCTATGGAGCTCAAGGCAAGTCGAGCAGTTGGGTTGCCACAGGTGTGGAAGCCTCTGTTGCCCAGAGACAGCATCTGGGGCTTCGAACAAGGAACAAGAGAAGGGATGCTGTCCGTGTCCATGGAGCCAGGTTGCAGAGCTGTCTATTTAAATTACCATGTTCGAAGAAAACACACCTGACCCTGCATTCTTCTCTTGCCCTCAAGGCTCTCGAAACCCCCTTCCTTTGTTCACAGCAAGTTCAAAGGGGGAAAAAAGTGGGTGTAGCAGTAATGATTTCCTCAACATTTTAAAGCGCCAAGTAACTGTGGGATTGTTAGCCAGTTTCTTTATTAAATAATTTCAGACCAACAGTAATCAGGATGATCATTGCATTAAACTAACTATATTCTCTTTAGCAAGGACTAGTATATGTTACCTTTATTTTTATTAACTCAGTCCTGCCGTTCAATTCCTAAAAAATGTTGGTAAATAAAGCATAATTACAGCTTGGCTACTACAAAACACTCAATGATCACCCAGATAGAGGATTTTGATAGAAAACCTAGTTCTGTGACCTGCTGGTTGCAAATATATGTGCAGTTGGCCCTCAACCCAGGAGCTGACTGCAAACTCCTTGGCATTCAATTTCATCAACTCGTCGCATTCCAGCTAACCTAAAAGCAACAGTTCACAAACTACGAGTTTGCTCAATTCTCGACCCGCTACACGATCCACTACAGCGCCATTGCGTAACCTCCAAGTTTTGCCTTTACTCTTACATAATTAATAAACAAAGCTCACTACAGGTTTAGGCAAAGTCAACCGTTCTAGTCAGTCTCCAGATTATATTGAATATTAGGACCCACGAGAGGCATTGCAGGTGGAATCTACAAGTAACTATGCACTTTCCAAACCAGCCCTTATGCACCTCAACCCTGGCTGTCATCTTGGTGCCTAGTCTCCAAGCCGCATCTCGCAAGTTTGTGGACATCTGTTGTTTTTCCAGTTTGAATACCACCTAGTGTCAGGGCTGGTTTATCTCCCTTGCACACCTCTAATTTTTCTCAAGTAACTAATTTTCAAACTAATCCAAGAGTGCACCCTGCATTCGGAAATATATTATTCCAAGCTGCATCACCCTCACTGGTGTCCCTCACCCCATAGCTCCCTCATCAGAGTGCTGCATCACACTTCTCCTCACTCACACGTGCACCTTCAGACTGCCACCAGGTGCTGGAAATAGATATTTCCAATTATGTAGATATTTGTTTGTAGTTTGTAAACGAAAGAAGGCAGTGTTTATTCATGCCACGCCTGCTTCACTTAAAAATGAAAAAAATGATCAGCACTTCAGGTGGCAGCCGGGAGCCATTAGCAATAAATACTGCTTATGCGGGTGGCTGAGTTGGTAACTCTGCACTCAGGCCTACTACCTAGCTCAGGCTGAATAGTCGTTACCATTCCCGACCACCCCGAAAGCGGTATTTATCGCTACATTGAATCAAGTCAATATACATTTTAGGTAAAGTCCATCTGAAGTTTCAAATTATCTTTCCTGATCGAACACCATTCTCCTTAGTCTCCAGCTACGACTTTCTTACAACATTAAACTTTTAGATTCATGAAACTTGTAACCTGTTTGCACAGCGCATTATGGGGAATGTATAAAGTATAAAGTGTGCGCTGCGCTGCCCTGCAGAACATAGACTGCAAACAGCTGCACAGACCATTGCACTGAAAAATGTTTTCAGAGCCTTTTTAATATATCAATTGTATGGGGTACATGTGTCCTTTTATGCAGGTAAACTTTCAATTACATCTCACTAATTTCATGAGTACACACAAATGCTGTATTGTTGCTCGTTGTGTCTTGGGTACGAATAACCTCTAGTGACATTAAAAATAATTGTACAAAATTGCTAATCAAATAAGTTTGTTAATGTTAAAAGGTATTTGTCCCGTGCATCGTCACCAATAGAATTGGTCCTAAGTGCTGATCTGCAAACAAGAAGGTGGGGTGGGATAGTCAGGAGAAGAGGGAGTAGGAAAGTGTGAGAAGTGGTGCGATGTTGGCAGCTTCAGGTCCGTTTACACTGTGCGCGAAGCTTTGGTGTGAATATCGGAACAATGCGAGACCTATTGTGCAGTTGGTGCAGTTTATGTGTTTTTTGTTGCGGTGTGGTGAAGTCGTGCGGTTTGCTGATAGAGAAGTTAGCTGTGTGGATTTGCATGTGAGTTAGGTATGCAGAGATTTGAGCGTATGGTTAGTTGGTTATATTTCTTATTCCTTATAAATCTTGTTCCATGTATCCGGTTGTCCAATAGGTAGGCATATTTTCAACTTTTTTTCCTGTCCGTCTAATTGTTGCGAGTGATGACATGGCACGTTCCCGCTGGTGTTTTTTATTTTTAACTTAGTGTACTAGGAAGGGGCGTGTCTTGCCCCCCACTCTGATATTGGTGCAGTAAATTAGCAGTCGCCCATTCCCTTGCTATCGATTTTCTGTTGGTGGTCCATTGTTCCCTGTGTGTAGTTTGAAGGCCAGGTGTTATTGATAAATCTTCCCTGCCCTTCCATCCCAATCTGTGCTAATTCTATGGTATTGTCCTATCATATCGATCTTTCAGTAGGTAAGGAACAAGTTACTTACCTTTAACTGTTGTTTTCCAGCATGGGTCTGGCATGGATTCACATGCTTATGAATATTCCCAGTCAGGCTGGGAATCCTCGGTAAAGAAAAAATCAGTTTAATTTCTGAACTGTCTTTCTCCTAATAACCAATCACTGGTCTCTGGGTCATACTGCCCTCAGCCAATGAAGGCCCTCTACCTAAGCCCCTCCTCTGGCAGCCATCTTCAGATTTGGTAGCACGTAAAGTGGCAGTAGGACTAAGAAGAGCCGCAGAGGGGTAGGCGGGATGGTTTGCATGTAAATCCATGCCCGACCCATGCTGGAGAACATTAGTTACAGGTAAGTAACTTGTTCCTTCTCCAGTTTGGGGGTCTGGCATGGATTCACATGCTCATGAATAAAAGAATACATAGCAGTACACACACGCACAACCATGGGAGGTGGCATGGCTCAACATTAAGCATTTCAATAACTCAACATTAAGCATCTCTTACTTCTTCACCAGGCTCACCTTCAAGTGAACAGTTTGCGCAGCACTGCTTGGCTGACTCTGGACTCCTCCCTGGAATCCCGGTCGACGCAGTAGAACTTTGTGAAGGTGTGCAGCGTCCTCCACGTAGCCGCCCTGCAGATGTCCAGCAGGGGTACACCAGACAGGAACGCAGTAGTTGCAGCGATCGCTCTGGTCGAATGGGCTCTCGGGCGGCCAGGCAACGGTCGGTTTGCCAACCGGTGACAATGGGTGATCAAGCCGGAGAGCCATCTGGAAATGGAAGCCTTGAAGAAGGCCTTCCCTTGGTTCACAGGGCCAAAGTTCACAACAGCTGTGAGGGCTTCCTAAAATTCCTTGTGCGGTCCACGTAGAACTTCAGCGCTCTAGCCACATCCAACGAGTGCAAAGTCCTCTCAGCCGGCGACGGGAAGAAAACAGGTAACACCAAGGGCTCGTTGAGATGAAAGTCAGACGGCACTTTGGGCATGAAGGAGGAGTAGAGAGGCTTACAGGAGAGAGCCTGGATCTCTCCCACTCGTCGTGCAGAGGTGATGGCCACCAGAAACGCTGTCTTCCACGATAGGAATTTCAGCGGTGTCAAATGCAAAGGCTCGAACGGAGGACCCATGAGCCTAGTCAGCACCACATTGAGCTCCCACGCCAGGGCAGGAACCTTCACCAGCGTGGAACGAGCGGAAAAGTCCTTTCATGAACTCCTTAACCAGGCGATGCGACCACAGCAACGATCGCCCCGGAGTTCTGGTGGAGCAGGTTATAGCCGCCAGATGGATTTTGATAGAAGCGTGCACCAGCCCCGCCTTGGCCAGCGACAGCAAGTACAGCAGCACTTGAGGGGCCGTAATCCGTATAGGGTTTATTTTCTGTGCACGGCACCAGACGGTGAACCTCTTCCATTTATGTCCATAGCACTAAGAGTCGAAGAAGCCCTGGCCATGGCAAGTACCTCCTTGCAGTCTGCCGGGATCTCGTATCCTGCAAACTCTAGCGCTGCAGGAGCCAGGCCCCCGGGTCGTAGTGCAGAATCGCGCCTCCTTCCCTGGCGAGAAGATCTGCGTCTGCCGCAAGCTTGACAGGAGTGGACGCTGACATGTCCAGAAGGTCCGGGTACCAGATCTGCCTCGGCCATGCCAGTGCGACGAGGATCATCCTGCACTGGGAGTCGCAGGAGCAACGGCAACAGTGGGAACGCATAGAGAAAAAGGCAGTCCCAGCGGAATGAGAACGCATCCCCCATGCTCCCCGGCTGGGGAAACCTGCTGGCGAACCTCCAACACTTGGTGTTCGTCGCCGACATAAACAGATCGATCTGGGGATTGCCCCATTGTCGAAACAGTAGGTCCACCTGATCCTGCCGAAGTTCCCACCCGTGGCAAGAGTGCAGCTCCCTGCTGAGTGAGTCGGCTACATTGTTCTTCACTCCTGCCAGATGAAAGGGTACCATGACCATCCTCTGGGCGACGGCCCAGTGCCATAGGTCCTGCGCTTCCTTGGAGAGCTGGGGATCTGGTGCCCCCCCTCCCCCAACCCTGCTTCCGGAAGTAGAATATCATGGTGGTGTTGGTGAAGACCTGCACCACCTTGCCCTTGGGGGACGGAAGGAATGACTTGAGGGCCCAAAACACAGCTCGGAGCTCCAGGATGTTGATGTGCAGCAACTTCTCCTCTGGGAGCCACAGGCCTCTTGCGTGGAGATTTCTGGTATGTGCGCTCCATCCCTCCAGGGAGGCGATCGTCGTCACCGTCTCCTGATGCGCTGGGGTATGAAAGTCTGTGCCCCCGCGAAATGCAATGGACACACCACCACCAAATTGCTCGCCGGAATGTCTCGACACTTAACGGGTGGTGAGGAACACCTTCAGCGGCCGCATACGCAGCCTGCACAGCCGAACGAGGTAGACGCATGACAACATCATGCCGAGCAGGGACTTGATGGACCTCACCCTCGCAACTTCCATGGTCAACAGCCGTTGTACCTTGTCCAGGATGGCTTTTATCCTTTCCTCTGACGGTGAAGCTAGGCACACCACTGTGTTGAGCCTGGCTCCCAGGAACCGAGCGTCCTGCGATGGCTCCAAGCAGGTCTTTGCATAGTTTAGTTTATCGAGAACCCCATTTCCGTGAGCCGGCAGATGGTCCTCGCTGTGTGCGACAGCGAGTTCCCTTGACTTCGCTCGGATGAACCAATCGTCCAGATAGGGGTAGACGTGGATACCCTGCAGGCACATCCGCGCCACCATCGGTGCCAGGCACTTGGTGAAGACCCTTGGGACCGACTTCAAACTGAACGGAAGGGCCTTGAATTGATAATGCCGTCCTTGGACCACGAAGCACAGAAACTTTCGATGCCCCTTGTGAATGGGGATGTGGAAATAAGCATCCTCCAAATCCAGCGACAACAGCAAGTCTCCTTCCTCCAGCTGTTCCAGCACGTGCTGAAGGGTGACCATCCGGAACTTCTGGGATTTTATGTATTTGTTGAGGCGGCTGAGGTCTAGGATGGGCCGCCAACCGCCGGTCTTCCGGACGAGAATATACCGCAAGTATACTCCAGAGCCACAGAGCCTCTCCGGGACGTGTTCTATCGCGCCCTTTTTTAGCATTGCTCGTACCTCTAGAAGCAGCTGTGGAATGTGGCTTTCTTTCCTGGCCACAGGTGGAAAACAGGGACACTTCCTTTGGAACTCCAGTGTCCGTGGGCCAGGGCATCCAGCACCCAACGGTTGGTGTAGATGGATTTCAACACGCCAACGAAGTTCACCAGCCAGCTTCCCACTGGGGTGCTCGGGTGGGGGCCTGACGTCACGGGCGGTTCAGTCCTGCTTCGCTGAGGCCTTACCACCTTGGGCCCCTTGGCGACGCCGACAATGTCCTTCAGCCGTGCTGCAGCCTCTGTAGGCCTCCTGGGACGAAGAACGGGCCGCTTGACGGTACGAAGAGCTGCCACCGAATCCTTTGGAGGCACCCTGTGACTTGCCTCTGGAGGACCGAAAGAACAGCCGTCGTCGTTGGAGTGAGCCCAAGGCACGGGCCGTATCGGCGTCTGCCTTAATGGCCTGCAGTGACTCGTCCACCGCCCTGCCGAACAAGTTGTCCCCGTCGAAGGGCATGTCCAGTACCCTTGTCTGTACATCCTGAAGGAAGTCGGTGGCCCCGAGCCAACCACGCCGGCGAAGGCAAACGCTGTTGCCCATCTGGCGAAACCCGGTGTCGGCAATGTCCGTGGCCACCGTGATGGCATGGTCTGAAGCCACCTCGCCTTCTTGTAGGATTTCAAGAACCTCCGCCCTCTTGTCGTCTGGGAGGAAGTGCAGCAGGGGGGCGATGTTAAACCACAGCTCCCTATCGTAGCCGGCCATGATAGCGAGAGCGTTGGCCGCCTTAATGGCCGTCGCCAACAAGATGACCTGATGTCCCATAGCGTCCAGCTTCTTCCCCTTGCCGACCGGCGGGGAAGTGGGAGTCGATGCCGCCGAACCTGCAGATTTCTTCCTGGCCGCTGTGGAGCCCACAGAGTCCGGGGACGGCTGCGCTCTGGAGGAACATCGGTGCAGAGTCTGGAACCCGGTATTTCTTCTCGTACCGGTCTCTCTTCGCCGGGGTCGAGGATGGGTTCTTAAGGAGGGACAGCCATTCATCCCAGATATTGTCCAACAGCGGGACCGAGAGCACAGTCTTCCTTTTGGCCTCTCGTCGCTGATAAAGGGATCCCTCTTTCTGTTCTTCAGGGCGCAGCTGAAAAAGCTCTGAGGCCCTAGCGATCATGGCGTGAAACGAGCCAATTTTGTTGGGCAGAGACGCCCGGGGTAGCTGCGACAGGAGATCTGTTCCGTTGTCGCTGCCGTTGTCTGTCGCAGTCGTCGCTGTCTCCGTCTCATCCCTCGGCAGGGGATGGAGGTGAAGAATGGCAGGGTGGGGTGGATGGACTCGCCTCTGCTTGGGTGGAGGGTCCCCCGACGGTCCAGGTGCCGCTGGATCACCCGCCGGAGGCAATGGCATCCTTGTCCTTATTTCTGAGCACAGGGTGTGCAGGGCTTGTAGGATGTCCTCTGACCTGTCAGTCGGTAGGGAGAGCGGTTGCGAAGGGAGCGTCGTGGAGTCCTCTGGTTCCTCGCCACCGTGCCGCCCCTCAACGGTTCCCTCGTCACTTTCCACGTCTGCCTCGTCGGGGTCCTTCCTGT
Source organism: Ambystoma mexicanum (assembly GCF_040938575.1). Lineage (NCBI taxonomy): Eukaryota > Metazoa > Chordata > Amphibia > Caudata > Ambystomatidae > Ambystoma > Ambystoma mexicanum. The sequence goes on along the minus strand of NC_090931.1, from coordinate 433,361,822 downwards.
AGGAACTGGCCTCGACAAACTTCTTGTCAAGGACTGCCTTAAGGCCCGAAAGCTTATCCTCGGAGGAGATAGAGTCCGGCCGGACTACCATGCTCTGCCCCCCACCCTCTTCTCAGCCAGGGGCTTCACAGGGGTCTTTTCGATGGCCAGGAAAAACTAGTCCTCCAGGTGGGCAGGGAAACTCTTGGCTTGGGGGTCGTCTTCAGTGGGGCCGCATCTGCGGTCTTCGCCAGGGACGCTACCACTCCCACAATTGAAGCCTTAGCCTGGTGAATCTAGGCCTTCACAACCTTAGGCGCGCGTCTGAGCGCTTCACTGTGGGGGAGCGGGGTGGGGGGGGGGGGGGGGTCAACGACTCGCTCCCCCTTGGCTTTCTCCGTCGGAGTCGACCGGGCCTTCTCCTGAAGCTTACCAGGGTGGTCTGACTTCCTTTTCGTCAAGCCGGAGTGTTGGCTCGTGTTCGACGGCATTGGCGATGCTGCACCCGGGCTGACTGCTGCAGAGCCCGTACCAACGGCGCTCCTGGTGCCAGCGGACTTGCGGTGCTTTGCCTTATGTTGGGCCCCCGTCGCCGGAGCACCCTCAAAGGTCTTAGAAGACTGCTCAGATTTCTTCTTGGGAGAAGTATGCTGCCGGGGCTCACCTGCCGCCGGGTTCTTCATCTCCAGCCAATCGGAGAGCCGCTTGTGACGGTCCTTCATGGTGCGGGAGGACATGTCCTTGCAGAAGGCACAGGCCTCCTCCATGTTCGATTGGTCTGAGTGAAGGCAATAGAGGTACAAGGAGTGCCCATAGTCCGAGAAAATGTTGTGTAGTCCACATCATGGGCAAATCCTGAACAGAGGCGTCAAGTCTCCCTTATCTTCGGCCATGTCCACGCGGGGTAGGCCTCAAGAATCATCCGATTGCTCCAAGAAGTGGAACTCAACAATAATCGGCCTTGAAGGGCGTAGAAGTTTCCAAAAACTGGTCCCTGTTAAATCGGATGATGAATTGGTGGGGCTTGAGGCCCAATTGACCTACAAAAATAGAGAAAACTCTGAAAATACGCAGTAAAAGCTTGAGAGCTAAGCACGAGGACTCCCACAGTTGAACGTGCGGTAAAAATCTGAAGATGGCTGCCAGAGGAGGGGCTTAGGTAGAGGGCAGTCATTGGCTGGGGGCAGTATGACCCAGGGACAGTGATTGGTTATTAGGAGAAAGACAGTTCAGAAACGAAACAAACTGATTTTTTCCTTTACCGAGGATTTCCAGCCCGACGACAGGGAATATTCATGAGCATGTGAATCCATGGCAGAACTCATGCTGTAGAAGTTGATATGCTGTAGCTTGTTCTTCCTTGACTTCTGTTTATGGGCGATAGCTTAGTGGGATCGGGAGGATCGGTTTCTTCACTCAGCATTGTTTCAGCTGTGTATATGCCCTTGTGGGAGTTCTTCTAGTTATGGATTGAAGAGCCATAATTTGAGGAGTTTTCTGAATAGTAGGCGATTTCTTGAGTTAGGTACGTTTGGTAGCTCATTCCAAGTTTTTGAGGCGAGAGGGAGAAGATCCTCCAAATGTTCTTTTGTTGTAGCGTTTTGGTTCCAAACAGAGGTCACTGCTCGATCGGAGCGTCCTTGTTGGGTGATGTAGGCTCTTAGCAACTCTGTGCCTTGCTCGTGGATTGGATTTGATGAAGAAAAGTTTAATTAGCAAAATCTGCTAATCAATTTTTGAAAACTAATTTATGCCTTTCTATGAAGTGTAATAGATCTGTCTGTGCAGGATAGGGCAAAGAAAGAGTTCCATGGATGCAGGTGTCGTGTGCTCCTGGAGGGTGCATGCCCAAGAGGTATTGTGTATAATAGCAAGCCCTCTGACAGTCTTTTCTTGGCAATCCTAGTGTTGGATGCTGTAACCTGTGAGAATGAGGACGGACAGGATGTGTGTAGAGGTAGTCGTGACTGAATGTCTTTGTGATAAAGAGTGGGAGGTGTGAGTGGTGATGAGATCATCAATTTCTGCTATATGTAGTACTACAGAACAGCATTAATGAGCATAAATATTAGGGAAGAATATTTGCTTTTTTCTTTTCCACCCCATTGTTTTTTAGGATCTCTGTGGTCTTTTTCTTGTCAGATGGACTTCTACTGAAGTCCCCCTGCAACGTCAACCCTTTTATAGTATACCAATGGAAAAGCCAGTGTACACAGGCCAAAGCTCTGTTGGATGGAGGTTTTAATGGGGGAGTGGGAGGAGAGTCATTTATTTTGTTATGTTAGAAAGATAGTGCTTAATCAAATTAATTTTTGTTTATATATGTAATGTTTCCATTGTCATAGAAAGTTGTCAGTGGGATAGAGAAGCTACAGCAGTATTTCAAAAACACAGTAGGAACACTATTTCCTAAGGCAGCAGCTCCCTCTAGCAACAGGCGAAGCAGGCAGTCTCTACTGCACATGACTGCATCGGACAAACATACATCTGGCCTTTTATTATATCGTATGATGGTCCTATGGTAACCCATGTGACTCCTAAGACTAGAGGCTTTTTAAGCACCACATTGTGGGACAAGGGTGATTTTATAACCCTTGATTCATTTCCAGGTAGTAGGCTGGAGGCAGCTTTCATTTTTTTTGGCTTCACCCAGGATGCAAACTGATTTATCGCATGAGTAGACCAATTTAACGAGGAGATTCACCCCTTTCCAGCGATACCTTGTGTGACAGCATTGCTGGTCATGGATCGGGCGCAGAGTTCGATCCGTGGCCATCAATGGCCACTGGACCACCAGGGATTTGTTTTGGGAGAGGGGGGAGGGTGGCTGCTTACTAGGAAAGTGGCCCCCTGTCCCCCAAAACTTGGCACCACAGCGCTGGAGACCCCTGGGGGCAGTGATCATCTGCCCCCAGGGGTGGAGATAAAAAAAAATAATTTCAAAGGAAGGGGGAGGTGGGAGGGGGTTTGGGGCCCTTTAGCCACCAGGGATATTGGAAAATGTGGTGTCGTTGGAAAGGGGAGATTCTCCCCTTTCCAACGACCCCATGTATGACGCACTGCTGGTCACGGATCGGCGCACAGCGTTCGATCCATGACCAGCAACCCACTGGATCACCAGGGATACGTTTGTGACGTGGGGGGGGGGGGAGAGGGCTGCTTACAGTAAGCAGCCCTCTCCCCGCCTGGCCCCCAAAGCATGGGGGCACATATGTGCACAACCCTGGGGGCAGATGGCTGATCATCTGCCCCCAGGGAAGGGGGCAAAAAAAAAAATAGAATGGGGGATGGGGGTGTGTGGGGGGGGGGGGGGTCTGGTATTTTTTTTGCCCCCCTGAAATGGTGGTGGCCCTCCCACACCAAGTGGAAAGGAGGCCACCCCTTGTAGCCCTCCCTGGGGATAGATTTATGCCCCCAGGCAGGAGTACATGAGGTGGCCCCCCCCATCCAATTGGGGGTGGGGGCCACCAGGAATAAATGTTCAGGCCCCCGAAAGGATGGGGCCTGCAGGTTAGCCCCCCCCCATGGGGGCAGATGGCTGCTCATCTGCCTCCAGCGAAGGGGGCAAAATAAAACTTTTTTTTTAAAAAAAGGGAATTTTGGGTGCGAGTGGGTGGGGCCACTACCCACCAGGGATATTTTACAGAAAAGGGGGAGCACCCTCTCCCCCTCACACCAAGGGGAATGGGGACACCCCTTGTAGCCATCCCTGGGTGCAGATATCTGTTCCTAGGAAGGGGCATCTGGGAGGGCTGAATGAGATGCCCCCCCTGCATTTGGTGTGGGGGTAGAGGGTCACCCCCATTACATTAGAAAATGACCTGACGGTTTAGGGTGCCCCTCAGCCCGCCCTAAAGTGTAGTGTACCATTTTCCATTGTTTTCTTGGTTTACGTAAAAACTTGCCTTGGCGCAGAGGGGCATATTGGTGTGCCGATCTGGCCCCAAGGGTCTCAAAACCTTACTGCCCCACCCACCGGGGGGCCTGTCCCACACATTTCTGGAGCCCCACCACACCAAATGGAGGGGGGGGGGTGGCCTGCATGAGGTGCCCCCACCACCCATTTGGGGTCAGGGGGGGAGAGGGCCATCAAAAATTGTGGGAAAGGCCCTCCAGTGGGTGTGGCAGTAAGAATCATACCTCTGCGGATTCCCACGGGTGTCCTCTTTTCAGAAATGCATGGGGTTCCCAGTTTTCCTTGCTGTCTTGGACACCCGAGGCCCATATCTGTATGGTGTGCCCGTCTGCAGAAAGTGTGAAATGCACGTGTCAAAACAGACTTGGGGTTGCCTGTGTTTTAGGCTTTCCCCTTGGTGACCAGGTAGGTGCACCCAGACATGCGAGTTACCGTTTTCATTGGGACACCTGTGGGAACACGGGAAGGTATAACATTTGTTGTGTTTGTGTGGTTTTCATAACGTTTTGACCCATTCGCTGGTGCCCTTTGTCACACAACCCTTTCATTTCCCAAATGTGCCCTACATTTATAGTCACTGCTTTAGGCACCATACACTTTTGTAACCTGCACAAGTCACCTACCCTTGAAAAGGTCTGCCTGTGCTCTTTCAAAAAAAGTATGCTTACCGTTCCTCACCACATTGGTTTTCCTGATTTACACATGCTAAGTGTGTCTGTTCAGGCCATAAGCATAAAACTCCTGTGTACCATGGCTCAGTGTTTGGCTTGTGGTATTGCTTGTTTTGTTAAACACTACAAAAAATGTGCGCTTTCCAAACTGCAAGAGTGGGGGGAATGTAGCGGAGCATTGCTTTTCTCAAAATTCACAGAAGCCATTGCCGTACCAAGCCAACCATGCCCACCACATACCTTTTTTTCTGTTATTTTCCCGCTTTTCCCCCAATCTATGGCATTTTCCCCAACCTACGCAAATCACCCCTTCCTAAACTTGGAATTTTGACTACTTTTCAGAAATATATGCCTTTCTGTCCTCCAATTCGGCTTTCCTACCCTTTTCTTCCATTCCGTCCATGCATGTCCAATTGGCCAAAATGGCCAAATCGCCTACCTCACAAAACGGTTGATAGCCACATCAAAATAATGTTTTGTCGTTTCCACTCAACCTGTTCTTGAAAGCCAGTAAATTGGGGAATTCAGCACAGCAAACCATTTGTTCCTAGCTCTTGCAAGGAAAAAAACCACATGCTTCTTTGTACATCATTTTATTTGCATTTTTTGAAAAAACACAAAAAGTTTGCCCTTTTTGGTTATTTTCTCTCATCCCCCTACAGCAACCTAGGATTCCTGGGTGGCATTACGACCGCCAACATGTGGGAAAAAAAGGAGCCACATTTGGCCGAGATATCTCGTGCAACAAAAAAGTTACAAGGCATTGAATGGCCACATACCGAAATCAACAAAAAAGACCTTGGCACTGGGGGGAAATATGCATGGCACTTAAAGGGTTAAAGACTGTACGCGATGATGGAGAGCTGATGATCAAGTAAAGACATCTTTGAATCGGGTGGGGCAGAAATGCAGAGTTCAGCGAAAGGAGATGGCACTGCTTGCATTTGTTGCGTCACTCCAGAACAGCTTTCACAACACACCATGTACCAAAAGGAGGAGTTTTTTAAATATAAATAAGCATCAGCAAGTAGGAGATCTGCATGCTTTGGGCTTCCTCCCAAAGCAGGCCATAGGCTCCTTCCCAAAACATCATTTGTCAAAAGCCACGATAGTCCAAGAGAATTTGACACTGCATAACACAAAAAGTACAGACTGGTTTAGGACTCACCTTTTTTGTTGGTTGTGAAGTACTTGGAGTCGGTCATGGTTCTGATTGTTCAAACACCTAAAAAACATGAAGAGAGTTTTGTTAAGAGCAACAGTTTATACCAAGATCTGCTTCACAAAGTGAAATGGCCAACATGATTCTCGGGTCTCGCAGTGAGCAAGGTACTGCTGAAAGCCAAAATAGTTCCTTCGATGTGGTCATTTAACATATACATGCATTTTACATGAAAAATCCTCAAATAAAGTTGAGGAAGTTGGGCATTAAACAGGCTTTTTTTTTAAATTCTCTTTATTGAAGTTTTCAACAAATATAACAAACCCCAAAACTCCCCCCTCCCTACCCACCCCCCGTTGGTGCTGTCTCAAAGAATGCGCAATTCAACGCCCCCACTAAAAGTTCATGCAGATTTATTCCAAGTCCAGGAGCCTCAGACGTTGTGGGCCCCAGCCAATCCTGAAGTCCTGAGAAAGCTGAGGACCTCCCCCAACTCACTTGCAAAGTTCTGTATTGCATTATTGATTGCATAGGAGGCCCATTCCATCGCCACCATCTCCCAAATTTTACGCAACCAATCTGGAACAGCGGTACCTCCCTCTGAACTTTTCCATCTCTGAGCGATAATTGTCATTGCCGCCAAAGTGAGCATCACCCTCGCTCTTTACCACCCCTTGGACCACTTATCGCTACTGCTGGCCTCAGACCTAATAGAGACCATTCCAGCGGTATGCTTCCCATCTGTTACAAACACTTGTTCCATCGCGCATTTAAAGTCTTCCCAGAACGGGGATATTTTTGGGCAACCTCACCAGATGTGTTCCGCGGTGCCCTCCTGACCACATCCCCTCCAGCAATTTCCAGATGCCCCTGGGTAGAGCCTACACAGACGAGCTGGAGTATAATGCCACCCGTACAATATCTTATACCAAGTTTCCCGGGTTTGTGAAGCTCTCGCCAGTTTAGGGATCTTCCTTCATAGCCTTTCCCAATCCGACTGCTCCAATTCCCTGCCCACAATGCCTTCCCACCTCCGCATATACGCCCAGTGCGGCCTTGGAGTCGCCTCATCTAGGATCTTATAAAGCTGCGAAATGAGGCCCTTCGAACCATCATTGGTCGTCAGGAATTTCTCAAAAGGGGTCAGCGGTCTAGTGGCCGCTTCCTGGTTCGTGGGGTGTAGGAGCCAAAATAGGGGTGAAGGGGGATGGATATGTTGTAATTTCCTTGCGTCGGACTAGACTGTCCCAATTGTCTGCAACCAACTTGGTGATGGAATTCAGATGCATATGCCCCGGCCGATGTTGTCTGGGTAGCCACAGGACCTACCCCAACTCTTGCCTCGTAACCGCCCTGTTCATCCGCACCCAGTGTTTTCCTTCTCCCTCCCGAAGCCATTCCCTGATCACCCGCAACTGGGTCGCCTCATAATACTGACGGAAGTTGGGAAGTGCTAGTCCGCCACCCCTCCTCGGAGCCATAAGCAGCTGCCTACTCACTCTTGCCCTCTTCCCCTCCCATATAAACTCATTTGTTATCACCTGGAGCTCCTTAAAGAAGCTGGCCGGGACTGCCTGGGGTATAGCCTGGAAGAGATAGAGCAACCTTGGAAGGATAAGCATTTTTATTGCCTCCAACCTCCCTAGCCAGGAAATCCACTGAAGGAGATCCTTTTTAATTCTTTTCAAAAGCGGGGGGGTAGTTCGCCCCATACCACCCTTTAAGGGTCAGAGTAATACTCACCCCCAAATACATGATTCCCCCCGGGCGCCAGGCAAAAGGCGTGGACTCCTTCAATTCCTCCCTCTCCTCCCTCACCAATGTCAGGTCCATCAATTCGGACTTATGCATGTTAATGCGCAACCCAGATGCTTCCCCAAAGTCCCCTAGTAGTACCCTGCATTGCCTACTCGATTCTATGGGGTTGGTCAGGGCTAGGAGCATGTCATCCGCGAAGGCCGCCACATTATATTGTCTGCCCCCAAACGGTATCCTCTGTATCCCTTCCGATTCCCGGATTGCCTGCAAGAGGGGCTCCAAGTAAATCGCATAAAGCGGGGGCGATAAGGGACACCCTTGTTTTGTACCTCTTTGAAGTTGGAACGGTCTAGATAGGGTCCCGTTGACCACCACCCTCGCTCGAGGACCCTCATAGTTCGCCTTGACCATCTGTAGATAAGGGCCTCCTAGCCCCATATTTTACATGGCCTTGAAGAGCAAGGACCATTCCACCCGGTCAAATGCTTTTTCAGCGTCTAAAGATAAAAGCGTTGCCGGGGTACTAGTCTGTTCCGCCTTTTCCACTAGGTGGGCCACCCTTCTGATGTTATCCGCTGTCTGCCTCCCCTTCACAAATGCCGCCTGATCGGATCCTGGAGGAGCCCCTCGAATCTGTTCGCTCGAATTTTAGTGTATATTTTGGAGTCTACATTAATAAGCGCCATTGGCCTATAGGAGGATCTTTCGAGAGGGTCCTTGCCCGCCTTCAGAATTAGGGAGATCTTAGCTTCTTTCATGGACGAGGTAATTCGCCCACTACCTTTAAAGGAGTTGAAGAGGTACGTGAACGGCGGTACCAGCACTGCGGCAAAGGTCTTGTAGAAGGACGCAAAGTACCCGTAGGGTCCCGGGGCCTTACCTACGGCTAGCTTCCGAATAAGCCCCTCACTTCCTCTTCCGTTATGTCCCGTTGGATCTGTCTGACAAAACATTTGTAGCAAACAACTGACGGGTTACTTTATAATCCAATATTTTGCAATTGTTGCAGCGCTACATCTTTGGGAACTGCAACATTACACAGACATCTGCCGATTTAATGCTGCCTCTATCAATTGTTCAGGTGAAGTAAGAGGCAGGTAATGAGGAAGGAATGTAAGAGGAATGAAGAACACTAGCCATCCCTGCCAAAAGACGGTTTTCCAGCTTTCGTGAACAGCCATTAATGCGTTTTGGAATAGTCCGTTTTCACCCATCAGCTTTTACAATATAATTCTCTCGTTTTATTTCACGTCATCTTCCAGATTCCACCAGTAGCTGCTTTTTCTCCTCTACCTTTCTTTTTAAAGCCTCAATTATAGGTTTTCATTATTTCATTAAATGTTTCCTGCGTCTTAATACTGTTTCTTGGCTGCGGGTATGAAAAAGGCAAGTTGAAACTTCATAATGTGACTACCAATACAACAATCATTTTGCCTGAGCTGTACACTGGGGTGACTCCCCTTAAGTGCGATCCTATCCGTCACTTTGGATTTTTGCTTATTCTTGCTCTCATTGGCGCTTTCCCTCCCTCCCCATGCAGCTACCCACAACTCAGTCTAGCTGCACACACAAAAGTGTGTATGGGTACATACCCTTGAGAGTGCGGTGTGACCACTATAATTTATAAATAGTGGCGAACTGCGTCACCAATTCCACAAGGTCTACGCATAAAGACCTTGAATGACTAGGACAGAAAATGGATTGATATTTACGAATCGCGCTCTACCATGGATATCCTGGATTGGTTCCCCAACCCGTACACTACATCTTTAGGATTGCATCAAAGGTTAAAAAAAAAAAAAAAAGAGAGAGAGAGATAAGTCTCGGAATTTCGATTTGGGGAACCAATCCAGGATGTCCAAGCACCACTAAATACTTTTAGCACAACACGCCAGCCATTAACAGGTCTCTCGGGACTCAAGATCTCTTAGTCCAGCTAGCAAGGTTATTTGTAAGCTGCTGGACATAGTTCAATCATTTAGTTAGAATATTTAAACAGGAGAAAGGTGATACATTGGACCTGAAGAAGACCTGTGTCCTGTAAGGCCGAAACACGTTTTGGCAGGAGCATATTAAAATCACCAATTTTAATAAAATTTGAACGTGAAGAATCGGTTGAAAACTCATCTGCAAAAAATTGGAAAGAATACTGATACCCATTGATAACATTGTATATTAAGGAAATGATTGATCAATAGTCTATGAGCAGTGGTTGAACCAATACCTTGTCTGTCGATATACCACTTGTTAGGCTCATCAGGGACTCTGGGTCTACATTGGCAAAACCCTGCAGCAATAAAGTTCTTAGGTTGAACATTTGAGCAATATTTTGCGTGGTTGCGCATCGGAGTAGCAGTCCCCATCCCTCATTTTTGAAGGGGAATTTTTTTATTTTTACTCAAGGGGGGGGGGGGGGGGGGCTCAGCATAAAAAGGCTTGAAGACCACTGCCTTAAGGGAATAATAGCAAAGCAATTAAAAGCACCCCTTTGACGCCGAGGTCAGAAAACTCCTGCTACCGTGCCAGTCCTCTGATACACAAGGCTGCAGAAAAATCCAGACAAGCAAGAAAATAGCTCAAAGCTCAACATCTAACGAGAATGATCATTAGAGAAAAAGAAAAAAAAAACATAAAAAGCATTCACCCCAGATCAGCATAAACCATGATTTAAAAAAAAAAGAAGATATTTTCAAAATTAATGACAAGGATCACTATCCCTAGCAAGCATTCAATAAAGTTTACAGGCAAACTATCTTCAATTAACTGCTATGGTCAAGTGGTTGGGAAAAAAAAAAACAACTGCATTGAAGGGGCAATAAAATCCCTCCGGGAACCTCATCAACCTATATAGAGAATGTGACATAAGTATAAGTGTGACATAAGTATAAGTAGAACATGCAGTAATCCAGAGTCCCTGAATCTTACATTTGTATATATTAATTCATGTAGCGATTTCCCCAAAGTGTTGAACAAACTAAACATAGATGGGGTAGAGCACAAGTCATGGGGTGAATTAGAACACTGTCCCCTGCGCATAAAGGCTGACACAACTAGCCCTACTGCGAACCGAAAAGGCAATGGAAAACGGGGGGTAAACAAGCCATCCATGTGTTCTTTAAAATAAATGGCGTAAAAAGCTCTGCATCACGGGTATAGCATCCGTAACTTCCAGTAGTGAAAAAATAATATTCAAAAGCATTACAATACAAAATGAGTCTTTGAATGCCAGACAATTCGCTTTTCATAGGGGGGGGCAGCTTTACAGAACCTTTTTAGGGGTGCTTTGACCTTGAACTTCACAGAGTACCTAACCTGTACACTTTTCACATTACACAAATCTCAACAATATTTCCCAGCTTGAAAAGGGGGGGCGGAAGAAGGACGTTGAGACTCCTTCAATGTAAATTCAGTTGCTGGACAATTGATGGATGCCACTTTTATTTTGTTGGCTGGTGTTCAATGGCTTAAGTGAAAGCAATGATCAGGTTGCAGGCATTGTTAAGAGAAATAATTAGATGGGGGGGCATCTGTCCACTGTTGGTTAGAGGAGTCTTTTCTCTCCCTTCTACATGAGAGCTTGGATGGCCAATATCTGCAACCATTCTCTGTGTCCAGAATCACAACAGCAAATCTAAGCCCAAAGCACCCCTGTGCCACCAGAAGGAGGAATGCAGGAATAAAAGAAATCATTCTTCAGGGCGTTTCAACCATCCCTAGCCCGAGACTACACCTGGCAGCGTATGCAGCACACCCCGTACCACAAAGCAGCTCAAACAGTCTGCCACACACTTCAAAACTTAGCCAGGCTTCATGCCAGCCAAACAAAACCATGCCACCCTGCTTCAGAATTAAGCAATATTAAAAAGGTGCTGCGAAAGTCACACGCTTCCCACAAGCCACACATCAATCCCCACACAAGGGAAATCAATGCCAGTGGGTGTCTGTGCACTGGCATGCAGCTGTCTGGGCAACTTATTGAAAATTACAAGCACTGTGCCCTCTATATACAATAGACACATTCCGACAGGGGCTATGCGACACTGCAATGTTCTTAAGCAGACGACAGAATCAAATCTGGAGTATTGCTGGGTCCGTGCAACTCCTTCTTTCACAGTAAAGCACTGGAATGAATCTGCTCATACCCACTGAAGGTGTGGTCATGTGTACGAGTTGGATGCACCGTACCAGAGACACAGCAACGTGGCACAGCAAGCACGTGGATAATGGACCACTTTAAGCACCCAGGGATTTTGCAAAGGTTTGTTTAGTACATTAAGCTTCTGGCGTTCAAGCCCACCAACAGTGCCAGCAAGATGGCAATTAGGATTTTCGCCTTTTTTATAAAAATTAAAAAAAAACATTCTTTATAACAACATAGTCACTCTACAGCTGTGGTCTTCAAACTTTTTTGACCCCCGAGCCCTCCCTAAGAAAAAGGTACCTGGCTTGGGCCCCTCTATACACATGGACTCCAAAATATGTATCTGGTTTACAATGGTGCCAAATGGAGGTATGGGTTCCAAACAGCAAATTCTATCAAAATCATTCTTGCAACAACTCAAATTAGAGGGCAAATATTTGTAAACCGCATTCCGAATTTTTTGCTACAGGGGGGGACTAAAAGTAGTGTCGAATATTTATTTCCTACAGTAACGTAGGACATACTTCAGTATAACAACTTGATTACTATCAATGCAGTCACTTGCAAGTTGGACAGTGGCATACTGGAGAACTAGTGTGAAGGGTGGGCCTGCCTTTCAGCCAGCCATCACTACTGGGTTACATTTTTGCAATAGCCAACCACAGGTTTTCTTCCAGCTTTAACCGATATTTAGTCTTTACGGCTGCTAAGTGTTGAAAATCCAATCTTGCAAGGGTACGAGGTGCTGAAAGGCTACAGTACATTGACTGTGCATTTGGATAAAGTGGGAAACTGCATTCTGCAAATATCCACCCAAGGACAATTTTTTGAATTGGCTCTCAAGTAGGTGGTCACTGTGAAGTTCCATTAGTTCCTCCTACGTCTGCTAGGAAAGGCTGAACCACTCAGTCATTGATGCTACAATTGTCCTCTGGAAAGTACTTTTGAGAGTGGTTCTGAGATGGTTTCCCATTAGTTCAGCAACACATGAAAAGATCATACTCCGCCTCCTCAAGAGCATCTGCCAACAATGGAAACGCATCGGAATGCAGACATTAACCCTCCTCCTCCAAAGCTCCAGCTTCTTCTTGGATGCTGAAATTTTTGCGTTCATAGCCAATGATGTGGTTTCTTTTCTGTGCCTTGCGGGGAGAGGTTTAGAAAATGTAGCTTTTCAAAGAGGTCTGTGCCGGTCTGACCGGGCTATAAAGCCCATTGCAGCCTTCCTCCTCCTCAAATTTGTTTTATTTAGGAGCGCCGCATTTTATACCGCTGTATCACGCTTTTAACTTCAATTTTAAAGGAATTTGCTGCTACTAGTTTTTATTTTGTTTAATTTTGAGATTGTATTCCTTAGACTACGTGTTAACTTGTAAATTGTCTTTTGACACTTGATTCAACAACAGCACGATTTAAACAGGGTTTAGTTTCCCTGCTTGCACTGACTGGGAAGTAAACTACACTTCCCAGCAGCCTTGTAGTCTTTGCTGCTATTTCTCTTTAAACCCGGCAGAACGCGCAGGCGCGAAGGAGACAAGACGGTCTGTGCCGGTCCGTGGCCGGGCGTGTCGGCTTCTCGGGGCTGGTCCAAGGTATTGGAGTAAGATGGGAATCCAGGAAGTCTCGGCAGCTATAGAGGTAGCAAGAAACATCTTCCGTAGCACCGAGCTCGCATCTCTTACCACCACTCTCGCAAGTTTGCCCCTTTCCCTCTCCAATAGCCATGACACAGGCTCACTACGTTTACAAGACCCTCTGCCTTGCAGTCTGAACTGCGCTTTCACTCAGGCTCCATCTCCCATAACATCCACGGAACAGCTATTAGAATCCATATCCCCACTGCCACACTGATATTAGTACGAACAACAATAATGCAGTATGCCATACCATCACCCAGCCTACTGGCTCTCTGAACTGTATGTTACTTAATACCAGATCCTTGGTTGGGCACGCTCATGAAGTATTGCCTACATCGAAGAAAACAAATCTCGATGTCTGTGCTAGAACTGAAACGTGGGGCTCTGCTGCTGCTGGCCCCTCACTTCACTTAGCCATTCCAGACGGATACTGCATGCTCAGACAGGACAGAGAGTCAGGGAGGGGTGGAGGTGTAGCCTACATCTTAAGAAAATCCTTATCAGCTTGGAAGATTAAGGGTTACCTTATGGAAGGAATAGAATTCCTGCATATAAAAATTGGGATAAATACTAAAACCACAGTTAATTTTATTCTGATCTATCGCCCACCCTCCTGCTCAGGTAACCGTTCTCTGGCACTCTCTAGTTATCTCCTCCCATTATTGAAACCTAACACCCGCTTCATAGTGCTGGGCGATTTCAATCATTGGCTGGGACCTACTGATGATCATATTGCAGCTGAATTAGCTCAATCCTTTTCTGATTTGGGCTTCAAACAAATGGTTCAAGTTCCTACCCATAACCTGGGTCACACCCTGGATTGGGAATCTGCCATTAATAGTCCATATCACGACGTGATGGTAGCACCCGGTCCTTGGTCAGATCATGCTTTTGTCAATTACTCGACCAGAGTACCTTACATTTCTAAAGTCAAGTTGCTCCACTCTGAAGCGACTTCATATCGTAATATTAAATCCTTGACTCGGGAAAGAATAGAAGCCCTGACATCACAGGTCTCGCCGATCCTGGAGACAGACGACACAGGCGACATAGCCAATAAAATCAAGTCCACCCTGAATCTGGTGGTTAACTCCCTTGCGCCTCTTAAAAATAAAAATAAAAACCTGCAGAAACTAAAAGAACCAACTTATGGTTCTCTCCCGAACTCCAAACCCTTAAAGCTGCCTCTCTTAAGCTATTTTATATTTGGAAAGCTAATCAATCTCAGTCAACACTATCTGACTATAAAAAAAGCATCCAATTCCTACAAAATAGCCATTTTGGAAGCTAAGAAATCTCATCTGGATGCCAGAATCTCACATGCATACTCTAACACCAGGGCATTGCTTAAAATTCTTAAAGAATAAGAGGCGGTTCCAGAGCCCGTAGCATTTACAATCATCAGAAATGATGATTGGTGCACTGATATTCAGAATGCCATGTCAAAGAAACTAGACGGAATTCGTGAAGGTATAGCTACTACAAAGAGTGCATCTGATACACTTGGCACTCACAATGTTGGCAACACATTCATTAAGGAATCCAGACATTCCCATCTTTGATTTCAGTCCTATCTCAGAGGAGGAATTAGCATCCATTATTACCAAACTTAAAGTTACCAACTGCACAGGGGGCCCCTGTGCATCTACTATTATTAAAGCCTACCCTCCTTCATTGGTACAGGCCATATGTAAATGTGTTAACTCCTCTCTTCTCAATGGCGTTGTTCCAGATGAGATGAAGCAAGCATGGGTCACACCCCTCTTGAAAAAGCCTAATCTGGATCAGACTGTCCCTACCAACTATAGGCCGATAACCAACACCCCCTTTCGTCTGAAGATATTGGATAGGGTTGCTTATATTCAAATTGCTCAACATCTTAATTCGCACCCTATCCTCAACCCCTTTCAATCGGGCTTCAGACAAGGCTTTGGTACTGAGACCTGACTACTGGACCTTAAATCTCAAATCCTACAGAGATTGGATAACCAGCAGATTTCACTTCTAATATCTTATGTCGGTAGCTAATTGCTCACAGGCTGCTACCAAATGGCTGCTCTCCTTCTTATCTAATAGATTTAGTAGGGTGTGTGCCGATGAGGCGAAGGCACCGGATATTCAGGTACTCTTTGGAGTCCCGCAAGGAGCCAGTCTATC
Organism: Ambystoma mexicanum; assembly: GCF_040938575.1. NCBI lineage: Eukaryota > Metazoa > Chordata > Amphibia > Caudata > Ambystomatidae > Ambystoma > Ambystoma mexicanum. The sequence continues at coordinate 433,346,401 of NC_090931.1, read as the reverse complement.
ACCTTGCATTTATAATACCTTCATGGCTCCCTTCTTCGCTCATCTCGCTCAGGAGGGCATATTTTTTTTCTAACTACGCAGATGATACACAATGTGTCATCCCTCTCGCGGGTCAGCACGACTGGGATGAGAGTGAACTTAATCGCACATTCTCCATTATTGAAAAATGGATGATGCTAAATAACCTGGCACTTAATCGCGATAAGACTGAATTTATGGTGGTGGGATCAGAGGGCATTTGAGCCAAACTTGATCCAGCCTATAAGCACTTCCAGCTAGGGGAAGTTCAGATCCCCAATCTCCCTAAAGTAAAAATTCTGTGAGTGGTCCTGGATCAGTCACTTAATATGAAGCCCTACGTAGCCAGTAAAGTCGCATCCGCCACCTACTACATTAAATTACTGGCCCACCCGAGACCATTTATCTCCAAACAGAATGCCGAGTCTATTGCCCGAGCTATTGTAGGAGCCAAACTTAATTATTGCTGCAGTCTGCTAGCTGGCTCCAGCAAATCTACCATTAATCGCCTTCAGGTGGTTCAGAACAGTGTGGTTAGAGTCGTAGCTGGCCTCTCTTATAGGTCCCATGTTTCGGAAGCATGTCGAGCCCTGCATTGGCTCCCTGTGGAGGCTCGGATATCCTTCAGACTCTTGGTTATTACCTTCAATTGCCTCATGGGTACTATGCCACCTTACTTACAAAAGGTACATAGAACATGCCTTAAAGATCTACTCTCTAATAACCAAAATCTTCTCTACCAGCCAAGATTTAAAACCAAAAAAGCGCTACTGAGTGCCTTTGCGTTTGTGGCCCCGGCACTCTGGAATGCTCTGCCCAGCCATCTGAGAGGCTCTTCAGTTCTGAGCATCTTTAAAAAGGGTCTTAAAACCTTCCTCTTTAATTAGTACTTCATTTGCTAGCCTCTGTCTGGCACCTCCCTGGTCCTAGGACAGGATAGGCTTGTTTTTTGTCACGTCTGTCTATTGTTCGCACCCTCACATCCATGGGTCTATGGATGCGCATTATAAATGTAGTAAAGTAGCTTTTCAAAGAAGTCGCCATAATAAGCGAACAGTACAAGCCAGTGTGAATCACACAGGGGCTTTTTCGTCTGGTCCAGGGGTCTGCAACCTTTGGCTCCCAAATGTGTTTGGACTACCATTCCCATCCGGCCTGTACAGCGTAGTCAATGTCAGGAGATCATGGGAATGGTAGTCCAAACACATCTGGGAGCCAAAGGTTGCAGACCCCTGGGCCTCTGGTCTAAACCCAGGAGAAAGTGTCTCACTTTGTTCCTAAGTTCCTAAACACAATTTAAAACATTTCCCCCTGGAGAGCAACCTGACCTCTGTGTGAAACGAAGCATCATGTTCAGCCCCCATTTCTGCACATAATGTGGCAAACAGACGGGCTCTTGTGCGTTGCATCTTAATAAAATGTACAATGTTTACAACAGAAGTCAGCACCTCTGAGAGTCCATTCCCCATATTGCGCACAGGCAAAGCTTCCCGGGGATGACGCAGTGTGTCCACAATATATGTGGAGCTACTACCAACACTTTGGCTTATAACCCAGTTCTAGCACCAGACATTGAAGAAGCACCATCCAAGCAAATACCAACACACGCCTCCCACTTTAGGCAGTGGGAACTTAGGAAGTAGTAGTTAATGTCAAGGACTATAGATGCAGTTGCTCTGCCCTGAATTGGTTTACAAAATATATTTCTCCAATATTTCAAGCACGATATCAATTCTGTACTGATAAGAGGACAGGTCAGGGATGTGGCAGAAAATTGTGGTGTTAGACACAAGGATACTTTTGCATTTCTCTGCTGCACCGTCACTAAGCACTACCCGGTTGACAGTGAGAAGTAGGCAGAATTACTCTCAGCTTCTGTAAAGGGCCTCCCCCCCCCGATAATGTGGTAAGAAGCTTCCAAAGCATTTGTAGGTACGGAGGCCATGTTTTAACTGTGTCTTTTTGCTCGTGTATGCCTTGCAGCTTCCGTACAAACAAATCCCTGGTCTTTTTTGCTACTGTTTTGTTTCCAAATGCTGCCTTAATAGTGTTGGCTTCAGGCTTGCTAATGTAGCGCCACAAATCACACACTGCAGCTTAACTTGTCAGCAACTGCGATCCATGTGAACCCAAAATGCAAAAAAATACATATTTCTGTGTTTTTGCATTTCTCGTGTCCATTTCCACCTCTCCTTCCGCTTTTCATTTGAAATTCCTACCATCACTTTTCTGCATATTAAAGCCCGAACACCAAAAAGATTATTTTTCCGTCCGTTTTTGTATTGGCTTTCAGTGTGTAAATCACATACTGCCCCCCCTCTTTCCCCACCCGCTCATTAACTCATCAATCGGGGGGAGACCCCCCAAACTCCCAATTTCCCCTCCCAACCCCAAACACACACATCCTACCCACATACAGTCCAAAACTCACCTCTACTTCCTGTGACGACTCTGCTGGGGCTCACAGTGCCTGTCATCCCCTGCGCGCACTCGTGAGAGACAGGGGTTTGACAAGTATGATGGTTTCATTTAGAAAGACCGCTATGTGAGGTCACAGAGCGGTCTTTCTAAATCAACCCCACCAGCCCCCAATCGGTACAGTGAAAAAGATCTTTTCACTTAGTACCAACAATCCATCTAAAAAAGGAGCCCGACTCTGAAAACACTGCAAACCCCTCCAAGTTAATTTGTCACATTATTTTTTTTTAAACCCAATTCAAGTTTTCAGGAGTTAAAAATACTTTAAAAGATTTAAATTGACAAACACCACATAAGATTTAAAAACGAACCACGTGAAAAGTCTGGAGAAAAAAAAAAAATAAATAAAGTCATCCCCAAACAAAACCATGTTACCAGCTTGGGGGGGGTGGGGGGGGAGAAAGATAAAAAAGAAAACGCTGCAGACATGGGTCAGAAATGCTGCTTGGATTAAAAAAACACCACATTGATACAAGTCTCAGAAGACTCCATGTTCAGATCATGAAGTTCTAGCTCCAATTTTTTGTTGAAATGTGGTCCTGGACTAGGCCACAGATTGGCGGCGAAAACCACACCTGGATGCACATTGCAGAGGGCTGATATAAACCTTCAGTACTTCTACTCAACCAATGTTACATTGGGAAAAAAGATATCCTTACCTGCCTGTGTGGCTGGGTCAAATGCTTCACTGGATTTTTCTTGCTGAGACACAGGTAGTTAGTTTGACACACTTGGAGCGATGCTGCTGCAATGAAAAGAGTTAGTCAAGGATGCATGGGTCTACCTGAGACTTCAAAAATGAGCATGGGTTAAAACCAGCTCTTGTGTGTTAGGCATCAGCTAGTAAGCAGGACGTAATGTTGGGAAACCAGGAGAGAGTACACAGTGCACTGTAAAATGCAACTCCCACATGAGACGTGAACTTTCAGTACCGCCCAAACTGGACATGATAAAGGAACAGCCTCAAAAATAGGTTTGAAATCCCCGATTGTGACTCCTACTATACCTGTCAAATTACCCCACCATCACCCATAGCAAAATACAGGTCGTTTTTAAAAAAAGACATTCTTACTGTCGGCAAGTCCTAATAGAGACGTCAGGATTTTTTATGGTGCCATTGCTGCTGGGGACTTTGCTGTACAAGATGGGATGATTGAGCCAATTTGTGTTCCTGAAATTGAAAAAGTACAATAAAAAATATTATAGGCGTACCAGAATGACATACCAATATTTGCACACTACACTCTGCCAGTCGGCACACATTCTCCCCTGCACACAAAAGGGACCTAGGGTGCAAGGTCCAACTGGGAAATCTCCAAAGTTCCCTATAGGACAGTCCACCCCAGCTGGCAGAGAGAGCAGTCAGAGCACATATCTGAAAACGTGACATACTCCGTCACAGAGACAAAATAAATAATAAATAGAGTGAGCAAGAGAAAGAGCATCAGCTGGTTATATTTTACCCTTTCTACTCCCTACCTAGAACAGTTGAGAAGTCCAGCCTGCTGGCATTTCAATCATTCATCAACATATCGTACATAGAATACGACACAGTAGTTCTTAACTCACGGAAACATCGAGTAATAGCCATATAGCTTATACTGCAGTTAGGTGACAGCGCTGACATGGCAGTAGACTGCCGCGGCTGCCATGCCAGACACGAGGGCCCCTGGTTTCTCTGCAACATATGGTGCCATTTGCAGGCGAAGGCCTGGCACCCACAGCAGGATGAAATACATTCATTGCAATTTAAATCACTTCTATGGCAGCGGTGCACCCAAAGTACTGTTGGTAATGTAGTGATTTTAGTACATCAAGGGATGCATAGACTTGCTCTATAGTAGATGGCTTCCGGGGTAGCTCAGCAGGTTGACAGACCATTGCCGAGACTGTGTTTAAGGTTGAATTTAACCAAAACAATAAAAACAAAAAAATATATGCAAAACTTGTTAATCAAATGACTGTTTGCAATTACTTATAAAAAAAAAAAGGAAGTGCTATAAGATATGTGTTTGGCCAAGGGTATTTTTGCCTCCGTTTGGCACCCATGACCCCAGTTTAATTTCCTAATAACTGCTGTCAGCACAACAGAAGCATTTATTTGTAAACATAACATCTTTATAAATATAACCGGAGATAAAACACAAAGCATGGGACACACAAATTAAAAAAAAAGAGTATTGGTGTGGTGCTCAGGAAAAAGAAAATAATAAATAAATAAAAAACACACATCTCAAAGAAAACTAGTGAATGCAAGGTTCAGCAGCGTTTGAGTTTGGAAAGGACTTTTTTCCTCTTAATATTTAAAACGCACATTTGAACAATTATGCGTCCAGCATGTAGAATGCCTGCTTAGTGACCACCCCCCTCCCCACCACAGTTATGTTCATGGCCCATTGATGTGGTGTCCCTTTCAGGACAGAAAAAACAAACGGGGTGAGCAAACAGAGCCAGGAAATGTACGAGTGACGGCTGGGGAAAGGAGCACTGCTTAGATTAGGTCACCGAGCCCCCAGCTTCCCTCTGCAAAGCTGGGGGCCTGGGTAAAGCCTGGTCATGGCTGAGGCAGGCCGGGTCCCGAGATCCAGCCAGACATCTGATGCCGGATCTCGGACCCGGCCAGCGCCGTCCCATGGACCACAGGGGTGACGAGGCAGAGGGACAGCCAAAGCAGGGGGACCAGTGTTGTATGATATCTGGCTCCCTCACGGCAGATTGCGGAGCTGGACATCATACAACACATGCAATGCATGCTCCTGTCGCCGCTCGCCTCTTCATCCCCCCATGGTCAAGCAAGGTGGGGGCACAGAGGGAGAAGGGCGCAGGGGGAACTAGCATTGCAGTGATCCGCCCCCCCCTGCTCACCTTTCCCCACGCGTTAATCTTCGTGGGTCCAAAGGGGGAGAGGGAAGCATAGGGACCGACAAAGGCCTGAAACGCTTGCTTCCCGGCACACCCTTCCCGGCACACCCTCCAACTGTGGTGTGGCCGTCTGAGCCGAGAAGCGGCATCCCTTACCAGGCAATAAGATGCTCATGGTACCAGCAGGAAGCAACAACGCAGCGTGGACACAGGAATGCAGGAAAGCGCACGTCCAGGCTTTATTTATTTCCTGTGCCCCCATCACGTTGCACTGACTGAGCATGTGGGGCCCAATTTCTTTTTTCTCTTTTCTCGCTGTCCTGGATCACACGCCCCACAGATTGAAGACCTCTGCCTACAGTATGGCTATTTTTTAGGGCTAAATACTCAATTGTTATCTTGATGGCAAGACTATATAGGAGTTTGCATTTTCACTGTAGATTAGTAAAGCAACATGACTTCCGATGACTTCCGTCCATGGAACCCCTTTGTGTTAACATCCAGTAACCAAGCTTGGTTTTTCTGTCAATCCAGGGGGAGCGGGATATCTGGCATAAAAACGACCATACACACTCTGAATGTAAAAGCGGTTTCTTTAAAGCATTTTGTGGAACATTTGTAAATGTCAATAAACAAAGCGTATCCTTGTGCTGAATATTCTAAAAGCTTCGATCAGAGGAAAAATCATTTGTCACCAGAAATGATCTTCGCAAGGGAAAGCTCATTTGTGCTCTGAATTTGGGAAAAGATTCAGTGGAATGTGTCCTCTTATTAAGCACCCGATACAATAAACTGACGAAAAACCGTACACATGCACAATTGATACAATTGTCTACCCCAAATAAAATGCATACAGGTGTGAAAACTCATGTGTGCACTGACACTGGGAAACTGTTTGTTCAGAAGGGAGTTCTTACTATCCAAGATTACTTGAATGTTACATCTAGCACATGCTTACCTGCTACTCTGAGGTGGGACTAGCCCCGTTTTTCCCTGTTATTGAATGTTACATCTAGCACTTCCTTACCGGCTACTCTGATGCGGGACTAGCCCTACTTTACCAGATTACTACTTTAATGTTGCATCTAGCACATCCACACCCGCTACTCTGATGCGTAATTAGCCTTAATTTGCTGTATCGCCTGAATATCGTATCTAGCATACACACCCACTGCCAGCCTCCAGCGGCCTCTCTAGGTATCCATCCTACACCTCAGCCCTCCTCAAACTGTACAATGCGCCTTAGCAAGAATCAAACGGCCAACCTACCATACCTCCTCATACCCTTATTACACCTCACCATTTCTACTTCTACTTTAACCATGTACCCAGCAGAAAACGCACCCTGTCCGACCTCAGAAAGAAACATCAGGCTTCGAGCCAGATTACCCCGCCTCTTCGAGCCCAATTACCAGAAGAAGTTCATAAAATCTACCTTACGACACCCTAAAGTATGCCCCAACTTAACTACACACTCAATAGCTCCACCCAACCCAAACTCATCCCTATAACAATCCAGGACACACCCAACACAACTACTCTATCCGGAGCCTTAATCAACGCTAGATCACTAGTGGCCCACGCCACAGAAATAGCAGACACCCTATCCACCAACAACCTTGACCTCCTGGCGATTACCGAAGCATGAAGCAGCAGGCCCAGCACTCAATAGCCATCCCTGAAAACTACCAAATAATCGGAATGGACAGACCCAATAACAGAGGAGGCGGACTGGCCATCATAGCTAAGACTGATCTTGAGCTAAGACTATCGACCCAATCACCTCTCAAATCCTGCAAACTCCTCACAGCCAAATTGCCCATCTCCAACTGTTTTACCTTAACCATCCACCCGATTTATAGGCCACCCGGCCCCATTGGCTCATTCGAGGCAGACTTATCCAGCCTCTTAGCCAACAACACAAAGGAAACCTCTCAAATACTATTACTAGGCGATCTGAATCTTGGTCTGAATGATCCTGATGACAAACCAGCACAAGCTATAGCCAACATGCTTGCTGAACACGCAAAAAGTGCTCACCCCTACCCACAACAAAAAGGTAGGACCTTGGACGGATCGCCACACTGAACTGCGATACCACCATCACCAAAACTACTCCTCAACACTGGACAGACCACCATCTCATCGACTTCACTCCATCACTCTATAAAGAAGCATGTGGAAAAAGAAACCATGGCACCACCACTGCCCACTAGACCAAAAAGAAAATAATAACATAACTCCTGACAACCTCCTACCACTATTGCTGCCAACCCTTAATGCTCTCCATGACAAAATATACCCAGAGTGCCCAGTAGAAAGTTATAACAATGCTATGAAGAAAGGACTAGACACTATTGCCCCCTAAAATTGCAAAAGAGCAAACAACAAGCCCACCTCAACGCCTGGTTCACCCCCCCATCTGAAACTATGAATGCAAAAAAGGAAACTAGAAACTCAATGGCGCAATACCCCAACAGAAGAGAACAAACTACAACAAACTTTTAGCAAATAACTACAAAAAAGAAATCCTACTCAGCAAAAAGAACCCCTTCATTGATAGAATCAAAAACTCCAGCTCCAATACGAGGGAACTATTTGCTACCCTAAGGGAACTGGAATCCCCCATACCCCCACCAGATAACATAACTAAAGACAAACAATGGTGCACAAGCGTCCAAAATGCCCTAAGTAACAAAATCAAAACTTTCCAAACTAAAATTGCACAAAAAAAAAAAATAAATATAAAGAAAAGACTCCCAGGCCACCAGGGGGCGCAGGCAAGATGGCAGCCTGATCCTACAGCTCCCTGTGAAGCCTCGGAAAATCAGCAGTCATGCAGTATTAAATCTCCAAAACCCAGCAGAACGTGAGATTCGGGTGTCTGAACCCGTGAGGAGCCCACCGGTCCTTCTTTGGCGTTTGGAGGCCCCCCCCAAGCCTGAGATAGCTCGTGATACGTTGCAGGGCTTCCCCTCCCCCACCGGCACCAGCGGGAGAGTCGGCCGCAAGGCTTTGCACCAGCTTGAGTGGGAAGGAGCCCAGCACCCCACCGGGGCCGCTCGCAGAGCGCGGGCGGTTCCCCCAGGATATCACCGAGGAGGAGCCCTTCTAACTTCAGGCGGGCGCCCCCCACCCCCATGATCCATATCGCCTTCCGCTCCGGTGGGCGAGGAAGAGAAGTGCCCCGCGGCCCTCCAGCTGGCAGGGGGTGGTGCCTGTCCGCTGCGCTCCCCCGTCCCCCTGCGGGGACTGTGGAGCACTGGCTTGGGCCGACGCAGGAGCGTGCCCGGGGCCCCTTCAAGCGGCGACACCGTGGGAGATACGGACAGCAATACCCCACGGGACTCCGCTCCCTCCCAGGTGAGGCCCCCCCTGGTCTCCCGGATCGGAGCAGGTGGACGCTCAGCCCGCTCTTCCCCCCCCTGGTGCTGAACCACAGGGGGCCAGGATGGACACCAACCAACACCAGCTGGGTGCACTTTGGTCCCCCTGGCCAGCCCCACCCCCAGTTTGGGCTGACGCGGGAGCGCGCCCGGGGCCCCACCCCTTTTTCCACTAATTTGAGCTGCAGGCGTTGGACTGCCCACGCAAGTACATAGGAGTACACCAGACTGCCTCTCAACCACCCTAGACTTGCTGAAGCCCACTCCGGGTCTCCCACACACGCCGCTGCGACTGGGAGGGCCCTGGGGAGACCCCCATTGCCTCCCCCATCTGCTGGGCCACATTACAGAGGCGCTATCAGGGTTAAGAGGTGGACTACAGGCAACCCCCAGGCGCTATTTTGCCCCCCTCACCAAATAGGGCAGGTGCAGGGTAAATAAGAAAGGACAAGGTGAATACAGGAGCAGAGAATCCTGGTCTTCTCAACCTCAAGACCCCTCGGGAAACCACAGGGAGGACTCAGGGAAAGCGCCTAATCAGCCCCAGGGAACCTGTTTGAGCCCAAGACACCACTTGCGAAGGTCCCCTGACAGCTGAAAAGATCGTGAACAGCAACAGGGCCACAATAAGGACTGAGGAGAGGTGTTGATCCCGACCCCCTGAGGGTGCACACGGAGGTGCGCCAGCTACACATCGGGGGGCAGCCCGCGGCGGAAGTGGTAGAATAGACCCTGGTGGTGGGGAGAACCCACGAAACACGCGAGGAAGCCAAGAACGTTTGGGGGGGCACAGCACCACAGGAGTTGGAAGGAACTCTAGCCAAATACCAATTTACACCAGGATAACCAGATATGGAGACTGGTCCCTCCCTCACGCCAGCCCCGGACCTGCATGCCATCCAGGGCAGCATCCGAACAATCTTGGACCAAATACGAGGGATGAGGTCCGATATGGGGGCCAAACTGGACGCCCTCACCACAAAGGTTTCAACATTGGAGGACCGAATTGAGGGGGTCGAAAACAACCAAGCCTTCACCGACCTCTTAGAGGCACCGACGGAGGCTAGATTCAAGGAGATGCGGCGCCGCAAGGAGAACCTCCGCCTGAGGGTCGATGACATGGAGAATCGCGAGAGGAGGAATAACCTACGGATCTTTGGCCTGGTGGAGGCGGAAGGAGAGACTCAGGAAGGGCTGGAAGGCAAGGAACAGGACATCATCAGGATTGTCCTCGGAATTGATTCTGGGGAAACGGTCTTGATCGACAGGACCCACCGAGGGGGTGGGGGCGGTAGAGGTCTGCGCTCTGTACTGGCAAGATTCCACTATTACAGGGACAAGGCCAAGATCTTGGAAAGGGCAAAGAACTTGAAGGATATTCAATATGGGAACTCGAGAGTGACAATTTTCCAGGACCTTTCAGCATTTACACTTCAGATGATGCTGGGGCCATTACCAGATGGCTGCAGGGCAAGGGTGTCCGCTATCGCTGGGGTCACCCATTCTACCTAGCTTTTGGAGTGGCAGGGTGAGAGGCACCAACTTTTAACGGAGGAAGATATCCTGAGAGCCACTGAGGACCTGGTGGGAGCCACAAGCACATCCCGGGTTCGAAGTGGAGACGGGGGAGACCACAGCCGTGCCTCACAGGGCCCTGACCTAGCTCAGGGGAAGCTCAAGGTTAAGGGGGCACGAATGTTCCAGAAAACCCGACACCCCCCCACAGACCGCGGGGGGCCCACATGAGCACACTCAGAATATCATGAAAAGCACCACTTTAACAAAGTTGTTTTTGTGGCTTCTTTGAGGTCCTAGCGATCGAGGAGGGGGGTGAATCGAAATTGGGGTTGTTTCATGTGTTGCCACGGTTGGCGAATGATTCTTGTTTGGTGGAGGGGGGGGGAATGTGAAGTTACATGATGGGAAAGGTGAGGAGTTATGCAGCTCGAAGTTCTCAAGCTTCACTCCCAAGTTCAAAGGACACCATGGGGCCTGCAGGAAACGAGACCCCGTGGAGGGGCTCAAAATGAGGGGGGTGAACTGCCTCCGTATGGCCGGGGGGGGTGGGAGGGGCAGAGGGCTCTCGGGGAACCCCGAAAAGTAAATGTTATTGGGGGGTATCCTGGAGACAAAGATGGGAAGACAAGTTTTGCTGTTAGCGACCCTGGCGGTTCGTCGACTAACTCCGACACGAGTTGGGTGAAGGAGACAAACACCTTGTTGGATGGAGGGGGGGCGGTATAGGGAGGGGGAAGGGCACAGGGTAAGGGGAACAACACGACATGGGACAACGATAGGTAGTCAGCCTGTTGCCTCCCGAATTAAATGTATGACCTTGTAAAAACAGCAATGTCGCTGGATCAACTCCGTTACTCTTTGAAAATATATTATTTTTTTTTTAAAGAAAATGTTCTTGGCGTACATATTTTTAAAGTTACAAGATACGGACCCGGGAGTTCACACGGCCATCTTAAAAGGGCATGGGCAACGACGACCATGGTTGAAGGTCGAGTCGGCACGCTCAACGTAAAAGGCCTGAACTCTCAGAATAAGCGCTCCCTAACAAGCAATATGTTTCGTAAGCAGAAACTCCTCGTTCTCTTCTTGCAGGAAACATACTATAGGAGGGGGGCAAAGTCGACGATAAAGGGGAAGGAAATAGGCAGGAATTTTTGGGCCTCTTTGGTAAATCAATGCATCTTACAGATGTGGAGACGAAAAGGGGCTTTGGGGGCAGATTCATTGGCATAAAGGGGCTTTCTCAGGGGAGACGAATTACCCTGGCCACTATATATGCACCTAACACTGGCCAGGTTAAAATCATCCATAGGGTATTTTCAGGTCATGGACGAATGGGAGGAGGGGGAAATGATTCTTGGGGAGACTCTAACCTCATTACGGATCCCCGGGTAGACTGGTGGACCGCTAAAGGGGTAGGGACAAAGGAACCCACGAAGGAGAACCTCGCAATGAGGGATATTCTGCAGGAGTACTATTGGGTGGACGTCTGGCGAAAGTGTCATCAAGGGCCTGGAGGGTACACATTCTTCTCTCCCCCACACCAAACGTATACTAGAATCAACCTACTATTGGTATCAGAGGAGGGAGGAGGGGTGATGAGCGACCCATCGGTGAGTCCGTCACCTGGTCAGACCCTGATCTACTAGTCATGGACTGGCGACTACAGGAAGCATCGAAGTCATAGAGATGGCATTGCAATGATACTCTCCTGAGAGACCAGGTATTTAGGGAATTCCTGCAAGGGGAGATTGAGGCCTACTTCATAACTAACGACACAGGGGAAACACCGATGGTCACAGTTTGGGAGGCTGCCAAAGCCACTTTCCGGGGCCTCCTCATAGCAGAGGGCTCTAGGAAAACGAGGGAATGGGCCCTAATTGAAATCGGGGCTGCGGGAAGACTTGCGAGCCCCGAGGAAACAGCTCACTATGGCAGACATAGATCGCCCAACCCTCCTGGGGGAAATGAGAGAAAAGCGGCAAGCTCTGCATACAGTCCTGATTGGCGAAGTGGTTAAAAAAATGAGATATGCCAAGCAGAGATACTACGAAAAGGGAGACAGAGTGAGGACCCTTCTAGCACATAGGGTGAGGGGGAACAGGACGGACAGACGGGTTGAGGGAGTTAAGGAAGGGGGAGGTAATATTCAAACCAAAACTGAGCATATAACAGTCCTTTGAGGGGTTCTACCAAAAACTATACAGCAAACAGGAGGGAGGGACCCTAGATGAGCACCGAAAATATCTAGAAGATCATCCTATCCCGCGCATTACAGAATTAGAGAGGGAGGTCTTAGAGGGGGACATCACGGAGGAAGAGGTGGAGCAGGCCATCAAGAGACTAAAAGTAGGTAAAGCCCCATGGGGGGGGGTGGATATACAGCTGATTTCTTTAAACAATACCAAGCGGTTCTGATACAGCCAATGACTAAGCTGTTCAACCAGATTAGGACCTGAGAGACCATCCCGCCAACATTCTTACAAGCTTTGATTACGGTCATACCAAAACCAGGTAAGGATCCTACAGACTGTGGCTCTTATAGACCCATTTCACTCTTAAATGTGGACGCAAAAATATTCACCAGAATCCTGGCCACACGCCTGGAGAGGTGCCTCGCCCGATTGATCCACCCAGACCAAGTAGGTTTTGTACTCAACAGGCAGATCGCTGATAGTATGCGCAAAACCTTGCACATACTGAGCTCGAGAGAGGTTAGAAAAGAGGGCGCCCTTCTCCTATCCCTGGATGCAGAAAAGGAGTTTGACAGAGTGAGCTGGTCTTTTATGAAGGGGGTCGTGTCGTCCCTGGGGATGGGGCCGCGATGGCAGGGGTGGCTCTCCGCCCTTTACTCCAATCCCTCAGCAAGGGTAGTGGTCAATGGAGGAGAATCGGCAATGTTCCCACTTGAGAGGGGAACCAGGCAGGGCTGTCCTCCATCTCCCCTCATTTATGCACTGGTGATGGAACCCTGGGCCATAGCGATTAGAGATAACGAGAAGATCAAAGGCATAGGGATGGGGGACTTAAATTGCAAAGTGAGTCTATTTGCAGATTATGTACTGCTCTACCTTTCTAATCCTTCCCAGTCGGTTCCCGCACTCCTTGATAGCTTAGAGCAATATGGGGCCCTCGCGGGCTACAAGGTTAACCTGGGGAAGTCGGTTGCATTCGTGGCAGGGCAGCTCAATGAGGTGGATAGACAATATATTGCGGATCTCCCGTTTTGAACCCAGGAGGAGGGCTTGTGTCACTTGGGGATCCAGATACCGCCAAACTTAACAGACCTTTTTACAGCCAACTACCCACCCCTGTGGTCTGCAATCAAACGAGATGTGGAAAATCCGGTTTATCCTGGATGGCTCGACTCAACTCAATTAAAATGGTAATCCTCCCCAAATTCCTTTACCTGTTCCAAATGCTCCCAACCCAGATACCAAGGCCATTTCTCCTCAAAATCAGACGCGCCCTCTTGCGCTATCTCTGGGCGAGGAAGTCCCATAGAATTGCCTATGACGTACACACAAGGTCGAAAGACGAGGGGGTCGGGGGGTGAACTTCCCAGACCTAGACACATACTTTAAAGGCAGCCCAACTGAGAATCCTGGTTGATCACTTTGCACAGGGCACAAAGAAAAGAAACAATGGGTAGCCTTGGATAACAAGCTCTTTGCTCCGGTTACCCTCGACGAATGGCTGTGGTTCCCTAAGAGACGTATTCCGAGGAATATCCTGAACCATCGAGTCCTGGGGGTACTGTGGTCCATATGGAAAGAGGATGGTTACTTTAGATGGCTCACGACATGGCCCTCGCCTTTGAGCTAAATTTGGGCTCCTCCACTGATTGATGGGATTGACGAACCACTAGCTTTTCAGAAATGGTATGAGGCGGGTCTGAGCAGAGTAGGACAGATTTGGGTTGACGGTGTGTTCATCTCCCTCGGGGACCTCCAGGGCCTGGGCAACCTCTCTCCATTCCGATTCTTGCAACTCAAAGGGGCCCTCACCGTAAATAAATGGGGAGACACCCTTAGGAGGGACCTAACAGACTTCGAGAAATTCTTGATTACGCACAAAGGTACCAAAGGGGTAATATCCAGGCTTTACGGCCTCCCGTTACTGTCCACTCCGAGGGATCCTCCCCCGGCCCAGGTGCAGTGGGAAAAAGACCTAGGTACACCCATCACCGATAGGAGGTGGACCAAGATGTTTAGACAGGCTAACCGCTCCACAGCGGCACCCAGTATCGCCATCAGGCCTTGAAATTAATCCACAGATGGCATTACGAGCCACAGAGAATATCCAGAATGAGGAAGGGCTATGACCCACATTGTTTGAAGTGCCGCACTGAGCGGGGGGACTATGTACACATGGGGTGGAAATGTCGGGTGGCACAAACCTATTGGAATTAAGTCCCGTCTTGGATAAAGGAGGTGGATGGTATCGAAAGAACTCTATCCCCATGGTTGGTCCCGTTTGGCATTGAGGTTGAGGGAGGCCTGAAAGTGACACATGACCACATTATACAGGTCATGCTGGTGGCGGCTAGGTGTTGTTGGGCTCAGAGGTGGAAGGCTCCCCAACCTCCAGGGAAAAGGAGTGGGTTGTTAAACTCTGCGCCATATACGACATGGAGTTCCTTACCACTTGATTGACGAATCCCAGACCAATATTGAGGGTCTGTGCCTCCCCTTCTTTGACAAATATGGGAGGGCAAACTGAGCTCAAAAGAATATCTCAGAGCTACCACTTGAGTTGTGGACCAACCTCACTGGACAAGGCCCCCAAGGATTGGGGGGGGGGCTGACGAGCAGGTGGATTCTGCCCTGGGGCCTCTGGCCCTTTGTTTTGAGCATCTACATAAGAACTGACTGCACACTATTCGCAATACAATGCATTGTACTGGACCCTTGCCGTATCTGTTCTTTTATGAACCATGACGGGGGAGACGGAGGGGGGGGATTGTGTGGGGTAAAGGTTGTGTACGTATTCGGATTCCATTTTTGAGGATGTATGATTGTTTTATTAAATGTCATAACCCAAATGTTTCAATAAAACTACATTTTCAAAAAATAAATAGACTCCCTAACCACTAACGACTCACCTCCTAGTAATCCTGCCAAAATAACTAACCCACCAGGCCCGAATCTCTTCAGATTCGCTAAAATCTCCATACCAGAAACAGAAAGGGTCATCGCTTCGCTCAAACCCTCCAATTGCAAAGGCGACCACTGCCGACCCCAGATAATAAAGGAGGCTGCCAGGGATTTAGCTCCCTGGCTAACCAAACTGATCAACGCATCCTTCTCCTCCAACACCATACCAAGCAATCTCAAACAATCCTGGGTTCTGCCGCTCCTCAAGAAGCAAACCCTAGACCCCGCTATCCCCACCAACTACAGGCCCATCACTACGGTGCCATTCCTGTTAAAGATAATAGACCGTAGCATAGCTACAAATTCAGCAATATCTAGAAACCCACAAACTCCTAAGTGCCCGCCAATCTGGCTTCAGACCGCAACACGGCACAGAAACTGCCTTAATCGACCTTAAAACCCAGATTAATGAGATTAACGACAAAGGAAACACTGCCATGCTTCTCCTCCTCGATCTGTCGGCGGCCTTCGACCTGGTAGATCACACAGTCCTGTGCAAATACCTTGCCCCGGCTGCCCACTTCTCAAAAGAAGCCATAGCCTGGATCCAATCATTCTTGGACAATAGAACCATGAGAGTCTTCTCCTCAGCAGACCCTATCAAAATAACCTGCAGTGTTCCCCAGGGCTCCTTATGTCTCCCCTACCCTCTACAATATCTTTACCAAGCCCCTATTTGACAAGTTGGATAGATTGGGTGTCTCATACATTAATTATGCAGATGGCACCCAGATCCTCATACCCCTTTCGGGCAACTTCGACTCAGATACAGCCTTGGTAAACAAAATATACCTCATCATTCAGGCATGGATGGCCACACACGGCCTATGCCTGAATGATGAGAAAACCAAAATCCTGCTCCTTGGATCCAACGCCAACCTAAAAAAAAAAAAACTCAGTCCTACAAGGCTTTTAACATTGATGGCAACACTATCACAGTTGCCAAAACAGTGAAAACTCTAGGCTTTCACCTTAACTCAGCCCTGTCACTAAAAAAACAAGTTAACTCACTAGCATCTTCTACCGCTTACAAGTGCAAGCTTATCAGTGCAAGTTGAGCATTCCTCTCCCAAGCTAGCTGCATCACCATTGCCAATGCCCTAATACTTTCCAGACTCGACTATTGTAATGCCATGTACCTAGGAGCCAACAAATACATAACAGACAAACTTCAAACCCTGCAAAATAATGCACTCAGGACAGCCCTTAACTTACCATACAGGGAACACATATCCAACAAGAGAACACAAATGGCTCAAAATGTGCAACCGTATGTTACTCAAAACAGCATCACTCACCTTCAAATACTTAAATAACGCAGCCCCCCCATACCTTGCAAGCAGAATAGTAAACAGAACCTCCACCAGACCCACCAGGATGACCAACTCTTACTGCCTACAGGTACCCAAATTCAGACAAAAGAAAACGGGCGGCAGTAGCTTCCCTGTCATGGCAGCCCAACACTGGAACACCCTCCCTCTCAACATCAGAACTGACCAATCCTACTACAGCTTTAAGCGAAACACCCTCACCTGGTTACGCTCCAACGATCCCCAGCCAACCTCACTCTGTATATGTACATAAACTCACCTTCTGAAATGTAAATTACTGTATGTATATTTGTATATATGCCCTCTTAACAGATCCTACCAAATGTAATGCTCTGCTCACTACTCAACTGTTTCTTACCCTGCAACCAAGCTTTTATGTAAACTTATTTTCCTGTTCTCTGTTGCGCCCTGTCATCTCTGGGTTTTGCGCACCATATTAAATAAACAAGCATGCAGGCACCTAGTCAGTGAGACAACGCAGGTAAATCCAAACCCCCATCTCTTAGCATTCAAGGTGGGAGGTACAGTGCTAGTCACTGCAGGCGTTAAAACTGCTTTTATTTTTAGAAGTACTAACTCGCCGTTTGCCCGCCTGATACCTTTGTGTGAATGAAGCATCAAATGACTGCTCTAACAACTGCTTTACCAATAGCCAGAGAAACTGCAACTCTAACAGGAACTGCGGTGTCTAGCTGATAGCTTTTGCTGACACTTTGACCTGTTTTGAAGAAAACCTTCTGTGCAAGCCTCTAAGTGCTAAAATCAGTTCAAGCACTGGTAGCTAATAGACGCTCCCACACAACTCACCTGCGAGTCCCTGCTCTGCTGACTGTGGGGCTCCGAATTGTACAGTTGCTCAGGCAAACGCCAGCCGCTTTGTGGTGCGTGTTAAACTACTCTTTAATACAGCTCATGTGTGTAGAAGGCTGTTTCAGCCTCTGCCATTGGCTGAAAGACATATTGGGACTTCAACTCCCAGAAGCACCAACATCCCTCTTAAAGGAACGTCAGGCACTTCAGCGCCGGTGCTTCTGGGCCAAGCCGGTCTTGCGCCGGTCCTCACCGTCCACAGCGTCCGGTGCGCACCACGCTGCACAGGAAGCACAGCTAATTAAAAACAACCATGGGGCAACTATCCTTTGATATAGCTGCTTCCATCTTGCGAAACTACCAAAACACAAAGCTCGCCAAAGCCGCCTGTGAATCAATCCTCGAAAGAATTAGTCCTGACACAAATATTACTTCCACAGAATCACTGGCAATTAAGAGACGTGAAAAAAGAACATCACAGACCTTCATCAATAAGAAAGTGCCCTCGCAACCTCCCCCAGATCTAAAGATCTGTCTTATCAATACCCGCTCCCTCAACAAACACACCATCAGCGTTCATGATAAGATATCTGTGGAAAATATCGATATCATGTGTATCACCGAGACCTGGCTAAAAGAGCGCGTCGGCCCCACCTGCGACCTAGCGGTCCCCGAGTGCTACACCAACAGAGAATCAGGACAAGGGGGTGGTGTGGCAGTTATTGCCAAAGACACCATTTAACTGTTCCCGACTAAAATACAATGCAATGGTACGGAAATCCTCCACCTTAAACACCTCCAAACCAATAATAGTAGCCTCAACTTAATTGTTGTTTACAGACCACCTACCTCCATGCCCAACTTTAATGAAGAAATAACACACCAACTCAACATGATCAAAGGACCCAACACCGCCACTCTACCCCTAGGAGATCTCAATCGGTGGCGGGGAGACCCCAAAGACAAAGAGGCATTAAACTGGAGAAACTCTTGAATAACAGACTATCAAGTGATGAACACCGATCCCACCATGGACAATGGTCATCTACTGGATTAGGTTGTTACCAACAACCTCTTATTCCAAGAATATAAAACTGACCCATGTATATGGTCGGACCACTACAGTGTGACCTTCCATAGCTCCCCCCCACTCAAAAACCCAAACTTCCCAACCTCCCTATTAAAAAAACACTGCGGAATTATAAAAACATCAGCAAAGAGCATCTGATGCAATGTCTAGACACATTTGACACAGGGAAATAATGAAGACACATGCGAGGCCACCCTATACAACTTACTTGGCCACCTACAGGCCCTAGTGGACCTAGAAGCTCCACTCCTAACCAAAACCTATAGGCCTAAGGACAAAAAACATGAGTGGTTCACAGAGGAACTCCTCGAACAAAAAAAACTCAAAAGAAAAAGGGAAAACGAGTGGAAAAAAGAACCCACATCGGACAAGAAAACACTTTGGAAAATCAGTGAGAAAACCTATAAAGAAATGATAATTTAGGCAAAAAAGAACTACTATGACAAACAGATCTCAGTGGCAGCCAACTCCACCAGCAACCTCTTCAATATATTGAAATCTATTGATAAACCAAAAGGCATCCCCCCACATTCTCGCCCACCCAAGAAGAATGTGACGCAACTCAGATAGCATTTTTTAACAAAATTGATAAGGCCAGGAATATTATAGCCAAATCCCAAGCGCTACCATGTCACCCACTCAAGACTTACCAGAGGAACTTACTCACCAGACGACCCAATTTAGGTTCAAGCCCATTACTGCCAACGACATGTTAAAAGCACTGGCATCCATGAATCCCACCACTTGCGCCAAAAACATACTCCCGGCCAGCATCATCTTAGACCACCCTGACATCTTTGCACCAGCCTTAACCAAAGTGATAAACTCATCTTTCTGCGATCAAATCGTGCCTAAAAGTATAAAAAGGGTAACAGTCAACCCCCTTGTTAAAAAACAAATCTAGGCCAAAAGGAACCCAAACAACCCAAGGCCCATAACCAATTGCAACTTTATACTTAAAATAATGGACAAGTTTGCCACCACACAGCTCCAAGAACACGTAGAAAGCTCAGACCTCCTCCACCACCAACAGTCTGGCTTTCGACCAGCGCATAGCACAGAAACAGCTATGCTGGATCTACAGACCAAGAGGCTCAACATCATTGATCAGGGGAAAGCTGGCGTGCTCGTTCTCTTGGACCTGAGTGTTGCTTTCGACCTATTGGATCACAACCTACTCAAGATAGTGCTAAAAAAAAGCAAACTGCTCAGATGAAGCAATAAGCTGAATAATGTCTTTCCTCCAAAACAGAACATCTAGAGTTCATTGGGTAAATCTATTCTCAACAGAAAAAGAAATCACCTGTGGAGTCCCACAAGGTGCCAGCATGTCCCCACTCCTGTTTAACCTCTACCTTAGGTTTCCATGCATAGTCCTCGACAACATCAACACGTTCTTTACCAATTATGCTGACGACACTCAGCTGGCAATTGAACTAAGTGGAGACCATCAAAGGGACAACAAAAAGCTAAGCCTAGTTTACAACGCGGTAGAGCAATGGATGGACCAAAATTGGAAGTGCCTAAACGGCAACAAAACAAGGTTTGTGGTCTTTGGCTCCAATCTTGTCAGATCTAAGCTTCATTCTGCAAACAACACCTTCACCATCAAAAAGGCCCAAATGAAGGTCCTAAACAAGGTTAAAACCTTGGGGATGATGCTAGAAACATCCCTGGGATCAGATGCCCAAACCCTTTACGTTAAAAAAAACATGCTCATACCACCTGCGCCTACTAAAAGACATAAGACCCTACTTATCTGAGGCAAATAGCGCCACAGTCGCAAGAGCTACCATCTTATCTTGCCTAGACTATGGCAATGCCCTAATTCTAGGATCTAATAAAAACTGCTACCAGAGCTACCAAGTTCTGCAAAACAATGCAGTGAGAATCATTACGCAATAAAACAGGAATCAGCACATCAGCGAAGCCAGGAAGGAACTTCACTGGCTAAAAATTGAAGAGAGTCCAATTTAAATCCCTCACGTTCACGCATAGATGTATTTTTGGCAAAGCCCCTGCATACCTGAAAACTAAAATCATTCCATACAAACCTACGAGAGAGCCAAGATCAGCCGAACAAGGTCCGATAGTGGTAGCTCCCTTCAGACTTAAAAACGGGGCAGGTAAATCCTTCCCTTTGGAACAACCTCCCCGGCCAGTTAAGGATGGAAGCCAATTACCAACGCTTTCGCAAACAACTGAAAACCCACATCTTCAAGTAATACATATACTACAACCTGCCCACCTACCTATGCAGCTCTAATGTCTCGTGTTAGGTGTTTTATTGTCTTACTTTTTGTCTTTGTGTTCTTGTCTCTGCGCCTCAAAGCTCGAGAGCTACCGGCACAATACAAATAAATAAATAAATTAAATAAATCAAGGAAGTCGCAGGGAAATGAAGGCAGTCGGTCCTATACAGAGAGAATGAAATATTAGGTGGTGGTTCGGGTTCTCAAGAAAGACATCTTGGGGTACAGACTCTGGCCGGTACAGCGCAATGCACTGCCTGGCAGCACTGAGCGGTAAAGTCAGGCACATATCCCTGCAATGTTCATAACCCCTCACCTCGTAAAGGCAGTAAAGTTACAGAAATCATACCAAGAGAACCGCATGCCATCGTAGTGAGCTCATAGCAGTTTTAATAGTGAAAGCCGTGTTGCGCAGATAAAAGCAGCACTGGTCATTGGGCCGGCACTCGCCTGATCTGAGATCCGGCTACACATCTGGTGCGGATCGCAGGATCCGGCCACAATCAGCCGCAGCAAACCCCAAAACCTTCTGCTCTGGGTTACTCATGGAAAAAAGAAAAAAAAAAGGGCCTGCGACAGCACAGAGTCGGGGGCGGAGCAGCTCATTGCCGCCATGAGCGCTCCGATGGCTCCGCCCCGTACATGACCACATCAGGACTTGGATACAGGTCAAATTTTATTTATTTTAGCATTTGTAAAGCGCACTACAGCCCGCAGGCAATGAGGCGCTGTAAGGAGACTTTAAGAAGGCTTGCTTGAGGGTTACAGTAAGCGGCCCCACATGGTATATATAAATACATTGGCTTAGGTGCATTCGCATGGTTACATAGGATACACTTGGGACGTTACAGTTGGTTACTAACAGTCTAGTCTAGGTAGCAGGTGGCAACACAGATATTCTCCTATACAGTAGAAGTGCATACCTAGAATGACGGGGTCTTAGATGAAGAGGTTGGTTTTTAGGGCCTTGCGGAAGGCCGTGTGTGAGTCGATTGATCTAATCTGAGCAGGGAGGTTGTTCCACAAGGTTGCCGCCATAGTAGGGAAGCTGGTGCCTCCTGCGCGCACTCTGCGTGTGTGCGGGACAGTGATGCGGTTGGCATAGGCTGCCCTTGAAGGTCTGGCGACTGTTTGTCTGGTTATCCTTTGGGTCAGATAGGGAGAGGCTAGGTCGTGAAGACACTTATGTGTAAGGGCCAGGGTTTTGAAGACCACCCTTTCCTTGATGGGAAGCCAGTGTACCTCCCTTCTGATCCCTGAGATGTGGTCCTTGCGAGAGGTGCCTGTAGCAGCTCTTAAGGCATTATTTTGGGCAATCTGGAGTTTGGCAAGGTTTTTTTGGGAGGTTCCAATGAACAGAGCATTGCAGTAATCCAGTCTGGAGCCGATGATGGCTCTGGCAATTGAGATGCAGTTTTGGCGTGATAGGAAGGGCTTGATGGCATTGATGAGTTTGGAGTGATATGCTGCGGATGAGGCGATGGTATTTACCTGTCTGTCCATAGTGAGGCTGGGCTCGAGATACACACCCATTGTTTTGATAGTTTGAGAGACTTTGATGGGGATATTTTCTACAGTGAAGGATTGGTATTTGGTATCCAGTTTGCCCAGAGTGGGTGGGGAGCCGACAAGCAGGAGTTCAGTCTTATCACTGTTTAGACAAAGCCAATTCTCAGCCATCCACGATTGAATGGTGGCGTATATGCTGTTGAGTGTGTCCAGGTCCTTAGTGTAGTCACCTGACAAGGGGATGAGAACCTGTGTGTCATCTGCATAGTTTGTATATGAGATGCCCAGGGAGTCAAGTATCCTGAAGAGAGGTCTCGTGAAGAGATTGTATAGTGTGGGGGCTATGCAGGAGCCCTGTGGGACTCCGCATTTGATTGGGCTGGGTGTTGCGGTAGCAGGGTCGGAGAAGACCTTCATTACCCTCTCCTGAAGGAATGAGGAGATCCAGTCACACGCCTTGGTTGAGAAGTGGGCTGAGGTCGTGAGATGGTGGCATAGCGTTTTGTGCTCGACCAGATCGAAGGCCGCAGAGAGGTCTAGAAGCAGGAGGAGGGCTGGTTTGCCCGTCAAGTAGTGCCGTCTCGGTACCGTGTCAGGGGCGGAAGCCGGACTGGCGAAGCCCAAGGAGGTGGTTGCCTTCAATTAATTTTTGAACCTGCAGGTAGGCTGCTTTGTCCAAAATCTTGAGCAGAAAGGGGAAGGTTGTGATGGGACGGTAGTTCCCTGGGATAGACGGGTCGAGAGATTTTTTTTTTTTTTTTTTTTTTTAGGAGGGGTTTGACCCAGGCTTCTTTTAGGGAAGTTGGTACATGCGATGATTGAAATGATGAATTGATGAAGGCTGTAATAATGGGAGCCAAGGCAGGGGCACAGTCTCTGATAATGTGGGAAGGGCAGCTATCTCCCTTGCAATTGGATGGCTTAATGGATTTCATGAGGGTAATGACTTGAGCTTCAGTCATGTTCGAGAATTCAAATTTCGGTATTTGACTGGGAACGTCTGGCGGTTGGACTGGAGGAGCCGTTGAGCGCTCAAGGAGAGTGGATAGTGCTTTTTGGTGGGATAGAATTTTAGAATGTAGGGTATCTAGTTTGTGTAGCATGGCTGCTTA
This sequence comes from Ambystoma mexicanum, assembly GCF_040938575.1. Classification (NCBI taxonomy): domain Eukaryota; kingdom Metazoa; phylum Chordata; class Amphibia; order Caudata; family Ambystomatidae; genus Ambystoma; species Ambystoma mexicanum. Next base: position 433,322,879 of record NC_090931.1, on the reverse strand, counting down.
AATTTGGTTACACCAGGACTCATCCTGTGTAATGGTGGGGGGAGGGGTGGGTGGACGGTGTCTCAAGTTCCCTGAAAATGGCAAAGATTTCCTTAGTATCAGAGTTGGCATTGCTGATCCTGGTGTTGTAGGAGTCTGCCTTAGCCTGTGTGATGGCTAATTTGTAGTCTTTGGATATAGATTTGAAAGCAGTTTTGTTGGACTCGGAAGGGTGTTTTTTCCATATGGCGAGAAGTGCTCTCTTCTTGGCACGGATATCGGCAAGTTCTTGTGAGAACCATGCGTTGGGATGTATTTTTTTTTGCTTTTTTAGCGGTGATGGGTGCGATGGCATCTACCGCTGTGGTTATAGCTTTGCTGAATGTGTTGGCTAGGACGGTGGGATCATTAGTGAAAGGGGGTAGAAGTGCTGGTATGAGTAGCTGCGGGAAGAGTGAGTCCTTTGTCAGTTTTTTAGAGCTTCTGGAGAGCGCTGCGGGAAGAAGGATGGAGGGTCTTGCGGGTCCTGGAGATGTGTCGATGTGAAAGTTGACACAGAAATGGTCAGACCAGGGGATGGGGGATACAGGGTGGCGGAGGATGGGGCAGTTATGTTGTGTCACCCAGTCTAGGGTGCGTCCTTTGGTGTGTGTAGGTTTGGTGATAGTCAATTTAGGTTTTGACCAAGCTAACGCTTTTTGTAGGGATTGGGCGTTGAGGTCCTTGGAGTCGTTGAGCCCTAGGTTCATGTCACCCAGCAGTATTACTTTCGATGTCTTTTTCAGGTTGTCTGAGAGCGAGTGGATGAGAGCTTCCTGGAAGTCGTTTGAGGGTCCAGGGGGCGATACACTAGGTGGAATGCAATGGTAGTATTGTTGGAGATTTTGAGTTTGATAGGTAAGTAGTCTGCGTTGAGGCCTAATTCTGCCTGCATTCTTCTAATGTCAAGAGAGTCTTTGGCTATGATGGCCATGCCTCCGCCCCTCTGTCCTATCCTGTCTGTGTATGGTATAATTGTCAGGGATGGCCAGTGAGAGGGCAGGTCCAGAGGAGTCTTGAAGCCAAGTCTCGCAAATAAAAAGCATGTCGAGCTTGTCCCTGGTGATGAGGTCATGTACATCGAGGGTGTGTGCAGGGATGGAACGTGCATTGACTAAGGCACAGTTCAGGCTGGTTATGGGGAGGCTGGTGGGCTGTGAGTTGGACTTGGCAGCAGGGCATACCCTTTTGTCAACAGCATCAACAATAGGCAATGCAGTAGGGGCAGCAATGGCCCAGCATCAAATCAACAGCATCAACAATAGGCAATGCAGTAGGGGCAGCAGGGGCCAGCATCAAATCAACAGCATCAACAATAGGCAATGCAGTAGGGGGCAACAAGGGCAGCAGGGCCCACCAACAAATCAGCAGCATCAGCAATAGGCAATGCAGCAGGGGCAATAGGGGCAGCAGGGCCCAGCATAGTCTGAGAGACAGCAAGGGGAGGCATGCGAGTTTGAGTACATTTACATGAGAGGGCACTTGAGAGTGTCGGCATGCCGAAGATACGGGTCAGCGCGTGTAGATTGAGGCTGCGCCAGTGCACAAATCTTATTCCACTATGCGCATTCCGTGTGGCGAGGCTTGGCGGGTAGCATTTGGAGGAGTGAAATTTGTGCATATTGCTACGGTAGCCTAGCATAGCATTACGACGGGTTATGCTGTGAGGAAAAGCAAACTAACTTCTCTTGTGACTCCGTGCAGGGTGCACAGGGTCACCAGAGGAAGTTACAGTCCTCTGCCACAAACCGGTTTATTTATGCAATGTTTGTCAGATAATTAGGTATCCGATCAACATTGCATGAATAAATAAATACCCCTATTAAAATTGAAACTATCCCACACGATGCAGCCACCCAACTGCTTTCAGCGGGGAGTTGCGCCCGGTGTGGTTCAAGTAAAAGAAAACGTTGCTTATGGCGAACAGAAATCAGCAGGTTTTAAGAATGGAGGTTGCAGGACAATCCCTCGGTTTAAACCAGTATTTCCCCACAGATTATCTGCTCTTTCCATCTCGGCGTTGCAGGTGAGACTGTGCATGGGTTGCCTCCATTTTGGCCTGTAGTGGCCCCGGCACGCTGCTGCCATGCCCCGAAGCATCCCTTTCTTGCGGCTCCCCTTCTCTCCCTCCTCCCGCCTCCCTGCCCACCCCCTCACCCCTATTGGGGTATCATGGCTCTTAAGCCACCTTCCCAGGGAAGCCCCCTGCGGCGAAGGACGGCTACATGAAGTGTCTGCAGGTGTGCGCAGGGGGCAAAAGAAGCCAACAGACACCAACTAAACTCTAAGTGCGGCATGGATGGGGAGTAGAGCAATTACTGAACTCCAGAAAGCCCTCGTCACTCTACCTTACCTCTCCTAAACGCATACTGCCATAGAATCACACCATGCATACCTAGAGAGGTTTGTCATTTCCAGCCTAACTCTATTCTTGGCCTGACTGAAAATGTTTACTGCATTACGCACTAACACACTAGCCAATGTTAATTAGCGCCACATCGATAGAGAAATGTCAAGATTAGCCTGCATCACCTTTAGACAGGTGTAACAATGTTAGCATGTACCACAAGTAGATGGAATTCTCAATTTTAGCTTGCGTCATGTCTAGACAGGATTATGAATGTTAGCACACGCCACACTTAGATGAATCCGTAATGATGACAAGGGCAACACCCGGATGGAATCATGATCACTAGCCTTCCTCACCTACAGAGAGATTTTTGAAATTAGCAAGCACCACACACTCAAGATGGAATAACGAATGATAGCAAGCATCACACCTAGACATAATTGCAAGGACAGAAAGGCCAACTAACCAATCCACTAACAATTTCACCCCTCTACATACACAGCTCAAACTCTAACCAAACACAACCACAAGCCTAAAACGCAGCAATCCGCACAAACTTCACTACAACAACAAAACAAACCGCACATAGACTTGCACAACAGCACACGACGACTACCGATCGTAAAACACCCCAAGACCGGCCAACGGACCCACCGGGCTGAGGCTGCCAACAGCAAATCACTGCTCTCTTGCACTTTTCCAGCCTATTCCCACTAATTCAACCCCCCCCTCCCTCTTTCAGAGCCGCCAGGGGACCACTCCGGTGGTGATATAGTGTGCGGTACAAATATCCTTTAACATTAACTAGAGTGAGTGCTCTTCTTAATGATTCTTTAACAGTCTGCTTAAACTACTCCTCTGCATGAGATCAGATCACAGTGTAGACTAACATTGCTGTTGGCAGTTCAGGTGCACAGATGTCTGCTACGGTTTGCTCCCTTGTACATGTGCAGGTTGGCAGGGCCATCACATTATCTCGGGCACCAATGAAAAAGCGGGCCATAGTTGTAAATGGCAATTCATTCCTTTTCTAACCCTGTATGAATAGTACCCAAGGGGGAAGTTTCTTTTTTGTAAAATGGGATGCAAATTGACATTTCCTTTGATCGGACATCAACTGCCAGCTCCGCCGCCCCAAACCTCGCCTCTTTGGGCGGCATCACCGCCTCCCCCCCCACCCTCCCCCGCAAAATTGTTTCCATTTCCACCACTGGATAAGGGTGAAGATGACGTACAATCCTGAAATTTCCTTAAAGTGTGCGGCACGGCCATAAACCACTTCTGTTTTTTTTGGGAGGGGGGGTAGGAAAAACAAACCCATCGGCGTTTTGTTCTCCCCTGTTCCCTCCCTTGCCTTGTCGCGCTCTGAATCACCTGTGTATGAGGGCGACATAAATAAAAATCATAATCGTTAAATATACCTGGTGCTTCTGCGAGATGAATACGCGCATTATAAATGCGCAATAAAAAATAAATACCTGCACGGCATGGAACGCTCCTTCCTCCGTGATCCTCTTCCTAAGCACGTCACGACGTAACAGAAACACGTTATTACGCCGTAAAGGCATTTTAGAAAGAATCGGCAAACTTTCTTAAACGCAATGATATCGGGTCTCACAGGGACTTTAAATGTGTGATTGATAATTAAAGTAATACAAGGACTCCGTTTAGCCTTCTCTGCCACACATTGCAAAGGGGCAAATGAACAACCCCCTCCCCAGGGAATGCCAAATCGCCCCCCATGCAGGGTAAATAAAAAACGGAACTGTTATGCTGGAAATTCGTACCCAAATACGTCTGTCTGCATAAGACGCATATCCCCATCTGCTGCACATACCAAATCCTCCAACCCCCTCCCCGCTTCAGCGGTGAGATTAACTAACTGTTCACTGGTACAGGGGAAGTCCCATTGCGAGGGAAGGAACCCGCTGTACAGCCCCACTCCATAAAACATCTCCCCGGGCAAATGGCACACCTGCATGAGAAAACCCCAAAACGAACTGAATCCACCTGTACCTTAAGTAAATCTCACCCGATGCACATTACAAACCACGAAAATACACAGAAATACCCCTTCCCAATATTGCCTCTCTGCATTAAAGTAACAATCAACATGAGATAACTTTAAGACGTACCAAAAACGAAATGTGCTTTACAACAGAGCAATCGCTCCCACAACGCCTTGAATTGCCGGCTTGCAAAAAAAAGATGAGAAGAGAACCTTCAAACCCATTTGATGCAGAGCAGCTCACGTGATGAAGTGGGGGCGGGGCGTTGCTGTAGTCCGTTTCTCGACACGACACTACCGACTCGACTAGACACTACCCTTTACGAAACGCGCATGTCCAGTTTCCAGTCAGCGTCACGTGAGTTCATGCGATCCAGCTCTTGCAGTGAATTTTATATGCCTTTCTTTTAGCATCCATCAACTTAGGCGTTTTCACCCCTTTGTTGTAATATTGTTAAGAGGAGCCCCTTTGCAGCCTCTCGGAATGCACGTTGAAGCTGCAATTCCTTGTATTGTACTTATCACTTGTTGAAATTAAATATTGTAAGTACGTGGTTTTCTAAACATCTGGTTTTGAAATTACACGGGGCAGCCTGTTGTTGGTAGTATAGACACAGTAGCTACTCCGAAGCTCATTTAAGGTACGGTTCACGCTCTGCAATGCTTGCAGAGACAGTAACTGCTGCGCAGCTACTACACAGAGCCTGTACATATAATACCTGCACAGGCTAATGCTGCAGACGCGGGAACTGCTGTGCAGCTACTACACAGACCCTGCTCTAGTGTAAGGGATTATATATCTAATAATACCTGCACAGGCTAATGCTCGCACAGGCAGTAACTGCTGTGCAGCTACTACACAGACCCTGCTCTGGTGTAAGTGACTACATATATAATAAGAAAGTACAGGGGCCCTAGGTGTTGAACCAACCTTCCTAAGCTCTATTTTATTTTGTTTTCTCGGCAAGGTCACAGGATTTTTGATGAGGTGAAGCCCACACCTCGTTTGTTTGACTGGAAATGGCAGGGGGGGGGCGGGATACCTCACATTCGTTTTTGATGAAGAAATAGATTTTCTATGCAGTTTTTATCCCTTTTTTTCGGGTGCTTGGTGTCAAAAAAACTTTTTAATTTTGTCTTCGTTTTTACAGTGTGGGCTCTTTGTCCCAGTTAAGGTCAGCCGACCTGTGTTTCGACCCATAGGCTATGTTTGGTGGTTCCTAGCCCCTTGGGGTCATGGGTGGTATACTGCCTTTGGTCCTGTAGTTAAAGCTGGGCTCTTGATGGGCTCTGAGGATGAATTGGTGGTGGCATTTGCACGTCCTGCTCTGTGGCTGGAGTAACTGCCGTGCAGCTACTACACAGACCGTGCTCTGGTGTAAGTGACTATATATATAATACCTACACCAGCTAAGGCTCGCAGACGCAGTAACTGCTGTGCAGCTACTACACAGACCCTGCTCTGGTGTAAGTGACTACCTATACAGTAATACCTGCACAGGCTAATGCTCGCAGAGCCAGTAACTGCTCTGCAGCTACTACACTGACCGTGCTCTGGTGTAAGTGACTACATATATAATACCTTTGCAGGCTAATGCTCGCAGAGGCAGTAACTGCTGTGCAGCTACTACACAGATGCTGCTCTGGTGTAAGTAACTACATATATAATAATACCTGTGCAGGCTAATGCTCGCAGACGCAGTAACTGCTGTGCAGCTACTATACAGACCCTGCTCTGGTGTAAGTGATATATATATATATATATATATCTGCACCGGCTAATGCTCGCAGACGCAGTAACTGCTGTGCAGCTACTACACTGACCGTGCTCTGTTGTAAGTGACTACATATATAATACCTGTGCAGGCTAAGGCTCGCAGATGCAGTAATTGCTGTGCAGCTACTACACAGACCGTGCTCTGGTGTAAGTGACTATGTAACAAAGTGATGTCGAGTAAAGCAGGTAAGTTCAACTTGGTTTATTGTCCTAGCCAGCGTTATCTTCTGTAGTACATACACAGGGATGGTAGGGTCCACAAGACAGGATACAAGAGAGGAACACCGGGCTTGCCCCTCACCCAAATAGCCACTCTCACTCTGCTCTTCCAACCGTCACTCACAGAACACTGAGAGCACCCACATTCCACGTAGGCTGACATCACAGCCTACCAGTTACATTACTACACTTCCTAGAGAAACCACAAGAAGCAGAGGGACATCGCCACATACCAAGGGAACACTACTGCAAACCAAAATCTAAAGGAAGACACCACACATCGAAAGTAGAAGGATAGCTGACCAGCACTAACCCACACTTCGAAATACTACAAGCACCTAACTTCTAATACACAGCAGCTGTCCATGATCAGAAGCTCTGTACTACAGGCCAACCGGACCCGTACAAAATGCCAGACCAGGTCACCCAAAAACAAAACACCCTAACTTGAACAACCACAGCCTAAAACCATCTCGGCAGAACCCTCAAGGACTAAAAATAACAAACAGCACTTCCACCAGTTTCGAGCTGCCCCTCAGAACATAAGCCTGCCACGCCTATAACTACCTTATGTCCGGAGACAAAACCTAATCACTAACACCCTTAACCAACATCGCGCTAAATCCTTATGCTCTGGTCTGCCCCCCCAGAACTTCAGCACTGCCACCACTGAGCACTACGCTCTACCAAGAGCAACAACAATTGCCAAACATCTGCCGAGAAGCCCTTACATTGATGAAATGAAAACACACTGCTTCCTACCACCACCTTAGACTGTACCACTTACCAAATGGTCACAACTTCACCTCAAAAGCTCACCTAATCTTGGCAAATTGCACCCCAACGCACAATTAACAACACCCATCATTCAAACATACAGGTATTGAACTAATCATACACAGTGGTATTACCATTCCCTAACCACTATGAACCATAAAACGGACGCTCAACTCCCCCAGATAGCACCCCCAACTCCTGTAGATTTAAGTGCATTCTTGCTTCTCGCACATTCAGGAGAAACCCACCTGAATAACTCAGATGAACATAACAACTCGCCCATGCTTTGGACAAAACCAACCAAAGGCAACCATAATAATGTTCAACTCAACGGCAACAGAACATGCCATTGCACTAGAATCGCACAAAAAAAGCACCACTGCCCTAGCCACTACAGTGCACCACTGCCCTAGCCACTACAGACCCACCCGGCATCTGCACTAGGAACAAACACACAAAACCGCACAGCTGCTGCAGTTATTACAGACCCACCCGGTATCTGTACTGGCAATAAACACACAAAAAAACACACAGCTGCACTAGTTATTACAGACCCAACCGGCATCTGCACTAGCATCAACACAGCCTTGCTCCAAAATTGCCACCACTCCACTGCCTTAGTCACTACAGACCACACAGCATCGGTCAACAGAACAACTAACCAGTGCAGATAGTTGTCTGACAACGCCAAAGAATTACACAGACCCACCCGCTACTAATGTGGTAAAAAAACAACGGACAACCCTGTGCCCACACTCGCCAGTACTAAGGCAAGGTAATTGCACTCTCCATCTCTACCCCACATAGTTGCGTTCTTTCACACACATGCATACTAGACACCATACAATGTAAAAAAAGAGTAAATGTCAAATGGAATGGCAGAAGTAACAACCTCCTTCGAACACATAAGCTTGGCTCCTCATCCGGTGTTGGTCCACCAACTCCTTTATACATGTCCCCAATCTGGAAATCCAAAATGAGTCTCCAACCACCCTCCAGTTTGGAAACATGAATGCATAAATGGTTTTGACCCCCAAAAATACCACCTTATGCATAACAGCCTTATCATAACACCACCCCCACATGTCCGGAGAGAGGAAAATACAAATCTCAAGTAACCAGGACACCTACACCCACAGAGGCCACGACAGAGACACGAGACAGAAAAAGACAATGGCCTTAAACAACATCAGCCCTCCTAACCCTGGGGACCAAAACAACCTACAGCCCTAACAATGGGCCACAACATAGACGCAAAAAATGAAAACAGGCCCTTGACAACTCGCCTAACTACAGAGTCCACAGAGTGTCTACCCTGGATCACGTCCTGCTGGTTCCTGAAATCTTCCCAGGACGTTGTCCAAAAACGCAAATGCTTCAGCCGCATAAGCACCACGCGATGACCCCTGAAGCTTGTCACGACTTCTCGCTTTACGCCACACACACTCTGATAATCCATGACTCAACGCCTTCCCTTCCATACGATGCATGTCAACATTTTGATCCAAATTGTAACACCAGAGGTCGCGCATAGATTCAAAAGACTTTCCACCATGCCTCGCATAACACGTTCTCACGCCCCACGTGACTTCCAGCCTGGCGTGGGCAGGGCAACATCCGCAGGCACACCAATGGCTGCCCACGTGGCCCGTCTCTGGTGCGCCGCTCCAAACCAACGTTATCACTTGGCTAGAAGGAGCGGCCTTCGTCGGATCTTCCGGAAGGCAAAGAATTAGCACCAGCAGCCCCACGGGCAACAGCCCCATGTGTCCTCTGCATTCTGGTCACCGGACGAGTCTTGGGCGCCCAAGGTTGCCGGCACTCCATCCTCTGACCAGCAGGACGGGGCATCTCCTCCGGACCTACGCACTGGACCCATGTGATGCAAACACACAGATGATGCTCTGCCTCCAGACCTGGGCACTCAACATCCGAAAGGCCCACAGGAGACTCTGCAGCAGCTGCCTCCGACCCACCGGCAACGGCCACACTCCTCATTTTTGTGCTGGGCAACCGTCTTGCTCTGGGCACCAATGCTTCCTGGCCCCTCTGTCCTCCCGCAGCCGGGCAGCACTCACCATCCGAACCGGACAGACTTCACCTTGCCACCAGGAACACGGGTGCCACCAAAGAAACAGGCTGCCAAACTCACTATATGGAACAGACACTACAACGCCTGGACTGAAGATCAAGCGTCTCATGCCAACATACGTGCAACTGCAGAAAGCGCACTCAAATGCTTCAGTCCTCCCCTTGCAGCCATGTCGTGCTGCGACAGGGTAACACCTGGGTGTGGGGCAGGATGATGGGGGCGGTGTCCTCGGCCTTGCTGCGCCCCCCCCCTCAGCAGAGCCAAATGTCATCAAAGGGACCTCCTACCATCCCATCCTCGTCGCCAGTGTAACAAAGTGATGTTGAGGGAAGCAGGTAAGTTCAACTTGGTTTATTGTCCTAGCCAGCGTTATCTTCCGTAGTACATACACAGGGATGGTAGGGTCCACAAGACAGGATCAAGGGAGGAACACAGGGCTTGGCCCACATCCAAATAGCCACTCTCACTCTGTTCTTCCAACTGTCACTCCCAGAACACTCAGAGCAATCGCATTCCACATAGGCTGACATCACAGCCTACCCGTTACATTACTAGAGACTACATATATAATACCTGTGCAGTCTAAGGCTCGCAGATGCAGTAACTGCTGTGCAGCTACTACACACACCCTGCTCTGGTGTAAGTGACTACATATATAATAATACCTGCGCAGGCTAATGCTAATGCGCAGCTGCTGTGCAGCTACTACACAGACCCTGCTCTGGTGTAAGTGACGGCCACAAAGTGTTTGCGTAGGGTGATGGAGTTCTTTCTGTGAATTGTTTGCCGATTCTTGTGGCGTAGTAGGTTTTTATTTGTTGCTTTGAGGACTGTTGCTTTGGACACTTTTACCTGTCTTTGGTATTTTATTTAGTCTTGTCTGGTGTATTGTTCTCTCCATTTTGTTTCCATTTTGCAGTAGTTTTTTTGGCATTTTTTCAGTTCTTCTGTGAACCATTTTGCTGCCAGTTTTTTTGGTTTTGCTCTGAATGTTTTAGCTGGTGCTAATTGGTCAATGGCATTGGTGATCCAATTGTTGGCTGTGTCTTCTGTTGTATCTACGTTTGTATCAGTGTGATCTCTTTCACCTAGGTTGTCGTGGTGGGTTGATAGCATGGTGGCCTTGTCCGCTAGTTTTGTTGCAAAGTTGGGGTTGTAAGAAGATGGTCTGTAGATCAGTAGGAATACTACGTTGGATTGGTCGTTGAGTTCTATCTTGATTAAGAGGGTTTCATAGTCTTCCGCGTTGGTTGTGATGATTCAAGATGCTCAGGTGTGTTTTGTATGTATAATTGCGATTCTGCCTCCTCTTCGGTTTTCTCTGTTGGCGTGTATTAATTTATAATTGTCGGCTATTGCTTCATTCGCAATAGCTTTATCGTTGTCTGATAGCCAGGTTTCTCTAAGGAAGAGCATGTCTATGCCTCCTTCGCTTAGGAGGTCATTGATTTCTGTTGAGTGTTTTTCCATGGATCTAATGTTGAGGAGGCTGCAGTGTTGTTTGCTGTATTTCCCTTTTGTGTTGTTGTTAGTATTGTTTGTTCTGACCAGTGTGTTGTTGGTTGGGTTTTCATTCCAGATGGGTTTTTCCCGGTTGAGTCTTTTGGGTGGGGTGGTTCTTTGTTGGTCAGTCTCTTTGTCAAGTAGACCAATAAGGTTTATGGCGGGGTTGGTTCGTTTCCGGCGGGTAAATAGGGAAGCTACCCCGCTGTTGTTCCAGTCTTGGTGATATAGGGGGTGTAGAGTGTAATGGTTTCCAATTTGTTCCTTGTTCTGGTTGGGGTATTATCCATGGTGGAGACCGGGTTGGGATGGTTTATTAGTTGTTGTCCGTTTGATGTCCTGGTTGAGTCTATATTCGTGAAGGTTGTTGGCTGTCGGTTCGTTGTTGTTTTTGTTTACCATGTTGTCATATGTGGACAGGTAGCGAGCATTGTAGTCCGTCTTTGCTATGTTATTTGGATGTCTCCTTGGGCCATCTCAGATGTTTGTCAAGTTTTTTGGGGTTGTGGGATCATTCTGGTCCGTCCTCCCCGAGTGGTTTGGGATTTCTTATTATTTCTGTTGTCTTTTCTGGCTTCTTAGTCTTTCTTGTGGCGAGGCATGATGCGTGATTTGTGTTCCTTAATGGGCGTTCTCTTTCGATTGGTGTTTTTCATGGTCTTTTGGGTTTAGTCTTTGCTGTTGGTGGTTTGTTGTTGCTTGTATTTGGTAAGTTGTGGGTAGTTGAGACCTTGGTTGATGGGACTTTGTGGTTCCGTTTGTTTATTGCTTCTTTCTTTTTTGGATCCTTTTCTTTTGTTCTTTTTTTATCCTGGAGGTACTTTTCGTTATGGTTGTTGATTATTGGATTTTGAGTAAAGCAAACATGAATACTGTGTGAAGGATTGCATGTGAATACTGGAATATATTGGTGCAGTCATGTTAGGCAGAATTCTAATTTCTGTGCTATTTCCCTTCAACCTTAGAGACCCCAGCTCTTTTGCTGGACTATAGGACTTTTTAATTTTGACCCTGGAGTGAGCAAGGCCATTTTCCCACTGCCTCGTGTGTTTTGACCTTTTGGATTTTGTGTTTTCACTGTTTTGGGAGTCTGACAAACTCCATATGCATCTACTTGTTCTATGGTGACACACAGCATCTTCAGTGCAGTGTCACTGAGAAATCCTTTAGATTTCTCATAAGGTTTAAAATACCTTTTCTTGTGTGAACTACTGTTCCCAAGAATAGTAAAGTGAAATTGACCTTACTTACCTTTTCTCTTTGTGGGTCCAGCACACACCATTTTATGTGGAGTGCTGGGGATTACCATGTAGCCCCTTAACCTACATTCTCATGTAACATTTGTATGTTGCCCTCCCTACTTTTAAATGGCTAGTGGCAGTGGTTTCTACGGTAGGAAAAAATTAAACCACTTTCAGTACAGTCACCCTGATGTGTGATTGACAGCCTAGGCTGTACATGAATGGGAGAAACCTGCTTAAAAGGCGAGGGTTTTGGGACTAGAGGCAGAGTCGACCACTGGGAGAAACACCTGACAAAGAAACCATGAACAAAGCTTGCTGCATCCTCCTGGACCTTTGAATTGCCTGGTGAAGCCCTGCTGCTGTGCTGAAACTCCCTTTTGAGACAGAGAAGACAGAGAAGCTCCGGAATGGACGACTTCTCCCCTTGGGTTAGTGGGACCAACTAACCCAGAGACAAACTCCACTGAACCATCTTCCCTGCTGCAAGAACCTATTGCCATCGGTCGAGTAATCCGTAGTCAAACGAAACGTCTGAATCCGGCTAGAAGCTCCAGAAGTCTCCTAAGGGCCCTCCAGAAGCAGGCCAAACAGAGCTAGAGTCCCCTCACCAGACCCAAGGAGTGGTGGAAGCCCAAACGGTACCAGAGATACGCAACAGTGCTGTTTACTAAGCGCTGAAACTGCAAAGTGCCGCTGAACTGAAAAGAGCCCGTAGCTGCCAAAGACATCCGAAGTACTGCCGCAGGAGCCCTACAGAGGTCCTCCCTCTTGTCCCCGCGACTGAGGCTCAAGAACACAGTGTCTGCAATGCTGTAGCAGGACAGAAGCCAGCTGGACCACTCTTCTTCAAACCAGAGGTACTATTTAAACTTAGGTTACTTACCTCACTGTCTTGTAGCCTTGCTTTTCTCAGTTGAGAATTGCAGTGGTTTACTTTTAGAGTTGAATACAACTCTGTTTTCACAGCTTGTGGCCCTACAAGTAATTTTCTAACTAACTAACTGTAACTTTGTGCAAGACCTTTGATTCTAAGAAGTGCCACAGCTCCGTAGACTGTTTCAAATTGACTTTGGCTGTCCTGGCTCCCCGGAAGACTCTTGTAGCCCACTGACTTTGATACGGTTTGTCCCTCATAGGTGGTGACTTGTTTTAGACTGTTACTGCTGGGAAAGGCTTGTCTAGATTTCATTGGAAGATTTAGTTGTCCTCACATATACTGAGAACCTGTTTAACCATTTTCCTTCCTTAAACCTTTAATTTCTGCAACCTCAGAATCCGTTACTTTCCTTGTGATTGAAGTCACCCCAGGGTGTAACAATTGTGTAATAAGCATATCCAAAGATTATCCACTAACTTGCTCTGATTCTGAAAAGTAATGTTAAAGTATATTTACATTGTTACATGAATTGCCTTTCTAAAGAACGCTTATTTAAAAATTGATGTTAATTAAATAAATAGCTATTTATAGGCCAACCAGCATAGTTCTGACCTATACCAAAAGGTGGGCTTACCTAATACCAAGCAGATAAGTGTTGTGTAGTCTCACACAGTGGGACTACACCAATTCGTACCTAACAAGTCAACATGGAAATGTATTGATTGTGAGGATGCTGCGTTCCTGCTTTTGACTGGGATGGCAAAGGATTCTCACCTATGGGGTGCATGCTATGTTTAGGCCTCTGGCTTCCACATGGGCCCAACATAATCTCCATCTTTACCCTTGCCACAGTGGGGGATCATTCAGCATAAGTGCAACTAAGCAAAAGAGGAATGACAATCTGTATTGGTCCGCATATCATCCTACAAACTCTGATGTTCTGAAGTAATCAGTAAGTCATCCCCAAATCATCAAGAGCATGCATGTTTCATGGCAATGCTCTTGAAGTAATCAGCAGGTCATCCCAGAATCGTCCCCAAATCATCAGGGACAAACGTGTAATCTCTTGAAGTGATCAGCAGGTCATCCTAAAAGCATCAGGGACAACGAGTTTTCTAAAATGGGGATGATGTTAGCATATTCATTAAGTCATCCTAAGCTCATCCCCAAATCATCACCCACCATTCTGAGATATTTGCTGATGACTTAACAGCGTGATGACATCTGATGATGTGGGAATGACTTCTAGTGTAGTTCGATGATCATCAGATGACCCCAGCATGGTCTCTAAAGTCATCCTTTTAGACCAGGGCCGCTGGTTCATTTGAGTGGTTCTGGTGAGTCTTACAGTCTCTGCTTGGAGTGGCTAGAGGTTGAACGTTCTGACTGGTGCAGTCTTTGAAGGGTGGCTTTCTAGTTTGTCTGTTGTGGTCTAGTGCACAGCCAGGTTTTGAGAAATTGTTCAAAACACTAGGTGTGTGTCCTCTATGCAGATAAGTTATCTGGGAATTGACCTGCCTCGTGTGGTGATAGGAAAGAGGAAAGGTTTGTTCAACTTTGTCAATTTATCAACTTTTGAAGGATAAAGGGCTATGTCGACCCAGCCAGAATTCAAATCTGTGACTGCAGATTGCACACAGATGTCAGAGGCAAGGGCTTAGTCGGAAATCACACAGCCAAGCATGCTTAGTTTAAACATATTTGCTTGCCATTACTCCTGCCCTACAGTCCCTATCGTGGCTCCTGCTAGATAGATTGAAGAGTCCGTTTTTAAATTTAAGGCTTGACTCACTAACAAGGAATACTGGCCCAGGACCTCAAATATCCATGGAAACCTCAACCTGCCACAAGTCTGAGGTCCACCTTGGAAGGCATCATCCAAGCATATATGGTTAGGAGGCTCAGTCTTGGCTGAGGGTGGGCTAACTGCATGGACACAAAAAAACATTGGCAAATCTTGAAATTACAGTGGAGGTTGGGGAGTTGAGTGAGATCAGCAGGGAGAGGGGTGAAATAGATATAGAAGGTACGATGTAGGTTTTGGTGTAATTTCTTTACCTATTCTATATTATGAGTGAAGCTCTTCTGATGCCTTTGCTGCACTTTTCTGTCAGGGTGGAAGTTATTTGCAATAACCCTGCTTGTGCAGCAATTGACCTTACCTTTTTATTATCCGGGCCCTACCACCTCCAGACTGCCCTTAAAGGTTTTAGGTCGTTTTTTATATGCACGTTGCTTGTGATAATATGTTTGTAGTTTTGTGTCAGCAGGGAAGGGCAGGGATATCATTAAGAGTGACCAGATAACTACATTGATGGATTTGGCCTTTTTATGACGATACACTCGAAATGGGCAGCAGGTCTCGTTTTATTGGCGTACCGCAGCTGTTGGGTAAGAATTAGTGCAGTCCAACGGGTGTGGGACTACCCAAGACTTATCTCTTGGTATTAGGTAACTCACCTTTTAATATAGGCCTGTACTGCACCAGTTGGTAGTGTGACTGAGCAGCCAGGCTTATCTTAAGAGGGGTAATATGAGCTGTAGAATGAAATCAGTAAACAAGTAAACACTAGGTTATAAAATGTATTTATACACAAAGATATTTAAAGCATTCTTTAAAAAGCAGTAATTAGCTGTAACATTAATCCCAAGTTCAGATTCAGAAAATGAACAATAAAGCAGATGAGTAATTCATTAATATGTTCAGGGCTTTAAGCGTGCGGGGCCGAGCCCCGACAGGCACCCGAAATCTCGTTTTGAGGCAGGGTACTGCCGGGGCTTCACAAGTCTCCCCTGGCAGCCCCGGCCACTACATGAGAAGGATTTTTATTTTCTAAAGCCTGAAGCTCTCGCTCGTGTGCGAGAGCTTCAGCCTTCAGAAAAAAATGCCTTTCATCCATAATGGTGGTGCCGCACTTTCAAGGCATCCCTTCAAGCAAGAGATGCCGTGGGCCGGCGCCACCATTATGGAGAGAAACGTTGAGGCCGCTGGAAGCAGTCCTTGTTTTCTGAATCCTGAAGCTCCTGCGCGTTCACAGGAGTTTCAGTCTTTGGGCAAAGGGCCTCAGTTTATAGCGGCCTCACCCTTTCAGCATTAATGGTGACGCTGCCCCTCCCCAGCTGGCGAGGGGCAGCACCACCATTAAGGCTGAATAGGCGAGGGGCTGTCCCCTGCCAGGTAAGCCTATAGAACATAAAGGTAGAGATCTGCACCCTCACCCTCATGGGGAGAGGGTGCTGCTCTCTACAAAAAGCTGCCTGGCAGCAGTGCCAGTAGCCCATTCAGCTGGGCTCCTCAAGGGGGCATGGCCTAACGGGCCAGCAGGCGACCCCTGCTGTTAGGGCACACTCCCTTGATGGGCCCGGCTCATTTCGGAGTGCCACTTAAGGCACTGCATATGTTAATGTTCCAGTACCCAGAGGTGAGGTCAGTATAACATTTCTATAGGTAACACCTTTGCAATATTGAGTTATTTTAAGGAAGGATCAGGACAGGCTGATGGGCTATAGGACAGTTCGATTCTCTCAAAGGGATGCAGGCAGTCTATTATCCCAGCATTAATTCAACATTTAAGACCTGTGAGGGAACACACACTGCCAAAGCTAATGGGTGCAGGAGGAGGCCTTTAAGGAGCCAGGACAGCCAAAGTCAAAGTTCTGATGCTCTTCTTAGAAAAAAATGCTTAAATAATCGGTGTTCAAAAGAGAAATCACAGCAACTCAAGAGGAGTCACCTTTAGGAAGCACAAGCTGTAAGGCCGGTGCAGGTAAATTCAGGTCAACTTACTGTAGGGTTCAGTAACACTCCCTAAGATGGAAAGCACCCCAAACAACAAAAGGATGTCCCCAAGCCCCACGGTACATTTGAAATTAAGAAGTTGTACTATTTGGATGCCTTCTGAATGCAATGCAGCAGACCCTTGTTCATTGTCCTTGGTCGTGGTGATGAAAGGGAGGATGTCTGGCGGGCTCCTGCGGCAGCACTCGAGAGAGGGGCTGGACAGCAGTGGATTTCCGTCGATTCAGTGGCTCTTTGTGGTTTTGGAGCCTTTTCCTCAGCGCCAACTAAGAACGAAAAGCTCTGGTTAGTAGTTCCTTGATCGCATGGTCCTGGACTCTGGTGACGAACGCTATACGTAGATTTCTTGCATCTGTAGGGTCCTCTGGATGCCCACAAAGATTTGTCCGGATTCGGACTTGGGAAGACACTGCACTCACGGGTGGTCGATGTACCCCTGGTATTGGGATTCTGCGGACTTGGAAAGTTGCAGCAAGTCAGGGGTTGCGCCATAATAGTTTGTCTCGAGGCTGCAGGGTTTCACCTGAAACTGAAAAAGCAAAACAACTAACGGGAAACAAAGAAAAGGATGACAATATTTAGGATGACATTGACAACATCCAGAACCGACTAAAGAAATTCTTACTACAACAAGAGAGACGATGCTAAGTCAAATAGGACACAAGCGACACCCATGAGGACAGAAATCAGCATCCCTATCCAACTCCAGCCAACAACCTCACTCCCTTCATAATTGCTACCAGGTATCATATTTGTATAGTTGTATGAATGTTAGCACTTGCCACACTTGAACTAAGTTGTGGACATTGGCATGGGCGTTGACCGGATGGAGTTGTGAATGAAGGCAGGTGCCGCCCCTGGACATAATTGCAAGCATTGGCATGTGCCACGTTTCGAAGGGGCTGGGAGTGGTAGCCTGCATGAGCAACAGAATAAGATGGTAAATGCCTACCAGCCACCACATATGGATGGAGTAGCCTTGGCTGACGGATGCCGTGCGCCGACTGGGTTGGGAATGCTCTATGGGCCAGATTTGAAGGGACGCACAAACACCTGCCTGCCCCGCATACAGACAGGTGTCGCGTAGGTAGTCAGGGCCAAACTTGGCCAAGGTTATGAATCAGAGTGGATGCCATGTGTGAAAGGGACTGCGAGTATCGGATGGCCCCAGATCTGGACGGAGACGCAGAGATGCTTGCGCTCCCACCTGGAGAGAATATGGAAGTTTTGCGCCTCGCTTCCAGACAGCAATGCCAATTAACAATTTCACCCCTCTGCATACACCTCTCAAACTCTAACCAAACACAACCACAAGCTTACAACACAACAATCCGCAACAACAAAACAAACCACACATAGACTCGTACAACCGCACATGATGACTACCAACTGTAAAACACCCGAAGCCCAGCCAGCGGAGTTACCGAGCTGAGGCCGCCAACAGCACATAACTGCTCTCTTGCACTTTTCCAGCTTATTCCCACTAACTCACCCCCCCCCCCTTCACTTTTTTCAGAGCCGCCAGGGGACCACTTCGGTGGTGATAGTGCGTGGTACAAATATCCTTTAACATTAACATTTCCAGTCCCATTTTAGTCCTGAACCTATTCCAACAGTCTGGAGGAATGGCTATGGGGGCAAAGTTCTAACCAACTGTTGCTCATTTGCACCATGTTTCAATAATCTGCTGAAACAAAGTTGTAGCATAAGGGCTGATATGTTCAAGCCCTTGCTTTTAGCACACATCATTCTGTGGTCGTGTACAGTAATTGTATTATTCGTTTCAGACTATAATGCCAGGTTTATGAGTACCAGGATGCAATCAATATGATGACAACTGATTTATCATCTCACACCTGACATGTACTAATTTTAGATGTCATTAATCTTTCCACTGGGTTATACTTGTGATAGTCACCTGCTGTTAATCATTGTTTGGAGGCATGCACATATCTGTTATGCATGATGTGCCTACAATCATGAGACAGCGTACCTTTTAATGATAATCATGGGTTATTTGTATAACACCTTAATCCAAGGCGCTCGTATTTTTTGCTGCAAAAACTCATCTAATTTTTTAAAACATATTTTATGGGGGGTTAACCCCCCAAACCACCCTTCCCACTTATTTAGAGTCTAGCACCCCAAACCCCAGAAACATTATATCCCTCTACCCACCCCCAATTTTTTTTTTCTGTTTTTTTTTTGCGGCAACTGCCCAATATGAGAATTCTAAAGCCCACCAAAGCTGAAAAGGCAGCCAAACTACTGCCCATTTTCATCACCTAGAGGCACCAGTGGAGGCTGGTGAATTGTTTGATTGGGAGGAGCAAAGACATTAACCAGGAATATGAGGGAGGGACCAAGAATAGTGAGGAATCCCGAACCAACCAACCAACTAACCAACATGAGACCCACCCGACCCGATAATTGTTTTTAAATAATGGACTAAAGTAGCGTACACTTTCTGTGAAAAATTGACTTAAAGCCAAACCGTTTACAATCTGTTTTGTATGCCAAATAGTGCAACGGAGCATTTCCCAACACATTTTGATGATGCTTTTGACCACAATATAGGCTAATTTTCTGCAAGAATTCCCAAATAATTGCATATTCATGTTTGCTTTGCCAGTCATTCCAATGATGATGATACTATAAGAAAACCATGTTCGTGCTTATTCTGCCAATATATGCCAGTATTCCATGAACAACCATGCTCCTGTTGGCTTTGCCTATCATGCCAGTAAACAATTGCAGGTCACTGTAAAAACATGTCCACACTGGCTGCACCAACGTCGCCCAGTATGACCAAATAGTGTTGGTTTTGGCCAACATGCCAGTAAAATATGCCATGCCTCTATAAGCAAATATCGATACTCACTGCTAGAATACCTCACCCCCTTTGTTCCCAGCCCACAAACATATTCCTATCATCACTCACCTGCCACAACATACATGTTTCTATCTCTTTCACTCATGCACCCACAGAACATTTGCACTGCACCCTTATTCAGACGCATTTAAACAGACCCCCCAACACCTCACATGCACACAAACATATATAAACACCTCGCATACAAAAATTTATATGTTTATTACCTGCTCTAGACTCAGCGCAGCCACCAAGCTGCTCTTCAGGAACCTGCGCTCCTGCAGACACGACCCAGAAAGCAGGTGGATGCCCTGCCCGTTTCTAGATATGTATGGTGGGGCTGGTGCATCAGACACTGTCACTGAGGAGAGCTCATTGTGCCGGGAGGTGCAGGAGCAACCCCTGTACACATTTGTGCTTGCTGTCGAATGAGCCATGAAAGGTGGGGAAGGAAAATGCCCCGGCCAGGGCTGGCTCGTTGGGCATGCATGCTGGGGAACTGCAAAATGTAAAAGGAACATTTGTTTTCCTGCTTTTGCTGGCGCCTCCATAGAGTGGTGGGTCTGTGCCGTATTCCCCGTTTTCGTAAAGACGCCACTGAAAAATCACTACTTCAATTAACACTATTGTTTATTAAACGTTGCTATGTAGTTTCGTCGACCTCTGTTTTTGTGTGGTAAATCTGGTCGAAATATGCTTGGCTGTTCGACTTTTCTTTTTATTTTAATTGGGTTCGGGCATGCCCCTCTTCCAAATATCTCCCACCCCTCGAAACTACCAAACCTAGGTCACCCAAACTTATCACACAACAACTGAGGTCGACGCAACCACCAATTGCCTTTTAAACATATGGCGAAAAATAGCACTAAAGCCATTTTCTGTAATTCCTTCCAATCCCCGTGTACATTAAAAATGCCTGATTTCAAGTTTCAGAATGCTACCTAAGAACCTAAATGCATGAATTGTTGAGAATTTAACACCTGACTTTGTTCAACTTGAGATCTCCCTGAACTGTCCTATTGGACGTACTAAGTTCAAAACGTAGACACATCCCTAGATGAGATTTTATGTCAAGCAGCTCTCCCTCTGTTAACAATTTGACAAAGGCAACATCTTTTTGTTATGTTTAATGTGCACAATATTTGCACATGAAACAATCCTCATTAGTACCCGGTGACGGGAGTGTGGCAGCCTCCCCGCCAATCAGGAGGCTTGGAACGGGGTCCTTACCACACAGGGGAATTAGCCACCCCCCATCCGAGCCTCCTCAGAGCGGGAGGCTGCGATCTTCCCTCGCAGACGAACGAAGGTAAGTTCACTCCCCGTGTTCCTTGCTCCCCCCCTCCCCATTTTTCCACATATCTGCACCCCTCCTTACCCCACTTACGAGTACAGGTAGGGAGGGGGCTTCACTCAGGCTTGTAACTGACACCCTGGAAAGGGCTTCCCTTAAAATGTTAAAGGTATTTTGTGCAGCCATGAGTTAAACTGTAGCCCATTAGAAGTGGTTAGTGGTGGGGGGGAGGGTGGTGGCGGGAGAGCCATTGTCTGTAATAAAGGTTTTTGCGCCTACAAGGCCTGTGTTTAGAGCTGCTGGAACTCTTTCAAGCGCTTGCAGGGCTATTCTGATGGGTTTTGCAGAGACAGTAGCTGGGCAAAACAGTCCCACCTACAGCTGCAAAAAGGCCTGTTTCTCTTTACTAAGTGCCCAAAGGGGATTCCTCAGCTTTGAGGGTCTCCACGGGGCAAAGTGACGGACAAATTGACTTCTGCCCTGCAGGTGTACAAGGATAAGTAGAAGCTAAAACTCTCACTCAGCCCTCGAACTCCTACAAACCAAGAGCAGACACAATCATAAGGGTAAAACAGGCACAGTTAAGAGATATAGCTCCTTCACCTTTTATGGTAACGTGCATCGAGGGAAGGCTATACTATGAAGAGGCATGTTAATGTGGATCAGTCGCAACCCAAGCAGTGAAGTATAACAGTCCAAATAAAGGACTGTCCAATCAAGGGTCTATACCAATATATAAACTTTAATTAAGCACACCATGCACAATATTAACTAACTAGAAAAACACTATACAAAATGCGTAATAAGTAATAAACACAATGGGCCTCATTACAAATCAGGAGGTCCAGAAATAACGGTGGCGGTAAACCCGCCACCACCGTTGTTTCCGGACCGCCTGATCCCGACTCCTGCAGGCGGGAGGTGATGTTGCCAGGTTTGACCTGGCGGGTTTAACACCGCCCGCCTGCAGGCGGACGAGGAAACGCCGCCAGCATCACGAGATGCTGCCGGTGTTTCCATGATCCCCATTCCCATTGAGGCCCATAGAACTCAATGGGAATGGGGATTAACACCATTCCGCCTCCGTGATTCCCGGGAAACCGGGGTTGTAATGCCCCGGTAATTCCGGGAATCACGGAGGCGGAATGGTAATACGAGTCCGGCAGTAACCAGGCAGTTTTACCGTTTCGGTTACCGCCAGACTCGTAATGAGGCCCAATGTTTTTTAAAAGGATATGCTCTGGAATGCAAAAAGGGATTAATGTGACCCTACTACTCTCTTGGTCCCAAAATGTACTATGGGGTAGCTATCGGCCTATAATACCTATGTACCGTTAGATGGTCGACAACCAGGCTTATGGCTGCTGTTCGGCAGTTTGATGCTTTTCGGAATACGGCAGTCACGGTGGTTCAGTGCCAAGCAGATGTCAAAGCTGGGTCGAACTGAAGAAGGCTGCAGGTCGAAACGTAACTCGATCAATTTGAAACATGGAGGTCACCAGGTTCGGTTTGGAGGTCAAGGTTCGATGTCGGACAGGTTGATGACAGGATGCGCAGGCTAGTCGGTTCGATGTGAGGACGCAGTTCAGGAAGAACACCAGGGTTCGGTTCGATCAGCGACTTGTTTGGTGATGAAGAGGCTGGAGGTTCGAGTAGGTACAGCAGTACTTCTTTGCTCGCGTCGAGATAACGACACGCTTCATTTGGTATGGCAGCAAATGCTTTCGAACATGCAGGACAGCGATTCAAATGTCAGCTTGTGCCAAAGGCAGCTCCAGAGGGTCCTGGTGGTTCGATCTGTGTCGAGCACATTCCAGTCACAATTTACAGCACTTCAACAACAACATTTCAGGAGTTCTCGCTGTCTTGGCTCTCGGGAACTGAAAGTCCCACTCCAGGGCCCCAAGGACAAGATGGGTCCTTTTTCTCTGGTCTCCTAAACCTGGGGGAGGCTTTCACACACATTCAGCGGCCTTCAACACGGTGAAGTCCTAGGCAGTGGTGTGGCTGGCAGAGATGCAGGTCTTGTTCCTGTAGTAGCTCACCCCCAATGGTCCTCAGGCCTGGTTATATGACAGAGCTGGAATACCTGCCTAACCTCACAACTGGAGGACCTGGAAATGATTATCGCAACAGGGTCCAATGAAATTTCCTTGAAGTCCAGAGATGATTCAAAGAAGTGTTGAGAAAGGCAAAATCTGTCTGGTGTTTGGACTAAAGCTATCCTGTTTCGGGGTCCAATCCCGGTTCTTGGAACAAGTAGACTTTGCCTTCTGACATCACATCCAAAGTGGGTTGTGTTACAGGAAGTTGGGGGAACAGGAAGGAAAGATGGAGGCAGAGAGAAACAAGAAAGTGGAGCCTTCTTTCAGCTGTAAAGGACTTCCTCTGTCCACACTAACCCCGCCCCTTCCCCTCACAATCAATTTTAATGCCTTTTAGTTATGAGGCACCATGGTGTCAAGCTACTCATTTTGTGAATGGGTGTACCCTTTGATTCCTGTTCCCAGTACAGCTTCCTGTGTAGTGACTGTCTCTCTGGGAAGGCCGTTACCTGCCCTCACAAAGGGAGAACAATCCCCCAAGGCTACAGTCCTGCCAGCCGCCTGTCCGGTCGAGAATACACATATCTCTTCCACTGCTGAACTGGGCTCACAGGGCAGACATATATGTGATATCAAATTGCAGTGGCTGTAATAATTATGAGAATACATCCACCATACCATAACTCGGGTATGCCTTATATTTAGAGATTATCTGCCACCAGGGCCGTACTCTCAGAATTATGTAGCTTTTGTAATGGGGTGCATAGCTTAAATACAGCCACCTTGCTGAACTGACTTGACTGGACCTGCTCTGTGCCACAGGTAGAGCAGGCACTGCCTATCAGGATATGTAGCAAGGCACAGGTGCACACTATGCCTTCGGCATGGCACTTACGAAACGGGAATCTGATCAGCAGATTTCCTTTCAGAGATGGAATTGCCTGCATCATTTTATTAATTAATAGAAAACAAAAACGCCAGGGCTTCTACCCCCATCCAAGATGGCAATTCCTCACAGTTTCCTTTCCCTTTTCCCCTATATTCTTGTCCCTGTCCTATCACGCTTAACCCTTTTGGTTGACTTGGAAGGGTCGCGGTCCACTTGCGGTTGCCATTTCTACCACCAAGATGACCGCTGCTAGTATTCCGGAACCATCAAGTGCAATCTAGTTCTGGCATTCATGGGTACTGGATATTTATGCACCAGTATCCTTAGGGGCCTCGCTTCGCAACGCTCGGTCTTACCCACCTTCCTCTGGTGTGTGCCTTCCTTGCTCAGTGCTCTCTCTGTGTTCCTTCCTTGTGTTCTGTTGCCCTCCATTCCCCCCTTATTGTTCCTTGTCCCCCCTTCCTGCTGCCTTGTTTTCTGTTCCTTGGAACTTCCTGGATTCCTTACCTTTCCTCTGCTACCTTCCTGGACGCTGCTACTCTTACCTGGAATCTTTACCTTTCCTCTGTTGCCTTCCTGGACACTGTTACTTTCCTAATCTGGAAATTGTGCATTCTTAGCTTCATTCCTGGATGCTGTGTTTACAACCATCATTGGCTTTATCTACTCCGCCAGCCTACGAGCAACAGTTTTTTTTCCCTTCATAGAGGTTTTTGTCCTGACTTGGGGAGTCTACCCTGGGTCAGTTTGTCTGGTGCCTTGCATACTAGGCAGGGTGGTGTCAGGGGAGGCTCGCCCCTTTCTTCATGAAACCCGCACAGCCAAGAAGAACGTGACACCCTCATAAAAAAAGAAGTTCTCGGAGAAGGCTCTTCGGGTGAGCTCCGAATTATTAAAAGCTAAATCTGTCATTATGAGACGCCAGAAGATCGCAAAACCTGAGGACAGGGATCCTTCAGTACAGACCTTTTACGAGGCATGGAGGAACTCCCCACCGAGGTCCAGAACCTAAAGGCTGAGAATGCTACCTTGGCAACTGGTGTTATCTCGAGGTACCTTCTTGCAGCAAGGGGCGTCTATGGGAGGTGTAGTTGAGAAGTACGATTTCTTCCCTAAGATTTTACGGGCATTTCTGACTCGTGTTTACTTTACCTTCAAAACCTATTTCTATTCAACGGATAAGGCTAAGGTGGGCTTTATTATTTCGCATCTGGTTGGTAATGCCCTAACCTGGGCTACTCCCTTAGTGGTTTTGGGGGACCCGTAGCCAGACAACTATGATGGTTTTGTTTTTTCTTTCAAGGCCATGTTTGACCAGCCTGACTTGATTTTTTTCCGCCCAGAAAAAACGACTTGATTTTCAGCAGGGAAACCAGGACATGCTTACTTATGTCACCAGATTTAAACAGTTAGCTAACCAGGCTGACTGCTCAGCTAATGCTTGTTTCACCTTGTTTCGGAAGGGAATTAATAAGCAAATAAAGGATGAGTTGGTGCGTGTTGCCCGATCAGGTTCTTTTGAATCCCTCCTTGACATGGCCATGCAAATAGACTACCGGCTGCAAGAACGGAAAGCTGAAAGAAGAAAGACTAATTCTTCACCTCTGAAACCTGCTCCCGTTTACCCGAATCCCCATGAAGCACCACATGCCTCTACGTGAGAGTCGAAGCCCATGCAGACGGGTTCTTTAGTAGGACCCTTTACCCCTGAAGAGAGGAATCGAAGAATGGAGAAAGGCTAGCGCCTGTACTGTGCTTCTCCAAAACACTTGGTACGCGAGTATCCCATTGTTCCTTCTAGGCGTTCAGGGAAACACCAACTCCCTACTGTGCTTCTCCAAAACACTTGGTACGCGATTGTCCCATTGTTCCTTCTAGGGGTTCAGGGAAACGCCAACTTCCTATCCTAAATGTAGCCCAGGTTCGGGAGGTCGACAATTGCTACTTTTTTTCAGCCTCTCTGGGACACGCATCACATTCCTCCTTAGTGGGTGTCCAGGTTTCCTTGAATTCAAAATCGGGTGACAACCATTCTGTGCTCACATTGGTGGACTGCAGCGCCATGGGTATATTCCTTGATGATGAGTGGGCCCGTCAACACAGGATTCCTAGAGAAAACAAAGCACACGTCCAAGCCGTGGAATAAATTGACAGATGCCCCTTATCTTCCAGACCCATTACTCAGCATTCAAGGCCTTTGTTTTTGACCATTAACAACCACCAGGAGTTCCTCAGCTTTGATATCATCAAGGCTGCACACTATCCTTTGGTTTTGGGAATGCCTTGGCTCCATCGGCATAACCCGTACATAAACTGGGCAGCCTGTTTGCTGTTTTTGGGCTCAGAATATTGTCTTTCTCATTGTCTGACAAACCCAAGAACATCCAGAGTCCATTGTTCGTTCCCACCAAAGATCATCCCGTTTCTGTGTCAAACATCAATCTTGTTCCCAAGAATACCAGGAATTAGCTGACACCTTCCCTGAAAATATAGTGTGCTCCTTACCCACTCATCATCCTGCGGTTTGTGCCATCGAGACAGCGGAACATGAAATGATTCTCTTTGGAAGGATGTTTCTCCTATCCGCTCCTGAAAAGAAGGCCCTCAAAGATTACTTGTCAACCAACTCGGAAAACGGTACCATTCGACCGTCTAAATCTCCAGCAGGGGCTTTGTTATTTTTTGTTTACAAGAAAGACACCACAGAGCTACCCCCTGCCTGAATCATAGAGGTCTCAATCGGGTTACGCATTAGGATAGATATCCTTTACCCCTCATTTCGGATATCTTGGAAGCACTTCAAGGGACAGTTTTGTTTTTTAAGTTGGATGTTCAGAGGGCTTGCCACCTTATTCGAATAAGGGCATGAGATGAATGGAAGTCCGCCTTTCGAACTCCCTTTGGTCATTTTGAGTATCTGATGATGCTATATAGATTGTCTGACATGCTAGCAGTTTTTCAGCGTTTTATGGCTCAGATTTCCTCCGACATGTCCCTTTTTGTTATTGTTTACTTGGACGACATACTGATTTTCTCCCAGGATCCAAACTTACATCAAGAACATGTTACCAAGGTTTTGCTTTGACTCTGTGAAAACAACCTGTTGGCTAAACCAGAGAAGTGCCAATTTCATGCAAATACCATCCGATATGTGGGATTTGTATTAAGCCCTTGGTATTTCCATAGACCTAATAAAGGATCTGCTGTAACTTCCTGGCCAATACCCACCACAGTAAAACAAATTCAGTCTTTTCTTGGGTTAGCTAATTTTAATAGGAAATGTATCCTGAGTTTTTCCACCATTGTAAGGCCCACCATTGCTTTACTCAAGAAACATGTACCTTTTGTATGGTCAGCTACCCAAGATTCTGTCTTCAAATTGTTAAAGAAAAAGTTTACTGAAGGTCCCATACTTGGCCAACCACTTATCTCTAAACCTTTTTATGTTGAAGCTGATGCCTCTGAATTCGCCATTAGTGCGGTCCTTAAACAAGAACAGCAAGGCGGTTGTGAACATCCCATAGCTTACCTGTCCAGAACCCTCACTATTAGTGAAATCCATTTATTCAGTTCTAGAAAAGGAATTATTGTCCATACGTCAAGCCTTTGTGGAATGGCGACACCTTTTGTTGGGAGCAACCTTTCCTGTTCTGGTCAGAACCAACCACCGGAACCTACAGGTATTGCAGTCTATGGAGTATAAAAACAGTAGGCAAGCCTGTTCGGCTTATTTTATTCCTACTATCAGTTTCAGATCCCTTACTTCCCTGGATCCCTCAATGTACTTGCGGATGCTCTTTCGCTGCATCCTGATTACACTAAACACTACTCCTTGCCACTGCCCAGGATGTTTCCAGAGACCATTTTCATCAATCAGGTTGACAATTTCCTTGACAGGGTTCTTCAAGAGACACCATCTTGTGAGGAGTGGCGGAAACATCTATATGACAACCCTTGGTGTCTAACTGAGAAGGAAGGGAAGCTCTTTAAGGGCACATCCTTGTACTTGCCTTCCAGAACTCTGAGAGAGTCGGTTATGAGACTCTGTCATGATACCACCTTCTCCGGACACCGGGTAATCAAGGTTACCCTAAGAGATATTTCTGGTAGCCCAAGATAACAACAGACGTTCAGACCTCTTTGCGAACTTGTGCGGTCTGTGCTCAGAGTAAGTACGACACCAGACAACCATCTAGATTACTGTTACAGCGAGAACTTCCTTCTCGGCCTGGACTTCACTGTGGAATTACCACCCTCTAAGAGATACACCAGCATCATGGTCACAATTGACCTCTATTCCCACATGGCTCACTTCACTCCGCTTTGTAAACTGCCCACTGCCAGTGAGATGGCAAATATCTTTCTTTCAGAGATTTTCCGCCTTCATGGACTACCATCTTCGATCGGGGATTTCAATATACATCTCGTTTTTGGTCTCACTTTGCCGAGTTCTCAGAGTTCATGAAGCCTTATCCTCCGGATATCCTCAGAGCAACGGGATAACCGAAAGAGTTAATCAAACCCTAAAGCGATACTTATGCTGCTTCTCTTCCCAACTTCAGGATGATTGGGTGTCTCTGCTCCCTGTAGCTGAATTTGCCTATAACAATTCGGATCATTCATCTCTGGACACCAGCCCTTTTTTCTGTAATTATGGCTTTCCTCCCTCCATGTTGCTTGTAGAAGCTATAGGAATCAGTCATGTACCCTCTGTGGACGTCTTGGTTAGTGACCTACAAGCCACCCATAAGAAAGTGAAGGAACAATTGTTGAAAGCCAGCCAGTCCACCAAGAAATATGCTGACCTTAAACAGCGTATATCGATTCTGTATAACATCGGTGACGAGGTCTGGTTATCCTCTAAATACCTTCCCCGACATTTGCAACCAAACAAATTATCACCACGGTTTTATGGTCCCTTTACAGTGGTTAAGATGATCAATCCTGTGGCATTCCGATTTAAGTTGCCTGTTACCTGGAAGCGTATTTATCCTGTATTTCACACTTCCCTTCTTAAACCATATCATCCCTCTACTAGGAAGACTGCATTACCTCCACCATTCGTAACAGAGGATCACCAACTGGAATACAAGGTTTCCAGGAAATGTGACTTATAGATATAGGAGAGGACATTTGCAATACCTTGTTGATTGGAAGGGTTACCCTCCCAGTGAACTGTCTTGGGAGCCCGCTTCTAATGTACATGCTCCTCGTTGCATTCACGGTTTCCACCTTCTTCACCCTGGAAAGCATGGTGGGTGAGGTCTTCGGAGGGGGCATGATGTCATGTCCTCTCACGCTCAACCCTTTTGGTTGACTTGGAAGGGTCGTGGTCAGGTCGCGGCGGCCATTTCCACCACAAAGATGGCCTCCGCTAGTATTCAGGAACTGCTGAGAGCGATCTAGTTCCGCCATTCGCAGGTGCCAGATATTTGCACCGGTATCCTTGGTGGCCTTGCGTCTCACCACTCTGTCGTACCCACCTTCCTCTGGTGTGCGCCTTGCTTGCTCAGCGCTCTCTGTGTTCCTTCCTTGTGTTCTGTTGCACTCCACCACCCCCCCCCCATTGTCCTTGTCCCACTTCCTGCTGCCTTGTTTCATGTTCCTTGGATGGAACTTCCTGGATTCCTTACCTTTCCTCCACTGCCTTCCTGGACGCTGCTGCTTTCCTCATCTGGAAATTGTGCATCCTTAGCTGCATTCCTGGATGCTGTGGTTACAACCATCATTGTCTTTAACTACTCTGTCTGCCAGCCTATGAGCAACAGGTTTTTTAGGGGTTACTATATATATATATATATATATATATATATATATATAATCTTGTGACCTGAGACATCAGGTCCGAGTACAGTTTTCAAAAAGCAGTCTTGTTACATGAAACACAAGTTAAAAGCCTTACAAATGCAGCATTTCCCAAAAGGAAAAATCAAATCAGAAGTTCGACAACTTCTATTAGTTGCCGTGTAGTTATGGTTAAGTTGCTGTTTCCATAGGAAGAGCACTTTTTGGGTGGCTTATAACTTCGCTCCCCCTGGACGAATCCTCACCAAACTTTGCAAAAAAAAGTATATG
The DNA here is from genome assembly GCF_040938575.1 of Ambystoma mexicanum. Lineage (NCBI taxonomy): Eukaryota > Metazoa > Chordata > Amphibia > Caudata > Ambystomatidae > Ambystoma > Ambystoma mexicanum. The sequence goes on along the minus strand of NC_090931.1, from coordinate 433,293,040 downwards.
GCCCACTCTGAATATTTTTGCAAAGATTGGTGAGGTTTGGTTCAGGGGGGACAAAGTTATAGGGAGGATCCCAAAACTTCTTTTTTTCCCAAAGACATAATGGGAAAAAACTTTGCTTACGCCTACAGCCCAGACCACTGGTCGGATTTGCACCAAATTTGCAGCAGGAGCAGCAGATTGGTCCCGAAAGCGTGCTTTTGTTAATTTTGTGTAAATCGGTCCAGGAGTTTTTTTTTTTTTAATTACCAAAACGTAAGGCAAAAAATTAGTGATATCTATGTCCGCTCCGCGGACACACTTCCCTGTTCGCTCCGCGGACAGGACACGGATTGGCCAAACAGCGCGTGGCATGTCCGCGGACATGTGACATGCTCTCCGATTGGCTGGCATGAAGTGCGTCAGAATTTTGGAGACGCTCGCCATCTTTGATTCTCGTCCGGTGTCCGCGGACATCGCTGTAAAACATATTAAACACCCCATTGCACTTATCAAACTTATCAAATAATGTTTGGGGAGGTGAGCGGTGATGAGGAAACGTGTTAACTAAAAAACATCCGAACACGAAGAAAGCACGTAGCGTTGTAGACCACGCTCATGCAGTAAAGTGCACGTGCACAACTACTTCACCTGCTTTTGACATATACCGCACCAGTCAAAACGCGCACTTTCTTTTTCAAACTCGCACGTGCGCCTCATGTTAACACGGACACGCATTGAAGAAAACACGCAGAAATGATGACCGCGCACAGGAGTTAACGGAAAACACATAGCAGTGAAGACCGCGCACATGCGCTGTAGAAAACAAGTAGCTGCAAAGACTGCACACACGCGCTGTAGATAACACGTAGCTGAGAAGACCACGCACACGCGTTGAAGGAAGCACGTAGCACTGTATCTTTTTCAAACTCACACGCATGCTCTTAAACGATGAATCCGAGCTCACATGCCTTATCTGAACACGCAAACGCGTTGAAGAAAAACACACAGAAATTAGATGAATCCCAGCTCACATGCGCCTCATTCGAAGATGCACACGTGCTGTAGAAAACACGAGCTGCGAAGACTGCTCACACACGCTGTAGAAAACGCATAGCTGCAAAGACTGCACTCACGCGATGTAGATAACACATAGCTGAGAAGACCACGCACACGCGTTGAATGAAGCATGCACACTTGTTGAAGGACGCACATAGCAGTTTATCTTTTTAAAACTCGCACACGCGCTTTTTAAACGGATGAATGCGACCTCACACGCGTCTTATCCGAACACGCGTTCGAGAAAAACACGCAGAAATTAGATGATTCTGAGCTCACACACGCCTCATCCGAACACGCACACGTGCTGTAGAAAACATGTAGCTGCGAAGACTGCTCACACGCGCTATAGATAACACATAGCTGCGAAGACCACGCACAGGTGTTGTAGAAAACCCGTAGCTGCAAAGACCACGCACACGCGTTGAATGAAGCACGCACACGTGTTGAAGGAAGCACATAGCAGTTTATCTTTTTCAAACTCGTACACGCGCTCTAAACAGATGAATCTGAGCTCACACGTGCCTCATCCGAACAAACGCATGTGTTGAAGAAAAACACGCAGAAATGATGACCGTGCACAGGCATTAACGGAAAACACGTAGCAGTGGAAACTGCGCACACGCGCTGTGGAAAACATGTAGTTGCGAAGACCACGCATACGCGTTGTGGAAAACACATAGCTGCGAAGACCGTGCACACCTGTTGTGAAGTGAAGAGGGGCCCTGTATGGAACCCCGCCTTCCCTTTCCATGGTGGCCGTCTTGGTAAAGAACTTTCCTTCCTACACCGGGACGCCACAGGCGTACCGGTGTGGGAAGAAAAAATCTTTTTTCTTAGCACCCATGGTTCCCGTTTTGGGAACCTAGGGTGTTAATGGCCTTCATCCATTTAAAAGGACGTTATGGTTAAGTTGCACTAATAAAAACCTATGAAATTTAGTAACAAACCTTTGTTAAAGGGACGTTATGTCATTTCACTGATAACATCACATGTGCATTTACTTTTCCTGAAAACTCTGTACAAGGGATTCTTATTATAATGTTGACAAAAAAAGTGTGAAAGATAATTGTAATAGATGTATTGAGCTATGTAGTGGATTAGGCAATGCATTGATATAAATAGCATTCCATTATGAAGTTCTTTACACTATACTAAGCGACTCAAGTATAAATATAAGCATTGTGTGCAGTATACATGATGGAGGTGCAATATTCATAATCTTACAATGTTGAATAGTGAAATGATAAATGCTTTTTTATTAGAGTTTTGTGTACTGGGCAACATGTAATAAGTAGCTAATAAAACCACTTACTACATAATTTCATTATTACATACAAAACACAAAGCCACAAGAACACATACAAATATGAGTATATATAGAAAAAGTGAAGTATGCAAAAAAGCAGCAGTAGAAGCACAAAGTATTTACAACCTAACTGATTATCTTTGTGCACAGAAGGGGTTGCTCTGCTTCAAACATACTACTTTCCTATGTACAAATATCACATGATGTGACTGCACCCTAAAGAAACTAATGCTAATACAAATAAGCGCACATCCAGAGAAAGTACAGTAATAAAAAACACAGTAAAAGCATAAGAAAGTGTTGATCACCTTACTGATTGTGTATTTTTCCTATGTATATGTGTTATATGGTGTGAGTGGACCCTAAGAGAATGATTGTAAGAACATATTTAAAGTATAAGTCTACAAATATAGTACTTTTTGGTTTTTTGTGCCTAACTATTACTGTCTAAGATATATCACTAAAGGAAAAAACAGCGAGTCAGACATGTGATGTTATCAGTGAGGTCATCAATGACATTTGTGATGTCATCTTTGATGTCCTGGGTGTTAGTCTTAGCAGTGCACGGTGGTGGAGAGAGTTATGGTTGCTTAGTTTACCATAACTGGCGAATTTCAGGGGTTTTTCGGTTTTACTTGGAACCATAACGTCCATATAACAAGGTTTTTTTTTTACTGAATTTCACAGGTTTTTAGTAGGGCAACGTAACCATACCGTCCCTTTAACAAAGTTTTTTTGCTAAAGGTCATCGTTTTGTAGTAGTGGCACGTAACCATAATGTAAAGTAACTTCTGACTTAATTACACACCTTGCGGAGAATGCGACATGACCATATGCTGGCGCTCAGGACGGTGATGTGTCCGAGAATCCCTACACACTTAACAATAAGATGTATGCCTCGTGGACAGTGTGGAAATACATTTTATATTGATGTAGGAACGTCCACCTTCAACATTTCCCTTGCACAGCTCCAACACTTATTCGTAGTCAGCCTTTAGCAATGTAGTAGTACACATTACATACTTTCAGCAACAGTTCTAGTTATCTGAAAACAACATGAGCTAATAAACCCATGCCTCCTCACCAAAAAACAGCACCACTGCTGTAATGAAGTAGCATGAGAAACACTGGCCCTACCTTACAAATAACAAACGCACTACATTTTCCCCCCTCCAGCTACCCCCCCCCCCCATATTACTGTTTGGTGCCTGATTTCCGTTTGCAAATTTCCTTATTAGCTGTTCTTTAAAAAAAAAAAAACATCCGTAAACAAAGTACATTTTCCTGTAAAAACCTGTCAGGTAAGGACAAAGGCTGTGAATTTGTCAAGGGAAATGTGCACAAAATCACACAGTGAATAGCTTTGAGTCAAACAACATGCACACAGGAACCAAGACTCATGTATATTAAAACCCAGGAGTGCAAATAGAGTGTGACAACAATACAAATATATGAAAAGGGATGTGGGGTAATGCATGCTTGAGAACTGGTACTCCCATACACTTGCAGACCCGCTGTTTCCATCAAACAGTGCAGGTGGCTGCCTCAGATTTCAAACTCTAGGAAGCCAGTCTGTCTGAAATATTATTTTAAATACATTGTAACACAGACGCAGTAATTGTTCGCCTGTACTTAGTGGACACTATATGGAGCAGCAACTTCCAATTTACCATGCGACTTTGGTGTCAATAAACCCCACTTTTTGACCTCCTGCTGCCACACCCCATCCCAGCCTCATTAATCCTCACCTTCTGAAACAGTATTTCCTAAGGTTAACAAGTGGAATGGTTTGTTGTTTTATGTGTGTTAGCGTCGATGTCAGCGTACACCAAGACACGAATGAAAGATGGCGGGCGTAGCGAAAGAATCTGACGCACTTCACGCCGTTCAACATCCAATCAGTGAAGGCGCCACATGTCCGCGGACATGACGCTACGGATTAGCCAATCGGTATCTTGTCTGCGGAGCGAACAGGGAAGTGTGTCCGCGGAGAGGACATAGATATCACTAATTTTTTGAGACACACTTCCTGGTCGTTTTAAAGAAAACTACTGGACGGATTGGCACCAAATTTACAAAAGCACACTTTCGGGACCAAGCCGCTGCTCCTGCCGCAAATGTGGTGAAAATCCATCCAGCGGTTTGGGCTGTAGGCGTGCACAAAGTTTTTTTTCCCCCATTCAGTCTATGGGAAAAAAAGATGTTTTGGGACCCTCCCTATAACCTTTCCCCCCCTAGACCAAACATCGCCAAACTTTGCAAAAGAAATCACAGTGGGCCATATACTTTGTTTGCAAAGTCTGGTGTGGATTCGTCCAGGGGGAGCGGAGTTATAAGCCGCCCAAAAAGTGTTCTTCCTATGGAAACAGCAACTGAACCATAACTACACAGCCACTACCGTGGCTGTGTAATATATATATATATATATATATATGTATGTATAATATTATTTTTTTCTCTTTTTTTTTTTGTTTTTTATTTTTTTTTTTTTTGATGGAAGCACCTAAGTGATAATTATGGGGTTGGTCAAGAGGTGGAAATTAAGACGCAGGAGGAACTTTACCTGAGAATTAATAAGATTTGTTTCCAAGCCTTAAATATCCAATTAAATCTTTCGGAATTGCCAAATTCACCTTGGCATAAGTTGTCATGCATGGCAGATCTGGACCTGTTACTCACTCTTCGCAAGGATCTGGTTATGCCCATAGAAACGCAAAGCCCTTCTATTTGAGATGGAGGCTGTTTGATACCCTGCCTGAAAAACGATGTTTGCATTATGCACCTCGTTAGGATCACGTGATTAGGAATGTGACATGTTTTCCACCGTACGTTCATAAGCAGCGTTGGGACGTCGCTCGCTGCTTCTGATTGAATTAACATGGAGTCTTGTAGCTGAAAGTTTGTTCTGCATCCTCGCAACTCTTCAGCAACTTCCTCTCTGCGTGTTTATTCCACACGCAAATTCTTGTAGCCGCTTTCAAGAAGAAAAGGGGGCTTTCCTTGTTCGCATGTATTATTCTACATGCTATCTTCTGTTGCAGTTTCCAAGAAGACCAACGTCCGACTTTTTCTGCACACGCGAACTCTGGCAGTCGCGGCCGCGTGTACGTTTGTGGCGTGTAAAATCACATGCGGTTTCCTGAACTCTGAACGTGTGGCTATCCTGGCTGCGTGTACTTTGGCTGCATGTAAAACCACATGCGGTTGCCTGAACTATTAACGTGCAGCTGTCCTGGCTGCGTGCACTTTGGCTACGTGTAAAACCACACGCGAGTTACTGAATTCTTAACGTGAGGTTTCCTGGTTGCTGGTTTTGCACGTTTTATTCCACGCGCAAGTTGTACTACGCTTTGGATTTGATTCCTTTCGCCTCTGATTAAACAACAGGTGGATTTCTACTTTTCTGTTCTACGTGGGAAAGGAAGTCCTGCCAACAACTGTTGATTTGGAAGGTGATTGTGCACTGTACATTGGACGCTACCCTGTGGTGCACCAACCCGGTATCTAGCGTGACCCTCATGCCGTTCGGAATACGTTTTCCCTTACATACCTTCCCTCCTTTTCGTTGGTTCTATATTGGATTTCTTCAGAGACTTGTTGGCGGAACCTCCAGTTATCAGCATCTACAGGTTAGTGTGGTTTTAATTGCTGAACTGTTAGTGAGAATTAATGTTGGAATACTTCTACGTTACGCCTTATTTTATCCTAGGCTGACTTCCAATTGTTTTCCCATACCCTTTCCAGTGATTCCTCCCTCTGCCTGTTTTATTAGTCAGAGAGTGGTATCATTTGGAAGGTCTATTTTGACTTCACTACTTTCAAGCCATTGCCTCCTCAAGGATCCGGAAGAACCCTACCAATTGTATCCTTTATGGTTATACCTGTACCCTTTTACATATGATACGTGGTTGATTTCTGACATAAGTAGAGACATTGGTGAAAAGAGGTTATGATGTGTGCCAAACCAATAACGTGGCTTTAGTGGACATAGTGGAGGGCAGGTCTGCAGTGGTGGAAAATGAGATCGGAAAGTAAAAGTCTGACCAAAACACGAGCCTTAAGATCAGCTGCTCAATGTCTGCCATGGAAGACCTGGCAGATTGAATGTTCATTCATGTCAGAGAAGACTGTCTTGGCTCCATAAAATCCTATGTCCCAGATTATGAAACCTTCTTAAATTTGCAAACTGGAGTATTGCTGCTCTTCTGGAATTCATAGGGCTTCCTGACTGATAATAATTTAAAGAACTATAATTATAGGCATGATCTTCTTTTTCAAGAAGCCTGGCTAATGGAATGCCCTGTCTTGGATGCTTTCCTCTGCTTGTAAGGTTTCATGACTCCTTGTGAGAGTTTTGGCATAATCTGACTCGCACCATTATTTGATCTCGCAGGGACAAACTCTTAGCACATAGAAATGAGAGAGGCTTCTTTACGTTAAGAACTTTGAATACAATTTGCAACTCATTATTATTATTTCGGACAAGATTGGGTACAAGACCTGATGGTTCTACACCTTCATGCCCATTCTTGGGACAATTGCTCTCAAATCTGCGCTTTTATGGTGACAATTGCCCGATGGATACAGCTAAAATATTTCCTTGCTATCGACCAGCCTTTCTACTAGCTCATTTTGAACTGATGTTAATGATTTCCTGTCCCCTACTGCTTTAGAATTTCGTTTTGAATTGTAGGCAATTTTAACATTGCTATTATTTTAGCCCAAACTCTGGGAGCTCACAGTGCCTACAAAAAAAGCATTGCTTCGGCCAAATCTCAGTATCTGCGTGAACCTATTCATGCAGCTATAAATAAACCTGGTTAACTGTTCTCTGCCATTAAAGTATATGCTTATCCCTGTGTTTTACATACCAGAAGCCTTCCTTGAAATTAGCCTGTGGGTTTAATACATTCTTCTTTTCTAAAATTGTGGATATTCAGGAGAATGTCAAAAGGGAACAACTCTGGCATGATTTGGGCAAAATAAACACTCAGTCATTCAAATTGCATGAAGTCTCTGGCGAGGTTGTGTTACCTCTACTGCAGAGGCTAAAAACCACATAATTTCTTTTGTATTGCAACATTTGATGACAAACCTTTTTTGCACTTTAAAAAAATTAAAAAAAACACAATCCATCACATATCGGCTCAATAAATTAAAACATCATCACACTACCCCCCTCCTTAGTCATTTACTTAATCATCTTAGTTTAAAATAGCTTCAAGGAACCGTACCGTGGCCAACACTAGAGAAGTATTTAACCCACTCAGAAGAAGTTCCCACGTTCTTCTTGCCAAAACAATTTAAAATGGACTTCCTACCAGCTGTTTTGATTAGTCATTTTGCGGGGACTTACTCATGATCGAAAACCCATTTTCTCAATCTCTCCTTTACTCGGGGAGTGGGTCCACCCCCATTAAAATCTGTTTTAGTCTCTCCTCTCCTGAAAAAAAATATGCTGGATCCCACCCTGATGAGTAATTTTTGCCCCATTGCCCAGTCTTCCTGGATAGTTAAAGTAATGGATTGTTTATATGCAACTTCAACATTTCATAGCACAGCATAAACTCCTTTAAATTTATGACCATCTGGTTTCCACCCAAAAAATGGTACAGAATATTTGTTGATTGCTGCCTGAGACGACATACTTGCACATCATAATAAGGCTCATCTCTCACTGTTGGTTATGTTGGACTTGACAGCAGCCTTTGATGCCTTGGGCCACTCGGTTTTAGTGAACCACCTTGAATCCCTTTCTAGGATCCCCGAGAAGACATTATCTTACTTTAAGAGCTTCCTGACCGATTGTTTCCAAATGGTGAAAATGGGCACGTTTGTGTCCATTCCCATTAGTTTAGGCTGCAGAGTCCGATGGGGCTCACCTCTGCCTCCCATCCTCCTTTACATCTATGTTCAACCACTATTGAACATTTTCCAAGACTTCCAGCTAAATTATCATTTCTGCTAAAGTATCATTCCTTTGTGGATATAAGCACATTTTTGTTAGTATTTTGTTTTTGAGATACATTTTCTTCATTAGTGAGAGGCCTTTAATGCTTCACATTTAGATGTTAAGCAATGGCCTCAGGCTTAATCCCACTAAAACCGAAGTATTATTGATAGGCCCTTGACTTCTTCTCAAAAATCCTTTGTGGTTGCCCAGCCCTCCTTGTTCGGCGTTCCTGCTTCTTTTTTGCGTCCAAAGTAAGGCATATGGGAGTAATGTGGGAATTTGACCTGTCTTTTTCATGGCAGGACAACGAAGTATTGAGTTGCCTTCTTCCATCTTCGATTGTTTAGGCGGGCTTTAGAATGTATTGCTTAAGAAGTTAATTTCCCAGTGCTGGGCACGCTTATAAATTCTTACATGGATTATTATGTTTTACATGCATTATTCTAATACGCTTTATGGAGCATTACCTGACAAGCTTGTGCATAAACATCAAGTTATGTAACATTTTTCAGTGCGTCTAATCTTTTGGCTACCTAAAGTCTGCTCTATCTCGAATTACCACTGGGAACACCCTTAGTTCCCTGTGCGCCAGAAGATTATCTTTAAGATTGTGTGCCTGCCTCATAAGTGTAAATGCAACCTGGCTCAACCCTAACTCAACCCTAACTCTGTTTTTTTCTGACATGGCATAGGTCCAGTAGATGCTTCATATCCTACATGTTCCTATTGGCCAACCCTTGCTCTCAGTGTGTCATCAGAGGGGCAGATGCTTTTCAGTAGCAGGTCCTACAGTTTGGAACCTACTGCCTTTGGAAATTCGATCAGAGCCAATGCTGGAGACATTTCGAAAAAAGTAAAAACCCACCTCTTTCAGTACATTCCAGTGCACAGCTTGTTTCAAAGATGAGTTATCTCATAGCTGGAAACGTCTGTTCCATTTGTGCTTTCATGCAGGTTTCCAGTTTAATTCTGCTTCAATATTGTGACGATGCACAAGAGGATATCACTTCTCCCAAAGGGGAGCCCTTTTCCATGAGCTAGGGAGGTGTACCGCTAACCAGTAGTTCCCGCTAGGAGTGGTTTAACGCATTAGGGCCTCTGGGTATGAGGATGATCACCCATTGAATATTGTCAGTATCCAACATTTCCTAGCCTTCCCCACTTTTCAGAACCATTTTATGGAAAGTAAACCCATGTGCTTCTGTAATACAGTGGGTAAAGCTAATGCCAAAAGTACTAAGATGAAGCAGAGCACAGGAGACATGAAGGTCATTGACTGTGCTAGTACTGGTACGAGGTGGCCCCAAGAAGGCATGATGATTAAGTTATCAACAAGAACAAATTACTTTTACATCGACAAAAATCTGGCATAAGAACTAGTACCCATCAGAAATACCCTATCCTGCAGCTTGTAAAGCACTCTGAGAAGAGCAACTGTATTCTGTTCTACGAGTAGATCCTCCAACGTGAGCAATACCCCTAACACATCTGTGTTCATTTGTGGGTAGTGCTCTGGTGTGGGACTAACTAAGAATTAAAACTAACTTTGTCTAGACTCTTGAAATAACGGGAACCTGGTTTAACATTCCGCAGACCCACCATTTTTGCAGGGATCTCCAGCTTGAAACTGTGAAGCAGTTGAGACATTGCGGGCAGCTGCTTGTTTGGCAGCAGTAATTCAGGATGTGGCAAACGAAGAGTTGTGGTTGATGTTCATGAATGGCAATAATGAACCTTGTATCATTTTATTTACTATCCTGTGGAGAAAATTGATAGCTATTTTTGATGTTGTCCATTGAGTATGTGGGGGAGGTCGGAGACTTGACTTATACTTTTCGTGTTTTTATTGAGTATTGTGGGGGTTGGCAGGACAATGGGGAACGGATGTCATCAGTTGATAATGTGTGTTGAAAAATTGTCATTTTTGTTTAACTATGTAACACATTAATGAATAAAAAATAAATGACTTTTACAATCCGCTAGGGTGACACTGGCAACATTGTATAAGTATAGATGACGGATTAACTGAGCTGTAAAACCCAGCCGGGAAAGGCAACCGGCACAGAATCCAGCGGGAGTTCCAAGCGCTTTGGGCAGACCAGAGTCTGAGAAGAGCGGAGGTCAACGGTGAGGCAAGGAAGAAGTTCTCTGCAGGTCCAGCTGATGCAGACCCGAACGTGAAGCAGCAGCGAAGAGCCAAGCAGCAGACCGGAGTGCGGAGCCACGGCCGTGCTGTGGAAACCGGAGAGAGAAGACCAGTGCTGTGAAGAGAATAACCCCAGTCCCAGGAAGTCCCAGTGATGTACTGAAATCCCTTCAAAGGTAACGGGAGGTGGGAGAGACCCGGAGGGTACACTGGTTGGAAACCAGACGGATCGGGGACCCTAACACTGACCTATCAAGCATTCGAGCCCAGTGATCAGCAAAGAAGGATTTGGGAATTTGCTAATGCCAAAACAGAGTGGCAATGCTGAGTATTGTGAGAGAGAACTTTTGAGACACTTTTGATTGCCATTTAGTTTAACCGATTCAGACACATTTGTATTCAGATGGCCCTCTTTAGTTTCTTAGTTCGTATTGAAGTGAAGCTCTGGTGAACCGCACTCAATCTGTGACTTGCAATATTACCTCGATTTCCTCACACACCCGTGACATGGCTAACTGTAACTTTACCCACTGCATTGTGCCATGCAATCTCAGGCCCTACTGAATGTTTTAATTTCACACCCACCATGTTACCTTCTTCACTCCATCACCCTTCTTGCATCCCACTACTGTAACTTCCTATTGCTGGATATCAAAACCATATCCTCTCCACCGGTCTTCAAGGCTGCTCTCAAAAGCTCTTTCTACCAGGAAATGAACAATAGAGGACATATAGGAGAATTATATCTCCCCATCTACTAGCCACTTCTCCCAGTTCTAGGAATCATTGGCATCTTTTTCTTCCTGAATGGCAACTTCGCCAAATTTGTTTTGCCGATTTTAGCACAATTGGTGTGGGGTGTGGGGGTGGGGCGTGAGCCAGCAATCGGCAAAGCTGGCATTCGGGAAAAGTGAGCTTGACCCTTCTCCGAGTGTTGAACTGAGTTGCATATAACAGCATGCAATTAAAGAACATCTGTATATAATTGTGCACATATGTTTTTGTCATTCTTTGTTGTTAACGCCCCCACTGATGGCTTTCCCCTGAATTATCACTTTGACCTTTGCAGGTGGAGTGGATTGGTTGTTTGTCCTCGTATATTGTATTTCTTGCAGAGGTGGTGAACTTCTTGTTTTTAGCAGCATGCACCTGTTTCGGAATATGCCATGGGCCAAAGGGCAATGGATTAATTTGTTTAGGGGTTAGGTAATGCAGGGATTTTCAGGAACCACCCCTAGGTCCGACTATCAGAAAAAAGTATCAATTCAGGGACTGTGCATTATTTGCATATTTAGTCAAATGCCATATGTCAGCCTGTAAATGTTTGTGGTTTTAGGATTAGGCAATATTGAGGAACATGATCGTTCATGTAGCCCGTCAGAAATAATGGTAGAGAAAATGGACACTGTGCTAGGAAGGTGTCTGAGTTCAGATCAATGGAAATTGTGGCTGTTCGGGGAGATAGAATGAATGCCATAGATGGTCTGCTAATCGGAGAAAAGCGATAAAAGTTAGGTAATCGAGATACCGTGGTGATTCGGCAGTATGCTATCCACAAGACAGCAAAGAACATTGCGAGCAGAAACTGGAGCAAGTAAAGATGATTGCTGGAGCTAATAACCTGCTTTTGTTGCCGTTGTGCTGGACGGATGATGCCCTGGCATGTGATTGCTATCCTGTGCATCAGTATAAGGCGACTGTGCGTTCAGATCCGATCAACGTGCACCTTCTTCTCCAACAGCGAATCCCCTAAGCGTTTGTATAGGTTTCCCAGCAGTCGCCCGTTTCACCGACGTGTAAATGATCCACTCCCTGTGCTGTCGGAGAAGGAGCAATAGAACCTAGGGCAGCAACGATAACAATGGGTGCACTGGCCATTCATAAGCTGTTTATTACACGAAGCAGCCATCTCACCTTTTACACACCCTGACTAACACCATGCCCCAGTTTTCAGTTAATTAAGAACAAACGAAAATGGCACTGAACCCAAGGACAAAAGTTAACAGTCAAGCCCCCAACTTACCAGTTCTCCTTTTAGAAGAGTCTAAAGTAGCTCTGCATGGTATCCAGTGATATTAGTATAATGTATCGTTTTTGAAACCATATTTATTCCTGATTGCACACTGATCACCATGTGACACTTTCCCAAAATATTCGTGAAATGTGGTTAGAGTAGTAAACTGATCTAGTCCTAAGCTAAGTGCGAAGTGCTTTTTGGCATCAGAAAATAAATATCATTTCAAAGATGTTATTTAGTCTACCAATATTATCACCTACAACCACAGCATCCTCGGGGAATGTTCAGTCAAAAAGCAGTACCAATTCACAGACCGCTAAGCCCTTTTTCTATTTCCTTTAAAACATGTCATTCTTGTGGCCAAACGTTGCTTTTTGAGGTATCGAATTTTCTTTTTTTTTCCAGAAATGTAACTTTCCATTAATCTGTTTTCTTTAGGTTGAACTTTGTGGCAGAAGTGCAATGTTTGGCGTCACCTGGTAACATTACGTCCGTGGTCATTCGATGCCCAGCTACTTCTTCCCGCGGCATCTGCGTATGTGCCTCTGTCACTAGGACCAGTACCAGCCATGGCTGAGCATGGAGCTCACTTGACAACTGCCTCGGCCACTGACAACCGTCCATCCATCTTTGAGGTGGTGGCTCAGGATAGCTTGATGTCAGCAGTGAGACCGGCCCTGCAACATGTCGCCAAGGTATTGCCCACATTTCTACTTTCAGATTGAGAGATCCTTTGCATTGAATATTCAATGTATATGTTCATTTTATACCCACGCTACTCGGAGGAATGACTGTACTCTGCAGTTGTGCCATGATACCAAATAAGACCTAACAAAATAAACTTAAGAAAAAATCAAGCTAAAGAACTTTTTGTGTGCAGCACTGAACGACTCTACACTCAGTAGGCTTTTTGTTCCACACACCGGTTACTATATTAGAGAAAGCATAACCTCCAAAAGATATGGAATCTTTAGATAAACTAGGCAGTGAGACTGAGAACCTTAAGGGACGTATATTTGGATCCTTGAGGTGATACACCAGATCCCCATGTAGCATGCAGAGTCTTCTAAACAATATCACAATATCAGCAATCTTCAATTTTACTGAAGATGAGTCAGTGAATATCAAAAGTGTGTGAGTAATTGGCTTGAAATAAGAAACTGGCCTAAACACTCAAAGAGCCAGGTTCTGCACAATCTGGAAGCTCCTACTCCAAACGCAAGGGTGTTGTTGCATAAAGGGAATTTCCATAGTTTAAATATATTTATTTAAAAGAATAGGGGCTTGATTCGGTGTCCCGAGCTTATGGATGTCCTCTCAAAAGAACGAAGGGAGTGTGGCGGACCAGTAAAACATACTATACAAAAGTTGACTTTTCAACACGTTACTTCTTGTTAGGATCAGGTTGGGGATACACTGCTATGGCAACTAGAGGTTTATTTACACTACCGTGGATATACATACCTTTGAATCAATTAAGTAAATGATGTCTGGATGGGTTCAACTGTAAATTGTCAAGGTTCACTCCCTAGTAGGCATGCTGGTCTTCCCCATGATTCATACTTGCAACCCAGCCACAGGGATATAGCACTGAGCTCGATTCTTCACATACGTCAAAGTCACAGGGATATTATGCCCAGCTCTCTTCTTTGCTCAAATCTGTCATGGGGAAATAGCATCCATCTATTTATAACACATTCTGGAGGGTCGTTCTTTTCTCACGTCTTCCTACTCCCAGGGATATTGGCTTTTGGGTCGATTTTTCATTTCTATCCCAAATCTCCTTCACCTGGTAGACCGCCCAGCACCTTTTGCTGGACTCATGGATTTTTTTGATCTGTTGTCTTGAGTAAGTGCAAACCTTACCTTTTTCCCCACTCGCTCATCTTTTGCTCTACCTATGTGTCATGCCTAGGGTCCCTATGTGGCGGTGCCTGGGTAAGCCCATAATCACCTGGAGGCTACCCTGGCATCTCTCTCAGCACCACAAGATTCACGGACATCATCGGACCACAATTCCCAGCAATCCTTGCCTCGAGCGACCACGTGACACGCACGTAGCATGCTCTTTGCGTTCCCACATGGCTTAACTATTTAATCCCTTGCAAGCTGCGACCCGGGTGCTCCTTAACTAAGCTATTAGTTCTCGAGTGCGCTCTACTGGTTGTTAAAGTTATCCTGGTTTCTCGCACATATGGATTTGTGTATCGGATCTGCCCTTTGATCATCTGATGCCTCACTCCCTTGGTTGTTTCCCCCTGGCTACGGGACCCTCAGCATCTGCATTTCACGGCTTCCCATTAGTCCTGCCCTTCTGTTATTGACGTACCTGGATTCCCGGCTTCGTTCCGTGTGTCAGCGCTTGTGTACCTGGCGCTGGACACCGTTTTGACAAGCACCTTTTCCGTGCCTTTTTGCACAACTATTGCCATTTGTCTGTTCCCCTATTCTTCACCCCTCCTCATTTGAACCCGCCCTGCCTCACTTGTAAGGTTTTATTTACATTCCTCAAGGACGCTTTCCTGTGCATCACAAGGAACATTCCCCTGGATTAAAGGTGACCTCTTGGACGCTCTCCTGACTTCACCACTGGTCACCTTGTGGATTATTTGTGTGGGTATTATTTGGAAGCTCTGCTGTTTTCCCACAGGTTTGACTCTGGACTTATTGGTTAGTTTGTGCCCTTGTGCCGTTCGAGTTAGGTGGTTCTACACAGACTTTTCCTTTTGGATTGGGACTTTCTTTTTACTCATCTACCACATTCCTCACTCTCCACTGACATCAAGTAGGCTACTTGCCTTCTCCTTTTCAGAACAATTAAGAGCGGGATACTGTGGGGGGTTAATGCTGAGATACTTGGCTGTTGTTCTGAATTATTGTACTGTTCTTTTTTCCCTTAGCTCTGTTGTTGCTGCTGCCGCCTTTTCAGTCAAGCCCCTGGCCTTTCGGGTGATTTATAAGCCTGTAGGTTGCGCTCTTGGGGGGGAAAGTCTATGTTACATCATTTCCGGGACTTTCTTCAAGTAAAATATCGCCCGTGACGGGTTGTCATACCTATAATCATACCAGGTTGTGACACTATGGGAACGCTAGTTCGTTATTTTTGTACTTATTTTTATGGAGTAATTCTTTCCTCCGTATTTTATAAGGCATCTGTAATTTTCTTTTGTAGCACACATCACCTTTTGTGCAGTGCTGCTGGGAGACGTTGGACATCTCTTTGTATTTTCTTTTATTTTCCTTGTGTGAACACATGTTCCCATGGGTAGAGGGATACTTTTTATCCCTCTTCCATTTTCTATTGTGAAATCAGCACAGGGTGCTGAGGAGTTACATAGTATCCCCTTTCTCACTGCTTCTGTAACATTGCTGTTACAGTGACGGGCATACCTGAATGTCTGGTGGCAGTGGACGTGTTCTAGCAATGTTTGCGTTATTTTTACCCACAGGCTATATTCACAGCCCAGTAAGGCAAAGAAGGGTCACCATTGACCCGAAATGGTGGCTGTATTCTTTTTCTGCCATTTCGTGTGTGCTTGTCTTTTGGGACGCCTACCAAGGCTCCAGTGTGTCTGTGAAAACAGGACACGAGGCAGGAGTCGGAAACTCTGTACTGCTTTGTCTTCTGGCATGCCTAGCTGGAACCAGTTCCAACTGGGAGGCTGGCTTTCCTGAAAGAACAGCGACCCCCATAGTTTGAATGTAGCATGAGTGCTGTTTGGCGGAGATCCTGGATAACTGGCCTGGATCCGGAAGCTGAAGACAAGTCGACCACTGGAACAGAAGAACCCAAGATGAAGACTACCAGCGATACCTGCAGCCCTTTCCAGCAACAGTGAAGCCTGCTGAAGTGTCAGCTACTGTCCTAACCCAGTTTTCAAATCGACAGGGAAGCTCTGAAGAGGACGACTTCCTTCCATGGACTGGTGGGCATAATCTGTCCCAAGACAACCTGCAATTTGAGCTATCCCACGACGTGCTGCAACCTACCGGGGCTGTAAACCACCAATACACTGAGATCGGCGACCATCCTGCAGTGCATTGTCTTCTGAAGAACTAATCATACTGAAACTTTGGTGGATTCCTGCTGGACCTCAGAAGCAAGTTTCCCCTGTACAAAGTCCCCTTGCCAGGGTGCATGAAGGAGCAAGCAAGGCCACTCGATCGGACAAAAAACGCTCTTCACTGGTGTCTCTGAAACGGTGCCAACTGTAGGTCCGCATTGGAGCACAAAAAAAACTTTCCTGGGAGCCCCCTCTCTCGACTGCTGCTGTGAAATCCCATCCAGAGTCCCTCCTTCCATCTCCACGACCAAGGAACAGAAGACTGGGTCTACAGCTGCTACATTGTGAAGGCATCCAGCTTCATCTTCATTGCTCCTAAGGTACTGTGGGACTTGAGATAATAATAACCAGAGTCATTCAGTCGCTCCTGTGTGGTCAGGGGGGTTATTCGTGTGGTTGGGAGTTCGCCCATCCACGTTCGCCCAAGCCCAACACTACAATGCATGCAGGGATCATTCTCCAAGTCTCTAAACCCTTTTACCAACAAGAACTGTTACCTAACTGCTATCGAAGATTTCCAAAGGAACTCTTTACTTTTATACACCTTGTGTGTCATGCCCAGGGGTGCCTGGCGCCTTTGGAACAGATGGAAACGGTGTTCCCCATGGCTGTTTCCATCACGTTCTGCCAAGCGCTGTGTGCAGGTCTAGCCTTTCTTGCAGCACTCTCGATGATGGTACTTATCTTCCATCACTTCCGGCGTCAAGTGCGTTGCAACGCTCCAGTTTTCCTGCGCGTCAGCTGCTTGCCAGCGTACTCCCTTCTTGCTCGTATTCCTTGTGCTATTTTTTCCTTCCCATTGCCCTGTTTTTCCTTCTTTTACTGTTTATCCCAGCCTTTCTGTGCTCTTCCTCTCCTCTTAGCTGATCCTCTTCTCTTTACCTACCCTCCGTATCCCGCCCGCCTTCCGTCGTTTTCTCTTGCTCTTTCAGTACATTTTCTTACCTGCTTGCTTTCCTCTCTAGTTTTTCCTTCTTCCCTCCTCCTGGATTGACCTCATGTGTTCCAACTCAGCCAGTGTTGGCTTTCACTTTTGGA
Organism: Ambystoma mexicanum; assembly: GCF_040938575.1. Taxonomy (NCBI): domain Eukaryota; kingdom Metazoa; phylum Chordata; class Amphibia; order Caudata; family Ambystomatidae; genus Ambystoma; species Ambystoma mexicanum. Next base: position 433,275,478 of record NC_090931.1, on the reverse strand, counting down.
TTGCCGTTGCCTTACCTCGTTTCTTGGACTGCCTTCCTATATTTGACCTTGCCTGTCCCTGGATTGCCTTCGTGTTATACCCTCATCAGATCCTTCCAGTCCTAGCTGCTACACTCATTGGGAACTGATCTTTCGTAGTGGTCTTCATTCTTTCTCCGCTCCCCGGTCCGCGGACTGCCAAATTTATGTCACAGCTCTCGGATCTTCTTACAGAACAACCAAGCTCTACTTCTTCATCCAGAGTTTTACTACATTGGGGTTTTTTGTGCCTTTGGCTTTTTCCCTATCCTCAGGCGGCCGCGGAGGATAGCCACCATTTACCTACAAGGTGACACGGTGGCGTCCTTCCACGGTCGTCCCTATCTTCATAAAAAAAAAAAAGGAGAGAACCAGACCCAAAGGAAGTCAGAAGCCAACACTCTGCTGGAAATACAGAGGTGAGGTGGAAGGGGAGGTGGGAGAGTCAGAGTCTTCTATAGAGGAGGAAGACATTGTAGATCCCTCTGACATTGTGTCTGCCTCTTTGACCCACAATCTGACCCTAGAAAAGACTGAGAACTAGATAGGGAAGCACTCTTAAAGCTGAGGCTCTCTGAAAAGATAGTAACTTTACTTGTATTGGTGTGGTTCCTGTCATAAGGATCTGACAGTTATTCTAAAAAGTATTACAAAGTTATTTACTCATCTCTGAATTACACACTGTCATTCTGAAAAGCTTTACAAAGTCCCTACTTCTCTTTTAATTGTTTCCACTATTCTAAAAAGTAACTACAAGCTGTGTAAAGTGTTTACATGCTTGTGTTGGTCTTGTACCTTCATGTTGTTCCTGAAACTGAGTAACTTACAAGTTATAACTCACCTTTAGAATTGCATAAGGCCATTCTGAAAAGTAATTGTTAGGTACTTACCTACCTTAGAATTGTGTCCACTATTCTAGATAGTATTGCAAAGTTCTTACTAGCCTTTAAATTGCATACCACCCTTCTATAAAGTATAACAAGATTTACTACAAAGTGGCTTTTACTTACCTTGATTGGCATACTGCCAGTTTATAAGTCTTTTACACTGTGGTTTATTTACCAGAAGTATTGTATTGGTTTTATATTGTGTTTATTGCTTATGATAGTACTTACCTTTCTAAAGAATTCTCTTTACCTGTGTGTAGATCTACCTATAATAAAAGGGCAGATCTATGTTTGTCCGATGCAGTTGTGCGCAGTGGAGACTGCCCGAACGCACATAGCTTTGCATGCTGTCACCGCTAGAAGAAGCTGTTGCCTTAGGATATACAGTGGTCCTACTGTGTTGATATTTTTTCTATGAACATAAATTTATAAAGTGTGTAAGTGTTTCTTTGGACCATATGTATGCTACAAGTTCTTTGTACCTTCCTACAGCCCTCTCTCCCTCCTAAAATAAGCCTGGCTGCTCTGCCATATCTACCTCTATATTGAAAGGTACAGACTTATACTAGAAGTTGGAGCTCTGTATTGTCAAGTCGAGAGTCTTATAAAGTCCTTTGGGTGGACTTCAGAAAAGACTCTCTAACAATGGCGGCCCGTTCACTCTTCATCAAAAGATTGCCCACCAGTGCCAAGTCTTTCAGGAGTGTTAGTCAATCAAGCCTTTCATGATTCTTTGCTGTTGGGTGGACAAAAGGTTGGTCAGGCTTACAAACCTCTACAGGCCCACTAGCTTCTTCAGCTCTGTCCATTGTGCTCCTACTGACCTCTTAAGCACCTCAGTAGTTTTCTGTTGGTGTGGACCTTCCTGCTCATTTCCCTGCTTATTGCTGACTTCCTCTCTTACAAGAACTCACTCTGGCTGTGTACAAGTCTTTCCTCGTCTGGGCCCCCTCTACAAGGTCCCCTGATTACCTACAGTCTACTCCTTGTTGTGTGGTGACCCTTGAGACTCGCTTGTCTCCTTTGTCATAGCTGATGTTGATCTATACCGCTTTGCCACTCTTGGTGGCCATTTCGGATGGTTGTCCTGACTTCCTTGTTTAGTTCCATTCTGTTGGTTCATGCTCCTGTACTGGTTTCACTTTCTACAACCTTGCCGCAGTCCTTGACGATGCCAAGCTTCTCCTTTGGTGTTCATATGCAGGGATCCCTTCCAATATATGGTATCCTGTTGTAGTTGTTTGGTATGCAGTACATTTCTGCTGCTGTTCTCCCCAGCTGCTAGTCATCTGCTCCTTTCCCCACAAGGGTGTTTGTAAGTGAGCGGGATCCCCAGAATGCTCTTTATGTACTCTACATCTTACCTTTGATTCTTCATGGTGCGAGTTTCGGAAATAGTCCCCACTGACATATGGGATGCCTCAGAAAATGATTCTCTGGTGCTCTACTCAACTGATTTATTTAGGGGTTTATATTATGGGGACAATAAGTGATCTTGTTGGTATTGGGGCTGTCTGCCTCTGACATCTTATATAACTGGGACATAGGCTTTTGGGAGCAAGGTATGTATAATTCCTCATAGTGTAGTCATTAACAGTGTCTCCTGGATTTGAGACCGGGCATGGACAAGGTGAGGGACTTTCCAAATCCCGCTGCGTACCGCTTCTAGGTAGCTCATAGCTCATGGCTCAGACAAAACAGTCTTGGTAAACCAGTATTCCTGGGCTGCTGCGCCCTTCCTTGGCTTGGGCTGAGTCAGATAGCTGATGATTTTGTGATTATATGGAGCAAGATGTATGGGGTGTATTGTATCTTGCTATACATTGCTGAGTTGGACCTGCCCTTCTTTAGAACCAGCCCAATGAAAAGTAAAGGCACATTTCTGAGCAGTTGGTTACAGATGGTGCAGAAAAGGGTTGGGGTTTGAATTTCAGGATGTTATGTAAACATGGTGTTATTACCACCGGAGATCTTTTTTTCTTGCTGTGCTATTTTTCATCGTAAAGAGTTTTTTTCTCTCTAGTGGTCACCAGAATAATCTGTGGCTGAGTGGTTCCCTAACTCAATCTCGTATAGAAATTAACATTTTATTTCATGAGTCAAATCATAAGTACTTCTTTAATGTTGGTGTGAGCTCAAAACCTCCTCTTTCTCAATGGACTCCATATTTACCCTGTCTTATTTCGACGGCTTTGCAATGTGGTTACTTCCTAGATTTCCAATACTGTGTCTAGAGGGATTCCCTTCTGTCCTAAAAGAACTTTCTGTTTTATTGTTTGTACTAACCTTTCTGTCTTAATATGAGAAACCTTGATTCAGTGTTCTGGAAGGCACCTCTCTCTATAGTGAATTGTTTCCAGGGTATCCTCCACACAGATTTGTCTTTCACTCGGGTTGTTCCCTTTTGGTTTACTCTTTGCCTGCTCTATACCAAGGATTTAACAATTCTTATCTGATTCTGAATAGAGGACTCCCTTCTTGGTCTTCTTTCTCCCGCTGCATAGAAATTCTAGAACCCCACAATTCCCATTCCCAAGGTGTGGGTGGACCTCTACACATTACCTGAGATTGATGTTGCACTTCCTAAAGATTCCCAAACACTTCCTCCTCTATTATCCGTGGTAACCCAATCCGTGTTTCTCCATCTTCCCATGGATCTCTTGCTTTTTCCAATCTCATTATGGATTTCAACAGTTTCTTTTTATGCTTCTTCTTTTCTGGACATGTTTTTGCTTTGACTGCATCTCCCAGAATTCTTTGTCAGGGTTCTTTCAGCAGAAACTGTATTACCTGCAGTACATTTCCCAAAGTTCAGTCTCCTCCCTTTTTCAGTCTCTATCACTGCTGCTCAGCGCTCATGGTGGACATGGCATTTCTCACACCTCTAGTCGGGATTGTTCACGTCTATTCTGCAAATGCATAGGTATTTTAACGTGTCCCAGAATTCAGTGTCTGGACTTCTTCTCACTATCTAGCACCGCACCTCAGTGCTCTTTGTGGGTCTGCCGTTTTTCACACCATTTCTTTAATAAAGATCCAGTTAACTCTTTGTATCTTGCAGCTCCTTTGTGTTCTTGTCCTTTTGTCAAATTCATGTAAGGCAACTAACCCATGATCACTTATATTTTATTTAAATTGATGGGGGGGCGGCAAGGATGCAAGTGCCAGGGGGATCAGAGGGGGAAGGGAGGACCAGGTTGGGGCTAGTCCGGGGAAGAGAGCCCGCAGCCAGGTGCTGGCAAAAGATACTGGGGGAGACTGGTAGGGGGCTGGTCTGGCCCCTGTGTGACTCTGAAGGGACACAGCCCCAGTCGCAGCTGCAGAGAGAACGTTGGCACGGGAGGGTGAGCGGGAAGAAATGTTAGAATATAACAATAAAAATATGTAGTTAATTAGCCCTAAGCTAATCCATTTCTGCGATCAAAACCCCATTTTCTAGCAAAGTTTAAAAGGGGTACATTTGTCAATTTCACCAAATGAACCAAGTACAAATGTACTTGTGGCCCTTTTCCCTCTAGTCATTGAAAAACATGTTGGTGTTGAAAAAGCTGGATCTGTGCAGAAAGGTGTGTTTCTGGTCTCTTGGCCCATGTTGGTACAAACTAGGTTAAATAAGGTAAAGGTGAGTCCTCTTATCTAGCAGGGAAAGAAAACCTTGTTTCTTCATAGCTCATTCTGTGGGTTAATGCTATGTAAAGGCTAACCGGGTTAAACAAAGTTTAGTTAAACACTGAATTGTAGTGCTCAGCCTTCTCTTTCTTATCAAATCCATGAAAGACAGCCTTTGAAGCCTGCTTGAAAAGGATCACTAGTGTTGATGCAAATGCAGATGGTCTTATGTTTCAGTGACTTCTAACATGAGTCACTGACCTTAAACTGGTGGAAAGAAAATATGATTGAGCCATGAGTAAATTGAAGATTCTTGACATAGCAGGAACATCTGCGAAAAACATAGTTTGTTATACCCACTTGAGATTAGATAAGCATTGGTTGAATTGTTGAGTATATATGCTAAACATGTTTGTATTTTATCATCTTTTGTAAATGAATGATGAATCAACTGTGTTGGTGCAGGCTCAATTTGTATAAAAGGAGAGAAGATGTAGCATTCAGGTACTTCGCTTCTGCACTCGCCATAAATTGGTAGTGGTTCGAACTGAAGTCGGCTCGGGTCTTTTTTTATTTTTATGTATATCGTATATTAAATTTGATCTGCAATCTTGAAACCTTGTCTCAGATGTTCTATTTTGTTTGAATTATAGCGCTTAGAATCTCAGAAAGAGGAGAAAAGGAAAGTCTTGCGAAGTTTCCAGAACTTAAGAAGATCCGGCTCAAGTGTGAGGAGGGCAGGGAGGCCGTTCCAGACTCAGGAACCAGCCGAGAAAAGGGATCCAACTCCCACTCTCTGCTTGGCGAAACGTTTGACCTCCAGAGAATTGGCTCTGGCAGGGAGGTATTTAGGGAGGTATGTAGAGTAGTCCCAAGCCCCAGACAGCCTTGTGGATGATGCAAACGGTCTTGAATTGGATCCTCGCAGTCACAGGAAGCCAGTGGAGAGATTTTGGGGCTGGAGGGATGCAGTCCCTGGGCTTGAAGCCAAGGATTAGTCTCACGCTCATGTTCTGGATTAGTTGAAGGGGGGCAAAGGGAGGAAAGAGGCGGATTGAGGAAGAGGCTGTTGCAGTAGTCCAGCCTAGAGAGAACCAGGACTGAGCTTCTGTGGGAAGGTGTGGAAAGGGAGAATGTCCCAGAGGAGGTGGATCTGAAAGATAGATTTCTTGGCAAGGCTTGTGATGTGTGGAGAGTAGGAGAGAGAGGAGTCAAAGATGATCCCATGGTTTTGTGCCACACAAGTGGGTGAGAGGAGGGGACCCAGCAGGCTGGCCAGAGAGAGGGGGGCAAACGGGGAGCAGGCGTCCCAATGAGCAGGTCCTCCGTCTTTCTGGCATTAAGACAGGGTTCATTGACAGAGCACCATGCTTGAATAGCAGTCAGGGAGGAGGGAGAAGAGGTAGGCAATGGCAGCTTGAAGGAGAGCTGTGTGTCATCTGCATAACACTGAAAATGAGGGGAGACGGTGGAGATCAGGTGGGCAGACGGGCAATGTAGATGTTGAAAAGCCATGGTGATGGGCTAGAGCCCTGAGGGATGCCACACGTAGAGCGTGAGATGGAGGAGAGAAAAGGACCCATTTGTACTTGGGAGGGTCTCTTTGAAAGGAAGGAGGTCAACCACACCAGTGCCCTGTCCGCGATGCCTAGGGTATCATGGAGACATTTTATGAGGATGGAGTGGTTGACTGTGTTAAAGGCAGAAGAAAGATCAAGACTGATCAGAAGAAGGGAGGGAATGTTTGAGTCAACGTTAGAGAGCAGGTCTTCACAGGTGTTCAGGTGAGCAGTTTCCATGCCTCTGGATGCCCTGAAATCTGACTGGTGGTGTGAGAAACCTGAGGGTATTCTACCAAGTAGACATCGAGATACCCTTATTCAGGTGGCCAGGGAAGGGCTGGTGCTCTCAGATCCCAACCCTGGGGGTGCACGAGCGAGGATGGGGGGGCCCAGGGTTATGCTCGGGGTGGGACGCAATATTATTGTTACGCTCACCTTGTCTCTGCGGGGACGTCGGGCTCTTACGCATGGAGTGTCTGCTTCCCTGTTTTGAGGCGCTGCACGTCTTTTTTTGTTCCCTGGACTGGCCTTGGGTCAGCTCCTACGACAGGGGAAAGGGTGGTAAGTGAGACTGCCTGTGCCTGCCACCTGTGACCCTCACCCTTCTCCTTCCACACGTGTTCCCCACTCCGGGGCGCTCTCACCTTGTGTATTTGGTTGGTGGGCTCTCCTTCCTGCTTAGTCTCAGCAGGGGCGAAATGGCCTGTAGGATCCATTTACTTCACTGACCCTTGAAGTCGGGTGGCAACCCAGTACTTCTGTGGTCGCAATTCATGTTGCTTGTGTTGCTCTGCTTGTTATTGTCTGTGTAATCTGTTGTATTGTATGTTGTCCGTGTCCTGTTATCTGTGTTATCCTTTGCTGCATGCCGCAGTCAGTGTTTCCGTTTCACTGTTGGGGCTTGTGTCGCTGTTGTGGCAAAAAGCCCTCCTCGGTATGCGTTGGTTTGGTGCTACATGTGCAAGCAGCTGAGACAGTGGGTCAGGGTGGCATCCTTGTGTCTAGGGGGTCAGCGTGAGCTCAGATGCGATTTGCGTGATGTAACCTGTTCTTTCCTTCTCTTTTCCAGGTACCTGTGAGCCGGCGTGATGAATGAATCCGGTCGATGGCGACCCAAGCAGTGAGTAATGCGCGGCAGTGACAGGGCGCGATGAATGAGCAATTAACCTTGTTTTCCTTCTCCTGCTTCTGCAAGTGCCGGCGACCGATGAAAGCTGGAGTCCTCGTCGAACAACCGGGTCGTTGTTGGAGGCACAGTTAAGTCAGAGCAGGTGAGTATGCGAGGCCCGATGGTCTCTGGCTTTTCTTTGTAGGTTTGTGGAAGATTGCTGGCAGGAGTTCCTCGGAGAGCGTTACGCTGCTAACTGCAGAATAACACGAAGCATGCTTTAGAGCTTGGGGGGCTTATATAGCCAACCACGCCCTGCCACTCCCATTGCGCAAGTAATTCCAGAAGCTCTCTGCCACACCCATGATTGCAGACTAATGCAAAAGCTAATGGCTCAGAGCCACGCCCTTAACTGCAATTAGCACAGAAGTCAAGCACTCAGTGGCAGACCGATTATACCTGTGTTTTCCTTGAGGTTAGCTCCATGAGCCTGGTGCCAGAGGCGCCAGGACTGGGTCCAGGTGGCCCTCCTTTGAGGCTTGATTCAGTCAGGGCCCTTAATGTGCCCCAATGGTCCCACTGCTGCTGGGCTGGGGCGATCTGGTCTGCTCATCGGAACAATTATACCAGGGACGAAGGCGAGGACGAAGTCCCTGAGGCCTTTGTAGGTTATTCCACATCTACCTCCCTTCCACCCAAATCTCCATTATTTGAAACACTTGTGTATGGGTGCGATATAAATAAAATATCATATCATTACCCAAATCCAATGACCATTCTCCCCCATCCCCCCACATCTGGTACATTCTCTAGAAGCCCAAACCCTGTTGCACTCGGAAACCACATCGCCCAGAATCCCTGTCGTCCTGTTTCCTACCCGGGTACTCCCAGCCATTCATCTCCATGTGCCGCTGATTATTATTTCCCGAACTCCCAGTCTGCTTTGACAAAACACTACCATTCCCACAATGCCCCTGTTCATTTCACAATAATAATCCTGGTCATTCCCGTTTGTTTTACCAACCCAACAAATCTCACCCTTCTGAGTTTACCAACCACCCTAGTACAAGAGCTATAATTCCACAGAAGCTGCAGTTTAACTTCGTCACCTCTGATCCAATATGTAATAAACGTTGCCATATCCATCTGGTGGCAGTGTTACATTTAAGATTAATGTACCTGGCAAATGGTCTTACCGCACTGAATGGCAGAGAGGTGTAGGAGGGCTCAGCAGTATATTTTTCTGTAACATGTGTCTTAACTTTAAAAACGTAACCCACCTCCTACCTGTTTCCAGCAACCCCCGCTTACCTGAGATCTGTATCACCTTGGTGCACCTCTGTGGGAAGTGGATGTGGGATGAAAAGCAAAGGTTAGCATTGAATTCCCCCAAATCCCCAATTAAGAAACATTGGGTTATAGTAATATTTTGCACACAAAAGGAAAGGCAGACAATGAAATGCTGATGTACTGTTTCTTTAGTTGGTATTTAGCTCTGTTATTTCCTTTCTCCCAGTACACCAGACGTTTCTTAAGGTGTTTATATAAAACGGGGGAATCGCAAGACAATAGTGTTAGGAAATATTTCTCTTTTAGGCAACTTTCCTTCCATTTCTACGGACACCCAAACCTTTTGCTTTTATTTTTGAATCTGACCTGACCTTTTTCCAGTGATATGAAGCGCTCAGCTTCACTCCACTGACATTTTGCTCAGGGAAACAAACTAGTCCTTTAGGCTTTGAGTACTAGGAAACTGTTTCCTTCAGTTGGATACAATTTATCTATTTTTCTGGGTAACTTTGTATCATTGCAATATGCATCTTGCAATGCAGTACAATGGGGTTATTTTTACATGACCCTAAGCAAACTCAGAGGATTCTTTGTTACCTTTAATGTACCTAAAAGACAAGCTGGTGGCAGCAGTTGTTTTACAATACTTTTCTTTTGCGCTACCACGATTTATTGTGTTTGGCTACTAACTGTGACTGGTGTCCCAACATGGCTGTGACAAAGGACAGTGAAGTTTTGGGCTCCTCTCTCACTTCCTGCCTTCCCAGAAACACTGGAGCCTGGGTGGGCTTCAGGGCTGACGCCTGCACAAGGTAAAACTCACAGTGGTCTCAAATCTATTCTGAAGGATAGAAGAAAAGCACAGACAGACCTGACAATCGGAAAAAAGAAGACTGGTGCCATTTTATTCCATTGCTAGTAACCTCCACAAAAGGTAGTAAAAGGTAACCACTGCCACCAGTCATTTGTTAGTTAGTTGTAACAAAAAGTTACATGAGTAGTTGGAGAAGGAGTTACAATATAACCCCCGCACCCGACACAGGGTGGTGTGTGCTGACCCACAAAAGAAAAAGTAAGTAAGAGGAAAGTTATCCTACTATTCTTGGGAACTGAAGTTGTCACAAGAAAATGTATTTAAACATTGAGAAGTCCAAGGGACTTTCAGTGACACTGCACATAGGTTGGTGGGTGTCACAAAGCAAAAAGCAGATGCCGGTATTAAGCATATGGAGTTTACCACACTCCATAAGTGAAAATAAAAATCCCAGTTGGAGAAAAAGAATGAGTGAGTGGTAAAAAGTTCCATTCACTCGGGAGGATAAAATAAAAAGAAAACTTCCAGATTCCAGCAAAAGTGCAGGGGGGGGTCTCCCAGGTTAAAGGGAATTAGTACAGAATCTGAAAATTATCCCCAACAATCAGCACACCCCACCTTATGTGGAGTGCTCAGGGGACACTTTGAATTCCTTTTCTAACCTTCTGTAACTTTTTAGTTGCAGTGACAAGTCTATGTAAGTGCTGCTGGAAGTGGATATTTTCTACTGACTTTCTCTGATTTGTACACGCAGGCTGCTGTTGCACTGGGGTAAAGGGCACAGGGGTCACCATTGAACTAAAATGATGCCTGTCTTCTTTTTGCAGCAACTCAATGACTTGCCCTTTCTTGAGCCTTCCTCTGCTAACCTAGGTAGGGGGCAGAGCCTGCTCAATCCTCTGTCTTCGACTAAGTGACTGCTGCAGCCCCAGCCCATTCTTCTGTGCAACAGGGAAGATCCAGACCGGACGACTTCCTCCCTTGGACTGGTGGGCTGAACCGGCCTCGTGACCAGCTACAGTTTGAGCCATCCCACAAAGTTCTGTGACGTTCCAGGCCTGTAGTACCTGAATACCCTGGGACCTCTGGCACTGCTGCGGTGCATCGTCCCGTTAAGCGTGGTTCCGGCTGCAAACTTGTGCGCATCTATCTGGATACATAGACTCCATCCTGATCATAGAAGTCCCCTCAGAAGAGTCAAGGACCGACAGAAGGAAAAAAAGTCTGCCGGCTGACAACTGTCGCTGCTACAAAGCCTGATTCGAGCCTCCACATCCAAGTGCTACAAAGATCATCTACTGGGCATCCCTGTGACCTAGTCTGACCATCTGCTCCTGCCAAAAGTTCTTCAGCCACCAAGGCCAGATACCCGAACCAGAGCTGCTGTCGACTACCTGGGGACTTGCCGGTGACATCTCTCTTCTTCATCATTGAAGGTACTGTCTAACTCCTGGGTGGCAGGTTTTGTGTTGTTGTTCGCTCCGCCCGAGCTTCCTGAGTCATGTTGGGGTGGACGTCCCAACTGTGTTTTCCTGGGCCTAAGGACACTCGTCCTCAAGACTGAAATCCTTCAGGTGCCCTCTCCAGCCCCCCTCCCCAAACCCTTTGAATCAGAATGTGTTACTTACTTGTTACTTGAAAGACTCTTCTGAACTTTGACAACTTTTGACAGCATCTGCCTTCTTTTATTCTACCGCCCAGGGTCCACTGGTCCACCAATGTCCCCATCTGACTATTTGAGACTCTCATACCCCAGATGGGGTTGGACGTCTAAAGTTTAGGCCTAAGGTAACTGCCAGTATTGCTATTTAGTAACTGTAGATTGATGATTGGTTTGCTAACCTAAAGCTACTCCCTGTGCTCTATTACAGCCCTTCTCCCTCCTGGACTAAGCCTGGCTTCTCAGACATAGCTATCAAACCTTTTGGGTGGTTCAGGCCAAATCTAGGAATTGGAGCCCTGTACTTCTAACAGTGACTTTTCTCTAGTCCTACCATGGGTGGACATTCGTAAAACTCCCAAACAGAATCCTACAGCCATGCTCGAGAGATTCTGGAAGAGATCCTGCAAGGAGCCAAGTATCCTGCATTGCTGAAGACAAGTGAAGATACTGGACCCGTCCGAAAGAGGCTGGCAACTAACTTCTGCTGCTGTCCTGGAAGAGGCCTGGCTGGCAAGAGATCTTACGTTGGAGCTTTGACCCTGGGAGTGGAGAGAAATCCATTCCAGACGCCTGCTTGTTGTCCTGCAAACCAGAGCCTTCGGAAGTGCCCCATAGCCAATCTGTGGCTGACGAGCTCGAGATTTGGGCTACAGCGCTGCAGACATCACCATTCCGCATTGAGGCTCAGAACTTTTTGGATCGACAGCTTGTGCTACTGGACTTATACCTGCCACATTTCATGGTGCTACCATAGAGGGGACCCAAGATGGGAGTCGAGGTTCGGCCATGACAGGTGTTTCCTCCTGTATCGCTGTGCATCGGTAGCCGACATCCGAAACAGCTTTCCTGCATCCAATCCTGTGCTAAGAGAGACCCTGCATCAAGTTCTTTTGCATTCTCCATCCTGAGACCTTGCACCCGAAATAGTCGATGACCAGAAATGTGGTTGAACCTGCAGCCCTTGGCCATCAAGGACCTAAGCCGACGGCGGGAAACACGACCTAGGGTCCTTTTCCGGTGCCCTGCCAAGTCCTAAGAAGGATCAGAGTTTGGGCAGTGAGTTACAGTGGTACTTACCTGGCCCCTATGTCCCCCCTTTTTTTTCTTTTTTTAAAGTTTGGCAACTTTTAGAAACTTTTACAACACTTTGATTTTGCCAGTGCTTGCTCGTGCAAGTATTCCGAAAGTCGGGAATAGTTATTCTTTTACTGCAACAAAGTGTCTTCTAACTCTTAGAAAAATTCCTGATCCCCAGGACTCCTACCCTAGTTTGCCCCCGCTTCACAAACTTTCTTTAAACTTTGCTGAACCTTTGGTCATAAGGCCCCATTCAACATAGGGCTGGACTTCTGAAGTTAGGGTTTTGTGATTCCTGGGACCTGACACTGTTATGTGACTTACTTACCTTCCCTTTCTGCTGTTGTGTTGTATTTCTGAAATTAATGCACTGTTAATGTGGCTGTATACACATGTTTTTATATTAGTTTGTGATATTAACTACCTGCTTATAGTCCTTTTTCACTGTCTGTGTTTAGCCATAAAATAAATGTTCTTTTTTCTACTTACCTTTTGGACTCATTGTAGACCCCTTACCGAGCTCACCCTCCAGAGACTTTGCTCACCTTGCTACCCTGAACCGGTTTGGCTATAGCTCCCAAAGTTGTCCGTGTCCCAATTGTAGGGACAGGGACAATCTGTCCACCAGGTCAGAGCATAGAAAACCAGTCCTAACAAATATGTACACGATCCTTATACCTGAAGCAGCTGCGCAACTACGATAAATGAAGAATTCAAACACTAAATATAGTACTTTTTAAATTTATGAAATGTTTTTGTAAGAATATAAAATGAAGTCCTTAAAATAATGTATGAGTCTCTATACAGTGCACTGTAAACTATTTATAAAGCCTTACATGCTAGGGCTGTCTCGGGGTCCTTTCTTGGCTACAGGTCTTTTCTTCTGCTCCTTCTGGATGGTGATTTGGCTGGCAGGGTAGCAGCGTGTGAGGGACCCGAAAGTTCTTGTTAGGCTGCCTACAGAAAGATGGGCCCTTTACAGAATATGCAGCACTCCCCTCTCGGCGAGCTCTGTGGATGCCAATAACAGAACGGGAGGTGCAGCAGTGTCTTTGGGCGCTTCCCTGCTTGGGGAGTGACAGTACGCCAGGCTGCGGTGGTGATGAAAGGTGCTGGGTGGCGGTGGTGAGTTCAGACACGCCCTCCCTGTCAGGGGAGTGACACACAGTGAGTCTGTGCCACAGCAGTGAAACATGCACCCCAAGCCAGCCGAAAGGGGCTTTTTAAAGGCAACTGAACTTCCGTTTAATGTTTCGTCGAAAGAGATCGAACCATCGCGTTCGAAGCCTGCTGCACCATTCGCATTTGCTGCATGGCTCTAGATCTGTGGAAAAATCAGTTGCCGGTCATAAACACTCATCGGCCGCCAGTTCGGACGCGTTGAAGGCCATCGAAACAAGTTTCTGAACATAAACCTAAAGAAAAACACGCTGAATCACCACCACAGGCACCTACACCGCTGACTAGGACCCTTGTTACCACTTCTGGAACCTCTTCCACTTACATTACGTCTACAGAGACTTTGTCCAAGTCTCTACAAGGTAAAAGGTCTGTTCACCCAGGGGAAATTGTATTTCCTCTTCCTGAAGTTCCAAAATCGGGAAGATGGACAAAAGAAACATTTGAAAAGACTGTGGACAGGCTGTCCGAATTTGTAACATTTATGGAAAAGTATCCCATGAAGCATAAGACCCTGTTCTGTGAGGAGGATGAACCACCACCCAAGTCCTCCAGACTCCATCACTCTCCACCTCATGTCAACTATGAGGACACTTCTAACATCGTTCAAGGTGATCTCTATTTGGTGCAAGACCAAGGGGATCAGTATCAGATTCTTTGGCCAAGGACTCACATCCATGATACCGTGGATGATCCAGGTGTTTTTAGCAATAACGATGATCTTCTACAGCAGCCCATGGACTCGACGCCCATTGACGACTATCTCCTTTTTAATAATCTGCTTAACAGAGCAGCAGATCATTTTCAGATCCAAACAAACCAGAGTACCCCTGAACCTGACTTTGTGGAGGACACCCTAAAGGAGAAAAAGGGTATTAGCCAATCTATCCACCTCTTATTCTCTATTAAAAAAGAGTTGTGCCTTCTCATTTTACACCATCCCTCACACAAGCAGTAAACACTTGGATGGAAAAAATGTTCAAGCCGGCACCACTGACCTCCTTTATATTCAGGGTCATGTAACACCTGACTCACTAGTGGTCACTACCACTAGGAATCGTGCTGGGGTGCCACTGCCCAATTCCAAAGCACCCATTGATAAAGAATGTAAGAAGCTTAACGCTTTAGGCAAGAGAGTCACTGCTTCAGCAGCCTATACAGCATGTATTGCCAAATATACTACGCTGTTAGCAAGCTACCGCGATGTCCAGTGGGTGTTGCTCCAGAGTAATTTGACTGACGTTCACAAGCCAACCAAGTCCCAATTACTCATTCTCATTAAAGAGGGTAGGCAAATCACCCATAACATTTTAAAGAACACCTTAGAGTCCGCTGGAACAGCAAGCAGAGTCCTTGCACAAGGAACCCTATTAAAAAGGCATTCTTGTCTGCGTAATTCTAGTTTCCAACCAGCAACTCTAGCCATTTTAATAAACGAGCCTATTGAGGAATCAGTCCTGTTTGGCAAAGCTGTTGATGAAGCTTTAGAAACCACAAAAGAGAAACACGACACACTTAAGACCCTAAGTCAAATTTCTAACAAGCTATTTGTCCAACGCAGAGTTATTAACATCAGCCGTTCCTTTTGCTCCAGACCCACACATTCATGGGTTGTCATCTGGGTCCTCTTCCTGGTGTACACACCCCAGGGTACACAATCTACCTACCAAACCTCTCAACACAGTGGTTTCAGATGAGGCAAAGGTGGAGGTAGGGGTGCAGTCTCTAGAGGCTCCCTTGCCAGTAAGTGACTTTTCCATCAAGGTTCCCTCCCATGTAACTCCAGTAGTAGGTCGAATTTCATCATTCACCCACGCATTGGGAGTTGATAACCTCAGACCAGTGGGTGCTGTATACTGTTGCAGACGGATACTCCATCGAATTGCTACTAAAACCCTGTTACCATCTGCCAAAACACAGAAGGATGTCGCAAAAACATCAGCTCATCCTGCAAGTGCAAGTAGAGACATTACTTTGAAAAGGAGCCATAGAACTCGTCCCCTTTCTAGAGGTAAGCGAGGGTACTTATTCAGTGTACTTACTTCTACATAAAAAAGACTTAACCGTGCACCCTGTACTAGATCTGCGTCCTGCAAACAAATATGTCAAGCCACAAAAGGGGGACTACATGGCAACATGGACATGAAAGATGCATACTTTCATATTTCAATGTAGCTAGCGCACAGAAAGTTCCTAAGATTCCAAGTGCAAAATAATCAAATCAATTCAAAGTCCTTCCATTCGGCATTGCCTCAGTGCCAAGAGTGTTCATGAAGGTGCTAGCAGTGGTGGCAACCCACCTTCGCAAAACATCACTTCTGGTGTATCCTTATCTAGACGACTGGCTAATTACAGGAGACACACCTCAAGCGTGTCACGAGCACACAAGAAAGCATCAACCTACTGTTTCAGCTAGGGTTCTCCATCAATGAGATAAAATCAAGTCTTGTGCCCAGTCAAGTCAAACAATTTCTGGGAGCTTTAATTCGGACAGAAGACGGTCTAGTCTTCTTCCCCTCCAACGAGAGGGTCCAAAACCTGCTATTCCAAATTCCACAAGGTATAGCCGGTCGCCAGATAACCAACAGTATGCGAGGCAAAGCGCCTGCTCAGAATGATGTCTTCCTGCATCTACCTACTACCTCATGCCTTTCTGCGCATGCGTCCGATGCAAAGTGGCTCACAAGACAATGGTCTCAGGCAAGTGGTCAGTGGGACTATCTAGTGGCGTTCTGGCAGTCAGTTCCGTCTCTGCAGTGGTGGTCAAGGGAGAATCTTCTCAAAGGGAAATCATTCACAACACCAGCAATAGAGGCCACTCTTACCACAGACGCTTCCCTATCAGGGTGGGGGACACCATATCTCCATCATACAGCGCACAGCGCGTGGGCTCAGACACTAGTGAACAAGCACATCAGCCTGTTAAAGCTTCTGGCAGTGTTCGAAGCTCTAAAAGCCTTTCAAGACCAGTTACAAGTGAAGACAGTTCTAGTCCTAACAGACGGCAATACAGCCATGTTTTATATAAGCAAATTGTGTGCGACGCACTCTCCGGGCCTGTCCAGACTAGCCCAAAACATATGGAACTGGGCGCTGAAACACATGTTCCACCTGTTCTAATATGTTCCAGGGGAACACAATCTTCTAGCAGATTTCCTCAGCAGAAGCGTACACCTTCCCGTAGAGCACAAATGGCAGTTGCACGGCGACATTTTACACATCATGGTCACAGAATGGGGTCATCCACATATCGATCCATTCACAATACTGGAGAACACGCAATGCCTAGACTTCGCCACCAAGTATACCCAGAAAAGATCCAAGGGGGAACGTCCTGTGCATGAATTGGTCAGGGAGTTTTGCCTACGCTTCCCAACCCTCCCCTCCACCCCCCAGACTCCTCTGCTCAACAGGATTGTACGCAAGATGCACCAGGAACAAGTGAAACTTATCCTAACAGCTCCAATGTGGGCCCGGCAAACACGGTTCTTGCATCTAGTGAGGATGTTTCTGTGTCGTCCAGTCAAGCTTCCCTGCCCGTTCAACATGCTCTCCCAAGATCAGGGTTCAACGCTGCACCCATGTCCTCGGGGACTCAATTTAGCAGCCTGGCTCCTGAATTCATAGAGTTTGGACATTTAAAGCTTTCTTAAAGATGTATGGACATTCTTATGGAAGCACATAAACCTAATACCAGACACTGCAAATTCAGTAAGTGGAAACGCTTTGTCATTTGGTGTAGATCACGCAGCATCGATCCTATTGACTGCACACCTTCTCACATTGTTCGATACCTACTTTACCTTGTAGATTCAGGGCTTTTCTTTAATTCAATAAGAGTACACCTAGTTGCTCTGTCTGCTTACACCATCTCCCAAAAGAAAATGTCTTGGTGAAACGTCCCTGTCATTAAAGCCTTTATGGAAGCGGTCAAAAGATTGCATCCTCTGCTTTCAAATACAACCACCGGATGGGACTTGCATGTGTCCTTACTAAACCTATGGGCCCTCCTTTTGAGCCAATGCATAGTCTTAAGTGCCTCACTTAAAAGACTTGTTCTCTTGTAGCCATTACTTCTATAAGAAGGGTGAGTGAACTGCAGGTGCTCTCAGTTCAAGATCCATTTGTCACCATTCACAAGGACAAAGTGGCTTTACATCACACACACATCCACGCTTCTCCCCTAAATGCATCTCCAAGTTCCATGTCAATCAGTCTATAGAACTCCCAAAACCCTACGAATTCAGCAGAGCGAAGCCTCCAGACATTAGATGTCAGAAGAGCTGTAATGTATTACTTAAATAAAACTATACCACTCTGGAAATCAAACCAGTTATTTCTTTCCATAGCCACTGGAAGAGTACGTGATCCTGTCTCAAAGTCGGCTATTTCAAGATGGATTGTAAAATGCATCCAGTTGTGTTCTTCTCTTTGAAAGAGAACTTCACCCTTTACGCCAGTGCACACTCTACTCGAGGCACAGGGGCTATTTTAGCTTTCATTGCAAATGTACCTTTAGACGCCATTTGCAAAATTGCTACCTGGAGTTCAATTCACACCTCTAAACAGCATTACTGCTTTGATGCACATTCTAAGAGTGATTCACAGGCGAGTCAGGCGGTGTTAAAACATCTTTTTGCTGTTGTACCTTCTAACATCCCACCTCCTCCTCCAAGTACTACTAATCTATGCAAAGCATGTGATTCTAAGCAGATCCACAATCCTCAGAAGGCATACATTACTTACTCTAATCATATTTCTGATGCTTGTATCTGCTTAGATTCAAATATGCACCCACACTTCCTCTCCTCTGGGAGTAGACAGTTCTTGGGAAAACATAGATCTGTTACACCTCATGATCTCTAACCTACACTTCACGCTCACACTTGCTCTTGTCAGAAACAAATAATCTGCGTGACCTTGATGCCTGAGGGATCATGGGTACAGTCAACGTCACACTAGGGATTGAATAACAAACGCGCCCTGTCGACGTCCCTTTTTGAACTTCGAAAACTTCATGTGCAAAATTCCACTAGATGTCAGCCTATGCAAAGCATGTGAATCTAAGCGGCTACAAGCATCAGAAATACGATTACGGTAAGTAATGTAAGATATATATATTTATAGCTACAACCTTGATTGGACATTTTTATTTTGGAGTCTTTGCACTATTGCTGTTTGTTTTGTTACTGCTATTGCTTCATACCCCTCCTGAGATTATAGCCTGCCCTCGGCCCATTTTACCACTGATGGCGAAGGAGGTATCCGTTGGGCTGTGTCTGTTTTCTCTTTATGATGTGTTAGCTGCTGGTTTAGTGGTAGTGTGGGGCTGAGTAGGTGATTTAGACACTACTCATCCCTGTACTCATGCAGAGTATCAGTCATTTTGTCACAGTCCCACTATAGGAATAGTACAACATCAGCAATGCACTTTTCCTCCCATCTTCTGTGTAGCCTTTGCTCTCCCCTCCTAATCTTGCTATTCCATTGTATGAAGTGTATTCCTCATTTGCATTGGTCCTAATTCTATTTCACATGGACCACCAAGATGCTGTGTAATGTATTGCCTACATTCGCTTACCTGGCATTTTCTAAAATTTAAAAATGAAAATATTTTTTCCAAAATGTTATGATTTTTATTTCTTTTAACCTTTTATTAATTTAGAACTTTACTCATTTTTATTTCATGACCGATTACCAGCATATCTACTTCAACCACCTTTTGGTAAACTTTTGTTGATCATACAACCAACGTACATATGTGTGTGTTCATGTTAAGGGGATTATGGGATGAGGAGGCACCCCATCACATAAATTAAAAAAACAAATTGTGCAAACAAAAAGGAGTCGCAATAAATTTGGTTGAAGAAACGACATAAATCCTACCTCCTATTTTGTCGGCCACTTTGTAAACATTCGCATTTATTCTTTTTCCAGTATGGACTTTCAGGATGCTGGGTAAACGTCTTTGTGGGCATATGACTATTTTATTTATTTATGTATGTATTACATTTGTATAGAGCACAAACAGCCCGTGGGTATGGAGGAGCTGTTGCTATGCAGCCAAGATTCTTATTGAACATGTATTCTATAAAGAACATAAGGCATTAAATATCCTTAATTTGTAAATATTGACTGTGACAAAGTCCCCTGCCTGGTTCTGTCAACCAACAATTTTGGTACTCAGGGAGCCAGGCTCTCTAAAAGCCCCTGGCCCTTGAGCCCAGGGGTAGTATGGGTGAATCCCAGAGTCCTCGCACTTTGGACTCTGACACATGGCATGGGATTGTCAGAATTATGCCCTTCAGGCTAACCCTGGGAAGCCACACCTTGCCCATTCCCGTGGTCCGGTAGGGCAACCCATATTCCTGATCGCTCTGCCCCTACCTGAATCTCGTAGTCATCCCCACTGCAGACCCAACCTCAGCAGAGGTCTTGCATCTGACCCATACGATAGCCAACTCCAGGCCAGGAGAGCTGAGCAAAATTATGGCAATTGCAAGGAAATAGCAGAAACCTCTGATGTGAGCGCTTCACTATGCTTGTGTAGTGATGTCAGGGTCACCAGGAAGAGCACTGCATTAGCTCCAATGACCCCACAAACTGAAGGCCCATTCTCTAGAGAGACATCCATGAAATGCTGGGAAGGCCCACACACATGCCATGATGTGACACTGCCAGTAGAAAGTTGGCAGCAGGCAGTGTTCCCAAGCACACCCACACATATCATTGCTTGCTTGGTTTACAAACTACCAATAGGACATCAGACACACTTGAAGCAAATGGTGCTGCATGGGAGGGAACCCGGGACCCCCAGAGCTCATTGGAAAGTGTATTAAAAAGGAAGAGTGTGGATCCCCTCTTGATAGATGTAGTCCAACTGCCTGGCAGCTTGTTTAGAGCATCTTAACTAATTAACATAAACCAGACGGGACCTGATGCCTATGAAACCACTCGCTTCCATTCAGTCAGTGCGGATTGTAGGAGCAAGAGGCTTATATTTGGAGATGGCGTGAGACTGGAGAGTGGTTGATGAGGGAGTGGCTCGGGAGATGGGGGAGTGTGGAGAAGTGGCAGTAGTGGAGAGCTGGAGGAGATGAGAAGATGTGTTAACAGCAATGGGTGAGAGCAGACAGAAGTCGGTGGTAAATGGAAAGAAGACCATAATAATGGAGGTAGCCGGTGATGAGGGTTAAGGGAGTGGTAGAGGTTGTTGTGATATCATGAGAAGGACTGTTGCAAGAGGAGGAGGGTTAAGGGAGTGGTAGAGGTTGTTGTGATATCATGAGAAGGACTGTTGCAAGAGGAGGAGAGTGAAAGGCTTGTGGAGATGAGAAGGTCAGAGGAAGCGGGGAGAACATTGGTCGACTGGGAGAGACTTTGATGCAGTAACTTCAGGGGTAGAGAAACACAGTGAGCAGATTGGAGGGAAAACATTTCACAGAGGATGTGGCTGTGGCATTACAGTTTTTAGACCGGAGATGAGGCAAATATTACCCGGAGAAGGAGGTATTCTGAGACAGGAACCATCAGACGGTGAGGAAGGGAATCTGGAGATGGACATGTGGCAACACCCAGTGATTAAGAGCATGCAGGTTCCGCAAGGGCCAATTGTCCAAAGGCAGGAACAGATGATGGGAGTATGTACGAGCTGGGGACAAGAAGTTTATTGTGAGTTTAGCAATAAATATAGACACATCCCGGAGACCCTGCCCTACCTCTCCTTCCAGCTATGTCCACTAACTTGCCTGTTCACAAAAATATAGAGCATAGTGAGTTGTGAAAGCATGCATCATTTCAGACCAAGAAGGTTGTTTTGGGTCACTGTATTGCCTGCAATGCCAGAGAATGGCGAGGCAGCCCTTCTTCGGACCGTTTCTGTGAAGACATAGTGCTTGTGAAGCCTGGAGGGCTTAGTTATCTGCATCCTGCGGAAGAGACATTGTGAAAAGGGCGATCTCGCAGGAAGAAAGGACCTAAGCCTATTAAGGAGAAGAACCATCCGGACATCTTTTTAGTGTGGAAAAATCCCATTTTTACTTTTAAGTTTCCCACATTTTTATCAAATCGTTCATGAAAGAAAGTAAACCCTAACAAACAGTCTAGTCATCTACCAATGACAGAATGCATTGTACCGCACAATCATCTTGTATTCCTATCTACTTCTTTCCTTTTCTGTCTGATGTTTGAGGTCCACAGAATGGAGTTATTTTTTATTTATTTAATTGACTGTTTCATCTCCTGAATTAACTGTTAGTTTGTATTACAATAGCTTTGTTCCTGCCTGTTTCAAATGCTGGTCGGATTGCATTTGGTAATGCGAGCACTGACACTTGCACAAAGGACCTCTTCAATCCACTGTTCTTAATGTAGGAAAAGCTTGTGGTGTTACAGTGCCTATCCTTCCATCTTTAACTTGAAATACAGTGTCCTCTTTTTGTTTCATGCATTATTTTGTGTAATATAAGAGATAGTATTTTAGGGGCATTCCTGTCCTACAGATAACGATGTGGTCCTTGTTCTTGAATTTGGTAACATTTGCTTTGGGGCTATCATTTTCATACATTTTGAAATCTCATGGTTCGTGTCTGAATCAATAATCTAAGACCTTTAGCTGCTGTGCTGATATATCTTATTATTGACAATGGCTCATAAAACAGGATTTATTTAGAGTGGTATCTTAAAGTACAATACGTTTTCAGTGTCTGTTAGAGCGCTTGTTGCCACTCTGCGTTTTCGTTGAAGCCAGACCTTTTGCTCCACACCAAGAACATAATTCTCTGTTTTAATTCTGTAAATGTAGTTGTAATCTTGTACTTGTTGTAAGATGACTCATTTGAAACCTTCTGCTTTCATGTTTTTTTGCCATAAAATGCTTCAACAAATGGACTGACGAAATTGGCTTATTAATGCACTTTTATGTACACTCATCATTTTTTTTTTTACAGCCCTTTGTTTATCACACCCATCAGCCAGTGGATTCTCTGCCTTCTTCTATGCATCTACCGCAGGTCATCAGTGCTCTTTGTGGACCTGGCATTTCTCATACAGGCAGTCAACATATTGTTTTGTTGAACCAGTCCTGCACACACTTTGCGAACCTGGTGTTTACACCCGCCACTCAGCAAACTCTTCTCAATAGCCCCTTCAATATGGCTTTTCTTTAAGAGCACGCTGTGACTCGTCAAGTGGATATCATCTATACGCTTTCTTTCATCTCATCTGGCGTTCTGCCTTCGATTATATCTTAGTGTTATAACAACGCAGTCAATTTCATACCTCAAACCTCTGTTCTCTTAAATTTGGCTCTTGTCAGTCTGAGAAATGTCCTCTGCTTCCCTCTTTTAATTGATTGTGTAATTACTGTAGCTCCTTAGGTTGGTCCATTATCTTCATCTGTTATGTGGAGCCAAGGTCTTAGCAGTATTTTCTCATACAGATACCATTCTTTTAGGTTCATCCAAGGTTCGGCATCATTTCAGTCCTCTCATCTCTGTGGCATTCTTCTACTGTTCATGTCCCAAATGTCAGAGCAAGGACATTTTTCTATGAAAATACTCAGTTTGTGGGGTGAACAATTAATCCTGCACAGTTGTCTTGAAGATATTATAGGCAAGACTATCAGTCAGAGCAGCAGCTACTTAAGATGAAAAAAGTAAGTACTATCATAGATTTCTAGGCAACTCGGGATTAGAAGTGGGGTGATAATAAATTGTGGTGCTAAGACTCAAAAAAATGTTGTCATGTTTGTTCAATGGAAAAGCTACAGATAAGGAAGATCTCTGCTCAAAAATTTTGTTTTAATATGTGCTCCTTGTTCTAGGTCTTTGCAGAATCAAACCCTGCCCGCTATGGCATCCTCTGGAGGTGGTTTGATGAGATCTACACCTTGCTCGACTTATTTCTGCAGCAACATTATCTGTCCAAAGTCAGTGCATCGTTCTCTGAAAACTTTTATGGTTTGAAGCGGGTGGTTTTGGGGACAGGAAATGGTGATGGAACGCAAAGACTGGCCAGCGCAGGGCTACCCAGGGTCTATTGCTGGAAGTCCCTCCTCTTCTTGGTCCTGCTTCCGTACCTGCGGGCTAAGCTGGAGAAACTAGTCTCCAGGCTACGAGAGGAAGATGAGTATTCCATTCACCCACCATCATCCTCCTGGAAGAAGTTCTACAAGGCCTTCTTGGCTGCCTACCCATTTGTGAATATGGCCTGGGAAGGATGGATTCTTTCTCAGCAGCTTAGCTACATCCTGGGCACTGCGCGGCACCACTCCCCACTACTGGGGTTAGCAGGAGTGCGGCTGGTCCGGCTGACGCAGGAAGATCTCCTAGCTTTGGAAGAGAAAGGCGACGGAGAAACCACTGTGCAGCCAATTGTAAGGTGAGCTCTACTGTGCATTGGTACTTTAAGTGTCCTTTATTTTGCTTCATTGACTTGCTTGCTTAGTTCTCCACATACGCATAGCACACTGTTTTTTTCCCCAAGAGTCAGTTATCACTGGCTAACAACTAGTGATGGGTGCACATTTTGAGGCATGAGTAGGCATATGTTTAAGGCTTTGCAGAAAAAGTAGACTTTACAAAGAGCTTTAGGAGGTTTGACAGAGATGGAGTTTTGAATCAGCTTTCTTCACCCTAACTTACTCTGTAAAGATATCAAACCAAATAATTGCCACCATCTAGATGCTGACAACATCCACTGTCCTCCACTAGGGAATGTAGGGTTTCCATGTTGAATGTCCTCCAAGGTACCATTGTTACCATTGCAGGTATATGTGAAACATTGTAATTCTGTGCAATGTCTTCGACTGCCCATGCCTTAATCTAGATATTTGCAAATGTAGCAGTAACCACCATCACTAAAGTGAAACTGTGCATTGCAAGATTTGATATTTCACTAAGTTGTATGGCCATGAACAAACCAATCAACAACTTCATTCTCTGTCAGTTTTTGCAGGTGTAACTCTGACAAGTCGGACAATGAGTTGGTACCTTATGAAATTGGTTTGCTATTTGTTGTACCAACATGTAAGTTAAAGGGTTCTCATGGAGCAGAACATCTGTCATTTTTGCAGGTTATTGGTGTAAGTGTTGATGAGTGCAGAACAGAAGAACCAATTTTCTGTGTGTTGTTTTTTTTTTTCAAGGTGAGTTATGGTGAAGGCAAGTGGTTTGGGGATCCCAAGGTGTAGGAGGAGTCTTCACGTTTTTTACTTACAAGTCTGCCTTGAGAGCAAGGAATGAATATGGGTTGCTGCAGTGTTGTATGTGACGTGCTGGTTAGAAAGGTGTAGAGTTTAAGTGATGCAATGTGTGAAGGTGATTTTGGGGTACCAGTTTGTGTTAACTTTCATTGTCTGAGTAATTAGTCAATTGTGTAGTATAAAGCGGAAATTAGAATGGTCAATAGGCTAGTGAAGGCCAGAATCAAACCAAGAAGCACCCCCACAGTCCCCATTCTCCATTTTCCCCACACATCCCAGCTCCTCTGCTACACCTGCACCCTCCTAATAATCCCAGAGTGTGCCCCCTTTCTCAGCGCTCCGTTGCTTACCAGAATACCATACATACATACATACATACGTAGCCAGGCATAACCTAGCATCATGCATGAAAAATCGTAACAAGGCACAAGACTCCTACCACTGACATTTTCAGGGATCTCATTTGATCTGTTCCATTGACACACCAACCAAGCCCCTTCCCCTTTCCCTCTCTTCCTCATCAATACATTGTACACCTTATCTAACAAGGAACAGAGCATGGTAGCTATGGGGAGGTGTCTGGCACAGGACTCCACTTATTATGCTAAGGGACGTTCTAAGAGTTCTGAGAGGCATGAACCAATTGGCTTAGAGAAAAACCTGCAGGGATATGAACAGTCTACGTGCTTGCATTACCTTCTTTAGCATGTAGATTGGAACATAGAAAACCATCTCAACCCTCACTGTAACTTGCAGTGATGCTCTGCTGGAACTTCTGCTCTTCCAACAAAGAACAGTGATTGTTAGACATTTATCAGGTGATCGGGACAACAGACCGAGAGTCTCTGGTCCTTCTTCAAGTACTCTAATCCAGTGTCTCCAACAGACCTCAAATTCCTTTCCCAGAGCCAATGGCCAAAAAGGGCCTCCACTGAATTGGTGCGGAAATAGCTGCATAACTTCGGTTTCAGAATGTTGCTGAAACCTTGCAGAATGTTGTTCGTGGGAAGGTCAATAAAATAAGGAGCAGGAACGATAAAGTTAGAATAAGCTTTTCTTGAAGCATGCCTCAAAGCACAGTGCATAAACCTTAGGCCTAAGGAGGATGACGCTACTGCCGTCAGGTGAATAGAAGCATGCTGATGGCGAAAGCACGGAGGTGGGGCTGGCATGGAGTAGAATGTACAATCCAACAGCACTGCAGTCACACATTTAGTTTTCCCCTGCCCCTTACCAGGTACAGATCTGTAGAGGAGGGTCCCATCGCCCTCTCTCCTGGGCATTGCCATCTCTGGGTAAGGAAGACACTCAGAAGCAAATCAGGAAAGTGGAGCAGAATTTTCAAAGACAGCAAGTTTATTTCTTCAAGCACTCACATCATACAGTCTACAGGACATCTCTGGGACTAAAATCTCTAAGCTCAACCTCCCTTTTATACACTTCCTGGTTGGCTAAGTTCCCTATTTATGATGCAGAACACTCCGATTGGTTCAGCCCCTTCCTCCTCTAGGGTTGGCTGACTGGGCTGCCAATTCACAGAAGCTCCCATGTCATACTTACATCTGTAACTGATTAAAATTGTGTGTGCTGTACCTGACCTTAAAAATGAGAACATTTTGTCAGTCCTAAAATACTTTTAGCAACTGCATCATGGTTTCCTGTCCCAGAGGCCCAAATATGGGCATCAGCTGCATCCTCCGCTAATTGAACCAGCTGTATGCAACACCCACTATCTTCCCCTGACTGCTAGCTCGCTCCCATGGCTCATCACTGTCAAGATTAGAGATAGGAAGCCCAGACACCATGTCCTTGACTACTGAACTACTATGAGGTAATTATTTTATCCTTTCAGCATGGTTTTACAGAAATGCACTTATTTGTATGCCCAGCATCCATCTTAGAGTGCCTACTTTGTCCCGAACTCCAAAATGGCTGACCAATTAAGAAATGCCTGACCATCCTATTTTTACCCATAACCTCAGGTCTGCTTAGTTTTAAACCTAGATTCTTTGATAATGTATCATAACATGTACTACCTGACACATTCTCTACTGCACATGACATTCTGACTCCATACAATAGATCGTCCTCCAAAGCGCTTTTTTGTAAAGCACTACATTTCTGATTTCTACAACATCACCCCAACAAGTTATCTATGTTCGGTTTGAGGGTGAGTGGGCCTATCTTCATTACATTCAGTTTGAGAGGGAGAGGGGACTCGTTCCTTTACACTCCCCCTCTGTATAGCATTTAGTCATCTACTCAATACAATACAACTACAGCCATGTCCACCCTCCTCAATTTTCAATGTACCTATACATCTCTGACCTCATCACCCTTTTCTATAAAATAATTTACTTTAACCCGAGAGGTATCCTAACACATTTGAACAACGTCAGTACTAACAAATTATACTCTCCTAGTCTAAACATGTACGTGTCCCTAAAAACTATTTTTTTATTTACTTTTATCCGAGCCCCATCTCCATTCCCCAATTTACTTTAAGCTAACTAAATGCCTCAGATAATTTTACAGCCACTATGAGACTCAAGAGATAGTCCAGCTTTGGGGTAACCCATTAGCCCATCGTCTGCACATATTTTCTCCATATCGTGGCTCATATTCCACATTGTTTCTGCCACTCCAACCCCATTACATTTTCTTTCCTTGCTCACATTCTCTGCCCCATGCCGATTTTCTATTTTTTTTATTTTTTAAAGTTCAGTTTTTGAATTTCACTGGAACATCTTCCACCCGACTCATCTCGCTTTAACATCTGCGGACCCTCTGTTTCCTGTTGATTTTGTCCCCTTTTTTTAGGCTGCTTTGCAGCAAGTCTTTAGGCCCTTTAATGCAAAGGCCGGTACTTTCGCATTTTAGTGTCTCCTTTTTTCCATAGAGCACTCATAAAAGTCAGTACGGGGGCATTTTTAGCAAAGGAATGCAAAGATGGGGAGTGTTTTGCAGAAAGCTTTGAACAAATTTACTTTAAAATGGGGCATGTGGTTGGGTTCCTCAGTGACTTCTCTCTCCTCACGTTGTTAGATACTTTCAATCTCCCGAGGCATACAGGTCCCTCGTTGTCCATCTGTATTATAAAACTGAATGACTTTTCTTTGAAAAATAAGTATGTCTTTATTTACAATACATTTTCTGTCAACCCATCCCCTTAAAAACCTTTTTAAGTTGTCCTGTCAAAATTCTCCTGCCTTCTAAACAAAACTTGATTTAAACAAAGTTTTTTGAACATCCCTGCCTCCTAGAAAAACGACATTTAAACACTTTGTGGACATCCCTGGCTCCTAGACAATGCTTCATCAGACATTTTCGTCCTTTGTGTATCAAAGCTGCTAGTTTTCTCCCTTTTGCATATACATTCATATTTGTTTTACTATATGTGATCAGCCTGCTGGAACCTTATTTGTTTACAATAAACATATTTGTTTGTTTGTTTGTTTATTTTATTTAGTATAGCGCTCCAGATCCAGGGGTAAATGGGCGCTTAAGGACAAGTTACAAGGAATACAGTAGAAAAAACTGTTATACAATTATGACGGAGAAATGCCATATATGGTGTGTACAGGCAGGAAATAGGAAACATATCAAAGTATGTACAATATATACAAAAAGTACTGAGCTTAGTCTATCTGAGGTTTACCCTCTCCAGGAGCCAACTAATGACTAGTTTTCTGAACAATTGGAAGGATTTTGCCAGTTTAATATTCGGTGGTAGGGTGTTCCAGAGTTGAGGGGCGAGAACCGTGAAGCTCGAGCCTCCCGCTCTTTTGGCTGTGAATCTGGGCACGATGAGGCTGAGAGTATTGGATGATCTAGTGACTCTTATGTTAGGTTTGAGAGTAAGATTGTTGGTCAGGTACTGTGGGGCTAGGTGGTTTAAGGCTTTGTAGGTGAGGCAGAGGGTTTTGTGTTTGTGTCTATATTTTTAGGCAGTAAATACATTTGCCAGTCTCATTATCTCTGCCCTTATGTCTTCTGGGCTTTCTTTTTATATATATAACCACTGTCCCTTCTGGGGACTTTTTCATTTTTTCTCTTTATCGACATTCTGGGATGTAGAGACACTTGAAATACATAATAAACTAAAAAAACATTTTAAAAAAAGGCATATCGTCGTCTTCTAGGCGCATCCGTAGCCGAAGAGGACATCATTTGCAGGGATCCCTGTTCTCTGTTGAAAATTGAAATAGAGACAAAAGTCATTCGGGTACTGGCAAGTGGGTCAAGTTTCTTTCTGACCTAAACTTTTCCTCCTTGCTTCTAACGAAAAATGTTATCTATATTTATTTCTATTTTTACAAAGGTAGCGGGCGCCCCTCTCTCGCAAGAACAGACATGATAACCTGTTCAGTGGTTATTAACCACTTGAGAGTTCGCAGCCACTGCTTTTACTCACTGTGCCTTTCACAGATGGGAAATATCCATTTGCATATCAGTCTTTGTCCTGCCCAGGGGCAGTCCAGCACCGAAATACAATGGCAATTCCAATCTGAACGAGAGTACCACCAGCAACCCCATACACGTGTTTCACCCTTGTTGGGGATCATCAGTGAGGTGAAGCTGATGCCTCTCTAAGCACAGTGAGAGGGAGACCACGTCTGGTTGCCCCCAGGAGACCTAGGGTTACCAATCCCAGGTTCCTTAACAAATAGTTTTACAAAGGTAGCGGGCGCCCCTCTCTCGCAAGAACAGACATGATAACCTGTTCAGTGGTTATTAACCACTTGAGAGTTCGCAGCCACTGCTTTTACTCACTGTGCCTTTCACAGATGGGAAATATCCATTTGCATATCAGTCTTTGTCCTGCCCAGGGGCAGTCCAGCACCGAAATACAATGGCAATTCCAATCTGAACGAGAGTACCACCAGCAACCCCATACACGTGTTTCACCCTTGTTGGGGATCATCAGTGAGGTGAAGCTGATGCCTCTCTAAGCACAGTGAGAGGGAGACCACGTCTGGTTGCCCCCAGGAGACCTAGGGTTACCAATCCCAGGTTCCTTAACAAATAGTTTTACAAAGGTAGCGGGCGCCCCTCTCTCGCAAGAACAGACATGATAACCTGTTCAGTGGTTATTAACCACTTGAGAGTTCGCAGCCACTGCTTTTACTCACTGTGCCTTTCACAGATGGGAAATATCCATTTGCATATCAGTCTTTGTCCTGCCCAGGGGCAGTCCAGCACCGAAATACAATGGCAATTCCAATCTGAACGAGAGTACCACCAGCAACCCCATACACGTGTTTCACCCTTGTTGGGGATCATCAGTGAGGTGAAGCTGATGCCTCTCTAAGCACAGTGAGAGGGAGACCACGTCTGGTTGCCCCCAGGAGACCTAGGGTTACCAATCCCAGGTTCCTTAACAAATAGTTTTACAAAGGTAGCGGGCGCCCCTCTCTCGCAAGAACAGACATGATAACCTGTTCAGTGGTTATTAACCACTTGAGAGTTCGCAGCCACTGCTTTTACTCACTGTGCCTTTCACAGATGGGAAATATCCATTTGCATATCAGTCTTTGTCCTGCCCAGGGGCAGTCCAGCACCGAAATACAATGGCAATTCCAATCTGAACGAGAGTACCACCAGCAACCCCATACACGTGTTTCACCCTTGTTGGGGATCATCAGTGAGGTGAAGCTGATGCCTCTCTAAGCACAGTGAGAGGGAGACCACGTCTGGTTGCCCCCAGGAGACCTAGGGTTACCTATCCCAGGTTCCTTAACAAATAGTTTTACAAAGGTAGCGGGCGCCCCTCTCTCGCAAGAACAGACATGATAACCTGTTCAGTGGTTATTAACCACTTGAGAGTTCGCAGCCACTGCTTTTACTCACTGTGCCTTTCACAGATGGGAAATATCCATTTGCATATCAGTCTTTGTCCTGCCCAGGGGCAGTCCAGCACCGAAATACAATGGCAATTCCAATCTGAACGAGAGTACCACCAGCAACCCCATACACGTGTTTCACCCTTGTTGGGGATCATCAGTGAGGTGAAGCTGATGCCTCTCTAAGCACAGTGAGAGGGAGACCACGTCTGGTTGCCCCCAGGAGACCTAGGGTTACCAATCCCAGGTTCCTTAACAAATAGTTTTACAAAGGTAGCGGGCGCCCCTCTCTCGCAAGAACAGACATGATAACCTGTTCAGTGGTTATTAACCACTTGAGAGTTCGCAGCCACTGCTTTTACTCACTGTGCCTTTCACAGATGGGAAATATCCATTTGCATATCAGTCTTTGTCCTGCCCAGGGGCAGTCCAGCACCGAAATACAATGGCAATTCCAATCTGAACGAGAGTACCACCAGCAACCCCATACACGTGTTTCACCCTTGTTGGGGATCATCAGTGAGGTGAAGCTGATGCCTCTCTAAGCACAGTGAGAGGGAGACCACGTCTGGTTGCCCCCAGGAGACCTAGGGTTACCAATCCCAGGTTCCTTAACAAATAGTTTTACAAAGGTAGCGGGCGCCCCTCTCTCGCAAGAACAGACATGATAACCTGTTCAGTGGTTATTAACCACTTGAGAGTTCGCAGCCACTGCTTTTACTCACTGTGCCTTTCACAGATGGGAAATATCCATTTGCATATCAGTCTTTGTCCTGCCCAGGGGCAGTCCAGCACCGAAATACAATGGCAATTCCAATCTGAACGAGAGTACCACCAGCAACCCCATACACGTGTTTCACCCTTGTTGGGGATCATCAGTGAGGTGAAGCTGATGCCTCTCTAAGCACAGTGAGAGGGAGACCACGTCTGGTTGCCCCCAGGAGACCTAGGGTTACCAATCCCAGGTTCCTTAACAAATAGTTTTACAAAGGTAGCGGGCGCCCCTCTCTCGCAAGAACAGACATGATAACCTGTTCAGTGGTTATTAACCACTTGAGAGTTCGCAGCCACTGCTTTTACTCACTGTGCCTTTCACAGATGGGAAATATCCATTTGCATATCAGTCTTTGTCCTGCCCAGGGGCAGTCCAGCACCGAAATACAATGGCAATTCCAATCTGAACGAGAGTACCACCAGCAACCCCATACACGTGTTTCACCCTTGTTGGGGATCATCAGTGAGGTGAAGCTGATGCCTCTCTAAGCACAGTGAGAGGGAGACCACGTCTGGTTGCCCCCAGGAGACCTAGGGTTACCAATCCCAGGTTCCTTAACAAATAGTTTTACAAAGGTAGCGGGCGCCCCTCTCTCGCAAGAACAGACATGATAACCTGTTCAGTGGTTATTAACCACTTGAGAGTTCGCAGCCACTGCTTTTACTCACTGTGCCTTTCACAGATGGGAAATATCCATTTGCATATCAGTCTTTGTCCTGCCCAGGGGCAGTCCAGCACCGAAATACAATGGCAATTCCAATCTGAACGAGAGTACCACCAGCAACCCCATACACGTGTTTCACCCTTGTTGGGGATCATCAGTGAGGTGAAGCTGATGCCTCTCTAAGCACAGTGAGAGGGAGACCACGTCTGGTTGCCCCCAGGAGACCTAGGGTTACCAATCCCAGGTTCCTTAACAAATAGTTTTACAAAGGTAGCGGGCGCCCCTCTCTCGCAAGAACAGACATGATAACCCTAGATTGGTGAAACACGTGTATGGGGTTGCTGGTGGTACTCTCGTTCAGATTGGAGTTGCCATTGTATTTCGGTGCTGGACTGCCCCTGGGCAGGACAAAGACTGATATGCAAATGGATATTTCCCATCTGTGAAAGGCACAGTGAGTAAAAGCAGTGGCTGCGAACTCTCAAGTGGTTAATAACCACTGAACAGGTTATCATGTCTGTTCTTGCGAGAGAGGGGCGCCCGCTACCTTTGTAAAACTATTTTTTAAGGAACCTGGGATTGGTAACCCTAGGTCTCCTGGGGGCAACCAGACGTGGTCTCCCTCTCACTGTGCTTAGAGAGGCATCAGCTTCACCTCACTGATGATCCCCAACAAGGGTGAAACACGTGTATGGGGTTGCTGGTGGTACTCTCGTTCAGATTGGAGTTGCCATTGTATTTCGGTGCTGGACTGCCCCTGGGCAGGACAAAGACTGATATGCAAATGGATATTTCCCATCTGTGAAAGGCACAGTGAGTAAAAGCAGTGGCTGCGAACTCTCAAGTGGTTAATAACCACTGAACAGGTTATCATGTCTGTTCTTGCGAGAGAGGGGCGCCCGCTACCTTTGTAAAACTATTTTTTAAGGAACCTGGGATTGGTAACCCTAGGTCTCCTGGGGGCAACCAGACGTGGTCTCCCTCTCACTGTGCTTAGAGAGGCATCAGCTTCACCTCACTGATGATCCCCAACAAGGGTGAAACACGTGTATGGGGTTGCTGGTGGTACTCTCGTTCAGATTGGAGTTGCCATTGTATTTCGGTGCTGGACTGCCCCTGGGCAGGACAAAGACTGATATGCAAATGGATATTTCCCATCTGTGAAAGGCACAGTGAGTAAAAGCAGTGGCTGCGAACTCTCAAGTGGTTAATAACCACTGAACAGGTTATCATGTCTGTTCTTGCGAGAGAGGGGCGCCCGCTACCTTTGTAAAACTATTTTTTAAGGAACCTGGGATTGGTAACCCTAGGTCTCCTGGGGGCAACCAGACGTGGTCTCCCTCTCACTGTGCTTAGAGAGGCATCAGCTTCACCTCACTGATGATCCCCAACAAGGGTGAAACACGTGTATGGGGTTGCTGGTGGTACTCTCGTTCAGATTGGAGTTGCCATTGTATTTCGGTGCTGGACTGCCCCTGGGCAGGACAAAGACTGATATGCAAATGGATATTTCCCATCTGTGAAAGGCACAGTGAGTAAAAGCAGTGGCTGCGAACTCTCAAGTGGTTAATAACCACTGAACAGGTTATCATGTCTGTTCTTGCGAGAGAGGGGCGCCCGCTACCTTTGTAAAACTATTTTTTAAGGAACCTGGGATTGGTAACCCTAGGTCTCCTGGGGGCAACCAGACGTGGTCTCCCTCTCACTGTGCTTAGAGAGGCATCAGCTTCACCTCACTGATGATCCCCAACAAGGGTGAAACACGTGTATGGGGTTGCTGGTGGTACTCTCGTTCAGATTGGAGTTGCCATTGTATTTCGGTGCTGGACTGCCCCTGGGCAGGACAAAGACTGATATGCAAATGGATATTTCCCATCTGTGAAAGGCACAGTGAGTAAAAGCAGTGGCTGCGAACTCTCAAGTGGTTAATAACCACTGAACAGGTTATCATGTCTGTTCTTGCGAGAGAGGGGCGCCCGCTACCTTTGTAAAACTATTTTTTAAGGAACCTGGGATTGGTAACCCTAGGTCTCCTGGGGGCAACCAGACGTGGTCTCCCTCTCACTGTGCTTGGAGAGGCATCAGCTTCACCTCACTGATGATCCCCAACAAGGGTGAAACACGTGTATGGGGTTGCTGGTGGTACTCTCGTTCAGATTGGAGTTGCCATTGTATTTCGGTGCTGGACTGCCCCTGGGCAGGACAAAGACTGATATGCAAATGGATATTTCCCATCTGTGAAAGGCACAGTGAGTAAAAGCAGTGGCTGCGAACTCTCAAGTGGTTAATAACCACTGAACAGGTTATCATGTCTGTTCTTGCGAGAGAGGGGCGCCCGCTACCTTTGTAAAAATATATTTATTTCTATCTTTTTTCTTCAGCCCATTTAACTCACAGGTATTCCCTATTCTCGTTGGTGCACAAAACAACTACTGCTTCATTAACCCTGTATAATGCTAGGGCTTATACTTAGTCTTTTTCTCTACTTGGCTGAACCATATTCATCTGCTCTGCTGTAAATGCTTCCTGCTATGCTGTAAATGCTTCATTATGTCTTGCTTCACCATCTTTCTCCTAATTGCGTTGGACCATGGTCTTTTTCATCTGTGTTTTGTTTCTATCCTGTTGTGACAAATAAAACGTTTTGCTGCACATTTACTCCTCTTTATCCCACTACGCTTAATCTAGTCTACCCCTGTTTTTCTAGACTACGGCACCAATTCTTACTATGTACCTTCATTTTACATCATAAAACTATATTATTTGCCTATTCTAAACCTTTTTCTATATATCTTTAAACTCTGCCCTGGTTGGCGTTCTGCCAACTATTGATATTTATAAAAGGTTACTCACCTGTCATCTGACGTCTTCTATGTCCTGTGTTTGACCGAAGTGGCCATGCTTGCATCTCTATGCTACTCTATTCACCTGATTGGACCTATCTTGGGAAAAAATGGCTACATAATTGAAGACACTGTCTTTATCTGCCTCTTTTTTCTGTTACTCACCTGGGTCCTTTTACTCTTAATAATGATTAATAGTGTGTCCGCACCCTTGTAGTGTGAAACAGTACTTGCCTCTTTTTTTTCTTTTCTTTTTGAAGGCCATGCAGACATTCCTCTTAAGTTCACGCAAGGTCCATGATTTTCATCTGTAGCATAAACCATAAAAAATTATAGTTTACAGTTTACTTACACTTGTATTTTCTCCTTGAATTGGGTGTTGTACAAGATTGCCCTTGTCTGTTTAACCCAATTTTGGTCAACCATACCCCTTTTTGTTCTCCGTTACTCTCTAATGCTTTTTTATTGCTCTGCAATTTTTTCAATGTTGGCCTTTAACCCTCATTGATGCCGTTTATCTTCTATTTTTTTTGTGCACATTTTATGTCCCTGTTT
Organism: Ambystoma mexicanum; assembly: GCF_040938575.1. Taxonomy (NCBI): domain Eukaryota; kingdom Metazoa; phylum Chordata; class Amphibia; order Caudata; family Ambystomatidae; genus Ambystoma; species Ambystoma mexicanum. Next base: position 433,240,388 of record NC_090931.1, on the reverse strand, counting down.
AGTTCTCTATCCATTCATTCATCATTTCTTCATTCATTTTTCTCTCATTCATTTTTTATTTATTTATTTTGCCCAAATGATGTCAATTTTTTAAACTGAGCTCTATACCATTTAAGGTAAATTATTTATTTTCGTCTTCTCCTAATTCATTTTTCTTGACCCATGTGAGAAGGCCTAAAGTCTACCTAACGTTTTTGACACTCCAATCTCTTTTAATTCATACTGGATGCTGCTTCATTATCGCGTGTATACTAAAATGTTTCCTTTCCTTTCTTTTTAATATCTGAAGAAAGCACCTTTCTTTTAATATCTGAAGAAAGCACCACTTCATACTTCATTAAGCCCTGTTAAAGCGCCCTTTTGCCTCTGGGTCTGGAGCGCTATATAAATAAAATAAACAAACCTGTCTAGATATATCGCCATTCTTAACTTAACTTTACTTAACCTAAACCCTTTTATGAGAACCATTACTGTCCTCCATGATCCATTTTTATTATTAATTTCTTGATCATTCGTCATGTTTCCTTTCTCTATGACTGTTTCTAATTTTGCGGAGGTCATCTGTCTCATCAGTCTTTTGCCCTATTCATGCCCCTATGGATGCACCCATATTCAAATGGTGCTTTCTCAGAACCAAACAAAACCCGCTTTTCCTTGGTCACCTAGACAACATAATCATGCTTAGGCTTGTATTATCCACTCCTTCCCTTAAACCATTGGCAAGTGCCCTTTACACATATACTAAAAATTCACCATAACACACTCTCCTCCAGCGACTGCTAATTTCTCATTAATCAAAAAACTACATTTATAGTCTTCAATAAACATCCTCAACCTTCTAATATTCATTCACCACCTTTCTGTCTTTGCTGAATGGACATACAGTCCCAATGTCTACCACTAGAAAAAACATGGTTCTCCCTTTGCCATTTTTAATTCTCGGTACTCCTTAAAACCTAGTGCCACTAACAATTCTGAAAGCATCAAGTCACCCTATGAGGCTGTCCTACCGTGGATGCATGCATACCCTTGTCTTTGTAAAATCATTTCTCCCTTTTAAAACCAACACTTTCACTCCTGCGTGTCACTGTTTATTTCGTGTTTGCACATTGCTGAGCCTGCATGTGGGCTCACTTACTTGCCCTCTGCAGTAAATCTGTTTTGCATCTTTCCTAAGCTGCTGTACCTGCTGCACTCCCAGCGCTTATCTGTAATACATTGTCTGATCCTGGGCGAAACCCCTTTCTTGATTTGTGAGCTATACACTAGGGGGCATGCTGTCCCCCCTTCTCGAATTGCCTATTTCTGCACGAATCCTTGGCTTCTACACATGCGTGCAAAGTGCTCTGACATACCCCATGTCCAACCTGCAGGAGGTCTCATAATTTGCCCCTGCTGCATGTTTTGACTACTCGTGGTATGAATCCATTATTACCTTGATCAAGCTATATTTGGTTATTCACGTGCGGCATGCTTACTGTTTGCTGTGAACCTAATTTATCTCCACTAGTCAACATTGCCCCTTCAATGGAGTACTAGGATAGTCTTTTCTGCACTGACATTGCCTCTTTGCTTTTCCTAATATCGTCTTTCTTTTCTTTTCCTGCAAAAGCCTGCAATAATGAGTGATAGTCATTTGTATCTCTGACCATGGTTTTACCTCCATACCCACTAACCTCTTGGACTGCTTCTATACCGGGTCTGGCAGCCCTTGGCATAGTATATGATGGAACACAGATCTAGATTTCCCCCAAGCCTCGCGTGTCTCCAAAGCCCGCTGCTCTTGAAAATTCTGAATATAAACAAGCGGATCACCCCCTTCTTGTATCTTTTTCATCATTATAGCTCCCATATTTGATGTGTCCAGATAAAGCACTCTAAGCGCTTTCCAAACAGCTGCTCTGTAATTATTGAATGGAGCTCTATTATGAGCAGTGTTAAACCATGGTAACACTAAAATATCCTACCCTTGACAAATATGTCATCAGCCCTTTTCCTCAAGAATAGCAGCTAGAAGAACTTTAATCTCACTTGTAGCTAATGTGTCTCTACCTTCATTTTTTCTAGTTAATATATCTATTTCCTAGCGCCAGAATTATACTCTAAAGTTTGCATATTATTTTGCCCTTATCCATCTATAGTCAAATGTATCTGCTATTGTTTAGTTCCTCTTTTCTCTAATAAAAGAGGCTGTGAAATCTCAAACTCTTGTTCATCTAATCTCCCACAGTCTGTATGCGCATCACAAGGACAATGACTCTGCACCCTATTTCTCTCAAAAGATTCTTCGCTTCTTGATCTGACATATTTTTGTCCTCCACTAATGTCACGCTTGTCATTCTGGTCTTTATTTTAAAACATCCTGTCCATAGACAAGGAAGGCTCTCATGCTTGAGGCAGAACAAGCCTCTCATATTTTCAATCTGCATTGGTGCAAGCTGTTAATTCCAAAGCCTGCCAGCGATGCACTCCATTGTTTGTGATTGGTAACTTTACCCATTACTCCTAAATATTTTCTCTTTTTAATCAGCTTTGACCTTCCCAAGCTGTTGTGTACAAAAGCCTGCTTAATTATTTGCCTGCAATGCACAAGTGCTGCATTCCTAACTCTCTTTATCATGAGCCAATTTTAACTTTGGCAGGCTTTTCCTTACTGCCGCTCAGTGCTACATTCCTTTCCTGCGATTTTCAACACTACTCCCCGTTTTCCCAACCTGCTTCCTTATCTATTTAAAACAGCCTTTGCTTGCGACGGTGGTTAAAGAATAATTACTGTTTTTCATTCTCGTGTGCGTACTGCAAGAATCTCAATATTTCTAAATATAAATATGCAAATCTCTGCCCTTCCTATGTTTTCCAAACAGGACCAATTATTGTCTATGTCAGCTACCATCTTAACTACAAGACAAAAACATTCTATGCATTCGTGGGCTGGTGCTTATGTACGTGTGCGTCCTTGAATACATATGTCCATGGTGCACAGATTTCTTACACTCCCATAACATCATGTGTACCTTTTGTAATGTGTCTCCATTTGAATGCATCTGTATGCATATTTTCTCATGTGCATGCTTTCTTCCAATATTCACTGCTTCCCTTATGCTAAAATATCAAGATTTCATTTCCACGACTCCCGCCCAGGCCCTCCCGCCAGAACAGACTAATACTGGTAAAACACAAGAAGCGCCAGGAGAAACGCCAGAAACAGAGGAGAACATTTCGCTGAAGGATGTAATGAACGCCATAGCAAATTCAAGAACCTCCATGGAAAGGAAAATGGATGGCATCTGCGCAGAGGTGTCACTATTACGCCACGACCTCCAGAAACTCACAGCCCGTACTGGAGAAGCCGAAGGTCGAATATCCGAAACAGAAGACAATTTAAGGAATGTGAACCAGCAAATGTCAGGAGCACTGACCCGCCTTAAAGCATTGGAAGAGAGAGTGGAGGAGGGAGAGGGCAGAGCAAGACGAAACAACATCCGGATCCTCGGACTGCCGGAAAAAACGGAAGGCGCAAACATGGAACTGTTTCTCGAGCAGTGGCTCGCGGACCTCTTTGCCCCCAAGACCCTCTCAAACTTTTTCTCAATCGAACGGGCCCACCGAATACCAACTGGCAGGCAAATCCCAGGCGCTCCGCCCCGCACGGTGATCGCGAAACTCCTAAATTATAGAGACCGGGATGCAATACTCCAAATGGCCAGAACTAAGGGCAATATAACATTCAATGGCTCCAAGATAGGTTTTTTCCCGGACTTTACCAGGGAGGTGCAAAAGGCCAGACAATCCTTTGGCCCTCTGAAAAAACGTCTCCAAACCCTCAATGTAAAATACGGTCTCCTATTCCCAGCGCAGCTGAAAATATATTTTAATGGTACATCTGTGCACTTCACGGACCCAGCAGAGGCATGGAACTGGGCGGAAAAGCACCTGGAGGGCGATTGGAGGCCAGGCGGGGGACAAGGGAATGGCGGGAATCGCCCGAGACGAGGCAGAGCACCTCCTGAGCGCCCGCAACAACAACCCCAGGCACAACCAGCCGGGGACAATGACTGAAACAAAGAATAAGGCACCCATTCACAAAGCTACGCATTAAGAGCCGGCACCATGCTGTGATATCACCTTAATAACGACTTAACTGCGAATCCGATACCTGTATAGCTGGCGGCCCGGACCGCGTACCCCCGCGGCCAGACCAAGTCAACAAAAGCCCAAGTATAGTAGCACTACTTGGGGAACAGTTCTTAGTTTATGAGTTGACTGTCCGTTGACAGTGTGTTGCACTCCTATGTTCGGGCGACAGGTACTTCAAGTTGGGGTGGAGTATAGGGAGGGGGATGTAAGGGAAAGTTTTTATGTTATTATGTTAGTTCGGATCTATAGCATGTCCAACCACCGACCCAAACACAACCCTCTGCACATTATACCCTACTGCACTACGTATCGGGACCAAGTTCCCGACAGATACACCAATGGGAGGCAGCTCTCCCGATCAAAGTATCCTGCATACCCGCTACCAGGAAGCTTTAGATGACACACCCACAAACACACCCACCACCACCTGACCGCCCCAGGTCCCTTAAGCTTCTCACCTGGAACGTGAACGGAATGGGCTCTGGGATTAAAAGACGTCTGATTAAACAACTGTTGAATAGACACTCTCCCGATCTGGCCCTCCTATCTGAGACGCATCTGGCGGGAACACACTGCACCCTTTTCCAGAGAACAAACTATAGAACCGCATTCCAGGCGGGCTATACAATGGGATCCAGGGGCACCCTTATCCTTATACACAAGAGGCTCCCTTTCTCCCCGCAAGTAGTGGAACTGGACCCGCGGGGTCGCTATGCACTCATCCTGGGCTCACTCTGGGGAGAGACATTGGCCATTATGTCGGTGTATTCCCCGCCTGGACTGGGTCAGGAATTACTGGAGGATGTCACCACTCTCCTGGGGAAACACCACCCTGATAGATGGATCCTGGGGGTGGACTTTAACGATGTAATGTGCAACACCATGGACCGTACCCACCTCAGAGGACGTAACCCGGATGCTCCCACGAAACTCTCCAACTTTGTGTCCGCCCTAGGACTCCGAGATGTGTGGCGAGAGCTGCACCCCCAGGGCAAAGGCTACTCGTTCCACTCCGGAGCACATGGCTCCCTCTCTAGACTAGATTACCTCCTGGTCCCACACACAGACCTACACAGGGCGATATCCGCAGAATTCCTCCCTCGTGGAATCTCGGACCATTCCCCCCTAATAATAGAAATACGAACGCATGCCGCGACCCCCCCTAAAACATGGAGACTAAACAACTACCACCTGGGATTCCCAGAAATGGTGGAGCACCTCACGGAGGTGTCCGATGAATATTTCGACATAAACGAACTAGCGGTGGATGACCCGGTGGTGGTATGGGAAGCTTATAAAACGGTGCTGCGTGGGGAAATCATCTCCTGGGTAGCGAACAAAAAGAGGGAGAGACTCCAAAAGATAGTAGAGGCGGAGGCTGAAATGATCCAGGCCGAAAACACGCATGTTCTTGACCCCACCCCGCAGACTCAACGGTCCCTCAAAATGGCCACAGAGACCCTTAGAAATATTATGCTAGACAATGCCAAGCAGGCCCACTGGGACACCAGAGCGAGGATATATGAATTGGGGGACAAGGCAGGCAAAATGCTGGCCTGGCTGGAGAGGAGGGAGGAGGGGAGACGTCACGTCCGGGAGATAGTTGCTCCGAATGGTGTCGTGTACCAGACGGATGCCGAAATAGCAGAGACCTTTGCCCAGTTCTATGCGGAGCTCTACCGAGTACCAACAATACCATTCGACCCGACCCTACTAGACGAAATAACACTTCCAGCACTCTCACCACAACAACGAGAGGAGCTGGACTTGGATCTCTCTGAATCTGAAATAGCCGAAGCCCTAATGCAGCTTCAAACAGGGAAGACACCAGGCCCTAATGGATTCCCGGTTGAGACCTGGCAGAAACTTGGAGGGAATAAAATAGCAGTCCCTCTCTACAAGATGTTCCTTGGCGCCCGTGAACAGGGTGCCCTCCCACCGGACCTATGTAAAGCCACCATCGTGGTCATTCCCAAACCTGATAGGCCCCCGGAACTGTGCGCTTCTTATCGACCCATCTCATTAATTAACAGTGAAGCCAAGGTTCTCGCCAAGCTCCTGGCCAACCGACTGCAGTCAGTGATCCATACTTTGATCCACCCGGATCAATGTGGCTTCATGCCACACAAATCAACCCGACTGAACCTTCGTCGGCTCCACCTGGCGTTAGAGCGGGCCCCGATTATTGATACCCCTCTCGCTTTATTGGCAATAGATTTTGAAAAGGCCTTCGACTCGGTCAGGTGGGACTGCCTTTGGGAGGTCATGAGGCGCATGGGGTTCGGAGAGGGCTTCTTGGGATGGGTGAAATTACTCTACACCAACATTCAAGCGGAGGTCAGGGTTAATGGTTGGCCGTCCCGGCCCTTCCCACTGGGAAAGGGCACGAGACAGGGCTGTCCCCTTTCTCCCCTTCTCTTTGCCCTGGCGATTGAGCCTCTCGCCCTCTGGCTTCGCCAGTGCGCTGCATGGACAGGGTTCAGATGGCCTGAAGGACATGAGGACCGCATCTCCTTGTATGCAGATGACCTCCTGATCTACCTGGGGGACCCAGCTCGATCCTGCCCCAGAGTCACACAGATGCTAACCCGCTTTGGCGAACTTAGTGGGCTTAAAATTAATGGGGGAAAATCGATTCTCTTCCCAGTGAAAGGCAATGTGCAGGTTGACCCCCAGGAATGCCCGTACCGAGTGGAACCGCAAGGTTTTCGATACTTGGGGATCTGGGTGACTACAAACCTGACTGAATACACAATATATAACTTCCAACCGGTCCTGGATCGTTTTGTCAACGACGTTCAACACTGGAAGCTTCTCCCTCTTACGTCCATGGGAAGAGCCGCACTATTTAAGATGATGACTCTCCCAAGGTTTCTCTATGTCTTACAGAATGCCCCATTGAAGATCCCAGACTCCGACTTTAAGCGGGTTGAATCCCTCTTCCGGGAACTAATATGGGGGGGAGGCCAGCCGAGGATAGCGCTGACCACGCTCCAAAGATCGATCTGGGAGGGGGGGGTAGGAGCTCCACGCTTACAAACCTATTATTGGGCTGCACAGTTAGCAGTGGTTAACGACTTGCTTCATGGAGATAGGGAACTCCCCCACGTCAAGGCTGAAATTGCGGCCATGCATGATACAGACCCATGGGAACTGCTATACCAAACTCTTCCGAGACCCCTTCCACCAACTACCACAACTCATATTGTTGCGGTCTGGAGGCAGGCGCACAGATTCGTTGGGTGGGAACATACCGTGTCTGTGGCACAACCCCTTTGGAGAAACTGTAACCTGCCCGAGATAAAGAAAATCCAACCATGGCCCCGATGGGTAGGGGCAGGGATTCTGCGGGTCGGGGATGTTCTTGAGGAGGGGGATATAGCCTCGTTTGAAATCATCCAGCAGAAATTCCAACTCCCGGGCACCGAACGATACCACTATGTACAACTGGCCCACGCTCTAAGAATCCACATACCTGCAGGCACCAATGTCCCGGAATACACACCAATAGAACGCAATATATTGCCAGCTTTCATCCCCACCAAATGCACCTCCATCCTATATAATGCTATTACATCCTTTGCCACGCCAGAACTCACAACCCTGAAAGCCAAATGGGAGGTGGATGTAGGGGTGATAGACCCAGAAGACTGGATCCAAGTACTAATGCACCCAAGAGAGGTGGCTATTTCTTCAAGGCTTCGGTTGGTTCAATTAAAGATCCTGCACAGGGTCTATTACCCCAGGACGATATTGTATAGGTGGGAGAGGGCCTTGAGTCCGAACTGTCTCCGATGCGGAGAAGAAGAGGGGACCTTCTTTCACATCCTCTGGGCATGCCCCCGAATCCGCACCTTCTGGAATCAATGCTGTACTGTACTTAGCAATGTTTTGGCGTGCCATATACCTCTGGACCCCAAAATTCTCATCCTGGGGGCCCCGGATGAGACTGCACTTAACAAATGGGGCAAATTGCTCTTGAACACAGCAGCGGGACTGATGAAGCGCAATATAGCGCAAAAATGGGGAGCCCCGGAGTCCCCAACGATGGAACAATGGGTGACGGACATGAACATTTGTGCAAGCATAGAGCACAGGGTATATACCGCCAGAGGCTGCCCTACCAAGGCGGATAAGATATGGGGGAGGTGGGAAGAAGATGGACCTTAGATCCTGTAGGATCCTGTTGTATGTAGCGAGGGGGATATGGTTTAATCGTACTGCAGACCCGGGGTAATGTCATGGGTGATTGATAACTGATCTGTCAATGATGGAAGTTGGAAAGGACATGCTAGTCCACACAGGTTTTTGTTTTTTTTTTTTTTTTTTTGGTTGTGTTGATAAGAATGTAAAACAATAAAAAAATGTTTTATTAAAAAAAAAAAGATTTCATTTCCACATCTGTGCCCACTCAAATGACCTTCACTAATATTTTGGCCTGCTGTTCGCTGTATTTTGCATATAGAACTACATTTCGGATCTCAGCTACACCTCGCTCAACTGGTGTGATTCTTGGACACTTTTTTCCACTTCTATCTACAATGTCTTCAAACTTTCGCAGACATAAAATATATAGCACTGGCAATAGTTCTCTGTGTCTTGACACCTGTCTACTGTATTTCAAATATATTCAATACACTGTTTAACCTTGCATGCTTTTACACTTCAAGCATGCCTCCTTCTCTCCTCATTTTGTAGCGCATAACAACAAATAACCTATAAATACTTCTCATAATGCGTTTATCAAAAGGCATGCATTGTCAGTTAGCTTTAACATGATCGAGGCATTGCCCTCCCATGAAACACTTTATGCAACAAGTGTTAAACCAATATGAGACTTCCATCATTGTTTCACCACCTAATTTATTCAACCTCTTATACTTTAAAAACAGCTTCTGTAATTGTTTGAAAACTGTCTCAGCGTGGCTTTCAACTTCAACTAGCCACTTTTCCTTAGTTTCCAAGAGTTATCTTGTTCTGTTCTCAAACAGAGGCTTGCTTCTCTCTCATCTGTTAAATTAACCATTACTCAATGTCATTCTCACACACAGTTCTGAATCACATTCCATTTAAAAGACTGTTCACTGCGAACATGATATGATATTTTATTTGTATCACGCTCATACCCAAGTATTTCAGAGCGCAACAAGGCAAGGGAGGAGCACATTGGAGAACACAACAACGATCTTAGTAGGCCCAGTGACATTGAGAACGTGCAAGTGCATGAGAAAGGGAAAGAGGAAAAGTGCATGGAAGGGGGAGAGTGGAAAGTGCAGAGTAGAACAGATAATAAATACAAATAAATAAATAGATATGTAGGCAATAAACAATGGTAGTACAGCCAGCAATTGGCAAGTGCTGTGTTTATGGCAGCAGACTTTGAAGGTCTGATAAGTGCAGAAAAAAAAGAACATGGGGAGTGTGGGGGTCTATATGGGTACAGATACAATCCCCAGTGCAAGGGAGGGCAGGAGGCAGTGCAGGAGGGTGGCAGTGTGAGCAGGTACCTGGGCCCAGGGGACAGAGGGTGACCAGGTGCACAATGCCAAGAGAGAGTAGATCGGCAGGGGAGGGGGGAGCAAATGCAGAAGCAAAGAGGAAGGTCTTGAGGTGCTTCCTGAACCAGAGATGGTTCTCCTCAAGTTTGAGTAGCAGTGAGGCTGTTCCAGAGGGAGGCCCCAGCCGAGGACAGAGATCTACCCCCCAGGTCGTTTCTTTGACTTTGAAAAACGACTAACCCTGAGGGAGTTAGAGGTAGAGGAGCCAAGACCTCGAGAGGGCAGGTATTTGTGGAGGGATAACTGAAGGTATTTTGGACCCAGGCCCTAGAAAGCCTTGTGGACAATGCAGGGGGTTTTGAATTTAATCCTTGTATCCACTGGGAGCCAATTGAGAGATTTCAGAACTGGAGAGATACGATCCCTGGGCTTGAGGCCAAGGACAAGTCTCGCAGACCTGTTCTGGATTAGTTGCAGAAGGCAGAGAGTAGTGGCAGGTAGATTTAGAAAGAGGCTGTTAGAATAGTCCAGCCTAGAGAGAACCAGAGTTTGGGAGACAGTGAGCTTCTGGGGGAAGGAGAGGAAAGGCAGAGTACCTCTGAGGAGGTGCAATAGGAAGTTTCACTTTTTAGAGACCTCAGAGATGTGGGCGGAGGAGGAAAGTGTGGAGTCACAGATGACCCCTAGGTTCTTAGCCTCGCAGGTGGGAGTCGGAGGTGGGCCAAAGGAGGCCAGCCAGAGAGTGAGGTGAAAGGATGGTGAAGATCTCCATTCTGCTGGCATTCAGACAGAGATTGTTGGCGGTACACCAATCTTGAATGGCTGTTAGGCAATCAGAGATGGGAGAGGGAGAGGAGGTGGCTGAGGGCAGCCTGAAAATGAGTTGAGTATCATCAGCGTAGCACTGGAAATTTGAGCAGAAAATGGCAATGCAGTGGGTGAGAGTTGCGAGGTATTGGTTGAAAAGCCAGGACAAGAGGTTAGACTCCTGGGGGACACCACAGGTACAGAGGAAAATAGATGGTAGGAAGGACCCCAGTTGGACCTGGGAGGGTCGATCAGAGAGGAAGGTGGTCAGCCAGGCCAGAGCCTGATCAGTGATATCCAAGTTATCACGGACACAGTTGAGCAGGATGGTATGGTTGACCGTGTCGAAGGCAGAAGAGATATCGAGTAGGATGAGAACAGAGGGAATGTTAGAGTCAAGGTTGGAGAGCAGATCTTCAAGGATGTTCAGGAGAGCAGTTTCCATGCTTCTGGCTGCTCTGAAGCCATACTGGTGGTCGTGGAGACAGCCAACAGAATCGGAATGAAGGTTAAGCTGAGAGATGGCCACATTTTCCAGGAGTTTGCCCAGAAAGGTAGTAATGGAAATTAGGCGATAGTTAGCCAGACAGGAAGGATCAACTGTGGGGTTCTTGAGAAGAGGATGCACAAGGGAGTGCTTCAGAGAGGAGGGGAAGGATCCTGAGGCAAAGGAGTGGTTGCAAAAATTGGCAAGGGTCGGAGCAAGGGTGTCAATGTGGTCCTTGACGGTTTTAGAGGAACAGGGATGAACCTGTTTTGCCGAGGCTTTCATAGATCAGACTTGTCTATTGACTTCATCAGGGGAGAAAAGAGGAAAGGAAGAGAAGTAGGGTCGGGGGGGTTGTTAAAGCGGGGTCAGCAGGCAAAGACTCGGAGGGGAATAGGAGGGGGAGGGAAGGAGAGGGTGGACAGGATGTCCTTGCAACATGGCTTATCTCATTAACTGCATAGGTTATAAAACAAAACACTGTCCATTTTTCAGCAGTGCGCGGCTACCTTATCTTTGGTCAACTGTCGAGCTACGCACTTTCAACAATAAATCTTTCATTCTGCACAGGAGCTCCTGGCACAATTACAGCTCCCTGCTCTGTAAATACTTAGTCTAAAAAACACTATTTTTCAAAATGTTGACAAGCCTTCGTTTCTAACAAGGCAAACTCAGATTTTTGTCGTATGAGGTTTATTGAGCAGCTCTGCTTGTCTATTTTTAGCAAATACAAGAATTAACCCTATACTTGCTGGATTCTAGTTTTTACACAGGTTCAAAGTGAAGCACTTTTTCTCCACTGTTTCTTAATTTATTTCACTAAATATTATTTTTATCAACATTTAAACATCGCAAACTTGTTTACTTTGACCCATAGCTTATATGAATCTCATTTTTGTTCCATAATTGAACATTTAAGTTTTCTGGCTTGATTCCAATTTTTTTTGTTTAACTCAATGAAATGCATCCTCATATTTCTTCAATATATATATACACAAATACAGCGCACAGCAGACGATTATATAAAACAAAACAGACACACTCGGCCCCCACATATATTTTTCACTACTATCTTTTTTCTAAGACCAGTCTTGCCCCCTAATCAATACTCCATACAGAGTTTAAATCAACCTCTTTAAGACTGTCTTTAACCAGACTCGTTATCTATGCTTCCACTATGGGATTTTAGGTTAAGATTTCTTCTGATACGTTCTTTAAAACGTAGGCTCGGGGCGTATCCTTTTATCGTGGCCTCTCTCACGATACTTTTTGATTGCTTGATCTCACACAAGTCAATTTCTCAATAACTCAATTGCTTGGCCTCTCACAAGTCAATTGCTCAATAACTCCTTAATGCTCAACGTCTTGAGTTCATTACCATTCTCTGTTATTTCTTCTAAACTACTTATATTACACTTTAAAAACATTGCTTTTCTCAAGAAATCTAACGGGGGTTCCCCACAATTGATAAAAATTGTTTCTTGAAAGGCCGTCAACAGATAACCTCAAAAATATTTTCTTACAGGGGTTCCCCACAAGTGTTTTTAAAATTGGTTCTAAAAGCTGTTCAGACATTAACTCAAAAATATATTTTCTAACAGTGGTCTCCCAAAGTAACTTTTTAAAGTTTTTTAAAAAAAAATATGGAAATATTTTTCCTAAAATGTTTCTCCAAAAATTGGTGGAAATAAATGAATAATTAAATAGAAAACATTTGAAGCCCCGCAAAACCCCCAATTTAATTTTTTTGGGAAGTTTTCCAAAAATAACTTTGAAATACATTTTCTTGGAAGACTTCCAAAAAAATATTGCCTTCTCCAACCCCCAGGTGCCAAGTCCCCCACCCATGCTAACAGGTCTGAGAGATCCCTTTCCTTAATGAGGTGTGAGCATCTGCAGTTTGCCCCCACCATGCCCCTCTTTTCTCCCATACCCCAATAGCATGCATGTACCTGATTCTTTAGACTTGAAGAATTATCATCCTAAGCCTCATGGCTGGCTCACCAAATGTAGAGGAGGGTCCCATCAACCTCTCTCCTTGGCATTGGCATCTCTGGGGAAGGAAGACACTCAGAAGCAAATCAGGAAACTGGAGCAGAATTTTCAAAGACAGCTAGTTTATTTCTTTCAGCAGGCACATCATACAGTTTACAGGATATCTCTGGGACTCTGCTCAAATCTCTAAGCTCACCCTCCCTTTTATACACTTCTTCGGTGGCTCTGTTCCCTATTTATGATACAGAAAACTCTAATTGGTTCAGGCACTCCAATACAAGCCCCTTCCTCCTCTAGGGTTGGCTGACTTGGCTACCAGTTCACAAAAGCTCCATGTCATACTTACATCTGTAACTGATTAATATTGTGCATGCTGTACCAGACCTTTAAAATGGGAACATTACTGACGTCAGTCCTGAGATACTTTTAACAACTGCATCATGGTTTCCTGTTCCAGAGGCCCAAATATGGCAATCAGCTGCACCCACTCTGCTAATTGAACCAGCTAGATATAGAATAGAATATACATAGAATAGAATATACCTCATCATCCAGGCATGGATGGCCTCACATGGTCTATGCCTGAATAATGACAAAACCGAGCTTATCATTTTAGGAACCACTCTTAACCTCAATAACTTGGCCATAAATACACTACCTTCAGTATCGATGGCAATAGCATTAAAGTTGCCAAAGAGGTAAAAACCTTTGTTTTTATCTTGACAACACCCTCACCTTTGCCAAACAGGTTAATTCCATGGCCTCTGCCACTGCATACACATGCAAGCTAATTAGAGCTGGCAAACCATTCCTATCTAAGAATAGCTGCACCATCTTGGCTAGAGCTCTAATTTTGTTCAAATTGAACTACTGTAACTCCCTCTACCTTGGTGCTAATAAGTACATCAATTAAAACATTCAGATTCTCCAACATAATGCCCTTAGAGCAGCTTTGAGTATACCAAAAAAAATAACATATTTCAGAGATAAGGAGACAGAATAACTGGCTCTCTACCAGTGATAAAATCCTGTTGAAAACTGTCTCGCTAACACACAAGTGCCTAAACAACGCAGCACCTTGATAGCTTATAGAGAGATTCAATAGAAAATCCTCCAGCCGGCCAACTAGAACAGCAAATTCAAACTGTCTGATTGTACCAAGGTTCAAACTCACCAAAGTTGGGGGGGGGAGTCGTTTCTCAGTCAAAGCTGCACAGCTTTGGAACTCCCTGCCCCCTTCCCTGTGGACAGACCAAACCTACCTGAACTTTAGACACAACACCATCAACTGGATTAAAGAAAATAACCACTAATAGACTCCAGCTATGGCCCGCTTGTATCTATTCACTATCATGTTTCAAAAAAGGAAGCAAGCACTCCTCTCCAGAAAGAATATGGCATGATAATCTGTTCTGAGATGAGAGTTTGCAGCACACGCTTTTTGCTCACTGTACCTTTCGCAGATGGGAAATATCCAATTGAATATCAGTCTTTGTCCCGCCCACATGGGCAGTCCAGCACCGAAATGCTATGGCAATTCCTCTCTGAACAAGAGTACCAAGAGCAACCCCATACACGTGTTTCAGCCTTGTTAGGCCTCATCAGTGAGGTGAAGCTGTGCCTCTCTGAGGCGTTCTGGATCTTGGATCCCAGAATATGGCTGAAGTGGTTGAGGGTGGCAGGAGAAGGACAAAACAGGCGACCAACCTACTAGGCCAGGCGACCTTTCAGAGTAGTGCTGGAGGGGAGGGGTAGGAGAATAACAACAATAGGGCAGGGGGACACAGACAGGCAGCTATCATACAGATCAGGAGGCAGGCATGAATAGCAAAGTGCTAGAGAACGGAGAGGTGGAGAAAGGGGATAACAACACACCATCAAGGGTGACCCGAGGGGGGTGGGGGCACTCACAAACCATCCTGGCGGTGTGGGGGCACACAATCCATCACAGTGGGCAGGGGGGCACACAATCCATCACAGGGGCAGGGGGGCACACAAACCATCACGGGGGCAGCGGGGCACACAAACCATCACAGGTGGGCAGGGGGGGCATACAAACCATCACAGAGGGCAGGCATGCACACAGACCAACACAGGGGCAGGGGGGGGGCAAACAAACCATCGCGGGGGCAGGAGGGTACACAAACCATCACCGGGGCAAGGGAGGGCACACAAACCATCACAGGGTTTCAGGGGGCACGCCAACCAAAACAGGGCCGGGGGGCACGCAAACCAAAACAGGGCCGGGGGGCACGCAAATCATTACCGGTGGCAGGGGGGCACACAAACCATCATAGGGGCAGGGAGGCACGCAAACCAGCACAGGGGCGGGGGACACACAAACCAATACGGGGGGCACACAAAAAATAAAACATTTCTCCAACCTTGCACTCACCAATTTGTGTTACTCTGCAAAGAAATCCAGCAGTTTACATACACAGATTTGGTCAAAAAGACTGCTTTCTTTACAGTTGTCTCTTAAAAGCATTAGTTCACTTCTCAGTGGATATGTCAATGCAGTTCAAACATATACAATATTTTGTAAACCGCATCCATGATCACTGTGCCCTAATCTGTCCTCCAAGAAGACAAATCACAGACTCCCTTTTCTAGCATAACCTCACAGAGACTGTCCCTATTTAACATCAATCGTTTAACCGTCATGTTTTTGCTTCCATCGTTTTTCCTTTTTACGTTCATTGAACTTTTTTGATTGATAAAATGACATCATTCTGACAACACTGGACAAGGCTGGTATTTGCTCAATGCTCTTTCAGCCTTTGAAGTAATGGGGCAGAAATTCTTCGTAATAGGAAGCTATCTGTCTATTTAGGGTTTTGTTAAGCACTGTATGTTTTAATACTTCGTTTTCATAGCACTTTTATCCAAAGCATTGTGCTATACACGATTATAGGAACGTATACAAATAGCAAAAATGTATAAAAGTGTTTATAGGATGAACAATTGGATGGGCAACTGTAAGGAAGTCAGTTAATAGTTGATAATGAATGAGACTGTCAGTAGTATAGTTACTGAATTGGAATTAATTTAGGGGAAACATTTCCCACATGGATGGTGGAGAGCAACACAATTCGTCTGGGAAGCAGATCAGGCAGAAACATGAAGGGGATTTGAGGAGGTTCAACGGAACACAAAGAGGTGTGAAATGAAATTCTACACAACATATCAAGTATAAGTTGCCTAAGTGTAACTCCTGTAGGGCCTAGATAAGTCGCTCTAGAAACAAATGAAACTTGGGTATCAGGTAGGTTAATTGTGATTCAATGACCTAACTCTTCCCAAATGTGTCCTAACAGGTGTACCATCTCGGGGACGTAGCATAAAGCTTGTTTCTTGGCTTCACAGTCTCAAGGATATCGTATCCGGCTAGCTTCTTGACGATGCCCACCAACATATTTATCTCACCTTGCCTTAGTGCGTCAGGCTCAGATATTTTCACCCTCTTGTCGCGGGATGCCCTTCCTGAATGATAATGTCATCGTTCTTTACACACCACTACCAGCGAATATGTTTATCCCTTGCTTAGTGTTTTTGTTCAGCTTTGATGTTGTAACACACCAGGCAAGGGTTGCCTTGATGGACCATCATCAGGTCAGGCCACCCCCCAACATCCAGGTTCTCTAGCTTGTCGCTGGGTACTGAAAATGTCTGAAATATAGCCCTCAGCAGGGTATTGACATTCACTTCTCCTCTGTTTCTGGCTTCTGCCAGTGTCCGAGATGTAGCCCCCAGCAGACCCTGGTCTTTCTCGCCTTATCTGCTTCTAATCTCTCCAAGGGTCTGGTTCTTGCTCTGGCTCACCTTCTCTGCTCTTTCTTCTCCCAAGTCGGAAGCCTGGTTGTGTCCCTACTTTCTGAGCCCTAAACTCTTTTATAGTGTTTCTGATTACTTTCATCATTCAGTATTTCTTCTAATAGAGTTGCCCCTTGTTACACCTCTGCGATTGGTTATTCCTTGTTTCCAATCTTTCTGTAACTGGTGTAGGCCCTTAACTATTAAGGGATGACAGCTGTGATTTGTCTAGTTAAAACTGGTGGAACTAGGGAATGTAAGGTTGGGGTCAATCCAGAGGGCCTGGCCTTGCTCTAAGGAATAAACACAAGCTTAGCAAAGAGAGAAGCCGCCTGAACTATGGATTGAATATTTTGCAAAGCGCCCAACTGTTTGACAAACCAGAGCTACTGCTCGGAAGGCGTGTGAAAATAAATTGCAGACTGGGTTCATATCACGCGTTTACCACTTAACCAAAATGTGTGAGCCTGAGAAAATCATTAAATCTCATGCGTCCAAATTGCAAGTTCTTAGAAGTGATTTCTTTTAGTAATACATTCAATTCGAAATGCAATTTAAAAAAAATTTAAAATCAAAATGATGATCGTTCTAGCAGTTCTGTGGAGGGGGATCTGCTGGACCACTATGGGACCTCTGTATTTCAGTCAGTAGTGATATTTCATATTTCCTTACCTTTTGCTGTGTGTTGAAGGCCACACCAGCGAGTGTGACCTCATGACTGGCATTCAGCTCGTTGTGAATTGCCCACAACCTGTTTTTGTTGCTGTAGCTCCCTCTATCTTTCACATCCCAAAGGGAAAAGAAGTCCCAGGGTGTAAAATATAAAAGCCTTAAAAATATTCTGTTTTCTGCTACTGTACTGTCAGCACTTTAAGACAATCACTGAAATAAGTTGTATAATAACGTCTCTTTGGCATAGAGATGTGTTGTCACAAACTTCCAGCTGGTTATGCATGATGTTAAAACTGTGGTTAACAACAAAGGAGGGTGTGTGTGTGTGTGTGTGTGTGTGTGTGTGTGTGTGTGTGTGTGTGGGGTGGGGGTGGGCGTGGCGTGGGGTGGGGCGGGGTGGATGGTTGCTTGGATGTGTGTGTGTGCGTGCGTGCGTGCGTGCGTGCGTGCACCCACCAATGTATGACCCTGACGAGGCAAATGCTTGATAGTGAATTAGCCCAATTGGAAGCACATGTTTGAATAAATACACAAACGACTGCATTCTCTTCTCATCTTTTTACCCGAACTATGGCTAAATTTGGCTTGGAAAGGAAAAAAGAAAATGTTTCCAGTGTGCAAGCAGGTGGGGCTTGTGGCATGCCCCTTCTTTGGCCTGACACTGACCAGAAACCCTGTTTTGACCCGAGACGGCTCAAACGTCACCAAACTCACCCAGCTCTACGCTTAATGGCTCCCATTTGGTTATTGCCATCAATATGGGTGCAGCATGTCGGATACCAAATGCTCATGAGCTCCTGGCACCATTCTGAAGTCCAATGAAAGTATCGGCTGAGCTCTGCGGTGTAGGCCTCTTCAACATACCTCTTCAGTCTTTGGAAGGGTGTGAGAGGTGGGCCTGCCTAGTGTAAGGTGTTCAGCTCCAGTGTTGGAGAGATTTTGATAAAGTGAAGATTCTCTGCCCCGTGGGTCCTGCTTTGGCAGTTCAGTGCATTACAATCTGGTGTCTCTCCTTGCTCGCTATAAGACCCGCTGAGATAGGGGTGCACTTGAACAACTTCTGGCTGAATAATGAGAAGGATTCCAGGCCTGAAATTCTTGGAAATCTGTCTACCACAGTGTTCGAGGTTTAGGTTTTCTCAACTGTGAAGGGGTCTGGCCCCCCTCCCAGATGCATTAAATGTGGGCGACTGCGTTACGCTCAACAGTTAACTTGACAGAGTTCATACAGTCCACTGTTTGGGTGTCTGCTGTCATAATCTGTAATACAAGGACTATAACTGTAGGTGCCCACAATATCTAAGAAGAACCGTGGAGGGTGCTGGAAAGCATCTGGAGATTATGCCATGTTCCACTTCCAGCTAGTTCTCATCACAGCTTATGGGCATCCCAAGTCCCCACTGACCCTCTGAGGGCAATTTGGCTTTCTCATAGAGGGTAAAGTGAGAAGGATGGAGCAGAAATACAACTACACTTGAAAACTATTGAAATAAAGGAGATGGAGTTAATGTAAACAGGCAAGTAATGCAGTGACAAATAATGGCATGAAAGAGAAGCGTGGTACAATTGGGAATACTTTGTGGGGGGCTGTGTTACACCCCTGGAGTATCACACAACTCCTTCCTAGCCACAGAAGCCGAATGCAGTTGACCATCCCACCTTGGTTGGCACGGGCTCCTGATTTTTGCATATACAGGTACCTCGATGCAGCCAAAGGGGGGGGGGGGTTAGGGAGAGGTTGTGGATAGGTAGACGTTGTTAGGATTACCGGAAAGAGGTTTAGGGTTCTTGAAATGGATGGTATAGGGAACATGGGGAAAGAAACAACCTGTTCACATACACTTCCTTAAAACAGTGTAGCACCTCCTAACATCTCCTGAACCTAGCTAACACCCTTCTTGATTAGGATATTGCTTCTTAACTCATTTATTCCTGTTCACCCTCTGACTCCGCAACAAACATAAGCACATAATGAGTTATTGATGGCCATAGATAACTGCATCAGCGTACAACATAATGGACAAAGCACATGCAACATGTATCTTTCAACAGTGTGATAGTCCCCTTGGAAATACTCCAACCCCTACTGCCGTGTCACCAGGCGTAGGTTACCTCATAATAATGCATAGAACATAAGCGGCTTGCCACAGACATGAACTGGGACAAGAGAAAGCAGCTACAAACAACATAGCGTTCCTCCGCTTCTTGTGTTAAAATGCCGCCCCACCCCCCAACGTTCTAATGTTCAGAGCGCTAGGGTTCTGCTTGCCACGGTATGCCCAGCATGAGTTCATGAGGCTCCTCTCTGCAGATGGAAACACACATGCACTACTTCATGACACGTGTTTCAAACGTTATCAGCGTGCAGAAGATAAATGTTCAGCAAACTACACACGGTGCGAGTCGCACCCAAGAAATGACTGAATGCACCCAAGACTCACACACATACTCCTTCAAACACAACTGAGCCCTGGGGAGGGCTCGCTGGCACCACCCCAGGCAATGTGTTATCCCGCGTTGGATAGACACACCACTGTGATCTGCTCCGTGCCCTTAGGAGGGACAGAGCCATTCGGGAGCACGCCGTCTCACCGCCTGGGCAGGTTCCTGCAGAAGTCTTCCACGAAGGCCTGCACACCTGCTCACCTCGGATCCCGTGCCTGCCACGCTAACAATCGCTAACAGGCAGCACAGGCCTGGGAGTGTCTTAAATAGAGCGAACGAGCCGGCACACCTGCTCTCTTCTGGCCCAACCGAAACCAAAGGCTCATGGGAATTGTAGTTGTTTGCCCGTTTTCACATGGGAACAATTTCTTGAGCTGCTTTGCAGCCTACGCAGCCCCTTGCCCTCACAGGCTGGCTTTTAGTTAGTAATCATTCGAATTAACAAAACAAGAGTGTTCTCGCTCTCTCCCCACCCCAATTGCTGCCACATTTTCTGTCATTGGGAATGTTATGGGGGTGTTTTGAGTTTGAATGTTATCCAGCCGGGAGGATAGCTCGGGGGCAACTCGTTTGTCTTGGAAGCAAGACAATGCATAACAAATCCGATAGGAATCCCGGTCTTGCACTTAGAAACTGGTCTCCGGTATTAAGCGCGTTATAAAAGATGCATTATAATTCATTATAATCGAGGGATGCTGAGATTGCATCGATGCTACAGTTTGTGTCAGGCTCGGATTGGCTTATGGGATGGAGAGTGCAAAGTTGAATGCAAGGTGGTCCGATTTTTCTGATTTCTACTACTTTGAGCCTCGAATGGTAAGACTTTTCATCTAAGCATATGAAAGTATTCTACCCATTTGAATGTATAACGTATGCAGTAAATTATGTGTAATGTATTTAGTAAATTGGGCCTGGATGACCCTCCTCCGAATTCCGATGACCAGTCAGTTCTTCCAATTGGCTCCTCAGAGGTTACACTCCCTGCTCTGCTTCCAATAAGACCTGACCCTTTACAAGACTGCCCGGTTGTAGCAGCGACACTGGAGCTCTGGAGCCCCTGCAAATGTAATTAACAACTATGGGCAGAGCGTAGGAGCCACGCGTTGGTAAAACCTCAGATGCTAAAACAGAGACTCACACACGCGAAAGTGGTCCAGGAGCAAAACACCTAAAACTTTGAGAACTATCACTGATTTTTACCCAATAGCTGGAACCAGTACACAGGTAGGTTAGCCAGCTGTACTCCCACGGTTGTCCCGGGATGAAAACAACTTTAAAGCTGATGCTAGTTTATTATAACTGATAAGCCAACCTGGGAATACATCTTCCCCTGATAATGACTTGATCGGTCACAGGGCGGGTCCCAACACTGCCAATCATGAGGAAATAGCCTCTTGTTTTAAAGAACATGCAGTGGAGGAGGAATCTGATGAGCTTTCCTCTATTAGCTTAGCACCCCCTCTAACCATACGTTGAGGGAGATGAATACTAATATGAAATTAGCATTCCCCAGATGGATACGAATATCAAATTAACCTCTCCCTCAATTTCGGCACTAAACCTGGGTTTCAAAGTTCATTCTTATCACTGTATGAAACATAACATTAAAATGGAACTAAAAGCTCATACGTTGATAATAACGGAAATCAACATAAAATTGGAATCATTGGACTTTTTAAGAACAAGAGATAATTTGTTAACCACCTTAATGAGGACAGAGAGGTTCTAATTATTAAGGATGATCTATTGCCTTCTGAGCCTATTGGAAATATGTTTGCCCAATTCGCAGGATAAAGATCCTTTACCTTGCCTGAAATCTTCGGAACCCTGCTAAGAGACCAAAGAAAACAACAAAATGCAAAAAATTGAAACCCAGTACCCATGACTGCAGAAAATGTATTAGAAACCTACACACTTCGTAAGAAGCGGCAACTAAAGCATTGAATGATAATTGGCCCAAAATGACTTTGCAACAGACACCCAAAGTTCTGGGTACTGAACCCCTTGATGTGGAAGTCGGCGTCCAGACCACAATTAACATCTTACAGGTCGACCCACTATCTTTTGCGGAGGCGTCGGAGAAGGATAGTCCTCAGCAGCTGGCAATTGTCAAGATGGATAATTTCTCCCAAACTCAACCCAATGGTGCGAGGAACGATGATGGACAAATAATTGTTGTGAACCATCTTCCCCCTTTGGAGTTTAGATAATATTTGATGCCTCCTAAAGTGGCGTTCCAGACTGACTCTGGTCTCCCCTTACTTGATTGCCATGCAAGGGTAAACCTAATGTGGTCTGGCCTGGATACACAACGGCAGCATCCAAAGCTGACCAGGTGCTTTGCCGTTGCCAAACATCCTCCAACCAATATCAGAATTCCACTCAAAACAGTAATAACAAGCAACATCTTTTGCTTGAATTCTTGTTGGAGACTGACCAGAGGATTGTCCTGAATAGAGCAAATGTTTTGGTGTTTCACAAAATTCAGGCTTAGACGCCTTACTTCTGGTGACTTGCAGCAAGTCTACTTTCCTATTGATGCCAGATCTGATATAGTGAGACTTATTACTGGCTCTAAAATCATCTGCTTCATGCATCTGGTCGCATTGGATGTCATTAGACAAATGGGATATGATCTCTCGCCTTGTGATGAGACTGATGTTTATAAAGGGGACAAACAAAATTCCCAGCAAATGTACCTAGACAGAAGGGCTCAAAATTAAGTTAACAGGAGACCTGCGGTCAGACCAACAAGTCCAGCTGATAGGATCATCAACCCACCTCTCCTTGAATCAAGACGATTGGTCATGGCTCCCAAGAAAGCTGGGAGACATGAGGACTGGTCTCTAGCCTAGTGAAAGAGGAGTCAAGGGTCTCAGTTTTGCCATGGAGCTTTTTAAACTGCGTTGAGACTGCCAAAAGGCTGGATTCGCATAGTATTGATTTTTACAGGGAACTTGTTTTAGCTTCCCACTGATATTAGATATATAGTAATCCTACAAGAGCTCTTCCTGTCACAAGGGGGGCGCCCGTCGAGGGATTGATAATTGCTTTAAAATCTGATATAATACCAAAATATGAAGTTATTTCCAATGTTTACTATGGATTGTTACCAGTTAAAATCTTCTTAAAAGCTAAAGCGGCATGTTCACCAATCCTTTTACTTAATTTGTATTGGAATTTGGTAGTGACTCAATAAGATTTGTTACTGCAATTTAATAAAATATTGACTTCCTATATGAAAATTGGACATCTGATGGTCGGTGCGATTTCAATTCTGATTGCATGGATAAAACCATAATCTAACGTATAACTAATCGCTGTACCATCTCGGCAAAAATGGCAGACTTTGGTGAGCATGTTTAATGAGTGGCACTTACAGGCTACGTTTGGAAGGGTGAAGTGTGACATCTCAGCACGCTGTACATGGGAAATTGTGCGTCCACTTCGTACATCGACTGTTTAGTTCTCTCACATGATCTATTCAGTAGTTGCACAATGTTCTCAGTAGTCAAAACGTCTTTAGCGATTATGACATGTTAACCGCTAAGTTTGATCTGAGGATAACATTTGAAATGGTGGAAATCGTTTAATGATGAAGTACTTTTTATAATGGAAAAGTCAAATTTAGATTGGAAATTTAATACATTATCTGTAACAGGTTTTGAGAAATGTATATGTGATCAGATCCAGACTGCCCTGAAGAGCGTGCACCCTTGGAAGCAAACGGTTGATTGTTATGATCAGACAGGACAATGAAAGAAATCACTACTGAAAAGAATATTCGACTTTTACAAAGTCAACGACTCACAACAGAAGAGAAAAACAAAAAAGTTTGCTTATTGAAACAGCAATATAATAATTGGCACACAGGATATTGTTACCTTCGAAAACAGAAAAATAGTGAACATACTCCAGACTATTCTTTCTAATAATTTGCATAATTTTCGGGAGATTACAAATAATGTCATGAGTTCTTCCATAGATGTCCACTGCAAACCAATTTCAGAAGACTTTTGGAAGGCCCACTTAATTTGTACAAACTGCCGCAGACAAAGGCTGATGTGCTGGTTATTTCAGCTCCATGGTCCTTTAGAAATCGAAATTTCCTATATTGAAGATCGAATTTCAAAATGATCTCATTTAAGAGCTTCCAGCCCGAATGGCCTGACCAACTCGATTTTTGAAATTGACTCGTCCCTATGGGCGAGACTGCTGTCAATTCTGTTTGACACTATCTTAAAAACGATTTACAACAAACTCCTGGAAAGGCTCAATAATTATTCCCATCTAGAAAAAAAGGGCGATTGCCTCAATCCCCTTCACTATCGCTCGATTGCCTTGATCAATGCAGAGAGAAAAGCATTCGCCTTTTTTTGTTCTACAGGAGCTTGATGCTTGGCCAGTCAAAGAGGGTATAATAACAAAGTACTATGGGGGCGTGCCCAGGGACCACGCCTTGAGGACGTGCATGATAGGTGCTCCTGCGCGGATCCTTGCATTAAATCCTTTTAAGCAACATGATTTATGCTGCAGCTACATAAATCTGCTGGGTACTCCTCCAAGGACCCTACAGCTGCCTTATCAGACATCCCGAGTGGTGTTGCATAGTGCTGGAGACCGGGGTTTGGTGCGGGCGGAGGTGGCGGAGCTCCTCAAGATGGCAGTGGCGCAGAGGAGTTGTTGAAAGCCTGGACAGGCGGATGCACGTGATGGGACAGTTTCATGCACTGCTGCACCAGTGGCTGAGTGGCGCTCCTGAGTGGGACGGCAGTATCGTGGAGAGGATCCTTTAAGTTACCCGGACTGTGGTGGAGGTGCTGGGCCTCAGTGCTGCTGGCAGACCGAGGGGGCTGAGCCGTTGCAGCGACTGGGGGTGCCAGTGTAGGCGGCAGAAGACATAGACCGCCCCGGCTTGATACACCCGCCATGGGAATCAAGCCTGCCCTTGTAGAAGCCGGCACTGGTTGCCGGTGCAGGATTCTTTCCCATAATTACAGATAAATAACCTAAAGTATCCCCCGGGCCTCTGGAACAGCCTCCCAGTGAGGAACGCTGGCTTAATACAGGTGGCTGGGACGAGTCGCAAGTGGAGGCACTTGCCAAGCTCCTACAAAGGCTTCCTCCGACTTCACTGCGGACAAGAGGACTATGCTGGCACTGGCGTATGGGACAAAGCGGTCCTGAGGCAGCACTGCAGCAGATTGAGTCCTCTGTGAGGCGCTCATAGAGGGGATTCTGCTTGCATGTCCTGTTATTCCACATGCAGAGTTGGAGCTGAAGTGCACAGGGGCAGCAGGGCGATGGCCATGGGAGATGCTATAGGAGGAATACTGATGCATGCTATAGCCTGACTGTGTTGGAAAGTTCCTACATGTGGCTGAACAGCAGAGGCGCACAAGGTTTGGTGCTTGGTGAACGGGACAGGAGAGAAAGGCCTGCTGCGACCTCATTGCGGAGGATTGTGGCTATGGAGCTGGCCCACTGCAGATCTGGGTTGATTCTCAAGGAGTTGGCAACTGGCGAGCCCAATGGGTATCAGTACTGGGAAACATTGTTTTCCTTAGCCTTGATACTGATGTTACTACTTTGGTAACTTTTGTGTCACATTTGTAACTTTTATCATTGTACATAGCATCTTACAATGCAGTACAATGGGGTACACTTTTGTTTTTACTATAGACTAACTCAGAGAATTTTTGGTTACTCTAGGTGTGCTAAATGGATAAGCTGGAGTCAGCAGTGACTTTATTTTTTCCACTTATCTTTTTTTAATTGAAATTTCAATGAGTACAGTACCTGTTGAAGCCAGGATAACGCCAATTGTTAATTAACATTGAAACTTCATTTGCTCATTTTATAGTTTCACCCCCAACATAATACTAACAAATGGAAGGTAAATGAATAGAAAACAATAAACAACTTAAATGTTGTCACACGGGCAAACACAATATGTTTGTGAGGCCTGAGACACCATGCTTCCCCAGCTCGCATTCAGCTCTCAAACAGGCGCCTCATGATTTGAGGGCGAAAAAGCATGTGTTCCTTCTCTCGGGCAAAGTCTAAGAAGGGGGCCCAAGTGTGGGAAAACCTCGCCATACGGTCCGATAGGTGTGCCGTAAGCTTTTCCATGGCAATAATCTCCCACACCTTTAACCACCAATATGAGATACAGGGGCCCTCCACTGACTTCCAGAAGCGCTCCCAGTTTATTCTTGCGGCCATCAATAATGCGATATTGGTTCCGCTCGCGCTCCTGAAAGTGGGTTTGTACTGTCTTCTAGGTTATGTCCCAGAAGTAAGATCAGTGGGCACATAGGGAAAAGGGTGCCCGTGATTTCTTTGATTCTTCACTGGATCTCCTGTCACTATGTTTGCATGATAGGGCAGTGCCACCACAGGTGCGAGGTCGCCCAGCTGCCCACAGCCGTGCCAGCACCGGTCAGAGTAGTCCGAACAAATCGCATGCAGTCTCTGAGGGGACATATACCACTGAAAACACAGTTTGATAGCCTCCTCCTGGATGAGAGTGCAGCGTGAGCTCTTATGAGCATGCATCCAGATTCTCTTCCAGGACTCTTCTGAGATTTTCAATCCCAGTTCTGTTTCTCAACGGATCATGTAGGGTAGTCTATCTCCAACCCCCCTTTTCTCCAGCAGGCGATAGCAGGTGGATACCTTATGTGTTTCTAAACCCTCTAGCATCCGAAGTTCTAATCCCACCGGTGTCCTGCATACAGCTAGTCTGTCTCCGGCATTTGACACCCAATGTTGTAGTTGCATATATGTAAAGCGCTCTGTCTCGCATAGGTTTTTTTTTTTCTCTTTACATTCTATAAAAGTAAACCACGTTCCATCCCGATATAGGTCTTTTAAATGCAGCACCCCTGACGTTTCCCATTGTGAAAACCCTTGCTTTTCCCGTCCTGGGGAGAATTCAGGGTTCTGAAGTATTGGGGAAAGAGGGCCGAGGCCAGATTTCAGTCCTAATTGGGAGCAGGCTTTGTCCCAATGGTATAGAGATGAGGCAGCGGATTCTGAAAGTCCATGTGGCATGGTCCTTGCTGATGTAGGAAGAAACGGGAAGTGGACTAGAGGGGCACAAAGGCTTGCCTGTTCGAAGTAAGGTCTTCCATTTCGCGGATCAGTCTGCGGATGCCCAGTCTAACATTGGGGCATTCTGGAAGGCTCGGAAATACAGCTGAATCGATGGGACCCCTAGTTCCCACAACCCTCTTGATCTCCGGAGTATTTTGCGGGAAATTCTCTGGGGTTTACCTCACCAGATGAATTGCCCTATTGCTTTTTGTATGTCCAGTAAGTCCCGCTCTGGGACCATGCATGATAGGGCCTGGAAGGTATATAAGAGTCTCAGAAGCAAGGTCATCTTGACCACAGCGGTACGCCCCAGCCATGACATTTCTTGTACGTCGCACTGCTGAAGAGTGTCTTTGGCTTCTTTGCCAAGTTCAGGGATGTTGGTTCCTACTAATGCTCTATATGTGTTGGTGATATTGACCCCCAGGTATACAATTTATTTTCCCGCACATTTAAAAGGAAAAGCGCATCGCAATGAGTCCAGGATGTCTGGTGGTTCTGAGATGTTTAGTCCCACCGACTTCTCATGGTCGATGCGAAAAACCTGACAGTTGCTCCAATTCCTCAAGGAGCTCAAGTAATGCAGGAAGTGAGGTTAATGGGTTCTGTAGAAAGCAAATAATATTTGCCACACATAGCACTGCTTTATGTGGGTGTTTGCCCTCCAAGTAGTGGCCCAGAGATATGGGGATGGCTGTACATTATCTGTGCTAAGAGTTCGATAACCAGGGCAAACACTATGGGTGAGAGGGGGCAGCCTTGCTGTGTATCTCTACCCAGGGAGATCAATGGTGACCTAAGGGCGTTCATTCTAATCTTAGTCGATGGGATCTGAAAATTTGCCATAATCAATTTACTAAATACTGGGCCAAATCCATATGCGGGCAAAAGAGCGTGCAAATAATCCGATGACATGTTGTCAAATGCCCGGTGGGCATCTAAGGATAAGAGGGACATACTACCCGAAATTTTGGGGGCTAGAGCAATAAGGTCAATCACCCTCCGGATGGTGTCATGGGCACTCCTGTTTTAATGAAGCCAATCTGATTATTATCAGTTATCAAAGGGAGGACTTCCCCATGCCTAGTGGCTGATATTTTACCAAATATTTTCGCATCTGTGTTTAACAGGGCCATGGGGCAATATGAGGTAAATTCTTCTGGATCTTTGCCTTGTTTCCGTAGGAGGATCGTATAGTCCGATACTTTCCCTGAGTTTATAAAAGATTTGAAAAGTTTAGTGAGGTGTGGGGTCGGTCAGCATGCCTGCAAATGTTGTAGTATTTATTTGTGAAGCCATCTGGGCCAGGGTTTTGCCCATGGGGAGGGCTTGAATTGCTGTGTGGTAATCTCTCTCAAGTAATTCCCTGATCTCTTCTGGGACATATGGGAGCTGTGCCTGCTGGAGGAACTCATGGGTGTGAGCTCGATCCCTTTGGAATGGGGCTGAGACCTTGTGAAAAAAAGTCCCCCATGACCTGCATTTTCCCTTCTTCCGTGATTACCCTTTTCCCTGTTGTATCTCTCAGTGCCCCTATAAAGTTTCGCGAGGCAGCCTTCTTTAGTTTGGCTGCCAGAAATGTGTTAGCCTTGTTCCCTCTGGAGTAGCAAAATTACTTTGTATGTAGTATTGATTGCTTGGCCTTCCCGGACAAGTGTGCCTCTAGTGCCTGCTGGGCCACTCTGAGGTCCCTTAGGGATCGCCGGCTACCCTTCACCAGGTGTTCTTTTTCCTTTTCCTGGGCTATGCTAGAGGGCTACTTATGTGCCCTTCCCCATTCCACTGAACACTTTATGATGACCCCTCGAAGAACAGCTGTTCCCGCATCCTAGATCGTCCTAGGGTCCATGTCTCCCTTGTCATTGGCCCTCATTACGACCCTGGCGGTAAGTACCGGTCATTATCGGCATGGCGCAATTACCGTGTCTGTGCTGGCAATAGACCGCTAAAAGTGGCCCATTACGAGTTCGCGGGCACAAGCTTTGCCCCATGCCGGTAATGGACTCACCGCCATGCTGCAAAATCCTGAAAAATCCCCCTTTCTGGCATCGTATGCAGTGGAAATAGCACCTCCGGCATCCTAGCCATCGGCATTAGCGGTCACCTCTAATAGCGGTCACCTCAAATACCGGAAAACGCTATTAGCGGTGACCGTAAATAAGTGGAACCGGAAGTAGCGTCATCGCACAGGAACGGGAAAGAGCACGGCGGCCATCTTTAAAAACACAATCCATTGCCATCCACCACAACCAGGAGCCATCTGACCCCCAGAACTCCCACACACCTCAACCACCACCTGTCTGAATTTAGGATGCCAAAAGTTGTAAAAAAAAAACTGGAGATCGGCTGCGCCAGGAGCGCTTCTCCTGAGAGGAGCTCACCATGTTGGTTGAGGCACTTCAGGAGCATGCAGACGTGGTGTTTGCAACTGACATGTCCCGACCAGCACTGCTGCGTAAAAAGCAGATTTGGGCATTGGTCGCCCAGAGGGTCAGTGCTGTCGGCACCACACCCCGCACACCAAAACCTACGTCTACGTGTGAGAAGCATACTGTCGGCAAACCGAAACCTTGGGATGGCGACGGGTGGAGGTGCAGAGTCGCCCCTAAAACTTCAACCATGGGAGGAGATATGTGCCTCCACCATAGGCACAGAGTCAATAGAGGGAGTCGAGGACATGGAGAGAGGAGCCCCGTCATCAGCCGATGCAGGTAGGTGTCTCTAATCAAACAATGCCAATACCACCACGATGATGTCCAGATGAACTGACAGTGCAATGATGTATATCAGGGCCCACAAGACTGCCTACAGGCAGTGCAGAGCATCACCTTGTCCACATGCATGATGCACCCCATTTGTGTTGCAACCCAAATGCCTCCATGCATCACCCACCCAAGAGTGAGACATCCTGTATGTCACTCCCCCCAATGTGTCTCATCTACCAACCCATATCAATGCAGCCACCCCAATGCATGCTCAATGCCTGTAGACCCATCACTAACCCTCTCCCTCCTTTGGTCCCCCACAGGCACACAATCAGGCACACAATCAGACAGCGCTGATGAGGACACCGGTGCAACACCAGGGAAGAAGGCCAGGGACGAGGAGGGACAACACCGGCCCTCCACTTCAAGGGGCATAGGCCAACCGCTACGACATCAGAAGGCCAAGAGCGCACCATAGGCCACAGCACCAATGTGCTCTACGTTCCCCACTATGGCGCCCACAACAGCCAGCATCACCCAAGTGTCGGCGGCAGAAGGGACTGCATCGGGTGCAAGCAGCACAATTGGTGAAACAGCTGCATCAGCAGCAATCTCTGATGATGAGGAAGGGGATGTGCTGCATGTTGCAACTCCCCCACTGGCCCCCTGCATTCCCCACACCTGTCCCCATGAATCCTGCCCGACACCAACATGCACGGGCGGTCTCCGGCTAACTCATGGCCAGCAACTCCCAGCCCCACCCCAACTGTGCCCGAGGAACATCGTATTTCGGGAACCCCTCAAACATCCACTCCAGGCCCAAACACCCAAGAGGGAATCCAGGACATTGTAAGGCGCCAGCAGCAGCTCACTGGCCTCTTGACCGAGCACATTACTGAATGTGGTAGTGTAAGGGAGGACATCCGTGAATGTGCTGCTTCCCTGAAGTCAGCAATAGGGTCATCCTCAAAGGACATATGTGCAGAACTGGCCGCAGTGCGGCACGTACTGTCTGAGATGGTGGCAGCAATGCGGGACATGCGTCTATCCGAGCAACCAAGTACATCCTCAGCTGCTAGTTCCACCAGGACCAGCCCCGTGCGCAGGTCTGGCAGGAACCTGCGCCGATCAGACAGGGGGGCACCTGGTGCTGGAAGAGGGGGATGCCAGTAGGCACAGCCTTGCATACTGGTGTCATGTGGTCCACTGGTGGACAGTAATGCACACCATGTGTTGGGGAGTTGAGGGGGGAGTGGGTGTGTTGGGGAGTCGAGGCTGGGAGTGGGTGTGTTGGGGAGTTAAGGGGGGAGTGGGTGTGTTGGGGAGTTGATGGGGAGGAGGGGAGTGGGTGTGTGGGGTGGAGGGCTTGTTCACTTAGTTATGCTTCTTCAATACACATTTTGGTTACTCATAATTCACATGTGTGGACATTGCTTATTGCGTACATGTGCTTTATTGGTTAACAGTCTACAGTGCCCATGTCCCTGACATACCCAGTGCCCCGAGTGCCATCTCCATGTAACACCCCCTGTCCATGTGTGCTAGAAACATTGGTTGATCAGAGTTTGACGCATGGCACGTCCCTCCTGTGCATCGCTGCCTCCCTGAGATGCTGCCCCATCCCCACCCTCCTCATCCTCTTCGTCAGGTGGTTGCAGTTCAGCGTCAGGGGGCAGGGACACATTCCGTCTGATGCACATATTGTGTAGCATGACAAATGCCATGACGATCTTTGCCACCTTCTCATGGCGGTACAGGAGTGCCCCACCAGACCTGCTGAGGCAGCGAAACCGTGCCTTCAAGAGGCCAAATGTCTGCTCAATCACCACACGGGTTCGTGTATGGGCATGATTATAGTCCTCCTCGTGCCTGTTCTGTGGGTTCCGGACTGGGGTAAGGAGCCATCTCTTCAAGGGATAGCCTGCATCACCTGCATGTGGACAACAATGTATGTGTAAGTCATCACATCATATGGGACCTCATTAAGTGACACCATGGCATGCATTTATTTATTAAATTCAAACCCATTTCCATGCATGAATGGAGACACAGGATGTGACTGCTTTGTGTGTATTCCTCTTATGGACTGGTTTGCATGCCATCAACTAGTAGGCGCAGGGGGGTCCAGTTCCTTGTGAGTGCTCATGCACTGTGTTAGTCCACGGCGGTTGTTTCTGTGATCTGGCAGATGTCCAGTCATTTGTATGTTTTCATCCTGGCACCGTTGATGTCCACCTCATGATGATCTCACTACGCACAACAAATGGTGTCATGCAATTCAGTTGGGCCTCTGTGTCAGTGTAGTGGTGTATTGATGTATTTGACCCTCATGTGACTCCTTTGTACGCAGTAATGGGGGACTGTCCTTTCAGTTGATGGTGTTTGGTGCTGTGTATTGGCTATAGTCATTGCTAGTAGCTGTATTTTGTTGATGGGGATGCGGTCTGATATGGTACAGTGCACATGCAGATGGTGTGGAATGGTTGTAACACTGCTTCATTTACATGGTAGGGCTGCTTACATCTTGCATTATGTGGTCAGGTGTCCGCTCCAGTCTGGGCTGCTTTGGGGTATGAGCATGCTCCATTCCCTCTGGCACTTGCAGCCAGGTGAAGTAAGCATCTCTCCCCCCATCTCAGCCAGGTGAAGTATGCATCCCTCCCCCCTCTCAGCCAGGTGAAGTATGCATCCCTCCCCCCATCTCAGCCAGGTGAAGTATGCATCCCTCCCCCCTCTCAGCCAGGTGAAGTATGCATCCCTCCCCCCATCTCAGCCAGGTGAAGTATGCATCTATACCTCAATCACCTACCCACATCACATTTCCATGCGCATAACATGCGACTCACCGAGAAGCCAGCATCTCTGCCCTGCATGTCGCTCCATGTAGCGTGGTATCGTGGAGTTCCGCAGGACCATTGAATCATGGGTTGATCCGGGGAATCGGGCACAACAATGTGTGATGATCCTGTTCGAGTCACATACCATTTACACGTTGATTGAGTGGTATAGCTTACGGTTGCGGTACGCTACATCCATGGCATGTGGGACCACCAATTCCACATGGGTGCAGTTGATGGCGCCGATGCAACCAGGTATGCCGGCCAGTGAATGGAAACCTACTTTGGTGTTTGAGATCTCCTGGGCAGACCGTGGTAAGGAAATGTTGTCGTCTGTGTGCTTGAGGAGGGCATCAAGCACTTGGTTCAGCGTACGTGAGAATAATGGTTGTGAAATGCCATGCAAGTGCCCCACTGTGTGCTGGTAGGTGCTTGTGGCCAGGAAGTGGAGCACAGACACTACCTTCAGTAGGGGGGGGGGGGTGGCGGTGCTTGTTTCAATGAGGCTGACAATGTCGTCATGTATCATGTCCACAATGGCGGTGATGGTGTCGCGGTCCAGACAGTACAGGGTGTGGATCTGGTCAGCGGTTAGGTTGAATGGATTGGCTCTGATGCGTGGGATTGGGAGCTGCCTGCGTGGTGCCACTCGCTGTGCTGGTGGGGCATGCTGGCACTGCCTTGCCCTCCTTCTCCTCCTGCGTCTCCTCTGTGCTGCCTGTTGTTATTGTTGTAGCACTTCCACTGCAATCAGGTCCTCCAGCCCAACCCAGCATTGCTAGTAGTATTGGAATCATTGTGGAGTGTGACTGGGTGTGGGAAGGGGTGGGGTGTGCTCCTTTTGTGCTTGCCCAGTCTGTATTACCTCCACCTGTGCTGATTGTGTGCACCTGTGGCAGTTGGGAACACTGCACATGGCCTTTTTTACGGGTGGTCCGCGATGGCGGTATTTGCAACATTACGGCCTTCACAAGGGCGTTAATTGCATGTCCGCGCGACTCGTAATGTTCCCCACTTTGCGCCATGCCCGTATTTACAGCATGGTTGGTTGCGTGCCCGCGCCCTTGGCGCTTTTAGCGGCACCGTTAATTACGGTGCTGCTAATAGCGCTTTATCAGGTCATAATCGGCCGGAGCGGTAAGCGATGCCGGTAATCCTTTACCGGCATTGTTTTTCACTTACCGCCAGGGTCTTAATGAGGGCCATTGTTTTGGAAATAAACCCTTATGGCTTCCTCTGTGTGTTCTCTGGGCGATGTCTGAAAATATCATGTCCTTAAGCTTCCAGGGGCCTTCTCTTGTGGGGCAGAATGGGCCAGGTCTAGTGTTAACCTGAGGGGCGAGTGATCCGATAGGCCCTTATGTGGCTGGGATCAGGGTACTAGAGATCAAAAACACATATCTAGCCTTGAAAAGCCCTTGTGAACCGCTGAGTAGTAGGTAAAATTCCTCTCATCTGGGTGGAAAAAGCTCCACTCTTCAATCAACGAGTGATCTCGCAACAGTGTTGTCATGGCATAGAAGTTGTTTCTGTCTTAAGGAGTAGGGGGCAACGATTTATCTACATAGTTAAAATCCCCCCATGATTAATTCACCTTCTGCAAATTCCGCCAGTGTGCTTGAGAACCCTGCGAGAAACTCGGCCTATTTATCATTGGTACCATATATGGCGGCTAATGTTACCTGGCGGCTATTCATGATAGTATTGAGCAGCAGGTATCTCCATTGTCTCTCAGAACCCTCACCACCCTGGCCAACATCCCCTTCCGGAACATGATGGCAACCCCCCATTTTTTAAGGCCACTTTCAGCGAAATACGCTTTTGGATATTGTTTGTTGCATAGCCGCTGTTCGTCCTTAGCTAACAGGTGGGGCTCCTGCAAGGAAACTAGTGCAACATCCAGGAAGGAAGTCTATGTAGCAGTGCCTTGAGCTTCACCGGCGAGTTTAGACTCTGCACATTTAGGTTCATGCAGGAAAGGTCAGAAGACGCCATCCTGTCCACCACCAGGATCATGTCTGGTTCCACAGGCCGTCCCTTTTTCCAAAGGGTAGCTAATATCGCATGAGCATGGTTTCTGTTGTTCATAGGATCCCCGTGTCACCAAAAAGGATAAAAAATAAAGAAAGATATGAATCCCCAAATCTGGGCAGAAATCGCCCAAAATCGCCATCTTTAACCAACCTTTAAACATTGATAACGTTTCTGAAATGAGCACAATTCCCTTGTGACATCCCTCCCCCCTGCCTTATCCTCAACCGTGGGATGATTTCTAACACAACTGCGGTACCTGTGGCCTCAAGAAAACTGGGCCCTTAAACAAGAAATGGCCTCCTGTGAGGTGAATCGCAAACGGTTATGTTCGCAAATTGTATTTTCGACATCAATCACTTGCGATTCGAGGCCCAGGAGGTGTGAGTTGAAGTCTGCAACCTTCTTGACCAGCGTCTCTTTCGTGGACTCTCTATTGTGAGGTCATGTTTTAATGCGGCAAGCATGTCTATCATGTCCTTCTTGGTGAATGAGGAGCAGGGATTGGGGGAGGCGAGTGGACTTCAGCACGGACCTCCCTAGTGGTCTTTTCTTTGTCTGGCATTCCCAGGAGTGCCTTGATGTCTCCCCCTTTTGTCTTGGGGCCCGTTTTAGACATTATTCCGGTGATGAGTCAGCGCTTGATAGTGCTAAGGTCGCCTTGTCTTCCCTCAAAGACTACTGCCCGAGTGTCTGTTTCTGTGGAGCTGCGCAGGAGGCTAGCTGTTGGGGTCCTAGAGGCAAGGAAGCTTTTCCCTATCCCAAGGTCGCTGCTGCAGAGGTGTGCTCTGGGTTCTTGTTCAGCAAGCCGGCTTTGGGCTCTCCCAGGATTCCCAACAGGGCACAAGGGTCGTTTTCAAAACCCTGGGGTCTCGGCTTTAGCTTTCATGTATGGCGGCATAGCATGGAAGGTGGAGTTAAGTAGCCCAATGGGTCCCAGGGTGTCCCATATGTATGGCTGTGTTTCAGGCTATGCTCTGGCTGGCGAAGGGGCTCGCAGTACATGCAGTATTGTATGAATGTACTAATTAACAACTATTACGTTAGAGATTAAACAAGCTCTTGCGCTGGTGTTTGCTCTGTGTACGGACCTGAAGATGCCTTTCTGGGTGCAGTGTTTCTTGAGCTCTGCCACACCAGATACCTGGAGTACTCTGCTTGGTGGTACCGTGCAGGGCTGCCGGTGCCTAATCCGCTCTTGGCCTCTGGGCTGATCTCTAGGTCCCGCCTACCGCCAGTCACCACAGAGTTCCCGGCCTGGGGTGTGATAGGCGGGTGTCGGACACAGAGGCGCTCGATTCCCCACGTCTGGATCTGAACGAGGGAGAGCACCCTGCCTTTCTTTCAGTGCCGGTTCTTCCCACTGCTCAGCCGCACCAGTCTCTCAGGCTTCCTGCGGCACTGTCCCCGGGTCCAGAGTGATGAAAGCTTCTCACCTCCAGAGGTCCCATACCCAGTCCCACTCCGGAATGTAGGGCGATCATCAGGTCTGGCAGCCGGTTGGCGGCCCTGGATCAGTCCTCGAGTTCTCTGGGCTGGGAGGCGGACACCATGTTGTTGGAGCTTGCTCGTCTCAAACTAATTTCTTCGCTGAACCCTGTCTTCAAAGCCTCAGAAATGTGCACATCTCAGTCCCTGCACGCATTGCTTCATCACATCACGGTGCGGGGAGAGTATTAACATCAGTAGTGCAGCATTTTAGGGGTTTAGGGATGTCGATCGGCGGAACCTTCAGCAGGCCGTTTACATCGAGTGTCGGTGGCCACGCTCCTGGCAGCATTGACTTTTTACAATTTTTTGGTGCTTTTCATTTTAGCCTTGCCGCATTTGGCTACTAATTGTGGCTAGTGACCAAACATGGCCATGCTGCAAGGTGTTTCGCTTGTCCTTTGGCCATCTTGTCTTTTAGCCTTCTTCCAGGCCTAGTAGGCCTGGCAAATCCTTATGTTTATTTCCAGTCCCGGGGAAAGCAGTGTATTTTGGCAGGCTAATGGAGGGCTATGTGTGTTTGCTGGCAGGATGTGGGCTGTGCCTGTCTGGTCCCAATCCATAAACTGGTTTTAGTGTGTCATTGTGTTATGCATGTGTGTTCCCGCAGTGGTCCTGATTGGATCACGGCTGGGGTGTGTGTGTGTGGGGGCTACTTCTACTATTGGCTAGTGGGAGTTTCTGCTATTACCTGGCTTTTGGGATAAGAAGACCACTGCACCCTCTCTGCAGAGATCCTGGAGAAACCTGAAGGAGCCAAGACTTCTGTCCAGCTGTAAGACCCGAAGGAGGCCTGGCGACCAACTTCTGCTGCTGTCCTGGAAGAGCTCTGTCTTGCTGGCGATCTCCAGTAGTCCTACGAGGGAGCTGCGACCCTTGAAGTGGAGGGAACCTCCATTCCTGACGTCTGCTCGGTACCCTTGTGAAGAAGAGCCTTCAGAAGTATTGTGGGACTGCCCTATGGCTGACCAGCTCTGAGTTTGGGCTACTGTGATGCCAACATCGCTGTTCCGCGTTGAGGCCTGGAACTTGGGGAATCCTCTGTTTGTCCATCAAGACTTACCTCAGCGAAATGAGTCCTAGCGTCAAGGGGATCTGAAATAGGAGGGAAAGTCTCACTGCAACAAGTCCCTTTGCGTCGCCTTGCTGCGGTGACCGCCAATCCGAAATGTCTAACCTGAGCCCAGCCTTGAGAGCGGTCCTGCACTGTGTTTTGCTTGCATTCTTCCACTGAGAGTCCTTGCACCACCCAAAGACACCGACAGGAGATCTGCTCGAACCTGCAAGCCCTGTGAATCAAGTGCTGAGGCTGAAGGCAGGAAAAGCGACCTAAACCCTTCTTCCATCGTCCTGCCAAGTCCTGTGAAGAATCGGAGTGCGCGGGGTGAGTTACAGTGGTTCTTACCTCCCCCCTAAAACTCCTCTTAAAAGTTTTGCTAGCTTTTACAGGCTTTTATAAGACTTTGGCTTTGCCATTGCTTGTTTGTGCAAGCCTTCCAAAAGCTGGGAACATTTTAGTTGATTAGTATAACTTGTTCTCTAACATTTGGAATCGTTCACTGGACCCCAGAGACCCTACCTTAATTTTTTCCAGCGTTACAAACTGTGTCTTAACTTTTCCTGATCATTTTAAGGCCCCAGACCGCTTAGCTATGGCTAATTCTCTGCGGACCTGTAGTCCATAAACTCATCTGTACTTTCGTTTACAGGGGTTTGATCTGTATTCTGCCCTACTCTAGTGTCTGTATATATGTATTCTATGTTTAGTGTTGTGTGATACTTCTACCTGATGGTAGTCATTGTTGTCTGGCCATAAATAAATAACTGTATTGTTTAATCATATTGTCTCTGTATTGTTATAAATAATGTCTAAGTGTAATTTGGGACTCCCATTTTGTGTACTCATTGTGGACCCTTTACAAGCTCACAACCTCTTGAGACTTAGCCTAGACCACTCGTCACTGCTACCTTTAACTGGTTTGGCTACAGCTTCCAGAGTTGTCCCTGTCACCAGAGCCAGCCTTAGGGGGGGGGGGGGTGAGCCGGGCGACCACCCAAGGTGCCATTAGCCCCCGCCATGCCAGCTTGGGGGAGACTTTCATGGGCTCCCCCGAGCTGGTGTAGCAGGAGAAGGTGTGGCAGGCTGACTGTTGCTGTTACATGCACCTGCAACGGCGGGCACATTTAAAATGCGCCCCTCCACCGCGGCTGCCTTCAATGACAAAAGGCTCCATTAGCACCCCACCACGCCAGTTCGGGGGAGTCTTTCAAGGGCTCACCCGAGCTGGCGTAGTGGCAGGCGGCGTGGCCGGAGCATCATTATCATTAAATGCACCTGCGGCAGCTGCCGTGCCGGAGCGAGGAGGTGAAAAAAAAAAGCCCATCCTGGCCCTGCACCCCTTCCACCCTGCTACCTGTTAACCAGGGGTGCGCGGGGTGGGGGTGCCAATTCGCCTAGGGCGTTGCTGCCTTTAAGGCCGGCCCTGCCTGTCACAATATAGGTTGGCCTTCTATACATCTGTCCCCCAGGTCAGAGTATAGAAAATCTGTCTTAACAGTGCTCCATGGTGTCTCTCAGGCCACCCAAGCTAATCCTAACACCTTTATTAAACATTACAAACTGAATGTGGATGATCCAGGGGCCATCTTGTTTGGTATTTGTGGGCTACATTCAGGAACTCACTGAGGGACTGGCGATAGCATGAATTCCGTTCACTTTAGAATTGGTGATGATTCTTTGAGCTAGCTTTATCAAGCCGTACCATCAAATGTTCTGCTCGAAATGCATGTCACTGTCTTTTCAAAGCAGTCTTCTGAGAGTTAATGACTTAATTGAAACTTACCGGTGTAATGAAATTGTTTTAACAAGTTTGCCTGCACCCACACAATTTATAAGCACTATGCCTGTCCTTCGCAGAAGTCCTTTTAAAAACCAGCATTTGCAAAGCCAACAGTTTTAGATTGTGTAGAAGTATTAGGCATTTGCCAGGCACTGCTTTTATGCCTAGGTACTTGCACCATTTGACATATGCTACCTTTGATGGCTAGTTCATTCCACTACGGCAGTGCCTGGAAAATGCATTTCCCATGCTTACACAAAAGCCAAACTGTTGGCATTGCCAATGCTTGCTTTTTTATATTTATATGCAAGGAAAGGCGAGTGCACACATCCCACGAACTGGGCTGCACCACCATGTAATTTTCTGTCCTGCTGCCAGTTTTTTCTTTCGTGACCCAGGCACACCATACGGGCCTGTCGTCTCTGCCATCCCTTCGGCCTCCTTCCCTGTCTGCCCACCAGTCGCCAACCGGTTCACATGACCCGAAACATTTTTCACAGCAAAGCAGAAAAGGCGAGCTGTGTGTGTGTGGGGATGGGTGTGTATGTGTGGTGGGGGTGCAAGGATGGTGGGGGGTTGTGGCCCAGGCACGCCACACCAACCGATCTTCTCCACCATGCCCTCCTATTCCTTCGGTCTCCCCCTCCCCCAGCGCCCTCCTACCCTCTGCCAGAGCGGACAGAAAGCCGGTTCACGTGACACAGAACACCCATAACCATTACACCTGCAGGGCAGCTTTTCCCGGGCAGTCGGTGAAGAGCACAGGATAAGGGTGCATTTGTGTTCGTCTGGCGCACTAGCTCTGCACTGCAACTCTCTGCCGAACCATGGGACCACAGAGTAGGAGGTAAGGGATGTTGTAATATGCTGACATTAAATATTTTGGCACCTTTGCATTTTACCGCTGCAGGGTTCTGCCTGTGGGAATCTTTCCGCTGGTAATCCTTATTACCACTTTTAAATTATTACCATTTAAATGTTTGCCACTGTGAAGGTTTTGCAGCTTCGAATCTTGCCACTGTGAATCTCGGCCTCTAGGGTGTTACCGGGCACTGTGCCTTTAAGGCATGGCCGCACCAGGCAAGGTGGGCGTGTATAATGACTTTGGGCAGAGGGAGGAGGAAATGAGCCCAGCGGCTTGTTCCTGTTGAATGTTAAATAAAGAAGGTTCTGTTAACCTCCGGCTGCGTGTCCTCCTTCCTGTAGAAGTGGCCGATCCCACCCAACATCTGGCGACGAGGATCTCTCCACGAACGGGCCAGAGTCCTCCTTTCACGGGTGATTCCCACTGCGCGGTCCTCCTCCACAGTGCCGTCAGTGATCACACCGGGCCGCCATCATCCTCCACGTGAGCTCCTCCTCTGCAGCGCGGCCGGTGATCCCACCGGGCCGCCATCATCCTCCACGTGAGCTCCTCCTCCGCAGCGTGGCCGGTGATCCCACTGGGCCGCCATCCTCATACCTACGTGCTCACGCAACAAGCAACTGGCGGCCTCATAGAGGCGTACACCTCCGCCATAAAACACAGTTACTGCAACAATCCACCCACGTACCTGGGGGTAGAACTGGCACACTACGCAAGCGGGCATCCGTTCAAGAAAGAAGAAGGCCCACTCGCCATTGCTCCAATGTACAGCCTGCATCATTTGTGCCTGCCTCAACCACAAGAGCACGCCTCTGACCCTGCAGGCCTCGTGGCAGAGGCCTTGAGAGGGCTAAGACATTAACACCTGCACACCAGCCCGAATCCTGGCTCACACATACAATGTGTCAAGTGGCATCCCCTGAGTGCCCGGCTTTTCCACCAACTGGGGCCGGCTGGTACCGGTTGCAGCTACCTGGACATACCCTAGTGTTCATCTTGCGACAGCCCACGTTGCCTAGCCAGGGAGGCTACACAAACCCTTATTTGATTGCACAACGCATCTCCCACCTGCGGCTGCCCAGCTCCTGAACAGCCTCCAACCACCATGAGCAACCCACCGTCACTGCAACCAGTCCGCAGCATGAAATCCATTCAGCTGCACATGCCCCTCCCGTTCTCCATGACGCCACAGGCCAACAAAGGACCGCGATGGACAGAGTGGATGGGGGACTTCTACCACTTCGTCAGAGGTTCTGGGGATGGTGACTCACCCCATCTGCGCAACGTCGTCCTCAATCTGGTGGGGGGGAGGTGAAAACGATCGTCAAGACCATTCCCCTCTCTAATCACCGCACTGGACAGGCTGCTTGTCATCGAACCCAATCGGGATTGTGAGAGGTACCTTTTCAATCAATGCACGCAAATGCCGCAAGAGACCGTGGACGAATACATAACTCGCCTGAGGGCCCCTTTGACCCAAAGGGGCCCACTGTCAGTTTGATGCGTTCCCCCTGGATGAGGCCATCCGGCTATGCATCATTGAAGGCTGTTTATCACCCACGCAAAAAAAACAATGGCTAAAGAAGCCCCTTACGATCCCAGAAGTAAGTGAGCTGGCCAGCTTATTCGAAAGGGTCGGCGCCCAAGCAGCATCAATGATGGGCACACCCACAGCAAAGCAGGACACCACCAAACTCCTTGCTGCAGTTCAACAACACACTTCGCGGCCAGGAGAAAGAAGCAATACCCCATACATACAATTCAACACACAAGTGCCTCAGCAACAACGACAGTGCTACCAATGTGGCATGGCATTTCCGCACTCTGGGTCCTGCCTGACCCTGTCGGAAAGCTGTGCCAACTGCAGGAGAGAGGATCACTTCCAGTCCGTCTGCAGGGAAGGCAAGCCGTTCCTCGCCATGAGGGCCCAAATGCCTGCCAGACTCCCCTATCGGCCACCACAACCTCAACAGTTCCAGCAGAGATTCTATCAACCTGGGCCCCGAAGGTATGTCTGGGCTGTTGACGAATACCACTATCAAGATTACCCCCAAGGTTATGCGTACCACGAACAAGCGCCTCAACTGACGGGCGAATATGATGACCCCCCCCCCCCACCCCCAGAGGGCTTCTATGCTTCCATACCCACTACAAGCGACTTGTATTATGACCTGTCAGCACACGACAAATACGTCAACCTCGTCCAAGACAGCGCAGAGGCCAGGGAAGCCCCACCGATCCGAGTCATGACGGGCAACAGCCTTTTTCACTTTTTTAGT
Source organism: Ambystoma mexicanum (assembly GCF_040938575.1). Taxonomy (NCBI): domain Eukaryota; kingdom Metazoa; phylum Chordata; class Amphibia; order Caudata; family Ambystomatidae; genus Ambystoma; species Ambystoma mexicanum. The sequence continues at coordinate 433,198,391 of NC_090931.1, read as the reverse complement.
AGACTCTGGCGCCACGTTAAACATCATGGGCGAGCAGGAATAACTGAAGATCCCAGACAAACCGGCACTCGACCAAACACATTTGAGGATATTCCAATGGGGCGCAGCCATGCCTCTACAAGCCATCAGCCATTTCAGACGCCGTCTCCTCCTCAATGGACGGCAAACAGACACGACCATCCACGTCATCCGATGTCCCACAAAAGGCTGATGCCTCCTCAGTTACCACACAGCCTCATGCCTGGGACTCATTGACATTCATGTTGGATGAGATGACGTGATAACTTCCGCTGCCACTGACCAATGGCGGGATGATACCATGAAGGCCATTGCTGCTGATGGCCCCCAAACCCTCATTTACAAAAGCGACATCGTGAAAATGTTCCCCCAGTTATGCACAGGGTTGGGAAGACTGAGAGGACCCCCTATCAAGTTGCACATTGAGCCCTCAGTCAGACCGGTCCCGCAACATCCTAGGAGAGTGGGATTCCACCTGCAAGAGGCAGTTTCCAGGGAGCTTGACCAACTACTCTCCGATGGCATCATTGAGCCAGCTGCGGGACCCAAACTATGGGTCTCACCCCCTAGTCATTTTACCGAAGGAAGGAGGAAGACTACGGCTGTGTATTGACATAAGGGTGGCCAACACCGCCATCCAGAGGGAGAGACATCCGGGTCCATGCATTGAGGACATGATTGTGCAACTTGACAATGCTTGCATGTTCTCCAAGCTTGACCTGATACAAGGGTACCATCAACTGGGGCTGCATCCTGACTCCAGGGGGATAACGACGTTCGCTACCCATGAAGGACTGTTCTGGTACCGGAGGTTAAACTTCGGCATCTCCTCAGCGGCAGAGATTTTTCAGGAGGCTGTCAGACAGATCGTTAGGCCAATCACTGGCACCCTGAAATATAGCGATGACAAAGTGATCACGAGGAACAGCTCCCCGTTAAAGCACTACATCAAAAGTCTCCCCCGCCGGAACCAGAGCCGATGTGGAGAGAGCCACGAGATGATCTGCGGATCCCACCGGGAGGGGATGCAAGTCAAGGAGAAGCCACAGGCGATTGCTCGGAAGAGAGAGACACCGGTGACCGCCAAGCTCGGCCGCAGAGAGTAACAAAGAAGCCGTTGCGTTGGGTCGAAGAATGCTAACCCGGAGGTTTGAACATTTGTCTGTCGGTGGTGTTACCGGGCACTGTGCCTTTAAGGCATGGGCCCACCAGGCAAGGTGGGCGTGTACAATGACGTTGGGCAGAGGGAGGAGGAAATGAGCCCAGCGGCTAGTTCCTGTTGAATGTTAAATAAAGAAGGTTCTGTTAACCTCTGGCTCCGTGTCGTCCTTCCTGTAGAAGCGGCCGATCCCGGCCAACATAGGAAGTGTGTCACTGTGAGTTTTTACCACTTTGAATTTTGCTGCTGAGAATTTTGCCACTGTGAATTTGCCAACTTGAATTATTGACACTTTAAGTATTGACACTGTGAGTCTCGCCTTTATGAACTTTGCCACTGTGACTTTTGCTGCTTTTAACTTTGCCAAATATGAATCTTGGGACTCCCCCACCATGAGGATGTGTAACCACCACAGGGAGTCTTTCACCCTGTGAACCATTGCCCTTATGAGGCCTTGACAATGTCAATCGCTGCCACTATGAACCTATCGCCGTAGTGAGCCATTTGCCACTGCGAGATTCTACCATTACCGGTTTTTGTGCCATAATTTCCAGTTTATATAGCTACCCTGATAGTAGCGTACAGGGACGGTAAACCACAGCAAACGCTTTACGTACTGCAAGACTATCATTCAGATAGTTGACGCACAGCTAACCTCAGCACTAATAGTTCTCTGACCTACAAAAGTCATAGGACACCCATAACTACAGCAATGTCCTGATATAATAAGGGCAAACTACCAAGGATGGAGAACAAAGCAAGGAATAGAAAAGACACCACACTTCCACCAAACAAGAACCACCATTCAGAGTTCATAATACTTCTAAACCACCAGCAACCCCGATTAAAGGCACTAAATAGCCAGACTAAAATAACAGCAAAGACATCATACATCTCATGCTTCCTCTCCACCTACAAACCAGCCATATAAGAAATAAAACAATCGACAAAAAAGCACCCAGGTACCATCAGAGAAAACTCAGCTACACTACCCAGAACAAATGCTCCACCCCAACACACATTACCCCCCCAATGCAGACAATTCTAACCTAAAGACACCTGTAAGAATAGGAGCAAAACTGGAATCCCCCGTAACAAACACTCCTTCCAAAGCGTGAGTTTGGGAAACGTGCTACTCGTACAATCAACCGCCTAACTTCAACAATACAAAACAGAGAGACCCATTACACAACCTACTGGAACTCATTAATGAGACAACAAATGATCCAACCACACTCTTGAGAAGCAACCACCTCCACCCAACTGGCATACAGCCCACACATCCCACCCTCACCGGACCACCAGAAAAAGCATTCAACAGCTAGTCATCCTAAACACTACATTGCAGCCTGTTCCATGTACGGTCTATGGCAAAGCATAAACAGAAATGTACGACCCCCTCACACCCTATGTGAAGGTGGGACTGATGCCCTCTTCCTCACAGAAACATGGCTATTAGACAACCACAAAGTAATTGCTCAAAAAGCCATACCCAGCAACTACAAACTAATAGTCTAACAGAGAAGGCAGAAGAGAAGGAGAAATCGATGTGGGACATGCAAAAACCAAATTTGCTCCACTTCTTACTTTCAACAGACATGGAAGACTGTAAATCACTTTTTGTCGACCTCAAACTCGGCGAACAATTCAACATACTCATCCTTCTTATCTACAGACTGCCCACTTACAATTCAGACTTCGCCACAAAACATCATCGTTCGCGAAGATTTCAACATCTGATTTGAAAGTGAAAATGAAACCACAATTAACTCCTGGAAACACTCCATCTCAAACAAATGGTTAACAGACCCACTCACAGAGCTGGACACACCCTCTGCACAATCTTCTGCAAGGATGGACTCTCAACTACTGCCCCACTGTACCAATAATATGTAGCAACCATCATATGATCCCATTCACAATCAGAACCCTAACCTGTACAAGCAACCAACGACAAACAAAAGAAACTGAAAACAGCTTAATCTAGAAAAATTAACACAACTACTGAAACCACCAAACCCAATAACTCCCAGCTAAACAAAGCCAAACACAGTTTAAGAGAACCTCCAAACCTGCATCACAGATGCGTTACAATAATTGGCACCCTTAAACATTCAAAACCACACCAAAAAAATAAAGGCCTCACTGATACAAACACCTGGATGGTAAACGGCCTTAAACTAAACCCAACCAAAAACGGAAATAATAACCACACGAGACAACATCCTAACAGACATCACTCATCTGTACCCTGAGTATGGGAACTCAACTGTACCCACAACAGTGATTAAAAAAAAAAAAAAAGAAATTGGGTATTCTCATGAATAGTGGTTGCACCGTGAAACCACAGGCCCATGCATTAGCAAAAAAGAAATGTATACCATCTTCGACTAGTAATAAGGCTCTTGCCTCAAGTTCCCACACCAAACCCTCATCATTTGCTTGGCATTATCAAGAGTAGACTATGCAAAACATCTCTACTTAGGAATGCCCGAACACCTCACCAAAAAAACTACAACGCATTCTAAACACAGCAGCATGACTGCTCCTCAGACTAAATTGAAGAGATCACATCACTCCAGCCCTGACAAGTCTACATTGTCTACCAGTCACGAAACAAATCAATTTCGAAGCCCTCTGCATTGCTAATGGATCACTACACCGACAAGGAGCACAATTCCACCAAGTAAAGATCAACCGATAACAACCAAGAAGAAATGTAAGATCTGGCACTGATGTCCAAATAGAAACAAAATACTACGAGTAAATCGGGTCTGAAGCCTACCTAATCCTCAGGAAACGGCTAAAAACTTGGTTATTGCACTCTGCGGGATAAAACTGATCAACAACAACTACACTATGATCATCCTTACGGGGCGGCCACTTCAAAACTCATACAATACCCAAACAACATCCACTAAGGTAGTGAAACTCGGCCCCCAAGTGAATGAACAACCGACCGTTTCCTTACCTCTCGGACCGAGGCTTCAGAAATGCGCTCACAAGTTTGCCTAATGGATCAAGAGAACCCAGGAAACCCAATAACCCATTGCCCAGGCGCAGCCCCTCTAGTAAGTGCTCACTCCAGCAACAGCTTACAGTCCACTACACCCTAATCTCTGCTATACAACCATTCCTTACATGTAGTCTTGCCCCAGCGCTCCAATCACACACCAACAAAAAGGTGCATGCCCTACAAAAAGAAAGCAGCAACATAGCTAGCTGCACGATATCCAGAGACCATCCAAAAACCTACTAACCATTTCCTTTTCTCTACTACCCTCCCTCATCACACACTTACCCAGATAGCTAGCAAACCACCAGTGATTACTTTTCTGGAAAAAATGAGTCATTAATAGAAGGTGTGATAATAACTAATTTCTAAATAATGAGGGTAAAAAACATCGAATCATTTGAATATTGAAGTGCATGTAAAAATTAAGATTTGCACGTTGGAATTTTATTTAAAAAATGTGTCTAGATAGAGTGCAGTAAAAAAAAGGAAAAAAGGAAGGACTATGGGAGGCTTTAAGGGAAGAAGAGGGAAAGAGATATGGGGGAGTAACCCCCTGTTAAGAGGTATTTGTAGGTAAGGTGTTGATGGTATTTGTGTGGGGTAAGGGCAAGGACAGGAAACAACCGTACACAAATGTTCCGAATGCAAATGCTTTATTGGACGGACCACTAGATGGCACTCTGATGCAGAAATTAAGCACAGTGAAAGGGGTAACTCGATATTGTTTCAATAGTTGTTTGCGGATCGTTAAATAGCCATCTTGGGGTTTTAAGAATGCTAAAGTCACATATAACCGAACCACTCTGCTAAAACACCTAGAGGACACATCACTCTTAAACCAACTCACAAACCCCAACAGCTTCCAAAACCCTGCAAAACAAATACTGGACGACGCTCAACCATAAACTATAAGCATCCAGCTTACAAAACGGACTCAAAAGAGCACAGACGCCAGTTACTCCTTTTTCTACACACATCAACAGCTGAGCACAACACCTGTGTTATCCCTCTCCTACCTAACCAACCCAGCCCACTTTACCTTACAGAGCTACGAGAGCGCCTGGAAACCATAGTGCACTGTATAATTCAACTTAACCTAACTATTCTGTACGGCCTAGTACTTCAGTGCATTGCCCAGTAATCCAGATTTATATTTGCAGGAAAGTCGCTTGAGGTTGGGCAAATGTTTATTATTGCCGGTCACTCATTTCCTCTTTAGGTGCTGCTATGCACCCAGCCTCCCATCCCCCCCCCCCAGTAAAGAACTCGGGCGTGCCACTACTGTGGTGGTGTAGGCATTGCCGGCCCTATTTCTCTCCATGGTGCTCACAAGGTGTTTCTTTTTACACATGCCACTTGTGTTTCTTCTCAAGGTTTCTTTTCACAGTGCTTTTCACCATCATGGCGCATACTTTACCCATTGTTATTTTCTTGAGGACTACAAATATCTTACAGGAGTGACCGCGCAATAATGTGCCAGGTTTTGGGGAGGCACTTTTTTCCTTGTCCTTATTTCTTCCATCTGTTCGCCTCTTCTCTGCCCCTCCTCACTGGCTGTTAGTGTTTGAGGTTGATGATGAGCTGAAGAGCTCCCCGCGCCATATAAGTGGCGGCCAACGTCCGACTGCACCAAGCATTGATTTTGTAGCAAGCAACAGGTTTTCATTAAATACCTTGATTAAAGCGAAAAGCGACAGCGTCTTGAAAGTTAATTGAAATAACTGACAGTACATGGGGCTCATACTATTTACTAAGAAAATAAATCTTGTGTGGCTTCTACTTATTAAACATCATCCCCTTACACTCTCACCCCTTCCTCCTGTAGCTTTGGAAAGTAAGATGCAAGATTGTTATCCATTGTTAAAGTTTATCAGCATTGGATCAAAGGGTGTTGCCTGATGATATGATATGTCATTTTTAACGCGCCTATACACAAGTGTTTCAAGCGCGACGAGACAAGGAAGGGCGAACAGAGGGAGGACAGAGACCGCGATCTTACTAGGCCAAGTGACATTGAGATCGTGCAAGGGGAATGGGAGGGGGCAGTGCTGTGCATGGGATCAAAACAATAACACGAAGTGCGGCCAGCAGGTGCAAGGGTAAGTGCAGACAGCGGTTACAGATGCAAGTGCAAGGGTTGCCGGGAGGCAGTGCGGGTGTGCAACTGGGCGGGTAGAGACCTGGGCCCGAAATCAGAGGGTAGCCAGGTGTCCAGTGCAGTAAATGCTCTGTAAACATCAGTGATACTCGTAAACATCTAATTACATTCATGTTGCAATTCATTTTTCTATGGTAAATGCATGTGTGTGGCAGCCTGTGATTCCTTAGTACAATGGGTTGTTTACACGCTGTTGTTGTTTTCTACCACAGCATCCACAAGAGGTTGAAATCGGCCTTCAAGAAGGCGGCAGGCGGGGCAGCCATATCCATCTCAACCGGCCTCTCGGTGGGTGTTTTCTTTCTGCAGTTCTTGGATTGGTGGTACTCATCAGAAAACCAGGAGACCCTAAAGTCTCTGATGGCCCTTCCAACGCCTCCAGCACCTGCCCACTTCACCCAGGATACCTATTCGCCACTGCTGCCTAAACTGAAGACAGTCTGCCCACTGTGCCGCAAAATCCGTGTCAACGACACAGCCCTTGCCACTTCTGGCTATGTCTTCTGCTACCGCTGTGCCTATTTTTACGTGAAGCACCATCAGCGCTGCCCTGTGACTGGCTACCCCACGGAGATGCAGCACCTCATCAAGCTTTACTCTCCTGAGAGCTGAACAGGCAAACATAGGACCCCCCTCTGGCCCCGTTTTCACAGCAGTTAGAACTCTCTCGATGGTTTCATTTTTTAACTGTTTCATGTCCAGACGTGAAAGTGGCATCTGTCATATTGGGCCACTGAAGGCTATTAGTGAATACTCGGAGTTTGACAACTGATATTTGAACTCCCTAGGAGGGGGGCTCATACTTTTGTAACACATTTGTAATTCGCCTGGGGTAGTGTAGTTCATGGGTAGTGCAGTTCATCTGTTACTTAACCAAGACAAATGATTTAAAAAAGGAAACTGCTAGCCTTTGAAGTAGGTGGTGTTTAAGGCTTAATGCTGGGACGCTAGCGATATAGGAGGTATCCTGGGGAGGACAAAAGCTCATGATTAGACAATCACTAATAATGTCATATGAATTTTCATTTAGCAAAATCTTTGATCCGACAACTTAACATGGTAGTCGTCTAATCATGGACTCAAGGCAGCTTCAGAGTTTGAACCCTTCGGCAATTGATAGAAGCAATAACCTCTTATTTAAAAAATTTCAGCGCCTCTTTACATTGGAGTGTGAAGTTTTGAATGGGTTAAACTCGCCATGGCAAATTTGGTTCCCTGGCTGTAAAAATGGCATGGGGGGGGTTTCTAGCCAATCTGACAGTGATATTCCACATCCATTGTGCTTGGCCAAACTGTTTTGGGTGCATTCATCGCAATCTGCTTTTTTGATGTCTGCCGCAAGTGCCTTTTGACAGTGCAGGCACCATGTCCTCTCTGAACAGCAAGGGAAGAGATTTTACTTGGCACTCCAGAATAGTTTTGCCAGTGCAGGACCAATCAGTAGTCAAAACTGACAGCCTGTTTGGTTATCCTCATCTATCAGAATGAAGGAAAGGGCTCATAGGGCAACAAAAAGTGATCTGGGGCTCATTACTGAATAGTGGATGCAGCACACAATAGATTAGTCTGTATTATGGAAATAAAAATATGGTATTAAATGAGGTTTTATAGTTTGTAGGAAGAATGACGTGTGATGATCCAACATTTAAGGCACTTTGATGTAAGGCCATGTTGAGACATTTTCAATGGTGTTCAGTCGGACATGAGGCTCAGCTACTGACCTATGAAACTGGAGAGATGGCTGGGCAGAGCCACGAAGAGTGATCTATTGCACTTCAAAAGCATCTCACTACCAGTCACCCGCTTAACACCTCGGATTGTAACTAACCAAATCAAAACTCGCTCTAGGAGTCGTATGACGACACATTGTAGAGCCTTTTATTTTTAATCATTGATGCTGACAGTGTTTTATGCACTTAATAAAAAGTCCAAAGAAGAATTGAGTGTTTTTTTTTCTCCAGTGTTTCCATTCTAAAGGGATCAAATCCTCCTTTTTACATCTTTCATTCCTGGCTCTGGTCCCATGTGCTGGATCGTGTACTTACAAGAATGTTGTTTATTAGAATTATCCACAAAGATACCATTACAAATCGTAAGAATTATGTGAGGAGAAAGAATAACATGATGTCCATTTTATATCATAGTTTTCAGCTGATATGAATGTTAATTCGAACACAACACATACATGATGGACCAGAATTCCACCACCAATAATGTAAATTAGAATGCATCTCTGGTCGCCTTCCAACTGAAGTCACCATCAACCAACTGGTAATGAAGTTGAGGTTGAGCTACATAAGTTGATGGATCCATAGTGGTAAACTGGAATAGATATTGGATGAACTAAACAATTGAAAGAGCGCTGGTAGGAGTCTGTTTTGTAGAAAAGAATGTGTGACGCTTGCAGGGAATGTGTCCCTTCTCCCCAGGGGGGAACCACCCCTTTCCGGACCACGGAGGTGAGCCCATAGGGCAATGTGAGGCATCAGAAATTATAGCTGGACACAAGATTGTCATGATTTTGTCAAATATATTTATTAAATGAAAATGGGTTGGAAAAATGCCTCTCTGACTCTATGCTAAAGAGGAGTTTCCCTACCTATAAACCAAAACTAAGGCATCTGTCTGCGTCAGGATGGCAATAATGGAAAAGCCACCCTTGTGTCTAAAATATCCTATCCTGACCGTCGCACTACAAAAACAATCGAAAAAATGTGTAAGGACATATAATGAACTTGATATTGACAAAAAGTGTTCACAACTGAAGAAAGAATAGTTCCAGCAAAAATGTTCTTCAAGGTGGAAGTCCTTGTAACCAGAGGCTGGATCCCTTCCCCTGGATTCTTAAGTAGGATTGCAAAAGTCTCTTTTACTGACATTTCCTTTGTATCTTGCACTGATTCACAAAGTTCCTGTTTAGGCAACATGTTCTGTAACAGTCTTTCTTTAACACCACTCTCTCCTTGTTTCAGAAAACACTGTCATTCTTTATCACCCAAATTACCTGGCATACTCCCCTGCCAGGTTTCATTATGCAATGCCAACTGCCTGGTGTACTCGCCTGCCAGCACTTCTTATGTATTTCAATTGCCTGTTGTCTTGCTTTGCCAGAACTTCTCACATATTTCAACCTCCTGGTATCTTGCTAGGGCTTCTCACGTGATTCGGAGTCTCTCTCTATCACCAATACTGTATGTATTGCTCTTGGCTTGGTATATATGTTTGCGGTAAGGTTTGTTCAGGATTTGCCCCACACTTGCACTTCATGCATCCATAGCTCATTGGGGATTGTACTTTCCGCATTCAAACAATCTTCTCCTAGTGTTAATAATGTTATTACGTTCAACTTGCTGATGTCGGCGTTTTCCGGAATGCCTTGGGTTCACCACTGGCTTTGGGTAGACTCACCAGTTTTATCAAGCGTCTCCTGTCCTGTTTGCGCTTCTGTGGCATGTTGCTTTCACCCACTTTCCACACTGAAGCGTGAAGATGCTCTTCTGGCTTCCTCCACGGTCACATGCAGGCTTCTTTTCAGGTCCCGGAATGGAGAACGACAACTTCTCGACCTAGCGAGCGCCCTGGACCTCTCACGGCTCCCAGCGTCTCCACGGTATTTCAGTATCTGGCTCAGCATCTCTCCCTCCGACGTGGCGGACTTCCTTGCTCTGCCACACTGGTACGTGATCTTTGTGTTTGTCAGCATTGGCACAGGAGCCCACATGTTCTCCTGCACGGCTTCTCACAATAGTACGCTGCCATTTTTAAATGCAGGGGTGTTGCTAGGTCTGGAAAAGATCTCGGGCTACGTTAATGTTGGAACTCAGGGCTAGCTAGCCATTTGGTTGTAGCCCCTGAGCTTCTATCCGGGGCTACGACCAAAAGACCCAGCTATAGACACCTAAGCCTCCTCCTAGCAATGCCTGCGCACAGGTGCTTTTGGAAAACTAAACTGCATGTGGTGTTTCAAGCTCGTTACCTTGTTCGAACTCCTTCAGCCTCCTCATCTCAGTATTTGGGGAATTCTGGGAGTTGAAGTACATGGGTGTCATTGGACACATGGTATTTGAGCAGTTCTTCTCAGTGATTTTACATACATGTATTTCAGAATAAAAAGGTGTTGTGTTGGGAGTTTTGTATGTTTGTCATATGTATGTCATAGGTGGGCGTTTGACCAGAAAAATATGAATAAGAGGTTTCTTTACTTATTATACAAGGGGAAACAAGCGGTTGACAATATGCCAGTAGGGTCTTGGGTATTAGAGGGTCTTCCTCATGGGAAGATACCACATCTCGTCCAATGAAGTCATGACATCTCCCCGGTAGTTGTCTCCTCCCATGTGGTCCCCCCCTCATAATGCCGCCCCAGGATCAGGTAGCGGCTTCTGTCCCCTGGCCACATGGGAGGAGATCACCGCCAGGGAATCTGTGATGACTCCATTGGATTCATAACAGCAAGCAGGATCTCACTGGGGGTGATTTCCTCCTTCCACCACGTTTAGGGGAGCAAGGAATCCCTAGGTAAAGATTTTACTGCATCTCCCTTGACGGCAGAGACCCGAATATTTGTGGGTTATATGGGGATAATAATGTCCTGGGCCTTTTAAAAATACATGGCTTAGTTCCTGCCCACACTCTGTCAAATGCGATGTCTGAAGAGCAAAACCCATGGGGTCTTCTCTCCCGTTCCTAGGAGGAGCATAAGAAAGCGGAGGTCCACCCAGAAGGGAGAGGCAGCCTTAGAGCGCAAAGCAGAAGCTTGCGCTGAAGCGCAGAGGAGAGGGCTGCTCCTGGAAGCACGACCACGCAGTCGGCATGGTGGGCGGAGGAAATCTGTAGCCTGTGGAACACTGCTGAGCCCAGGAAGGCAGGGAGCCTGCCAAGCTCAGGACCGTCGAGCCAGCGAGAGGCTTAGCCACTGCAGACGTGGCATACCAGCGTTCAGCAGCTCCAAAGCTGAAGTCCTGCCAGTCGCATGCACGAGCAACCACAGTAGAGAACCAGAGCACGAAGACGTCAGCATCGCGGTTCCACATCAACCGGATTAGCTGCCATCCCGAAGAGCACTTCCGCTGAGAACCAGGTACGTGCTATACAGAAAGAAGCAAGAGGAGGGCGCCGAGGTAACTAAATAGTCCACGAGGGACTGAGTCACAAAGACAGGGTGAGAGCAAAAAGAAAATCTGACTAAGAAGCCTAGTAGCCTACAAGGGGCTGAGCCATGAAATATCCCACAAGGAGGTGAGAGCAATCCGGATGTCAGACGGCCCAAGAGGCCTGCTAGCCCATGAGGCGGTTTCTACCAACAAGAAAGTCAGATGGCCCGATAGCGCACACAAGTTGCTGAGCCACAAAGTATACCACGAGGCGGTGAGAGCAACAAGAAAACCAGTGAGACATTGAGCCACTGCAGAGGTGGCATACCGGCGTTCTGCTCCGAAGCCGAAGCAAAATAGCCCATGCCAGGCTGAGACGCAAAATACCCCACGAGGGGGTGAAAGCAGCAAAAAAGCCAGAATGTCCCAGAGGCCAAATAGCCCACGCTGGGCTGAGACACAAAATGCCCCACCAGGGGGAGGATGAAGCATAAAGCCAAAAAGCCAGAGAGGCCAAAGAACCCACACCGGAATGAAGCACAAAATGCCCCCACGAGGGGGTGGAAAGCAGGCGGTCTTGGAGCCCACACACGTCTGGGAAACCAGATACTCCACAGAGGGTTGAGAGCAGTGTAATACAAAGAGGCTGAAGGGCCAGAAGGCCCATGCAAGGCTAAGAAAAAGGATAACCTAGGAGAAACCGATCTACCCTGGAGCAGTGAACAATCTAAATCCAGAGTCTTAAGTAGCCAGTTTACAGAACCAGTTACTTTTTGAGTTGACAGCTGTTTGTGTGGGAGTCTGGATTCCCCTTTTCCCGAAAGAGAGAAAAAACAGACTTCTTTGAACCATACCTGCAGGTAGAGGTTTGAAAACAGAGAATTAAAGACACAAAGGTGGAAAGGTCAAGAACCAGCCACCACAAGCCAAGAAATGGGGAAGCGGTAATATTTTCCAAGGCACTTTTATTTCCTTTGTTATTAGTGGTAGGGTTAGATATTAGGGTAGATGAGGTTCAGACACATGACCGAGTTTCTGTAAGACGTCTTGATGAGCACCATTTTTGTTTTTTTTCTGTTTATGGAAAATCATTATCAAGCTACAGGGATAGGTGAGGCATTCTTTCCTTTAATACAAATTCTAAGTTCGAACCATGTCTTCTTGTCCGTCTCCTCTATCTGACCAAAGATTTGACAAATATGATGCTGCAGAGGCTGGTGTTCTTGCACATGTCTTTCAATCGATTTATAAGTGACATTGTAGAGCAGCTGTAAAGTAAGGCAGAGAGCGGCAAATCACAACTTCCTGACATTTCTTAAGTCTGAGGCATTGGGGAGGGGGGGACGATATTGGGGCAGGACCACGCAGCATATATGGCAGACCTGCCTTCCATCAGTATTGACTGAGTCCCAATATCCTGCAATGACTTCCCCAAATATGCCCTCTGTGTATTGGAGATCCCCTGGACCCCAGTGCTTTCAGGCTAGGAAATGAGGATGGCAAAGATGATCCTGGCTGCTTGTTCACAGGACTTTGATTTCAGAGCTGTTTTACTTAAAGCTCCCATGGTGGGGACAGATCAACATCAGGTACTTCGAGCAGCCTGAAGACAATGGTTAATGGTGCTGGGAAACTTGGGTGCGTGCCTGGTGCCAGCCGTAATGGTCTGTCAATTGAGAGTTAAGAGCTGCAGGTGAGTAGTGGAGCATCGCAGCAGGAAAGGTACATTACTGCAGGCAATGAAAGCGTGGAAATTGCAGTGAAAGTACACTGCTCCGGGCAAGTGGTTGTGGCCCTGTTAACCACTTCTGACAGGCTACAGCTGCTTAAATGGCCGTGTAAATAACAAAAGCTGTAGCTTTCCTGTCATTCAAGCAGGACTACTTGTGTGGTCCAATTTTGCACACTGTACACAACAGTGGCTCCGACCCAACCTTTCTCTGGCTTGCATTGAGGCAGTCACATCCCATCCTGGAGGGAGCTTTTACAAAGACTAAATAGAATATGTTTGGGCAGTCTTCTGCTGAAGTCCCCTCCAACACTGACTTTACTTTGTAGGTCCTCCATCCAGGTCGGGGAGCATAGCAAATACAGGGTGACAGGAGCACTGCACAATCTCTACCGTGCCTTTTTATTTTTAATCCCCCACGGGTGTTAACATCAGCCTTACAGAGTTCCAATTACACAGGTTTTTATTAAGTAACTCTTTGTGAGTACTTTGACCAGTTTCTCTTCTCATAGTCGGCTGCCCCGGTGGCCTTCTGCTTCTCCCGGTTACCTCTTTGTATGTTATGGAACATTGCGGGCCATAGCATTCGCTCGGGTGATCTTTGTTACTGCTTTTCTCATTCCTTGGTTTCGCCGCACTCCCTTTCTAGGCTTCCCTTCTGCTACTTACCGAGATTGATGTTGAGAAGCTGTTCGTGTTCCCAGTTTCCTTCTCGTTCTGCGTTTTTGTTGGTCTCCTGTTCTTGGCTTCCCTTATGCTGTATACCGGGGTTAACGTTAGGAAGCTATTCAAGCTTACACTTGCCTTTTCTGATGGTCTTGGCGTGATTCGTCAGGCATCCTACCCACCATGATATGGATGCGGTCTCGCCGCCACCTGACACTGGACTTTGCTTTCCTGTTTCACAATAGCTCCTCTGTTGGGTATGCTGGGCTTCCAGTGACTCACTCTGGTATTCTGCAGCTCTTCGAAAGTTACGGGCCCCTCAACTCGTCTCAGGTCCACCTCTCCAAGGCATGCTCACATCAGGCGGCTTCCCTGTCGTAGGATACTCTCTGCCTCTGTGTTCCTTCACTCAACCGAGTTAAGTATGCGTCTTCTCTTAAAAAGACATTCTCTTTTCCTTCTCTAGGCTGGCTGGTTCCAGCATTACCTTCAGCCACATTTGTAGATGTTACATTAGTCTTCGTAGCATATATGCCACTAAGCTGTGTGGTGTGATGAACTTGAGGGTATTCTCCCAAGTATACCTTGATAATCCTTTATTCAGGTGGCCAGGAAAGGGCTTGCGCTCTCAGATCCCAACCCCGGGGGTGGACGAGCGAGGAAGTATCACCTGGGTAGGGGAGCCCGCAGTTATGCTCGGGTGTATCCCCCAAGCGAGACGCAGTATTATACCAGGGAAGAAGGCAAGCAGAACGAAGTCCCTGAGGCTTTTATTGGTTGTTCCAAATCTCCTTTACCCCAGAATCCAACAACCCCTCTGTATCTGGTAAACCTATTTACCCAAACTCTGTTACAGTAGGAAGCAACATCTCCCAGAACACTTGTTTTCCTGTTGCCTACTTGAGTAATCCCAGTCATTCTTCTCCACGTCCCTCTGACTATTTCCCAAACTCCCAGTCTGCTTTGACAAAACACTACCATTCCCACAATCCTCCATATTCATTTCACAACAATAATCCCAGTCATTCGCTCGACAGATCTTCAAACTATTATTTTCCCATTAATTTCACAAACCCTACAAATCTCACCCTTTTTAAAAAAAGATTATTTGTCCGTGGTTCAAATACAAAAGTAGAACCTTTACAAAAAGCAAAAAATAAAAGAAACCTATTTACAACATATTTCATATAAAAGCTTTCAACTCAATTTAACAAATTTCATAAAATCATATAATGGTTTTTCCTTTTTCATATATTTGGAGAAAGGAAGATGCGATTCTGTTTTTTTTTTTTTTCAATCTAAAAACAAACTGCCTTTCCGCAGTTTCAATGAAGACAGTAAAAAAACGTGCAATAATGAATTTCATAATAACAAAGAATCACATTTGATAGATTGATGCATTAAAAACATATATCATACTAAAATTTCTGAAAGCAGAGACAAGTATTCAGTTTGTATCATGTATCACAAGTTCTTTTTCTATGTATTCACAAAAGGATACTAGGGCATATATTAGCGGTTTGTGGTTACCCTGCATCATTCTTGCCCACAAAAACTGCAGGCAGTCCTCGTAATCAATGTTTACAAATTTCATCAGTAAGATTTTTCTCTTATTCTCAAAATAAGGACAAAGAATCTGATGTTTCATGGTCTCATTTGGTTCAGTACAGAACGGAAAACGACATTTACCACTGTTTGTTATTTCTTTTGTTTCATTCCAATATTTTGTCCTTTCTCGTGTGTAATATAAATTAAACTTGAACCATAAGAATGCTCTTCTGAAATGATTGTAAGTGAAGAAATTGATATAATCATATCTAGGGGTGCGTTTTTTAGTGTGGCCAAAGTATTCTTTATACATTTTATATTTCGCCATTTATTCCAGGGTTATGCACCAGTCTTTCTCAAATAACTTTTTCTAAGCATAGCCTGGGCGGAAATGCACATCATCCACCATAAGATTCACATCATTAAGTATCGCCTGCGTGTTAGAGTGATATTGAGTAATTGAAGAAGAACGGGTTAGGTCAAGACTGTTTTTCATGTCAACATATAGGGAATTAGTAGGCGGAAAGCGTATTCTTGCATAGTTTAACTGTCTCCATTTCCTACGTCCAGATAAAGCCACAAGCCCCAGTTCATGTCTTACTACAGAGTTAGGTACAGACATTGGAAAATGCATAGCAGATTTTAACAAAGTACCTTGCAGGCGATCTAAGATTATACTCAAATCAGACAATCAGATATCAAGTGAGTATAATAATACACTTTCAATCTTCAGTGTCATAAATTCAATTATTGGGACTGGTGAAAATGTGCAATATTTGATTGAATTTTGTTGATTGATTGAATTTTGTTCTGAAATATAGTAACCCAAATAGATTGTGTTTGAAATTAGAGGTATCGTGATCTTCGTAAGCTGCCATTGGTAATCTCCATTCTTTTGTTTCGGCCCAAATTTCATAATGGCCGTTTTTGTAGGGTTTGGAAATAAATTGTGTGCGCTGGCAAATTCCTCAAAGAGCTGTAATTTCGTTTGGTGCCCTGCTGGTGTAGGATCAAAGATGATAATATCATCAGCAACTTCAAACCACTTAAGAGGTAGGGTGCCTACCTTCGCTGAAAATAGATTTTTAGTGTCCCAGTTGTTGTCTAGATCAGACAGATACAAGTTAAAAAATGTAGCTGCTAAATTGCAACCTTATTTTAGACCTAAGTAAGTGCTAATGGACAGTTTTGCTTCCGTGTCATTAGCGAGACAGGCCGATAGTTCATTGGTAAAGCAGGGTCCCCTTTTTTAAATATTGGTACTATGTTAGAAGTTAACCAAGAGCAAGGTAAAGTTCCTGATCTAATAATGGACTGAAATGTGGTTTTTAAGAGTAACGCCCACAGGTCCGGATCAGTTTTATACAGACATGGGGGAAGTCCATCAGGCCCTGCTGATTTTGAGTAGGTTAATTTAGATATGGCCCATTTGATATCTTCTAATGACCAATCTAATCGGTGCATCTCGCTATAGCGTATAGCCACTTCCGGTTCATTCCTAAATTTCAGCGGAAGCTGGAATTTGCATGTAATATAATCCCGCCATATATGTTCTGCAATGCAATTTGGCATTGCTAGTGTTACACGGTTGGCATCACATTTAATTGTACGCCAGATGGTTCTCGTATCATGTGACGGTATTGCTCTTATTAATGTACAATTAACTTTGTTATACATCAAGATCTGAGCATGTTTGAGATTTTGCTTATATATGAACAATATTCGTTTGCTTAAGGTTTGATAATTCTCCGCTTTTACAGTTTTATTTCTCAATTGCCTCAAAGCTCTGTTTTTTTCTCGTTTCAAAAGCTTAGAACTAGGGTCAAAGGGATGTAGGTAATTCTTATTGCGATATTTAGTGCTGAAATGTTCTAAGGCAGTTTTTGTTACTTCTGAACATAGGCGAGCTATTTCCATTATTGGTTTCCTTTTCTCATATTTCATCCACTCTATCTGCCCTGTAACATATTCAACAAACTGTTTACAAAGGCTGTGGCTCATCTAATCGAAAGTTGGTGGCAATCTACTTCTGGAAGGCCTAGAGAAGAATCCACCTCGAGTAATCGACATTCAAATTTTAATGAGGTGGATATTGGTGCGTGGTCTCCATATAATACCTGGCTGATCATTAATGAAGTGGTATGTACCAAGATATTAGGAGTTACAAATATAAAGTCTTTCATCGAGCTATAAGAGCCGCGCTTCCATGTAATTTTTTGCTTCGTGTCATTGTTCTCTACCATATCCATGTCCCAATCTCTCAGGAACTCTCTCCACTGGGCTCCTCTACTGCGGGACGCGTGTTGCATTTCATTACCCCTAGTTCAATTTTGTTTCTACAATCAGAATTGAAGTCCCCACCAATTATTATTTCCAAAGCTTGATATTCGTTTGGTAGAGTTTCTAAGCAGTTATCGATTTCATCAAATATAGCATCAATTGATGTGATGGCATGGTTCCAATATAGAGTAATTATAAGTATGGAAGGGTATTTGATTGTATTTCTAGTCAACAGTATGCCCAAAAGGCTAACAGACTCCCATACCAGCTTAGAGTGCACTCGCTAGTCCTCCCGAAGGACGTCCCTGAGAGGGTCTTATCGCGGGTGAGCAATACATCGTATATCCAGACATGATAAAAGTATCCATTTTCATTGATTCCTGCAAAAGTATTATAGATGGAAGGTTAGCAGGTCATAGTGTCGAATGCCATTTCATTAAATTGTGAAATCTGCATGAATTCCAGAAAAGAATCGTCATTTCAGAGACTTTGGGTGGCTATGTCGTGTGTGGTGATTCTTTAAGCGTGAGGATTGAGTTAAGCATAGGTTCGAGCCAGGGTAAACCCTTTGTATTGGCTACTATATTCAGTAACTCATGGACCGCACGATCACCATCAGATGCTGTATTACGACCTAATACGTTAGTGCCCAAATTCTCTGCAGCAAAAGGATATGAATACGAGAGAAATTCTTTTGCCGTAATCTCGTCTTCAAAGGTACTTAAGTTGAGCCCTTTTATTTCTACACGGCCAAACCATCGGAATTTCATTATGGACTCCGAAGTGAGATAACATACGGCCCTGTAATTGTTTGTTCTTGCAAGTGATACTCTGAAGATGTCATCTGATTTCACCATCCTTAATTGGGGTATTCGTGAGAGTAATGTAAGAAGAAATTCACGATTAATGCACAAGTTACCCAGGGAAGCCATATTTCCTTCAAGTCCAATTATGTGTAGTTTGTTATTTATAGGTTGATTATCATAAGATAATCCAGGGGCAACAGATGCCCCTGTCTCAGGAAGATTTATATTCGGAAAGGAATTCTCCGCACTGGAGGGAGAATTTGTTGTCATAGCCTTTGATATCATTTCAACGGTAATAGAGCCATCATGTATGGCTTTCCTCAATATTTACAAAATTTCAGGATGGTTATTACTAGAATCAGTCCTAATTGAAACTTCTGGAAGAGACCTGCTTATCCCCGGCCCGTGTACCGATGTGCGTTTATTATCTGAAATAAAATTTAAGGGGCCAATGTCAGATCCCAGTTGGGGCGTTGTGTTGTCCGTTGATTGTGATGGGGGGGTCATTAGATAAAGTTCTTATTTTGCTCCCACCATTTACTATGATTGAGCTTTTTTTATCAAGTGGGACAATATCTTTCAAAGTTGACACATTTGATTGGGATTAATCCAAACACGCTTCACTATATGATTTCCTTGCATGCATGTTCGGAATGATTCCTCTAGAAGAACTAGTCGTGCTGGTACCCACTTTGAGGGGATCAGTGATAGTACGACTCCTGCCACACACAGGGAAATAAGTGGTCAAATTTGATTTCTGTATGTCGACAAAGTAACTTCTGGGGTTTTCAAACCGTCACTTTTTGAAACCTCTTTAGCTGTTCCAAGTAAGATTTTCGGAGTTTTGGATATAGGAGTCTTTTTCCGATGTGGACTATTATCAATTCCCGAAACCTTAATTAGTGAGATTTTGTTCTTATTGATGATTGGCAGTCCATTAGGTTTGGTCTTACGAGTAGGGATCAAAGCCTCTTGGCTTTCCTTTGTCAGTTGATGCAGGTCTATATGATCTTCATCAGTAATTTCTGTTGGTGGTTCTAGGTTAGATACTGTTAGGCAGAAACCTGTGCAGTTCCCTCTGGGACCACTGCAAAAGATTTAGGACTACAGGTGTTTGGCAGTAAACCCACTTGGTAGCAGTCTGTACCACACAGATTCACTTGGTAGCTGTGGCTGAGCAGGCTGACTGCCCTCAAGAAGAGTTAGGCAGTATACAGAGTATTCACAATAGGTCAAGAGAACACAGTAGAACAAGTAATCACTGACCAGGGCTTGGTGTAAAAGAGATATAATTATTTATTTAAAACCACATCTAGCAAAACACACAGGCACTAATAATAAGCAATTCAAAAACACGGTCACTAAAAGATATACACTCCCTTAAAAGAATATTAGACAAGTCTTAAGTAAAGCCCCACTTATTTTGAGACAGCGGTGAGCGCTTAACGTAGATGGCACTCTAATAGTTTGTTTTAAAAAGGGAGAGAAAAGCAGAGAACGGGTTGAAACAGATCCCAACACTTTTACCAGAACATAACAAGAGAGGAAGGCAAAGTAAGACCGTGAAGTTAGAGTTCAAGAGGCCGGATCCACTTCCAGAGGATCCAAACGAAATGTGTCTAGGGTCACACGGTTGCAGTGCACAAAAGTCTTGTAAAGGTTCAAAAAAGGAGTTGGACCAAAGAAAGGGACCAGTTAGAGGGTCAAGGCGGCCAGCCCAGTCCAGAAGGTTAAGGAGTTATTATTACCTTGTAGCAATCTTTAGAAAGGGAGGCCTGGCGGATACGGTACCTTAAAGTGGTGAGAACACTCCAGCGGGGGCAGTTGTTCCTGGCAGCGGGTGCAAGATGGTGCTTCGTCCGGGGGAAGAGAGGATCTCGTCGTGGAGGAAGACAGGAGTCTGTTGCACTGCCAGGGAAGAAACCAGCTGCAGAGTTTCTCAGGTACAAGGAGCGGTCCGGTGATTCGAGGTTCAGTGGTGAGTGGCTATCCGACTGCCAGGGTGCTTGGCACGGGCAGTTTGACCACAAACCGGGCTGGGGTGCGAAAAAAGAAAGGAAAAACTAGTTGTGCCCACCAGTCAGGGGAAGAAGCCTCTCCAGCCGGGAGATCTTCTCTGTCGTCGGGAAGTGGTGAGATGGTTCTGCAGGGCTCCACCGGTGGTGTCGTCGTGGTAGGTCGGCTCAGCTTCTCCCTCGTCGGATTCTCAGGTCCTGTGGCGACTTCTGAAGTTCCAGTCCCCAAAGCCCTGCTATTATGCAGAAAACCCCCATTCACTCAGCCTAGCTGTCACTCAAACAGGCTAAGTGGTGAGCCGGCCGGCTCACCACTTGGGCCAATCACACAAGAGTGTGACTTGAGTTACCAAGGTAACTCAGTCCAGGGTGCCTAAACCCCCTCGCACACCCCCTGTGGTACCCAGACAGAGTGGCACCACTTTTGGAGGCTTCTGTGAAGAAGCCCGCCAAAAAGAGAAAAAAAAAGGGCTCGACTTGGGTTGGAGTCACAGAAGAGAAGACAAACGCCATTTTAGAATCGAGTCTTGGCAAAAAATACCAACCGGAGAATTAATATTAATTAAATAAACCGGCGGTATGTTCGAGGCTATGAGAATTAAATAATTAAAGTTGGTAGCCTCGAACAATGGGAAAATCCCATAGGAAAATATTTGCGGTCGAATATAAAAAGTAGTTTCCACTGCCACCAGCCAAAACTCGATCAGGGGGGACGGAGACGTGCCCCCTCGACTAACAGACCCCGGGGCAATCGAATTGCCCCGACCAGTACGTCCGCAATATGATGGTTTGTACGAGTTTCTGTTAATAATTTGGGACTAGTAAAGCCAATGGTGACTTTACATGCCCTGGGAGACAGTAGTCAGTCCCAGGGTATGGAGTCTATGGTGGGGTGTCACTATGACACCCCTGTGTTACTGCACGGAGGGTGCTGTGTAACACACATAGGAAAAACACATGAGACCCTATGGAGTAAAGGACCCCATAGCTCATAAAACACATTACCAGTCAAAGGAATACCATTAATCATGTCCAAGAGTGGGAGGAAAAGAGTCTTACTCTTAGCAGGAGGAAAAAAAAATACTCCAGAAATCCAGCAAAGCTGCTGGGGGACTCACTAGGTTAGGAAATTCAGCCTAAAGAGAGAATTCTCCCTAACAGATACACCTGATACCTCGCTCATAGTAACCTGGGACTTAATAAAATCTATATTTATTTTTTTCTCATTTAGAAGTGCGTCCTTGCGTCTTTTCGCATAGCGTTTCACAGCTCACAGATGAGTCCTTTTAGACCGACGAGAGAAATAACCAGGATTGTCATCAGACTGAGGACATTTATTCTCCTCTTGTTTCATCAGATCTAAAGCTTTTACAGGAACCGTTGGACTGACCGGGAGGGTCAGTTAATTGGGCTAATTTTGAAAATTGGTGAGCAATTGTTAGGTTTATCTCATCGACTGATGCTTTGAGTTCTTTCAGTTCAGTGCTACATTGCAGATCTTCAAAATTGGTGGAATAATAGCCGGATGCAATGGAAGTGCAGGTGAAATGGGAATGATTGTGTTGGATATATTCAGTGTATCAGAACATTGCATGCTTTTTTCATTTGGAAATGATGGGGGTTTTATAAGCCAAGTTTTAATAAATTCATTATTAATAGTTCTTAAAGTGTCAGCAGCCATAATAAACCCTTCCATCCTATCCATTTTAGAGCACATATGATGCAACATCGCTTTTATTTCCTTCAATTCTAAATGAGTCAGATCATGCCCTTTATCAAGGAGATCCAGAATTTTGATTATCACTGGGAATGTTTCAGGGGAGCCATCTTCGTTGTTCTCTATTGGATTAGAGCCCCCGAAAGATTCAGACTGCAAAGGCATCAGCTGTACGTCAACAGAGTCTGGTGAATATGACAAGTGTGCAGGTGGAGAATCCTTATTTATATCCACGACTGTATCTTTATTAGCTTCATAAAAGTGGATATGGGTACTCCGAGATCAAGGTGTTAACGGAATTTTCCTTTTAACTGAGCCAAAGACCAAAGGCATTAACATACCAATAGAGCGGCCTACCTGCTCATCAAGAGCCGCCATATTCCGCATTGAGATGTTAAACTGTTCCTTGGCACGTAAACCGGCAGCCGGTGGTTCCGAGCAACTACTAATTACTTCACCAGGCCTCCTGTCTTCTGGACTCAACATATTCATGTGTGTAAAGGATTCTGAGAGTACAGAGACAGAAGTACCAGTAGGTTCTGTGGCATGTATCATTACTGCATGAGTTGAAAGACTAGTGTGGTTCATAGTGCTTTTAGAAGTACTAGAAACTAGCGCCTCTAACATAGCCGGTTCAACATAAGATGTCCTGTCGGGACATATAAGTGAGTCAATACTTGTGGATATTAGAGTGGCCGATGGTAAATCATTATAACGCCCGCTACGCAGCCCACTCGCCATATTCTTGACAACGTGGGCGGCAGTGTATCAAAAGCTAATGAATATCAGGTGTCAGCGAATGCAAGGTTTTTAAAGAAGGTAAATGCAGCTAACACAAGGCTTGCTTAGGGCCAGCTGGAATATTTATCCGCTCTTCGTCCGCTATCCATAAGAGGATCAGTAAGCAACAGCGTGATGGCAGGGCACCCTATAAGAATACACTAGTATCCAACAGATCGGCCCACAGCAAAAATAGAAGTATATTAGCAGTCAGAAAGTAGTTGATAACATTGCTGACAGCTGGCAAGCCTGGCGAGCCAGCGAAAAGCAAACCGTGCTACTTAGAGCACGTTGTAACGCTCACCTGAACTCTGCGGGAACCTTCTGGAACTCCAACTGACTTCTACCTTCCTGGGAACTAGACACAGAATTTCTGTGAAGAAAATAACAATTTTCCCTTCCTTAGTTTTCTCTTGTTAAATAGAAGGTAAAAACTGGTAACTATGGGACCAGCAATATCTCACCTTGGTATTTAATTTGTTGAGCTCTCCATCCTGTCCTATACAGGGGCGCAAGTCCTGAAGATGGGACACAGGAGAATAGTTTCTTTTATAAGGGGCTAAATGGGCACTATGGAGAGCAATTATCACTAGGAAGAAAGGAAATGACAGACACCCTATCCTAATTTGAACCTAAAGGGGCAATATGCTGTGGTGAGATGCGTGTGTAAAATTACAGAAAAACTTCCTCACTACACTGCATGACGAAATATAAAACCCCTGAAACAAATAGAAGAGTCAAAGAACTACTCGGTCGGAAACATGGAAACACCTTATCACTGTGCGTAATATGAACATGAGTGTGACCAAAAATATCTGACTAGAAAACAACTTCCAAGGCAAACTTCACAGAAAGGGCATGAACCCGCTAATAACAACGTAATACCCTGAAATGCGTGAGGGATTCTAATAACATTTATACACAATTCAATGTATCTGATAAGGCAGCAAAAACGGAGCAATTGCATTTGCACATCACTGGGAGTACTTGCGTGAGAGAAAACTGCCACGGACTGTGAGGTGAGGAGACCGCTATGACAGGACTCCGGACTATGGACTGTGACTGAGCCGGGAACGACAGCAAACTGGAAAATACAGGAAGGGAACTGATATCTAATTAATGTTACTCATGGAATGAATGATAATTATCTGTGGACAAGGAATATTGAGCTGTGACAGGAAACGGAGGTACGCGGCGAGCGTTCCATCTGAACTCAGACAAACGACGCGAAGCGCGAGCCTCCTGATGGGCGAGGCTTAAATAGCCGGCATATGAAAACAACTAGACCCGCTAGCTAACTGACCCAGAGGCACCACCTAGCGGCCATTAACGAAACTCCAACCAACCATTAACATGGGGAATTAGAATCAATAACCAGCTAGGGCAAATGAATTCCCTATGAACCTGCATCTCTTAGGACTAGTATGGGAAAAACTAACCTGTGGTCATGACACACGTATTAAATGCACGCACGTGCAGATGCGCGCGCCACACTGTTTGAGGGCTTCTGGATAGAAAGGGGTGGAGCCACCTAAACAAGCATAAAAATTACTGGGTTTCTGTAATATATAGCTGTTGGTAAATATTTTCGTTTTAGTTAATATACTTGTTTAAGCATTGATAATACCATAGAAGTCCCAAAGGTCCAATGAAAGAGAAGTGGTAGTTCACACGGCATCATCCAGAAGTGCAGAGCAGCGCCTGGTGCCAGCAAACAGCGCTACTTAGAGCGCGTACCTCACCCTTCTCAGTTTACAACCCCCTCCCCCAGGACGAGGGTCAATGAACTAGGCGGTAGAAAGAATCCCCATGGGAATACGAGGGCTATAATTCCTTATAACCCCTTTTCCCCAATCCTACCCATATATTTAGAAACTTTGCCCCCCCACCCTTTTCCTACACGAATACTTTCTCACACCGTGAGCAACAACGGACTAACACCAGAGCTGTATATCTGACACATACCAACACAAAGGTCAGGCAGAGTCAGGCAATTGCTGATAACTATACACACCTGACTGCCCTTTCTCTTCCCCATAGGGATAAAAGGCAAAGCACACAAGCACATTCTGAGCGAGGCCAAACGTACGAGGAAGCACCTACTCCAGAACGGCAGTTCAAAAGGAGGAGAAAGGCAGCGAGACCCGAAAGGACGACAAGGCGGGAATTGCCCTTGCCCTTTTCAACCCAGACCCGCAAAGCCTCAGAGAAGGGAATCATAATACCAGGAAGTATAGCTGGCGTATGGTGTGACAGATGTCTTCGGTACATAGGGCCCTCCTGCACCGATATCCAGAGTGGGGAGAAGCGCTTGCTGCCATGGTGCCGTCCTTAACTCTGAGTTCAACGCAGCCGGTCAGTCGGGGGGAACGGATAGTAGACCGAACTGTGCTGGGCCCAAGGTTGCAAACGGCAACATTGTCCTTGTGTATTGAACTTTAAAGAAAACCCAGTAAAGGTCCAGATACAGAGTGGTCTGGCCCCACATGGGCTCTCATTCGAAGGTCTCTGACTGGGACCTTTTTGTTGAAACTACAAGAACCAAGAGGCCTTAGGGGAGGCCAGTGGGAGGTGTCAAAGTGGTCATACATGGGTCAAGTAAAACCCCTTGTACAGTCGAAAGTCTTTGACACATTGAGGAAGCAAAGTAAACTGTGACTTTCTTGTGAACTGTGGCAGGTGTGAACCCGACGGAGGGATGCCGGGAGAAAGCTAGGGGAAGGGAACCCCCACTTTCTGATGAGATTGTGAAATTACGAACCAAGGCAAGTGTGAACCCGGCAGAGGGATGCCAAAAGAAAGCTAGGGGAAGGGAACCCCGCTTTTTCGGTAAGATGAAAGAATCATGAACTGGAATGGCTATATGAACCCGACGAAGGGATGCCAGGAGAAAAACTAAAGGAAGTGAATCCTGCATTGTGGAAGTGCAGTGAACTGTTGAAAGTAAGGTGAACTGGGTTAAATTGGCAAATGGATGCCTGCGAATTGGGATGAACAGTGATACACCCGTGAACATTGTGACGATAATTTGCTTGCCCGTTGTGCCCTGTTCCCCCGCTTCCCTTCTGTCTCTGTCCCCTCCGTCCCGGCAGGCCCTACGGCTAAAGCCCCCTTGGCAATGGGCGGCTCCTACCTTAGCGGCTCCCTGTAGTGTCTGCAGGTGTCCGCAGGGGACGCCATTCATCCTCATCCTGGTCAGTCCCACAGAGCTCCCCGTTTACCCCTTTCACCTAGCAGACTCTCATACTTAGGTGCGTTCTACCCATTTCTTTTTAATTGCACTGTCTCAGTATCTACAACTGCATTGTGTAACTTGGGCCTGTCTCCATCCATTCAGGATTCTCAAACCTAGGTGCGTTTTATGCCGTCTTTTGATTTTGCATTGCTATTGGTTCCTACACTCTGAGTATTGTCGTCTTGCCTAACTGCCCAACTGCGCTGCCTCTTGCTGTCTTGTCTGCTGCACCCTACCCTGTGTCCTTCCCTAGTGTTCTCCCCTCCCCTCTCCCTTCCCCCTCCCCCTTATACTCTATGGTACTCTCTGTCTCTCCTATTTTCTCTAACTGCTTCTCTATTGGCTATCCAGCCCTCCTCACTAAATATGGTAGGAAGAAGTTTAAAAAGGACATCCTGGTCTTCAATGCAGGCCTCCCTATCACTGACACCTATACCTGCCTCCTCCAGGCAAACTTTCACAGACATCCTCTTTGTCGTTCCCTCGCCTGACCTATGGACCCTTCATATGGTCTCTGTGCTCTCTCCCTTCTCCTCCTCTTCCATGAATGGTGGCACCTGGTGGGATGCCCTCCTGGCTTCCTTCCACTCCTCCAAGGTCATCATCAATGTCTATCCCACGCCTCATCAATTTCCTTTCTTCTCCTGCTGTCCCCTCCACCCTCTACACAACTCCCTCTCCTCCCTCTGCTACCTCCTCCTCGGTTACCTTGCCCTCTCCTTCCCTCTCCTTCCCTCTCTACCCCCCCTCGGGCTCCTTCTACACCTTCGCAGGGCGTACCTCTGATTTGTACCCCTCCCCGGAAGTCCTTCAAGGATGGCAAGCGTCTCCATATTGCCACGCTTAATTGTCGCTCAGCTGTCAAACACTCCTCCGACATCTGCCACCTTCTGGGGGAACTGGACCTCGATGTCCTTGGTCTCACCAAGACATGGTTCACGGTCAGCTCTGTCACCAGCTTTGACACTCTCCTCCCTGACGGCTACAAGATCCTCTCCGTGCCCAGGCCCAACCGCTCTGGTGGGGGTGTAGCCCTGATCTTTCCTGAGTGGATTCCTGCCGATGTCATTACTACGCAGGCCTACTCCTCTTTTGAATGCCTCGTCTGCAGGTTCTCTCTCTCTCTCTCCTAGCCTTCCCTTACTTTGGCTACTATCTATCGGCCACCTGGCTAGATCTCCTCCTACCGCTCTGAAAGGGCGGACCTCTCCTCTTCCCTCCTGGTCTCGACCCCTCAACTCCTCCTTCTGGCAGATTTCAACATCCACCTGGATGTCTCCTGTCCTCCCTCTGGACTCTTCCGTGACCTCTGTGACTCTATCTCGCTCTCTATTCTCCCCTCTGGCCCTACTATCTCTGCAGGGCACACTCTGGATGTTCTGATCTTGCCAGACCTTCCCCTATCTGCCTCCCTTACCACTCCTCTCTCCTGGAGTTATCACTTTCTCCTTTCCTCCCATCTCTCCCTCTACTCCTCAGGCCAAGCCACTTCCTTCACTGCCACCCATCTTCTTGGTCATCCGAGCCATGAAGCTCGTGTCAGTTGAGGCTTTCGCTGCCAGCTTCTCCCTCGTCCCCATTTGGCTGACTCCCACCCTGACACAGCCCTTTCCTTGCTCCACTCAGCTATATCTGATACCCTTGATATTCTTGCCCCTGTCATGAGAATCCGCCAGAAGCCCAAAGGCAAGTGCAACTCCTGGTACGACTCAGACCTCGTCACCCTTAAACGCAAGTTTAGGGTGGCTGAGAGCAAATGGTGTGCTTCATGTACATCCTCTGACAAACTGGCCTGTCGCCTGCTCCACAGGCAATAACGGCTCTTTGTCCACACTAAGAAAAGAGCTCACATCCAAGCCTGCATCTCTGCGGCATCCAACAACTCGGCTGAACTCCTTAAAATCTGCAAGGAACTGGCAATCCTGCCGCAGTCTTTACCTCTCTTGTCCCTTCCCAGGCCCTCTGCATGGCACTGGCTTCTCATTTCATCTCTAAAACTCAGGACACCCTGTCCTCTCTCTCCTCCTCTCCCCTTGCGCCCTCTACTCCCTGCTCTTCCTCCGTCCCTTTTTCGGCCTCCTCTCCTCTCTCCTTCTCTGCCTTTCCCCTGTTCTCCCCAGACAAGGTTTCTAGACCAGTCTGATCTATGCAAGTCTCGTCAAAACAGATTCAGCCCTGTTCCTCCAAAACCATCAAGGACCACATTGACTCCCTGGCTCCTGCCCTGGCCGACTTATGCAATCACTCCTTCGCCACTGGAGTCTTCCCTTCCCCCCTGAAGCACTCCCTTGTGCACCCTCTTCTTAAGAAACCCTCTACCGACCCATCCTGCCCGGCTAACTATCGCCCAATATCCATCACTCCCTTCCTGGGCAAACTCTTAGAAAAGCTGGCCATCTCCCAGCTCAATCATGACACTGAATCTGTTGGTTGTCTCCATGATCATCAGTCTGGCTTCAGAGCTGCCAGAAGCATGGAAACTGTTCTCGTGAACATCCGTGAAGACCTGCTCTCCACCTTGACTCCAACACCCGCTGTGTCCTCATCTTACTCAATCTCTCATCCGCCTTCCATACGGTCAACCATGCCATCCTGCTTAACCGTCTCTGTGATAACCTGGTGATCACCGGTCAGGCCCTGCCGTGGCTGACTTTTTTTCTCTCTGATCGACCCTCCCAGGTTCAACTTGGGTCCTTCCTCTCCTCTATCTTTTATCTCTACCTGTGGTGTTCCCCAGGGCTCTAACCTCTCTCCCTGGCTTTTCAACCAATACCTGACACTTCTTGCCCACTGCATTGCTGCACTCTGCCCCAACTTCCAGTGCAATGCGGATGACACTCAGCTCATTTTCAGGCTACCCTAAGGCACCTCTTCTCCCTCTCTCATCTCCAACTGTCTGTCCGCCATCCAGGTGTGGTGTGCCGCCAATGATCTCTGCCTTAATGCCAGTTAGACCCAGATTCTCCTCATCAGCACCCCCACACCCTCCTTTCCCGTCTTGGGGTCATCTTCGACTCCACACTCTCCTTCTCTCCTCCCATCTCCGACGTCTCTAAGAAGTCAAACTACCAGATGTACCTCCTCAGAGGTATTCTTCCTTTCCTCTCCTTCCCCCAGAAGCTCACCATCTCCAGAGCTCTGGTTATCTGTAGGCTGGACTATTGCAACAGGCTCTTTCTAAATCTGCCTGCTTCTACTCTCAGCCCTCTGCAACTCATCCAGAACAGGACTGCGAGACTTGTCCTTGGCCTCCGGCCCAGGGACTGTATCTCTCCAGGACTGAAATCTCTGCACTGGCTTCCTGTGGCTGCGAGGATTTAGTTCAAAACCCTCTGCATAGTCCACAAGGCCTTCTGGGGCCTGGGGCCTAAATACCTTCAACTCTCTCTTCTTAAATATCTTCCTTCTCAAGCTCTTCGCTCATCCACCTCCAACTCCCTCAGGGTCATTTACTTCTCCAAGCAACAAGTTGGTGGTAGATCTCTCTCTTCGGCTGGGGCCTCCCTCTGGAACAGCCTCCCTGCCCCCTTGAAACTTGAGGAGAACCATCTCTGGTTCCGGAAGCACCTCAAAACCTTTCTCTTTGCTTCTGCTTTCTCTCCTCCTCTCACCTGCTGATTTCCTGGCTGAAACTGCACTGTTTACCTGGCTACACTCTGATCTCGGGCCCAGGTACCCTCCCCCGCCAGTCGCACACCTGCACTGCCTTCCTGTCAACCCCCGCACTTGGGGACTGTTTCTGTATCCCTACAGGCCCACTTCTAGCACTTGACACCTGATGCCTGCACTTACCCTCCACGCTTGCACTTGCCACCTGCTGGCTGTACTTATTGTTATTTATTCTATTATTCCATGTACTGCACTGTCCCTCCCCCCCAACCGCACTTTCCCCCTTCTCCCACCCCACACTTTCCTCCTTCTCCCACCCCACACTTTCCCCCTTCCCCCCCACCCCACACTTTCCCCCTTCCCCCTTTCCCATGCACTTGCACAATCTGAATGACACCTGGCCTAGTAGGATCGTTGGGTAACAGGAGGGACAGCCCTATGGCAGGCAGGACTAAATGGGCTGGAGAAACAGTGTGCACAAGGGGTTTGTCCTGACCTCAAAAATGTAATTGCAATCAATTCTTGCAATAGTTATTCAAACCTTTGACGAGAGCCGGGTGGAACAAAATTAGAGTTTGGTCACTGGGAGAAATACATCCATACACAAGAGTTTTGCTAAATCCGCCTTTTTTTTATTTGGCTTTTTCTGACGAAGCACTACTTGCAGATTTGTTCTCACATACTGTCTGAGCACTTTTTTCTTCCTTTACAAAAAATACATGTACCTACATTTATAGCCAAATAAAAAAAACACGGTTGTAGCAAAACTGTTTTGTATGGATGGATTTCTCCCAGTGACACAAACTCTAATTTTATTCCACTGGGCTCTCGTCAGAGGTTTGAATAACTATTGCAAGAATTGATTGCAATTACATGTTTGAGTTCAGGACAAACCCCTTGTGCACACTAGTAGGATTGTTGTCTGTCTTCCCTCTGTTCCCCCTCCTTTGCTTCGTCACGCCTTGAAACACTTGTGTAGAGGCACGTTATAAATGCCTTATCATATCATAAGTGTGAACCCGGCTGAGGGATATCCACAGTGAATGGTTGATTAAAAGGATATTGAGACTCTGGAATGGTACAAGATGATGATATTATGAATGAAAGGCCGTAGTGAACCCGACTGAGGGAGGCTAACACCGAGAGATGGATCAGAGACCGGCTGAGGGGGATCCAAGGGCGGAGAGTAATCGCCCAACGTGAAGAGTAACCGAAGGAACTTTTTGTGTGTTGTTTATGATCCATCTGGCTCTCTGAGGCAGGAGACTTTGGGCAACAGAGACTTGGCCACAGATGGTCCTGATATTGTTGAAAGGAACTGTAAGCTTGTGCTGGAGAAGCCCAGGAGTGTGCTGTGCTTAGGAGTCCTGCCTTGTCCCATGCTAAAATGTGGGGAAGGGAGAACCCAGCCATAACATCCTGACTCATCATTTTGCGAACACTTTCTTTTCTTGTGAACATTATCCCACACTATTTTGTAGCATAACGGTAAGGATTGGCAATAGTTTTCTTTTTGTGTAGGCCCTTTTTATTTGACTAGACTCTACTTGTACTGTATTATTATTTGATGGTGGTAGTTTGCTGCGATCTTAGATTTAGGTTTAGATTTGATGTTTTATCCTCCCCCATTATACAGTTTAATAAACACCATTGAACTGTGATCACTTGTGTCTGTCTTTACTATTGCCAAAGTGGCTTATGGAGTTTCTTACATGAACAGAACTCCTGGTCCCCTAAGTGGTGTCTCTCCCAGTGAGGTCCCACTTGCCCAGACCCGGCTCTTGCGGAGCAGACTCGCCTCCCTAACCTCAAAGGGGGAGGCTCCCTCTTGGGGAGAAGGGATGAATACCTTTGATTCGTCAGAGCAGGCTAATATGCAGAACTTGGATGGAAATATATATATATATATGTATAATTGCTTATCCTTCTCCCCGGTACACTAAATTAAAAAATGTTGTTCACTTGAAAGGCAATTATACACACACTCAGTTAGATTATAACATGGCTCTTTATGTCGGTTTATTCACCCATAAAGCATACATAAATGATAAATGCAACAAAAAAAGTAGATTAGATGGAATACTTCACCGGTGGCAAAGTTGCACAGTACGCCTTCATCTCTTCCAGAACTGCACTGGGAAACTCCAAAACAGGTGAACAGAGAGATTTGTGCTTAACGGGCAATAGAAAGTGATACGTCTATCCTTTCCCCGAAGCTTCTTCTGATCTCATAATTTGGTGCTCTCCAATTTAAACCTCCCACAAATGCAGGACAATATTTTTCCAGAATGTTCTGACTTTCCAAGTTCACCTGTTGCTAGCCTCTATGGGCATTCGGCTGAAATGGCACATTGAAAACTCCAAGAGGCAAACACTTCACTTTCTGATGGGAGCGCGAAAGACAACATAACTTGCTTTCGGCTCCTGCAATGTTATCAGGCACCTTTATTCAAAACAGTCCTTGAAGCACTGCAGAGTAACATAGGTGAGGAAAACATGTTTTTCTAGTGACTCAATGAATGCAAACAGTATTCAGACTTCCATTAAATGCAGATCTCACTGAGGAAGATAAATATCAATTGCTGCTCTCGGGTCACCCAGAATGCATTTCATACAGGCTGTTTTAGTCAGACAATTCAAAAAGCATTGCATTCCACCCTTGGTCATTTGACTTCCATAACTCAGTGGCACTAAAATCGGCTTCTGAAACCAACAAAGCATTATAACTAAACTAGAACTACATTGAACACAACAACAAACTATGTAAATCAAAACAATTATAGAAATACAAGCAAAAGCATAACGTACGTTTCCACTAATATCTGGAATCCAACCAACTAACCAACCAATCTCACCAATTCACAGAGTGATAAAGTGTTACTTGCTTTGTTAAATCCTTCAAATTTTGGATGTGGTTTTGCACAGACTGGGAATGGTCACTTAAGTTAAAACACATTCCTTCAAATGCGTTACAACCTTAAATTATGTTTCAATAACAAATAATCTATAGCAGCTCTATTCTGTAATGCTGCTTTTCTCATAGCTTTGCTATCTAGAAACAATTCTTCTAAGGCTTGAGAGGTATGATTCAATCCTTCCACTACTAAACATGCAAACTTAATCAAAGATGTATAGCCCCCAGCAGCTAATCCCCAAACACCCACCAATAACTATGCAAGAGCTAGCACTTCAGATTCCAATAACAAATGCACATTTAAATCACTGTCTGGGGATAGCCATATAGATTCAAAAACAGATCTTTTGAGTCTAGGTAGTGCTAGCTGCAAAGGAAACATTATAAGGGCTAGTCGTGTTAGTGCACATGGTCCTCCAGAAATGTTAGCTGGAATGTAAGAATAGGTTATATTTCCACAGGAAAAAAGCCATCCTACTGCAGGTTTTATGTGATTCAAATGAATAACAGCTACAACTGTTTGATTACAAATCATGGTGTTATCAACGTTGGTGCATCTGATTTGAAATACGTGAACAGAACTGCTCTTCAAACACAGTCTGGTTAATTTCTTTGGTCATATCCAATTGCTCACATTTGCCAACCTCTTCTGGCTGACAAGTCATTCTGAAACAAACATCACCTTGGGTAATATTGTGAGTACTTGGGTTAAGGTTCTCAATTTTTGGTTGGTTCTTGACAGAATTTGAAGTATTCATAGATCGAAAACGACTGTTGTACATCATTGTCTGGCACTTTAGAGTCAATACTTCTCATGCAAGATATATCCACATGTTCTCCGTTTGGGCATGCATCAGTGAATATATTTGTTGTGCAGCTCATACTTGGTTGTTGTGGCTGGTGTGTTGCCGACGGCAACAAGTAACTCATGAACATCATTCCTCATCATCGTCAGACTCACATTGGTTGGCTGCGTAAATGTGACAACTTGTTTTTGTTTCAGTGTGTATTTTGACCCTTCCAAATGGATTCCATTTAGTGTCAGAATTATACCAGCCAGGCACAGAATCTGTAAAGCAAACCCAGAAAAGAGATATCAGTGTTGACATTTATCAGCAGGTACATAGTCCCCTTTCTCTCTGCCGGGCACCATTACTATAATTACTTAGTCCTTGACTGATGCTATTACATCTGCGGGTACGGGTGGGCCACTTGGTTTTTCGACCCACACCTTTGCACCCGGTACCATGCAGTCTGATGAGCCAAAACCACGGTCCCCACAAGTAGTTAACACTCGAGTGGGCTCCCCTTTTCTGATTATGGACAGTTTTACAGGCATGGCCATCAATTGGGCTATCCTGTCTCCTACATGGATAGGCAGTATATGGTCTCCACTGTTCATTAAAATGACTTTGATTTCTCCTTGATAGTCAGCATCTGTCACTCCTCCCAGTACTTGAATGCCCTTCAATGCTAATCCAGTTCTAGGGGCAATCAATCCCATGTGTTCTGTCGGAATTTGTACTCCAATCCCAGTTTCAATGACTATTCTACCTCTGGATTCTAATCTGATTTCTTTATGAGCATGCAAGTCTACTCCTGCAAATTCTGGAGTTGCACGGTATGGTGCTAAAGCACCTGGCATAACTTCCCAGTAAACCAGAGTTTCTGTAGCTGAATTAGGTTGCATCTGCACAGCAAGTATTAACAGGCGCATCAAGGTGTTTCATTCTCGGTCAGTGGCTGATTGTTAAGGATTTGCACAGCATCAAACACACAATCACGCCAGCCTACTAAACTGCTGTTGCCTAATTTGCGGTTGTATACTAATTGACCTTTTCACAATTGACCTCGGGAGAATTGACCTCGGGAGACTTGACCTAATTTAGAAGGTCAATTAGGACATATATGCAGGGGGGAAACCCCCCGCAAATCCCCACCCAATCCAAAACCCCCTGCAACCCCCCACCCAATCCCCTTATATTATTTATAATCCAAAACCAACCCAATACAAATATAAAATAGCTAAAATAATATAAAGGTCAATTGAGCAGAAGGTCAATTAGAACCACTATAATTAGGTCATTTGTGCAAAAGGTCCATTTAAAAGGTCAATATGGGTAATACATAATTTGCGCAAGTTTTCTTTCAACAAACCATTAATTCTTTCAATCAAACCCGCCACTTCAGAGTGATATGGTACATGGTAAAGCCACTCAATGTTTTTCTCCTGACAAAACTCCTGAATCAATTTGCCTTTGAAATGTGTTCCATTGTCACTCTGAACTTGCAAGGGCACACCATAATACAATATGATTTGATCTAACACCTTAATAGTGTTCAATTGTGTGGCCCTCTTGCATTGAAGCACCATCAAATATCCTGAAAAGATATCCGCAATGGTACATGCATATTGGCAACCTTTACTAATTGGCATAGGTTCGATATAATCGATCTGCCAGATTTGACCCAGTAACTTGCCTCTTCGCAAAGTGCCCTGGACAATATGACAGATGGGTGTATGCTGCTGGTGTTGACACACAGGACATTGTAAAATGATTGTTTTCACTACCTCTAATGTGATATTAACCCCTCAAACCTGTGCCTACCTGCAGGTATCTTTTTCTACCACGTGTCCACAATTCTGGTGAATCCACTTGGCCAAACCATCCAAATCATCCTTCTGAGACTGCGTCCACAGATTAAATTTTGGGTGTGTTCATCTGCAACAGAATTGAACCAATGTTCTAATGAGTCAGTAGTACAGTGTGCATCCACGTGAAACACTGTTACCTCACTTTGTGATAGTATTTCCCAGATATCTTGCCACAGTTCCTTTCACTACAATTCATTTGAATTAATTTTCCACCCATTCTTTTGCCATGTCGGCAGCCACACAGCGAGCCCATTGCCTACTGATCATGAATCTGTATACAAATGGCATTGACCAGGTGTTTGTTTCAAAGCTTCATATGGTGCATAGGGTTCTGCAAACGGACTGTTTGTCTCTTTCCCTGATGTTGTTAGGATCTTTTTTGTCTAGGGATTATATGATACTGCTTTCCAGTAGAACTCAGTTCCTATGTGGGGAGCAGAGCCATCAGTGAACCTGGCATGCTTTGTCTGCTCTACCGTCAAATCCCCATAAGGTACTACCCATTTCACTGGAGACTCATGTACTTCTGCCACTTCCTGTGTTATGTCATCTACAGGTGTTATATTAGCCACTTGTTCATGTAGTTTTGCAACCCACCCTTCCCTGATTTTTCTCTGTCTTGTATGTATCATTTCCATTTGATTATACTGGCTTCTTGAGTGTGACCTATCATGTGTGTCTTAGGAGATCTCAAGACCCACTGCCTAATTGGGATTTCGGGTCTGATCAGTACATCATGGCCCACTGTCAATTGTTCTGTAGCAATAAGCTCCCAATAGCATGCTAGCAATTGCTTCTCAAATGGAGTGTACTTATCACTCGCTTCTGGTAATTTGCGACTCCAAAATCCCAAAGGAACTTGCTTATTGTCTTGCTTTTGCCACAGAATCCAGTTAGCATAATTTTCTTGTGCACATACATTCAACTCCACTTCTGACTTCAAAGCCCACAAATCAAGCACACGCTGCACTGTTTCCTTTGCCAAATCAAAAGCTTGTGTCTGCTCCTCGCCCAACTCAAATTTATATGTCTTTTGTGTCACTTTGTAAAGTGCAGCCAGGATTTGCTCTAAATGTGGTATATTCTGTCTCTAAAATCCAAACAGCCCTATGAATTGCTGGGTTGTATATGAATTGTTCGTTTTACAACTGTTCGAATTACAATTGACCTTTTCACAATTACCCGAATTGTGATGGTCAATTGTAACATATATGTGGGGGGAAACCCCCCACAACCCCCCACCCAACACCAAACCCCCCAAAACCCCTATATATATGGTCAATTGTGAAAACGTCAATTGTGACCCTTTAAATTCGGTCAATTGTTCATTCGAACAATTGTAAACGAACAATTTGGGTAATACCGAATTGCTGAGCTTGTTTCTTGTTCACTGGGGTGGTAAATTCAAGTATCTTTTATCTGCCTTTTGCATTATCTCTCAGTGTTCATTGTGCCATTGAGTTCCCAAAAATATCACTCTTAGCTGGCCCTTGAATTTCGTTAGGGTTAATGTCCCAGCCTTCCTTCTTCAAGCCGTCAATGATTGCTTCCAACTGATTTTTTTCACACTGCGCTTATCTTTGCCCTGAATCAGAATATCATCAATGTAATGTGAGATTTTTATGTCAGGTTTACATGTATTCTGTCTAAGTGTTCTGCCACCAGCCGGTGAGAGAGGGTTGGGCAATGCAAGTACCCCATAGGCAATCTAGTGAAGGTGTAATGACGGCCACCCGAAGAAAATGAGAACGGCTCCTGGCAATCTTCGGCAATTGGCACAGAGAAAAATGCATTTGCATTTCTGTATGTTCTCAATCAAGGCAACCGTGTCTAGCACTGCAGGAACTAGAGGGGGAGTGTATTTATTCAACTCCCTATAGTTCACAGTCATTCTCTAGCTTCCATCCTCTTTTTTTCACAAGCCAGACAGGATTGTTCCAAGCAGTAGAGACTGGCCTTAATACTCCTGCCTCTACATATTCTTTAATGGTATCTGAAATTTCCTTATGACCACTGGGAATGCGGTATTCCTTCATAGACGCAAAAGGCATGTGCACCGGAGGGAATTTCAATTTGGCTGCAATCACTGGAGTACAGGTCAATGCATTCACTCCAAACTGAAATGTTTTGCCTCCTAGTCCTAGAGTCAAGCCTTCCAGAATGTCAAAGCCAATGATGTAATCAGGTATTTCAGTTATTTCAAATTGCCTATTTTCATATCCACTCCTGTCCATTCTGCTGGTGTCTCTTTACCTCCCAGCCCAGTAATTGTAAAATGTCAACCTTTAAATCTTGAAGGATTTCCATGAATCAATGAGACCTCTGCCCCGGTATCATTCAAAACTTTGACCTCTTGTGTTTTTCCAGGCTTCCAAAGTATCTTAACATTAACATGAGGTTGTCTGTCTACTTTTATAGGAGCTGAACCTGCTGGGACTTGGCCATAA
Organism: Ambystoma mexicanum; assembly: GCF_040938575.1. Taxonomy (NCBI): domain Eukaryota; kingdom Metazoa; phylum Chordata; class Amphibia; order Caudata; family Ambystomatidae; genus Ambystoma; species Ambystoma mexicanum. Next base: position 433,160,545 of record NC_090931.1, on the reverse strand, counting down.
TCCTAGTAAAATCTGAAACAAGTGTGCTCAGACTCAGCCTCTCACATTGCACTCACTGTTTTTCTCAAATCAACATATATTGGCTGGTACTGGGAAGGTATCTCCATGGACCCTTCTCCCTGCTCCTCCTTGGGAGGCGCTGAAGGTGAAGTGTCTTTTTTCTGTTTGGACACCACCTGTCTCTTAACTTGTTTATAGCGCTCTTTACCCGCAAGCCCTCTCTTTTTGTACAACTCATACATTTCCCTGGTTTCAATACCATCAATCTCCTCCCGTGGCACACCATCATTCAACAATGCCAAAATCATGTCCTTTCTTGACACTCGGGAATCTCTGCTATCTTGTCACCTGCAATCTGTTCTTCCCTCACTGCACCCCTCTCTCTTGAGGTCTATCCTCATCTTTGTCCCATTCACCCAGATCTGACAATTGCTGAATGGCATCCAGTGCTTTATCAGTTGGTGTACCAGTCATGACCACTGACGGGGTCATGATGACACTCATATGCCGGTGGGGCAGTTCTGATAACCATATTTCTGGTCGACACGGACAATGGCACCACTCCCATATGCACCGGTTCATGTACATGAACTGCTTCTTTCATATCATGTTCTCTGATTTTTTTAACTGCATCCCTTTAAAGTATACCAGTTGTTCTCTTCAGTGGGCCAATCTGTGCTAATAGGATATTTGCGATTGCACCCCTGAGCTGCTAGGTGCAACAAAGACACCTTTTGAAGCCTGACCATTTGCATCTGGTGGAGGCCCAGCCCGCAATACCTCCTGTATATTGGTGTCAGTAGATAGAGGCAGGAGGTATGGGGAATTTGTGAAATCTACCAACATGCCCCCAGCCCTGCCATCATACAGGCGTACCAACAAGGTGAGTAAGGGCTCCCCTGACTTTGGTTTCAATTTAGCAATAATCTCACCCACCTCCTGCTGTATGTAATCTTCCGGTGTGGTCAAATCCACAACACCTCTACCAGGATTGTGTGGGTCTTCCCATCCTGTTTCAGCGTACATTCTGCCTTCACTTCAGGACTACAATCTGATTCACTTGAATCCCATAGATCACCATTCCCAAAAATCTGGATCCCAATTTTCTTCAGCAGTGGCAATAACTGCAGTCAGCTTACATGTGTTTACATTGCCTATATGCTTCCTATATTTATATTTGGCAACTCTGACAGCTGCTCTTTCAGCAATCCCCTGATATGTAGTGGCCTTGTCATCCCACACTTTTTACTGCAATTGCTGCATTAGTGAAATGTGTTTCTCAGCAGCCAATTCTTTCTCTAAACGTAATACATCTGCTTCTAGTTATAAATTTCTCTGATGCATTCTCCTGTAAGCATGTAGTAGGACCCAGCCCGCCTCCCTACTGCAGCAAATTCCATTTCCTTCCACTCTGAAATCTGATGTAAACAAGTAAACAAGAAACAATCTCATTGGGCTCCGCACTGTTTAAAGATTAATCTCACGGTTCATTTAACCCAGTGCTACAAGCCCATTCTCTAGGTAATGTATCATACGGACCTTTAGTCCAGCCAGGAATAACAGAATCACAAGAATCTCTGCCAGCAGAACAATCCTTATCACACTTCTTAAAGAATGCATAATTACAGCAATTTACAACAATCTATGTTCAATGAATAATTCACTGCAGTCTGAATAAAGCCACGCAAAGCAATCGCACACAAAACGCTGATCAACCCAGCTAAGGTCTTGCTGCCAAAACCACAATACATCTTGCCTTCCAATGTACAGCACAGATTTTGGATGCCTGGAATTTTACAGCACAGGCAGCCAAAAATGTGCGATGCCAAATATTTTGCTTTCCCTAAAAGTGCATGGATATATGTATATTGCTTATCCTTCTCCCCAGTACACTTAATGAAAAGACTTTGTACACGTGAAATGCAATTATACACACACTCAGATTATAACATGGCGCTTTATGGCCGTTTATTTACCCATAAAGCATGAATAAATGCAACAAAAATAAAAGTAGATTAGATAGAATACTTCACTGGTGGCACAGTTGCGGAGTACGCCTTCATTGCTGCCAGAACTGCACTGGGAAACTCCAAACCAGGCGAACAGAGAGATTTGTGCTTAACGGGCAATATAAACTGATATGTCTATCCTTGCCCCGAAGCTTCTTCTAATCTGGTGCTCTCCAATTTAAACCTCCCACAAATTCAGGATAATATTTTTCCAGAAATTTCTGACTTTCCAAGTTCAGCTGTTGCTAGCCTCCATGGGCATTCAGCCAAAATGTCACATGGAAAACTCCAAGAGGCAAACACTTCCCTTTCTCATGGGAGCGCGAAAGACAACATAACTTGCTTTCGGCTGCTGCAACATTATCAGGCACCTTTATTCAAAACAGTCCTTGAAGCACAGCAGACTAACAAATAAGAAAAACATGTTTTCCTAGTGATTCAAAGAATGCAAACCATATTCAGACTTACATTTAATGCAGATCTCACTGAATAAGAAAAATGTCCATTGCTGCTCTGGGCTCACCCAGAATGCATTTCGTACAGTCTCCATGCTTTAGTCAGACAATTCAAAAAGCATTAGAGGTCTTGGAAGCGTCTCTAACAAGTTCTCCTCCTTAGGTTGCTAGCAAAGGGACTGGGTTGTGGAACCTACCCCTGAAGGCTGCTTCCTGTTTGATTTCAAGCTAGCTAGACCATCCACTTGGTGGTCCTCAGATTGTCACTCCCTGGCCCTTCATTTAGGGTGGATTCCCTCAGCCTCCCTGTCCTTTGTTCAAGAAGGTTGAGGCCTTGTTGGGGGCTGGCTGAGTGCCACTTGACTTTCCCAATGAAGTTCAGGCCCTTCTGTTTTGCTCTGTAGATTTATAGGGGATTCTTGTCCTGTGCAAGGGGAGCTAAGCGTGCAGGCTCTGCCAGCCTCATCGGCCAACTTCTCCTTTATTCACTTAACATGGTTTCAATGTTTTGAGCCCGCGCCTTCAGAGCATTGCATAGTGGAGGTAATGAGATGACTTCCCCAGGCCACATCGGCCCAAGCGTCACATGGCTTGTGTTGCAACCCAGTCCCCATGAGGACCCCATCATCCACCAGTTAGGTCAGACAAAGAACTTTGCCACACACACTATAGAAAGCCCTATCAGCCCACTAGTAGATGTTATGTTATGTTACTTTGCATTTATATAGCGCCTTATGTACCATTGGTATGATCTCAAGGCGCTGGTAGGTTGAACGCCCTTAAGAACCGTTGTTCAAGTCAGTAGAGAGAGAGAGAGAGAGATAGAGAGAGAGAGGCATAAGGTGTGTGTGAGCACCGAATATGTGTGCAGCAGGTGTGGCACTCGTATGATAGCTGCTTCATAGCGGTAGGTGTGGTGGTTGGGAGATCAGGAGTATGTGATTGTTCTGGCAGGTCGATACCAGACTGATTCTGGCTGTGTTAGGCCTGAAGAGAACGCCTATGCTGGCGGGTGTGCAGCCAGCTGTGTTTAGTTAGGATGATGTGGAGTATGTGGCAGGTGTCAGTATGAGAACAGCTATACCGAATGTGTCATAGTATTGCTGTGTTCTAGTTCAGTGGTGGTGCATAGAAGAGAGTTAGCGTGGTGATGTGATATGGTGGTTTTCAGTAGGTGCTTGAGATCGAGCACACATCTGAATTGTTTATTCTGTCTGTTTTATTCAAACAGTCTGTTCAGTTGGCTTTGTCTGTTCACCTCCATCCGTTGAGTCAATGCCATCCATGGTGACTACTCCATGCACTCCAACCGTTACATGCATTCCAACTGTTCCATGCACTCCAACCATCCCATGCCGTCCCATGCACTCCAGCCGTTCCATGCACTCCAGCCGTTCCATGCACTCCAACCATTCTTGCACAATGTCCATTCCATGCGCTCTATCTGTTCCATGCATTCCTTCTGTCGCATGTACTCCCTCAAATCTATGCACTTCATCTGTTCAATCAGTTCCATGCATTCAATCCGTCCCGCCTACTTCATCCTTTCTGCACACTTCATCCTTTGCGCACACTTCATCCTTTGCGCACACTTCATCCTTTCTGCGCACTTCATCCTTTCCGCGCACTTCATCCTTTCCGCGCACTTCATCCTTTCCGCACACTTCAACCTTTCCGCACACTTCATCCTTTCCGCACTTACCACCACCACACCTCACTTACTAACAAGGAGAGTGCCCCATGTCCCGATTGTACTCCGTATTTACATCCATCAACTCAACCATCAGACTTACAAGGGACGGATTATAATAGTCATGTAAAACAATAACAATATATAAAGTGTCACAAGACACGAATAGCCGCAATCACTGGTCTTGCATGCAATTTGTATTGAACTGGTTGCGCAATAATAAGATCGGACACCAAAGTTAAGAGATTCAGTAAAAGCAGCCAAACAGCTAAGGTGTCCTTTCACCATTCATTTATTTGTATCGATTCCTGAAAGAACCTTTACAAAACACAATATAATCACATATAACTTAACAATCCTAAAAACATCTAATACAATACATAGATATCATAACATTCCATATATATTCCATAAAATACAACTTAATTTCATTTAATATATATAAATTCCAAACATATCACTAAATAGGTTTCCATCATACATTCCTTTCACTCTACCATCAAACGCACAGATATCAGGCTCCAGATTTGAAACAGGGCCATATGCACTGACTCCAGTTCAGAATTTAAGCAAAAATCCTAAAAAAGCATCAGTTTTGATGGCATCATAGCTTCCCACAAACTGACCCAGAATTGTCATAAAACAAGGCCCCAGCAATGGACAAAGTGTCAGTACATGCCAAAGGGATTCAATGTTCAGCCGGGACTTATATATTTGGCTTAGTCTTTCATCCTGTGGTATCTTAGTAAAAGCACCTTGCAGCACTGACAATGGCAATTGGTTTACCCGAAGTTTCAGTACAAAACTAGGACATTTCAAAAGAGATTTCTGCGTTTTAAAATATTGAAGGCTAATCCCATTTACATACTTATAGTTGCACAGTGATTCAAGATCAGAATAATTGTTTAACCAATCCTATTTCGTAAGCTTGTTTTTGAATATAGTTTTCAGGATCTCAAAGTTTGTGCCATGTTTAAAATCGGGAAACCACACAATGCTTGAAAAACACTCCTCGTTCAATTCCAGAAAGTTGTGTGTATCTGCCGTATCCTACGTCATGCACACATATTACAACAATGGACATTTCGACAGAGATCTGGATATTCTAAACAAAGATAGGCCATAGGTGTAGACCGAGGAAGGCTCAGGAGTTTCTTTCAGAACACTCCTTCTACAGCATTTAGCCATGACAGATCACTCATAGCTAGCGCTTCCAATCCATAGAGTATAGCTGGGACAAAGCTCTGTGTGTAAAGCTTACAGATCCCTTCAACTGAATAGCCCACAGTATGCTTAGAAAATGTATGTATTGCAAGAGTTAGCTATCTAGCCTTTCTTTTCTTACCATCAATAATAGTGCTATGATCCCCATCCGCCTTCAATTAGAGTTCCAAATATGGGTAATTATACACGTAGTCTATATTATGAGAATCTCCTGCAAATTGACTCTGTTTATCTTGCCTCCAGACACCAGCACCATCTTGGTCTTGCTTGTATTGATTATTAAATCATTTTGATTAGCATATTTGATGAGTTCCCTAAATTTGTTTTTAACCCCTGTTAAGGTTGTCTGCATACAATAGACTAGCTATGTGCTGAGATCCTGTTTTGATGGACATCCCTCCACTGTCAAAAGTTGGCAGGGTAGATCTGCCAGGTAGAAATTAAATAACAGGGGGGCCAGTACACACCCTTGCCTGATCCCCATGTTAACCTCCACTGGGGTTGTCAAAGTTCCAGAGTTGTCCAACCTTACTTGTACGCTATTACTAGAGGAAGGTGAATTACAATGGACAATAGCCATTCAGGACATCCCCATCGACAAAGCTTCTGCTATAGGCGAGCTCGGCTTACGGTGTTGAACGCTGCACTGAAGCCCACCCAGATCAAATATAATACGGGTTCTCTTTTTTGGCAGCCTCGCTTAACAGCATATCCATAAACGTGATGGTATGTGTGGTTGCTGAACCTGGACGAAAATCTGTTTGCGTATAATGTAATATGTTATTCTCATCGGCCCATGACTAGAGGGCATGTAGGACAAAATTAGTGAACTACTTACCAGGAACATCAAGTAAAGATAATAGTATGTAATTCTCCATCACCCTTTTTGTATACAGGTAGTAGGATAGCCTGAAGCCATGTTACTGGGACCATTTTTTCTTTGCAGACCGTCTCAGATAAAATGTTCAACATTCTGGGCCACACCCATGGGTCTGCTTTAAGTACCGCGTTCGACAACCCATTAGGACCTGGTGCTCAAGATCCCTTCAACCTTACAATGGCAGTATACATATCCACACTAGCATTTCAATAGCTAGAGCAACTATTCTATCAAGGTTGGCTTATGGTAATGCCCTTATGTTAGGAGCCAACAAAGGATACGTTGCCAAGTAATCCAAAACAGCGCAGTCAGTATCATCAAGAAAAAATCTAGAAAGGAACACATCAACGAGGACAGAAGGAACCTTCATTGGCTAGCTGTGGAGGACAGAATTCTATTCAAATCCAACACACGGAGGTATGAAGGTTCCACCATACCTTAAAAGTAAATTGGTTACGAATGAGCCAAGATGCGCACTCGGGTCAGAGTCAAAAGGCCAAATTGAGATAACTAGGGGTAAGAAAGCAAATGGTTTGGGCAAAGCATTCCACATTAAGGCCGCCACGATGTGTAACAATCTTCCCCTCCCTATCAGGTTAGAACAGAATTACACAAGCTTTCGGAAAAAACTCAAGATCCACCTCTTCAAATAAATCACTGCATACTAGACATTAACCCCAACCAATTACTGAAGCAAATAGTCCAGTGATTGTCTTTTGTCCAAATTGTCTATATGTAAGCGCCCGTTGCTTGCGAGCTAACTGCACTATATATATAAATAAATAAAATAAATACAGTAGACACATATTTGGAATTTTTGTTCATTCCATTTCCACTCGGGTATAGGGTTTAGCATAGAGCATTGAGTGTCCCCCTTGGCTTTAGTCAATATTTGCCATATTGTCCTAGCTTTCCCACTGCAAAGTGCAGGCAACATCTGCTGCCCCTGCACATTCAAGGCAGAAAACCTTCTTTGAATGGATTGTGTCCTTCAACGTATTCCTCATCTATGACATGTGATGTCCACAGCTGTGCTGCTTCGGAAATTTTTTCGGCAGAGAGCATCCTTGTGTCGATGGCGTTGGGTCGATGTCCCTTGGAGGCCTCCGTCGAGGGTGATGTCATCGGATGTTATAAGTAGCATGCACAGCACCCGCAGCCTCAGTTCTGTTTTTTCCACAAATGTGTTTGCTTCGAGTCTTCAACTTTGTACTGTACGATTATGTCTTCTTCCATTCCGACAACCCCGCAGTCTGGCTTCAAGAAATGTCGGGACTGCGGGTCCAAGATGTCCATCACAGACCCGCACCGTATGGCTTGTGGTACCTGGGCGAGGACCATGCCACGGACGACTGCTCGAAGTGCCAGTCGTTGACTGCCAAGGCCTTGCGGGAGTGTAAGGAGAAATTAAAGGTAGGCTGTGTTTCCAAACCCCGTAAATCCAAATCGGCTGGTATGTCGACCGACGAGTCGAGAGAGTCTCCTCGTCGAAACACCTCCAGAAGATCTAAGTCCCGGAGTGGTTCACGCCACTCGTCCTCTTTGTCAAGGCGGTCCCGGAAGCGGCATCACTCTTCGCCTTCCCCGTCCTCTTCGGATGACAGATACGCAAACAAAATGTAGTGCCCCACTAAATCCTCTACCCCCCGAGGGATGGGAGGCTTTTCGGGAGCAAATGATAGAGATTTTTCAGTCTCACGGCACAGTTCCGTCTGCGCCTTCGGTTGAAGCCGGCAAGGAACAGTCTTGGTCCAATGCACGTGTGCCCTCGGGCCCGGGCAGTCGGCGCGATAAACATCGGGAGCCTTCGAGGTCCTGTTCGGACAAGGTTTCAGGGGATTGCCAGAGACATTCCAGGTCGCAGTCCTTGTCTCCCACGAAACCATCGAAGCCTGAGAAGCTGTCGAAGGTGTCGACGCCATCGGTGCCATTTGGCTGAGGCTGAGGGAGCCGTGCTACCTCGGGCTGAGCCGGATTTGTAGCACCCCTTCCGCCAGGTCCTGTACAGCTAACAAAAAGGGTCTAATCCCCCTTTACCAGAATAGCCTCTGACATTTCCACATCATGTTGTATAGCTTGAGAACCAGCCCCCAGGAGCCAACTAGTCGGGGTGCCAGTAGACTTCTGGCACCCTACACGCCTTGTAGTAGGGATTTTCGTATTCTTCATCGTGCGTGCTTGCTCAGGCACTATTGAAGTTGAATTTAAAGGTTCTGCAGGTTGTATTTTAGATAACTGAGGCAGTTTCCTATTAGCAGCTTGCCTGCACAATCTAGCTTGTTTGCCAAATGTCTTTCCCTTCGGTTTTGTACACAGTTAGGTCTGGATTTTCTTCCTGGGTGTTTATCACTATTGGAACCATAGATCTGTCTTGTTCAGAGCTTGCATTACCCAATTCAGTTGTTACCACTGGGACATGGCATTCTATATCTTTGTTGCCCAAACACAACCCTTTTAACCGATCATCCAATGCCATGATCAACACTCTGTTTTTTTTTTTACTTCTTCCAGCATACCTCCACAAAAGTGTTAACAGTATTTTAACCGCAACTGTGCTACTTCATCTGTTATATTATTATTACTGGAATCAGTCATATTCCCATTGCAGGCCCGGTTTACAGAAACTTCAGCTTGGCCCGCAGATTCCTCCATGGTATTTGGAAAGAGATTAGGCGACATAGACAGCCGCTGCGTAGTTACTTGTGCGACCTGTGGGCTTGGTGTATACCAGCAACAAGCCCTTCTGTTGAGGGGTTCAAACTTTGCAGGTTGCCTGTTGAAACTGCAGTGTCTGAATGAACCACTGTATTTGGGACTCAATTACTTAAGTAAGTAACTTCCTGTTTTTCCAAGCCGCAGCAGGCCCTTGCAACTTTTAACATAATGACAGTAAAGAATTATCTGTGTCTCCATAATCAGTGTTGGAGACATGAAATGCCACTGTGATGTTTCCTACGGCCGCCTTCTGTTTCACAGATTTAACCGCTGTGCATACCGGCTGATAGAAGGCAGTAGTTGTACCTGCTGACGCCTTGCTATCTTGCTCATTCGTAATTCCAGTGGCCACTGAGCGGGTCTGAACTCGTGCAGTATCTAGACAATGGGCCTCATTACAAGTACTCCGGTCCGGAATTAACACTGCCGGTAAAACCATACCGGCACCGTTTCCATGTCCGCGCAATCATGACCCGCGGCCCCGGTAATAGCACCACCCTAAACCGCCACCGCGGAAATGGGGTTCCCCTTAATTCCGCCTGCACGGAAACCCCTCCGTTACCGGCAACACGAAACACCGTGAGCATCACAACTAGCGCGGACACGGAAATACCGGGAAAAAAATGGCGGAAATACCGTGATCACGGTGGCGGAACCGCAGCCACCGCGAACATGGCGTTATACACTGCTAGCTGAACTGAATCAGGGCACAGGTGCACCAAATCAGACCTAGCAGGCCACTGGGAGCCTACAAAAGGGCCACACCCAGCCCAACACAACACAGAACCATGCAGGCAGCAGGGCTAGTAGCACTGGGACTGGGCCTACTCAACCAACAGGCAGTACTGCACATGGTGGCAGTAATGGCGCAGAGGAGGAGGCGTAGGCGGAGGAGGCGCAGGCGGCAACCAGCCAACCCTGCAGCTATGGCAAACCCCATTGCCCAGCCAGCCCGACCCCGCCGCCAGCCACCAATACCACGCATCAGGGCCTCACCCTGGAACCTCACCCCAGGACAGATCCACACCCTATACCGGCTGGACCGTGCAACAATCCTGCACATCACCGCCATGATTGAGGACAACATCAGCAGCCTAATTGACACCCCCACCGCCATCCCCCCCCTCTTGAAGGTTGTCTCAGTTCTGCATTTCCTTGGCACTGGCACCTATCAACACACGGTTGGTGAGCTGCACGGCATATCACAACCGTGTTTCTCAAAAATCCTGGTACAGGTACTGGATGCCCTGTTGCGCCATGTGTCGGAACACATAGCCCTACCCCGCACCCTCCCTGAGGTCATTGCCACCAAGTTGGCCTTCCATGCCATAGCAGGCATGCCAAATTGCATAGGCGCAGTTGACTGCACCCACGTCGAGCTGACAGTACCACATGCAATTGAGGCGGTGTTCCGCAATAGGAAACAGTATCACTCTTTGAATGTCCAGATGGTTTGTGATGCCATGCAACTGATTACACACTGCTGTGCACGTTTCCCAGGCTCATCACATGACTCAATGGTACTGCGGAATTCCACGTTGCCACGGTACATGGAACGCTATGCCGGACAAAGCACATGGCTATTGGGTGAGTACAGCTGACGATGCTACAACCCTGTCGGAGTGGTGTGTGTGTGTCCAGGCCAATGAGCATTGTGAGTGTGCCGCTGTGACCGCACATGCATCACCCCCCTTCCATCTACCAAATACACAGCGGATGCCAAACATCATGAAGGAAGACATGACAGGGCACCACAATGTGCCCGTGCACACGCTGCCACAGCCAATCCCGTCACTGTCCCATGAACCCTGTGCCACTGCAGACACCCACCCTCAATTGAAACACTGCCCCAAAAAGCACGAGAGGCGTGTAAATGATACGACGTGTATTTACTACTTCCGTACAGTGGAGTCACTCTGCCATGTGTGGACAGCACTGCACCATGACATGCACACAATCAAATGTCACCCGCAGGGCACAGCAAACATGCAAGTTAATGTGTAGGCCCATATGCAGTCAGCGACATTCCTCGTGATGGCCAAAACATACCTCCAGACACTGCATGGTACATATGCATGAATGAATGATGATACAAGAATGCACAGCAGCAGATGAGGACATGATGCCACAAACACTGACATGTTCCCCCATCTACATCCCATGTAGGTGATGCGGGATATGCACTCACGCCATGGATGATGACACCTGTACGGAGACCAAGGAACAGGCATGAAGAGGCATACAATAGGGCACATATCCGCACACGTGGAATGATTGAGAGGACATTTGGACTGCTGAAGGCCCGTTTCCGCTGTCTGAGCAGATCTGGCGGATCACTGCTGTACAGCCCAGTGAAGACGGGCAAAATCACGCTGGCATGTGCCATGCTGCACAATATATGCCTGCGCAGGAACATCCCAATGCCACCAGACGCAGATGAGGAAGATGGGGATGGGGATGGAGATGGGGATGGGGATGGGGATGGGGATGGGGATGGAGATGGGGATGGGATGGCACCGCCTCCCCCTGGGGGTGCACATGATGGCCAGAGAGCACGGGATGCCCTGATTCGCATTTACTTTTGAGTCACAGCACATTCACAGTAATGCACAAACATGGTGACGACAATGAATTAATAGTTGCACTGCAAAATAAATGATCAATGTCCACACATGTATGTCTTGATTTGAAATGGTGATGTATTGATGTAATAACAACAGGGAAGAAGGTGCATTGGTTAGGGAAGCTGTACACCCGGGGTCACCCACCACCCAAACGTGCCCACCCTCACCCAGAGCCCATTGTCCAAACCCCCAAAACTACCTACCCCACCACCCAAACGTGCCCACCCCTCTCACACCCTTGTAGTCCACATGTGTCCTGCACTGCCCCACACACATGCCATCACTTCCGTGTGCGCTTCTGTGCAACCTTGCCCAAGGGACCCGTTAGCCTACTCGAGCGCCTCCTCGGACTGGCAGTAGTGGAGCTGGATGGGGTGGTAGTGTTTGATTGGCCAGAATCAGGGATTGAGGGCATCCGTGCCAGATTTGCCTGTTGGCCAACCAACATGGCCTCCACAAGCCTGGAGGTGTGGTCATTGCCCTCCCGCACATGGCGTGCAAGGGTCACTATGGTGCTCGCAAAGCGTCCAATGGACCTCGACATGCGACGCACTGAGGCGCTGTAGCTCTCCCTCTGCAGCCTGGATTCCTCTAGCTGCCTCTCCACCAGCTGGGTGAGGGTAGCCTGCTGGTCCTCCATCCGCTGCATGCGGGCATTCAGTTCGGCCATGGATGGGGTGGGCGACCTCATGGGACTCCCCAGTGAAGTGGGGCTGAACCCCAGCTCATGGAAGGAGCCCAGGTCTTCCAATGTGGGCATCTCCCCCTGTGGCCCCGTTTCCGAGTGCTCTTGCGGGGCACTGTTATCACTGCAGGCCGCCCCCTCTGCAGTGCTGCTGCCTTCGGTGTTGTGTTGGGTGGCCATGATAGGTTCCCGTGGCACCTGTCTGGACTCAGCCAGTGTGGAGACGGTGGGGATGTTGGTGGTGGTGGTGTGCCGCACATCTGTAGTGGCTGGTAATGTGGCCAGAGGTGCAGAACTGCCGGCAGCATCCTCCTGTGTGGTGGCGGTGGCTAGTGTACTTGCCGATGCTGATTGGCTGGCCTGTTGTGCAGTATCACTGTCACTTGAAACGGCTGTGGGGACACAAAGGGCATGCAATTAGTGTTGTTGTGGTGGCAGATGGGTGCATCACATGCGTCATTAAGATTGTACATTGAATATTGTTAGTCACATGCATCTGATTGCTGGTGTCTGCATTCAGTGATATTGGTTGCCATACGGATCATAATGGGTCCTTTGGCCCACACATGCACTGCCTGGGGGGGGGGGATTGTTAATGGGTCCTTTGGCCCACACATGCACTGCCTGGGGGGGGGGGGATTGTTGATGGGTCCTTTGGCCCACACATGCACTGCCTGGGGGGGGGGGATTGTTAATGGGTCCTTTGGCCCACACATGCACTGCCTGGGGGGGGGGGGGGATTGTTAATGGGTCCTTTGGCCCACACATGCACTGCCTGGGGGGGGGGGGGGTTGTTAATGGGTCCTTTGGCCCACACATGCACTGCCTGGGGGGGGGAGGGGATTGTTAATGGGTCCTTTGGCCCAGTACTCACAACTGCATATTTACATGTGGCATTCATGTTTGGGCACTTACCGGCATCTGCAGGTGGGCTCACTCCTGCCTCAGCCTGCCCAATCCCATGGATTCCCTCTAGGTGGAGGACGCTGCTGCAACGCTCCTCCCATGCTTGCAGCCTCAGTGGGGAAGGGGGTCCTCCGCCTGTCCCACTGCTGCGTTGGCGGTGCGTGGAAATGAGGTTGCGTACCCTCAGCCTCAGGTCGTCCCAACGCTTGTGGCAGTCCTTCACGCTCCTCACTGCCACGCCCACGGCGGTGCACTTGCGTGCAGCTTCGGCCCACACCTCCTTCCTCCGCTGCTGTGTGGCACGCCGTTGGTCGGCGCTGAACAGCATCTCAGCATTGTCCACAATGTGCTCCACCAAGACGGTTAGCTCCGCCTCGCTGAAGCGCTGTTTGCGCTGCCTCTGAGCAGGAATCCTGGCAGACATGCTGGTGGTCCCTTTTGGCTTCTCAGAGTCAGGATTGGGCTTGTGCTGGCTCTGGATGGCAATGGATTGTGCTTTTATATGATGGCCGCCTCTCTGTTTCCTGTTTTGGCGATCATGGTATTTCCGGTTCCGTGTCCGTGGCGGCGGAGGCGGAAACGGGTTTTGCGCCACTTGTGGCTTCGTTATTTCCATTTCCGTGGGGTATTCCGTGACGGCGGTAACAACGTTTCCGAGTCCGTGTGGTGCGCGCGACCGACAGCGTGTAATCGGACGGTTTTTCCGCACCCTTGCGGACACGGAAACGTTTTTACCGCCATCACGGATTTTGCACGGTCCCGGACTGGCAGGTTGTAATGAGGCCCAATGTATGTCTATTTCCCCCTGATTGGGCGAGGCTTGCTGTATGCTTACCTTAGCCAGGCATTGTTCACATTTTACTCCACCGACCGTTCCCTTCTGATTTTCTATGTGTACATACTCGCCCACCGTACACCCGGACGCCTGAACACACTCTCTCTCCTTTGGCCAGGACAGATCTCCAAGCACGCCCAACACTGAGCCTCCACTGGAAATGTCAATGCTGCTGCAGGGAGCGGGGAAACGCACCACAACAGCGGGGGCTCTTTCTCTGCCCCCCGGCTCTGCCGGAGGATGCTGTTCCTGCTGCTGGAGACGCCGCGAAAGAGCAAAGAAAGAAAGCAGCCACCGCTTCTGCAGTCAGCTCTCTCTCGCAGGATTAAAATGATCCCTCCTGTTTTCGATGAATTGAACTACAGAATGACCAGTTCTCCAAGCAACTGTTTAAGCATATCATGACTTTCAAACATATAAAATCATCAATGAGAAGACAACATACATGGCTTGGCATTGTGAACCGATTGTGAATAAAACAAAAACGGTGGAGTCGTTGTGTATTTAACTAAAAGGAGTTTAACACTTTTTTTTTAGAAACAAATGGCTAAAACCAAAACACATTTAACAGAATGGGAAATTCAGCCTAATATGGACAGATATGGTTCAACTCCTAGCCATCCACCAGCATACACGCTGTCGCCACAGAAGTGGCTTCAAACTAATATATGACAATACAGCCTGAAATAACTACATATGGCACAAGATAAGCTTCACATACTGCTTATAAAACTTTGGAGGCCAAAATCAAAAGGTAGGTTTTTCCAAACTCCCCTCGATACTATTGTGATATAATGTAAAGGTGTCTTATGTAGCGCCTTTCTGCCACGTTTGCTGTCCTCACTGCAGGGCTGTATGAAAAGCAGAAGAGTGCTTTGGTAGTGGGACAGCAGCCGAGGCAAATGTGAAACCTGTGGTGTAGATGCATGCAGTTTGGAAGCAACTGAGACCCGAGCGCTGTTATGCCTTTACAGGATTGTCAGGGACACTTGGAAATAGGTTATCCAAAGGGACAGCCCAATATCTGATAGACTACAGTGCTTTGGGTCGGATTAGCCACTGGTGTTGGTGAGTGTGATATTTCCAGAGCAGAGGGCTTAGTAGTAGCTCGGATAATGCTCATGTGGTAATGGCTATGCCTGTACTGTCTGTGTGGGCTTTGTGTGTGTAGACCTGTTGAGGGAGTTTATGAGTTAGACAGGGAGAAGCGGGTCGTAGAGAAACCTGGGTCAAAAGTGTTGGGGTAAAGGAGTGTTGAGCTCCAGTCTGTAGCAAGTTAATGAGTGCCTTACGGGAAAATGATTTGGACGAATGCATGAGTATCCTAAAAACACAAATAGCAAATCATACCATGGCAAAGCAATGCATGAAAGTAATCACAAAAATCATAAACCTGGGACTGCCACTTGCAGACAGGTCCCATTTAGCTTTCTCACATTTCCACTGCCAAATCCTCTCTCTCTATAGCTCTGTCTCTCTCCCCTATTTGGATACATTGTACCCCTTGCGCAGTGCTAAGGAGAATTCTCAGAAATGAGCTAATTCCCTTCTACCTTAGAGACCCCCCCAGCTCTTTTGTTGAACTTTAGGACTTTTAATTTTTATTCTGAAGAGAGTGAGACCTTTTTCCCACACTCTCATGCATTTTCTTTGATTTGAACACTGTGTTTCTTTTGGTTTTGTAGTCTGACAAACTCCGTAGGCATCATCTTTTTACATTGTGACACACAGCACCTTCAGTGGGTGTCCGGTCAAAGGGTCGAATACATTGTTTCGAAAGACAATAATTTCGAAAGGACCAGAAAAAAGAAAGTCAAATGCCTTTTTTTAAAATGTATTTTATTTGTTTTGCTTTCGTATAGGGAACCAAACTGTTTTTTTACACTAAAAACGGGTGTTTAGGGGGAGCCCCCAAAAAACAAAAACAAAAACATACATTCGACTTTTTTTTCCCAGTCCTTTTGGTTCAAAACTATTGCATTAGAAACAACTGCATTCAACCCTTTCACCTACAACCCCTTCAGTGTAGTGGCACAGGGAAGTCCTTTAGATTTCCCAAAGGTTTGAATACCTTTTCTTGAATAAACTACTGTTTCCAAGAACAGTAAAGTGAAATTGACTTTACTTACCTTTTGTCACTTTGTAGACCCAGCACACACTATCTTCCATAGAGTGCTGGAGGGTTTACTTAGAATCCCCTTTGTCTACTTTCTCACTTAACATTTTTATGTTACCCTTTCTACAATTAATGGCTGGTGGCAGTGGTTTACTTTTTCCTACCATTGTGTGTTTTTACCGCAGACTGAATCCTCAGCTGCTATATTGCACCCATGGGTGCCCATTTTGTCAAAATGGCCATGGTCTTCTTTTTTCACCATTTCTTTTTGAAACGGTCCTTCTTGAGATTTACTCTGCATGCCAAACCAGGTTTGGTCCATTTATTCGTTTCGTCTTTGGCAGCGTTCACTGCTGAAGCCCATCTCTGGCTCCAGCGTGTCTAGAAGGGCAGGAAGCAAGGGAGGTGCCTGAAACTCCCTGTGCTTAGTCTCCTTGGTTACAGGAATACACCCAAAGGTGACTGGTCGGCTGGCTGTCCTTGGAGGACAGCCACCCAGCTGTGTGAGTGACAGCTAGGCTGCAAATGAATGGGAGAGACTTGCATAAAAGGCGAGGTCTTTTGCAAGGAAGGCAGAGTCGACCACTGGAAGAAGGAATCCGAAGAAGAACTTGGAAGGGAAGCTTGCTGCAACTCCTGAAGCCCTGCTGCAGTGCCGAAGCTCCGAATTCGCCGCGACTAGAGAATCCCTGCAAAGGACGAATTCTCCCCTTGGGTTGGTGGGACCAATCGACCACAAGACGAACTTGACTGGAAATTCTCTTTTTGCTGGCTGTACTGCCATTACTGCTACACGAACCGAGTGCCAGGGGACAGGAACACCAAAATCGAGTGCATCGTTTTAAGCCAGACCCAAGCTCCAGGAAGATCCTCCAGACTCTCTCGAAGCAGGACTAACCAAGCCTGAGCCATCTCAACAGAGTGCTGGACCCCAGAAGCAAGGAAAGTCCACAGGGTGTCCAAGAACCGCAGTGATGCTATTTGCGAGAAGCTGAAACCACGAAGTGCAGCTGATCTGAACTTTGTCCATTGCTGCCACCACTGGCGTAACAGGGGCCCCCGCAATCACATGTCCTGGGAGGGGGCCCCACTGGAGAAAAAAAACATTTTTTTTTTCTTTTTGAATTCAGTCTTCATTCATTAAGAAATGATTTCTGTAACAGAAATAATTTCTTTATGAAAGCAGAATGACTACAAAAAGAAAATTTCTTTTTGAAGTCCGAGGGCCCGCCCTCCCCATGGCATGGAAGACGCTAGGCTCGAGGCCTCCATGTCATGGGGTGGGGGGAGCCCTCTGCCTTCACAAAGAAATTATTTCCATTATGGTTTGGTCCTTAACGGAAATAATTTCTTTATGAAGTCAGAGTGACTTCAAGAAGAAACAATAGGCCTCATTACGGGTTTGGCGGTAACCGTGCCGCTGCTACTGGCAGGTTGCCGCCGGACCCGTAATGATTTACTGGTGCCCAACTTCCCGGTAACACCAGGGGATTACAACCCCGGCGGTCTGGGAAGTCAGGCGCTGGCAAATGGTAAGTCCCAATTTCCATAGAGTCCTATTGGACTCTATGGGAATGGGGACCGTGGAAGCACCGGCACCGTTAATAACGGTCAGGTGCTTCCATGAAAACTCTGCGGGTGGGTGCCATTCCGCCCGGCAGTTTTGACGTGCTGGGTGAGACGGCAGCCGCCCGCAGAACTGTAATATGCCGGTCCGGAAACAACAGTGCCGGTAAGCTTACCGGCACCGTTGTTTCCAGACTGGCATATTTGTAATGAGGGCCAATTTCATTTTGAAGTATTAGGGTTCCCCTTAACTCCATGAGGTGTGTGTGTGTGAGTGTATAGTGAACGGGTGCACACTTAAATGTATGGGTGGGTGTCTGGGTGTGTGTGCCTGTATGGTGAAAGGGTGCACACTTAAATGTACGGGTGGCTGCCTGGGTGTGAGTGTGTGGTGAAAGGGTGCACACTTAAATGTATGGATGGCTGCCTGGGTGTGCCTGTATGGTGAAATAATGCACACTTAAATGTATGGATGGCTGGTTGTGCATGTGTATATATGGTGATTGGTGTGTTTGCTTGCGTTCAGGGGCACAACAAAACCTACATTTTGGGGGGCTAACCCTTCAAATATTGGGAGAGTCGCTAACTTCGTGGGGGAGGGGCAAACTTATTTGTTTGGGGGCATCTAATTCCTTTACTCATTTTAATGAGACTATGCTAGTTCAGCTTCAATGTTACAAGCAGTTAACTCTTTCCTTTAAGGTTGAAAGCACCCACTTCTGGACTGCTGTGAGAATTAGTGGTCTCATGTTCCCTCTCTACCCTTCCAATCACTCCCCTGGCATGCAAGTATTAAACCCACATCACGATTTCAATTGCATAAAACATTTGGCATTTGAAAGCAGGTACTAACAGTGAAATGCATTATGTTAGTATTAGCTGGGCTCTTGTTAACAGTGAAACCCAGGTGCCATTTAACATCTGTGCCCTGTTATGTCTGGCAACTGCTCCAAAGGTCAGCCAGGTCGAGTCAACAAACATAGCACAAAGTTTCAGGGGGAGTGCTGAATCCCAGTCAACTCAATGGTGTTGCACCAATACTTGTGTTTAATGTCTTGATTACTCATTACTCCTAGCCCTATTCTTCCTTGTCCCAGTGTGTATGAGAAAGTACTTGTGTATAAGGCACTCTGCCTCATACACAAGTACTGGGATGAGGTAGACGTACATGGAGGTAATGCCTGACTTAGCTACCTGTACTCTTCATTACTCCTAGTCCCACTCTTCCTCATCCCAGTACTTGCCTATAAGGCAAAAAGCCTCATGCGTAAGCTCTGGGACAAGGAAGAGTGACATGGAAGTAATTCTGGGCCAAGGAGCTGATTTTGGAGGTTGGAGTTGGGGTGGTAGGGAGAGCGGATGTGTGGGGGGGGGCGGGATTGTGCAACAAATCATAATGCTGTCCATGTCCAGGTTAAGCAGGCATGATACGTGGTATTAGTGGCTAGAGAGGCATTTTGGTGCAGCCAGTCTAGTCATTCCTCAGTTTGGTATGACTTTTTTTTAACTGGGCATTTCTGATAAAGCAGTCCTGCTAAGTGAATTACCTGGCTAGACTGCCATATGGCTGCTGCCAGTCTAGCCGTTTCTTACTGCGGCATTGTATATTTTTCTGAGCATCTGTGATCAAATGATATGATATAAGTCATTTATAACGCGCCGGTACACAAGTGTTTCTAGGCGCGACAAGACACGGGAGGGAAGATAGAGGGAGGACAAGACAAACGATCTTACTAAGCCTTGTGTCATTCAGATCGTGCAAGTGCGAGAACGAGAAGTGCAAGGGGAAAGGGATGGGGAAGTGCAAGGGAGAGGGGAGGGAAAAACAGAGCAGCAATGCTCTGAGTAGCCGCCAAGAGCTTGGTAGGTCCAGAGGCAGTGCAAGGGTGACTGATCAAGAAAGAGTCTGGACTCAGTGAGACTCTGAGGGTAGCCAAGCAACCACTCGGCACAGTGGACAGGTAGGTCAGGTAGGCCAGCAGGTGAGGGAGAGAGAGAAAGCAGAGGAGAATAGGAAAGTTTTGAGATGCTTCCAGAACTTCAGGTGGTTCAGCTCAAGTTTGAGAGGGGCAGGGAGGCTATTCCAGAGGGAGGCACCTGCAGAGGAGAGAGATCTACCCCCACTCTCTGCCTGGAAAAGTGTCTAACCCTTAGAGAGTTATAGGTAGGTGAGCGAAGGGCTTGAGATGGAAGATATTTTGGAACAGAGCGTTGGATGTAGTGCAGGCTCCAGGCCCAGAAAGCTTTGTGGACAATGCAAAGGGTGTTGAACTTGATCCTTGCAGCAACTAGGAGCCAGTGGAGAGATTTCAGGGCTGGAGGGATAGGATCCCTGGGCTTGAGGCCAAGGATAAGTCTTGCAGTCCTGTTCTGGATTAGTTGCAGAGGGTGGAGAGTAGAGGAAGGCTGATTGAGAAAGAGGCTGTTGCAGTAGTCCAGCCTAGAGAGAACCAGGGCTCTGGAGCCAGTGAGCTTCTGGGGGAAAGTGAGAAAGGGAAGAGTTCCTTTGAGGAGGAGCAGCTGGTAGTGGGACTTCTTGGCGACGTCTGAGATGTGAGGAGAGGAAGAGAAAGAGAGAGTGGATTTAAAGATGACACCAGGGTTGTTTGCCTCACAGGAAGGGCCCAATGTGGGCAGCTAGAGTGAGAGTGGGAAAGCAGGGGCAGGAGTCCAAATTAGAAGGGTCGCCATCTTACTGACATTAAGGCAGAGATCGTTGGAGGCAAACCAATCCTGAATCGCGGTTAGAAGTCAGGAATGAGTGAGAGAGTAGAGGAGTATGAGGGGAGCCTGAAGAGAGCAGATCTTACAGGTGTTCAGGAGAGCAGTTTCCATGCCTCTGGCAGCTCTGAAGCCAGACTGAAGGTCATGGAGACAACCAACAGATTCTGTGTGGAGAGTAAGCTGGGAGATGGGCAGCTTTTCCAACAGTTTGCCCAGGAAAGGGGTGATGGAGATTGGGCGATAGTTTGCCGGGCAGGCATGATCGGCAGATGGCTTCTTGAGGAGTGGGTGCATAAGGGAGTGGTTAAGAGGAGAGGGGAACGTTCCAGTGGCAAAAGAGTGATTACAAAAATCGTCCAAGGCTGGAGCGAGGGTGTCAATATGGTCCTTGATGGTTTTGGAGGAACAGGGGAGCACCTGTTTGGATGACACCTTCATAGATCGGACTTGTCTAGAAACCTCATCAGGTGTTGTCAGAGAGAAAGAGGAGAAAGGAGGAAGAGAGGTAGAGATGGCCAAAGGGTGGCCGAGAGAGGAAGAGGGAGAGGAAGAGGAGATGAAGGACAGGAGTTTTAGCAGAGAAGTGAGATGACCGAGCCATACAGAGGGCCTGGGAGGGAACAGTAGAGGTAAAGCCTGCAACAAGATTGACCAGTTCCTCGCAGATTTTAAAGAGTTTGGCCGTGTTGTTAGAGGCCACAGGCTTGAATGTGTGTTCTCGTCTTGATGAGTGTTAATGCTTCGACTGGCATTTTGGCGCAACCAGTCTAGGTATGTCTAAATGTGGCCTGGCATGCTTTACTGTAACGATATCACGTGTCTACACTGGTCTACATCGTGTAGCCAGTTGGACATGTTTTCATTGTGGCATGGCATTTTTAATAGCAAAGTATTAATGTTCCTGTGCACTGTTGGTGACTTGCATCTATTGGATTGGTGTTACCCTACAAAACAATTGCAAACACTCTGGCGTTTTTAGACAATTTTTCTCAGAATGTGTGCTGTATATTGCATTAAAACACATATTTATATCTTTCTTCTAGTGCAGTGTGTGGTATATCCCTTCAGCAGCATGTTCGTGCGTATTTCGCAAAGGTGATAATCTATGCCGGCCCAGAGTTTGTTGCGACCTGGGATTTGTTGCCGAGTTGGGGGGGCCCCCCTCAGCATGGCTCGCAGGGGGGCCCTCACATTTTGTGTTACGCCACTGGCTGCCACCGACCTTCGAATCGTAGTGCAGGAGTCCCCAGCCATCCTCCCTCTTGTCCCCATGACTGAGGCCCAGGTACAACAGGATCTGCCATACTACAACAGGCACAGAAGTCGGCTAGAACCATTTCTTCAGACCTAAGGTACTGTGAACGAAGGGGTACTTATCTCTTGTTGTGTTACTTGCTTGCTCTCAGTGGAGGCTTGCATTTGCTGCCTTTTGCAGAGTTGCTTGCAGCTTTGCCCCTCACAAGCTTCCCAGCTTGTGGCCCAACAGCGATTTCTTTTTCAACAAACTCGCTATAACATTGTACAAGACTTTCACTTACCTTCAAGAAGTGCTGCAACCTCTCATCTCAGAACAGGTTATCATACCATGTTCTTTCTGGAGAGCAGCGCCTGCTACCCCTTTTTGAAATACCTTCAAGAAGTGCTTTAGCTCCCCTAGACTTTGCTCACGTGACATTGGCTGTCCTGGGTCCCTGAAGACTTTTCTAACCTCTGACTTTGGGCCTCATTACACGGACGGCGGTAAGGGTTAACGGGTACAGTTAATGGTACCGGTGACCGTTAACCCTTACCGCCTTACTACGAGGTCCCTTTGTGGGTTGGAGACTTTAACGCCTGCAATTTGCGGCACCGTAATTAGCGCCTTCCCCATTCCCATAGAGCCCTATGGGGCAAAAATGGGAATAGGGAAGGGCAATGGGGGAAAGGGGAATTACCGCCCCACCAACCTTGGAATAGGGCGGTAATTCCCCTTTCCACCAAGGCGGTGCCAGCATTTTACCGGCATGGACCAAGGTGCTAATAGCACCTTGGTCCTCCGCCTACCGTGTAATGAGGCCCTTTGTGTTTTAACTATCCCTCCAAAATGTCATACATACCTTACTTGTATAGCTGGGAAAGGGTTAAATCTACATTGCATTGGGGGGTTCAAAAGTGTTTACCTGTTTGAGAAACTTGTTAACCATTGCTTCCTTCCCTAACCTTTTCCTTGTTGCCACAACTTCAGTATTACCATTTAAGTGTGAAAAGTGATATATAAATGTCCACAGTGTCCTAGCAATTTAAGTCACCTCAGGGTGTAGGTAAATCTGTGTGCCATCCTAAAAGGGTATCTACTTACTTTATTGAACTGAAGGAGTGTATTTTGAAGTTTATTTTTATTGTTGCCAATTGCTGCCTTTGAAGTAAGTCTTATTTTAAAACTGACTGTTAAATTAATAAATAATTATTTAATCAAGAAACCTTGAGTGTAAGTTTTTTTTAAATACTTCACTGTGAAACTCTACGTTGCAACCCTACAGCTCACATTGACCCCTCTTGAGATAAGCCTGGCTGCTCAGTCACTACCAACTTGTCTATTACGGGCATATACCAAAGGTTGGGTTCCCTATTGCCAGGAGGACAAGGCTGGTGTAGTCTCCCACAGGGTTACTACATACAATCTTGCCTAACACGCAGAAAGGATCTGGGAATTTGCAGATGAGTGTAACGGCAGCCTTAAAAATATTGCATTTGTTGATTACCTCCCCATCCTGTTTTTGGCTTCCCAGTCCTACACAAATGAGCCGTGCCATCCCAAGACATATCTCTACTATCAAACAGCTCTTTAAAGAATTATAAATGTTTTCATTAATAAAAGCTCCTCCCAACCCTTGGTAATGGCTTTAAGAGTCTGGTCCTGCCCCACAGTATCCTTTTTGTGTATGTTGCTTGAACAGACACCTGCATGGCAAGTATGGCTTTCCACTCTGTGTAAGGATTATGTTGGTAAGTCGGCCCGTGGAGCAGCCGTATTCAATGAATGCACCAAACCACCCAGCAAAGCTGGTGCTGTTCAAATAGAAACTCGAATGTGCAAGAGTAAGGATCCTGAGCACCACAAGGAATGTAGCCATGAAGGGTAGTTATTTGCAGCTCTCTAGATTAGAACACAGGGAGTGTCACAGCAGGTTTTTTATAGATCAGTCTTTCCCAATACCATTCTGTAATGAGGTAGGTGAGGTGGATGGGGGTTGGAAGAAGCTTTATTCGTGAACAAAACCCCAGTCCGTGCAGGTCTCTTCCCCCAGCAAACATAACCGCCAGAACATGGAACCTTGGACATAAGTAAATAGTCCAAGTTTCCATTACAACACCTCTTTCCCCCCTTTATAGAAACAACCACAATAAATTACAAAAAACATAGTAAAACAGTAAACACCCTCACAACACATTCAAACACGACGCACCCTTCCCAAACACACACACACACCTCAACAACTACCCCCACACACACCACGTCCCTACACCACACAGTAGCATAAATCAATGCTCACAAACTCCCATCACATAATCCCTGAACCTAATGGGAGGTATCCTACATCTAGAGGTGCGACACCCAATCGCCCCTTCTTCTGCCACTCTTCCACCACCACCATCACCACCACACAAAGGAAGTGGTGCTCCATTACCATCACCCATAGTAGATTGTGCCCTCACAGTTTATCCTACCCCACCTGCTCCGAGATCAAAGAACACATAACACCTAGCATCAGGGATCATGGCATCAGGGATCACGTTTTATGATGCCTACCCCCGGGGACCCAGACAAAGTCCAGCAACCCCGGAAGCAGGCATCAAGTTATACTAAGCAAACCCAACAACCCCTGCTAGGAGCTATTTGGTTGCAGTCCTGGCGCCTATGGCGCCAGGCTCATATGGAGCAATAGGCGCCAGGCTCATAGATTAAAACTTACCTGATGCAGACCATGCTGCAAGAGCTCCAAGCCAAAGGGGGCTTGGAAGGGACTACTTTACCTAAGGGACTATTTTTTACTCGGGTGGGGCTGGGGAGGAATACTTACCCACTTAACCACTTCCGAAGAGCAGCACACGCTTCGCGTTATTCCGCATCCAGCAGCGTAACGCTCACCGTGCCTGCAAGTCTGCATCCAGTCTTCTGCCACGCCCGCCTCGAGTCCGGAGCTCCTAGAAGAAGGGGAGAGAAGGAGAAAAGGTTAGAACAAGAGCAATACCTTTTGATCCTTACCTGAATTCCCGATCCATCGGGCCTTCGAGCTGGAAAAAAGAAGTTATTTTATGCGCGTGGCCTCGCCTGCAGCAGCGCCGCGCTGAACTCACCGGCCTTCGCAGCATCTTCACATTCCACCGCATCCTTCTGCATGCTCCCGCCGCACTTCGGCAC
Organism: Ambystoma mexicanum; assembly: GCF_040938575.1. Lineage (NCBI taxonomy): Eukaryota > Metazoa > Chordata > Amphibia > Caudata > Ambystomatidae > Ambystoma > Ambystoma mexicanum. The sequence continues at coordinate 433,135,714 of NC_090931.1, read as the reverse complement.
CTAAGGGGAAGACAAGAACAGCAAGGTGAGCCAAGGGAATACACAGAGGCAATATTAGTTACCCCCCATAGACTTACCTGATTTTACCACCAGGGGTACTATTCCTCTTCACGGGTCGGCGCAGCTTCCACTGCATTCTCGCTGAACCCCGGCCCCTAAGGGGAAACAAAAGGACAGCAAGGTGAAACAAAGGGACAACAAGGGGAAACCTCCTCGCCACAATAGACTTACCTGATTTTACCGCCGGAGGCATTATTCCCCGAGACTTCATACTTTCTCTCAGCGCCTGAATAAGGGAGAAAGCAACAGGTTACATATTGACATTATTTTATCGAACTTTGTTGGATAATACAAATCCTTACCTGAATATTATCGGTTGCCACGAGGAACTCTTCGCTAGGGTCAAGCTGCAACCTGCAAGGAATCGGACAAGAGTTGAAAGTCAGACATTTTAACTCTTACGAACTACATACTTACGGCGTCTTTCCGGGAATCTCAGAGTCAATATTGTTCTGGAACTCACCAATTCCTTCGAGCCAGTGAAGCAACTGGTTATCTACGCGCCCCTGCGCTCAATGCAGGATGGATAGCTCATCTTTCCAAACCATCAGGTGAGACTATAAGAGGAGACACCAAAGGTGATCAGTGGGGAGAACAGCGGGAGGGGGGGGGGGGTTAACGCTCAACTCCACGGGTGGTTAATTCCCTTTCTCCATTTGCAGAAGAATATTCCTACGGCCAAGCAGACAAAGCTGGGTGGGCCAGTCCAGTCCGTCATCTCGGCACTACGCGTCACATTGGTGGAGACCGCAGCTGACCAGTTCAGATCGACGCCCCTGTGGGAGCCAGGTGAGCGTAACAGAACGCGAAGCCTACCCACAAATTCCCACCCGGGCGTTATGGATACCTCAGAAACTGACCAATTGGCCCAATTACTAGGGGAACTGAGGGCTGAAGTGCATTCCGCCCGTCAAGAAACCAATGCCCTTAGGAGAGAACTGATTTTGTCAAAGGAGCGAACTGATGATCTTGCTAGGCAACTACTGCAAAGCCAGGCTGGACAAGCACCCCTACCAGGTCCGGGGGGAATCCAGCTCCTGTGTCATCGAGTAACCCTGTGCAAATAAACCTACCAGGAAATATTCCATTAGCTCCGCCCGAACGCTTTGCCGGAGATCCCAAAAGGTTCGCTGTGTTTATGAACCAATGCTGCTTACACTTTTTATGCAGACCTGGAGCCTTCCCAAATGATCAAGCCAAGGTAGCCTTCGTATTGTCATATCTCAGCGGCAGTGCAGCTGATTGGTCAATTCCACTAGTTACTCAGGATGACCCAATTCTTCGGGATTTTCAGGGCTTTCAAATGAGCATGGAAAGACTATTTGCCCGGCATTCCCAAGGACAGGCCCTGGATAACGAACTTTTGTCCCTACAACAAGGTAACCAGGACCTTCTATCCTACATTGCGACCTTTAATAGGTTGATAGTGGAAACTGGATGGCCTGAGGTAAAACGAATCACGTTATTTCATCGAGGGCTTCGAGGAGAACTCAAGGATATCTTGGCTCAAGTCGTGAACCCACCTCAAGACTGCGCTGAATATATAGACTTAGTGGTCCAGTTAGATCACAGACTTCAGAACAGAAAGGCTGATCGAGCCAAGTTTGAGAATCGGGTGTTGATCAAGACCCATGCTAAACCCAAAGGAGCAGATGCTTCAGAACCCATGCAAATCGGAGGGGTTAAAGGACCCTTAACCCATAAGGAAAGAGAAAGGAGCCGGCAAATGCAATTGTGTCTATATTGTGGAACTTCTGGGCATTTTCTACGGGATTGCCCTTTAAAACCACCCAAGAAGGTGGTAGGCGCTGCTGATAAAAGCCATATGGAGTCAGACTCGGGAAACGACCACTCCCGACAAGCATAGAGGTCCGCTTGCTGAGCTTGTAGAAGGATACTCAGACCTCGCATTTCATCATACCAATGGTCCTCGTAGATCCAAGGCAGCCATCGCGTATGCACGCAGTAAGGGCATACATTGATGGCGGGGCCATAGGAAACTGTGGACTACGAATTGGCTTCCAGGATGAATCTACCTCTCTGCCGAAAAACCACCTCAGATGTCATCACCACAGTCGATGGAACTGAAATTGCCTCTGGGCCTGGAACTCATTCCACCGCAGAGATGACACTATTGGGTCAGGATGGGCATCGAGAGACTATTGTGTTTGATCTAATCAAAGCCCCACAGTTCCAAATAATACTGGGGATACCTCGGTTTGAAACACATAATCCTTGTATTGATTGGCGAGAGAAGAGAATAACCTTCCCGGATTGTGCACAAACCTGTTACCCAAAGAGAAATCTGAACGCAGGCCTCGCCCCAGTAACCACAGCAGTCGTGCAACTACCTCCAGAATACCAAGAATTCCAGGATGTCTTCCAAAAAAAACAGGCAAACACCTTACCACCTCACAGATCGTACGATTGTCAAATCGATCTCATACCCGGTGCACAACCCCCTTGTAGCAGGATCTACGCCCTTACGGAACCTGAGAACCTTCATCTACGACAATACTTAGACCAGTACCTTGCTAATGGCTTCATTCGCCCATCCAAGTCCCCTGCATCTTCAGCTTTGTTCTTCATGCCCAAAAAGGAAGGTGACCTCAGAACGTGCATAGACTACCGCGCATTGAACCAGATAACTGTTAAGAACCGATACTCATTGCCTCTGATCCCTGAACTACTAGACCAAGTGAAGGATGCTTGCATATATACTAAGCTAGATCTCCGGGGGGCATACCATCTGGTATGTGTAAAAGAGGGCGATGAATGGAAGACTGCTTTCCGCACCAAGTATGGGTTATTCGAATACCAGGTGATGCCTTTCGGGTTATGCAATGCACCAGCAGCCTTCCAATACTTCATGAACGATGTCCTTCGTGAACTCATTGACGTTTGTGTTGTCGTATATATCGATGATATTCTAGTATACTTCTCATCAGAATCTGACCATGTGAAGCATGTCCGAGCAGTCCTTGAGAAATTGCGCCAGCACAAACTATATGCAAAACTGCCACTGAAGTTGAATTCCTTGGGTTTATCCTGACCCCAAGAGGAGTCCGAATGGACTCACGAAAGGTGGACGGAATTCTTAAGTGGCCCTCACCAAGTTCAGTTAAAGGAGTACAAAGCATGCTTGGCTTTGCCAATTTCTACCGCAGATTTATCCCGGATTTTTCACATGTTGTACATCCCATCACAGCTCTCTTGTGAAAAAATAAACGCTTTATGTGGACTGAAGGTGATCAGTGGTGAGAACAGCGGGAGTGGGGGGGGGTTAACGCTCAACTCCGCGGGTGGTTAATTCCCTTCCTCCATTTGCAGAAGAATATTCCTACGGGCCAAGCAAACGAAGCTGGGTGGGCCAGTCCAGTCTGTCATCTCGGCACTACGCATCACATTGGTGGAGACCGCAGCTGTCCAGTTCAGATCGACGCCCCTGTGGGAGCCAGGTGAGCGTAACAGAACGCGAAGCCTACCCATTAAAAGTCTAAATCGGTTGATGCATCAAATAGAGAAGCCTGATTGGTGACTATGTTGTGGTTTGTCCGGCCAAGCCAGATAAAAGGTAGCAAACACCGGTAAAAAATGGCTAATCTAACCTTGTGTCTTTTTCTTTAAAAAATGTTCAGGGTGCATCTGTATTCAGACTGCTGTATAGGTCTCCGGGTGGAGAAACACATTCATAGTCACCAATCGGGCTTCTCCATTTGATGCATCACCTGATTTAGACTTTTAAGCCATTATAAGAATTTGTGTGATAAAACTGTCTCCACTGTACTAATAGTGGGTAGATACACTATACGGGAACACTGTTACCAATCGTTCTTGACATTCTGTTGTCTTGGAACAAGTCGATTATCTGTATGATGTCTCTTAAATCTGTGTAATTACTATCAAAAAGCTTTTGGCTTGGAATTTTTTTGAGTTTTGTTGAGATTGAAGTTATTATTTTTTGCATAATCCTTTTCTAGAAATTGAATCACCCCTGATGAAGAGTGTGAAACACTCGAAACATGTTGAGCCCCCTTCGACTACATCATCATGAATAAAATGAAGATGGTTCTTGTGACCTAAATTGACTGAAAGCTCATTTCTTCTTAACTGTTTCTCATCTAAATTGTTTTCCCTTCAAAATATGTGATAAAATTACTTACCTAAAACATCGTAAATGTAAATGATGAATTTTTGGTCTGGTATTCCAGACATACGATAGTGTGCAGGGGACGTGAGTTCCCGACTTGGGAACTTGTTTGTCTTTTCTGTATTTAGGCAACCTAGGTGTCAAGGTTGCATCTCTCTCCTCTGCACCTCAAACATATTTCATAATTAGTAACCCATTTACTAAGTATGTACTAGAGTATATGAAATCTCTGACAATAGGGTGTGCTTCTACTGTCCACATTTCGCTTCATCATGACCTGGTCACGTATATATTCATCCAGGACTCCTGTGAATTTGCATGTGGATATGAGCATCCACAATGCAGTCACATAGGCATCTATTCCTTCTCATATTCCTTGTGCTCTAGAAAATAAATTATACCTTTCCAATACTATGTTCATTCTCTTTCCGAAACACTCCTCCAATTTCTTGAGCGCAGTCTCATACATGCTCGAAGTACCTTTGCTTCCTTCATTATCTCCGGCACCAGGCACTCACACAACCTCACCTGGAAGGTGTCTAAATACATGCAACCCTTCCGTCCCTAAACAGTTCAGGAGCGCAGCCTCCTTGTCTTCATCATCATATTGGGCACCCCACGCTGCCCTTAAGGCTATCTTGAAGGTATCTATCCAAAGGTCCCAAGGTTAGGGGGAGCTCCCCTGAATTGGGTAAAAAGGCTGGGGGTGGGCATGCGTTGCTTTGCTGCATCTTCACTCCGCTGTGTTGTGGCAATTTACTCTTTGGGCCAGTTGGTGATAGATATTACACCTCTCTACTTTTCTGGTGCCCTTCCTTGGATGTGAGCCGGCCCAGCACCCTGCCTGTGCTCTGCTACAGCTCTTTCTTTCCCAAACTGAAGGCACTGCAAATTGAATTGTCCTGTGCACACACTGCGCCTGCAATATGCTTTTCCTTGTGTATTACTTGTTAATTGTTTCTGTTCTGTGCATACTGTAATGTCCTTTGCATACTGTAATGATCTTTGCTTGTTAATTTTTCTTCTTCTTCATTCTATGCCTGCCCTGTGTGCGCGCTATAACTGCCAGTCTGTTCCTTATTCCCTGGATGCAGCAGGGCTTGTAATCCTACTTCAGCTCACATGGGGTCTTGACGCTGTGCATTGCTAGGCAACGACAGTGCGCGCCACAGGAGGAGGTGGGTTCACGTTGCGCGTGGCAGGGTCTTCGCTTCCTCGATATTGCGCCTTTAATTGGGAACTGCGGTTGCTAGCCCCACCCCCGGTACTCAGGGCTCTCAAACCCGGCTATAGGCTGCTCCAGCCGGTGCTCCTTGCCGCTGGAGCACCGGCACTGCAAAGGGAAAGAACCGCCTACCTTCCGGTCCGGGCGCTCTCTCTCTGCAGGGACCAATCTTCTTCCTTCCTGCTGGCGGGGCCGGAGCCAGCCACACACAAAGCGGTCTCTGGAGGGCTCACGGAGAGGCCGCACTCCAGATGGCTGGCCACGAAGCTCTGACTTTCGTGGGCACGCTGCGCCGCTGCAGCCGCTGCTTCAGCTGCCTGTGTGGTTCCGTCTGGGTTTTGTCCAGATCCTCGTTGCCAGTGTAAGGAGGTAAGTGAGGCGGATGGGGGTTGGAAGAAGCTTTATTCGTGGACAAAACCCCAGTCCCTGCAGGTCTCTTCCCCCAGAAAACATAACTGCCAGAACATGGAACCTTGGACATAAGTAAACAGTCCAAGGTTCCATTACAACACATTTGTGAGCACAGCTGGTATGGCTGAGCCAGGAGCTGCACAGGCATTGTGTGAGCAGGTTGAAAACATGGACAAATTGGCACTTCTGCGTTTTGGTCGGGTGCTGCACAACATTCCTAAAGGTTGTCCATACTTTGTGGGATTGGGCAAAGGGTCCCAAAGTCAGAGAGCAGTGGGCTGGAATCCAAACATCCTCAATCACTTTTTGGAAAACTCCAGAGCAGGTAACAGGTAGGCTTTAAAAAGCTACCACTAATTTATCCTAAGCCTTGTTCTATATGGTGAAAGATGCCCTCATCCCACTCGCACAGTAAGTCTATGGGATCTCCCTCTCTTAGGTACTGACACCTCAACCGTTAACCATGAACACAACAGAAGGCAAACAGAGATCTCTCCAGCTGCTGCTCCACCTCCCATCTCCACGTCATCAATTCACTGTGAACAGTTTCACAGTGATTGAGGCGACTGGACACCGTTCTCGCCAGGAAAGAATAGCTGGATCACCTTCTGAGTCACAGGCGAAGTGCTAAAAGAAAAAAGGAACAAGTATCGGGGAGAATGTGGTTCACCACAAACGAGCACCAGCATGAGAGTTTAGAATATCGAGCTCAATATATTGCCTATGGAGTTATGACTAAAATCATGGCAAATGTCTTCCAGAATAGGAGTATCTCAGACTCTGAGGAGCTCAAGCTAAAACAACTGAAAGTCCTTGTTATGGCATGACTCCCAGTCTCCCCTTAGATAAAAGATGTTCTCTCTAAAGAAAGGAAGGAATCTTTAAAGGTAGGGTCCTAAAGCTTCCAGACAAAATTGTACCCCTTACAGAGATTTCTTTTAGGTGGACTCTCCTATCGCCCTCTAAAATGACTATCTGCTTCTGACCTTGTGAGGCAAGACAACTGTGGCTTCCGAGGATGCCGTCCCCTTAAAAATAGATTGATAAAAAGGTGGCATCCATACATAAGCAGGCATACCTTTCTGGTGCAGGGACGGCTACCTATATTTTAGTTTGCAATAAAGCAAAGAACAGATTGTTTGGTGCATCTTCTTTTGATGTGCAGTTAGCATCATGTCCTTTCTGGGTTGTTTTCCTGTTTTTTGCTCCATCTGCCTTCAGCCCTCTATTTTTTTGGCTGTTTCGTCTCTTTGTTTCTTCTCCACCCCTTCCAGCCCCTGTGCTGTTTATCTCCTTTCCCACATTTTTGCTGTTTTTCTGTCCCACCCACTTCCAGCCCTCTGTGCTGTTCCATCCCACTTCCCACTGGGAATCAACGCCCCATTATATCGCACCCCCTCTTTGTTCATAGCCCATCCCATTTCTCATAAAGTAATGCAAACTACGCACAACACTGTCACAATCGTGGACTCCACATAACAGGTACCCCGTCCACATTACCCTCGTGGCAACATACACAGTAGCCCTTAAAAAGACACAGCAGAAGCTGAAAATGATGCTCATTAATGCCCTCTCAGCAATCACAGATGTAGCTGGCATTGCAGACACCATTACCATTCACAAACTTGACACACTCTTTATTAATGAAAGTTAGCTAACCTCCTATCCCTCAGTCCACATCCTAGATATCCTCACTCCCAACAGATGCAAGGTTCTACTCAGCGGCAGGCTGAACAAGACTGGCAGAAGACTTTCCATCATATACAAACTGTTCTGGCCCTGCACAAGATTGGAAGTACCCACTATCTGTTCCCTCAAAGGCCTCTCGTGCCACCTCCGATTTAACCTACTGAAACCATAATCTTCAACCTCAACTACAGGCACCCCAAACCCAACACCTCCTTCCTTGATGACTTTGTGGATCTAGTCAACGTCACGCCTCTCACACACGCTAACAATGCCTTCCTTATGGACTTTAACCTTCCACCAAGCAGTACATCCACCAAGACTACAAAGAAAGCACTATTCATCCTATTGGACACATTGAACCTCACCCAGCACACTGATGACTCAAGCCACAAAACAAGGCAACATCCTAGGCCTAATCATCACTGCCTTGCCAACCCTCCATTACAACACACACCCCTTGACTGGTCTAATCCCTTCACCATTACTTTTGCCGTTGACAGTTGTGAAGAATCCAGTGTATCCCTCGCTGAATCCCTGCCTAAAGTTTCCTCCCAGGTGGCCAGGGGAGACCAGATGCTACCTGATCCCAACATTGGGGTTGATGTACTGTGGGAGGATCACCGGGGTGGAGACCGGGCCCAGGGTATTGAGGAGATTCCGTGGGATGAGACGCAGTATTTTTCATCTGACAGGGAGATTCTTACCACTATGCCAGAAGAGGTTATCCCTTATTGTCATTTTAATATCTCTCAACCTTCTGTTAAATCCAAGATTGTAAACCCTAAGGTTGTAACACCCAAATATCTTATACTAAAAGGAAGACATGCATGGCGGCATTACGTTGCCGTGAGTGTGTTCAAGGCCTAGACTATTAGATGCATGGCCGAAAGCCGTAGGCCATGCATTGAAGAGCCTAGGCCTTCATGACACGTATGGCAGTAATGCATTTTTCAATGTGCATGAGTTAGAGGGAGGTGACATGTAAGGAATAGGTGTGGAGAACATTTAAGCCGTTATAGGCCACTGTTGAAAATAGATTGTGGGTAGGTTGGCAGTGGCACAATACTTTGTGAATGGTAGTGGGTACGTCCATCATATGTAATTGAAAGTGCCCAGGGATGCAGGAGAAAGTGTCTTGTTTGTACATCATGGTAACTGTTGCAATTTTTTACTGCATATCTCCATCGCGGTGCCCTGTGGTTGGGGATGCTGCAGTGAAAAGCCACGCTGTGTGGGCACTCGGTGCAATGCTTGTATACTGTCAGTATGTTATAGGGTATAGTTGAAGGGAAGCTTATATGTGCTTGGATAGTGTTCTGTGTGCACAATGCTTGCAGTATGGGCAATGTTGTAAACATGTTGTGTTTACGTTGCCAGTGAAACAATCCTTTCTCAGTGTAAGTGGGTAAGACAATAGTATGTGAATGAAAGGACGTAGGGGTGCCGGAGACAGTGTAATGTTTATATATTATGGTAACAGTTGTATTTAATGATGTGCGTGTCCATTGCGGTGTCGAGGTTGGTTAGGAGTGCTGATGCCAGTGGTGCGTATGTGCATAGTGGTAGTTGGTGATATGCTGACATGTATTGTTGAATTATGGTGGGGGTAATGTGTGGAAGGAGCAGACCCACTGCAGCAATGCAGGTTCGGCATTGTATGAGGCACGGTGGTGATCTTTGGAGAATGCGTGTGGAGCACATAGTCAATGTGCTACAGCAGCACAAGTGAGTTGCAAAGCGTGTATTGTGCATTCTATGGTTGTGGTGATAGTTGGAACATGCTACAGTATTTGGTGTGTGGCAGGAGATGGTGCAGTGTGAAGTTGGGTAGTGTGGCCACAGGGTACAGTGCGTACGTTGTGAGTATGGAAGTGGGTATGGTTGAAGGGCAGCTTATATGTGGTTGGTTACTCTGCTGTGTGCAGATTTATTGAAGTAGGCCCAATGTTGTGAAGGTGGTGTGCATAGGTTGGCAGTGACACAATAGCGTGTGAATGGTAGTGCGTAGGGGTGGTGCAGGCTGTGCTATGTATGTGGCTTCTGCTAAGTGTGACATGTTTTCGTGAATGGGTGTTTTATGGTTTGGGGGAGTTGGGTAGAACTGCAGCTACGTATGTAACGTTTGTGCATAATGTTAGGTGCCCACCTGGTGGCTTGCTTGGATGTATAGTGTTGTGGTGCGTGTGGAAAGGGTTGCAATGTTGTGTGCATAGCCAAAGGAGTGCTGGGGAGCGTGTTAGGATGTTTGTGGATGCTGCAATAGTGCATTTGTTAGCAGAAGTTTCTGGTGGAGGGGCTTTGCAATCAAACGGAACGTGTACTGAGAGTGTTTAACAGTAAATGAGTGGTGTATAGAAATTACAGTGTGCAATGCTGAGGTTTTGTATGTGATTGGTGCATGCATGTTTTTAAATGTGACCGCACTCCCCCTCCAAAAGTGACCATGCAAAGGGAAGAAGTATTGTCAGAGCTTAACTGGGCCGTGACCCTCACTGTAGATGGGAACGTGCATGTGCACATCCTCCCATTATGAGCAGGGTGGAAATGGAATTGGAATTGTGGGAAATAGGCAATAAGGAGTTTAGGGTTTGGTTCATAGGGCGGTACCATTGTGTCACAATACTTTGTCGTGAGGGTGGTCGACATGGAGAGACGTACAGTGCTTATCGTTGGTGATACCTTTTGAGCGCCATCTGCGCAGGTGTTGCGTGCAAAGAGACGTTGCTGGTAATTTCAGGTTGGAAAGAGTGGACGCTTTCTGGGCCTGTCAGGGTGACTACAGTTTCGGCAGAATGGTTCACCTTTGCAGATATGTGGCGTCCGTCACGAACATGGACGGTGTTGTAGTGCACTATGGAATTGTACATTTGGCTTAAATGTCGTATAGACGATTAATCCGTCTCCTGAAGAGGTTGCTGACTGCAGTGATGCATATTTTTCCTACTGCCAAGGTGTTTTTCTCATGTATAATACCAAGAGCAGTGTGGGTCCATGACGGTGTAATTTGTCCCCAGCCAGAGGTTGGAAGGTGTGTTATAAACAGAATTATATGTCAGTTTATGCAGACTGCTGGCATGTTCTCCACCCACTATGAGATCATGAGGTCGCAAAATATGCAGTGGTTCTGTAGAAATGGCATTTATTTGAGCGCCATTGGCAATGCCGTTTTCTTTTACAATGTGCAAGAAGCATTGACCAGATTGTTGTAAAAAGGTGAGGACAGGCAAACAGAAACACATATAAAGAGAAAATACAAATGAAATTGTGTGCATGCATGTAAAAAAACCTATTCATATATACTCTTCAAGACTGAGTCCTCTGCCCAGTTTCATATTGTTTAACACCCCACAACCACCTTCACTATCATGAAAAGGTAGTGCATTACGCAGTACTTTCAGGATTGCACGTGCTACATCATGGGTGGCTATGTGGATGTATGCGGATGGAGATATCATGCATACTTTCATTGACCTTTGCAGTGGACGTGATTTGGAATGGCACGACATTTGTACTGTAAATGTGTAATGGTACATTTCAAGTGTTGTACAGCAGTGACAGTGTTCGATGATGGTGGCTTTAATGCGATTGGTGGGTGCATGTGTGCCTATTTACCAGTAACCCAATGAAGTAGAGCTGCAGTTTTACAGGGGTGCGCCCACGCGCTACTTTGGGAGGCGCACGTGCCAAAATCTGCTCCTTACACCACCTTGCCTAATAGCCATGGCAGTGTGGGGATTAGCCAATCAGGTAGTGTGGGTGTGGTTAACAGGAAGGGGAGGTGAAACGGTTGCACATTATACTCTGCATACGGAGGGTGGCTGACATGGCGAAACGTATTGTGTTGACTGTTGGTGATCCCTTTGTAATAGATCTGCACAACTATGCCCTGCAAAGAAACTTTGACGGCAATTTTGGTTTGGAAGGAGTGGACGCATTGTGGAACGCTGTGTATGAGTGCCATTTCTTCAATATGCATGCATTTTGCAAAGACCTCCCAATGTTTCCAGTAGTAGATGTTATCGTGATTCTTTACAGTGTCATGCATATGGGTTACCTGCCTTGCTTACATTTGTTCCGTAGACTGAGGAGGTTGCTGGATGTCATGAAGACGCTCTTTCCCACCACCAAGGTGCTTTCCTCATCTATAATACTGCAAAGAGGGTGGCCTACTGCTCATGGATGTTGTTCCGAGCCAGCCAAAGGAAGGTGTCTCATCAACAGAAGCATGTACACTTTCTTTTGTCCATGTCCACTCGTGGAAGGTTCTTCTGCAACACTGACCTTATTACTTGTGGAAATGCTGAGTTTTTCCAAGAAAATTGCATTTTGTTGTCATCCATTGTCAATGCAGTTTTGTTTGTTTGTCTACAGAATGCAGTGAAGAGTTTACAGAACTAATGTGCGTAGAAGAAAACACAAAAGCTACTAAAAACAGACAAAAAAGGTGTTTTTGTCGAAGAATGTACACAAAAAAACCCCACTCTTTTAAGAGTCGCCCCTTACTACGAACTCCCCCTGCCCTGGTTGCAAGTCATTCCCCCACGCCGGCACACAGCACGAAAATCACATGCAGGGATTTTGTGGGTGGCGGCCACCAAAATGGAACTGTGGGGATTACCCAATGAGTTGCTTAGGATGTGCGGCATTAGGAAGAGGGACTCCTGCTGCACTGGGGACCGCCCTCGACATACTTGGGGACCCGCACGTGTCACATTCGACGCTCCTCACCATGCTGGCCTATGGAAATGGGACTGTAGCGATTGTCCTATCATGTGCTGCTCAGGGTGTGCGTCAGAGGAAAGCATGCCAATAGGGAGAAGGACTCCTCCTGCTTTACTGGGGTGCGGCTCTGGCAGTACTTGGAGAAAGGCATGTGCCACATTCTGTGTTTGTGAGCATGCTGGCCAATAGAAATGGACTATGGCCTTTGGCCAATCAGGTGCTTTGGGTGTGCATCACAGGAAAGGGAGGCATTCACTTTCCCGATTACTTTGTGTACTGCAGCTGGCAAACATGGCAAGACATACAGTTTTTGTCGTGGGTGATGGCTTTGTGGAAGATCTGTGCGTGTATGCCCTCCAAGAAGACATATCTGGCAATTTCGGTTTGGAGGGGGTGGACACTTTGTGAAGTAGTGTTGAATCAGGCTGTTTCGGCAGGGTGCTTCTACAATGTCGACGCATGGCCTTTTCGTCAACTGTACATGTAGTGATCGTGCACTTTGGAGCCTTCTTTATGGTTTACATGCCTTGTTCCTGTGTGTACCGTCAACTGAAGATTATGATGAAAGCAGTGCAGCGCTTTTTTCCTACTGCCAAGGTGCATTTCCCATGTATAACCCCGAGAATAGTGTGGGAGTATTCCAATAATTCCTGCCGCCAGCCAGAGTTCAGAAGGGGTCAACAGAAGCATGTGTGACTTCTTAAGTGCTGCTGGGATGTTCTACTGTGAGAATGAGAACATTGGTTCGCGGTTCATACACCCTTTCACGACAAATGGCATGTCTTTGACGTACAGTGGCAATTAAGTGTTGTTTCTCAATCTACACACTGCGCTGAAGAGCCTATTGTAAGAATGTGAGCTAACGTTGAAAACACACATTTACGTATATAAACAGCAAAAACTGTGTTTCTAAGGAAGCACCTTTAAAAAAATGAAATTAAAAAAATGCAAAGACCCCAAAGGTTCTTTTCAGAGCCAGCACAACTAACAACTTCAGCTCCCCTGGTTCAACGTTATTCCCTTAGTTCCGCGTGCGCCCAGCACGAAAAGTCTGCGAATATCACGACAGTTGCAGGGTGGCACTTGTTACATACGCCCCTTTTGCAGATGATGCTCATAGAAATGGGCCTGCAGACACTACGGGATTGGGTAACAAAGTTTGTGGGTGTGGTGTGTATGGACAGACTCTACTCCCTGGTGTTTTTGTGGACAGAAATGCAGAGGGTGCGGCTATGGCTGTGTGTTTCACGAGGCACAGCGTGCAGGTTTTAGGCGATTCTGACATATATTGGCTGAAAATGAATGGAAAACACTGTACAGTGACTACTCATTTTGCAATCTATGATGTGAATGTGTAGTGCTATGGAGTAGCTACAATGAAGTGCCTGATTTGGCTTTCTCTGTGTGATACTTTGGTGGCAAGCAATCATGCCGATATTATTGTTGTTGATTGTTTGGGGAAAATTGCACAGCGTGTCACACAAGTTTCAGTGCCGTTTGTGATGAAGGAGGCACTTGCCCAGTTCATACATTTGTTTCCAAACTTTTGCATACGTTTTTACCGCATTATGCAGTCAAGGATGTGGGAGCATCATTTTGTATTTGGTCTGTGAATGCAGACAGCGCGGTACATTGCAAAGAAGTGTATTTCTGCCTTTCTTTGACACGTGCCAATTACATACTTTGTTTTTGGGAATATGACGTTTCACAGGACGAATACTTTTCGTCAGCTATAACATTCATCTTAGTATGCCAGCCATCCCGATTTTTGTACACCATTTCTACATTGGTTTGGTGCCCTTCTTGAAAGTATTCATACTTATTTGTAGTTAGTGTTGCGCTGTGACTCTCTTGAAAATGCTCTGCAACACGTAAGCAAACCTACTTGTACAGCGACCCACTTTCTAACCGATTCCACTACAGTGTTTCCCACACTGCCACACGTCGAGCCGTGCATGTGTGCATTGGCAATTCCGTTGTTGATCTGTGAAAGGTGCTTTATTTATTTACCATTGTTCCTTTCCCAGTTTATTTTAATTTATCATGCTGTTCTCACACACGCCATAGAAGGAATGACAGCAAAGGTCAGGTACAAAAGGGGCAGCACCTACCTGGATACTATAGGGGACGTGCCAGGAGACAGAATTATTGGGTGGCCCTCACGTACATAGATGCCAGTCATTGTAAAGCTCCCATAAGGACCGTTCCTGCGCACTTCGAAGTACCTTCCCTCTGTACGGTAGCGCGTTCCAGTACATGCACAATACAGTGCCCTTTGCCGGGTAAGGGTCTGTAGTGTGGCACATGGTTTGCTAAGGTTGTTTTAGAGCTCTGCTGCCCTACAGGAGTGCCCTTCTTGTTGCCCGTAGCAGTTGTGGGCAATGCTGTACATGAAAGTAGGATACGTAATTTTTGGAAGAGCGGTAGCCCGCCCACTTGTCCCCTGTTGTTTCATTTCAGTTGTCGTCACATGCAGTATAACCACTTTATGCTACGCCATTAGTGTTAGGGGTAGCATTCACGGATACGCATACACTGTGGAATACAAGAATGTTTACAACAACGGGAAACACAGCTTCATTACGTGCAGCAGGAAGCCATTTATTGTGTGCGACCCATGCAGCTAATGCGCTTTTCTAACCAACACCAAGGTTGTTTGTCCTCTGCATATTCTGCTGTTTCTTTATTTGCCTTTGAATGCACTAGTGTGTGCATGAGGAAGGTGCACAAGCTTTGCCATTTTGCAGACTTAGTACAAACTGTCCCACCTGCATGTTACATGTTTTATTCAACTGCACGACCGGCAGGTGACCTCTTGATACTTTCAGTCACACTGCTGAGTGCACACACAATGTATCTGTTTAACGGGTCATGGAAAGGCAAGCAGCAGATAAATCAAAGTAATGCGACATTTACCACACCCACGTGACATTGCAGGTTGCTTTTCCTTGTTTACCAGTGGAAGTTTTACAGCTAGGAGGACTTTAGCCACACATTGGTAGGTTTGCAGAGCCACCCAGGAGGTCGGCAGCAGTACTGTAAAAGCAGTAGCCTACTGCATGAATCCGTAGGGGCGGTGTTACCAGCATACAGTGGATGACCTATGCATGGGTCTAGGTGTGGAACGGAAACACATGCCCTTCCCCAACTACTTACAAGTACATTCGAAGATGCGCACATGCGGCCACTAATCGAGTCCTACGGATAGCTGCAGTGTGATTGCACATACAACAACTAGGTGCAGTGTCCCTAGGAAACGTCCATATTGCCCATCTGTAGTTATCTCGGCCAGTAGTGTGCAGTACAGATTTATCATGCACTGTTAACAGAAAAAGAGAGCCTCCTGACACACTAAACAACATTTACTATGTACATCTGTAATTGGTACGATACACCAACTCCATTCGGAAAAGTAAGGGGTGGCGCAAATTAATACATACACCAGACAATTTGCCCTTTCCACACGTTTATCGTGAGGGCAGGGAAAGAATCCGTAACAAAACGGTGTTAGTGGGACGTTATGGTTATGTTGCCGTACCAAATACCTATCCTCTTTACAGAAAACGGTATGCTAAAGCAACATTCTGCTTACAGTACCCTACTAAAAACCTATGAAATTCACCAACAAAAACATTGTTAAAGGGACGTTATGGTTAGGTTACACTAACAAAAACCTATGAAATTTGATGGAAAAACGTTGTTACAGGGACGTTATGGTTACAGGTAAAACCGAAAAACCCATGAAATTCGACAGTTATGGTAAGCTAAGCAACCATAACTCGTGCCACCAGTGTGCACTTCAAGGACCAACACCCATGACATGAACTAATTACATGTTGTATGCGAATGCTGATGACATTACAAATCACATCACTGATACCATCATTGCTGACAACACTAATTACATTGTAAATAACTGATTAAATCAATAATGGAATTAGACATAACATCATTTATAAGTTATCTCATGAAATCTTTCATTACCTTAGTAACAATTTAGGCCATGGACTTGGCAATGGCAAAGGCTGGGCTCACTGGACAGTACTAAAGGCCATTGCTAGTGGTCCATTAGTGTTCATAAATACCAATGTGCATGGTTAAAAGCCATGCCTAGTAGCCCATCACTGTTTTAAAATATACAGTGGGCAACGTTGAAAGCTGTAGTCAGTGGCCATGGCTAAAGGCCATAGCTAGTGCCCATTAATATGCCAGGATACACAATCCGAAGGCCGTGGCCACTGGCTAGTATTGTGTTGAAGACCATGGCTAGTGGCTGGTTAGTGTATATAATATACAGTGGGCACGACCAAATGCCATCCCTTATTGCATTTTTTTGAATTTTGAAATATACAGTGGACATGGACAAAAGACGTACAAACTGCTCAAGGTCAAAGGCCATGGCTAGTGGCACATTTATATGTTAGAATATATAGTGGGTACATCCAAAGATTGTGGCTACTGGCCAGTATTGTGCTAGAATCCATGGTTAGTGCCTGATCAGTGTATATAATATACAGTGGACACGGTTGAAGGCTGTATCCACTGGTAAAGGCCAAAATCTATGGTTGATAGCCTGTTAGTGTTTTAAAATATACAGTGCACATGGGTGAAGACTGTGGCCAATGTCCATGACTGAAGGCCATGATTAGTACCCATTAATGTGTTAAAATATATTTGGCCATTTTATTTTATTTATGTATTTGTATAGCGCTGCTGCCCACAGGCATCAGAGCGCATTCCATGTACACAAGGACATAGTGACAGGACAACATTAATAAGGGAGGTGAAGTATCAGGTTCTGGGAATTGCAAGGGTGACTTTATTTGAAAAGAATGTTCTTAAGTTTCTTCCTGAAGCATAGGTAGTTTGTTTCGGATCTTAAGGTCGTAGGTAGTTCATTCCATTCGGTGATGGTCTTGGAGGAGAAGGCCCTACCTTGCACACTGACCATGGCTGAAGGCCATCCTTAAGGCCGTTTACTGTTGTAATGTAATTAGTGATGCCATCTTTGATGTGATCTGTGATGTCATCATTGTGGTCATAGGCTGTGCAACAGGGGCAGCAAAGTTAAGGTGGCTTTATCTGAATTTCAGGGGTTTTGTTGCGTTAGGTTCTCACCTTAACGTCCCTATAACTAAAGTTTTTTCCATGAAACTCAAAGGTTTTGTTACAATGTATTGCTCACATTAACGTCCCTGCAACTAAGATTTTCCTTGAATTTCAAGGGTTTTGTTATTTCATAGATTTTTAGAATGCTTCCAGACCACTAGCATGGTCTTCGGCCATGGCTGGTGGGCACGTCCAAACACTACCAAACCACTAGCCATGGCCTTTGGCCATGGCCACTCTATATTTGAAAACGCTTACAACCCATCGCTCAAAGACGTTCATCAATCACAATCTGATTTTGTCCTGATTTTGACGGCGGTATCGTTATGTATAAAAGATTGCAGGCTTTGAGAACGCACAATGTTTTTAGGCAATGCGCAGTGCGTTTAAATTATTTGCCATGGACCACACACTTTGGTTAAGCAGCGTGTTCCAAGCCCCCTGTTTTATTGCCAGTCTTTTGGTGACTGTTGTGATAATCACACAACCGCAACGAACCACATTTAAGCAGCACATAAATAGGAAAAAAATGACCGGCTGCAAGAATAACATATGCCCAGGTACTTTCTGCACCCATAGCGAAAATCAAAAACTGGCACCCATGAATATACGTACAGTAAGTGAACATATATCTTAAAGTGAAATATACAAATGTAGTTAATTTGAAATTCCCCTTAGAAGAGAGTGCGCAAGACAAAATAGCATTGGACTTTAAAAAAAGTAATGAACACCAGAAAAATAACCTGAGAGAGGAAATGTTCCAATTAATATGCTGGGAAAGTATAAAAGGTGCTCACCTTTTGAACCCAGCAATCTGTCGTGAAATATTCCCTGGTAAACAAAGTCCCAATATGAAAGAAGTGCTTGTGGTCTTGTGGGTAAGTGCCTGCAGTGGGAACATGACCATCTGAGTAAAATCCTCGTAGCCAAATACTTAATCAAGCTTGCCAACCTCAAAAAACCCTGTGTGTTGCCTCCGCCCTTTGAAAATAATTTATGTTCTTAACCCATATATGTCCTTTACTTGTGCCCTGAAAAGCAGCGACAATCAGGGGAGAATAACTGCAGCAGTGTCCAGGACTACAAACTCTCTTGCCACATCATGGCCAAATACTCATGACTTACTTGCATCTCATCATTTACCCTCCTCACCCTCATGTTTGGTTTTCAACAATACTCTGCTTTGTAAAGATAACTTGAAAGGTCCACATACCATAGTGTCACTCAATATATAAATCCTTATTAGAACTATGTTAGGCACAAAGTGTACAATTGGGGCATTATTTCCCCCCCCCCCATCTTGACTGTGAGACTACAAGTACCAGAATGCAATTCAGCAAAAGGCATAAAATGGTCGCTGAGTGCAAAACTTTCAAGGACTGACAGTAGCATGGTTTAAAAAGAAATAATGCGGATGCTGTGTGTTAAGAGATATTTAAAACTAAGAAAACACACGCATTCGGGACTGTCAACCATCCATGCAGTAACTGGGACCGACCCTGCTTAGTTTCAAAGTGAGGAAGGATCCAGCCCCTTAGGCCATGTTTCTCTAAGTGGTCTTGTAAGATGGGCTCATTTATTAGGCAACATAGCATTAGGGAGCTGACCCCTTCCTCGCTTTGAAGCTAAGCTGTCCCAGTTACTGCTGGTATGGGAAACCCAGTGTTGCTGTAAAAATATCTATTTTATTTGTATTATTGACTTGGGGGACTACAAATACCAGAATGCAATTCAGCAATAGACAAAAATTGTCTTGGAGTACACAACTTTCAAGGACTGACAGTAGCACGGTTTTAAAAAAAAAATCAGATGCCCATTCATCCAGTAACCAGGACTGACCCTTCTTAGCATCAAAGCAAGGAAAGGGCTGGCCCGTTTCTCTAAGTGGTCTTGTAACTTTGGCTCATTTATCGGGCAACATGGCCTGAGGGGGCTGGCCCCTTCCTCAATTTGAAACTAAGAAGGGTCTGTCCTGGTTACTGCATGGACAGGAGACCTGAATGGCAATCGCCAGTGATTTTTCACCCTCGACGTCACTATAGCTGTAAAAATATCTTTAAAAAAAACAAACTATAACCGCGGGTACTGAACGACACATACCCTCGGCTATCCATAGTCCTTTATAGTCACAAATATCGGCAAAAAGGTTGAAAAAAAATGTCTTCCTGCTTCCCCAGGCCCTCACCAAGTGTCCCCCTTTTCTTAGCCAGCTCCCCCACTCCCCATATGGCCTCCTCACCACCCCTACCCTCTCCCTTTACCACAACACATGCTGTTTCTGTGACGCAGTTTGCTTTGAGATGTCGCCTACAGCCAAATGTTATAGAAAGCTTTGTGTTGCAAACTCAGTCCCTAGACCCCCTCCAACTCCCAAATTTCACTTGGTGCCGTCTAGCCACCCCCACCTCTAGCCTGATGGCATTTGCGCGATTTTTGACCTGCAAATAGCATTTTTCATGTGTTTCATTTTCCCATATCCTTGGCTATAGCCGCGATTATCTCTTGCATTGAGAGAAAAACAAGATGGCGGCTGTCGTTTCTAAAAACACCCGGTTTTTGGTAAATCCCAAAGATATAGCCATCTATTTTTTAGAAGGGAGCACCCCCTTCTCCGGTAAATATTTTAAAAACTACTGCACGAATAACACCAAAGCAGGAATGGATCGCATGTCAATGCTTCATGCCCAAGTTGTTTCGAACCTGGTCCAAATCCGTCCATCGGTTTGGGCTGTGCGTTTTGACGAATATTGACCTTGTTTGTCTATGGGAAAATGAATGGGAAGTAGGCCGCACTTTTGGAAAAAAAATGTTGGTCTTCTTAATAACTTTACAAAACGTTGCAGTCTGAGAGAGGGCGCGAGGGCTTAATCACTTTAAAAAATTCAGTCGAATCCGTTACTCAAAATCAAAAGTTAATAATTTTGAGGGGAATCCTATAAAATTCTGACTCACCTTAACTATAGGGCGGCTATATATATATAATTTATTTGTGTGTTTCAGTTTAGAATTAAACTTTTCACACTGGTTATCAAAGTAAAACGTAATCATAAATATATATCATACAAATAAAAGAAAAGAAAAGGGAGAAAAGGACAAATTAACAGCAAGAGCAGGTACACAAGTACAAAGGGAAACAAGTCATCTCAATCAAAGCCTATCCCTTTATCTAAAACCATTTCAAATCAAGTAAACAAATCTGACGATATGCATATGATCACAGAACATAATCAAATTATATCCATTCAAGATCTGCCAGACGACTAGTTAAGATTTGGTTGTCGTACCAGACCCGGCACCATTCGCTTTCTCCCTGTTACACTAAGTTAAAAAAAAAAAATCTTTAGCAGACGTTTAGTTAAGGCTAAAATGAGTGACTGATTAATGGTTAACATCATTCTGGCCAACAGACAGTCAGAATCTGAGAGGTTGAGTGAAGGAACGGGCCCATGTTTGTAATCCTCTCGTTCACAAGTATCGGATATTCCTTTACCAAATGGAAAAGGGATTCCAGTGGTGCCTGCCCACATAATCGGCATCCACAGAGTTCCCTAGGCAAGCCTGTTTTGGGACCAATAATCTCTAACGTTGGGAATCAATCAAGCCCAAATCTCAAATACCAAGGTTCGTAAGAAGGGAGGTAAAGAGACACACACACACACACCACACACCACACACCACACACGTTTTACCTACCTTGTGGCGACTATGTGTGGATACCTGTCTTGTGGGGACTAACCTTTCCCAATGTTTTAGAAATGGGCTAATAGCAGAACTATGTTCATAAAAAATTCATAATGCAGGATCCAACTTCATATTTGCAAAAATGCTTATTTTTACTCGTATGTCCGGTACCATCTTTGCGGGGACTTGGACGCGTGTTACCATCCTTGTGGGGACTTACTTTATTATTCTTATTTAGGATGGATTGCACCATGAGCAAATGGAAAAATGCTTACTTTATAGTACTCAATGTACATTATACAATGTTATTTGGACATGTGAGTACCTGCCTGCATTATAGCTATCACAACAGACGCATTTTGGGGGTTTGACATTTCCCACAAGATGTTTAATTTGTATGCAAAACTTAAAAAGGCACTTAGTTTCTGGCATTAAACACTATTATAAACACTCAAAATGTTCCAGAAAAGATAACTGCGACACAGGCGATGACTTGATTGACCCAGGCTGACACACAGTGGCCAAAAAGGAATAAATATTTCAAATTCAGATTTCATTCTTTCACAGGAATAATCTTCCCTTCTAACTCATATCTGCTCTTTAGAAATGGTGTAATGGAAATGATGTTGCTTTCTTCTTTTCAAATGTGTATAATTAGAGTTAAGTTAACTTTCCTATTGGCATCATGTTTGATTATGGAAAAGTTACATTTTCCACAGATCTCATGTGCGATAATCATAAACGGACCCCACAGAGACAGTGGGCCTCATTCCGAGTGTGGAGGTAGCCATGCCGCTTTTAGAGGCATGGCTACCTCCATACGGGTACCAGGTCCGAGTACCTTGAATGGGGAAATACCGGACCATTCCGACCTTGGAGGGCCTGGTATTTCCACATTCAAGGCAACCCGGACCGATACATCCCTATTTCCATTTCAGCCCCCATAGTGCTCAATAGGAATGGGGAGGATGCTAACAACGGGCCCGTTAATGACGGGCCTGTTGTTAGCATCCTGGTCTGCTCACGGTACCCGCAAGAAGACCTCGTAATGAGGCGGTAGAGGGTTGAGCTCTACCGGCGCTGTTAACCCTCTACAGCCAGGGTCGTAATGAGGCCCAGTGTGTACTTGCAATCATGTTGAGGTCCCCACAGAGATGGTGTGTTATTAGGACTATACTCAAGCCCCCACAGTGGGCCTCATTACAGGTCTGGTGGTAACCCTGCCGGTGATACCAGCAGGTTGCCGCCAGACCCGTAAAGAATTACCAGCGCCTGACTTCACGGTAACACCAGGGTATTACAACCCTGGCGGCCGCAAAGTCAGGCGCCGGTAATCCGGTTAATCCCCATTCCCATGGAGTCCGTGGGACTCCATGGGAGTGCGGACCACGGAAGCAACAGCACGGTTAATTACGGTGCCGGTACTTCCGTGACGGTTTGCCTACCATGACCGCTGTGTCCGGCAGGGTTTGCCCTGTCGGGCACAGCGGCTCCGGCAGGCAAACCAGTAGTATGCTGCTCCGGAAACAACAGTGCCCATTGTTTCTGGACCTGCATGCTTATAATGAGGCCCAGTGTGTAATTATGGTGCTGTTAAGTGCTTGCGCATTAGCCGCTATATACATCTAAATATAATACAATAAATACAAATAGAAAATATGGTCCCCACAGATATGGCAGGTGATTATGATAACACTTATGTCCCCACAGAGATGGTGTGTGATTACAATGATGATAAGGTCCCCATAGAGATGGTGTGTGATTAGGACTATACTCAAGTCCCCATAGAGACAGTGTGTAATTATGATGCTGTTAAGCATTTGGGCATTAGCCACTATATAAATCTAAATATAAAACAAAAAATAAAAATAGAAAATATGATCCCCACAGATATGGCAAGTGATTCTGATAACACTAAAGTCCCCACAGAAATGGTGTGTGATTACAATGATGATAAGGTCCCCATAGAGATGGTGTCTGATTAGGAGTATGCTCAAGTCCCACAGAGACAGTGTGTAATTATGATGATGTTAAGCACTCAGGCATTAGCCACTATAGAAATCTAGATAAAACACTAAACATTTACAATTACAAAATAAGATCCCCACAGATGTGGCAAGTGATTATGATAACACTGAAGTTCCCACAGAGAAGGTGTGTGATTACAATGATGGTAAGATCCCCATAGAGATGGTGTGTGATTAGGACTATACTCAATTCCCCACAGAGACAGTGGCCTCATTATGGGTCCGGCGGTAACCCTGCCGGTGATACCGGCAGGTTGCCCCCAGACCCGTAAGGAGTTACCGGCGCCTGACTTCACGGTAACACCGGGGCATTACAACCCTGGCGGCCGCAAAGTCAGGCGCCGGTAATCCTGTGAATCCCCATTCCCATGGAGTCCATAGGGCTCCATGGGAATGGGGTCCTCGGAAGCACCGGCACCGTTAACGGTGCCGGTGCTTCCGTGACGGTTTGCCTACCATGGCTGATGTGTCCAGCACGGCCTGCCCTGTCGAGCACGGCGGCTCCAGCAGGCAAACCTGTAGTATGCTGGTCCGGAAACAACGGTGCCGGTAACCTTACCGGCACCATTGTTTCTGGACCTGCATGCTTATAATGAGGCCCAGTGTGTAATTATGGTGCTGTTAAGCGCTTGTGCATTAGTCGCTATATAAATCTAAATATAATACAATAAATAGAAATAGAAAATCTGGTCCCCACAGATATGGCAAGTGATTATGATAACACTAAGGTCCCCAAAGAGATGGTGTGTGATTACAATGATAAGGTCCCCATAGAGATTGTGTGTGATTAGGAATATACTCGAGTCCCCACAGAGACAGTGTTTAATGTGGTGCTATTAAGTGCTTGGGCATTAGCCACTATAGAAATCTAGATAAAATGCTAAACATTTACAAATACAAAATAAGATCCCCACAGATATGGTAAGAGATTATGATAACACTTATGTCCCCACAGAGATGGTGTGTGATTACAATGATGATGAGGTCCCCATAGAGATGGTGTGTGATTATGACGATACTAAAGTCCCCACAGAGACGGTGTGTAATTATGATGCTGCTAAACGCTTGGGTATTAGTCGCTATATGAATCTAAACATAACACAAAAAATACAAATACAAAATATGGTTCCCACAGATATGGCAAGTGATTATGATAACACTAAAGTCCCCACAGAGACAGTGGGGGTCATTACGACCTGGGCGGTAGCCATGGAGCTATTAGCTCCATGGCTGCCTCCCATACCGTGTCCATGTCCAGTGCTGTTCAATGGGGACTTACCGGTGTAGTCCGACCCTGGCGGGACCGTTAAGTCCCCATTGAACAAACCATTCCCCATTCCCAATTGAGCCCCCATAGGGCTCAAGGGGAATGGGGAGGGCGCTAATAACGGGCTCGCGACTTGCAAGCCCGTTATTAGCGCCCTAGTCCCTTAGCGGGACCGTAAGGGACATGTGGTCAGACCACACGGTCCTTACAGTCCCCGCAAAGGGACCTCGGAATAGGGCGGTAAGCGATTACCGGCACTGGTCTCCTTACTGGTGCCCGGTATCCCTTACCGGCCAGGTCGTAATGACCTCCAGTGTGTAATTATGACGATGTTCAGCACTCATTCATTAGCCACTATAGAAATCTAGATAAAATACTAAACTTTTACAAAAACAGAACATGATCCCCACAGATATGGTAAGTGATTATGATAACACTAACGTCCCCACAGAGATTGTGTATGATTATGGCAACATTCAAGTCCCCACAGAGACAGTATGTAATTATGATGATGTTAAGCCCTTAGGCATTAGCCTATATAGAATAAATAAAAAATTACAAAATAAGGTTTCCGCAGATATGCCATGTGATTATGATAACACTAAAGTCCCCACAGAGATGTTGTGTAAATTCTAAGATGTTGAGGACCCCACAGAGATGTTATGCGATAATGATAACACTAAAGTCCCCACAGAGAGGGTGTGTGATAAGAATCTTTTTAAAGTTCGCCCAGGGGCCACACATAGGTCAACAAATAACTGGAAAGGAAACATTTAGTATTCAACTCCTCAATGGTTGTCCTAATAAATCATTAGACCTTCCCCATCCAAAATGATGTACCCCTCCTTCTCCTACCACCTTAAACTACACACACATATTCTACCCCAAACATGGCAGCCTTGTGTCTATTAATACAAAATTAACCTGATGCAGACTTGCCAAAGCACTCATCTCTATTTATTTGACTCAACCCCTAAGGCAGTGAAAAATCAAGTATCACAGTGCTGTCATTTAATGGATTGTGGGCTCTTCCGTCTGGATAAATGAGAAATCCAAGTGCCAGTGTCACAAACTACACAGATCCATCCTGGCATTGAGGACTCAGACACTGCCTCTGGCCTTCACACATCAACAATGCTGGTTTTGCATATGATTCCCCCTCTAACCCACTAAGACCCCAACCCCACCAGTTTTCTAAAAAGAGTGCATGCAATAAAACCACGAAAATGCAAAAGGTTCACTCTGGAAGACCAAGTTTCAGTTCATGTATGGAGTGTGAAAATCATGTTGAAGTCCCTTAGAGATGGTATGTGATTATAACGGCTTTAAGGTCCTCACAGAGATTGTGTGTGATGAGCAAGTGGAAGACGTTAATCTCTGTTCCAGTCTCACATTTGACCAGCAGGATGAGTGCAAGTTACTGTTAAATCAGTTTGCCTCCCTGTTCTTACTTTCACCAGGCTTGACCCCTTGAGGCCAGCATGATATACTCACTGGTGACTGTTTGCCTGTCAAAAGCAGGGGGTACAGAATGTCAGACAATGTAAGAACCCATATAAGGAATGAGGTCAACAAGATGCTTGATCTCGGGGTTATAGAGACCTCTACTAGCCCATGGTCTAGCCAGTTGTGCTTGTACCAAAGGCAGGATCCAAAGAGTTGAGAATCTGCGTGGACTATAGAGCTCTAAATGCAGTCACAAAGACTGATGCCCATCCTTTGCGTAGGACAGATGAGCTGGTGGACACACTTGGTGCAGCCAAGTACCTCAGCACATTTGACCAAACAACAGGCTATTGTCAAATAGCCCTGACAGACCAAGGAGAAAACTGCATTCTCCACCCCAGCTGGCCTCTACCAATTCAAGGTAATGCCTTTTGGATTAAAGAATGCACCTGCTACATTTCAGAGGATGGTCAATCAAGTTCTGAATGGGATGGGGGACTTCTGCATGGCATACTTGGATGACATTGCAGTGTTCAGCCCTACATGGAAAGAACACATTGATCACCTAGGCTATCTATTGCAGGCTCTGAAACAGGCCCATCTGACCACAAAGGCAAGTAAATGTCAAATTGGTCAGAGTACAGTGGTCTACCTTGGACATGAGGTAAGAGGAGGTGAAATAAGGCCATTGCCTAGCAATGTACAAGCTGTACAAAACTGGGCCACCCCTACTATTCAAAACCAATTGAGAGCCTTCTTAGGTCTCACTGGGTATTACAGGAACTTCATTGAGAACTATGGGACCATAGCTTCTCCCTTGAATGTCCTCTCCTCTCCCAAATTTCCTAAAAAGGTCAGGTGGAATGAGGAGTGCAATCAAGCATTTGAAGGTCTAGAGAAAGCCCTTTGTCAAGCTCCAGTCCTAAGAGCTCCTGACTATCACCAACCCTTCATTGTACAAACTGATGCTTCTAATGTAGGTATACGTGCAGTCCTTAGTCAACTGGATGAGAAAGGTAGGGAACACCCCATTTGTTTCATCAGCAGGAAGTTAAGGGATCCTGAGACAAGGTGGGCAAAAATAGAACGTAAATGTTTTGCTATTGTGTGGTCACTGAAGAGGTTTAGGCCATACTTGTATGGTTCTACCTTCATTATTCAAACTGACCACCAACCCTTGAGGTGGCTGATGCAAATAAAAGGGGAAACCCGAAGTTACTCAGATGGTCAATCTGCCTACAAGGATTTGATTTTTCCATTGAGCACAGAGCAGGAAGTCACCACCAAAATGCTGATGGTCTCTGTAGGATGTTTATAACCGACTATAGGTATGAGATCCATCCAGGAGTGGATTACATCCTCCTATGCCTTAGTCTGGGGTTAGGGGGGCAAGTGTTAGGGAGAATTTTCATTCTATGGCTAATTTCCCTTACCTAGTGAGTCCCTCAGCAGCTTTGCTGGATTTCTGGAGCTTTTCAACCCCACTCTTACCTGTGTTTTGCCATGTGTATTTCATCTGTTTTTGTGATTGTGGACTCTGGAGTACACCACTTCAGTAGCCCCACGCTTTTGTGTGTTACACAGCACCTTCAGTGCAGTGACACAGGGTTGTCTTTTAGACTTCCCACCAACTCCATTTCTGGGGCTGACTCCTGTCCCCCAGAAAAGGGTGAAGTTGCCATTAACTTTACATAGTCATTTAACCACAGATCCAGTACACCCCATTTTGCATGGAGTATTGGAAAGGGTTAAATCTTAGCCCTTTTTTCTGTACCTCTTGGAGCATTGTTTCGCTCCCTTAACATTAAGACTTGGCTGGTGGCAGTGGTATCTACCATAATTTTCCTACCGTGATTATATTACATAACGTGTTACTGTTTTAGGCTATTTTAGTAGCCTCAAACTTTAAACCCGCTAAACCAAATACTTTTTATTTCGGCTCTGGTTGGGTTTAATCGCCATTTCTTTTTGTTAACATCCTTTTTGGGTCTTTCTTTGCGCGGCAAACCAGGTTTGCCTCCTTTGTTCGCCGACCATGGCGGGCTTCTGACCAGAAGCCCTTGTTTGGTGTCTGAGTGTCTAGGTGGGCTGAATGTGAGGGCGGGGTGTAGTCACCCCCTACACAGGGTCTCCTTGGAGAAGCAAGTCACACTTTGTGTTGATTGGCTGAGGTGGTTATCCGGGCTGGACAACCCCCCGGCTGAGTGATTGACAGCCTGGCTGTGTGAATGGGGGATTTTGGCATAAAAGGCGGGACTCTTGAGCTAGAAGGCATAGTCGCCTCTGTAACTACAAGGAACCAAAGAAGTGGAGAAGAAGACAGCTGCTGCAACCCCGAGTCCTGGTGAAGCCCTGCTGCAGTCCTGAGCTATCTACCCCTTCAACGACTAAGAGAAGATCCAGTCCATAGTCTTCTTCCCTTGAGCCTGGTAGGATCAACCAGCTTGTCTTTTCTTCAGTCAGAGAATCCTCTCCTGGGTCGAAATCACTGCTGTGCTGTAGTGGTCCGGATAGCCATCAGAAGAGCCCTCTCCTGATTTAAAGGAGCGCACCTTTTATTCATCGTTGTCTTTTTCGCTGCTGCTGGTCTCATCCCTGGGTAGTGCAGATCACTCCAGACGTCGTCCTTCTTATCCCCACAACTGAAGCCGCAGGAACCGTGAGTCTGCAAGAACTACCAGGAACAACTGCCGTGGCACCAGCTTTTCTCCAATGGAATAAGGTACTGTGTACATTTGGTCATTCTCTCTGTCTGACCGCCGGAATCTGGGTGAACCCTTTTCCTCCATGAAGATTTGTTATTTCTTCCCTCCCTCTTATAACTTTTCTTTCCATTTGACAATCTTTATGAACTCTTGGCATCTCGAATCTCGAACTGTTGAACGTGTGATCCTCGGCAACTGAGCCTCTGTTCCATTGACACTGGCGCAGGCCTATTGACTTTAATCTGTATCTTTGAATAAGTCCTCGAGTCTACTTGCCTTGAAAAAGTATTGCCTATGATTTTTATTCATTTTTCCCTTGTTTGAAATTCTTAAGTACAAAGTGTGTTTTAACTTCGTGAGCATTCCTATCTGCGGGTATGCGTTAGTATCGCAACACCGGTCTTTCAAATCCTAATGTACTTACCTCGAATTTGCTGGAACAAGTGGGATTGGTTGTGTAGTGTATTGTACGTGTGGTTTTGAATTTATAGAAGTGGTGTGTTTTAGAACAGATGGTTTAAAAATAAATGTACTTATATTTGTTTACCTGAAACCTTGAGTCAGTGTTTGCTTGAGTCACAGTAATTGTGGTCCTTTGTGTAATCTCTACTACTGCTCATTTACTCTTGAGATAGGTATGGCTGCTCCGCTACTGCTACCACTTTAACAGTGTAGTACAGGCTTGTACCAAAGGTGAACTTGTATTACCACTTGTAGTCTTAATTGTGTGTAGTTGTCCCTAAGGGCACTGCACAGGATTCTGCCTAACAATGAACTTCTTTGAACTTGGGGACGGGAACCCCTGTGTTTGATTGTTTGATGAAGGGGAGCTAATTACAAGCCAAAGTGCTAGTAGGAGCTCTGAACTTTACATTGAACACTATTCCTGTTTGATGCTGATATCCCTACATGTTGTATGCAGTTATTTGTGAAGCCAAGTATAGGTTTTGGACACAGACAGAAGTTTTACTTTGGACTTCCTTTAGACTATCCATAGTTTTCTTTAGGTAGGGAAATCCCACCTTAGCATAAGGCAAGTTAAGCATCATTCCACCCTGCATTTACAGTTAAATAAAACTTTGTTGAGAACATTTGAACCTGTTGTCTGTCTGACTCATGTTGCTTTCACAAATGGTGTCAGGGGTGGGAGACTCTGAATTGGTAAAAATTGTGGAGCCCTTATGTTGCTGTAGTCCAAAAGCTCTCAGGGAACAAAATGATTGTGAGAGTTCAGGCTCAGGCTAAAGTGTCAATAATCAAGAAGATAATTGCCACACGTTTGCAGGTCCCGATTAAGTGTCAAGACTTTATATAGCTCACAGACCCTTTGTGACATTCTTCCCTTGGCCACCTATCATTTGAAACATTGGGATCGAATTGTTTTAAACATCAGAAAACCACAAGTGTTTTTTTCGACCCGGGGCATTAGGTTCTTTTAACCATGGAAAGGGACTCTCCCCTGCCATTCACCTCATCCTTCTACTGAATTAGTCCAAGGGAAAGAGGGAAAAGGTAATATGAGTTCAATCAGCCCAACCAAAATGGATTCAGGCCCTGAAACCAAAAGGGACTCTGAATATTTTTCTATGTCCGATTCTGAAGAAAGTTCAAGTGAAACCATATAACCTCCAGACAGCATGTCATCCATAGATGAGGTGTTAGCTCAGTTGGCTGTGCAATTTCAAATTGGACTGGAACGTCTGACTGCCGCTAAAGAAAAAACAAACATTCTACAGGGACAGGGAGTTCTACAAACCTACAAAGAAGGGGATGATTTAGTAAATTTTTCCTTGAACTTTGAAAGGTCAGCAACCCAGTTCCGATGGGGGGATGAGTTAAAACTATGCTATCTAAGACCTTTATTAAAAGGAGAATTACAAATGTCTTACCAGTTCCTAAACCTCCCAGGAACAGCCACCTTTGCTGAAATCAAAGAAGGTCTCTTACAAAGAGTGGGACAAACCAATCATTTCTATTGTCAGAAGTTAAGAAGTATTAAACTAAACTCCGGGGAAATACCAGTGGAATTGGGAGAGCGAGTTAAGAATATGATGTCCTTAGCGGTAGGAAAGAAAATCTTACGGAAGTATTGGAAGCCGTAATCATAGAACAATTTATCAACTCCTTACCTCCCTCCTACGGGCCGCCTTACAACTGAACAAGCCCACACTCTCTTTAGCTATTGAAACAGCCCAAAATGTGACTGATGCCAACAAACAAATTAATTTACTACACTCATTAAAAGAGTGGAAAGAAAATAGAGGACCTCCCCACCCCAACTTTCCACCAAGCGAAAAAGCTAAATCCCAAAGCCAAAGAGGAAGTGAGGAGAGAATACAGTAGATCAATACAACCCATGAGCACAATCTGTTTTACCTGCAACGAGCCAGGATATCTAGCTCGGAATTGTCCCCAAAATAAAAGTGAGGAACCCATGGAGATTGCATGTATGGTAGGAGAAGAATGGGAGGATCTATGTTTTTATGAAAACATTGAAACCCAGAGCAATTTCTTTTGTGGGACATCATCTAAGTTCAGTCACACATCAGTTCTTGTGAGTGGGATCCTGGTACAGGCCTTAGTAGATTCTGGAAGTAAACAGATGGCTGTGTGAGCTAATCTAGTAACACCTGAGCAATTAAATGGTGCTCCTTTGGTGAGAATTACTTGTGTCAATCGAGATCAAGAGATATACCCCAATGTTGCTATACCCATACCCAAACTACAATTTTTCCTGCAGCTGTCTTTCTGGATCTAGCAGAAGAAACGATCATTGGGACTGACTTTCCCAGATTTCCATCCTTACTACATAAAGTCAGCCCAAGCCGTTCACAGTTTCTACCTTGCAAGGAATTGGCATGAAGAACCCTTTATAGCCCTTTATAGCCACCACTTCTGTGTGGGATTGGTCCTCAATCCAGAGAGATTCCCAGCAACCTCCCACCCTGAGAAAATAAACTATTACCATATATCCGTTATGCGAGAGGCCCTATTCTTAGGGGAAGGGTATGTGAGGCACCTGAAGGCATCCTCAATTATTTTCCCCAGGGATACTCTTCTCAGGCGGCCAGGGAAAGGCCATGGTTTTGGATCCTGACCCTGGGGTTGGAAATGTGAGAGAGGATCACCTGAGTTGAGGAGATTTGGGGAGAGGACATCCTTAAGTGAGCCATGGTATCCCCCATTTCCCAACATGAACCCTCCATCCCCCAAGCCTTCATGGCCTTTTGTCAACCCTTTTCTTGGGATCCCCTAAAATATGACCTAAATGGCATCAATATGGTACTTGAACAAAGAAGAGGATAACTAGAATAACATATCTTCATTTTGAAGAAGAAAAAAAAACAACGATCAACCCCAGCCAAGTACTGGGATGAGGGGGAGAACAACAGGTGTAAAGCAAAACTACCGCTTTGTAAGTGAGAGGTCTAGTTCATTTTGTAATACAAATGGAGGTGGGAGCTTTAAAAACAGGAAACCTGAAACAAATGGAAGCCAAGGCAGAGGGAGAGGCAGAAGCCAAGGCAGCTATGGGAGCAGCCAGCTGTGTGTGGAGTGATCTCTCTGGTGTGGCAGCATAGCAGGAGGAGTGCTTGAGACCCGTGATGCAGTGCAGAGCATATACAGCGGGAAGCAAAGGCATACGTAGCGGGGGGCCAATGTCAAGCTGTGAGAAGGGGGCCTGGCAGACCGAGTGAAACGGTTGTGAGTATCCTGCTTCGCCAAGAAAGTTCTGCTGGGTATGCCCGAGCCACAAGAAGACCGCTGGACATGCACTTTTTGCCTCTGCTTTCCCCTCCCATCGCCAGAGGAAGCAAAGCCCCAGCTTATCCTTCATTCCACATACTGGTAATCAGGGCCTCCCAACCTAAATTGTCGAGGGGGATGCAAGAAGTTTCAGGTTACTGTTGCTTTCCACAACTACTAGATCTTTTGACATACTTGGACATGATGACACGCTCTCCTTGTTAACAGGGGGACATATGCCAATACAGATCTTAATTTGTTGGCCCTCCGACCCTCGTAATAGAACACTGCCAACACTTGTGTCCAGTACAATGGTCTGATCTGCAGATAGAGCAAAGGACAACTGGTTTTTAAACTGTAGAGTCACTATGCAGTCTGAACTTGCCCCTGATGCTGGGAACATTTCATCTATCCATTTTGTTTGCCTCGAGATGCACGCTGTGTTTTTTCCATCCAGTCACTCAGGTCCCACCATGGAACACTGAAGACCATGCGCTCTCCACACATTCTAAGGATGAATGCCGGATGAATGCCGGATGAATGCCGATAACACAAAGGACACCGTCCAGCAGTCACTACCAGCAAAACAAAGTGATGTGTTTTGGGGCTACTCAATTGAGTGCACTACCTGGTCATATGCATGGGGCAAGCTCAAAAGTGAGCTCAAGGCAAGGGGGAAAAGGGGCAAAATACAACAAGCAACAACTAGCTGCAAATGTATCAGTATTATCCAACTTCCAATACAATCCCTTTGCTAACTTTGCTAACTGCTACAATGTTGTACTAGCCAAATAAGTGGGGGCACACAACATGGGCAAACAGCTGGGAGTTACTGCAGACCTGCTGCCTGTCTCACTAGCTGTCTCACTAACATCTCAGTGGCCAAACTGATCTTCAGTCTACAGTGAGTCTCACCTGCTCCAGTAGTGGGCAATCACGGCGCTCACCAAGAAGTTGACCCGCTAGGTAATGTTTCTTCGCAGGGGCACTGTAATCGGTGCCACACACTCGCTCGACACCTGTCGCTCGCCTCCTTACCAGCCGGCCCAGCCGCACTGGGCACTAGTCTCGGGCAATGACCAAAGTAGCTGTCTGGGCCGCCTTCATGCTCACAGCTCGCTGTGACTAGGTTAGAGCAAAGCACCCTGTGGTGTCAAGTTGCACCGTGCAAAGTTCAATGGGGGAGAGCAAAGAATGGCTGCTTTCAACACCACTGGGCAATAGCAGCAGCGATTAGGCTTTGGAATGTATCCTTATCCTTCTCCATAGCTATCATTGTGCAGGTGTCTATTACTCCCAATGTCTGTCGCCATTGACTACGATGGCTAGGGCTGGCTGGAGTTGAAGTTCAAATCATCTACATAACGAAAGGTTGCAGACCACTGTCTTAGTAGGTTGTTCACTATGTAGTAAGTACATAGGAGCTGCCACATTGTCTGTTCCAAAGGCATTTTGCTGTGCGGGTGTTACTTTGCACAGAGCTGCAGACTAAAGTTTCATTGTTCAATATGCCAGGTTGCTTGCCAACATGCACGGGCAGCAGTGTTGGTTTATCTTCTTCCTTATGCTTCTGAGCCATAACCAATGCAACCGAGGGGCTTCGGAAAAGTGAATTGTTGCATGCTATCGCACTGCTGAGATCTGGAACCAGAATAAGTGTTTATGCTCCCACTTTGTATAGAGACCGCTGTATGCTTGGTAGTGCCACAAGAGTGGGAGAGTACTGGCTTTTCCCTGACCTGAAGCTGTCCCAAGGATAACTCAGCCTGCCCAGCAATACTCGGGGATCAGAGAGGAACTGGTCCACAGAGTAGGTCCCAACTGTCCCAAGATTGGTAGAATGATGCAGAGAGCATAGGAATATGCACACCTGCAATGCAAAAGTAACATTACGGTGTCATACATTTCATACGCTTATCTTGGGTTCTGGAAAAGACTGATCTGTTCATTGCAGCAGCGACAGATAAGAAGAGGTCATGTTGTGAGGAGGAGGGTATTTATGTTGTTTAGTGTTCTTCAATGCTACATTTTGGAAAGGGTAATACTAGGAGACTGTGATGAGATGGATGAGTGGATAATAATTCACACAGGCAACAAATACTTGGCAAATTATGGTAACTCTAAAACTATTTTTGTACTTCAGGTATAGGTCAATGCTGAGTACTAAGAGTAGTAAGACAAATGCCCACAGACTACAGGCAGGGGCATTCTAGGTATTATTAGAAGACAGCTGTCCATAACTTTTGCATGACTGTCCTGTTAATTGAGGCCGGCACGCTTGGTGCTTCTGAGTGGATTTGGGTGGATAAGGGATACAGGTTTGTGTATGTGTGCATGGGCCTCCCTGTGCATGACTATAAATATGTCAGAATGAGCGTGTATGTATTTGCTTTGGCCTATGTGCATTTGTAAGAGCTTTTAGGTTTCCCCATTTAAGCTTTAAGTGGGTGCTCCAGTCCTGGTTTTTCCTTTGCATCCTGAGACTTGTAGTCCTAATAGGAAACGTATTTTTTCCAGAATCCAAAGACTGAAACAAGGAATTGATCACCTACCCTGCATGGATTAGGGACATTTGAGATTGCCGCCTTTGTGTGGCTGTGTCTTGCTATACGTTTCTGCCTCTCTGTTTTCTTGTCTCTACCTCTCTTTGCACCTACCTAACCTATTGCAATTTCAAGGCAGTTGAAAGTCAGTGTTTTTAGTGGAACATAGCCTATCCAAGTGTATGGAAGGGTACACAGATTTTGGTAAACTCGAATTGAGTACAGGTCGAGTGACACCCACCAAATCTAGGTGCTTTGAGTGGTATGTTTGCCTGAGGATCTCTTTATGTGTGTCTGTGTGTGATAATAACAGTGTGTGTTTACTGCTTTTCATTTGTCCATCTGTTATGTTATGTTACTTTGCATTTATATAGCGCCTCATGTATCATTGGTATGATCTCAAAGCACTGGCAGGTTGAACACCCTTGGGAACCAAAGTTCGAGTCAGTAGAGAGAGAGAGAGAGAGTCATAAGGTGAGTGGGTGCACCGGATACGTGTGCAGCTGGAGAGGTATTTGCGTGATAGCTGCTTATTAGCGGTAGGTGTGATGGTTTGGGAGGTCAGGAATATGTGTTCATTCTGGTGGGTTGATACCCAGAGTGATTTCTGGCTGTGTTAGGCCTGAGGAAACACTTAGGCCGGTGGTGTGTGCTCAGCTGGGTGAGTTTAGTTAGGATGATCGGCAGTATGTGGCGGGTGTTAGTATGAGAACAGCTATACTGAATGTGTCATAGTATCACTGTATTCTAGTTGAGTGGTGGTGTATAGGAGAGAGTAAGCGTGGTGGTGTGATATGGTGGGTTTCGATGAGGCTGTGTTCCATGTGTTTTACTCACTTCATCAGTTCCATTTGCTGCATCCGTTCTATCCATGCCATCTGTTTCATCCACGCCATCCGTTCTATCCACTTCATCTGTTTCATCCACTCCATCGGTTCCATCCACTCCATCGGTTCTATCCACTCCATCGGTTCTATCCACTTCATCGGTTCCAAGTACTCTATCCATTCCAAGCACTCTATCAGTTCCATGCATTCCGTCCATTCCATGCACTCCATCCGTTCCATGCACTCCCTTCGTCCTATCCGTTCCATGCACTTCTTCTGATTCCATGCACTTCATCTATACCATGCACTCCAACTGTTCTAAGCAGTCCAACCGGTCCATCCATTCCTTCCTCGGTTCCATGCACTCACTCCATTCCATGCACTCTTTTCGTTCTATCCGTTCCATGCACTCCATGTGTTTTATACTTCATCCATACCCTGCACTTCAACCGTTCATGCACTCCAACCGATCCATCCATTCCATCTGTTCCATCCACTCTATTCTTTCCATCCATTCCATCCGTCCCATCCACGCTGTCAGTTCAGTCCACTCTATCCGTTGCATCCACTCTATCCACTCCATCATTCCATTGGTTCTATCTACTTTATTAGTTCCATGCATTCTATCTGTTCCATGCACTCCCTGTTTCATGCACTGCCTACGTTCCCGGCACTCCCTCCGTTATCTGCACTCATCCTTTCTATCCGTTCCATGCACTCCATCCGTTATATGTACTTCATCCGTACCATGCACTCGAACCGTTCCATTCACTCCATCCGTTCCATCCACTCCATCCGTTGCAAGAAAGCCCTGCTGTGATTTTTTCTGCTGGTGTCCAATAGATAATGCTGTGAATTTGCTCCCAGATGGCCAATTTCATGACTCCTATTTTATAACATTGGGACCTTGTAGCATGCAGACGTATTCTTATGGACAACGTTTAGTTGTACACTATGGAATCCCCCAAACTGGAACACACCTCTGTAACAACTTTCTACCTTTATAACCACTACTGCCATGTCTTGTACTCACTCGTGTGTGAACTGAAGGGGCAGCCCATAACGGCAGAACCTGAGGCTGAAATGAGCAGTGTATCACATTGGTGGTAACCGCCTAGCAAAGTTAAAACATACTATAAATTCGGTATGTGATTAGTTGTATTTGAATAAGTGGTGTTGTCAGAGATAAAGCATTAATTCAAAGTCGTGATGTATTCTAAAACCCCTAGGGGTTAAACAAAACCAATTAATTGTTTTGTGAAGGTATAGTCTATATAATTGGGAAAGACAATTCTTATCTTTAGTGGTGCAATTTTTATTCCACACGGTTTCCTATGTCAAGACAGCTGCATATTAACTACGGTGTCTCAAAAGGAAGAACAGAGAGTAACACATAAGGAAAAAGAATAGTTGAGCATAAGTCTCAGATCTGTGCCACAGTTGGAGAAATCGAAATACATTATACAATGTACAGGTAGAAGAGCAAAAGTGATTCAATTCTAGTACTCAGATCTGAATCAATGTCTGCTACACATCATCTCTTGGGTGTACAAGCTTTTTGCATACATTAACAGAGGCATCGAAGGTTAGAAATTCATTTCCATCAAATTTTAGAAGGGGTGCCCCATATGAAGCTGTAGCAAGAGAGGAGAAGAGCAGACTGGTGAGTGTTAGTAAATAGTGTGCTTTTAAATATAGGTCGGGAGCAATGTCATTGTTGGTCCTATATAGTAGTGCACTGATTTAAATATGTTAAAGACCAATCCTCGGTCTACGTCAGGAACATAGAATTCCCAAAGATGTAGAGGGGGTCCACAGTGATGGTACTGGACCCTAGGACGTTTCGGCTTCCAGGGTGGGTGCCTTCTTCTGGGCCATAAGAGGATTGTATCTCCCTATGGTTGGTAAACACAAACAAAGGGGGAGTGTTAGAAACTCATAGAGATACCTGTACCAGAAGGTGGTAACAGTGTAAACTGTACAGTGCCAGTGCTGTATAGCTAAAAGAGAGAGTGCCTCTCACTAAAAACAGCAATAAAAGACCAGACCAGCCTTGAGCTTAGGTCCGTGGGGGTACAGAGAGGGGAAAGAATCCGTTTGGTAGTGTAGACTCCAGGTGATGAGGAGCAGGTAGTGCGTAAGGTAGTAAGGAAGGACCGTGCTGTCCAATTGGCAAAAGAGAGAAATCACGAGGTGGGTCAAAGTGGGTGTGTCCCTATGTGTAAGGTAGACTGAAAAAGAGTTGGGTAAAACGAAGGGCCAAAGTCTTACCTACTGATGCAGTAGCGCTGTGAGGTGTTCTCTAGGGTTTATTCATAGTGGAACCTCATAGTGGACCCCAAAATGTTTTGAGGTCAACGTGGGTCATGGCCCGCCCAGATTACTTGTAGGGCTGCAAGTGTGAGAATCACCCCTTTTAGTAGTCGGTGAGTGCTGAAACGAAAAAAAGAGAAGGCAAAAAAGTGGCATATCAATATGTGCCGTGCACTATAATATACTGCAGCAGCACTGGCTTAAGTGGAGCGGTAACCAGAAGCGAAATCCCTGCCTCCCGAGTACGTGTCTTGCCTCTAAGTGCGAGCGGAGCATTGCCAAATCAAAGCTATCGTACTAGATTGTGGAAGAAAGCTGTGTAACTAATAGGTTAAGTAAAGGCGCAAGCTCAGTGTACTCAGACACTGCTCTGAGGCGCATGCTCGGATGTCTGATGCATTAGGGGCTAGTGTAGCAGTATTACAGAAAATAGAAGGAGCCTTGCATGGAAGGGGTGGGGGTGCCGGTAAAGAAAGTTAGGTAAATTGAAATTCTGATCGAAGTGGACTGCCGGCACAAGAGTCCTATTGCAGGAGCTAAAAATATGCAAAGTAAATGAAGAGAGCTGTGCGTGTGTGTCAATAGTGGAGGACATCGCGCATGCTCAGTGTATGTAACCCCTTGGCAGCCGAATGCGGCCACATAGCTGCCGTGTAGGCATTGAACAGCTAAACAGGAGGTGGCTGATGATGTGGGCACGTGAATCTATAACTAAAGACTATATGCTTGTAGAAGGAAAAGCAGGCTAAATTGTGGCCTGCTGTGTGGACGAAAAATGTGTCAGAAAAAACGGTGCTGGTAGCTACACCGGAGTGCTGGTCTGTTTGAAAAAGCTAACTGGAATGCCTAGGGGTGTAGGAGCTTGGATGCATAGGAAGAGTTGGAAGATCTCACACTATGTCCTAAATACCTGTAGTAAATAGAGAGAAACTGCACATGTCAAGGCATACTAGCAACCGATACTAAAGAGTGGAAAATTTCTACCCCCCTATTTTGTTCTTCAATAGTACCGGTTATCTAGTGGTGCTGCCTCATTTAGCCCTTTTTCCATTGACTGTAGCTTAAAAACCCACCATGCCTCTTTGTAATTAAGGGCACTGGTGACATTCCCAGAGTTCTGTATTTTTTCAACCACCCACCATTTAAGCTGGTCCTGGTTGTGCTGTAATTCCACAAAATGTGCGACCAGGGGGGATGTTAAATTCCGGCATCTGATCCTGGACCGATGTTCCACGAAACGTTTGTGTACCGGTCTGCTGGTCTGGCCCACGTAGCGGAGGCCACAGGGGCATTCAATAACGTAAATAACGTTAGGTGTTTTGCAATTTGTATGTTGGCGTAAAATCCAGTCCTTGTTTTCTATTTTGAAGGTCTTTATTTTGTGCGTGAACCGACAGACTGTACAGGCCCCACATGGAAAGTGACCTGTGATCTCTCTTAGGTTCCAGAGACCTGTTCTGGAAGTCTTTTTTGGGAGCCTTGCGTGAGTCAGCCATTCACTGATATTCTTGGAACGTTTAAGGGCCATTCTTGGTGGGGGTTCACCGGGTAAGACTTGGTGGATCAACGGCCAGAACTGCTTGATGATGCTCTTGATCCTATTG
The DNA here is from genome assembly GCF_040938575.1 of Ambystoma mexicanum. NCBI lineage: Eukaryota > Metazoa > Chordata > Amphibia > Caudata > Ambystomatidae > Ambystoma > Ambystoma mexicanum. The sequence goes on along the minus strand of NC_090931.1, from coordinate 433,096,188 downwards.
GTATTCGGTCCATATGTAGTCACACAGGTGATTCTGGCGTTCTCAGTATTTCTATCTTTTGGTGTAAGCAGTGTGTCGCGGGGAATGTAGAGAACTCTTTCTGGTGTTTTTGACTAGTTTCTTCGGATACCCCGCGTACTGTGAGTTTAGATTCCAGGATCTCCGCATGGTGTTGGTATTGGCGAGTATCAGAACAATTGCGTCTGAGTATGAGGAACTGTCCAAAAGGGAGATTCGTCTTGAGGCTTTGTGGATGGTTGCTCCGGTAGTGAAGGAGAGAATTCCTATCAGTTTCCTTCCTGAAGAGAGTGCAAGTCAGTTTGCCCTGATCTGGTTTAATTGTGAGATCCAGGAAGTTAATAGCTGTTCTACTACTGGTGATAGTGAATTGGAGATCAGTGGATCTGTTATTAAGCCATTCGTGGAAGGCAGCCATAGTGTTAGCAGTGCCTTTCCAAATGAAAATAATGTCATCGATATATCTGTACCATCGTTTGACATTATTGAAAAATGGATTCTGGTGAGTGAGAACATGAGTGGCTTCAAATTCTGCCATAAAAATTATGGCAAGGCTCAGGGCAAAGGCTGCCCCCATTGCAGTCACAGATACTTGGAGATATAACGTCTCATCAAACATAAAGAAATTCTTGGTTAAAGCTATTTCCAGTAATTCCAGGATAAAGTTGACTGGGACACGTCTTTGTTCCATGTGGTGAGTCAAATAGTTATGTATGCAATTTAAAGCTGCTGTTTGTGGAATACTAGTATAAAGTGCTTTTATATCTAGAGTCACCAAGATATCAGTCTCATCATTGAAGGTCAGATTTTCGAACAGGTTGATGGTGGACATTGTGTTCTTAAGGTAAGTGGGTGTAAGTTGGCAAAGTGGTTTCAGGAAAAAGTCGATGAATTTACAAAGAGGCTCTAGAATCGAGCCGCAACCGGACACGATTGGTCTACCAGGTGGTAAGTTGGCATTTTTATGAATTTTCGGAAGTGCATAAAATGCTGGTATTCTTTCCTCTGAAGTGTTGAGAAAAAGCTCTTCCTTGTCTGTAATCCAGTCGCGTTCACGGCCATACCTCGTGCATGCGGAGATTTCTTGTTTGATTTTAGCTGATGGATCTCTGTTCAGTACTTCATAGGTAGTTCTGTCATCGAGTAAAGTCAGAACCATTTCTTTTATATTGTGTGATACTTCCACCCCCTTTATCTGCAGCTTTAATTACAATTTTGTTGTGGTAGATAGATGTTTAAGTTCCTGGCGTTCACCATTAGTCAGGTTGTGTCTCATTGTGGTTTGCATGCCGGCAATTTTAGCCACTTCTTGCCTGACACATCTTTCAAAGGTGATAAGAGCTGGATCAGTGTCCGTGTCATTGGGGCAGAAGTTGGACTTTGTTCTAAGTCCTGTATCTTCCTCTTCTAGTCTCTGGTTGTCATCTTGGAAGTAAGCCTTAAGTCGAATGGATCTGAAAAAATTTTGAAGTTCATTTTCAAGCCCAAATCAATCAGTGCGGTTGGTTGAGACATATGAGAGACCTTTTGTGAGCACTGCTAATTGTTCTTTGGTTAGGTTTTCCCCAGATAGATTGAAAACCGGTATTAGGTCGGGGGCTGTTAATGGCGGCGATTGCGACGCTGTCCTCTTGGTCTGTGCCAGGCCGGGAACCCGAACATTGACATGGGTGGGGGGCCCCAAAAGTTGTTGTTGGGGCCCCCTTGTCCTAAAAAAGGCAGAGGTTGTTGAAAAAATGGTGTTCTGGGCTGCACATGTCTGCCAAATTGCGGATTGGGGTCTTCAGATCCTGAGCCTGAGCTTGAGGTGTCTGAGAATGTGACCCAATGTTTTCTTTGTCTAGCGGCACCTACTGTGTTCTGTGCTCTTTCTTTATCCTTATTTTCTTTATAATCTGGTGCCAAATAGGGGTAAACTTTCTCTATTTTGAATGTTTGAATATCCTTAGCTAGTTTTTTATGTTTTTTCTCTAAGGTGTCAGTCATAAATTGATCCATGATCTTTTTGATTTCCTTGAGCTTGTCACGTGCATTATCTAATGTACTATCATTACGGAATTTCTTTTCCTCATTTTCCAATTCTATTTTGATTTTGAGATGGATCCGTTGTGCCGTAGTTATAGTAAGGACCATCAGGTCCCTGCTGCATTTTGTGGCGATTTGGCTAAAGCCAAGCATGTATTCTTGGTCTTCCAAGAAGAGTGCGGGCTTGTTGCGAATTGTTAGACCCAATGGTAACATGTTGTTTTTTAAGTACTCTCTCAAAAAGTGTCCGTGTACTTCCGTCCGGAAGCATTTTTTCTTTAGTTTAAGGAGTTCATCTCCTGACGCTGTGGATGTTGTCATTGATAGTGCTCCAGGAATATTAAAAAGTGAGGGTCCTCTGATCATTTCATTGGTTTGATCCTCTGAGAAGCTGAGTGTTTGGTCCAGGGTGTTTGGAAGAAGCGGGGGGAGTGGTAGAGGGAAGAATACCCCGTGGTCTCAAGGTTGGTATCTATTGCAGGTCAGGGTTGGATTAGGTGTCTGGGAAAGTTCTAATAGAGAGCCCAAAAGCGAGAGGGGCTTCAGTATAATTATTTCAAGAGAACCCCTAGTACAGTGAAAACTGTATCGAAAGTGTGTGAACTGAAGGGGCAGCCCATAACGGTGGAACCTGAGGCTGAAATGAGCAGTGTATCACATTGGTGGTAACCGCCTAGCAAAGTTAAAACTTACTATAAATTCTGTATGTGATTAGTTGTATTTGAATAAGTGGTGTTGTCAGAGATACACCATTAATTCAAAGTCGTGATGTATTCTAAAACCCTTAGGGGTTAAACAAAACCAGTGAATTGTTTTGTGAAGGTATAGTCTATATAATTGGGAAAGACAATTCTTATCTTTAGTGGTGCAATTTTTAATCCACACTGTTTCCTATGTCAAGACAGCTGCATATTAATTACGGTGTCTCAAAAGGAAGAACAGAGAGTAACACACAAGGAAAAAGAAAACTGTAAACAATAGTTGAGCATAAGTCTCAGATCTGTGCCACAGTTGGAGAAATCAAAATACAATATACAATGTACAGGTAGAAGAGCGAAAGTGATTCAATTCTAGTACTCGGATCTGAATCAATGTCTGCTACACATCTCTTGGGTGTACAAGCTTTTTGCATACATTAACAGAGGCATCGAAGGTTAGAAATTAATTTCCATCAAGTTTTAGAAGGGGTGCCCCATATGAAGCTGCAACAAGAGTGGAGTAGAGCAGACTGGTGAATGTTAGTAAATAGTGTGTCTTGTACTCGTTCCGGTGTTGCACACTGACAGCCAGGATCAGTCGCTGCGTACTTTCATTGCCAGAAAACATGGCGCCTCAGGGCATCCATTATCAAAATACCTTAACCCAAGAGCACAACTTACAAAACATTGCCATACAAATTGCCCACCAGGCCAGTCACAATCTTAGCATCTATGCTACCATAATATTCTCAAAGTAACTGGCACACAGCAATTAAAAAACCCACAAACAGCACCAGAGGCACACAACAGTCTGCTTAGGACACATGCGTATATGCATAGTTTACACGGAAATTAGCTTGCACGCTTCTCAGAGCGATTGTCTGCAACCAGTGCCACACAGCCCTACAGACAAGGAGTGTACCAGTCAGGTTTACTCCCCAAAAATTGGAAATACGCCCAAAAATACCATCTCGCGCCCAACAAGATTGAAAACATATACAAGAGTCCACTGCTCTAATTCACCCAAAAAGCTCCATGGATAAGGTTACAACAGTTGTACACTTGGGACCACATCTATGCATGAATTAGGTCAAAAACAGAGTTAAAATATGTTTACACTTCAATAAAATACCCCCATTGGGAATAAGACGCACTTTTATGCTCACAAAAAAAACAAGCCGAACTTAACCCAGCTACAATTTTCAGATCCACCAGAAGACCACACAACTAGCAGCTATCCAATCCTCCCTCATGCCCAACATGCAACAAAAAGTGCATCCACACTGTAGGTGATCAGAATCCACCAAAACCGATTTAACTTGAGGGCTGCCTCTCCAGACTAAACCCATGCAGTTATCCACTGAATAAAAGGCACGTTTGGGCAACAGCATTTGTTGGTACCAATTATCAGCCGTGAATGAAGTAGCAGCATCAAATAAGCTGAACATAGAATGTTACATTGGTAAAAACTTGTTGCAAGCTACTAGCACATCAGTCATTTGCCATCCTCAATTCAGCACATGCACACATTCATTACTGGCCAAGAGACCATCATTAACTCGCTAATGGCGAGCGCATGGCAGCTTTGGATACATGAACATTGACAATCAACAGTCTGCTATCTCCCGAGAGCATAAAATAACACATTCTCAAATATTTAAGTTCAACATCCAAAAGTATTGGGTTTGCGAATAGAGACGTGTAAAAGAGTGCCAGATAACGTGCAAATAATTTAATAACAGAATGGTCAAGTAAAAGTTGCATCATGAGCACATGCATTGAAAACCAGCTATTCTGATTTACAAGCTCATTTGGGTCAGAAATGCATTAAGCCACTGCTCGAGATGCAGATCGAGGCGGATTCACAATTAGCGTATAAACTACCTAGCTTAAAAGTAAAGTAAACCACTATTTGGCCATGCTGTCTACAGCACAGAGCAATGAATGCAGCTAAATTCATTGAGCACAAAATAGCTCAAAAGCTGCTGGGTGGAAATTAATAGGCCGGTCATGAAACCAAGTACTCGCTTCAAGAGCAAAACGGCGCACAGAGAAAGGCAAACTAAGGCACCCTTAAGACGCACCAAAGAGATAAAGATGCAAAGTAGTGATTTTTATACTTTAGGTAGGGTGACCAGACAGCCCCGGGAAATCACCCTCCATGCTGGGGTCCCGGGAGTTTTTTCATTTTAGAAGCCACGTCCGTGGTGTGCATGGTTGGGCGGCTATGGTAATTAAAAGTGTATTCTTTTTTTCACAACACCTTCAGAATGTTGGAGCTGGAGGATTGGCTCGAACCCCCAACCTTTCAGGTACAAGTCACAACACTTACTCACAGTGCCACAGAGACTGGCTTGGAAAAGGTTGTACAGCAAGCCATGTAATATCAGTTATAGCAAATGCTTGTTTTGCATTAACATGCCAAGATTCACAGACAAAACTGCACAAATGAGATCATATACAGTTTATAAAAAGGAGAAGTGCTGAAAATATGATTGGGTGGTGGTTGTGGGGGCATGTTGGGGGAGGGGCAGTAATTGGTGGGCTGCGATGAGGTAGTCCCTCTTTTATGTTGTTGGTCATCCCGTTTTTTCATTTTGGAAATCTGGTCACCCTAACTTTGGGTGCTCGCATGTTTGCATCATGAATTGAAACCTGTGGCGTGTCCTCATGCAGCTATCGGTACGATAATAAGAGTTCATTCTGATAATAGGAGTGGGAAAATAAAAAAAGAGAAGACTTACATTGTTAATATTAAGGGATGCTAAAGGAGGTGGTGTTTCTGTGCGGTCGGTGAGTACTTTTTCTGAGACATAGGGCCTCATTAAAAGAAGTGCGGAATGGGTTTAACGGCGCCGTTAAACCCACTCCGCACTATTACGAGGTCCCCTCGTGGGACACGCTCTGGACGTCTGGTTTTTCCAGACGTCCATAGTGGGTCCCGCGAGGGACCAGGGAGCTAACAATGGGCCTGTTCGTAATGGGTCCGTTGTTAGCTCCCTCCCTATTCCCATTGATCCCTATGAGGGCTCGAATGGGGAAGGACCGGGCGCGGGTTCCCTGAAAGAGGAAATACCGGGCCCTTCATACTCGGAATGGCCCGGTATTTCCCCATTCAGGGAACTCGGACCCGATTTTGGAGGTAGCCATGCCCTTATTAAGGGCATGGCTACCTCCAAAGTCGTAATGAGGCCCATGCTGTAGATTGAGAAGCAAGATTTCTGCATGATTGGCTTTGCCACTAGAGGAAAGACATTTAAGCGCCAGCATCTTGTAATGTTGTATTAAATCCTTAACTTTATTTCTTGTAATCATGACTGATTATGAGAAATAAAATGACCCAGTGTATTTAAAATGCACCATTTTACATATATTTTCCTAAAAATATGTTGGATCATAGCAACTACACAAAAATCTGCCAAACTATCTTTAAACCCGATCGAGCTGTGACCAACATTACTTATCAAGTTCGCTTTAAAATGTGAAGCCGGGTTAGGGCATGAAGTGCTATAAAATTAAGCATTTAGGACAACAGAATGAATGTGGTGATAAAGAGCAAGGTTTTTTAATTAAGCCAGTACAGTGTAAACTATATAACAGTCGTAGTATTACTGTTAAATGGGTTCTGGCAACATGCATTATGCCCTAAGCATGACTCTGAGAAAAGCACCCATTTTAAATGTAATAAAAAAGTACATATTTATTAAGAAAATGTAGCATTTTGCTTTCACACGGAAAATGTTTTTGAAAGCCAGTTTGAAACCACTCTGGAATTCCCAGCCCTCTCCTGCTCTTTGCTTCCTCTCCCCTCCTCCACATTAGTGTTTGGTCTAAGCTCAAGGGAGGTGTGAAATTCCCCAGGGCAGAGCCCCTGCTACATGACAATAGCCTTGAAGCTGAAGCAGCCCTTGTTGAAATGTGATCCCCAGTGGGAGCCCAACCCAATGTTCATTGAGAGACAAATACTTAAAAAGAATACTTGCATTTAGGATAATACAGTTTGTCAAGAGTATAGTGGTTAGTTTAACATAGAAGTATTTAAAGTGCACGGTTCTTTAGAGTAATTAAAACATGTTATGGTTTCTTATTTAAAACATATTGTGCCTAGTTTAACATGAATGCACGGAAAATGCTAAGTTTTAAAAACCTAATCTTTCATGATGCCACACGTTTATCTATTTTGAATATTGGCAAGTGTGTGCACTCTTCACAACACAAGAATCCAGCCTGCCTCATCACTGACAAGTCTTTTTCCACCCCACTACGCAGAGTGAAGCCAGTGGATCTGATCTAATCTGCTTTGCCGTCATTCGCGCGTTTACAGGTACTATATGCTGAGCCTATTTTCTCCCGCGTTTGAACGATTTCTTTGCTCATCCTATTTCCTTTCTTCTGGCCTGAAAGGGACACCGCAGGGATCACGTAGCCATGACTATTATTTGGGTGGGCGCCCGCACTGTTATAAGCAGGCTTTCTACCTGCTGGACACACTATTGTTTTCCAAATGTGCATCTTACACTCAGTAAAAAACGTAATTTCCAAACTCAATCATGCTGCTTAAACTTGCATTCGCTAGTTTTCTTTGAAATGTGTTTCTTTTTTTATCTGACCACCAACCAAATACCCTGTAATTGTTGTGCCCCTTCCTTTGTGTTTTTTATAACAGGTTATATTTATAAAGATGTTAAATGGTTGTCAAACTGCTTAATCACAAATAAATGTTTCTGTTGTGCTGACAGCAGTTGTTAGGAAATTAAACACTGGGATCATGGGTGCCAGCTTTGGATTTTCACTACAGGTGCAGAAATACCCCCACCTCCGCCCTGAATAAATATATATATAAAATCCAAAGCTGGCACCCATGATCCCAGTGTTTAATTATATATATATATATATATATATATATATATATATATATATATATATAAGCAAGCAACCAGCTCAACCCATCCCAGGGCCAAACACATTTTGGCTCATGCCCCGTGTCTCTCTCCTGTTGCCCCCCACCCTCCGCTCATGCCCCTTGTCTCCCTGCTGTTGCCCCCCACCGCCGTTCATGCCCCGTGTCTCTCTCCTGTTGCCCCCTGCCCCCGCTCATGCCCCGTGTCTCTCTCCTGTTGCACCCACCCCCTGCTCATGCCCCGTGTCTCTCTCCTGTTAACCCCCACCCCCCGCTCTTGCCCTGCGGCTCCCTCGTGTTCCCCCCACTCCCTGCTAATGCCCCGTGTCTCCCTGCTGTTGCCCCCCACCCTCCGCTCATGCCCCGTGTCTCCCTGCTGTTGCCCCCCAACCCCCGCTCATGCCCTGTGTCTCCCTGCTGTTTCCCCCCACCCCCTCTCATGCCCTGTGTCTCTCTCCTGTTGCCCCCACCCGGTCATGCCCCGTGTCTCTCTGCTGTTGCCCCCCACCCTCCGCTCATGCCCCGTGTCTCTCTCCTGTTACCCCCCACCCCCCTCTTATGCCCCGTGTCTCCCTCGTGTTCCCCCCACCCCCTGCTCATGCCCCATGTCTCCCTGCTGTTGCCCCCCACCCCCCGCTCATGCCCCATGTCTCTCTCATGTTGCTCCCCAACCCCCGCTCATGCCCCGTGTCTCTCTCCTGTTACCCCCACCCCCCTCTCATGCCCCGTGTCTCTCTCCTCTTGCCCTCCACCCACCTGGTCATGCCCCGTGTCTCCCTGCTGTTGCCCCCACCCCCTGCTCATGCCTCGAGTCTCTCTCCTGTTACCCTCACCCCCCCGCTCATGCCCCGTGTCTCCCTCGTGTTCCCCCCATCCCCCGCTCATGCCCCGTATCTCCCTGCTGTTGCCCCCCACCCCCTGCTCATGCCCCGTGTCTCTCTCATGTTGCCCCCCACCCCCTGCTCATGCCCTGTGTCTCTCTCCTGTTGCCCCCCACCCCCCGGTCATGCCCCGTGTCTCCCTGCTGTTGCCCCCCACCTCCGCTCATGCCCCGTGTTTCTCTCCTGTTACCCCCCACCCCCGCTCATGCACCGTGTCTCTCTCCTGTTACCCCCCACGCCCCTCTCATGCCCCGTGTCTCTCTCCTGTTACCCCCACCCCCTGCTCATGCCCCGTGTCTCCCTGCTGTTGCCCCTCACCCCCGCTCATGCCCCGTGTCTCTCTCCTGTTGCCCCCCACTCCCCGCTCATGCCCCGCGTCTCCCTTGTGTTCCCCCCACCCCCCGCTCATGCCCCGCGTCTCCCTTGTGTTCCCCCCACCCCCCGCTCATGCCCCGTGTCTCCCTGCTGTTGCCCCCCACCCTCCGCTCATGCTCCGTGTCTCCCTGCTGTTTACCCCACCCCTCTCATGCCCCGTGTGTCTCTCTCCTGTTACCCCCAACCCCCTCTCATGCCCCGTGTCTCTCTCCTGTTGCCCCCCACCCACAGTCATGCCCCGTGTCTCTCTGCTGTTGCCCCACAGCCTCCGCTCATGCCCCGTGTCTCTCTCCTGTTACCCCCCACCCACCTCTCATGCCCTGTGTCTCCCTCGTGTTCCCCCACCCCTCGCTCATGCCCCGTGTCTCCCTGCTGTTGCCCCCCACCCCCCGCTCATGCCCCGTGTCTCTCCCACCCCCGCTCATGCCCCGTGTCTCTCTCCTGTTACCCCCACCACCCTCTCATGCCCTGTGTCTCTCTCGTGTTGCCCTCCACCCCCCGCTCATGCCCCGTGTCTCTCTCCTGTTACCCCTCACCCCCGCTGATGCCCTGTGTCTCTCTCCTGCTACCCCCACCCCCCTCTCATGCCCCGTGTCTCTCTCCTGTAACCCCCCACCCCCTCTCATGCCCCGTGTCCCTCTCCTGTTACCCCCCACCCCCTCTCATGCCCCGTGTCTCTCTCCTGTTACCCCCCACCCCCCGCTCATGCCCCGTGTCTCCCTACTGTTGCCCCCCACCCCTGCTCATGCCCCGTGTCTCTCTCCTGTTGTCTCCCACCCCCCTCTCATGCCCCGTGTCTCTCTCCTGTTGCCCCCCACCCCCGGTCATGCCCCATGTCTCTCTCATGTTGCCCCCCACCCCCCGCTCATGCCCCGTGTCTCTCTGCTGTTGCCCCCCCACCCTCCGCTCATGCCCCGTGTCTCTCTCCTGTTACCCCCCACCTCCCTCTCATGCCCCGTGTCTCCCTCATGTTCCCCCCACCACCCGCTCATGCCCCGTGTCTCCCTGCTGTTCCAACCCATCCCCTCTCATGCCCCGTGTCTCTCTCCTGTTACCCCCCAACCCCTTCTCATGCCCTGTGTCTCTCTCCTGTTGCCCCCCACCCCCCGGTCATGCCCCGTGTCTCCCTGCTGTTGCCCCCCACCTCCGCTCATGCCCCGTGTCTCTCTCCTGTTACCCCCCACCCCCCGCTCATGCACCGTGTCTCTCTCCTGTTACCCCCCACGCCCCTCTCATGCCCCGTGTCTCTCTCCTGTTACCCCCACCCCCTGCTCATGCCCCGTGTCTCCCTGCTGTTGCCCCTCACCCCCGCTCATGCCCCGTGTCTCTCTCCTGTTGCCCCCCACTCCGGGCTCATGCCCTGTGTCTCTCTCCTGTTAACCCACACCCCCGCTCATGCCCCGCGTCTCCCTTGTGTTCCCCCCACCCCCCGCTCATGCCCGTGTCTCCCTGCTGTTGCCCGCCACCCTCCGCTCATGCTCCGTGTCTCCCTGCTGTTGCCCACCACCCCCCGCTCATGCCCCGTGTCTCCCTGCTGTTTACCCCACCCCCTCTCATGCCCCGTGTGTCTCTCTCCTGTTACCCCCAACCCCCTCTCATGCCCCGTGTCTCTCTCCTGTTGCCCCCCACCCACAGTCATGCCCTGTGTCTCTCTGCTGTTGCCCCACAGCCTCCGCTCATGCCCCGTGTCTCTCTCCTGTTACCCCCCACCCACCTCTCATGCCCCGTGTCTCCCTCGTGTTCCCCCACCCCTCGCTCATGCCCCGTGTCTCCCTGCTGTTGCCCCCCACCCCCCGCTCATGCCCCGTGTCTCTCCCACCCCCGCTCATGCCCCGTGTCTCTCTCCTGTTACCCCCACCACCCTCTCATGCCCTGTGTCTCTCTCGTGTTGCCCTCCACCCCCCGCTCATGCCCCGTGTCTCTCTCCTGTTACCCCCCACCCCCGCTGATGCCCTGTGTCTCTCTCCTGCTACCCCCACCCCCTCTCATGCCCCGTGTCTCTCTCCTGTAACCCCCCACCCCCTCTCATGCCCCGTGTCCCTCTCCTGTTACCTCCCACCCCCTCTCATGCCCCGTGTCTCTCTCCTGTTACCCCCCACCCCCCGCTCATGCCCCGTGTCTCCCTACTGTTACCCCCCACCCCCCGCTCATGCCCCGTGTCTACCTACTGTTGCCCCCCACCCCCTGCTCATGCCCCGTGTCTCTCTCCTGTTGTCTCCCACCCCCCCCTCATGCCCCGTGTCTCTCTCCTGTTGCCCCCCACCCCCGGTCATGCCCCATGTCTCTCTCATGTTGCCCCCCACCCCCCGCTCATGCCCCGTGTCTCTCTGCTGTTGCCCCCCCACCCTCCGCTCATGCCCCGTGTCTCTCTCCTGTTACCCCCCACCTCTCTCTCATGCCCCGTGTCTCCCTCGTGTTCCCCCCACCCCCCCGCTCATGCCCCGTGTCTCCCTGCTGTTCCAACCCACCCCCTCTCATGCCCTGTGTCTCTCTCCTGTTGCCCCCCACCCCCGGTCATGCCCCGTGTCTCTCTGCTGTTGCCCCCACCCTCCGCTCATGCCCCGTGTCTCTCTCCTGTTATCCCCACCTCCCTCTCATGCCCAGGATCTCCCTCGTGTTCCTCCCACCCCCCGCTCATGCCCCGTATCTCCCTGCTGTTGCCCCCACCCCCCGCTCAGGCCCCGTGTCTCTCTCATGTTGCCCCCCACCCTCCGCTCATGCCCAGTGTCTCTCTCCTGTTGCTCCCCACCACCCGGTCATGCCCTGTGTCTCCCTGCTGTTACCCCCACCCCCTGCTCATGCCCCGAGTCCCTCTCCTGTTACCCTCACCCCCCGCTCATTCCCCGTGTCTCCCTCGTGTTCCCCCACCCTCTGCTCATGCCCCGTGTCTCTCTCATGTTGCCCCCCACCCCACGGTCATGCCCCGTGTCTCCCTGCTGTTGCTCCCCACCCCCGCTCATGCCCCGTGTCTCTCTCCTGTTACCCCCCCACCCCCGCTCATGCCCCGTGTCTCTCTCCTGTTGCCCCCCACCCCCGCTCATGCCCCGTGTCTCTCTCCTGTTGCCCCTCACCCCCCGCTCATGCCCCGTGTTTCTCTCCTGTTAACCCCCACCCCCTGCCCCGCGTCTCCTTGGTGTTCCCCCCACCCCCGCTCATGCCCCGTGTCTCCCTGCTGTTGCCCCCCACCCCCCGCTCATGCCCCGTGTCTCCCTGCTGTTTCCCCCCACACCCTCTCATGCCCGGTGTCTCTCTCCTGTTACCCCCCACCCACCTCTCATGCCCCGTGTCTCTCTCCTGTTGCCCCCCACCCACAGTCATGCCCCGTGTCTCTCTGCTGTTGCCCCCCAGCCTCCGCTCATGCCCTGTGTCTCTCTCCTGTTACCCCCCATCCCCCTCTAATGCCCCGTGTCTCCCTCGTGTTCCCCCCACCCCCCGCTCATGCCCTGTGTCTCCCTGCTGTTGCCCCCTACCCCCCGCTCATGCTCCGTGTCTCTCTCATGTTGCCCCCCACCCCCGCTCATGCCCCGTGTCTCTCTCCTGTTACCCCCACCACCCTCTCATGCCCTGTGTCTCTCTCCTGTTGCCCCCCACCCCCCCGCTCATGCCCGTGTCTCTCTTCTGTTAACCCCCACCCACCGCTCATGCCCCGCGTCTCCCTCGTGTTCCCTCCACCCCCCGCTCAATCCCCGTCCCTCCTGCTGTTGCCCCCCACCCTCCGCTCATGCCCCGTGTCTCCCTGCTGTTGCGCCCCACCCCCCGCTCATGCCCCGTGTCTCCCTGCTGTTTCCCCCCACCCCCTCTCATGCCCTGTGTCTCTCTCCTGTTACCCCCAACCCCCTCTCATGCCCAGTGTCTCTCTCCTGTTGCCCCCCACCCCCGATCATGCCCTGTGTCTCTCTCATGTTGCCCTCCACCCCCCGCTTATGCCCCGTGTCTCTCTCCTGTTACCCCCACCCCCTCTCATGCCCTGTGTCTCTCTCCTGTTGCCCCCCACCCCCGGTCATGCCCCGTGTCTCCCTGCTGTTGCCCCCATCCCCTGCTCATGCCCCGAGTCTCTCTCCTGTTACCCTCAACCCCCGCTCATGCCCCGTGTCTCCCTCGTGTTCCCCCCACCCCCCCTCATGCCCCGTGTCTCCCTGCTGTTGCCCCCCGCTCATGCCCCGTGTCTCTCTCATGTTGCCCCCCACCCCCGCTCATGCCCCGTGTCTCTCTCCTGTTGCCCCCCACCCCCCGGTCATGCCCCGTGTCTCTCTCCTGTTGCCCTCCACCCCCCGCTCATGCCCCGTGTCTCTCTCCTGTTACCCCCCACCCCCGCTGATGCCCTGTGTCTCTCTCCTGCTACCCCCCACCCCCCTCTCATGCCCCGTGTCTCTCTCCTGTTACCCCCGACCCCCGCTCATGGCCCGTGTCTCACTCCTGTTACCCCCCACCCCCTCTCATGCCCCGTGTCTCTCTCCTGTTACCCCCCACCCCCCGCTCATGCCCCGTGTCTCCCTACTGTTGCCCCCCACCCCCCGCTCATGCCCCGTGTCTCTCTCCTGTTGCCCCCCACCCCCGGTCATGCCCCATGTCTCTCTCATGTTGCCCCCCGCTCATGCCCCGTGTCTCTCTGCTGTTGCCCCCCCACCCTCCGCTCATGCCCCGTGTCTCTCTCCTGTTACCCCCCACCTCCTTCTCATGCCCCGTGTCTCCCTCGTGTTCCCCCCACCCCCCGCTAATGCCCCGTGTCTCCCTGCTGTTCCAACCCACCCCCTCTCATGCCCTGTGTCTCTCTCCTGTTACCCCCCAACCCCCTCTCATGCCCTGTGTCTGTCTCCTGTTGCCCCCCACCCCCGGTCATGCCCGTGTCTCTCTGCTGTTGCCCCCACCCTCCGCTCATGCCCCGTGTCTCTCTCCTGTTACCCCCACCTCCCTCTCATGCCCCGGATCTCCCTGCTGTTGCCCCCACCCCCGCTCAGGCCCCGTGTCTCTCTCATGTTGCCCCCCACCCCCCGCTCATGCCCGTGTCTCTCTCCTGTTACCCCCACCCTCCTCTCATGCCCAGTGTCTCTCTCCTGTTGCCCCCCACCCCCGGTCATGCCCTGTGTCTCCCTGCTGGTGCCCCCACCCCCTGCTCATGCCCCGAGTCTCTCTCCTGTTACCCTCACCCCCCATCATGCCCCGTGTCTCCCTCGTGTTCCCCTATTCTCTGCTCATGCCCCGTGTCTCTCTCATGTTGCCCCCCACCCCACGGTCATGCCCCGTGTCTCCCAGCTGTTGCTCCCCACCCCCGCTCATGCCCCGTGTCTCTCTCCTGTTACCCCCCCACCCCCGCTCATGCCTCGTGTCTCTCTCCTGTTGCCCCCCACCCCCGCTCATGCCCCGTGTCTCTCTCCTGTTGCCCCCCACCCCTGCTCATGCCCCGCGTCTCCCTGGTGTTCCCCCCACCCCCGCTCATGCCCCGTGTCTCCCTGCTGTTGCCCCCCACCCTCTGCTCATGCCCCGTGTCTCCCTGCTGTTGCCTCCACCCCCCGCTCATGCCCTGTGTCTCCCTGCTGTTTCCTCCCACACCCTCTCATGCCCCGTGTCTCTCTCCTGTTACCCCCCACCCCCCTCTCATGCCCCGTGTCTCTCTCCTGTTGCCCCCACCCACAGTCATGCCCCGTGTCTCTCTGCTGTTGCCCCCCAGCCTCCGCTCATGCCCCGTGTCTCTCTCCTGTTACCCCCATCCCCCTCTAATGCCCCGTGTCTCCCTCGTGTTCCCCCCACCCCCCGCTCATGCCCCGTGTCTCCCTGCTGTTGCCCCCCTACCCCCCGCTCATGCCCCGTGTCTCTCTCATGTTGCCCCCACCCCCGCTCATACGTGTCTCTCTCCTGTTACCCCCCACCCCCTCTCATGCCCTGTGTCTCTCTCCTGTTACCCCCCACCCCTTGCTCATGCCCCGTGTCTCCCTGCTGTTGCCCCCCACCCCCCGCTCATGCCCCGTGTCTCTCTCCTGTTGCCTCCCACCCCCCTCTCATGCCCAGTGGCTCTCTCCTGTTGCCCCCCACCCCCGGTCATGCCCCATGTCTCTCTCATGTTGCCCCCCACCCCCCGCTCATGCCCCGTGTCTCTCTGCTGTTGCCCCCCCACCCTCCGCTCATGCCCCGTGTCTCTCTCCTGTTACCCCCACCTCCCTCTCATGCCCCGTGTCTCCCTCGTGTTCCCCCCGCCCCCCGCTCATGCCCCGTGTCTCCCTGCTGTTCCAACCCACCCCCTCTCATGCCCCGTGTCTCTCTCCTGTTACCCCCCAAACTCCCCTCTCATGCCCCGTGTCTCTCTCCTGTTGCCCCCCACCCCCGGTCATGCCCCGTGTCTCTCTCCTGTTACCCCCCACCTCCCTCTAATGCCCCGTATCTCCCTCGTGTTCCTCCCAACCCCCGCTCATGCCCCGTGTCTCCCTGCTGTTGCCCCCACACCCCGCTCAGGCCCGTGTCTCTCTCATGTTGCCCCCCACCCCCCGCTCATGCCCCGTGTCTCTCTCCTGTTACCCCCACCCCCTCTCATGCCCAGTGTCTCTCTCCTGTTGCCCCCCACCCCCCGGTCATGCCCCGTGTCACCCTGCTGTTGCCCCCACCCCCTGCTCATGCCCTGAGTCTCTCTCCTGTTACCCTCACCCCCCGCTCATGCCCCGTGTCTCCTTCGTGTTCCCCCCACCCCCGGTCATGCCCCGTGTCTCCCTGCTGGTGCCCCCACCCCCTGCTCATGCCCCGAGTCTCTCTCCTGTTACCCTCACCCCCCTCATGCCCCGTGTCTCCCTTGTGTTCCCCCCCACCCCCCGCTCATGCCCAGTGTCTCTCTCATGTTGCCCCCCACCCCACGGTCATGCCCCGTGTCTCCCTGCTGTTGCTCCCCACCCCCCGCTCATGCCCCGTGTGTCTCTCCTGTTGCCCCCCACCCCCGCTCATGCCCCGTGTCTCTCTCCTGTTGCCCCTCACCCCCCGCTCATGCCCCGTGTCTCTCTCCTGTTAACCCCCACCCCCTGCTCATGCCCCGCGTCTCCCTGGTGTTCCCCCCACCCCCGCTCATGCCCCATGTCTCCTTGCTGTTGCCCCCCACCCTCCGCTCATGCCCCGTGTCTCCCTGCTGTTCCCCCACCCCCTGCTCATGCCCCGTGTCTCCCTGCTGTTTCCCCCCACACCCTCTCATGCCCCGTGTCTCTCTCCTGTTACCCCCAACCCTCTCTCATGCCCCGTGTCTCTCTCCTGTTGCCCCCACCCCCGGTCATGCCCCGTGTCTCTCTGCTGTTGCCCCCCACCCTCCGCTCATGCCCTGTGTCTCTCTCCTGTTACCCCCCACCCCCCTCATGCCCCGTGTCTCCCTCGTGTTCGACCCACCCCCCGCTCATGCACCGTGTCTCCCTTCTGTTGCCCCCCACCCCCCGCTCATGCACCGTGTCTCCCTTCTGTTGCCCCCCACCCCCCGCTCATGCCCCGTGTCTCCCTTCTGTTGCCCCCCACCCCCCTCTCATGCCCCGTGTCTCTCTCCTGTTACCCCCACCACCCTCTCATGCCCTGTGTCTCTCTCCTGTTGCCCCCCACCCCCCGCTCATGCCCGTGTCTCTCTTCTGTTAACCCCCACCCACCGCTCATGCCCCGCGTCTCCCTCGTGTTCCCTCCACCCCCCGCTCAATCCCCGTCCCTCCTGCTGTTGCCCCCCACCCTCCGCTCATGCCCCGTGTCTCCCTGCTGTTGCGCCCCACCCCCCGCTCATGCGCCGTGTCTCCCTGCTGTTTCCCCCACCCCCTCTCATGCCCTGTGTCTCTCTCCTGTTACCCCCAACCCCCTCTCATGCCCAGTGTCTCTCTCCTGTTGCCCCCAACCCCCTCTCATGCCCTGTGTCTCTCTCATGTTGCCCTCCACCCCCCGCTTATGCCCCGTGTCTCTCTCCTGTTACCCCCACCCCCCTCTCATGTCCTGTGTCTCTCTCCTGTTGCCCCCCACCCCCGGTCATGCCCCGTGTCTCCCTGCTGTTACCCCCACCCCCCTCTCATGTCCTGTGTCTCTCTCCTGTTGCCCCCAACCCCCTCTCATGCCCTGTGTCTCTCTCATGTTGCCCTCCACCCCCCGCTTATGCCCCGTGTCTCTCTCCTGTTACCCCCAACCCCCTCTCATGCCCTGTGTCTCTCTCATGTTGCCCTCCACCCCCCGCTTATGCCCCGTGTCTCTCTCCTGTTACCCCCACCCCCCTCTCATGTCCTGTGTCTCTCTCCTGTTGCCCCCCACCCCCGGTCATGCCCCGTGTCTCCCTGCTGTTGCCCCCATCCCCTGCTCATGCCCCGAGTCTCTCTCCTGTTACCCTCAACCCCCGCTCATGCCCCGTGTCTCCCTCGTGTTCCCCCCACCACCCCTCATGCCCCGTGTCTCCCTGCTGTTGCCCCCCGCTCATGCCCCGTGTCTCTCTCATGTTGCCCCCCACCCCCGCTCATGCCCTGTGTCTCTCTCCTGTTGCCCCCCACCCCCCGGTCATGCCCCGTGTCTCTCTCCTGTTGCCCTCCACCCCCCGCTCATGCCCCGTGTCTCTCTCCTGTTACCCCCCACCCCGCTGATGCCCTGTGTCTCTCTCCTGCTACCCCCCACCCCCCTCTCATGCCCCGTGTCTCTCTCCTGCTACCCCCGACCCCCGCTCATGGCCCGTGTCTCACTCCTGTTACCCCCCACCCCCTCTCATGCCCCGTGTCTCTCTCCTGTTACCCCCCACCCCCCGCTCATGCCCCGTGTCTCCCTACTGTTGCCCCCCACCCCCCGCTCATGCCCCGTGTCTCTCTCCTGTTACCCCCACCTCCTTCTCATGCCCCGTGTCTCCCTCGTGTTCCCCCCACCCCCCGCTAATGCCCCGTGTCTCCCTGCTGTTCCAACCCACCCCCTCTCATGCCCCGTGTCTCTCTCCTGTTACCCCCCAACCCCCTCTCATGCCCTGTGTCTCTCTCCTGTTGCCCCCCACCCCCGGTCATGCCCCGTGTCTCTCTGCTGTTGCCCCCACCCTCCGCTCATGCCCCGTGTCTCTCTCCTGTTACCCCCACCTCCCTCTCATGCCCCACGTCTCCCTCGTGTTCCCCCCACCCCCCGCTCAATCCCCGTCCCTCCCTGCTGTTGCCCCCCACCCTCCGCTCATGCCCCATGTCTCCCTGCTGTTGCGCCCCACCCCCCGCTCATGCCCCGTGTCTCCCTGCTGTTTCCCCCCACCCCCTCTCATGCCCTGTGTCTCTCTCCTGTTACCCCCCAACCCCCTCTCATGCCCAGTGTCTCTCTCCTGTTGCCCCCCAGCCCCGATCATGCCCTGTGTCTCTCTCATGTTGCCCTCCACCCCCCGCTTATGCCCCATGTCTCTCTCCTGTTACCCCCACCCCCCTCTCATGCCCAGTGTCTCTCTCCTGTTGCCCCCCACCCCCGGTCATGCCCCGTGTCTCCCTGCTGTTGCCCCCACCCCCTGCTCATGCCCCGAGTCTCTCTCCTGTTACCCTCAACCCCCGCTCATGCTCCGTGTCTCCCTCGTGTTCCCCCCACCCCCCTCATGCCCCGTGTCTCCCTGCTGTTGCCCCCACCCCCGCTCATGCCCCGTGTCTCTCTCATGTTGCCCCCCACCCCCCGCTCATGCCAGTGTCTCTCTCCTGTTGCCCCCCACCCCCCGGTCATGCCCCGTGTCTCCCTGCTGTTGCCCCCCACCCCCCGCTCATGCCCCGTGTCTCTCTCCTGTTACCCCCCACCCCCGCTGATGCCCTGTGTCTCTCTCCTGTTACCCCCCACCCCCTCTCATGCCCCGTGTCTCTCTCCTGTTACCCCCCCGCTCATGCCCCGTGTCTCACTCCTGTTACCCCCCACCCCCTCTCATGCCCTGTGTCTCTCTCCTGTTACCCCCCACCCCTTGCTCATGCACCGTGTCTCCCTGCTGTTGCCCCCCACCCCCCGCTCATGCCCCCGTGTCTCTCTCCTGTTGCCTCCCACCCCCCTCTCATGCCCAGTGTCTCTCTCCTGTTGCCCCCCACCCCCGGTCATGCCCCATGTCTCTCTCATGTTGCCCCCCACCCCCCGCTCATGCCCCGTGTCTCTCTGCTGTTGCTCCCCCACCCTCCGCTCATGCCCCGTGTCTCTCTCCTGTTACCCCCACCTCCCTCTCATGCCCCGTGTCTCCCTCGTGTTCCCCCCACCCCCCGCTCATGCCCCGTGTCTCCCTGCTGTTCCAACCCACCCCCTCTCATGCCCCGTGTCTCTCTCCTGTTACCCCCCAAACTCCCCTCTCATGCCCCGTGTCTCTCTCCTGTTGCCCCCCACTCCCGGTCATGCCCCGTGTCTCTCTCCTGTTACCCCCCACCTCCCTCTAATGCCCCGTATCTCCCTCGTGTTCCTCCCACCCCCCGCTCATGCCCCGCGTCTCCCTGCTGTTGCCCCCACACCCCGCTCAGGCCCGTGTCTCTCTCATGTTGCCCCCCACCCCCCGCTCATGCCCCGTGTCTCTCTCCTGTTACCCCCACCCCCTCTCATGCCCAGTGTCTCTCTCCTGTTGCCCCCCACCCCCGGTCATGCCCCGTGTCTCCCTGCTGTTGCCCCCACCCCCTGCTCATGCCCTGAGTCTCTCTCCTGTTACCCTCACCCCCCGCTCATGCCCCGTGTCTCCTTCGTGTTCCCCCCACCCCCGGTCATGCCCCGTGTCTCCCTGCTGGTGCCCCCACCCCCTGCTCATGCCCCGAGTCTCTCTCCTGTTACCCTCACCCCCCTCATGCCCCGTGTCTCCCTCGTGTTCCCCCCCACCCCCCGCTCATGCCCAGGGTCTCTCTCATGTTGCCCCCCACCCCACGGTCATGCCCCGTGTCTCCCTGCTGTTGCTCCCCACCCCCCGCTCATGCCCCGTGTGTCTCTCCTGTTGCCCCCCACCCCCGCTCATGCCCCGTGTCTCTCTCCTGTTGCCCCTCACCCCACGCTCATGCCCCGTGTCTCTCTCCTGTTAACCCCCACCCCCTGCTCATGCCCCGCGTCTCCCTGGTGTTCCCCACACCCCCACTCATGCCCCGTGTCTCCTTGCTGTTGCCCCCCACCCTCCGCTCATGCCCCGTGTCTCCCTGCTGTTCCCCCACCCCCTGCTCATGCCCCGTGTCTCCCTTCTGTTTCCCCCCACACCCTCTCATGCCCCGTGTCTCTCTCCTGTTACCCCCCAACCCTCTCTCATGCCCCGTGTCTCTCTCCTGTTGCCCCCCACCCCCGGTCATGCCCCGTGTCTCTCTGCTGTTGCCCCCCACCCTCTGCTCATGCCCTGTGTCTCTCTCCTGTTACCCCCCACCCCCATCATGCCCCGTGTCTCCCTCGTGTTCCCCCCACCCCCCGCTCATGCACCGTGTCTCCCTTCTGTTGTCCCCGACCCCCCGCTCATGCACCGTGTCTCCCTTCTATTGCCCCCCACCCCCCGCTCATGCCCCGTGTCTCCCTTCTGTTGCCCCCCACCCCCCTCTCATGCCCCGTGTCTCTCTCCTGTTGCCCCCCACCCCCCGCTCATGCCCCGGGTCTCTCTCCTGTTAACCCCCACCCCCCGCTCATGCCCCGCGTCTCCCTCGTGTTCCCCCACCCCCTGCTCATGCCCTGAGTCTCTCATGCCCCGTGTCTCCCTGCTGTTTCCCCCACCCCCGCTCATGCCCGTGTCTCCCTCCTGTTTCCCCCACCCCCTCTCATGCCCCGTGTCTCTCTCCTGTTACCCCCAACCCCCTCTCATGCCCCGTGTCTCTCTCCTGTTACCCCCCACCTCCCTCTCATGCCCTGTGTCTCCCTCGTGTTCCCCCCACCCCCCGCTCATGCCCCGTGTCTCCCTGCTGTTCCAACCCACCACCTCTCATGCCCTGTGTCTCTCTCCTGTTACCCCCCAACCCCCTCTCATGTCCCGTGTCTCTCTCCTGTTGCCCCCCACCCCGGTCATGCCCTGTGTCTCTCTGCTGTTGCCCCCCACCATCCGCTCATGCCCCGTGTCTCTCCTGTTACCCCCACCTCCCTCTCATGCCCCGTGTCTCCCTCGTGTTCCCCCCACCCCCCGCTCAGGCCCCATGTCTCCCTGCTGTTGCCCCCACCCCCCGCTCAGGCCCCGTGTCTCTCTCATGTTGCCCCCCACCCCCCTGCTCATGCCCCGTGTCTCTCTCCTGTTACCCCCACCCCCCTATCATATCATGCCCAGTGTCTCTCTCCTGTTGCCCCCCACCCCCCGGTCATGCCCCGTGTCTCCCTGCTGTTGCCCCCACCCCCTGCTCATGCCCCGAGTCTCTCTCCTGTTACCCTCACCCCCCGCTCATGCCCCGTCTCTCCCTCGTGTTCCCCCCACCCCCCGGTCATGCCCTGTGTCTTCCTGCTGTTACCCCACCCCCTGCTCATGCCCCGAGTCTCTCTCCTGTTACCCTCACCCCCCCGCTCATGCCCCATGTCTCCCTCGTGTTCCCCCCACCCCCGCGTCTCTCATGTTGCCCCCCACCCCCCAGTCATGCCCCGTGTCTCCCTGCTGTTGCCCCCCACCCCCCGCTCATGCCCTGTGTCTCCTGTTACCGCCACCTCCCGCTCATGCCCCGTGTCTCTCTCCTGTTAACTCCCACCCCCGCTCATACCCCGTGTCTCTCTCCTGTTAACTCCCACCCCCCGCTCATGCCCCGCGTCTGCCTGCTGTTGCCCCCCACCCTCCGCTCATGCCCCGTGTCTCCCTGCTGTTTCCCCCCGCCCATGCCCCGTGTCTCCCACCTGTTTCCCCCACCCCCTCTCATGTGCCGTGTCTCTCCTGTTACCCCCAACCCCCTCTCATGCCCCGTGTCTCTCTCCTGTTGCCCCCCACCCCCGGTCATGCCCCGTGTCTCTCTGCTGTTGCCCCCCACCCTCTGCTCATGCCCCGTGTCTCTCTCCTGTTACCCCCACCCCCTCTCATGCCCCCTGTCTCCCTCGTGTTCCCCCCACCCCCCGCTCATGCCCCATGTTTCCCTGATGTTTCCCCCCACCCCCCACTCATGCCCCGTGTCTCTCTCATGTTGCCCCCCACCCCCCGCTCATGCCCTGTGTCTCTTCCCTGTTACCCCCACCCCCCTCTCATGCCCCGTGTCTCTCTCTTGTTGCCCCCCACCCCCCGGTCATGCCCCGAGTCTCCCTGCTGTTGCCCCCACCCCCTGCTCCGATACTCCCTCCTGTTACCCTCACCCCCGCTCATGCCCCGTGTCTCCCTCGTGTTCCCCCCACCCCCCGCTCATGCCCTGTCTCCCTGCTGTTGCCCTCCACCCCCCGCTCATGCCCCGTGTCTCTCTCATGTTGCCCCCCCACCCCCCGCTCATGCCCTGTGTCCCTCTCCTGTTGCCCCCCACCCCCCGGTCATGCCCCGTGTCTCTCTCCTGTTACCCCCACCCCCCGCTCATGCCCGTGTCTCCCTGCTGTTGCCCCCACCCCCCGCTCATGCCCCATGTCTCTCTCCTGTTGCCCCCCACCCCCGCCCCGTGTCTCTCTCCTGTTGCCCCCCACCCCCTGCTCATGCCCCTGTGTCTCTCTCCTGTTATCCCCCACCCCCCACTCATGCCCCGCATCTCCATCGTGTTCCTCCCACCCCCGCTCATGCCCCGTGTCTCTCTCATGTTGCCCCCCCGCTCATGCCCTGTGTCTCTCTCCTGTTGCCCCCCACCCCCCAGTCATGCCCCGTGTCTCCCTGCTGTTGCCCCCACCCCCGCTCATGCCCCGTGTCTCTCTCCTGTTACCCCCCACCCCTCTCATGCCCCGTGTCTCCCTCGTGTTCCCCCCACCCCCGCTCATGCCCCGTGTCTCCCTGCAGTTGCCCCCCACCCCCGCTCATGCCCTGTGTCTCTCTCATGTTGCCCCCCACCCCTGCTCATGCCCCGTGTCTCGCTCCTGTTGCCCCCCACCCCTGCTCATGCCCCGTGTCTCGCTCCTGTTAACCCCCACCGCCCTCTCATGCCCTGTGTCTCTCTCCTGTTAACCCCCACCCCCCAGTCATGCCCCATGTCTCCCTGCTGTTGCCCCCCCACCCCCCGGTCATGCCCCGGGTCTCTCTCCTGTTGCCCCCCACCCCCCGCTCACGCCCCGTGTCTCTCTCCTGTTGCCCCCCACCCCCCGCTCACGCCCCGTGTCTCTCTCCTGTTAGCCCCCACCCCCCTCTCATGCCCCGTGTCTCTCTCCTGTTGCCCCCCACCCCCGGTCATGCCCCATGTCTCTCTCATGTTGCCCCCCACCCCCCGCTCATGCCCCGTGTCTCTCTGCTGTTGCCCCCCCACCCTCCGCTCATGCCCCGTGTCTCTCTCCTGTTACCCCCCACCTCCCTCTCATGCCCCGTGTCTCCCTCGTGTTCCCCACCCCCCGCTCATGCCCCGTGTCTCCCTGCTGTTCCAACCCACCCCCTCTCATGCCCCGTGTCTCTCTCCTGTTACCCCCCAACCCCTTCTCATGCCCTGTGTCTCTCTCCTGTTGCCCCCCACCCCCGGTCATGCCCCGTGTCTCTCTGCTGTTGCCCCCACCCTCCGCTCATGCCCCGTGTCTCTCTCCTGTTACCCCCACCTCCCTCTCATGCCCAGGATCTCCCTCGTGTTCCTCCCACCCCCCGCTCATGCCCCGTATCTCCCTGCTGTTGCCCCCACCCCCCGCTCAGGCCCCGTGTCTCTCTCATGTTACCCCCCACCCCCCGCTCATGCCCCGTGTCTCTCTCCTGTTACCCCCACCCCCCTCTCATGCCCAGTGTCTCTCTCCTGTTGCTCCCCACCCCCCGGTCATGCCCTGTGTCTCCCTGCTGTTGCCCCCACCCCCTGCTCATGCCCCGAGTCCCTCTCCTGTTACCCTCACCCCCCGCTCATTCCCCGTGTCTCCCTCGTGTTCCCCCACCCTCTGCTCATGCCCCGTGTCTCTCTCATGTTGCCCCCACCCCACGGTCATGCCCCGTGTCTCCCTGCTGTTGCTCCCCACGCCCCGCTCATGCCCTGTGTCTCTCTCCTGTTACCCCCCCACCCCCGCTCATGCCCCGTGTCTCTCTCCTGTTGCCCCCCACCCCCGCTCATGCCCCGTGTCTCTCTCCTGTTGCCCCTCACCCCCCGCTCATGCCCCGTGTCTCTCTCCTGTTAACCCCCACCCCCTGCTCATGCCCCGCGTCTCCTTGGTGTTCCCCCCACCCCCGCTCATGCCCCGTGTCTCTCTCCTGTTACCCCCCACCTCCCTCTCATGCCCCGTGTCTCCCTCGTGTTCCCCCACCCCCCGCTCATGCCCCGTGTCTCCCTGCTGTTCCAACCCACCCCCTCTCATGCCCCGTGTCTCTCTCCTGTTACCCCCCAACCCCTTCTCATGCCCTGTGTCTCTCTCCTGTTGCCCCCCACCCCCGGTCATGCCCCGTGTCTCTCTGCTGTTGCCCCCCACCCCCGCTCATGCCCCGTGTCTCTCTCCTGTTGCCCCTCACCCCCCGCTCATGCCCCGTGTCTCTCTCATGTTGCCCCCCACCCCTGCTCATGCCCCGTGTCTCGCTCCTGTTAACCCCCACCCCCTCTCATGCCCTGTGTCTCTCTACTGTTAACCCCCACCCCCCAGTCATGCCCCATGTCTCCCTGCTGTTGCCCCCCACCCCCCGGTCATGCCCCGTGTCTCTCTCCTGTTGCCCCCCACCCCCCGCTCACGCCCCGTGTCTCTCTCCTGTTGCCCCCCACCCCCCGCTCACGCCCCGTGTCTCTCTCCTGTTAACCCCCACCCCCGCTCATGCTCCGTGTCTCCCTCGTGTTCCCCCCACCACCCGCTCATGCCCCGTGTCTCCCTGCTGTTGCCCCCCACCCTCCGCTCATGCCCCGTGTCTCCCTGCTGTTGCCCCCCACCCCCGCTCATGTCCCCTGTCTCTCTTCTGTTACCCCCACCCCCCTCTCATGCCCCGTGTCTCTCTCCTGTTACCCCCCACCCCCCTCTCATGCCCCGTGTCTCTCTCCTGTTGCCCCCCACCCCCGGTCATGCCCCATGTCTCTCTCATGTTGCCCCCCACCCCCCGCTCATGCCCCGTGTCTCTCTGCTGTTGCCCCCCCACCCTCCGCTCATGCCCCGTGTCTCTCTCCTGTTACCCCCCACCTCCCTCTCATGCACCGTGTCTCCCTTGTGTTCCCCCACCCCCCGCTCATGCCCCGTGTCTCCCTGCTGTTCCAACCCACCCCCTCTCATGCCCCGTGTCTCTCTCCTGTTACCCCCCAACCCCTTCTCATGCCCTGTGTCTCTCTCCTGTTGCCCCCCACCCCCGGTCATGCCCCGTGTCTCTCTACTGTTGCCCCCACCCTCCGCTCATGCCCCGTGTCTCTCTCCTGTTACCCCCACCTCCCTCTCATGCCCAGGATCTCCCTCGTGTTCCTCCCACCCCCCGCTCATGCCCCGTATCTCCCTGCTGTTGCCCCCACCCCCCGCTCAGGCCCCGTGTCTAACTCATGTTGCCCCCACCCCCCTCTCATGCCCAGTGTCTCTCTCCTGTTGCTCCCCACCCCCCGGTCATGCCCTGTGTCTCCCTGCTGTTGCCCCCACCCCCTGCTCATGCCCCGAGTCTCTCTCCTGCTACCCTAACCCCCCGCTCATTCCCCGTGTCTCCCTCGTGTTCCCCCACCCTCTGCTCATGCCCCGTGTCTCTCTCATGTTGCCCCCACCCCACGGTCATGCCCCGTGGCTCCCTGCTGTTGCTCCCCACCCCCCGCTCATGCCCTGTGTCTCTCTCCTGTTACCCCCCCACCCCCGCTCATGCCCCGTGTCTCTCTCCTGTTGCCCCCCACCCCCGCTCATGCCCCGTGTCTCTCTCCTGTTGCCCC
Organism: Ambystoma mexicanum; assembly: GCF_040938575.1. Lineage (NCBI taxonomy): Eukaryota > Metazoa > Chordata > Amphibia > Caudata > Ambystomatidae > Ambystoma > Ambystoma mexicanum. The sequence goes on along the minus strand of NC_090931.1, from coordinate 433,070,507 downwards.
TCACCCCCCGCTCATGCCCCGTGTCTCTCTCCTGTTAACCCCCACCCCCTGCTCATGCCCCGCGTCTCCTTGGTGTTCCCCCCACCCCCGCTCATGCCCCGTGTCTCCCTGTTTTTGCCCCCCACCCCCCGCTCATGCCCCGTGTCTCCCTGCTGTTTCCCCCCACACCCTCTCATGCCCCGTGTCTCCCTCGTGTTCCCCCCACCCCCCGCTCATGCCCTGTGTCTCCCTGCTGTTGCCCCCTACCCCCCGCTCATGCCATTTGTCTCTCTCATGTTGCCCCCCACCCCCGCTCATGCCCCGTGTTTCTCTCCTGTTACCCCCAACCCCCTCTCATGCCCTGTGTCTCTCTCATGTTGCCCTCCACCCCCGGTCATGCCCCGTGTCTCCCTGCTGTTGCCCCATCCCCTGCTCATGCCCCGAGTCTCTCTCCTGTTACCCTCAACCCCCGCTCATGCCCCGTGTCTCTCTCCTGTTGCCCCCCACCCCCCGCTCATGCCCTGTCTCCCTGCTGTTGCCCTCCACCCTCCACTCATGCCCCGTGTCTCTCTCATGTTGCCCCCCACCCCCCGCTCATGCCCTGTCTCCCTGCTGTTGCCCTCCACCCCCCGCTCATGCCCCGTGTCTCTCTCATGTTGCCCCCCCACCCCCCGCTCATGCCCTGTGTCCCTCTCCTGTTGCCCCCCACCCCCCGGTCATGCCCCATGTCTCTCTCCTGTTACCCCCACCCCCCCGCTCATGCCCCGTGTCTCCCTGCTGTTGCCCCCCACCCCCTGCTCATGCCCCATGTCTCTCTCCTGTTGCCCCCCACCCCCGCTCATGCCCCGTGTCTCTCTCCTGTTGCCCCCCACCCCCTGCTCATGCCCCGTGTCTCTCTCCTGTTATCCCCCACCCCCCACTCATGCCCCGCATCTCCATCGTGTTCCTCCCACCCCCGTTCATGCCCCGTGTCTCTCTCATGTTGCCCCCCACCCCCCCGCTCATGCCCTGTGTCTCTCTCCTGTTGCCCCCCACCCCCCAGTCATGCCCCGTGTCTCCCTGCTGTTGCCCCCACCCCCGCTCATGCCCCGTGTCTCTCTCCTGTTATCCCCCACCCCCTCTCATGCCCCGTGTCTCCCTCGTGTTCCCCCCACCCCCGCTCATGCCCCGTGTCTCCCTGCAGTTGCCCCCCACCCCCGCTCATGCCCTGTGTCTCTCTCATGTTGCCCCCCACCCCTGCTCATGCCCCGTGTCTCGCTCCTGTTAACCCCCACCCCCCTCTCATGCCCTGTGTCTCTCTCCTGTTAACCCCCACCCCCCAGTCATGCCCCATGTCTCCCTGCTGTTGCCCCCCACCCCCCGGTCATGCCCCGTGTCTCTCTCCTGTTGCCCCCCACCCCCCGCTCACGCCCTGTGTCTCTCTCCTGTTAACCCCCACCCCCCGCTCATGCTCCGTGTCTCCCTCGTGTTCCCCCCACCACCCGCTCATGCCCCGTGTCTCCCTGCTGTTGCCCCCCACCCTCCGCTCATGCCCCGTGTCTCTCTTCTGTTACCCCCACCCCCCTCTCATGCCCCGTGTCTCTCTCCTGTTACCCCCCACCCCCCTCTCATGCCCCGTGTCTCTCTCCTGTTGCCCCCCACCCCCGGTCATGCCCCATGTCTCTCTCATGTTGCCCCCCACCCCCCGCTCATGCCCCGTGTCTCTCTGCTGTTGCCCCCCCACCCTCCGCTCATGCCCGGTGTCTCTCTCCTGTTACCCCCCACCTCCCTCTCATGCCCCGTGTCTCCCTCGTGTTCCCCCACCCCCCGCTCATGCCCCGTGTCTCCCTGCTGTTCCAACCCACCCCCTCTCATGCCCCGTGTCTCTCTCCTGTTACCCCCCAACCCCTTCTCATGCCTTGTGTCTCTCTCCTGTTGCCCCCCACCCCCGGTCATGCCCCGTGTCTCTCTGCTGTTGCCCCCACCCTCGGCTCATGCCCCGTGTCTCTCTCCTGTTACCCCCACCTCCCTCTCATGCCCAGGATCTCCCTCGTGTTCCTCCCACCACCCGCTCATGCCCCGTATCTCCCTGCTGTTGCCCCCACCCCCCGCTCAGGCCCCGTGTCTCTCTCATGTTGCCCCCCACCCCCTGCTCATGCCCCGTGTCTCTCTCCTGTTACCCCCACCCCCCTCTCATGCCCAGTGTCTCTATCCTGTTGCTCCCCACCCCCCGGTCATGCCCTGTGTCTCCCTGCTGTTGCCCCCACCCCCTGCTCATGCCCCGAGTCTCTCTCCTGTTACCCTCACCCCCCGCTCATTCCCCGTGTCTCCCTCGTGTTCCCCCACCCTCTGCTCATGCCCCGTGTCTCTCTCATGTTGCCCCCACCCCACGGTCATGCCCCGTGTCTCCCTGCTGTTGCTCCCCACCCCCCGCTCATGCCCTGTGTCTCTCTCCTGTTACCCCCCCACCCCCGCTCATGCCCCGTGTCTCTCTCCTGTTGCCCCCCACCCCCGCTCATGCCCCGTGTCTCTCTCCTGTTGCCCCTCACCCCCCACTCATGCCCCGTGTCTCTCTCCTGTTAACCCCCACCACCCCCCGCTCATGCCCCGTGTCTCCCTGCTGTTTCCCCCCACACCCTCTCATGCCCTGTGTCTCCCTCGTGTTCCCCCCACCCCCTGCTCATGCCCTGTGTCTCCCTGCTGTTGCCCCCTACCCCCCGCTCATGCCCCGTGTCTCTCTCATGTTGCCCCCCACCCCCGCTCATGCCCCGTGTCTCTCTCCTGTTACCCCCACCACCCTCTCATGCCCTGTGTCTCTCTCCTGTTGCCCCCCACCCCCGCTCATGCCCCGCGTCTCCTTGGTGTTCCCCCCACCCCCGCTCATCCCCCGTGTCTCCCTGTTGGTGCCCCCCACCCCCCGCTCATGCCCCGTGTCTCCCTGCTGTTTCCCCCCACACCCTCTCATGCCCCGTGTCTCCCTCGTGTTCCCCCACCCCCCGCTCATGCCCTGTGTCTCCCTGCTGTTGCCCCCTACCCCCCGCTCATGCCCCGTGTCTCTCTCATGTTGCCCCCCACCCCCGCTCATGCCCCGTGTCTCTCTCCTGTTACCCCCACCACCCTCTCATGCCCTGTGTCTCTCTCCTGTTGCCCCCCACCCCCCGCTCATGCCCGTGTCTCTCTCCTGTTAACCCCCACCCCCTGCTCATGCCCCGCGTCTCCTTGGTGTTCCCCCCACCCCCGCTCATGCCCCGTGTCTCTCTCCTGTTACCCCCCACCTCCCTCTCATGCCCCGTGTCTCCCTCGTGTTCCCCCACCCCCGCTCATGCCCCGTGTCTCCCTGCTGTTCCAACCCACCCCCTCTCATGCCCCGTGTCTCTCTCCTGTTACCCCCCAACCCCTTCTCATGCCCTGTGTCTCTCTCCTGTTGCCCCCCACCCCCGGTCATGCCCCGTGTCTCTCTGCTGTTGCCCCCCACCCCCGCTCATGCCCCGTGTCTCTCTCCTGTTGCCCCTCACCCCCCGCTCATGCCCCGTGTCTCTCTCATGTTGCCCCCCACCCCTGCTCATGCCCCGTGTCTCGCTCCTGTTAACCCCACCCCCCTCTCATGCCCTGTGTCTCTCTACTGTTAACCCCCACCCCCCAGTCATGCCCCATGTCTCCCTGCTGTTGCCCCCCACCCCCCGGTCATGCCCCGTGTCTCTCTCCTGTTGCCCCCCACCCCCCGCTCACGCCCCGTGTCTCTCTGCTGTTGCCCCCCACCCCCCGCTCACGCCCCGTGTCTCTCTCCTGTTAACCCCCACCCCCCGCTCATGCTCCGTGTCTCCCTCGTGTTCCCCCCACCACCCGCTCATGCCCCGTGTCTCCCTGCTGTTGCCCCCCACCCTCCGCTCATGCCCCGTGTCTCCCTGCTGTTGCCCCCCACCCCCGCTCATGTCCCCTGTCTCTCTTCTGTTACCCCCACCCCCCTCTCATGCCCCGTGTCTCTCTCCTGTTACCCCCCACCCCCCTCTCATGCCCCGTGTCTCTCTCCTGTTGCCCCCCACCCCCGGTCATGCCCCATGTCTCTCTCATGTTGCCCCCCACCCCCGCTCATGCCCCGTGTCTCTCTGCTGTTGCCCCCCCACCCTCCGCTCATGCCCCGTGTCTCTCTCCTGTTACCCCCCACCTCCCTCTCATGCACCGTGTCTCCCTCGTGTTCCCCCACCCCCCGCTCATGCCCCGTGTCTCCCTGCTGTTCCAACCCACCCCCTCTCATGCCCCGTGTCTCTCTCCTGTTACCCCCCAACCCCTTCTCATGCCCTGTGTCTCTCTCCTGTTGCCCCCCACCCCCGGTCATGCCCCGTGTCTCTCTACTGTTGCCCCCACCCTCCGCTCATGCCCCGTGTCTCTCTCCTGTTACCCCCACCTCCCTCTCATGCCCAGGATCTCCCTCGTGTTCCTCCCACCCCCCGCTCATGCCCCGTATCTCCCTGCTGTTGCCCCCACCCCCCGCTCAGGCCCCGTGTCTAACTCATGTTGCCCCCCACCCCCCGCTCATGCCCCGTGTCTCTCTCCTGTTACCCCCACCCCCCTCTCATGCCCAGTGTCTCTCTCCTGTTGCTCCCCACCCCCCGGTCATGCCCTGTGTCTCCCTGCTGTTGCCCCCACCCCCTGCTCATGCCCCGAGTCTCTCTCCTGCTACCCTCACCCCCCGCTCATTCCCCGTGTCTCCCTCGTGTTCCCCCACCCTCTGCTCATGCCCCGTGTCTCTCTCATGTTGCCCCCACCCCACGGTCATGCCCCGTGGCTCCCTGCTGTTGCTCCCCACCCCCCGCTCATGCCCTGTGTCTCTCTCCTGTTACCCCCCCCACCCCCGCTCATGCCCCGTGTCTCTCTCCTGTTGCCCCCCACCCCCGCTCATGCCCCGTGTCTCTCTCCTGTTGCCCCTCACCCCCCGCTCATGCCCCGTGTCTCTCTCCTGTTAACCCCCACCCCCTGCTCATGCCCCGCGTCTCCTTGGTGTTCCCCCCACCCCCGCTCATGCCCCGTGTCTCCCTGTTGTTGCCCCCCACCCCCCGCTCATGCCCCGTGTCTCCCTGCTGTTTCCCCCCACACCCTCTCATGCCCCGTGTCTCCCTCGTGTTCCCCCCACCCCCCGCTCATGCCCTGTGTCTCCCTGCTGTTGCCCCCTACCCCCCGCTCATGCCCCTTGTCTCTCTCATGTTGCCCCCCACCCCCGCTCATGCCCCGTGTCTCTCTCCTGTTACCCCCAACCCCCTCTCATGCCCTGTGTCTCTCTCATGTTGCCCTCCACCCCCGGTCATGCCCCGTGTCTCCCTGCTGTTGCCCCCATCCCCTGCTCATGCCCCGAGTCTCTCTCCTGTTACCCTCAACCCCCGCTCATGCCCCGTGTCTCTCTCCTGTTGCCCCCCACCCCCGCTCATGCCCTGTCTCCCTGCTGTTGCCCTCCACCCTCCACTCATGCCCCGTGTCTCTCTCATGTTGCCCCCCACCCCCCGCTCATGCCCTGTCTCCCTGCTGTTGCCCTCCACCCCCCGCTCATGCCCCGTGTCTCTCTCATGTTGCCCCCCCACCCCCCGCTCATGCCCTGTGTCCCTCTCCTGTTGCCCCCCACCCCCCGGTCATGCCCCATGTCTCTCTCCTGTTACCCCCACCCCCCGCTCATGCCCCGTGTCTCCCTGCTGTTGCCCCCCACCCCCCGCTCATGCCCCATGTCTCTCTCCTGTTGCCCCCCACCCCCGCTCATGCCCCGTGTCTCTCTCCTGTTGCCCCCCACCCCCTGCTCATGCCCCGTGTCTCTCTCCTGTTATCCCCACCCCCCACTCATGCCCCGCATCTCCATCGTGTTCCTCCCACCCCCGCTCATGCCCCGTGTCTCTCTCATGTTGCCCCCCACCCCCCCGCTCATGCCCTGTGTCTCTCTCCTGTTGCCCCCCACCCCCCAGTCATGCCCCGTGTCTCCCTGCTGTTGCCCCCACCCCCGCTCATGCCCCGTGTCTCTCTCCTGTTACCCCCCACCCCCTCTCATGCCCCGTGTCTCCCTCGTGTTCCCCCCACCCCCGCTCATGCCCCGTGTCTCCCTGCAGTTGCCCCCCCACCCCCGCTCATGCCCTGTGTCTCTCTCATGTTGCCCCCCACCCCTGCTCATGCCCCGTGTCTCGCTCCTGTTAACCCCCACCCCCCTCTCATGCCCTGTGTCTCTCTCCTGTTAACCCCCACCCCCCAGTCATGCCCCATGTCTCCCTGCTGTTGCCCCCCACCCCCCGGTCATGCCCCGTGTCTCTCTCCTGTTGCCCCCCACCCCCCGCTCACGCCCTGTGTCTCTCTCCTGTTAACCCCCACCCCCCGCTCATGCTCCGTGTCTCCCTCGTGTTCCCCCCACCACCCGCTCATGCCCCGTGTCTCCCTGCTGTTGCCCCCCACCCTCCGCTCATGCCCCGTGTCTCTCTTCTGTTACCCCCACCCCCCTCTCATGCCCCGTGTCTCTCTCCTGTTACCCCCCACCCCCCTCTCATGCCCCGTGTCTCTCTCCTGTTGCCCCCCACCCCCGGTCATGCCCCATGTCTCTCTCATGTTGCCCCCCACCCCCCGCTCATGCCCCGTGTCTCTCTGCTGTTGCCCCCCCACCCTCCGCTCATGCCCGGTGTCTCTCTCCTGTTACCCCCCACCTCCCTCTCATGCCCCGTGTCTCCCTCGTGTTCCCCCACCCCCCGCTCATGCCCCGTGTCTCCCTGCTGTTCCAACCCACCCCCTCTCATGCCCCGTGTCTCTCTCCTGTTACCCCCCAACCCCTTCTCATGCCTTGTGTCTCTCTCCTGTTGCCCCCCACCCCCGGTCATGCCCCGTGTCTCCCTGCTGTTGCCCCCACCCCCCGCTCAGGCCCCGTGTCTCTCTCATGTTGCCCCCCACCCCCCGCTCATGCCCCGTGTCTCTCTCCTGTTACCCCCACCCCCCTCTCATGCCCAGTGTCTCTCTCCTGTTGCTCCCCACCCCCCGGTCATGCCCTGTGTCTCCCTGCTGTTGCCCCCACCCCCTGCTCATGCCCCGAGTCTCTCTCCTGTTACCCTCACCCCCCGCTCATTCCCCGTGTCTCCCTCGTGTTCCCCCACCCTCTGCTCATGCCCCGTGTCTCTCTCATGTTGCCCCCACCCCACGGTCATGCCCCGTGTCTCCCTGCTGTTGCTCCCCACCCCCCGCTCATGCCCTGTGTCTCTCTCCTGTTACCCCCCCACCCCCGCTCATGCCCCGTGTCTCTCTCCTGTTGCCCCCCACCCCCGCTCATGCCCCGTGTCTCTCTCCTGTTGCCCCTCACCCCCCACTCATGCCCCGTGTCTCTCTCCTGTTAACCCCCACCACCCCCCGCTCATGCCCCGTGTCTCCCTGCTGTTTCCCCCCACACCCTCTCATGCCCCGTGTCTCCCTCGTGTTCCCCCCACCCCCTGCTCATGCCCTGTGTCTCCCTGCTGTTGCCCCCTACCCCCCGCTCATGCCCCGTGTCTCTCTCATGTTGCCCCCCACCCCCGCTCATGCCCCGTGTCTCTCTCCTGTTACCCCCACCACCCTCTCATGCCCTGTGTCTCTCTCCTGTTGCCCCCCACCCCCCGCTCATGCCCCGCGTCTCCTTGGTGTTCCCCCCACCCCCGCTCATCCCCCGTGTCTCCCTGTTGTTGCCCCCCACCCCCCGCTCATGCCCCGTGTCTCCCTGCTGTTTCCCCCCACACCCTCTCATGCCCCGTGTCTCCCTCGTGTTCCCCCACCCCCCGCTCATGCCCTGTGTCTCCCTGCTGTTGCCCCCTACCCCCGCTCATGCCCCGTGTCTCTCTCATGTTGCCCCCCACCCCCGCTCATGCCCCGTGTCTCTCTCCTGTTACCCCCACCACCCTCTCATGCCCTGTGTCTCTCTCCTGTTGCCCCCCACCCCCCGCTCATGCCCGTGTCTCTCTCCTGTTAACCCCCACCCCCTGCTCATGCCCCGCGTCTCCTTGGTGTTCCCCCCACCCCCGCTCATGCCCCGTGTCTCTCTCCTGTTACCCCCCACCTCCCTCTCATGCCCCGTGTCTCCCTCGTGTTCCCCCACCCCCCGCTCATGCCCCGTGTCTCCCTGCTGTTCCAACCCACCCCCTCTCATGCCCTGTGTCTCTCTCCTGTTACCCCCAACCCCTTCTCATGCCCTGTGTCTCTCTCCTGTTGCCCCCCACCCCCGGTCATGCCCCGTGTCTCTCTGCTGTTGCCCCCCACCCCCGCTCATGCCCCGTGTCTCTCTCCTGTTGCCCCTCACCCCCCGCTCATGCCCCGTGTCTCTCTCATGTTGCCCCCCACCCCTGCTCATGCCCCGTGTCTCGCTCCTGTTAACCCCCACCCCCCTCTCATGCCCTGTGTCTCTCTACTGTTAACCCCCACCCCCCAGTCATGCCCCATGTCTCCCTGCTGTTGCCCCCCACCCCCCGGTCATGCCCCGTGTCTCTCTCCTGTTGCCCCCCACCCCCCGCTCACGCCCCGTGTCTCTCTCCTGTTGCCCCCCACCCCCCGCTCACGCCCCGTGTCTCTCTCCTGTTAACCCCCACCCCCCGCTCATGCTCCGTGTCTCCCTCGTGTTCCCCCCACCACCCGCTCATGCCCCGTGTCTCCCTGCTGTTGCCCCCCACCCTCCGCTCATGCCCCGTGTCTCCCTGCTGTTGCCCCCACCCCCGCTCATGTCCCCTGTCTCTCTTCTGTTACCCCCACCCCCCTCTCATGCCCCGTGTCTCTCTCCTGTTACCCCCCACCCCCCTCTCATGCCCCGTGTCTCTCTCCTGTTGCCCCCCACCCCCGGTCATGCCCCATGTCTCTCTCATGTTGCCCCCCACCCCCCGCTCATGCCCCGTGTCTCTCTGCTGTTGCCCCCCCACCCTCCGCTCATGCCCTGTGTCTCTCTCCTGTTACCCCCCACCTCCCTCTCATGCACCGTGTCTCCCTCGTGTTCCCCCACCCCCCGCTCATGCCCCGTGTCTCCCTGCTGTTCCAACCCACCCCCTCTCATGCCCCGTGTCTCTCTCCTGTTACCCCCCAACCCCTTCTCATGCCCTGTGTCTCTCTCCTGTTGCCCCCCACCCCCGGTCATGCCCCGTGTCTCTCTACTGTTGCCCCCACCCTCCGCTCATGCCCCGTGTCTCTCTCCTGTTACCCCCACCTCCCTCTCATGCCCAGGATCTCCCTCGTGTTCCTCCCACCCCCCGCTCATGCCCCGTATCTCCCTGCTGTTGCCCCCACCCCCCGCTCAGGCCCCGTGTCTAACTCATGTTGCCCCCCACCCCCCGCTCATGCCCCGTGTCTCTCTCCTGTTACCCCCACCCCCCTCTCATGCCCAGTGTCTCTCTCCTGTTGCTCCCCACCCCCCGGTCATGCCCTGTGTCTCCCTGCTGTTGCCCCCACCCCCTGCTCATGCCCCGAGTCTCTCTCCTGCTACCCTCACCCCCCGCTCATTCCCCGTGTCTCCCTCGTGTTCCCCCACCCTCTGCTCATGCCCCGTGTCTCTCTCATGTTGCCCCCACCCCACGGTCATGCCCCGTGGCTCCCTGCTGTTGCTCCCCACCCCCCGCTCATGCCCTGTGTCTCTCTCCTGTTACCCCCCCACCCCCGCTCATGCCCCGTGTCTCTCTCCTGTTGCCCCCCACCCCCGCTCATGCCCCGTGTCTCTCTCCTGTTGCCCCTCACCCCCCGCTCATGCCCCGTGTCTCTCTCCTGTTAACCCCCACCCCCTGCTCATGCCCCGCGTCTCCTTGGTGTTCCCCCCACCCCCGCTCATGCCCCCCCGTGTCTCCCTGTTGTTGCCCCCCACCCCCCGCTCATGCCCCGTGTCTCCCTGCTGTTTCCCCCCACACCCTCTCATGCCCCGTGTCTCCCTCGTGTTCCCCCCACCCCCCGCTCATGCCCTGTGTCTCCCTGCTGTTGCCCCCTACCCCCCGCTCATGCCCCTTGTCTCTCTCATGTTGCCCCCCACCCCCGCTCATGCCCCGTGTCTCTCTCCTGTTACCCCCAACCCCCTCTCATGCCCTGTGTCTCTCTCATGTTGCCCTCCACCCCCGGTCATGCCCCGTGTCTCCCTGCTGTTGCCCCCATCCCCTGCTCATGCCCCGAGTCTCTCTCCTGTTACCCTCAACCCCCGCTCATGCCCCGTGTCTCTCTCCTGTTGCCCCCCACCCCCCGCTCATGCCCTGTCTCCCTGCTGTTGCCCTCCACCCTCCACTCATGCCCCGTGTCTCTCTCATGTTGCCCCCCACCCCCCGCTCATGCCCTGTCTCCCTGCTGTTGCCCTCCACCCCCCGCTCATGCCCCGTGTCTCTCTCATGTTGCCCCCCCACCCCCCGCTCATGCCCTTTGTCCCTCTCCTGTTGCCCCCCACCCCCCGGTCATGCCCCATGTCTCTCTCCTGTTACCCCCACCCCCCGCTCATGCCCCGTGTCTCCCTGCTGTTGCCCCCCACCCCCCGCTCATGCCCCATGTCTCTCTCCTGTTGCCCCCCACCCCCGCTCATGCCCCGTGTCTCTCTCCTGTTGCCCCCCACCCCCTGCTCATGCCCCGTGTCTCTCTCCTGTTATCCCCCACCCCCCACTCATGCCCCGCATCTCCATCGTGTTCCTCCCACCCCCGCTCATGCCCCGTGTCTCTCTCATGTTGCCCCCCACCCCCCCGCTCATGCCCTGTGTCTCTCTCCTGTTGCCCCCCACCCCCCAGTCATGCCCCGTGTCTCCCTGCTGTTGCCCCCACCCCCGCTCATGCCCCGTGTCTCTCTCCTGTTACCCCCCACCCCCTCTCATGCCCCGTGTCTCCCTCGTGTTCCCCCCACCCCCGCTCATGCCCCGTGTCTCCCTGCAGTTGCCCCCCACCCCCCGCTCATGCCCTGTGTCTCTCTCATGTTGCCCCCCACCCCTGCTCATGCCCCGTGTCTCGCTCCTGTTAACCCCCACCCCCCTCTCATGCCCTGTGTCTCTCTCCTGTTAACCCCCACCCCCCAGTCATGCCCCATGTCTCCCTGCTGTTGCCCCCCACCCCCCGGTCATGCCCCGTGTCTCTCTCCTGTTGCCCCCCACCCCCCGCTCACGCCCTGTGTCTCTCTCCTGTTAACCCCCACCCCCCGCTCATGCTCCGTGTCTCCCTCGTGTTCCCCCCACCACCCGCTCATGCCCCGTGTCTCCCTGCTGTTGCCCCCCACCCTCCGCTCATGCCCCGTGTCTCTCTTCTGTTACCCCCACCCCCCTCTCATGCCCCGTGTCTCTCTCCTGTTACCCCCCACCCCCCTCTCATGCCCCGTGTCTCTCTCCTGTTGCCCCCCACCCCCGGTCATGCCCCATGTCTCTCTCATGTTGCCCCCCACCCCCCGCTCATGCCCCGTGTCTCTCTGCTGTTGCCCCCCCACCCTCCGCTCATGCCCGGTGTCTCTCTCCTGTTACCCCCCACCTCCCTCTCATGCCCCGTGTCTCCCTCGTGTTCCCCCACCCCCCGCTCATGCCCCGTGTCTCCCTGCTGTTCCAACCCACCCCCTCTCATGCCCCGTGTCTCTCTCCTGTTACCCCCCAACCCCTTCTCATGCCTTGTGTCTCTCTCCTGTTGCCCCCCACCCCCGGTCATGCCCCGTGTCTCTCTGCTGTTGCCCCCACCCTCGGCTCATGCCCCGTGTCTCTCTCCTGTTACCCCCACCTCCCTCTCATGCCCAGGATCTCCCTCGTGTTCCTCCCACCCCCCGCTCATGCCCCGTATCTCCCTGCTGTTGCCCCCACCCCCCGCTCAGGCCCCGTGTCTCTCTCATGTTGCCCCCCACCCCCCGCTCATGCCCCGTGTCTCTCTCCTGTTACCCCCACCCCCCTCTCATGCCCAGTGTCTCTCTCCTGTTGCTCCCCACCCCCCGGTCATGCCCTGTGTCTCCCTGCTGTTGCCCCCACCCCCTGCTCATGCCCCGAGTCTCTCTCCTGTTACCCTCACCCCCCGCTCATTCCCCGTGTCTCCCTCGTGTTCCCCCACCCACTGCTCATGCCCCGTGTCTCTCTCATGTTGCCCCCACCCCACGGTCATGCCCCGTGTCTCCCTGCTGTTGCTCCCCACCCCCCGCTCATGCCCTGTGTCTCTCTCCTGTTACCCCCCCACCCCGCTCATGCCCCGTGTCTCTCTCCTGTTGCCCCCCACCCCCGCTCATGCCCCGTGTCTCTCTCCTGTTGCCCCTCACCCCCCACTCATGCCCCGTGTCTCTCTCCTGTTAACCCCCACCACCCCCCGCTCATGCCCCGTGTCTCCCTGCTGTTTCCCCCCACACCCTCTCATGCCCCGTGTCTCCCTCGTGTTCCCCCCACCCCCCGCTCATGCCCTGTGTCTCCCTGCTGTTGCCCCCTACCCCCCGCTCATGCCCCGTGTCTCTCTCATGTTGCCCCCCACCCCCGCTCATGCCCCGTGTCTCTCTCCTGTTACCCCCACCACCCTCTCATGCCCTGTGTCTCTCTCCTGTTGCCCCCCACCCCCCGCTCATGCCCCGCATCTCCTTGGTGTTCCCCCCACCCCCGCTCATCCCCCGTGTCTCCCTGTTGTTGCCCCCCACCCCCCGCTCATGCCCCGTGTCTCCCTGCTGTTTCCCCCCACACCCTCTCATGCCCCGTGTCTCCCTCGTGTTCCCCCCACCCCCCGCTCATGCCCTGTGTCTCCCTGCTGTTGCCCCCTACCCCCCGCTCATGCCCCGTGTCTCTCTCATGTTGCCCCCCACCCCCGCTCATGCCCCGTGTCTCTCTCCTGTTACCCCCACCACCCTCTCATGCCCTGTGTCTCTCTCCTGTTGCCCCCCACCCCCCGCTCATGCCCGTGTCTCTCTTCTGTTAACCCCCACCCACCGCTCATGCCCCGCGTCTCCCTCGTGTTCCCTCCACCCCCCGCTCAATCCCCGTCCCTCCCTGCTGTTGCCCCCCACCCTCCGCTCATGCCCCGTGTCTCCCTGCTGTTGCGCCCCACCCGCCGCTCATGCCCCGTGTCTCCCTGCTATTTCCCCCCACCCCCTCTCATGCCCTGTGTCTCTCTCCTGTTACCCCCAACCCCCTCTCATGCCCAGTGTGTCTCTCCTGTTGCCACCCACCCCCGATCATGCCCTGTGTCTCTCTCATGTTGCCCTCCACCCCCGGTCATGCCCCGTGTCTCCCTGCTGTTGCCCCCATCCCCTGCTCATGCCCCGAGTCTCTCTCCTGTTACCCTCAACCCCCGCTCATGCCCCGTGTCTCCCTCGTGTTCCCCCCACCCCCCTCATGCCCCGTGTCTCCCTGCTGTTGCCCCCCGCTCATGCCCCGTGTCTCTCTCATGTTGCCCCCCACCCCCGCTCATGCCCCGTGTCTCTCTCCTGTTGCCCCCCACCCCCCCGGTCATGCCCCGTGTCTCTCTCCTGTTGCCCTCCACCCCCCGCTCATGCCCCGTGTCTCTCTCCTGTTACCCCCACCCCCGCTGATGCCCTGTGTCTCTCTCCTGCTACCCCCACCCCCCTCTCATGCCCCGTGTCTCTCTCCTGTTACCCCCCACCCCCGCTCATGGCCCGTGTCTCACTCCTGTTACCCCCCCACCCCCTCTCATGCCCCGTGTCTCTCTCCTGTTACCCCCCACCCCCCGCTCATGCCCTGTGTCTCCCTACTGTTGCCCCCCACCCCCTGCTCATGCCCCGTGTCTCTCTCCTGTTGCCTCCCACCCCCTCTCATGCCCCGTGTCTCTCTCCTGTTGCCCCCCACCCCCGGTCATGCCCCATGTCTCTCTCATGTTGCCCCCCCACCCTCCGCTCATGCCCCGTGTCTCTCTCCTGTTACCCCCCACCCCCCGCTCATGCCCCGTGTCTCTCTGCTGTTGCCCCCCACCCTCCGCTCATGCCCCGTGTCTCTCTCCTGTTACCCCCCACCTCCCTCTCATGCCCCGTGTCTCCCTCGTGTTCCCCCCACCCCCGCTAATGCCCCGTGTCTCCCTGCTGTTCCAACCCACCCCCTCTCATGCCCCGTGTCTCTCTCCTGTTACCCCCCAACCCCCTCTCATGCCCTGTGTCTCTCTCCTGTTGCCCCCCACCCCCGGTCATGCCCCGTGTCTCTCTGCTGTTGCCCCCACCCTCCGCTCATGCCCCGTGTCTCTCTCCTGTTACCCCCACCTCCCTCTCATGCCCCGGATCTCCCTCGTGTTCCTCCCACCCCCCGCTCATGCCCCGTATCTCCCTGCTGTTGCCCCCACCCCCCGCTCAGGCCCCGTGTCTCTCTCATGTTGCCCCCCACCCCCCGCTCATGCCCCGTGTCTCTCTCTTGTTACCCCCACCCCCCTCTCATGCCCAGTGTCTCTCTCCTGTTGCCTCCCCACCCCCCGCTCATGCCCCGTGTCTCCCTGCTGTTGCCCCCCACCCCCCGCTCATGCCCCGTGTCTCTCTCCTGTTGCCTCCCACCCCCCTCTCATGCCCAGTGTCTCTCTCCTGTTGCCCCCCACCCCCGGTCATGCCCCATGTCTCTCTCCTGTTACCCTCACCCCCCGCTCATGCCCCGTGTCTCCCTCGTGTTCCCCCCCACCCCCTGGTCATGCCCCTGTCTCCCTGCTGGTGCCCCCACCCCCTGCTCATGCCCCGAGTCTCTCTCCTGTTACCCTCACCACCCATCATGCCCCGTGTCTCCCTCGTGTTCCCCTATCCTCTGCTCATGTCCCGTGTCTCTCTCATGTTGCCCCCCACCCCACGGTCATGCCCCGTGTCTCCCAGCTGTTGCTCCCCACCCCCCGCTCATGCCCCGTGTCTCTCTCCTGTTACCCCCCCACCCCGCTCATGCCCCGTGTCTCTCTCCTGTTGCCCCCCACCCCCGCTCATGCCCCGTGTCTCTCTCCTGTTGCCCCTCACCCCCGCTCATGCCCCGTGTCTCTCTCCTGTTAACCCCCACCCCCTGCTCATGCCCCGCGTCTCCCTGGTGTTGCCCCCACCCTCCGCTCATGCCCCGTGTCTCCCTGCTGTTGCCCCCACCCCCCGCTCATGCCCGTGTCTCCCTGCTGTTTCCCCCCACACCCTCTACACCCCGTGTCTCTCTCCTGTTACCCCCCACCCCCCTCTCATGCCCCGTGTCTCTCTGCTGTTGCCCCCCAGCCTCCGCTCATGCCCCGTGTCTCTCTCCTGTTACCCCCATCCCCCTCTAATGCCCCGTGTCTCCCTCGTGTTCCCCCCACCCCCGCTCATGCCCCGTGTCTCCCTGCTGTTGCCCCCTACCCCCCGCTCATGCCCCGTGTCTCTCTCATGTTGCCCCCCACCCCCGCTCATACCCCGTGTCTCTCTCCTGTTACCCCCACCACCCTCTCATGCCCTGTGTCTCTCTCCTGTTGCCCCCCACCCCCCGCTCATGCCCCGTGTCTCTCTTCTGTTAACTCCCAACCACCGCTCATGCCCCGCGTCTCCCTCGTGTTCCCCCCACCCCCCGCTCAATCCCCGTCCCTCCCTGCTGTTGCCCCCCACCCTCCGCTCATGCCCCGTGTCTCCCTGCTGTTGCGCCCCACCCCCGCTCATGCCCCGTATCTCCCTGCTGTTTCCCCCCACCCCCTCTCATGCCCTGTGTCTCTCTCCTGTTACCCCCCAACCCCCTCTCATGCCCAGTGTCTCTCTCCTGTTGCCCCGCACCCCCGATCATGCCCTGTGTCTCTCTCATGTTGCCCTCGACCCCCCGCTTATGCCCTGTGTCTCTCTCCTGTTACCCCCACCCCCCTCTCATGCCCTGTGTCTCTCTCCTGTTGCCCCCCACCCCCGGTCATGCCCCGTGTCTCACTGCTGTTGCCCCCACCCCCTGCTCATGCCCCGAATCTCTCTCCTGTTACCCTCAACCCCCGCTCATGCCCCGTGTCTCCCTTGTGTTCCCCCCACCCCCCCTCATGCCCCGTGTCTCCCTGCTGTTGCCCCCACCCCCCGCTCATGCCCCGTGTCTCTCTCATGTTGCCCCCCACCCCCGCTCATGCCAGTGTCTCTCTCCTGTTGCCCCCCACCCCCCGGTCATGCCCCGTGTCTCCCTGCTGTTGCCCCCCACCCCCCGCTCATGCCCCGTGTCTCTCTCCTGTTACCCCCCACCCCCGCTGATGCCCTGTGTCTCTCTCCTGTTACCCCCACCCCCTCTCATGCCCCGTGTCTCTCTTCTGTTACCCCCCCGCTCATGCCCCGTGTCTCACTCCTGTTACCCCCCACCCCCTCTCATGCCCTGTGTCTCTCTCCTGTTACCTCCCACCCCCTGCTCATGCCCCGTGTCTCCCTGCTGTTGCCCCCCACCCCCCGCTCATGCCCCGTGTCTCTCTCCTGTTGCCTCCCACCCCCCTCTCATGCCCAGTGTCTCTCTCCTGTTGCCCCCCACCCCCGGTCATGCCCCATGTCTCTCTCATGTTGCCCCCCACCCCCCGCTCATGCCCCGTGTCTCTCTGCTGTTGCCCCCCACCCTCCGCTCATGCCCCGTGTCTCTCTCCTGTTACCCCCCACCTCCCTCTCATGCCCCGTGTCTCCCTCGTGTTCCCCCCACCCCCCGCTCATGCCCCGTGTCTCCCTGCTGTTTCAACCCACCCCCTCTCATGCCC